>NC_031986.2:5910684-8710684 GCF_001858045.2 Oreochromis niloticus
TGTGGCACTTTCTTTAACTTAGGAGTGATCGGTTCTCATTCTTACCGAAGTGAAGCTACATTATATACTTGTTTAAACAGGGAAGTATCATCCGCGTCATGTGACTGCAGTTTGACAGACAAACTGAACAAAGACTGTTCTGTAGCTGAACTTACAGTGAGCGCTATTTAACAGTATTTTGAAGGTAAGGCTTGCACGGGCACGCACACGCTGGGTGGGTGGACCTATTGGGTGTGACGTCACCGCACGATTCCCTTTACCCGGGTCCATTCATGCCTGACTCTCACAGCAGCGCGCGCCTCGCCCTCGCACCAGTTTACCTTGAATCCAGAGCGGCGCCGTAAGTGAAAGAAACGGGAATATACGGTGGGTATTTTGTTGTGTTTTTGCCTGCATTGCGACTCGACTGGGACATTGATAAACGACAAACTTCTACACTAGTGAAGAAAAGTCAAAAAGCAGGTGAGAACTTAATTTTTTTGGATGTGTCTTCTGTGAGGGACAGTCGCATTGTTTTCTTGAGTGTGAATGATGTAACTGAAAGCCTTCGTCACATGCTTCAAACATCATTTTTACCAATTAAATATCTACTTTGAAACCAGACAGCAGTCCGCCGTGACTTGTTTACAAGAAGTCATCGATATTAAATTAAACGGAAGCTGGCGCGTTTGTTTTCATAAAAGCGTGTTAATTAATAAAGTCACAGTTTTCCAGAATTTTCGCAACATTTTAAAATAGCTGTCAAAAACTGACTTCATGAAAAATCTGCAAAGAACTTCATCCAAGAACCAAAACTTGGACACATCCTTCAGACTCCCGGCGTTGTTTTTGTAGCTGTTTAAACAGTTCAGGAGCATCTGAAGCCCAAAGTAACAGCAGGCGTAATCAGTCACAGCAAGTGAGCCTGTTACACATCCAGTGGAAGTGAAGGCATTCACACCCACAGAAAGTCATGCAAACGGCGCAAATGTGCAATATTAGTATGCAGACGTAGACTTAAAAAAATCAACACAGCTGTTGTAAAAGTGACTGTGTGAAGGCTTGAGATACATTTTCTGATTTTCTGCCTGTCAGCTAATATCTCTTAACTGCTGAGGAAAAAGAGGAAGAACTTTGGGTTTCACAATTCCAAAAGATATACTAGTGGAATTTTTGCAAATGTAAAAAAGGAGAAATGATGGGGGGGGGAATCTTCCTTTGTGCACAGCATGTGTGCGGTCAGTGAGGTCAGACAAAGGCCCTCAAACATCAAGTGTGCGCCATGTGTTATCAGCGTTATTGGCTTCAGTCAAAATGGTGTGAATTTAAATGACACCAGTAAACATTCTTGGCAGCCAACACTGGATTTTCTTGGACCAGTGAGCGGAAGTTAAACAAATGAAAGTCATTTTGAAACTGCTGGAACTTAGCGCTCATAGAGCATTCCCTAAAGCTGAGTCAGAATTCAATTTGCTTTGCAGTGAAGATCATGTGTTGACAAGCAAATTAGCTATAGAGGTTCATGTTCCCTCATCATGTCAAAGTGAACATTAAAACCAGCTGTTTAAATGCAGTAGTCGAGTGGTTTAGTACACACATGATTTCTTTTTTCTTGTCTTCTTAAGCCACAACTGTGACACAGAGTTTGAGGCACCTGCTGGAGCTGCATGCATTAATTCTGTTAGTTCAGTACATTTTATGATATTGCTCCATTGTTAAAGCTAGTATTTTATCATTTACATTACACACATAAATCAACAAATCTTTGTATTAAAAGTCCTGGATAAGAGATTTGTAGGCCTCTAGTTTTTCCTTTGCATAGACTTGAGTTTGTCTTCAACTGCCAGCAGTTCAGCTTCACCCACAAAACACATGAGCAACTGTAAACATGAAAGATGACTGGGCGTAGTTGAGTTATGTGGCGTGTTTGTTTTTCTCTTGAGGGGAATCTATCATGCTCTTTCATTTTATTTGTCATGTGTACACTGTCCAGGCAAATAACGTCATACACTCTATTATATCATTGACCTGACTTTAGCTTTTATGATGTCACATGGACACACATGGGCATCCCAAAGATTCTGAGTGGTGTGAAGGTCTGGAGTCAGTGGTGGCGACAATATGTGAAAATGATGTCTTGTGCTCCCCAAGCTACTCGTTCACAATTTAAAAGGATAGTATGTAGCTTTCGGCATATAGCAGCACAATCAGGGAAGAAAGAAATGAATTAATGGAAAAATCATTAAGCATATTTAGGTAATCATCTGACCTTTTTTTTGGGGGGGGGGCACATGAAGTAACCTCAGATCATAACACTGCCTCCACTGGTTTGTAAAATAAGCACTATGCATGATGGGCTCATGATATGCCTCATTTCTTACCCTGATGTTCCGATTACTCTGGAACAGGGTAAAACTGGGCTCATTAGACCATGTGACTTTTTTCTACTGGTGTAGAGACCAATCTTTACACTCCCTATCAAATTGAAGCCTTTCTTCTAGTTAGCTTCACTGATAAGTGGTCTTTTTAGGGCTACATAGCTCTTCAGACCCAATCTCTTGAGTTCTTTACATAATATGTGTATGAAAGTGCTTTTCTTGCAATGTATTACAATTGCATTACACATTTCTCTTTACTCGACTTAAAAGAATGCACTATGGAATGTAATTACATGCCAGAGAAAGTAATTTGTCTTCTTGGCATATTACTTTCTCGTTACTCTGTAAAACATAATTACATTTTACTTATAAACACAAAGCCAAACAAAGATGAAAACCAGCCTAAACATTAAAGTAGAATCGCCACAGTAATTCTATTTTAGAAACACGAACAGGTAGAAATGGAGGCTGCAGGCTGATGGCCCATCACTGTGGAAATTCAGGGCCTGGTTACTGTGCTGGAGTCACCATGGACTCGGCTTTATCATCACTCTGGGTTCTTGGCTAGATTTGTGTTTGCATGCTGCCTGTGCAGGTGCTTGCAAAGAGCTGAAGTTGTGTTAGCCTTATAATGCAGTTGGTACAGTAATTTACTTTACTGCATTATAGAAAACTCTAATATGATTACAGTCAAGCGTTACTTTGTAAACACGTTACTTTGTAACTTTGTAACATGTTACATACAACAATGTTTCTTTATTTAGTTATTTTAATCTAACCAAATTTGTTACTCAAAGCTTATGGTTGAGCAACATCTTTCTAGGCCTTAATAATTTGTTGCAATGTTTATACTTCTTAGCAGTTTCAGCAGTTTCCTTGAATATCATAAAATATATAAGTCCAGGTGGTAATTTATTATATTTTATTTTATTGGACCAGACTGTATATACTCTCACAGTGGTATTGGCTCATACTAAACATGGTTGGTTCTTTGTACTTGTGTATCCTGATGAGGGCCACGGTGGTACAGTGAAAGAAAGGCATTGTGGAGTCTGGTTCTTTCCGTTTTTCTAAAAGTAAATAATACATACTGATAGTGTGATAATAATTCCCATTTAAAATTTTGCTAGTGTTATTTAGAACTCTGTTAAAAGTACTTTTATCAATTGAGTTGTATTTTGTCAAGACATTTTTCACCAATCATTTTGATCATGCTAATAATAGTGAAAAATTTTTTTGTTGTCAAGACTAAGTCTCACAGATCTCTTTTCCTCTTTTTGGTTTAACAGGATGGGTGAAAGCAACTGCTCAAGGATGGATGTAGACAATGATACATGCCACTTCAAGCACCACATTAACCCTCCTGCGAACCCCGTGATCAGCGCCTTCATGTTTGCTATAGGCATCTTTGGAAATGTAGCTGCCCTGGTGATCTTGGAAATACGGCGACGCAGGAATGTAAGGAGTGGAGGCACGTGGCAGCGCAGCTTGTTCCACATCCTCATCACATCATTGGTGGTTACGGACTTGACTGGAACCTGTTTTCTCAGCCCGTTAGTGCAGCTTTCATACTCGCGCAACTTAACCCTGGTTGGTATGAGGCCTAAAACTTGCAGCTTGTGTTCGTACTTTGGTGCCACTATGACCTTCTTCAGCCTGGCTACCACGTTGCTCCTCTTCACTACAGCACTAGAAAGATGCTTTGCCATCGGGTACCCCTACCTGTACAGCCAGCATGTCACCAAGAAGTGTGCATACATCACAGTATTGCTGGTGTTTTTGTTGTGCATAATATTCTGTCTCCTCCCTTTTGCTGGATTTGGGAAATATGTACAATACTGCCCAGGCACATGGTGCTTCATTGACATGAATGCAGTGAAACCACGGAACAAAGCCTATGCCATTCTGTATGCCACTATTATGCTGGTGCTTGTGGTGGCCACTGTATCGTGTAATGCCTTTGTGGTGTACCAGCTGTATAGGATGTACCAGCGCCGGAGGAGAAATGGCTCAGTGATGTCCAAAATGAGATCCAACAGTGAGCGCAAGCTTCTGTCCATGTCAGAGGAGGTGGAGCACCTGATCCTGATGGTCGTCATGACCATTATCTTTATCATCTGTACACTGCCACTAGTGGTAAGTGACAATGGAGTCTTGTTCTGCAAATGACCTTTGTTCATCAGTTTGTTTGGGCTGAACTGAATCCGTAGGAGCCATTCATGGCCAATTCAGAGTTTTTTGTCTCTTCTTTTGAGGAGACCACTCTGCAGGTGGGTGAATCTACCAGAGGTGGAGGGTGGACTTAACCTTGTTGTTTATTGTCTTATGTAGTCTGGGAGTTGACTGAATGTTAGGGTGGGTGTAGTTTTTTTCTCTGCCGTGGGGTCAGATGGGCTCTGGGGTCCTGAACTCCTGAACATCCCTAAATATGTCCCTCCTCCCGCTTAATCACAGCAGGGAGTGGGGACCAATAGGAAGGGTTAATGCCTCCTTCCATAGACAAAATAAATAAATAAATAAATTTTTTTTTTCTTCACTGCCTACAATTTTCACAATTGCAAGACCCTTCACTGAATTGACTCCTAGCTGTCTGGTTCTGCCAGCCAGACCACATGTTTAACATCCCTTGTCTACTATTTGTGACCGGCCTGATTAGGTCACTGCAGTTTTTGTGCTACATTGTTAGTTATGCAGGCTTACAGGTTAGTCTTTTTGGACACTTTATATCCTTTATACACTTTGGTGATAGTGATATTTTGGTTAGAGTACTTGTTATTAGGTTCACACTGTGTCACACTACCTTAGTACTACACTACCACTATTTCAGACCTCTTAAAACACAAACCCTGTTCCACTTATACAAAATTAGAGACAATGTTTAGGTATTTACAAAAGGAAAGTGAAGTACAGGCTTAGCGGTTTGACTGATATGCGACTCATGTAAATGCATCTCTTTTTCAGCTTATCTGATCTTGAGTACTGATTGAAAGATGAAACTGGTTTGGTTTTTTTTAGCCTGGTTGCTGAAAAACTGCTATCTTATCAGAAGTGTGTCAAAATGTCACCCAGAGCCGATACTGTTTATTGTGTGAAGTCTGAAACATATGCAAATGTCACTGTTTCTCTGTAGACATGTGGTGGAAATGCAAAACTCATAAACATTGCAGTAGATTATCAGTTGCTTTGATGCTTTGATGTGTAGACAGAAATTTCTGTAGTGAAGCTGCTGCCTATTTTCAAGCCAAAGATGATGCACTTCAGTTTGTGTACAGGGGCTTGCTAAAATATTCACATCTTTTCTTTTTTACCTTTTTTTTTTTTTTTTTTTTTGTCTTGTCTTGTTTTGTTTTTGATTTCTTTTTGTTAAGCCACTTAACACTGGCCTATGAATCATTCAAGCATACAAAACTACCTAACCCAAGGGATAAACCAGTGTTTCATCTACATATCGGAAAACTTAAATGGTATCTTTAGGCACTTTGCCACTAAGCAGCTACAGCAGAGAAATTGTGTCTGAAAAGTTATCCCCGATAAGGATAAGCAGAAGAGAATGAATGGATAGATGTATGGATGGATGCATGAATAAAATAGACTGGCGAGTTTTTCAGGGTGTATTACGTCTTTGCCCTTTATATGGGAAGCAGCATGCGCTGCACTAACGGCTATGTTGAATGATCAGCCAGAAATTTGTTTTGCCACACCTCCACAAGTGCTCCCTGCCCGGCAAACTTGCGCTATGCTTTGCTCAACACAACAGGAAACTGCATGGCACAAGCCATAGAAAAGACTCGGTTTCAGAGCGCAGCACAGCACATCCCACTTCCTATGTGAAAGGGCTTTATTGCAGCTGGGCCAGGCTTCTGCACTGCCACAACTCTGAATTACGAATTTATTAAATGACAAAAAAAAAAAAACGAAGATATTTATCAAGGTAACTATGATTCCAAGCTATATTTTTCCTAATGATTTCTTCTTCTTTGGGGGTTCGAATCCACTGAACAGCTACCCTGAGGTACCCCTGAGCAAGGTACCGTCCCTTCACTGGTGGCTGCCCACTGCTTCACTGGGTGAATGGGTTAAATCCAGAGGAATAATTTCCCTGCGGGGACTAGCACATACACATTGTCATTATTATTATACTCAAGTTTTATTTAAACAGTGAGTAGATAATCAAATGTCCAAGACTACAGTTCAACCCCACCCGACCCCCCCATCAAATAGAAGTTATGTTTTAAGGTCAAGTTATCATTCCAAACAGCAGGCTTCACTTGCAGTATGCTTGGCAACTGGAAGCAACCTTTAAGATTTTATCAGTAATGTCATCAGAAAGCAATTTGCATTCAGGCTGTAATGAGAAGATCAGGAGTATCTGGCTTTCCAAGTGCAATTAGAAATTTCACTTGTAACAACATCATAAATACAACAACATCTGTGATGATTGCTCAAGGGATGGTAGTAATCATTTACCATGATGTTAGATGTAAAAATAATGGACTGGAATGATTGTTGTAACCCCCCACCCACCCACTAAAAGTCTTTAGAGGTCAAGTTTCCTTAAAATTTAGTGAATGTGATAACTCAAGAAGGGAATCGGCAAGGATTTTGAAATTGATACCATAGGTGTATATCTACTAGGAGGCAGAGGGAACCTTTTTTTTTTTTTTTTTTTTTTAAGGTTTTAGTATTTTTAGGGCTGCAAAATGTATTGACATCTATTCATCCATCAAATATTTCAGCGTCGCTGGGGGCTGGAGCCCATCCCACCTGACATAGGACAAGAGGCAGCAAACACCCTGAACTAGGGCTGTGCGATATGACCAAAATCTCATATCCCGATATTAAGACATCTATCATCCCGATAACGATATAAATCACAAAAATTTAACATTTTCTGTAAATTCTGTGAATCTTGGGCAGCTCGACTTGCGTGAAGTGTTTCCAGCTGGGTGTCGTGTACCTGGAGTCGAGTGTTTTAACCGATGCTTTAAAAGATGCATTTTTAGACATAAGTTGTAACGGCCGCTGTTTTCTTTGTGAGTATTTATTACACGGCGTGCTGCGGAGAAAAGCCTGTTCTAACGTTTGAGTCTAAGGTTTATTTTTTAGCACCTGACAGCTCTTTTTTGCTTCTCATCCATAAGTACTCTGCATCTTTCACGTGATTCAGTTTATTTTGAAAAGTCTCAACAGGATCTTGAGCTTTATCATGAAAGGTTTATGTGGAAAATAAACAAGCGGACACGCGATGGTTTTACCATCGTTGTTGCTAACGACAACGGATAAAAACAGGCGCTTGTCCGTCCGTAGTGTGGTTATATTAAATATAAGAGAAAGAGAGAACTTTAAGAAATTAATATAGCCACTACAGTGACCATCAAAACAATGAAAAATTATTGCCGTAAACAGTTTATTTTGCGACACCACGAAACAAACGATAGCGTAAAATGAAACATAGATGTTTTTATATCGTCATCCGATATATATCGTTATATCGAACAGCCCTACCCTGAGCATCTTGCCAATTTTTTGTGACAGTGTGACGGATAGCTAACTACCCAAATACATATATATATATATATTAAATATCTAGCACAGCTTCTGATTAGATGATGTCATTGCACAAAACCTTGATGTTGTTAGACTTTGTTATATGATATTTCTGACTAGCTTAGCAAATGAAAACCAGTTTAGACATATGAGAAAAATTTGATTTCCTAAGCGTCACTTTGTTCTTTAAATGTTAAATGAGTAGCTTTCCCAGCAGAATATGATGCCATGCACTTTGTTGCAGACATCGGTTATGTTATAAGTGCCATCCTGTGTGCTGTTGGTTCTCAGCTCTGACCTGAAATACGGAGTTATAACCTTC
Organism: Oreochromis niloticus; assembly: GCF_001858045.2. Taxonomy (NCBI): domain Eukaryota; kingdom Metazoa; phylum Chordata; class Actinopteri; order Cichliformes; family Cichlidae; genus Oreochromis; species Oreochromis niloticus. The sequence goes on from NC_031986.2 coordinate 5,918,911, forward strand.
AGCTCTGCAGTGTCTGCCAAGTTGTGCATTATACTTAACTTAATATCAGCCACAATATAAAAAGCAGATGACGCCAAGGCAGAAGCCACTTTATGAACCGTGTTCTTACAAGCAGAGCCTTTCAGAGAGTGTTCCTCAAGGAGTATTATTCATTTAACAGTTATTGTTTGATCATTATGTAAATCCCTCAAATTGTCACACATCCACTCACTTAAAATTTGTAGTGCTTTTGTAACATAAGCTATTCATACACAGGACTTTTTAATAATGTCTCCAACACTAATGAGGAGCATAATCATCACAGGAAGCCGTAAAACTGAACATTTTGACAGCTTCTAATTGTGTTAATGAGTATTACTATCAGACAACTGCAGCCAGATGTAGAATTCTGTAGGCAGGTACAAGACACTGAGATCAGTTTTCTTCACGGCCTCAACAGGCAACTCAGTGAAATGGATGACTTTTGGTACAGCGAGGGTAAACGGGGACATGAGGGAGGAAGGAAATCTACTTGGGCTACAGTAGAACGCAGTGGGGGAAATAATTATTTGGTCCCCTGCTAAATTTGTAAGTTTGCTCACTTCCAAATAAATGAAGAGTCAAATTTTTGTGGTTTTATTTTTACTGGAGAGAGATAAAATAAAATATGTATTTGATGATGTATATCTCTAGAACTGGGTTGCCTTTTTTCAGTCCATATAACCATTTTAAGATTTTTATCATATTCTCTGAGTAAATTGTTTTCACTTAGTTGGGGATAATCCGCTTTAATTACGTGTTACCCATACTAGTCTGTTTTTAACACCATCAACGATGGAGTATTGCCTTCTAGCAAGAAAGTAAACTTACATGTGTTGATATCAGTTTAAATGTATGTCATATGTTGAACATTTTCAGTGCTTTTCCTGGTTTCAGATGGCGCTTCTTAACAAGAAGTCAAACTCTTGAACTCCACCAGATTACATTGACAAAACTGCTAATTTTACCATGCAAAACTGATTAGTTAGGGTGTATGATTATGGTGACCTGATGGCTTCATTTAGATGCAAACTAATTCTGTATTTTTTTTTTTTAAATAGAAAAAAAGTTGGTGATTCTGTTGGACAGACTGCATCTTCATGTCAGTCATGTTCAGCTATTAAGCGACTGAGTCATCAGACTTTTTACCACCGCTCACTGAAGTATTCATAACATTAGTTTCAGACATATTATTCTTTTAATGAATAACATAAATCACTTACTTGTGGCTGTCACAGTCATGTCTCCTGTCCTCTCCTATCCTCATATTTCTAGAGAATGGTCACATTAACCCACAGGAAGATGTAGAAAACCTTTTTCCATATATCAGTCTAGAGGCACACAAGAGAGCGAAATAGTCCCTTATTTTAAAAGTACGTCTAGCATCAAGTACAATTCTCTTTCTTGTAATATTGTATGGACATAGGAGGATGTATTTTACCTCTTAAATGACATCACATGCATATTGCACAAGAGTTGCCCACCATATAGGATGTGATACAGCCAATGGTTGCTATGTAAAAATGTGCTTCTGACTGGTTGACAATGGTTTCTAGAAGTTTCTGGCGGTCGCTTGGGTGAAGTTGGTTGCAAAGAAGTAGTTGCACCAAAAGCTTCCTAGTCATTGCTTTGGTTCCTAGCAGATTGCCATAGTTGCCTGTAGTTTTTCATGTTTGTCTGCAAATACTAGCCGAATGATAGTGCAGCACACATTGAAAATGGAGAAGGTTTGCCTTCAAAGTAGAGTCATACGTTAGCATTCAAGCCCAGTTTATTTTAAAGTGATAAAACTGCTACCCTTTTCACTGATAAGATCTGATGTTGTGACTGTCATCACTGAGCAGTTCTCTAATAATGACTGTAGCTCAAGAAGGTGGGGCTTGAATAAATATTTAAGGTTTTTCATGTTTGCAAAATGGTTGTGAGATTCCCAAGGACACAATGATATACTCTATATACTCTTGGGTGTCCAGATTGCAATGTGAGACCACAGTCAGGATATCAAATACACACAGCCACATGGCAAGATCATATTACATTTTTCTGCGGATATGAAATCGTGGACAGATGATGTGGTTATCTGTGATTGCATTAAAATTTGAAAACGCTAGCCAGTAACACGATAACATGAGGGCAAAATTAATAATGTCATCACCTGTGACTCAGTATCTGCTCAGCATACACTGTGGCAGTGTAACATTTTGCTCTTCGAAATGAAACTAAAACAGATGACATTAGTTCTCTGATCAGTACCCTCAAAGATTCACATCTACGCTTTCATCAATATACTTCCTGTTGGTGCTTTGAGAGAAACGTGGACTCTGGTGAAAGGTGAAAGTCTGATTTCTGTCTCCTCGCATTCTTATTTCTCACACATGGTGAGGACTGTCACTAATCAGAGTAATGATCCCATCTGGCTTTGTTTAAAATGGCACTGGGGTTTGCAATTAAAGAACAGAACACGCAAAAGGCACATTTTGTGTTTTATTCCAAGGTTGTTCACATTGTTCCTTCATCATTTGTATTTTTGAAATGCATGCAGATTTTTCTTACACCTTTTTCATGGAAATGACTCTTTATTCCCAGATGATAAATTGAATGCTCTCATAGGTGACAACACAAATGTAGAGTGGAAAGCAAAAGAGAAAGTGCTAAAGAAAAACTTGCAGATAGCAATAAAAAAAGAATTTCAGAAAAAGGGTGGGTGGAGGACAGGAAGTGAATAAGAGCAGCACTGTTAGGGAATACAGCGAGCATGTAAAATATTGTGAGGTTATTGTCCCTTGTTATTTGATCCTTTTAACTGTATATTGTTCCCCTCGATCCCCGAGAGAGAGTAGCAGTCATTTCTAAACCTGCAGACTAGTCACAGCTTCCATGGATTGTATTAACATGCTGGTTCTCAACCTTGTGGCTATGCGCCGAGGGATTTTACTGCTTCTTCCTGCCAATAAAGGCAGTGGCTGATTTCACTGACATTCCAGCTGCAAAGGAGGAACTAATCAGTGTAATTTGATGCTCATTCTTGGCCTAAGGGGTGCTAATGAAAGCAGCTGTAATTAAAAGCTCAAGTACGTTATAATACATCAATTATTTATAAAAGATTGCCAAATAGGCACATCATAGCAATGGCTGTGTAGGTTAGAGACTTGGAAAGTCAATTTTTCTGCTTCCTTTCTTTGATTTTTGTCTTTTGAACAAGGTTGGAGGTTGTAGACCGAGGCAGATGAAAATCATATGGTGAGCTTACAAAAACGGAAAAGATCTGAATTTGAACTCAGTCGAGTTTAAAAGGTGCTTCAGTTGGAAGCATGTTTCCTACCTGCAGATCATATGTTTGAGACTCTTTAGAGAGGATTTTTATCCAGACCATGTACAGCTAACCAAACTGCTTATTATTACCTAACCCTAACCAAGTAGTTAACTATATCAGTAGATATGCAATTGGCCTGAGAAATCTTTTTCATGCAAACAAAGTTAAAGGAGGGAACTTTATATCCTGGAACATAAAAAAAAAAAGGAAAATTTATGTAAACTAAAACATGGGGGGACACAAGAGTACATCATGAACTACCACAAGAGTGTCTTAGAGTGTGATTTTAGTTTGTATAGCACTTTACACAGTCCCTAAGGACCCCAAAGCGCTTTACACTACATTCAGTCATTCACCCATTCACACACACATTCACACACTGGCGATGGCAAGCTACATTGTAGCCACAGCTGCCCTGGGGCGCACTGACAGAGGCGAGGCGAAATGTGTAAGCATACTTTCATTTTATTGTTATTTTTGTCTGTAAACTGAGTGAATGGCTGTAAGCATGAGAGCCCATATTTGGGAGTTGCAAGAAATTCAAATATTCTTTCTGATGTAGAACATTAGTTACTAAAAATATCTTGTGTGCGCATTACTAGGGATAAACTGTAGTGCTATTTATTTTTGAGAAATTAGTTATGCAGACTAAAACCAAAACAATTAGAAATATGCATAATGGGATCAGGTTGTAAGATAAACTGAGCCCAAATTATCATTGGTTATTATGTAATCTAGTTTAGATCTGGGCTTCTGTCCTCAACCTCTTGTGTAAGTGGAGACCATTTCTCCACTTTTTTAAAAATTTACAGCACTAGTCCACTCGCCAGCAACATTTTCGCCGTTGGATTGATTACTATCATGCTAATCTCGCTGGAAGAGAAACAAAGGAAAAGTCTCCAGTTTCTTAGATGTCCCAACAGTATTTCCTCAATAATCAATATATGTTAGAGCCACAGATTCTGCATAGATAAATAAATAAATGGGCTAGTATAAGCGGATGTGATTTTGCTAGCTAGAGCAATAATGCAAAAACAATTCCACGAAACTTTAACATTCGTAGTATTTTTTTTTACCACTTTTATTCTACAACATTGGCTTTCTTGTAATTTCTTCTTTGGATGTTGGCTGGCTTTTGCACCGTTCACTGTCAAGATGATTCCATACTCCTTCCACATGCAGGCAGCATTAAATTAAAATTAGGTCAAATTCAGCCCCGTATATCAAACTGTCTGTATCTGATGATTTACTATTAAAGGCTTAATGTTTGATTTGGAACCAGGATGCTAGCTGTGGTGTGCCTTTCTGTGTAACAGTTGCCCATGATGTTCGCTTTGAGATTGTACCTTGGAATGCTAATCTTCATAATCTCTCTATCCTCACTCCTTGCCTTCTCTTTCCTCCCTCAGATTCGAGTGTACATCAACTACAATGGCGAGAATGATCACCCCTCAGACCTGATTGCGCTCCGCTTCATCTCCATCAACTCCATCATTGACCCCTGGGTCTTCATCCTACTCTCCCCCGGCGTACAGCACTTTTGCTGGACCTCTGTCTGCCAGTCCACCCTGATAGCCCAGAGGGGATCTGTATTTAAATCATCGCTGGCTAAAGAAAATACCAAACTAGAACTGTCTCGGCCAACGCTGTACACGGAGCAAATTGATTCAGTAAAAAATATGTGACCGCAGCAGTGCTTTGCCATCAATTGATATTTGTGTTTACTGGACATGAAAGTAGACTGTGCGCTGTCCTACATGAGCACCGAAGCTGCAGAGGTTTGCTGGGTGACAGCAGTGTTTCTTTTGGGTAATGGTCCATGCCATCAAGCTGATAAGAACTTCTAAGCAGCTTTATCAGTTTGGGGCCGTCTCTTGCCAATTACTGGGCATTTCCATACACTTCTAGTGTTTCAGCTAAATGCACACTGACTTTTCCGGAGCTTTTGTCTCCCTCATGACTTGCATTCTTTATGAATTAAAGAAAAATGGCTGATGATGGGAAAGGAAATATCCAAAGTTTGGCAGTGATGTCATAGACAGTCTGCAAGTACGTTACAAATATTGATCACTGGTATTATGATACTTCCCTTATCAACCCTGAGAGTCTAAACCTCGTACTTTAAACTAGGCTGCCAGATTCATGTTAGGAAAGTCAAAGGGCAGGATGCCTACAAAGTCTTAGGTTAAGCTATCTTTTAACCAAAAAAGGTAGAGAGCTACAGTATTTATTTTTTATGTATAGTGTGTAGTATACAGGATACACTACCATGTTATTAACAACAAGGTTTTCATGTGCAAATGCAGCTGTATTTTGATTTAAGCTTCTTATACTGTTAAGGAAACGTGGATCAATAATCTCATGACATGTGGTTGTTATTGTAATGCTTTTGATGCACTTTATGAACTTCGGGTACTTTTTAAAGTGGGTCCTATTAATGACAAAATAATTAAAAATAATGTGATCAAGTTAATTTTCCAGACCAGGTAGGTCTATGTGTTAACTATTATAGCATAAACTTACCTTTTCTGCCTTGAATGATACTGTAGATTAAATTATATCAGCTGCGTGATTTGTAAAGAAATGGCTGATTACATTCATAATTTATCACCGGAATGGCAAACAGTTATTGGCAGCAATTCACTAAATACACGTGCAAATGCATCTTTATGCACAACACAAAGAATATGCAGTGGCCATTTATAAATGCTGTCTCAAAGTTTTCATTATAAATATTTACACAACAAATATCTGAAGTCTTGAGCTTTAGCCCTACATCTACATCAGCTGGTTTGAGATGATACCCTTTTACATACCTGTTTGGCAAATATGAACCACACCACACCATTTATTGGGCTTTAGTCTGGCTAAAGTTGCTATGTATGCAACTTATCTCTACCCAACTCTACCTTCTAAGCCGATGATGTGATTTTTGTTTTATTTGTGTTTGCTATGTCCTATTTGAGGTCTTGTTCTAGCTTTCCATAAACAGTTGTGTTCAGAAGTTCACTTGGACATGAATTTCATAGTTTGGGGCTTTTAATTATGTCTTTGAATTATTTTTTTTATAGGCTGGAACGACTGTAACTTTAAATGGAAAGGTGCTTTGAGTGTTCAGGTAGAAAGAAAACAGTCCATTTAAATGTTATAAACTTCATAAAGTCATTCACACAAGCGGTTTTTCTGTGCTTCTCAAAGTTCTTTCTATCTAACGTTGACACACATTTTCTAACTTATGCATAAAACTTTTTACAGAAGAGGATAAGGGCAGTGGGGGGGGGAAGTGGGGAGGTCTTTTTTTCCCCCAGAGTTCTGAGAAAAAAGTCAGAATTCTGAGAGATAATAATAAAAAAAAAAATTAAAAAAAAGACGTCCCCGCTCTTTTTCCTGTAGCCCTAATCCCCTTCCATAACTTTTGACTATAGTGGTTCTGACTGAAATACTGTTGAATAAAACTTTACTGTAACTCAAGGAGCCTAATATGGCAACTTGACTTGCTCATACAAAATTGGGGTGGGAGTGGGGGTGGGGGGGTTAAAACGACACATCTTTTTAAATTAGGGCTCACAGCTAAGATCCTCTTAGAAATTCAGCTGGTAAAGCAAAAGTTTCCAATGTAAGTTTCCTTTCAGGTCCTTAAAAATTGTACCCTGCATTAGTCATTTTGCAGTTAGCCTACACGGGTCACGCGCTTTACTGATCAGCCACCCACCATTACACAACAGTGATGTCACTTTTAACAAAGAAGCTGAAATCAGATGACTACTGATTTTCCTGGAAAAAGTGGGTAGTATTCTCCACTTTGTTTTTGGGTTTTTTTGCAGACTTTTTATGGGATAAAAAGTTATATGTGGTTGAATTACACAATATCTTTCTTTTATAGGAACCCAAATAAAATCCAGACCGATTATCTGGGAATAAAATAAAGCTACTGCAAACTTCTGCCTGCTCTCCTGCCATTATCTCTCAAAAAAAGGGGAAACTCTCCCACTGACGTGACTGGGTTTAGGAATTGAAATAGTTTGGTAATGAGTACAAAGTGGGAAAATGTTCACAGAAATGTGTAGTAAAGGCCAGGAGATTCAGTGAGCATAAAGTCAATCTGAAGTTTATTGCCTCTGCTGGTCTGTTGTTGATTCTTAGCTCAGGCTTAATATGTTCAGTGTTTACGACAGAGAATTGCTGCTTCCTGTCAGTGGTAATGTGTTCTTTCTCTGTGCGCTAATCCCATTGTGTTCTCTTGTGTTTTTGAGAATGAGCGTGTGTATGTGTGTCTTTGCGTCAGTGTGCCTGTGATATGTACCAGCTTGTGTGACAGACAGCAAATGTAATGTCAAACCTGAATGCTACCTACCTGGATTTTTCTGTAATTAAGTACTGTACATGAAATTGAATGCACTGAGCACACAAGCTTGTGTGTGTGTTTTATGGCTTGTGTGAATAAACATCTCATCTACCAAGTATTCTGAGCAACCAGATTTGTAACTTTTTTCACACACACACACACACACACACACACACACACACACACTTTTTATATGCAGTATGTGGATGGGTTCCAGATGTAGAGAACAGAGTCGAATATGGCGGCTCAAACTACATACCAAGACCATCTGCTTTGTTTATGATCGGCTGTTTTACTTTTGGATGCAACGTACAACCATATATGCACAGTATACTCATGGAGAAATGTAGTCACAGTTATAAAGGTGCTAAAATATCTGTCCTGGTAAAGCAAAAGACGATCAGGACAAAGCGGAGAGATGAATGCCCTTGTTTGAGAGTGACAAAGTCTGAAATGCACAGGCCCATGATTACTGCAGAAGTACTAAACAACTGTGAAGTAAATTACTAAATTGAGTTTGCAAGTTTTCATTACCAAATTATATGGTTTAATCTAACTCATAGTTACAGTGTATCAATAGAATTCAATTGAGGGGCCACAGTGATTTTATTGGGCTGCCCTACCCCTGAGGCCTGTTCAAACGTGTTTAACCAAGTTGAAACCACTGAGGCAGACTAAATACAGCCTGTGAACAAGTGCAAAAATCTTTAACATATTTTGGAAAATTCTGCAAATCATATATTGAGCCTTTGCCTCAGATTTGAGACAAAAACCGGTGTATTATATTGAAATGTGTGATCATTCATTTAAATTTATTCTTAGACACTCCAAAGGTCATTTAACTAATATTGTTTGCTTTTGAAGGTAATATTTCAGTGTGCACCCAAATGAATTGTGGAATGCAAATGGAAAAAGATCGCTCCTGCTTTGGGCCGAAACCTATGCAAACACGGGTGAATAACTTTACACAACAAGGCCCCAACTATTTAAATAAGAACCTTTTTGCCATCATGTAACATCATGTAATACTGGGTTGCTAATTTATTCTTAGTTGGGTAATTGTTCAAACTGGCAGAAGAGTACTTGATTTGCTGCAGCTTTGTCCTAAATGAGAGGTGCTACTGACCAGAAAATGTGAATAATATTTGAACAAGTCAGAACAGGAAACATTGGTACAGTGCTGAGAAAAAATATCTGCCCCATCCAGGTTTCTCTTTTTTCCTTTTTGGGCATATTCATCACACTTAAATGTTTCAGATTGTTAAACAAATTTTAATATTAGCCAGAGCTAACCCAAATAAATAACAAATTGGCAATTTTTCAATGTTGATTTAATTTATTAAGTAAAAACAGCTATCCAAAAGCAGTAAAGCAGCCAAAGGCCATCATACTACCACTAGCATGTTTGCCGGGGGAATACATTTTTCCATGGTGGTCAATGTAGACAACACAGTGGAACCAAGCCATTAACACAGTACTTTAATTTTTAGGACATTTGGAACCACAATATATAATAATGTTCCATTAAAACATCAGCAATCAGTGTGTATACCAACTTGATTTAATGATAGTACATAAGACATGGTTTAATTACTAGAAACACACTAATTAGCAGTCAGACACGTGACAACCAAGTCCTCGATCGATTACACCTCCTTACAAATGTCAACCAATAATGAATTAATTCATGAGTCAGACCCACACTGTCGTCACTGAAAGCTCACATCATTTGATTCCATTTGATAGGAATGCCATTTCCCTCTATAATTACCTGTATTCCACCATGTCTTCTATTAGTTAATGTCCCAACAACAAACGGCTAACGTCCATTCAGCAGACCAGACATCAGGAACACATTAGCCTTAACTAAGTTTATTCTGCAAAATTGAAAACTGATTAATTAACCCTGTCTGGTTAATTTGATAATCTCTTCTTGTTGTGTTTCGATTAGGTCAGAGGAAGGAAGGAAGGAGCTCCCATGTGTGTTTACTTTGTGTTTGTGTTTTATAGATTGCTAATTCCAGATAGTGGCATCGTAGTGCTGTGGGCTTACCCGAAGGATGGTGGATAGAATTACAAACGATACTGATCCACAGATAGCAGGACTAGAAGACTGATCTGATTTCTCACATGCTGAGGGAAATTAAAGCACAGGAGGCAGCCAACTTGACTCACAAATCAGAAACCTCGATATGAGGGTCGGAGTGGAATAGGGAGACAAAAGCAGTAGCAGCAGCAGATAAAAGCTAAAAGGAAGCTCAAGATGAGTAATTACCAGGAAATGACAACAACTCAGCATTTTTGAGGTCTGACCTCTTTCACATCTGAACGTGTGGGAAAAGTTGTGTTTGGTTGAAAGTACAGGCAAAAACAACAACAGTGTGGCCTGTGGTTCAAAGACGGTGAGGTCCAGAATTTCCGTTTAAAGTTTTGGGAAAAACTACTTATTTTCAAACAGGCTGTAGACATGTGCTTTCAATTCAGTTTTGGTGTGAACACGAAGACAAAAATAGACTGTCAAGATTTCTCGCCTGGTTCTTATTTTGTCACAGGTGAAGTAAGATCATTTTGCGTCTCCCGGTTGGCAGCTCGTAGCAAAATGCAGGGCAAATTCTTGGCAGTTGATCTTTCATTTTCAGCCCTGTCTCCGTTTATTTGGAAATGATTAGCTTTAAGTGGTGTTTATTAGCTTTGATTTTATTTTACTAGCCCATGTTTATGCTCATATTAAATACGGCCAAAATTGCAAACACTGTAATGAGGTCAGTGTGTCCACAAGTAATTCCTGTAAAACAAATGTTACTTCACACTTAGTTTCAGACTGTCCCTATTCTTGAATCTGCATAATGTCAACAGAGATCATAGGCTTAAAATGAGATATAAGTCACAGAAGCCCCAATCCCCCACCCACCTTTATTCGCTTTATGAGAAACAGTGAATCAAAAGAAAACTGGATTCAAGCAGGGGTGGCCCTAGAGGGAGAAGAGATAAAAGTGGTTGAGGTGCTGCATCAAGGCCTATATAATATAAATAAGGATTATTCTGAACTGTGTTATACACCACTCTGCATTTTCACAGTGTGTCTTTTGTGGTCGGATGACGTTTAGGAACATTTGCTTTTAGATTTCAGTAAACTTCGTGTAAAACTCACAACTTTTTCTAGATAACCACTTCCTCATGAGTAATATTGGTATTAGTCAACCAGCATTCCCATCATGTGTAATTACCCACTTAATTTCAAGTTGCTGATGAATAATCAACAATATTGCTTTCATATGCAAATTTCACACCTCATTAGTTCTGAGGAAAAACAAGTTGTTAACTTAATGAAAAAAAGTCATGCCTGAGCTTTTAGCTTTATTTCTGCCAGGAATGAGTATCTATGAAGAATAGCATAGCAATCCCTTTCACTTCCCTTTTTGTTCTCGCTTATTGACTAATATATATATAAAAAAAAAATCTGGCAATAGCAAAAGGCTGGAAAAGTAAGTGGTACTAAGAAGAATCAGCTGGAGGAACATTTTGCATCTAATTGGCAACATGCCAGTAACATGACTGGATATAAAAAGAGCATTTTAGAGAGGCGGAGTCTCTGAGAAGTTAAAACAGGCAAAGATCCACCAAAAACAAAACAAAAAAACCCCCAAAACTGCATCTATAAATAATGAAACAATTTCAGAAGAATTTTTGCTCAACATAGAAATTTGAAGACGTCAGCATATAAAATCATAATTTCTGGGGAAATCTCTGTGTGCAAGAAATATCACCACTGGATGCCTTTGATTATTGCACAGCATTTAAGGCAGACATGATTCTATCGTAGAAATCATTGCATGGGTCCTGGAACACTTTAAGACATCACTGTCTGTGAACACAGTTCAAATGCAGATTAAAGGTTATCTCTTGCCCAAAGTGAACTGAAGTGGAAAACTGCTCTGTTGTCAGACAAATGTCAATTTTTTTGGAAAACATGGACACCGTGTCCTCCAGAGTGAAGAGGAGAGGGACCATCCAGCTTGTTTTCAGAGCTAAGTTCAAGATCCTGTATCCCTGATAGTATAGGGGTGCATTAATGCCTGGCAGCTTGCACACCTGGAAAGGGACCGTCAATGCATTCTGCTGCCATCCAGATGACTTCTTTATAAAATGCATATGTCTGCAAGACAATGCTAAACTGCATACTGCAACTATTAGAGTATGGCTTTGCAAACAACAACAGAGAAGACCCGGCACTCTTGAGCAGCTAGAATCCTTTATCAGACAGGTACGGGAGACCATTCTTCTCCCAGATGTTCTCCTGGAGTGTTAACTGAGATTAGTGTTGATTTTAAGCTCCTAGTGAGTAGCTCTGCTGGCAACAGAAGCATTTTCCTTTCACTTGGTGAACCCTCTCCTTTACTTTTCAAGACATTTTAAATTTGTGGCTGATCCTTTGTTTGGCTAAGACAGCAGCTTAGGCGTCTGTGAGTTGAGTCCTTTTTAATAAAGCTTCATTATTTTTTCACACTCTCTCTGCAGTTATCAGATGATCACGTGAAGATGTCAGTGATTCAGAGGCTAAAAAATTTTTGAGCAGGTCACCAGGTCAACATGTTCCAGGCAAGTGAGAGTGAGATATAGACTTGATCTTTGACCTTTTCAGCTGCTGCTGCAGTTAACGATAACACTTAAGATTATTACAATATTGTTGTTGTGTCAATTTTCAAGGCCCCTTCTTAAAGACCTCACAGTACCATATCCAACCCGACAGAGCACTTCGCTCTCAGTCTGCAGGCTTACTTGGGGTAGACGGGTGTTCTTGGGGTATTTAAAGGTAGAATGGGAGGCAGAGCCTTCACCTTTCAGGCCTCTCCTCTGTTGAACCACCTCTCAGTTTGGGATCAGGAAACACCTCTACTTTTAGTTAACGCTTGATCAGGTGACCCTGAACCCTCTTGTAGTTACATTGCAATATTCCTTCACTCACCTCGTTTTACTCTCTGAGTTTGAGTTTATACACCACTTTGCACCATTTTCCCTCCCTCTCCTCCCTCTCAACCAGTCATGGGAGATGGCTGCTCCTCTCTCAGTCTGGTTCTGCCAGTGGTTTCTTCTTCTTAAAAGGGAGTTTTTTCTTCCCACTGTCGCAACATGTTTGCTCTTAGCAGATCTACTGATTGTCGGGGTTTTCTCCCTAATATTATAGTGTCTTTACCTTACAATATAAAGCGCCTTGAAGTGACTGTTGCTGTGACTTGGCACTATATAACGAAATTTGAATTGAAACTGAGGTAAGTAAGAATATTTTTATAGTTACCTAGTTGTGCTCTTGTGTAGCAGCAAGCCTCTAAGTTATCCCAAGTAATTCTCAAGTCTTGAACCTTTAAGTCTCAAGTATTCCCAAGTTACTGCTGTAAAAAATTCCCCAGCTCTCTCTGTCCTGGTCGTTGTGTCCTTGGGCAAGACACTTTACCCTACCGCCTACTGGTGTTGGCCAGAGGGGCCGATGGCGCGATATGGCAGCCTCGCTTCTGTCAGTCTGCCCCAGGGCAGCTGTGGCTACAGCTGCCTGAACCAGTGTGTGAATGTGAGAGTGAATGAATAGTGGAATTGTAAAGCGCTTTGGGTGCCTAGAAAAGTGCTATATACTTGCAAACCATTATTATCATTATATATATATATATATATATATATATATATATATATATGTATAAAAACACCCATCTCGCCCCTGCGGGCGGTTTATCCTTCAAGCTCGGGTCCTCTACCAGAGGCCTGGGAGCTTGAGGGTCCTGCGCAGTATCTTAGCTGTTCCCAGGACTGCGCTCTTCTGGACAGAGATCTCCGATGTTGTTCCCGGGATCTGCTGGAGCCACTCGCCTAGCTTGGGAGTCACCGCACCTAGTGCTCCGATTACCACGGGGACCACCGTCACCTTCACCCTCCACATCCTCTCGAGCTCTTCTCTGAGCCCTTGGTATTTCTCCAGCTTCTCGTGTTCCTTCTTTCTGATGTTGCTGTCATTCGGAACCGCTACATCGATCACTACGGCCGTCTTCTTCTGTTTGTCTACCACCACTATGTCCGGTTGGTTAGCCACCACCATTTTGTCTGTCTGTATCTGGAAGTCCCACAGGATCTTAGCCCGGTCATTCTCCATCACCCTTGGGGGCATCTCCCATTTTGACCTCGGAACTTCCAGGTTATACTCGGCACAGATGTTCCTTGTCTCATCCTGGACTGTGGTGCTGACACTCACCAGTCCCCGGCCCCCTTCCTTCCGCTTAGCGTACAGCCTCAGGGTGCTGGACTTGGGGTGAAATCCTCCATGCATGGTAAGGAGCTTTCTTGTCTTTATGACACATATATATAGGCATGTATATATATATACATGCCTATATATATTTATATATATATATATATATGTGTGTGTGTGTGTGTGTAAATGGTAAATGAACTGAGTCTTATATAGCGCTTTTCTACTCTCCCGGAGTACTCAAAGCGCTCTATACAACATGCCACATTCACCCAATCACACCCATTCTCACAAGCACTTTCTCTGTACTTAGTGCTTTCTAACTACATTCATACTCCAATGGATGCATTGGAGAGCAACTTGGGGTTAGTATCTTGCCCAAGGATACTTGACATGCAGACTGGAGGAGGAGCCAAGGATCAAACCACCAACCTTCCGATCAGTAGGTGACCTGCTCTGCCTCCTGAGCTACAGCATGTGTGTGTTGTAAATCAGTGAAAGGACTAACTCTGACAAGTGGAACACCCATGCACACATTCACATCTACAATCAATTTTAGGATCACCAAATAACTAAATAACCATTCATTCTTTGCACTGTGGGCCAGAAACTGGAGAAATCGATCCAGGGTCAGGGAAACACACAAACTCTACCACCATGTAGGGTTTCTTTAGTGTCAAAGTCCATCTATAACTGGTGACACTGGTGACAAAAGCTTCCTTATATTGTAAAAGTCTGAGAACACATTGAAAGCTTATGATTGTGTAATTTGAGGAGGAAATCTACAATAAGTGATGCTCTTGCTGCTCCAGTATTGTTAGTCATAACCCAGTTATACTAATATAACCAATGAGAAAGTCAGGTAACTGCCAGAAGAAGTTGAGAATCTTTTGTTGTTGTACTTTTCCAGTCTGACTTAGACTTCTATTTGAAAACTGGCACTCATCTCCTTAATCCTCACTATAATTAGGAGACATTCTTCAGCTAATAGCTTTAAAAACTGCTCAAAGTGTCTGCAAGGCTTTTCTTGCGGAAATCGCATCCTGTCACACTGTGAATGTAAGTGATATTTGAAACCACAAACACAAACGCTGCAGAAAGCAAAGCTTCATTTAAAAGGTTGCTCTCCTCCTCTTCGGTATCTAACTAAGGGGCCTGCTTTTCCTCAGGCAGCTGACAAATTAAGGCCCCGAAATGGCTAAATGGCTTGTTGAAGCAAAAGTCATGAGAAAAAAAGCCAGTTTGCGGATTCAGTTCAATTCAATTCAGTTTTACGTATCTTGTGCTAATTTACAACAACAACAACAATAATAATAATAATAATAATGGACTGGATTTCATATAGCGCTTTTCAAGGCACCCAAAGCGCTTTACAATGCCACTATTCATTCACTCTCACATTCACACACTGGTGGAGGCAAGCTATTGTTGTAGCCACAGCTGCCCTGGGGCAGACTGACAGAGGTGAGGCTGCCATATCACACCATCGGCCCCTCTGGCCAACACCTTCCGGTTGCAGATACGCTTCCCAACCCCCATGGTCAATGTCTAGATGCTGTAAATTGTAAGGTAAAGACACCAGACACTAGAATTCTGGTAATGTGACCGTGAACCATCCCTTAGTTATGTTGCAATAACAGTCTTAGTCTGTTGAGGGGATTCCCAGGATGTTAACCTCACTCATCTTTTTTCACTCTCTGCGTATTTGTATTTTTCAGATCATTTGACGTCCACCAAAGAAAGCAAGCTCATGTGTTGATGTTCCATGCACTTCTGTAGTCTCGTACCCACGGCATTACCTCTTGTTAAGGGAAAAAAATGTGTAAAGCTTGGGTTAACCACAGAGTTTTTTCAAGCATCTAACTAACAACCCTGAATCGAAAAAAGGAACTTGAAGTACAAGAATGCCGTTACCTCGTGGCAACAGCAACTACACAGGGCTTACCTGTAAGTTTTGGCTTTCTAAGTCAGACATAAGTCAGACATGTTGTTTTTCCAACATCTGTGTTGCATATCCTTATCTGTATTGTCCTGAATGGAAGGAATTCAGATAAAGGGAGGATAAAAACAGAAATGAATATGTTGATTACTTACCATGCACCCCACATATATTTGAAAAAAACACTCTTCCACAGTGAAATGTTCTTATTAAGGCTGCTGTAAGAGTGAGCAGGCAGTCAGTTAGGTCGTATGAAAAAAAAATATCACCATTTACACCTTCTGTGTGAATAAGAGGCCACACAACTGAAATAGTATGTGTATTACATTTTAATGACCATTTTCTGTTATAGCTGATCAAAATCATAAAAACAATTCACATGGAATCTGGTATACCAGTGGGAATTTTAGGAATTTGAAATTACCCACACACATTTGTGCTGCTTCTCACACGCTGGCATGAGATAAAGTCTATTTTTATTTGAATTTAAAGGCAAACCTAACATCAATATTTAAAGGCTCCCACAAAGCAACTTCTAAACTTGTTGGAAAACAAATATTTCTTACTGAGACCTTTTGAAATTGTACTCCTTTCCTGAATTTGACTCTTTCTGAGTAGATCTACATGCTTTTTAGTGACATTACCTCTTGCAGTGCAATTAAAATGTTGTCCAAGCTTCGGTGTTTAATTGTCAACACTGCTTCTGTAAGTCTTGTGTGTGTGAAAGAGGAAAAACAGGGTGTGGAGGAAATAAGACTGTAAAAACGATAACTAGTAATTGTTGATTTGAGTAAAGTTTTCAAATTAAACTGACTTAGAAATAAAACTTTCCATTTACAACCTAAAATAGCTTGTCTGCCCAACAAATTTCTTCCATTGTTGTCCTAACTAAGATTTTCTAGCGAGCATAACAAAGATTATCAACTTTTGAGTAGAGTTTTTGAGTCGAGTTGGGAACCGGTGGGAAACCCCGTAGGTGACTGGCACACGTCGTGGTCTGAATAAGTTTGAACTAGACCAAACGAGTCTGAGCAGACTGTGTGATAGTGGTTTGTCGATGTGTTCTGAACTGAAAACCTGCTAAGAAAATTTGAACAAACGTGGCCAAAGTTGGATGAAAATTACAATTTTTTGACCATTACGGATTTTACCTGGTCTGAAGTTGGAGTGTATTATTTGACCATTTTTTGGACAGGTGCGGGAGCTGCCGGCCATTTGCCCTAGCAGGTAAGCTAACGACATCTGTTATTAGGATTTTCTACAAGCGCTAGGCTGCATCCTCCTGAGGACCCAGGAGGGTGGAACGAGTAAAGCACTGAAAAAAAGCCAAACAATAACATATTTAAGTCATCTAAGGGACTTATATATCATGTTTAAGCTAACGAAGGACCGCGCGGGGGGTTGAAAATGATATGCCCGGAGTTCGCTGTTCTCGCTGCTCTAGCGAGCCTTGAATCCCCAGCTAGCTATCGAAGCTGGTGGTAACAGACGTCTCCGAAAACGTAGAAGCATTTTTGCAAAAATGTGTTGTCTTAATAAACTGAGGAGATATTTGAAATTTACACAGCTACATTCTCGCCTGAAAATATCTTAAAAGTTTACTTTGTGACCCAGAAAGAGTAATAAGAGTAATATTAAAACTAAGTGGCTGCCGCCATTGTTTGAAACTAGAATCGGCTGGGCCGCGCTATGAATTCTGGCATAGGGTGGGCCACGAAGGATACACCTGACCCATCCTTCAAAGCTGTGGAAAGTATTGTATTGTTTTGAGAGCCTTTTTGTTGGTGGAGTATTGATTTTATGTACAATTCCACGGGTAGACGCGATCTGTACGGTCCGACTTTGCACATGCGCAGTAAGGATCGGGGAGTCTGATCCGTAACTTTTTTTTCTCGTTTTTTTTCTCTACATTATATTGAAATGTTTCATTATTGCAAACATTTTCTCTCAGGCGGAGAGAGGTCGTGGAGTGTCAGCCTATGGTATCTGAGGTCCAGGAGAGATGACCTGCGCTGTTTTCCTCTGAGGAGGTAAGACTGTCCTAATTTATTTATAATTTAATTATTATTCTAATTGGGCATGATTTATACTTATATTGAAGTAGTACGGTATTTGCTGGGGTAATGCATTGGCCAACTTTATTATCTTGTGCTACCACTCCAGTCAAGGCCCTTGCCAGTGTTATATTGAAATCCTTACCCTGAACATTTCTGCCAGTACAAGAGTCCCCATGCTAAATCGAAATTGTGAAACAGAAAGGCAATCTCATAATTTTGACTTAGCACGTATTTTTTTTCTTTTTGTGCTAGAAATAGGACTTCTATAGTCTGAGATTGTTAGGGAAAGAATACTAAGGCAGGTCACAGAATCTGATTGGTCACAGATTTTGGTGCAACTTAGAACATAATATGTATTTTCATATTGATACTGGGTTTTGTGGGGGGTGTTTCTATTCCTGTGCAAAAGACGTATTCATGAGAGATTTTTGAAGTAGGTTTTGCTTTTGATAACACAGTCAGGCATATAACATGGTGCAGACTGTCCAAGACAGCTACCCAGGAATTTTCTGTGCTGAATAAATGACAATATTTTGGTGAATGTATTGTTTAGATATCTGAAAATTTCATCGGATCACAAGCAAAGACCTCCTGGGGACCTTCAGTGCATCCCTTGACAAATTTGTGCCTGGCCTGCTGAAACTGTACTGGTCTAAGAAGGGAGCTCTTGGTGAGGAGATGGAAGACCTCCTGGATAAACTTGATGAACAGGTGAGTGAAGTGCTCCTTTATCTGACATTTTTAGAAGAGAGTATACTTTTCTCTTAACAGAAACTGAAAAAGATGTTGGCTTCAAACAAAACACATCAGTGGACATGTCAGTAAAAATGAATGTCATGAGTCATTGCTTTGTTCTTATTTGGCAGTATTTTATTTAATTTGTAAAATGAAAGTAAAATTGTTAACATGGTGTTGTTGTTGGGTTTTTTTGGGGGGGGGGGGGGGGGGGGTGTACGTTTTGCGTGTTGCTGGGTCTGACCTGTGCTTTACTTTCATTACTATGAGAGTTCTGATTTTGCATTGTGTATAGTACACCATGTTACTTCACTAATTGAAATTCTTGTTTTCCACTGAATACTCTTTAGACATCCAACACTGTGTCCAACGGGCACTGAGAGGCCTGCCCATTTTCCTCAAGAGAAGATGCAACAGAGGTTTTCCTGAAGTGCTTAGTAAGTACAAAAAAGTAATGCAAGTAAAACTAATTGCTATGAGATGTTTTTAGAGGATGAGTTTATCCAAAATGGAAATGTACACTTTCTCAGTGCAGTCCAGATAATTTTATAGTGGGGATTGCAGTTGTCATAACTCTCACTCCTTTTTTTTCTGCTGAGCAGCAGCTGGGCATTGTTAGTGGTTGTTCCATAGCAGAAAATATTTTTGTACAAAACTCACAAGGTGGCATTAATTAAAAGAAAATAAGCTTTTTCTTCTTAAAACCTCCATGAGTCAAACGACCAGCATGGTATAGAGGTTAAAGTTAAAATCTTTAGAAATTTGTTTTGTCTTTAGTTTTTCTTAGCTTTCAATAATTCATATTTTACTTTTCTTCAGGACACTGACATTTTGGAACCAGTGTTGAACGGTGCATCAGTTGCCATCCTCACTATCCTACAAGATGACGATGCTGATACGTCTGTGCGAGAACATGCAGTCGTGTTGGAAGGGGACATCGTGCTACATAACATTCCCGATCTCTCTACTTCCCTGGCATACCTCTTTGGCCTTCTGTATGCCCTCAACATTGATTATCCAAAGCAGATGAGTTTTACCTTTGAAGCAATTCAGGCCATCTTATTTTGCCCTGGTCGGACAATATGAAGGTGAAGTGGATAAATCATTATTCGAAATGTAAATTTTAGTCAGATGAATCTGTATTGTTGAGAATATATGGTGAAAATTTGTCTTGTAGTATTGTAAAAGATTTGTTATAGTGTTAGTTTCCTCTTCATTGATGGTAACATTTCTAATAACTTTTAACTTCCATAGTTCATCATAGTAAGCCTGTGTAAAATGTTAATGTCTGGGTACATAGGCTATCGTTTGTGGCAGTACCCTATTTAATGTGCAATAGTTATGTTCAGCTTTTACAAGACGGTCAGGGTGTGTGTGCATGAATTATTAAGTTGCTGGACACTTTTCTTTTTTGGTTCTGGACTCTGGAATTTTGACGTCTCTGCTGGGGTGCTCAAAGCACCCAAAAGAAACTGGCAACATGTTTTTGTTTGTTTGTTATTTCTTTTCTTTCTTTCTTTTTGTTTTTTTTTAACAGAAATTCACCCTACTACCCATGACATTCTGAAATGTACTGAAAAGACTGTTGAACAAAATAAATAAGCTTTTAGATAACATTGAATTGTGCTTTGTTTTATTCTATATCTATTTATTAAGTGTTTTTTCAAGTATAATAACAACATACATTTTCCTTTGTTTATATAGGTAAATTTTCAACTCACTGGAGTAAGAATTGTATGATTACTCAACAAGAATATCTGTGTTTGGTGAAGGCAGAAGTACATGGCATTGAAACCAGAATTTCTTCGTTAGACTTACAGGATTATCCTAATTAGGTGAACAAGAAGATCCAAGTTGGCAGAACTTGTAAATCTTAGTTAAGTCAACAACAGTTGGCAAAAGTTGAGAAAACTCAAAAATCTCTTGCATCATGTTGCCTTGAAATTTTACGTTTTCTCAACATTTTCTTTTTTACAGTGACTGGACCACTGCACATCTTTAAAAGGACTTTGGTTATAATGATCACTAAGATTTTCAATGAGAAAAATCATGTAGAACTGGACATTTAGCATAAGCAGCATAAAATCTGTCACTTAAACTGCCCACGCACCTAAAAATGCACAGCTTTACACCTCAATTTAAACTGATGTTTTACATAAAATGAATCTGCTATTCAGTTATAGTGAAATCTGAAATAAGCTATGAGGCTGAAAATGCAGCAGTGATTCTTGAGATAAGGGACAAAACATGTCCGCCAGATAAAACCTAATTTGGGGGTTAAAAATATGCATACAAGTGTTAACCCAACTGACTAAAAGACAAACCAAGTCAATGTTTATACAACAAAAGTATGATTTTGCATCTTTTATACATATATATTTATTTTAAATGGTACAATACATTACCAGTACCTTAAAAATCCATTGTCCAGAAGCAGGTGTGATAATATTAAAATACAGAAAAAAAAATTAAACATCATGGCTCTCGTCACTAAGTATTTAAGTCAATACCTTATATAATATCAAAATATGCAATTGAAAATTTATTTTTACATATTTTTTAAGTGATTAAAATCGTGTCCAGAGTTTTTGTCAACACAATCAGATTTTTTTAAAAGTACAAAAAAATCAGGAATTATTGTGGGTAGCTTAGACTCTGAGGACCCCTTTACCACTTCCTGTTTGATACACATGCCATGAGGTCACTGCTCTGATAAGTTTTTTTTTAATTTTTATTTCATTTATGGCATACCTTTCTGATAAAACTCTGTGTCACAACCATAGTGCGTCAACACCAAAGTCGATGAAATGCAAGATTTCTTTTTTTTTTGCATAAAGAGCTTCATTTAGGTAGATTGTAGAGACCATAAGCAACTGATGAAAAACAAGATGGCTTCTGTCAGAAAAACATGTGTTATGAGAGAAAGTAGGGTATTTTGTCAGCACCATCAGATGTCAACACCATCAGGATTTTTATCTGACGGTGTTGATCCTTTTTCTAATGGTGTTGACAAATGCCACAAAAGTGTGCTATTCATCAATTATATTAAGTTATTTTTATTAATATTTCAGTCATATTACTTCCTGTGTATTTTACTGATATTTCTGCTTTACAGATGTGTTGAATATTATCGAATTTGCCTTATCTTGAATCTCATTGTTTATGTATATATTATTAATCCTGTAGGAAAATGCTTAGTTCTCTGCATTTATCCCATTCACTCAGTGATGCAGTGGGCAGCTACAAATCCAGGATAGCCGCTGTTCGTTGGATTTGAACGCCCAACCTTCCGATCATGTGGCATCTACTGAGCTATCTCTGCCCCGAGAGCTGGTCTTTAAGTGATGATGTATGAATCCTGCGTCCGGGCCCAAACTACTCTGTGTTTATTAAGCCTGTTGTGCTTTTAACATGTTTTAATGATTTTTATCTTGTTCTATTTAATCTGAACAAGCCCATAAAACAGTCAGTGATCACTGTTGGCCTAACCATCAGAAACCCTTGCATTAACTTTTATTGAGTGGAAAAAGGTTAGCGTTCATCCTCCAGCTTCATTGTGTTTATGTTATGCTAACATAGCTGTGTAGCTAGCCACCACGCAGCACATCATTATATACCAGCTAGCCCAACTTCAGTAACCCTACAAATGTCACTGCTGTTTCTGTTATCATGGATGCCTGGATGTTACACCTGGTAGAGCAGCCACATTGATCATTTTATTAAAGATGAAAGAATTTAGACAGTTTGTAACTCTCAGTGATGCCGCAGAGTTCCTTTGACTTTGGGATCTGCAGCAGAGTTTGGACCTGGAAACGGCTGATGACGTCAGACTTAAAGACCGGATAGCATCTCTATTGCTTAATACATAATTGTGTTGTGAATATTCATCCTATAGTTCAGAAAAATTATAATAATTACAAAATGGCACATTTCAGGCTAGAGTGGCAAAGGGGAACCTGTCAGTAGAGGAACGAAAGCGAAGGAACAGGGAGTATCATAAAAGAAGGAGAGAAAAAATTAACAGCCTGAGTTGAAGAAAGAATTTCTCATAAAGAAAAAGGAAAGATGGAGAAATAGAGTGAAAGAGGAAAAAATAAAGAACATCAGTGATGTGAAAGAAAGAGAAAAAAGGCAGAAGAGAAGGTTTTGGAAACAAGCACAGAGAGACAAAAGGAAAGAAAGTACAGCAGGATCACACAACCACAGAGTACTTTAGTAATCAAGGAGTAGTAGGCAGCTACTTGCTGGTGAACTATTAAGATGTATAACTTGACATGTGCAAAAACAGAATTGTTATGAAATGTGTTGTGATATTACATAAGTTGTTAAGGTTTAATGGTCATTTTGAAAGAAATAATATCTTGTTTTCTACTAGTGTGTCACCACCGTCAGATTTGTGTCACCACTGTCAACACCTTGTCAACTACATAATATGGATTTTTTTTATTTTTTCTCTTTTGAAGAACCATATATTTTCCTCCCTCATGATCTTCTAATAAAAATATGTAATTTTCTCATGCAAATGTGTCATTTGCATGTTGCTAAATATGATTGTTTCTTATAGAGATTAAATACAAGCTTCTGAAAATATGTATGACTGTAACTGTAATAATAAAAAGCCAAAACAGTCTTACTTTTAAATGTGGTATAATTAGTTTGAAAACATATGTGCATAAACAGTAGAACAGAGAAGCTGCTAATACTCAAAATAGCTGAAACAACTTAATTTAAAATATATATTTTTGCATTTCTTTTTGTCTGATGGTGTTGACAAAAACCTTGCACTTCTCCAGCAAAAACATAAATTATTAAAAAATGTTACACCTGTGAGATTGTACCAAAACACGGTGAGACAGCCAAAACTTTGTGTAACAATCATATGTAAATATGTTTTTGAAAAATTAAAAAATATATTTTAGAAAATTTAAACCTGTTTTGCTCCTAATCTCAGGAATCACTGGCAGATCATATGACCCAAATGCAGACACGTGGACACAAACTGAAGTAAACAAAAAGCAAGCTGTTTATTTAGGCAGTTACAGTAAAAAGTAAAGGTAAGACATAACATACAGACGGAAACTGAAAATTCTCACTAACAGAAACCTAAACTGGGAACAACACTAGGAGACAGAACTACTGAAGCTGGGAGACATTTTGACAATCAGCCATGGGAGACAGAAACCGTATAGACGGTGATTAGGAGAACTGGAAACACCTGGGAAAAAACACATAGCAGAACTGAATCTAAGTAATGAGGCAAGAGAAGCAGAACTGAACATAACATAACACACATGAGGTGAGAGACCACCAAATTAAAACAGGAAGCATGAACACTGAGGTAGAGACACACAAACCTGATATACACAAAAGGTAAACAAACAACAAACATGACAGACTGAAGGACACAAAGAGACCAAACCAAGGTTACCACAACACAAGAGGGAACCAAGACATGAGACTAAGAACTAGTAACATGAGAAATAACATTTTGTTTATTTCGACTTAGACTTAGAGTTAGACTTAAAGTTTTTTTAATTGTCATTATGCTGTTTCTTGCATAGTGAAATTGGGTAGCTGGCCCACGAAGGTGCAAAGGTAAGAAGAGAAAAGAATATACAACAAGGGGAAAACAAATAAATTAAAATAAAATAAAATAAAGAGCATATATGTATACATATATGTGAGTGAAACTATATACATGGAGTATGCGTAAGAAACATTGAAACAGAAACATTGTGGGTCTGTATACAAGAGCAGTTATATAGTATAATAAATACATAAATAAGGGTGGAGGGGCTATGGTCATTTAGGGTGGAGATGGTAATTCTACTGAGACCAGAATATTGCACAGGACCGAAAAATATTGCACATAACAAAGATATTGCACATGAGCCAATAAAAAAAAATATTGCACAGACTGAGATATTGCAGTTCAAAATTGTAATATATTCATTCCAGATACCCAATGGGTGGTTGCATCTAATCTGCTGTGCAGATCCAGACAAATGTTTTTAGAATAAAACAAATGTAAACATGGGGGCACTCAGGCAACGGGTTTGTAAGAGAGACACAACCGGCTTTTTCGATGTACAAATTTTGACACACCTCCCACTTTAAAACCCAGTGGTAAAAGCTGTTTAACTGGCTGGGGGGGGGGGGATTGGCTGAACAGAAACTAACTGTATGAAACATACTGACAGGTCTGGTTGTTGGCTCACTGCTGTACTTTGATGGTCTTGCTACAACATGCAATGGAATCTATGACTGCTTTTCCCAAACCCTTTAGAAATCTGGCTTTTCATCTCATTCACGTGTCTGTTTGGGAGGGAAAAGAACACTTCCAAACAGGCAATAGTTCATACTATTTGACATTAGGATGTTTGTCCTTTGCTTCGGTCTTCCAAACTCCAGCGTCCTCTTTAGTTTGTTTGCTCACTTTTCATTCAACACTTTTCCTGCTCAGTACTCACATTTACAACTAACTCTGAAGAGGACCTTTTAGAAGTTCCCTTATTTTCTCTCATATACATTGTATTATAATGGTGGTTCATAATGAGGTCACTGTATGTACAGTTTGTATGAACCATAACTCATCCTTAGGGGTGCTCATACACTTTGTCCAGTCTTGATCTGTATGATTTCAGATTTGAGATCATATACTCTTAATGTTAATGTTAATGTTACTCTTAATGTTGTCATTTCAGTAACACTCCATAAATGCCTTAACTGAAAAAACAGATCTTGAAGGGAGCATACATTGTTCTAAATCCTGTATATACATTTGAGAATTGATGTTGACTTTAAAGACGTGTAAGCTGTCAATTCCATAAGCACAGATGCTCCATCTCCACTTTGATTTGGTGGATGGGTCATCCATGTTTCCCAAATGTTGATTTCAAATTTTAAATTGAAGATAACAGCATTTCTAGATCAAGTTCACATTATGGCTTCTTCTTTGCATGACAAAGCTCTAACCTGCATTTTAACCCCACAATTTCAATGATAAATTTCAATGTAATGCAGACTGAGATCCCAAAGATACATTTTAGATGCATCGCTGCCAATAAAATAGTGCATGTTCTCAGGTAAAACATTTGGTATGTTTTCTGTGTTCTGCTGTTCTATACTCACATTTGTCTCAATTTTTTTTCAGAGAATTAATGAAGGAAATAAAAATTTTATTCAACTATGACACTCCTTTGATATATCTATTTAAAGGATTCTTGGAAAGCAAATTCAATTTAATTTTATTTATATAGTGCCAAACCACAACAACAGTTGCCTCAGAGAAAAACCCAACAATCATATGAGCCCCTATGAGCAAGCACTTTGGCGACAGTAGGAAGGAAAAACTCCCTTTTAACAGGAAGAAACTTCCAGCACAACCAGGCTCAAGGAGGAGCAGCCATCTGCTGCAAGCAGTTGGGGGTGAGGGGAGGAAGACAGGACAAAGACAAGCTGTGGAAGGGAGCCAGAGATTAATAACAACTAAAGATTAAATGTAGAGTGGTGTGTACACAAATGGCAAGTAAAAAAGGTGAGTGAAGAAACACTCAGTGCATCATGTGATTTATGAAACCTCCACTCTACCCACTTAAGTTCCATGCAGCTTAATTGCTGACAAACTCATTACTTGGAATTTAGATCATAGTCATAGACTTTTTCCTGAGATAGATCTCCTCCTCCTCTTCCTCTTTTCTTCTCACCAATCTTAATCATGAAGCCACTTCCTCTGCAAACCACTAAGGCTTTCCTCTTTGCTTACTGTCACATCAGTCCAAATCTTACTGACACACTTGTAGAAACACTGGTGAAGAAAGAAAGATTAGCGGTCAGTTTGAGGCAGTGAAAAAGAATTGATTAGATACAGAGGGATTTCACCTTTGGTCAGAGAGCGTGGAGAAATCCAGAAGATTGGGAGGATTTCACAACACAGAAATATCCAAAATTACACACAGCACTGAAAAATAATCTGTAGACACGCAGTGTAATTATAGCAAAACACAGGCTTTCCCAAACAGAGTCACAAGTGTACATCAAAACATATGTGAGAAAAAAGCTTCCCTCTAAAGAAAGTGATTCACCATCTGTGTTAGTGGACCCATTTCCAGCTGTACTGTAGAATTTATGTATGATTCACAGTTGAAATATGTTAGGAAGAAAAAAACATAACTGGGACTGAGCATTTAGACCTAACTGCAGTCATGTTTAATGTGAACACAGACCATTGTAACCTGGAGTGAGACTATAGAAAACAACAAAGTAGATTATGACTCCAAACCAAAAACAGGCGTGCAGTTTCAGTAAGTTAAGTTCAGAGAAC
Organism: Oreochromis niloticus; assembly: GCF_001858045.2. Taxonomy (NCBI): domain Eukaryota; kingdom Metazoa; phylum Chordata; class Actinopteri; order Cichliformes; family Cichlidae; genus Oreochromis; species Oreochromis niloticus. The sequence goes on from NC_031986.2 coordinate 5,945,876, forward strand.
GTAGGCACAAATGAGGTGATTTCCTTGTTTCTTGTGTCACTTGCTTGAAACGAGAAGGCACTCTCGCATAGTTTTCTCAGAGCGTCGCATGTTGTGTGGCTGGCTGTTCCAAAAGCTGGAGCGGCAGGAATATTTCAACAGATGTCCAGGGATAAAGGTGAAAAGGAAACATTGAATAATAATGCTGAAGTCATTCACACAAAAATAGATGTTTTTAATCAGTCCTCAGGGCTAATACAAAATCACAATCATTGTAAATGTGAAACAGAAAGAAATAGATTAGGGTTGCACTTTATTCATGCTGCATGAGCGTGTTTTCTTTCAGCTGCACGGAAGAATCAGAGTAAATAACTGACAATGTGAAGTAATGCTCTACTTTAATCTGGTTTTCAATTATTCAAAGCAAAAAAATCACTAGGAATCATTATAAAAACAGTAAAAGGCAGTGATTTCTCTCAAATAACAACTTTTATTTCATTGACCATCTTTAACTGTGTCATCAAAGGCCCATGCTGATCCTGAAATACACGATCAGATAATTAAAACACATTTCACTGGGTGCCTTAAATGTGGCTGGGCTCAGATTTCAAGCGTTATCTTAGTTCAGTGAGATCTTTCACGCTTAAGGGGGATTTGCCCGTCATAATAAGGGCAGAGTTGAGCAATGAGGTGCATAATTGAGCAGTTTGTTGAGAGGATTCATGTATTCTTGAAATCTAAAAAAAGGTAAATTATGTCATTTTCCAGGCAGAAGAAAGTGAAACATGCATCAGCATTGAGTTATGGTTGAGTGAGAGGTGGGCTGATACTGGTGTAATTCTGATCTTAGTCTTTTGAGGACCACATGCAAAAAGTATGCTTTAAACAACCAATAATTATTTTTTAAAAATCCAAACAGCCAACTGTGGAACTACAAATAAAATAAATAAATATTAAAACTGCATTTCCTCTAATGGTCACTTGAGTCTGTTAAAATGTTCAACTTTAAAGGAGAAATTAACAAAATACATTTTGGTTGGTGTGGCTAATTTTGCTCTTCATAACAACTGGGGACATGCTTTCCACTAAATACATTTACTATGCTAATAATTTACAGGCATAGATGGGAAAAATGACTAATAGTAGCTACAAAAGAATTTGTAGTTTGTAGCTGTATTTTGTGTTTATCTGGAGAGGGCACATCGAGGGCACATCTGGTTACAGAGTACAAAGTACAAAAAGTATTTCTGCACTTTAATGATACAGACACATGGTGTTTTGAGTCTAGAGTTGATGCCAAAGACAATAGCAAGTGTCCACAGTGGACTAGGTCAGAGGTGTGTTAGTGTGTTGTGTTTAAAAAGTTGAGAGGGTGAGAAGTCAGCAGTCTAGACGAGCTATGTCCTGGGGATAAGTAGTTGTTCTGCACAGAAGGAGATGAGTAACAAAGTTTCTAAGTACTCGTTTTAACTGTAAATAACACAACATGTAACTTAGACTGGACTCAAAAAGAGGAATGCAGTTACCTTTATGTGAAACGCTGATGTGTGAAGGGCCACGAATGAAACCCTCTGCAGCCAGAGTGTTTTTTGAGAGGGATGAGTTAGTGAGACGCAACCATAGATTTTACACTTGCGTCGCACTACACACATGCATGCTGGTTAGTGCTGAGTAATGTCACTTACCAAAGTCAAGCACAAACCACTTGAACATGGAAGTTATGATACAGATAATTCAATTTTAAATGGTCCAAAATTCACTGACACAGCTAAGAGGCCCATTTTACTAAAATAGTAATGAAGGTTAAGCCTAGCAGTCAGTGTCCAGCTACAGCTCTACAGTCAGAGCAGCTAAACCCACAAATTTATGTCTTTACTTCAGTAAAGCAAATTATATGTTGTGGAAGTTTTCCATTAAATAAAGCCTGCAGATGAGCGGTGAGCGGTAGCTAACATTCTTTAATCAAAGCACACAAAGAACAGAAAACCAAGCTTGGTGGAGAGCCTGCATGACCACGGGGCAGGGTCAGCAGAGTCTCACTGAGAGTAGTGTGGCTCTCAGTTAAATACCTTCTCCAGGAACAAAAGGCAGTACACAGCTGTTTCACACCTTAAGGTTCACACTCCCTTCCCAGAGTCCTCGAAGAGACAAAAGACTCTCCCTCCTGTGGAGTTGTCTGCTTCCCCCAACTTCCTAAATAGACCCCCACCATTTGTCTTACAGTATGAGTGTCAGACATGTTAAAATCCAGTGGCACCAATTCATTACACAATAAAATAATGTGATTAGTACATAAGTGAAAGAAATTCCATTACAATCCCACCCTTTGATTCTTAAATCAAGAATCACATTAATACCAGAATTTCTTTCCTGACATTCTGTAATCACATCAACATCATTGTACACTTAAAGGAGTTTCACACTGTGTATCCTAACTTCACTGTTCTCCCACCACCCTTTGTTCATCTTTAATCTTCCCCACAATCTAAGCTCTCACATGCAAATGGCAACAACAATGATACAGAGGAAAGGTCTTCTCCAGAGTGTCAAAGTACTTTGCATGGCAAAGTGAAAAAGCATTAGATAGTCATTCCCAGTCCCAGTCATGGCTCCTGGTGTCTGTACCATTTACAGAGTCATAATTCCAACGCTGATCTTCCTCTGTGCTGTCACTTTTGGAGCTTGGCATGCTCTCTCCATCCCTCGATTTCTGTTCCAACGCAGCTGTAGATTTAAGGCAGAGCATGTCGTACACCTTAGTTGTCTTCCTCAACGTCAACGTAGACATCTCTTTTATTTATTTTAAGATTTTGCTGTTCAAAATCTTCTCGTGACAATCCTTTGGAAGCCCAGTGGTGCAGCCCACTGTGGTTTGTCAGTTGTCCTGCAGATGGTCCCTGCTTCTCACTGGTCCTGTTGAAGTGTTCTCTCCCGGTCGTGGTCTGTATCTGCGTCAATCCTTCCATATCTCTCATGTCACGGTCTCTGCAATTTCAAAATGAAAGCTTCCACGGAAAACCCTCTTTTGCCCTATGTCAGCTTAGCACAATTAGACATGCACAATGAAGTTGTACGTTGTCTCTTAAAAATTCACAGGGCTTCTCCCCTGGAGTAGTTTCACTCCAGGCCCTGTTTTAGAAAAGGTAAAACATTAGCCAGCGATGTGTCCTGCTGTAAATCATGTGATTAGATCATATGATTAACCCTCTGCTGTGGAAAATGTGATGTAGATGTTAGCGCAGCGCATCTGTATGCAAACTTTCTCACAGTGACCTCTGCACTGTAAACAATACAAGGTCATGAATAACACACCGCTGGTAAATTCAAAGACACAGAAAGTGGCAATTAAAAGGTTAAGTCAGCACGGCCCAAAAGCCCATGCAACCTGTTGCTGTCACTTTCTGCTCCTGTAAAAAGAAACATACATACATACATCCACCCTTTTGTCAGGTCAAGGTGGAGGTGCAATCTTGCATACTGGTGTCAAGTCAGTAAAAGCTTTTGTCAGTCCAGTCAGTCCCCATTTTTATTTGCTGACAGTAGAACCTCGTGACGCAATAAGTTTCTACTGCCAGCAATGATGTCATTTCAAAAAAGAAAAAAAAAATTTAGACTGGATTACCTCGCTGAATCCTTTTTGACAGGGACTTGTTTTCTGGTTGTCCCAAATAAGTGGCTTTCTCCCGAGCCCATTTTAATTTTTGGAGAAACTCACTTGCGATTGTTCAACATGTTGTGTAGCACTTTCGATCCCGATCTTGCAGGCCTGCTTGAAAAAGAGAAAACTGCTAAACAAAAAAATATCTCAGTGCACTGTTAAAAATCAAAACAATATGAAGGCCTCTTTTTAGAAGTTGTCTAAGCATACTTTCTTAGAATGATAGATCAAAACACAACTAACTGGTAGGTTAAAAGTGGTACCAAAAGAAAATGCATAATCCCCAAAACTTTCATCCACCAGTCACACCTCACACAACAACAATATTCTATTAGATAACGAGTTTTGTTTTCCCCCATGTAACCAGATGTGTGTTATGATAAGACCTCCCCCACACATCAGAAACAAGAAACTCAATAATCTATTAGTCCCCACTCATCTGACCCCCCTGCATCATTCTGTTCACCCCTGCAATGATTCAATCATCCTTCCCCAAAAATAATACTAGTTCACTAGTCTATGTATCACTTCTTAAACCCACTAAGTGAACTAGACAAGATGATGGTAACAGCAATGCATGCTTAAAATGCTATTTGGTCTTCATGAGCTTCATTGTGTGCGTTTGTGTTTGTGTTAGTAGGATTAATGCATTTTTCTGTTTGTGTAATTTTTGTGTACCTCTCCTCTTTGCGGTGCTCCAGACACTTTTCAATTTTCCACGCAAGGCAGTCGTTTTTCTTCCCAGTTTCCTAAACCCAAATTTCAGTTCCCACACTAAAAACAGCCATGTTCTCCCCTGCTCCTTCCACTGTGGTCTCATCTCATCTCTCCCCCCTTGCAGCAGTCCAGTGAGAGTCAGTTGTCCTGTGTTTTCCACTGTCTCATCTTGCCATTTTGCTCCAAAAGTGGCAAATGTCCAACTCAGGCAGTCTTTTCAAAGGTCCATTCACACACAGTGAAGTTGTAGCTCGTTGGAAATGCACATCCATCCATCCAGTCATGATGATGCCATTTTTCTCCTTGCTGCCACTGTCTTGCACAGCTGCTGAACCTTTTCTTCACTGCTCAGGATACTGCTGTGAGCTCTTGATATCCATCTCGTTGTTCTGGAACTGCATTTCTTGTCTTCAGGGAGAGATTCTTGGAGCTTGTGTTCTCAGGGTGACAAACACATGGAAGTTAAGCTGTAAAACAATTCAGCCAAAACTTGGCTTGAGTGTTTCTAAATGATGTTAACCTATAATTTTCTTGCGACTGCTGCACGTGAAAAATTGATCAGGGTCTGCTCTTCACCTGCAAGTAACATACTGAGACATTTTGATCATTCTTCTCATTGCTTAAAACAACACATCTCCCCTCTCTGGTTCTGAACTCCCCTTTCTTAAAAACCCAGAAAGATTGTAGTTGTTCTACGTTAAAAACCACCAAACCCTCTTCCTATTTTTATTGCTTATTTTTAATCAACAATTTTGCTAAAAAAGAAATTTTTGTGTGTCCACACTAGGGGAGCTGGTAGCCTGCAGTATCACCCTCTCCTGCTAGTTCGAAACAACTTTTACACACATTTCTACACTCCTCTCTTTTTTTTTTTTTCTTGTTTTTGTTCCTTATTTTCAACATTTTGAACCCCATTTTTCACTGGTTTTTTTTTTACACACACATCAACTTTTCCCACACAACCATTCTCTGCAATCTTACACACCACACATTTACTCAGTTCTTACCATACAGTCAAACATTGAGTTCTGTCCCTGGCCGCCTGGTGGAACGTCTGCCGCTCTACTGGATCTAGATCCCATTTTACTACACGAGGTGTCCCCCGTGAGGCCCTTGCCTTCTACGGACCAAGGAGCGAACACCGCCACTCCGTGCACTATAGTATGCAGAAATGGACTCCGACAGTGTACCCGAACCGCTGTTCCTGTGACGTACTTGGACTGACCACAGGTCTGGGCCGGCTTCTCCCCAACAGCGCACTCGAGCCAATGTCCTTGTGATGGACCGTACCCAACACAAGCCTGGGGCCTCAAACCACCAGGATTTCCTCCCGGAGACTCGAACTCCGGGGGCGGCCAGCGTTCCCCCCCTCGGCCGGACAAAAAACTCTCCATGACTGTATACAAGTTAGCTACAACTCACCCATCTGCAGGAGTCCCCTCAAAGTTGATGGTCTCGGTGGTGACTGAAACACACGGCTCCGTGACTCCTCCATTTGCTTTGCTTCAACAGCTGGTAGGACAAAGGTACCTTTTCCCTCAGGGGTGATCAGCCCGTCCACAGAACCGTTGTTCAGCGACCACACGGACCACCCTGCTCGCAGCGCCATTCTGTTGTGGAAGTTTTCCATTAAATAAAGCCTGCAGATGAGCGGTGAGCGGTAGCTAACATTCTTTAATCAAAGCACACAAAGAACAGAAAACCAAGCTTGGTGGAGAGCCTGCATGACCACGGGGCAGGGTCAGCAGAGTCTCACTGAGAGTAGTGTGGCTCTCAGTTAAATACCTTCTCCAGGAACAAAAGGCAGTACACAGCTGTTTCACACCTTAAGGTTCACACTCCCTTCCCAGAGTCCTCGAAGAGACAAAAGACTCTCCCTCCTGTGGAGTTGTCTGCTTCCCCCAACTTCCTAAATAGACCCCCACCATTTGTCTTACAGTATGAGTGTCAGACATGTTAAAATCCAGTGGCACCAATTCATTACACAATAAAATAATGTGATTAGTACATAAGTGAAAGAAATTCCATTACATATACATTAGGTATTATGGTCTTAACGGTCCAGATGCAACAAATCACTTTTCGGGCCAGCCTCAAGTGGCTAATCAAGGAGTTGCGCTCTATTTTGCATATAGTACACAGTCAGTTAAATAATACAGGTAAACAGTCAATCCAACATCCTTATACTGTTAGATCCGACATTATAAGGATTTATGTTGTAAAAATCAATAAAAGTCTTCAAGAAAATAATGAAAGAGTGAATATCTGAATATTGAATATAAGCAATGGGAAACATATATGCACAAAAAACAATAATAATACTTAAAAAAAAACAGACTGCTGATTTATGTGAGATTTATAAAAACACCAAAGCAAATCTTTGGTTTCCACTTTTTGAGGTGGAAAAAAACAGCTGACAACTTCATTATTGTCTCGTATTACCTATTACACAACACTGTCCCCGAGGTGTGTTCTACAAGCTCCTCCCCCGGCCGCTCTTCCTGTGCTGCAGGCCTGAACATATTGAGATTCACTCTAACGTTATTGCAGCGCTCCCTTCCTCTCACTTGCTCTGCTTCACTGAGAGCCACACTTAGTCAGCTCTCCACTGTTCTGTCTGAGAGTTTATTCCAGCCGGATGAAAATGTCAAATGCTCCTTATGTCTCTAGCGCTGACTTTAGCCAGGACAAAAGTACAGATGCATTTGTGTCGGTTTATTATACACAAAAATGTCTTAGTTAAGAGTTGCTTAAATGCCATAAAAATGTGTTAGTCTTGTATGCCGCATGGCCTCTAGGACTGAACAACAGGACTGAAGTCATTTCAGAGGTTGTGATACCCCCCAGCTCTCACCCTGTACGAATAACATGACTAAATGGAACAATAACAAGTTCCCAATTTGTAATTCTTTGGACTTGGCATGCTTTTAATCAAATCAAATCAAATCAAATCACCTTTATTGTCACGTCACATGTGCAGGTACACTGGTACAGTACATGCGAGTGAAATTCTTGTGTGCAAGCTTCACAAGCAACAGAGTTGTGCAAAATACAATAACATGCAACAAGCAAAATATAAAAATGGTTAATCTAAAAAGTAATAAATATATGTACCATATATAAAGGTATATACATTACTGAATGTGTGTACTAAATATGTTTTTCTACGTGTGTGTGTGTGTGTATATACATGTTTTACAAATGAAATAGAGTAAACAATAAAATAAGATATATAAAATATAAAATATACAGAGGTAGGTATGTGCAAAACAGTGGCATTAATGTACAGTATGGAGTGCATAATGTTGAAGTTCCAGTAGTGAGGGTGAGGTATCTATGACGTGTTCAGCAGTCTGATGGCCTGGTGGAAAAAGCTGTCTCTCAGTCTGCTGGTTCGGGACCGGATGCTGCAGAACCTCCTTCCTGATGGAAGTAGTCTGAACAGTTTGTGGCTGGGGTGACTGGAGTCCTTGATGATCCTCCCCGCTTTCCTCAGGCACCGCTTCCTGTAGATGTCTTGGAGGGAGGGAAGCTCACCTCCAATTATCCGTTCAGCACACCGCACTACTCTCTGGAGAGCTTTGCGGTTGTAAGCAGTGCTGTTGCCATACCAGGTGGTGATGCATCCAGTGAGGATGCTCTCAATGGCACAGCGATAGAAGGTCCTGAGGATGCGGGGGCTCATGCCGAATCTTTTCAGTCTCCTGAGAAAGAAGAGGCGCTGCTGCGCCTTCTTCACTGTCTTGTTTATGTGTACTGACCACGTAAGATCCTCAGCCAGATGTACACCAAGGAAGCGGAAGCTGCTCACTCTCTCCACAGCGGCGCCGTTGATGGTGATGGGGGTGTGTACTCCTCTGCACCTCCGGAAGTCCACTATCAGCTCCTTTGTCTTTGCGACGTTGAGGGTGAGATGGTTGTCTTGACACCAGTGGGTCAGGGCGCTGACCTCCTCCCTGTAGGCCGTCTCATCACCGTTGGTGATAAGACCCACCACTGTAGTGTCGTCCGCAAACTTCACAATGATGTTGCAGTTGTTAGTGGCCGTGCAGTCGTAGGTGTAGAGTGAGTACAGGAGAGGGCTCAGTACACACCCCTGTGGAGCACCAGTGTTCAGTGTGATGGGGGATGAGGTGGTGCTGCCCAGTCTGACCACTTGGCATCTGTCAGACAGGAAGTTAAGGATCCAGCTGCAGAGGGAGCTGCTCAGTCCTAGATCCTGCAGTTTCCTGTCCAGCTTCGAGGGAACGATGGTGTTGAATGCTGAGCTGTAATCTACAAACAGCATTCTCACATACGTGTCTCTCTTCTCCAGGTGTGACAGGGCAGCATGGAGTGTCAGGGCTATGGCATCATCAGTGGACCTGTTGTGGCGGTATGCGAACTGTAGAGGGTCCAGTGAGTCGGGTAGTGCGGAGCAGATGAAGTCCCTGACCAGCTTCTCGAAGCATTTGCTCACGATGGGGGTCAGGGCTACAGGTCGCCAGTCGTTCAATGAGGAGATGGTGGAGGATTTGGGTACAGGGACGATGGTGGCCATTTTGAAGCAGACTGGGACTACAGACAGAGAGAGGGAAAGGTTGAAGATGTGTGTAAACACTCCAGCCAGCTGAGCCGCGCATGACTTGAGGACGCGGCCGGGAATCCCGTCCGGACCAGTAGCTTTGCGTGGGTTCACTCTCCTGAAGTACCTCCGCACATCCTCCTCAGACACAGTGTGCGCACTGACGTCATCCGCGGTGCGCACACTGTCCGGTCTCATGGTGTTCGCTGTGTCGAATCTAGCGTAGAATACGTTTAGATCCTCACACAGAGAGGCCGTGGTCTGCGGTGTGCTGGTTTTCCCTCTAAAGTCTGTGATCGTGTTTAGTCCCTGCCACATACTCCGAGGGTTGTCAAACTGTTGCTCCACCCTGTCCCTGTACTCACGTTTGGCTGCTTTGATCGTCTTCCGGAGTTGGTAATGTGCGTGTTTGTAGTCTGATGTGTTCGCGGAGGCAAAAGCGGTGCTCCGTGCCGCTAGCGCCGTGCGAACATCTCCGTTAATCCAGGGTTTTTGATTTGGGAAGGATTTAACTGTTCTGGATGGGACGACATCTTCCACGCATTTTCTGATAAATCCACAGACTGAGTCTGTGTATTCATCGATGTCTTTAGCAGCCACGTGAAACATTTCCCAGTCCGCGTGATCAAAACAGTCCCGCAGCGTAGACTCCGATTGGTCCGACCAACAATGCACCGCCCGTAATCACTTTCTCCTTGGATGTTAGGTCCAAGAAAACGGAAAAGTTCAGCGTATCCTGAACATTTGACTCAGTAACCTGTAACAGACTGTCAGTTTTTAGTGTTCTCCAGACTCACCTAGTTGGGCCTGCTGATCTTGGCCAGTGTTTACAGGTCTCGAAGAGAGGCCACCGCCAGTCTGTGAGACACAGAGAGCAGCAGGTCTATTTTCCAGGCAGCAGATGCCCCCCCCCTCCCTGAGCCTGGTTCTGCCGGAGGTTTCTTCCTGTTAAAAGGGAGTTTTTCCTTCCCACTGTCGCCAAAGTGCTTGCTCATAGGGGGTCATATGATTGTTGGGTTTTTCTCTGTATGTATTATTGTAATACATATTGAGTTTACTATACTTTTGATATTATCGTTATAGTACGCAGTACACAGTTGGTATAAAGTTGGAATTCAGTGATTGAATCTAAGCATTGGCAATTTCAATATAAATTGATTTCTGCTGAGCTAACTTAACTCTGACCATGAGCACCACAGCCACTGTGAATCAGTCCAACACAGAGCTTTACTGTGAGTTCACCACCTAACCTGTTTATCCTGGACACAACTACCCAGTGTGCAGAATGTTTCACAATATGAAAATACATAATTTTTCATAAAACATCATATACAAATATCAATACCATACCATGTGATTAAAATTATGAGATTATATGCAAGCTTTAAATCTGCAGTTTATCAGGCGTCACTGAGCAGTCCTTACCTGTAAATCTAACCTCTCTTGTTCCTGTCCTGTCTTTTTTTACATCCCTGAGTGAAGTTCTCACACTCTGTTCTGTCCCTGGGAAATACAGCAGCTGAACCTTTAGCTAGCAGACACACTGTGCGAGAAACTGTACACAAAGAATTTGTCTTTGCTGATGTTTGTTGAGCTGATAGAAACGCTGAATTTGAAATTAGCTATAACTAAATAAACATCACTGTCTTCATGCTTCCTCCTCTTCTGCTGCTGCTCTAGCTAGACTCTGACACCTGCACTCCTTCCAGCTCACTTTAACTCCTCAGTATAAACACTAGGAATGATACTGCTGAACCTAAAATAGCGAGTCTGTTTTGAAAATGTACATGACAAAGTGGGTGAAAACACCATTTGCTCAGAGTTTAGTCTTTTTATTCCTAGGTAGCATTCTTGTTTTGATTTAGTCATACCTTATCTTTATTCTGTAGTTTGCAAACATTTACTATCCCGGGTTTGTTTATGTTTTGCAATTTTACAGATTAGAAATTGTTGTAATTTAATAAACATCAATTTTAGGGTTTTGTTTGCTTTAGTGTTGTATGTATTATTGTAAAATGTAATGGCTACACTGTGCCAAGTTAATTTTGGAATTTTTTGTCATATTTTTTGGTCACAATGATTGAAAATAAATCACCTGTTACACTGGACAGCATCTGTCTCCTGCCCTTCTTCAGCTACTTTGACAAAGCCTTCTGGGAGTACGTTAAAGTAGAAAGTAGATATTTGTTTAAAAATGTAGGGAGTAAAAGTAGAAGTTGTCAAGAAATACTCAAGTACAGATACCTGAAAATTCTACCTAAGTACAGTTCCCACCTCTGTAAGTGCTTCAAAATCTCTCTGTCATTGGCTTTTATTTAAAAATAAAATCAGAATAACAACATTTTAATATGCTTGGATTGAGTTTAATGGTTTCATGAAATATTTTAACAAAGGTTTTAACAAAGGACAGGAATTCTGATGTCTTAAAGTGGATGAGTTGCTGAAACACCTCCTGCATCTGTGGCAGATCTAACATTTCTCTCCAGTGTGGGTACAATGATGACGCTTGATGAGTGACTTAAATGCTTTTTGCACTCATGACAGGAGTACACTTTTTCTCCAGTGTTTCTCCGCTTTTTTCTTCCCTAATTTGAAGATATACGCTGATATGTCTTCAAATTAGGGAATTGAGTGAAGCTCTTTCCAGACTCATGAGAGACATAGGGCTTTTCTCCAGTGTGCGTATGCTGATGAATCTTCAAATGTGATAATTGATTGAATCTTTTCCCACACAGCTCACAGAGGAATAGTTTGCTGTCATCTTGCCTGGGAAGATCCATCTGTCCTTCCATAACATCTACCCCCTTCTGATTGTGAGGTCTTTTTGGGATGTTGCAGGTCTGTATCTAAAGGAATGAAAAAAAGTGTGTAGTCAGAAGATGTTTTGATGATGTTCAGAAAAAAGAAAGCCTCCCTTTATATCAATTACCTGTCTCACTAGGCATCAAGTTTATCTATCAGCAGTATGTTTCCCCCTTGTCAGCATGCTCATTACCCCAACAATTATTTTTAATATTAATTGCTTTGTTTTGCCGATCCCATTCCATAATTGGAGTGAGCAGGGAAACTGCAATTTTAGTGAAAGGTAAGTAAAAATATATCCTGGCTGTACCTGTAGTGCCAAATATGCTAAATTAACCGTTCCCCTGGCCCTTTTGCTCTGTGCTAAATCTCTTCTGTGCAGCCGAGTTTGGCTCATATGTTCTGGCCTGTTGATTGGCTCTTTGGGGTTAGGGCATCTTTACAGGCTTCTCCTATAGGTTTCTATTCAGCCTTCTTGGAATGCCATGTCTCCTCCTTATCTAATGTGTCAGGTTAAAGTGACTTACCTCTGCCACTGTCAGCATTTGGCTGCTGGTGTTACTCTGCTGAACAAATTCCTCCATCAGTGAATCAACTCTGACAAACATACAGGGAGTGCAGAATTATTAGGCAAGTTGTATTTCTGAGGAATAATTTTATTATTGAACAACAACCATGTTCTCAATGAACCCAAAAAACTCATTAATATCAAAGCTGAATGTTTTTGGAAGTAGTTTTTAGTTTGTTTTTAGTTTTAGCTATTTTAGGGGGATATCTGTGTGTGCAGGTGACTATTACTGTGCATAATTATTAGGCAACTTAACAAAAAACAAATATATACCCATTTCAATTATTTATTTTTACCAGTGAAACCAATATAACATCTCCACATTCACAAATATACATTTCTGACATTCAAAAACAAAACAAAAACAAATCAGCGACCAATATAGCCACCTTTCTTTGCAAGGACACTCAAAAGCCTGCCATCCATGGATTCTGTCAGTGTTTTGATCTGTTCACCATCAACATTGCATGCAGCAGCAACCACAGCCTCCCAGACACTGTTCAGAGAGGTGTACTGTTTTCCCTCCTTGTAAATCTCACATTTGATGATGGACCACAGGTTCTCAATGGGGTTCAGATCAGGTGAACAAGGAGGCCATGTCATTAGTTTTTCTTCTTTTATACCCTTTCTTGCCAGCCACGCTGTGGAGTACTTGGACGTGTGTGATGGAGCATTGTCCTGCATGAAAATCATGTTTTTCTTGAAGGATGCAGACTTCTTCCTGTACCACTGCTTGAAGAAGGTGTCTTCCAGAAACTGGCAGTAGGACTGGGAGTTGAGCTTGACTCCATCCTCAACCCGAAAAGGCCCCACAAGCTCATCTTTGATGATACCAGCCCAAACCAGTACTCCACCCCCACCTTGCTGGCGTCTGAGTCGGACTGGAGCTCTCTGCCCTTTACCAATCCAGCCACGGGCCCATCCATCTGGCCCATCAAGACTCACTCTCATTTCATCAGTCCATAAAACCTTAGAAAAATCAGTCTTGAGATATTTCTTGGCCCAGTCTTGACGTTTCAGCTTGTGTGTCTTGTTCAGTGGTGGTCGTCTTTCAGCCTTTCATACCCTTGGCCATGTCTCTGAGTATTGCACACCTTGTGCTTTTGGGCACTCCAGTGATGTTGCAGCTCTGAAATATGGCCAAACTGGTGGCAAGTGGCATCTTGGCAGCTGCACGCTTGACTTTTCTCAGTTCATGGGCAGTTATTTTGCGCCTTGGTTTTTCCACACGCTTCTTGCGACCCTGTTGACTATTTTGAATGAAACGCTTGATTGTTCGATGATCACGCTTCAGAAGCTTTGCAATTTTAAGACTGCTGCATCCCTCTGCAAGATATCTCACTATTTTTGACTTTTCTGAGCCTGTCAAGTCCTTCTTTTGACCCATTTTGCCAAAGGAAAGGAAGTTGCCTAATAATTATGCACACCTGATATAGGGTGTTGATGTCATTAGACCACACCCCTTCTCATTACAGAGATGCACATCACCTAATATGCTTAATTGGTAGTAGGCTTTCGAGCCTATACAGCTTGGAGTAAGACAACATGCATGAAGAGGATGATGTGGACAAAATACTCATTTGCCTAATAATTCTGCACTCCCTGTATATGTGTTCCAGTGACCGTGAGCAGTGGCAGCGAGAGCAGGCCCTTGGAGACTTCCGCTCTGGCAAATGTTCTGTCCTGGTGGCAACCTCTGTAGGTGCCCGTGGACTCGATATTCCAGATGTGCAGTTCGTGGTGAACTTTGACCTCCCAAACAGTATCGATGAATATGTCCATTGTATTGGTAGAACCGGCCGCTGTGGCAACACCGGGAGGGCAGTGTCCTTCTATGATCCAGGAGCTGACAGTGAGTTGGCTCGATCACTGGTCACAATCCTGTCCAAGGTGAGACGCTGCATTACAACTGCACAATAGCCACTGTGCATCACCACAAGTTGAGACCTGAGTGCTTTAAACGAGGTGTTTGGGATTGGCAGGCCCAGCAGGAGGTTCCCTCGTGGTTAGAGGAGTCTGCGTTCAGCGGCCATAGCCCCTCTGGCTTTAGCCCACCTAGGAAGCGTTTTGCCTCCACAGATTTGAGGAAGGTAACTGGTTAAAGTTGTGTTACACTGAATTCTCTGAGATGTTGTAGTGTTTCACATTGTGGTCCTTCCTCAGGGTCCACAGGGAGGCTTTTTCCAGGACGGCAGTGTAACGAGCCAGCTGGCAGCACAGACGGCTGCTGACGATGAAGAATGGGAGTGAGAGCAGCGCAGTCACACAGCAATGATCCCAGTTTTCTAAATTCTTTTTTTTTTTTTTTTTTTTTTGTCTGTCCCATTTGGTTCTTTAGCCGTCAGAATTGTTGTCTGAAGACCAACAAGGATACCAAATGGATTTATTTTGCCAAATGGATCATCATGGCATTGCCGTATTGGTCCATTTGATCAGACTTTGTTGTTATTATTTATTTTATTTTCAGTTGTTACAGATGGGACAGACATGACTGGGGGATAGGAAAGGGAGAAAGAAAGAGAGGAAGGAAAAGAAAAACAGAAGGGAAAAGGGACAGTGAGAAAGGGCACTTACAAAGACAAAGAGAAAGAAAAAAAAAAAAATCTCCTGGATCACCTGTTGAGAGAAAAAGAAGAGAAGACAAGCAAAAAAAACCAAACAAAAACAAAGCAACATACTAAACACAACACCATCACGTTAATCTAGCTAAGTGTGAACAGCAGTAAATACTAAATATTGAAAGTTGTTGTGCAGCACGCAGGACAGACAGCGCACAATGTGCTTTGAAGTAGCAGCTAAGAAAGGTGTAGTTTATGTCTACGAACAGTGAACACCCGTGTGCACACCTGTGTGGATCAATGCGCTTGTATACAAAAGGTTTTCCCACGTAACGGTCTGCTAGAGGGTGTGGAGGCCCATAGCCCCGTCCCCCAGGGCATGAAGCAGGCATGGAGGAGATCCAGGCTCCAGACATCCAGAGGCCCCAGAGTGCGAGAGCCCAAGGAGTACCACCGGAGGGGCATCCGTGCCACCTTCCTGGGAAGGGCTGAGGAGATCCCCAGACGAGGGGGTCACCCAGTAGCCACGGAGCAGAAGCCAGAGGGGGCTGCACCGGCGTGCCCGCCGGCTCTGCCGGCAGCCAGCTGTGCCAGAGTGAACCGAGTTGCAGGCCCCGAGGCCGGAGGCCCGAGGGCCCCCTTTGCCCCGGAAGAGGCCTGACCGAGCGACAGGCATCGGGCCCCGCCAAGTAGCCACCGGGAGTGAGCCGGTGCATACCTGAGCGCCCAGCCCCGGACACCAAGAACCACCAATGCACCAACCCCTGAGGGCATCAGTTACCAGCAGGGAGTGTGGTGAGGGGAGATAGGCCTCCACACTTGGAGGGCCTGGGAGTACCCAGGGAGGTGGAGTCTAAGACCCGACCTGACATATAGACACAGACAAACAGGCACACACAGACATAAACATGCTTTCCCACCCTCATGCACACATATACAAACACTCAGCACTCACCCAACGTAGGGACAGACATACATAGACATGTTTAAGAGTTTTCTAAATTCTTAAGCTTGTTGGCGTTTTAAGAATTTTTGTTGGAAGAATAGTTTGCCACAGTGAAAATGTCAGTACAGATAAAGTACTGATATCAATATGTTGACTTTGTCACTGATGTAAAATCTGTTTGTTTTTGGGTTGGGGGTTGTTTGTTTTTTGTTTGTTTTTTTACTTTTTTTAGTATTATCACATTACCATTGTTGTGTAAGGCATCATAGCGAAAATATCTAATTGCTGTATTAACTGTTAATAAATGAATAAATGTTTAAAGCAACACCTTCATTTATTACATGGGTTTAATGTGAGCAGATCTTCCTGGAATGATTCAAACAAACCTGGAATACCCAGCTGCTGCCTGGAAATGGATTAAATTCATTCATTCACATTCAATCCATTTCCAGACAGGTGCTGAGTCCCAGTGTGCAGCTTCCAGTCCCAGAGATCATTTGTGGATCAGGAGGACCCAGCACCTCACAAGGGGCATTTCCATGGAGCTAGCCTGGGCTTAAGGCCTTTCCTATCCACAGTATTCCTGACTTCGTGCAATTAGACCTGATTGGACCTCCGATGATGTCACTGTAGCAATCGGTCGAGCTCTGAACTGCTCCTGCAGGTAACTTTGCTAAATCCTTAAAATTAAGGGAAAAACGCTCCAAAACACGAAAACGAAATACGCTATAGACCCACGATGCCTAGACCTGGTAAAACTACCAAGGAGAAGACTAAGTCAACCACACAAACCAAGTTATCGGTGTTTAGCGGGGAAGCTAGCGCGTTTGAGGCCTGCGCAGCTAACAAGCCAGCCACCATGAGTGAACACAGCCCCGCGGATAGTGGCAACATGGAGGAGAGGCTGCAGCGTGCCATACGAGAGGAGTTTGCAGGTATTGAAAACAAGCTTGCAAACACGCAAACTGCACTTTGGGACAAGTTGGAGGGCGCAGTGGCCAAGTTTTCCAGCAAGGCAGACGAGGTTGTGGCAGCCATGAATGAAATGCAGAAAAAATTATCTGACTGTGGGGAGAGTAGCGCAGACAGAGAAACGCATTTCAAATGTAGAAGATGAACATGTGGTGATGGGGACCACCATTTCAAGATTAGAGAAAGAAAATAAAGAACTGATGGATAAATTAGTGGATTTGGAAACCAGATCCTGAGGCAATAACCTCAGGTTGGTCGGAGTTCCAGAGGGAGAAGAGGGTGCGGACACCTGTGGATTCCTGGAAAACTGGATAACGGACGTATTGGAGTTGAACACATCAAGGAGCCCTCTGGTTATCGAGAGAGCACACCGCATTGGCCCAAAAAGAAAGCCTGAGGAACCTCCAAGAACATTAATTATGTGCTTTCTTAACTATAAACAGAAAGATATGGTGCTCAGAGCAGCAAGATCGAAAAAGGATATTTTGTACAACAACAAAAGCGTGAGATTCTATGAGGACGTCGCCACAGAGGTGCACAAACAACAGAAGTTTGGAGAGGTAGACAACAACTCTGGAAGATGGGACTGAGAAGTGGCATCGTACCACCAGCTAAACTGATAGTAACATACAAGGAGCAAGTCCACAGATTTAACACGCCAGAAGAAGTCCAAAGCTTCATAAAGAAGATCCAGGAGAGCAAGAAATGAGGAAGATATTATAAGGTCTAGCAATCTGGAGTAATGATTCATTTTGGGAAAGGATATAGTTAACTCCATCAAAGCAAAAGGTAACTAAGAACAAAGTGATTTTTTGTTTGTTTGTTTTTTCTTTTAATTTATTTGTATTTATTTATTATTCAATTTTTTTTAATTTTATTTAATTATTTACACGGATAACTAGACAGAAATAAAGATAATTTTCAATTTTTTATTTTATTCTACTCTTTTGTTTTTCATTTTCATTTATGTATTTAGTTATTATTATTATTTTTTTATTTATTTTATTTTATTTGTTTTTATTTTTGTATTTATTTATTTATTTTTGTTTAAAGAAAACAAAAAAGAAGTTAATTATTAAGGGGCAGAGGAATATTAGCAAAGCTAAAGGATTCATTAAGGATACAAGGAGCAAGGAAGAGCCAGGCATAATGCCATAGTCATTTTAAGTTAGCAGATCTTAAAACTGAGATCTGTATATGGTTAAAGTTGGAAGTAGAACATTTGAATGGGTTACCCAGAAACTGGGTGGGTGGGGTTTTTTGTGTTTTTTCTTTTGTATGGTTTGTTCATTTAGAGTTTGTGTTTTGTGTTCTGTTTTGTTCGCACTCTCAGACAAGTTTAAGCATTTAGTAATGCATGTGAGGTGTGTTGACTCGGAAATTGGAAGTTAAATGTACCTCTTGGAATTGTAGAGGCCTAAAAAGTAATAAAAGGATTAAGCAAGTAATGAACAAAATGAAAGATCTGGAAGCTAAAATAGTTTTTCTTCAGGAGACGCACTCGCTGGAGGAGGAACATATTAAGGTTGGCTGGAGGTGGCAGGGTTCGTTGTATGCAGCACCATTTAGATCTAATGCTCGGAGAGTAATCACACCTTTTCAGGTCAAAAATGTAATTAAAGACAAATTTGGTAGATATTTGATCATCCAGGGATCACGTGTACAAGAAACCATTAACTTAATTAATGTATATGGACCAAATACAGATGATGATACATTTTTTACTAATCTTTTTCTCACAATTTCATCACTCCAAGGAAAATGCGTCATAGGAGGAGATTGGAATTGTGTTCTGGATCCCAGTAAGGATAGCCTGACTGGGACTGACCAGGCCCATAACAAAAGCCGAAAGACAATTCTTAACTTCATGAAGGAACTACATTTGATTGACATCTGGAGACAGTTAAATCCTGATATAATTTTTTTCTTGCCATTCAAAAACATTTAATACATAATCCAGAATAGACTATTTATTAGTATCAGCGAACCTCCTATCAAACATAAAGACATGTTCATATGACAGTATATTAATATCGGATCATGCTCCCTGCAATATCATATATACACATAACTTGATAATGGAACATAGATGGTGCTTACACCAGAAATGGCTGTATGATGAAGGATTCCTCACTTTTGTAGAAAAAGAAATAGATGAATATTTTACTATGAATAGCTCACAAACATCAGCTAGTATTAGGTGGGAGGCATTTAAGGCATGTTTAAGGGGAGTTATGATTGCATATACTTCATCGAAATCTAAAGAAAAATGCAAAACAAGACAGCAAATGGAAAAGAAAATTAAAAAACTAGAGGAACTAGCATTCAAAAATAGAGACCCATTAATAGAGAAAGAATTGCTAATAGTGGTGTGCGATACTGCATATTTTGGTATCGATCCGATACCAAGTAAATACGGGCCAGTATCGCCGATACCGATACCGATACTTTTCAATAAATCAGGTGGATGCCTCATTGAATTGCTAAATCGCAATTAATTTTCATGACCTTAAGTGTTTTTTGTGATTTTTCCTTTACTGTACAGGAGACACGGCAGGAGATTGATTGACAATGGTCTACAGCCTACGGTGGCCCCTAGAGACAAAGCATGTACAAACTCCAAAACACTTACAAATTCCAAATAGCACGCACAAACTCCAAAACACATGCAAACTCCAAAACACATGCAAAATACAAAACACGTACAAAATACAAAACACATGCAAAATACAAAACACGTACAAACTCCAAAACACGTACAAACTCCAAAACACATGCAAAATCCAAAACACGTACAAAATCCAAAACAAGTACAAAATACAAAACACATAATTTTCATGACCTTAAGTGTTTTTTGTGATTTTTCCTTTTGTATTATTAATTACTTAAAACCCAGGACATAATTAGGAGAAATAATTTATTTATAATTAAATAAAAAATGCTTTATTATTGTGGCGGGCCGTGGTCTGCGATGCTGCTGCAGATGAGGTGGACTCACCTTCACTGCATCTACAATCATGCCTCACCGGCTTAAAACCTGTGCGCTGCTTGTGCTGCTGTTGTTTTTGGTGTTGATGTGTACAGCTGGCAGCAGGAGGGCTGCAGCCATTGAATGTAGGCTACTGTTACAGCAACCGGGTGATCACTGTAAGGGTGGACAGCGCGCGGCTCGGGGTGAGCCGGAGGCTGGCGCACCAGCGGGACCTGCCAAGCTGGAGATGGAGGTCGAGGTGCGCGGGGTCCTGCCTGAGGGCGGCATGCTGTCCGCTTCGGCACGCAGGCTGCATGGTCCTGCGTGCCGGCCGTCTGCCCAGCTGCCTCTGAGCCCCGACTCACTTCCACTCCTGCTCCGCCGCCTCTGCTTGCCATATGGGTGGCCATCAGGCCTCCGCTGGAGGCACGGGCGACCGCCAGAGTGGACACTTCCTTGTCGCTGGGCCGGGGCATGGGGCGCCGATGGTCCGGGCCGATTCCCTTGCTTGCTCGCGGGGTGGGGTGAAGTGGGCGATGGGGGTATGTGGCAGGGCGTGTTCTGCGATGCCGCTGCAGGTTTGGTGGTGGTGATGTGTACGGCTGTTGAATGTACTGTTACAGCAACCGTGTGATTATTGTAAGAATAAATGATGCGGCGAAGCATGAAAATGCCATCAGGTCTGCCGTGGTGGCGATCTTTTTTTTTCTTTCTTTTTTTTTAATCTTAAGTGCACGCAAACCAGTAAACAAATTAAAACAAATAGTGTTGATAAACTATAATACGAAAATTACAATTAAAATTCTCAACAACAAAAACAATTGGTAAAAATATAATTAATATGTAAACAACTTAATAACCCCCAAAGAGTCTAAGTCACATGACCTGTCAGCGCAACACCGAAACATAAGAGAGGGGGGCGGGGGGAGCAAAGTGTGCCTGCTCTCCGCTGACACAGGAGCGGCGAGTCCAGCGACCTGGCTGTTTCGTTTTTGCCGAAAGCACAGCGTAGCAAACAAGCAGAACTCAAAGTAAAGAATCGATCTAACCAGGCTAGTATCGATCCGATACCGATCCCGACTTGGGATCGATACTATCGATATTTGGATCGATCCGCCCACCACTAATTGCTAATACTAAAAGCACAATATAATAAAGAATCGGCAGATAGAGCAGCTTCGAACATTTTGAGATTAAATCAGTCTTTTTATGAACAAGGAGAAAAACCTGGAAAAATATTGGCATGGCAAATTAAACAATTGGAAGTGCAGAAAAATATAACGTCGATTATAAACAGCAAAGGGGAAATGATAATGGATCCGATTGAAATAAACAAGGAGTTGAGAAACTATTATGAAAAACTTTATGAATCTCAGGATAGATCAGATCAAAACTCCAGAAATGCGTTTCTGGATAAAATAAATATTAAGCATTTATTAAATAATGATGCTCTATAAATAAAAGAAAACTATGTTGTTTTGTGCATAACAAAGAGCTCACAATTGTGCAGTCAAAATGTAAACTAAAAGACGCTGAGCATAATAACATAGACAGATTTCACAGCTGCTCTGTTCCCAACTTCTACTGTGTGACTGACAGCCTGGAGTTTGAAATCTGCTTCGTAACCATGTCTCTGAACAGGTGCCATTTACGGTCCTTATACACACACAATACGGTAATATTACGTTGAAGCACAGTACGTATTACTCCGCGAGGCTCCTCGGTAGCCGTAATGCTCCGACAATCCATCAAGCGGTGCAGCTCCGTGACTTACCAAAGTCGAACTAAAACATTTTTTGACAGATTGCTGAGCGCTGTGTATCACATAAAATCGGTTCGCGGTCATCAAGCACAACCAGAATTCATACAAAAGGCGCGCAATCAACTTTTGAGAAAATGAAAGGATTTCAGGCCGTGCATGGCGTTAGCGTGGCTAGCTCGTTAGCGTGGTTAGCTCGTTAACACGTTGACGCCGTCCAGCCCCACGCACGGGGCGATGTGCAGTAACTTATTAACGGAGATTTGCCGTGTCCATCTTGTCGCTGCCTGCAGGTGAAGCGATGGGGGAGGAGGGGGAAAAAAAGCATGCAAAATTGCCCAAAAAAATTTAATAAAAATAAAATTTAAAAAAAAAAATCTGTGAAACAGAGGCCACGAAAGGTGAACTGGGTTATAGCGAGGGACCACTAATGTGTCAGAATCAGTCACAGTAAGCCAAAATTAACTAAGCATCACTAGGCATGGATCACTAGGATAACTAGCATACATGTCATGTACCTGTACTGCATGCAGTGTCACACACTGATGTAACCACAGTTTTGTACCAAGCCATATTCAATATCAGCAAAGAACTGCTGATAACAGATTTGTGTACCTACTGGATTGCTCCTAACATTTCTTACCATTATAGCTGGTGGTGGGTTGGTTCCCCTGACATCCACCAAGATCTCATCGTACTTGTCAAAGTTGACACCGGACTCATAGTGGGAAAAAATGGACTCCTCATCTTCAGAGGGTGGTGGGGGGACCTAGGTAACCCTGGGTCCTGCAGTGAGAAACAGAAATGCTGCACATAATGGAAGATAAAGCTGGCATGCTGCAGATATAATAACATGAAGTTTAACTTACTATCACTCGCATCTGCGTTCTCTGCAGGTGTATACCTGTGCCCTGTATTACACACAGATGCCAGCCACATCAGTAAATCTTTCAAACTTATGTGCACTGAATCATTGAGGTCAATAATGAAAAACAACCTTGAGCAAAGACCTAGGGCTGGGCGATATATCGAGTTTTTTAAAAAATATCGATATATTTTTATACGAGATATAAGATGTGACAATATCCTTTATATCGATATAGTCTGTGTTACGTTATAATTATAGTTGTGGAGCTGCAAGTTTGCCTCTCTTTCGTCCACTTTTGTCTTTACGCAACGTTACTCGACCTGCCTCTCCTTCACTGAACACAACTCCCCCCTCCTCCCCCATCGCTTCACCTGCAGGCAGCGACAAGATGGACACGGCAAATCTCCGTTAATGAGTTACTGCGCATCGCCCCGTGCGTGGGGCTGGACGGCGTCAACGTGTTAACGAGCTAACCACGCTAACTAGCTAGCCACGCTAACGCCATGCACGGCCTGAAATCCTTTCATTTTCTCAAAAGTTGATTGCGCGCCTTTTGTATGAATTCTGGTTGTGCTTGATGACCGCGAACCGATTTTATGTGATACACAGCGCTCAGCAATCTGTCAAAAAATGTTTTAGTTCGACTTTGGTAAGTCACGGAGCTGCACCGCTTGATGGATTGTCGGAGCATTACGGCTACCGAGGAGCCTCGCGGAGTAATACGTACTGTGCTTCAACGTAATATTACCGTATTGTGTGTGTATAAGGACCGTAAATGGCACCTGTTCAGAGACATGGTTACGAAGCGGATTTCAAACTCCAGGCTGTCAGTCACACAGTAGAAGTTGGGAATAGAGCAGCTGTGAAATCTGTCTATGTTATTATGCTCAGCGTCTGTTAGTTTACATTTTGACTGCACAATTGTGAGCTCTTTGTTATGCACAAAACAACATAGTTTTCTTTTATTTATAGAGCATCATTATTTAATAAATGCTCATAATTTATTTTTGAGTAGTTTTTTTTTCATGTACGTCTATGCTGTATGTTAATAAAAGTGCCTGTGTGACATCTGGGACACAGCTTTGACTAAGAACTCTCTTTTTGTCCTTACTTTATGACTTTAAAAAAATATCGAGATATATATCTTATATCGCCATCCAGCTAAAAAATATCGAGATATGAAATTTGGGTCATATCGCCCAGCTCTACAGAGGAGCTCCAAGGACAACGCCTTTACTTCAGTCACCTTGGCAGAGGAACTCCTCAGATGAAAACTGGCACAGGGGAAACAACCCAGAGCTTCCTCCCCAGCTCCTCCAGTTGCAACAGAGGAAGATTTTGTTGTCTGTCTTTGGCTTCACAAAACTACCATGGCGATATCCCACATGCCAAAGCAACGGAGGAATGTGCTGCTTTTGAGCACAACACACAGGGAACCAGCAGTCAGTGATGTGGAATAGAGGAAGCCTGGAAACAAGAAGCAATCCTGGACTACAATAGGCACAAATACAGCTTGGATAACCTAGAGAGGATGTTGGTGCCTTGAGTTGTTGAAGGAAAACTAACTGATGGCTGCTGGCTCTTTTCTCCAATCTCCTGCATGATACAATGCATTTGTGCAGTGGAAACGACTTCACAGAAGTGGGCGAGTCCTCTAAAATCTACAAATGAAGAGTGATCCTGGAAGAGCTGGTGACCTCAACAACTGCAAGATGGCTTTGTCCCTGATTCTCAGCCACTTCTGCCATTGATCTCAAGATACAGTAGTCTGAAGCAGAGTGTGACCCACACCCCACCAACAAAATGAGAAGAAGGTGCAAAAGGCGCACCTCCAGGATTGGAACAGCAGCCCCTTGCACCAGCTGTGGAAAGTGTGCCTACAAAAACCACTCTACTGTGGTTAGCACATCTTGCTGCTAATGAGGATGCACACAGAAGCACACACACTGAAATATAAATTTTGATCATTTTAGTAGTCATTTCAGTGGTTATTTGGTCATTAAATTGCCTTTCTGGCCACTAACACACCATGTGTGATTTTCTTTTTGGCCATTCATCCCAAAAAAATAAAATAAAATACAGTAAAAATAAATCATTGTTACTGTTACTGGTACTGACCTGCAGTAATGATTAAAAAAATATTACGTGTCATCATTCATATGCTGAAAAAACTGCAAAACTTTATCGCAACTTATTGCAATTTTCCCCAAAAAACGTAGTAATGATATTTAATCTGACTGACATTCAAAGGGTATAATTTCTGAATTTTAATTATATTTTGGTTTTCGTGACCAGGACCGGTGCTATTTTAAAAAATCAAGTCAATGAAAGTAGAAAAATGTTTTAATATATATTAATTTTATAGCATTTTGTGAACGTAAACAGGGGGTGGCCATTTTTGGCCACAAACAAGCTGAGAGGGAGTTTTTTTGTTTCTCTGTCACTGCACAAAAAAACAATGACGCACAAAAATCATTGATAGTGTTAATTATTGCTATGCATCTAACCTCCATCATGGTTAGGAAATAAATCAGTTTGAATGTATTATTTAGAAAAGGGATTTTATGCTTTTATCCCATTGTAAATCATTACAATTATATGATCTAACTGGTATTTAAAGGGTTAAAATTCTGAATTTGAATGAAATTTTCATTTTCATTTTTGGCCACGAACAAGCTGACATTGAGGATTCCCCTCGAACAAATGGCCATAATTTCCAAACCGTAGCTGCTAGAGTGGTCATTCTTGCACAGTTCCGTTCAGAACAGATGGGGGAATCTCAAGTGTTGACAATTCATAATTAAAATATGAATTATTCAAGATATATGACTTGTAATGTACCATAACTGAGCAGATGAGAAACTGCCTTGACTTGCTCTCAAACAACGTTTTGTAACTCAAAATCTATATAGAGCATCAATATCAATCTTTCACCATAAGAATCAGCAGGCTTTGGTGAAAAATCATGGAAGTTTTCAGGTCTCTGTGGAAATCCATGTAGGAGATATGACAAGAGAAAAAAGTGCTTCATTTCCAGAGTTTGAAATCTGAAGAAATCTGAGAGAAGGATTTCTATAGTTTTTAAGATATTTTTCAGTACTAAAGTGAAGCTTAGTGATAAATCAGTACGTAGGTAAACTGGAAAACTGCACTTTCAAAAATTAAATAAATCCTCAAGACTGATGTGTGGCAGAGATCAGTGCTTTCAAATCGATTTTTTATTTATTTATACAAATGTGAATATTTCATTTTGAACTATAATTCTATGTAGCAGAATTAGATTAATATAAAATATAAATCAGCTAATAAATTGTGGTGTGATGTAGCTTCAATGAATTAGCTCCAGTTGTGGTGCACACTTTAATGACTCAACAATTATATAGAGTTTGAAGTATATTTTAATGCAGTATACTTATAATTTTCCATCAGTAAAAAATTATTTTTTACAGAATGTACATATATAGTATTAATACTTTTATACAAGTATAGGATAGGTATTTCTTCCACAACTGTAAAAAGTTGATAATCAGTTTACTGTTCATCAGTAAAGTTTTAGTAATAACCAGCTCTTTAATGTTGTTCTTAATAATAATGGATTGCATTTATATAGCACTTTGCGAGACCCTCAAAGCACTTTACAATTCCATTATTCATTCACTCTCACAGTCACACACTGGTGGAGGCAAGCTACAGTTGTAGCCACAGCTGCCCTGGGGCAGACTGACAGAAGCGAGGCTGCCATATCGCACCATCTG
Source organism: Oreochromis niloticus (assembly GCF_001858045.2). NCBI lineage: Eukaryota > Metazoa > Chordata > Actinopteri > Cichliformes > Cichlidae > Oreochromis > Oreochromis niloticus. The sequence continues at coordinate 5,971,993 of NC_031986.2, forward strand.
CCCCTCACCAGTGGGTGGGAGGGTGAAGTGTCTTGCCCAAGGACACAACGACCAAGAGTTGGGGGATCGAACCGGCAACCTTCCGGTTACAAGATGAGCTTCCCAACCCCCTGAACCATGGTCACCCTTACAAAGCAAAACAAATATGCAACAACTTTACTCATCTGTGTGGAAAATGAAACTTAATCAGTTTGTCATGTGTGGTTTTTCCCCTGTGGTCTTCAGGTCCAGAACTGAATACAACAGGGATGGATCTAGCCAATCCAAGCCAAGTTTATTTATAAAGCACTTTAAAAACACCTAGTACTGACCACAGTGCTGAGCATAAAATAAGAAAAAACATAAATACTAAAACTAAAAATACAATGAGGGTAAACAATAAACACAATATCAAAAAGACAATAAAATGAAAATAAAATTAACATTTTAAAAATATTGATTGAGGAGGCCTAAATTGTAATGGCAATGCGTTCCACAATTTGGGAGCTTCCAATGCTTCTTCAGCACATCCAGCAACAACTGGTCAGCTGATCTAAGTGACGGAGACGGGGTGCCCAGGTGCGGTAGCTCACAGAGGTAGTGTGGGGTGAGACCACTAAAGTCTTTAAAAACAATGTTGCGGGGTCCTCTCCTAAACTTCTCCCGAACAAATGCAGGCATAGTCAGGAAGCGTTCAGTCACTTTATTCTGCCAGCCTCCCAGGTGCACAAAAGATTATTTACAAAGAAAATAAACAACTAACTTAATTCAAAACAAAATAAAACAGGAGCAATATGCTCCCTTAAACTATATAGCAACATCTTATGTAATACTCATAACAAAAACACTATGAACATCCTTATCTTGTTGAATAATTATAATATGTATGATATTCTGACAAGGTTGAAATGTAAATGTAACTGATTTTGTTCAATAAGTGGTTTTTATTTCTTTTATTAGATTTTGATTTCTTTGTTAGTTCTTTTTTTTTTGTTTATGATTTTGAATAAATAAAGTTTGGGGGAAAAACACCAGTGGTCATTATCCTGCTGAGATTTGTGATTCATGAAATACTATGTTGATTATTAAATTCACTTCTGGGACCTTTTGAAGTGGAGTCAACTTTGGATACCATGGAAACCATCAGTGCATCTCTCAGAGTTCAATGAAGAGGACCATTAAGAAGGAGCTCAAAAAACTTTCCTCACATGCCAAGGGTAAGAAAAAAACAAGCTTTCTTCTCCTGTTTCATTTGTAACTGGTGGTCAGTGGTAGTTCTAGTAAATCAAAGGACATTCAGAGTGTTTTGTACTTTTCTTTGTGTTATTTTCAACTGAATTTATATTTCAGGTCCAGTTTATCTTTAAAACACAAGATGGAATGTCTGTAAATTTGATAATTTTTGATAAATTTTATAATCTAACTTGATTATATTTCTTATTGCTACTTTTAAGTATTTCATCTTATTTTCAAGCTAAATTTTAAAGGTAAACGTGATTATTCATCTATGTGTTTGGATGAGAAGTCTTAACATCAGCGTTGTTTTTATGGCAGTATTTGGATCATTTTCTCTAACTTATTATCTTTATGTTTGTCAGAGCTGATTCACTGATGGAGGAATTTGTGGAGCAGAGCAGAGCTTTACCCAATTAGCTAATTTCAAGATACATCAGCATAGGCACACTGGACAATAACCATACACCTGTGGTGAGTGTGGAAAGAGCTTCACTTAATCAAGTCATTTGAAGATACACAAGTGCATCCCATGCAGGAGAGAAATGTTAGATCTGCCACAGGTGTAGGAGTCATTTCAGCAACCCATCCTCTTTAAATCATCATCAGAATTCCTGTCCTGCACCTCTAACCTAACCTAACCTAACTTATTATTTTTATGTTTGTCAGAGCTGGTTCACTGATGGAGGAATTTGTGGAGCAAAAGAGTAACACCAGCAGCCAAATGCTGACAGTGGCAGAGGTAAGTCACGTTAACCTGACACATTAGATAAGGAGGAGACATGGCATTCCAAGAAAGCTGAATAGAAACCTATAGGAGAATCCTGTAAAGATGCCCTAACCACAAAGAGCCAATTAAAAGGCTAAAACATATATGCCAAAGACCCTACTCCTGTCATGAATGTGGAAAGAGCTTCGCTCAATCAATTCATTTGAAGATACATGAGTGTATCCACGCTGGAGAACAGCCCCATCACTGTCATGAGTGTGGACAGAGCTTTGCTCAATTCCCTAATTTGAAGATACATGAGTGTATCCACGCTGGAGAAAAGCCCTACTCCTGTGATGACTCTGGAAAGAGCTTCACTTAATCAAGTCATTTAAAGATACACCAGCGCATCCCACGCAGGAGAGAAATGTTAGATCTGCCACAGGTGTAGGAGGGATTTCAGCGACCTATCCTCTTTACAACGTCATCAGAATTCCTGTCCTGCCCCTCTAACCTAACCTATTATCTTTGTTTGTCAGAGCTGATTCAGTGATGGAGGAATTTGTGGAGCAGAGTAACACCAGCAGCCAAATGCTGACAGTGGCAGAGGTAAGTCACTTTAACCTGACACATTAGAAAAGGAGGAGACATGGCATTCCAAGAAAGCTGAATAGAAACCTATAGGAGAATCCTGTAAAAATGTTCTAACCCCAAAGAGCCAATCAACAGGCCAAAACATATATAAGTCAAGGCTGAAGATACATGAGTGTATCCACACAGCGACTCATCCACTTTAAGACATCAGAATTCCTGTCCTTTGTTAAAACCTTTGTTAAAATATTTCATGAAACCATTAAACTCAATCCAAGCATATTAAAATGTTGTTATTCTGATTTTATTTTTAAATAAAAGCCAATGACAGAGAGATTTTGAAGCACTTACAGAGGTGGGAACTGTACTTAGGTAGAATTTTCAGGTATCTGTACTTGAGTATTTCTTGACAACTTCTACTTTTACTCCCTACATTTTTAAACAAATATCTACTTTCTACTTTAACGTACTCCCAGAAGGCTTTGTCAAAGTAGCTGAAGAAGGGCAGGAGACAGATGCTGTCCAGTGTAACAGGTGATTTATTTTCAATCATTGTGACCAAAAAATATGACAATAAATTCCAAAATTAACTTGGCACAGTGTAGCCATTACATTTTACAATAATACATACAACACTAAAGCAAACAAAACATCAAAATTGATGTTTATTAAATTACAACAATTTCTAATCTGTAAAAGCGCAAAACATAAACAAACCCGGGATAGTAAATGTTTGCAAACTACAGAATAAAGATAAGGTATGGCTAAATCAAAACAAGAATGCTACATAAGAATAAAAAGACTAAACTCTGAGCAAATGGTGTTTTCACCCACTTTGTCATGTACATTTTCAAAACAGACTCGCTATTTTAGGTTCAGCAGTATCATTCCTAGTGTTTATACTGAGGAGTTAAAGTGAGCTGGAAGGAGTGCAGGTGTCAGAGTCTAGCTAGAGCAGCAGAAGAAGAGGAGGAAGCATGAAGACAGTGATGTTTATTTAGTTACAGCTAATTTCAAATTCAGCGTTTCTATCAGCTCAACAAACATCAGCAAAGACACAAACTCCGTGTGTGCAGTTTGTCACAAAGTGTGTCTGCTAGCTAAAGGCTGTATTTCCCAGGGACAGAACAGAGTGTGAGAACTTCACTCAGGGATGTAAGAAAAGACAGGACAGGAGAGGAACAAGAGAGGGGTAAGACCACTTAAGGCACAGGTGTCGAAATCCAGGCCTCGAGGGCCGATGTCCTGCAGGTTTTAGATTTGTCCTTGATCCAACACAGCTGATTTAAAGGGCTAAATTACCTCCAGTTCTCCAGAGGCCTGGTAATGAACTAATCATTTGATTCAGGTGTGTTGACCCAGGGTGAGATCTAAAACCTGCAGGACACCGGCCCTCGAGGCCTGGAGTTAGACACCTGTGACTTAAGGGTTTAAAAACAAATAAAAGAATTTTAAAATGGACTCTAAAATGGACAGGCGGCCACTGTAGTGAGGATAAAACAGGAGTAACATGCTCCCTTCTCTGTGTACCAGTTAAAAGCTGCTGACAAGGATGACTTGCTAAAATCAAAGTACGATTTACAGTAATCCAGTTGAGTTGTAATAAAAGCAGGGATTACTGTTCTGATGTAAAACCAGCAATTTTCTCCAGAATTTTAGAGAAAAAAGGAAGCTTAGAAATAGGCCTAAAATTTGATAAAACAGAGGGATCCAGGCTAGTTTTCATAAACAGAGGTACTGTAGCATGTTTAAACATTTTAGGGAAAATACCAGACGAGAAACTGACATTGATAATAGCAAGAACAGATGGACCAAGAGTAGAAATCGCCTCTTTAAATAATTGAGGTGGAGCAACATCAGTAGAGGAACCTGGGGGCTTCAGATGACTAACAACCTCATACACAGCAAATCCAGCATGCCCAAATTAACAGTCAGTTTTGATTTCAACACTATTAAAGTGCCTATATGGGTCCACACCAGTGAGTGTTAATTTAACTCTTTTTGGAGAGTTGGTACATTAACTCTGATTTAGTGTTAAATATCAAATCTGTCTGGAGATGATAATTTAACACTCATTAACACTAACTAGGTGTTAAAGGTTTATAATAAAATACTCTCACGGAGTATTTTAACTACAAAAGAGTTATCTTCTAATTAATTCTAAAAGGTGTAAATCTTACTGGTCTGATCTTTTAGAAATTCCTTGGGGGGGAAAAAACATGAAAAAGAGCCAATGTTATTCTGAAAAACATTTATTTTTATATGCACCACAATTTCAAAATATTTTCTAAAACATGTAACAATATGGATACTAATGTACATGTTCTCGCTTTCATTAGAATATTGTTTATCAAAGGGTCTGACATAGGTCAGCTGGTCAATGCAAATAACAGCATGTTCATTACTCTTTTCTTCAATACAGTTTGCATGAAAGTGTTCATCAAAGTACAAGGTGTTGACAGTACAGCCTATTATGAATGCATGTTGTTCATGTATTATGATATAGCAAATTTTCTTAAAGACTGGTAGATCGATGGACATTCCAGTACATTAAAACAAGCCAACCTGGTATTCAGTGCCATAATTTCTAACCCAGTTTGTAGTTGAAACATTTACGCATGAATCTACATTTAATGACTCGCACATAAATGTCCACGTTCCATGCTGTCAACTCTTTGTAATTTTAAAGGACCGAACTCAAACCTTTTAAAACAATATTTTTCATAGTAAGGCCAATTGACGCTGATGTTGCTTTACTAGAGATTTTGTAAGGTTTTTAAAATTTTTGACAGCCTTTTTCAAAAAAACAATTTGTGTTTTACTTTGAAATGCATACGCCATAGGTGGATAAGAGGGCCAATTTTCTTAATACACCTAGGATAGTGAATCATTAGGTGCTGTTTAGGAAATAATTTTCTACCAGGGAACAAGTTCTTAAACATGTTATGGTGATCACAAATCAGATGTTTCAGGTAACATATCATGCCATCAGTAAGGACTAGGGACACCAAAATATCAACAATTTGTAACAACAGGAAAACAAGGTTTCAGTGGTTATTGTCCCGCTCAGCTGTCTCCAATGATGAGTGGAGTATTGCGTAGGATGCATAATGACCGAATGGTATTTAAACCTAATTGCTTGCTGTTATCATGTATTTTTAACTTATTTGGTTTATTTTTACGCTCTACAAAACCATAATTAAAAGTCTGTATCCTGTCAAGTAATGTGCTAATGGAGATGTAGCTATTTTTGATGATGTATTGAAAAAAAAGTTTGAGGTCATACTGTACAACTCCTTCCAATAAATTGTGCATTATATCAACTGCTTAATTGTCAGTGCTATGAAAATATTCCAATGAAATGAGCACACAAGATCTTTAAACTCCATAAACGGAAGAGAGAGAAGGGTCTTCACTTAATGCATTACAATGTTCAATATGAAGTTGGTTGATCACTAAAAAAAAGTCTCCTTGAGAATGTGTTTGTTGGACAACTTCCTGTTCTGTTACTACAGGTTTACTCTGATAATGACTATGTACATTATGAAGATGTTTTCTAAAGCCATTGTAAGTTAGAGTTGGATGTCTCGAGACCACTTTTACGTGGTCTTGGTCTCGTCTTGGTCTCGACGGACTTTTGTCTTGGTCTTGTCTTGGTCTCGACGGACTTTTGTCTTGGTCTTGTCTTGGTCTCGACGGACTTTTGTCTTGGTCTCGGTCTTGGTCTCGCTGTTTCGGTCTTCCATTCTCAAATCGACATAGTGTTCGGGAGATTTGGAGTCAACCATCAGCGGAGCGGGGGGTTGGCTTACTGGGCTTAAGCCGGGTCATTTTTTCAGAAGCATGGGGCACCGTCGTAAATTCCCCCTAATTTTGGTATGATCCGAGCTCAGGCACTAGGCGACTGAGCACAGCACGCATGTGAGCGAGGGGGGAGAAACTGCTGCCTGCGAGTTTGCTGCAGACAGAGGACAGCTTAAGTTTGACCAGGTACCAAAGCAAATCATTCGTACTGAACTAATAATGTAAATATGACGGTGTATCACAAAAGATTGATATCAAACTGATCAGTTGGTTGCGTTACTTACTCTTCGAGTGAATCAACAAATGGGTAAATAAAAAGCCGAACGACAATGCTGATTTTTTAGAGAGTCTTAGCTTACATTTCATGTTTTCAGTTGTTACCCTCCACGGCTAAACAAACTCTCTGAATCAGTTTCAATTGTGTACTGATGAACACAACAATGGACATAAGGAGCTTCTTTCAAAGAAAAAACTCAGGTAGATGTTATTTTATATATTATGCTTTGTATGTTGTTCAGTATATCTATGCAAAACAAGAGGAATTCCAATACACAGCAGTATATTCACAGATGAAACCAGATATTTACATACACTTTAGGGAGAAAACATAAAAACTATTTTTTACTGTTAAACATCAATTTAGAGTAAACTTTTGTTTTAGATAAATAAATGTTGAAATATCTTTTGAATTAGTTAAATGTCAGAATAAAAAGAGGGAGCTGTCTATTTGAATCACTTTCATCAAATGTAGGAGTACATATACACTAAGTTTATTGTTAATTAATAAGAAAACTCCAGACGATTCCATTCTGAGCTGAAGAAGCTTCTGATAGGTTAGTAGAGTCCATGTGAGTAAATTGGTGGCACACCTGTGGATGCATATAAGGCAAAACACAGAGCCTGTTTCTTTGACATGGGAAAATCAAGAAATGTCAACTGAAACACCAGGAAAAGAATTGTGGAGCTCCATAAGTGTGGCTCAATTTTGAATACAATTTGGTGCCATTTGCAATTAAGAAATACAGATAGTTTCTCTCTTTACTCTTAAAGTTAACAAATATGTTTTTATATTTATCAATCTAAAAAAATAAACATTTAGTCTGATTTGATGTTACAATTAAAAAAGTGTTTGTGTTTTTATCTGAAGAGTATGTAAATATCTGGTTTCAACTGTATATTTGATGATGTTGGTGTTTGGCTTGATTGTCAGCACAAAGAGGGAGAGAGAGGAACAGAGAGGGAGAGAGAGGAGCAGAGAGGGAGAGAGAGGAACAGAGAGAGAGAGAGAGAGGAGAATGAGGACAGAACAGAGATGGAACAAGAGCAGGTGAGACACACATGTTAGTCAAATGGTTGTTTGCCAAAACTCATCAGAACATGTATCTAGTACATAGTGTAACTTTTTAGATACCATTTGTTACTTTTCAAATTCTATATTTATTAAGTTATGCAGGCTTGTTTCCACAACAAGGCTAAATAATTATATAAACTTTTCAGAATCTAAATAGTGTACTTTGGTAGAATTAAAAAATAAGTGTAGTGCAGGTCTATGATGATTTTCAGTGCTACTATCATCTAGTTCTGATTCTGGTTCTGTCTTGGTTACTGTTGTAGTCCTGTTTTAATTCCGGATCAGTTCTGGGTCTGGATGAATTGGGGTTTAGTCCCTGTGTCTTGATACAGGCCCGACTTTGTTCTGCCTTGCTGCTTAATTAAAAAACTAGTTTAAGGTGTCCTGCATATGTGATATTTATTTTTTTTCCTATATGAAGTCATTCTTTTTTGAACAAAACTCAAAACAGAGCCTTATAATCTTTCAGTCATTTCTACCCTCACTTAATTCCTTTTCGCTGCTCAGCTCTCACACAGTGGCTCAGTTATGCTCCAATCCCTCCATATTGTGGCCAATCACATGCGAGGATATAGGATAATATCATTATGTGAAAAACAGAGAGGGTGAGAGACGCGACAGTCAAGTGGAGCGTGCGTCTGTCCTCTCAGTAAGTGAGTGAGACAGTAGACAGTGGTGAGGAGGGAGGGCTGTGCGAAAGCAAAAACACATAAATATGCCTGACACCCGTAAACCAAGCAGCATCTGGCTGCAGTTTAAAGACTTTTTTTGTCTCGGTCTTGGTTTTGGTCTTGGTCTCGTCTCGACTCGGTCTTGGTCTTGGTCTCGTCTCAACTTGGTCTTGGTCTTGGTCTTGTCTTGGTCTCGATACCCTCTGGTCTTGGTCTTGTCTTGGTCTCAGATTAGGCGGTCTTGACTACAAGTCTATTGTAAGTACAAAAAGATGAGAGACATCCCTGCTCTCCACATTTTAAATGCAGATTTTTGTTTGGATATAAATCATGTAGAAATTTGAAATGTTGACAAAGAGTTGAACAATTTTTGTGGTGCATTTTACAAACAAAACATTTGAACATTGTCAAACAGTTTTTTAATCCCTCCTATAAGCTTGTGGACCTTGTGGGCATTTTAAAGGTCTCGCAGCAGACGTGCTCTAAGTTCCTTGACTCAAGGGCTTTCTTTTGTGTTTCCAACATCAGTGTTGTAGATTGTGGTTTGAATGAAGGTGTAGAAACTGGTAAGAGCTTTATCATATGAGAGGCTGAAGACAAAGTGTGCTTTGAATAGCCCATCAATTTGCTCACCAGTGCAGAGAAGGAAGGGCTGCCTGGCGTTAGCTTTCTCCAGTAAAGTAGTGAGGCTGACGCCTTCCTGGAATTTGAATAGTACATTTCAGTCATGAGTAAAATTTTCTTTTTAACTGTTTGGCTTGCATATAAGGTCTATTGGCCCAAGCAAGTAACCCGTCTTAACACAAATAGATCCAAATAGAATAAAACAGAGTAATGCTTTTTTTAAGTTCACATTCTTCTGTTTGCAGGGGCCATGAGTGTGCACTGACCCCAAATCTGTCGATTAACTTCTTTTGGAAAGGAAAGCCATGACAGATTTCATCTCTTCTCATATTTATAGATACAGCATGATTTCATATCAAATACACAGAAGGTAATTAATTTACTGCATCTTTTCTGTTTTTATCTTGGGGCTTACCATGTTACTAACTTGTGCAGCAAACAGACCAAAAAAAATTAATTATAAAAAGTTGTTACAAAAAATGCTAATAGAGCATACCTTGACAAATCTCACAAGATGATTGGCTGCCTGTGCAGAGCTTTTTTGTGAAACACTGAAACACTGTCCAAATTTACCCCAGTCATTTGAAGGCTCTGAATCAAAACTCCTCAACACAAGGACCGGATGGAAGACTTTGGCTTTCTGCGATGACTTTTTGCTTGAAATATGAAGGCCACTTTGTAAGAAATCTTCCAGAGGCTTCATCTCCAAGCATGATTGCAAAATCCCGATCAATCTATTAATAAGACAAAACAGCAACCAAATACTGGTTACTTAACTGTTCTTGGCAAAATGTTATCTTTAGTTTAATATCATGAAATGTCTATAAATATACTCACCAACCCAAGTGTATCAAGGAAACGAGGGAAGAAATCCAAGATTGATGATGTTGCATCTAGGCCATGAACCAGCGTCTGTCTATATTCAAAAGTGGCTCTCATCTTCTCTTGAACCACAGACCTATCTGTTAGGTGTCTAATAACAGACAGAGCCTCTCTGCACTCCTCACCAAAAAGCTGTCCACTAACAAACAAAGATTCTCTTCGGGTTTTGGACCATCCTGGAAGTTTGGCCTGGGACACCCACTAGCACCATTATAGGCATTGCGTTGGACAGTCTTGAGTCTCCAAGCAAGATACCCAGTATTGGCCTCCGGATCATAGTAATGTTCCTGCTCATGCATGCACATCAGTCACACACACAAAAACAAACAAAAACATACACAACAAAAAAAAATGGAACAAAGGAATGCATATTTGGTACCACTGCACAACATGCATAAATTACAGAGATGTTGCGTTTCAGTGCTAACACTTACATAACCATTTTTTGAGTACTGATCTTGGAGATATGGAAAAAGCATTGCAATCCCCAGTGCATAGTTACTCCAAACACTTACAAGCAGAATCCTTTCAAAAACAAAAAAGTGTATTGCTATTCTGCTCACTCGACACTGTTTTTTATGATCATCAAAGAATTCTTACTCGTGTGATTCCATCATAACTGCAACCAGTATGTTGACCATTTGTCGACGAGCTGGATCTGACAGTGTTTTAGTTTTGTCGTATTCATTGAAAATTTCCTCACCCTTTGGGTTTGACCTCAGTACAGTATACACCTTCTGTTAAAAAAAAGAAAGAAAAAAAAAGATTCATGCTGATTAAACCGAAGCATATTACACAAAAAAGTTAGTGTTTGTAGTTAAGCACTGGAAATTGCTTTAGGCTTTGCTTTTGACCTGCTTTGCTTCATCGTGATCAAGCTCTCCTAGGCCCTTTTTCCTGGTCTTTGTACTTTTGAGGATAATAGTTGAAACTGATGAACAGGAAGAAGCTGGGGACGATGGATGTTCTGACAATGAAACTGGGTATGTTAGGAGGGCGAGGAGGGATTGGCTGTACCGATGACTGTGATTCATCTTCAACCACACTGATCTCAGTGTCTTTTAAAAAAAGGGGGGGGGGGGGGGGGCATAAAAGGGATTGAAAAAAAAATAGTGCAAAATGCATATGAGAAGTCAAAACTGGAATAATGTTCAACCACATAAATTATATTTGATGACAGCATGTAATATGCACTTAACAGCATTTTACAGTTTTTGAGAGAAGAAAATTGGAATCAGAAAGGTTGTTAAATCTGGCCAATATTCATGTAAACATTGAAGATCATGAAGTAATCTATTTTACCTATTGCTGTCTGTTTTCTGTATCCAACTGTGAAAGCCCAAACTCCAGACTTTATCAGCTCATCAAAATGTCTGATTCCACTTCAGTGTTGGCGGTATCAGTGAGGATGAGTACACCTTCTGTGAAGAGTTGAGGCTGCAAGGTGAACTTGTCCATAACTAAAACAAAGAAAACCAAAATGTCACTAAACAATTAAAACCACCAATTCAAGTCTTACCGTTGATCACTTATAGGTGATAATTTTATACTAATTTAATTTGCATATGAATACAAAGCATCTTTAAGAAACTGGAGGAAATGAAAGCATTCATCACTTTGTGGAACTTTAACATACTTCTGCACTCCTCCATATTCCACCTTCGCAAGCATATCCTGTGTGGAGATTCAATAAAAATTAGTTGTGCAGTAATTAATTGGACAAATAATCTGGTAATCAATTGAAAAAAAGAATCATGATCCATAACTTGTGTTAAGCCAAATAAGACAGTTCTAGATACTAAACAAATTTCCCATGTTTCAAGGCAAATATTATACCCAGAACATGTTTGTTAAAATGGTGCTCTCTCAAACAACTGAAGAACACAGACAACAGTTAATTCTGTAATAAATTCAAAACCTTAATCTTTTTAATTTTTACCTAAACCGAGTGCACAAAACTCTGAAGGGATCTAAATGTTAACTGCCGTTTGCTACATCAGTTTTCGTGGGAGATCGTTTTCAGGCTTTAAGTAGCGCCATAATTTTATGCTAACATTTCACGATCTAAACATTGTATTTGAGTGAAATACACACAAAATTGACTGAATACTCATATGCAAGCTTTCTGCCTGCAAACAATAAATTTCAGCGGGCTAAAACAGATTTTTATGTTATCACCGAGCAACGTGGCTAATGCTTTTCACACAGCTTTGTCTCTACTCAAAAAAGCCACAAAAGTAAAAAGCTAATAATTACAACAATCTCAGAAAAAAATGACTTACCAAGCATGGCAAACAACTCAGAAATACAGAGAGCTAAATGTTCTGAAACGGCTTCACTTCAGCTTCCTTCGGAACCTGTGATGCTGGGGGGACAGAGTCTGTGAATGTACTCTATTAGTGTCATAGCCCCTTTAGGAGTTCAGAGTTAAGAGGTCAAGAGTTAATGTTTCCATTGTAACACCTCCAGATTTAATATAGAAACACTCATTTTTAACACTCGATTTTAACACGTCAGAGTTACAGATAAAAGTTAAAAGAATGTGACTCTACGTAGAGTAAAATTAACTCCGCTTTTGCACAAAGTCTACTAACACCAATACATTTAACACTTTTGAATTTTCTGTGTACAATAAAGAGAAGTTACAGGCTCAAACTGGTAGAAAGCAGCAGAGCAAGGAACAGAGACTGAAGGGTGAAGAGCAGGTGGTGTTATCTGAGCCCAGGCCATATTCACCTTCTCCAGAAAGGAATTCAGTAATTTCACACATGCCTTTGAGCCAAGTTCAATGCCACTGTGTGAGATTAAATGAATCTATTGAACTTAAAACATCTTTAACCGTCGCTTTCAACATTATTGATGTGATCAGATTTATGCATGACTTCAGCCAACAATTCTGAAAAGTCATTTAAGAAGTCCTTAATGTGTTTTAGTGGAAAAATCACAACACATGATACTGTGTTAGAGCTCCCCAGCTCAAATAAGTTCAATTCAAAACTGTAGGAAAATGAGGGAGAAAGCTGCTTCCATGTGTATGTTTTCCGAAAAACAGTCGCTTTTCCTCCACTTTGGCCTGAAGACAGAGGAGAATTAAAAGCACAGTCAGGCGGTAAGAGCTCTGAAAAGACGATGGACTCACCAACATTCACCCAGGTCTCTGTCACACAGAGGAAATCCTTGAGAATAAAAGTTTTGTTTGTTAACTACCTAGAGCTTACCAAGGATCCTGGCAGAGAGGCCGCAGTTGACCCAGGTTTAAACCTCGGTGTCAGGGATGAAGATAGTGGGTGTGGCAGCACTGCTGTGACAGGTGGAACAGGTCCTCTGGCCCGTCCATAGGTACCAAGCAAAAGGAGCGACGATCGTGTCCAGGCCAAGTATGAAATCTACAACAGGCATAACTGAAGTTAATTCAGTTCATAGCTGCACAGAGATAACCACAAAGCATAAAGGCCACCTGGCATGCAGCAGCTACAAGCATGGTGGGTAATATTGTTATTAGCATAGCATAAGAGCAACAACCTGAACTATTTATCAGACACTAGTTCAGACCAATGAGCTCCTTATCAAAGACAGTCTCTCTACACACGACAAACTCTCCACATCATATGCCTGGAGGTGCCAGGTACATACTGGAAAAGCCGCTCCTGGGATGAGCCAAGGGTGTCACACAAAAGCTGCTGCTGCTACCATAGGGGTGAAATTACAGACCACTGCTGTTAGCCTCACAGAAACCACCAACACTGCCACCAGCTTGACCAGAAGGAGGGAGAGGTGTGTGCTGGTTGGGGAGAGCTGTTATAAATGCATCATCTGTTGATCTGTTAGAGTTTATATTATATAGCAACATCTTATTTAATATTGTACTGTGAGTGTTAAATTTAAAACTAGAAAAGTGTCTGTGTGTCCACTCTTTTGAGTGTTAACACTTTTCAAAGTGTTATATTTTTAAAAATGACCTAGTGTTATTTTATCAGTGTACAGAGTTACAGATTAACACTGACAAACCATGAACAGTGTCAACAATATTCTACACTGGTGTTAAGTGTTAAAAAATTAACACCAAATAGTTTTGGGAGATTTAAAGAATATTTGTTAAAAGTCCCCGAATTTATTACTTTTATGAATATTAAAATAGACATGTATCTGGAATTAAACTTAAATACCTCCTCACATTCAAATATATGGGAAACGCTTAAAGCTTATATGAGAGGTCACAAACACAAAAGGGAGCAGCGTTTTCAATTAGAAAACAATAAAAGGACTTTGGAAATAGATCATTGGAGAACAAAACAAGCAGAATTACTTAGTACCATAAAACAAAAATTAATTTTATGTGATGATATGTCAGAACTAGATATCATTATGATGAATTTGGTTGTAAGGTTGCCAAACTACTATTGTGGCTAATCAAAAAGGAAGATACTGAAAGATACATTTACAGTATTAAAACAGATTCAATTTCAATTCAATTCAATTTTATTTATATAGCGCCAAATCACAACAAAAGTCGCCTCAAAGCGCAGATGATGGCAGATATTTTAAAAACCCAAAAGAAAGAAATTCAGAATTTCAAAACTATTATCAAGCGTTATATACGACTGACCATGACAATGACCATAATAAGTCAATTAACTCTACCAAAGATTAGCACAACTGATCAATACATGCTAGAGAAAGAAATATCTTGCTGTTAAATCATTAAAAAACAATAAAGCCCCAGGCCCCGATGGATATCCAATTGAATACATCAAAACCTGGTGTGTAACATTGAGGACACTCACAGAAGAACCCAGGCTAACCTCAAAGCACCCAGAGGTGGCAAAGTACAGACTTTGTTTATTTAAGTAGATGAAAGATACCTGTGTCAAAAAATACTCCCGTAAAAGCTGAAGTACTGAAGCAACTTCTTTACTGTTTACTGCGCTTCATTTGAAATTAGCTGCCACTGAAACCCAACTGAATGTTTTAACTCAACTTATTTTATGAGTCCTCTTATCTGTAAGATTCCCTTAATGTGGGAAGTGGAATATTTTCTCTGTATGCATGAAAACTAGGTTGAGTTAAGGTAGCACTATGACCTGAACTGTTACAACCTCAAGTTATCCACTACAGGTGATCCTGACTCATGAGTTTGTTGCAAAATGCCAACTTCCCTCCAGTAAGTGTCTCTGCACCTGGCCTGTGTGAAACAGATGAGCTAATATCTGGAGCCGAGCCAGCATCCTTCTACGAAAAAGATGAAACTGTGAAATAAGCTATTTTATCGCTCTTTCCTTATGACTTTCTGTTTATTTTAGACCAACAACTCTGTAAGGCCAGATTGTCTGTAAGGCTTTGTAACACATAGAGTGTCTGACACTCAGTACACAGTCTTGGGGTGTGGGTGTAATCTTATGTGCGGAACTGTGTTAGCACTCACGCCAAGAGTGAGCCTTGTCAGGACCTGTTATAAGAGACTGCGGTCTAAGTGATCCTGGTAAACAGGCTCAACTAGGAACATGCACACAGATAGTGATACTTTGGGAACAAACCCTGAAAGGACTATTTAATTTAAAAAAACAAAACAATCAGAAAGTGTCAAAACGAGTTGTTTGAAAAAAGTTCTCTCTCTTCACCTGTACCATCAAACTGAAATTGCTACTTTAGGACTGACAGTCGATAGATAAATTCCACTACCAAGCGCTCTAGTCCCCAGATAGGAAATACTTGCCATCCTGATGGTGCCTGGATGCTGCTACAAATTCTTTGTTGATGTTTTTGTGGCCACACTGAGGTTCAGTGGATTTTACTGATTGCAAGTCACGTCTCCTTTTCCAGTCTAAATCACTGAGGAATGAGGGCTCTAGACAGCAACTGGAAGAAGATTCCCACGCCAAGCTGATATTTTAGCTCTGAAATGAATTATCTTTCAGTTACAGATACGTTGGTTGGTTAATACATCAGCATCTTCAGGGGTAATTATATGGACAATAGTGCAGATTTGTTTTTCCATCACATAAATAATCACATTACATGGCTAAAAAGTATTTTATTGTAACAAGTACAGCTTGTGGTGTTTTTCCAGCTTCTTGGGGGAAAGTAATTATTAATAAGTCAGATTTGCTTCAGTTATTTGATTTGAATATGATATTTTGTTTGGATAAAACTGAGGTTTCCTTAGAAAGACATAAAAAATGTTGCTTTCTTACTTTCAGTTTGAAGCCAAAATAAAAAGGTCAGAAAAGTTTGCTTGTACACACTCATCCCTGAACCTTGTGTTTCTTTACATTGTATTGTGTAGTCACGTTCTATACTATTGTACAATAGTACAGTAAGTTGCTTTATAAGTGTTAGGCCCTTTTTGGAGTCTTAAAGTATTATTTGTGTCATGAAACGTCTGTGTAAAGCATGCAGGATAGCACCCAAATCCAGAATCATAGGCGAGACTTTAACTAAAAAAACACAGCTTTTATTGCTGAATGGAAAATACTACAAAGCTAAACTGGGGAATTACAGGAAACTAAACAAACTGAGAAACACACAGCCATGAGGGAGACTGCGACGCAGGACAGAGGGAGACGCGGACAGAAATACACACGAGGGCAAACGAGGGAACACAGCTGAAGTTGACACAGACTCACACAATTCACACAACATGACACGGAAACTGGGAGGAAGGAACGCTCGGGGAAACGAGATGGACCAGAGAGAAAACAGAAGGCGATAACGCGATAACGGGGGGGGGGGGGGGGGGGGGGGACAGTTAAGGGGGTCAAGACACATAGAGAGAGTGAGGGAGACATGACCAGCTGAGGAAACATAGACAAACATGACCGACAGGGGAGACATGGAATGAAACACTAGGAGGGGAACATAGGAAAAGAAAGGGGAAACAAGACACAAGGACACACACCGAAAGGGACACAGGGGACGAAGACACAAGGGGAATCCAATAAACAAGGAGCTATAACAGGGCAACCTAGACAATATAGAATAACCTCAAGACTAACTAAATGAACTTCAATCTAAACCAGGGGTGGGCAATCTCAGTCCACGAGGGCCGGTGTCCCTGCAGGTTTTAGATGTGTCCTCGAACCAACACAGCTGATTTAAATGGCTAAATTAGCTCCTCAACATGTCCTGAAGTTCTCCAGAGGCCTGGTAACGAACTAATCATGTGATTCAGGTGTGTTGACCCAAGGTGAGATCTAAAACCTGCAGGGACACCGGCCCTCGTGGACTGAGATTGCGCACCCCTGATCTAAACCATAACACAAAATCACATCAAAATACAAAAATACTCAAAACGCTGGGTCAAATGACACAGGACCATGACAATTTGTATAAATTAACCAATTATGATCTAGTAAAACTATGCATACATATATATACAGGGTGGGCCATTTATATGGATACACCGTAATAAACTTTTGTTTTTTCAATAGGAAGAGGGCCATGTGACACATCAAACTTATTGGTAATGTCACAAGAAAAACAATGGTGTGCTTGGTTTCAACGTAACTTTATTCTTTCATGAGTTATTTACAAGTTTCTCTTTGTTCACAGCCATTGACATGTCGAGGAGGTTAACATGTGAGGAGCGGATTGAAATTGTGTTGATATCTGGTGAACGCAGTAACCGGGTCATTGCAGCAGATTTCAATGCAAGACACCCTACGAGACCACCCATCTCCCATGCTACAGTTAGCAAACTGCTTGCTAAGTTTTGTGAAACTGGTTCAGTGTTGGATTTGCCAAAATGTGGACGCAAGAAAACTGTCACTAATGAAGAAACATCAGTGGCTGTCCTGGCTTCATTCAGCAAGAGCCCACAGCGTAGCACTTGCCGCATGTCACTGGAGAGTGGCATTAGTCGAACATCCCTTCGGCGGATATTAGCTACTCACAAATGGCACCCTTACAAACTCCAGCTACTGCAGCATCTCAACGAGGATGACCCAGATCGGCGCACAGAATTTGCAGAATGGGCAAAACAAAAATTGGAACAGGACCCTCAGTTCACGCAGAAGATTTTGTTCAGTGATGAGGCAAACTTTTATGTGAATGGTGAAGTTAACAAACAAAACCACCGTTATTGGTCTGACACTAACCCACATTGGATGGATCCCTCCAAGACTGTTGGAACAACAAAAGTGATGGTTTGGTGTGGTATATGGGGTACAACGATAGTGGGTCCATTCTTCATCAATGGAAACCTCAAGGCCACTGGATATTTGAAATTGCTACATGATGATGTGTTTCCCTCTTTATGCACTGAAGCTGGCACGTTCCCTGAGTTTTTCCAGCAAGATGGTGCACCACCACATTATGGGTGCCAGGTCCGAGCATTCCTAGATGAACAGTTTCCTGGAAAGTGGATTGGTCGCCGTGGGCCAGTTGAATGGCCCCCAAGGTCTCCTGATCTGACCCCATTAGACTTTTATCTTTGGGGTCATCTGAAGGCAATTGTCTATGGTGTGAAGATACGAGATGTGCAGCACCTGAAACTATGGATACTGGATGCCTGTGCTGGCATTTCTCCTGCGGTGTTGCTATCAGTGTGTGAAGAGTGGGAGAAGAGGGTTGCATTGACAATCCAACACAATGGGCAGCACATTGAACACATTTTATAAGTGGTCAGAAACTTGTAAATAACGCATGGAAGAATAAAGTTACGTTGAAACCAAGCACACCATTGTTTTTCTTGTGACATTACCAATAAGTTTGATGTGTCACATGGCCCTCTTCCTATTGAAAAAACAAAACTTGTATCCAAGATGGCCGACTTCTAAATGGCCACCATGGTCACCACCCATCTTGAGGAGTTTGCCCCCTCACATATACTAATGTGCCACAAACAGGACTTTAATATTACCAACCATTCCCATTTTATTACGGTGTATTCATATAAATGGCCCACCCTGTATACATATATCCCGGTCCCTTCTGGGGGTCCTTGAGGATCAGGACTGTCCCCTTTGGTTAGCCATTCTGGGTGTCTCTTGTCAACTAGCAGCTGGTTCATTTGTGCTGCCAGGCGCTCGTGGAGTGCAGTCAGCTTCTTCAGCCAGTAGGCGTGAACCATGTCAGGGCCTGGTGCTGTCAAACTCATCATACTGGAGACCCTTTCTTGGATATCTGCCACTGTGATGGGATATCTGCCACTGTGAATATCAAAAAGAATAAAATAATTCTGTAATTGTCTTATCTTATGATGATTTCAGAGGACTTACAAATGATACAGATTTAGTTACTATTTCAGTGCAAAAGTAACCAAAGAGCATTTTCATCACAGATGATCTCCCTGATAGCAGAACATCCGTACAGCCCAGCTTGTTATTCCCACGCTCTGTTTCACACCACCAGAAAACAATTACGTAATGAGACTTTACAATCAGCTCAGAACTGTAAGCTGCTATTGCTTCCATGTTTCTGTGTCTGCAAATTATAAAAACATTTTACTGGTGGCAGCCTTTGAACCACCAGCTGCTGTCGGAGTTTGCAAAGATACGTCTGCAGCTATTTCCCGGCACAGTGTCACAGCATGGCAGGAAGTGATGTAATGAGGTTTAATCTAAGGTACGTATTTAGTGCCACGTTGTCCAATCCATCTCAATCATATGTCTACAAGCTTGTCAGCTCCAGCATATTATTCTATCAGATGCAAAACAATGATGTCAAACGTCAACGACCTCAGTCACACAAATAATAATGAAAGCATGACTGTGTTTTTACACTACGTCCACACAGAAAACTGATCAGAAATCAAGAAAATAATCATTAAAGACTTGCTGTATCTTATTGTTGTCCATCCCTTGTTAAACAATAATAAATACAAAAAATCTAAACATGACTTAAAAACTTTATAAATAATCACAAATAAAAGTCGAGAAATTCATATAAAATAAAATGATGACTTTAATATTTAAAGAATATTGCATTTTGACTTTGATTTACCATCTTATAGTTGAATATTTTGTAAAACTGACATGGTAGAACCATTAACGTGCTGTGTCATGTAGAAATCTTTGGAAATCTTATTTTAGATGGAACATTTTTATTGATTCTGCAATTTGTTTGATTTTGCTGTTGGACATACACTGAAGTGTCTTTTGTCATACGGCTCCTGGGAGATCATTTCTATAGAACTGAATGCACTCTATTCATGGTTTCCTGCGACTCAGTGACAAGAAAGTCAATTAACCCTGAAAGGGTCCAGTCTACTATAAATCGATGTCATCCTGTGACCTTAGACAATTCAATTAGAATTTGTCAGGTTATGTAAATGTGTCCATAGCAGCAAAGACAGAACATTAGAGGACTTCAGATTATGTCAAACAAATCAATTTTGTGCACGTGAGTTATGTGGAGATTTTACTGCTTAAATGGACACTGATGTATCAGTTGAATCTATTCACAAAGACAGGCAAACAGAGAGAGATAAATAAAATAGAAATAAGTACATGTAGACTATAATGTTAGTAGGATACATCTAAACTATATTACCAAACGTATTCACTCATCTGCCTTCACACTTGAGTGGCAATCCCATTCTTAATCCAAGGGGTTTAATATGATGTCAGCCTCGGCTATGTGGGAAGACTTTCCACATGATTTAGAAGTGTTTGTGAGAACTTTTGACCATTCCAGAAGCACATTTGTGAGGTCAGACACTGAAGTTGAATGAGTAGGCCAGTCAAGTTCTTCCACACCAAACTCACTCATCCATGTTTTTGGACCTTGCTTTGCTCACTGGTGCAGAGTAATGTTGGAACAGTACAGTGAACATCCCCGAACTGTTCACCAAATTATAGACTTTAATTGCAAATCATTGCATTGGTCTAGCACAGGTGTGGGGAACTCCAGGCCTCAAGTGCCAGGTCCTGCAGGTTTTAGAGATCAACCTGGGTTGATCATTTAAATCAGCTGTGTTGGATCAAGGACACATCTAAAACCTGCAGGACACCGCCCCTTGAGACCTGGAGTTCCCCCACCTCTGGTAGAGCAGATAAACACCCACAAAAACATTTAGGGTGAATTGTATTACAACAGACAGTTTTCACCATTGTGACTTACATCAGAGCACACTGGATGGTTCACACAGGCATATCACTTCTAGCCTGGACACTAATAAAAGCCTCTGTTTCAGTTGGCAGTGAGCTAAAGCAAAATGTTCTTTGTGCCTGTCTGTGATTGTGCAGGGGGCTGTTTAAATGATGAAAGTACAGTAGGTGGTCCTACATGGAAAGGAAGATAAAACTGCCGCAAATGAAAGATCGAATATGCCAAAGTTCAAACTGCAGTTGCATGTACACCGGATTATAAATATTACTTTTAACCATGTAGCAGACCATTCATAAATATTAACATGTCACTGTTTATCCACTCCCTTTCTGCTTCCCCTTCCACTTTCACCTTCATCTGATGGTGATGTCCAACTTCCTCTTCCCTCTGACCCCTTTATCATCCATAAATATGGATAGACCTCTCCTAGACCCTGTCTTCCATGTCTATACTCCCCTCGTTACTAAAAAATCTGCCTGCATGAAGGAAGTGCTTCTGGAACATTGCCTGAAACTCCAAACAGACAAATGCATGCCACAGTTATCAAAAAAATTAAAAGGTGCTTGATGTTTTGCCCTGCACATTGTGCAGCTGTCTCACACAGCTGCAAGCATGAGGGATCTGAAGAACAGAGAAGGAGTGGAGGAACAGTTAGGACAGAAAAGCTGCAGAACTTGAATCTGGCTGTCAAGTGTGCAAAATGACTGAAGGGCATGTGATGACTGAATGCCAAGTTTACAGACACACACACACGCATGCTAACAAGACACAATGGGTGTAGAGAGCAAACAAACCTCTGTTGTAATCTTTTTCACACTCCATGTAAAGCATTCATTCTGGTGAGAGCTCGGTCTCCGGCTATGACGGACAATCTACATTCCAAGCTCAAACCAGTGTGCCGGGTTTGTTTCTTTTTGTTGGCATGGGCACTATGAATTCAACCCTCAGGTGAGACCTTCAAAGTTAAGCTCTGCTGTATAGTCCTGAGTCTTCTGGGGAAGAAAATTCAGAAAAAACCTAAATGGAGGTTTGTGAAATTGTGTACACAAATCACAAAATGCTGGACCACTGGATAGATTACTTGACTCCCTGTGACTTTATCCAGAGGTGCAAGAGAAGATCAGCCTAATTCACATTAACCAAACTGAATCCAAGACACAGAACTTTTAGTCAAAGCCACCTTACACCAACTGAAACTGTTTTACTTTTTAATTGTTCCTGAAGTTCCAGAATGGTCTGTCTTTCAAAAGGACAACTTGTCACATCCGGGATGGCTGGTGTGTTTGAGGAGCGGACCCAGAAGCAGGAAAAATAAGGGACAGAACTGAAGTTAAACAAAAAGCGAGCCTTTTATTCTGGCTGTTAGAAAAACGTAGAAACAAAATGGCAATGTGAAAACTAAAGTATAACCTAAACTGGGAAAGCTAAAGCTAGACAGGGAAAACTCTACATACAAACCTAAAACATGAGCATGAACCTGAGAAAACCAAGACTTGAGATGACATGAAATCCAGGAACATGAGATGAGCTAAACAGACAACCTGACAGTGAACAGAGGGAGACAGAGGAGTCAAATACACTGAAGGGTAAAGAGGGAAGTGGAAACACCAGGGGGAACACAACTGACACAAATGAACATGACGCCACGGGGGAAGCAAAACTAAACACACTGAACATGGAACACGAGACTCTTCAAAGTGAAACAGGAAACATAATGGGACATAGACAAGACAACACGAGCTTGAGCGTGGAACACATGACAGACTGGAGAGACACATGAGAACAGATAAAGGAGACAAAAGCACAGGCATAACTAAATGTTCAACATAGAGGACAAGACAGACTACACAGTGAACAGGCAAAGACTCAAAACTAAAAGGACCTTGATTATAACATAGACTAGACTAACCCTTAACTAAAAATAACACAGGAACTTAACATATTCAAATATAACCTAAGAAATCAAAAATGCAAAATAAGCTCAAAAATGCTTGGTCACAGATCCAGCACCCTGACACAAAGCAGTCTTTTTCAGATTGCTTTAAAAGGTATGAAGTTTTTTTTCAAGACAACTACAGTAAACTATACATTTTTAGAGCAAAACCTGAGCAAAACAACGAGCTCTGATGTAAGCCACAGTCGGACAAAAATGGCATGTATGACACGTATGGTTTGCAGTCTTCTCATTGCAGTCACAATGTCAGTTCTTTTTGATCCTGGGATAGTCTCATTTATTGTGTATATACACTAAAGAAAGCAGGGATTCATCGAAGCATTTACCGAGAACAAAACATCCTTCTTATAGTGCATCAGGTCACACTGTGTGTTTTTGAGCTCTGCATGCAGCAGCAACACTTGAGTGACCACTTCATCAGCTCTACTATGCACAGGCACACCTGCATTACCAATCAGGCTCCAGCATCCTCAATCGATTGCACACAAATGCACCATTTCACCGGCCAACAGGTCTTTTTGCAGTTTTTTGGGAAAGACAAAATTGCTTCTTTAATCCCACTTCAGTTCATCATTCCTTATTTATAAATGCATCATATCACGTGTTTCTTGCACGTTAGCTAACCAAGCCACACATCAAGTTATGAGTTTTAAAGTCCTACCAAGTGTGTGATTGCTGGATATGCATATACTGTAATTGTTCAGTTTGAAGGATAAAAATACTTCTGAAATGCAAGACAACGAGGAGCGTTTATGAGGGGTTTTTCTGAAAGCGTCAAAAAAACATGCATAGTCACTCACCACAAATTAACTGATATTTTATTGGAAGAATGTGTGTTAAAAATGTGCTGATTTCACACATACCATTGACCGGGGGAGGGGGGTATGTCTGCACCAGAAGTTAAAAAACATACTGTACATGTGGGTGCATGTTCAAACCTCAACTGGCTCCTCTTAATGTGAAGGAGTAGCCCCTGAAAGGTCAAGATTTTCACCTTGTCTTTCAGGGGGAGCCCAGACAGCCTTCAGAGGAAGCTCATTTTCATCTCTTGCGTCCAAAACAACGTGTCTCATTTTTTGAGTCAAGACCCAGAGCTCATGGCCATAGGTGAGGGTAAGAGCCAGTAGATCTGCCAGTAAATAGCTACATACTGATGCCTCTGTCAATGTACCACTTCCTCCTTTCTTAACTGACCAGATTCAGACTGTAATTTTGTATGATAATAATAAAATAAAGGAGTGTCCACATAAAATAAATGGATAAAGATGGGAGTTGAAATTAGACTTGTGCATATCCAAGACGTTTACATTGCAAAACATGACCAAGCATAAGCGTGACATATACATCTGCCTTTGTGCATGCACACAGTTTGGTCATAATTCCTCACAGATTTTAGGCATCAGGCTCCTGATGCATGCTGATCACAACGTGGGCTAGATTTGAACTTTGACCACACATGTGTTTTGTGTTTTACCTCACTGCAAAGCCAAACGTTGTCCTCAGGGATAAGAAAAGGTTGACAGAGGCCAAACTAATTATTTTCAAGGTTTCCCTTTTTGATCTATATGCAGTTATTCCCGTCACATCTACTGTGAACAATCGGTGACTATATCACAATACTAAGGCTGTGCATAATTAAATAAAAATGTAACACTTGTGCTTTTAAAGGTGGTGGTAAGTGGTACAAACTATTTGGTTTGCAACATACTCTAGTATGTAACTTTTGTTAAATCAAAATCAAAGAGAGAAAATATTAATTGCCACCAAATCAGAGCAGTAAAACCTCAAAAATTGAAAATCTAAGAGAAAAAATAATATTCATGTTTGTTTCATGTATTGTATGAATGTGAAGAACTTGAAAAATATATTTTTCCAACTGCTCATCACACATGCAATATTTTCATCGGCTCCCATTTGCAGTCTCATCAGCGAAGCAAATAGTGTCCATCAAAACTGAATTTTATTGCTTAAATAAATAAATCAGTTCTCCACCTCAGAAACTTTGAAACTTTTTTTTGAAAATGTTTGGAAATGAAATTTGGAAAAATGTGAAAAAACATGCATAGAAATTGGTAAATAAAAGCACAGTAACAGTAAGATTTCTGGTCATTTTAAAATTCCTCTCTAATTTTAGCAACTTAGTGGACCTACAGCTGTAAAACAGGAGGAAATCATCTTTTCTGACTATAATCCACTGAGCTATATGTATTGGAAAAATATTGTCAGTCACTTTTATGTAATCAACCAATGGATTAACTAATCCAGTGGGAATACAGGATTTTGTTGGGTTGCCACCAACGCCGTACATGCTGAAACACAACAAACTTCCATCAAACCATCTAAGTGTGTGAGGTTGAATTGGAATGTAGACACAAAAGCGAGACGAGAGTTCTGACATCATTAAAGTTGCCACACACACGAAATTGACAAGAGAGAGTTGCCTGGGCTTATCAAGGATAACAGACACACACACACACACTCACACACTCACACACACACACACTGTCTAATCATGAACATAAGCCCCATAGCACATTCCTGAAGAACAAGAAAAGAGGAGGATGTTTACCCGGCTGTGCATGTGGAATCAGAGAGAGGGACAAAGAGGAGGATGTTTTCTGTACTGCAGGTTTATATATATAGCTGGGATATACTAAGAAGAGCTGCAGGGGTCTAGAACACTATCACCGCCCCCCCTTTCTGCCTAAATGCACTCTAATAATATATGAAAGTGCAGTTTTTGTCAGAATATGTAGGACTTGCCTCCATATTGATCCAGCAAAAACAAGAATGGGAGCAGGTGTTATTAAAAAGAGGTGTGTTACACTAATGCAGCATTTCTATTATAGAAAATGGCATGTACTATAAACAAAACATTCATTAATAAATCAATATCAACCACTTAAAAGGTTTCCTGCTTGGGTTTCATGTTGCTGATCCAGTTTCAGGGAGACATCACTAAAATCTCTAATGATTGGGTAAAGGTGAAGTGGGGGGTCGGGGGTGGGGGCCTTCCTTAAATTAGCATGTAAGGAAGGCTTCTCTTTTTCAGGTTGATGCTTTGTTTGTGCTGGCTTTGGTATTCCTGTAAAATCGCTGGCATTTCATCCGCCAACAGAAACATCCGAGCTCTAACACATCTGGATTTTTATGTTGGAGTCATAATAAAGAGACACACTGTGGATGTTGGGGTTTTTTGGTCTTTCTTGCAGATTTTATGTTCCTGAAAACCAGAGGTTTTACTCTCTTTTTTTTTCAAAGCAACACAATTTTATTGCAAACAGATTACTGTATCCCAGTACCCCTGAGGCTAGGGCTTCATTTCAGCTTTTTGTTTTTTTCTGCAGATATTTTTGCACATGCCAAAAGCGGCCAGTGGAAAATTTTGTAAAAGCGACAAAGGCCTGTAGCCTTAGCAGCAATTTTGACTCCTGTCAATCAGAAACAAAGAAGGAAGTCAAGCAGCATTATTATTAGCAACAATGACAGCTATGAAAGAGGATGCAAGAGGGGACCCAAACTCAGGACAAAGGAGAGCTAAAATCCAAAGTAACAATAATAATAAAATTGTTAATTACCAAAAAATGATGATGCACATCAAATAAACGATCAACACTGAACAATTCTGATAATCTGTTGGGAAAAAGGAATGAATGAGGACAAATGTGAACAAAAGGAAATGCCTGGAAAGCTGTCCAAAGATAAAGTGGTAACTGGAAAGTGAAGAATGGGCGGTGTATATAATCTGGGTAACTGGGTAACTGAACACAGGTGGCACATAGAAAGGCTGGAGGCAGAACACGAGAAGTAATTATTACAGAGTGAAATAGGAGGCAATTTCAGGAGAAAACATGGCAACTTTTTACCATTTTAATAGCAATTTTTAGGTTCAAACCACCACAACATTCACCTCAAGGTGCTTCATATTGTATGGTAAAGACATAATAATACAGAGAAACCCCAACAACCAGACGACCCCCTAATAGCCAGCACTTTGGTGACAGTGGGAAGGAAATACTCTTTTAACATGAACCAGACTGTCAGGATCCTGGGTCTCCTGACCCAGCGCTTTTAGTTCTTTGTGATTCTTGTATTTTGTACTCGTGTGATTTATTCTATGGTTTCTAGTTTTGATCCCTTGCCCTTCATGTTTCTGTGCCCCCTCTGTTCTGTGTTAGTCTGTGTCTTTGCATGTTTGAGTTTCTTGTTTTCTGTCACTCTGTATTGTGAATTATGTTCTCATGGTTGGTCTTTTGTTACTCCCTCGAGTCTAGTTTCTTGTGTTTCAAGCTTAGTATTTCCCTCTGTGTATTTTGGTTCTTAGAGTCTGCCTCTGCCTTATGGTTTATGTCTCTGTGTTTCTTAGTTGCTGTCTCCACCGTGTTAAGTTCGCGTCTCTGTGTCATACTTCCTGTTTTACTTTGAAGGTCCGTGTCTTATCTGAACGTGTCCTGCTTTGCTTCCTTGTCTCGTCAGTCCTGATTTCTCCCAGCTGTGCCCTCCTTCTGTGTCTCGTTCCCCTCGTTACTTCCCAGTGTATTTAAACCCTGTGTTTCTCTGAGCCAGTATCGCGTTGTCCCTCATGCTGTGTGGATCTCCCTGTGAGTTTAGTTTGTCAGTTTCCAGTTTTGTTTGCTTTTTGTATGCTTTTCCCAGCCAGCAAATAAAGCTGTGGTTTTGCGTTCATCCCTCGTGTCTAAGAACCTGCATTTTGGGTCCAATTCCTGCCTGCCACACAGCAATTCATGACACAGACTAAGGGAGGGGCAGCCGTCTCCCACGACTGTTTGGAGGTGATGGGCACTATGTGCCTCAGCTCTCAGCTCTGTAAGTTTATATGGTCTCCCACTTAAACACTTCCAGATTGCGACAATGGCACTTACAGTTGGTCCGTGATGGTTCTGGGTCTTGAGCCAGCGTTCGGTGTTGTTGGACTCAGTTGAGTCTTGAGTTTAGTTTTTCTCTTTTATGTTATTTGTATTTATCTGATGAGAATTGCTCTATTATTGCTTGCAGTTATTATTTACATTTTATCTTACTTTCAATCGCGTTCTTTGTATCTTGTTAAACATTCACCTCTGGTTTCAGTGTTCCTGTCTTACTTCCTGTGTTAATTTAATAGTCATGTTTTAAGTCCACATTTGGATCCGCATTCATTACTAATTGCTAATCCACAAGCTTGTGCTTATGGACCAACACAAATTAAGGTATTAAATGAATTGTCATCTGGTAACAAGCAAAGAAAAATGGATGTATTTGGCCACTTTGTAATTATGGAACGGATACACTGGCCAGAAGCCTGGATGGTAATGTTATGTTTTTCATGCCTGGGTCATAACCAATTTCATTGTGCAGGGACTGCAACATTCAGGACACTATGTCATCTGGAACAGAGGCCAATTCTAAACTGTAATTTAGCCACACCACCAGTCAGTGAAACTAAACTGAGTTCAGGAGTGACGGCTGTGTCTCTGACAACATATAATCGTTTTATAGATTAAACTACAGAACAACAGACAACTGATGCATAATAACTTCACTGCTCTAAATGCGAAAAAATTGCTGTGCAAAAACAGTTCAGCTAACAAGTTCAGGGGTTTATCTTGGATGTTTATCATGGA
Source organism: Oreochromis niloticus (assembly GCF_001858045.2). NCBI lineage: Eukaryota > Metazoa > Chordata > Actinopteri > Cichliformes > Cichlidae > Oreochromis > Oreochromis niloticus. Next base: position 6,000,458 of record NC_031986.2, read on the forward strand.
TCCATCTTGGATGACCCTGAGCAGTCATTTTACTCATCCAAGTGGTTTGAAAGTCTTCTTTTGAACAGGATGCCCCTTGTTTTCTTCTGTTTCATGATGGGATTCTTTCCAGCGTCTCTGAGGATGAGCAGGAATGCTGACCTCTGCTCTTCTTCATTTGGGTTTCCTCCTCCCTTGCTTTCCAATTAGTTTCCAATAAAAACACAGGCTTTTTAATCCTCGCTGAATTTGGAGAGCTTCAAGCAGTAGAGACTTTAATCTGTCACGCTTCATATACTGTTATTGCAGCTGAGGGAGTAACATCAGCCACAGAGAAATAAACTGGAACAATATAACCAAGAAAACAAAAACACCAAAATGATTGCGATAGTGTCTTTGACCTTCAGTTCTTGGGATAATGCGTGGGTTTTTAGTGCCATTTATCATTCTCTTCAGACGAAGCTCACTATCAAAGGACTTACAATATGGACATTCAGACCATCAGAGCAAGGCCTCAGGTCAGACCTCCTGTCAGACAGGGAGCCACGCCAAATTAGACGTCATGAAGCAAAACGAATGTAAATGTTTGGAGAAGAGAAAAGGGTTACTTCTCCGTTTTTAGACTTTATTACAATGATTTACAGGGTTCCTCTTACCTTTCCTGCTTCTTCAAACTTGATGTATAGACTTTCATTAAAGTGCTGATTTGATTTCGAGCAAACCAGCACTTTAATGAAGTGGTTCCTTAGGAACAATAACGGAGATGTCAGATAAAACAAAGGGCCTGAGAGGCTCATAAAAGTAAGTTACTCATCAGTCAAGGTTTAGGCTGAAATGTTTCTTATACAGTGTTTTCAGCAAACACTGTACCCCACTATGATACTATACAGAAACTGCCTTTATTTAGCATTTAAGCAAAACTACAAAGTTTCTTAACTAGGCTTCAAATGTACCTGCTGACTGAGTCTAACCAAACAGTGGCCATCAAAATGTTGCTTTAATTTAAAAGAGCTGTTATTGAACCCCAGCCGGTCGTGGCAGATGGCCCCGCCCCTCCCTGAGCCTGGTTCTGCTGGAGGTTTCTTCCTGTTAAAAGGGAGTTTTTCCTTCCCACTGTCGCCAAAGTGCTTGCTCATAATGGGTCATATGACTGTTGGGTTTTTCTCTGTATGTATTATTGGAGGGCCTACCTTACAAAATGAAGCACCTTGAGGTGACTGTTGTTGTGATTTGGTGCTTATAAATAAAATTGAATTAAATTGCATATAATCCACTTAGCAGTTGAGAAGTAATAATAAATATCTGGAATAGTACTGAAATATCAGAGGGCATTATAATTTAGGAATAACAGTATAACAACATTGCTAACACCACCTTACATCTTGGTTGAGCTGCAGGACATAGTACAGAAACACAGGAGCAGATTTTCGGCAGAACACAATAGCTTATTACTGTGTATTCTTTCACATAAACAAAGACATTACCACCGTAAATTGATACTAGAAAAATAGTGCATAAAAATTCACCAGAATGCTGAAAACAAAAATGCTTATGAATTTCACTGTGCTACATCTCGCTCTTTGCTCCATGCGCAACAAAAATAGTGCTCAAGTTTAGAATAACAGTGTTCTTTCACAGCAGGCTATATAAACATACATCAGTTCTCTTAATCACTTATTGGAGCTTGCAGGGGTTGCACAGGGTGAAAGGCGGGCTAAACCCTGGACAGGTTGATAGTAGTCTATAAATATACTGGTTGAATATAAACTTACAGTTAGTCATCACAATGTTAGCTTTGGTTATCTAATACATATTTTTTGAGCAAGCAAATTATTTTTTGTTGGTCTCCACAAAACACTGTTTAAGGACTGACTGGAATTATGCTGCAAAATAAAGGCACAAAGGAAGCAAAAAAAAGCAGCCTCCCTGTATACATGGGAGCAGTAAAAGTTCACTTAACAGATCTTGGACCGCATCCCTCTCCCACACATCCTTAAATCACCATGCTGTTAGGGACGGTGACCCCACAGTGATTTCTGTAACACAAGGACATGACACGGCCATGCACAAGTAAAGACAACATGCATGTACTCACGCTGTGGGTCTCCCTCAGTGCATTGACATGCCAATGTGATGACAACTTGGTTTATGAAGGGAGTAAAGATCCCAGAATTAGTCAAAGGTAGACAGTCCCAGGGTTTGTAAGTGGCCTAAAAGGATTTGGAATTGGCAAACTGAGTGACGTGGGAAAAAACGGCAGAACAAAAAGACAACTGACATCAAACCTGTAAGATACAGGGCCAAAATGTAATTAAGCTGGGTGAGCTGAATGTCTCAGAGAGTAGGGGAGTCAATATATCAATAGCGAAACTCTCAAGTCATTGCTTCAGAAGCTGAAGTGCAATTGACCTCAACACACTTTGGGGTTGAATTGTTGGCCCACTCAAGAGAAGTTGAGTAGTTTCCAAAAAGCATTGCCATTAATCAATGCTTGACGTTGGCGTTCAGGCTGAGCTGTCTTTGTTTAGCTTTGTTTGTAAGTTCTGAAAAGATCCAGGAAGTCTGCGTAGAGTCAGCCTTTGACTGCTGAGGTCTCCTAGGATCACTTTGCAGACATCACTTCAAATCTTGATTTGTTTAAAGGACTGAAAAAAATCAGCCTTTAAAAATATTGTTGGCTATATTTTATATCATTTTGGGGCAGCAGGTTTTTTTGGGGGGCGGGTTGCTATATTTTCATTGATGGAGAGGGAGAGAACACATCATCATCATCATCATCATCATCATCTAAAAACCCCAAATATGATTTAAACAGCTAAAGAAAATATAGCTGGAATACTCACCAGTACTACAGAGCCTTTGTCGTGACACTGAGAGTGAGGTGAGGACAGATGCATTTTATTTGGTAATATCACGTATCTCGCAGAACAGATGACTGGTGGTTAGCAGTGTTGCCTCACAGCAAGAATATCCTGCAAGGTTAGCTTCCCACAGCAAGAAGCTAATACATGTGCATATGAAAGTAAACAACAAATTTATAAATACTTGTATAGTTATTATAATTAGTATAATTGTTTTGTTTTTTATATAAATACTATTTATGACTACTTTTATTTCAGGTGTCTATAATATTTAAGGCAGCTCATAAAAATGTCAAGCATTATGGCTAACATGGAGCTAACAGCTGGAATCTTGGGGCTTTCAATTCATTGTAATTACTTTTTCTACCCTACCAAACAGGATACACAGCACTTGGTTAACATATAGACTGACATATGTAGGCTATGTAGATTGAGCTAGCTACTCAGTACAGTAGCTGCATCACCTGTTGCACATTTTACTGATTATAAATGGTCATGTGCAGTAGAGGAGCTTTGCAGGTGACTGTGCTGTCTCCATTTCTGTTCATCGTGTAAATCTCACTTTCAGTCATTACCTACACTAATACCCTAATGATTCTGCAGTGCTTTGATGTATTAATGATGGGCAACAGGAAGCGTACAGAGCACTAATGATGATGTTGCGGGGTGTTCTGGAAGGACTCACCAACTCCTGAATGTGAATAATATCAGAGAGAGAGTGCTTAACTTCAGAAGGAAGAGGAAAGCTACGTGACCCATGTTTATCCTGGGACAGGATGTTGATGTGATGGAGAAGTACCTGATTGTCCACATCCTCAACAGGCATAAGTGGAAGACCAGCACAGAGACCATATACAGAAAGGATGAGTGTGCTCTATTTCCTTTGGAAGATCTTTCAATGTGGAAAGCAAAATGTCAGAGATTTTCTATCAGTTACACAGGTTACTGAACAATCTGTGATCAATCACAGATAATGCTGACCACCCTCTGCGTCAATTACTGGACAGCCAGTGGAACGCCTTCTCTAATATTCAGCTCCACTGCCCAAGGACAGATACAGTCAATCTTTCACACCTTGTATAATAACTCTCTACACAGCAACACATCTGCCTAGTAGAACAGTATCTGTTCTTGGTCATCCAGGTCATCGTAGTCTAAGGAGCTTGAAAAGAAAAGGAAAGAAAAGCATCTGGACCTCTTTAAGTTAAGAGTGACGTAGACCCCCCTATTGATCCTCTACCTTGGCTGATTGTGACCTACACCCGTTTTCACACCTTGGCTTGTGTGATTAGGTAGAGGATCAATAGGGGGTCCATGTCCCTCTTGGGGGACACTCCCATAGGGCTTAAATCTGGGACTCTCCACCATTTGACCCTAGAACTGAAGAAGCTTCTCAGATGAGAGGTGAAACATCTTCAAGCAACTTAAAGAAGTCCAGATGCTTTTCTTACCAAGCTCCTTAGACAACATCTGTTCTCCCATTAACAAGTATTTCAAACCTGCACTCAGTAATTAACAAACACTAAGACATTTATTGAACTGTCCTCTTCCCACTGTTATACTGTCCCACTTTAATTTGTCTCTGTGTCGGCCCTGTGATGGACTGGTAACCAATGTGTACCTTGCCTCACGGCCTATGACAGCTGGGACTGGTTCCTCTGCAATCTAAGGTTGGATAAGCATGGATAAATTTAAACCTAATGTAACTCTCAACTATTAATCGTCTCAAAATTCCATCAGATTGGATCTCCTAATCAAATAAAACAGCTCCCAGATTCCCCTGGAGTTGAACTTGGGATGTGTTGCCAATTTTAGGCATGCCTGAGCACTTGCTGAAAGGCAAAAAAAAAATACTGCTCATGGATGGCGATGTTTTTCTTCTCTGGTCGAGACAAAGAATACGGGGGGGGGGGGTCAAATATTCTGTATTGGGCTGTTCCTTCTGAAAATCTTTGTTTAAAGCTTTAGAGAGCAGCTGCCAGCCAGACTTATCGTCCTCTCTGTGCCACTGACAAACACTTCTTTTGCTTCCCTGTTCTGAACTCACACACAAACACACACGCACACACATTATTGAGCTTTTGTCAGCCAATCCAGTGGGTGCTAAAAGGTGTTGTATTGTGTGGCTGCCATGTGCTGGAGAAAGCAGAGCACTTCTTTGTGTTGTGGTCAAACAGAAGGATCACGGATGATATTTTACCTTTTATCCAATTCATGCATTTTTGTATTTCCTGACAGTATTCTGCACATTGTTATCATAGATCATCTATCCCTTGTCTAAAACTGAACATTGAATGAGTTTGACTCCAAGTACCCGGAGAAAGTAAACTCCACACAGATGGGCACCAGACTGGATTTAAGGGAACTTCTTGCTGTGAGATGACTGCACAATCATGGTGCCCAGTCAGCAGACTATCCAGTAATAAATAGGGATGGCAGCCAGCATTATTGAGCCCTCTGATATAACCAAGGCATGTGAAAACCAGATGAAAGAGAACCATTTCAAGTCTTATTTTCCTGAGGGCAGGTCATTTTTTATGACTGCATCAGCTGATAGATGTTTGGAGATCGTGTTTCTGTACTTGTAATCCCTTCATTGCCATCAACACGAGGGTTGCATCAGAAAGGGCATCAAGCCTAAAAGTCTGCCAACTCAAACATGGGGCTCCATCTGCTGTGGTGATCCCGTATGAATAAGAGAACAACCAAAAGAAGCTTCCTCTACTTTGTACGGAAATCTGCGTCCACAAGTATTTACCCTTATTGAATCATTATAACCAACATTATATTCACCTTTGAATTCTCCATTAGTCATTAGTCATATGTCAATGCCAATACAAATAGAAACCTCTAACAAATGCGTGATGGAATATTAGATTTATAATATTTAAAATAATTTGGTCAGAGAAGCAAATCATTAACACCACAAATGGACATTTTGACCAATAAGTGAAGGATTTATTTTATCCGTTTAACCATTAACACAAATATCATTATGCTATAAATCACAATTGTATCCACTGACATTTTCTGTCAGCCATTTGAAATTACACTCTTAAAGCTGTATTTCGTTTTGAAAACCTTAAGCATGAAGCACCACATGAGCGATTATCTGCAGCTGAATTGCTGAAAGGAAACCTCCTGAAAAGGTCTGCTTTGAAAAACTGCAGCGCACATTACAAATTTGTTTCAGCCCCAGAACTCTTTAACGATGTTACAGAGATGCTATCACAACTCAGAATAACAACTATTAAACTAATGTACTACAAAATGTGAAAAATGACCACCCACACTATATTTGTAACATTACAGGAATAAAAATGCATCAAATCCTGGAAAGGTGAGAGAGGGCTTATGCAAGGCTGAGTTACCGTCTGCTGTATTGTCTCTATTTCTTTGTTTTTCTCTCTATTTCTCACCAGACGCTCACACAAAAACATCAGATTTCCTCCTCTGCTCTTGTAAGGCCTGTTATTGTGTTTCTCTTCCCAGAATCGTGTGACACACTCAATAAAAGCTCTTAGACATCTGTCTCTCTCTCTCTCTCTTTCCCTCACAAACACACACACACACACACATAGTATCATATTCATGAGACTAGAGGGGTAGGCACAATCAGATTATGAATGGTGTCAATCACAACAGGTCATCAAAAAATTTTATATTGAAATTTAGAATCTGTGAATCTGTGTTTTTCTTAATTTATTTAATACCTTCTCAGGTAATCACTTCCTTGGTACAGACTATAATGACAAATGACAGATGGATTAAAAAAAAAAACCTAAAACTGAAAGTTTAATCTAGTAAGGTCTAGTACACTCATTGTTTTTAATCTTTTAACAATTACTAGTGACTGTGTGACAAGGGATGCCTCCAACCCCCTGCTTGGTCAAAGTAAGCATGAGTATGTGAGTATGAGGTAAAGGATACATATCTCACATCAAACCTTCTTGGTCAAGGACCGCCATGGTAAAAACTATCATTATTAACAACAACAACAAAAAATCCCTAAAACTTAAATTAAACCTGGATATTGGTGGCACTACAGAAACGCTTTTACTTCACTAGAAAGTTTTTTTTTTAAATCACAGAAAGCATATTTATAGATGTTTCTTTCAACTTTGTTTATTTTTGTATAGTTAATTTTTCAAACTTATAAAATAAGAGCGTGTTCTGAACATTGAGATGATGTATTATAAAATATATATTGAATTTACAACTATTCATTCCATTATTCACAACTATTTCAGAAGCGCACCTTACTGTAGTGAAACATATTCCCCATTGCTGTGTAAGCTATTATTATTAATCTAAATGACATTAATCAATGCCCGCATGGACTGCAGGGGCCTGGCTAGCTACAGGGTTATTTTCAGTGGTGTGGAGCTGAGACTCCTGTCACAGTCTGGCTGAAGCTGACTGTGTGGAGCAGGAGGACCCAAGTGCAGACACTCAAAACGAAACTTTGATTTAAATAAGGATGAGTCATTTATTTAAGGCTGACTCTACTAAAGCAATTACCGAGCAGGCTGCCACGGGGAATGTGAAATTCACAGAGAAACCCAGACACTGACATGAGCGCTGCGGCACCGGGCAAACATCCACCTGCTCCACTCCTGCTACACAGGTGAAGATAGATTTAAGAGCGACAGGACTTAGTGCCGCTGAATCTTTGATTTTATTTATTGTTTGGTGTGTTTTGCTTGCATCTATTTGAAAGAGTGAATGTAAACACAAAACATTATTTTATTTTATATGCTGGAATATGCAGAAAATATGTATAAATGTTAAAGAATTTCTTCAAGTCAAAGACTGTTCGATGTAACTTAATTTTTGCTTGATGCAATGTGCATAAAGTTAAAAGATTAAGAGACTTTTTCATTTGATTCAATTTTATAAGATGGATTATGCAATAGAACTGGGCTGAAAGGTTTATTGCTTTACCTATTCAGGTTGTGTATCTTGTTTTTAAAAAGTAACTAAGTAACTAATTACTTTTGAAAATTAGTAATCAGTAAAGTAACTGGATTACTTTTTTGGAGAAGTAATCAATAATTACTTACTAATACTATGCATTTACTAATGCATTTACCTACTACTTTTTTCAAGTAACTTGACCAACACTGGTGACAAACTTAGCTGAAAAGCGCTGGTGAGACAGTTGTTGCTGCCAAGCTGCTGGTGCAAGTAGGAGCTAAGCCAGGCTAATAGTCACATTAAACTAGCGTGTCACTTTAGACACCGTGAGTGAATACTATAAACAGCAGAAAGTGTGCTTCTGATAAAGCACTTATAGGTTACACCAAGAGAATAAATAATACTGTAGAAGTGAGTAATTAATTAATGAAGCTACACAAATTAAGCAGGAATAGATATGACAGGTATGACAGTACTACAGTGAGCGCTAGTATAATTATATACAGCTGGCTTTGATTATCAGATATTATGCTGAACATTTAATATGCAAACTCCAAGAATGTGACTTACGAGAAATACCACAACAGGAGCCTCTATCATTCTTACTTGAAGTCATTCAGTCTTCTGGTCTCAGCATTTTCTCTAATGCCATCTAAAGACAGTAATTTACTCTCAGGGCGTATGAAAAAATCGATACGTACTTACCGTGCTTTTACTGCTCAGCTGAAGCTGTGGTTTTTTGTGAAGACCACTTTTTTGTACAGTGTTGTCACAAGTTTGGATACACTGGTAGGCATAAAATTCTATGTGTTATCTCTATGTGATTGGGAGCTATTTAGGTGAATATAGTTATTTTATTGAGAGGCTGCTTTTTTTAAAGCAGCCATTCAATGTTGTGGGGAAGCTGGAGTACTCAGACAGAACCCACACAGACACAGGGAGAACATGCCAATTCCACACAGAAAGGTATCAGGCTAAATTTGAACCCTTCTAACTGTGAAGTGATAGTGCTGATCACTGTGCCACCATACCACCCCACCCTATATAAAATTCAGTTAAACAAACATCTTAATTACCACCAATCACATTAATCTTGTATTTCTTTCTCTATTTTACATAGGTTGATACACTCTGTTTTCCATGCACGTTCCAGGCATCAGCTGCTCTAGTGGTCTTTGTCCTGCTTGATTTTGATGGCATAGCATTAACCACTAAGTAAACCACTAAGTGCCTCCAGTGTCAGTTAGTCAAACAGTGTGTTCATAATTGCATGTCTTGATGTTAGGTGTACTTCTTGAAAGGTTGTGATGCATTGTTGCATTACCACCAAAAGGCAGAAGAACTCAATTAAGACAACTTTGCATAAAGACACTGTTAAGAGATTTTTTAGGATTTTAGGATTTTTATTATGTTATGCTTAAAAGTACGTTTCATTATCTAAATGTGTTTGCTCTTTCAGTATTCAGCTTAAATGGGGACTACCTGGATTTTGGACTACCTCACCGACCGACCACAGTATGTGAGGACTCAGGGCTGTGTGTCGGACAGGGTCGTCTGCAGTACGGGGGCCCCACAGGGAACGGTTCTGGCTCCGTTCCTCTTCACCATCTACACTGCAGACTTCTCCCACAACTCCACCCAGTGCTTCCTGCAGAAGTTCTCTGATGACTCTGCAATAGTCGGCCTCATCACTGATGGGGACGACAAGGAGTACAGAGGACTGACTCAAGACTTTGTGGACTGGTGCCAGCTGAACTACCTCCAGATCAACGCCAGTAAAACCAAGGAGCTGGTGGTAGACTTCCGCAGGCACAAGCATCCTCCACTGCAACCACTGAACATCCAAGGTATGGACATCGAGGCTGTGGACAGCTACAGGTACCTTGGTGTTCATCTGAACAGCAAACTGGACTGGACTCATAACTCAGACGCCCTCTACAGGAAAGGGCAGAGCAGGCTGTACCTGCTTCGGAGACTCAGGTCGTTTGGAGTGGAGGGCCCACTCCTGAAGACCTTCTATGACTCTGTGGTGGCCTCAGCCATCTTTTATGGTGTGGTCTGCTGGGGGGGCAGCATCTCTGCTGGGGACAGGAAGAGACTGAACAGGCTGATCCGAAGGGCCAGCTCTGTTCTAGGATGCCCTCTGGACCCAGTGGAGGTGGTGAGTGACAGGAGAATGGCGGCTAAGCTGTCATCCCTGTTGGACAACATCTCCCACCCCATGCATGAGACTGTGACAGCACTGAGCAGCTCCTTCAGTGGGAGACTGCGGCACCCACGGTGTGGGACGGAGAGATTTCGCAGGTCTTTCCTCCCCACTGCTGTCAGACTCTACAATAAAGACTTTTGCAGCTGATCAAACACACAAACCCACACATGTGCAATAAGACTGCTATACGTGCAATTCTTCTTCTGACGAAGTTGTGTTTTTGTATTTTCCTACTCAGTTGTTTGTATTTCTATTTTATTCTATTGTATATATTATTCTATTCTATTTTATTCTATTGTATATAGTATTTTATTTTATTTTATTGTATTTTATTGCATTCCAGTGTTTTCTAATTTCTGCTACATAACTTTGCACTTTTGCTGTAACAAAACAAATTTCCCACCTGTGGGACTAATAAAGGCCATCTTATCTTATCTTATCTTGTCACACTCTGTGCAGACTCCTAAATGGGGAAGTTACACTCTGTGCTCCACAGGAAGCCTGCACGGGTCTATTTTATCTCTTCCTGTATGTGCTCTGTGAATAAAGACTGTTTTGTTTTTTTACTGCAGGGTGCGAGTCTCCCTGAGTCTCACCCGTGTACACGTTAAACCTGTCTGAGCGTTTTTATTCTGACCTGAGTTGCAATACAGGAAAACTCCTGACAGACACTAACAAGACTCCAAAGGTACAGGCACTACTGTATCTTTGGAGTAATCCTGTGTCAGTATAGTATTTAAGAGCTGGAAGCTTTTTTTCAGTTTGACTGTCACATACTTTAGATGACTTTGACTTTTAGGTTAAAAACAAAAAGATAAATAGCCAAGTACTGTTTGCAAGTTTCCATTCACAAGCAAAATTATAGAGACGAGTCGAAAAGAGAAGAGTCAGTGTCCTCTTATCTAGCAAATATGCAAACATACTGAAACTATTCCTAAAAACCCACAAAAATACACTAATTAGGCCTTTTCCATGCACATCGTCCTCATTAGAAAAAACTCATGCATTAGCGTATCCATGGTCATAATGTAGCAGCCAAATCTATCTTCACATTCTCTCTTTTGCACACACACATACAAGTGCAAAAGTAATTGCAGATAACAATAATTAATAACATCAATAGCATCATTCTAGATTTCTATCTGCATTATAACTAATGCAGTCGAAGGCAGGGTTAATGGACACATTTATCTAAGCTAATGCTACAAACTCACATCATCGTCTTCAAATACGCTACCAGCTTGCTGCAGTCTACACGGAGGTTTTCACCTTTCCATACTCATTCCTGGCTGAAGAATTGTAAAAGAATCATAAAATATCATTACTTGGGAAAGTGCCCAAAAATAAGTGTGTCAAGCTTGTTGCATCATACTCACACTGTCAAAGGTGCTTCAGCAAAATACTGAGTAAAGGCTGTTGATACTTATGTATATATTATATTTTTGTTTTGTTTTGTTTTTTTATTTAATTTAAACATTTTTACTTTGTCATTATGAGTTATTGGTGTAGAGTTTTGAAAAACTGAATTTCATCTATTTTGGAATAAGGCTGTAACATGACAAAATCCAGAACAACTATTTGTTGTGGCCTTGCCATAAGGACTATGTAAAAGAAAAAGGGGGTAAAAGTCAATTACAATAAATTAAAAACAAAAAAATCTGTCATGTTCTGGGTATTTGACTGAGCTTCTTGAGTTTCTTGTGTTTTTTATGATTGTTATGTATTACGATTATGATTTTGATTTGATAAAGACAAGAACACCATGTCTTTATCCTGTTTCATGTCTTTATCCTGTCTTCCTTCTCTCACCCCAACCAGTCACGGCAGATGGCCCCGCCCCTCCCTGAGCCTGTTTCTGCCGGAGGTTTCCTCCTGTTAAAAGGGAGTTTTTCCTTCCCACTGTCACAAATGTTTGTTTTTTGGTTTTATTTATGCTTTCAGTTATTTTTATCAAAAACTAATGAAGGCTACTGAGAAAGACTCACTTCTCTGACTCTTCTGGCTTTAGTATTCTGTTGTTCCTAGTTCAAAAAGCTCCTGTAACCAAAAGGCAGTTGCTTACCCACCCAATTAATTTTAATTCGAGTAAAGTCAGTTTTAGATATATAGCACTAAATTACAACTACTCCACAACATCAGCCTAAAGCAAAAGAAGTTTCTTTTAAAAAAATTCTGAAATGTTATTACTAAAATGTGCTTAGCTTTTGAGATAATATTTATGTACTTATGCTCACTCCTTTCAGTAAGCTGCATTATTCATCATGTGAACTAAGCTCTGAATTTGCTTTCAGCAACAGTGGCTACAGTCAGCTGCCCTTGTCAAAGATGCCATTCAGCATCACACAATGAACACAGGAGCTTAGTGGTGGGGTAGTTTGTTCTTTTATAGGACAAAAATAGAATTTTACTCCAAAAGAATAAAAATCACCTGCATCAATTTGTGGACACAACATCCATCCATTCGCTTCCTGTGGACACAACATGCACCATTAAATTATATTTTCAACAAAGCTTCTCTGAGTTGTCTACATAGTTAGTCTGCAGAGACAGAAAGAGAACTCACACCTTTATTCAACAGTCATGACTAGGTTATAATCAGTGTAACAGGCAAAATAAATTACTCAGCTGTCATTAGTCATTAGTCCGAATTTACTAAAATTGGCAGCACGGTGGCACGGTGGTTAGCACTGTTGCCGCACAGCAAGAAGATCCTGAGTTCAATTCCACCATCAGGCCGGGGTCTTTCTGTGTGGAGTTTGCATGTTCTCCCCGTGTTTGCGTGGGTTCCCTCCGGGTACTCCGGCTTCCTTCCACCGTCCAAAGACATGCAACTGGGGATAGGTTAATTGGATAATCCAAATTGCCACTAGGTGTGAATGTGCGAGTGAATGTGAGTGCGAATGGTTGTCTGTCTCTGTGTGTTGGCCCTGCGACAGACTGGCGACCTGTCCAGGGTGTACCCCGCCTCTCGCCCTATGACAGCTGGGATAGGCTCCAGCGCCCCCTGCAACCCTGAGAAGGATAAGCGGAAGCGAATGGATGGATGGATACTAAAATTGACTCAACAGGGTTACCACGCCATTCTTGGTCTGTCAGTCTTTTTATGCCTTGGCTTAAAGATCGGAAATGGTGGTAGGTGTTTTCCAGGGCAACATGCATCACCAGTGACATTGCAAAAAATCTTAGTAATGCTCACTGGAGTTTAAAAATATATATAAAAAAACCACATACAACACTGATACATACCTTTGTCATTCCCCAAGAGAGAAAGGAGAATTTTCTCTCACAGTATTTGGAAATTAGGTTTAGGGTGTGTAATAAAATCCTTCTCCACAGTCAATTTTATAGGTCTGCACAAAAAGATAGATTACAAAATGAAAATACGAATTTAAATCACAGCCATTCAGTAGCCACACCCTGAAGCAGGGGAATCATAGGACAATTTAAACCCAAGAAAACAGTTCTCCTAAGCAGCTGTACCAAAAATACACCCTGGCTCGTTCCTTCGCCCCTGAGGACCCAGGATCTGGCAGATATTCCTGTATTTATTGGAAACAAATCCAAAACAGAACAGAGGAAAAATAAGTGTATGCCAAAGAAAAGTTGCCTTGTAACATCTTTCAGTCTGACCTGACTGTAAGACAAACCACCACTGTATTAAATTTGATAATAAGTGAGATTAGCATGTGTTAAATGGGTCATGAGGATGACTTTAGGGGGTTGCAACATGAACAATGAACCCGGAAAGGAGACACATTTTCTCCCACTTTTTAAAGATTTCTTAAGGCTTTGGGGTATGGTATGCCAACATGAAAATGCCTTTCACCTCCCCTGGATGTGTCTTTGTGGACAATAACCAGACAACATATCAACCTCAAAAACTCAGGCAACGGCCATGTTGTATGACACCCCAGACAAAGCAAAGAACTAAAAACTTGGAGCAAATAGCGAGACTGTACTCAAAAAGCTTTCAATATACATTTTTCTCCAAAATAAAATACAATAAAATAAAATATAAAATCATGAGGATAAAAAAAAAAAAAGGTCTCAATTCACATTGTTACATTGAAACCAAAGGGTGAAATTATGATGGCTATCCATCTTTTATATGCAATCTATGGTTACAGTTTTGCAGTTTTTTGAGCCATATCGCTTAAGTGATAAGCACATATTGTCAGGTGTTCCTCCTGCTCTCCTAACAGCATTATGCTAACACAACTATTCAAATTCATCAGCTGTTTTTGAGGTGGGAGTTACTGTTGCCATTCATTCTTTCTGTCATTCACTTTATGTGAAATTAACATCTTTATTGTGTCATTCTTTCTGTTATATTTGTTGTAGTAATATACAATGTAGCCTACATCTGCAGGAAACCAGTGGTGTTCTATTAGGACAAGCAAGGCAAGCAGTGCTTGCCTAGTAAAGTTTAAACATAGACATCAATTAAAACGTATTAATGTATAAGGTATCTCTCTCCTTTCATCTTAAATAGCATTTTCATACAGCATCTTCCCTATTTGCAATCATCCTTTACATTACTGCCATCTTGCAGCTGCAATTTGCTATTACTGAAAGCTCTGCTTGTCCTGGTTCCAGTTGGAAACTGTAGTTTGACTCCATTTAATGGATGTGTATGAGTACTTGGACTTCTGAGTCAGTGATTGGAGTCTTCTCATCTCCCTTGATCCCAATGGACCGTTTTTGTTTTTATAGCAAAGATAAAACTTGGAGCCTTGCAATTGTGGCCACAAGTAAGCAATGCACACTAGTCATGCCATAGATATATAGCAGCATAGAAGTTTGAAGTGCATTTTTAAAAGGTAAGCTGTTTAAAACAAAACAAAACAAGAATGTATGTCATCAGCACACATGAGTCAAACTCACCTCTTTAGTAAAACATGTTGGCTTATTCATGAATAAATTGGTAGATTTTTGATAGGCTAACTGATGCCTGGTGATGTTTGCAAACACATAATGAGAACCAGGAAAAATTAATTAATTGTAAATTTTTTTTATCTTATGCTTTTTCATCCAACAACATTTTGGTTGGTTGACTGAGTGAAATATAAAATAAAATATAACATTATAACATGTAGTTTTGTGGTCTATTTAAACAAGTTTATTTGCTTAACCAATACATCTGTGAAAAATGGCTATAAATAAGGCACATTTAAGAAGTCTTGTAAATAGTTTTTCCAGGCTTTGTTGTCCTTCTGACCGTGACTGTCTGACGAGGTGGAAAACTCAAATGAGACTGAAAATACTGAAAATAGAAATTTAAAATAAGCCACCAGTTGAAAAAAAGTAATTGTGTAAGGCTAACTAGGGAATTATACCAAATAAAGTAAACTAAATAAATGACCACACCTCATCTCCTAATGCATTTACCTGCCCAAGACTACTTTTTTTTTTTTCCTTTCTCCTTTCTGTCTCAGCCTGAGGACTTTCTGCACTGAGACAGCTCCCTGACCCTACCAAGCTTTACCTGCTACTTATTTTCAGTAAACTAAATGCTACACTTCCCAATGGTCTGATTTTTGAAAGAAAAAATTATATGATATGTTTACATTTTTTTTTTATTTGTTATAGTCTTAATCCATATCTAACATTATTTTTTTAAATTAAGCCATTTTTCACTTTGTGGTGTCAGTTGGATGACTGTACATCAATGCTATTAGCTCTGAGCGAGTGGAGCATCCCCATGCAGCACTGCACACAACAGTGGAGACTGCAACAACAACCCTGAGGCAAGGACACATGGTGTCACATGCTATTCAATTTTCCTAGTTTACTATAATTCAATTCAATTCAATTCAATTCAATTTTATTTATATAGCGCCAAATCACAACAAAAGTCGCCTCAAGGTGCTATAGATTTGCATAATGAATTTTGCTAAAAATAAATAAACATACATATCTGAACACATGATGGAAATAATATGTGTTTTAATGCAACCTGAAATCTGTTTCCTAATTGAATAGCAGATTATGTAGAACAGAGAAATTCCTGCCTAAGTCTGACAGAAAACAATTCTTTTTTTTTTTACTATTTCATCAAAATATTTTACAAAAATAAAAATTTTTGGTAATACAGTAGATATTTATTTAACTGTACAAGTAATAATATATTACAGTTTTTCACACAGGAAAGAGTACAGCAAGCAGCAGGAGGCTGTCGGTGTATGTAAAAGAATAAAAGACAGGCAGTACAGAACAGTATATTTTAATGTGGTACAAGTTGTTTTGTTTAACAGTGGAAGATGTTTTTATTTGTGTTTGGGTTGGGTGGCATTGTCTGTGCTTGCCTTTCTGTAAAACCACATGCCACAGAAAGAAGCTGTCTTTGGTTCCAGTTCAGTCCCTTAATTGTGATAAAGGCTTTAATTTCAACCAGCCATAATGTTGCAGTAATAAAGACTTACTGATTATCACGATTGAGCTTGGGGAGGGGTGATGTGCGTCATCTTGTAGATATGCAGTGTGGTTTTGGCAGTGGCATCTGTGTCTGTGAGAACACAGATTATCTGACCTCCCGTAGGAGTTTTTTGTGCAATTATGGTTGAGATTTAGATATACACAAACTTGGGAGTATATATTCCCAGCCAGATAAAGTTTACTCACACACACAGGACACACAGACTACTATCCCAACACAACTCCTTATCTCTGTAACCCACAGAACTATGACACACAAATGGACTGGTTCTTAAGTACAGCGCTTCTTTCACCCAATCACACAAGCACGTTTTTTCTAAGTTTTTAAGTGCTTACTAACTAACATTGATACACATTCACATGGATGCATCGGAGAGCAACATGGGATACAACAAGGATATTTGGCATGCCTGGGATCGGTTAGTAGCTGACCTGCTCTACCACCTGAGCTACAGCCACCCACAAGCACACTTAAATGCTGAAGTCCTGAAAAACAGGACTAATAATAGTGAATAATGCATGAGCTTTGGTTTGGATATAAAATATACAATCACAGACAACACATCCTATTTCCAACAGACAAGATTAAGCTTATAAAAAGCATCCTCCTCTCTCTTCTTCTGTATTTCTCCGTCTCTATCATTGCATTTTTTCTTTGGCTTTTTACATGCTTACATCTGTCTGTCATTATGCCATAGACTACACCAAGCATATCCTGCACTTGTAAATAAGCCAGATTCTTCCTTTACGCGCAAATAGCTGGAACCACGGGCTGTGGTCGATGTTATGCAACCCAGAAAAATACTTTGAAGGAATAGCACATGAAATTAGCCATTTTTCCTTTACAACTATGGTCTGCTTTTACTCAGAGTACGGTATGGTGATGTGAGCATAAAAAAAACACGACTTCTTTCAAGTACTACCAAGAGAACAAACAAACACGCAGGCAACATAGGAATGTGGTCTGTGTGTGTGTATGTGCGTGTGTGTGTATGTGCGTGTGTGTGTGTGTGTGCGTGCGTGTGTGTGTGTGTGTGTGTGTGTGTGTGTGTGTGTGTGCGCATGCGTGTGTGTGCGTGTGTGTGTTTCATTTCCACAAATGTAATGATATAAAAAAAGTCTGGAGACGCTAATGTCATCAGTCACGTGTGACGCAGGGTTGTGTGGTTAGACCATAATCTAGTTATATACCTGAAATATGCACGGCCATTTCCTTTTTGAGCGATTATGCTGAGTCATTGTTTCATGCAAAGCTCAAAATGTAATTCAGGGAAGTGATACACACTTCAGATTGGTTTCAAACCTGGTCATCATCACTGAGTGCTCTACAAAATGAAACCTTCCTCTAACATCCAAACCTCTCGTACATGTCCCTCCTGATTAGATATGAAAGAGGCAGAGGATTTTCTTTTAAATGTTCTAAAACTAACATTATTCAGGCATGTGTGTGTGTGTCTGTTGTTTCTTTCTTTCTTCATTTCTTCAGCATGCGGGCTCTATATATTCATAAAGTATGACTCTTAAGTATGAGCAGACATCTAATGATTTGGAAGAACTAAAAGGGAAAGAAAGGGACGAGGTCTGATGGTAGACGTGTTTCACTGTGAGATGTTGTTTTGTTTTTATTTTAAAAGTCTTTCTTTTTGGTCGTTTTCCAAGAAATCATAATCTTGAATGATTAACAGTTCATTTATTTTTTTAATGTTCTTAGAAAAGAACAGGCATCTTTAGATAAAATGACCTGCTGATGCTTTAAATACAACATCAGCATGGGGAAGGAAAGTGATTTAAGTGATTTAAGTGAACGTGGCATGGTTGTTGGTGTCAAATGGGCTGCTCTCAGTATTTCAGAAACGACAGATCTCCTGGGATTTTCCTGCAAAACCACCTCAAGGTTTTACAGGGAATGGTCCAAAAAAGAGAAAATATCTGGTGAGCCTCATTTAAACATCACAGCCTAGCTAAACATCGTTGCTGACCATGTCCATCCCTTTATCACCGCAGTGTACACATATTCTGATGGCTGCCTCCAGCAGGTTAATGTGCTCAAAAGACCTCCACAATCACCAGATCATAATCAGATAGAGCATCTTTGGGATGTGATGGAATAAGAGATTTGCATCTCCAACAAATCATTAACTACGTGATGCTATCGTGTCAGTATGGACCAAAATCTGATGTCAAATCTGTTGAATCGATGCCATGAAGAATTAAGGCAATGCTGAAGGCCATAGAGGGTCAAATCTAAATAACTTTTTTCTCTCACTGATTGATCTTTAATTTCTTTTTTTGTACTTGTTGAATGGGCGGCTGTAGCTCAGGAGGTAGAGCAGCATCTCTCCAACATAGCTGTCTTACTAACTCAATAACCTTCCCGAAGGAGTGTGAATGTTAGCTAGGAAGCACTGCGCATAGAAGAAAGTGCTTGTGTGAATGGGTGAATGTGGCATGTTGTAGAAAGCGCTTTGAGTGCTCCGGGAGAGTAGAAAAGTGCTATATAAGAATCAGTCTGATGTCTTTCTAGTACATTTGTGAACTGCGAAACTGAAGGCTGAATAAAATAACAACAAATCCAAATTGTATTAATTTTAAATATCTTGGCCAATACCAATATTGTCTTTTCAACTAACAATTTGGCTGTGTTCATTTGTTTATCATGCCACAGTTGAACAAGCACATGATCAGTCATACAAATATGTGGAACTGGATCCATATACAAGGGTGAAAAAAAGAAAAAAAAAACGAGACTCAGTGGAAATGACAGATAAATGTTGAAAGAGGCCTGTAACAGACAAGAAAGGACCATTATAGCATTCGAGGTCTTTAAAACAGTGACCCTGAGATGCCATCTGAGGTCACTGTGACACACACTGTGAAACCTGCAAAGGTCTAATTCGTCATCACTGATCAACCTGCCCACCTCACATCGTCTATCATGGAAAATACTTAAAACTTTTTCACCAGATCCACGCACCGTAACCTTATGAGTTTGTGTTTTGGCAGGAAAGAGTTTACCTAAAACAAATCTCCCAAAAGCAGAAAAGTCAGTACGAACTGTTCCACTTTTTCAAGCCGGCATTCGGTTTAGATTAAGCAGCTGGTGACCTGAGAGAGTTCAGATAACCCTTTTAGATCGGAAGTCTGGAAAAAACATTTTGAAGTCAAAAAATATTTAGTCAGAAGAAATGAGGCAGCACCTCAATGTTTAATCCTATTCTGATTACTGGCTCCGCTGGAAAAACCCAAACATACTCTACGATGAAATCGATCTGCAGATAGAGTGTAAACACAAGCTGATTTCCTTGGACTGGGCTTTTTGCACTCTGCTCACAGCTTTGAACAGCAAGATCAGGACTGAGTTAGTGTAAGGACTGCGCGCTGATTGTGATCTTTGACTACTGAAAATACGGTTGTCAAGAACAAAGTTTTTCACAGGATTCTAAGCAGTCCTGTGAAAAACTAAACATGCTCTTACGGTTTACAAAGAAATTAAGGGGGTTAGCATTAGCCAGGTTGTGCTAATCATGTCCACTAAATTAACTGATCATCACCAAGTGTGAGAACCTCTATAAGAGCAAACGTTTTTGCAGTTTACTGGTCACAGTGCC
Organism: Oreochromis niloticus; assembly: GCF_001858045.2. Classification (NCBI taxonomy): domain Eukaryota; kingdom Metazoa; phylum Chordata; class Actinopteri; order Cichliformes; family Cichlidae; genus Oreochromis; species Oreochromis niloticus. The sequence continues at coordinate 6,020,467 of NC_031986.2, forward strand.
ATAGTCTTCACAGGAAGTGGATGTCCCAGCAAATTAACCTCACAGTCAGATGTGCAATGCTCAGAGAAATTATAAAAACTACATCTCAGACTCTACAGGTCTCAATTAGCATGTCAAATATTAAAGTTATTGAAAGTCTCTTGTCTTTAAAAATAAATAGCAGCACAGCTTAGTTTTGCAACAATACATCTGAACCAACCTCAACCAACTTCCGGAACTACATCCTTTGGACGAAGGAGACCAAAATGGAGGTGGTTAGTCACAACGCACGACAGCATGCTTCCATCCATCCATCCATCTTCATCCGCTTTATCCGAGGCCGGGTCGCGGGGGCAGCAGCCTAAGCAGAGAAGCCCAGACCTCCCTCTCCCCAGCCACCTCCTCCAGCTTATCCGGGGGAATACCAAGGCGTTCCCAGGCCAGCCGAGAGATATAATCTCTCCAGCGTGTCCTGGGTCTGCCCCGGGGCCTCCTCCCGATGGGACATGCCCGGAACACCTCACCCAGGAGGCGCCCAGGAGGCATCCTTGTCAGATGCCCGAACCACCTCAACTGGCTCCTTTCGATGCATGCTTGGCGAAAACCAAAAAAAGCAGATGAGCACAAACAGCTCATACCAATGGTCAACCACAGTGGTGGAGGTGTAATGATTTGGGTTTGCTTTGCAGCAACAGGACCTGTGTACCTTACAATCATTCAGTCAACCTACTGCTTCACAGGCACATTTAGATGCATCCAGCACCTAAACATTTATTGAGACTGAGTCGTGCAACAGGATAAAGATCCCAAGCGCAGTGGCAAATCTACAGCAGAATAACTGAAAAAGATTTAAGGTGTTGCAGCACCAAAAGTCCAGACTTCAACTGTTAAATTAACAGTTCTCCCACTGATAGAGAAGACTGCTGAATGTGTAGTCAGTCTTTATGGGGGGAATGTGCTGACCACAGGTATTTCCATTTAGAAATATCACCAGTACAGGAACTTGGAATGTGCCAGACTAACTGTTGTATGTAGAAAGGAAAATGTAAATAGACAGAAGGACAACCTCTTAATCTCAAAGCTCAGTCAACAATCACACACAATGTTTACTTTTGTCGTTGCATCCAGTCTCATTTGATGACTTTGTGAGGGATTTTCAAAATGTGCTTATAACTCAAATAAAATCCAGGTGACTAGAATCAATAAACACCCAAAATTAAATATGAGGCATAGTTGAATTTTTTTATTATTGATTTTTAATTGACTGGAAATTCCATCCTGATTGAGGTGACCTAAAGATTACCTCAAAGATTGAAGTCTTTAAGATTTAAGACAAACTCACAGTCATCACAGTGCAAAGCAGATAAAACACAGGCCAGTGAAATGAACAACATCCCAAATGGAAAGAGAGAAGGTTTGACTTTGACACAATCAGCACAGATCTCGAGTTTCGGCTAATTATCCAACTATAATTAGCTGACGTGGTGACAGCTCAGACGACTGGCAGGATTTATTCAGGGGAGGATTGCTTTACTGAAAACAAGTCCATCACGACAAGACAAACCTAAAACCTGTTTATAAACACAAAAACAACATTCAATATCAGAGCTTTATCAAGACATAAGCTAATGAAGTTACCATTACAATGGCACTTGTAAAAATCACTCCCTGCTTTGCTCCTTTTTTATTTTTCTGGCATTATTAAAGTCAAAGGAAAGAATCTAACTCACTTTTGAACAACAAGGAAAAGCATAGAAAAATCTAAAACCACAGAACACTGGAAACTGGAAATTGTCACAAATTTTTTTTGTCTATCATTTGCACGATATGCATTGCATATTTGTACTGTCACATTTCTATTTAAATACTCTCCAAATTCTGTGCAGTAAAAAGGAAACAAAGAGATATAAAACAAAGCGCCTCATCAGTCCCGTCAGCAGTTTTTAACAGTAGCAGGGATTTTTCTGATGGTGCAATTCTCCTTGAATTATATATGACACATTTCAGTCCAGGTCACTCTCTCACCATCATAAATAACACATGAGCAAGTGTTAATGTTTCTGTTTAACTTGAGTCAGAGGGGAGAATGTGTCATTGATCGGACTTTTGATCCCAATTTCCATGGAAGCATTTACACAGCAGGAATCAGACCCTTAACCCATCTTATCATCCATCATCTTTTCCCTCACAGTGCCACTAAAAAAGACAGGCGCCCACATTTCAACATTCCACAAACACTCAAAGGGCGAGTCGTACTTGAGCTATGGAGCAATATCTGCACTGATTGTTTCCATGCTCCGACCTGGCACGACCTCTGTATTGGAAAAGCAGTAACGAAACTACATGTGAAGCCCATTACCTGAGACATACTGTAAACACACTATATTGGCTTTTATAAACATCCAATAATTTATAGAGATTTATTTTCAAGTGATTAAAATCAAGCTGGACTTAGTTATTCAGTCATTATTCCTGATTGGATGACTGCAATGAAACAATTAAGTGATCTAACGTGAATCAGTCAGATCTCTCCAATGTAGAGATCAGAGCATTCCTCGTTGCACTGCACAGCATCACTACGATCATCATCACTGTGTTTGGGAGTTTTGTCTTTGGGATGAACCAGTTTTTCTTTGAGTGTGTGGCTGGGTCTGAAGTACACTGGGATGGCTTGGAGAAGACTTCCTGAGTTTCTCTGATAAACCTGCTATATAAGGAATGACGATAGTGTTCCTTTGGTCCTTCTGATTCTCAGTAGTTGGTTTCTGACCTTCTTTTCATGTTTGCTGATTTGATGAAAGGGTTTGATGGGCTTTCCCCATGACTGAAAAGGTGCTCCAGATCTGGTACAGTAGATGGGGCCGTGCAAGGCGGCGTTTGTGCAGGTGAAGAAAGCTCTCTGTGGGGAGCCGCTGCTCCACAACTCTGACTTTTCCCTCTCTTTTTTTCCTGCAGACTGATGCCTCAAACAGAGGGCTGGCTATCCGGTGGGCGGTTGACTCCCTTCATTATTACCTCCTGGGACGCTCATCCACCCTCTGCTTGGACCATGCCCCACTGCAGTGGCTCCACCTCATTAGGGTTGCCAACTCCCGGATCAACCGATGGCATCTGGATTTACAGCCCTTAAAATTCAAGGTGGTCCATAAGCCGGGGGTCCAGATGGCTGTGCCTGATTTCCTCTCCCACTTACGGGTGGGGTGGGGGGGTGGGGGAGTAGGGTTCAGCTGGACGGTTCCTTGGACCCTATTGAGATTAAAGAAATCTAGGTCTGTCTGTGGAAAATCACCTAAGTAATACAAAACATGATCAGGCATCAGTAAAAGCCATATGTCAGTCTTGCCATTTCAGTGGGTGAAATAAGAGCACAAGCACATCACACAGCAGTCTTTTTTTAAACTGTGTGACATTATATGTACTTATGAAGCATATAGTGACTGATCTAAAGGGTGATACCACTGGAGGTGACAAAACCTCCCTAAATATAACATCTGATGCATCTCTTCTTTTAATGGCAGCGTTATGACTTTATCGTATTTTCCTTCAATTTGCTTCACTGGTTGAGCTCTTTGGAAGTATTTCGCTTTAATGATGCCAACACAGACATCCTGCACGGATGAATTTGCTGTGACTTTCCTTGACCCTTCAAAGATCAAATATGAGGATTTTAGAAGGACTTCCTGTGAACGCTGCACACTTTGGTAGTGGTTTTGTTGTTGAGGCTGCCCTCTTTGTGACTGACTGGGCTGGTGCAGGGCTCGGTCAATGTGTGATTGTGCCTCTGCAGAATGGCCAGATTATATACTGCAACTTGAGAATCTTGAGAACTGCTCAGTCGGAGGGTTAAGGTTTGACCGTAAAGCTTGGTTGTAGGGTTAAAGTTAGAATTAGGTTTAGGTTAAGAGTTTAGAATTCAGCTGTGATGATCAAACTAAGGGGTAAGAGGCTTGTGTGCACAACGTAACGTTAACAAATGTCCTTACAAAGAGAGCTAAACAACTATGCTTGTGGTGTCTGTGGGCCTCCCCTCTACACACAGAGCAGAGCAGGCAGCAGCCACTCTAAGGGAAACACTGGGAACAGAAAACAACTTTTAGCCAAAATATAAGAATCTCTTATTCAAAACTCTGCATTGCACCCACTCAAGTCCTCAGCAATACATCTGTCAAGTCTGAAGTGGATAGGACGAAGAGTGGAGAGATAGGTGGAGAAAGGATCCTAGAAAATCCCAGAAAACAAGAAAGAGTTCAAAACAAACTCCTACTGTTCTCCAAAAACATTAGATCATTTCCATTTCCCATCCACTGTATGAAAAATAAATAAATAAATAAACTAACATGCTAATTTCTTCGCTAATGCCCCAAATTAAATTGAACGTTCAGTTTGGAAAGTCCAGGGCCAGGCAGGAACAACATCTATGTCACTGCTGTGACATCACTAGGGTTGTGTTTTCTCCCTCAAGGGTCACTCTGTTTTCACATGGTGAATAATGCTTCTTGTGGTGAGTGAACTACACTGGATGAATGCCCCTTTAACGGCTGCACTGTCATACTATTTTTCTTTAGCTATTAGATTTTTCTATGGCATTCATAAGCAAACTTCCAAATTTCCAAATAGCCATCCGCTGTCCAAATCAGCCAATCAGAGGAAAGCTGGTTTAAAGGAAAGGCAAAGAGATGCACCAAGGGCCAAGGCCAGGTTTAAGATATATATATATATATATATAGATAGTTAGATAGATAGATAGATAGATATAGATATCTATATATATGTATATGTATATATATCTATATATATAGATATATATAGATATATAGATATATATAGATATAGATATATATAGATATATATAGATATACATACATCCAGAAATCCTACCAGTGGCTGCACAAAGCTGGACTGAAAGACAGCACAGAGGCACTAATCACAGCAGCACAGGAACAAGCTCTGAGCACAAGATCCATAGAGGCTGGGGTCTAAAACAGCAGGCAAGACCCCAGGTGCAGGCTGTGTAAAGATGCCCCTGATCCAGTACATAACAGCAGGGTCCAAGATGCTAGCAGGCAGGGCATACATGGAACGCCATAACCAAGTGGCCAACAGAGTATACAGAAACATATGTGGCCTGGAAGTCCCGAGGTCAAAATGGGAGACACCCTCTAGGGTGGTTGAGAATGACCGAGCTAAGATCCTGTGGGACTTCCAAATACAGACAGACAAAATGGTGGTGGTATAACCAACCGGACATAGATGTGGTAGACAAGCGGAAGAAGATGGCCATAGTGATAGACGTAGCGATACCGAATGGCTTCAACATCAGGAAGAAGGAACACGAGAAGCTCGAGAAATACCAAGGGCTCGGAGAAGAGCTCAAGAAGATGTGGCACTATGTGAGCACTAGGTGCAGTGACCCCAGGCTAGGATAGGGGCTCCAGCAGATATCAGAAATAACATCTGAGATCTTTGTGCAGAAGAGCGCAGTCCTAGGAACAGCTAAGATGCTATGCGGGACCCTTGAGCTCCCAGGCCTCTGGTAGAGGACCCGAGCTTGAAGGATAGACCACCTCTCACAATCCTGGGGGTGGAGAATCAAGACACTGGGAAAGGCAGTGATTGGCTGGAAGGGGATGGCATTGCCCAGTTGAACGGCATAGAGGTTGATCCATTCGCCGCAGTCGACCACACTCATCTCAACTTTGGTGAAGTCTGAGTCTTAAGGTAAATGAGAGCAAATCATCTGATGATAAGTAACACTTGATTACGCTGTAACATATTCGTTACACTGTGACTCAGCTGGTCGGTTCTTTGCTTTCTTTCTGAAAAATAAATTTGTCTGAATGACACATGCAGTAGTTTTCTGTGCTCATCTGTTGCTTTAATTAACATGTCTCAATTTAAATTTGAACAATTTGCTAAAATAAAAGGAAGAGCTACCTTAAGCAATAAACACAGCATCCCCTACTTTATATCCCTCAAGTTTTTCACAATTGCTAAGCAAACCTTTCAAGCAGCGACTCAGTGTCTTACATTTGAAGCAGAAGAGCACCACTGTCAGGCCGCTCTGTGCTACTGCACCGTGAAAGTTGTCAGACGTCAGTTGGGTAACTGAGCATCAAATTAATCTAGCAGTCATCTATGAATCTAATTCTCTGGTTATATCCGTGTTCTTCTATAGAAAATGATCCTTATTAGCACTAACTATTCCAAAGACGTAAAAAACCTGCAGTATAAAGAGCATAAAAATATACCAGTCAAAGGCAACATTGTTATAAAGAGCACAAGACATGAATCACTCAGTTTGTCACAGATCACATCGGTGTTATCTGCATTTCCATCAGTGTAAAAGACTCAGCATCTGATTAGAATCAAGCATAATAACATTTATACATTTAATAAATCACTAAATTAATACATGCATGTTCCCATGACAATAGGTCTACACTGCTTGCTCTTCATTCACTGCTGAGTACAGCAAGATTCACATATATTCCCAGACCATATCATCACTTAAAAGATGCTATAAATAAAAGAATGAATGAAAACTGGACTCATGTGGACTTTCCAAGGACAAACTGGTAACTGTACGCAGGTATGCTGAAGTAAAAATGCTATTACTGAAACACACATACTGTATTATGTTAGAAGGTGGTTCCCTTCTTATCTGATGACCTATTGGTTTTCCTCTCATGGTTTGCTTTAATACTGGGTTTGAGTTGATTTGCAGTCAGTTGTTAAGCTGTGATCAGCTTCTCTTTAAAATACAATGACTGGTTACTTTATTGGAGTGCTCTGGGATCTGTGTCAGCCGATCCCTGCGACCGTGCACTGAAGTTGTCGATCAAATGAACTAAGCCAAAACCATTAAATACCTAACCAGCCTGTGCAAGAGATCTGTGTCAACTGATCCCTGCGACCTTGCACTGAAATTTTTATATCAAATAAACTAAGCCAAAACCATTAAATACCTAACCAGCCTGTGCCAGAGATCTGTGTCAACTGATCCCTGCGACCGTGCACTGAAGTTGTCGATCAAATGAACTAAGCCAAAACCATTAAATACCTAACCAGCCTGTTCCAGAGATCTGTGTCAACTGATCCCTACGACCGTGCACTGAAGTTTTAGATCAAATGAACTGAGCCAAAACCATTAAATACCTAACCAGCCTGTGACAGAGATCTGTGTCAACTGATCCCTACAACAGTGCACTGAAGTTGTCGATCAAATGAACTAGGCCAAAACCATTAAATACCTAACCAATATGCAAGCTTTAAATCTGCAGTTTATCAGGCGTAACTGAGCAGTCCTCGCCTTTAAATTTAACCTCTCTTGTTCCTCTCCTGTCCTGTCTTTTCTTACATCTCTGAATGAAGTTCTCACACCCTGTTCTGTCCCTGGGAAATACAGCAGCTGAACCTTTAGCTAGCAGAAACAGTGTGACAAACTGCACAGAGTTTGTGTCTTTGCTGGTGTTTGTTGAGCTGATAGAAACGCTGAATTTGAAATTAGCTGCAACTAAATAAACATCACTGTCCTCATGCTTCCTCCTCTTCTGCTGCTGCTCTAGCTAGATTCTGACACCTGCACTCCTTCCAGCCCAGTTTAACTCCTTAGTATAAACACTAGGAATGATACTGCTGAACCTAAAGTAACGAGTCTGTTTTGAAAATGTATGTTGTCAAAAGTACAGATATTTGTTTCACCAAGTAGACGATATGACACGATGATAACATATAAGACTGTTTTTTGAGTTAATGAATGGAATGAACACATTTTTATGAATGCGTTCATAAAAATAGTTAAACACACTTTTTCTTTTCCAAAGGTTTATGAGTTACAACGAAATTAAGAGACAGTTTACTGACTGACACATAATTATTTCAGATAACTGGCACATGAGCAGCTTTAAAAACAAAAACAAACAAAAACAGCCAATCAGATGCAACTACAAAGTTAAAGGAGTCACAAAATCACAGCAGTAAGAAATCAGACAATGAAACACTCTCTATAAAAAAATGAAAAAATAACATCCAGGAACAACTGAAAGGTTTAATAGCCAGCATGTCACATTAAAACACAATGGCAAAAATATTATTATAATAATAGAAAAAGAACACAAAAATATATCAGTATGAAGGGTGTCTTAAAATTCAGTGTCATTTAACGTGTGCTTTCCTATAATAATCTCTCATTAAATACTCAGTAACCCAACATTTAAGCTGTATATTAGTAATAGAAAAGAAAACTTAAAGAAACAGACAAATCAGATCAGCAGTGTTCTTTCCATCTGATGTTCAGAGTTCAGAGTGAGCGTGACGATTGTCATTTGTCATGTCCTCTACCACTACATGTTCTTTCACATTAACCTCTTCCTCATTCACTTCTTCCTCCTCCTCCTTAGGAGTTTGCTGCTGGGCGGAGTCAGGTTCCTGCATGTCCATAATTTTCAAGAAGTCATAGAACTCAAAAGCAGGTGGCCAGCTATCCTCATCCAGCAAACCTACAGAACAAAAATATTTAATTATAATGTGAAGTTTCATACAGAATTAAAATGTAAGATGAATCATATTGTTAAAAGCATATTTGTCTTACGATTAGAAAGTAAAACACAGGAATTTTCACAGGAATGTTGATACCTGGTGTCAGAGTGCTGAAACATCAGTTTCTTTTGTGTCTTAAGATAGATAAGATAAGATAACTCTTTATTGTCATTGCACAGTCATACATAGTACAGTAGTACAATGAAATAGGAAAACTGTCCTACGTCGGCACTACATGTAACACAACACGACACGATACAACACATCACAACGCAACACAAACAACACAACCAACACAACACAGTATAATAACTTAGTAATAAAAAAGAAGAATAAGTGTATTTGTATTGCACACTGTTATTATTGCACATTAATTATTATTGCACCTTGTTATAAATATAAATATTATTATTATTACTGTTTTTACTGTTGTTAACGGTAAGTCCAGGTAGGTAGCCAGTCAGGTCAGCTATTTGCATTGATCAGGGCTGTTGCCCTGTTGTAAAAGCTGTCCTTGAGTCTGTTTGTCCGGGACCTCAGCAGCCTGAACCTCCTGCCAGACGGCAGCAGCTTAAACACCCGGTGTCCTGGGTGTGTACCGTCCCGTAGGATGCTGCGTGCCCTCTTGAGACAGCGAGTGCTGTACAGGTCCTTCAGGGAGGGAAGAGGATGTCCAATGATTTTTTGGGCCATATTGATGACCCTCTGAAGTGCCTTTCTGTGTGCTGTGGTGCAGCTGGAGAACCAAACACCGATGCAATATGTCAGCACACTTTCAATGGAGCAGCGGTAGAAGACGGTCAGCAGCTCCTTCTTCAGGTCCATTTTTCTGAGGATTCTCAGAAAGTGGAGACGCTGTTGGGCCTTCTTTAAAACCGCAGAGATGTTAGAGCTCCATTGGAGGTCTGTGTCTATGTTCACACCCAGAAACTTGAAACTGGAGACCCTTTCCACACACTCCCCGTTGATGCTGACAGGCTGCAGCTCAGACTTCCTCCTTCTGAAATCAACTACCAGTTCTTTTGTCTTGTTGGTATTGAGGTCCAGGTTGTTATCTACACACCAATCTGACAGCCTCTGAACTTCAGCTCTGTACGCCGTCTCATCTTCCCCAGAGATGAGCCCCACCACGGTGGTATCATCTGCAAACTTGATGACTACCTTAAAGATTGAAATCTTTAAGGTAATCTTGCACATTTCTACTCTCAATTCTGCTTTTAAGAGTGACCGGTTCATTAACTGTCTGTAATAAGGCAGAATTATAGCTGTATAGCATAGCTGTCTTGGAATTTATGGGACTGTAAACTCAGCTTTAAGCTTTCGGTTTTCTCCTCCTTACCTGTTGGTGACTCAGTACCATCCTCGACCCTTTGCAGCCAGTGAAGGACTGAGGAGGCCACTATGGGGGTGTTGGGTGGGTACTGGTAGATTTGGTCTCCAGAGGGCAAGTGTGTGAGGACTAGTGCAGGAAGAGGGGGCATAGAGCCTACGTATGACCCCAGGATGGACATACCAGCTGGAGTGCGTCCACTGAAACAAAATATATAATAATTGTCAAGATAACATGGACAGCATTAACAAAAAATACAAGAAAACTGTCAAGTATAAAAGTGGGGATTTTGGATTGTGTATGTGATGGAAGAATGGAGGAGCAAATAAGCAGAAATAGAAACGTACAGATGGATCCAGCAGGCCAAATATCGCTCCATCTTTTCCCCTCCCGACTCTACTACTGTTCTCATCTCCTTCACCAGCGCCTGGTTCTGCCTCCGCCCAATCTTGTCCTCCTCCTCTCCCACAAACAGAAGGAGTAGGGCTTTGCCCAGCAAGAAGAAGGATGGCAGATTTTCTACAGTCAGCTCAGGCTGGGGATAGAAATCATGAAAAGGGGGCAAAGAAGTGCCAATTAACCCAAAGACTTCAAATATCTGCATTTTCACAAACTCACAGTCATCACACTACAAACCAGATACAACACAGGCCAGTTAAATGAACAACATCCCAAATGAAATAACACTAGCAGGGATTTTTCTGATGGTGCAATTCTCCTTGAATTATATATGACACATTTCAGTCCAGGTCACTCTCTCACCATCATAAATAACACATAAGCAAGTGTTAATGTCTCCATTTAAATCGTTTTATCGAGTCATATTCTGTGATTGATTGGCGTGAGGTCATCAGCACAGCCAGAGGGGAGAATGTGTCATTGACTGGACTTTTGATCCCAAGCTCCATGGAAGCATTTCCACAGCAGGAATCAGACCCTTAACCCATCTTATCATCCCTCATCTTTCCCCTCCCCCACAGTACCACTAAAAAAGACAGGCGCCCACATTTCAACAGTCCAACAAACACTCAAAGGGAGAGTCGAACTGGAGCTATGGAGCAATATCTGCACTGATTGTTTCCATGCCAGGTCAAAGCATTGCTCTGACCTGGCACGACCTCTGTATTTGGAAAGCCGTAACTAAACCACATGTGAAGTCCATTACCTGAGACTATGATACTATGAACACGCCATAGTGGCTTTTATAAACATTCAAGAATTTATAGCTGTGTATTTTCAAGTGGGATTAAGGAGGTCCTCAAAGGCTTTATCAGGCGACGCCCTCCAGCTCGCACTGGAACGGTTCGCAGCTGAGTGTGAAGCGGTGGGAATGAGAATCAACACCTCAAAATCTGAAGCCAAGAAAAGGGTGGAGTGCTCACTCTGGGTCAGGGAGGAGTTCCTGCCCCAAGTGGAGGAGTTTAAGCATCTCAGGTACTTGTTCACCAGTGACGGGAGAAGGGAGCAGGAGATTGACAGATGGATTGGTACAGCTGCAGTGATGCGCACGCTATATCGGTCCGTTGTGGTGAAGAGAGAACTGAGTGTAAAAGCAAAGCTCTCAGTTTACTGGTCGATCGATATCCCTACCCTGACCCTATGATCACGAGGGTAGTGATCGAAAGAACGAGATCGCGGATAGAAGCAGTGGAAATGAGCTTCCTCCGAAGGGTGGCTGGCTTCTCCCTTTGAGATAGGGTGAGAAGTTCAGCCATCCAGAAGGGCCTCAGAGTAGAGCCGCTGCTCCTCCATGAGCAACATGAGCGCTTCCTGGGTGACGTGTTTTGGGCATCTCCCATTGGGACGAGGCCCCGGGGCAAACCCAGGACACACTGGAGAGATTATATCTCTCGGAAGGCCTGGGAATGCCTTGGTGTTCCCAGGCCAAGCTGGAAGAGGTGGCCGCGGAGGGGAAGGTCTGGGCTTCGCTGCTTAAGCTGCTGCCTCCACGACCCGGCCCCAGATAAGAGGAAGAAGATGGATGGATTATAGTGATTAAAATCAAGCTGAACTTAGTTATTCACTCACTATTCCTGACTAGATGATTGCAATGAAACAAGTCATCCAACTTAAATTTGAGATTAATTTAGCAAAAAATGATAAAGACAAGTGTATTCACACACACATGCACTCTGGTTTACCATTGGGTGGAGCAGCGCAGTGTTAATGTGTGTGAGCAGCTCTTCAGCAGTTGAGGAGGCAGGCAGTGTGAAAGGATGAGTGTGTGTCCTCCAAGATGGAAACACTAACACTGCGGGAAGGTCTACACTGTGGTCTGCAGCCCTGCATAGTCACCATGCATACACACACACACACACACACACACACACACACACACACACACACACACAATATAAGTAAAACTAATAAACAATATTTTAAATGGTTAAAGTTCAAATATTAAACATCGGAAACACAGCTAAGTTTTTATGACAGGTATGTCTAAACCTTTACAAAATGTAACTACAACATTGATTAAAGTGTCTTTAATCAATGCTATAAAGCCAGGTTGGATTATAGTAGGTACGTGTAGGATTTCCACCCCTCAAAAACAAACTGCTTAACTGTCCATCTCTTAAAGCCTTTAAAAGCAATTGGAAATCCTGCATTTCAAAGTTAAGAAAACAGACAACTCACAGAACCATATTTTGTACTTTTCAAACTTCAGCTACAGTGTGTTTTTAAAACTTCTAGTAATTTAGGACTTTAAACTCGAAGAGGCAGTTTGCCAATTTGCCTCAATCTTGAAATGGTAGAGCTCGTACCATTTCTCTGCCAGTTCATCTGTCAGCAGTCCAGTCAGTGCTTCTCCTCTCAGGGACTTTGCTGCTTCGGTAAACGCTGCTAAACATGGCAATAAAGAAAAATTTGGAAAGAAAGAGTACGTAATAGGGATACTGGAAACACAATGTCTATTTAAAACAACAAAGAGGAAAAGACTAAAAAAGACTAAAATCAACAATGAGCAAAATCTGAACTCATTCGTCTGTGTTGTCCAGAACTGAATGAAAGCACAACAACGAGCTGCATTGTTAGATCAGGTGATATATTTCCACGTTACCATGAACACTCATACTGCAATTTATTTTGACCGATCGCTCAACTGTCGCAGTGGATGCACCAAGCAAGCAGCCTCAGTGATATCAATGTGAAACTCCTGGGTGACTTCCTTCTGGAAGATTATCTTGTTAATAATTTTACCTCCTCATTATGTACGACTCTCAATACTGTAGCTCCTATGAAAAAGAGAGCTTCCCTTCATTGGCTCCCTGTTAAATCCAGAATTGAATTCAAAATCCTGCTCCTCACATACAAGGTCTTAAATAATCAGGCCCCATCTTATCTTAATGACCTTGTAGTACCATATCACCCTATTAGAGCACTTTGCTCTCGCACTGCAGGCCTACTTGCTGTTCCTGGAGTATTTAAAAGTAGAATGGGAGGCAGAGCCTTCAGTTTTCAGGCCCCTCTTCTGTGGAACCAGCTTCCAGTTTGGATTCGGAGACAGACACTATCTCTACTTTTAAGATTAGGCTTAAAACCTTTTGCTAAAGCATATAGTTAGGGCTGGACCAGGTGACCCTGAATCCTCCCTTAGTTATGCTGCAATAGACGTAGGCTGCCGGGGATTCCCATGATGCATTGAGATTTTCCTTTCCAGTCACCTTTCTCACTCACTATGGGCGTTTCTCAATATGTGTACTTGTGCATACTTGCGTTCTCGTGTACTCGTGATACGTCATCAGTCGGAGACCAAGTACTGTTCCAATTCGAAGTACGCATCAAGCCGAGAACGCGAAAAAGTCCCGGATGTGTTCTCGCTCCGCCCGTTTTATCGAGCATGCATCGGTGTGGACTTGGTACAGCTAAATATCCCAGAATGCATTTCGTCCAAAACTCAATAGCGGATTCCCGGCACATCGTTTTCAACCCCCCCCCGCTCGTGGTCTTCTCACTACTCGGGTTAAAGAAACCCCAGCAGCTGTCTATAGTATTGAGTGTCCACTAGAATAGAAATAAAAGCGTTCTAACATCTCACCTGCTTGTTTTTATTAAGGTATGTACACGTATGTACATGTACACTATTTTTATTAATAGAGGTTTCACTACTGAGGTTAAAAATGATATATAAGTCACTTAGATCACTTCTAAATGTTAATGTTTGGTTTATTTCAGTGTTTTATTTGTTCCTGAGTAAACCGGTTTGGCTGTGATTACAGTTAAGCTTCATAACATGTTACTCACAGTTAAATTAAGAGGGGACGGCAGTAAAAACTCCGGACCTGTGACATCATCACGTACGCAGGTGTTCCAATTGTACATATCGCGAGTCCGTGCTCGCGTTCACGGCGGGTACGTACTCCCGTGCGTTCTCGGCGAGTACGTACTCACCGAGAACGCACGGGAGTACGTACTCGCGTACTTGAGAATTGAGAAACGGCCTATGTGTTAATAGACCTCTCTGCATTAAGATGGCCACCCTCCCTGAGCCTGGTTCTGCCGGAGGTTTCTTCCTGTTAAAAGGGAGTTTTTCCTTCCCACTGTCGCCAAAGTGCTTGCTCATAGGGGGTCATATGATTATTGGGTTTTTCTCTGTATCTATTATTGTAGGGTCTACCTTACAATACAAAGCACCTTGAGGTGACTGTTGTTGTGATTTGTTGCTGTATAAATAACATTGAAATTGAATTTATTGTGACGAAGCAGACAGACACCTACTTTCCCCTTCGATTGTTTACCACTCCCATTCATATAGTGATCATGTGTAGTGATCTGCCCTTTATTTATCACCCCCACTTTCCAAACACCAAGATAGCAATAGTAAAAACACTCATCTCATCGCTTTAAAACAGGGGTTCACAAACCAACAGAGGTCACAGTAGCTAAATGCATCTTTTATATATTAGCCAGAGTAAGTATTAGCTGATTACACCTACTCCGTTACTGTAAACACAATGCTAACACTGAGATAGCTATGAATGTGAATGAGTACAGACAACAGTGCTAATTCACAGCTACACAACACCTCCAATTATTTCTCCTCCACTCCCTTAAAAGTTCTTGTTTTGATTGCAGTTACTGGGAGATCTTCATAACTAGTATAACCATAACTAGTAGAAGTTTAGCATTTGCATTGAGGCTTCCCTTGCATCAACAATGGACAATAACAACATCTTACCTGTTTGTGCCTGGGCCTCAAACAATCCCACAACTCTGTCAAGCTGGTACCCCGCTAGCTCAGGATGAGGCACTTCCAGAAGGAATGATTGTGCTTCCTCTAGCGTGGACAGAAGAACAGGAGAAGCTACACGGCTTCTGGTTAAAAAAATCAAGTCCACACAAACACACGTGTACATGTAAGTAGACTGACATTAGAAAGACAGCGCTACAAAACTAAACACACCTCCATTTCTATTTCAGGTTAAAGGGAAAGGATTGTACAAGTACACTAACTGCTATTTCAATAACTTCATCAGTCCTTGATTTGGACCCGATTGAGGTTAAAGGCTTATATATGACTTCAAAGTTATATTCATGTTTTCTCACATCATGATGAAGCGATGTAGTGCCTCACTACCCAGCATTCCTCTGAAGTGCTGGGCCGGATGCTGGGGGTGGAGAAACAAGACACTGGGAAAGGCAGTAATTGGCTGGAAGGGGACGGCACTGCCTGGCTGAGCGGCGCAGAGGTCGGTCCATTCACCGCAGTCGACCACACTCATCTGAACTTCGTTGACCTCTGAGTCTTAAGGTCAGTGAGAGCAAATCATCAGATGATGAGTGAACTTTCTATCCATCGTTGCTATTAATCAAGTTTTGAAATAACAGCAAATGAGGCCTGAATATTACGTCTGCCTAGATAAAAACCCTTCATGGTTAAGGCAAAAGGACAATTCATTCAGTACATGGGTTTAGACGACTGTATGTTGGTTCACAAGGGGGTTTCATCTTTTGTGAATTTAGGCAAACTGTAAAGCACAATAATAGGAGTCATAACTGACATGGTACTGCCATCCAAACACTCTTCTGTCCATTCAAATACAGATCTCTGTTTTGACGTCTGCTAAAATAAACAGTGGAAACAGGCCAAAAAAAAAAAACCTGCTTGTTTACCTGCAAGTCTCTCTGCAACTTCAATGAAAGAGCTGAGAAAAGCCATTGAAACAGCATCCCCTGGTGGGAGAAAACAGAAACTGCAATTCACTTGCATTTCCTGTTCAAGAGGAAAACTTTTTTTTTTTTAAACATAAAGTATGCCTGGTTCATATAACAGACATTATATGAAAGAGATGAATTCTAAAACAGTAAATATGGGGGTAGAAGTATAACTTCCAGGGGAGGGAAAAGGGCTTTATAAAGAGTGTTAGAAGTAAATGAATGAGCAACATTTTTTAGTTTTATATCAGATTTGTCTGATGATTCTATACATGTAGTTTCTCTGTCCTGGTAAATACTGAATTTGTTGTATTAACTGCCTAAAGTGCCAAGACGCCTCTAAAGCAGTGACTCTGTCTTACATTTGAGGTAGAAGAGCACCACTGTGAGGCTACTCTGTGCTACTGCACTGTGAAAGTTGTCAGATGTCAGTTGGGTAACTGAATCCATGTCCGGTAAGGTGCCTCTGTTTTCAAAAACTGCCGCTGCGATTTCATCGTCCAGCTTGCCTGGAGACAGATGCAGACACAAAAAAGATAAACTCCTGTTCTCATTCTTCCTTTTGTTCACGCTTCTTTCACTCTTGAGTCCGTTTACCAAAATGTGAATCTTCCTCATCGTCATCCACACCTTCGTTGTCCTCTTCATCATCATCCTCCTCCTCTTCATCTTTTTCTTGATCTGCGAACAGCACCAACACCTCGTCGAGGCTGTTTAAGGTCAAATACTTTACTTCTAAACTCTGGAGGTGCACACACACAAACAAAGACGTGGCTAAGAATAACAGGTACTCTCCTTCTGTGTATTATCTTGTGCCATGTTAGTGTCACACCTTCTCAGGCAGCCTGTAAGCAGCATTGTACTCATCAGGGGTTTTCACTGCAGGGCTCTGCCTGGAAACACACAAACCCATAAAAGAAATGATCTTAATGTCTTCATATCCATGCTCGTACAGGTAGCTGGAGCTGTTGCACACCTGTGTACAAGCAGCAGCAGGGCGAGGCCTCGCAGCCTCCAGGCCAGCGTGGTGGCCGTATCCAGGTCCAGGTGCTCGGTTGCGGGATGAGAGAAGAGGAAGACCTGGGGAGTCTGCTGGTAGGGGAACTGGGGGGGCTGGACTGAGGAGGGGTCGTCGTACACCTCGGTCTGGTAAGGAAGAGACACAAAGTGTTAAGAGATTCTACTCATGGTGGTAGGGTGGCCCTTTTGTGCAAAACATGCACATGGTTACTTTTTTTTGTAAATTTGGTAAATTGTACTTTGCTTTTTTCTAAAGGTCTACTTACAAAACACAGCTGCAATGACAGCACAATAACCACATGATCTAATATGCTGTTTTCCTGTTAAAAGGGTGTTTTTTCTTCCCGCTGACGCCAAGTGCTTGCTCGTAGGTGGTGATCTGATCGTTGGGGTTTTCTCAGTATTACTGGAGGATCTTTATCTTACAATATAAAGCATTTGTTATCATTTGACACTATAAAACTAAATTGACTTGAATTGTGAACTGTGAAGAAGCTTGCGTAGTGAGTCTTATATTGTTATTAAAGCTGCTTTTACAGGAAGGATCGAGTAAGTCCAACTTTTATTCGCATCTCAGAAACATTAGCCTACAGGTAACTGAAAGAAACGTCACGATATGTGACTACTATAAACAAAGAGAACAGGTGGCTGTGTTCTCCTTTTTCTTATGTTCACTAGCCCCATCAGCAACATCTCCACTTAGAGACACATCAGTAGTTTTGTCTCTTGCATTATTTCATACACTTGTTGCTTCTTAATGACTGAACTCCTGAATTTCTTTTTGATCTTACTCTTTTGTTTTGGACTGCTGAGTTTAACAGGTTAAGAAGCTATAATAAGGTCAAAGTTTAGTTGTCAGTGTCATGAAGGTTGGTCTATTTTACCCTGGCTAAATCACTGTGGTAACTTATGCTGAAGCCCAGCTTCTCACCGAATCTTTCACTTAAAATATATTTTAGATCAGGGATGCCTACTATGAGGCTTGGGGGCTAGAAATGACCTGCCAAAGTGTCCAATCTGGTCAACTGGAAAATGTACTACGGTGGGGACATCCCCGCTTTAGAGCTATAAAGATTCAGTGCTAAAGAAGTACACTTTATACATGAAAGTTGTTAAGCTGTACCTTACTAATCCCACTGATTGAAGACTAGCCAAAGAGTTACAGCAGCTGGAATTGCACCTAACAGAGATCAGATTAGAAAAGTGATCAGTTACATCTGTTGGCCACTTCTTGCCAATAATCTTCATTTATTAAAATAAATTTCACTTTGACCTGGCAACAAAATAAAGCATTCTCAATGTTTCCTCTATGAGCTTGTGGGAGAGTGAACACACTGACTAAATAATTAAATGTATCCGAGGTGTCAGAGTGCTGATGTGCAGCTGTCACATTAGAAACAAACAGCAGGAATGAGAGGGCATTGAGAAATAAAACACTTATACAACTCAAGACAGTATTCTGTTTTTTTGGCGTGTTTGTGAAGATCAGAAATTGAGAAGATTAACAACAAACTGCAGCACCGCTGTCTTGTCTTATTTGCATAGATCTGTATCACCAAATGAGCACACACACCGAGCCTAAAGCAGAAAGAAAACGGATAACAACCCTTATCTCTGACTAGGGTTTTGTCAAGTCAGCTAATGCAAACAAAACTGAACCATGAACTTCCTTCGTGATATATCACTCTGTTTGCACAACGCCAACAACTTGATGACATTTTATACGCCAAACAACCTGATAAATTTTGCATGAATTTACAAAGTAATCCTGTCAGTGAACAGCATTTATGTTATTCAGATCCTGCAACACAGCTGTTAAGTCTGTACCATAAGACTTTTCATGAAAAGTGATTTTAAGTTTAACTGATTATAATATTTCAACAGCTTACAACTAGTGGAGCCTCCATGAGCTGCAGGAAGGAGTGGAGGCTTAAGGTGGACAGGGGTTTCCTCATGCGGGTCAAAGGGCAGCGCTCAGAGGTCATTGGGATCATGAACCCACTGTGAACTCTGCAGTGGAGGAACCACACTCGAGACAAAGGAGACGATTCGTTTACACTGAAAGACACAGAGACAACTTCCTGAAAACACAGACTAACATCAAACACATTCATACTGTCGGGTCTTTAGTTTATAACATGAGAAATTACATGATTCCTTTTCTTTGTATCCACACTTGTGTGTCTGTTTATGCATTTCCAGCAGAATGTCAGACTTTTTATATTTTCTCCAAAGTATTTCTGTTCTTCATTTCCTATCAGAAAGTCTTCATCTGTCTTTATGTTCCTGTAATGTAACATGTTAAGGAGGAAGCAGATGTGCCCCTGTTTGAGGTGCCATTTGTCTGTTTACCAGAAAGAAACTACCATTCATAGTTAAACTTGGAGACCTTTAGTTGATTTACGTTTTTTACAACTCTGTGCCCCCTTAGTGGGATAACTGTTGTTGGGTGAGTCAAAATTATCCTGGGTATGTTAAAAGCCGGTGTCGAATGACAGTCCCTTTGGTTTTCACAGCCATGTGAGTTTAAGGTTTTGGGCATGTATCTCTGAGGTCACAAGGCCACAGCGGCCACATCAGCTGTCATCTTAAACTTTCAGTAAATGTCACGCGAGCTGCTGTAGCTTGAACTACATATGCTGCACAGCTGTAGGACACTTTGCAAAGAGCCTCAATCTCAGCTTCTTCTTTTCTATGTTGTGTCTTACATAATCATTGCTATACAGTGCATCCAGAAGGTATTCAAAGCGCTTCACTCGTTCCACACTTTGTCATGTTACAGCCTTATCTCCAGCTGGATTCAGTTCATTTATTAGCTGAAAAACTCAATTCAATTCAATTCAATTTTATTTATATAGCGCCAAATCACAACAAAAGTCGCCTCAAGGCGCTTTATATTGTACAGTAGATAGCACAATAATAAATACAGAGAAAAACCCAACAATCATATGACCCCCTATGAGCAAGCACTTTGGCGACAGTGGGAAGGAAAAACTCCCTTTTAACAGGAAGAAACCTCCGGCAGAACCAGGCTCAGGGAGGGGCGGGGCCATCTGCTGCGACCGGTTGGGGTGAAAGAAGGAAAACAGGATAAAGACATGCTGTGGAAGAGAGACAGAGATTAATAACAGATATGATTCGATGCAGAGAGGTCTGTTAACACATAGTGAGTGAGAAAGGTGACTGGAAAGGAAAAACTCAATGCATCATGGGAATCCCCGGCAGCCTACATCTATTGCAGCATAACTAAGGGAGGATTCAGGGTCACCTGGTCCAGCCCTAGCTATATGCTTTAGCAAAAAGGAAAGTTTGAAGCCTAATCTTGAAAGTAGAGATAGTGTCTGTCTCCCGAATCCAAACTGGAAGCTGGTTCCACAGAAGAGGGGCCTGAAAACTGAAGGCTCTGCGTCCCATTCTACTTTTAAATACTCTAGGAACAACAAGTAAGCCTGCAGAGCGAGAGCGAAGTGCTCTAATAGGGTGATATGGCACTACAAGGTCATTAAGATAAGATGGGGCCTGATTATTTAAGACCTTGTATGTGAGGAGCAGGATTTTGAATTCAATTCTGGATTTAACAGGAAGCCAATGAAGGGAAGCCAAAACAGGAGAAATATGCTCTCTCTTTCTAGTCCCTGTCAGGACTCTTGCTGCAGCATTTTGGATCAGCTGAAGGCTTTTCAGCGAGTTTTTAGGACATCCTGATAATAAAGAATTACAGTAGTCCAGCCTGGAAGTAATAAATGCATGAACTAGTTTTTCAGCGTCACTCTGAGACAGGATATTTCTCATTTTAGAGATGTTGCGCAAATGGAAGAAAGCAGTCTTACATATTTGTTTAATATGTGCATTGAAGGACATGTCCTGGTCAAAAATGACTCCAAGGTTCCTCACAGCATTACTGGAGGCCAAGGTAATGCCATCCAGAGTAAGAATCTGGTTAGATACCATATTTCTAAGATTTTCAGGGCCGAGTACAATAACCTCAGTTTTATCTGAATTAAGAAGCAGAAAGTTAGCGGCCATCCAGGGCTTTATGTCTTTAAGGCATTCCTGCAGTTTAACTAATTGGTGTGTGTTATCTGGCTTCATGGACAGATAGAGCTGCGTGTCATCTGCATAGCAGTGAAAATTTATGCTATGTCTTCTAATGATGCTGCCTAGGGGAAGCATGTACAATGTAAATAGAAATGGTCCTAGCACTGAACCCTGTGGAACACCATAATTGACCTTAGTGTGTGAAGAGGACTCTCCATTTACTTGAACAAATTGGAGTCTATTAGACAGATATGATACAAACCACTGCAGTGCAGTACCTGTAATACCTACAGCATGTTCTAATCGCTCTAATAGGATATTATGATCAACAGTATCAAACGCAGCACTAAGGTCTAGCAGGACAAGCACAGAGATGAGTCCACTGTCAGAGGCCATAAGAAGATCATTTGTAACCTTCACTAAAGCTGTTTCTGTGCTGTGATGAGCTCTGAAACCTGACTGAAACTCTTCAAATAAGCCATTCCTCTGCAGATGATCTGTTAGCTGTTTGACAACTACTCTTTCAAGGATTTTTGATATGAAAGGAAGGTTGGAGATTGGCCTATAATTAGCTAAGACAGTTGGGTCTAGAGATGGCTTTTTGAGTAAAGGTTTAACTACTGCCAGCTTAAAGGCCTGTGGTACATAGCCGATTATTAGAGATAGGTTGATCATATTTAAGATTGAAGCATTAATTAATGGCAGGACTTCTTTGAGCAGTTTTGTAGGAATGGGGTCTAAAAGACACGTTGATGGTTTGGAGGAATTAATTATTGAAGTTAACTCAGAAAGATCAATTGGAGAAAAAGAGTCTAACTTAACATCGATGGTACTAAAAGTAGCTGTAGATAATATTACATCTGTGGGATGATTATTGGTAATTTTTTCTCTAATGGTTAAAATTTTATTTGTGAAGAAGTTCATGAAGTCATTACTAGTTAACGTTAAAGGGATTGTTGGCTCAGTAGAGCTCTGACTTTTTGTCAGCCTGGCTACAGTGCTGAAGAGAAACCTGGGGTTGTTCTTATTTTCTTCAATCAGTGACGAATAGTAAGATGTTCTGGCTTTGCGGAGGGCTTTCTTATAAAGCAGCAAACGATTTCTCCAGGCTAAATGATGATCCTCTAAATTTGTGACACGCCATTTCCTCTCCAGCTTACGAGTCATCTGCTTTAGGCTACGTGTTTGAGAATTATACCACGGAGTCAGGGACTTTGGATTTGAGGCTTTAGTTTTCACAGGAGCTACAGTATCCAGAGTCGTACGTAGTGAGGAGGTAAAATTATTAACAAGATAATCGACCTCTGTTGGAGTAGCGTTCAGGTAGCTGCTCTGCTCTGTGTTGGTACAGGGCATTGAAGATGATAACAGTGGGTGGATTATATTCTTAAACTTAGTTACAGCACTTTCAGAAAGACATCTACTGTGATAAAGTCTACTCTCCACTGCTGTGTAATCAATTATTGTAAATGTAAATGTTATCAGGAAATGATCAGACAGCAGAGGGTTTTCAGGAAACACTGTTAAATGTTCAGTTTCTATGCCATATGTTAAAACAAGATCTAGAGTGTGATTAAAGTGGTGGGTGGGTTCTTTTACATTTTGAGAGAAGCCAATTGAGTCTAATAACAGATTAAATGCAATGTTGAGGCTGTCATTTTTAGCATCTACATGGATGTTAAAATCACCCACAATAATTATTTTATCTGAGCTGAGCACTAAATCAGATAAAAAGTCTGAGAAATCAGAGAGAAACTCTGTGTAAGGCCCAGGTGGACGATAGATGATAACAAGTAAGACTGGTTTCTGAGTTTTACAGCTGGGTTGGACGAGGCTAAGCATCAGGCTTTCAAATGAATTAAAAGTCTGTCTTGGTCTTTCGTTAATTAATAGACTGGTGTGGAAAATTGCTGCCACACCGCCCCCTCGGCCTGTGCTTCGAGATTTCTGGTAGTTAGAATGACTCGGGGGTGTTGATTCATTTAAACTAACATACTCATCCTGCTGCAACCAGGTTTCTGTAAGGCAGAGTAAATCGATTTGTTGATCAATTATTAAGTCATGTACTAACAGAGACTTGGAGGAGAGAGACCTAATATTTAATAATCCACATTTCACTGTTTTACTCTTTGGTTCAGATGTGGATACTGTATTGTTCTTTCTAAAACTCTACTCACAATACCCGATAACAGCAAAGTGAAAAACATTTGATGTATATTTTTGCAAATTCATTAATAATTAAAAGCAAAACTAAATGTACATATTTTTTCACAGCCTTTGCTCAATACTTTGTTAAAGCACCTTTGGGAAAATTATAGCCTCGAGTATTTTGAGTATGATGCTACAAGACACACTTTTTTGGGGGTAGTTTCTCCTTTGCAGAACCTCTGAAGCTCCAGCATGCAGGATGGGGAGCGTTGGTGCACAGCCATTGGGTTAATCGGGTTAAGTCTGAGCTCTGGCCGGCCCCTCAAAGGTTGGTCCACAGAGTGGTCCCGAAGCCACTTCTTTGTTATCTTGGCTGTGTGCTTCGATTGTTGTCCTGTTGGATGATAACTCAGCAGGTTATCATCAAGGATGTCTCTGTACATAGCTGGTCCTCCAGTTCTTGCTCCAAAAAACCATTCCCACAGCATGATACTGCCACCACCATGCTTCACTGTAGTGATGGTATTGGCCTGGTGATGAGTGGTGCCTGGTTTCCTTCACACACGGCGCACAGCATTCAGGCCAAATCAAAGTTCAGTCCTTGTTTCATCAGACCAGAGAATTTTGTTTCAGGTGCCTTTTGACAAACTACACGTAGGCTGTCATGTGTCTCCTACTGAGCGGTGGCTTACGTCTCGACACTTTACCACACGGGCCTGATTACTGGAGTGCTGCATAAGTGGTTGTTCTCCTGGAGCTCAGTCAGAGCGACTATTGTGTTCTTGGTCACCTCCCTTACTAAGGCTACGTCCACACTAGCCCGGATAGATTTGAAAACGGTGTTTTCGTCTGAAAACGCTCAGCGTCCACACTATCGTTTGTTGGAGTTGTGCGTCCACATTGAAATGGCCGAAAACGCTTACGTTCCAGTACTGCGCATGCGTAAAGTGCAAGAAGATTCGACCTGCCTCATTTCTGTCTGCCGCTTATTTACTTTCCGGCTCTTTGAAACGTGGTGGCAAAATCTTGAGGAAAAGCACCGAGTTTTTTAAATGGACTAACAATGAGGTGGAGTTGCAAAACCGAGTGAGATTTAAAGAATTTGAAGAAAAGCTATCTGGAGCATGTACAAACTGATTAATCTTTAATAGGGCTGTCAAAATTGAGAGCAAACAAAACAACTGCTGTATAATGCCCTCCGCTATCTTAGTTTAATTGGTCACTTGACTGCATCACATGTTTTCAAAAAGTCTCAGTTTTCGCTGTCCACACTGCGACGCGAAAGCACTGTTTTCAAATGTATACGTTTTTGACAGCATTTTCAAAACGCTGCATTTTCCTTGAGCGAAAACGCCGTCTCAATGTGGACGGGAGGCCAAAATGGAGAGAAAACGTCCACACTAATGCGTTTTCGTTTGAAAACGCATTAGTGTGGACGTAGCCTAAGGCCCTTCTACCCTGAGCCCTCTGTGCTCATTGGGACTTTCCCCAGATCTGTGCCTTGATACAATCCTGCATCAGAGGTCTACAGACAGTTCCTTGAACTTTGTGGCCTGGTTTGTGCTTGGTGTGTCTTCTAAATGACATTCAACTGAATTTACTACAGGTGGACTCCAATCAAGTTGTAAAAATACATATGTACATGTTATATTTGTGTGTGTTTTAATACATTTACAAGAAATTCAAGCAAACTAATGTCACTTTGTCATTATGAGGTATTGTGTGTAGAATTTTTTAGTTGAAAACTGAATTTAATCCAACTTGGAAGAAGGCTGTATCATGACAAGATGCTGAACAAGTGAAGTGCTGTGAATACTTCCCAGGTACAAGTGTTGTCATTGACACCTGCTCTGTACACAAAGAAGGGCCAAAAAGAACATACCCTAGGTGCTTCAACACGGGTCCTCCTGTTATGAGAATAAACTGGTATTTGGATCCATACACATAGGCCGTCTCCATAATCGATCTGTGCTCTTAAGAAAAAACAAACAAAGATGATACATTTAATCAACCAATGGGACAACGTGTGTCTTACAAAGTACGATCAAACCTATGAGTAGCTACTAAAAAGTTTACCATCTTTAATTTAGGACTTGGTGATATGACCTCAAATTAACACCATGATTTTCAATTTTGATCACAGAGAGACGGACAACACTCGCACCTGTGGGCAATGTAGAATCACCATCTGCTGGAGTTTTACAGTCAGGTCAGTGTTTGACTTACGCTCTGAGTCATGTGACAACACAAACGGTATGTTTTATAGTTTATATAAGTATTAACAGAAATGAAAAACAAAGAAACAAAAATAACAGACACAGGCAAGATTATGAATGTCAGTTTTGATTCCTTTTCAATTAACTGCCCAGCCTTACATTAATTACTATCCTTCCTGTCCTTCTTCTCATACCTTGTGTTCCCAGACTGCAAACATAACCAAGCACAATGTCTTTCTTCCCTCTGGCTGCCTTTTCCATTGCGAGGAGGTCAGCGTCTGTGTGGACATACTTTATCTCATCACGTAAAATGGCGCTGGAAGAGAAAAGCTGTCTTCAGTTAAATGCCAGAAGTACACGATTCCTCCCGTCTTTCATTTTTTTCCCCAACAAAGCTCACCAAAAGACCAAAAATAATGAGTGACTTTGGTTCTGGTTTAGTCTCAGTGGATCATCTGAATGTATGTGATCCTAAACGGTTCAAAAGTTAAAGTTTCACAAAGGTCTCTACAACACAGAGCATATGGCTTACTTACAACAAGACTTCGGAGACTATCGAGTTGACGTCAAAGATGGTGTCCAAACCAAAACTCAAGAACTCCTTACCGCCTCTAGCAACAGAAAGACAAGGGCAGATTCAACGAGACTGCAACCATGCAGACACAAAAACCCACATGAAGGTTATAATGTTCAGTTTTTATTCTCACTGCTTTTGAAAGTCGCTGATGTAACTTTATGGACACTGAATGTTTTTTTACAGTTACAAATTCTAGTTTTAAAGAGAAGCTGTTAAAAAGTTTACTGCATTACATTTCAGTTTCCATAATACTTTGTCCAGTTCATTACTATATATTAGGGGAGCAGGTAAAAAGGTTGATACAGTAACATTAATAGTGTATCTCGGTGATGATAGCCAGGATAATATCTTCTGTGTTGACTGTTAGAAATACAATGATTGTAAAGTTTTCATTAATATGAGCAGTAGCCCTTTCCACATGTAGTTAGAACTTCCTCTGGACTCTGATGCAGAGCTTGTAGGGTGGATGCCAACAGGTGGCAGCAGATATTTTCATACTGAGGAGCAACAGAAATTGAAGTGGGCGAGAGACCAGTTAGATATAGTTTGGTGGAATAACTTTGCCTGTTTAACACGGCCAACACAGTCAGGATCTGATTGCTCGTGGAGTCAGGAATCGGGTTTAAGGGAAGCTACTTCTTTTCTTTCTTGCTGAGTCAGAGATCAAATTCAAACACAGAGCTAAATTACACCAGTTTTTATATTAAATGTGAACATCACTTGCCAGTGTGAACAAATGCCAGTGAATTAAGTTGGAGATCACAGAGAAAGAGACAATCAGCAGACTTATTGTACTCATTTACAGACTTGAATTGTTATTCTTCCATTCTGTTACTGTAGCTTTGCATGATTCACACTTTAAAATAACCATCACTTATTGTGTCCTGGCTGCTGTAGGTCCCACTTCACCCACAGTCAGAAACAAGCTATTTTAGTTCACTTTGCCCATTCTTTAAGACATCTTTCTTCTGATTGGCTGCCCCTCCATGTTCTGGTAATTTTAGAATGAACACTGAGACTTTACAACCCACCTGAACAAAAAAGCTGTGTGCAGCAGCCGCTCCTCTGAGCAGTACTTGTAAACCAGCTCTTTGTTACAGTTCACCTAAAAAGCAATGATAAAAAGGTGATTCAACGTCAACTTCTATGACTGATGAAGCAAAGCCATCACAGTGGGCTACACTTACCTTACCAACTAGTACTCCATAATCCTGAAGAGCTTCAGCAGACTTCTCCAACTCCACCAGGAACAGAGAGATGGTCGGAGAGACTGGAAACAAAGGAGGTGACAAAGAGAAACGTCTTTCAGACACGCACTGCTTTCCATTAATCTGACTCCACACGTTTTAATGTATGATGAATTTTCTCTTACTCATCTTATGCTACACATTCACATGTATTAAAGATTTAATTTTTTTTTATCAAACTAAACTTTTAAAAACTCTAAACCTTTAAAAAAAATGTTGTTTGACATTATTTAATGACTGAATCTCAATCTGAGAACACATTTCAACATTAAATGTAATTGGATTACAGACTGATTGTAATCCAATTACAAACAGTCTGATTGTAATTGGATTACAATCAGACTGTCTGTAGCTGCTTTGAAAACGTCACTCTAAATACATCTGGTTCAGTTTAGAGTCTTAAAGTCACATCATTTGCAAGATCCAGCTGTGACAGACAGTTTTCCATCAGTGTGACCGATTACAGCACGACTAATAATTGATCATTGATCGGTGTGTAACATACAGTAAATGTTTGCAGTACTGCACACACACAGGGTTAGAGTTATGGACTCTACAGAATTAATTGTGAGCTGGTTATGAATAAACGTGATCGCTGTCTCTGTCCTTATATATTGATGACTGAATAACTGGGAAAGTGTTCATGTTAAGTACACAAAACAGCAAACTCCCGTAAAACTGGCATTTCCGTGTCTGTAAAAACGTAACATGAGCTTTGACAGCAACTTTATTACCTTGGAATTGAATCAAAGTGTCAGTCACCAGGTTCAGGAGAGGAGGAGTCAGAGAGAAACTGTCTCTGTGAACTAAGCCTGCTAGCAGGTCTAGTTCACAGAGTCTGTTACCCTGGCAACTGACTCAGAATTTAATTTAATCGTCTTTCTGCAACAGAAAGCGAGTTTCCCTTATTTATGGTGAAAACAAACTCAGAGATGTTAGCTAATCCTGCTTCCTGGAATAGAGCCCTAGCAGACAGAATGTCACTCACTATTCATGCACAGCCAAAAACAACACATTGACGTTCTGGTAGTCATTTTGGTTTTTCTAACCCTCCAGCATCATCTAGAATCTCTAAAAAGCTCTTCTTCATCTCTTCATGTAGAAGAGATTGCTCTCCTGCAAAAATGCTGCACAGCTACTTATTTCAGTAAACTGATGTCAGGTCAGCACGGCTGCTAATTTCATTAGCATGCTGAACTCATCACTTGTTCAGCACGCTTGCATGTTTCACATCACATGCCTGATAATGAGGAGTGTGGGACCTATGACAAATGTACAGCAGCACAGCTTGAGATAGCATGAGCAGTGAGCGGCCTACCTTGATGCTCAAAATAGATGAACATCATCTTCCCAGAATGCAATTTCTCATAAAAGTCCGCAGCTGTGTATTCAATCAGGTCTGAAGTGTTGGCCTTGTCTGTGCACCGTCCCGACCTCATCCACAGCAGGAAGACAGCAACACACATCCACATCATGGCTGAGGTGTGTTCTTTGGAAGAAACAATACTGTTAAAGGAACACAGTTTTATATATATATATATATATATATATATATATATATAAGCTGCTTCATTGTTCTAATATATATTTAATTATAGAGTTTGTAATACTCTCAGCTTCTGAGATTTCATAACTGCGCAGGGGAGCTGTCATATTTGGGTCCCAAACAAGAAACGGGGACGATTAAGGCTCGTTATTGTTTTATGTGACCCATACCATCTGCTTTAACTGGTTGATATTTCTTGTTCGGCTCAATCAAATGAACAGCAGCACGCAAAAAGTGACAAAAATAAGCATGCTATCTGTTACCTGAAGAAGCAGACTGCAGGAAAACCTTAAGGCTCAACTTTTTCTTTCCAAGAGGTAAAAACCACAGCTAAAGCATTGATGGAGGTAGAAACATTACAACGATAATTATGAGCAAAAAACTATCTTACAAATATAAAACCAAAAGAAATTCCCAAAAACACCGCTTTAAGATTTTCTTAAAAGCTAATTCTTTAGCTAGACTTGTTAGCTACCTATTGATGGATATTCGTGCTAAGGGCTTTAAATAGCTAACAATTAGCTGATATTAGTTTTAAATTTAGAATGTGCATGTCGCTGTATGTCCGCGGGGGATGTAGGCCCCAAACCAAAACTGTTTGCAGCGTTATTTTTCGCCTTGATACACAATGAAATCTAACAAAATAGTTCAACATGCGACTCTCCATTCTTAGCAAAACACTGTCAAATGCTCAGCGTCACGACGGCACTTCCGGGAAGCGTTTCAAAATAAAACCACAATAATAGTTTTTTAAAATTTATTTATACGTGCAAACATACATGAAAATACAGTATATAAGCCAAAAACAAGGACTTTACAGTTATAAAGAGCTTGAAAGTCAATATCTGGTATCTCCAGCTATATTCTTCATCACACCCTCTCTTTCTTGTAATTTTTTTAAGCAGTCCTCAGGAATGGTTCCCCAAGCTTCTTGAATGACATTTAAAGCTCTTTCTTGGGATGTTGGCTGTCTTTTGTTCTGCTTTCTGTCAAGATTATCCACCACTGCTTCAGTAATATCGAGGCCCAGACTCTGGAGACGAAAAAAATCAATGACTGATTAGGTTTTTCTATCCAGGTATGCTTTTATTGCCTTGGCAGTGTGTTTGGGCTCAGTGTCATGATGGAAAATGAAGCTGCTGCCAATCAGATGCGTTCCAGTTTGTATTGCATGGCGGATCTTAATCTAATGATACTTTTCTGCGTTCATAATTCAGTCAATTTTGATAAGATACCCAACACCACTGGTTGAAATCCACCCCTAAACCTTGGCTGTGTACCTCTCTTCTAATCACCTCTGTACAAATTGATGATACTGACGAATATTCCTTTGGAAATGGTCAGGGACAAGGACTGGAGTGAAAATAAATGATAATTCAGTTTATTTAAAAAGTGCTAAATCACAACACAATCGCCTGAAGGCACTTTCTATTATAAAGAAAAAAAAGAAAAGGAGCTGTAACTTCTTGAAAACAAAATAGAAAAACAATTACAGGTTGCTCTCTTTTTTTTTAGTTAACGTAAAGCTAGCATATGCTTTTATATTGAAACCACAGACGTTTTGGTGCCTCTGACTTTTTTCTTTACCCAACTTTCAGCCAACAGTATCTATCTATCTATCTATCTATCTATCTATCTGCTTACGAGAGACACCCACTGGCATCCCTGAACCAAACACATCGTGGAAGGGTTTTGACTTGAGCAAATCACCAATCGCCAGGGGGCGGGAACTTCCGCAGCTGACATCATCGTGACCCAATGAAGAAAGGAAGTTCTGGAGGTTGGGCGGCCTGATGAGCCAATGAAGCGGTGTACTGAAAAGGTGGGC
This sequence comes from Oreochromis niloticus, assembly GCF_001858045.2. NCBI lineage: Eukaryota > Metazoa > Chordata > Actinopteri > Cichliformes > Cichlidae > Oreochromis > Oreochromis niloticus. The sequence goes on from NC_031986.2 coordinate 6,051,090, forward strand.
GTGGCACTGACGTTCACTTATGGGGGATCGGAAACCAGCTAGAACCTCCGGCTCAGGAGTCAGATGTTTTCCAATAAAACAAGGCTGGTGAGGAGCCAAGATGGCGGCCTGCGAAGAGCCAGTTTCCGTGTTAATTGAGAGCGAGGGGGCGGGTCTATATAACTGCATCACAGCTGATCTGGAGGTTCCCCCCCCTCCTCAAGTTGTTTTTTTGCAGAGAGCAGCTTTGCAGAGAATCACAAGAGGATCTCTCTCTTGTTTTCTTTCTCCTCTGCCTTGTTATTTTAACCTGGCGCTTTAAAAAACTAAATCCAGCCTTTTTTTTTTCCGTTTTCAGACCCGTAGCGAATTTAAAGCACAGCGCAGTTCCACAATGCCACTTCTTTTCAGAATAAACTGCTTTTCTCGCAATTTTTCACCCGCACCCCCTCGTCTTTTTTGTCACCCACAGTGAATTTAGCCCAGGTCTGACCCACTTTGAAGTGTGTTCGCCTTCACTGCACCTCATGTGTTAGTGCGAGCCGCCGGCGGAGATGTTTTCGGCAGGAGAGGAGGTTCATTCCCAGTTGTTTACCTCACTGAAGGAGTCCTCCGGAGCTGCAGTCTCCCCAGCACTGGAGCTCAGTCTAACTGCCGTGTACACCGTCCTCTACTCCCTCCTGTTTGTTTTCGTCTACCTGCAGCTCTGGCTCATTTTGCACTACGGACACAAGCGTTTCAGCTACCAGAGCGTGTTTCTGTTTCTGTGCCTGCTGTGGGCAGCGCTGCGGACGACGCTCTTCTCTTTCTACTTTAAAAATGTGGTGCAGGCCAACCAGCTGCAGCCTCTGGCCTACTGGCTGCTCTACTGCTGCCCCGTCTGCCTACAATTCTTCACCCTCTGCCTGCTCAACCTCTACTTCACACAGGTAAGGCTCTCTGTGTGTGTGATGTGCAGGGTTTGTGTGAGATACCAGATTTCATAAAACTGCTGACACTGCAGTTTTCCCTTCTTTTGTGTTTGTTTTTTGCTCATTGTACACTCACGATTTTATATTTTAATACCGCTTTATCTTCCAGACAGGTAAATGGCAATGTTTATTTGTCGTGTTGAAAGTCATAGCATACTGACCATACCAGCAGCTGTTAAGCAGTTATCCTTGAATTTGAATTATTATCCAAACTACAGCTCTCGTGAGGCTTTGATGGGACTCCTGTGACCTCATCCTGCATTTAACTTAACTTGGAAGTGGTTTTGGTTTTAAGATGCATCCTGAAGAACCCAATCCAGTGGCCCTAAATGCAAGCATAAGCACTCACAGTTGGTCAGGGATGCCTTTATCCACCTGTCTAGTGCAAATGTCAGTCACAGGGGACTTAAGGTCTTGTGCTGCCAGTTTGAAAAGTTTTAATAACAGACTGTATGGATGTTGCCACTATGATGTCACTAAATCCTGTCTTTGAAGGCTTGAGCTGAAGGACATTGGCATGCTAACTTTTTAAACCACATGTTACAAACACAGGGTGTATATGACCGAGACACACAGGGGAACTGGACAGTCAAACAATAGGTATGCCCAACCTAAAGAGAGCCTTTTGGACTCTAAAGGGGAGCAAAATACATAAAATGAGCATCATGTTGGATTTTCTAAACTAGATATTAACACCACAAACTCATCCAGAAAAGCCTATTAGGAGTAGCTTGAAGTACTTTTCTGAACTGAGCGGTTGCTGTCATATTCCAGGCCTGCTTATAGAACAAAATGACTGTGTTTGCACTGGAAATTAGTGAGGGTGGTCTCTGCCTATGCAGGTACCCTTGGAAAAACCCAGAAACTATTCAAATCAAAAATCAAAACAAATCTTTATTGATATATTCTGAAGTGTCGAAACTCGTCATTGAGAGTACAGCGGAGGTTGTCAAATATCTTCATGGGGTGAAAGAGGTATAACTGCGCTGCAGGTTTAATAGGGTGATAGGACAGCCTAGAAAGAGATTGGGTTTGCCTAGAGAGAGAGAGAGAGAGACTTACCAGGTGAACCAGAAAGCACAAGACACACCTGCAGAAAGTAAGAGCTACATAGAGAGGACAATAGGCCATGGGAGAGAACAGGCACAAGGTTAATGCTATGTCAAAGTCAAAGGTTTTACAGATAATATATCTTCTGTGTGTCATGAATTCATAGCTGCATGATAGTTTATCAAATTCAGTAGCTCAGTGTTTGCTTTGTATTTCATTAAGTATCACATAGACATACTTGTACATTATGAGTATTTTTTAGCAGACCATGCATCAAAGGTGTAGGCAGCAATGAATTCACCTTCAAAGATACATTGAATGCACGGTAAAACGTGCTGGACTCTTGTTGTTTTATATTTCACTCATCTGCCACTTTATTAGGTACACCTTACTAGTGCCAGGTTGGATCTTATTTTGACATTCAGAACTGCCTTAATTCTTTGTGGTGTTGACTCAGCAAAGTGCTGAAAACATTTCTCAGATTTTGGTCCATTTTGGCATGATTGCATCACAAAGTTGCTGAAGTATTTTGTCTGCTGCAAAGTCATGAGAGTCTCTTGTTCTACTGCATCTGAATGGTGCTCCATTGGACTGAGATCTGGTGACGAAGACACAAGTTTAAGAATATTTCAGCTTTGTGACATGGTTGTCCTATTACAAAGCTTAAATCATTATTATTCTGGTGGAAGCAGACATCAGAAGATGCATACAGTGTGGTCATAAAGGGATGGACATGGTCAACAACAATACCCAAGTAGGCTGTAGCATTTTTAACAATGCTCCATTGGTACTATGGGGACCAAAGAGTGTCAAGAAAATATCCCCCACATCATTACAACACCATCACCAGCATGAATGGTTGATACAAGGTAGCATTGATCCACGTTTTCATGTTGTCTACATCAAATTCAGACCCTGTTATCTTAATGTTGGGGTAAAGACTGGAGTGGCACTCGGTGTTTGTGCTGGAAAGTCCCAGCAGATCAGCAGCTTCAGAAATATTCAGACCAGCCTATATGGAAACCAAGAATCATGCAGCATTTAAAGTCGCTTTCTTTCTCATTCTTAGATACATGCTCACGTTTACACTTTAGTGCAGGGGTGAGGAACTCCAGACCTCAAGGGCCGGTGTCCTGCAGGTTTTCGATATCACCCTGGGTCAACACACCTGACTCAAACGACTAGTTCATTATCAGGCCTCTGGAGAACTTCAAGACATGTTGAGGAGGTTGTTTAGCTATTGAAATCAGCAGTACTGGATCAAGCACACATCTAAAACCTGCAGGACACCAGCCGCTGAGGTGCATGCCTGTATGCAGTGAGTTGTTGCCATGTGACTGGCTGATGAGAGCAGGTATTCTTATTAAAGTGGTTAATTAGTGTAAGTGGTCATCTAAGAATGACCACTTACACTGTAAGAACAATTCTGATTTCAGTAACCTTACATGCAGAAAATACATGTTCTTGTATATTTGGTTTATTAAGCTTTCTAAATTGTTTTTGTTACTTTTGGAAAGACTAAGGCTTGCAGTTTTAGTTGTTATGCTAATAAGCCTAAATACACTTTATGCTGAGCTAAGCTAATCAGCTGCTAAAATGTCATACTTGGCCAATACTATTACTGCTACTACTAAAAATAGTAATAGTGGTATTCCATCAATACCTAATGGATGGATATAAAAGTGGCTTCAATCTTATTATTGAAATGTTTGTCATAAAGTGACAGTATCAAAGCTATCTCTTTGATATAGCCAGTTTTTCATTACACAGTGTTTGAAATAGCAGGGATTCCCTCTAAAAATGTATGTGCAGCTAAATATGGCCAGTGTTATCACCATTGGCCTACATGTTCTGGGCTGACTGGTTTGAAGCAGTTTGGGTTGGTTTTGAAAGCTTTGCAAATAGACTCAGTTCATGTCCTGGGGTGAGAGAGGGTGGATTGCATTTGCTTCTAGCCTCCATTAGTGTTTCCTGTGCAGTAAGTGGATTGGACTCAAGAAAATGTCCCTGTTTGCTGACTGCTGTCACGGACGCAGTTGTTTAACACCTGCCCGTGCCAAATGCATCTACGCATGTTGGGATCGTCACATGACTGGCCAGCCCAGTGAACAAACATTTCCAGCTTGTGGTTTGACGTCTGGTCAGAAGCACCTCCACACTCTCGACTGGTTCACTAGTTTCTCATTTACATACAGGGAGAGTAAAAAGGAAGCCCATCCAACTGGCTGAGTGGAGGTTTGGTAATGAAACCAATGGTGTCCTATGACTGCTGATTATTCATTGTTGCTTATGTGTAAATGCACACAAAATATGAATAAAATCAGTTTTACATTTCCTTGTATTAAAATAACAAAAATGAATCATGTCACATATAATTTTGTTTTGCTTTGCTGTCACTTTAGGTCTAAATCTAAATTTAAATATACCCATGTTGGAATATCATGTGACAGGCCAGCCCAGTGAATGAACATTTCCAGTTCTGGCCAGATTTGAGTAAAATATGTGAATCATATTTTCTTATAGTGTATACAGCTCAAACTGAAAGCTCTCTCTGCAGTAAATGATTACAGGCTCAGTAATGGCAGAAAACACTTTGCTTGCTTCTTCTGTTTGTACATCATTGTTAAAGCCGCTATAACCAATATCTCTACGCCAGCGGTGGCTCAGCTGGCCTGCATGTAAGCAAAGTTACTAACAGCGATGAAGCAGCAACGAATTCATCTCTGCTTTGTAAATAATTGAAGAATTTTACAAACTTTCAGCTTTATTTGTTTTATTTTTTGTAACAAGCAAAGTGACAGAGAGGTAGCTGTTAAGAATTAGAATTTGTGGGTTGCGATTGGTTGTTGTTTGTTTTCTGCATTAAACTACCTTGTGACAATTTGCATGAATGGATATCAGAAATATGGCTTTGGTTAATATTAACTCCCAGACAAATATTGTCTTGTGTAAATGGGACAAAAGCCAAAAAGGCTGGAAATCAATGGCAGACACTTACTGACACTTACTCAGGGTTAACTGGTAGTGTCTTCACCAACCATGTGATAGTGACTCATAAAGGGTCATTTTGCTGACTATCAAAATAACCCACAAAAGTATACAGTTTACTGTAAAAACTGTTAAGAAAACTCTTAAATTCCACACTTAAAAACATGAAACAAAATCTTATTGTCATTGAAAAATGGCCAAATTATTATTCTTTGAGTCCAGGTATGGACCTCTTAGGGTCGTGACAAATGCCTCAGGGCTACTGTAACATTTGTAATTCAAATATTTCACATTTTGTAGATTTTAAAACTTAAACCTACTAATATATTATAGTCTTATGAAATTATATAGCATCATAGGAGGAATTCAGATCATCTCACCATTAAAATAAAGTCCACATTAAGAATTCTGATCCAGTAATATAGTGTATATATCCCAGCATAGTGAATATTTTAACTTTAGGTATTTTAATTATGTTTTGATGCTAAAACTTGTGTATTTGTATTTTTGCAGGGTCATTGCTTTTATTTAAGAGTCTAAATACTACTTCTCCATCTTGCAAAGTAGTTCTTAAACATAAAGCAGTATTTAAACCTGTGTATTGTGTCGCTTTTCATGTTATAACCCCTGTATGAGAGCACAGAGCTGTACACGAGCCTGAAAATTGTACCCAGTATTTTCTATGCCAGTAGACTGGCATTCATTTCTCATCAAATATTCTGTCTTAATTTGACTTTATTTCTAAAAATGCATTAAAAAGAGCCTCATAGTATCATCATAGACCGTTCGATCCGCAGGGCTTTACTATTAAAACACATGACTGATTCTTTCAAACAGTATGCCATGATTTTTCCACCTCACTGTTTAATGTTCACTTGCCTCTTTAGCTGAGGTCTGATATATTATCATGCAACTGCTGTGTGACGCGCATGTGTTGAAATAGTGTCTTTCTGATGAGTCAGCTGTGACTCCTGACATGTGATGTACTTCCCATTATTATATATATTTTTTTCTGCTTCCTACAAAAAGTGTAATGTAGTGATGAGTTTCCTAGGCTGAGAGAAAACACAGTAACAAATTGAACTAATCTCATTGTCTACTCATTATTAAAGACAAAATATTGATAAGTGGACATTTTTTTTTTTTTAATAGAGTCTTTTTCTTTTTTTTTTTAATTCCATAACATACATGCAGAAACATAGTGCACATAAAGTACACAGCCTGGTAGTCATCTGTTGCCTTGTTGCTTCATTTCTAGGTTACAAATTACCTCCTCCTGGCCTACATTCTCACACAAAAGGCTCACTGATAATGTGTGTACGTGTCCGTGTGTGTTTAAACTCAGCGTTGACTGGGTCAGTGTCCTGTGTGTCCGGTGCAAATGTAACATATAATGTCAGAAATGGATTATGATTTCATTTAACGTTGCTCAAGAACAATTGTAGCAAATGTTGGCGCGTTTCCTTGTTTGTACCTCTTAATAAAGAGTGTTTTGCTAAATATCTGTGAAAAGTGAGTCATTCCAAGGAGCGAGTGAACTTCATCAGTGGATGTCTGTGTTCCAGCTTTTGTACCCTTAAGCTGGACTTGGGCACAGGTTGATGTTTTTTAGGCAGCTACTGATAAGATGTTGGCAACAAGGTGGCCGAGAGTCAACAGCTTGTGTAGTGCCGGTCTCGGCGGTTTATTAGCTCATTTTTATGCTATGTGCGGCGGTTAGCATAGTGTAGCATTGCATCTGTTTTACTGTTTGAAGAATATTCCTAATTTTTATGATGTTACGAAAATATGATTGTCACAGGTGATGAAGTACTTTAACAGGTACCTTTGGTGAGTTCCTATGTTTAAAAATAATTTAAAATTAGTTTAAAAAATTAGCCAGAGCTGTAAAAGTCAAAGACGTGTAGGGGCGGGGGGCTTTAACTCTTAAAAAAAATTTATTTCAAATTCTGTTGTTGTAGAGAGTAAGCAACTAAAGTTAAGCTGGGGCTGGGTCATACTGTCATGCTGTACCAATTTGAACCACAAGAATCAAACAGGCTAATAATTGGGAGCACATTATGTGCACTGGTAGCACATAAATGTAGGTAGAGAATGAAGAAAATATCAGAAGTTAGAAGAATAACCGCACACATCACCCCTAGTGGTGAAAATGTTATTAACCTGTGCACAAGGCAACTGAAAAAACACCTTTAAAACCAACCTGAAGAACTTGTGTATGTTTTGTGTTGCTACTCTCTATATTATTTGATCAGTGTGTTCTGTTATGTCTATAGCTATCATTTGCATCATTTTTCATTGACGCATTTTTCCATTTACTCATCTGCGTACAGCAAAGCAGTTAGTTGTTGTTATTAGCATTTAGCTTCTGGCTAACATTTAGTTCGCCTTTACAATGTGAATGTGGCAGTTTGATAATATTTAAAGTAACATGACAGTCTTGCCAACCAGTAGAGGTTTTGCGAGTGCAGCTGTAATGGTTCTGCTTGTGTCAGAGAACAGTTTTATTGCTCCATAGGAACAGTCTGTGACAATCAGTGAGTCATAAGGCCCAAACATACAGAAATGTAATTTCTAAAATCAACAATATATAAAATAAAAGCACACAATGTGATCCCATCTAACCCTCAGCTAGAAAGTCCAAATTATGTCTTACTAGAAAAGCTAACAGTGCATGGATTAAAAGACTTGACATATGTCCATGTGTCTGTTAGTGGTTTCTATGGAAGTAACATCTATCCCCCTCTGATGTTTTTCTTTATCTTTGGCTCTGTGAGCCAAAAGGTGTGACTTCAAACTGCTCTAAACTCTCAGTTTTAGACATTTTACTTTTTTCTTGGCTCTATATGATATAATTGACAGTGGATATCTCTAATATGGCTGGGTCAGGCATAGATGTCTAGCTGTGAGCACAGAAGCCCCACCTACCTGTTATTTAAATCATTTATTTGCAATCATTGGGGCAGCCAATGAGAAGAAAGTCACCTTAAGGGGCTAAACTGAGACATTGGCTGAACTGAGGGGGCTGCAACATGCAAAGCTATAATACTAAATATCAATGATAACAGTATGGACTGGAAGTACACTGTTAATGTACAGTATCTGCCTTATAATTGTAATAAAAGTGATATCATTGTCTCTTTCTCAGGTGATGTTTAAAGCTAAAGCCAAGTATTCACCAGAGCTCACAAAGTACAAGTAAGTCTCTTTTTAATCTGTAATATTTCTGTTTTTAAGTAAATTGCATTTAGTTATGCAGTATTCCTTTTAACCTTGATTATTTAAGACAGAATTCAGAATAAGTCATAAGATCCTTCTTCTGCTTATGGCTAGTCTCTCTTTTGTCTCTTTTTGTCTTTCTCTTTTATACACACACACACACACACACACACACACACACACACACACACACACACACACACACACACACACACACACACACGTGTGCCCGCGCGCACAGATGGATTGCAGCTTCAACACTATTAATATTAATAAGTTGTTGTGTGTGAATAAAGTCACATTTTTGGCTTTTACTGCCTGTCTGTATTTGTCTGTTTCCCTCTCCAGGGTTCCCCTGCGTTTGTTCTTCCTGTCTCTCAGTATATTTTTCCTGGTGGTGAATTTGACTTGTGCACTGTTAGTGCAAGGAGCTCTTGAACACTCTGAATCCCCGAGGTACACAAAAACCTTTAATCAAAACAAAACATTTAATTGAATGTTTTCTACTTACCTGAAAATAAAGGAGAAAACATTCATTCATAGCACAGTTTTAATTCTGAATTTTATCCCAGTATTTAAAGACATTAGCAACCTCTGTGTTTCCAGTGATGGGAGTGTCAGACATGCAGTCTTGGCCCGGGTCCTGATCAACGACAGTCTGTTTGTGCTGTGTGCCATATCTCTGGCTGTGTGCATCTTCAAGATCGCCAAGATGTCATCTGCCAACGTTTATCTCGAGTCCAAGGTAGAAGGAAAAAAAACATGAATTGTTCAGCTGCTTTTTCTTTAGATACACTGATTTTACTTTCTTCTAATCAATAAATACAGTTAATACTCAACAATATGAGATATTAGGAATTAATAATTTTGATGCTGATCATTCAGTGCCTTCAGATAATCCACTTTCCACCAGCACTGTGTTTGGGAAGTGAAGAAAACTGTAACCTGCATATTTTCATCCCATCTGCAGGAGTCTGCCATTGTTTTTATGATATAAACCATCTTTATAACATAAAAACCAATTTATCAGAAAAAAAGAATATGGTCAGCTATTCTGCAACCAGCCACCAGGGGGCGATTGAGGTATTTTATCCTCACTTCCCAAAAGTCCCAAAATTTGAAATGATTTTATACTACTAAAGTATAAAAACTATAAAGTAACCTTTACACAGGGAATAGTGAATGAATGAACAAGGTGCTTTTCTGGACGCAACCTTAGAAATCCAGTGAGAAAATATCATATCTCTCCTATAATTCAATCTTTGGCTGTAGTCAGACATTTATGTCACGCTAAAGCCTCTGTTGTGTTGGTGGATCACATCAGCTGATGGTGAGCTTGTAATAAGCATAGAAATCCTTCCTTTAGGGTACATCCGTGTGCCAAGCGACAGCCATCGGTGCCATGGTGATTCTCCTCTTCATGTCCAGAGCCTGTTATAACCTGGTGGTGGTGGCCCTGACCCCACAGGACCGATTCAGTCCCTTTAATTATGGCTGGTACAGTGTTTCTGATCAGGTACTGTATCATGTGTGTTCAGTTATAGATATATCGCCTGTGTGTGTGCGCATGCGTGTGTGCAGACAGTCCATCTAAGGAGATTTGGGAAGGTGATACTTAATGGGGTAAAGGGCTTTGTTTGCTATAAATAACTGTGTGTCTGTGTGAACTGACCTACATCTGAGTTCAGGCTTTGAGATGGACAGACCTTTTTAAATAATTTCATTGTGTATTTTGTGGGCAGGTATTGCACACGACAAACAGTAACAGATCTCTGACAGGAGAAATTATTTGCCACTACATTACTAGCCAAACTATTCAATAAGTGTGTATTAACTAAGTATAGCCCACCTGATATAAACCAAAACAGTACTTGGTGTTTCAGCTGTTGTTTTCTAGTTGTAAATGTGCGTTGCTATCAGTGAAGATCAAGGTTGCCCTCTGGTGGATACAGCATGGAACATCAACAGTCAAAACACGGTTGAAGGGTGTTTTTGTTTGTTTGTTTGTTTGTTTGTTTGTTTGTTTTTGGGGGGGGGGGGGTGTCACCTTTTTTCTTTTTCTTTTTTAACTTTTTCTATTATAAATGCTGATAATGATAGATTAGCATGCACCTAATCTTGGCCGATAATATCATCCCATGTTGGGTGCTAGAGGCTTTGCATGATTCATGAGTGATATTTGTCTGATAGAAATATACGGTTTTAACCTGTCTCTTTAAGTTCTCCCTACATGGAAGCCCACCTATCTGTTGTAAGATTACGTAAACAAGGAAAAATTTGGGTTTTTTTTAAACATATGTTTATGAGATAATTACTTGATAAAATTAAAACTTACTATTTTAGCTTGAGCTAGGAATTGATTAGCTTGGCTTAGCATACAAACTGAAGGGAATAGAAACTTGAAGTTTGTTAATTTGGTAAATATTTTTAACTTTTTGTCTACAAAAATGGTACATATGTAAATTTGTAGGTAGTTGGAAGCTATATTTTCAAATATGTAAAGGCTAGCAGTTTTTCTGTGCTCCCAGTATTTAGGCTAAGCTGCGATAATTACTACATGGCACTAGCTATAAAACTGGAACTTTGATGTCAGAGTGGTATCCATATCTTCTCAGCCTTCTTTATTATTCCCATATTTTAAGTTTTTTTTTTTTTTTACATTATGATTATTTTTTTTCAGTTATTTACTGCCTTCAATATGTTTTAGGTCAAAGAAAATATCCATAATACAGTGTGTTTGTGTTAAAGGCTGACGTACAGGAGATCAGCGGTGAAGCCTACATTGTGTTTGGGATCATTCTGTTCTTCTGGGAGCTGCTGCCTACCAGCTTAGTTGTGGTTTTCTTTAGAGTCCAGAGACCCAACCAAAACCTGGTAAACTAAGAAGTTAAAAAAAACTGTAATGCTATCTCATGTGAACTTTTTTTTAAAAGTTGTAAATTTGAGACAAAACTTAAATATGTCTGCATCTCTCAGGCTCCAGGAGGCATGATCAACAGCCATAGTTTCAGCTCCAGGGCTTATTTCTTTGACAATCCCCGGCGGTACGACAGCGATGACGACCTGTCCAGAAGCATCAATAACAGGACTGATCGGGCCAGGTGGGCATGAACATTTGAGGTTAAAAGACACAATATTTAAATTATGTTAAGCTTAATATTGTGTTGTAAGCTTGTAGTTTAAAAAAATGTGTTCTCTCCCACTCTCAGTCTTCTGTCCACCACACCCCAACCAGGAGCATCTAGTTGGTATGGCTCCATCCAATGTAATGCACCTTTGGCAGCAGGGGTGGCATCTGCCCAGCAGCCACCATCTTCCACGGCGCCCCTCCTTTTTGCCTATGGAAACATCCAGAGTCACCATCACCACCATCACAACTACTACTCCACCCCCCAGAACAACTATCACCATCACAGTAACTATTATTCCACACCACAGAATTATCACTGCGGATCACAGACGTATTTCAGCACCCCACAGAATTAAGCTGGAGCGGTCATAAAGATTAAAAAAAGGAAAAAAAAAAAAAGAAAGAAGAGGGACTGATTACTCAAAATGTTGTTTTTTTGTTTTTGTTTTTTTCTTTGTCGGCATTCTGCTTAACAAACAGCGTCATAACTTGTACTTGTACAAAACTTTTTCTCTGGACCAAATTGTGCGTAATAATTGGTTCGCCAAATAATTTTGGAGAAATGTGGGGGTGTAAACAATGAAAAGGTTGGCACACCATGACTACTTGCTTTTTGAAAGCCATCTTTAAACAGGAACCATGGAACAATTTGCAGCACTAGTAGCTAATATGCCTACAAATGAAGATGCTTTTTTGTGTTTAATATTTTGTCAATAATTTTTTGAGATTGGTTCCAATCATCGACCGGAAAAATCATCACCCATTTCCCTTTCCTGGTAAATTCCACTCACACTATTCATTTCGGCATATATACGATAATCAAGCAGGTATGTAAGCTAAAATGGCTAATCATAAATCTGCAACAGTATGACAGTGACAAGTTCGGGACGTCTTGTCAAATTATTGTTTGGATCATGTGACCGTTTGCAATAGAAACGTAAAAATGCAAACTTTTAATTGGCAGTAGGCTAAGTTGGGAAAGGGCACAGCACTGCAGGTGGGCTTTTTCAATAGAAGAACATCTGTGTTCTCCAATTCAGTATTCAGTTATTACACATTAACACTTCTTTGCACTTTTTTGAAAGTGAAATATTTCTTAAGCGTTATTTAAAAATGGCTACACAAACACAACAAGAGTCATCAGCTGTAGCCATAGCTAAAATATTTTGACCAGCTAGCTGTGGGAGAGAACGGTGTAGCTAGCAGCTAACAAGGAAAAAATGTTTTGTGTGCCTGCCACTGTTTACTGATGTAGTTACATTTGAAGAAAAAAAAAAAAAAAGATGAAGCTAATAAAAAGTTTAATTATCATTACTTGTTTTATTTGCCACGCAGATGGTTTACCTGAATGTAAAAACAGCCTAATCAAATTAAACTGGCCAGTGCTATTTGGCTAACTAATGGACTATGAACAGAAACCAGAAATCTTGTAAGCCTACACATTCCTACAAATGCATATGCATAAATTTGTTTACAGAGATTTCTTCTCACAATTCAGATCTGGGAATATTTTCACAATCCCCTTATGCTATACAGAATGTTCTTGGGAAAGTTCAAACCTTTGTCATAATACCATTATAAGCTAGGCCATTAAAATCTAACCCTTTAAACATAGGAGTAACTCTTCACTATGAAAACTAAATTATGTACTTCTGCAAAAGATGTTTATCACTCTTAAGATCTAGTTTTGACAGGAATTAGCGTTTGCTAATTTGCAGTGACTGTTGATTCAGCGAGTGCTAGGTCATACCGAGTGCTGAAGCTTTCTTAATCTGTTTAGCAAGAAAATTAGCAGAGACCCAGAAAATGCAGGAAGCTAATGATTCCTTAGCTTCGTGTGTTTTCATAGCCAAGTCCTTCACCAAACAGATTGGTAGGAATCTATTTTTAAAGGCAAATTTATTACCTTGGTTAAAATGTTGCCGTTAAATTGTACCACACAAACAGAAAGGTGTGCAAAAGCTATCAAAAACCTTCCTACTTTAAGCTGCTGAACCACTCCTTTACTGGCACATAATGTTGGTTGGGTCAAATAAGTTTACAGTTCTCAAAACTTGCAAAATACTGTTACATTTAAAGGTACTTTTTGTCATTACCCTCTGAAAAGTTAAACCAGCACTTTCACCACCAGGAAGCAGCATTTTACCAACAGGTGTACTGAATTAGGTTCACATTTCTGTTTAGCCACACCCTTGTGTCCTCAAACGGCATCTAGATTGCCATTAAAATGAATGCATACTTACTGACTTGCTTGATTGATTCAGAGCGCCCTCTTGTGTTTCACATTGGTATTACAAAATATGGGCTAGTTCAGCTTGGCTGATATTACTTCAACACAATTCACATATGTTGTGGACATGAAGTCATAGATTGATTCTTTAACTTGTGTTCATAGTTTAAAAAGTTAAAAAGAGTTATGTGCCCAGGAAAAAAAAAAAAAAGTCAGATTTATATGTAGCAGCTGTATGGGTATCAATCTCAACAGAATCAGCCCGATTGAGGAAAACTGTTTAACAGATTATTGCCTGAGCCAGACTTCAACCAAATCTGCTTGGCTTCTAGAGAATGCCGATGTTGATGAAACTGCTGATGTTGGATAAAAATATTTAACAGCTACATCCAGGCAACCTTGGACAAAATCATACAATGGAAATTTGTGAAAATGTAAGACTGGAGCAAAAATTCTATCACGCATTCTTATGTGAGATAGTGAATACACTGTCAAGAATTAAAATATATCATAGCTTCATCTCAATCACAATCTCACATCATACATAGGAGATTATAGTATTAATATGTGGCCTACATCCAATATTGGACTATAACTTGGCCCTTACTGCTCGTTTGGAAGGGAAAGGTTCGGTAAAACGTGACCAAAAACTTTTATGGCACCTAATTCTTTGTGAGCTGTGAGGCAACGATTTGCACTTAGAAAAGAAGTTCACCTTCAATTTAAAAAAAAAAAAGAAAAGAAAAAAAAAAGGGCTTTTCAGGGCCTGAATGTAGGTTTTTCTTCTCAAACCTTGTATTTTTGTTCAGTAATCATCTTTATTCTGTATTTTACTATTTATCCTTTTGGAAAGGAAAACATCAATGTGCCATCACATGCCATCATATCTAATAGTTTCATTCCTTAAGGAAAACATTTTTGCACAAAAAAAAGGTTGAATGATGTTGTTAATTGTGTCTGGCTATGTAATTTCTAATTCGTGTGTGAAGTAATTTGTGTGTGTGTGTGTGTGTGTGTGTGTGATCGTATGCTTTTCTACATTACTGTTTATTCTACATTAATTTTTACTGTCTAACACATTATGCAGTTTATTTTTTTTGCCCCATTGTTCTTCATAATGTTTCACATGTTCCAAATCTCATAACAGACTGCAGCTTCACTTTTATTAAAAGCTTGACTTTTAATGGAACTTTTTTGCTTTATGACCCCAGTCCCAAATCAGAATCCCTCCATCTCTTCTGACTAAAAGAAAAATGTTCCCACATGGTTTTGGAACACACTTTAACAGACTCATTTCAATTGTATTTCATGCTTTCCATCACTTCTTCAACAGGTTATACTGGACAATCTGAAACACAATGAAAGAAATGAAGTTTTCATTTTTCTTTTTGGTCCAGCTGTTCATCTGCAGTGCAGAATGCATGTTTCTGAAACAGTGCGCAACAACTCAGTATCCTATTTTTCTTTTGAAGCTAGTAATACTTGTGTAAAAATGGTATTTGCTCTTCCTGCTACAAAAAAGCAGTGATAATTGTTTCATGTTATGAATTGTTTCATCCGTGGCCATAATGAATGTAACCTACTGTGCAAGAGATCACTAATGATGTATGCAAGAAAAAACACTACCATGTTTGAATAAAGGCCTACTGCACTGTTTTTAAGATGGAAATCGTTCATGTATAGAAGCTCCTCATTGTCTGCTAACATGGATCTGACCAGTTCTGACTTCTCCTACGAGTACACACAGATCATGAGGCTGAATTGATCAGCTAACCAGGTTATTGAGATGATCCGAACTGAAGGTGAGATGCTAGCTATTCCTCAGAGAGCTGCAAGATGTAGCACCAGAAAACGTATTTATTCAGCAGTTCAGTTCAATTCAGTTTAATTCAATTTTATTTATATAGCGCCAAATCACAACAAAAGTCGCCTCAAGGTGCTTTATATTGTACAGTAGATCGTACAATAATAGATACAGAGAAAAACCCAACAATCATATGACCCCCTATGAGCAAGCACTTTGGCGACAGTGAGAAGGAAAAACTCCCTTTTAACAGGAAGAAACCTCCGACAGAGCCAGGCTCAGGGAGGGGCGGGGCCATCTGCTGCGACCGGTTGGGAGAGAGAAGGAAAACAGGATAAAGACATGCTGTGGAAGAGAGAGAGAGAGAGAGAGAGAGAGAGAGAGATTAATAACAGATATGATTCAATGCAGAGAGGTCTATTAACACATAGTGAGTGAGAAAGGTGACTGGAAAGGAAAAACTCAATGCATCATGGGAATCCCCGGCAGCCTACGTCTATTGCAGCATAACTAAGGGAGGATTCAGGGTCACCTGGTCCAGCTCTAACTATATGCTTTAGCAAAAAGGAAAGTTTTAAGCCTAATCTTGAAAGTAGAGATAGTGTCTGTCTCCTGAGTCCAAACTGGAAGCTGGTTCCACAGAAGAGGGGCCTGAAAACTGAAGGCTCTGCCTCCCATTCTACTTTTAAATACTCTAGGAACAACAAGTAAGCCTGCAGTGCGAGAGCGAAGTGCTCTAATAGGGTGATATGGTACTACAAGGTCATTAAGATAAGATGGGGCCTGATTATTTAAGACCTTGTATGTGAGGAGCAGGATTTTGAATTCAATTCTGGATTTAACAGGAAGCCAATGAAGGGAAGCCAAAACAGGAGAAATCTGTTCTCTCTTTCTAGTCCCTGTCAGGACTCTTGCTGCAGCATTTTGGATTAACTGAAGGTTTTTCTGGGAGTTTTTAGGACATCCTGATAATAATGAATTACAGTAGTCCAGCCTGGAAGTAATGAATGCATGAACTAGTTTTTCAGCGTCAGTTGAAAAAGTGTTAATTTTAAAAGACAAAGGGGAAATCTTCCAAAACAGCTTTGATTTCTGATTAGATTTAAGTCTCATTTTCCCTGGAATATGTCATTTCTTTTCTTCATGTTGAAAATGACAGCACATTTTGGCTCATTTAGCAAATGTCCATTCTTTTATTTATTTATTTATTATTAAACTGATTAGCGATGATTAATGCAAAATGCAAGTTCAAAGTACACATCCTCGAGGCTCAGACTTAAATTTGGTTCCTGAATTTACTTGTGCAAAACAGACTTTAAATATAAGATGGACATAGCCAGTGTTATATCACCTATTGGTTACTGAAGTCCCATTGTTTAACCCAGTGTATTTTCACTCAGCTGCCTTAAAACTGTTTATTTTCAAATACTTTACTTTGAACAACTTTTTAAAAAAAATGAACTTAAACTTGTTTTCCAGTAGACTTTTATACGACTTGGTTTTCTATCTGAAAAAACCCATTTTAGCCCATTTAACAGAAAAAAAAAACGATTTACTCAATGATTAGTGTGTAATTATGTCTCCCAACAAACTAATGCATTCTTATAAACTTAGAATTAATCCATTAAAAATACATAGGAGTGAGCACAGATTTGTCGAAGTCACCATGCTGCCCCACCATTTGGAATAAAGGAACCAACATGGACCGTTCCACCTGATTGCATTTTAAGTATGTCACTGGAGAACAGCCATATATGTAGTGCACCTTGTAAGTTATTCTTAATTTAAGGATCACAAATAGCTCTTTCAAACTATATATGACCATTTAACATTTGTATATTTTCATCTCGTTCTCATTAGGTCTTTCTCCTCCCCTTCACCTCCATCACAGCTCCTTCTCACCTCAAGCCTCACCTCCTGAACAAAGTCAACGCTGTAACAGAAGAAACATCCTCATTTATTCGCAATATTATCACAAAAAGTGTGGGCATACCACAATTTAAGTTTTAATGACTTAAAGTATTAAAAATAAGGCAGAGAGTCAAAGATGAACAAAAGTTTACATTTCCAGTGTTCCCAAGTTCCCAGATTTTCACAAATGGATCGACTAAAAAGGAAGCTAAACAAAAACAAAAACACGCTCAGATTACACCTTTAACAAAAAAAACAAAACAAAAAAACAAAACCGTAATGATTCTTGTTGGTAATTCCATGAATACTATTTTGGTTTCTTGCTGCCAAGAGATTAAACATTGGGCTTAAGCCAAGCTGCCACTGTGCTGGGCAGCATTCAGCGACAGGCCTACCCTTTATTGAATCAAACACGCATGGAAGATTTGAAATTACAAACAGCATAAAAAACACCATATTACTAAAAACATACAAGGCATCTTGATCATTAGGTGCTGGAATCAATACAGATCCAAAGCTGAAATGAACCAACATTACCCCCAGTGTGCAAAAGCAACACATACACACACTGAGAGGCAGATGTATGAAAGCACTGGTACAAACACACAGATTTGCAGTTAGAAATATCCAGGAGAATGCAATGATATAATTACAAGAAGATATATGCTGAATTAAACCTCTTTAGTAAATTAATAGAACCAAATAATCAGCAAACCAGCTAAGACTGGTTCCGAATACATTTTGTCCCATCCGGTATTAGCTGATCTGCAAAGCACCATGGAAATGCCAAAGCAAACAGATAAGTGCACCTCCACAGTCACCAAGTTGTCACGTTTAACACAGAGAAACAGGTTGTTAAGTAAGACTTGCACTAATATTGTGTAAGATTAATTACTTCCCATCGGGTTACATTTTGGATTTATTCAGCGGCACATACTTGCAGTACTGCTCAGATTCACACTTGTGAAGCATGATGCTGTGAATGGGCTGTATTGCAGCCACCTTTGAGAACTCTAATCATTATGCAGGATGTTGCTTGACTAAGTTTAACAAAGGCTAATAATTGTGAATTGGCTGAAGGGCTAATGGAGACCAAATATGTGGATACATGAAATGACTGTGTGAGACATATTTTCCCAGTGTGGCACTTAGTGAAGCTGAACGTACTCTAAACAAACAAGTGGGGTTAGGTAACATTTGATGTGCTGGAGAGGAGCTGACAAGACATGTCTAGCTTACCTAGCAGTTAGTCATGATGCTACAGTACGTAAAGTGCCCATTATGGTTGCTGTATTGGTAGTGTGGCGCGACCACAGCCCTGTCACTGTTTATACTAGATGGGTGTGCACTGCTGTTTGTGAGGGCAACTATGGCAGGTGTGATGGGTCCTTACCATTAACCATGTAACACCACGTCACCACAGGGTGATCGAGTGAGTGAGCAGCAGCATCTGTAAATGAGTCGTTTTGCAAATGCCCAGAATGAGGCTGCGCACCGTTTGACCTATTAAGGAAAAAATATTTTTCTCGTCTACAGACGAGATTACAGCACAGCTGTTGTCTTTTTAACTGCTTTTATAAAAATCTGGATTCTTAAAATGCAACACCCACCCCAATCCTCCACACGTTTCATTAAAATCTATTTATTTACTTTCAATTAAGAATCTATATTTTCAGTCTTTAGCCTTAAAAATGTAAATTAAAAAAATGTTGTTTCAAGGAATGTTAAAACCAAGGACGTTCTCCGCTTTTATCTCAGGATCTAAAGTCTTGCCGAGTTGTTCTCTGGGCTGAGTTTGAATTTTTCTGCGAGCGAGCGGGTGGGTTAGAGTTCAAAGTTCATCGTCATCGCTGCCCTCCCAAGATGCAAGATTTGGAGATCTCCGAGGAAGGAGTTTGTGCTTCTGTCAGGAATCCTCTCCGCCTTCCTGGTTGATCACATGCTGGTATCCCCGGCTGTTTATTGGCTTCTTGTGCCGACAAAGAACGCCGAGGAGGATGACAATGAGGACGAGGAGCACACATCCGGTCACAGCCAGGCTGGTGATGACCACTGCAAATATGAAGAAGAATGCAAAAATGGTGCAAAATTGTTTTAGTCTATTTTTTTTTTTAAATGTTAACAGTCAAGTGTGTCGTGTTTTATTATGTGTGAAGAGCTCACCTCTATCTGTGTCTTTTGAAGGGAGCTGACACTCTTTGTCTCTGTCGTCTGAGATGGAGAGCTTTGTGATTGTTACAAACTCATCCAGGGGGCAGTCAGGGGAGCAGCCCGGTAACTGAAGCGGGTACGGGTCCATCTTGGTGTTGTTCCGGTAAAACATGGACACTGAAGCAGAGCTGCGTGGACACGAGACAGAGACTTTTACAATTCAAAGTCCCATCATCCCACTTAAATCTACTGTTATCAACTCCATGGAGTCTGTTTTACTGTCATGCTTGCGTGTGCGTTTACCCATTGTCTTCCCTGTACAGCTCAATCATGAGACAGGAGGCATATGGTGGCTGTATTCCATTAAATACGCTCAAGCTGGCCAGCAGAGCGGCTACAGTGGTGTCATGCTGTGAGGCACACAGACACGCATATAAAGAATAGTATAGGACAGCTTAAGCTAGCTTACTTAGCTTAACCAAAGAATCAGAAACAGGGAAACTGCTAACCTGGCTCAGGCAAAAAACAAAACAATCTTTTACCAACAATTCAAAAAGTTACTAGAAAGTCTTCGAACTAGCTCACCGCTGAGAGCATCATCATTTTCAGCTGCTGTTTTGGGTCTGGAACGGCCATCTTGGAGAGATTCTTCACGATTTCACCCAGCAGCATCCCTGAAAGACAGACAGCAGATACTGTTACCCCTTTAATCCTGTAGCCATTAATGACAGCTCGAATCATTTTAATACTGTTAATAAATCTTCTTAAAAACAAACCATCATTTGCAATTATTGCTCCTTCTAGCGAGTGCTGTGTGCATTTCTTCTTCAGTCACCTTTCTCACTCACTATGTGTTTATAGACTCTGCATTGAATCATACTTGTTATTAACCTCTGTCTCTCTTCCACAGCATGTCTTTATCCTGTCTTCCTTCTCTCACCCCAACCGGTCGCAGCAGATGGCCCCGCCCCTCCCTGAGCCTGGTTCTGCCGGAGGTTTCTTCCTGTTAAAAGGGAGTTTTTCCTTCCCACTGTTGCCAAAGTGCTTGCTCATAGGGGGTCATGTGATTGTTGGGTTTTCTTTGTATGTATTATTGTAGGGTCTGCCTTACAATATAAAACGCCTTGAGGTGACTGTTGTTGTGATTTGTTGCTGTATAAATAAATTA
Organism: Oreochromis niloticus; assembly: GCF_001858045.2. Lineage (NCBI taxonomy): Eukaryota > Metazoa > Chordata > Actinopteri > Cichliformes > Cichlidae > Oreochromis > Oreochromis niloticus. The sequence goes on from NC_031986.2 coordinate 6,071,691, forward strand.
AATTGAATAGAAAAAAAAGACTTATTCAAAAAAACAATTAAAAAAGGACAACATGCTCCTTCAGATTTGAACACACTGCAGCCATTACAAATACTCCTTTTAGTGTTGGGTTTTTTTCACCTACTCTTAACATATTTTTACATATATAAAAACCACGAGAAAAATCAACAGCACCGCTGTTTTTAAGTTATCGCACTCGTTACTCTAGCCTACTGACAGATTAACCCTAGAACACCAACATCCACATGATGAATTTTCTTTATGAGACACTGTACATGAGGAAATAAACAATTACTTCAACTTGCCATGTATGTTTTATCGGATAAAATATACCCAACATTAGTGATGGTGTAACAATACTGCATGCAGCGTTCGAGGGTTACATTCACACCTTCTCCACCTTCTGCTGGCCCGTTGCTGTGTTTAACCAATGCAGTGAGAAGCATTTCAGAATATTTTAAACTACCAGCAATCCCTCTGGTTAGTTTGATAATAATTACTGTGTTTTGGAGGAAGGGAGCCAGTGGAGAAGATGACGCACTAAATCTTTAAAGGCAACTTTATAAACTAATACTACTTCTACAACTACTACTTAAAAAAAATGACAGTGAAGACAAAATTGAAATCTAAAAATCACAGAGTACTGGGCTGTAAACAACCACAGGCTGACTCTGTATGAAAGCAGAAATCTTCATTATATCGAATCTAAAAGTGCAATCGACAGTCCTGTCTCTATAACTCTGTGCTACATGTTTAATCTTTGTTACCAGAGAGTAAGAGCAGATTACGTACTCTTTTTGTAGCATGCTCTTATCTTAATCACAATTCCGTTTTTAAATTTTACAGAAACTGCACCCTGACCTGGCAGGGGTCATCTGTGTTACTTTTGTATATGTGAAACGTGCAGAGTTCATGGATTTCTCCTTAGAAATGAACTAATTACTGTTCTTAGAAACAGAAACCACAAATATCCTCCACAATTTGTTTTATGGCTTTCTTTGTGCCAATATATCATTTTCCATGTGTATTAATGCTAAATTATTAATACTATATATATTTTTTAGTACTGTAGAGAGAACACAAAGCAACTGTAGAGGCTAAGGATGCTGAAATACCGTTGTACTCGGAGGCGGGAGTTTTGACAGTATCCAATCCAAGAGTGCTATTCATCTCTCCCTACTGCAGATGGAGTCCAGTATTCCTGCATCAAAACAAGTGTTCTCCTGGTTTTCATTTCATTTTTCTAAAACCTCTACTAGCCACCCAAACACATATTTAGGTGTTTTGGATTTTTTTTTTTTAACGACATCTAAAATTTGCAGTTTTCCATAATTCGCAGGACATAAACCCTGAGAATTTCTTGGGTCAACTGAATCAATAAATGCACTGTGACATACTATTATATAAGGAAGTGAACAGAAAAGCAGATTTTTGGCACATCTAATATTTCATGTATATTACCTTAAGGTAAACCAACACAACCAGGAAATGATTAGTTCGATAAATAAAAGTATTTCTTGTCAGGCTGACGCTGAAACCTAACAAATTTAGTTTTGGTAGCCACACACACACACAGACAGACAGACAGACACACACACACACCTCCCTGCAGTCGACTCTTCTCCTGCTGTTCGTGCACCGCAAATATGACCTGCAAACATGTCACATTAGATAATATTAGTAAATATCAGTACTGAGATCAGAAACTGTAAATGAAAGCTGAGATGGAACCACAGCTTTTACCTGAAATCCAAAGTCTTTGAGCTTTCTGAGCTTCTTCATAACGTCAGGCGAGACCCAATCAGGAGCCGTCATGTTGTGCTGAGACTTGAGGGGGAGGGGGGGCAGACGGACATAAAGACGAGTTTTTTCACACTTTCCTACTTAGTTACTCAGTGGCTGCACTCTGTGACTCAGCTGTACTCTGCTCAAATGAAATTTCACACTATTTGGTGTATAAATAGCACCTTTTACTTCATTCTCTTTAAAAGTAAAAGCATGCGTGAATAGTGTAAAAGTGGCACGCGTCTGCTCATGCGGTCCACCTAAAGCCAGGCTGAAATGCAGGAAGTGAGACAAGAAAAATGTGAAACTGCTGTGAGCAGCACTTTGTGTTACTCAAACTGTTCATCGTTTCCTCAAAATGGTCAGTTGAGTTATTAGAATAAAACTCATGTGACATGTGAGATTTGCCAAGTCACAACAAAAATAAGCAAACTTGAAGCAATAGCTTGTGAATGTCCTGACTAGCACAGTGCTGTTATTTTGAAACTAAAGCAACGTGACGGCCTCTTTTAGCTGCATATCAGACGGCAGTAGAAAACATTGGATCATTTAAAACTGGGTCTATTCTACTCTGACACGTTGTTGCTGTAAATAAAAACTCAACAAACAGGCTGATGGAGAATTTGGCTTTCCTTGGTGTTTTTAATATATGTGTGTGTGTGTGTGTGTGTGTGTGTGTGTGTGTGTACGTGTGTTCTCACCTCACAGAAGAGAGTGTCATACACACTCCAGACAGTTTCCACAGTGGTGTTATTCAGCCCCGTTTTGTTCCTCACCAACTCTATGATATTCTGAAGACAAGAACAAAGCAGGCTCGTGAATAGTGTACCTCCAACTCTTACTCTTTATTCTCCAATGATAAAAAGTCATTTACAATCCTGTGAAAAAGAACATTTTCACAGGATTGTATGCATTCTTTGAAAAACCAAGTACACCCATGATTCAGTAGCTTGTAGACTGGAAGTAATCATTTTCTGTATGACTTTACTTCGTCTCTCGATTTTTACATGCTTAAAGGTGATTGGCCAATGATCTGTTTTATGGCCAGGTGTGGCTCGTTTTCACAGCAATCGATGAGAGAAAACGTCTAAAGTTAATTCCATTTGTTTAATTTCCTTATATTTATAATTAGCCATCATTATATAAGCATAAAAATATGAAATTGACTGCATTTCTAAATAGTTAATGCATATTATTTATATTAAATCTCTTGAATTAAAGCTGAGTCTATACGTCTGACCCAACAGTAATGGACAGATATACTACAGAAGAGAAGCGGTACCTGGTATGTTGCAGTGACGTTTAAAAATTCCTCCGTGTGTTCAGTTTCATTCATCAGCTGCTGGTAACGAGGACAGTCTTTCAAAGGAAATGAGAGAAGCTAAAAAAACAAAAAAAGACATATTTCAGACACCGACTAACTTTTTGCAAACATAAACAACTTCAAACAGGAGTGACTTCATACACTAACCCTCTCTTCACTTTGCGGCACAGTGTGGACAGGTATCGGCTGCCACTTCAGGTCAGGGTTGAAGACCTGCTGGCCGCTGGGAGGATAGAGACCTGGATGAGGGGAAAAAAAAAAAAATATAGTACGCCAAATGAGAAGAGTACCAGAAACAGCAGTATGAATATTAGAAAGAAGAGCTCTTCGGACCTGCGAGGTTGGCCTCGGCACTCATAAGGGTGCGATCGTAGTCTGTACTGCGAACTAAGATCTGAAGACAAAACGCATTAAGCATGTTAAGACGTATTATAGTTGAAATTTAGGATATCAACAGTTAAAAGTTAAATATTAAGAAACAAACTGCACAAAAACAGAGGCACTCTTCCGTCATATTACAGGAATTTGTGCGCTGGTGCGAACTCTGAAGAGGCCTCTTCTCTCAAATATTAACAAGAGTCACAGATTGACTTTAACAGCTTCATGACGACTTGTCATGTGGACTAAAAGTGAAAAGGAGGCTCCATCTCACCTCGTGCCGGTTGTAGGATGCATTGAGGAAGTTTTTGTATCGAGTCCTCAGAAACTGGCCCAGCTCAAAGTGCTGCTGCATCCCTATCTACAACGACAAATATGAAGAAAGTTACACTCCGGCTAAAGTAGCAGAACTGTAAAATCATGTATGTTAAAAATCTGAGTAGTATGGGCCAGCTGGTTGGTGTTGCTCAGGAGCCTGGCTGCAACGTTTGCTTTTATTTTTTGTACAAACTTGGAAAACACTGCTACAGTAATCTAGCTTGTACCCTGAACACATTTTTCTGTATCAGCTTTAGCTGTGTGACAGCTCTACTACACAAAGAACTGCCTGCTGTAGTAAATGTAGATTTAACAGGTTACTTTAGAAAAAAAGAAGTCTTGGTTATACCTGTGACAGCTGACCAAAGCCCTGCGGCCAGTCGCTCTCTTGGTGGGGGTCGGTGGGATAGGCTTTGACTGGTGATCTGTCGCCATGCCGAAACAACTGGAGAGGACAGAAGTCAAAGAAAGAGTGTCATGAAAAACTGGCATTTAAAACATATGAATATATTTTAATATTTTCAAATACTCAAAGCTGCACAAACGACACTGAAAGCCTGATAAACCTTGAAATATTATTTTCCAGCTTCATAAACGTATTTTTAAAGTCTACCAAAGGTGCTTTACATGAATTAAAATGAAATAAGCTCTTACTCTTGGTGGTTCTGAAATGGTAAATCAGTAAACAGGGTGTAGAAAATGTGTGTGTTTGCAACATCTGCAACTTATCTTGCATATACTGACAACAAAACCTTTGTTCTACTTTTAACAGTATCACTGGTGGACACAACACCCAGTCAGCAGACGCCTGACACTGTTTAGACAACACTATAATGTCAAACCATTAGGACAAATGGCTTTAACACCAGTCCCCTAAAAACAGCACGGATAACGAGTAAATGCAGTTTGTGTCATATTTAATAATAAGAAGGCTACAGTGAAACCTGTATTTATGAAGCAGGTCTTTTATGAACCCTAACATTGGTATGAGAGTTCATTACGATCAGTTTCAAGTAAAGGAGATCTTATTACAAGCAGTTCCACCCAAACATCCTACAATACACACCAAATGGTTTCAATTTTCAGCTTTCAAACTAGTGCTGGGCGATATGACGATATATATCGTGTGGATGATAGAAAAGTGTCTATCGTGCCATTTGTTTTCTATCGTTTCTAACCCTAATTTTATAAATTATTACATAAAATATATAATTAACCCTTTACAACCGGTCGGAGCAGGCACGCTCCGTTTTGCCTAACTATTTTTAAATCCCTGTAGAACTGGAACCACTTAAGGTAGCAATAATTTTTCTTTTGCATATGAAACCGTAGGAGTTGTACTTACATCTTATTCCATTAGCTTGCCCGAGGTCACGGTTTCCTTCCACATATAGCTTTGCAAAAATTGCATAAAAAGCACTTCCAGCAACAAAAACATAATATTCCAGAAACAGGCTTTGCCGATCCAATCAGCTGTTCATAACACTTCCTAGTTGGAATATAACTCAGCGCGAACTATCGCATGTCCGCCATTACCTGTCCGAAACCGGAAGTGACGTCATTTTCGCGGAAAATGTAGTTTTCTAGCTTCAAAGCCTATGTTGGTGTTTTTAAAAGTCATGTTTGACTTTATGCTTTTCTGTATCGTTTCTGGGATGCTTAGAAGTCAAATTACACTGTTGGAAATAGTTTATTTTGATGCACATGCTGTGTTTTTGCAAATTTGCATTTATTTATTTTCATTTTTCCTGTAGTATATAAAAATTAGTGTATCTCAAAAATAAAACTATGAAGACACTCAAAATAAATTTCTCGTGGTTGGAAACTATTTTGTGCAACTTTTTTGTATTTACAGTTTTGAGGGATAAGCCTCTGAAATTTCTCTAACTAGAAATATATGTAAAAAACAAAAACGATTTTCAATTTTTTTGTAGTTTATTGCACTTTTTTGCAATTTATGTAATTACTATGGACTTAATGCATACATATTATTAAAATTTGGGCTATAACGGTTGTATTGATGTATAGCAACTAGAAATGCTCCCACAAATGGCACTACAGCATGTAAAATGTAAAGATAAGCTCTGGCGGACTTGGTTCTATGGTAGGTCTTAAAGGGTTAAATAGCCTGTGGCAAATATATTAGTGTTGTCTTCTCACTATACATACTCTTAACTTTATGCAAGAGAAGATAAAGTATAAAAAAAAAAATGATATTTTTTCGCAAAGAAACTCCGTCTTGTGTTTTTGACACATGGTGCTGCTGTACGTGCACCCGGATTTGCAACATGCTTTACGGTAACTCAAAACAAAGACTGCACCCTCTCCACTCGCTGTTTACAGACTGCATACTTTCCAGATGAGCACAGGTCAGGTGGTATATCATGATATATATCGTTATCGTGATATAAAATAATTCATATCGTGATAAATATTTTTTCCATATCGCCCAGCACTATTTCAAACCACTAGAGAAATGCTGCTTTCTAGTTTACACAAGTGTCCCAACTCTATTTGAAGAGTGGATGATCCCTTTCTAATCTTATCTGTTCTACAATACAGTCATGGCTCTACAGGTAAGTTTCTAAGAATGAGTCCAGGTATATCCTGATCTCCTATTTCACACTATGGCAACATTTTTGTTGCCAATGCCTGGAAAAACCCATTGGGAACATGTGACCTGGAGCTCTCCCCCAATACACAAGTGTTAAAAAACAGGCAACTTTCCCTTGTCAGTTGGTAGCCTTAGACATGCAAAAAACATCCTAATGTGCACCACCCATAAAGCAAGGAAAACACATATGCACTGGAAGACAACAGAAAACGGTACATCTTGCAGTGTATAGCTCATTGTTGCCTCTTGAAGACAATAACTTCCTTATTCTTTAAACACTTTGTTTTTCTTTAATGAGGCATGCTGGTGTTCCCGATCATCTGTAAATAATGGCTCTTTTGTAGTTTGTGCATCTGTTCTTTGACTATTGGGCTCATTCTACACTATCATCACTGTAACCTACATTTACACATTAATTGTTCGGGGTTTTTTAGTGTTTGTACTATTGGCCAAGCAATCACTTGACAGGACCAATAAAACAGTGTGTATCGACAGAGCTCATTCCAACCTCATTAAGTTAGCTAAGTTGTCACAGGTTAGGCCTGTCATGCAGTTTCTTGTTTGCCAGCAGTGACATTAACATTACAGCCCACAACACCTCAGAACGTTTCTTACTAAAGTAATGATAGACACTTGCTAACAGAGTTAGCATGTAGTGAGGATTCCTGTAGTGGCTTCGTCTGAAGTCAGTGCACACCGTGCTATCTAATACTTTGAAGTTGACATATTCTCTCAGTGTGCAGTCTTAGAACGGGTTAGCATTGCAGCCTTCTAGTTCAATACGATACTAGCTGCTGGTGAGAGGCAAAACATTTAACCTACCTACTAATTTCCTAATGATAATTATTCCTGAATGTATTATTTTGCCGATTTTTCTAAAAGACTCCAAAGACTTCTGCCAGATGTCATTCCTACAGAGAAAACCATACATGTTGACAAGTAACCGATGGTTACAGAAGACCTCCTAAATTACAAATGTAGTTCCGCAACCGTCTACACACTGTGGAATTCCGCACAGCTTTCGCGGCGTTTCAGCACCTTCAACGTTACTCACCACAGTCGTATATACTAGTTTTTTTTCTGCCGCGGCTCGTCCACACACACAGGTCAGTGTGAAAACAAAGAGCACCGCAGCTGGCACCATGTTTCTGTCTGTGTCAGCAGAGCGCTAACCTGTCTTGGCTTCAGCGGCTAACTGGCTCGATTTCCTCTCTTGTGCGCGCTGGGTCAAGCCAGCAGCAGACTCGAATTACATCGGAAGTCGTAACATAAACTGGCATTTTTTTAAAGGAAATTAAATTTAAAAAGAGGAACCATTGAGGTGGGTGTATTTCAGCTATTTTCATATGTATTTATAAAACCGACGATGATATTTTTCATCCACATTTGCTCCATAATTACTGGGGCAGATTTTATTTCGAAACGATAAACGGAAGTGAGAGCAGCGAGCAACCCCCGACAGTCCTTAGTGTGATTCAGTGATAAAGTACAGTATCACCGCAAATATGGTGACATTTCTTAGTTAGATTTAGATTTAGTATACATAATGAGTTTCAGTAATATAAATAGATTACATAATTTTTATACAATTTATATATTAGATTATTTTACATTATACTGTTTGCTGTTTGGTGTACGTTGTGTTTTTTAACAGCTTTAACATAAGAATTTATTTACATAAATAGAACTGAGCGAAGGGATTTATATGAAATGCAACGTGGAAGCCAAATGCAGGAGTTACATTAATATTTGTTTGTTTGTTTATTTGTTCATTATTAGATTTTGTCTGTAACCGGAGTTTTTGTCTTTTCCTAAGATTGTTATTCAGTTGCGCCGTTCTCATTTTTTAAATCATGCGTTTCATGCTGGCATTGACTGTTTTAGTCCCTTTCACTTAGTTGGAAAAAAAAACAAGAAAACAATCACACTAATTTGGCTCAAAATTTCACAATGTTCACGATTTCAAGTTTGTGTTTGATAGCAATTACTTAAAAATGATAACATAATAAATGAGACGAATTCAATTTTTTAAAAAGTTGAGACTTTACATTTTCCAGTCACTGAGTTTCATATTGGGTTGCAGTTTTCCTTCTCAGGCACTAGAGGTCCCTGTTGAGCTATTTGCAAACCGTCTGACACGTTACTCTGACAGGAGACTTCCTGCTCTGCAGAATTAAATAAGCTGTAAAGGTTATTTCAAAATATTGTTGATATAAAAAGCTGCCTAATTTTTATTTTATTACACACATACTTTATGTAATGGTCATTCACTGTAATCAGTAATGTAATCACTAAGGCATTTGTGTCATCCATTTGAGGAGCGTGTTAATTAAAAGGTAATAAAGTTGAAAATTAATCAATTACAATTTAAATGATAATATATTGAGTTATTTCATTTATTGAGACATTTATAAAACAAAGATGCAAATCATGTCTTTGTTCATAATTTACTAATTATTTACTTTCCATATGTCTTTCAGGTAGCCCAGGTCAATAGGTCACTGTTGTTTTACGTGAGCATCAGTCAGGAAAGTGTTAAAAGTTCAAGCTGCATGTGTGGAAGATTTTAAACGGCTTTATGTGCAGCAAAGCAGTAAACATTGGAAACCTTTGATTTGGAGCTGAGCCTTCTGCCTGAGCCTGGCTGTGAAAAGCAGCTTTGTTGGCAGCAAGAAGTGCAAAGCTCAAAGATGTTTACACCACAGCTACCGATCCTCAGGAGGGCTCAAAGAGCTTTCTTTATCTTTTGTCATCGTACAATAGTAAAGTAAAATGAGGGCCTTAAAATTGTGCAAATTAACAGGTATTTATCTGTTGGTTTATTTGTCTATAAAATACTTGTAGGAAGCTGTACCAGTACAAACATGACAGTACAACAGAAGAGTAGGAAGAAAATCGTAACATAAACAACAATTATGCATTACACTTCATTTTCAAGATTGTTACAAATTGCTTTGTGGATTTGCTTCTGAAGAACTCCTATGTTGGCACAGCAGTTGAGGAGGAGGGAAGGAGTAAACCAGCTGATAAGAGAGACTCAGGGGAGCAGAGGGGACGTGACAGTACTGTGGCTGGATCTTTCCAATGCCCATGGCTTGATCCCATACAAATTAATGGAAATATCCCTGTCCAGCTGTTATACTTTTAAGAAGATCCAAAGTCTCATCCTTTACTATTACAACACTTTTTGTCTGAGGGCGTCTTCAAGGACAGTAGCATCATGGCACGGGTTGGAAAGGCATCATAGCTGCCTGTAGATCTCAATTCACCTGTTTGTGTGGGCCACAAACTTGATCATCAAGTTGGCTGAGGTGGCGCCAAAAGGCCAGTGTCCAAGTAAGGGAGCCGCCAACCTCCAATTAGAGGATTAATTTATGACCTGATTGCCACAATGAAGAAGATAACGGATAACAGAGAAAACACTTCCTCAAACACCAGCGCTTTCAGAAATACATCTACCGTAATGAAATTTATTGGCTACTGTTGTGTAGTCTGTTATTGTAAATTTAAATGTTTAATAAATTTGGAAATTAATTTCTACAAATCAGAGCTGCACCTTCTAATGTGGGATGGATGCAAATTCTTCCAACAAAACCAGGTTTTCCCCCAAAAGTCTTCCGATTTTTTAAGTCTTATTTTGAAAATTTTTAAGCTTTTTTTGTAAATTACTAATGGAACAAGTCATACAGCTACAAGAGAAATACGTGCATCTTTTTTTTTAGCCCTGCTAGCTGCATGACTTCATGATTAAAAAGCTCCTCTAATCCAGGCCTTTTCCTTTTCAAAGGGAGTTGTTTCTTTCCACTGTCACCAAGTGCTTGTTCATAAGCGATCACCAGATTGTTGGGGTTCCCTCTCTAATATTTCAAGGTCTATACCTTATAATATAAATTCAATTCAATTCAATTTTATTTATATAGCGCCAAATCACAACAAAAGTCGCCTCAAGGCGCTTTATATTGTACAGTAGATCGCACAATAATAAATACAGAGAAAAACCCAACAATCATATGACCCCCTATGAGCAAGCACTTTGGCGACAGTGGGAAGGAAAAACTCCCTTTTAACAGGAAGAAACCTCCGGCAGAACCAGGCTCAGGGAGGGGCAGGGCCATCTGCTGCGACCGGTTGGGGTGAGAGAAGGAAAACAGGATAAAGACATGCTGTGGAAGAGAGACAGAGATTAATAACAGATATGATTCGATGCAGAGAGGTCTATTAACACATAGTGAGTGAGAAAGGTGACTGGAAAGGAAAAACTCAATGCATCATGGGAATCCCCAGCAGCCTACGTCTACTGCAGCATAACTAAGGGAGGATTCAGGGTCACCTGGTCCAGCCCTAACTATATGCTTTAGCAAAAAGGAAAGTTTGAAGCCTAATCTTGAAAGTAGAGATAGTGTCTGTCTCCCGAATCCAAACTGGAAGCTGGTTCCACAGAAGAGGGGCCTGAAAACTGGAGGCTCTGCCTCCCATTCTACTTTTAAATACTCCAGGAACAACAAGTAAGCCTGCAGTGTGAGAGCGAAGTGCTCTAATAGGGTGATATGGCACTACAAGGTCATTAAGATAAGATGGGGCCTGATTATTTAAGACCTTGTATGTGAGGAGCAGGATTTTGAATTCAATTCTGGATTTAACAGGAAGCCAATGAAGGGAAGCCAAAACAGGAGAAATCAGCTCTCTCTTTCTAGTCCCTGTCAGGACTCTTGCTGCAGCATTTTGGATCAGCTGAAGACTTTTCAGCGAGTTTTTAGGACATCCTGATAATAAAGAATTACAGTAGTCCAGCCTGGAAGTAATAAATGCATGAACTAGTTTTTCAGCGTCACTCTGAGACAGGATATTTCTCATTTTAGAGATGTTGCGCAAATGGAAGAAAACAGTCTTACATATTTGTTTAATATGTGCGCTGAAGGACATGTCCTGGTCAAAAATGACTCCAAGGTTCCTCACAGCATTACTGGAGGCCAAGGTAATGCCATCCAGAGTAAGAATCTGCTTAGATACCATATTTCTAAGATTTTCAGGGCCGAGTACAATAACCTCAGTTTTATCTGAATTAAGAAGCAGAAAGTTAGCGGCCATCCAGGGCTTTATGTCTTTAAGACATTCCTGCAGTTTAACTAATTGGTGTGTGTTACCTGGCTTCATGGATAGATAGAGCTGCGTGTCATCTGCATAGCAGTGAAAATTTATGCTATGTCTTCTAATGATGCTGCCTAGGGGAAGCATGTATAATGTAAATAGAATTGGTCCTAGCACTGAACCCTGTGGAACACCATAATTGACCTTAGTGTGTGAAGATGACTCTCCATTTACTTGAACAAATTGGAGTCTATTAGATAGATATGATACAAACCACTGCAGCACAGGTACCTGTAATACCTACAGCATGTTCTAATCACTCTAATAGGATATTATGGTCGACAGTATCGAACGCTGCACTGAGGTCTAGCAGGACAAGCACAGAGATGAGTCCACTGTCAGAGGCCATAAGAAGATCATTTGTAACCTTCACTAAAGCTGTTTCTGTGCTGTGATGAGCTCTGAAACCTGACTGAAACGCTTCAAATAAGCCATTCCTCTGCAGATGATCTGTTAGCTGTTTGACAACTACTCTTTCAAGGATGTTTGATATGAAAGGAAGGTTGGAGATTGGCCTATAATTAGCTAAGACAGCTGGGTCTAGAGATGGCTTTTTAAGTAAAGGTTTAACTACAGCCAGCTTGAAGGCCTGTGGTACATAGCCGATTATTAGAGATAGGTTGATCATATTTAAGATTGAAGAATTAATTAATGGCAGGACTTCTTTGAGCAGTTTTGTAGGAATGGGGTCTAAAAGACACGTTGATGGTTTGGAGGAATTAATTATTGAAGTTAACTCAGAAAGATCAATTGGAAAAAAAGAGTCTAACTTAACATCGATGGTACTAAAAGTAGCTGTAGATAATATTACATCTGTGGGATGATTATTGGTAATTTTTTCTCTAATGATAAAAATTTTATTTGTGAAGAAGTTCATGAAGTCATTACTAGTTAACGTTAAAGGGATTGTTGGCTCAGTAGAGCTCTGACTGTTTGTCAGCCTGGCTACAGTGCTGAAGAGAAACCTGGGGTTGTTCTTATTTTCTTCAATCAGTGACGAATAGTAAGATGTTCTGGCTTTGCGGAGGGCTTTCTTATAAAGCAGCAAACTATTTCTCCAGGCTAAATGATGATCCTCTAAATTTGTGACACGCCATTTCCTCTCCAGCTTACGAGTTATCTGCTTTAGGCTACGTGTTTGAGAATTATACCACGGAGTCAGGTACTTCTGATTTGAGGCCTTAGTTTTCACAGGAGCTACAGTATCCAGAGTCGTACGTAGTGAGGAGGTAAAATTATTAACAAGATAATCGACCTCTGTTGGAGTAGCGTTCAGATAGCTGCTCTGCTCTATGTTGGTACAGGGCATTGAAGATGATAACAGTGGGTGGATTATATTCTTAAACTTAGTTACAGCACTTTCAGAAAGACATCTACTTTGATAAAGTCTACTCTCCACTGCTGTGTAATCAATTATTGTAAATGTAAATGTTATCAGGAAATGATCAGACAGCAGAGGGTTTTCAGGAAACACTGTTAAAGCACCATTAGGTTGCTGTTATTGTGATGGTGCTATATATCTAAAATTTATTTGTGAGGCAGCACGGTGGCACGGTGGTTAGCACTGTTGCCGCACAGCAAGAAGGTCCTGAGTTCAATTCCACCTTCAGGCCGGGGTCTTTCTGTGTGGAGTTTGCATGTTCTCCCCGTGTTTGCGTGGGTTCCCTCCGGGTACTCCAGCTTCCTCCCACCGTCCAAAGACATGCAGTTTGAGGGGATAGGTTAATTGGATAATCCAAATTGTCACTAGGTGTGAATGTGTGAGTGAATGTGAGCGTGAATGGTTGTCTGGCCCTGCGACAGACTGGCGACCTGTCCAGGGTGTACCCCACCTCTCGCCCTATGACAGCTGGGATAGGCTCCAGCGCCCCCCGCGACCCTGGAAAGGATAAGCGGAAGCGAATGGATGGATGGATATTTGAACTGCACTGTGTCAAAATTGAGCAAACATTAGCAAACAGACGAGCGTCTGGGGTTTAGCATCATAATAGATGGCTTTTCTTTTAAAGACCACCATGGCCAATATGCGTGATGTATCGAAGACGAGGTCCAGTGTGAAAAACTTTTAATCACTCCTTTAGTACATTAGCAAAGAAAGCCTCCTAATGACGAAGAGAAGATGTCAAATCCAGTTTAATAAAACGGGCAAGCTAAACAAGTTCAGGGTAACAGCTATGAGAAATCACTCTGCTGAATGAATGTTGGAAGTTTAACCTTTCTGCTGCATGCTACATTCATTTTTCATTCCTTTTTAATCACGCTGCAGAAATTGACAGTTAACCATCTCACACAGAGATTTTTTTTTTTTAATTTTTTGTTATTAATAAATATTTAATGTGTTTCTTTTTAAATCAAGGTGTAGGGGTATTTTCCCAAGAGCATTAACAGGTGTTTTTTTAGCCAATACAAACATAAGACTTTATAGAATATGATGCATCACTGTAGATTAAACCGTATGAAAGTATGAAATGTTTGACATCAGTTTTAACAACTTCAGCAGTCATTTCAATCCCTGTCACGCTGATAGAAGACATTTATTCTGCTGAAGAGTTATTTGAAGTTTTGATCATTTATGTACAATTTGCCAGTAATGCAGTTTTACATGTTTTATTGCTTCTGCGAGCTAATAATAAATATTTTGGGTGAATATATTTCACATTTATGTAACTACACAAGTCTTTGCAATTCTTCAGCCAGAAAGGTGAAGACGTCCATTTGTACAGCAAGCTGGAGAATGGATAAAAGACAGGCAGCACATTATGTTGTAATGTGGTCTAACTTGTCCTGTTTAACAGTGGAAAAAGATGTTTGTGTATGTTTGTGTCAGTGTGGAGGTGGTGGGGGCACAGTCTCTGCTTGCCTTTCAGTAAAGTCACCACATGGTACTGATTAAAAGGGCTAAATATAAAGCTTTGTACTGATCATGGTATCACGCTCCCTTCACTCTTCCATTTGCCACCGTTTTACTTTACTAATAGTGCAACTACGACTATTAACACTGGATTTTACTGGTTTAAAAAAGATGTAAAAATAAACACATTTATTTTAAGAAACTTTATTTTGATCTGCTGTAAACATATCAGATTTTCACCCAAAGAATTCAGAATCATTAATATTATCACAATAGCTACAGAAAACATGAGGAACAATAACTTTAGTATCAGTTAAACTTTGTTAATGATGTGTTTGGCAAATTAATTACAATCAGAATTTGAGTATAGGGATGTTTACTAAAAAGACACTATTTTATCCCTAATGCTGTCAATACTGGACGTTGAAAAAACAATAATTACTAAGTAAGCGGTCTTTGAGTTGTATCGGGACCATAAATCAGTGAATAAAGTTCACTGAGCTCAGAATTAACCAGAGCCGGAAAGAATCCTCAAACATCCTACGTTAATCATGTTATTACTTTATTGTTATCATACTCTGCTTTCATGACAAAACAGGCAGCTTGTTTTTAACATGAAGTGAAAGTTACTGAGCTGAGACATAAACTGAAAGCGAAATAGGAGCGAGCGAGTTAAAACTGTAAACCACACCTTTGGCACATTGTTTACATGTATAGTATTCACTCAGTCAGTATCATTAAGGTTTTTATTCCTCATTAGAACATTATTTTGAAACACAAGTAATGATGGGTTGTAAAATCATTTAGATAAAAGGGAAACCTATCAAATATTTACCCAGAGTACGCTTTCTGAAGTTGTCTACGGTGAGTTATGAAAAAAAATAAATTAGGGGCATAAATCATTCTTCATGTTTCTCTATGTCATAATCGCATTACTCTGAATATAGTTTTGCTATTCAAACTATGCTATATCCATTAGTACTGAGGCCTAAAAGGTGCATCAGACAAAATTAACAAAATCAAAATTTAGGCTTTGGATTAGGACACTTGGAGAAGGTGTAAAATTGGTTTTATTGCATTTTTAACTGAGCTTACACTAAAGATGGAAGAGACCACGTGTCGTACAGAGGTTTAAAAAAACATCCAATGGGTGCTTAAATAAACCCTGTATGTGTCATTCCCATCAACAGCAAAACAACCGTATTCGGCACCCTTCTTGTTGTCGCCAAGGCTGCCAGTCAAATGTCAACAACAGTCCCTTTGTTAATTTGTTGCTGCCTGCAGCTGTTTCTATCTGTGGTCCAACATCAAAGTCCTGGTGGAGGTGTTTATGCTTTTGCTCTTATCTCAGATTATAGGTGGTAGCTAATGCTGAAAACACATGCAGAAAAATAAGGAAATCACACATCAACAACAGCAATAATAATAATGTGAACAATGGTGATTAGAGGAGGATTAGCCTTAATCTTAAGCATCTATGTGTTTGCTTATAGGAGGCAGATATGCTCATTACCCTCCAGTCGCACTGACACCTCAGAGATGGACGTGTAATCTACTTGTTGGGAGATTATACAAAAAACAACAATCCCAGGGTATTGTTTCAGTGGGAACGACGCCCCCTCGTTGATCTCACTAATGATCATTAAGATCACAAGAAGAATTACTGACAAAATTACCGAGATTATCTGATGAACAGATGCCTGTGAGCTTCCTGCTGGGCCCTTCACAGCCTAATGCTGTGTGCAGGGGTGCTCCTGTTAATGTGTAAATATGTACACTGTAAATATGATCCAGGGAAAGTTTTGCTTTGTTTTCCCCGAATCACATGCTGTGCAGTGAGCCCAAGAAAACAGACGATGGCAGCATTTCCGCAGAATTTGCTCGCACATAAGCCTCTGTGGTGTTTACTTCAGCCTTTCCCACTATTCTCTGTGAGATGGCTGTTTTTCATTCAGTGTGAACATTTTGGAAATAAAGTGCAACATAAGCATAAAGGAATACCAAACCCAAGACTAAAACAAAAGAATTCCCCACCATTCTCTGCTTTTTCATTCCCCATCATAAAAAAAAGATCGTTTTTAAAGAGCTAATCACCCTAATTATCACCGAATATAGTCGGGCAGTTGGATGTGAGCATAAATGGAGATGTGCTCAAATAGGAAACACAAGGTTCCAGTTGGATAGGAATACCCACAGGTATAAAAATAGGCCACAACACTCCTTATATAATAAGTGGGACGTCAGGGTTGTTTACAGCGTCCCCGTTTGAGAAATAAAGGGTTACAATCCAGCATTATGCTGCACATTTCAAATCCCCCATTAATCCAAATGGGCTCAACTGGCCTGCCAATCACATCGACAAACATGGATATATTTTGAAGTGAGGTGTCGGTGTTTTAAAAGAAAAACAGAAAAGAAAAAAGAAAACACCCCGGAGGGGGCGGGATGGGGGTAGTGGGGGTGCATGACGCTTTCGTTTTACAGTGGGAAATAGGAATTCACGTTCCTCAATGGACTCGCTGGTATTTTCGTTTTCTACGTGAGAGAGGTTGCTGTTGGAGAAGCAGGGAGGGAGGCGGGGTTTGCTTCTTTCAAGTGAGTAAAACAGCCAATAGTCGGCGACGCTTTGGCGTGACGGACAGGCACGGCCCCTGCAGGACGCCCCGCCCACATATGACTCTGTGTTTTATTCTGTTTTTAGAGCAGCAGCGTCACATGTTGTTTTTCTCCTGGATCGGATCAGTCTGGTCCCCACTGCACTGTTGCTTCTGCTGTGGCGGACATATCCTGCAATGGATTAGAGATTTTTTTTTTTTTTTTTACGGTTTGTATTATATATTTATAAATAATTTCTTTATTTTGCGTTTTGCTGTGAGTTTCGAACAAAAAAAGCAAGAGGAATTTGCTGATCTGGACTTGAAAAGAAAAGCGGAGGGAAAATGGCAAGTCCTCCGGCGACGGGAGGACACCTGTTATCTAATGGGACGAATGGGGTGAAGAAGTGCGGATACCTGAGGAAGCAGAAGCACGGACACAGGCGATTTTTTGTGCTCCGGGAGCCGATCGAGCGCTGCCCGGCCCGCCTGGAGTATTATGAGAGCGAGAAGAAATGGAGAAACAAGTCCGCCGCGAAACGGGTTATAACTTTGGACTCCTGTCTGTGCGTAAACAAACGCGCCGACGCCAAACACAAGCACCTCATCGCCCTCTACACCAAGGACGAATACTTCGCCGTAGCTGCAGACAACGAGCAGGAGCAGGAGAGCTGGTACAGGGTTTTGACTGATTTAATAGCTGAGGGGAAAGTGTATGACAGTCCTGCTTCCACCTCCTCTCTAGTTGGCTTTGAAGAGGCCAGTTACGGACTTCTCACTCCAGCAACACCTACCTACAAGGAAGTATGGCAGGTCAACTTGAAATCCAAAGGTTTGGGTCAGGTGAAGAACCTCACTGGAGTGTACAGGCTGTGTTTGTCCAGCAGGACCATCAGCTTTGTGAAACTGAACTCTGAAACAGCTGCTGTCAGTTTACAGCTCATGAATATCAGGAGATGTGGCCACTCCGACAGCTTCTTTTTCATAGAGGTTGGCCGCTCTGCGGTCACGGGGCCCGGGGAGTTCTGGATGCAGGCGGAGGACTCGGTGGTGGCGCAGAACATCCACGAAACCATCCTGGATGCCATGAAGGCCATGAAGGAGCTGTCTGAATTCAGGCCGAGGAGCAAAAGCCAGTCTGCTAGCACCAACCCCATCTCTGTGCCCACGCGGCGCAACCTCAACAACCTCCCCCCAAGTCAGACGGGCCTGGTGAGGAGATCCAGAACCGACAGCATGGCAGCCACATCCCCAGGGAGGAAGGTCACGCCCTGTCGGATAAGAACGTCCAGCGAGGGAGACGGAAGTGTGACCCGGCCTGTGTCAATGTCCATATCTGTGAACGGGAGTCCCACCAGTCCAAACTCTGGGATTCCCCTGAACAGGTCCCACACCCTCAGCAATGGGCGCACCTGCAGGATGCTGGAGTCCACATACAACCTCCATCACAGCCGATCGATGCCGGCGTCCAACTCCCCTCCTGCTGTCTCCAGCCCCATTAGCATGTCTCCACGAGGGGGGGCCAGGATCTCTACTCCCGACAAAGCTAGGCGCCCCTTCAGCTGCAGTGCCTCCATCTCGGGCTCTCTCAGTGACACTGGCTTCATGCTGTGTGATGATTACAGTTCCAGCCCAGGTGAACTCCGGTTCCTCCCCTTTACTCGCAGTGACACCCCCGATTCCCTGTCCAGCACTCCTCCGTCCCGTGACACTAGTGACCCCTGTGGCTATATGATAATGGAGGGAGTAAATGGGAGCAGGTGCAACAGGGGTGAGGGTCTGGCTTACAGGAAACGAACACACTCTCTCACCACACCGCGTCAACAGAGGGTGGTGGCGCCGTTGTCCTCAGCCTCTCTGGATGAGTACACGCTTATGAGGATGACCCATGGACAGAACTCCCACTCTGCCTCACCCAAAGTTTGCTACCCGGAGGATTACGGTGATATTGAAATTGGTTCATCCAGGAGCTCCAGCAGCAACCTTGGTGACGATGGCTATATGCCCATGACACCAGGTATAGCACCTCAGTCTGGCAAGGCAGACAACTACGTGCCTATGAGCCCCATGTGCGTCTCAGCACCGAAGCAGATTGTGAACCCTAGGGTGCATCCTCAGGCGGCTGCCAGTGGCAGCTACAAGACCAACTCCCCTTCCTCCAGTTCCCTAGAAGACAACGGATACATGAGAATGTGGTGTGGCTCTAAATCCTCCATCGAAAGCCCAGATAGACACAGTGAATACATGAACATGTCCCCTGGAAACCCACCTCCACTCCAGACTCCACCAGATTACTGCTTGGGCCTGCTGGCTGCTGAACCCACATCAGTTAGATCAGCATATCAGACCGGCTCCCTCACACTACCTGCTAAACTGCAGGCCTCCAAGAATGAAGATAACAGCCAGTATGTGCTGATGAGTCCCCAGAGTTTGAGGCAGAGACCTGGGGAGTCTGACTATTATTCAGTGATGCAGCCCAGTGCAGCTCACTCCTCACCACTGTGCCCCTCAGCACCCTCCCCAATCAGACACAGCCGGGCTGAGAACCTCTCCTACAGGGGGAGGCTGGGCAGGCCTAACAGGCTGTCTCTGGACACCCTCAGAACCCTGCCCAGCATGAATGAACATCCCCTCCCAGGGGAGCCTAGGAGCCCTGGGGAGTACATTAACATCGACTTCAGTGGTGCCAGATTCTCTCCGCCCTCTGTCATATCCACAGAGAGCCAGTCATCATCACTGGGCTCCAGCGGTGGGGGTCCTGGGAGGTCATCTCTAGCAGACTACATAAACCTGGAGCTGGGATCACACTCACCCAAGGAAGCTGACACTCCTGCTGAGCGCTTGGACACACTCCCAGAGCTAACCTTGTGCCCCTGCTCGGAGGAGGATGGCGTATACCATGTGGATAGTGAGAAAGACTCCCAGGGCCTCAGTGATGAGGTGAAAAATGATTACACTGAGATGACATTTGGGATGACCAGTTTGCCCCCACAGCTCGTACCTCTGAATGCAGCAAGGTGTGTGTCTGTTTGTTGTGTTTTATCACTAATTATTATTCATTTAAAGTATTTGGTTGTGTGTTTTAGTAAAAATCCTGGTTCACTGCAGGTGGCCACAAAACATCATTTATATTTAATTCATATTTAGTTTTAGTCACATTTTTAGTTACTTTTATCTTAATTTCTCTGCTTCTGTTTTCCAGTAGTCAGGGCAGCAGAGAGAAGATGCTCTCCATGGAAGACCAGGGTATTCCAGAGCACATCGGGGTCTTCCTGCTCGGTCCAACCTCCTCCTCCACAGTGGACCCTGACTGCTCTGCCAAGGTAATCAGGGCAAATCCACAGGGACGCCGGCGCCACAGCTCTGAAACATTCTCCTCTACTGCCACTGTGACCCCGGTCTTCACATCCTTTGCTCGTGGCGACGCCGTGAAGAGGCACAGCTCAGTGGAAAACATCTCGTCACGGAGCAGCGAGGGTTCCGACGAGGAGTACGGCAGCCCTGAGAACCGGCAGAGCTCAGCGGGTTACCCCAATGGACTCAACTATATTGCCTTGAACCTAGAGAAGTGTGAGGACCTGGTTGGCTTCAAACCCACCAGCAGCTGCAAAGGGGGCATCAATGGATTGCACAGCTCACCATATGTCTGCCTGGGATTCAAGGAGGCCGCAACCACTGCCAAAGGTGGGTGAGGTTTATGTCAGATACTGCTGAATAAAATATCCAAACAGTCAGATTTTAGCACAGGCAATGAAGGGTTTCAGGAATGTGAGAGGCATCTCTTTAATTAAAAAGAAAGCGGTACTGCACAGATGAAAAATTTGTGAGGAAAAAAAACATGAGAGAAGGCAGACTTGAATTTCCTCTGGATTCAAATTCAAACTGGCCCTCAGCAGCTGATGCTGCCTTCAATTGCTCTTTTTAAGCTTCTACTTTTGAGTTCTTCTGTGAGTAGTTAATCTTCTTGTGCTTAAATGTTAGCGTGCTACTGGGAATTGGGAGTATCCACATAAAGCGAGGAAAGCAGCAGCAATTCTAAAGATACTCTTAACTGCTTTTAAGATCGCTAACATAGAGAATTTGCAGTATTTCCCACAACATGTGAACACACCATGTGACTGCTATGAAACGTGACCAAGCTGAGGGCTGTGAAGTAAACAAGCACCATGACAGAGCAGGATGCTGCCTCGCTGTTGCTGTCGTGGGCTGAAGATACCAAAAATACAAGCTCAGAATTCCACCGACGCTTATAAAGAATGGAAGTTTGTTGCAAAAAAGGGCAGAAATGACAAATTAGAGATTCATTTTAAACCTCATGCAAAAAAAAAAAAATCCAGAGCAACTAATAAGTCATGAAATATTTATTTGTGAAGTGTATGTAACTGGTTTACTGTGGATGGTTATTAGCAGGCATAACCCAGTTGTTGATGTCACGGGAATCCTAGTGGAGGCTTCCTGTCAGCCGTAATGTCTCTCTGAGCCGCAGGCATTTCCGGCTGTTGTTTTTCAGTTGGGTAGGCATTAGGATGTGTTGCACATCAATGTGACCTCTATATAGACCCCTTATTCCCACCATCCTGTGATCAATACTGCGTCCCAGAATATCCCAGTGAGCAAAACAAAAGCCCCAGTGTGGGGCAGTAGACGAAAGGATCACAAACACAAAGTGCTGTGGAGTGGGGGGCAGCAGAGTTTTGACTTTAAAGCTAAGTGTGACTCTTTGACCCCTTTGCCGTCCATCTGAGACATGCAGCTCACATGTGCTTGCGAGCACGTAGAGGTTGGAGGGGGTGGAGGGATGTTGTACCCCCCAATGTGAGGCCCAGTGTAAATGGATATATGTGTGTGTCCTTGTGAGCAATGACTAGGGGAAAACGACAAAGCAGGGCCATCAGGTAACTGGATGTCATGGTCTGCATTCCTGGCTGAGCTGGTTAGGAAAAGTTGCTGTGAGAGGGGGTTTGTTTTTCTCTGGCTCCAGGCCGATTGAACAGACGGTGGCTTTTATTTCACCAGAAGCCCTCCCTTGTGTGAGGAGGTTGGATTTTTAGGATGCAGAAATAGGGGGGGGGGGGTTAAGTTATTAGTATTTGGAGAGTCAGTGGCGCTCTGGTAAATAAAGCGTAATGTGACAATACCGAGCCCCCCCACATGAAAAATCTGCTTGATTTCCCCCAGGAGTGCTCTCTCCTGCTCTCTTTCAGCTTGCAATTGTGCGCCATCTTTGACCGTGACATGTTTGTTTTTGTCTCTGCTGGCTTGCACGTGTCCCCTACTCATGTTTTTGACAAGTGCTAGTATTTTTATGACACTAATAAAGCTTTTGAATTGACTATGGAGAGGAAGGGGAAAGGGGGAGGGAACATACATGTGGACTCTAGCACGTACACATAGGGTGGTTTTTTTTCTTTTCTGTCTCTGTTTCTTCTTTTTTTTTTTTTTTCCGGCGGTGGAGCCTGTATCCGTGAACGCTTGGCAAAGATGTGCACAGACAGACGGGGGGGGTAGGCTGTGTTGTTTTCCAGTGCTGCCTGCCTGCCTGTTTGCGGGAGAGCGAGTAAATGCGTGCATAATGGGGCAGGATGGCACGTGCACTCCGCTGCCCTTCTGCCTCATTAGTCTGTTCACTTAGAAGAAGTAAGACAAGCAGAGAGAGAGAGAAGGAGGCGGGGGAGGCAGAGTGCTCGGTAGAAAGGGGAGGGGAGGCTCTCTGGCTTTTTAGAGGAACAAATAGACTCATCTGCGAGGCCCCTCTTCCACTGAGGTGCATTCTGGGAGAGCGGGAGCCCTTGTTTACCCGGTTCCTCTGCTGCGCGGTGAAGCGGGGTGAAGGAGGTCAGAGCATTCTGCAAGGGAGGATTTTGGCACCGTGCCCCGCTGGCGGAGGGCTTTGATCCTGTGTTTGTGGGGACGGCACACTGGGCTCCTGGACCGTGTGCCACTCTGACCCAAAAGTCTGCAGGTTTTCATTACAGACAAATACTCCTGCTGATTAGTTTTACACTCGCAGATAAATGCAGTTTGGCTGGGTGGGTAACTTTCACTCTAAAGTGAGGATCAAAGCAACTAAACACCCAAATTGCTCCTCCTTCCATGTGACAACCTTGCATTTTGAAAAAACGTGACGTGCTGCTTCCTGGTTTGTTGTTTTTTTTTTTGTTTGTTTTTCTCTATGCTCCACCTCCAGTGAGCTTAGATGCCTGGCATAAGGGTCAGGAGTTTGTTTACCTCCTGTTTTGTCAGGGAGCCAGGCCATGTGACTTGGAGGCGGTTTTACTGCCGCTCTTACCCAAGCTGGCTGTCTCCACTTGCGGCCCTGGCTAGCCGCAGCTCAGCCAGGTGGATGTTCTGTACCAGACTCAGATTAGTCAAGTCAGCCATCTCTGTTTCCACCACCTCTGACTAATACCTTTATCTGACGGCACCAATCAGCTCCTGCTTCCTGTGATGATTGAAGAGATCATTCCTAATGCTGTATTGATATGATTGTCCTTCACTAGACTTACGGCTGTACATTTTGTTTAAGCATTGAGGGGAACACATTAGGCAGTGGGTTTAGACCTGATCTGTTTGACTGTCAGAACTGTTTGACTGTCTCCTTAAAATCAGGTGAATTTCACATCTTGTTTGCAGAAAGTTGTGATGCAAGCATCTGTATGTAAAAATCAGGCATCAGGAATGGGTGAAGTGCATTCTGTATCACTTTTTGGGGAAATAACCTGCTTAAATGCTCATGGTGCAGATAAGTTTGTGTTCATGTTGGAAACTTGGCATGAATTCAAAACAAGAGATCCATATTTTGGGCTGTGGCAAAACGACTGCAGTGATCACAAAAGCATAATTTCCAAAATGTTGTTAAAGGTGAAGTTTGTCCTTCTTGCAGCTGCTAACCAAGCCCTGCAGTGTTGCCTCTGAAACCTCAGCTCCTTGTTGCTGTTTCCAGTCTGGAAAGCACAGAATCAGAATCTGCTTTATTGAGTGCACATGTATAAGTGTACGCATACAAGGAGCTGGGCATTCAGAATTCTTTCTCTGCTGTTAATATACTTATCAGAATAGACATTACAGTCATCTGTACAGTTGTATCAAATTACAACATAGCAGCTCACCATTGTGATGAGTTTCTGACATGCACAATTTAACTTTCAAACCCAAAAGCAGCATCCATCTCTGTATACTTTATTATCAGCCTGGACTGTGACCGGTGACATCACAATCTTGAGCTCCCTTGAGCTTTGGAAAAGCTAGTGTTTAGCAAGAGATTTCTGAAATGTATCCAAAACAAAACTGCAATAGCCAGATCAAGGGAAGCTATATAATAATGGCTTATGAAATGATGTCATCTTGCCTTAAAATACACGGTACAGTTTTGGGTTGCACAAGTGATATTGTGTGTGTGTACTGGATGAATTAAAGAGGTCCAAGAATGGAGCCCTGTGGAACACTTGTATTAATAGCAAGGTAATTTGGTCTGAAACCTTTGGAACACTACTGCTAGAAAGACATTTATGGAAAACAGAAATAGTTAGCAAACTAGTGAAACTTAAAAAAAACTGGAAACATGCAGGTGTTATAAATCTATACCTAGACTAGTGGTTTTTATCTATGGGCTTCAATTTTAACTAAACATTAGCAGAAGGTGGGAAATAGACTGAGGCCTAAGGGGGCTGCAAGTCCAAAAGGAGCCCTGCTGTGTCACTTCAAGTCCCTCCTGAGTGCTAGTGGCAGATGGCCATTTTCCGGAGGGCGCATGGGTTTTTTGTAAGGGGGGTTAAACACCTGCCATCCTGTTCTTTCTTTACACACTCTCATTACACTGATTTCCCTTACACATGCATGCAAACTACCTCGTAAACATACATATATCCTGCTATATGTCTCTCTGCAGTGCATGCCCAAACTCCAAACCAGTTGACCCCCCCCAACCCAGACCATCTGCTGCACCCACAGTCTTCAGAGTGTATCAGCTCTGTGTGTGTGTTTGTGTGTCTGTGTGTGTAATTTGTCGGCCAGATAAGAGACATCCGCGTCCATCTTCTCAAATCCCACTTCCTGACGTCATTCGGTTGGTTGTATTGTGAGTGATGTCATTGCAAAGTGCATGCAGTGGGTAAATGCACCCACTGCAAGCACTGTGTATCTGTTACACAAGTTTCCACTGATTCGTGTGCTTGATGTCAGAGGGGGAAGCAAGCAAAAGCGGTCTAAGTTGCCCAGCCATGCATTACTAAGTTACTCAGAGCATGCCCAGTAGACCAGGTTGTTAGTCAGTTCCCAAAGTAAGGGCTGAGATTTGTGTTATGCGTCACAAGATAAATGGTAGGGGGAAAAAGTATCTTATTTTGCTTTTTTGCTAAAAATGAGTTTTTGTACAGGAAATTCAAACTCCATTCGAAATATTAAGGCTGTGTAGCAACTTGATGGCACAATTACTAGCAGATAAATTGTGCATTTGATGGTAGCACTGGAACTACTCCATCCTCTTTAGAAATTTACCCCAACAAAGAGCTCTGTTTTGATTTTACGGACACATTTTTTTTTTGCAATTTGAGGATTTACTCCTACAGATGACACCTGATTGTACCCATTAGCCTGATTGCACAATTCATTCTTGCTCCACCCTGACCCTTGAACACGTACACATGCTTGGCTGTTAAATAGTTTATTTACACCTGCGTCAGAGGGAAATTGAAGTTGGGGTCTTACTAAAATAACAAAGAATGGCAAACAACCAAAGTAGGAACTCCAGAAATGCCATGTTACATGATATACGGAGAACAAACACGTAATGCC
This sequence comes from Oreochromis niloticus, assembly GCF_001858045.2. Classification (NCBI taxonomy): domain Eukaryota; kingdom Metazoa; phylum Chordata; class Actinopteri; order Cichliformes; family Cichlidae; genus Oreochromis; species Oreochromis niloticus. The sequence goes on from NC_031986.2 coordinate 6,097,496, forward strand.
AAAGGCTCCTGTGTCAGAGTTTCCAATGGTGTGTGTGTGTTTGTGTCACGGCTCAGTGAGAAGGAGGGGGGGCTAAAGTAGGCCGGGATGTTCCAGACAGAAGCGCTAGCTGCTAGATAACTGCGTGGCCAGCGTTCCCCACATTTAGCCAGCCACGGCTCCAGATGAGATTACAGCCTCTGCAGGCGAGATTAGACGGCCAAGGGTAGATCAGCAAGAGCCGGTGGATGCTCCATGGAGAGCAGCTGGGGAATGCGTAACGTAAGGTGTGGGCATTTAGGATGTTTTGTCCAAATTTGAACATGTTTAAAAAGCTGAATTCAACAGAAATCTGACCCTGACTGTAAAATTATCTCGTCATTATAGTCCATTTCTAAAAAAATCATATAAGATCGAGGGACTTATCTTTGGATTTAGTGATTTAACATCTCTAACATCCTCCTCAGCTACACCATCATGTTATGGGGCCTAAAATATCTTCAAAACATCTAAATGTGTCGTTCTGTGAAAGGGAACTGGGCTGGTTGTTTATAAGAGCGCTGAATGACAGATCCAAAAATGGCAGCTTTTCAGGAACTAACAAAAACAGCCTGATCGCTGCGCATATTTGAGGTCGTTCAGCTGGCTTTTTTTCCCCCAGGGTTTCATCAGCCTTACAGTGCTAAAGTTTTCTTAGCTCAAACTGTTTAAGGACATTGATGCTCCCTGTCTTTCTCAGCTCCTACCGCTGCTGCGTTTCCACAGAAAGACAAAACAAAACGTTCCATTCTTATCGTCTATTGCAGCATAAATGCAGCCACCGTTTCTTTCCGTTTGTTTAATATTAGAGATGCTGCTGTACCGCTTGTAGCTGCGCTCAGCGTGTGTCCAGAACAGCATGACAGGAACACCCACCCCCTCCTCATCTTTCTGCATCCTAGATTATGTAATGATGCTTGCTGTGGATGAGCCCCCCCCCCCCCCCCCCCCCCCCCCCCCCCCCACACACACACACACACACACACACACAAACTGTCCTTCAAGTCTTTCCTAGGCTAAACAGCTGGTGTGTTAAGATCAGAACATTACTTTCCAATAAGGCCCAGCATACACACAAACACACTTGCAACACCTTCAGCTGTAAGATACTTTTTATTGGACGAAAGATCTTCATATTTAGTCAGTAGCAGCTCCAGAAATGTGAGGTCAAAATGACCCAATTGTAGCTCTGTGGATAAGAGGCATAGCTTCAAATACCAAAGTGCCTTTAAATCAATAACCAGGCTAGAGTCAGATTATAAAACATTAGTGATATTGATGTAAAAATAGCAAATGTGTTGTTGTTGTTGTGGATGTGTAAAACTATATGTTCAGAATTGTCCCGTGTGTGTGGCACCCACTTGATATTTAAGCTGTTTTTCCCTGTGCCTCCTTGTTATTGTGACACACAAAAGACTAATCTGAGCCTGTGAATGAGTTCACTCTGTACAGTACATGTGTACCTTACAGAGTGAACACTGTTCTCTCGGAGGCCCTCATGTCTGTTGCCTCAAGAGAGCTGCTTAATTGGCACCAGTGTTGTTTGTGGGGAAACTATCAGACTACTAACACGGGTCATTTCCTTTTAGGATGACTGTTACAGTTTTCTAGTTAAAGAACTTGTTTTTTTTGATTGTCGAAGAACCAGATTTGTTAAGTCATTGGATGTTTTGCAGCATTAAAGGTGCAATGTGGGTCTTTTTGGCCACTAGTGGTGCTATAGAGCAGCGTTTGGCCAGTTGACCTTACAGGTGCTTTATGAAAAAAACAGTTCTTAGACCTTGGATGATATTCACACAAGATTTGGTCATTTTGTTTCCAAACAAAGAAAATTGAGGCTTTAAGTCTCCATTCAATAAACTGATTAAAGTGAGACATATTTGCGTGGATTTACATGCCAAGAATTTGAGTGTGCTTTGGTTGACAGTTGGATGCAAATGACCAAATATGCATATAATCGTTAGAGGGTGCAAGTTGAAGTGTACTGGTTTATTTGGCTTAGCTGCTGTGAGAATGAAAATGTTAAATATTTTTATAAAACTGTTGTTTTCTCTTTCTTGTAATCTCTTCCAGACTGAAGGACTTGATCTGTCCTCTGACTTGGAATCTTGACTGACCTGCTGCTCAAAAGGACGAGAGAAAAAAAACAAACAGAAAAAAACAACAAAAAAACACCCCAAACTTTGCCCTTTTACGGGGCTCTGCAGCCCGAAAAGACTGTGTGGACCCTCAGCATCACAAACACACACTTGGGACACAAGCAGATCATCATCTATGCATGTCATGGATTTGCTGATGGCAGGACAGGTGTGTTTGTGTAGATGGGTGTGTTAATGTGTTGTGAATCGGTGTGTCTCCTGCACTTTTAGAGGCCATTTCTCCTGTGACCCAGTTTTTGGCACAAGCACAGAAGCAAAGATAGTCAGACAATAACACAAGTTTAACGGTACCCAAATACTATTTATTTACTTGAGGGTAGTTTTATGACTGCCTGCATGTGTGTGTGCGTGTTTCTGAGAAAAAGTACGACCAACAGTTATGCCAGTGAACAATGAAATCTAGAAATGGCCAAGGGAGAGAGGATACTAAGGTACACTGAGTATACTTAGATTAGATACTTTATTTATTTTTGGATGATGAATGTCTGAAAAGACCTACACAATGCCTTAATGTCTATACTGTCCTTATGTTTTCTATGAAATAAGTGATAAATATTCTATTATTGTATGTTTGTTTGGACCTACATCTCTATATTGTTATTCTCTTGTGGAAAGTAAAATGCCTAGTTTACCATTAAATCTATATATTATTTCAGAAATGTACAGTACTGTGGGGCTGCTTGAGAGTTGATTTATTGTATTGATATTAAAGTATTTTCTTAATTAATAATTTCTTATTAATTGTAACTTAGTTTATTTTTTGTCCAATCAGAAGTGCTGGACTAAAAGAAATATATTTCTAAATCTCTTCAAGAGTTATGCATGTCTATATAACTCAGCTCAGACCCCCACAACACCAGGCATCTGAATGCACTGTACCTCCCACAGCTCCTCAGTCACTTGAGCCTGAAAACCTCACACACTCCTACCTTCAAACCTACGGCCTGCTGTTTAGCTCGATGCAGGTCGCCCTGCTGTGATATCGTTTGACTGTACAATTGTCTAGGCGAGGTGATAACGGAGGGGTGGAGCCGGCGATAGCTGTTGAGGTTGGGGAGCGCAGTTGAGCCGATATCTGGTCGGCGAGCGAGAGCTGAAGAAAAGGGGAATGGGGCACCGAGGGGGAGGAGGGCTGGGCAGCAAAGAAAATGTAGCACGAGAGAGGCCCACAGCCACATGTGACACCCCCACGGAGGCTCACGGAAGAGTCAGCTGTCTGGAAAATATGATTACATGGCAGACAGTATAACAAAATTGGAGCTAGCTGAAGAAAATTATGTAAGGTTACGAGTTAAAGCAAGCCATTGTAATTGAATTATTATTTAATAATTATTTCGTGACAGGATAATGCATTAGCCCAAGCAAAGAAGAGTAGAAGTCAGCAATAGTAATAAATATAATGATAACTAAATGGAAAAGATCTATCACAAAAATGCGTCTATTTAACCTTTGCTACCATTAGCAAGCAGTTAGCCTGTGGCTAACTGTGATCCCCATTACCAACTTTTTATTCCAGACCAAATTATGTCTGAACTCCTAAGAGAACAATTTGTATTTGTTGTATTTTTTTCTGTTTCTGAACATGCTAACATACTGTGCAAAGCTAATAAGTCTAAAGAAATTTCAGAAGTAAGCAAACTGGCTAATGTTATCAAAAGCTAGGTAATGCTAGGACTCTTAGCAAATGTTGCTAATGTTAACTCATAGACACAAAACCTTTAACTTTACTGTTTGCAATATTGACAGTTTCATTTGCTAGAGGAAAATGTGTTATTTCCTCTTTAGAAAAACTGGCTTGTTTTAATTTGATGAATCCAGTTGGGGGAAAATTATTTAAAAAAACAAACAAACAAATCTGAATCAAGACTCTTTCTGTGAACCTCCAAAATGGCCGCTAGGGTATTTGTTTTCAAGGTAAATTTAAAGCACTCTATCGGTACCCTAACTGTGGTCTTTGTGCTGTCTGCTGTGGCAACTCCAACTGGCTCTCTACCCCTTTAGTGTACAGTAGATTGTAAAATTTTATGTCTGAATGTATCGTTGAGCTGGTGGAAACACCTCAGAAACAATGTGCAAATGGTTTTGACAAGAGTTAAATAATATTGGAGCTTTACCACACTAAGTCGTGGTATCTATTTATCTTCATAATCTTGAATGTGTATATTATGTATATAGAGTTTAACTAAAGAAAAAAATCTATTGGATATACATAGAGTACTTAGATTTAAAATACGTTGCAATGATATTCCTGTGTAAAGACTTTGGCTACAGATTTTTAAAGAGGGGGTGGGGGCGCTTTGGGGATATACAGTTTATTTTATTCTTTTCTCCATCACAGTGTCTATATGAAAAAAAAAAATTCTCTTTGTCTATTTTACTATAGAAATCTCTTTGCCTTGTTGACACACTTTACCTAATGGCATATGCAATAGTGATATGAATAAAATCTAGTTTACAACTGTGGAACCAAATGTAATGTTGCATTGATTTCTTTTTCTTTCTTGTGATGGGCAGGAGCTGTTCAGCTCCTTGTACATTTCTCTTTCTGCCAAGTGTTTTTGTTTTTCCATGGCTGGGAACTTTGTTCGCGACATGTCTAAATGCGCTTTCCCCATTTCTGTGTCCATAGACAGATTTTTCTTCATCCGCTCATCTTTGACTCAGTTTGAATGTGTTGTCTTCCAGTGTACATAATTCAACATACTGTTTATTGTGATGAACACAAGAGATGATTATAATGATTTATAAATTTTGGTAGTTGAGTATTGCTTTTGTCTGTATTAATTATGAATAGCAAACCTAAAGAAATAAATGAATTTATTTAAAGAGCTACCGTCTTTGTCTTTATTTTTTTCATTACCACAAGTTATATTTCTTGCAAACTACACCATAACAATAATTACTGACTTCTTTCTTTGTTTCATATGTTTAACCCCCTAAGACCCGAACTCTTCCATGGCATGCATTTTTAATTTCTCTTTGCTATTTGGGCTGATTGGGACCTGATGAATATAAAAACAAAGACTTTTTTTTTTTTTTTAACCTGATTTTTGTTTCTGAGAAAAATGAGATCCACATATGAGGACATTCGCTTTAAATTTTGACAGAACAGTGGCAGTATAATGTCCTCTTAAGTGGATATCAGGCCCTTGTAGAGCAAAATTTAATATTTTGGTCTAGACAACCCAAAATGTGATGTCCACATATGTGGACGCCAGGTCCTAGGACGTTAATACATAACAAGTGGAACATTTTAAAGGCATCAAAAACAAAGTGTACAAGACAATGGCAAAGCCAAACTGCACGGCAATATCTGTTTACATCTACAGTTTGGTAGCTAACAAGCTAATAATAAAACCAAGACAGGCTGCAGCAGCAAAATCCAGAATTGATCCAGAAAGAAGTGTCTGTTTGATTGCTTATGATTTGTAAGAACAACATTACACCCACACTCACAACAGTACTTTTTAAGGCACGTTATTCCCAATTTAATTTAGAAAATATCCCTGTCTATATGAAAACACAAACATCAAGTCCTGTCAAAAGCATGCCAAAGGAACAACTGGTGATATAACCCCAACCATATAGAAATACTGGCCAATAAGATGACACACAATCTGACTAAAAACCGAAAAAAGGTACGCAGCTTTGATGCTGCAAGACAAAATCTTATTTTCCTTTTCCATAAGTAAAAACACAAACCGAGTTTCTGAAAATCTTCACCAAAAAAGCATTTTTTAAAAGCTCTACTTCCAGCGACCTAAAATGCTGTTTACATGTGGATGAAAGGCCAACATGGAGAGTAAAAGTAACTATGTAGGTATGGACAATGCCAAAGAATGTTTTTTTGCTGCTATTTTACACAGTGCATTATTTATCTAAGTTAAGTTCATGCAAAACTGTGCAAAATGTGAATAACTATGTTAAATATACCTGCAAATATGTGTCATTAAAGTGACCGAATTCATATAAAAACTATGCTTTTATTAGATATTTTATTTGAAAACTCACAATGAAAATATACAAGTATCGTGAGATTAACTTTCTGCAGGTCTAAGGAGTTACGAAGAATTTGCCAAAGGGAAAAGGAAGGAAGGTTTATAGATCCTAAGGAATATCTTTAACAGCTCTAAATGAAAGCGTAACTTTAAATGAAGGAATTAATTAGATAAAAGAAGAAGAAGAAAGAAACACACTAGGGGATATCATCATGTATTTGGCACTTTGTCAAACAGCTTCCTGACTGTGTGTAAAGAGAGGAGGATATCCTTTCTCTGTCCTGTGGAGAGTGAAGAGCTGGAGTCTCCAGCCAGAACTTTCTCTCTGTGTTTTTATTTCAGGCTAAGGCAGAAGCAGGAAGCTCATACTGAGCCAATGACTTCCTGCCAAGCCAACTGGATCCAGAAAAGACTGTATAGTCAGAGCTGGAAGGTCAGGAGATTCAACACGCTTCAGTTATACTGACAATGGGACAGGAGAGTGGTGTCAATTTGTATTCTTGCTCTCCACATGATAAGAAATAATTTCCTGAAATGTCTAACTATTCTTTCAAACTTGAGTCCATTCAGTTTTAAAAATTTCATTTAAAAGAAATTGCTCCAGTCCAGGTGCTACACTAACATATATTAGCAATACTAGTGTATTTGTATAGCTATTTCCTGTAGCCACAGCAACACATTTAGTGGGTGTGCTGAGGGTGATCACATTAGTCCACCACTGAAAATGCTTTTCATTATAACTGATTACATCTGGACTACACTGATATTCCAATAAGAATCTAGTTTCAGACAGGCACCTTAGGTCTCACAGTGTAATTGAAATGCATCTGTGACCCTTTAATAATCAATCAGCATTGCTTTCTAAGTTTCCAAGTCTCCCATGTAGACACAAAAATGAGCACACACACAAGCAGCCACTGAGGGCTCACCTCTAGCTGGTGTGTATTAATTAGCAGTATGACACTGTCATCGGAGGCTCTGCACTGCTGCCAGAAAGAAACCAGCCTTACATAAGACCCCTCTAGCAAGCCACCAGCAGGAACACAGTGTTCCTCACCCCTCTCCACACTGACTGTCTGTCTGAAACTGAATTTTTAAAAAAAAAAAAAAAATCAGCATTGTTCCTTTCCCTTTTCTTTAAAAATCTTTCTATGGGCATTTCTGCTCCAAAGGCAAACCACAGGAGGACAGGAAAGCAGCAGGTTTTTGCTCTGCAGCGCTTCTGTCATTGTGCTCCTCAACAAAGGGGACTAAACAGCTTCCTAAACAGAGTGGATTTCTCAAGCCTGTGCTACAACAGCTAAGGCCTCCTAAATACAGTTTACAGGATGCTGCTCTCAAAAAGTGTGCGTGTGTGTGTGTGTGTGTGTGTGTGTCCAATTGTTACCAAAGCTAGAATGTCATTCACAATCACTTCATTTCACACACACACACCGTGTTTTCAGATCTTTGTAGAGACATCTGATTGACATAAGGCTTTCCTTAGCCGCTTACCCTAACCATCAAAAATGAATGTGTAATCCTAACTCTTAATCTAAACCTAACCTGACACTAAAACCACATTTTGAGTCTGACTGTATAAGGTTGTTGGTCCCCACAAAGATATGTAAACACAGACACACACACACACACACACACACGGACAAGCAGCAAAGAATTCAGCCTGGCTCTTGAAGCTGAACATCAGTTTCGTCTTTGCCATCATTATGTGATTTGGTAGCCTGGCAACCTCCAAACTGTGTGTAGATATCTTTGAAGATGGTAAAAGAGTAAGAAGCTACTTTCAGCTGCCCCCTTTTTCACAAAGGGTTGTCCCAGCGGCTAGCTCCACATGTTCAATTTTGGAGATTCTTTTGAATATGGCAAAAATTCTGACTTCAGCAGACATGGCTGACATTACTTTCCAAAAGGAGTCATGTAAAGACAGCAGCATGTTAGCTGAATTAGCAACAGAAAACACTGTACAAACATATACATGTGACATGATCCTTTGTGATATATTGTATTTATAGACAAGCTACCGATTATCAGTTTGGGGATTTTTGACTGTAGAATATTGCAACAAAAATGATAATTAATTTTCAATCTATGAATAATAATAATACTATAAGTTTAAGGGGCATTTATGTCCACCTCCATCTGGGATCTACAGGAAACTGGAAGGAAAGCATGACTGAAATGAAACTCATATCTGAGGCCTGACTTGTGCAGAATGCTGCCAAATAGGACGTAATCATATCAGGTAGTACTTTCAAAGGCATTTCCGCCTAATTACAGTATAGACCCGCTGCACTGTAAATCAAAACAGCCTCTGTGGCATACACTGTAGATCACAAACATGTGAGAGGGTCTTAGTGAGGCAGTGGCTGCTCCTTTGACAACCTCCTCCACCCTGTGCTCCACTGGGCCTCCCTGCCAGCTTGCTGCCGTGCTTTGCCATGGCTCTTGAGGGGATTGGGAGTCGTTGGCCCCATTATTTCTCCCTGAATCAGCCTAAGGAGGGTTTCAGCCGGGCTCACTGAGCTCCACCGCACAGCAGCAGCAGGGTGGAGCTGTGACCCACTTACAGTAGCCAGCCCTGGCTCTTCACAGAGGAGGCAATAAAGGCGCATAGTACTGCTGATACGCATGAAAACATAACATACTGACATATATTTTAGAAATACCACATGAAATCAAATAGCAGTGACAATATATTGTTTGTATGACACTTTTTAAGTTACAGTTGAGCACCACAGTCTTTCACCGACTAAAAACAATGTTGATTTTTTTTTCGACAGTATGTTTGCATTTGTATTTTGGTTTTGGGGAATAAACCTAATCACTTGCAGAGTCAGTGACATGAACTCCCCTTTAAACTAACTGCTAAGTCCACACGTTATGACTGCAAACTGCTACTTGTGCTTGCATGCATGCATGCTTAGGCTACTGTGGTTAATCTGTAGCCATGTTCAAGTTACTGATTTGTTTCTTCTGGCCGTTGCCAGTTTTAGTAATACGTAGGTAATGTTAGGGCAAACTGAACCTTTATAGCTATTTATGGCTAGCACTGACTGATAGAATCACCATGTATACAAAAAACAACTCTTTTGCATTAAAACACACAAGAAATGTTTTGAAAATTAAAAACATATATAGAAAGCTTGTTGAAGATACAAAAGTCCATATTGTTTATTTTATTTTATTAATTTGAAGCCAACTGTCAGTCCAGTGAATACTGCTTATTAGTGCTAATCATATAAACAGTAGATGATTCATTGAAAAATGCCACCACCACCACAAACAGGGAACAAAAGGGGCACTCTATCCATAGAAGCCACAACATTTTTTTGCACCTGGCACTAAATGTTTTTACATGACTGTCTAACATGAATTTTAACATGTTGACTCACTTTTAGGACAAGCCTCAAGTGGCCATTAGAGAAACTGCAATTTTTGTTCATACTTCTGTGTTAGCTTAATTTTTAGTCCTGGTCTTTTAATGTTTCACTCTGCCCAGAACAATTTCTTCTTGCTCTCATTTTGGACTGAGTGCAAACTGGACACTGGGCTGGCCATCTCTATCAGGTCTTTAAGTCTGATGTCATTAGCTGTTTCCAGGTCCAAACTCTGCTTCAGGTCCCAAAGTCAAACAAACACAGCGGCATCACTGAGAGTTACAAACTGTCTAAATTCTTTCATTAATAAAATGATCAGTGTGGCTGCTCTACCAGGTCTAACAATCAAGTTTAACATCCAGGCATCCGTGAAAACAGGATTTATGAAGTTTAACGGAGTTAGAAGTTAGCAGGAAGTTATCTCGCTAGTTTCCACCTAAACATGATATAGCATGTTCTGACTGAGAGATTTCTAAAAAATTAAAATGTACAGCTCTGCTATCATTTACGAAATAAATGAAGACAGAAAACTAAACAGCAGTGATGTTTGTAGGGTTACTGAAGTTTGGCTAGCTGGTATATAATGATGTGCACGTGATGGCTAGCTACAGCTATGGTTAGCACAATATAAACACAGTGAAGCTGGAGGATGAACGCCAACTTTTGTCCACTCAATAAACGTTAACGTGAAGGTTTCTGATGGTTAGGGACAAATGCAATTCCATGGCAGGATGCTGTAAATGGACCAAACTTCAGTCAGGCGAACAACTGAGCTAACTGAGGTCAGTCATTAATTTACTGCTGCATGGGCTGGGCTGTAGTTACATGGTAAGGTTTTAAAAACTGAGCTTTAAAATGAATAGTGGTAATAAATCCAAGAGAGTCCAACAGTGATCACTAACGTTTTTAGGGCCATGTTCAGATTAAATAGAACAATAGAACTATCATGTTTTGGCAAAAAGCCGACCCGAGGAGCTCAAAGAACAGTTGGAAAGTTTACTGTGTTTATTGTCAGAGGGCGACTAATTTTCTAATAGTGGATTGGAGGTGGACGGCACTACCGGTTCACAGATGGGAGTGAAGTAGGGCAGGTTTCCTGTTTAAAGGGGGGTTTTCCTTCTCACTGTCGCCAAATGCTTGCTCATAGGAGGTCGTCTGGTTGTTGGGGGTTTCTCTGTATTATTGTAGGGCCTCTACCTTAGAATATAAAGCACCTTAAGGCGATGGTTGTGATTTGGCACTGTATAAATGAAACTAAATACTGTTTGCAGGATGAAACGTAATAATTTGAGACAGTGTTACTTACGTTGTCAAGGAATGGAGACTAGGTGGGAGTATATAAACAGCTGGCAGTAATTCAAGAACTGGAAAAGGTGACAAGTGGAGAGTGGGCAGGCAGATAAGCAGGTAAGTCCTGACATGTTGCAGAGAGTGGGTAATGGAGCAGGTGAGTTAGTAAGGTTTCAACAGGAGCATCAAGCTGACAACTAGGAGAGGTGAGGAGAGACTGGATTAATGCAGACAAACAAAGATAAGAACCGTTCCAACACCAAACACTTGATTACCAGATGCACAGCAGGTGTAAGAAAGCACCAACGGAGAAACTCCTGAGACTAAAACTGAGAAGGGTTAGAAAAACAGGAAAATAAGGATTTTGAGCCCAGCCAGCCACACCATGACAACAGCTTTCACCATTATTGTTTGTCCAACAAAAAGCACAATAAAGAGGAGTGGCTGTTGGGAATTCGTTTGGTAATCGCACTAAATGAAAAGCTGGAGAAGCAAAAACTTGATGCAGTAGGTATTAAATCGTTAAAGGCTGATTCACAGAAAAAAGTGGAGAGAGAGGACATGTGATCAGGTCATCTGAGTCTGTTTTTAGCTAGTCTTGTGATCTCAATGGGAGGTCAGCAGGTCAGTTGGCTTTATTTATCTCTTAACAGTTATAATAATCACTTCTGCCCAGGTAGGGAACTCTGGATTCTGTGTTTAGTCATTTATGTCTAAAAATGGATTTCTCTTAGGATTTATAAGAGTAAGACATCTAATAAGAGACCCTACTTGAAAAAGAAAAGATAGATTTGCTAGATAAATGAATAGAGAACAAATATGCACGTCTGTGAAGAAGCCTGTGCATACATGTGTTTGTGTGTGTGTGTGTGTGTGTGTGTGTGTGCGCGCGCGCGCGCGTGTGGGTGGAGGGAGGGGTGCTCCAAAGCTCTGTGTTTCTTGGTCCACGGCATTCAGAATCCACGTGTTTGAACAGCATGTGGAGTCCAGGTCCTGCCCACTGCTCACAAACACTCCCGCTGGTGTTTACCATGCTGGCAGCAGAGTGGAAGACTCAAGCCTGCTTGTCCACATGCTGTCTTATCAGTCGACACACTCTCACAGCTTGTAAACATGTTTTGCAGAGGGAATTCTCAGGGAAAACAGTTGTAAAAGAGCCAAACATAACTAGGCTTATATATTTTTATATCTCTGATGACCTTCAGTGGCTGACATGCTGAATGGGAGCGATATGTCTGCAGCATTATACGGTGTTACTAATTTTGGATTCAGCTAAAACCAGTGTTGGGACTAACAGCATGACGGAGTTTCTATACAGCTGGGTGGGTGCTATGTTACTGATGTTGAACTTTATTTTGTTCATACGGTTAATTATTAGAGTTGCCAACCGCCCCCTAAAAAACAGAATCGTCTGGTATTCAGAGAAAATATTACGCGTTTCGTACTGAGGTGAAAAGGAACACAGTTTGTCCCGGACTTCAGCTACAATGAAAAAGACACAAAGCTGAAGCTGCACAGCTGCCTCTTCTTCTCTCATTCTCTCCCGTTTCTACTTCAGTCACGAAACTGATCAATGATCAGCTGATCGGCTTTTCTCTCTTGTTTATTTATCGCCCACTTTGCGCCAGAAAGAGGAAACCAGTCGCGTTAAACAACAGCAGCACGTTTAAGCTTGATCAGCTGTTGTTAGAATTTATTTAATATTAATTTCTAGTATCAGCTGATGTTTGCTGGAGCCACAGCTGTAAAGCTGCTGGTCATGATATCGGTTTGGTTATCTGGTGAGAGGGAAACATGCAGATGAAACCAGGAGATGTCCTTACTGAATCATCAGAGCTGAACAGGTGATGGAGAAACAGGTTTACCTGTTAGGTGACATGAATGAGTTGAAGTTATGAACTGTTTCTGAGAGACAAATAACACCAGGATCCTTTTCTATGTAGCTGACAGCTGGTAACTGTGCAGGGGCGGATCTAGCAAAGTGTTGCCAGGGGTCCATGTAGGGCATTAACAGGGAAAGGGGGGCACAAGGAAATACTTTTCTTTATTATTCTCATTTAAAATGTCTCGCTTTTAAAAAAATAATTATCTGAGTCTTACAACAAACAATTGATAGATTGATGCATATATACCATCAGAACAGTGTACATCACTGTCACAACAGTGTTTATTTTCATTCAAAGGCTTTATGATTTTTCCTATAATGGTGGGCCGGTCTCTAGTCAAAATGCCCGGGACGATTTTTTTGTCCCAGTCCAGCTCTGTATGCAGCTCATCTGCAGTCTGGTGTTACCTACATCTTCCTATTCAGAAGGAAGAATTTCCAAGTTCTGAGTACAATCAAAAGCACCACGACTGCAGTTTTTGTGTTGGATGTAAAAAGCAGGCTAGAATCATGGCGGCGGTCAACGACGGTCCAGGCGTGGGATTTCTCTCGTGGAAATGTGCACATTATTTTTTCCTTTCTATTGGTAGGTGGCACAGTGCACTTGTGGCAAGTAAGCAAGCTAGAAGACTGACAATCTTGCTGGGTATCCAGTTACGGAAGCAACACATTAACAAGAGAATTCTGAGTAAAACCAAAGTTACTTTCCCTAGTAACTAGTTACTTTGAAAGTAACGAGTAACTTGAAGTAACTGAGTTACTTTTTTAGAGAAGTAACTAGTAATGTAACTAAGTTACTAATTTAAAGTAACTTACCCAACACTGGCTAAAATAGAATACATTGTTTGACCTTGCTAGCCTCCAGGCTGGTTTTCTTCCCTGCTTGTCTTGCAACACATGACCTGTACCCAGTTACCTCATGCTTGAAACTTGTTTAAGGCTGGAATGTTAGTCTCACAGAAGCAAACCAGATGTGTAGGATGTGTTAATCCCGTTTGGGAAAAGGGAATTCAGCCGACAAGGAAGTGAAGACAAATTTCTGGGAAGCTGAAAGATTTGCTGATAAAGCCTTGAAGAGCTAACATGCAACCTAGAAGATCAACATCCATCCAACATCTGTGTGAATATGACATTTTACAATTCTGTACCTGCTTTGATTTTCAAATATTCTGCTGTGAATATGAGCTATAAAATATAAAAAAGTGACAAGATTACACTCCTCATTTCAGTTGTTGTTGAATGTTTCCTAATTCTATCTGTTAGAAAAAGTCAAAGAAATAATTGTCTAAATGTATTTTAAGCAATGAGACTTCAAGCCATGTTAATCACCTTTTTATCCTCCAAATCATCATAAGTATTTTTGTGAGTTGTATGTCATTGACATCTATAGTTAAACTATAAGGAATATAGATATGCAAACATAATGAAAGCTGAGTTATGAAATCCTCTTTTTTTCTATAAGAGAATTAAAAAACATCTTAACTGAGGAAAATCTTGCATACTAGTATTTTATTATAGGCTTCAGGAGTGTCAACAGTGTCTGGCTGGTGAGTGTAGGGCTGAGAAAGCACAGCTGATGCAGTCCCATAATTTTACATAAATGTATTTTGCGAAGGGCAGCACGGTGGTTAGAACTGGACAATCAGGCCGGGGTCTTTCTGTGTGGAATCCGTGTTTGCGTGGGTTCTCTCCGGGTACTCCAGCTTCCTCCCACAGTCCAAAGACATGCAGTTAGTGGGGTTAGGTTAATTGGAAACTGTAAATTGCCCATAGGTGTGAATGTGAGTGCGAATGGTTGTCTGTGTCTATGTGTTAGCTCTGCGACAGACTGGCGACCTGTCCAGGTCCAGGGTGTAACCTGCCTCTCGCCCTAAGACAGCTGGGATAGACTCCAGCCCCCCCCCCCCCCCCCCCCCCCCCCCCCGCTGTAACCCTGAAAAGGATAAGCGGAAGAGAATGGATGGATGGATGGATGGATGGTATTTTGCTGTATAGAAACAAACAACGAGTCCCATATTTATCTTCTAGTTATTTACATAAACAACATCTACCGGCCCCATTATTTTGACTTTTCTGAGTGTGGTTAAGTTCATCATTTTGCCGACAGCATGAACAGACATAATAATATTATTATATATTTCTAACTTGCGAACATTAGCCAATGTTAACTATGATTGGATCACAGCAGCACCTACATCAGTGGAAATGTTGCAGACAAACAGTAAGTTTAGAAAAGTTAAGAACTTTGGTTTTTATTCTTTTCACTGAACATTTTTTGCCAGCTGTGGACAAGAAGAGGGCAGCTGCAGATGTGCTAGGCATGTTCTCAGTTTAAATACATAAGTCTCTTCAGTCAAAAAAATCTTCTGTCCAAAACGCCGATTATTGTGCTAACAGCATTTAACACAATTCTGTAGCAGCACTGTTAGCACCGTACATGTACTGAAGCTGAGATTGAATGGCGACACACATTCCTAATATGTTGTATAAATATCTCTAAGTCAGTTTTCTGTTTGCCTGTTTATATATGTATTAAATATACATTTTATACTCCTGGAATTTTAAACCTCAGATCCTAAAAAAAGAAGAAAAAAAAAGCCATTGGAAAGAGTTTACCTGAAATTTGACCTCAGTCAAGTTCACGTCTTTGCAAGTTCTTCATATGGGAAAAACAAGCCTGGAAAAGCCTGGAATTCTCTGACTGACGCATGCGGGCCTGCATGAGTCACTACAGGCCTTAGGCTGAACAGGTGAACACGTATTGATCTTGCAAATTCTTGATAACAGGTAATATGCAAGTAACAAAAGTGTCATCTTTACTCACACAACCACTGGCAAGTACAGAACGTACATGACATAAAATCTGCATGACCTATTTAAGTGAATTACTTTCTTGCCTCCGGCTGTTTAAAAATAGTTAGATGGCTTTTTGTTTTGGAGATCTTTAGTTACAGCCTGTACTTTCTCAGTTTCCAGCTGTTGCATGGTGATTCAGTGTGCTTTGTAGAATAAAAGAACAAATGTTTGAGATATTCTTTTCAATTTTTAAATAATTAAACTGAAGCACAAATGTTATTATTCAAAATGAATATATTTTTCAAATATATATATACATATATATATATATATAAATAATTACACTTCTCATTGGAGCATTTTAAACTCTCAGTGGGACATTGAACCTTCTTTGCTTTTTGGATACTGAATGTGTGTGTGTGTGTGTGTGTGTGTGTGTTGCAGTGACTATTTACATCAGGCTTAGTGTGAAGTTCAGTACTTCCACTCTGAGTTCAGGTATTATCTTCAACCATTATTTATTGTTTAGTGTAATTTTCACTCCTGTTTTAATCAGTTTAAGATATCAACACCATCTGATCAGGGTTAGATAACAGTTATGTTTTCTATGAATGCTCCATTTCAAGACTTCCAGAGTGGCAATGTTGTTACCAGTGACAACATTTAATATGTTTTTAGGCTCCTTTTTGGAATTTTGTAATGTTTCTGATTGTGCCAATTTAAGTGTATACAGCAGCAGTAGGGGATCTTTGAAACTGTGTGCAAGAACACTAACATGCTCGGCGTAGTAATGCTAGGATGTAGATGTTTTCCCATGAACTATATAGCCTGTAAAACATAGACAAAGGCACCACAGTGTTACCCATTAGTCATGTCTCAGTTTGAAGCCTCAAGCTGAACACTTTTGCCATAGTCATTTTAATTTATATTTTTTGAAACCAGACTAAGTGAAGGCAGAAAACAGCATAAGCTCATTGGCTTGAGCAAGTGAACAGAATGGTTTAGCCTCCTGTTTTGCTATTAGCCTCTAATACAGCCTAATAGCAAAGATATTGGGCATAAACAAAATGGTACAATACATACCTGAATCATCAAGTTACAGACCCCTGCTTACAGATCTTTGGTGTGCCCATCATTTATTCTGATTATCTTTTTTTTTTTGGAGCAGATATAGAGAAATGTGTACATTAATGGAAACAGAAAAGTTAGAAACAGAGAGCATTGTACTTTACTGAAGAAAATGAAAACTAACAATCACAATACAGTGTCACTAAAAGCTCTAAAGTGCCTTATATATTATTGAAAGACTACGCAGCAAGTGCTTTTTCATGTTTCATATTATGATAATATACTCCAGCTGCAGTTTCAGGTCATAAATTCACTGCAATAGTGAGCTGCTGCTACAGCTAACCTCAGGATTAGCTAGCATGTCATCTTACTGACTGTTAACAATTTTAAAGTTAGCCACAATGTTTTCATCCTTATATATTATTGAAACACTAAGCAGCAAGTGCTTTTTCATGTTTCATATAATGATAATATACTCCAGCTAAAGTTTCAGGTCATAAATTCACTGCAATAGTGAGCTGCTGCTGCTGCAGCTAACCTCTGGATTAGCTAGCATGTAATCTTACTAAATGTCAACAATTTTAAAGTTAGCATCAATGTTTTCATCCTGAATTAGTTGGAAAAAAGTATTTGCGCTATTAAAGTCAAGGCCAAAAAATGTCAAGGTGGTGGCACGACAATTCAAATCTGATCACACACTAAAGTCACCAGAAGTCATCTTCTGTACAATGAATGAATATATGGCCAAAATACCATTGCACTCTATCAGAGACAATTTGAGATCCATTGTATTTGAGTCTAGGCTGACAGATCAACTCACTGTAGCATCCCTAGAGTAATGTTACTAGCCAAGCTAAAAAGGTCAAAGACTACATTTGTTTTATCCCATTTAATCCTTTATTTATCATGAAAGCAAGCTTCTTCCTGCCATCTCTGTAATTATGCAATTGTCTTTAAAGTCACGAACTCAACATAGAGTAAAAGCATAGCTTCCATGCACAGTTTACTTAATCCACTCATGTCAGGAAACACAGCGTGTGCATGACATGAGTGGATTTTTAAGTGTGGCGTTCTCTGCCGCTATCAGAAACCATAACACACAAGGCGAGATTAGGAGAAATGGTGACTTTGGTGCACACATACAGTTGGGCAATAAATCCTGTCGGCTTATCCACGTTTTCCATCTGTGTTTCTGACCTTTACTGGCCCAAGAGCAAACAACTTTAAAGACCCACACTGCTGTACGAAGAGCATCATAAAGACTTTTCTCTATCATTATTACTGAAGACGCCTAATCTGTTGGTCTTTTTTATCGCTGCTTAATCCTTTATGGTATCTTTGCAGAATGTTCCACTACCAAGCTATAGTGTTCAGGTGGGAAGTCATTTGGTGGCATATGGTTTCATGCACATGAGGTAAATGCTCAGAAATTTGAACACACCTGAGGAGCCTTATAATGTGGAGAATGCCGTAGAGGTTTGTCCATGTGCGATACTGTTCTTTCTTTACTGCTAATGCACTCTGCATTTTTGTCCTGTTTCGTATGTTTCTGTAATGGAGGACAATGTAAAGTTAAGTTACTCAAGTTAGTTTGTTGTCTTTATTACATATAGCTACTTTTACATGAAGACCACTTCTTGTGGATTGAATAGTTGATTACTTTCTGGGTGCAGTTTTTTGTTCTGCACACACTCTCCGTCTTGGCATGAATATGTTGATACAGTTTTTGTCTTCCCAAAAATGCATTTTGTTTTTAAATTTTTTAATATAACTGTAAACAACAGTCCGCAATAACTACAGGACTGCAGTGATTGCGGACTTTTAGGAAGCTGATCAAAAAAGATAAGCAGGAGACAAATGCATGCAAACACTAGAAACATCATAATCACTTTCCATGTAAAATTTGACCTGAAATTTTCAATCAAAAAATGTGTGCATGTAACCCATCCACTGAGACGCTGTTGCTAATGAGCATTAGCTTAAGTCTATAATGCAGAGCATGGCAGTTTAACATTGAGGGCAGCCTTAGCACACAACCAATCTGACTCGCTGGATTTGGGATGACACTGTTGGTGACCTAAAAGCGCCAAACACGCATGCACAACACAACACGGGCCCTCGCTGTTTACCTCAAGCATTACTTGGACCATTTTCTTTGGTTCTTAGCTGCACTTATTTACATTAGAAAATAAGTAAGACATTAGACATTAAATGTAAACAAATACATCTTGGAAATAGTAAAGTGACCTTCCTGACAGATTGTACTTGTGTGTGGTTGCGCACCATTTGACTCAAACTGATAACATGAGGGTGAAGGTAACCACTGGCAGTGCAGTGGTAAGAGTCATTGGTTGGTGGATTGAATTTATTATGTGATATTTAACAAAGGACGTTCAGCTATTCAGCTTCTGTCTTTTATTGAAGTGGATTGTTCTCTTTACAATGCAGTCTAAGGCTCATGGCAAAAAAGTGTAGACTCTATAATTGCTACCTTAATGGTTTTAGTTACCTATCAACACACCAGCAGTCTGACAAGAAAGGTTCTATACATTAAACTTAAATGACAGCACCAAGTTGTCCATGGTAATCCTGCAGTGCTTAAAGTTCTTGAACTGGTGCCTGATGAGTGTTGCCAGAAATTAAAGAAGCTGAAAAGGTCAGAAAGTCAGATTTATGTTGAATTTGTTTATTTGTCGAGCTGTCAGTTTAATTCCTGGATTGCAGCTTCTGAGGTAAAGACCATGCATGATTTGAAGGAGCTGGGTATTCGACAACCGCTGAAGGACATTTTCTCCAAACAGCTTGAAAAATAACTGTATAGTGAGCATTGAAAATGACCCATCAAGCCTGTGAGTTTGCTAAGGTGAGAGTAAAATATCTTTGTAGGTTGGCTGGACAGAGTCAGGTACAGCTGGTAAGGATCAGAGTAGAGGCTATTGCCAAAAAGTGTCCATGAGCTAATTAAATTTCAGTGCTACTATACCACTAGGATACTTTATTTTGTGCTCATGTGCACAGATAAACACCAATCACACAACACTTATTCAAGCATTGTATAAATGGTCATAAAAGCTTTACATGCAGACATATATACAGCTAACACTGGGACAATAAACATACATCACAAAACAACAATTTGTAAATGAATTTATATATTTAGAAGATTGGACTTGAATGTTTTGGTCACCAATGCAAATTCAGTTGTCAATTCCAATGCAAATGCGGTTTGATCCTGTTACAAATCATGTTAAAACCTCCCTCCCTGTAAATACATTCCTCTAATTCCATCTCCGTGAATCTATTAGCGAGGCTCGTGCATGTGAAACCAGGGTCATGCCTGCCTCTTAGCCTTGTGCATTAAAGTCGTCCACACGTAAGCATAATGTGTACATGTGGACGTCTCTGTAAAGACCATTAAATAAATGTAAACAGATTGTTGTCTTGTAATGAATCTGTCCAGTTATTGTATGTTTAAGCCTAATTTGATGGAAATCACTGCTCTCCCCGAAGCAATAAAGTTGATTTATCTTTCCATTAGCGTTGCCTTCGAGTGAATAAAGACAGGACTTTTATGCTCACTTGTTTCGTACTGTTGGCTTTATGTGCATTGCTGAAAAAGAAAGCCCCCGTGTTGATATTTAACCCTCCGTTTCCTGTTTTCAGGGGAATAAACTTTAATAGCAAGGTTTTTTTACATTTCTACCCACACTTGTGGTCATGGACTTATCAAGATCTCAGTAATGACCAATAGAATGAGCTCACAGATACAGGTTTCCTCTGAAGGGTGGCTGGGCTCTCCTATAGATATAGGTTGAGGAGGGCCTTGGAGGAGGGCCCCTGTTCCTTCAAATTAAAACGAGCCAGTTAGTGTGGTTTGAGCATCTGATTAGGATGCCTCCTGGATGCCTCAGAGGTGGGGTGTTTCAGGCATGTCGTATCCTTTTGGGAGGAGCCCCTGGGGCAAACCCAAGACTCACTGGGGAGATTCTATCTCTCGGTTAGCTTGGGAGTGACCATGTCCTCACTGATGAGCTGGAAGAGGTGGCCAGGGAAGTCAGGGAAGTCTGGGCTTCTCTGCTCAGAGTGCTGCACTCACGACCCAAACCTAGAGAAAATTAGATAACCTACAGTGAGGACACACAGCAAAGAGCCTCATGTGAAAAGTGTCCCAGGGCAAGATGCTGAACCCTGATGCATCCACTGATATTTCAGTGATAGACTAAAAGTGCTGAAGTATGAATGTGTGTGTAGGTGAAGTGTAAAATGTGCTTTCTACTCAAGAAAAGTAGAAGCACACTTTATAAACTTCAGTCTACCTGCATGTTTTCAGTCGTTATGCTAAGCTAACTGCTCTCCGGGCTCTAGTTTTATAAATAAAGAGACATGTGAGCGGTGTCAGCCCTTTCATGTGACTTTTGGCTAGCAAGTTAGTTTAGGATCATCACCAATCGTGACTTAGACCTCACAGGGTTAGTTCAATTGTGATCTCACTTTTCCTGCATGTAGACTCTGTTATATTCGAAGCCAGGATTTACTAACTCTGAATTTCTTCTATAGTATCTCTCTTTCTATCTATTCCCAATGTAACAAGCAGCCGTACTTTTCCTAGCTTGAGTGTGTCAGTGTAAATAAAGGCTTTTTCTGCATGTCCAAACATTCTTCCAAGCACTCCTCGACCTCCGCT
The DNA here is from genome assembly GCF_001858045.2 of Oreochromis niloticus. Lineage (NCBI taxonomy): Eukaryota > Metazoa > Chordata > Actinopteri > Cichliformes > Cichlidae > Oreochromis > Oreochromis niloticus. The sequence goes on from NC_031986.2 coordinate 6,118,771, forward strand.
GGAGACTGTCACTGCACTACAGTGGCAATTAAGTGACTACGCAAATGGATGCTTACAGTTCCTGTTGATTACTGAGCTTTCTAAGCCATACAGATTTTAATGACAGCTTGGGTTTGTGAGCATGTGGGTCACTGAGGCTGGGATGTGCTTCAGGCTCCAGCGTCTGGCTCCACAGTCGAGCTGGTACCTCACTGTTTTTGACCTTAGTCCTAGTGCTTGTTTACCTGCTGAGTGGAATGCGGAGTTATGTAAGGCTTAATCTATCAGAAAGTACACTTTCCCCTGTTACCTGGCTCACAGGGCAGCACACACAGACACTGACCCACACGTAAACAAACAGCTTTAATGATATGGCCTTTCTGGTGTCGCGCACAGCATATCTAAACAGTGATCAAATAAAGAAACCCTGTGTACACACTGCTAAGCTTTCCAGCGCACACGCGTGCTGCACACACTGGTGCTGAGGCCTTACACTCTGTCTGCGCACAGTGTCCTGACGCGTGCGCTTTTATGACCAATAACCGGGCTTTTAAGGTCACACAACAAAGATAAAGGCCCACTTAGCTTACGCATTCTGAACACACACATACACACACACAGTGGAAACACATGCACATCGGGCAGTTGTTAACCAGTTCCAGTGTGTGTGTTGCCATTATACTCTGACCAATCTATGGAAATTTCCTCTCATGTTTGCTGAAAACACACCACTGATGTGTTTGTTATATGTTAGGGTGCTATTGATGAGCACAGCAAGTCGATATTTCTTTCCAAAGGCTCTTGGATGCCCCCACCCCCCTGCAAAGAATTTAGTATTGGGTCAGATTGAACAGAAAACCCTTTTAAATGTCACTTTCAGAATCAATGTACTGTACTTCATGAGGTTTACAGATGAAAATAAATGTATAAATAGCGCAGAACCCATGTATATGTATATATATAGGACTCTGTTCTTCTGGATGAAGATCTCGGTTGTTGTCCTGGGATCTGCTGGAGCCACCTGCCTAGCTTGGGGTTCACAGCACCAAGTGCTTTACACAGCCTGCACCTGGGGTCTTACCTGGTGTGATAGAACCCAGCCTCTATGGATCTTGTACTTAGAGCTTGTTCCTGTGCTGTCATGATTAGTGCCTCTGTGCTGTCTTTCAGTCCAGCTTTGTCCAGCTGGTAGGATTCAGCCACTTCTTCTCTCTGCTCGTGGTACACACCCGGCAGAGGCCTGTCCTTCTATGATGGTCCTTCTTCTTGCTCCTCTTCTTTCTTGGGTTTCTGCTGCCTGAAGTATTCACTAAGCACACGGTCAGTTGTGGCCATCTTCCTGATGGGCTTGGTGCTGTCCAACTCTTCAAACTGGAGACTCGTTCTTGCATATCTGCCACTGTGAAAGTTTATGGCCCCTGTTCAGGGAAGTTACTATGGTCTGCTCTTAGCTTTACTAGCTACCGAGCATTGCTGTTATGTGTTGCGTCCTTTTCCCGGATGCTCTCCCAGTCTTAGTGGGGATGGTCTCATATTGTTCCCCTGCCACTGAGAGTACACCTTGGATGGTTCAGTAGAGTGCAGATGGTTTATTCTCCTGCCTTCTGTCTCTCTGGTCTTTCTCTTCAAGCAGCTGGCCAAGTCTGTGAGTCCTTGCTTGGCAGCTTGCTGCACTTCTCAGGCCCCCTTTCTTCATCTGACTTTTCTGCACGTCCAAAAGTTGGCTACCTTCCCTAGCACCCGGGGCGTAGATCAGTTGGTTGGTTTCAGTGATGGTCGCAGTAGGGATTGTCCATAATGCTGCATTCACATCTTCTAATAGACCTTCAGAGGGTACTTTGCTTAATCTTGGTAACCGGATATGGAGGGTCCAGGTTCCAGCTTCACCGTGATGCTATCTTTCAGGTCAGCTCTTGCACTCAACGCTCCTTCTGTTGTACTTGGGGCTTGGAGCCTAATCTCAGGTGGGGGTGATGATATCCACCCCCTGACCTGACATCCTGGCTTCCTTTTGCCTTAGCATTTGTGTTGTACCTCATTTGTGATAGCAGTTCCTTCTTCCAAATGTTGGAACACTGAGCTACTAGTTGTTTCGCCATCCATACAGTAGCTACAAACATGAACATACATATATATAAAACCTGAAATATGAGTTCTATATATACAGATATGTATATATGTGTAAGAGAACTCTGTGGTGAACGTGCTTCCCATATTCTCCATATGATCTTTTTACACGTGGCTGTCTGCCACAATTTGAAACAATCCTATTACTCTGAATGGGTTAGTGCCTATAGAAAGCCTAGTCAGTGACACGACAACACCCAACCGAGGTAACAGCGGGGACATGTTTGCATGCATGGCAGCCAAGTAAATCATCTGTCAAACATGCCAGCCACACGGCTAAAGCTTACAGAGACAGGGCCGAGTAAGACGGAGACACACATTCACAGGGGCTTAATGGAGGTCGGCAGCACGCAAAGAAGCTGCACACGCAACCTGCTGATCAAATCCAGTAAACAACTCTGTGCCCCATCTCTCTGACATCACCAGCAGGTGCGAAACAGTTGAAGTCAGCTTGTAGAAACAACATACAGTAGGGTGGAGGTGGGGTGGAATCTGTGATAAGCTTCAACAAGGAGTTCAACGAACATCATAAACGTGACGATTTTTGTATTAATGTAAGCTTGCTGTAAACAGAGCATGACATTTTATTTCCTGTCATAATGCTTACTAAATAAGACACGCCTGCAGGTGTGAGTGGGGCTGTTAGTGGCCTATTGTGCTTCCAGTTATGTTATTTTCCACCTAAACATGGACCTGACTCTTAAAGGGCTTTTCACACTGCTGCAATGCTCTGAAACTGAAGATGGTCATAGGTCAAAAGTTAATGAAATTTTACAAAACAACTTAATGACTAAATAATTATTTTACACATGACAATAGTGTGAATAGGATTGACTTTTGTCACATCAAAATTTTTATTTCAAGACCTCACATATAAGTTACACAGGCATATAAAATACTTAAATGCCTGAAATATTTAAAATAAAACACTATCAAGGAAACAAATGCAGAAATGGAACGGAAAGCACTCCTCCCTCTTACCTAATTATGGAAACGTCTGGCTCTCCATAAGGAATTTTGAATATAAGCCATAATCTTGTAGCCATCCAAAGCAAACTTAGTGGGAGGTGTGACATTGTGAAATGATGATCTGTGCTCCTGTAGAAACACAAGTCTGAATGATAGCAACCTTGTTTTAACAAAAGAGTGTTGCATTCACTTTGTCATGAAAAAGAGCTACAGCAGAGTTGAAACAGCGATGTCTCTGACTGGTGGAGGTCACTGTTACCATGGAAATGTCCAAACCCGTGAACAGCAGTTTGCTTAGTGAGTCAGGAAGTTAGAATTTACGCACTGTGCTGTGATCGATAACTGGGTTGTATTGTACTACACATGCAACACAAACTATGAAAATATTTAGAACTATACACTAAGAAAAAGAAAAATGATTTAATTCAAGAATGCTGGACCTTGTTCGCCTCCGAATCTGGGATTTGCTGGAATATTTCCCTCATTGTAATAAATAAATATATATACACAGTCTTGTGCCTTTGCATTTTTCCCCATTTTCCTTTACATGTTTGAATCAAATCAAATCTTTGTACAGTCAAAAATATCCTAATAGGTTGTTGTTTATCAGTTTCAGTGGAAAAAAGAAATGAGAAATCATTTCAGGAAGTGGACTTACTATGTTTCAAAATGGAAGATTGTCTATGGTATGCTTATTGGCTAACAATTTATGACTGACAATGCCGTCGAGCAGGCAGGATTGCAGTCAGAAACAGCCCTCCTTGCCACATCCATTAAAAAAAAAAAAGAATGCAGCAGTGAAAACCAATCTCAAGGCTTCAGAAGGGGACTTAATATGCTGCGTTTTAGTTACTTTGGAAGTCAGATGTTGGAACTCAGGAGTGATGTCACTGCCAAGTCGAGTGTATTCAAACAGTAAAGTCGGAAAAGCTCAAAAAGCAGGATTTGTTTCGCTTCTTCGTAAGCTAGCCCCATTCATGCATCGCTAGCAGTACAGCGTTATAGCTCACCGTTTAGCTTAAAAACACAGCTGCAGCACATTCACGGATAGAGCCAGGTCAGCTTATTTAGCGAGTCACAAATACACAATAGTGGCAGTGCAGATTAAAAGTTTTACAGTTTTACTACTGTTTACATTCACTGCCGCCATTTTGGATTGATAATATGGGGTTGTTGGGGTTGCCCTGACTTTTCGAGTCGGAAAACCAAGTCGAGTCGGTGTTCCGGATAAAAATTCTGATTGGAAACTCTGATATTCCAACTTCCATCTTAATCTGGAATGCACTAAGACAGCGGTCCCCAACGATTTTTGCGCTACCAGTTTATGTCCAACAATATTTTCACGGACTGGCCTTTAAGGTGTCGCGGGTAAATATAACAAAATAAAACCAGTACTGGTACCAAAAAAAGAAGGTTTATTCATAACACATGGAAAAGACCTAGGGAAACCGAGTTAATGATAAAAACGATAAAAAAAATAAAAATAAAAGCTGATAAAAACCATGAAAACCAAACAACTCGGTCCGTGGCACGGGGGATGGGGACCACTGCACCAAGAAACCAGTGTATGACATCACACTGTCTGTGTTAGAAAAGTAATGAGTGACATCACAGTGGTTATGCCTTTTCTTTTTTACACGTTCTATGCGACTTAGTTAAATTACCTTACTTGTGTTTCTTTCTCTTTGAAAGTAGCAACCTATTGCTAGCAACACTGGTGTGAATAGTGTGAGCAACGGTGTGTGTTTCTGCTATAATCTCACTAAGGCTTTACGCGTATAGACCCTAACAGACCTGTCATGCCTGCTGCTGCTCTAAGCTATGCTTAGGCAGATGCTGTTAAGGTGAGAAGTTAAGTAAGTTGCAATTAACATGGAGGAGAAACAACAATGGGTTTTTATAGATGAGTCTACAAAGCATTAGTAGTTGATAGAAAACACTTCATTAGACACAAACTACAAATCATTTAACAGGTAATGTCGCATAGGATGTGTGAATTTGACTTGCTCTTAATGGGCTGTTGGAGGGTTTCCTCACATGTTAATACGACTGAAGTCTTCATAATCTTGCTTGACTTTAACAGTATCGCAGACTTGGACATGCATAGTCTGGCATTTTCAAAATACAAATGAGTGTAAACATTGAGACAGTGCTGCTCTGGGCCACCCAGACAGGCTGCGAGCAAATGTTTGTTTACAAATGACCAGATTGTAGTCGCTCCAATTGCTCATTGGATTACGGCCACTGCCAAGTGTCCCAGACTGGTATCACACACGCAGGGCCAGAGTGCCGGCCTGAGGAAAACAAAAACATGTCAATAACACAGAGCGATGTATATGCAATTTATATATAATTAATATATGAATCAATCCTGACCTGATCGTAACATTTCACAGGAGCGTAAATATCTAGGTTTACGTTTTTATGATGGAACTGTAGCTTAAGCACAATAAATTGTTATAAAGGTAAACAACACAGCAGTGAAGTAGCCAACAGTATGTAAGTAAGTTCAAAGTGTACAGCCTACTGTCTTGGCACCATCCCCTGCATTCACATCAGAGCTTTTCCCCCTCACCAAACAAGATGCCTTGTCCCTCAGAAATGTCATTAATTTGAATGTTATGTAAGGACTTGTTTGTGCAGAGCTCCGTACTTTAGAGAAGGACCAGTGATAGCATAAGGTTGCATAAGATGTATTAAAGGGTAATGTCTTGTCTTCTTTGTGGCGGCTGATACTGTGTGTATTATCAGCGAGTGAAGGTTAGCGCGTCATGTTTAGGCTGAAGGTCAGGATGGGAGCAGCTCTTCCTGACAAAGCTCTCTAAGTCACTGAGTTCAAAGAAAACATTCAGATAGTAAGACTGCAGCAGATAACAATTACAGCAGCGTCAGTGAGATCAACAACATCACCTTATGGGAGGAGAACCCTGACATTATAAATGACAACAGTGCAAATGCATGTTACAGAGAGGCTTGGTTGAGAATACAGGGAACTACGTACAGTGTTGCTTTTACATTAGAAATGTACAGAATAACAATGCAAATACTAGAGGTGGGACCCACCAGACACCCCATGATACAACATTGTCACAACACTTCACTCGCAATACAATACCACTGTGATTTTTGAAATGTTTCTGATATTCTTGGTATTGCAGGAAGACACATTACAATCTATAACATTTCAAATATGTCCTCAAAGTTCAACTTTGTCAGTATCAGTTTTATACAATAAGATAAAGTTATCTCACTGTCGTTATTAATTTTGCTGCAAAATGAGATTATTAACCTGCCATAAATATTACCATAAGACATAGTCTGTCTGCGGTTGAATGGGGTCATGCTGAAAAGTACATGCAATCTGTTTCTGATAATGCAGCCATTAACTGTGATAAATCATTGAAAATCAAACATTTGTTCCTCTCTACATAGACAGAAACACTTAACTATCAGATTTGTGCTAAGCAACCTTCCTGTTCTATAGGAAAATAACCAGAATACAACCAGCTGGCAGCCAGCTGAGTTGAGTCCCCTCGTGAAAGAAATGTGATGAAGGGCATACATTTTTGGAGTTTTAACTGTGTTTTTGTTAGTTTTACAGCTTTTCCTATTGACAAAGACTTCCTTCATGGTCGTTTACTGAAATAGTAAAAAAATACATGCAAGGTTGTAAACAGTGAGGGCCCAGGCTGAAAACAAACCATAATAGGCCCCAGAATCGAGCCCTGAGGCACATTCAAGTGACAGCTTTTGGACTGAAAGGTAACACGGCTGTAACAAAAACTCACTTGAGTCTAAAAGAAGTCTAAAAGAATTAAAACAGTACTTTTTCCAGAGTTAGCACATCTTTGAGCACCTTCAATACTCAGTTCTATGGAAGTCTCTGAAACTAGACTGATATACAGCGTGGTACAAAAAAATGGTTTGGGCCTTTATAAATAGTTTCCCCTTCGTGACAACCTCTGAGAACCATAATATGGTTTGCTCAGTGGAATAAACTTTACAGGAAGCTTGTACTTTTGTTTTCATGAAAAAAATTCATTTCCATTTATTCAATTTTGATGTGTTTTGTGTGCTTTTGCAGCATTTTCTTTTGGGGGCAGGATTTGTTGGTATTTTCTTAAGTTGCACTGTGTTTGACCTTTCAGGGCCACTGTACTATAGACACACCACTTCTTGCTTGAAGACTAGTTCCATAGTTCCACACCACTAGCTGGAAAACAAAAACTTAACATAATATTTTAAAAGTTAGCAAAACAGAATCTCCCTGTCCTCGTCTTTCCTGACACTTGTGGATTCTAATGTGGCTCTGAATGCGATCGTACCTCGAAGCACTGATGAGTCAATATCAGCTTTTCCGTGGGCGTGCGGTTATGTTTTTCTCATTTTGTTTATAAACACTAGAGACTGCAAATTTCCGGTAGAACAGACAGAGGAGAGAAGCTATCTAATTTAGATCCTGTTGTGTGAAATCTGGTCTTTTATTAATAAATTCGGATAATGTATTTGGTGGTGCCAAAAGCAGCAGCACAATGAGAAAGCACTAGTCTGAATGGGCTTAAGTGTAAAGCATAAGAGGCATCAGTGAGAGTTTGGCATTAACCCGTCACCTCCCTTTAATGTACTCACACAAGTCTACTGCGCTGATAGTGGACCTGACGAGTGTTTTATGAATGACTTCTATGACTTAATTAGCTCCTAAAAACAACTGAGCCTTCAGAAAGTTTATTTAATTCGTAGTAAAATAGCTCAATAGGAGATATGAGCAGATAAATTCTGCTTGGAAATTACACAGTACTCTTACGTTATTCTCACATTCTAATAATCTAACCCTGGCTACCACGGGTGCATCTGGTTTGTTTTATGGCTGAACTAGCTGTTATCTCTTGGTTTGTGCTGCTGTGGTGACCCCTTGAACCCTCTGCTATTATGCTACATGATATAATCACAGGTCACAGGTTAGCCTGCTGTCCAGTCAGGGATTTCATAGGAATGGCATTTCATAACAACTGAGAGAGGGAGAGGGGAGGTGCTGTTATGACACAGCATGTTATGAAGGAGAGTAAACAGGGAAGACCGACAGATATCAAAGAGTTCCAGATTCACAGTGATGTCTAATTGTATTCTAATATCACTTGGTTCTGTCTGGCTCGCCCTGCCAGCTGAAAAAAGAGAGAGAAAAAAAGGCCTAGCACAAAATTCTGTGCTCTGCAATTTTGACAAACAGGATCGCACTGTCCTCATCTCTCCTGACATTTGTGTAAGATTATGTGGTGAGGAGTTCATTTGTGTCTCGAGGCGGCGGCACAACATCAAACGTGGCTTTGGCAAGTGTGGATTATTTTTTGCTCACTCTGAATAGACAGCAACTGCTGGGAACACAAATTAGGCACTTGTACGTGTGGGTACATACTGTACGGAAAAACACGTACGCTGGTAAGCCCTGTGATGTATATCAGATCGAGTCTTTGGGCTGCTGTTTGCAGCTGGTGCTCTAGACGCGGTGGTTTCAAGAACATGCTTCATTTAACAGTGCAGTAAACAACAATGAATTTGAAGGATTTCAGGTGATGCAGCAGCATGAAGTAAGCACAGATAATGGACGAAAGCCAAAACCATAAAAAGCTGGTTTTAAAGACCAGAATGTGAGTTTTGGATATCTATTCCTGTCATATATAAAATATAACAGCACAGAAATTTGTAAGAATTTTGAGGTAAAACTAAAGAGTAAATATGTATCAGCCTGTGGAAACCTACCCACTTTATCTTGTTTTCACTTTTACCTTTGAAACTGAGCTTGTGCAACCACATTACTGTGGCTGTAATAGAAAGAAAAAAAAGAGCAGTCAGGTAAAGGCGTTGTGAAAATCATGTGATGCGCTGTGGTTAAGCTGCAATGAGGTCACATGTTTAAATGTAATTAATTACAGGACGCCCTTGGAGAATGTTTGTGGAATGTTTCCCCTGAGCACTCGAGATGGCTCAACAGTAAGGTTTGACAATGTAGGTTTAAAAGACACCTATTATGCTCATTTCCTGGACTCTACTATAGTAGCTTTGCCTGATTCGCAATTCAAAATAAGCCAAATTTATGTTATATTGGGTATTTTGACTGCTTTTATACTGGCTATGTTTAGTACACTATCAGTACCAGGATAGTATGCTGAAAACTACCAAAAGTGTGTGGAATTTATACTTGTACACTTGTTACCCTCAGGGGCTGGCATCTAGTGGAAGAAGGGAAGGAACCGGCAGGACGAACCAGCAGCATACGCTTCAGATCTATAACGAGCATTCCTGTTCCATATGTTCGGTCAGGACCACTACAACCAAAAAGGAGACTGTTATATCCATCTGTAGTAATTTACAGTTGACAGCATCCTGTTGCACGTTCATGAGGTCTTCCCAAACACTCAGTAGACTGTGGCTCAGAAAGTAGAGCAAGTTGTTTACTAACCTGAACCCCAAATGAATCTATCATGTCTGAGCCTGTGTGAGACTCATAAAAGAGCTAAAAGGGTATAGAATAAAGGGCCATATGAAAGTGTATGAATGGGTGAACATACTGTAAAAGCTCTTTGAGTGGTGAATAGCACTAGAATCTCTCTATAGATATATATATAGGCAATATAAATACCAGTCTAAGTCAGATACAGCACGAAGATGCTGGGATTGAAATGGGTTCCAAAGTGGCTTGCAGATGTAGGTCAAAGCAGCTTAAATAGCATGGCCTGTATGATATTTGCTAATTGGATGTATAGAAGGCACCATGCCAGAGGTAAGGGATTTTAAGCTCAAGCTCTAACCAAAGAATCAGGATTTAACAGCAGTTTAGTCGTGAGGTTCTTTTGACTCCTTTCGTCTGTTATAAGTTTAAATATGTGGACTCAGAGAGTCCAGTTCACAACAGGTGCTTTATTGTACAGACAACAGTAGAATGAAATTAGAGCAGGAACAGGTTAAATCAGCCTTAAAATCACAGCCTCCATATTTGCCAAACAGATGCACACAAGCATATCAGCTAATGTGGGCTGGCATTTAGGTGTGCTGATCTGACAGGTTAAGCGGCCACGCTTGAATTTATGGTCTTCTAAGATGGATTTCAGGTGTTGCGTTCCACTGTGCTTGAGTGTGGAAGATTTTTACATCGTGTGCTCAGAATTGTTAGTTTTTTAAAAAAGCCACAGCTAGCAGGAGAATCAATTCCAAACGCTGCAAACACATCGCTTCCTCCAGATGAACAGCTTATACTGGATTTTCAGCAATGTTGAAATTCACATACTACACAAACAAGTACATGCTGTACACAGAGTGTTACCGACAGGGATATTGGAATTTAAGCACAGTATTTACTCTAAACTCTAATGACTTCACTCTGACATCATTAGGGTTAGTTTCCCAGCCCATAAAAAGCTCCCTCCGGGCTGACAGAAAATGTTATACAACTGCTTTCACGGGCTGAGCAGCACTCCTCTTGACTAGTTAGCAGATTCTCACATGTAGAATTAGCAGCTCTTTTAAAACCGCCTCTCTGTTTCTTACAAGTTCTCTCTCCATCCTTTACCTGGATCCCCTCCACCCCTCCATACCTGAGCAGAGTGTAAAAAAAAAGGGGGGTGAAGTTTTTTGGCAAACCCATTTCTCAGTGTGTCAGCCCCCCGCCTCCCCCTTGCATGGGCCAGGAAGTGTTTACCACCGTCTCTGCAGCCACACTCCTCCAACAGCTCACTATGAAAGTGGAAGCATCATTTAATCACGAACAGCATGATTTCTCTGCAGCCCCCCCTCTCTTTTTCCTCCTCTTGTGCCTCCATGCCAGGATATTACCGAGTCCCACCAGCACGCTATAAACACAAGCCCCCCTCCTCGTTCTCCCCACCCTCTCTCTCTCTTCGGTGCGAGCTGACGCATGCCACGGAAGCAGTGACGTTAGTTGTTTACTGTCTTGTAGGTCGCCTCTCGTTGCAGTGCAGCAGCACATCCAGCAGGGCTTATGTAACCCCCCTGCCTGCTGGATGGCAGCATGACGGGCGCTTTACTGCAGAGTGTGTGTGCTGCGGGAGGGTGGGCGGGGGTCTCATGCTGCAGCCTGCACGATACATCATCCCCACGCACATAAGCGCAGGTGCATGCACATACTGTATGCAGACATACAGTAAACACACACACACACACACTTTTCCCTCCACTGCCTGCATTGTGTGCGGATTGAAAACACAGAGGGTTCACTCCTGGAGCACATAGTAACTCTAAGAGGACCCCCTCTACACACATACACACACGCGCGCGCGCGCGCCACAGTCCTCCATTGCTGCTGCAGCATCAGCAGAGAGGTAAACAACTCTGGCTCACAGCTGCCTGCCTTCTCGAGAGTGGACACACCTCGCCCCCTGCTGGCAACAGGAAGGAATGACCAAAACCAAATTTGGGTTGCTGAGGAAGCGAAAGTGGAGCCGGGGTCTGTTTTATTTATCAGGTCAAAATGAAGTCCTCCTGCTAGACAGGTGGTCTACTCCTACTGAGCTGATGTCAGTGCTTAAATTAGAGGAAACACCAGACAAATAGCAGATTAAGCTGCATTTTCTCTGCACTCATTTGAGTGTTTCGTAACATGCAAGATTTGGACTGCGCTATAAATGTTTTGTTTGGCATTTTTCCTTAAAGTGGTTTATGGCCCAGTTTGTATTTTAATGTTTTCATGGTCTTTTTAAATGTGTCATGTATAGCTTATAACAAATAAACTCGCCGAACCTTCTTGAACAGGACGTCTACTGATCTTTAAAGAAGTTAAACATAATGTTATCGCCAGAGAGTTCATGTAAAAAGTAGAGACACCTGTCATGTCCACAGCTTGTTTTTGTCCTGTCTCCCTCCCCTCACCACCAGTTGGTCTCAGAAGGTGGTCGTCCCTCCCTGAGCCTGGTTCTGCCAGAGGTTTCTTCCTGTTAAAAGGGAGTTTTTCCTTCCCACTGTCACCAAGCGCCTGCTTGTAGGGGATAGTCGTAGGGGATAGTTGGGATTTTCTCTGAATCATTGCAGAGTCTTTACATAAAAAACAGATATTTACAATATAGGCGACTGTTGTTGTCATTTGGCACTATATAAATAAAGCAGACTTGAATTCATCTTTCCCAATAGATCAGATATACTGTCTTTGTAAAAAATGCTGCTGTCATCTCTGGCAATGATCACAGTGACAGCTCACTTGTGATATTCCTGAATGCTTTTATCGTTGGTGACCTTTTGCTGCATGGCAATTTATTTAAGCTAATCTTATAAATGCTTTATAACAGCTGTAAACAGCTTCAATGTCACTGTTTAAGTGTTAGTGGAGAGTGTGTCTCACGTCTATGAATACATTTTCTCTATTAAGATTCATAGTATGGCAGAATCTCACCTATACATCATCAGTACTTGTCATTTTTCTTTGCGTATGTGTGGATATATACTGCAGGATTTGTGCTCTTTAAAGTAAAGCTCGTGAAATACACACACACACACAAACACAGATCAGTAGTTAGAGTCATTGACTGAACAGCACCTCTGAAGCTGGAGGAGAGCTGCCATTCTAATAACAGATCAAACTGCACAAAAAGCCTTCAGGCTCTTTGTCCAATAGGACACCCAACAGACTCAGATCCCAGGTTTCGGAGAAATGAGTATCTGTGTTTATTTTCAAGGAACGTGCCCTGCCTGGACGGGCGTGGAATGTGACCTGTGTTTTTTTGGATTCCACATCAGCACATGCCTCAAATAGTTTTGATTTGAAGCCAGACGCCACTGGAACGATTTCGCATTACTTTAAAAGAAACAGGCGTGTACTTGGAAACACACCAGCTACCAGCTAATGAAGTGTCAAAACAAGTTTGGAATGGAAACAAAGCCGATGGCTAAAAAGCAGTCGAGCTGTCCCTTTGCATCCATCACACATGGACGTGGCAGAACAGCTTCAGATCAAATGTTGAATTTGTAAATCATACTATATGTACTGAAGCTGGAGTATGCAACATACTGGATGGAAAATCTTTAATAAAGTTTCAGCACATTGTAGTTCAAGTGGTCTAAGAGGGACTCTGATTCCTGCGCCTCCACTGGGTTTTATTTTAGTTCATTTTTCAAAATCATGAGAAGACATAATCAGGTCTGTGACACACAAAGAACAGAGAAGAGAATACATGAATCTCGTATATGCAGGGGTTACAGTGGGCTGGAATGATCCGGAACAGGGTTGTACCTTTCATTAATGAGTAATTAAATCTAGCAGGCAGTTTAATAATCATAACATCTGGTCATTTTTTATGTGCTGAATCCCAGCATCCCTTCAGACTGGTGCCATGGAAATACAGACTCACATACACCTTCTTGTCTCTATCTTGTGTTCATGTGAGCACATGTCAATAAAGCTGCAGTGGCACAATTTCATCATCTAGCTAGATGCTCTTTATTAATTATGAGTGGTCGCTAATGTCATGTCAAATGCAACTTTTCAGAGAGTTGATTTCTAATCTGACTGACTATATTTTTGTATGTCCCGGGGACAACAGGTAGATTAAACAAATGTTTATGTGTGACAGAATTTACAGATGGAGACAGAAAGGCAGGAAAATCAGAGCACTCAAGTTTAGGCTTTTTAATCAGACAGTGAATGTGTATATGATAACCAGGGAGGTTATGACAATTCATTAAAACTTCCCTTGCATCCATCAAGGTCCTCAAGGTCAATTTAATGATTTCTTGGTTAAAAAATTGACAATAGGTCTTACAAGTTTGGTGTGTATAGTTGACATATAGAAACTACCACATAAAGATTTAAATGATCACATCACATTTGATCTCTGACCTCATTTTTACAGCTGTAAAAATCATTTGAAGTAAAAAACAAACAAACAAACAAGGAAAACAAAATGAATATATAGAAAATTCAATATAAAATGAAACATTCCCCAGAGACTGAGCTGCCTGGGTGGAGGTTTGTATTCTCAGAGTGCTTCTTGTTATATTATACTGTGAAATGTCGTTTACAGCTAAATGAATCATAATATATAAAACTGGGTTTGGAGTATTGTAATAAAGTTTACAGTGCTGGAGGGCAACTACCTGGTGCAAGGCTAATTGTGTTATTCAGGGATCGGTTATGGGTAGGAGTTAGGTTGAATTTAAGATCCTGAAGCTCTTTAGTATCATCTTGTCTTGCTTTACACTGGTTAGGGGTTGTGAAGCAGCCATTCTAGCTAATGTTATATCTTCTTATTTACTGCAGAATGCTGTTGGAAAAATCCACAAAGAGCAGTAAACCTCAGAGCAGCAGCAGAAGTGCAGGTCACCTGATCACAGCGTGTACACAAAGAAAACTAATCTAATGGAGTTTACAGCTCAAATTGTTCTGTGAGTCGTTTCCACATCCATGCTGCACCACTACATGGTTCTCGCGGTGTTCTTAGAGCCAGCCCAGTCATACTTTAACCCCTACATTCTGTATGTTAGCACTGTGTTAGGAGGCGCTTAGAATAAAGAGGAGGCAAGGCTTTCAGTTTTTGTGGAATTCTACAGAACACAGCCTCAACACAGCAGATTACTGGTCAACAACTTGTTGTTGTTGTTAATACCTGGCAAAGTTTTGCAATAGGGCTAAAAGTGCTTCCTTGTTCTGATATTGTTTGTACTACAACCATCAAAGTACTTACATGTGCTGCACGTGACACCTGACATGCCAGGTAAAGATAAGACCATACAGATTCCACACAGTGGAAAAAGACAATAACACCATTTATCTTGGAAAGCTTCCAGGGGCTTTTATTTATTTTCTATTTATATAGCTGGGACTCTGGAAAGTACTGCACTCTCTGAGTAAACACTGGTAAATTCCAAATACTGTAAACTGAAACTCGAGAACACTGCACGTTGTTACAATCTATTACGTTATCAGAAAACATAAACATTCCTCCTTCCAGTGGACTCTGATCGGTGATTACACAAAATCTATAGTGATGAGAATGGCCTTATGGTTACCAGTAAGTATGACTGCATGATTACCTTTTACTTTTGCTTCGGACTCAGCTGCCCCAAGATCAGAGCAGTAAACAACCTCCACCTGTACCTCCATCAGTACTGCAGCGTCTCATTGCTGCCCTCTGCTGGTAAATGTAGGAAAAACAACATGATATCGAGGGAAATTCACACGAGCATTATGTTTAAGTCAAATAAAAAAAAGAACATGTCCTCAGTTTGATAATCATATTAACTAATATACCAACAAATGTTATAAGCAGCCCTGTAGTTATGAAAATAGCATTCCTAATACTGAAATTATTCATGTGTTTAAGGGTTAAACAAACCCCTTGATCAGATTAGTCAAACAAAGATCCTTTAATTTAATTAAATCTTTAATTGCAATGGTGCTTTCACTAGATTTAACCAAAACCTGCTGTTCATATATAGAATAATGATTTTAGTTTTATTTTGTTCTATTTTTACAATACAATATGATATGATACTATATCCTTTATTGTCACTTTAGCCAAATTTTTTGTGGACTCAAGCATTGTCCCAGAAGCTGTCTTCACAGAGTAATGAGCATTAAAAGAAAGGAGAAAAATCACGTTTTTTTGCGTGTGTTTTTAAAGCAGACGTTTATCTGTAATCACAAACAAACAAACCAGCAGGTAACAACAAATACTCCACAATACACAGAAACAAATCACTGAACTGAGGAAGAGTTATCGGTGAAGAAAAACCACAGACCAGGTCAAATAATAATAATTAAATAAATAAATACATACATACATTAGATAACAAAGCACAATAAAGAATCAAAACAAAGATAAAGAGTAGAAATGACTACCAATCCAAATCAAAGCCAGGAGGACTACCCCTTCTGTTCGGAAGTCTGTTTTTCACGCGTTATTAGGCTCGTCACGTATGCACAAACACAGCTTTTCACCCCATGAATAGAGTGTCTGAACAGCAATGACATTGAATACAGGACGGAGGCACTTTTCAACAAAAGCCGGTTTGATAAATGAATACGTCTTATTATTGACATGGCTTTTCACCTTTTCAAAAATAATTCACGTCTCTCAGTTTCTTGCACTACCAAGAGAACAAACCTTTGATGCACTTCCTGTCCTGTTTGAATGCCAAACCTGTGGGGTTTTAGCAAATTTGTAATTATTTTTCATAATTCTTTCAAAGGAAGGAAACATTGTCTCTAGGAACCAAGTTTCCATTTCGGTTTCTATGGGAAGGGTTTCCTTGAAGCTCCCCACATAAAGTTCGAGGAAGCGTAAACATGTATTTGTGGTGAGGGAAATCAGTCTTTTACTGCCGTTTTTGAGGATATAAGCAAACACGGTAAGTCTTTAACCTATTATTTTTCACTATTTTTGCTAATATGTGTCGTTACTCTCTCAAATGGAACCTGCATTACTTAAGCAAAGTGTTTGCTGCGCTTAGTTCACATTTGGCTTTGTGTGAACGGAATATTTCACTCAGATATTTAAAACACAAAATGACTCGTATCTGTTTTAGCTTTTGTCAGTAAGGGTCTTGAACTCATTGTGAGCAGACATGCCCGGACAAACACACACGTGAAACGACAGCAGTACTTTTATTTTGAAACGTGAGCGGAATTGCCTCTTTTTTCAAACACATTAAAAGGCTTTTCTTTATTGTACCAGACATCAAGTTATCAGTATATATAACTATTATTAACTAAATACTTACAAGGTAGGGTAAAGACAGTTTTCCGGTTATGTGGGAGTATCTGCTGTTTAACCAGTTTATAGTCAGTGTGAAACATGTCAGAGCATGTTTGATCTGTGTGGAACAATAATCAGCGAATGTGCAGCTGTAAACTTAAAGTAGCAGTTAAATCATTTTAAAATTTATTTTTACCCACAAGTCTTTAGCAGTGGTTTAAATTTATTGCTTATTTTCTGAATTAAGTTTTATTTTGTAGTTGAGCTTAAAAATCAACTACAAAATAAAATGAAATAAAAACAAGTTGTTAAAAACACGTTCTATTGAAAGTGAGAGAGAACAAATTATTATTATTATTATTATCATTATTATTACAAAGGTGTTGATTTTATTTCAGCAATGTATTGTGTTTTTATATTCATGCAGCTTTTTAAGTCCTTATACCTTGGCTTTATATATTTGCTGATTCCAAGTACCCAGTTAATACCGCTCTCACATTAACACACTATTTCTCACTGTGATGAAAAGATGGACAATAATTTTTTTTATCACATGGTAGCAAGTGCATTTAGGCATGCACACATGGTCAAGGTGACCTGCTGGAATTGAAAACAAGCATGGTAGGGTTAGAATTTGGTGAGGCCATGAATTCATCCTGTCTTGTATCAGTGGTTCAAGCTGGTGGTGATGGTCTTTCTTTTAACTGGTCTTACAGATTTCACCATGGACAGCACTTCCAAAACTGATGCTTCCAGTCAGTTATCTGTTGCTTCTCAGGTTCCTTTCCTTCACTTGTGTACCACACTAGAAAAAATTCAAAAGTCCAAACTCCGTCCAGAGAAATCCAAGATCCTTGGGTACTTCATTGAGAAATGGCGTGAATTTCATTCTGCCCTCCACAAAGACAACCCCAAAACTACAGACTCTTTCTATCCTGCCATGCGCCTCATAGTCCCGCCTTTTGAACGAGAGCGAATGGCATATGGCATCAAAGAGAGCATGCTGGCTAAACTCTACATTGATGTATTAGGCCTCCCAAAAAATGGCCCTGAGGCTAATAAGCTGTTGAATTACCGTGCTCCGACCACATCCCAAGGAGAAGCTGGAGACTTTGCTGGCATGGCGTATTTTGTGCTGAAGAAACGATGCACCAGCCAAGGAAATCTCAGTATTAAAGAGGTCAACGACTTCCTGGATTCAGTAGCCACCAGCAACGCCACCAAGCAGAAAGATCTTGTCAAAAAGAGTCTGCTGCACCTCATCACCCAGAGCTCAGCTCTTGAGCAAAAGTGGCTCATTAGAATGATTCTGAAGGACATGAAGCTCGGGATCAGCAAAGAAACCGTTCTCCAAGTTTTCCACCCAGATGCTGCTGAGCTCTACAACGTCAACACAGACTTGAACAAGGTGTGCCAGCAGTTACACAATCCAGCCGTGTCCTTAAGTGAAGTCTCTATTGGACTTTTTTCTGCTTTCAAACCTATGCTGGCAGCTGTGGCTAACATCCGCAACGTGGAGAAACAGATGGGAAACAGCACTTTTTACATTGAGACAAAGCTGGATGGAGAGCGCATTCAGCTGCACAAAGATGGGGATGTGTACAAGTACTTCAGCCGAAATGCTTTTGAGTACACGCAGCAGTTTGGAGGATCCCCGTTGGAAGGATCACTGACGCCTTATATCCACCATGTTTTTAAAAGCAATGTGGTGAACTGCATTCTCGATGGTGAGATGATGGCATACAACCCGGCAGCAGACACCTTCATGCAGAAAGGGAGCAAATTTGACATCAAGAGGCTGATGGATGACTCTGAGTTGCAGACATGCTTCTGTGTGTTTGACGTGCTGTTAATAAATGATCAGAAGCTAGGCAAAGAAACTCTCAAGAAGCGACATGAGCTTCTTCAGACAGTTTTCACTCCAGTCAAGGGAAGGCTGCATCTGGTGCCAAAGGCTGAAGCCAGAACCATGCAGGAGGTGGTGAATGCTCTCAATGATGCCATTGACAGCAGAGAAGAGGGGATCATGGTGAAGGATCCTTTATCCATCTACAAACCTGACAAGCGAGGTGAAAGCTGGCTGAAGATAAAACCAGAATATGTGGATGGCTTGATGGATGAGCTTGACCTGCTGATTGTTGGTGGCTACTGGGGAAAAGGGAGAAGGGGTGGCATGATGTCCCATTTCTTATGTGCTGTGGCCGAAGCTCCAAAGCCTGGCGAGAAACCTTCAGTTTTCCATACCCTTTGCCGCATTGGCTCCGGCTACACCATGAAAGAATTGTATGACCTTGGTTTAAAGCTCACCAAACACTGGAAGGTCTACCGGAAAAACAACCCACCAGCATCCATCCTGTGTGGAACAGAGAAACCGGAAGTCTACATTGAACCCTGCAACTCTGTTATCATCCAGGTTAAGGCGGCTGAGATAGTCGGGAGTGACATGTATAAAACCAACTGTACTCTGCGCTTCCCCAGGATTGAGAAGATTCGAGATGACAAAGAATGGCACCAGTGCATGACACTGGCAGAGCTGGATCAGTTCCGCAGCAAGGCGTCTGGGAAACTCGCCTCTCGGCACCTTCACATTGACAACGGTGAACCGCAAAAGAAAAAGCGCAAGCTGCCAGTCAAACCCAAGAAAGTGATCGGCATCATTGACCACTTTAAGCCCCAGGACCTTTCCGGGGTGACCAAGGAAACAGATATGTTTGAGGACGTGGAGTTCTGCATCCTGAATGGCACCGAAGATCATCCCAAGTCTGAACTGGAAAAGGGTGTGGCCAGGTAACACAAGTTTTTTTGTTTTTTCTAGTAAATGAAATGTTAGTTTGGTATTTTAGTTAAAGAAAAAATTGTGACTGAATTAGAAATTTTGGGCAGCCAACTTTTTTTTTTTCATTTTTTTTTAAGAAATGAAATTTTCATGATTAAGTCAATTCTATCTTAAAGTAAAGCACTGATATCAAGGTTGAGTCCTCACTTTAATAAAGTTGTTAATAAATACATTTTATAATGTGTCTTCAGGATGAAGACACATTGTAAGAAAATGTAAATGGAGAAACTTTTAATATATGTAAACATGTGACAGCCCTGGCAGAGATACAGTTTCACTGCTTTAGCTAACAGTAGGGACTTTAATGGCATGTTAGCCAAGCCCTGTGAAGAAACAGGGAACATCTGTTTCAACTTTTGTTATTATGATCAATTTTTCTGTGTTTATGTTTGAGTAAACAACAGTGGAACTGTGGCAGTGCAAGTGGCACTGGCATTCAGGAGGCACTCCTTCGCTTTCTTAAATGAATTGTAATTCCAAAAGGTTCTCAACCAGTTAGAGGACTCCAATTCAACTATATTGGACTATAGCTGGAAATAATATTAGTTGTTCTGCTCTACAGCCATGGTAAGCTATAGCATAGCAGCACTAGCTTTCCATGTGTTTTAGGTTTGGTTAGAGAGGCAACATCAGGACAAGGACTTTCATTATCCACTGGATTCCAAGAGTTGGAGTCTATCCAGTTGTAGGAGGAAAGTCTCAGTTCAGTTCTGTTCTCTTTATATGGCGCTATATCACAACAATAATCACCTCAAGGCACTTTAACCCTTTTATGCATAGCGGTCACTGCAGTGGACAGCTATTCAAAGGCTGTTTTCTTCTATTTGTATCAGTGTTGATGGTATACTTGCACATAAACCACCACATTGGACACTGATGTGTCACTCCATACCCTGCCACCCACTCCAAAGGTGATGTTGTCCGCCTAAGTGGACATGTAAAAAACTCTTTGAAAAATACATGTTTAAAAAAATGAAGTTCAGAAATCTTTTTTTCATGCCTAAAGATGAATAAAAATACGTAAGAAAAAAATCCTGATTGAGGTTGTCATACTTCATGAATGAAAGGGTTCATTTGGAAGCTAAAGACCCCAAAATACAGAGAATAGTGAGAAAACCCCAACTCTCAGACGACCCCCTGTGAGCAAGCAATTGGCAACACTGGTAAGGAAAAACTCCTTTTTAACAGGAAGAAACTTCAGGCGGTGGTTATGACTGAGTGTCTTTTAAGGTCTTTTAGCTCTCCACGTCAACCGTTTTAAGCTCATTGGACCTGGCACGGTCCGATTTGCGTAACCATTTTTAAATCCCAGTATAATTGCAACCACATAAGCTAGCGCAATATTTTTTTTTCGCATATGAAACCAGAGGAGTTGTACTTACATAACATGCAATCAGCTTGTCCAGGGTCACAGTTTCGTTCCACAAATGGCTTTGCAAAAATCGCGTAAAAAGCAATTGCAGCAACAAAAACATAATAATCCAGGAAACACGCTTTGCTGATCTGATCAGCTGTACATAGCACTGCCTTCTTTGGAATAAACATCAGCACGACCTATCGCATGTATCACCATTACCTGCGAAAACTAGAAGTGGCGTCATTTTTCGTCGGAAACGTAGTTTGTTTTTTTTTCCCTATCGGGTATTTCAAAGGTTTACTGGTGTTTTTGAAAGTTGTGTTTGACTTTATGCCTTTCTGTACAGTTTCTGGGAGGCTTAGAACTTAAATTGCACTGTTGCGAATAATTTATTTTGATGCACATGCTGTTTTTTTGCAAATAATATTTATTTTCATTTTTCCTGCAGTTTATAAAAATTAGTTTATCTCAAATATGAAACTAAGAAGAAACTCAAAATAAATTTTCTGTGGTTGGAAACTATTTTGTGCATTTACAATTTTGAAGAATATACCTCTGAAATTTCTGTAAGTAGAAATATTATATATTATTAAAACTGATGTATAGCAACTTAAAATGCTCCAAAAAATTGGACTACAGCATGTAAAAATCAAAAGATAAGCTCTGGTGGACTTGGTTCTATAGTGGGCTTTAAAGGGTTAAAGTCATCATACTTGCTGGTAGCAAACCCTAAATCACACTGATGAATGAACACTGAACAATGTGACTGTGATATATCAGTGTATCCCTACAAATACACTACAAATAATTTAGCACTGGACTGGCCACAAACTGAAGTTGCAGGCTGAAAACCAAGATATGTTTTAGATGTATAGATGTGTTTTAAATTAGTCTCACAAGCTAATAATTTCTTATGTAATTCCCGCTTTAGGTGTGGAGGTTTTGTGGTTCAGAACCCTGGACGGGACACCTACTGCGTGGTTGCCGGTGTGGAGAACATGCGCGTGAAGAACCTGATTTCATCCAACCAGCATGACATAGTTTGGGCCACCTGGCTGCTGGAGTGTCTGGACCGGAAGGAGGTGGTTCCATGGCAACCCCGCCACATGATCCACATGTCGCCTTCCACCAGGGAGCACTTTGCCAAGGAGTACGACAACTATGGCGACAGCTACTTTGTTGACACAGACGAGCAGCAGCTGCGGGAGGTGTTCAACAGGATCAGCAGCGCAGACGTGTCAAAGGAGGTGAATGTCACGCAGGTGGAGGAACGCTACAGCTGGGATGACCTTCCAACCAGCATGTTCAGACCATTCACAGCATATATGGACAGATTTACTGACATAGGAGACCCTAAAAGTGCCATACCTGCCACCTGCCTGGACACCAGGTCATTGGAGTTTCGCTACCATGGAGGAAAAGTGGTGGAAAAGCTGGAGGAAGGCGTTTCACATGTTATTATTGCCGAGGAAACAAGACTTCTGGATTTGAGGACTCTGAGGCGCTGCTTTAGGAGGAAGTTTAAGATAGTAAAAGAGACATGGGTGACTGATTCAATCAAAGCAGGGCATGTGATGAATGACACTGAATATCTGGCTTGAAGGGGCTCTTAGTGAAGTACGTTTAAATGGACACTCAGCATTTTTAATTTGTTCCTAATACGAGTAGGAATAACCTCTTTAATAAAACCTACAGCATGAAAACTCCAATGACGCTAATTCTCAGGGTTTTGAGTTTCTGTGAGTTTTGTCTTTTGTATTCTTAACGAGACAGCTTATTATTAATTTTAAATGAATAGGCTGCTGACTGGTTTTTCAATTTTCAAACTCAGAATCATTATGAAGGGTTCAGATGCTTTTTTGGGGGTTGGGGGTGGGGGCCGGTCCTTCCTTCTTTCTGATTTTTAGCCAAGCAGTTATTAAAACTGTTTCTGCAGCAGAAAGGAGACTTGCCAATTAACCAGAAATGGAAGGTTTAATTCTGATAGTAATTTCAGTGAATGAACCATATTAGTGAGCAGCAGCAAGGGAATGCTCTGCCATAATAATCTGTCCATTGTGAAGGGGTGCTCCAGTGGTTTCATGTTACACTTTAGTTAAGCTGACGGACTTGTAAGAGAGAGATTAAGAAAATAATGGTTCAAATTGAACCTTGAAAAACTGACTCGTGTTTCCCATGATTCCACAGTGTATTTGATTTGATCGACCTTAGCCTCTAAATATCCATTTTCTCCAAACCCATTGGGAAAACATCAAACCTGAGGGTAGTTTAGCCAGTTAAGTTTGGAGCCTTCCCTCCAGAGCCTTAGAAGACACTCAACATGATCATAGACTGTAAATGAAAGATGTGCATGGCCACTGTGCTTTTTACTCATTGGTATCTAAAGTTCATAGCAAGCCATATTATTTTCCAGATAATTCCATTAAAATGCTCCAAAAGGAACCAGCAGCAGGTTTCTTTCAATTACATAAATGAATGAAGTTTTTGGCTATAGCTATTATGTGACACATCTTACCCGTATCCAGGCTGGTGAGTTACGGAAACATTTACCTCCAGTTGTCATAGAGGGAAAGAGTATCCATAGAAACCCAAACACTTTGTGCACCAGGCTAGAAGCATGATTTTTAATAATGTGGAGTTATAAATTTTAACATTGAAGTTTATGGCGAGTTACCAAGAGGCAACATCCAGGGTTTAAAGCAGGGGTGTCAAACTCCAGTCCTCGAGGGCCAGCATCCTGCTTGTTTTTGAGATATCCCTGCCCTACCTGCTGCTGATTACCTCGATCACGTGTGCTTTGCCAATAAGAAGCTACAAGGGCAGGTTAGGTGGAAAACAAGCAGGGCAGCGGCCCTCGAGGCCTGAAGTTTGACACCTGTGGTTTAAAGGTTAAGCTGGAGCGAAAGTGCCAAAAACTACAGTTCCTCTAATGGCCATTTGACGCTGGTTTCAAAAGTGAGTCAGTCCACACTGACGCCCATGTTAAAATGCCCAACTTTACAGAATTACCACAGCCTACTGCAAAAATTTTATATAAGTTTAATATAATCAATCCATTAGGATACTTGAATTAGAGGTGTCCAGATACAAGCCATCTGCTACCGTCTCACTTTCATTAATTGGACTTGTGTTTGCGTGTTACTGTCTGTGCCCTTTGTAATAGAAAGATGTGACAGGTAATACAACCTGCTGTGTGGTACAAACTATCAAAGTTTGTGCTTCGGTTTTATTAGCCTGCTACTTATGTGTTTGTAAATACAGCCAGTTAACTAAGCCTGCTACCATTAGCTGAAAACTTCTTCCTTTTGTCCAAGTACAGTAACTTCTGGCTCCACAAAAGTGATAGCCAAATGCTAATGTTGAGGCATCACAGTAGCTATATTCATCTTTGGGATTGATTTGCTTTTGGAACAAGTCCCAAGTGGCTTTAGAGGAACTGCAGTTTTCGGCACTTTCACGTGGCCTACATTTTTCACCCTGGAGATCGTTGCGTGTTCACAACAAGTGAAGACAATTTCACGTGGTGTCCTTTAATGTAAGAAAAATGTCTTAAACTGATCCTCTTGTTTTTTTGTGCTCTTGTGTCTTTGTCCTTATGTCTGAAGTACGACTCTAATAAATAATCCTGAAGGGGTTTGAAATACAATTTGTTAATAATTCTCTTAAAGACAACATCTGTGTGAAGTGATGGCCTTTGCCTCAGCTCTTCAACAAGGGACCACACAGGGGGTACGTTAAAATCGGCTCAGCTCAAGGCCCTCCAACAAAGATGTGGCCATGTTTTCCTGCCTTCAAAAATGTCACTGAGGAGTCTTGGGACTCTTTGATATGTTCTAACCTTCATTAGCATCATCTCTAAGGTGCAGGCAGCTGCCTGCGGCGCCCTGGGCTTTGTTATGTGTAAATGCCGCATGAATACATTTTTAAAGTATAAGTGATGAGATACCTCTTTCTAATCATATACTGTGAATAATGGCTTGTTGTTAACACGTTGTTAGATTCCCTGTAGAGTTGTTGCGTAGTTTTGCAATTAAAATGCTATACTTAAGACATTGATAAAGATTAAGGCATGTTTTTTCAGCAAAGTCTTCTGCCAAATTTGTCAAAATAAGAGATAAAAACTGTCTTCATTAGTAGTTAAAAAAATATTATGCGCTTCAATGTGCACTCTGTAACCCAACGCCCACTCTGGACTATTTCCAGGTGATGCCGAGTGAGCGTTTGAGTGACAGGCTTTAATTAGAGGTACTCAACCAGCTCTTTTTCTTGTGCAGCTTTGTGAGTACGAAGTGCCGCCATTGGTCCCCTAAAAGGACTCACAGGAGCAGATTATCAGTCCCGACGATCTGGAGATGCAAACATCTGCTGTAAATCCAGCATTGCTGAAATATGATGTCCCTAATGGGATAAATGCTCTCATTAGGCTGGCTGCAGCTTTTGGAGAGCTGGTACCAGCAGCAGCACCAAGGACAAAAGCAGAAGACAAATGGTTTGGAAGCAGCTCCTGGACCACCAGTACTGCACACACTCAGGGGAAGTAAATGAGCTAGTAATAAGACCAAACACAGGTTCACGGCTGCAGGGAAGGTTTGTATGAGTCTGCAATTAGTACGGCCTGCCCTCAGTGAAAGTAACAGCCAAACACGGCAGTAAATCAAGCTCTGTTTGGTGCTTCCTAAGGATGGCATTTGACTGCTAGTAGGTAAATTAGGAGACACAAATGCCTTGGGGAGGGGGTTGTCTGGACAAGGCATCCAGTGTAAAAGTCTGCCCAATCAAATGTGCACTGGGGCGAATCCTTGTGAATAAGGGAGCAGCTAAAATAGGTCTGGGTAAATACAAACTATAGAGCACAGAGTATTGTGTGGTTTGATTAAGAAGAAAAAAAATGTGGACACATCCGTATGATGTCATAGAAAGTGGATCCCTAATATGGTCAGCTCAAGCACACATACAGCTACAGCTGTCAGCACAGAAGGTTTGCTGTTCTGACCTGCTGTTTGCAAGGGGTGGCCAATCAGAAGAAAGTTGGCTTACAGGAGAGGAGCTACAAGACAATAGATGAACCACTTGCTTTGACACTTAATCATGCAAAGCTACTCTAGTGAAGTAGAGCATAAACAAAAGCACCAATAAGTCATGAATAAGTTAGAGGTTTAGACAAAAAAGGATCAGTTATTAAGGTATTCTGAATTAAAAGCTACAATCAAGTTCAGTTAGCTTTTTTCATTATTTGTTTACTGTGTGTTTTAGTAGGATTTAGAGTTGTTTGTTGGTGGTTTAGCCTTAGGACACAGGTTAGCGGTTTCTTGTCAGAGGATAAAACCACGTGACCACCAACCTGTCTAAAATGTCCAGTCCAATATGAAATAAAATAGTTTTCAGAAAAGCTTCTGAACGACTTATAATTGATACACAACACTCACACATAAAATACTAAGTCCCTATACTTATATTTATTTAGTTACATTTCTATGAATTTTATGTCCAGCAATATATATATATATATTTTTTTAGAGAGTGTTTATTTCGGAACTTTAATTCTGAAGTCACACTTCTAACATTTCTGGTGAAATTTTAGCACGGTCTGTTTGACTTGATGCGCCCTTGCACAGAGAGATGCGGCGACTGTGGTGCGCGCGCATAACGTCAGAGCTGGAGATGTTTCGTCAAATCGCGTTAATTAAGTAGCACCATACCGGATGTTAATCGAAATTACCGACAAAATAAAACGCAAGCTAGGTTTCAATTTGTTTAAATGTGATATTCTGTATTTGTAATGTAATAATAATAAAGATAGTAATGACAATATGATTGTGCCTTGGTTTGTTACATAATGCTAAACTTTTAAAATTATTGTGTGATTTTTTAGGTTTTCATTATTTTGCTTGAAACATTCTTTTCCTTCTTCATTTCATTTAAATAAAGAGGTTGGGTATTGGTAGTTTAACATTTTCTGAGGGTTTTGAATGTGTGGTTGAAGGCTTCCAGAATAAATCTAAAGCGGATCCAAGGCAGAAGATTTTATTTTTTCTTAATTAATTTTACTTCTTTATTTCTTGTTTTAATTTATTAATTTATTTATTGTTTGATTTTTTTAAAAAAAAATTGTGTTGATTTATAGACATTTTCTTAAAAAAAAAAAATCAGTACCCTTAAAAACAAAACAAAAAACCCCTCATTTTGGAAGCATGGCGTTCCTAAAAAGCGGGAAAGCTGTTAAAACGAATCACTCGGAGCGCCTAAAACGAGCCTTTATTTTGAGCGGCGTGACCGGAAATGCCGCCCGTTATCGTCGCCGCCTTCACCCAGCTTCCAGCAAACACACACCATCTCTTAGCGAACATGGCGGCAACTTGATAACGGCAGCGAGCCGAGGATGGTGAGGGCTTGAAAAAGAAAAAGAGGTCTGTCACAGGCTGTAGGCCCATCCGCCGACACAAAGGCATACAGCTTCGCCATGTTGGAAGAGGATAGCGCCTTTGTCCCTGCACGACCGAGGCCGGGGGAAACGTAAACGCGTCGGGAAGTGTTTCTAAAAACGGAGTCGAGGCTACGCAGAGGAGCGGAGCGGAGCGGCGCGGCGCGGAGGAGAGCTCGGGGCGGGCGGGCGGGAGGATAGCGGCTTCACCGGTCAGCCATGGAGGATGCGGCCCGTGGTCGCCAGCGTTTGATTTCCCACCCGACCCACGCTCCTTTTAATGGGAATTACCGCTGATAGCAAAGGCAAGCCGGGACAACCCACCGCCCGACACTTGAGGGGAGGAAAACGCGAAGCGGACCCGACGTCAATGACTGTTGCGGCAGAGGAGCCCCCACGGTGGAGTCGGCCGGTTCCCAAAATATGACCAGGGGTGCTGGGACGTGTTGGCAGCAAGAAGATGACGACGGCTTCCAAATCTGGCTAGAGCCCCCCCGCGACAACCAAAAGCCATTCACCGACTCAGAGAGGGCGCAGAGATGGCGACTGTCCTTGGCATCCCTCTTGTTCTTAACCATCCTCCTCTCTGATCACCTGTGGTTCTGCGCCGAGGCCACGCTGGCCCGGACCCGGGACAAGTTCGCATCCCCCCACCCTTTGTCACCTCAGACATACTCAGCACACAGCAGCCTCAGAGGAAACCCAGATGATATTTTTATAGGAAACTCTACCAAACATTTGTGGCGGCTCGAAACTTGCCACCGGGATAGTTTATCTAACGACTGCTTTACTTTCTTGGATGCCGACGAGTTGTGCAGGGGCCTTTCCGACAGAGAGGGGACGCGGGCTGTAAATATGAGCAATTTGTACCTTTCCTTTTGTAACTCCTACTCCTTGCTGGATTTGTTGTACGGCTCGACGAGTCCGGACAATTTGAACTGCAGCCTCGACGCGCTCGGCGACGGCGACGCGAACCGCTGCAGTCTGTGCGTCCAGGCGTACCAGCGCTACGACCAGCACGCCCAGGAGAAATACGAGGACTTTGAGCTCCTCACTCAAAAATACGAGCCGGGGGCATATTCGGTGAGGACGTGCATGGCGCACTGCAAGGTAGGCTGCAAACAAACAAATAAAACCGGCAAGAAAAGAGAGAAAAACAAACAAACAAACAAAAGGGATGGGGTGGGAGGGTGTTGGGGAGAGGGGGGGTGATGTGGTGGTGGCCATCTGTTGATTTGGGCCCGGATAGATGCCAGTTTTGTGGTCCTCCTCCTCCTCCTCCTCTTGTCGCCATGGAGACGGATGACAGATTCAAGGAGACTCCCGGCTTCGGGCCTCATGTTCATTCATCTCCTCATCGTGTTTAGGCCCCATGCTAATGTGCAGATGGAGGCCCTACTCGTGTGTGTGTGCGCCCCATCCCCACAGTCCTCCCTTTTACAAGCTTGTGCGCTTCATAATACCGAAGACCGCATATGGTTCAGTAAGACCACTGGATAATTTAATGCAGTGGTCCAATTTACCCCCCCCCCTCCAAATGTGTCTGCTCTTTTAAATGTACAAGTGCCCTTGTAGCTCACCTGGTTGAGCAGGTGGCTCAGTCCGCTGCTGATCATTGTCTTCTGGCCTCCCTGTTAGCCCCCCCCCAGGAAACGCACATTTAATGAGTCCTGCGTTTTCTAACAGCCCAAGTTGTCTTTGTCTGTTCTGTTAATCAGTTGAAATCAAAATCGCATAAGTCTTTGGAACTACACAGCAGTATTTTACTACTTGAAGTCTAGAAGTGCTTTAAATTTCCAGATGTTGCCAGCATGTTTAGCAGCTCATTTTACCGAAAAATTGGAGTAATTATGTACCAGCCATCAAGCTGGGCCAGATCGGACCCTTCCTCGGGCCTGTTTTGGCTACTGTGCCGCATAGTTGACACTCCAGTTTTATGGCCTTCTAACAGTTTAATGATCAGGAATGAGGCAGGCACCTTATGCAAACAACTCTAGGATCCACGTGTGTGTGCTTGTGTGTTGCTGCAGTCCGCCAGGTGTTCACCACCACTGCCCCACTCCATATCAAGAGTGTTTCATTACAGTCAAGAGGTGGTTTCCCTGCCTAATGTGCCGGAAGTCTCCTTCCCGCTGCTGTTTGCTTATCTCCATATCCGCGCACACACACACACACACACACACACACACACACACACAAGCAAACGGCCTCGCGTTGGCTCCAGTGTTTGATCGTTTACCATCTCCTGACAGAGCACGGCGAGGTTAATGTGGGCTGTAATGGGTGCCCAGTTAAGAGCTGCCTCTGACAGTCAGTTGGTTCAGCACCATGGAGCTGTCCACAGTGCTGAATGGCGCTCCCCGGCTCCATTCACAGAAGCCCTGGCCAATCCCAGATGGCCTCCATTCACCCAACCAGCGGCAGAGACACAAGCACAGGCGTCAAGCGAAAAATCTAACCAGGCCATCTGCCTGCTTATACAAACCCGATGTGTGGCATGCACAGGAGCGGGGCCTAGTTTGGAAAAAGTAGCTAGGATCTAGGGGAAGGAAACGTGAAAAGGCAAACCAAATCCCTCTTTTGTGTGCATTTGCAGTCAGCAAACTATGATTCACTTTCTTCTTTATATCTCTGTTCTATTGAATGTCTTAATGCTGGTAAAGACAGCAGCCTTTTTTAGGTTCGATAATGCATATTGTTGCATATAAATACTCTGATTCTTTGAGTGCAGAAAGGCGTTGGAGGCAACTGCTCTTGAATTTATCTCCTGCACAACAGTGGATCAGGATTTATTTTCTTTCTTGACAGTTTTGCTGTCAGTGTTTAAAGCCAGGCTCCATATTCAGTCTGCTGTTACAAGTCTCTTTATATTTGGAGTATTTGTGGGATCTCGATACAGACTTGGATTAGCTACAAAAATACATACAAAAAATGCAAATGATAGATGTTTTTTTGCTGGGCAAGACACTTAAAGACACCTTGGGTGTTTTTTGGATAAAAGATAAAAGTAGCACAGAGATCAATTCCAAGTCTCAAAGCCTGTATCAGAGGCTAGTTTTTGACAATATAAGAACAAACTGAATGGATTTATTGTTCTGCTTAGTATTTTTAGCTGGACAAAATTAATGCATTTTTACTGCACGTGAGGATCAACAAAGGCTATGCACAATTTTGTGACAACAAGCATCTCAAGGTAAAACACACTGGAATGTGATCCAGGAAAAAAAAAAAAGTCAAGTTTAATCATCTGCAGTTAAAACTCTTACAATACTTACAATAAAGGGAACAATAGCAAACGTACATAAAAAAACATTAGTACGAAGCTTTTCATTAAAATATATATGAGCAATTTATATAAATAGATGTACAAATGTACAAAAATGCTAAATCATATACAGAATAACATTCTGACCCTGTGCAGCCAATCGCGTCTATACAATGAGCAAAATGCACAATGTTTAAATTGAATGGCATCAAATTTAATCTGTGAAAGGGGCATCCATAAAATGGAAATCCCAGTAGGCGGTTATTATAATAGGCTACAGGAAGCAGCTCAACATTCATTCTTCAATTTCTAGTGTATGAATCCAAAATGCTCTTCTTTTTAACAGTAATCTGTCTGCATTCCCACCACTTTTAGGAGTAATTGTAACCACTATTTCTATTTCTGTATGTATGTTAGGTAAATTTTCAATGTACCAGGGTACATTGAAAATTTATAATGTGTGAAAATTTACCCATTCACACATTGTCAATGTGTGAATGGGTAATAACTTAGTTATGTAAAATTATACTTTTCTTGACTCTTAACAGCCAGTGGAGTGACTTTTCTACAAAGGTTGAACATCCAAAGGATGCAAAACCTATGCTCATTACTAAGTGCCCTGCTGCACTGCCTCTTTGTTGATGCCAGCAACAGTGAGCATTACTAGCTAATAGTAGTGTAGAAAGAGTCCACTAACCTGAGTGACAAATGGCTGACTCGCAGTGCCAACAATTGGCTTCAAAGTGCTACTGACAGTATCAGTTGCTAAGTTGGGTATCAAGTCTGTGTTAGCAGTCAAGCTAATGTTAGCTACAGTGCAGAACTAGTTGACTAAACGACTAATGGTTGCTGTTGTCAGTAGTCGGTACCAGACGTACTAGTCGTTAAATCTAATTGTTAACATTTGAATTGATGCCAGTCCTAAATGTTATGCAGCCAGCTGCCACCAGATAGAGCACTGAATTTGAGAAACACCATAAATGGATCTTTTTGTTAACACTATTAGAGATCACAGATACAAGCGGTGAAAATGAGCTTTTTCCTAAGGGTGGATGGGCTCTCCCTCAGGGATAGGATGAGTTCAGTCAGTCGGGAGATGCTCAGAGTAGAGTAGTCCTCCACATTGAAAGGAGCCAGCTGAGGCTGTTGCCTCCTGACTTTTTGTTTATTTTTTCAAAAAATATTTCAGTAATACAAGAGAATCTTTTGTAGTAATATCTTTTCATATCATATTTAACATCGGTTTATTTTAGGTTTTTCTTCTTCCCTGTCTGTTTGGAGTATTATGTACAACGCTCATAATGGGCCAGTTACGTCGCATAGTTCATTATTGAAGAAGTCATATATTAATGGTTTCAAATGCCTTTGTTTAAACAGTTTTTGACATTAAATTATTCTCAAATTGAACTTTATATCTGACTGTTTCTTAGTGTAAGACTAGTCGGTTAGCCTAATTGTTTTTTTCAGGTAAAAAATTAGTTGCCAAGATTATCCCTAGTTATCCAATATTAGCTAAAAGAAAGCCAGTTTTATCTAATGAAACCGGTTTGACCAAACCGGCTAAACCAACAGCAACAATAGCAGGGTGTTTCATTCATGTAGAATTTTTGTTTCTCTCTCGGCTCAGAACCGACTCAGTGCTGTTGTTTTTCAGACTATTGTTAGCTAAAGCTAGTGTGCTTGCTCACATGGAAAAATACTGTCTTGAGTGGATAAAGCTAGCTGTTTTATCCAAACTCCCAGGGCTGATCTGGCATCTTGGCTGTCCTTTTTCACATTATTTTGAGTTAGTGTTACTAACCAACCATCACCAGATTTGTGCAGTGTAGATAAGTTACAGCAGACTCACTGTATGTCACTAGCTAAGGTTATCACTAGCAAAATCTTTTCTGAGTATAAAGGCTAGTTGACTAGCCTGCCATATTTGCTTCATCAGCCAGGCTGTGGGTGTCATTGATAATACGAGTGTTAAGGAGGTTGTTAGGTCTATGAGTTGGACTAAATGATATCTGGAGAAAAATAAGAATGTAGAGTCATAGTGTAAAGGAAAATAAATAGCTGATCTTGCTGGACTATTGAAGTTTCCCGCCATAAGTGTGAGACGGCTGTGCATTTTACTCCAGCCGCCATGTCTGACATTCTTTCTTCTCCCCTGCTGAACTCAAGCCCTGCTCATGATTTCATGTTTTATCCACTGCCAGTCTTCAGGCCCATTCTTCACACTCACCTCTTGGCATTTGAAGGGAAAACAGTCATTTAGTCAAGCTGCTAATTTCTTTAACAATGACCCTTCTCTGTCACCTTCTAGATTATAGGGTTGCCCGAGTCCTCCGTATGGTACGGAAAGAGCAGCATGACTCAAAGGATAATGTCGAGCTCTTGTTGAGTTAATGGCTACCTGCCTTGGAGAAACTTAGCGGTTCAACTTGTGTGCCCGCTCAGATGGAAAAGTGTGAAAACATTAAACAAACAGAGGCCTGACTCACTGTCTGGTGCACGGTTAACAGTGCAGACAGGTACAGCAGGCGTTTGCTAGAGGACAGTCTCTGACATTTTGAGCGAGGATATTTGACATGTAGAGTCGCGTTTGTTGTGCAGGAGTGACTCCAGTGGTCCGCAGGTGGTGCTTTGATTCCTCTCGCCTGAGGTGAAACATCACACAGCAGACACAGCCAGTGTGCTGTTCCTCACAATGGGATCCTCCATCATCGGACTCTGTGAAAACCCACCATTCATCCTGACAGCAGGGCGGGCTTGGAACATACAAACCAGGGCAGATGCACTGAGCAGCGGTATTTTCCAGCTTTTGTTTTTTTTTGTTTTTCATCTCGAGCGTGAACCAAAATGTCAGACTCACTCAGAGTTTTACAGGAAACAGTGAAGCTCTCCAGAAAGCATTTGACTGGAAAACGACTGTTAGCTAACAAAGGCAAGGGGTCACATTAATTAGGGTGTTCCCTACTCTGGAAGCAGGTGCACAAAACTCACGGTTTGCTATGAGCCTTGTTTTTAAAGTGGTGGTTTAGTAAGTTTTGTAAAAGCTGGTAAAATGAGAAGACTGGTTGTCTGTCTCTGTGTTAGCCCTGTGAGAGACTGGCGACCTGTCCAGGGTGTACCCTGCCTTCTTCCCTACCGGTGCTGGGACACACTTCAGCCTCCCTGTGACTCGATTCTGGACAGTATTTAAAAAAGAACATCATGCTATGTTCAGTAAGAGTTGAAACTAGAGATTGACTCTGTGAACTCATCAGAAAAATCTATACTGAGGTCACAGTTTGAGGGAGCCAGAGACTCATTGTAACCATAGATCTCTATAAAAACCAGACTTGTTATTCAATGCAGAGGAATTCTCAAGAAAGTTAATTTCTGTGGCATATTTGAAATGACATCAATTGACCAAAGTGCTGTAAAAGGTATACAGAATATACACTATATATACACTATATACATATATCTATATAGATATATAAACAAATTAATTAAATAAAGCAGTTTGCATAAGAAGAGCCAGAGTAATCTGCTCAACTAGACCCGAAAGCAAGCGAGAACAAATAGGTTTTTAAAAGTGTTTTAAAACGATTAAGAGACTTGGCAGCTCTTATGTGAAAAGATAAGTTGTTCCAAAGATTAGGAGCCACCATGAAAAAAAGCCTCTCTCGCCTCTGCTTTCAAGCCTGCATCTAGAAAGATCACAGGCCTCAGTGCTCCTGCAGGATTGTACGCCTTCAAAAGTTCTGTTAAGTAAGGGAGCGCCAAACTACTGAGATCCTTAAAAACAAGCAATAAAATTTTAAACTGGATCCTGAAATGGACTGGAAGCCAGAGGAAGGAGGCCAGTATAGGTGAGCTGCTGCTTGGAAGTGATAATGAATGGATTATTCTCTCAAAATCACGTGGCACGGGGTAGGTAAAGGTAACCTCACTGAGGAGCCTGAACTTGATTTAGACTTCTGCAGGAAATCGACGTCTTTCTCAGGAGGTGCACGTGAGGTTATTTGGAAGTTTACAGCGTGGGGTTAAAAGGAATTTCACAATGTCACAATTACAGTACAATTTCCATTTAAAGCATAATTCATGCATTAGTTGAAAGAAGCTGATCTTAACAAGAGAGCTAATCTGTTTATCACACTGTCAAAAATTACAACAAGGTTCCTTGCAACCGGATGACAGTAATCGGCTAAGAGTGTTTCCTCTAAGTTTGTGTTTTGCTTTTGTTCAGATTGAGGAAGTTCATCTTCAGCCATCATTCTTACTTTTGATCTTTTAAAAAGATCGCAGGTTTTTTGGAAGTGCAAAAATATCACATCTTACTGGGAAAGTATTGCGGTAACAATGAGGAAAGTGTTTGGGTATGATGTGCTGTGCGAGGCACGAGTATTGTATTTTGGACTATTGGAAAATATAAGAAAGGAGTACTGTTACTTGTTTAAAATTATGTTGCTGACAAGCAAAAAGGTAATAACAAGAAACTGGCTGAAAAGTGACCCCTTAAAACTGGAAGAATGGACCGATGTAATTGAGGAAATATATATAATGTAGAAAATGACCTACTCTTTGAGATTGAAATCCGACAAATTCCGAAAACATTGGACAAAATGCATAGCCTATAAGACCCACTCAACCCCATAAGGCATGGACCCTTCTTTGCTGAAATGGTTTCTCGAATTCAAGCTGCTTCTGTTTTTGACCCTTTGAGGTGCAGGCGGATGGCTGGACTCTGACAGACTGGTACTTTGTGCTTCTCGCCTCTGGGGTCAAACTTGCTTTGACTGGGGATGGAACTGGACCTGTCTGGGAGAGGACTGCCTCCGTCTGGCTGTCTTTCTGTGGATGTAAGGGGCGGGGTGGATGGTGTTTTGGGATGGGGTCGATTGGACGTTACTTTGGGAATGCCCTGGCTGGCAGGAGTTCCTCTCTGAGACAGTTATGGTTACATATGTGGGGTTTTTTGGGGTTTTTTTTGCATCTCTGAGAATGAGATAAGGGAATTCTGTGAGATATCTGAACATAATGTGTAATCTGCCCTTTTTTTTTTCTTTGCCCCACAGATTCTGTTCATTCTGTTTAGTCTGTTTCTTTTGAGTTCCCTCCCTTTTTCTTTTAATTTTGTTTATACGAAAAAGAACAAAATAAAAAGTAATTTAAAAAAAAAGATTGCAGGTTAGCAACACTTCTGTATTGGCATTGCTTTAGAGGCTCAGAAGCTCCAAATATCTTTCATGGATTAGAGATATTTCGGGCGGCATGGCGCCGACGGAGAATGAGAAGGGCGAAATGGATGAACCAGAATTGGTTTGTAAAAATGGTGCAAGTTCATCCGTCAGATACACTCCATGGTATCTGCATGGTGTGTATCTACCATTGCCTGGTAGAGCATGCAAGTGGGTCGTCATTATTACCATGTTTTTCGAAAAATACGGCACACTTAAAATCAATCCTTTGATTTTCTGAAAAATCAACAGTGCCCCTTATAATCCCGTGTGCCTTATGTATGAATTCTGGTTGTGCTTTCTAACCTTGAACTGATTTTATGTGGTACACGGCGCTCGAAAATCTGTCAAATGTTTTAGTACGACTTTGATAAGCTACGAAGCCGCACCGCTTGATGGATTGTCGGAGCATTACGGCTATCGTAGGCAGGAGCCTCGCGGAGTGATACGTACTGTGCATCAACATAATATTACCGTATTGTGTGTGTATAACCTCTTTTTACGTTTTGTGGATATTATACATGGTTATGCTGAGGATATGTCGGCCAATTTCCACTGGAAATACCTTTTCGGTTAAATTGTCAGCAAGGAATTTGCATTTGCACTGTTAAATTTGTATATAGCTTTAATGCACATAAAAAAAACAGCTGCTTGTTTAAGTGAAAATACATTGATGGGATTTTTTTTTTGCACTAATAAAGTTGTGAAGTTGTAAAGTATTTTGTCTTGCGTCAATGATATCGTCAGTTATATCGTTATCGCCAATTTTCAAATATATATTGTGATAAATATTTTTGGCCATATTGCCCTGCTCTATAATCAAATTTGAATTCTCCTTACACGAAGACACAAGGAGGGGCTAAAGACCTTTAATGCTTTATCGTCCCCTTTGACCCACTGTCCTAACAAGCATCATGTTGTAGTCAGTAAGACTGCAAACTTCTGTCTGAGCCCATAAACGTTTCACTGTAAACATCTATACAACTTTTTGTAATAACAATGCTGGCTTTAGGCAGTCTAAGGAGCTTGGAAAGAAAA
Source organism: Oreochromis niloticus (assembly GCF_001858045.2). Lineage (NCBI taxonomy): Eukaryota > Metazoa > Chordata > Actinopteri > Cichliformes > Cichlidae > Oreochromis > Oreochromis niloticus. The sequence goes on from NC_031986.2 coordinate 6,155,670, forward strand.
GCATTGAAGTTTCTTGAAGACATTTCATCTGAGAAGCTTCTTCAGTTCTAAGAGCAACTGGTAGAGAGTCCCTGATTTTAAGCCCTATGGGAGTGTCCCCATGAGGGTCATGGACCCCCTATTGATCCTCTGCCTAATCACACGAGCCAGGTTGTGAAAACTGGTGTAGATCACAATCAGTCAAGGTTTCAGGTGAACCCATTGTGAAACCTAGCCCCACCCTATCATGTGATTTAGTGAGGTCAAATGGCCGTGGATGTGAGTGGGCGTTAAGCCGTCTGGGAAGGGATCTCAAAACTGGATTATAGATGGCAGACGGTTGGTGTCGTAAGCCACCTCCTCTGTTCAAAGATGGTCGTTCACAGTGGACATAGATGGCTTTTTTAGGCACTTTCACAATGGCTTCACTTTTCAGGCCTTGATCCAGAGGCTAAAGTTGGCTCGAACGTTAAAGAGATGCAAATTGCTGTTGAATGCGTTCATTTTAATGAGCCTGGCCTTATTTCCAGTTGCATGGAGTTACTTGCTCAGTAATAAGAAAATATTACCTACAGCACGGTTACACACTTTTTCCCCCTTCTCATCTCTGCGATCCCTTCATGGGGCAGATGTAAATAAAGCTGGAGTTGTGGTGTTCCACATGTAGCCTGGAATATAGAAGAGGAGCAAGCATTAATGGATTAGTGTTTTCTTAAGTGGCAGGTCATTTCAAATGTAACATTTCAAACAGCTCAACAAATAAATCACCAAACACACAAACTCTTTCTGCACAGTGCATCTGCTCAAAACGTTAGTGTGCTCCACTCTAAGAGATAAAGATGCAAGAAAGCCAGGAGAGGAAGAGGAGATTATTTTCAAAGCTTATGGAGTCACAGCAAGTGAAGTTTGATAAACTGGAAAATGAAAGCTTACAAGCAACGTATTATTTCACTTTGGAGATATTAAATTCAGATGTGTTGTGGAATTATTATACAAACTCATACTAAGCTGGAGTTTTGCAAAGGTTGCATGGAAATACTGTACCGGGCAGTTTTGTGCAGGTTAGTTTGCAGTACTGTGGAGAAATTTACTGTATTTACTGATATAGAGCTGGCTGTGGTGCTCAGGTCAATGCTAGGCTACGTCAAGGGTAGCAGACACTAACTTATATTTAAGGTGATGGTGTTAATTAGATTCACCCAGTTTTTATGGAGCTTATGAATCAAAAAATCAGCAATATAGTGTGTGATTCTTGTTGAATGCAGCTGGCTGAATGCACAAAGAGCAGTGAATATTGCAGTAGTGTCACAGGTCAGCTGATCACAGCCTAGAAGTTGTTTAGAAGTTGTTTTTCACCTTTATAGCCACACAGGGGACGTTAAACTGGGACTTTAAACGGTAAATGTTGGCATTTTTGCTTAAAATATACTAACATAATGATAGGATGCATGGTTTGATTCAGAATCCTGATGTTTTGTTGTTTGTAATGAAAGGATTTGTATTCCAACTGAGCAAAATAGGAAGCATCCCAGTGGGGCTGCACACCTCTCAGAAGGGCTCTATTATCTTCATTTCCAGCTTTTATATGTTTTTATTCTTCATCTCTGTGATCTCCCACCAGAAATGATGAGCCTGCATCCAAGTCCATAGTTTAAGTCAGAAACGTAAGTAAAATGATGCATTGTATTCACCCAAATAATGCTCCATTAAGAATTCTTTAATACAAATAAATACTGCTTTTCAGGTAGTTTTAATGTATTAAGTTGAACAGAGCTGGAAGTGAAAGCAATTATGAACCATAATAATATATCCACCGGGCAGCACGGTGGTTAGCACTGTTGCCTCACAGCAAGAAGGTCCTGAGTTCAGTTCATAATAATAATCTATACTTTATTAATCCCATAGGAAACTAGGCCTCTGCATCCTTCTCTTAGAACACCTGCTCATCTCATTGAGCTGAAGCTAAACCAGTGCTCCACCATCAGGCCGGGGTCTTTCTGTGTGGACTTTGCACGTTCTCCCTGTGATTGCGTGGGTTTTCTCTGGGTACTCTGGTTTCCTCCCACAGACTAAAGACAAGCAGGTAGTGGGGTTAGGTTAACTGGTCATTCAAAACTGCCCAGAGGTGTGACTCTGAATGCGAATGGCTGTCTGTCTCTATGTGTTAGTGCTGTGACAGACTGGTGGCGTGTACCCTGCCTCTCACCCAAAGACAGCTAGAATAGGCTTCAGCCCCCCCCCCCCCCCGTTGGTCTGATGTTGTTTCTATGAAATGCTGTGTTAGCTTTTTACCAGATGCAACAGGACTCAAACCTTCCAAAAAGTTTATGGAATATTTTCTCCAAACGTCTAAAATGTGAGACAAGCCTTGCGTTAGATGAGTCGTCGCAGAGTCCTTGGAGTAATTGGAGATCGGTCACTCCTGAAAAAGTTAGCCACTAATCCAAGTTTTTTCCATTTGTGGATTTGTGGCTCCATCTGTGGTTTGCTCGAGTCCCAAAGTGGCTTTGTAACCCTTTCCAAACTGATAGATGTCACACACTTTGTTCCTCAGCTTCTTCAGATTGTGGCGTGATGTGTTACTTTTTGAGGCCTTGGTAATGTTAACAGATGTTTTTACCTGGAAACCATAAAGTCATGCGCTTCACACATCTGCAGTAGAAAAGTTTTTATTATCTTTTATTATTGAGCCTTATCAGCTCACAACAATAACTCAGTCAGCTGGCTAGTTACACCTACTCAGTAGCCTGTTTGTGTTTTGTATTATTACTGTAATCATAATCAACCAAAAAGATGCAAAAATGTGTAAGTGATAAATGAAATCAAATTTTCTTGAGGAGGCCCTCAATAAAAAAGCCCTTAGGCTGATCTCATCTTAATTTGGACCTCTGCATCTTCAAAATTTTCTCAGTTCTTGACGCAACGACACAAAAGTATCTGCTGTTTTTTACTGAATCGCTGGGAAATATGCTTCGGGAAGAATAATGAATTAACGGTGCAGGTGTCTGCACCGTTGTTCCTCCTGGGTAATTTTACTCATTTGTGGATTTGAAAGGCAGAACTCTCGGCACCTGCATGGAAAGTAATCACAGAGTCTCTGGAAGTAAAAAACTTTTCCTGCTTGTACTAGTGCTTCTGTTATTGCTCTGTTGCTGCTGGTTATTTGGATGCTTTTTGTACTACACCACATCATTTCGGAACACAATCCCTGACCAGTCCTGCCACAAACTCATGTCCTCCGCCCCTCCCTTCAGGTCCGATTGAAAGTCTAATCTTAGCCGGTGTTGTGTGCAAATGGAAAGGAGGACAGCATCCACAGCATCCTCGCTCTTTACATCCTTGTCAACCGCACACATCTGCATTGATCTCAGCCCGTTTTGAGCCAGAGGGACGGGTGGCAGCGATATCAAGAGGTTGATCCCTATTGATTTGAGCCTAGCGCTGCATGTTCACACGTCCTTCATTTGATAGTGGGCAGCTCCTCTGACCAAAATAGGGCAGCTGCTGAGCTCAGTGAAGACATCACGTTATTATCTGAACCTGTCTGATTGTGCCATTCGACCTGGGAACAAACGTGTGTTTCAGAGAGGGCATGTACAGTTTATAAAGAGACCAGTGTTAGAGTATCAGCCGCCTCATCTGTTATCTCTCAACCTACAACATGGACATCTATGCAATTGTGCAGCAAATGATGTGTAACAACAAGGATATCAGCTCTCAGATGGGGGGCCTTGAAACTAAACCTAAACACAGATGGAGCTCAGTGAAGTAATGTGTTTTCCTGTTAGGGTTTGGAAAAGGCTTATGCGCTACATTTTGAAGAAGAAATCAGCAAAATCTCATTACAGTTGAATATAAAACCAGTGTGATACTTTTACTTTACTATGTGCTGGATGGACTTCTCCTCCTCACACAGTCATCTGATTTTAAGATTAAATTGTCCTGTAAAGACTGTCCCATCTATATTAGTTGTTGTTTTTCATAATTAGCTTGCTCAATTGAGAATGATCCATGTTGCATGTTCTTTATCATACTATTTCTCTTGATTGCAGGCATGGTTGTGAAAGTATCTGGTCAGCTGTGTCTCTGTGTCAGCCCTAAACCAGACCAATTTCTCTGCAGGCCAATAATATTAGCTGATATTAGCTATTTGCCAGTTTATTGGTATCTGCATTTACACCAGTGAATACATGAAAATTAAAGAAGTGACAGGAGAAACACCCTTCAGCTATGTTATGAGTATTGACTTTGCATAGTTTGTCCACCAGAGGCACTCCTGTTAGCAACACATATGTTTGGACAAACACAACCAGCTGATCCAGGCAGAGCGTAAATGAGTATATAAATAATTACATTTATATGCAGGGAAATCTGTTTAATTTTTGTGCATCTGAAAGAAAAACAAATGTTAGCCAATATACTGACATATCTGAGTTATAATCACAAAATATTGGGATTAAAAATCATATATCGATCGGGATCTAATACAGTGTAACAGATGGATGTAGATTCCTGTTCTGAAAGTGAAGCCATCGTGGGAGTGCTTTAAGACTGCATTCTTTTTAATGGTGAACAGGGGCCGTCCAAATATTCCCTACCTAGTGCTCAATCGCTAGTTTCAGGTCATATTGAATAAAACTTGATTTATTTTCTAAATCCTCAGAGTCAGAATGGAGGGTTATTAATGTTATGCTGAATAGCCAACAACTTGCCAGTCAAAAGTCTTTTAGCCAGTGACTGTGCAGTGTCTCTGAGTTTCACAGTCAGATCCACCCCACTCAGTTGTCAGGTCCGGTTTCAAAATAAGAAGATGGTGACAGCAAAGCAAAAATGCTGACTGACTACTGCCTCTGCTTTAGTTGGATAACTGGTTAACAAATGGACACATGGACTAAGAATGCTGATATTTGGAAAGGATATTCTGAACCCAATCCAAAAATCTCAATTGGGTATGGGTGATAACGGATTGCTAGCACTAGCATTGTATAGTGAAGGTAAAGCAGAGGATCGTTGTATGTTTGCAGCAGAATCTGACTTAACCACTAAATGTGGTCATGTGAGTCAGCATGAATGAAAGGCTCCGTCGGTGCCTCTACCATTGGCTTCTCTTACTCTGCCTCACTCACATGTTTGTGCATCATGTGAAAGCACAGAAAAGACAAACTAGCTTGCCTAAACGACAGCAGCATGCAAAGTTAAGACTCTCACACTGAGCTGAAGCGAGACTGGTGAAAATAAAGTAGGTGGAAACTGTAAATACAAGTTTAAATTATTTGTTTTGTTCCCGTTGGCATTTATTATTTAGGAGTAACTACCATTTCAGTCGAATTTGATGTATTTATTTGCTGCATTTTACTGTGCAAAGTGGAGCCTTTCTTGAACAAATGACCCCTGGAACTGGCAAAAAAGATGATTTGCTGCCTACCGAGGATGGCTGGGACACCAAGACATCTGTGGATAAAAAGGAGCTATTCATTACTGTGTTTATTATTTTCTCTTCTAATGAATTACTCATTTAGTCTTTAAGAAATGTGATAATTAAGGCTGTCTCTTGAATTGTCTTATTTTGTACAAAATAAGATTTTACAGAAATATGGGAAAAGGGGGGCAAACTCCAGCTAGACAGTGCATCAACTGTCACCTAATTTTCTGTGAAAAATCGTTATCCTTTCATCAGGAAAGGGCCAGTATCACTGTGCAGATCCCTCACTGTGTTGGCTTTATTTTGAAATCAGCTTACAGATGGATTCTTTGTGTAGCGGTGACTCTGTGCGTATACATCAAACCAGCAGTGATTATGACGGCTCTCGGAGTGGAAGTGGCTCACATACGGGTGCTGCTGCAGCTCTGACTCGCTCTCTCGCTCAGCCCACAGAACCTCCTACTTGACAGCAAGACATAGATACAGACTCTCTTATCCACAGATCTCTCCCTTATGTTACAGTGTTAATGTGCTTTAACTCATCTGCATGAATATCCTGTGATCACACATGCTTTATTAGCCATTATTTATTATTCATATTAGCCAACACGGTGCGTGTGAGTCTGTTACAGTCTTACTGAGCCTCCTGTGCATTGACGAATGAGAGACTGTTGCGGTGCATTGCATTGTTCGCCTGTCTAGGTTGCAATAAAGCCACGGATGGACGCACTAGCGAGCGATTTCCGCCATTGTGCCTTCCTGCGGTGGTTGTGAATGCTGACCTTGGAGAGGTTTTGTCCCTTCAAGATGCCTGGCCCACTCCACGACGCCCCCTTTTATGAATGGGCCGATCCCTGAGCAGAATGGTAATGAGTCAGGGAGAGGAGAGAGGGGAGGCTAGCTGCTGCAGTGCACGGCAGCGCTTCCATATTGTTTTTGAGTGTCCAGGGAGCAGATCCGATGAGATCACTGGAGATAGCGGCAGGGCTGGGAAAGAGGAGAAACTACCCACTCAATAGGCCTCATTCAACCTTTATGGCATTTCAATTAGAGATGACACATGGAGTCATTTCTCTGACATAAACTAATGTTGTCAAATCAAGGGCAAAGACTTAAAGTAATCATAGCCAGATCATGTTGGATTATGGGAGTGGAAATTTAAATATTTCAGTGCTTTGGTTTGGAGCACCATAAATTTACTATAACACCAGTTCTCGTTACACTGGCTCTAGCCCCAGTTTGGACCCATGGCATTTAAAAGGGTCTTTGAACAACGCTTCAGAACAACATTTACCGTTGTTCTGAAGGCATCACGAGAAACCTTTTCTGCCCTCATCACCTAGGTGTCTTACAGGTCCCCGTTACTTTTTTAAATTTAATTTATTTTTTTGTAATTTTGGCTGTAAAATTACAAAATAATTCTGCTCTTTCAGGAACAATTAGAATTTTCTCTCAAAAGTGTTGAGGAGTTACAGTAATCTGAGACGCACATGGTAAAAGAGCTGATTTTTCTGTCTGTGTTCAGATAAACATACCTCGTGAATGTTTTGTGCTACCATGATGCAACGAATATCACTGTAAAGCTCGCCTTCTCTTCTTTCCCAAAACATTTAATTTTTGACTCTAGCACAAACAGTACTGGAGTTAGTGCCAGTTAAAGAGTGCTTGTAAAATGAGCTGCCCGCCCATGGTCAGTAGCTTAAAAATAAAAAAGGGTTAACAGTCTTTTGTCTGTCTCATTGATGTCAAACTCATTTTACATTGTGGGCCTCATGCAGCCCACTTTGATCTTAAGTGGGCCGAACCAAAGAAAGTCCCCTTTCTGTCGGTGTAAAGATGCTTAACTACGCATTTAATCCCATTTAATATAAAAAGAAGTGCAATTTCAGCAGTACATCTCAGTAAATGCTGCTGTACTAAGTAGTGCTGGGCGATATGACGATATATATCGTGTGGACGATAGAAAAGTGTCTATCGTGCCATTTGTCTTCTATCGTTTCTAACCCTAATTTTATAAATTATTACATAAAATATATAATTAACCCTTTACAACCGGTCGGAGCAGGCACACTCCGTTTTGCCTAACTATTTTTAAATCCCTGTAGAACTGGAACCACGTAAGGTAGCAATATTTTTTTTTTTGCATATGAAACCGTAGGAGTTGTACTTACATCTTATTCCATTAGCTTGCCCGAGGTCACGGTTTCCTTCCACATATAGCTTTGCAAAAATTGCATAAAAAGCACTTCCAGCAGCAAAAACATAATATTCCAGACTTGCAGCAACAAAAACATAATATTCCAGAAACAGGCTTTGCCGATCCGATCAGCTGTTCACAACACTTCCTACGTTGGAATATAACTCAGCGCGAACTATTGCATGTCCGCCAGTGATGTCATTTTCGCGGAAAAGGTAGTTTTGTAGCTTCAAAGCCTATGTTGGTGTTTTTAAAAGTCATGTTTGACTTTATGCTTTTCTGTATCGTTTCTGGGATGCTTAGAAGTCAAATTACACTGTTGGAAATAGTTTATTTTGATGCACATGCTGTGTTTTTGCAAATTTGCATTTATTTATTTTCATTTTTCCTGTAGTGTATATAAGAATTAGTGTATCTCAAAAATAAAACTATGAAGACACTCAAAATAAATTTCTCATGGTTGGAAACTATTTTGTGCAACTTTTTTGTATTTACAGTTTTGAGGGATAAGCCTCTGAAATTTCTCTAACTAGATATATAATATATACATGTAAAAAACAAAACAAAAACGATTTTCAATTTTTTTGTAGTTTGTTGCACTTTTTTGCAATTTATGTAGTTACTATGGACTTAATGCATACATATTATTAAAATTTGGGCTATAAGAGTTGTATTGATGTATAGCAACTAGAAATGCTCCCACAAATGGCACTACAGCATGTAAAATGTAAAGATAAGCTCTGGCGGACTTGGTTCTATGGTAGGTCTTAAAGGGTTAAATAGCCTGTGGCAAATATATTAGTGTTGTCTTGTCACTATACATACTCTTAACTTTATGCAAGAGAAAATAAAGTATAAAAAAAAAGATATTTTTCGCAAAGAAACTCCGTCTTGTGTTTTTGACACATGGTGCTGCTGTACGTGCACCCGGATTTGCAACATGCTTTACGGTAACTCAAAACAAAGACTGCACCCTCTCCACTCGCTGTTTACAGACTGCATACTTTCCAGATGACCACAGGTCAGGTGGTATATCGTTATAAATATATCGTTATCGTGATATAAAATAATTCATATCGTGATAAATATTTTTTCCATGTCGCCCAGCACTAGTACTAAGTGCAAAAAATCTGTCATTCGTAAATAAACACCTGTATTAAACTACTGACAAAGTTCTGGTAGTTCACTGCCAAGAAAATGCTTTTTTTCTCTAAAAAGCAGAAATTTCTAAAGTAGAAACAATAACTTTTCTGTGATTCCATGCTGATTTCTTGCTTTGGTGTAGAATGAATGGTAATGGTGGAGGTCTTTATCAGTAGATAAACACTGTAAAACTTATGAAAATATAGTTAAAAGTCCAAAATCTATGTCCGCCATATTTTCCATACAAGGCCCTGGAGGCCTGATTCTGGCCCTGGGGCCTCGTATTTGACACCCCTGGTCTATTTTAGTGCAAAGATAACAAAAGGTAAAAAATTTCTTTTGATGCTTGTGTTTTCTGTTTTGACTGTGGGCAGGTCGCCATCTTTGTTTCGACTTTCAAAGAGAGACTCAACATGATGGATAATAATCTGAAAGTCCTCCTCAAGGCACTTTGTATTGCAAGGGCAACACCTACAATGTTAGAGTCCAACAATCAGATAATCATCTATGAGCATGCATTTGGCAATGGCGGGAGGGAAGAACTCACGTTTAACAGGAAGGGATGGTGATCTGCTGTGACCGGTTGGGGGGTGAGGGGAAAGAGAATGTCAGGTTTTGAAATGATAGTTTAAAAAAACAAACAGATGTAACCTTTTTTAAAAATTTAATTAAATGTAAATGTAAATGTAAATATTCAAGGAAGGAACTACAGCAGCCACAGTGTACTGAATGAACGCTGCATGCTAGCCTATTAGCTTCACTTAGCTTGTTTATAATGTAATCCAATGACAGACTGAAGAGACCAGAGTGCACCTACCCACAGAGGCAGATTCATTTTAAATTAGGCCAATGTCCCCCTTAGAGTCATCTTCACATGCACCTCTGGATTGATTTCAGTGCTGCTCCTGTTGAAATCCCATTTTTCCTGTTTCCACCTGCACCTCTGTGGCGAGTGTTGGATTTCTCCCAGTGTGTCAAAACATCAAAAGGAATGGAATTTTGTTTTTGTGGCCTCAAAACCCATTTAAAGTTCACCATGTGCTGGGTCACAGTGGCACAATGGTCACTAAGATGCCTGGGCACTTGGATGATCTGTGCAATAGAAATTCACAGTGCATAACCTCATAAATGTGGAAAACATCTGCCTGGTCGCTCTCCTGATCTGACGAGCAATCTTTGGACTTGGAAAGTGTGAACTCTTTGAATGCATCCATTTGCTCTCTGGGTGGTTTCCAGAAATCCACCAGTCAGGTCATTTTAACAAAGAAGCTGATATTTTCTCTGCTCAGCTTTAACATCCATGTTACATTTGCAGATCACACCTACAAACCATTCAAAGTCCCAAGCACCAAGTTGTCTGAACATCCTAGCGATGCTAGTCTGTTTTTAGATGATATGTTAGTGGTTGATGCCCTGATACACAAACTGGTGGGTTTTTTGCAAAATTTAGACTTGATATTTTTCGGTTGTTTGTTTTAACAAGATGCAACCAGCAACTTTTCTGATATGGTGTTAGTGAATTTTGAGCCAACCTTGCAAAGCCTTACGTTAGAAGTTAGACCTTGCAGTCCCCAATAAGGTAGGGTTCATTTAAGGGTGTGAGAATGTGTGTTTTTTTTTGTAACAGGTGCTTAGTCTCTTCTTCCCACTGCAAAAAAAAGAAAAAAAAGACTAAAACTTGGAAAGCCATTAATGTAATGCTTTTCTCCTGTATTCTAATAAATAAGAATGATTCCAGATCAGCACTTATTGGCCAACAGTTGACCAGATGGCCTGGAGCCCTAGTTGTTTGGTCATAGTCAAGTCCGGATCAGATGGACACTTAATCATATTCTTATAGCTTTGGATTTATTCCGTGTGAAAATGTTCTGCTACTTCCTGTTTGAAGATTAAAAAAAAAAGAGTGTATGCCCCAAAGAAAAGACAGATGCGTTATAGTGACACATCGTTCAAAAATCCTCCCTGGAGATGGATTGCATTTACTTGCCAAGCTGTTCTCCTGATTAAGCAATAATGGAACAACGAAAATTTAATTATAGTAAAAACATTCATTAGTTTGGCTACGTAATTATGAGAAAATGAAGACATTTCAAGCAGGATGTTCTTTTCCTGTGAAACACCTAAGGGTCAGGCAAATGCCTCCATTCATTTAAGCACATGGCATCAATTAGTCTAACAGAGCTATTGTCTGCATAGGTATTTAAATGGATTATTTTTACAGGGGCTGATATAAGCCTGAATGCATATCCCAGTCCCTTTGTGCTATATTACATTATGGTATTTAGCTAATCTGGAAAATGCCTGTTTGATGCAGGGTGGTGGGGGTGGTGGTGCCCTTGTTTATGAAGCACTCAGCGGTGTTGTCCGTGGTGGTGTCATATATGAAGACTGATGACAAGCGATCCTGAGTGCTGCCTTCAGATGATCACATCTAAAATTCCCCACCACTTGGCACTAATGGAATTATCTGCCTTTCCCTTTAGTCAGGTACCGCTCTCTTTAGCTGCCACCCCCCCTTTTTTTAAGCCAGGTGTGCATGTATATACAGTACAGTGAACTGGGTAAAAGGTTCTGTTAAGCTCTGTGTGGCCCATTAGGATGATTGAGGATCATGTCTGTCCTGGTAAATGAATTGTCAGTTTCTGGACATGAGTTTTGTTTATTAGAGCATAGTGTGACAGTGAGCAACAGATTATTTTTTTCTTTTTTACAGTAAGGTGATTTACAGTATCACAGAGTACACTGCCAGCCTGTGAGTTATAGGATTGCATAATGGTTTTTGTGTTTTTAAAAATGCAGCCCTGTAGGATACAGTGAAACCTAATTTACTTAGCTTTACTATCTGCAGTGACGGCACATGCCATGTTCGGGAGAACCAGCAGCTTTTCATTCAGGATTTGCTGCAGTGGTGATTTCATCAGCTTCCCTCACTGCTCTGAAATGAACTATATTATGCACAGTACAAAAGGTGGCAGAAAAGCCAAGGAGAGGCGGGGAAAACACAAAACAGGAAGTGACAGAGGGAAAAAAATGCTTTGGCAGAAATTGGTGGATGTGGACATGAGCAACTGACCATAGAGTCTTTTTATCACGTATACTTTTTCAAGTCTACTTGGAGTTCGCTGCAAAGGGTGCATGGGTAGTTGGTGCACCGTGGTGTAGTGTGTCCGTGGACGAGTCAGTGAATTTGCAAAAAAAGGTGGGAGATGCGAGCACGTCCGCTTGGAGCCTTTGATGACGAAATTTAGGTCGCTCAGACTTAAGCGGACCTTTGCATACTTGCGCGTGTGGAAAGCATAACATCAACCCAACTACATTCAGACTGACAGCTCAAAGAGTTTAGTGAAGAATCGTGGACACATTCCCGCCCTTAATGGACAGTTCGACGGTTGTGCAGGTCGCAACTTCTCATTACCAAAGTAGCAGCCACCTCTAAAACTACGCCCTGTTTATCGTATGTTTTTGCCTTAATTGGACTATAATTAACATGAACACCATGCTGTATGGAAGAAATCTCGACCTTATTAGGAAAATATTTAATAAGGTTAGTGAAAAACAAGGTCATTGCTTTTTATACAGTTTAACCTCTTTTAGCAGCCAGAACAGACGCCATCTGCTGGCCACTCTGAACAATGCAACAGACTTTTATCATCAGCTTCACTTTTTATAGGTGTGAATGTGAGTGTGAATTGTTGTCTGTCTCTATGTGTTAGCCTTGCAGTAGACTGAGATTTAATCAACCTGAGCTCTCTCATCAGTGTGTTCTTTTTGAATTGATGCTTTACCCGTTAGGGCTAATATTTAGATGTGGCACCTGGACTTTGTGTTACACATTTAACAGTGTGGTGCATTTAAGGAGGTTTTTTAATCATTACCAGTGAACATGTTAGAGCTGTTCTTTTACAGTGAAGCCTGTCTAATATCAAGGAATACCAGTTTAAGGATATGTCAAAACAAGGAGAAAACATTTAAAATTACAATTAATCTATTCAGTCAATATAACATGTACTGGTTGTATCTGAAATAGCCTTTCATATTTCACTGTATAATAGTACTGTCTGCAAACTAATCTGTTAAACTGGTCTCTTAGTAAAAGCAGTACGTCTTTGACATCAGTGGTTTTAACAGAAAGTATTTTCTGTGGTCTGGTTAAGATAAGATGCGACTGATATCTTGTCCTTGGGTGTTGCACCCAGTGATTGAAAGAAAAGGCTATCTGTGGTATCCCATCCACAGTTACAAATCCACTTAAAATAAAACTGTCTGTAATCAAACATCCTCCGTCCATTTTACACTGATTCCAATAAGAGATAAATCTCCTGTAAATGTGTAATGACACCATTTTGAAATTACCCCTAGCGACTTTTCCTGCATTATAATTCATAATGATGCAAAGTCAGTACGGGAATTGCCAAAAACAATCCTGCGATAAACCAGTGTAGACAGGTAATATAGACCAACCAGTGTCTCTTCTGACTTTACATCTATCATTCAGGTAAATGTAATTCGCTATAAAAATTCAGTATAGTTGTTAAGAAGTACAAATTCCATTAATAATTCTGTTAATCTGTGTTTCTGTGCACTAAGAGTAAATCTGTCACAGAGAAATAGAGAATTATTCGTTATGGATGGTTAATAACAGCTTGAACATTCAATTTCTGGTTAGAAATACTACATTTTGAGTTGGAATTCACTATCATGTCAAAAAGTCAGAAACATCTGCAAATTCCACTGATAAATCTCTAATTCTGAGATTTTGGTCCAGTGATAGCATCACAGAGTTAGTGCCGATTTGTCAGATTTGTGCATGATACGAATCTAATGTTCCACCACATCCTAAAGGTTCTCAGTTGCACTGAAATGTGGTGACTGTGCATCCCATTTGGTAACAGTGAACTCATTGCATTGTTAAAGAAAAAGTACTTTGAGATAAGCTGAGCTTTGCGACATGGTGCATTATCCTGGGAGCAGCCATCAGAAGATGAGCACACAGGTCATGAAGGGATGGACATGGTCAGCAACAATAGTGTCGCTGTTATCATTAACAGCCCCCCCCCACACACACACACACACCACAATAATAGTATGGTGTCGTATACTATTATACTAAGGTATAATAGTATACGACAAGGCAGAATGGATAGATCCATGTTGCAGAAATCACCAATCATCAGACCAGGCAGGTTTTCCAAGCTCCTGTGGTTTATTTTTTGTTTTTTGTTTTGTTTTGTTTTTTTTGAGGCTGTACAAATTATAGCCTCAGTTTCCACAGAAGTGGCACCCAATGTGGTTTTGTAATGTTATAGCTCATCTGCTTTAGTGTTTGGCAAGTTCTCTAACTTTGAGAACCAACAAGATATTTTCAACCAGAGAACTGGAAAGTTTCTCTTTGTTTAACCTGAACAGATCTCTGTAAACCTTAAACAAGGCTTTGATGCAAAATACCACAGATAAGAAATACTCAGACCAGCCCATCTGGCACCGCACCAGTACCGGGCTACGCTCAGAGTTACTTTAAATCACCTTTCGTCACGATTCTGATACTTGGTTTGAACTTCAGCAGATGGTCTTGAATAGGGTTTTCAATATTTGGCTATTAATCAATACTAATAATTACTATCAGATTAGAAACTCATTTGCAGTAGTACTGATACAAACAGTGCTGTTTGTGCCTCTTCCAACTCATGCACAACTTCATACAGCACCGCTGCAGAGAGTCTGGAACCCTTCCCATCACTACAGACTAAAGTAGTTGACACTCACGTCACTGAATTTGGTTCAATAACACTGAAACATTAAACTGTTATAAATAAAGTTTATAATACATTAATGTTAACTGCTTAACTGTTAGCAATTACGTGATAGCCGCAAACTCTTCCTCAGGGGGTCATAAGCTAGTGTAGTGTGGTCCCAAACATGCGTAATTAGGAGGGTTTTATCAGGAAGGGCATCCGGCATAAAATCTTGCCAAATCGACCATGAGGATCCATCTGCTGCGGAAATAGAGAAGCTGAAAATACTTTTATTGGATAGCCACACTGGCTGTCTGTTAAGTTATCACTAAGGTAGCGGCTAGCAGCTTTGGCTAATAGTAAGGGAAGTGGGATTGTCTTTAATCACTCTGTAGCAAATTTCCAATCCAGGGAAGGAATGAGAAAGATCGACCGATCGATTAAGAGAAATGGAACACACAAACTTTGAAAGCAGTTAAATGATTATATTTAAAGTAAGAAAGCTTGTCGTTTGAATTTTTGTGTTAATTTAACACTAAAGATATTTTAGTCAGTGGTGTTAAATGATTTTTTTCAGTTGGGTTGTTGATTTTTAGCTCGAGTTTAAAAGCATAAACACTAATTAATGCATTTTTTGGTGAACTGTTCAGGAAGCAGTGTCATTAATGATCTGTTTAAACTCAGGTCTCGTGGGCCAAAATTTGTTGTTTTCACATAAAAATTATTCATGCTTTTCTTTTTCTTTTCATAGATCTATGCTATATACACCTACAAATACAGGTATCATATAAATCCCTTCATGACCTTGTACTGCCTACTCACTAGTCTTAGTGCAAAGCAGAAAATATTTTATTTATATTTTATTTGCTGAAAGATTAACATGTGCTGCTGTAATTACTAATGGTAAAAATAACATCTGCCCTCTGATACACACCAAGATTATGAATTAATGTGTATTCTTTACTGAGTAAAGACCTGTGGCATAAGTAGTGTGAATGTAAATCATGTGAGTACAGGGATTTTATTCCGGTAAATCACAAACAGTTGAAGCTGTGGTTTGTAGCCTCTGTTGACTTTCTCACTTCATTAAGTCCACTAAAAACACAGAGCAATCCCACAGTCTCTACCTGTTTTTCATTAGTATTCAAGGCACAGAATAACAGCCTACAGTAATAACCCACTAATAATCCTCATTGTCAGTTTTTATTTTTACTTTTTTGTGAGCGGTTGGTGCCACCAGAGACTATAAATATACATGGGAAGTATTAAAACTCATAGTCCTGCTGTCAGTCACCAGAATCTGATTTTCCCTCATGTCACTGAGTAATGAGCTGGTGATGCAGGATGATGTCACTAAATCTCAGCTAATTCTCATATTTGTTTTCTAGTATTTGTCATCCTTTTCATGTATTGAAACTCCCTGAAAATCTATCCCAATAGCCACTGTGTTATTTTATTTTAAAATGAACCCCAATACTTCCCCCTTAGACCGCCATTATGAAATGGAAATAGCTATAGCTGGATACAATTCCGATCAAAGGTTTAAGAGCACTTGAAAAATGGCAACAAATCATATTTTGCATGGTTGGATCTTAACAAGGTTCCACGTAGAGCTTCAGTGATGTTATTCTCCTGGAAGAAGTCCCTTGTCCTGCGGGCATTGTGTACTGTAGCGTTGTCCAGTTGAAAAACCCAGTCGTTACCACACAGACGAGCACCCTCAGTCGTGAGGGATGCTCTCTGCAACATCTGGACACAGCCAGCGGCCGTTTGATGCCCCTGCACCCAGGCTCCATTGTTCTACTGAAGGAAAAAGCACCCCAGACCATTATGGCGCCCCCTCCACTGTGGTGCATAGAAAACATCTCAGGTGGGATCTGCTTGTCATGCCAGTAACGTTGGAAACCACCAGGACCATCAAGGTTACGTTTTTTTCTCATCTGAGAATAAAACTTTCTTCCACCTTTCAATGTCCCATGTTCAAAGTCCAAACGGTCAGTTCTGTGGCGTTCAAGGAGACGAGGCCTTTGAATACGTTGTTTTTGAAGCCCTTCAATCTCAGATGCCGTCTGATGGTTTCGGGGCTGCAGTTGGCACCAGTAACGGCCTTCGTTTGGGTCGAGGATCGTCCAGTGTCTCAACAGACAGCCAATTGGATCCTCCTGCTCAGTGCTGGTGAAATGTTTTTGGGTCTTCCACTTGACTTTTTTTTCCATAACCCTCAGGATCATTTAAGAAATTTCAAATGACTGTTTTTCTGCGTCCCACCTCAGCAGCGATGGCGTGCTGCGAGAGACCCTGCTTATGCAGTTCAACAACCCGACCATGTTCAGGGAAAGTTGTTTTGCCTTTGTTATCACAACGTCATGGCTGAGTTACTACATGACAGAAAATGACAATGAATCCACATATTTGCACAGATTTGGCCTTTTAAAGGCATGAGGTCCTAAACTTTTGATCAGCTGTTAAACAGCCTGTTTCAGTTTAAGCGTTGTTTTCAATAAATTGCATGCTCCAAAAAATGTTTTGTCTCACTCCCATTTCTTCTTGTTGCATGTTGAAGCTCTACTTGGAACCTTGTTAAGATCCAACCATGCAAAATATGATTTTTTGCCATTTTTCAAGTCCTCTTAAACTTTTGATCGGGACTGTACAAAGCACTTTTTTTTTACCCTTTTGGGTTTTTCCCCCTAAAAATTTCTTTAAGAAAAATGCACCATTGTTAACCACCTAAATAGCCACCTGCCTGTCTACATGTAAACATGTTTACCTGCTGGGGCTGGGTTTGTGTCTCCTCCCACAAACCAGGAATCTTTCACATGTAGAGTGAAATATGTTAACAACATGCTCATTAATGAATATTAGAAAGGCACTAAGGACAAACGAATAGCCCTGCAAACATAAACCCAACTCGGGCTTCCTCCTTGATGTTGAAACAAGTTGCATCCATTTAAATTTGCATACAAAAAACTTAAAGCAATACATTTGATCATATTTCTAATTTTTCAGTATTATTTCTCATTTAGCTGTAATCCTAACCATATCATTAGCAAGGGAGTTTCAAACTTTATTTTTCAAAGTATTGCAAGATTTTGCAGACTGCTCCAGTTTGAGCATCCTTGTCTGGCAATAGATCAGCGCAGATCATGCACCTCTATCTAAGAGAGCTGCTCTGTTTAGCACAAATAGAGAGAATGTCAAGCCATTATCAGAGCCACCTGGTACACCCACAGTCCCGATGCCGTTCCCACGTGACCTCCTCTCCAAATCCTCCCCTCATCTAAACTGCTAAGTGGCCACCTGAGTTGAGAGCCACTTTGGTGCGTTTCGAGGAGCTGCACACTGCTGTGGAGACCCTCTCCCACCTCTTCAGCAGTGTTCAGCTCTGTTAGAACAATAGATGTTAAATGGGAAATCGCGCTCCTCAGCTTTGTCTCATTTCTAATAGATGCTCTTTCGCACTCGACTGCTACTGTAATATGTCCCAGAGATATTAACAAATTTCTTTCGCAGTTAGCTCTCAAGGCTGCAGAGATGGCAGGAGGAGGGGGTGTATGAACACAGGAACTTGTGTCAGGCTCCTGGTGTGGGTGGAACGGGAGGCCTCTTGGCCGTTTAACTTCCATTTTATTGTTATATACACTAATAAACACAAGTACAGTGCATACCTCTGGTGACATTTCTGTGTGTGCTATTCCAGAGGTCTATAAGCACTCTTTTTTAATTTGATGATGATCATCTTATTTTTTGATCAACAGGTGGATTCTTTCATTTTTCCTTATCAATTCTATACCTACAATGCTTTGCATCAGTTTCCTGATTTCTAGTTACTTAAGAGACATGTATGTCTTCACTTTTCTCTGAGGTCTCTGGGAAGTTAGAACAGTAACACAGTTAACACACACTTAACTTTATAATGCAATCATAACAATGTCTTCTACTGTTGGGGGCTGGAAAATAACCAGAAGATCTTGTCTCTGTTAATGCCATAATCCTGTGATAGTACTGGGAGCTTGTTGCCCTACTAGCATTAGCTTTTAGTGCAGCACATCACCATGTCTACATACTACATTGAAGAGCTCTTAGCATGGCTTTTGGTATTCATGTTCTAGTTACAAAGTTTTTTTTAAAATTATTAAATGTTTTAGAAGAGGAAAGGACAATAGCATGATAACAGCAAAAAGCTGTCCATCTGATAAACTGATCACTTATCATGTTATGTAACTATAGTGTGTGTGTGTGTGTGTGTGTGTGTGTGTAATAGACAAGCATTTATACAGTTACAGGTTGTTGTTGTTTTTTAATTCAAAAATACATGTCTTTTGGCTAATAGCAGGGAGTTATAATTTAATATTAGCTTAGTAAGCTTCTTTTTTTTTTTTAAAGTTAATGCTATCTGTGGCTTGTTAGCTTGGTTAATGAGGTGTGTCCATAATTCACTGTGATATTAAATGTTCAGTAGCGAAAAACAGGAAGATTTAGCTCTGAAGATTCAAGATTTACCAGTGGATTGGTTGTTGACTGGAATAAGTTGGTACATTTACCTGTTATTAAAGTTTACCTATGTAGAAATGTAATTACGTATCAACAAAACAACACTTATTGTTTGTGCTGTTAGTTGAAATTCTTAGAAAGTTAGCCAAAATTAAAATTGGTGATCTTAAAAATTGGACTTAATAAGTTGGAAATGCCAAGTAAATTGGAATTGTTGCATCTCAAAATAGGGGGCAGCACCCCACACTAACTGATCATCAACATCAATATCTTTGTGAACGTTTGCGTTTAATCTAAATCTGTCTGAATCGAGCCATAAAAAGTGGGCAGTGTGACGACAGACTGTGACAAATTTATTCTACGATGAAACTTTATTTAGTTTCCTTTTTCTTTTTTTGCTCACACTTGCAATCCCTCACTTATTCTGAGGCACTGACCGAGTGAAGGCTCACACTGACACTGTTAAATTCTCCGAAGTAGGGGTGCAGTCCATTTCTCTGCAGCTGCACGCTACATAAATATACCCCTCACAGCTGATCATTGATCTCAAGGTAACTGTTTCTTCTTGAGGCCCTAAAGCGTACAGTGTGCTCAAACAGTAAAAGATACATATTTGCACTCTTTCTTATTTTTCTTAGATTTTAGGGGTTTACTAGGCAGAGGTTAGAATCTTCTTACAGACATGGGATAGGTAGTGCTGGGCGATATGACGATATATATCGTGTGGACGATAGAAAAGTGTCTATCGTGCCATTTGTCTTCTATCGTTTCTAACCCTAATTTTATAAATTATTACATAAAATATATAATTAACCCTTTACAACCGGTCGGAGCAGGCACACTCCGTTTTGCCTAACTATTTTTAAATCCTTGTAGAACTGGAACCACGTAAGGTAGCAATAATTTTTTTTTGCATATGAAACCGTAGGAGTTGTACTTACATCTTATTCCATTAGCTTGCCCTAGGTCACGGTTTCCTTCCACATATAGCTTTGCAAAAATTGCATAAAAAGCACTTCCAGCAACAAAAACATAATATTCCAGAAACAGGCTTTGCCGATCCGATCAGCTGTTCATAACACTTCCTAGTTGGAATATAACTCAGCGCGAACTATCGCATGTCCGCCATTACCTGTCCGAAACCGGACGTGACGTCATTTTCGCGGAAAATGTAGTTTGATGCACATGCTGTGTTTTTGCAAATTTGCATTTATTTATTTTCATTTTTCCTGTAGTATATAAAAATTAGTGTATCTCAAAAATAAAACTATGAAGACACTCAAAATAAATTTCTCGTGGTTGGAAACTATTTTGTGCAACTTTTTTGTATTTACAGTTTTGAGGGATAAGCCTCTGAAATTTCTCTAACTAGAAATATATGTAAAAAACAAAAACGATTTTCAATTTTTTTTGTAGTTTATTGCACTTTTTTGCAGTTTATGTAGTTACTATGGACTTAATGCATACATATTATTAAAATTTGGGCTATAACGGTTGTATTGATGTATAGCAACTAGAAATGTCTGTGAAGGTTCTCAGTCATCCAGGTCATCGTAGTCAAAGGAGTTTGCAAAGAAAAGCGTCTGGACTTCTTTAAGTTGCTTGAAGACGTTTCACCTCTCATCCGAGAAGCTTCTTCAGTTCTAAGGTCAAATGGCCGAGAGTCCCAGATTTAAACCCAGTGGGAGTATCCCCCCAAGGAGGGACAAAGGACCCCCTGGTGATCCTCTAATCACATGCGCCAAGGTGTGAAAGTGGGTGTGGGACCTAATCAGCCAGGGTTTCGGGTGAGCTCATTGTGAAACCTGGCCCCACCCTATCATGTGATTTCCTGAGGTCAGATGGCCCAGGATGTGAGTGGGCGTTAAGGCGTCTGGGGAGGGAACTAGAAATGCTCCCACAAATGGCACTACAGCATGTAAAATGTAAAGATAAGCTCTGGCGGACTTGGTTCTATGGTAAGTCTTAAAGGGTTAAATAGCCTGTGGCAAATATATTAGTGTTGTCTTCTCACTATACATACTCTTAACTTTATGCACGAGAAGATAAAGTATAAAAAAAAAAGATATTTTTCGCAAAGAAACTCCGTCTTGTGTTTTTGACACATGGTGCTGCTGTACGTGCACCCGGATTTGCGACATGCTTTACGGTAACTCAAAACAAAGTCGCTGTTTACAGACTGCGTACTTTCCAGATGAGCACAGGTCAGGTGGTATATCGTGATATATATCGTTATCGTGATATAAAATAATTCATATTGTGATAAATATTTTTTCCATATCGCCCAGCACTAGGGATAGGTAATAAAAAGAGAAATGAACCAAATTTACACCTTTTCTAAAAAAAAATCTATTTTTGTTGCATTGTGGTAGAAAAAAGAAACTACAAGAGTCAAAAGGGTCAAAAATAAGCAATTTACCCCTAAAGGAGTAATACTTTTTTTTCTGATCGTTTTCGGATTACAGTTTTGACATCTATATGCTGATTGCTCTCCTCTCCCACACTGGCCCTTCCTTCTCATTCCCTCTCTGTCATTATTCCCAACACTCGGATGTGATGATCACCGTTTACACTTTCTACCTTGAAAAGCGATCATCGGTGATGACGTCAGTCGCCTTGAATTTATTCTCTGCAGACGTCAAAGAATCAGCGTGTAGTGACAGTTTAGAAATGGATTGAATCCAGAGATTAATGTTGCCAACTTGTTTTAGTTGTCTGGATATTTATAGATCTGTCTCTCCCTTTGTCTTTTTCCAGTATTCCCACCTTTGAACCTTGTCTTTTTCTGGAGTCCTGACATGTTGGTACTTACCTGGACTCCAGTTCTTTCATCCTCATGTTAGCGGACACATAAACAACCAGGTGTTTTAGACGTCATGTTTCATTGCTGATAAGAGTGATGTAGCCGAGCTCAGTTTTGTGGTTCCTGTGTGTCATGGCGACAAGGTCCCTACTCAGCATTTATCCCGCTGTGTGTATCATGGAGCGCCATCTCGGGGGTTGGATGGTTCAGTCGATATGTCCCAGGCTTATGTCAAGCCACCTGCAGTCAGCAGGGTCTGCATCAATGAAGAAAGCAGAGTCACACTGACCTATTCAGCAGCCTTGCTGTTCTCTGATCCAGCTGAAAATGATTTCTTTGGCTACGGTCACACTGCAGGTCTTAATGCTCAATTCCGATTTTTTTATCAAATCCGATTTTTTTGTCTGCTTGTTCACACTACAAATAAAATGCGACAGCAAACGCGCTCTAGTGTGAACGCTCAAAGCGGACTTTACATTTCCCAATTTTTGCTTTAAATTATTCTGTTATTTACATAATAATGTAAATAACCCAATAATTATCCTTATTGCTGTTTTAGAGAGGAGCGGTGCTTCAAAGGATAGCTGCAGATTTCTGTCAGAATCTGCAGATTATACAGTACAAATAAAATGTTCACACTGTCTTCCCAACAGTTTCACTGACATCTACACTGGATGGCCAGGAAACGTTCACGATGTCTTCTCGGGCGCTTCTCCGGCGCTGATAATTGGCGTCTGTCTTGTGTCAGTGACGTAAAAGACGGATGTAATGCGACATGACCGTTCAAACAGCAGTCGCTTTCTAAAACATCGGATATGTATCGGATTCAGTACCACATACGAAAGTGACCCAGATCGGATTTGAAAATATCGGATTCGTGCCGTTCACACTGTCATACCATGATCGGATACGGGTCGCATAGGGTCAAAAAAATCGGATTTGATGCGCTTTCGCCTGCAGTGTGAACGTAGCCTTTAAAACTTGGGAGAGGAGAGCTGCAGAGCTGGCTCCGAGCCAAGAGGGATTCTGCGACCAGAGCACGGCTTAATCTACTCACCGTGAAAACCAAACCTGGGAAACAACCTCATGCCTAAAGAAATTAGGTTTGTTTTTCACAGCAGATAGGATTTTTACATGGGCTGAATGCCAATTGTTAGACCTGCCTGCTTTGTAAATGGAGCCAGGCTGAAAACAAATCCCGCCATGCACAGTCATGATCATGTTTTCTCAGAAACGACGAACAAAACACGGTTCAGGGAAATGATGCTATGTTTGCATCTACGTCCTGATAAGTGGATCCAATCTTGCAGCATTGGGCGCAAAGCAGGAACAGATAGCGTCGAGTTGGATCGTAAAAATCTTCCGGTTCGTGTCAGTCAAGCCTAATGGGTCAGACGTCTCATAAAGCTGTGTCCTCTAGAGAGGCTTTCCAGCTAAAAGGGTCAAGATTTCTAGAAGCCTGTCAATATGATTGATCTTTAAGGCAGTGTTTAATGTTTTCACCTTTAAACCTTTCTTTTTGGGCTTGTTTACTTCTGAAAAACTGGAGAAACTGACAATTTGTCAGCATTTACACTCGGTTTCAGTTCACAGGTTTATCAGAGCTGCTTTACTGTCAAATGCTGACATTTCAAAAATAATAAAATAGATTAAAATCTAATTTTTTGTAATTTTTAAAAATGTTTTATTTGTTGAACAGTTGAAATGGTTGTATAAAAATAGACAGTACTGAGCAAATGTCGTGCGCCAACCTTCATTTCCTTATATTTTACTTCCAAAGAGCCCACCTTTCTTATTCTTACACTTTTTCAGTGGTCTTGTGCAATAAGTCTCCAGCCTTTCTGAAGGTCTTTCCAAGTTTTTCACTCATTTTCAATCCAGTTCTTGTACCTGATCATTGTTCGAAGAAAGTTTGGGGTTTTTTTGTCTTTGTTAAGCCACTTAACACTGACCCATGAATAATTCCTGCGTGAAAAAGGCCCCTAACTAGAGGCATGAACCAGTGTTGTGCCTTCACATAACAGACAATTGTAAATTATATCTTTAGGGACTTTGTTAGTAGCTGCCTGTAACAGAAACACAGAATTTGTTTCCGTTTCTTTGGTTCAACCCACTAAAAATGTCAACAGTAACATAGTTTGACAGCCATAAAACAGTATTTTTGCAACACTGAGGTGATTGCCAAAGAGCTATTAGCTGAAAATTTGGCATATCTTGACATAATTTAGCAAAGACCTGACACAGGGCCTAAGAAATATATGTGTCCTAGACCCATCTGAAATACTAGTAATAACTTTTTTTGTATAGCACTTTTTAAAACACACAGTAGTAAAGTTTCTCACAGTTTGAATAGAAGCTACACATTAAATACAGACACGTAATCGAGATACTGCTTGGGTTCAGCTGATCACATGAGAAGGTTTTATAAAAACGAGACCTTCTCTGGTATTAAAATAAGGATGTAGGAACGTTAGGAGACCTGATGATCGGAGAGGCTGGCTGCTGTTACAAGTTATTAGTATTTCTGCTATATAAGCAGAGCCATGTATCTATGTAAGTTAATAATAGAATTTTAATTCTGAATTTCACTCGAAGGCAGTGAAGGGAAGCAAGAATCTGGGATATATGCGGATATAAGTCTGCTAGTTCTTATTGGCAGCCTAGATGCTCCAACTGCCTTCTGGACCAGTTGAAGTCGGGCTAAAGAGGACTGAAAGACACACGTTAAATAGTTACAATAATCAACACAGTCCTAACAGTGATGACGTCCTCTGAAAATCTCATTATATCCTAATTAAGGTCCTTTAAATATATCTGTGAATTTCTGTATATTTATTTTTATGCTGTCCAGAAAGTTGTTTTCTTTTTTAAGTCCTTACTTGCCGTCATCTTGGTGTGATGGTGTCTTATGCTTAGTTTCTCCTCTGGGACATTAACTGCTGGCATATTGTTATTGAAAAGTAATGGAGGTAAGTGTTTAGTCTTTATGTGGTTAAAAAAAAACGATTTTTCTTTGTTCACTCCATTTTTCCCAAGTGAGCACTTGTTGGTAGAGGCTGACACGGTCAAGGTAGGAACAAGGGTCGCACTGAAATTGCAAACCATCTAATTTGGTGAGAGCGCCCTGCCTCGGTGTCACACACAGAAGCTCTGCCTGGATGTGTTACATCACCAGAGGATGGGATGCAGTAAGTGCACACATCAATGCAGGAAAACAGGCAACCCTGTGTTTGCCTGTCCTGCTGGATTATCCAAGTGTTGCATCATCGACCCAAGGCGACCACTGAGATTTAAGCTGTGAATGATCAAAGTCCTATCAACAAAATTTTGCCAGTATTGATGGTGTTTTTTTTTATGTCCTGCTCTGTGTGGTTTATAAAATTCTTTTTCCTGAATGAAACAGATCTTATTGGCTTGTTGATTTCCACTTCAAATGTGAGCTCTTCAGTATCGGGAATCTAGCCCTGATATTTTGCACACTCGGTACTGTACGGTACTTTAAAAAAGCCTCGTCAATCCGCGAAACGCAGCAGAAAATAGCACAGGTAGTGTAAGAGCCGCTTCCTGTTCTAACGCAGCCATGATTTGTGTGAGTGGTAATGATCTGTGTCATTCAGCTTCTAACTGGGATCTCACTCTGCTGCTGACTCATATGCTTTTTATAGCCGTCTCTGTCATTCCACTTTATAGCCGCTGCGTGTGTGTGTGTGTGTGTGTGTCTGTATAAGTGTGTGTGTGTGCGACAACACTGTCCTGCTGGGAAAGAAACAGAGTGTTGATACTTCACAGCATGTTGAGTTAAAGTTTTTTACATACCCGGGAGCTTTAAGCCAATATGAGTACAGTTAACATGGCACTTCATTTATGAGGCAGAACTCGGGGATACACTCGTTGTGGCTCAAGACATCATTTCATGGCCTGTGTTTAGTATTATATTAAGGCTAAAAAAAAAAATATGCACACTTAATGAGTAATGTTTGGAGCTTCCGACTCAAAAGCAGCCATTTTACTGTTTTATGATCCCCATTTTAGGAAACACACTCATTCACTTCAACAAGAGTTGAAAAGATACAAAAATTAACACATAATATCTCCACATATATGCACATAGTAGTATAGCATAAAAACTTGAAACAGGGGAAGGGGCTAGCTTGACTCTTAACAAAAACTAAAGGGTATGGAATACAACATGATACAAGACATCCGGTATTTGGTCAGTTCTTTAGTAAATTGGTAAATGAGTTATTAGTTATTAAGAATGAATTAGAGTAGTTGAAAAACAGCAGTGCATATGGGGGCTGCTGTAACAGGCTGCTGTTCAGGAACAAAATAAGCAGATTTTTTATAAAACAGCTAGCTTGACTCTTTTCAAATGTAATATAATTGACTATTCAAACATGAAGGTCATTAGCTTATCATAAAATCTAAAAAGCAGCTTTCTTGTTTTTTTTTGTTCTTCTTTTTTCAAAATAAGAAAATTAACAGTTTAAGTCAATTCTGTAACATAAATATTAATTTTAGCTTAGTTTATCATCACAGCTGGAAGTGAAACGGGCTAGCTTGGCCTCTTTTAACAAAATTAAAATAATATAATATGAAGTTAGATTATGTTAGCATATGAAACAGAAAGGGGGTGGGGGTTGGGGGAATCTAGCTTTGATTTTTCTGAATTTAACAAAATTAACACAATTTATTTTATGTCTCTAAACTAAATACGAAGCTAGATTGGGTTGGTGAGGGGACGCTAAATGTTAGCTACCTTTCATGTTTGAACTAGTACCAGTACCTGGAATTTTTTGACACTTTATTCACGTTAATAGTATTGTATAATAATACATAATAAACAAATTATAAATAATACAAAAATAAATCAATAATTCTTAATTGAAATTTTTTATTTTGCACACCACAACAGCTGTGTTGGTCACTGTCTGACAATGTCTGTGATGTCGACACCACTGTCACAGTGTCTGCGTACTTCATTATTAAATAATAATGTTATATTATTATTGGTTATGGTTACGTACTGAGGTTTTGGACATCTTGCATAATATGACTTGTTTGCAACAAGTTTCTCTGTCAACAACTTATCCAACGGCCTAATTAAAATTACTAATTAAGGATAACGAAATTGATGATAGCAATGGATAACAACAATTTAGTTCCCTAATAGTCAGATTTTTTTTCATCATAAAGAAGCAGAATTTAGTGTCTCTTATATCTGACAAAGAATACGTACAGCCATTTATTTCTTTAGATCATCATAATGTAGCTCCACACAGGATCTTTGGGCCGTCATTCGCCCCATTTTTTCCCTCTTGTTGGTCTGCACTTGAAAGTAGAAAATAAAGGCACAGTTTTTTTTTAACGAGTGTTTAACGTGTCTATATAGTGTTGATTTTTGTGCTGTTGCTACCAAATGAATACCGAGCAGACAATTACATGTGTCTGCAATTCAGCAGCTCCTCTTGTCTGCAGACAAGCTCTCCCACAGTCCTCTCTGTGTTAGATGACAGGCATGCGATTGGGAATGGTGAGGGGAAGCCCTGCAGCCCGGGAAAGCAGAATGGAGGACGAGCTGCTTTGCATGTCAGATTTACAGTAGCTGTCAGCCTGAGAGCCGCTTCTTGTGAACAGCTCTTGGTTTTGGTGGAATGACCAAAAACTGACCCATTTTTACAATACAAAAGTCACCAGGAGTGGGTGATATCCGTTTGAGCTTAGGAGTGGATCCCCTTTTAGCCAAGCAGAGAGAAGTTATTTGTAGGGTCTTTTTATTACATCGTAAATGTGACTTTTTTCCTATCTGGCTGCTAACTTTTGCAGCATGTAGCACCAGAATAGCTCCGTTAATCTTTATCTTTCAACATACAGCACAGCTGTAATGCTACCTGCTGGTTGCAAAACCAGTACATTATGGAATAGAGTGACCACCCCCCACATGCATTCCCTGCAGAGACACAGTTGCTCCACTGTTTGATTTGAGAGTGTTTTTTGCTCTCCGATTGATTGATGCTACATGACAGCACACAGGCAGAAAACCTTCCCTGAAGGCATCAGATGCACTTTTTTCCAACCTGCCAATTATTTCATGTGGCAAACAAAAGCATTAGAACTAAAATCATTAAAGTCAGATTGAATTTACAATTAAAATACACATTATATTCTCCCTTGGCTTTGAATTCCATTCAATTCAAATTGATTTTAGTTATATAGTGCCAAATCACAGCAATAGTTACCTCAAGGCACTTTATATTGTAAGGTAAAGACTGAGAAAACAGTGAAAACACCAACAATCAGATGACCCCTATGAGCAAGTGCTTTGGCAACAGTGGGAAGGAAGAACTCCCTTTTAAGAAAAAAACCTACGGTATTAAACCTCGGCTATTAAATGCCTTTAACACATCTACAGTCTTGATGGTTGTGAGGTCAGGACTCCACAATGAAGTTCTGTCATTGTTAGGTTGTAAAAAGCTGGTTAGTCAGTAACAGACAGGACCACTTCTTCGTCATCCTCCTGTCGGTTGTCTGTGTTTCCTATGCCCTGCATTACACTTTTTCAAGTTTCACTACAACTTGGAGAGTAGTTGGCAAGTGGCTGCAGACATGCCAGCTTTTCAGTGACTGATGGTTGCCAGATGGTCGATGGCTGCTTTCTAGACCCGTGTGACCCCTAACAATAGTTGATCTGTACTTTGTAATTAGGAGCCTTTACCCAGAAATAGTAGATGAAATGGTGCTTATGTATTGAGTCTCATTTACCCAGTCACACAGATTCATGTAATGCTTCTATCTGTACCTAGGCGCTTTGATCTGACATTCATGCTCTCAGTAACACTCTGATTGATACAGCTGGGACAACTCGGGGTTCAGTATCCTTCCCAAGGACACTTTGATACATGGACTGTAAGGACGTTTTCCCAAATATAATTTGTTTCCTCTGGTCCGAATAAGTTGATGAATTTGTAGCTTTTTCCTGTGGTTTGTTTTAACACAGAGGAAAATCCAAGTCAAGTCCAAGTGAACCAAAATGTGTTGAGAATTTATGTTCATTCCACAGCTAGTGCTAACCCATTCCGACCCTTGCACTTTTATCATAACTTGCCGCATCCCAGAATACAAAGCATACGTGGTTACGAGACTTATTCTTATTTTTAGCTCAGACTTGTAACGTAGACCTCGCAGTAAGTTTGGATCGAGGTCGGATCACATTCACACCATGAACAAACTGCTCTGGAGTTGAAATCAACGACAACAACTGCAGCGAGACTCTTTGGAGGAGGTGATCTCGGTGCGGTTCCTTTGGTCCGCACTTCAGCGATTACTGTATTCACACCTGCACAAACAAACCGCACCAAGGGAGAAAACAACACAGAGCTTGATTGAAATGGGCTAAACACTGCAGGTATGACAAGACCTTAAAAAAACACCCTAAAATCCTATTTTTAGACTGCCCACTCTACCACCTAAGCCAACCTTAAAGAAACAAAGAAAAGCTAACTAGCTTTTCCCAAGTGAATGTGCACCATGAAAATGGACAGGTAGCCTTACTTTTTTAAACAGCAAAAGACCAAACCCACAGTAGTCAGTGCTATAGAAGTAAAGTGTCTTGTGTAATAGTTATCAAACTATACTAAGCTCTGAAATTTAAAAATAATTATTTTACTGCATACTGTAAACAACCATTGGTTGTTCTAGCATTAAACCTCAACCTGTCTCATATAATAGTCATCACTGCTGACACTTATCTGGCAGAACATCAGCACTTCAATCAGAATTTTTTTTTAAAGTTATTCTTCAGCTTTAAATTATTGGCTTGGGAGAAAATTACTTATAGCTCTAAAGTTAATACCCAAAACACAACGACCAACCGACACATGAGGTGTTGACAGGTGTGGCATCTAAACAGGACTGAAGCTCTTTGTGCAAATAGATGGGCTTTTGCTGAAATCAGCTGCAGGGAGTAAAGCCCTGGTGGAAGCAGTTGCCAGCTTGGTGTCTTTCCTGTCTGCGTCTCTGGGCTTCAGTAAATTGTACGAAGCAGACTAAGCTGCATGGCGACAGAGGCTTTTTGAGTGCCAGGTTCCCATTCACACTGATCACACATTAGACTGATCAAATCAGACTCCAGGCCTGCTTCCTGACTAACTCAATTTGCTCTTGTACGTTTCCCTTTTCACGCTGAGCATACGCACGCACACATTTACACACACACGCAGACACACACAGACCTGCTTGCACGCTTAAACATGTGCACACAAACAGACAAAACAGACAAACCGACAGAGAGTGGGGCAGTACCCATTGAGCTCTAATGAAAAGCAGAAAAAGCCGTTACCTTGGCAACTGCCAGCATACATCTTCAGGAGGACCCAGATTTCCTGTCTCACTGCGATCGTATTGTTTTGGCTCTCTTTTGATAGCCACGGTATCCCTAGACGGATTATCTCACAGCGGTGAGAATTTATATAAAATGATCGCAAATTAAACAGCAGCATATGCGCAGACAAGAAGCCGGCACAGTGAAAATCCTCGGTCACGGATTTAACACGTCACACTCCAACAAACTCTTGAAAGATAAACCCCCAATCATTGATCTGACTGATTTTTATCTTGGCCCTGAGCTTGTTTTTTCCTCTGTACGTTCAGCTGTTGAGCCCCTTCACAGTAACAACACTTTTACCAAAAGCAGAGAATCATGGGAATTACACTGTCAGTGTGGTTTACCTAAATTACCCTCCAACAAACAAAGAGGTGTAGTCACTATAGTCCACAGCAGAGGTTTTTTTTTTTTTGCAAGTGTGAGCTTGGATTAAAACAGAGATGGTTTTCCCTCTAAATCCCACACACCATTGACCTTTTTTTTCCCCTCTCCTTTTGCTTTGAAGGATGAGTGTATTTCCTGGAAATAAGCCCAACAGTACAGTATGTCGCAGATGCATGTAGAGTGAACATGAAGTCATACGTGTCTGGAATATATTAGATTTTACAAAGCACATTGTTCTCATTATGATTCCCATCATCGTAATCAGATTATTATAATTAATATAATTGCCTGTGCACTGTTTGTTATCTTTGTATATTGGCATAAACAGGAAATCAGACGCACATGTGGGAGGCCGGTGCAAGAGGTGAAGATTTACCTGGGTGCAATTTAAACAAACATCTAAAACCACGAGGAGTCAAACCACAATGACAGCCCCACCTCCAAAGCATGGATGCCTCTGTGTGGTTAAATAACACGGAGGGATAATTAACTGTGCCTGCACCGGTTTGTCTTTTCCTTTGGATTTTTTTTGTTGGTTTTTTTTGTTTAGTTTCGGGGGTTTTGTAAATGACTATCATTACACATACCAAATTTTAGATTTTATTTACAAACATTATTTAAAGGCCCCATCAGTTGTTTAATTTGTTAGTTTAATTTATTTGAACAGTTTTGTATTTATTTGGTTTGCCTAAATTGCTAAAGTTGTTTACTTAGTTTTTCACTTAAATATTTAAAATCGGATTCATTTTTTATGATTAAATTGAGTTTAAGTAAGTTAAATTTTAAAAAGAAGAAGACAAAAAGGAGCAAAGTATTTAGTCATTTGAAATCATTCAAACCTGATGTAATGTTTCTACAGGAGACACACTTAAATATTAACTCCCAAAAAAGACTAAGTTGTAAGTGGATTGGACAAATATATCATTCACGTTTTAATTATAAAGCCAGGGGAACAGCAATTTTAATTAGGAAGGGGGTTCCATTTGAACACTCTGAAGTAATATCAGATCCTAATGGCAGATATATTGTTGTAGTGGGCAAGCTGTTTAATACACCATTAATATTGGCTAATATTTATGGACCTAACTGGGACAATGCACAATTCTTTCTTAATTTTTTTTCGACTCTCCCAGACCTTAACTCCTACAAACTAATTCTAGGTGGAGACTTTAATTGTGTCCTTCATCCCCAGTTGGACCGATCAAGCGTAAGGTCGAGCAACAATCTCTCGTCAGCTGCAGTGACTATTAATTCCCTCCTTCGTTCTTACGGCTTATCAGACCCTTGGCGTATAAAAAATCCAACTACGAAGCAATTTTCCTTTTTCTCCCCTGTTCATCATAGTTACTCCAGGATTGATTACTTTATTGTCGATAACCAGCTACTTCCCTTAATTTCCAGCACCAAATATCACAGTATAGTGTTATCAGATCATAGCCCTGTGCAGATGGGTCTAGTTTTTCCAGGCAATGTAGCGCCCCAACGAACATGGCGGCTAGACCCCCAATTACTTTTATGTGAACACTTTAGAACATTTCTCAACAATCAGATTGACTTCTTTTTGGAAATTAATGACACTCAGGATGTGTCAAGGGGAGTTTTGTGGGAGTCTATGAAAGCCTATATTAGGGGCCAAGTTATTTCTTATGTGGCACATAGAGACAAGGAGCGTTCTAAACAACTTAAAGAACTGGCTGACAAAATTGCAGATATTGATAGGCGCTATGCTCTTTCACCTACGCCAGATCTCTTTAAGGAGAAACTACTGTTGCAAACTGAATTTAACACGCTTATGACATGGAGAGCCGAAAAAAATATTTTTAAATCCAGACAGGTATACTATGAGCATGGAGATAAAGCGGGGAGGCTCCTTGCACTTCAGCTCAAACAGCAGTCAGCTGAACAAGTGATTTCAGGAACTGAAATAGGTGCTGACTCGATATCCCGCAACCCCCGAGTCATTAATGACCAGTTTAAACAATTCTATTCTACCCTATATCAATCAGAGGTGGGTAGTAACTCACTTGAGATCTACTCGTTTCTTGATTCGCTGGATCTTCCCAAGCTTTCTCCAGATGCTCAGTCGTCTTTAGAACGGCCATTGTCGATTGAGGAGATAGCGAGTGCTATCAAGTTGTCTCAGACTGGAAGGGCGCCAGGTCCGGACGGTTTCCCCATAGAGTTTTACAAGGAATTTTCTTCAAAACTCACACCCATCCTAAAATCAGTCTATGATGAATCTTTTGCTACTGGAAATCTGCCGCAGACGCTTACCCAGGCCACGATTTCAGTCTTACTAAAGAAAGATAAGGATCCTGTACAGTGTAGTTCATACAGGCCAATAAGTCTTCTGTGCTGTGACTATAAGATTTTAACCAAAACTCTTGCACAACGGTTAGACCCTATTATTTCCACCGTTATCAATGAGGACCAAACAGGCTTCATTCCTGGACGGCAGTCATTTTTTAATGTGAGAAGACTATTTAATGTGATATTTTCCCCCCATTCAACAATACATCCGGAAGTTATTCTGAGCCTTGACGCTGAAAAGGCGTTTGATAGAATCGAATGGTCCTATCTTTTCGCAGTTTTAGAAAAATTCGGCATGGGGCCTACTTTTTGTAGGTGGATCAAAGTCCTATATTCAACACCTATGGCTGCAGTCAGGACAAATGGTCTGATTTCGGAATATTTTTCGCTCTACAGGGGAACGAGGCAGGGTTGCTGCCTGTCGCCCTTCCTGTTTGACATTGCAATCGAACCACTGGCAATTGCTATCAGATCTGATGGGAGGATTAAAGGTATATCCAGGGGTGAAATAAACCATAAAACTTTGCTTTATGCTGATGATCTCCTTTTGCAGATATCAGACCCAATTGAGAGTATGCCCTACCTTCTCCACTGGCTACAAGAGTTTAGTAACATATCGGGGTATAAAATTAATTTGTCAAAATCTTTATTGTTTCCATTAAATAATCTGGCAAAACAGATCACTTATGAAAATTTGCCTTTTAAAATTGAAAATGACAAATTTACATATCTGGGAATAGAAATAGCTGGCTCAATTAAGGCTATTTTCCAGTATAACTACAGGTCTATCTTAGATCGTACCAAAACTGATCTGGATAGGTGGTCAAAAATTCCATTCTCACTGGCAGGACGGATAAATGCAGTGAAGATGACTGTAATGCCCAGGTTTCTTTATTTATTCCAAATGATTCCCATTTTTCTCCCCAAATCCTATTTTGCTCAGCTGGATCGCTTTATCTCTTTGTTCATATGGAACAAAAAGCCTGCACGTATAAGGAAAGCAAGCCTGGAGAGAGCTAAATCTGATGGTGGTTTGGGTCTACCCAATTTCTTATTTTACTATTGGGCAGCTAATATTGTCAAGCTGACATATTGGATAACCATGTTTGCAGATAAGGAGGGTCCAGTCTGGACTGATATGGAACTGAGAGCTACACTCCCAGTCTCTCCGATTTCGATCTTAACTGCCCCTCTCCCACTAAATATCAAAGCACCTGAGCTGAACTCCAATTTGGTGGTTCAAAATTCGATTAAGATTTGGGGTCAATTCAGGAAACATTTTAATTTGACAAATACATGTAGCTTCTCTCCAATAATGTTTAATCATCTTTTTGCACCATCCCAAATAGATCATTCATTTGCAGCTTGGCACAGAAGTGGCTTGGTCTTCTTTCGAGATCTCTTCACTGAGGATGGCTTTGTTTCATTTAAATCTTTATGTGAAGACCATAATTTACCTAAGTCTCACTACTTCAGATACCTTCAGGCTCGGAGTTTTGCCTCTAAATTTCTCTCAGGGTACCCATCTCCACCCTCTAAAGACCTACTGTATTTAGTTCTTAATGTGAGTCAACCCACTAAAAGAGCAATATCAAAGATCTATGCATTAATTCTTGATAGCTGCCCTCATACATGGGACAAAATTAAGGCAGCATGGGAAGGGGAGGTCGGAGAAATTATACCAGAAGACACCTGGAAAAATACCATACAGCGTATACACACATCTTCTCTCTGTATTAGACATGGCTTGATTCAATTTAAGGTTGTCCACAGGTTGCACTATTCTAATGACAGACTGTCTAAATTATACCCTAATGTTGCACCAAACTGTCCTAGATGTGATTATTCTCCTGTTTCTTTGGGGCACATGTTTTGGTCATGTCCCTCTTTGTATGGTTTCTGGTCATCAATTTTTCAATCACTGTCAGCTATATCTGGCGAAACACTGCGGCCTGACCCTTTGATAGCTATCTTCGGTGTAGCTCGTGATGAGCTAAAGCTCTCCCACCTCCATAAAAATGCAATAGCCTTTGCCTCGTTGCATGCCCGCCGTCTGATACTGTTGAACTGGAAGGCGACGAATCCTCCTTCCTATGTCCATTGGATTAGAGAGGTGATGTTGGGATTAGCTCTGGAAAAAATTAGGTATACAGTGCACGGCTTGGAGGGTAAATATGACAAAACCTGGTCACGGTTCATAACTCATATCAAAAGTCTGCCTTTTGCCTGACTTATTGTTCTTTATTTGTTGGTAATTTATGCTCTCGCTCTCTTCTCTGACTGCCGTCCCTAGTCTCCTCAATGTCCGTACTTTGACTGTTGGGATTTATTTATTTTTTTGTTACTTCTCTCATGTGCCAGAGGTCCGGATGCTGGTGCTATAATGATTGACACAGATTGGTTTGAGTTTTTTTTTTTGTTTGTTTGTTTTGTTTGTTGTTTGTTTGTTTGTTTGTTTGTTTGTTTGTTGTTGTTGTTTTGGTTTTTTTGTATTGTGCTTTCTTATTGTGGGGATGCCACCTGGATGGGGGTGGGGGTGGGGTTCACGACTTTTGTAAGAAATGCTGAACTGTTTTGTTGAAACTATAAATAAAGTTGTAAAAAAAAAAAAAAAAAAAAAAAAAAAAAAAAAGAAGAAGACAAAAAGCTAAAGTTTGCTACTTTTTTATTTAAAGTCTGAAGGAGGACGCTTCTGGAAACTGGCCAATCATAACAGAGCGGAGGAGGGGGAATGCCTTAAAGAGACAGACACAGGCTTACATTATCACACGTATCAGGGGATCAATTCTAGATTAAAAATAATTTCATGAATTCTAAAGATGATGGTGCAAAAATCTATTAGATTATATTGATACTGGTGAGCATCTACATGGTAACTTACAGTTTTAAGGTTAACAATAAAGAATAGTTTTAGTGCTAAAAATAAAAAAAACAAATTTTAAAAAACTATTAAAATAGAAATAAAAGCAGAATGCAGTGATTTGCCAATCTTATTAACTGACAAAATGTAGAATTTGAAGAAAAATAATTGATGCCAGAAACACTTCAGAGAAGTTGGGGCAGGCCCATGTTGAACACTGTGTAGTATCCCCTCTTCTTTTAACAGCAGTAAAGATGCTGCTCAGCAGTCCTGAGTCTTCTTTGTCATAGTTTTTGTGTCATGGTGCTCCAAATGTTTTCAACAGGTAAATGGCCTGAAATGCATGAAGGCCAGATCACCACCTGGACTCTTCCACTACCAAGCCATGCTTTTTGTAATAGATGCAGTATGTGGTTTAACATGGTCTCCCTTGAAAAAGATTTCATTTGGATGGGAGCATATGTTCCTCTAAAACGTGTATATACCATTCAGCAATGATGGCGCCTTTCCTCATGTGCAAGCTGTCAATTCCATGGGCACTAATGCACCCCCCTATTTATTTAAGGATGCAGGTTTTTTAAGTGCATGCCAATGGCAAGCCGGATGGTCAACTTCCAGTTTATCTGGCCACAGGGCAGTTTTTTGCTTTGCATTAGTCAATTTTAAATGAGCTTTGGCCCAGAGAAGATGGATTGTATGGTTTTCAGCATGCACAAGCATGTTCCTGTGCAGTCCTCTAAAAACGCAACATCGTGTAGCTAGAATGGGCATAGGTCAGATGTTGATTGGTTGAGAAGTGGGTTGGAATGGGGAAGAGAGCGACAGTTTACTAAGAAAGGGAGAAGTGTGAAGAAACATTAAAGATAAAAAAATATAGCATATCACAGGCTTCACAACGCCCAAAATGGGCTTTTTATTTTCATTTTCCCAACTTTAAAAGGCTTCTTACTAATGTGGAACATTGGTGGTGTTCCGCTTAAAACTCCGATTGCGTTATTGCAACATTCATTAGTAAGTGCAAAACTTTGCTCACGGCAAGATTTTAGCATTGTACTACTTGGCAATTACATGACTGTTGGTAATGGTTTGTTTTGTCTTTGATTCATCACTTGAAAATTGCTGTTGTACCTCTATTGCTTAAATGTGTCAGGCAGCCTAATGACTCTTTTAGTGGCTTTCATCACTTAATAGCAGCACATTTCCGCTGTTATTTAACTGACACAGCTTTTCATTGCGTGTCTTTGTGGCTTCTGTGAGACAATAATTGAAATATTGTGTTGCCAACTCCAAGTAGAGCGAAGATAGCTGGATCATAGGAAGCATGTAACAATGTAAGCAGTCCAAGGAAACAAAAGCGTCCGGTGTGGTGTGTCCCATCATGCTAACTCTTGTTTTTGAGGCATAGGTTGATTCAGCTTAAAGGTTCAACAAGTGTTCTCCCCATCCCAGCTAGCTACAAAGGTAGATCGGATGGGGGGAAAGTGCCTGTCCACCTTTAAAGACTGTGTTAGAGGCCACTTATCGAACTTACAGTGATCTTTGGTCCCACCGGGTTGGCACAGTAGGCGGTGGGGTCCTAAACAAATCTGATTTCAGTCTCTGCTTGATATCATCTGTGCTCTTTCCCTTCTCCTGTGTTAATCCCAATAAAAACCACACAAAGAAATGGCTAAGAATGAGAATGAATCCAGACTGCGGTATGCCCTTGGTTTATTTAGTTTTGCCAAGCTTTCCAAGCTCGAGGCTTTGGCTATTACATGTCACCATCTGTCTCCTTATGCACATAAGTCTGTGCGTTTTGTATTACATCCTGCCTCACATTGAACTAAAGCAAATTTAACTTGGAAGAAGACGCAGGATGAAATGTGGTGAGTTTATTTTGTGCCATTTGGTTTTGATTGCACTGGCATGCAGTAAGCAGCCAAACACACCACAGCAGATTAAAAACACCCCTTTGCTGTGAAATAAAGTATCATACATTTTTGTCATGACTGTTTTTTTTTCTGTTAAACGATTTTCCAATTGGCTGTTTCAAACAGGCAAAAAGTCTCTCAGAAGGGGGGCGGATGTTAACCAAACCCTGCCCCTAATCCTAGATGAGTCACCGATGACATGGTGGATATTAAGATATTTAGTGCCTTTAATGGCTTTATTGGAAAAAAAAGTCCTGCCTGCCAATGATTACTCTGTATTTGGCGTAGCTTTGATGAGCTAATCTCTGAACAGTAACCTCCAATATCCCAGTGGCTGTTAGATTGATGTGTGAAGTGTTGCTGTTCTACTTTGGTGGAAAAAACATAAGTGATGCTTAGTGGACCTCTAGATATTTATTTGTTATTGTGAAGAAAGCTATTTGAACCAAGGGGAGGGCCAATACCCAGCAGAGACAAATGCAGTAACTTCCTCCAGTCCTCTAGTGGGCCATGAACCTGCATCTATTTATGTAATTTTCTTGCCTTTTTTTTCTTCTTCCTCCTCCTCCTTCTCCTCCTCAGGCGGCCTATAAGCCCTGGCTGTGTGCTCAGTATTTCCCCACCACCCAGCAGTCCTGCCAGAAGAAGGTGCCGTGCCACCAGTACTGCCTGGAGGTCCAGCAGAGCTGTCCGTTCATCCTGCCCGATAATGACGACCTGATCCACGGTGGCAGCCCCAGCTTCATCTGCACAGGTTAATACCCACTTGCTGCCTAGTGCCACTTCCTGTATCCTGGAGATGAGTGCAGTTTGTGTGCTTGCATGCGTGGGTGTTCATGGGGCCTTGTATCCTCTTCACAGAAAAACCTTTAATTTAATTTATGCTAGTGAATAGCTGGTGAGTAGCATTTTGCAAAAGGACAGACAGTAATAAATCATCCAGTGTGTGTTTCTCTGTATTGACTGAGCGGTGTCTCACCAGGAAAACAGTGAAGTGGTTCTAAAGGCTTTCTGATGACATCTAGTGGTGTTTTTGAGCACTGCAGTGCTCATGCAAGGACGTTTTAACAATGCATTTAAGTCTTTAGTCCTTCAATCAATATCTGCTGCAGAACTTTTTTATTCTGTAATCATAAAGGTCAGCTTCACAGGTTACCTAAATGAGACTGGCAACATAAAACATTTCAACACCTAAAGGCTTTGAGGTTTGTGCATGCTTATAATAGATGGAAGTCATGATTTTATTTTGACCTCAAATTTTGATTTTCAACTTTCCCTGTGTGATGATTCTTTGAAAGTATAATGGGGTTAAATAGCTGAAAACAATTCCTGTAGTGCTAAATAAGATTGTCGGGTCAACTACAACCCAGATTCCAAAATAGATGGAATGCTGCGTGAAACTGAATTGAAAACAGAAAGCAGTTATTTTCTTTTAAAGCCTGTATTGAACTGAAAATTGTACAAAACACTTCTTATCAAATTATAGTGAAAGGTTTTCAAAACGTTGTGACAGAGGCATGTTTCCCTTTTGACAGCAAATTTTAATTAAGTGCTGTCAAAATTTAGGCATTGAAATTATTTTAGTTTTAGTTGACTAAATATCATTAGATAGACTACATCCAAAGTTGATTCAGCTGAATTAGATATAAAGTGTGAAAGTTAAAGTGTTAAAGCGTCTCCTCTTCTCTTCCTCCCAAGCACTGACATTTGTCTCGTTTCCTACCTGTTCCTGGGGGCAGATCAGATGTGCGCATCTGACCTTACTCCACAACAAGATGACTTCTGATTGGATCACTTTGAAACTCGTCCCACCTTTCGCACACCTTAATTAGTTGTGATTGGATCTCATCTCTCCAGAGTATTTTGATCTTGTTTTTATTAGTTGATTAAGGTGTCGATGCATTTCATCGTGCGTTAGTTTTTATTCAGTTATCGTCTTGTTTCCGTTATATAAAAAAAGGTTATTGAGGAAAACTGATGAAAATTATTAGTCTCCGTGGATTTCCAAAGTTCAAAGACATGCATGTTAGGTTAACTGGTGATTTTGAAGCTAATGAATGATGTGAATGAATGAAAGATTTTCTAATGGTTATAATAAGTTAGTTTGCCATAAATGTAAAAATATGTCATCAAAAATATTAATGGCCCCTGTAAGCAAACTGTGAGCCAAAGATACTTTGTGAGGAGAAAGGGGCAGGTGCGTGCAGGTGTTCTAGAATCAACAGGAAGTTAGTCATGCTAGTTTAGCTCCTGATTTCGGTAACAGTCAGCAGTTTCAGCAACACGGCTGTCTGTGGCGCTCAGCTTTTGGAGCCAATTAAGTGACTTCCAATCCTCTTTGCCTGCCCTTCCATGTTTTGCTTTAAAAAAAACTCCTTTCACATCTTAGCTAAATGTAAGCACCCAGCTGTGATACTCACATTTTTAGATTCAGTGTGCCTTGCACTTTTCAAACATATCATTATCTTAGAAACCCTTCGTAGCTACAATCTAGATATTATTACATTGTTAAGCCTTCTTCAGCGTTGAACTTATCTAGCGATACACTATATTGCCAAAAGTACTCACTTGTCTGCCATCAAACGCATATTAACTTGAGTGACATCCCATTTTAATATGATGTCACCCAGCTTCAACTACTCTGGGAAGGCTTTCTATAAGGTTCAGGAGTGTTTATGAGAATTTTTGACCATTTTTCCAGAAGCATATTTGTGAGGTCAGATACTGATGTTGACCCGGCGCAGTTTCCACTCTGTTTCATCCCAAATGTGTCGGTTGGGTTGAAGTCAGGACTCTGCGCAGGCCAGTTAGGTTCTTCTACACCAGGGGTGGGCACCGAGGGCCGGTGTCCCTGCAGGTTTTACATGTGTCCTTGAACCAACACAGCTGATTTAAATGGCTAAATTATCTCCTCAACATGTCCTGATGTTCTCCAGAGGCCTGGTAACGAACTAATCATGTGATTCAGGTGTGTTGACCCAAGGTGAGATCTAAAACCTGCAGGGACACCAGCCCTCGGGGCCTGGAATTGCCCACCCCTGTTCTACACCAAACTGGCTCATCCATGTCTTTGTGGACCTTGCTCTGTCTACCGGAGTGCAGTCATATCCTATCACGGTACCACGCTGGAATTCACTGAGCTCCTGAGAGCAACCCATTCATTTATGTGTGTTTGTAGAAGCAGCTTGCATGCCTAGGTGCTTGATTTTATACATCTATGGCCATGAAAGGGATCGGAACACCTGAATTAAATGATTTGGATGGGTGAGTGAATTGGCAATTTAGTGTACTCGTCCATAAACTTATTGGAACATTGCAACCAGGAGCTGCTAAAATTAAATTGGCAGTGCTTTGCAACAACAAATAGGGTTCACGTTATGACACAAATCTATGTGAGTCCAGCATAATCCAGTCTGCATCTATCAATACAGCATGGGAGCAGATCCAAAAAGATAATCCCCCAGTTCAAAGTGACAAAATGCTTCTTGTGGTACACAATATTTTACCTACACTAGCAGTATGGCAGCATTAGCAGCATGGCCTCTTACATTAGTGGCATATCAACGTGGAAGGGGCCAAAACCTCAGGTTGGAAGGGTTGTAGGTGTGAAATGAGTCGTACTAGTTTAAGATTCAACAGCAAACTCAAACCTAATCGTTTTCATTATATCTCTTAAAGATGATAAAAGGGTAAATCATCTCACTTGTCACAGGTGCAACAAAACCTACAGACGAGTCAGGCGAGGTGTCAATCCACACAGAGAAGGGGTCTAATCCAGCAGCTCCATCAGTCTTCCATCTGCTCTCGTCATCAATCACATGCTCTCTCCTTGTGCTTTGCTTTAGTTAGAACTAAATGAGCTTCTCTCTCGGCGGTTTAAGTTTCCCCGTGCAGATGATGACAGCAGTGTTGGTGCTTTTTTTCTTTTTCTTTTTTTTATAAACATGCTGGCAAGTTAAGACTTCCAGAACCATCAACTGATGCAGTAATGCGTCACCCTCTGTGCCGTGGTGAGCTCTAATTGGAGTTCATTTGAGGGTCGCCGTGTCTGGTCGTGATTAGAGCCACACGCTGAGGTCTAGTGCATTTGATCCGTTTACCGAGGCAGCAGATGAGCAACAAGGTGGCTGGTGTTAGAGAGATC
This sequence comes from Oreochromis niloticus, assembly GCF_001858045.2. Taxonomy (NCBI): domain Eukaryota; kingdom Metazoa; phylum Chordata; class Actinopteri; order Cichliformes; family Cichlidae; genus Oreochromis; species Oreochromis niloticus. Next base: position 6,197,434 of record NC_031986.2, read on the forward strand.
ATTGTCGTTTGTGCTCCATGTGAGCCGTTTATTGCCTATAAGGTTATTGTTTCAACTTTTTAAAATTATTATTATTAAGCAACTTCACAGAAAGCCTCCATAGAGATGTATCAGATTTAGCTAAAAAGGCTAAACGGAAACCAGTTTCTCTTTCCTCTGTTAGTCTCTTTGTATTAGATAATTACTGTTAATGTTTGACATATACTGATAATATTAATTATGAGGCTACCTACAGTCTCTATAAATATCCAAAACATGCCAAGGGCTCTCTTTGCATCCTTGAACAATCAATACAAATTTCAGTTCATGTCCTTCTCAGCTAAAAAACCTTTTTTCACATCTTGCTGTTACGTTGGGTTTTCTTCATGGATCCAGTATTGACGGGTGAAGCTGAACTGTCTGATATCACTGGCTGCTGTTGGAAAATCGCAGAAATTAATGGATTAGTGAGGTATGCTGACCCTAATGCACAAATTTGACCCCCTTTTACGTTGGCTGGTTCATTATAACTTGTGCTGAGCACATTACTTTTATTGCAGGAGCCCTACAATAAGCCGCAAATGCGTAAATATGTTGTTGCCATCAGTTTTGGATAGTTGGAATTGCAGCAAACAAAACTGTCCATTTTTCAGCTCATTTATCACCAAGCATAATTCAATTGTCTTTGATTTGGAAAGAAACTAACTCCTTCACCAGGCTACAAGACGGCATGAGACCTGAATGCACCGGTTAGCTTAAATGTTTAAAAGTCACATTAATAATGTTAAAATGTTTTAGTGTCACATCTTGAAGCAATTATGGTGTCACGACTTTAGTTTCTTGTGTTTCAAAGTTTGCAAAGCACTGAATGCACTTTTACATTTAGTGGCATATGAGCCATTTCTTATTTTTGGTTGGGTTCTTTCTGGCCTTCCATATGAGCGTGTGAGCAGCTGATTGTGCAGCAAAACAGTGGACTACAGAACACAGTTGTTATATCTGTAATATATGCTGTGAGAACACCAAACTACCAGTGACCCCCTGTTATAAATACAAGTGCACAGCAGGGGAACGTCAGCTTTTTCATCCAGTGTCTTCTCTTTCTCAGGTCTCTTGGGAGATCATCCATCAGACAGTGAGGCGGAGTGCTGTGACGTCCGATGGGACTCCAAAATGGACAACCCTTCAGGCGGCACGCTAAAAAGAACTGCTTCTTCCTGCCAGCCTGTGGGGGCTTCGGTCACCTCCGCTGCCACCCCGAGACTGTGCAGCGGGCGACTGAAGATCTGCCTGCTGGCCCTTGTCCTCCTACACACTGTCATTATCATTTCAGCCTCCCATAATTCTTCGTTGGTGGGCGTGGCTGCCATTTTCTCGCCAGAGGAAAGTGCTTCTAATGAGGAGTGAACCTTGGGTTGAATCAGGGCTGGAGCTTGCGTAGAGCAATTGTTGACAGGGAGGAAGACCAAGGCTTTTTACAGTGTCATGGCTGCCAGGGACACAGCTGGTGAGATGTGCTGGAAATGCCTCCACAAGCCTGCTGCCGATGAACCGCCAACCACAGGAAGTGGGAAGGTTTTAATTGGAGCGGAGGGTGCTGAGATTGGACATCAACTGAAGAGAGATGTTTGAGAACCACCACCCCTAAAAGAACTGACCTCTTGCCACTTGAAACCTGCTCATTGTTTCTATTCCATCCAAATGTTTTCTAGCATATTGTCCTCCCCTCCCCCAACCTCCCTCCCCTCCCTTCTCTCCGCCCTCCTCTGTCTGTTTTCGATGTGTGTGTACGGATAGCATGTCAGAGGAAAAAATGGACATCGATGAGGTCTGCACTCTCATTCGTTACTTTTAGATTTTTGCTGCACTTTCTTTCAGGTGCCAGAATGTTTTTGACATATCAGCTGTTTCCCACTTCCTGCTTTCCATCACCTTAGAGGGATCTTCTTTACTACCTTGTATGTCATGTTGCTCGAGGGCCTGCCGGGCCCAGCTCCATCTATCACTCGTGGGTCTTGTTTCCCAGAAAACAAAATGTATGTGATTCTGTATTCTGATGTTCAGCTTGTGTTTCTGTCAGACCGGACCTTTCCTCAACCCATTATGACAGTACATGCCTACATATTTTAGGACCTTAAGTGCTCTGAGACTGGCTCACTTTCTCCTCTAGCTTGTTGGGTTGTTAAGCAAGTTAGGAGAGGTGGAGTGGTTACAAAAAAAAGAAAAGGTAGTGACGGCTCAGCTCACAATTGCATGGTGTTGCAGGAACAGGAAGCTCAGATTAGTCACCGTGTAGCGCTCCTGGGCGGGGGGAACTGGTGTTTTCTGGTTTCTAAAGTGTTCAGTTTACCTCATACAGTGGTGTTGGTGTTGCAGACAGGCAGCACGGCGAGTACTTAGACTTGCAGGGACAACCCAGGGACACTAGAGGACAGTTGCATGAAGCCAAAACACCAGGGGCCTCATTTATCAGCCACACGTAAGCTATCAAATTATCAGTTACACTTGACAAGACCTTAGTGCTAACCTTAAGTGCAGTCATGTTGTTATGTAGTCCCTCATTAAGCTTAGCCTATGGACGTCATAAACTGTGACATCACCACAGCCCTGTATCCATTTACTGATGCTCAAGGCACGCCAGACTCACTGTAATATTCTCCTGAGCGGTAGATGTTGCCTCTCAGGGAAACACAAAGAAGTCATAACAGTGCTGTTGGGATTAAAAGAAATCCAAACTGGAATCAAAAGGATTGCAGACTTTGTTTTGTAGAAAGTCTCGCCATTTCCAGCTGTAGTACTCTCCGTCTTTATAATCTGGGAATCACAGCACTACTCCGCTGATGTATCATGGAAGCGACCCGCTCATACAGCAGGTTACAAAAATCAAGAATTACACGACAATCTGAAACACCAAAGTGTAGCGCACGCCGGCAGTTTTGATGTCACTTTTACTGCACAAGGTTGTTTGTGAGGCCAACATCAGGCTCTAATAGGCATCAAGCTTTTCTCCAGGATGCTTGGGTTACTTGTCATTAATTATGACCCAAAAAAAGTTCCGTTTTATCTCAGTATCTCCTAAAAAGTCATTAAAAAAATAGAAACAAAAAATTGTTATGTAGCATTATTTCTGCCATTGCGCTTACAGTTACAGTCATGACGTGTAGCTACAATAATATTATACGTGCATCGTCGACACAATACTACGGTGGCCCTGAGTGGTCAAATGCAAATCAACTTGAGAGAACACCAGGAAAAAGAGAGACACTGCAGAGGCACACAAAATACAACAAAAGTACAAAAATCCCCCCTCCCAGGTAAAGCGTTTTAATCGTGAGTCATATAATGCTGTAGCTACATTTTTGTTATTAGCTGTTTAATGTTAGCTTGTCACTTCCGCCACTGTTCCGTGAAGTTATCGTCTCTTTTTTTTCTATTTACATTGTTTTTTTCATTTAACTTCATTGGTTTTTGTGAGATTTTGCAGCTGCTGTGTTCTTTTTTGAGAGAACATGAACAAATTCAAATGATACGTTTTTAAAATTTCTTAAATGGTTGAAGCTTCAAGTTACACATGGCGCCATAGGCATCCCTCTTTCCTGTAGCCCAGACAAAGAAAGGGTGCCACTCCCTAATTAACAAAGTTTTTATATTTTGGTACAAACAAGACATGAATTTGATTTGTTAAAAATCTGGGGAGGAGCCACGGCTTAGGCTCTCCCTTACTGGTGTTTGGTCTGGCATCCGGCTCATGCTTCATCTCTGCTCCAATCACAGGTCTTCTTCCTGTAAAGGAAAACTCCTTCCTATCTCCCTGTTTCTATGCAGTCTAGTAGCTTTCCACGGCAGCCTCACCCTGACTTCACATGCATGTGGGTCCTGCGCCACACCCTACACAAACCACAAATGTGTAATTTAAAGATAAAAAGTAAAGTCCTAAAACACAATTTTTCTGTTATGCTGTTTTCCTAAGTTGCAGTGCATTTGATCTCTCAGGGCCACCGTACAATACCGATGTTTAATTGTGAAATATCGGTGTAATCAACAGTTATCGCGACACCCATTGTGGGAAAGAAGGCAAAAGATTCCCGTTTTTATAACAAGTGAGTGTTCACTTCACCAGATGACTGAGGATGGCAACTGTCTTATAAATACTAGCTAAAATCAAGGAGAATGGCACTGATGTTACTAGCTAGCTGGAAAACAGAAAATCATAATTACAGGAAAGCGTACGAAAGTTCAACAGTGTCAAATGCCCCTAAATGTTCACAGAAATCGTCAGTCAATCGGTTGTAAAATCTTTTTACTCCACATTCACATGCTCCTCGCGTTTTCCAAGTAATTTAGATCTGACATCATTCTTCAGACTTCAATGTGCAAGAAAGATGTTGAAAAAACGGAAGCGCTGAAAGCATTTAAACACATTGCATTATTGATCATTGATCAGTTTGTCAGTATTAACCAACAACAACCTGGCGAGTGAACAAATGTCTCCTTTCTGATTTTCAAGTTAGTTGTCTATTAAATTACTACAGAAAACACTAACGTGCCTAACCAGCCAGCAACTCAGTGCTGCAGGCCCCATTCCATGCATCCCACAAAACGTCATTTTTAGTTCTGATAAATGAGGCCCCGAGATCTTTGAGTGCCTCTGCTGCATAAATCTAATGAGGCAAAAGTGCAATATAGGAGGGAAAAAAACAAACAGCTGGGGTTAGTGTCCTACTTTGTGACATCTTCACTGCTGATGGCTCAGCTTGTCAGTATCACAGAGTTGGTGCATGTGACTAGCCAGCCACCCAATCTATCAAACCGTTGACTCTTACATCACCCTTAGACAAGCTGATCAACTGCTATCTTTCACAGACTAGCAAAGGGCTGTGTTACTGTCAGCGTGTGAGGAGTGTGAGGAGTTTTCAAGGGCTGATCCGTGTGATTTTTTTTTCTGTTTTTTTTCCTTTTTCTTTTTGCATGGCTGCTGCTAGTAAAGTGCACATTTACACAGGATGGATCACGCAGGGATTAAGATTAGTTTGAACTCACCTATTAGGCAGCAGAAATAGGGATTTTAACCAACTGTGAGCAAATAGTGACAAAAATCTTACAATAAGTACACCAAATCTAAATGAAGACATTCTTTTGTCCTGCTTATGGTGAACTTTGTTTCCAGATTGGCTTTTTCCTCACTTACAGCCTCACATTATTTACCACCCATCGATTTGCTCTTCGCTCACATGTCAGAGCGAAACGATAAAGTCCAAAAGTAAGTCAGGTTTTTAAGATGTCCATAGTTTTACCCCTACGTCTACCACCGCCATACAACCTTTCCACATTGGCTTTCATTTTTTATTTTTTATTTTTTTATTTTTTGCAATTTGTTTTGATTTCCTTGACAAACTCTGTTGACAAGAACTTACATTCCCTTGAAGACAGCAGTGGATGTAATAGACCCACACTTTGTTCTCCCTCCTTCCTTCAATCTCTAGCTGTTCATGATCTGAGTCCTGTGGATCTATGCAGATGAACCCCACCCCAAATCAACATACCACTTTCCAGCACCGCCCCCACGCCAACCCATCCACCGGCTCCTTGTCCTTTATGTTGTAAATATGTCCTGAGGATGTGGAATCCCAAATATCTTCCCTAACCTCTCCCTTCTTCCCCCACTGTTGGAATCTCACTGTGTTTTCTGTTCGGCTCCTTGGTTTTTGTCTGTTTTTTGAGACCTTTGCTGCATTTTTCTGTTGTCTAAAGCTGTGGTGTGAGTTGAGGAGATGAAAGAGGTATTAAAGGAAAATATACAAAAAATGAAGCTTGGATTGAGAAAAGGGTTCAAATATAGAGGAAAAAAATCTGATAAAGTTGTCATATTGTCATACTAGAGATGCTTTAGTTTGCTAATTTACTTTCTTTTTTTTCTACAAAAGACTTGGATGAAATTATTTATAAAATGCGTCCCACGAGTCATGACCTTTTTTGGACGTAAAACGAATACATTTATTAACATTTTGTTCAAAAGAAAATAAATATAAATTATGTTAAACATTACTGCTGTTTGTGCTTTTTTCCAGTGTCATTAAGAGCTGCAAAGTATTTAGTAATGAGAGGAACCAGGAGGAGTGGGTTGGGTGAAGCAAAAACTGGGGTGTGGGACATGTTTGGTAGGACGGTGAAGCAATGCTTTGTGCAAACTGTATACGGTAGGGATGAAGTGCTGCATCAGACGAGGGACGCAGCTTGCCTATCAGTGGAGCAGAGGTCACTGAGGTAGTTAAAAAAACACTCCTCGATGCCCAAAGCCCTCTGGATTGATGGATTTGTCCTGAGTCACTCAAGGATCTGGATGTTGTGGGGCGGTCCCAGCTGACGTACCTCTGCAACATCAAACCAAGGTTGGGTACAGTGCCTCTGGACTGTCAATTGCGGTTGTGGTTCCCCCTTTTAACGTCCACTAGGCCTCTAACAAACTAGAAGTTGTTACCTTTCAAAGTAAGTGTTTTCATGTATTTTGGTCGGATAAATAGATTCTTTATTGGTCCCACGAGGGAAATTATAGAATCACAATACTACCTTTATTGCCAATAAGTAAACAACAGAGGTAAAGTGCCACAGGCTCAGAGTGAGGACTTAGTGCGAAGAGTTTACAGAGTTTACGTTAGGGTGGCGCGGTGATTAACACTGTTGCCTCATAGCAGGAAGCTCCTGAGTTCAATTCCACCACCTGGCTGGGCCCTTCTGTGTGGAGTTTGGATTCTTTCCAGGTACTCTGGTTTCCGCCCACTAACTGCACAGTCTAAAGACATGTAGTTAGTGGGGTTAACTGGTCATTCAAAACTGCCCGTAGGTGTGAATCTGAATGCGAATGGTTGTCTGTCTCTATGTGTTAGGGCTGTGAATGACTGGCGACCTCACCAGGTTGTACCCTGACTATCGCCCTGTCATAGCTGGGATAGGCTCTAGTGTTCTTTATGGCACCAAGGTTGGATCAGTCTGAGAGAGAAGCTCTGTTGCCTCTGTAGTTGTGGACTAGAGCAGGGTTAGATGGGTTGTGATGGAGAGCAGTTTGTTCAGTTTGACTTCCTGCCTCTGGATGACTCCAACGCCTCCAAATTCTGGCCAATGATGGTTCCAGCCTTGTGAATCAGTTAGTTGATGCTGCAGGCATCTCTGGCACTGATGCTGCCTCTCCCAGTAGACGACAGCAACTTGAATGCACTCGCTACCACAGACTGGTAGAAGATTTCTAACTTCTTGCTGCACGCATTAAAGGATTTGAACTTTCTCAAAAAGCTCATGACTGTTGGTCCTCCAGTCCAGGCTGTCATTCAGGTGAACCTGTAGCTGTCCACTGTTTCCACCTCCTCACCCTCGATTTTAATGGGCCTTATAGTCTATAGGTTTTCTGTTGAATATTTTCATTTCAGTATGTCAAAAATAAATAACACATCTGCTAGATGTGAAGTTCAGAAGAGGGACTGGATGGTGGGTGACAACTTCAGGGAAATCGCACTCCTCATTTTAGCTGGTCAAGTACTGGAGAGGAGATCTGCCCTTTAATCTCAGATTCAAGAGAAACCATGCAAGATGTTTTTCCCCTTGGTAAGGGAACACTGGACCAGCTCATCATCCTCTTGAAGATACCAAAGGTACCCATGCCCTCTGGGTATGGGTGTAACGGCTACATTTAGCCACTTTGATATTGCAACATCACTGATATCAGCACTCGTTGGCTAGGCCAAGTATAAATTGTTGATAACTGGACTCTGCCCATGATGGGTTTTCTGCTTTTCTCTGAAAAGCATCTTCAGAATCAAAGTGTAAAAAAGTGTAACCAGATCATGTCAACTACTTTTACTAAAACTCTTACCCCAAACGAAATAAAAACTTTTTGTCCTACCTAGCATGGTGGTATTATGTCAGCCTTGCTAAGCTTCCATGTTTAGTTACAGCAGCCTCTAGTTGATGGAGTCAGAAACAGAAAGTTTAACTTTATCAATCATAACTAAATGAGTGGAAGTAGCGAACAGGTTAATTGTGGTAGCACCTGGACATGTTGAGCATGTAATATTTGTCACAAACTGGCTCAAAGTAGTTGACAAGTAGGGAGTTTGTGACCAAGGGTTATACAATAAAACTAATTGAGATTCAGTCATTTCCTGTATTATTTTGTGTTGTATAAAAATTTAAAACTGGTGCTTTGTTGATAATATGGTTGCAGGGATAACTGGGACAGTTTCTCAGACTGACCAGTAGAGGGGAGTACAGCTTCACATTTGGGAGTTTCACGCTACAGTGAACGCCATCTTGAACCTACTGTAAATGGCCTGTATTTGTATAGCGCTTTACTAGTCCCTAAGGACCCCAAAGCGCTTTACACATCCAGTCATCCACCCATTCACGCACACATTCACACACTGGTGATGGCAAGCTACATGTAGCCACAGCCGCCCTGGGGCGCACTGACAGAGGCGAGGCTGCCGAACACTGGCGCCACCGGGCCCTCTGGCCACCACCAGTATGCCTCGTCACACCTCGGCCTGAGCATCAGTCACGTTTCACTTCCACTTGTTCTGATGAAATTTGCTATTCATCAGTCTACCTTTGAGTACGGGGGCATTTCCTCTCCCTCAGTGTAACATCAAGTGTAAAATCCCAATTTTTCCACTAGTGTGAGAAACTGGTTTCTCACTTGTGGGCATCATTGAATTTAATGAAGCCATTATTCTCAAAACAGGCAAAAGATTTGAGATAAAGTTAAATTATGTCATGATATGGCAGGCTTTACACCCCCCCCCCCCCCCCTCCAAAAAAACAAACAAAAAACAGCCCACTGACAAAAGAAACAATCAAGAACTTACATGAACTCTCTCCGCTCTCTGTGTTTGGGTCATACGGACTTTTTAAAGAGGGAAAAATCCAATGGAAGAGTACACAGTCTCACTGGTAATTCAATACCAGTCCAAGAGTCACTTTGAGAAAGCACTGGGAGAGTCACATTGCTTTATGTCTGTGAAGGTTCTCAGTCATCCAGGTCATCGTAGACTAAGGAGCTTGGAAAGAAAAGCGTCTGGACTTCTTTGAGTTGCTTGAAAAGGAGCTTGGAAAGAAAAGCTAAGCTTTTCTTTCCAAGCTCCTTAGTCCACATTGCTTTATGCATGTATTACCTTGTATTAGCCACAAGGGGGAACCATAGCACCAGGCTAAATGAGCAGCTGTTAGCAGAGTTTAGCCATTGTCAAGCATTGCAATGTGTGAGATTGGAAAAATACTGTAACAGAATAATGAAATATGTGTTAAATATTATGAAATAGGTGAAAAACTAGAATCCAAAAGAATCCAAGTGATGCATCACAGAATTTGAAGATGTAAGATAAAGCACCCCGCATAAAAAAAAGAAACACAAGGAATAGTGTGTCTACATTATGTATCTACTGTACATACAAACAAACAACATAACAACATGACATAAAAGCTGCTACTTCATCTTTACTGTAGCTCACTTCCTTATCCAAACAGATGATTCCAGCAGCAGGTCTGACTGTTATTGAAGTTTCAGGGCATTTTTGTTCCTTAGCCTTTTCATGTGTTCTCCCACAGCAATGCTCTCTTAACTCCCACTCATTTTTCCCCTCTGAACCACATGTCAACGGACATTTCCCCTTCTCATGGGGTCAGATCCAGGTAGGAAGACATTCATACAGAAGCCGGGGAAAAGAGGATGGACATCTTGAGCTCTGAGCTCCTGTTGAATCCAAACAAGAAATTTGTGTACTTGTTTCTTCAATGTATAAAATGCATAATTGATGCAATTCAAAGTAGGTTGCTAAAGTCATAAATACTACAGCTGCTGTGGACTTAGCCACCATGACATTATCCATTGGCCTGTGATGAGCATTTTCACCATCGCCATCTTTAGTGTTTTGAAACCAGATGAGATAGGTCAAGGAAGGATCTCAGTTCTTCTGATCCGAACGCTCGGTGGCTAATGACTTTTCACAAGTCATTAGCCAACAACCCTGGATAATCCTCGTCTCTGGCAGTTAGAATGACCAAATCTGGTAAATGTGCTCAAAGTAATGCAGTATGACCTGAATCGAGTGACTGACCCCAAACTCGCCAAGCAAGTGTTTCTATTAAAGTCAGGGATTTTGCATAATAAAGTTAAAAATTTATTTAAATCCATCTGTTATATCTCAGCTAACATTGGCTGTACAGTGAAATTCTTCTGGTTTGCCTGCTGTGCAGAGCCTAATCTGCAAACAGCTATGTGCAGACAAAAAAGTGAACTGTTCATGCATGAACTCTGGACAGTATTACAGGTTATAAGAGTGTATGACTCTACAATAATAGAAAGAAAATCCTAACAATCAGATATCCCCCTATAAGAAAGCACTTAATGATGAAAACTCCCTTTTAACACAACGAAGCCTCTGGCCAAAACAGATTCAGGGAGGAAAGCTTAGTGCACCTGGTATTCCCATGCTATTTCCCATCCAAGTACTAACCAGGTCCACTTAGCTTCCAAGATAGGACAAAGTCAGGCATGTTTAGGGTGGTATGGCAGTAGACCTCGGGAAGTCTCTCGAAATCTGTGACCAGCTCCCATCCATCAACCACACTGGTCATTTTAGTTGAATTTAATGCTATTAGAGACATCATAAAAGAGAGAGAGCTGAGTTTAAATCAAAGGGGGGATTCTATGTTTTGTTCTGTTTTGCTTGCCAGATAAGTCTTTTAACTACTGCATAAATAACATGAATGTTCTGATTATATAACATATTTAGTCTCTTAAGCCAGTATGCAGCCAGATTTTTCTAACTATAGTTTATTAGCTATCTCAGGAGCTTATTTACAGATCCTTTAACTAACTGTTGCAGAGCATTGTAAATATTCTTACTATCATTCATTTTAACTGTTGTTGTCTTTAATATATATTTAAACCATCTCCAATTGTTTTTAGCTATTTCAGTTAGGATTAATTAAGCTCCCGAGGAAGGGTGATCTAGGCGACTACAGCAAGTGGCGAGGAATCACCCTGCTTTCACTTCCTGGAGAAAGTATTCTGTCTAGTCCTCCTGAACCGATTACAGTAGGCAGTCGACGAAATGCTACGTGACGAGCAGGGCAGATTTCAAAGCGGTTGATCAGGCGTGGAGCAGATCGTTACTCTGCGCACCATCGTCGAAGAGACGCTGGAACACCAACGGAAGCTCTCGATCAACTTCATTGATTTCGAGAAGGCGTTCGACGGCGTACATCGACAGACAATTTGGGGTAAAACTATTAGAACCTCTTTTTCTGGGTTAACTAGCTAATGCGTTTATTAGGCAACTATGTTTAGATATATTTAAGCTATTTAAGGCAATTTAAACTTTTTCAAACAGTGTCTGATACTATTTAATGGGTTAAAAAAATACTTTTTCTTTTCGTTTTAGCTATCTTTGCTAACTGTTCAGACCATTGCTTTGCTTTGATTTCTCCTGCATTATGCCCCAAATTTATTTGATCAGATGTTATAGTTCAATATCCCATGATCTCTACTTCATCAAATTACTTCTAGGTACAACATGGGATACAAAAACTCTGCACTAATACTGCCAGGCTGCTGTTTCTAAATGAAAATGTAATGACAGTCCCACCTTATAGTGTTAATTACTACAATATTCCTTTTCTTTTTTTGTAGATAAAAATGTGTGTTTAAGAAGTACCATTAACCCAAGTGAGAATTCCACAACCACTAGATATGGTCAGGGTTGTGACATTGCACTCTGTATTGTGATTTACATATTGTTAAATGCTTATTGGTATGCTGAAGTCTGGCACTTTTTACAAATTGTCTCATTTACTCGAAAACTGTATGATAAATATACACCTGTAGAAAAACAATCCCGTGTAAAAGAACCCTTTCTTTGACATAAAATACTGTTTTCATGGATTCTCACTGAAGCAGGACTTTTCATCTACACAAGTACAATATCTCTTTTGTACTAAGTGCATTTCAAAAATACCTTTCATCTTGTCAACACTAAAGTTTACAGACTTGCATGTAGAACACACAAGAACAAATAGAAGCTAACTAGTAAGTCAAATATTGTTCTTTCTCTTTTCTGTGTGAGTAGATAGAGCACGTGTGTTTATCTTGAGCAGCTCATCACTAACGCTAAAAAACCCAGTCTGTGTTCTCACTGTCACATGCTCAAAATGAATCGGAGATGCCAGCCTCCCTCCCACATCTTGTCCTCTCGTTGCCCACTCTTCTCTCCAATCGCAGTTTAATCACTGAGCAAACTGGCATCCAGGCTCATTCTTAGCCGCTTCAGTAACGTGACACCTCAGCTGCCGGTGCCCAATAGACTGCCCAGCGCCCGGGCTCATCTGCATCAAAGGCCTCACTGCGACTGCAAGTTGGCGAGGTTACAAAAAAACTCCTGGATTTGTTACTGCAGGTGCCTGAGGGAGAACAGCTGGTGCTACCACTGCGATGCTCTCCTTTGAGGAGTTAGGCAGTTTGACATCAGAGTGAAAGAGAATAATGTGTTTACATGGTCTTTTTGTCTGAAAGGGAAGCAAAGGAAAAAAGGTGCTACACAAACACAACAATGTTGAAGTCCGGCGATTCTGTAGTCTCGCGTCATGCCCTCGGGACACACGTGTCACTTTCCATCTGTCTTGTGCACTCTTGTCAAACAAGCTCCCGAAGCCATTGTGTTTTCAATCTTGGTTGAAAGAGCAGCTACTCTATCTTGTACAGCACATTAAATTTTAACGCTGTCATATGAGTTTCTTCATGTGTTTTGTTGTGTTTAAAGAATCGCCTTGTGGTGCTCATGTGTCTTCAGCAAAGGCGAATGGGAGTTTATTAAAAAGTTGAGACATGTGATCTAATAGTTTGTGCTTCCAGACGCTAATTTTATTTCTGTTTACAAGAACACGAGTGTTCAGTAGACCAGACTCGTATCTGCTTATCCGTGTTGATGCACAAAGTTTGACAGTTTTCAACATGTGTTGAAGACACATTCTTACTATTGAATTACAGTACATTATTTTTAATGACTGCCACAAAACAATCAATAATTCATGTAGGTTAAATAGTCACTTTTTTTGGTGTTTCACTTTAGTGTTTAGTAATGTTTTTTTGTCTGTGTAGGTTCTCAGTCATCCACGTCATGGAAAGAAAAGCGACTGGACTTCTTAAAGTTTCTTAAACCTCTCATCTGAGAAGCTTCTTCAGTTCTAAGACTAAATGGTGGAGAGTCCCACGTATTTAAGCCCTAGTAGGAGGGACTAAGGGAGGTCAGACACCAACTACTAAGAAACAGGATAAGAAATGGAGCAGCATTGTCATCCCTTAGGTAGCAAGTTATCACATAAACTTAGGAGAGTCTTCTCCAAGCCTGGCATCCCAGTGTACTTTAGATCCAATCATACTCTCAGAATCCCAAGGACTAGACTAAAAACACAAACACAAACTAAACAACATAGTGTATGCTGTGCAGAGCGGAGTACTCAGACCTCTACATTGGAGAGACCAAACAACCACTTCATAAGCGCATGGCAGAAGAGCCACCTTGACGGGACAAGACCCGGCTGTCCATCTTCATCTAAAGGACAAAGGTCACTCGTTCGAGGACACCAATGTCCACATTTTGGACAGAGCTTACAACATCAACTCTCTGTCACCTAAAATCCACCTTTGAGATCTCTTCCCGGTCGCGGCAGATGGCCGCCCCTCCCTGAGCCTGGTTCTGCTGGAGGTTTCTTCCTGTTAAAAGGGAGTTTTTCCTTCCCACTGTCGCCAAAGTGCTTGCTCATAGGGGGTCATATGATTGTTGGGTTTTTCTTTGACTGTATTATTGTTGGGTCTACGTTACAATATAAAGCGCCCTGAGGCAACTGTTGTTGTGATTTGGCGCAGCATAAATAAAATTGAATTGAACTACATTGAATTCCCAGACGCCTTAACGCCCACTCACGTCTTGACAGTCTGTTGATCTCAATAGGTCGCAATAGGTGATAGGGTGAGGCAATGTCTCACAATGGTTTGACCTGAAACCTCTGCTGATAATGACCCAAACCCTTTTCCACACCTTGACTCATGTGATGCAGCACGCAATCAATAGTGGGCGACGACCCTCTTAAGGGATAACTTCCACTAGGGCTTAAATACCTGGGACCATTTGGTCAGAGAAAAGTGTTTCACATTTTCTCTTGGCTGGTTTCCTTGTATGAAAGCACATAAAAGTCTTCTTCTAATCTCTGAATCTTGTCAGCAAGCAGCTACATAAATGTAAAATTTCTAAGAGTAATGTTCGGAAACTTCTTGTTAAAAATGCCACAGATGGTCATTAGTGAACTGCAGGCAGTATCCTGTTGCTCACATGAGTACTCACTCTCTGTAGGAAGGCGCAAACGAACATCCTGGCCATCAACCAAAAGAGTGACATGAATGAAGCTGTTCTCATGCATATGCTTTGGAAAATGTGGGGAGAGTCAGGCTGGATTTTGTTGAACGTTTTCTGTTGTGGTGTGTAGCGCTTACCAGAAACTGTTACATTTCTTTAAAGAAACACTGGTTTTAATTCAACAACAATCCTGAACATGAACTCCGGGAGTCATTCATCTCCACAGAAGTCCTTGCCGTGGTGGTCTGCTGCTAGCTAAATATTTACACTGTTTTTGGCCACACAAACCCTGAAAGTCACTTTATACTCTCACAAGAATCAAACTCTGAACACAGTGTTACTGAATAACATGCTAAACTGAAGATGTTAAGTTAAACAGTCCTGTGAGGCTTTGAATTTGCCATTGCACAAGTATCCTGTTAGTGTGCAGATTATTTATTTTAACCAAGTAGGAAAAGGAGTAGAGGTAAGTCAATATTACCAAAATTGATTCAAAAAAGGGGTTTTGTTTTGTTAATATCTCGTCTATGTAAGCTCAGTGTGGCAGGGTGTGGTTTGTGGCTCAGCTGCAGGCTCTCAGAGACTCACACTCAGGCTACTGTGGTTTCTGTGGGATTTTTTGCACTTATTGACGGTCACACTATTTGACCATGGGGAAAGAAAAAAAATAACAGGGAATCAGGCTGTGATTAATTGTCTTTCATTGGGAAAAGGAAGACACATAAACTGATGTATTTCCTTAACAGAAAACAAATATTTTTTAAGTTGTTGGCAGAAGCTACTGAGGTAAACTGATCAATGCGAAGAATCTCCATTCAATAAACTGACAAACACACACACACACACACACACACACACACGTTTTTCTTTTTTTCCCGTGTCCAAGAATCTGTAAAAAGTCACAAATGCCAGATGGCTTGTGAGACGTTCCCGGCTGAACCAGCATTGAGCAGATATGACTTTTCGTAAATCTCCTCCTCTAGCTTCTTGCCTCTGTGTTATTAGAGCCTCTCGCTGCATGAATCATTCATAAACAGTAAGCCGTATAGCCGAGCTATAGGGGACTGTTATCAGAGGCCTGTTTTCCTTCAGCACATACTAACCACATTGTTTCATGGCCTGATGCACACCCAACATCTCCCTTGCTTCTCATTCCACAGACTTTGGAGCTCAGATTCTGAAATGCGTCTGAGGTCAACGCACCTCACACTGGGAGTGTGGACAGCAGCGAGGGATGCCAACACACTGTGCAAAGTGACACTTGAAAATCCTGGAGTGGACACATAATGAAGGCCTTTGCCATCTTGGTTAATTAAAATCAGATATTATCACCATCATCATCTAACTCCTACTCAGGGAAAGCAAATCTCTGCATTAAGAAGCAGAGCAGTATAATCACAATCAAGATGCTCAGCAAGAAATGCATTGTAAAGGTCACTCAGAAGGAGGCTGAAATGACAAGCTGTACTTAATTTGTTCTAGTGATGATTTTTCAATGTGACATTTAGTTTGGCTTGCAGGAGGCAGGATGTACAAAAACCCACCAAGTTGAGTTACCTTTTTCTTTTTTAAGAGGTCTTTTAGTAAAAATTAATGTTTTGGCCTCTCGGTTAGAGTCAGTCATAACCAGAGACCCCAGTTTAACACAGAAGCTCGACTTCTTCTAAACGATCAAAAAAAGAGCTGCTGGGCAGGAAGCATACACACAACCTTCATCAGGGAATCAGGCAGTTTAAATCTGCTAAAGCTCTGGATTCATTACAGGCAAACTTTGAGGCTTGAAGGCAGAGCAGACCAACTGTGTTGTGATTATTCAGCAAAGTGAACTGAATCCAGCTCGCTAGTCAAGCGTCCTAGCCTTGGCTGACAATTTCATCCTCTTTTCCAAATATGAAACATGTTGTTTCAAGAAACTAGCATGGCAGCATACCAAATGCACATGCATATCATATCAGTCAGTATTTGATAATCAATATATTATTAAGTCTTCTAGGGTGCAGGTTTCTGCCTCTAAATGTACAAATGTTTTTCTTAAAGTGGCAAATGATAGCTAGAGTGGAAATGTCACTAGATTCAAAAATACACTCATAAGACACAAAGCTCTATCTGTGAGCACAGAAGTCCGACCCACATCCCCTTTAAACCATAATATAAAACATGTGCTCTCACTCACCCTGATTCTTCTGGAGGTTTCTTCCTGTTAAGAGGGAGTTTTTCCTTCCCGCTGTCACCAAAGCTCTTGCTCAGAGGGGGTTGTTGGGTTTTTCTCTGTTTTCTCTGTATTACTGCAGAGTCTTTACCTTATAATAATAATATATGGCACCTTGAGGCAACTGTTGTTGTGATTTGGCACTATGTAAATAAAATTGATTTAAACTGAATTGAGCACGGTGCACAGTGCTTAGCACTGTGGCAGCACAGCAAGAATTCCACCATCAGGCCGGGGTCTTTCTGTGTGGAGTTTGCATGTTCTCCCTGTGTTTGCGTGGGTTGGGGTACTCTGGCTTCCTCCCACAGTCCAAAGACATGCAGTTAGTGGGGATAGGTTAATTGATCAATCCAAATTGCCCATAGGTGTGAATGCGGGAGTGAATGTGAGTGCGAATGATTGCCTGTCTCTGTGTGTTGGCCCTGCAACAGACTGGCGACCTGTCCAGGGTGTACCCCGCCTCTCGCCCTATGACAGCTTGGATAGGCTCCAGCGCCCCCCACGACCCTGAAAAAGGATAAGTGGAAGCGAATGGATGGATGGATGAATCTGAATTGAAAACTATTTGAATATACTGAGTTTATTATATATTTACTTAAGTATATTTTAACTAACTAAGCAGATCATTCTCTTTTTTTCACAATACTTTAGAGGTTTAACAGATGTAAAAGTGAAATCAGAGGTCAAATGTAATAAGAAAAGGAAACTAAAGGTTGTGTATGTAAGGTTGTGTAAAAGTATGTAAACTGGCTGTTACTCACAGGTAATTACTGTCACTTTATACTCCTTGGACTAAACTAGAAGAAATCTAAAGAAAAAAACAAGAACTCAACTGCTATTAAGCAAAAAAGCAGAGGAATAGGTTTGAAAAGTTCAGAGACATGCTTGAAATATGTGAATTTTTTTGCTGTTTTGTGTCACATAATGACAGCAACACACCTTTTTCAAAATCAGTGTGTTCCTCCCACACAGCCAGTGTGACGGCATAAAGGATGGCGAGAAGTGGGAAGCCCAAGGCGAGCCGAGGCTGTCAGCTACCCAGTTACCTGCAAGGGATGGAGAAATGAGGGGGCGCAAACACTTAAAAACCCACAGCACCCACACGCATTGATTGTAATCAGTGAGCTGAAACACGGCGAGCAGATGGAAGTGTTTGTTGTGGAGAGACAAGAACAAAATCCCAGACTGCATGAAAAAAACAAAGCTTCACTGCATATCTATGACTCAAGTAGCTCTTATGAATCATAACCTCATTGCTGGGGTTTTTTGGTAGAAAATGAAGGCAGTGTATCTATTGTGTATTTTAATAGAAGTGTGTCTGTGCATTTACTGAAATTCTTCATTCCTTACAATTGTAAGATTTCTCCTCAAGAACACTGGTTGTACATTATTAATCTTGAAGTAATTTGAATTTCCTTCCGGTGCTAAAATTAATTTGACCTCAGATCAATCATGAACTACTTTGGCCTTCAGGCACATAAAGGAGATTGGCTCCAAAATACATAATAATTGCTGCACCCTATTGTGGCCCTGTCAGAGAGCTCATATTTTCACTTTAATAACAGTAACACAATGGAGAATAACTACAAAGGGTATTTTACCGTGTTAGGTAAAGTAATTAAGTCAGCGCTGAAGTTTGGATGGAGTCTGATGGAGTGATGATAATGAGCTGTGATGCCAGCTATCCAACTTGAGGTACAGTGGTCCCTCGTTTATTGTGAGAGTTACGTTCTAAAAATAACCCGCAATAAGTGAAATCCGCGAAGTTGCCAACTTTTAATCAATTATTATAGATGTTTTAAGGCTGTAAAACCCCTCACTACATACTTTATATACTTTTCTCAAACAGGCATGAATATTTTCACACTTTTCTCTCTTGTTTAAACTCTCAAAGTTCAAACCATGTAGAAAAACAAGTCCAGTATTATAGAATGAAACCAAAGGCACCCGCAGATGATGACATACAGTACAGCACTTCAGAGTCACACTGCTAGCAATCGAAGATTTATGTAAATTTGACAAGCTGAACGCATTCTGTACTGTACAGGAGACACGGCACGATATTGACTGACAATGGTCTACAGCCAATTAGGACCCAGAACACAATGTGCTGTAAAAACAAACAAACAAAAAAAACCATGCAAAATTGCACACAAAAAAATCTGTGAAACAGTGAGGCCGCGAAAGGTGAACCGCAATATAGCGAGGGACCATTGTACCTCAAATCTTTTGTTTTGATTTCATAAGAGTACAGTCAGCAGTTTACCCAAAACACTCACTATTCACCTTTTCTGCTTTAACTGGGACATAGGTGTAATATCTAGCTTGGCAAATAACAGCTAACAGCTACTTAACAAACACACCAGAGATGGCAAGTAAATTTTGCATTCCTGTTTGAAGCACTGTGAAACCAATCCACAGATATAATATCTAACACTGAATCACTATTTTTTTTATATACATATATATATATATATATATACACACACACAACACAGTCATACAGCAACATCAGCGGGGGTTACTATTAATTAGGATTCATGCTATTAGCTTAGGATTCCATAGTAAGCTAATCCTAAGCTAAGATTGAGATGTTATGCTAGGCCTTTTTTGCAGCCAACTTCAGTTGTTGTTTGTTTGTGGATCTTTCTCCCGCAGGTTGACATAAAGTGACTGATCTGGACATTAATCAGTATTTCTTTTCTTTGCCTTGAGAAACTCCAAAGACTAGTTACCTGCTTCCACTGGCAGCCATGTCAGCCCATGCTATAATATTGCCAGAACTGTTTGACAAATAACGATAATGATGGGACGAAAGCTCTTCCCATCTTTCTGTAACTTCTTTCTCTTTTTTTCTGCAGACTCTTTTAGATGTTCTCTGTCTTTTTAAAATCTGGCCTCCTTTGTTGTAAACTGGAATTTCATTACATTCATAAAAGCTTTTCAAGATTGTACTGTACTGAATAGGTGTTATGAAGTGATTTTTCTTAGCAATGGAAAGAAGTCTTCATGCAGTTCAGTTGTCTTCTGTGGTATTTCAGACCTTGCTGAGTTACCCAGTGCATTCCTTTATTTCAAAGAATCCACCAAATTGCTGAATTTTTGCTATTTCTGACTGATTTAGTTTGTTTCTTCAGTGTAATGATGGCCTCTGTCCGTTGCATCAACAACTGAGAGTACCAGGTAAAGGTAAAGTTACCAAATGCAAGTTCAACACCTGGAATAAACTGCAGACCTTTTTTTAATCATGTCGCTTCGTCATGAGTGAAAAGAAGCAGCCCTCACCTGACCACAAAAACCGCTTTCCTGTAAATTGTTTAATTAATTTTGAGCCACTGAAAAAAAGGGATGTGTATAATAATGGCTGTAATTCCTAAGCAGTAATCATTAATTAGGATTCTGCTTAAATTACGGCTGAAATGTGGCACTTCACTCACATCTTCTTTGGTCTGTGTTGGTGTACACAGGCAAAATCCAAAAACTGTGTCCTTGTAGAAATACTTCCAAAGTCGAGCGCCTAGTTCCTCAAATTCTCCCAAATTGCCTCATGAAGACTAATGTACAACCAGTGGTGTGCACCCAAGGACTGTGTACAAATGCTTTAGACAAAATATATTGATGGAGGAGAGAAGTGGGAACAGTGCATAATCATATACACTATCCCAAACCATTTATTAATTTATAGATAATTTTACTATACACTATAGTAGTTCTCTATATAGTAGGGCATGGAAAATAACCCATGAGCGGGTGGGGGTGCTAGCATGGCACCACTGTTGGTGGGTCTATTGTAGTAGAGGACTATTTTTCACAGGAGGGAGAAGATGGAGATCAGAACATAACTGACTGAAATAAATATCTACCAAATCTCACAATCATTTATCTTTTAACATACATAAGATCAGCTTATTGCTTTGTGCAGGCTACTTTTAACCACATGACTAAACAATTATCATTTTACTTAGGGCATTTTTAAAGAGTTCAAAATATATTTTTTCTGATTACATTTCTGTTTTTCCCTTTCATTTCCCAAGCAGTAGCTAGCTACTTGCATTCACCGAATGCTAACAACAAGCCAACAGCTTGTTGTAGCAGCCCTAGAGGACTGTTAACCTATTGGAGAGAACAGATTGGACCAGGACTGCAGTAGTAACTAGACTATGAAGGGGAACAGATGGATAGTTCTGCACTGACGGCACAGCCTTGGACCTTTTTGTCTGGCAAAGAATTCAGAACTCACATCATTTCTTTAATAATTTTAGCTAATTTTAGCTAATTTTAGCTAAAAAAAAAAAAATAATAATAATAATAATAATAATTTTAGCTAATACAAGAATAGGCACGTGACAAAACCTCAGACAGATTAAATAATACACATTACATCCACTTACACAGTGTAGAATATGAACACTATAGTTCATATTCTTCATCAGGTGAACAGTGCGGAAACAAGTACATACCCACATTTAAACTGGATTAACTGATTTTACAGTATGTTAAAATGACTTTTTTCCCCCCAGCGCAGGGATCGGTAGTAAGCTACTGGCAGTGGTGCAGGCATGCAGGCTCAGAAAACAGCAGTGTTTGGTGTCATCTGAAGTATGTTCTCTCCAAAGAAGCTCTCATAAATAAATCAGTGTCTAAAAACACCAAAAGAGTGGGATTAAGTCAGCAGTTCCACATGTGGAACTGGATGTTCTTCTGAAGCCCTCTGTGAATAATGCAACTCTACTTCCAGGGACACAGAGAATGATGTGAAAACAGGCAAACCTGATAGATGAGAACCTAGAAGTTCAATTTACAGGATTAATAAACTGTTTATGTTCTCTTTGTGTGAGCTACAACAAACAGCGTTGAATTTTACAAGGACAATCATGAATACTGCTGTTTGTGTGGAGAGAAACACACAACCTGGTGGCAGACAGACAGACAGTTAAACAGACAGAGAGAGGGGGAGGATTGATGGAGTCATAATGCTTAAGAAACTTTCAGCTGAAAGTATTTTCTTTGAGTGGAGTCTAATTCATTCACGCTCAACTCTCAGACCACAATTTTTCATGGTTAGGTGGAGTGATGGAGCGAAAACCCGTCTCTGCCTCATTTCCATAAATGGGCTGTTCTACGCCATTTGAATACATTTAAGAAAAAAGCATTCTTTGTCAGGCTTTGCTGATTGGACTTTTAAGTGTGTTTGCAACACTTATTTCCAAAAGCTAAAGATGTTTTGCTAGTGGGGTCAAAACCATAAGAGGTCTGAGCAGAGGTTGCCTGAAATGGCGCCTCACAAAACTGCCATTATGATGATATGAAGACGATTAGCATTGTAAGAAAGTGAGTCTCTCTATAGATGGAAGGTGGCACCTCACTGGCAGTGAAGCCAAAGTATCTCAAACAGGCTGTGAAATGGTTGCAATATAGGTCTGAAACCCTGCTTGCTTCAGCCTGCAGGAGTCATGGAGGTGCCTGCAGACAACAGTTCAGAAGTTGTACATAGGAACGTTTGGTTTATTGCCTGTTTCAAACTATGAGGTGAGTTGTCCTGTTGAGGGATCACTGGATTTTAACACTTTTTTATTTGGCAAATTAATGCTAATCTGACCTTTAAGAGCTAAAGATGCTTTTACACAGGATGCAACACATACTGCAGGCAAAGTTCAAATTAAACAGCCCTTATGCCCAATTGAAATGAGCCATCTAGCCAGCACCAGGGAGTTTATATTGAGAGTTGTCCACCTATGGTCCTAGTGCTACAGATCTATCAAAGCTCTTACGGTAATGAGAAAAAGAGCTACAGAAGACAGACTTCCTACTCTTCCCTCTGCAGCGCCCCCGAACCTTGAACTAGCTAGGCTGCTAGTACTTAAAATTTTTGAGTTGAAAAATTATATTAAGTGCAGGCAACACACATGAGTCCAAGACCATTAAAACAGTTTGGAAATGGTTTCACTAGGGCACTATACCAGCTGGTTTTCAAAACTGATCATTTTCAAACTACAATTAGCAACTAGCTAGTTACAGTAGCGGGGTAGACTTAATGGCTAAATAGCCAGACCAAAAACAATGCTAACAGGCCTCTGCATTGGCGATGTATGAATACCACAGACTGTTTTTACAAGATGGATGTAGTTGTCATAATGTCAACCATTGATTCTAAGGCCCAGTGTGAAGCCTCATAGTTTCACCATCACCGTTTTCGAGTTTTGAAAGCGGCTCTGGCTGACAATCTGCACACTCATTTGCTAACACATTTTCTAAAGCACGTCCACTTTAGATTTCACTTTTCAGACTCAAAACTTCCAGCCATCTTTTAATTGGGCACTATAAAAATAAAATTGAATTCAATTAAATTGAATCTAGTCTGTGGTAAACACAGATGACTATTTGCTAACCAGTGGCTTTTACAACAAGTTCATATTTTGGCCAAGTGTTTCGCACAATAGGTAACAAATTAGCTATTGTTGGTTTAATTTGCACCTTTGCAGCCAAAAATTAATTCTATGTACAAAGTCAAACTCAGTGCCCGCCCCCTCTCTCACACGCACACTCACATAAACAGTCATATACTTTTATATAAATAACAATTGCATATTCATTAAACATATGTGACAGCTACAAATTATTTTAATAATGCTTGCAGCCATAGTCACACATGGAGAACAGATGGCAACGGCACTTACTGTGATTTCACCTCACATCTTTGTCACAAAATCTCTCTGTGTTTTACAGTCAGATGGTAAGAGGTAGGTGTTAAACTGTGTGTAGCGAACATAAACAAAAGAGGAAGTCCACACATGCAGTGTGCAAAATTTTACATATTGGAAGAAAAAAAACGAGAGTCTGTACCCGTATACTAAAGAGGAACAAACATGTAAAAGGTTGATATCCTGCAGTTTTGAATTGTTGTGTAAGTCAGAGGTTAGCAGAGGCTAAGGTGGTTTGATAAGATGCAATGGATATGAGTTTGTACATTAATATCAGCATTATTTTAGAAGGTTACAACTTTTTTAATATTGCAGTGTGAACTGGATTGTCTGGTCATTTTTCAACATGAAGCTTGATTTTCAGTCTGAATTTGTTTATATTCTGGAAAATTGTGACCATTATTTTTTTTGCATCAATTTAAACCTGCATTCTTTTGAAATAACCAGCAGGGGGAGACTCCTCTGGTACAAAAAAACAAATAAACAAACAAAGAATAACTTACCAGGCTTCAAAAGGCTTTAAATGATCAGTGAGGCTTGAAAAGCAGGGTATAAATGCAAGCGCAAATACATTATGTCATAGTGGCAATGATGTCCGTGTTTCATGTACAGATGAATGCGGCAAAAGTTAAAGATAAAGTTAAATGTATGTAAACGTAATCTTTGTGAGCCCTGGGGTTTTCATCTTCTCCTACAAGCTGCCAGAACAACTACAATATACAGGCAGCTTATCACAGTGCTGGTGTGCTGCCCCTCAGTAGGCTTCAGAAAGCTGGCCATTCAGAAGAAAGTGGGCTTAAAGAGACAGTAACTTACACTGCTTCCCAGTAGAACATATGCAACTATGCAGATATGTACTAATGAATAAATAGCCCCTACCGATCCAGATATCAGCATTTTTAGCTCCCCATAAAAACATGATGGTACTACAGTTTCTTTCTCATTCATCAGTAATTAAGACAGTCATAATTACCAGATAAGGTCTGTATTAGAATATTAGTGATTAACTACTGCATCTTTTTCCACAGAGCTCTTCTTACTTAACTATTAAAAAAAACCCTTAAGAAAACTTGCCTGATTACGTTTTTGTCAGTTAAACAGTGCAGTAATATGTAGCCTACCTGTTTTGTCAGAAAACGTCGAGTTTTGACTCAAAATTTAGAACAACTTTTTTCAGAGGTCTTGGATTCGCAGAGTAACCGAATGACAGTAAAACAAAGCTTCTCGCTCGACTGGTTTGTGCTTTCTTTCAGCAGACTGAGCGAATACAATACAGCATGTTTTTAATCAAAGTGAAATGCCATGCGCCGGGAGAAAAGAGAGACGGAGGGAAAGCACGAGAATGCAGGAGCTCTAAATCGTCTAGTGGCTACTTAATCCAACAGCACTGAAAGAGTTTGAGGATGCTCATTTATGAGGCTGTGAAAAGCCCATCCCCGTCTGTTTGTGTCTGTCTTCTCTTTCTCCAAGAAAACCGTGAAAACATTTCGAGCCAGTCTCTTCTCTTTGAGACTTTGGGAAATTATCATGTGTTTGAAAGGAGTGGTTTTCTTCCCACAGAGCTGTACGTGGTCTGAGTTTGACAGAGAACATGTTCCTGTGCACATGGTGCTTCCAGCTGGAGGGTTGAACAGTGATGCACTTACAGTATGCAGATCTGGACCTGATGTACATGATCACGTGGACTATGGCTAATTTCTTATAATGGCAAGGTGATACATGTATATACACTAAATGATGCTGAATAGGTTATATAACAATTCTTGCACAGCCTGCATACATACTTTAGTTATTTCTACATTTTTAATACCTAGATTTGCTTTTTTCTTCAACACTGTATTCTATCAGCCCAATTTCCCCACAGAGATTGTACATTTCTTTTTCCTGGCTCTACATATTGAGCAGTTTTTGAGCATAATGTTGCATAGGAGAGATGTGGAGATGAAGACAGTGTTGCATTAAAGCAATACCACCATAATTTTATGCTTTTTACATTTTTTTTTAAATTCCCCGATTGTTCTTTCTCTCTAGGAGGACTGCCTTCCTTTGTGAAGTTGTCAGACCGCAGTTCCTCCAGATCTACTAAAAAGCTCATTATGAAGCCTGGGCTCATTTTAACGCTGACCTTCGCGCCATTGGGGGCCTGTGGCACAACCCAACCATTTTCAGAAATAAAAGTGTAAGTTATTGCTCATGGAGTTAACAGACATGGTGGAGCTTATTTGGGCTATGCAAATTGGACAGAAATGAAAAAGCACAGTTCAAGGGTCAATATTTGCATAAGAGGCAAGTACATAAGACTTTAAATTAAGCAGATCTCGGAAGTTTCCAAGGCTCCCAAAAAACATGAAAAATGCTTTTAGGCAAAGACTAAAAATGTAAATACATTAACACCTTTATCTCTGCCTGTATGTAAGGAAGGGAGGTGAGCTCAAGAAGACAGTGCAGACAATAAAAACCTAAGAAACCTATACTTTATATAAAAGATCATCAAAGTGCTAGCATCTCGCATACTTCTATTGTGGGTTACTTTTTTTTTTTCTTCTTTTTGGCGGGAAAAATGTGCATTGCTAAATCATCCACTGATGCTAGCAACGTTAGCATGCAATTGAATAAAACTGCACAGAAAATGTCCAAAAAAGACTATACTGGAAGTCATACTGCTTGTCAGATTATTCCATTACAAATTCTTCAAAAGTCACCAACATGGCAGAGAGGTCAAAGTACTGGAAAGAGTGGAGCTGAAAGCCCTAAAGGTTGTTGCTTGATTGAATATGAACAATACCCTGTGGGAGAACTAATCTTTTAAGCAAACTAGAACTGTTGACTTACATACTGTATGACTTGTTGAATAATAATCTAAATCAAATATTTATAGATTCCCACATTACCGTTACTGTGATACTCCTCAGGAGGAAATGACTAAAGCATTTATACAGTGAAATAAGCGCATGTGACAGCTGAAAACACCTGAAATCAGCACACTGAGAGAAAAGAGCTCTTTTTAAAGCAATGCTTAAATATTAATATTATGAAATATGATTATCTGCTTTCAATTGAATAGAATTTATGTTATTTTGGGGCACTATTAAAACTTGATGATGATTGTGTGATGGTGTTATAGGGCAGGGATTTTTCTGGAGTGACTACACCTGGAAACACTGGAAACACAGTCCATTTGGAGTGATTTTATTCAACTGTGCGCATAGAAGTACTTATGAAGACCATTATGATAATTGGCATACTTTTGTTTCCATCTCCAAAAATTTCTCCTAAATTGCCCCTTCTCTCATTTTAGTGTGACTGACAGAGATCAGGAGATTTTTACTGCTTCAATTATTACTCTGTCATAGTTCTGTGATAGAACATTTTCATTACTGTAACCATGGTTTTTATTTGCCTAATAGAGTATTCAAATTAGAAATTAACTGTCTTTTGTGACAATTTTCAATTTTCAGGCGACATTTTTCAGTGCAATTTGAGCAAAAACTGTCCTAAAATGTTGAATTGCTCTGCTGGAGAGAGCGCTCCTCTTTGTCTCATGAAAGCTTCAGGTGTTATGAACTCAGTCTTTTGTCCATGTGATTTTCTTCTCATTTTCAGTCACTTTGGCCTTGCACCTGTCAGGATGATTGAAAGCATCCAGTCTGGCAGCTCAAGTCAAAACCTTTCTGCTGGATCAGTCACAGAGTGAGGTTTTGCCCAGAGGAGTTAAAATTACATTTCATATTTCATGTGGCGCTCTTATAGGAGTGTCAAGATCTTTTAGTCTGGGTACAGTGCCATATTTGTGACATTTTACTTAAGCAGTGAGCAGTAAAGGTGGGTATAAATCCTGAGATGATGGAAGGGATGTTTTATCTCCCTCCCACACACACACACACACACACACACACACAGATAACAAAGGAATCACAACTACAGCAGGTTTAACTTAAAAACAAAGCACATTTAGCCTGTTATTTCACAGCAAACACCAGGCTGGCTCCCAAAAAAGAATTCAGCTCTGTCAAAAATTCCATCAACATTTCCCTCCACAGTGTGCAGTAACTGCCTTTAAATCAATCCTAGAGGTTTTTATTGATTTTAATTGTTCCAATCAGGATATCATGGCTACAAACAGCCAATAATTGAATACTGTCTTCATACGTTCGCCTAACATGAGAAAGATTCCCAAATCTAGACTGGGAGGAGGGTTGTGTCAGGAAGGGTATCTGGTCTGTGCCAAATCAAATATGCAGATCCATCTGCTGTGGCAACCCCATGTGAATAATGATGCAGCCAAAAGAACCTTTTAATGAATATTGAGCATTCTTCTGTGAGGTACAATCATTGACCCTTTTCGTGTTTTTTAATATTTATATTGAAATACTCATGCTGAAAGGAGTTTTTTTTAGTTTATGATTGAAAATAGGAAAACTATAATAGTGCATGGGATCATGACATCACTGACACAAGACATTATTTTAGCATATTGTAGAATATTATAGATTATATTCTGTTTTAGTTATTATTTTTTGAGTTATTGTAAAATGGCAAAAACTTTTGGCTTTTTCCAGATTGGAAGCATCGACTTGTGGGAAGGAAAAATATGACATTAAACAATATTTCTGTAAGTATTAATTTATAATTACAGTAAAAAAATTAATTAGTTAAAATGCGATACCCTGCTAATATTTGTGTTAGCTATTCCCAAAGTTATATTTATATGCTATGTTTGCTATACGTTAGCATGTCAGACTCAGCAAGAATGTCTGACCTGTTATAACTAACAAAGACTACATACCAGGCTTTAATTTCTAAGAAGTTCATTTTGTTTCATTACCTTTTTTTCCTAAACGACGCTACAGGTCGGTCAGGACAAAGACAAACAGACTCCATAAAAGTTTCTACCCACAGGCTGTCAAACATGCCCCAACTCCACCCTGATTGAAGGTTAACTGTTAACATTTATGGACATTTTATAAATCATTTTATGTATTTTTAAACCGTATTTATTATAATGCAAACAGCATTCCTACCTCTAGTCCTACCTCTTACTCAATGTGCACTACCACCGATTACATGGCTCCTTGTATTGCACCTGCTCCTTTATGCGGCATCTATAACTTGTGCATATCTGTGTAGATTATTAAGTCTATTTTTTTGGTTTCTCCTTTGTTTCTCTTGTTCTGAAGGAATTGTGATGTAAAAATCTACATGCTGCTAAAGGAGAGATGGCAAACTGTGTTTCATTGTTCTTGTAACAGTGACAATAACGATCTATTCTATTCTAAAAAGGTTGGATCTGATTGTAAAACCAAGTACACTAAGGAAAGACCACTCTTTGGCTAACAATTTGTGGCTGACAACTCATTTAAACCCTTTTTCTCAACAAAAATACTAAAACAGATCAGAACAATAACAATTTGAACCTCATGTTGTATCTAATATGACATGAAATTAGCCAATGAACCAATTAAGTCATCAGTAAAGTTGTTACTAAGGTGACAGATGAACGCAGCTGAGGACATTTTTTGAGGCTTTGGCCTCATCAAGTTAAAAGACCCTGTAGGATCCCCAGAACCACTTATTAAAAGTCTGTGGCAAATTCACCTAGGGGAAAAAGTACGCAATCCACATCCAAGTGCCCACATCACAGTGATGTGAGTAATCCTTTGGAAGCCAAGAAACATATGTGGTATTTTCAGCCTCTCTGCCTACAGTAAGAGCGTCTGTGTGTATTGTGCTTAGAAGCCAAAACTAGCGTCATTTCAGCCTGATTTAGAATTTAAATGTTCATGTATGTTCACGTTTTCATTCTCTTCTGCCAGTCATCCTGTCACAACACAGTCATGAAGAGGCCAAGGAAGCACCCTCTGACTGCCCTGCTGGCTTACAGGATGTCTCAGAGAACAGAGCCAGCAGGCGACCTTGTGCCACAGTGCCATGTGGCGTGGCCTCCTGAGATCACCATTTTCATAATTAGGTGTCAACGAGGACAACGGATGATGTCTCTTCTCCTCCTCAGTTTGGATTCCAAGGTGCAGAGACTTGATAAACAGCACCAGGAGGAAATCAGAATGCAGAGGAAATGTGGGAGATGTGGGCAGCGTGACTGCATGTTTTTCCATCTCTCTCATTAATAGAGACATCAGCTGTGACGCAAGCGCCGACAAGTGCCACAGTCCCAGATATTACTGCCAGGACTAGTGTGATCTGCTGATTTCTTTGGGCTTAATAATTAGATTTCCTCTGAAGCATGGGTGTTGATCAACACTCTGAAATGCTATTATGGCTATTTTGTGCTGTGAGCCAGTAAAATTGCATTTATTGACACTTTAAGTGTCAGCTGTAAATCAGGTTACTCCTCTCTGCTCTCCCTCACTGCCTGTCTTTGTTTCACTCCATGATCTCTAAATGTCACCCTATTCTGCATGTTTTCACTATAGCTGCACATTGCATATAAAGATCTCTGTAAAGACAGAAAGTGAAGTTTTCACTTTTCCGGTAACGCAGATAAATCGCCGTGTCTAAAGAGAGGGTCTTTTCGTGACTCCCCGCCTGTTGCCTAGGTCCATTACTTGCTGCAAAGGTGAACAACACAAAGGACGTGTGAGACACTTCTGTTTTTTCCATCACTCCAAGGTGGAAAACTCATTTATGGTTGGGACCAGAATGCATTTTGTTAACAGGGTTGCATCTTTTGCTTCAGTGTGTCTGCCATATCGCCATCTTATCAGAAAACAGAACAAAAGTCAGCCAACATCCAAAAAAGGATGTCAGGTTGCGTTGAATAAACATAGTCATACCAAATATTAACATGGAAGTTAATGCAAAAGAATTCTATCCGGTCTTTAAGTGATGACGTATGAATCCTGCTTCCGGGTCCAAACTACTCTGTGTTTATTAAGGCTGTTGTGTTTTTAACATGTTTTAATGCTTTGTATCTTGTTCTATTTAATCCGTACAAGCCCCTAAAAAAACGACAGTGATCACTGTCGGCCTGTCTCAGTTTTTATTACCACTATTCAGCATTTTAAAGCAAAGTTTTTAAAACCTTACATTGTAACTACAACCCAGCACAAGCAGCAGTATATTAATGACTAACCTGGTATTGTGGATGGATTATCTCAGTTGTTCTCCTGACTGCAGTTTGGTCCGTTTACAGCATCCTGCAGTGCAATTGCGTTTGTCATCGGGAACCCTCACTTTAACTTTTATTGAGTGGAAAAAAGTTAGCGTTCAGCTATGGTTAGCATATGTTATGCTAACCATATTAGCATTTTATTAAAGATGGACCCAGAAATGGCTAAAGACCAGATTCTTCTACTCTATTCTATATTAACGTTTCTCAGACAAACCTTAGTTTCTTGTACAAACCTTTTTGACTACTGCACTGTTTGTTACCATGTATGTTGATACGTTTCGTTAAATGGCTGAGCCTGTTTTCTTAGCAAAGTATAAAGAAATGAGGGGTACTTGAGACCTTAGCACAGTACTGTAGTTCCTGAGAAATCATTTTTATCTGAGGTAAAGATTAAAATTTCAATCAGTGAAATGGTAAAGTAGAAAATACACAATGTGGAATCGATTTGATTTTTTTAAATGATTTTTTTAATAAAAGAAAGATGTTTTCTAAGTTTGATGGGAAAAGATATAAAGATAGAGCACCATTCTCC
Organism: Oreochromis niloticus; assembly: GCF_001858045.2. Taxonomy (NCBI): domain Eukaryota; kingdom Metazoa; phylum Chordata; class Actinopteri; order Cichliformes; family Cichlidae; genus Oreochromis; species Oreochromis niloticus. Next base: position 6,228,383 of record NC_031986.2, read on the forward strand.
CTCAAAATTCAATTCACTGTTATTCACTATTTGTAATCACATTACAATAAGCACCTTGAGGTGACTGTTGTTGTGATTTGGTGCTATATAAATAAAATTGAATTGAACTGAATAGTGCAGAAAGAAAATAATGGTGACCAAAATCTGCTTATGCCTCTGAAAATCTGTGACGGTCGAATGCTGATATCAGCGCTTTCCACGTTTTTGCGATGCTTAGTAGTTGAGGGCACATGTGATCACAAATTATCATAGCACATGTGGGTCATCACATCATTATAAGAAACATGATTTAGAAATGTAAGTGGCTGTGTTAACATGGTCGACTAAATAGAAAGTTTGAATCCAGCTGTGCTCCAGATACTAATTATGATTTTGGTTGTATTAATGATACTCAGAACGAGTCAAGACGTTATTAAATTACCAACCAATTATTGCTGTATACGGAAACCTGAGGTGTTCACAGTATGAAATGTGAAGGATCTGGTTGCTTGATGTCAGCTCAGTCTCCCTGGCAGACTTAGAGCTGCACTAGAAACGGTTATGCCGCTGCATTCAGTAATTATTTCATCCAGCCAAGCATTCCTAATTAGAAGATCGACTTGATGCCAGAATAAAGATGAAATTATATTTGGATTAATAAATAGCACTGAAAAACTTAACATTTTAAGTTGTAGGCCACATATGTAGCAGTACTGTAACTTACAAATGGAGGTTCCTATGAACAAATTAAGCCAGAGATGATTATACAAACCAGGCCCCCAGTGTGCTCCTTGGTGCCACTGTAATAATTAGCAGTGCTGTAATGATCAAGTTAATGAAGGTCCTGATGATGACACTCATTACCAGTGATTGAGAAGATATTCCCTTTATGTGGTGCAGCTACTTGGGATATTTGCAGCAGCCCATCACCAGTATTGATTTATTCGGTGCTGCTCATTAATTTTTCTTCAGGGTTGCTAATGTTAAGCCAACAGGTTTCTTAATGTTACTTCATCTGTACTGACTGAGCATTACTGTGCCCAGTGTCTGTTACATTAAAAATGCATTGGATCTGACCAATCAGATGAATCTGTTATGACTCCATATCAGGTGGGTTTGTGATACAGTACTGTAGACTGCAGCGCACATAGATATTATACACCAGGCACAAATGAGGGTTTGTATCTGTAAATGCTTTTCAAGTTTATATAAATACTAGTACTATATGTTCATGTTTTCCTCCTAATATAGCATGTCTTCAAGGATTGCTATTTGGTAAACTAACAAAACTAACATTTGCTGTAATCATGTCATAGTTTTTGGTAGCGCACTAATGTCATGCATTAAATGCATTGAATTCAGAAATTATATTAAATTACAACAATGTATTGATTGCATTACAAAGGTTCTTTAATTATCTGCAGGATAAAAACTAAATAGCAAATGCTTTTTTTCTTCCTGCACACTTACACTTACCTGCTTCATTCACTTTAATTTTAAAACTGTGTAATTTTAAAACTGTGTATATACTGTATATTCTGTGTATTTATTGTCTCACTCTTATTGCCTGTTTATGCCCTGTCCTTAACTTCAACGTCATGCTGCTCTGTTGTATCTTAATTGCCCCTTGGGGATAAATAAAGTCTTTTTGATTCTGATTCTGAAAATGATTGAAAATGGTGAATTAGTCTCTTTTACTCTGAATAGTAGAAATATAGGCATTTATATACTGCAAAACAACAAGACACAGACACAAAGGTAGCGATAAAGTCAAGTACATACTTGCCCCAGACCAGCCTGATCTTCTACAGGTAAACTAAGACAGTGATGAGCACTCAGGCTTCTGGCTTTGATACAATTGTATCAAATGTAAATGTAAATACTGTGGTGATTGGTTTAAAGTTTTTTTGGACTTGTTTTCAACATGTGTATCTTTATTAGGACTTCAGGTTGTTGGGACCATAATCTAAGCTTTGATGAAAAGTAACATGTAATACTTTTTTTTGCTAGCTAGTTAGCCAGATCTCGCACAAACAAGATGGTGATATGAGCACATGGTCTCAATAGCTTTATGTTTTAGGTTTCATTGTTATGACTGTGCATCATGTCGGTCAACAAAAAACTGAAATGTAAAAAGTATTCTTAACTGGTAGTTAATAGGCTTACTCCTCTATATTATTTGCTGACATTTGTGAGCATGTAGCATTACTAAATTGCTAAATTAAGTTTTCTACGCTAATTTAAATTACATTTATAGGCCATTCTATTTTTGTCTCACAAATGTATAAAAACTACGTTTGTGAAATAATTTATATTTGCAACAGAGAAACCTTTAATAAAAACGCTTGGCGTTTTATAACGCTAACATGATAGCCTAAACTCCTGTCCAAAAGTGGTTCACTCGCCATTTATTTCAAGGTTAAAATGAGCTTAGCTCAGCAGCTGAGCTAAAGTTGTGGAATTTCATTCACATTCCTTCCACATATGTTGGTGCGTTTCAGTGTTCTTGTGGGTTCAATCTTTAATTTTCTTCACGGTCAGTGCTCACAAATTTAAAGCAGTCAGCTTTGGCACATTGAGTTTTATTTAAAGTGAACGACAACGCTGGTGTGATTAGACAAATATAATTTATCTTCTGACATGTTACAATGCTTTGCTGGTAATGTTCTAAGGCTATCCATTTTAATGCTGAATATTCTTCCTATAGTTACTACAGTTTGAGCCCATGATAATGAACTAAATATTCTCAAACTAGACCAAGTTTTGCCAGATTACCCCTGCAGAATGTTTTAATTGCTCATAAAATTATAAAACTGCTATAATCATGCAAGAAACGTTTGACTTAGTTATAGGGTGCCGTTTTAATTAGATAGAAAATTAATGAGATTTCTAACTCAAAGAGTGACTTCGCAGTAGAGTCTTACCTTAAGAACATTAAGTACTTTTTATTTTTTCATGTTCTTCTGTTCCACAGTACAGCACTTGAATCTATTTTCCTTAAGAGGAAAACTTCAAAGTCCTTCTGAGGCAGCTTATGCTACATGTGTGAATCCTTTTTTTATATGAAGCAGCAAAATGTTCATGTGAGAAAACACTCATGCTTAAGAAAACTGACAGTGGGTGGGCTGAGCTTGTTTACAATTTTTTAGGGTTCGCTGGATTTAAGATGCAAGCTGGAAACATCAATCACAGACGTACATTTCTCTGGAGGACAACCCCCATCTGCTGGGCAGCATCTCATGGCAATTTTAGTTAAAGTGCAATTCTCTCTTGAACCAACGTCTTGAACCAACCAGAAAAGAGACGAACTGTGCCATGCCAAAGATGAGAGCGTAATACTGACACTTCCCTCTGGTGTAGGAAATAAATGCACAAGGCTTGCCAAGTGCAGCAAGCTGTTGGTCCTGGCTTGGACATAGCCAGGACAGACAACACACATGCCAAATGGGGAAGGTGAAGTCCAATCTTATTACACCCATAGGACAGCCCAAGCGATTACTTTATGCAGTTAAACTCCAATGCAGTGCCAATCCCATCAGCAAGAAGAAAGCTGAGGGAGAGGGGATTCTCAGAGGCTGGCATGTGAGAAGATTGTGTCTTGTTTTGAGGTAATGACATGGGAAATTATACTACGTATGTGTACAGACATGTATGAATTTACATGCACGTTTCTTTCTCAAAACATAGGCTTCACATTTTACCTCTAAATGTAAAGACCTGTGATGGTTCTTTATATCATTTCATTTCATTTCATTTCATTTTATTTATTTATTTCACACCTGGTACAATAGTTCAAACAAACCAACCACACTTTCTATCAATAAAACACTACAACCATGTGTGAAAAGGAGCAGGAAGAAGAAAAATATTCTTATTAAACCCTGCCCCCTATCTACAATCCAACTTATATTACAAGTGGGCACCAAAAATCAGAGAACAAACTAACATTAACATTTATCTCCGGTCCTACCACAAACCAAACAACAAATTTACCATCAAAATATACAAATTTACAATCAGAATATACCACTCCACATGGTAACAAGGAGAAAAATAAAATTAAAATAAATAAAACAAAAAATTATAATGGATCCTTCATCAATGAACTCCAATTTCATTCACATTCTTCATATTGAGTTATCGTTTTAAGCATATAACACTTTTTAAAACAATATAAATTTATACAATTCTTTAAATTATAATGAAGAGAGTTCCACAGTCGTATACCCCTAACCGTTGGACTCATTAACCTTTGTGTAGTCCTAGCTAACTGATGCTTAAAATAAAATTTCCTTCGGCTGTCTTCTCTCCCCGAACACAATAAAAATACTCTTTGTAACTTAAAGGGCAAAATATTATTTTTAGCCTTAAACATAATTAATAGTGTCCGTAATTTCACTAAATCTCCTAATTTTAATAATTTCGATTTTATAAATAATTTATTTGTATGTTCTCTATATTTCACATTATGAATCATCCGTATCACTTTCTTCTGTAATAAGTTTAGAGGTTTTATAGTATTCTCATATGTATTTCCCCAGACTTCAATACAATAACTAAAATATGAGAAAAACAATGAAAAATATAAAATGCGCATTGTTTTATAGTCTAATAAATCTCTTACATTTCCCAAAATATAAATATTTTTAACCATCTTCTTTCTAATATACTCAATATGTGATTTCCACGTCAAATTTTCATCTACTATTACACCCAAAAAACGAAATTCAGTAACTCTTTCAATCAATTCTCCATCAATGGACATAATGACTTCATCCTCCTTTACACGATTGCCAAATATCATAAATTTCGTTTTTGTCAGATTCAAAGATAATTTATTTACATCAAACCATATTTTCAATCTTAACATCTCAGAAGTCATAATTTCAACCAAATCTTTCAAATTCTCTCCAGAGCAATAAAAATTTGTGTCATCTGCAAATAAAATAGAATTTAACCTTTTTGATACGTCACAAATATCATTAATATATAAATTAAAAAGTTTAGGTCCCAAAATAGAACCTTGAGGAACGCCACATACAATCTTCAATCTTTCAGAAGTGTTACCGAGATAATGCACATATTGCGACCTATTTTCTAAATAACTCCTTAACCAATTCAATGCCACTCCTCTCACACCATAATTATACAATTTAGAAATCAAAATAGAATGTTGTAACGTATCAAAAGCTTTTTTTAAATCAACAAATACCCCAACTGTATATTTATTATTATTGGTTGCAGATGAAATATCGTCAATAAAAGTCAACAATGCTAATGCCGTTGATCTATTTTTACGAAATCCAAATTGATTTTCATTTATTAGTTGATATTTTTCAATAAAACTATCAAGTCTTTGCGCAAAAAGTTTTTCAAGCACTTTTGAAAACTGTGATAAAAGAGACACTGGCCTATAATTATTAAAACTATGCTTATCTCCAGATTTATATAAGGGTATCACTTTTGCCACTTTCATTCGATCAGGAAATACTCCTGATTGTAACGAAAGATTAAAAATATAGCAAAGAGGAATACTTATACAGTCTAAAGTCTTTTTAATTATGACCATGTCTATACCATCACAGTCAGTAGATTTTTTATTTTTACAATTTTCTACAATTGCTACTATTTCTTTTATGGTAGTATCAGCCAAGAATATAGAATTAACCACTCTATTTTCTCCTTTCCAGGCTTCCTCATATTCTGGATCGTCATTTTTTCTAATTAAATTTGCTAAAGTGGGTCCAACATTTACAAAAAAGGAATTGAATTCGTTTACTACTTCAGTCTTATCTTCGACAACTTGATTATTCTTAATAAAATAATTAGGCCGATCTAAGGGTGTGTTCTTGTTACCCAGTACCTCCTTAAAAATATTCCAAATGCCCTTAATATTATTCTTATTTTCCTGAAAAAGTTTATTATAGTAGTCTTTCTTGGCTTTCCTCAATATTACTACCAACTTGTTTTTATAAACTTTATATTTCATTTCTGCATTCTTAGTTCTCTGTGTTATATAATCCCTATATAAATTATTTTTCTTTTTACACGCATTTGCAAGACCCTTAGTTATCCAAGGTTTCATATTCTTATTCTTTTTCTTATACTTAAATGATACCAATGGACAATGTTTATCATACAAGGCCAAGTAAGTATTTAAAAAAGCTCCATATGCAACGTTGACCTCATTAACATAAACTTCCTTCCAGTCCACTTCCATGAGATCTTGTCTAAACTTGTTAATTGCCTCGTTATTTCTTAACCTTCTATGACTCACGAACCCAACTTCTTCCTTTCTTTTCATATTTAAATCAAAAGTAAAAAAGACTGGTAGATGATCGCTTATATCATTTATGATGAGGCCACTGATAATATTACTCTCCAAGCTATTAATGAAAATATGATCAATTAGTGTTTCCGATTTATCCGTTATTCTACTCGGCTTTATAATTAAGGGATAAAATCCTTTACCAAATAATAATTCAAAAAAATCTGACGCAGCCTTATCATTTGCCTCTTTACAAAGATCAATATTGTAATCACCACACAAACATAAAGTCTTATTTCCCTTAGCCTTACTCAATAAGTCTTCTACTGCCTCTGTAAATAACTCAATCTCTGACCCCGGTTTCCTATATATACACGTTACAATTATATCCTCAAGCAAACCAGCCAATCTGTGTGTTTTTATGAGGAATATGTTCAAGTTTTTGATGTACAGACTGCTCTTTTCACTTCAGTTACTTAGCAACTAAATAACACGTCACAAAAATAAAAACATAAGGCCTGAGCAGGGAGAAAAACTTTGGAGAACAGAAGGACGTCACAGCGATTGTTCGCAATAAATCTGTCTCCTCGAGGCCGACATATATTCAAGGTGGGAGTGTCGACCTCGAGGCTTTCCTCCCACGTCAGGCCATTAGCGCATCCTTCCTTGGCAATACGAGTCATTAAAGCCACCCGAGCTCTGGGTTAAAGGACAAGAATGACAACTGGGTTGTTAGAAATTAATTTGGGCATCTTCCAATGTCATTTATAAGCCTGCATGTCGCATCACCATCATTACCGTCTGACATTGGCTGGCTGGAAAAGTTCATTCGATTAGCTTAAGTGAAGGAAAAGTTGTCTGACAAGTGTTTGCTCGTTAGCTTTATTTCTTTCACGCTGCACCATAAGGGTACTTGAGAGAAAGCCTTTTCTGGTCGATGTTTAGGTCTTTTCATTGGAGGCTTCGTTTCAAGGGTGACCTTTCACTATGCCACTTCCTCTCTTCCATCTATATCAGAGTGAGGGTAAGCTAAAGGGCTCATTATATCTGAATTGCTCTCTGGACACAGTGCATGTTATAGCACCTTTTGTGTGCACTATGGATGACGTGTGAATTGAACAGAATAGACCTAATAATTGGTGATTTGAAGGCTTACATAGTTCACGTGGGTTTTCTTTACAACAGGGGCCCATTTGTTGCGATTCTGTACCTACGCAGGCTCCAGAAATACTCAAAAGCTGCACTGAGTCAGCAGTGTAACAATATTACAGCAATACATTTTTGTAGACTATGAAATGAAGTATGGAAGTGACCCTTTTAAGACATTTCTGTAACTATATGCTCTTTAGGTCCTAAATGCATGGATCTTGTAATTTATTGAAATAGCATCGGTTTAGCCTGCTGGTCAAAGCTTTTTCATTTCCTTTTCTTGGAGCTGGTGTTGCATGCCAACACAGGCGTGGATAGGTCATCAGTAATACCTAGTAGAGCGTTGAAGGGAAGACAAATGAACTGTCTGTTTTTACAGTGGGAGGGGGTGGTTACAGGCTGGGTGCAACACAGAAGCAGCGTACATTTACTAGAAGTCGAGCTGCTGTCTTCCATCACTAAACCCTGTGGCGGAACAGCAGCCATGACAAATAACGCAGGAATTGGCATGCCAATAGCATACAAGACACAAGCTTACTCACCTGGAGCTTGCGGGACTGGGAAAACATGCTGTTGGCTGGAATTACAAATGAGTTAACAGCAGTGTGCTCGGCAACCTTATAGGTAACTGCTGAGTTGGAGATATCTACAAGATTGTGTTTTAGCTGTTGTAGTTTCAGAGGACAAAGGAATGAGCAATGCAGGAGCTAGTTCTATCTGTTGCTGAGGCTTGTGGGGCAAGCAAGCTTTCTTACAAAAGATTGAAAATACAGCATCAGGCTTCAGAGCAGACCAAATTTCAAGTCCTAAAGGGCGTCTTACATTGTCTTTCCTTCCTGAAATTCAGTTTAAACTCATCTCAGGAGGAAACCCATTTGGAAGACGGTGTAATTGTGACTGGAATGCATTTTCTGTTAATGTGATGGGGACATGTTGCAACTGGCAAGTTAAAATTAATTTGCAAATACCACATTTTCTGATCTGGAAATTTTAATTTCAATGAAATTGAGATCTTCCTCTGATTGCTTTTGCTCCCTAAACTAAGCCTGGATGCTGGATGCCAGCTCTAGTGTCTATGGAAGCATAAGTCACAGCAGACTTCACCCAAGAGATGGGATTCTTGCTCTTGTGGCAATGTTAATTACCCCAGTAAATATTAAGCTTGCAAGAGTTTAATTGGGTGTTCAGTTCTGAGACTGCTTTCTGCACAGATCAGACAATATGTGTCACACCAGCCCCAAGACCTCATCCCAACTGCAACACATGGTGGAGGGAGCATCATAGCTTGGGCTGCTTTGCTGCCTTTGAGCTTGGATGGCTTGTACTTACAGTGGAGTCAATTTTTTACTTATTTATTTATTTTTTCACAGGAGAATAGTGAAGTACTCTTTAGAGGAAATGTGCGATCCAATGAGATGCAAAGCAGAGTCTGCATTTTCTGTAACTGTGCTGTATACCACAGCTGAAATAGTAAAAGGTCCTGCCTTAAATTGTATAGTCTTGTTCATGCTATGACTCATGGGATTATGGAAATGGGTCATCATACTGTATCCTGTGATGTGTTGCACCAAGGTATTGGTATATAACCCATACATATTTATATGGGTTATATCTATCTATCTATCTATCTTCATATATATATATATATATACATACATGTACAGGTATTACCCGGTGAATGTCAGGAACCAAGGTTTCCTTGCAATTACTTATAATGTAGCGATCAGTGTTCCTTAGTTTACCTGTCAGGTTTTTATTTTTATTTTGTAGTTGATCAGTGCACATGACGATTAGAAGGTAAGGAGAAAAATTAAGATAACCACCTTTTAATGTTAAATGTTTGTTTATATGGTGCCACGTTAGCTCAAGGTGCTTAACCTCCTAGGACCTGGCATTCACATATGGGGACTTCACATTTTGGGTTGTCTAGACCACAATACTAAATTTTGCTCTTCCAAATGGCTTTCAAATGAGCCATATTTCTCAAAGTGGCACAATTGTTGTTTCTCTTTTTTTTGTACTCAGGAAAATGCTGCTGTGTTCAGACACCAAATTAAGAGTTTTGCACATCATTACTCAATTGTGACTTTATAGTGTTCTGTCAAACTGCACCCAGTTGAGGGTGAGGGGAATGAAACAGTACAAAGACACGCTGTGGAAGAAAGACATTTTATAAGCAGAAACCCTGATAATTCCACAAAAGTTTTCCTTGCAGCGGCATCTGCTGCACTGCTGAAAGTTTGTAACTCCTGAATGTACTTTATTTTCAGTGCTGAGCGGCTAACTTTGTCAGTCTGATGGCTGATGCTCAGCTGGCAGTATACAATTAGTTTATGTACATTTTATCACTTCGGTTGGAAACCTGTAAAGACGAATGCTTTTTACTCTCCAGGTGGTTTTGGGTGGCTCTTTCACTGCCTGAGTCAGCTCTGCTCACTCTGGGCTCCCATACCTGCACGCCAGTATTCATCAGGTGGCTATTTACCCAAAGACCAGCTGGGGCTGTGGTTCTCCATCAGATTGTACTAGGTACCATGGTGGGCCCGACTTATACCTTCTGAGTTCCTTGGCTCGTTGTATTCTAACTCCTATTTCTCGTCTTTCATACAGAAGGTGAGACCCACACTCCGCCTGACATCTCTCCACCTTGCCAGCTTTTTCTGTTCTGGAACCGAGCCCACCCAATGATGCATTACCTCGCCTCCTACTTGCCCTGGATCACAAGTAAGACAAGCCTATTCATTCACTGTGGCCCTTTAACTCTCCATCAATTCAAACTAACATTGTGTTTCCCTGTTCGTAGACTCTCCCAGTTCTCTGGCGTTGTATGAGTCTGCAGCCTTCTGTGTTCATCTACAGTTTGCAAATAAACACATTAATCTCACACGGTGTTGTCTGAGTCTGCTTTTTGATCCCGAAAAGGTGTAAACATGCCAAAATCCAAAAGAGCATTAGAGTAACTAAAAGCAGGGAGGCAGAGCTACACTAAACCGAATGGGGAACAAAGCAAGAGAAAGATTAAATACACACCAGGTACAGAGGAGTGAAAAGGAAAAGGCAAACTCCAACATAAACAAAGGCAGGAAAAAGAATAAAGGAGGCTTTTTCAAAAAATAAATAAATAAATAAAAAGGAGAAATAAAACAAAAACAAAAACCATGAAATAAGCAGTGAGATAAAGAGGGCGAGAACACAGGGAAATGGGAAAACTCTTCAAAAACTCAAAGGAAGAGAAAAACTAAGGATTTAAAACCACAGAACTTCACAAAGATACGACATTTTAGTTTTCAGAATATTTCGCTTTAGAGTATCGAAACTCCAGGAAAGTGAACACCCCGAAAGGAATATTTCCAAAGTCTCGTGTACATGCTTTATAACAGATATTCATTACCACAGCAAACAGCACAAACACTACGCTACGTACTGAACAGAATCCACTTTGGGGGATTTCCTTACCTGGATGATTGAGCTTGCATCTAAACAGCAAGCAGCACAGATTTCATTGACATTCAGGAAACACAGCATATTTTGCTGTTCGCTCGGACTGTGTAAAATATTTAAAAAGCCTGCGTGGACTTGTGCACCGCCTGAGAAAAAAACAAATGTGTTTCTGTTTTGACGCAGGGCAAGATTCACATCTCTGAAGGATAACTTGGAAAAAATAAAGTGTACTTTCTGCTCCAAGACGACAGAATAAAGTTGTGGCCGGGCGAGTTGCTATGGTGATGACTCCAGAGCATTCAGGCTCTTCTTCATCTTCGTGAAATGTGAGTTTGAACTTCCTGGGGGCTTCTTGTTCCCCGTGGACTTTGATTCATACCAGCCTGCGTTCGCTTGGGAAGCTGACTCGCGATTGTTTGTTGCTATTTTATTATTCACCGCTCTTTTTCATGTTTTGAGTGCCGAATACTTATTCGTAGTTCAGCTCTCCGGTGCTTGAGATGACATAGTGATTCAAAACTTTAATGCAGAACGATTAATGCTTAGGATTTGTGTATTTTAATCCAGGAAACAGAATACAGTAATCATCTCTTTTGTGTTTATTTTTGTTGGATAATTAACACCGAGCACCCTAAACCAAATGTGTCTCTATAATTACACTCTCCTGAAGATGCAGTGAAAGTAAGACATCAGCAATCACATATATACCTCTTATACAGTTTTTTGTGTCCCCTGCAGGACTCAAACGTGGCAGCGTTTTAGTCTGCAGATGGTTTCTGCAAACATTCGTCACATGTAGATGCACAAAGACATCAGCCGAGGTTCACCAATGCTAATAAGAGCTTCATTTATGATTTCATCACCTCTTCTCTGTGCTTTCTCTCTGCCTCAACACTTCAGTCTGGTGGAATCCTTTTATTCCCCTGCAGACATTACACTGGCTTCACATGCTCCCTCAGAAGACGTTAAGAAGCATTTTAAAAAGAAATCTGGTCTCATTTTCCTGTAAGTCAACCTTTGAGGAGGAAGTGCAGCCTTACAAAACACGTAAAAAAAACCAAACACTGCAAACGTGAAATGGAACAGATGCAGATTTTTTCATAAGTCACATTTAGACTCAAGTGCAGAAGTTGTAGGTGAAAAAATCATATTTCATCTGGCGCTCTGAGGTGAAACTGTAGAAAAATCGCTCTTTGCAATTATGAATTATTCTGCTAAAGGAACAAAATGAAAAAACTCCAGCAGAGGCATGTTTTACTCGCAGCCATCTTCCAGAAAGGCATTATAAATAATTGAGAAAGTAATTTACTTATGGTTGCTTCACCAGCATTTGCTGCTGGCTGAAAACAGTGTAACTTTTCAAGAATGGAGAAAGGCAGCTTTGTTTGCAGCAAGTAAGGTCAAGGTGTGCAGAGTTCCCTCCGAGCAAGTAAATCCTTCAATTAAAGGAAAAATTTTAAAATCACTCTAATGAGAGGTTAACTAAGAGCAAATGATAATGAGCTGCTTAAAAGACAAATAATCTGTCAGGCTTAATTACTTGTTGCTTGAAGAAACTATTAAATGAGCAGCTGTGATTTGAAAACTTGCAAAGCAAAAAAGATTTGTCACAAACGTGAGGTTACGCTTCCATCGCCAGGGAAGAGGCATCTGTGGACACCACAGCCTCCAGTTTAGAGAACAACTCAGGGTCGCTGTGGCTCAGTGTATCGAGCAAGACATTTACTAAGCAGGTGGTTGGGGCTTCAATCTCTTGCTGTTCCAGTCTGCATGCTAAAGTGCAAGATACTGAACTACAGGTTGCTCTGTGATGCGTTCAGGTAAGCTGTGTAAAGCACTTTGCATGCTTGAGTAGAAAAGCACTGCATAAGAACTTCTCTGTTGTCTTGAGATGATCAAAATTAGTTCAATGGCTTGTCTGCAGAACTAAATACACAAATGAGGAGCTGGTTTATTTAAAAATAATTAGTCCTACTGTGCAGCCCAAGACACCTGATGGGATTTTTGTTGACAGAGATAAGAAAGAAACTGTCACATTTCACTTTTGGTTTGCATCAGGTGTTATTCTGTGGATGTGGTCAGAGCTGCACTTTTCATCCACGGAGGGGCATTTTTGCCTTGGAGTCTTTATTGTGTTTTGGTAGCCTTGTCATGGTTTGGGGTTTGCCTGGAGTTCCTCTGTGGCCTTTCAGTTTTTTCCCCCTGCAGCTGACTATGGGTGGCTCTTGCTCCGAGCTTCTCACAGTGTTGGAGCCTTCCCTGTTCACGCTTCTTGCTCATCATGCTTGTGGACCATCTGGTGATCAGTGACCGTCAGATTTGCATCAATCAGCATAGTAATCAGGCTACACTAGCTCTCAGAGTGTTTTGATTGCTATTCCTGCACTAAATATTGTTTCTTTGTCTTCTTACCCTAGAATTACTTGTTAAGCAACTCATCTAGAAGAAAAACTTTTCCCAGGATTGACAAGATGGTCTGCATTTAATGAAAAGGGAACTAAGGGAAGTTACCTGCCGGTTGCACCTGCCTGTCCTTCCTCCATTGCTCCAGGTTCTCTGAGGAACCCAGTGCAGTCTCTCTAGAAAACAGCAAGAAGCATGATTAAGATGTTCTAATTACACCTCCGAATATTGTGTAAATAAACTTGTCGACAGCAGTCTGTCTGGTTGTTGGGTTGTGAATTTAGGGCCCAAAACTTTAGAGCCAACTTAGGCTCATGACAAGCCTAATGTTTGTTTCATTGAGCATTAATACTTGCAGAGCAAAAGCTCGTAGCTGTTGCTTTAAATGCACTGGAAATTCTAGGAAATACACTTAGCTCTCTCTCCAAGAAAAGAGTAAATAAGCGTTGTTATAAATAACAATTTGTCCTCAGTGACTTGGCTGGTTAAAGAAAATAGATGAGGTGACTGAATTTAACCCTAGCAGAGGCTACTTTGTGAAAATCTCCAAATCACAACGCTCATGGCAGGGATTTAATGTCTCCTCAACAAGAGCCGACTCAGTGAATATCGCTGTATTAACTAATTAACAAATGTATAAGCCATGTGAGAGGACAATAAGCCACAAAATCCATAAAATCATGGACCTCACTGTGCTGTGCAAGGGCACTTTTCAAGTACTGCTCAAGTACATTTGTGCATGACAGAGAGAGACACCAAGTGTGACAGAGAGAGCAGTAGCAACCTGGTGTGAGGATACTGTTACAGGCCCACAAAGTCCACATTAGGAAGTCAGTGGCAGGTTTGTCAGTGTGACGATCCAGTTGTGCCTCTAGCTGTATTTGTAAAGCAAACATTTATTTAAACAAATATTAGAACATTTGTATTCTGGGATGATGAACTTGAACAGCAAAGTTTACAGTGAAAAGGAGAAGTCTGAAAACAAAATTAAAGATCCCGAAAACTCCTGCAAGAAGCTCAAACAGTGGCTGCATTCAACAGGCCTCAAGCCTAGAGACGGGTCTTTGATTATCTGGAAACCACCAATCAGTGGGAAAGAGCCTACATTCCCCAACTCACTGGTGAGTGGTCACTGGGGGTGAATCACAGTCACTCTGAAATGAATTGCTAAAGCCCAGTCATGCAGAACTAGAGACCGATCAGTGACCTCCTTGGAGCCACAGGTCACCAGCAACAAAACTATATCCCCCAACCCGTTGGTGCAATTTTTACTGTGAAAGGGAGAACAAAATGCTGCTTCATCTCCAACTGAATGGTGGGGAATATTTAATTTCTTATGGGTTTGTTAGCCCTTTAGAGTCATTGAACTCACATGTGAGTCACTGACCCACCCAGCCGTCATGTGATTCTTACTGTCGTTGAGTTGTTGACCTACTCGGTCATTGTGTTAGTCATTAGGATTGCATGAGTCAAGGTGTTGATGGATGGTAAGCTGTCTGGTGAAGGATGCTTAGTGACAGTTGTTCCGGCTTGAGGTAGATGTCTTCTATCACTCCTCCTTCGAATCCTTTTATTAAATAAAGGACTAATAAAATCGCCACTTTTCTCTGGCCAGTTTGTGTCCATTATTGTACTCAAATGAATGTCCTTTGTCCCTGAGATGTAAGTGGACTGACCCGAAAAGTCAGTCCACTTAAATAATACAGAGTAAGCAGAGGTTTTACACATTTCTCTACTGAAAAACCATGGCCATTCAAGTAGCTGAAGAATCAATATATTCTGATGTTAAGTCATCTGTTAGAAACGGATGATCTTGGTGGTGAAAAAATCTCAGGTAAATCCATTATCCAAGAAGGGCTGTTTTATTACAAAAAGTCAATCATGTAAAATTAATTGTCTTTGAACTGCATTTTTCTTGATTTACTGCCACAGCACCACATGCATAAATAAAAGTGCATACACCCAATCCTAAATCACATTCACTGACATCCAAATATATTAATTTTTACTGTTATTCAAGTTGCTTCAGATCTGTCACATTAATTTCTGTATTTCTGTAACAAAAAGCTTGATCTGACACTAAAGGGGGAAAAGGAACAAAAACATATTCAAAATACCTAAGAGCTCTGTGTACACACTGCTGTGCAAAGACAAATAGGATTTTGAGTTCGCTTTGTTATGGTCTGAAGTCAGGTCTGTGGAAATGTGACCAAAACACAAAGAAGCACCTGACCACCCTAATAAGTAATTTTACTGCATGTAATAGTTCTTTAAGTTGTGTACTTATAACTTATCTCAAATCAGCATCTATCACATATATTTAAGTCGTTAGCCTCAGTGAATCACATTTAGTATGTTTTGTATGCATACTGCTTTCAAAATTTGCAGTAAGGTCACCTTTTAGCCATAAATGTAGCAAAATACCAAATACCAAAAGTGCATTTTGTATTTATTGTTTTTTTGAGTTGGTCTTCCAAGGAGGGATGCCACTCTGTTCTACCTCATCTTTTACCTGTGAATAAGAATAATGCACAATGATTGCTTGTTCTCCCTCCCCACTATCCTTGTAGGCACTCAACTCATTCTTCATTATCTTGCAAGAATAAAATGCTGAAGTTTGTCTATTTAACATTACCTCTGTCATGTTTTTCAAACGGACTCAGGTGCAAACCAGGAATCCTTTGCAGGGAAACAGTGATTTTATTTACAGTGAAAACACCAAATGCAGATATATAAAATGTGCAGGGAGGGCTTCAGGACACGCCTCTCTTCTCAGAATTCCACTCCACTCTCCTCTGCAGCCACTCACACTTCCACACACTTCACCACTCTTCGCTCACGGGACTCTCGGGTTTATGGGGACAGGTCCAGGGAAGATCTATATACACAGAGAGCTCAGTTAGCAACAGGTTCAGAAACAAACATATGGATTCAGATTACAAGTGACGAATAGACTGGCGCAGATTACTCAACAATCCAGCGACGAGTAGCACAGAACCGCCATCTTAAATAGGGTTCAGGATTACAGGAGATCAGCAGCAGGTGCGATGATTGGAAGCAGGTGCGTGGGCCAGAGGCGAGAGCTCATGATGAGCACCGCCCAGGCAGAGGAGAGAGAGAGAGAGCACATACAAAACAGAACAAAACATATTGCCTAGCACAGGGCCAGCCGGTGAAACACGGGGACCATGACAACCTCAGCATCACTAAAGGTCTGATGACTCCACAAAGGCTAAGTACCTCCATGCTAGTCAGCTAGAACTGAAAAAGACTTTTTTGATTTGGAAAAAATGAAACATGTTAGCCATAATCTTTAGCACAGGAAACAAGCTTAGTGGAAGGGCCAAAAATAGTAGTCCATAGTCTCCACTGATGACCATGTTGAGGCCTACAGTAACATAATTAAGGGTGTCATTATTACAGTCATATCTATGACATTTGGATAATCAAGCTAGCCATGCAGTGTTACAATAAGCTAATAGCTTTCTGCTCGACCCGATTTTCTATATATGGTCAGGTCCACAATGCCAAATTCAAGGTTTCAAACTTCAATCAATTAACCACACTGTCAGCATCTCTCCTTTATATGGATTTGTTGCTAATGCTGTTGTTTTTGTTCCAGCATTTAGATATTTAGATAATCTTCTCTAGCTTTTGCTAATCGTAAAAATGGCAACGAATAGTTCAGCAACCATAAAAGAGAGCCTTGAGATGTACCTCTGTCATCTTTTGGTTCCTTCCCACTTCTGTAGCTGATTTAGACATTATACTGTATGATATACTAGCTTATGTCTATAAACTCCTGAAGTTTAAAATCCCGTCCAAGAGCTCCTTGGTGTCCTTTTTGCCTTTCAAGTGTGTACAGAGAAGTATGAGTTACATATATGCTAAGATCTTTAAAGCTCTGTAAGGCGTTAGGAAAAAGATCAATCATTCGATCGATAAATGGCACAGATAGATAATTTGTCAGGAACTGATGTCTTCAGCCCTAATGCAGACTCTCTGATACAAAAAAGCCTCTAGAAAACACAGGACTTGCAGACAACCCTTACAACTATTGCTGTCAGAATCCAATTTCCGATGTCCTGCATGGGGGGTATATCACGAAAAAGCCTGCTGTACAAAAAGAACCACGGAGCAAAAAATACAGTTTGCCCTTGAAGGCAAATACCACACTCAGGACAAATGGATCAGTAGAAATATATGGCCGCTTTTTGGGTGAAGAACTGTGAAGCACAGAGGTGAAAATGAAACTGTTTGGGGTGGCTTTGCTACCTGAGGGACTGGCCAGCTAGCAGCCACTGAGTCTGTAATGAATGTAATGTAATGATGTAATGAATTCTGGATCATGTCAAAGAGTGCTTGAAAATAATGAGAAGCTATCTGTCTGAAAATTGAAGTTGAACTGGAAATGGATCTTTCAACAGGATAACGATGCTAATCATGGTAGCAAATCCTCCAAGGAACAGCTCAGAAACAAAAAGAAATCTGAATTATTGTATTGTATTATTGTGGGGGAATCAAATGAGTGCTACATGCATATAATACCCGTCTTTAAGCTAATATATATATATATATACATACATATATATATATGTGTGTGTGTATATATATATATATATACATATATATATATATATATATATATATATATGTGTGTGTGTATATATATATATATATACATATATATATATATATACATACATATATATATATGTGTGTGTGTGTATATATGTACATATATATATATATATATATATATATTTATTACACAAAAACCTTTAAATTTTCAGAAAATATTTCAGTTTCTTTAGGTTGAACTTTTATTAATACAGGTTAGCCAAAGTGATATATGTCATATGTCCAAAAAGTGAAATGTATTTCACAAGGTAAATCTTAAAACCTTAGAATACAATTAAAATTAAAAATGCTTTCTTTCATTATTCATATATATTCATTTAAAATACGCATCTCTTTCCATTTCAATAAATCTAAATCTCACAATCTCATCCACATAAATGCAAATGTACTGCAAGAGGAAAGAGTGCTTGGGCACTGAAATAAATCCACGAGGTTCTCCAATGCACCAAGTACTGGCAAATATATGGAAATCACTCATTGTCTCCTGCCTTAATTACAAAAGCACACACAAAGTGGATGCCGCCAAACCAAGTGTTTACACATAAAGCTCTCTCAGGGATTTTTGTGTGCCAATTGTTTGCCTGCTGAACTCGCAACCACCTCTGCCACATCCTGTAAACTGCTCGTGGACAGTGCTTGTGTCTGCAAATCTCAGCTGTCACCCATACGCTATTGTCATTCATGTATTCATATGCCTCTGCACCGAAAGGGATAAAAAGCTGGGTGGTGAGTGGGTGGCTGGGGGAATGCAGGGACAGGGATTGCAAAGCAATGGGACGACATGAAAAAAGGGCCACACTTGAAAGTGACAGGGTATGACAGCACTAAGCTGTCAACATGCACCATATATAGGACAAAGGTACTACATCATGCTGCTTAATACAAATACAGTTTCTATGCTGTGAGGCCAAGTGATACAATTAGGACTGAGCACAGTGTTAAGTTATTCACAGCAACACATAATTTAGTGTAACTGATTGAATTCATGAATATATTTTGTGGAAATGTGGTTTGTTAATGAACAGCAACTGCAACTGGACAACTGGAGAAGTTCAGCTTATTTATACATTTTTAGTCAAACAAATGTGCAGATTACGCATTATGTGCAGGATTCAATGGGTAATTAATGTCCATGTCTGGGATGAGCTGCTTCTCTGGGTAGAGGAGTTTAAGTATCTCAGGGTCTTGTTCAGTGAGACGGATCGGGGATGCAGACGCTGTACTGCTCTGTTGTGATGCAGAGAGAGCTGAGCATGAAGGCAAAACTTTTCAATTTACCGGTTGATCTACATTCCTGCCCTGTTGGTGATGAGCATTTGGTATTAACTGAAAGAATGAGATCGCATTCCTTCCTTCCTTCGAAGGCTGTCTGGGCTCCCTCTTCGATATCGGGTGAGCAGTTTGGTTATTTTGGAAGGGCTCACAGTTTTTGTGGAATCATTATGGTTTCTTTTTGATATTTTATGCTTGAGATTTAGATTTAGTTTTCCCTTGTGCTTTGTAATGTTCACCACTATGTTGTGTGTTTCACTTTATGGTGCATGGTAGTGTATTTCCATGCCGAATTCCAGTGTTTCTTAGTTTGTATTTGCATTATAAGTCTTTCTCGTTAGTGTTAGCGGGACTAAAGCTGCTTTTTGAGTTTTACATTCATGTATTGTGAGTCCTGCATTTCAATTCAATTCAGTGT
Organism: Oreochromis niloticus; assembly: GCF_001858045.2. Classification (NCBI taxonomy): domain Eukaryota; kingdom Metazoa; phylum Chordata; class Actinopteri; order Cichliformes; family Cichlidae; genus Oreochromis; species Oreochromis niloticus. The sequence continues at coordinate 6,247,954 of NC_031986.2, forward strand.
AATTCAGTTTTATTTATATAGCGCCAAATCACAACAACAGTCGTCTCAAGGCGCTGTATCCCACATAGCAGACAGGTCTGACCCGGATCTGGTGTCAAGCCGGCACTGCTGGCTGACTTCGGGCATGGTAAGTGGTATGTCATCCAGATATGGGCCAAGCCTGGTGTAGATGGCACTGTTTATGTGATGGCATGCCACATCTGACCCGATTATGGTTTGGTGTATGTGGCCCAGGCTCATAGAAAACAGGTCTGCCCCGGATCGAGCATCAAGCCTACAATAATACATACAGAGCAAAACACAGCAATCATATGACCCCCTATGAGCAAGCACTTTGGCGACAGCGGGAAGGAAAAACTCCCTTTTAACAGGAAGAAACCTCCGACAGAACCAGGCTCAGGGAGGGGCGGGGCCATCTGCTGCGACCAGTTGGGGTGAGAGAAGGAAAACAGGATAGAAGACATGCTGTGGAAGAGAGACAGAGATTAATAACAAGTATGATTCAGTGCAGGAGGTCTATTAACACATAGTGAGTGAGAAAGGTGACTGAAGAAGAAACACTCAATGCGTAATTCATTTGGGTCCTACCCTGCCTGCCACAGTGGAACCTGACACTAAACCCATATAAGTTGTCTGCCTTAATTAGAAGTCTTCCATGTGAGGAAATGCAATACCTGGAGTTTCATATGATTACCTACACGATCCTCATGAGCGTCCTCAATTTGGAAAGTTGCTGCTGTAACTGTAAATTCATACATTTTTCATAACTATTAATTGTTGCTGACACAACCAACAGTAAATCACAAACTATGCTTTTATATCACAGCTGTCAGGACATTTTATTGTGGACTGCTCTGTCTAACCATATCACTTTAATCAGTCTATCTTTTTCCCAGGTAGCTAGGTAATGGTAAAAACACATTTATGGTACCAGAATTTACTGTTGTCAGATAAATTATTACACAGAGAAAATCACTAAATCATCAATAGATATGCAAAATATGCACATAGCTAGACTGATTCAGTTGTTGATTTCTTAATGCGTTTCAGCACTGGTTTTCTTCACTCACCTGCAGAGACCTGTGGAGACCAGCGCATAGGCTGCAGGCCTGGATGTACTGTCTACATGGGCTGTCTCTCACCCTTTGTTGCTTGTCATGTGTTTCTTTGGTGCATTATGTGTTTTTTCATGTGCTATGTGCAGAGGTGTTTTTTTCTGTTCTCAAACTGATCTCCCTGTTGGAGCTCAGTCTGGGGGGAGTTATTTTTTCTCCTTATATTTCCTCATGTGGTGCATTTTCCATGTTATACCTCTCTGACCTGTCTTCCCCATGTGATGTTTTTGTGTATTGTATGTATGGTCGAAGGTTACGATGGCGCTGCCATTGCGTGCAATAGGTCGGCAGCCTTAACATGAAATTTCCCCTTGTGGGACTAATAAAGGTATATCAAATATCACTCACTATGGGTTTATAAACCATTCTGCATTTAATCATTAGTTATTATTGATCTCTGGCTCTCTTCCATATTATGTCTTTGTCCTGTCCTCCTAACCTCACCCCCAACCGGTCATGGCCGATGGGCACGTCTCCATGAACCTGGTTCTGCTGGAGGTTTCTTTGTGTTAAAAGGGAGTTTTTCCTTCCCACTGTCGCCAAAGTGCTTGCTCATAGGGGGTCATATGATTGTTGGGGTTTTCACCATTTTCTCTGTATTATTTTATCTTACAATATAAAGCACCTTGAGGTAACTGTTGTTGTGATTTGGCACCACATAAATAAAACTGAACTGAATAATAATGTAAAACTGCTTTTTTGCCCTGGGCAACACTTCTTTGCACATAAATCTCTTAAGAGGTCAAGCAGGGTTATTTTCCTTAAGAACGTCAGGAACCGAGGTGTATTAATTGAACGAAACTAATAATAAAACTTTAAAATGCATTCTGGTCTCCCACTGCAGACCAGGTTATAAAGACTTACATGTAAGAACAATTGGGCGGCACAGTGGTGTGATGATTAACACTTTGACCTCACACCAAGAGAGTCCTTGCTTTGAAATTGCCAGCTGGCTGGGGCCTTTTTCTGTCATGTTTGGCCACTCCCTGTTCTCTCCATGTACTCCAGCTTCTACTCATGGTCCAAAGACATCCATGTCAGGTTAACTGGTGATTCTAAACTGGCCATATGAGTGAATGGTTGTCTGTATCGCCCTTTGAGAGCTAGGATAGGCTCCAGCCCCACTGCAGCTGTGAAATGGAAAAAGAGAGTTTCAAGATAAATCTGAACAAGCAGCTAAAGAATGCATTCTCACATTAGAATGTTTTTTTTTTTGTTTTTTTGCTACCATTACATTAGATCTTAATCACATTATATATTTCTCTTCATTCTTATTGCTCCAGTCTGTGCTCCTTTGTGTAGGCTTCATAAATCAAACTTGTTATCAAAGGCCTGAATGGTGTACATTTGTCATGCTTTTGGAGGCATTTCTCATCAGTTTTCAAAGGCAAAACTATGAAATGTACACTGCAGGAGAAGATCCCTGAGAAACACCTTGTTAGTCTCATCCTGAAAACAAGAGCTTTGCACTTAGGTAATACTTACTGTAATTGGCAACACTGCAGCAGAAGGTACGTAAAAGATACCACAGAGATAATGGAACTCTTTTCAATGTTGCTTGTAGCAAGGACAGGTTGGAGGAACAAGCAGGTGAAATCTGCACTTCTCCTGCTAATTCACATCCTAATGTTAATGTTTGCACCAGTATCCAAAATACATTGTCAAGAATGACTACTGATTTAAGTTCCGTTACTAATCTTGGTTGATAGCAGTTTTCTCTGCTGCATGGTAGATCAACACAAGAATAAAGCCAGATTTTATACACCAGGCTTATTTTATACATATCAGCAAATGTTTAACACGGAGTCGTCAGATGTGCCTATCTCATCTGCCTTAATCACAGGGTGATGGTGCAAAACTGTCCAGAGATCTTGAGTTTTGTTGGTGTTTTGTTGGTGTTGGGAAAGGTAAAAACCTGCATAAATGGATAAAATCTGCATAAATATAGAAATATACCCGAGTCACTTATGTAACAGATTGAGTTTTGAAGTGACTTGATTTGCAACTTGGAGCTCTACGTATTTTATATTATATATCGACTCTTTGGCCACTTTGTTTGGTAGTTGTTGCACCAAGTCACTGCATTTAGACATTGAATTGGAAAGAAAATATAACTGAGTGTCTTTCAACATGACATGGCTATTGGTGCCACACAGGCTGGTCGTTAACTGGGATTTTCTCATACAACAACCTAATGACCAAAAAAGAAAAATATATGAGTGAGCTGCATTTCTTTGGGGGGATTTTTTTTGTGTTGATGCCAGAGGTCAGAGGAGAATGGTCACAGATGAAATGATGAGTGTTGATTTGTACTGCAGTATTTGGATTGTATGCTGAGAATTTGGTTTTAGTCATTTGGTTCAGTTATTCTTACATTTTTATTTGTATGAACTTTGTGTTTCTTCTTTCACTTGTGTTTATTTAAATGATCTGTGTTTTCAAAGATTCCAAAGTGGGTGAATAGTCAATATGCTTCATTTCATTTTCTGCCCACTGTTGAGTGCTTTCATTACATAAGATATTTCAGCTGACATCAGAAATGTACCACTGAAAACTTGAAGTGTTTAATATCCAGCATTTTGCTCATGTGTTCTCCAGTATGTGGGCTTTTACAACATGTTTGGGTAGGCAGGCTATAATCTGAAAACAAAAAACTCTTCTTTTAATGATGTATAGAATTGCTTTGGAAGTTCAAAGTTAAGTAGAATATGTGTAAAAATGACATATTTATCTGAATGTCATGAATGTCTGACTAGTGGTTTATCATTGAAAAACTGTCATTATTGGCAGCTTCTTGAGACACTCAAGAAGACAGAATGTATTGTATTTAGTTTCATATGTAAAGCTTAGTTGAGTATGTTCCACAGTAAGAATTGTGTGGGAGGTGTGAAGGTTTAAAAATAAGCTGTGTTTTCTAACTAAACGGCTAAATTGAAACTGTTAGAATCTCTATAAAAATGAGTCGTTCATTTGCTAATGTAAAGTTAAACTGGAAGATTGAATTCTATTTTCCAAAATTGTATTTGATGTTTTTTTTTTTGGTTTTCTTTAATTAAACAGGTACTGGTATGCCATCTGGACCACCTGCCTTTCCAGTCTTCATTTCCTTCATAGCCACCTTTATTTCCCTCCTTACTAATTAGCTGCACTTCATTATTCACAAGTTTCCTTCCATTCATGCTCCTCTCTCATTGTCTTCATTCACCAGCTGCTCAAACTACTCCTTTTATCTTCTCAGCACATTAACTCGTTAGGAGATGTTTGTCTCTGTCCCTAATCATTCTAACCTGCTGCACATTCTTTCCATTTTGGTCTCTCTCCCTGGCCAACAAGTTGTTTTCTCCTTCTTTAGTGTCCAGCCTCACATACAACTCAATATGAGCCTTTTCCTTTGCTACTTCCCTCTTTGCTCTATGCCTCCCAGTATTCCTGTAGACTTTCTTCATCTCCTTGACCATCCCACTTTTTTATATATTATCATATTCCTATCCATTATTCCTATTCCACCAAACAACTTCTTGGCAGTTTCCCTCACTTGAGCTGTTTTCACCAACCACCCAGAGTTTTACACTTTATTCTTAACACCATACCTATCAAACACCTCCTTGTCACCTACATGTCTACTGAAATTCACTCCAGTCACCAGTCTCTCTTCCTGGGGACAATCTCTACCACTTCACCCAACTTCCATCAGAATTCCTCCTTTTCTTCTGACATCCAGCCTTTACTATCTCCCTTCAACAATCAGCATCAAACCTTGGGTTACCAGCTGCAAACTCATTATCCTGTGTAACCTTCACCTCAACGACACAATTAACATACTCTTTCTTTAAGGTTACTCCTACTGCATTTTGCTTCTTGTGCTTCCTACCATTGTAGAACAATTTGAATCCAATTCCAGTGCTCCTGGCTTGGCTTGCCTTCCACCTGGTCAACTACACACACGATATACCTCTACCTTTCTTCTCTCCATCATATTAGCCAGCTCTCTTGCTTTACCAGGCATAGTGACTACATTTAAATTCCCCACTCTCACAGCTACACTCCCCCGAATAGCCCGCTCCTCTTTGACTGCTAATGATGGAATTACAATGATATTGGTACAGATTGTCAATTTCTTATATTGTAACATTATCAACTGAATGATAACAAAGTTTGTTTTGTTTTTGGTTAATTAAGATTTACTGCAAAAAAAAAAAAAGAAGACATTTTAAAGGAGAAAAATGCTCCACTCTTTGAAATTGTGAGGCATTTATTTTTTCATTTAGTTTTTATTTAATTTTCAGTTCTGGACACGACAGCATGACCGCATGTACAATACAACACTGAACAAAGAGTTTTCTAGAGCAATTTCAACACATAAACACACTTTTCACACTTTCCAAGCTATTAACATTTCCCATTCTGCACATCCCTCCTCTCCTGCTTCCCGTTGAACATGTTTCTGCTAAGGGGACCTATTACTCTAATTACCAATCTTTTTTTGTTATCCTCATGCACAGATATAGCTTTGCATTATCCAAGCTAGATTGTGGGGCATTTTATCTCATGTTTTTTTATGCCTTATGCTTTCCCAGTTTCCTCTGATTGGCCAGCTTTCAAGGGCAGCATCCAGTGCTTTGTAAACATCCTTCTTGTTCCATTTGGTGGTCAGCTGCCAATTTTTTTAATATAAATTATTCATTTTCTCTTCAGTTTGCAGCTTGAGCATTCTGCTTTCAGCGATTAATTTTATGTATGTTTACCTCAATTTTTAATCCTTTGCTACACATGAACAACAACCATTAATACATTACACATATGACATAAAGTAAGGCAAAGAATAACAGATCCCCTTTCATTCTTAGCAGGTAGCTGAACTTCTGCATTGATCAACTATCTCCGACCATCTCATACCGTTGTTTCCCTGAAGGATCAGCTTTACATTATAGCATTCTTGCTAGCTATTAGCAAGGTTTTCACCAAACATTTGTGTTTTCTCTATGTATCACCTTCTAAACAGCTGGTTATATATTATACATGTAAAGCTTTAGTTTAGTTAAACATGAGAATGGTTGACCTCTAAGGTGCCGCAAAGCCTCTAAAACTGCTGCTGAGTCGCTACAGTAGCTGCTTTTGATTTGGTGAGTTAGAAAGAGAAACTAGCTAGATATTCCCAACCCAACTGTTGCAGTTTGTGCTGCAGAGATTTCAGGCAGATTCACATTTTCTGATATGCACTCACCACCAGTCCTCAAACAAGCAGAATAAGTGAATAAACAGTCCTCACCTCTTTCATTAAAGCTCTCACATTAGGAAGTGTATAAAGAGATATGGATTTTTGGGGCCATTTATTGTACACTTTGAGGTTTTTAATTACATAGAAAGATTAAAAACTTGTACTCCTTTCTCCTTTCTGTAGTATAAGAAAGTGTAGTGGGGAAAACATTTACCCGGTTTATCCGAAACAACACAATAATTAATTAATGATCAATTATGTCATCCTAAGGGGAAAAAACAATATTTTACTTCATTTCCATTAAAACTTTTACTTGTGGCCAAATATGGTAGTTCTCATTCAAAAGCCATAATATGAAGTGGAAGAAAATCATAAATAAATAGGTTAGTGATAAAATAGCATTAATATTAATGATAAGATCAATGATTAATTAATACAACAATAAAATGATAATAATACTGGCACCAGAGAAAGAGATGCCCTGAATGACTGAAGATGAACAACAATGGAACCAAAATCCTTCCATTCGCTGTAGGTTAGCAGGTCTTCATTATTTAGCAGTCTGTCTCCATCAAAACGTTCACCTTAAGTAAACTCTGAACATAAAGACAGTATAATATGTACACAGAATTTATATTTCAACAGTTTTCCCACTAAAATGTCCGTCCCAGCTAGCGAACAAACAAAGCCACACAAAGAGCACAGGCACTTGATGTTCTTTTCAGGATGCAACAAAGCAGATGCTGCCAGTTAAACCGGAGTAAAAGAATGTCACCAAAAAAGAAACTTCACATTCTGCAACCATGCACGAAGAATTTAAAGAAGACCTTTGAAAAAGGCCTCTAAACAAGGGCATGAATATTACTCAGCACATGACTCACACCATAATAAGAGTGACAAACAGAAGATTAAACAGGGAAAAAATAAAACAGATGGCACATACACTGTAACCACAGCCACTGATGCGACCACCCGGCCCTCCTCGAGGCTTAGCAGGTGCCGGTGGTGCTTACAGTGGTGTAGCTGAACTTGGACATTGAGGTCGCCATCGATGCGCCCATGGAGGTGGCGTTAATGCCGTCTTCCCCACCTTCCCTCCCGCTGCACCAACAGCACTTGCGGCAGAGACGGTTGCGACCGCAGCAGGCAAAAGTGGACAGCAGAGCCTTGCGAAAACGTGTGTTCATGAAGCAGTAAATGATGGGGTTGACACAGGCCGATGTGTAGGACAGGAGGTGGATGAAAGAGATGGGTGCTCCCGAGAGGGCTTTGGTGACAGACTTCATGTCAAAGGCTTTCCAGGTATTGACTGTGAACAAGGGCATCCAGCAGATGAAGAAGAGTGCTACGATCACCATCAGCATGCGGATGACGCGCCTCTTAGCCTGCAGCTTAGCCTCGGAGGTGTTGCTGCGGGCGCGCTCAGTCTTGACCTGCACGGTGCTAGATGAGGCAGAGAGGGTGGGAAGCTCGACAGAAGAGGAGGGCTTTTTGGATACCTGGATGTAGCAGCCATCATCATCGTCATTCGGCCCTGTCAAAGGTCTTTCTACACCATTTTTCTGGGCTGTAGAAGTACAGGGGGAAAGCGTAAGTTTGAGTCGTCTTAAATCAAGTGTCATTAACAGAAACAGGTAACACATGATTACAATACATCTTGGCTTCCTCCAGCTGACACGGCTGCAGACAGTTAGAAACACCCCTCCTTCCCTCACTAACAACTGAAGTGGTTAAATTTCATAACACTGAACAAACCCTTTAGGAGGAATTTCAGGGGTCAATAAAGCTCCTGTTTCAACAACACTGAAGTATTAAACAGTTATCATAAATGCTATCCTGGCCAGCACACGTTAACATTACCTGTTTAGCTATTAGCAATTACCCGGTAGCCACATTAGTTACCTGTTATCATAAACATAGTGGCTAGCAGACTGTAATTAGATAGGAGATGAATAATTAATGCAGGCTGTATGTGTCACAGATGAGTTATTGAGCCCTGACAAAATGGATTACGAACCCATGGAAAACCAGAGCATTCTCATTCCCAATGTAACACACGATCCAGCCGTGTATTCCAGCCCTAATCCAAACCTTAACCCTAACCTTAACCGTATCAGATAATGTTTTCCAAAGTGATTCATGATGAATCTACACATGTGTTCATTCCAAACGGTTCTCATGTTTTCGAAAAGCGTAACATACCGACGTTTTGCCAGAGTTTGGAGAATTAATTTCACTATTTGTTTATTCGTAGGTTCTAAAATATATTCTACCTCATGATCTTTAATGAAATAATCTAAGTAATTTGTAAAATGAATAAAATTGTGGCTAGGATAGGCTCCACCCCTCCCTGCAACCCTGAATTGAATAAGTGGAAGAGAATGGATGGATGGATGAAATAAAATTTCTAAACTTAATCTTAAATACTTATTTTGTTAAATCTTACCCTCAAACACTCTCCGTATATATAACCCATGTGAACAAGAACTAGTCAACGGCGGGGATGACGAACTCCCTTTTAACAGGAAGAAACGTCAGACACAAACCAGCCTTTCCTCTGCTCTTAATCATGGATTAGCAGGTGTGTTTGGGTTTACTTCACATGCAGTGTTGGGTGTAACGTTTCCAAAGTTAAGCATTAATGACATTAGATTTCTCAGTAATGTAACAATGTAACAAATTGCTTGGAGCACTTTAGCCTTCATTTCTGCTTGTTCACACTTCTACAGTGGAAACAATGTGGCGATGGCTTTGAAAGGTTCATTTGCATTCTTACACTCTTTCACCTTTTAAGAACACGTGAATGAAACAGATTTAAACAAAAAGACTGTGATGCCAACCAAAATGTAAAACCTGATTTGCAGCGCACCATCTGCTAGTGTCTGAAAATTGCATATTTATCCTGTAGCTTAAAATAACCCTAACCCAACTCTACACGATTAAACACCATGTGGAATTCCATGCAAGGATGGACGTTTATTTTGCTACGATCTATTTTCTAATTTTACTTTAGTAATAAATTACCACCACTACTGAATTCTGTTTCACATGTTCTCCACCTTGATGAATCACACTCAAGACTGGACTCCATGGAAACTGGTGCTGCTGATACACACAGTTATAGCAGCAGTTATAATTGACCTAAAGTGACTGTATTTCAGCTATAACAGATATATATTTTTCTGTTTCTGTTTAAATGGAAAATATCAGCCGCAAGACAACAACTTGAGTGGTTCCAAGGACAGTGGAGTATATTTTTGGATGGAACAGGTGCAGAACCTCCAGGTAGCAACAAAATATGTCATTCTCTGCTTGAGGCAGATTACACAAATGTCCCTTTGTATGTGTGTAGAAATATTTATTTGCTGCTGTTGCCTGGAAATGACAGTGTGGTATCTAAGTGCATAACAATAAAACTCAAATAGGCACATGTTTATTTTCACAATAGCATATGTCTTATATTTACTAGCCATTTATAGTCGGGGAACATTTACTGACCCTTCTGATCATTTCCTGCCTTCCACATGAAATTTACGGCAGCCCCATTTGGGTCTGGAGAAAGTGATTTTTCATCTTCACTACAAGTTAAATCAATGCAAACAACAATCCTTTCACAATTGGATTAAATGTATAATGGATCTCACCGGTGGCCTCCTTGCTCTGGCCCAGCTCAAACTGAATGCCCCGGTAGAGCTCTCTGGAGATCAGACCGTAGGCTATGCTCATCACCACTCCCGGGATAAAGAACAGAATGAGCAGCAGCAGCACGTACCTGAAAACAGCCAGAATGGAATAAGAAGGGTGTAAAAATCACAGATTTGCAACTAAATCAGTCCTCAAAGCTGCAGAAAACAAGCTGAAAAATTTGCTTTTGAGCGTAACAGTTTTTCTCTTTGCCTCTGTATTGCCATGCACATCCAGGAGATGGGCTAAAGGCCCTACAGATGCTTGACTCCTCTGAACAGTTATCTTTACCCCCTTTGCTTCTTAGCAAAGTGTACTGCAGCATCTCAGGTCAGTTCTGCAGCTCCTCTCTGCAGACCATCACCCCCCTCAGCACCCCGCAGTGTAACCCACCTTTACACTCTGGTTTTTTGAGCTGTTTACCTCTGGGGATCCTCTTGATGCTGCAGCATTTGCATATATCACCAGTACTTTTTTTATAATGCCGCAGCCTTATTGGAAGATCAGAACAACAGTATGAAGTTTTAACTTACTTACTGTAAATGAAGACCAACTTGCATAATAATTACTACAAATTCTTTCCTTAAACACCTTTTTAAGATCGGCTCAAATGCATGACACGGCAGGGCTTTGCACCATGCTTTTTTGGTGCCAAAAAAATTCAGTGTCAATATCCCAACATATGTAGATTAGAAGATCATAGTGTAGAGAGTACTGTTTTTGTTTTGTCATCAATTAGTACAAGTTTGAGGATCTTAAGACATGTCTGAAAAACACTGTAAAAATACAATCCTTAGTTTGATAAGTTGGCGTTGAAGAGTCCTGTCCATACAGGACTATGTCATCTGCATAAAAATGCATTTTATATGTTTAGTTTTGCTTTACTTACAAAAAGACTATGATCACATCTCACCCAGCAAAAACTTGTTCAAAAGACAATTTTCTCAGTTTCTAAACATTTTCTACAGGTAAAAGCCAAAATATCAAATATTATAAAAGTTATAAAACTATCCATCCATTCTTAAGGCCATGGGTGATGTCCACAACATTGTCAACCACTATATACTGCCAGGTATAAAATATAGCACATTTGGGTTAAATCTTTTTTGTAGCTCCAGCACTGTGAAAAGATATTTGCCTGCTTCTTTATTTCTTAGATTTTTGCACATTTGCCACACTAAAATATAAATCATTTCCAAAGCATCTCAATCTGATTTGACTCTGACTTTGACTAGGCCACTTCAAAACCTTCATTTTGTTTTTCAAACCATTCACACCATTGCTGGTGTATTTCAGATCATTGTCCCACTGCATAACACAAGTGTACTTGAGCTTCAGGGCATGAACTGATGGCTCAGTATTCTCCTTCAGGAGAATCATTTACATGATTGTCTGATAGAGAGCACAAATCATGGTTCCATCAATTATAACTAATTTGTACCAAGTCCTGAAGTACAGTAAGAAAGCAGCCCCTGCCCACTACCACACTGCCACCACCATGTCTGACTGTTGGTGTGAGTTTTATGCCAAATGATGCAAATGTCCCAAAAAGCTCATTTTTGGTACTGTTCAATTTTTGTCTCGCCAGTCCACAGAGTATTTTCCAAGATGTTTTTTCCCCTCAAAGATGTGTTTGGGTTCTTTTCAGTCAGCAGTGTTTTTCTCCTTAGAACCCTCCCATGGATGCCATTTTTGCTCAGATTCTTTCTTATCGTTGAATCATGACCCTAACTGAGGCAAGTAGTTCTTTGGATGTTGTTCTGAGTTCTTTTGTGACCTCCTGGATAAGTCATCAACGTGGAGTTGGAGTACTTTTGGTACACGACTCCTGGGAAGGTCGCCACTGTTTGAATTGTTTTCCATTTTTGGATCAAAGCTCTCACTGTGGTTCACTGGACTTAGAAATGCCTCACCAAAGCCTCAGAGATGTCTTTCCCTTTCCTCACTGATAGATATCAGTGGCATGCTTTTCAGTTGTTTCTTTAGGTTATGACACGTGTTGCAGTTGCAAAACTGAATTTTGTATTTAGTCAGGCTATGTTTGTATTTAAATGTGACAAAAGGCTGCAACTACTTTTTAACACTGTTTCAACTGCTATATTTAAACAACATATACATAATTCGGGGTTAAATTGAGCACAGTGCCACAGTGGTTTGCCTCACAGCAACAAGAGTTCAATTCCACTATCAGGCCAGGGCTTCCTCCACAGTCCAAAGACATGCAGTTAGTGGGGATAAGTTTATTGGAAACTCCAAATTGCCCATAGGTGTGAATGTGAGTGCGAATGGTTGTCTGTGTGTTAGCCCTGGATAAGCGGCAGAGAATGGATGAGCCTGTTTTGAGAGGTACTGTAGCTGTAAAGATGAGATCCAACCCGTAGATACTATAAGGATAAAAGGCTGAATTTGGTGAGTAAATCTAATCAGCATCAAACTGCCTAGTACAGTATTTTCACAAAATGTGATTAGGCCTACTTCAATTTGTTCTGCAAGACATTTCACAAAAAACATAATTCAGCAGCACAGCACGTATAGATTCAATATCTGACTTAAAAACTTTAAAACGAATTAGGACAATGGATATGGTGAGCAGTCCTAACTTTTGAAAATAACCTAATCTTCCTCTCCTGTGCGCGACACTAAGAGTGGGAAACTCAACATTTGCTAGCAGGCACGCTGTGCAACAAACTGCACCGACAGTTTGTATGTTTGGTCATGTTTGTCAAGCTGTTTGAAAAGTTCCAGTGGAAAGAACTTGGCACCTAAAAAAAATTAAACACTTACGCTCGCTTCTCTTCAGTAGCTCTTATCTGGATGCTGAGTATCATAGCGTGACTAAAACGTTTTTTTACATTTGCATCATGAATGCGTCGCTGGGAAGAGAAGGCCAAATGAATGCACTGTAAGCAGCCTGTGGGCTAACAATGTTTTCTTATTACTGTGCAAGTGTTTCCATACCACCGCTGGAAGCAACAAGAGTCTGCAGCACAAGTAAGAATGGATTTATTCGACAGTCATTCACATTATTAACCTGTCTACAAGATTCTATTGCTCACTAATCGAAGGGGCCGTGTAACACACCCAAAAAAAGATTCTAGGTCTGACCAACCGTCTCAGCCGTGGGCAAAAAGATGACACTCAATAAAATTCTAAAAGATAATTTATTGACAACTAATCAAAAGATAAGAGTCCAGTGCCCCATTTATGAATCAAGTAAAAACACACAGTCCGAAGGCCAGAGCCAGCTATGCCACACTATCAGTTGCACTCCACGTGTTGACTTCAACAGGGTTAGCAGTTGTCCTCTAAGACCCACCACCCTGCAAGTAGATAGCCAGTGGTCACTCCAGCCTCTGCAACTCTGCTGCCTTTAGGCTGTGGCATATAATAGGCCCTGACCTGCACAGAGAGACAAAATGACACATTCGCTATAGATTTCATAGCGCAAAACCCATCCATCCCAAACATATCCGATTTCATCACATAACATACCTGCACAGAGAGACAAAATGACACACCAGTGTTTGTAGTGTGGCCTATAAGTAGACCAGTGTATCAGTGCAATCAAGTACACCTGCCTCTAATTAGTCCAACCCCATTCCAGCCATTGGCTCACCAAAAATGTGACAGACACACACACACACACACACAACCACTCCCAACACAGTGCAACTTCACACAATAATATGGAGCTGAATTAACACAGGCACATTAGTCTACCATGTTACAGCCAGAATGCCATTCTGGATCATTTCAGCCCAGTTTAACACTTGCTTATAATTGCAATGGGATTAAAAAGTCCCAAACACACTTATGTCTCAAGCATGTCTAATACTCAGTACCCCAGTACTGCTAAACAAAAACTAGCTGGAAAGCTGTCTTAAGTGAAGGGTAAAGTGACCTTAAACAGCTTGTTTCAGACCGTCGACGAGTCGAATGACCATTAGATAAATAAGCTACTAGTGCTGTCCGAGTAAAAGCGTGTAGTTGTAAATGAGCATTTAGCACACATCAGCTGTTTGCTGCAGTTAGATAACTTGGTCATTTGAGATTCATAGCAAGAATCTCCACTCAAACCACTGAATAACGCCAATGATTTGAATTGTGTTCTACTTTAAATCAGTGTGTGAGAGTTAAATATTAGAACTTTCTGTGTGGCTCTTATGCTGCTGATGAAAAGGCTGTAAACTATTAAACCCAGAGTGTCCGGTTTGTACGTAAATGTGCACATAACATATACAAATACAGTTAAAAGATTATCTAATTATTGGGGATGTTTTCAACCGATTTAGTCTGGGTATACGAATGTCTTCTAATCACAGACAAACAATACCAATCCCAGCTTTCTGCAGTGCTTAGATTGGTGGCACATCAAAGAAAAAGTTATGAACTGAGTGTAGAGCAAAAAAAAAGAAAAAAGCAGAGCAAAATGTTGACAGAGGAATTTCTGAGTAGTGCAAAAAGATTCAAAGGGCTTAGAGCCTCTGTCAGCTCTGTCACAGTATCTGACTGCGGAAACCCCTCCGCACATATTCTGTGTAAGTCCTTCGACGCTCTGGAGCTTTGTTTGAAAGCTGCTGAGTCTTCACACCTGGGACTGGAAAACCAGAGACTGTATTAGTGAATCGAATGAACGAATGTGTGTATTAGAGAGAAAGGAGAAGGTGGCGTGTACAAGTAAAGCAAAAACAGAGCACGCACAAGCAAGGTAATAAAACTGGACAGATGTTGCGTAGATGCAGCCAGATCTCCCGTTTGATTGGTAGTAATGAGAGAATGCTCTTTTTAACCGCCGGTGTCTGCGGTGCACATCAGTCAGCACATAAAAGCAACAGCACACAGGAAGAGGCCATGTTTCATTCATTGTCTGATATTCTAATGTCTGCTTGGGCAACTCTGTGAACTCAGCACGTCTCATTAAAAAAAATAAAAGAAAGGCATCTATCAGCTGGCAGTTTGATACTGTGGAAAATCTGTTAGACAAAAGCTGTGTGGAAGTGATCACGCGGGAGTGTGGAAACAGCATTTAAAAACAGCAGTAGTGGATCTGCGCTTGTTTTGCCTCAAAGGGAAAACCCAGATGGGGAGAGCTGAAGCAGAGGGAAAAAACATGTTGAATATTCATAGCTACCTCTTTTCCCACATCACCTGAAAGCAACATGATTATCAAGCAGGAAAGATGCGTTTGGCTCGCATTAATCATCAAAGAAAATGATGATGCATATGTCATACATTTCCTTTGCACTTTTAATTTCCAGTCCTGTTCAGTCAGAGCTGGAAAGCACTAACTCAGCTAATAGTGCACCTGCTGGAGGGTCGCCAGAAAGCAGGAGGGTCTCTTTTAATGTTAAAGGCTTTATTATTCAGACCATAAAGTAAATGAGCAAAGCATAGCAGTTACTGTTCAGAAAATAAAACACTGATTGGATAAAGTCAGACTAGGTGTTCACAGCACCGAAAACTTGAAAGTGATCAGAAACCAACACATGTAACAGCAGCATGTAGTCAAGTCAAAAGTTCTCCAACCAAACTAAACGACCGACTCTATAAAGGAAGATTCCAACCTACATGTTTCAGGGTTCAGCTCGCTTGCTTTTCATTTGCTCTGCGTGGCATTTTTCTTTTCTTTTGAAACCAAAAACTCTGATGTTATAATGACAATAACCGAGGCAATTCAATATTAAAAGAAACCATTTTTCTAAAATGTAACTGCAGGTCACTCTGGTGACCCGTGTGCCCCATCTCTTGCCTAATGACAGCTGGGAAAGGTTTCAAGCAGTTGAGGAATTGGTTGGATGGTTTGATGGATGGAGGTCATAATAACAGCTTGCATTAATGACTCATTCAGTTGGATTCCAGAGAAGGCAATTAGAGGCAATTTTTTAAAAAACAAAACAGATAAATTGTAGAGCTATTTGAGCCAATCCGAGACCCTGGCAGTATATCCTAAAACAGATTTACAATGAAACAAAGAGCCCTTTTGAAATGTTTAAAAGTTGCATTTACAATGCAGCACACAGTCATAAATGATCAATGATTTTCAAGCTAATTTAATATTTGTGAATGATGGAAAATATAGTTTAAAAGCAAACATTTTCCCTCAAACACATTCTCGCCAGGTGATGACATGCAGGTCAACGTGATCAGAGCTGACGCTTTAGACTGTGGTGTAAGGTCACGTCTATACTGACCTTACACCAAAATGCTGAAGCCCCGAATAGATTTTTACTCATAACATGGTGTATGGATTTTCTCTGCCATCAGTTACAGTGAAATATGCTGTGTTAGGCAAAAGACACCTGCTGCAGACAGATCATCTACAGGCACAGCACCGATGATGAGGCTGATGATGATTACTGTTTTAAATGCATGAATCCTTTCAAGTAAGCACACAATATTTAGTCATATAGCACTTCACAGACAAGAGTCAAAGAGTGCTTTACAGTTTGCAGTGTTTTAAAGGTTGGAGTCACTAAAAATGTCTGGCATCATTACCATCTTGAGGGTTGTTTTTGGCAGTTTTCCCTTTGGGAATAGCCTTCAAAAATCCTTAGCATATCTCACGGCTCTTTATTTTTGCCCATTTGTATACTATAATCGATCCCACAGAGGCTGATGCTCCAGAATAACAACAATAACAAGCCAAATTTATTGCTTTTTAATTAGCACAGCAGTTTTCAGTTGTGCAATCATGATCAATTAGGCCTTTCACATAATCAAATAGCATTAGGGAACCCAATGTGTCACTGAAAAAAGGAGTGATGGGTGTTTCTAGGCCTACACAGATTAAACCATTCAGTCATTAAACCATTAATGATTTTATGATGATTGATTACATCTGTCTGTTTTCTTAGCCACTTACTCAATCCAGGGTTGTTGGGGTTGGATGGAGCTTGTCCCAGCTGTCCCTAGGCAAGACCCAGGGTACGTCCTGGTCAGGTTGCTAGTCCATCAGAGGGCCAACACAGACACAAAGAAACCATTCACGCTCACATTTACACCTACAGCTGATGTAGAATAAGCAGTTACATGGATGTCTTTGGATTGTGGGAGGAAGCACGCGGCGCAAACCCATGCAAGCGCAGGGTGAGCATGGATGCTCCACACAGAAAGGCCCGGCCAGCTGGCAGATTCAAACCCTTGCTGTGAGGCAACAGCGCGAACAACTGTTCCACTGTGTCATAATCATTATTTTCCATTCACAACAATTTTGGTCAATTTAATTTTATATTAGAGAAAAAAATATGCTTTTCTTTCAAAAATGAGGACATCTGAAAATGATCCCAAGCTTTCCAGCAGTAGTTTATGTTAACACAGATCAAAATGTGACTCTTCAAAACGGCTACAAAGGATATTTGTTCAGCTTTATTTATATCTCAGATTTTAGTGGGAGGATAAGGTCGAGAATTTAATACATCTTCAAATTGTCTCTAAGGTTGTGGATTTAAGCTGTATGGTTATGCATCTGAAAATTACTAGAAAAAAACAGAATTAACAAATTAAATTGCAAGAGTCATCTTTACATAAAATTGTAAAATCCAGCATTTTTATTAAGTCTGAGATAGAAGCAGAGGTTGTACATAAAAAAAAATCCACCATAATTTCACTGATGGAAGTGAAGTCCTGTGGTGAAGCAGCAGAATTCATGGTACCACATTAGTCTATGTAGTTTTTGGCTCCCAGAGTGATGCCTGTGTGCAGAGCCTAACCTGGCATTGATAATGCTTTGCGTTGGTAGAATGCTAACTGGTTGAAGAAGTGCTTGAACAGGAAATGGAGTGACAGCGCACACCTTAATGAGGAAGAAGTGCAAAATGATAATAAACATCAACATATTACACTGGCTATAGTGAAGAGCTGTCATTATTATTAACAGTTTCACGATAGAGAAGATCTGTTCCTTCGTGACTTTTATTCTGGCTGTGGCAAGAGCTAAATCAAAAGGCCAACAACAGAACAACAACAGTTTTTTTGCAGTTGCATTGAATGTTAGATAGAAAGCACTTAGGCATAGAAAAGAGTGCCTTTATGAATAACATGCTTTGAGTGCTTTAGTAGAGTAGAAATGTAATGTAATGTGAGAACCAGTCCATTTACCAATCACCTACAGTCACCTACAGATAGCTATTAAAAGGAATGTAGATGTGCAACACTAACATAGGCTTCTGTTTTAGATGGAAAGTCCGACACTGATAATGAAAAATCGATAGAGTCAAAGACGTTCCATTCATAATGTTAGAACCATACATTTTCCATTTTAATGCAAAATGTTATCTGCTCAGATCAAAACATGGAGTGAATAATGAATAAGATCAGTCATCGTTTCAGAGTACTTTTTGCGACTTTGCCAGTGAACATGATGTGTAAGTGCAAATATATACTTTGCTTGTCTTTGACTTTTAACCACTTCATGGCTGCTTTTGCTTTGCTGCCGTTCGCTAATGATTTCTGATCTCAGCCTAAAAATGGCTGCTTCTGTGATTAGGTGTCAATTTCATCTAGTGAAAGCTAGATGGTGTTATCTCTTAGCAAGCATTGACCCCTGACAATGAATTAAAACTTGAAATGCGCTTGTACTCTGTGACACGGGAACTTTTGACATCTGAGTTTTGATTGTCTTCTCCTTCCTCCTCCTCCTCCTCACTGAGCAGACTAATTAACTGCTCTCCCACTGCCTCGTCTTTCTCAGTGAAGCTTAAGAGCTTGATAGACAGTCAGAGAAAAGAGAATTCTTCAGTGTTCCACCACAAAAGGTTGTCAAAAAGAGAGATGTACAAGTTTTGGCCATGTTCATCTTCTTCTTCACTTTAATTGCGCCATCCTACAGAATCCAAAGTTTTCACAGACAGATCTATAAAAATCCCTGAGTAGTATATCCCAAGAGGATTTAACGTGTCTTATCTGAGGTGGTATCCATCTATTTGGTAAAGCTTTTCAACAAGAAAGCTGCTTTTACTGGCCTTTAGAGAGCTATAGATGAATTTCCTAATGTGGAGCAATCCAGACTGTAACGGCAATAATCGTTTCTCTCTCGACCTTCTCATAAGATTTGCTCTTCCCTCTTTCTCAGCAAAGAGTAGGGAAAGAAGAAATTATCACATTAATTTAAAAGGACAGTGAAATGATCACACTGAGGGTAGACACATTATCTACAGAATATCTGTGTAATAATGCAGTCGTTTCCTTTTTTTCCTAGTGCCTCCAGTTATTGGTATAACCCCTGCTAAGCTACAAAAGTGATCCATCTCATGTTGGCTCTCAACGGGAACTGCCTGCTCACTAATTTTGTCTTATAAAACTTTCACCTACTGATTTCACCTACTGACACTTGTAGCTTGGAAGAAGAAATGTTTAAAGACAGTTAGACCTGACCTTTTTTTATTTTCATTTTTATCTTTAAACAATAATGCTACTGTCAGATTTGCAAATAAGCAACAAAAAAAAACCCAATCCAGTTAGCAAGCTAGAGGGACTTTTCAATTGTAAAGAAGTTAAAAAAAAATGTAACACTGTACTTCATTGGCACCATCAAAATTTACTATGCACAACATTGACTTTGCTCATAGGAGAAGAATTGTTTGAAGATAGAAAACAGGAGTTTATAATAGAAATGTGTCTCAAGTGTTAAAAAGAATTGTTATAATAGCAAACAAGCTAACAAAGCAGCTTGTTCTATTCACACTATATAAAAGGTGAATATAGCTTCCTGGTCTGAAAAGCGAAGCCAGTACAGTAATACAAAACTTCAGTCTCAAAGCTTCAGAACAGAACTTCACAAACCAGTGGGTGATGACATGTTAGCTGTTAGCTGCCTTGCTAATAGACAGTTAACAAGCTAGCTTGAAAGCGTGGCCATGATTTCTTTGTTTCTTTTTTTTGTAATTTCATTCTATTGTTATGAATTCCACAGTAGTTATAACTTTAGATGTAAGTAACACACATATGGTAAAAGCTATTTATATGAAAATATAAAAACATATTACAAAGTTATGTGATTACAAACAAAATGCAAGCAAGGAATACGAGAGATGTAAAATTTTATGGAAGTCGTTCAGAAGTAATAAATGAGAGTGAGGTCCAGTGCAATCTCTGCTAAGCACAACTAGCATATCACAAATCTAATACGGCTCTGCCCAAATAGCAAAATCACATTAAATTAATGTTGTTTTCTCATCCAAATCATCATTATGGTCAAGATCGAAATCGCAACACTAAATAAATATCAAATCAAAGTTAAAATACTGATGAAACCTGACAGTGTAATAGTAATGCCATTGGAATAATATTGATTCAAAGTTGTCCTGTTATAATTGATTGATGATCTATTTATAGTTGACCAGGTGACAGCAATGACACTGAAAAGTTGTGGATTTATAGTTGACCAGGAAAATTGTATTAAAATGTCATCAATTTATAGTTGAAAAGTTGTTTATTTATATGTTGATGTAAGGAAATCCCAAAAAGTTGATTCTGTTTATCTGGATGCACCGTTTTCAGTGGAAGAAACATTTCATCACTGCTTCTTGGTCTCAAATGACATAATTCCACTTAATGTAAGTCAGAATCCAAGAATTTCCACACTTTTGGAAGCAAAGCCATGCAAACTGTATTCCATTTCCGTTGCACTCATATTTTACTCACTTATCCCTGTCAAGGTTGTGAAGACATCACACCAAATAATTGTAATGCATGTGAAGTCTTGCTTTTCACAGATGCTGGCAAGAGTTTATCTATTGAGAATGGTAGATATTATTGCTTTAAAATAGCTGGCAGTCATCATTTCCAAACTAGTCATCCAGCCCACACAGATATTTCTTTCTTTACATAAAGATATGTCTCATAAACTGATTACAGACCATGATTTTTTTTCACCCATCTTTTATATTTCTTTCTCTGGCAGCAAGTAGTTTAACATAACAAGTTAATAAGCACTTACCAGGCCTGCTCAGATTGTGGATTGGGCCAGTCCAAGCGGCACATGCGGCCCACAGTACCATTATGCCTTGGGAAAGACTTGAGGGTACTAAACACTGGATAGGGCACCATGATTAACAATGACACCACCCAGGTAGCAGCGATGACACGATAGGCGTGAGATCGGGTCTGCCATGCACGGGATTTCAGTGGGTTACAGATGGCACTGTATCTTTCGATAGCAATGGCCACCAGGCTGAAGGTGGAGATGCTGACGGAGACTCCTGGAAGAGAAAATAAATGAGACTAAGAAAACATTTGCAAAGCCAGTCGACTCACTTCTTGTACACAAAGAGAGACATTGTTGCAAAATTTACATTCTACATTCGTACTCCTCAATAGATAAATCCTTTGGTTATCCTTCAGTTTGGACTCTCCACAAGGTTCTCCGGGTGCCACCCTGAGATACTGAAAAATATCTGAACTGAAGTAAAAACATATAAAGTGAAAAAGTGAAAAAGAAGGCAGACATATTTGTTCATTCATTTGACTGAAAACATGCTTTGCTCCTGATTTTAAGTGGCACACCTGGCAAAATCACCTTACATCATGTTAAAACTGCACTTTAAATTGCATTTTGTATTGTTATGCTTAATTGGATCCCCTGTGTCCACAAGAGGAAAACATGAGAAAGAGAATATTACCTGGATTATTTTTATGACACAACCCATCCCCTTGGATTATTTCACAAACTGTGCCATCACTATTACCAAGTATAACAAATATCAATCTGTTGACAAGAAACATGTCCATGTACAGATGGCACACTTTGGAAATAGAGCAGTACTAAGCATATACATTTAAGTCTAATATTTGCTCATCTTTTAGTGAACACTAACAAACAAATTGATTATAGCTCATCAAACTGTTTAAACATGTCAAAAGTAGCCGTGACTATTTACATAGGAGAAAAGTATGTGAAAGAACACACCCTTGCAATACAAGAGCCTCCCAGTTCAAAGTCAAATAAATGTCAGGCTGCTCCATCAACAGTAGCAATGAATGTGGCCCAGTTTTCTACAGCAGCAGTTCAGCCACAGATCCAGTTCACCAACAGGATACTTTTCAATGCTGTAACTAAGTGCCAAACATCGCCCAGATTAGGTTTAAATGTCTGTGCTATCTGGATATCAGACTAGAAAGCCAATTCAATTTGTGGGCTTTAAGCACACTTTTAGAAATGTGCATGCACTATGCACTTTAGACGTGAAGCATACAGAGCATAATTTATGTGATATCAGTGTTAACAGTGACGCCATCTTCACTGCCTAGAGAGTGACATCGCTACCCAGACTGCATTCGAGCAAAAATTGTAGCTTAGGAATGAAAGGACCTTTACAAGTCTAACAGGTTTTTGGTATGAGTTTTAAATAGCTGGTGTTAAAATCCAGGTTATGGTCAGATGGCAAACAGGCAAATTTTCAAAGGCTAAAGGATGTTACATTTCAAATGAAGTCTTGTAACGAGTGAGAATCAGCTAAACTCAAATTTTAGCACGAAGCCTAACCCAGGTCACCAGAGACCTGGTAGATGTTAAGAGATTACAATTCAATTCAACTTTATTTACACAATGCCAAATCACAACAACAGTCGCCTCAAGGTGCCTTATATTGTAAGGTAGACCCTATGACACAAAGGAGAAAACCCCAACAATCATATGACCCCCTAATGAGCAAGCGCTTTGGCGACAGTGGGAAGGAAAAACTCCCTTTTAACAGGAAGAAACCTCCAGCAGAACCAGGCTCAGGGAGGGGCGACCATCTGCTGCGACCAGGTGAAGGGAGGAAGACATAATAAGCTGCATGTTTCTTGATGGTCAGTGTTCCTTTTTAGACACTGTGGCGGGTGTGGTGAGCTCGATTAGCTCATCACGCCGCGACCTGAAGAATTCTTGTTGTTGCTGTTGTTGTGTATGTGTGTCTGGCAGCTGAACAGCTGCAACCGGAAAAAAAAAGTGTGTCAAAAGTGTGAACTATGTGGTTGGGTCCGTCCTTCCTGCCACGTTGGTGCCAAATCCCAGGAGGCAGTATAGCGGAACCACGACCGGGCCAGTCAGGAGAGGCGCTGGTGGCCGAGCTGGCAGCCACACGGAGTGAGCAGGCAGCAGTGTCTCGCCGACAGGCGGAACAGCTGCAGGACCGGTTCGAGCACCGGATGCAGCTGATAGCGAGTCTGGCAGTTCGGGTCGGTTCCTGGCTGACATTGCCGCTGGCTCCACCGGCGTCCCTTGACTGCATGGGGGAGGGAGGCGACCCCCACGCCTGGACCTGCTGTGCCCCGAGCCAGAGGTCACCGTGCCTGTGTGACCGACGCCTACCTAGCCGCCTGTGAGCCTCGGCACAAGTCCACGCCTGCTGCGCCTCCGCCACTTGCCACGTAGGCGGCCTCCAGTCCAGCTCAGTTGAAACTGCTGGTCACAAGGTCGGCCCCCTGATCCCACTACTCCCTGCCACTGGTCCATGGGCTGGGGACACCAATGGTCATGGCCCATTTCCTCTTCTGCTTGTGGGGGTGGGGAGGAGGACACACCTGAGCTCGATCAGCTCATCAGGCCTCCCATATTCAACGTGCTGGGACCTGATGAGTTTCTTGTTGTTGTTGTTGTGTGTATGTGTGGCTGGCAGCTAAAAAGCTGCAACCGGGAAAAAAACATGTGTCAAAAGTGTGAACTATGTGGTCGGGTCCGTCCTTACTGCCACAGACACAAACCAAGGCCAAGTTGAATTTGCATGTATTTATATCCATAATCAGCTGAGGGGGAATGAAGTAACTTGTTGTGTGTCTGTGCTCTAAGTGTGAGTGCAGATGAGACAAACAGCACACGCACATACCTGTGTGTCACAAGCAGGAATAAATTCCCTGCGCTGATCCTCTGTCGCTACGAGAGGCAGCAACCTCAATCCTCCATTTCTCTGTCACGCAGCGTATTAATCCCCATTCATTGTTCCTCCAGGACGGAAGAACATATCCTGCCTAAACCAGGGCTTTACGTTATCACTCATGGGAGGAAGTCATTCTGCATTTTCCTGAGCACGGTGCAACTCAATTTACAGGAACAATACTAAGCTTTTGAGTGGTGGTCAAAAACTGTTTCCCTTCATCCTTTGGTGCAGGCTTTTCCTGCAAACCTGTGATACAAAAAAAACGTGTTCCTTTCTATTGTGGTAAGCTTTTCTATCTCATCAGTGGTAAAAGATTAAGGATTTAAGTATATATTGAGTGAAAAAATGCAAGTATTGAAACCCCCAGAGAAAAAAAAGGGGGAACAGCAAGGATAGTTGGATTTGATGTGGATCTGATAGGAGCAGGGAGGAGCTGTATCTTATTCCTGCGCTACCAGAACAAAGGAGCTGACTGGCAAAGATATTCGACAACAAAGAGAACATCAGCTGCACAAAAAAGACGTCTGAATGCCTTTTCTGTTCCACGAGCTGTAGAAAAAAAGTATTTCAGCTCTTTGCAAGACGGGTAACTTTTTGATTGCTGCTACACTTGCATGAAACCTGAAGGAATAACAAAGCTGCCCCTTGATTATCAGGCAATCATTAGTCCAACCAAATCAGTAAACCCAGTGCTGTAAAAGAGTATTTTCCCCTTCCTGTTTTCCTAGTTTTTTGGTATATGTGTCAGAACATCAAGCAAATTTTAACTCTAGACAAAGATATTCCGAGTACATAAAAAATGCATTTTTTAAATATTATTGTTGGGTCTTTACCTAAGAGTATAAAGCACCTTGAGTTGACTGTTGCTGTATGAAAAAAAGTACTTGCCTCCTAAACCTAATAACTGGTTTTGCCACCCTTTGCCGCAAGAACTGCAACCAGGCGTTTCCAATATCAGTCCTTCACATCACTGTGGAGGAATTTTGGCCCACTCTTCTTTGCAGAAGTCGAGCATTGAAGGCCCGTTGAAGGTCGTGGAGAAGCATAAGTCCGGTCTTTGACTTGGACTTGGACAGAAACCTTCCAAACCATCCAACTTTTGTTTAATCAATCCACAGAACGATTTCCCGAAAGTTGTAGGGATCATTAAGGTTTTGTCTTTTTTCTTGTGTTCTTTTAAGTCAGCAGTGGTTTTCTCCTTAGAACCCTCCCATGGATGCCCAGTCTGCCCAGTTTCCTTCTTATTGTTGAATCATGAACACTGAGCTTAATCACAATCAGAATATTTTATTAATCCGTGAGGAATCAATTATTAAGAAATCAGGATGGGGTAAATACCTTTAACAGAATTGGATATACTGACTTGGTTGGAGCGAGGTGCCAGAAGGAGCACCTCACCGCAGGACAGAAGAGCTGAACTACTTCAGGGCTGCAGGTATAAGATAAAGAGGATATTTTGAATCAGCATATTGATCATGCAAAGCTCCTCTAGCAAAATGTAATCTTCCTTTTAATACCTGAACTTGATTTTTTTATGGCCCTCGAAAACTATATGAATAGTGAAATTATTATCATAAATATGCAATGATAATTTGAATACTTTGGCTTAGCACGAGTGGGGGCATTCAGACTATAAGGTACTCCTCTCCCGTGGGGTGTACAAAAATGCTGCAGTGTAAGAAATGTGCATTGCTTTGTAGAAACTGCAGTACTGCTTGCTGATTTGGCCCATCGCTAATACTGTCAGACTCACATTATAACTGTAAAACATCTCCCTGCATCCTTAATTTTGTGTAAGTCATTGTTTTTGTAACAAACTACACTTTTAGTTAGAAGTCCTCTGTTTTTCTCATTTTGTTTCTTTGATGGTTTTTCCCCTACTCTTTCATCTGTTTTCATCTGTGTCTTTACTTGGTTCACCCTTTTAGTCTTGTTAGTTCTTGTGGGTTTTTTTGCTTTTGCCTTCCTCTTTTGTTCTTTTTCCACCCTCATCAGTGTTTGACTGAGTTCACCTGTTCTCTTTCAAACATTCGTTTCGGTGTCTCACTATGGGGAACGCTCTCTCAGCATTGTCCTCAGAAGCCTCTATATCATTACTCCAGCCAGCATTGGCTGGCAGTCGTGACGCCAGCGTCAGGGAGGGGCCACCCTCCTCCCTATAAAAGGGTGTGACGCAGCGTCACCCGTCATTCAATTTCCTCTTCTCGCTTCTTAGAAACCTCATCTCTCCTGACTGTGAACGTGAGTGCTAGCTTAACTGTCCACGCGAGCAAGCTAACACCTTGGTCACCGGGCGCTAGCACGGTTCGCGTTTCGAGTCGCCTGCTCTTCACCACAGAGCCAGGTCGGAGAGTGTGTTAGCTGCCACCACGCACCTAGCACAACAGCTAGCTGACCAAGCTAACTGTCTTTGCTACACACGGTCACCAAGCCAAGTAGCACAAGCGCTAGCCACCACACTAGCTAGGTCATACTAGCTCACCATAGCTACCCGACCGAGAGAAGAAAAAAGATCAGCGTTAGCCGTCCAGCCATTCCAAGCTAGCTACACCAAGCTTCCTTAATATGGCAGACTGCAAACCGCTGCCCAGAATTTGCCCCTGCGGTTGCAAAATCTCAGGTTCAGATACACATGACGCGTGTGTGATGTGCCTTGGGCTGCAACACGCCCAAGCGGCTATTTCCACACCGGGTTCATGCGAAGACTGCGCTCGCTTCACCCTAAAAAGCCTTCGCCGAAGGCTAGCCCGTCAGGCTAGCCTGTCGAAGAAGGACCCAATGCTGTCTCCAATCGTCCCACCGATGGAGCACATTGAGTCAGCCACACCAGGCACCAGCTGGGGCGACGAGATGGATATCGTCCTCCCGCTGGTGGATGATGCCGAGGTCAGCTGCGAAGCTATGTTGTCTGATTCCCTCGAGGCTAATGACGAGCTACTCAGCGAATCCTCCGAGGGAGCGTCGGAACATCTCGTCTCGGACGAGGATGACGACGTTTTCTTTGCCCCCTCTGGTCGGAATTCTGCGACACAAGGGGCCGATTGTGATAACCCCGGCACACAGTCCCGCGGCATGGAGCTATTTGACGTTGCAAAACGGGCAGCTGAAAAGCTGGCAATCCCATGGCCCGCGGTGACAACGGAGACCTCCACCTCACGATACGAGGGTAAAAGGCTCCCCAAAGCAAAGCGCACTACTAAGCAGGTACTGCCGCTTTTCCCCGAATGCGTGGACGAGGTCACACGCTGCTGGGCAAAGCCATTTTCGTCACCCAACCCCGTGCAGGGAGCGGCGGCGTTTGACTGCGCTGGAATGAAGGAGAAGGGCATCTATCAAATTCCCACAGTGGAGAATCTGGTGGCCTCTCATCTCCACCCAAACCAGAAACTTTCCATGTCATCTGGTCCGTCCCTGCCCTCCAAGGCCGAACGCCTGCAGTCCTCCCTGGCTGACAAGGCGTATAAATCAGTGGCCACCACCGTGAGGGCATTAAACGCCTCATCGCTCCTGCTAGCCTACTCGGCGGAGCTCCAGGACCAGACTGCTGCGAACCCGAATGCTAGCGAGCTGTGGGAAGAGCTGGGCGTCGTTACGGACCAGTGTCTCCACCTCACTAGAGCAGCAGTACAAGCGGCGGGCAGAGCTCTCAGCATCATCGTCCTACAGGAGAGGGCAAGATGGCTGAACTTGTCGGGGCTTTCGGACAGAGAAAGACGTGACATTCTGGATGAAAGCATCGACCCCGCTGGCCTTTTCGGGACCGCCGTTGCCACCATGCAAAGACGGTGCGAGGAGAAAAAGAAAGAGGGAGAGGCCCTGCAGCTGTGTCTCCCTAGGAAGACCCAGGATGCGCCCCCGCCTCCACCCAGTCGCCGCACGTTCGCTCAGGTCACCAGCCGTCCAGCCGGCGTGCCGACATTTAAAATCCCTCGCCGCCCAGCCCCGCAGGTCGCGGCCCAGGGTCCCCTAGGTTCGCAGAACCCTAAGACCCACTGGCCCAGGAAACATGCCCCACCTGCTGCCGTTCAGGGTGCCCCACCACCAGCCAAGCAGTCGGACCGCAAGAAGAAGCGGGCTGCCTAACATCACCCACGGGGAGATCGGAGCCGGATCAGCCCGGGCTCCAAGTTCACTCCAGGGCTCAGTTCCGGAGCCCGTTCGGAGAAGTGTGTTCTGTCTCCACCTTTCAGCGCCTGGGACTCGAGTTGGATCCCACAGAGCGCATTTCAACAAAGAGACGACGAGACACTGTTCAGCTGAATCAAGCATGTCACAGTCTCACAAAAGCACACTGTTTATTAAAAACTCACCCGCTGCATCCAGGCATGTTGCCAAGGGCACGGGAAAAATGTGTGGAAAACACAGAAAGTATGTTGAAAAACATAATGCCCCCACGGACCCAGACACCACCGGGGTTGGTTCCCTCAGTGGTGTCCGGCCCCATGAGCACTGGTCAAGCGCGCGCCACCCGCGCATGCGCAGTCGGGTCTGGCCTGCAGGACCAGTTTCCGCCACAAGAGGGAGCCAAAGCTCCGTCTACTGTGGAGTGCCTGTCTTTGGGGCCGCTGTCAGCAAGAATAGAGAGATGGCGAGCTCTCGCTGCGCCAGAATGGGTTGTGAGGACATTAGAGCGAGGCTATCGTTTGCAATTCGCAACCACCCCTCCCAGGTTTCACAGAGTGATTTTCTCTCTTGCAAAAGGCGAATCAGCCAGGATCCTGCAAGAAGAAATAACTACCATGCTATCACATGCCGGCATTTTTCAGGTGGGAAGATATCTCCCATTCAGAAAATGCCTGCAGATGCTGGGATTAATGGCGTCTTCACTGGCAGTCATTCCACTAGGCAGACTGCATATGAGGGAATTTCAGCGATGGGTTGCATCACTGAGACTGAATCGAGAGCGCCATACCCACCGCCATATCAGAGTGACAGCAGACTGCGCTGCAGCACTCCACTGTTGGAGAAATCCCACATTTCTCACTCAGGGGGTGTCACTGGGGGCTGTCACAGCCAGAAAGGTGGTAACCACGGATGCGAGTCTCACGGGCTGGGGTGCCACTCACGAGGGCAGAGCAGTGAGCGGCAGCTGGGACTCACGACAGAGGGGTGCTCACATAAACTGGCTAGAATTGCTAGCAGCATTTCTAGCACTGAGACACTTCCTTCCCCTGTTGAGAAACCACCATGTTCTGATCAGAACAGACAACACCACTGTCGTGGCGTACATCAACAGACAGGGCGGGTTACGGTCCCGTCCTTTGCACATGCTGGCTCGCAGACTGATCACGTGGAGCAGCATCAATCTGTTGTCACTGAGAGCTACTCACATTCCAGGAGCTCTGAACTTGGGAGCAGACTTAATGTCCAGGGGAAACCCGCAGTACGGGGACTGGACCCTGCACCCACATGTGGTGACCCAAATCTGGACCCGCTTTGGCCACCCACAGGTCGATCTGTTTGCCTCGAGGGAGAACGCTCAGTGTCCACTGTATTTCTCCCTGAAGGACCAGGAGGCTCCGCTAGGGGTAGATGCATTAGCTCACAACTGGCCACATGCTCTGCTTTATGCGTTCCCTCCACTGGCCTTAATTTCTCCCACTCTAACCAGAGTGAGAGAGAGAGGGCTGACAGTGATATTGATCGCCCCAAGGTGGACGAGGTCCCATTGGTTAGCGGAGATTATGCCCCTCTTGTGGAGCGAACCTTGGCCTCTCCCTCTCCGTCGAGACCTAGTCTCCCAAGCCAGGGGGGAGATTTTTCACCCTCACCCTGAGCGCCTCGCCCTGTGGGCTTGGCCCGTGAGAGGTTGAATCTGAGTACGGCAGGACTCCCCCAGGGTGTTATAGCCACTATTCAGAGTGCTAGAGCCCCCTCCACAAGATCATTGTATGAGAACAAGTGGAGGGTATTTGAGGAATGGTGTGGAAAGTCTCACACTCTCTCCTTTCAGTGCTCTGTGAAAACAATTCTCTCCTTTCTCCAAGAACTGTTAGATAAAGGAAAGGCCTTTTCCACGATTAAAGTATATCTAGCAGCCATTTCAGCCTGCCATGTGGGCTTCGTGGATGGCCCAGTGAGCCATCACCCGCTAGTCTGCCGTTTCATGAAAGGGGCACGACGGCTCCACCCGGTGTCTAAACCTCTCGTTCCCACGTGGGATTTATCCCTGGTGCTGGGGGCAGTTTCACAGCCACCATTTGAGCCACTAGACCAGGTGGAAATAAAAATCCTGTCTTTGAAGACTGCATTGCTCCTGGCTCTCGCATCTGCAAAGCGTGTCAGTGATATTCATGCGCTGTCAATACACAAAGAGTGCACCCGATTCACACGGGATAACTCTAGAGTCACACTCAGGCCAAATCCGGCCTTTGTGCCCAAAAATCCTTATCTCCAATGCACCCCATTGGAGCTGGAAGCTTTTTGCCCTCCTCCTTTCTCCGCCCCTGAACAGGAGCGCCTACATGCTCTCTGTCCAGTTAGGGCTTTACGTACCTATATAGAGAGAACGAAGGCTTTCAGGAGGTCGGATCAGCTGTTTGTTTCCTGGGCTAAACCACATCTTGGCAAGCCCGTTAGCAAACAACGCATTTCCCACTGGATTGTTGAGGCGATCCAATTGGCTTATTCAAGCACGGGTCTGTCCCCCCCGGGGGGACTTCGTGCTCATTCTACTAGAGGGATGGCAACCTCTTGGGCCCTTTTTAGGGGTGTCTCTATAGAAGAGATATGTGCAGCGGCGAGCTGGGCTTCACCTTTGACCTTTGCAAGGTTTTACAGGTTGGATGTCACTGCACCATCTCTAGCCCACACTGTGTTAAGTGTGGGTCCCCACGAGACCTCCTAAGTTGGCAGTCAGTCGTTCAAATGGGCTTATCTGGCAATACGGGAGTCTGCATATCCCCATAGTGAGACACCGAAACGAATGTTTGAAAGAGAACTTGAGGTTACTCTATTCCGTAACCCCCGTTCTCTGATAACATGAGTGAGGTGTCTCACCAGATCACCCTCCTTGCACGAAGCGAGGAAGAGGTGAGCTTATCTTGAATGACGGGTGACGCTGCGTCACACCCTTTTATAGGGAGGAGGGTGGCCCCTCCCTGACGCTGGCGTCACGACTGCCAGCCAATGCTGGCTGGACCAATGATATAGAGGTTTCTGAGGACAACGCTGAGAGAGCGTTCCCCATAGTGAGACACCTCACTCATGTTATCAGAGAACGGGGGTTACGGAATAGAGTAACCTCAAGTTTTTATTGTGTCTCTTTGTCTATGGTGTGTATTTAGTGTGTCTCAGTTTCCTCAGTCTTTGTCTGTTTCCCATTCCTTTTGTCTCCACTTTGTTTAATTCTGGCTTCCACCTTTTGGTTGCTCTACTTCTCTTTTAGATTTCTTTAAGTTTGCTGTTTTTCCAAGCACATCTGTATAAGACCTTCTGTTTAAATACACAATCTTTGAAATTACTGTCAGTCTGTGTCTGCTTTTGGGTCAGTCAGCGAGTTCACTCAATAGGGACAGGAGCATTACAAAAAGAGTTGCTAACATGCAATTTTATCACAATTGTAATGGTGCCAGTTTACCAAAATATGTAGAAACTGCATATGTTGCACAATGTGCAAACATAATGTATGTTTACAGGGTACCCTGTATTGTGTCCACGGATTTTTTTTATTAATTAAGAAGAGCAGTAAGACCTGTTACCAGAGCGCTAAATATGCTGTTTCACTTTTTGTCAAAGAGACTCTGACTCTGCCAGCCTGTTTCCATGAAACAATCCTGACTTCCATCACTGTTGTCCACTGTCCACTGCATGTCTACGCAGAAGGAGGTGGGTGGCACAGTCAGCACATGCGAATCTTAACACAGAGCACAGACACTGAAAGTCGTCTCACACTGTAAGTCTCTCACGCCCACATGTCTCTTTCAAGTGCTAAGCACAGACACGGAGAGAGACCAAATCACACACAGGGGTTTTCTTTTGTTATTGCTTGAAGTCGGCGATGCTCAGCCGCAGCACCGGCTTACACTGATTGCAGAGAAAGGGAACACGGAAAGGGAGGAATGTTGTTATATTTCATTCTTTCACTGCAAGGCAAAGAAGAGGTATAATCAAATAAACAATGCAATGAGTAGATGGAGAAAAGCAAGTGATATTTATACAGCACATTCAAATGTGCATTAGAAAGCAAACAAACAGCAGGATTAAAAGAAAGGGCGTCAAGATGGCAGTAAAAATCTAATACAGTAAAAGTTTGTATTATATTGTCTGTGTGTGGACCAAGCCAACAAACATGGAGGATGCAGGTTTTAGGAATGAATGAATGAATGAATGAATGCAGCAGTGAAACATTCATATATAGCCTATAAACTGCATGAGGACTTGTGCTTTGTGAGGACATATTAATAAAGATAAGTAGCTTTATAGTCATTATTGAGGCCTGTATAGTCACAAGTTCACATGAGTGATGTTTTTAAACCCTACACTTATAGTAACTGATGGCCGTGAGGCTCTGTAGATCCATACTGACAGGAAATGCACTTTCAGGTGATGTACAGCACCGATCCTTCAGTGATTTAAACTGATGACTCTGTTACACAGACAGCACAAGGAAATTCAGACCAGACTAATGTGCTCTTAGTCGAAAAGTTTGGCCCTAATTCTTCAACCTTTTCAACATTTCAGAGAAAAAAAACATCAGACCATCTGTTTTATTACAGCCACTAGAAGTCATCACTGAGATGAGATCAGCACCATCGATGGACCGATTTATGAAACCTCTAAAGAAAATTAAACTTAAAATTAAACTCAAAACAATACTGAAGTGGTTCTCCCACACAGGCTGCCCAGGTATAATAATGGCCTCTGTAGTGTATTTTTGATTTAGAATTTTTCAGGTTTTTGACAGGACAAAGCCACCTACAATGAGTTTACCAGTGAACAGTCCTCTCATTCTTATTTTAAAGTTCAGTCAATCCTAACTAGGTAGCACTGCTTATTTTGGTTTCGTAATAGCTGGCTTGTTGGCCAGATTTTAGCTGTGCTCGGTATCATTCAGCCAGAGACCCAACTCCAGAGAAGATCTGTGCTGTGAGTTGTAGAACCTGCAGCAAATAGCAAAATGGGTATGCCAAGCTCACCAAGGCTGACAAGTAAAACAAGGACTACCAGCTGCAGCCCAAAATAATAGAGTTGAAGCTCCTCACTGTGTCCATGTCGTCCCCTCACCCATCCCAAAAGAGAATTGGAAAAACTGTGTGAAACTCTCTTTTCTGGCTTAGTGTGCTTGCTTATTTTAGCCAATGACAGTACGGTTCACAGCCAGCCATAACATAAAAACAAATTGACAGCTTGGATTTAGAAAACTTGGATCTTGACATTCATATCAACAGTATTTTATCACCTAAAACTCAACCAGACATTGTTCCAAATTAAGCTCACCCCCTCACAGCTTTCCACAGCAGGACATATATTGAACTACCAGAAGGCAACATTGCAGACATAGAGGACAGTTACAAGTACCTGGGGATCCCACAGGCAAATGGGAACCATGAAGAGGCCGCTAGGAAAGCTGCAACCACCAAGTACCTGCAGAGGGTCAGGTAAGTCCTGAGGAGTCAGCTGAACGGTAAGAACAAGATCCGGGCCATCAACACCTACGCCCTGCCCGTGATCAGGTACCCTGCTGGGGTAATAGGCTGGCCAAAGGAGAAGATAGAAGCTACTGACATAAAGACAAGAAAGCTCCTGACCATGCATGGAGGGTTTCACCCCTTGGTCAGAGGGCCCGGTGGCGCCAGTGTCCGGCAGCCTCGCCTCTCTCAGTGCGCCCCAGGGTGGCTGTGGCTACAACGTAGCTTGCCATCACCAGTGTGTGAATGTGTGCGTGAATGGGTGGATGACTGGATGTGTAAAGCGCTTTGGGGTCCTTGGGGACTAGTAAAGCGCTATACAAATACAGGCCATTTACCCCAAGTCCAGCACCCTGAGGCTGTACGCTAAGCGGAAGGAAGGGGGCCGGGGACTGGTGAGTGTCAGCACCACAGTCCAGGATGAGACAAGAAACATCCAAGAATACGTTGGGAAGATGGCCCCAACTGACAGCGTGCTCAGTGAATACCTCAGGCAGCAGAAACCCAAGAAAGAGGAGGAAGGCGAGGAACCATCATGGAAGGACAGACCCCTGCACGGTATGTACCACCGGCAGATAGAGGAGGTGGCTGATATCCAGAAATCCTACCAGTGGCTGGACAAAGCTAGACTGAAAGACAGCACGGAGGCACTAATCATGGCAGCACAAGAACAAGCTCTGAGTACAAGATCCATAGAGGCTGGGGTCTATCACACCAGGCAAGGCCCCAGGTACAGGCTGTGTAAAGATGCCCCAGAGACAATCCAGCACATAACAGCAGGGTGCAAGATGCTAGCAGGCAAGGCATACATGGAACGCCATAACCAAGTGGCCGGCATAGTGTACAGGAACATCTGTGCCGAGTATAACCTGGAAGTCCCGAGGTCAAAATGGGAGACGCCCCCAAGGGTGGTGGAGAATGACCGAGCTAAGATCCTGTGGGACTTCCAGATACAGACGGACAAAATGGTGGTGGCTAACCAACCGGACATAGTGGTGGTAGACAAACAGAAGAAGACGGCCGCAGTGATCGATGTAGCGGTTCCGAATGACAGCAACATCAGGAAGAAGGAACACGAGAAGCTGGAGAAATACCAAGGGCTCAGAGAAGAGCTCGAGAGGATGTGGAGGGTGAAGGTGACGGTGGTCCCCGTGGTAATCGGAGCACTAGGTGCGGTGACTCCCAAGCTAGGCGAGTGGCTCCAGCAGATCCCGGGAACAACATCGGAGATCTCTGTCCAGAAGAGCGCAGTCCTGGGAACAGCTAAGATACTGCGCAGGACCCTCAAGCTCCCAGGCCTCTGGTAGAGGACCCGAGCTTGAAGGATAAACCGCCCGCAGGGGCGTGCTGGGTGGTTTTTTTTAAATATATATATATATATACATACATATATATATATATACATACACATATATATATATATATGTGTGTGTGTGTGTGTGTGTGTATATATATATATGTATATGTATATGTAAGGGGGAGAGAGAGAGAGAGAACTGATAGTGTGTGTGTGATAGTGACTGATGCCCAAATTGTCTTTGCGTATATCAAACAGACTGGACACTTTTCCATTAAATGCATATCTCATATGTCTTAGTTATTGCTTCTTTTGATAGTTTTCAGATGCTCTAATCAAAGCTTCACTCTCTGCAACTTGGCAGAATTGTGAGGATTTTGTTTGACGAGAGGATTTTCTGCTGCAATTCTGGATGAGGTGCTGACAAATTAATTACCAGACAACTAACCGAACCAAATGCTCACATTTTCCCCCTGCACTGTCTCTGCTCTGCTCCAAATGAATATGCTCTAATCCTTTTTTTTTTTTTTCACTAAACCTGACTCGAGTCAACACTCGCAGCCTGATAACTGGCTTTTGAAGCTCTGAAGTTTGGTGTCGCAGATCTCTCGGCACACCTCAGCCTGGGAGAAAAGACTTGCATTCCTCAGGTGAAACCATACCTGTTTATTCTAGTAACACCTAATTTTCTGAGGATGGCCTAAAAAAGCACAAAGGTCTTAAAACTGTACCAGTGGAATTCGTGTGTTACAGGTGCCAGATATCCTTACAGCTGTTTCTGTTCAGAAGTTTACTGTAAGCCACGAACGTCCCGGACTGTAATGCATTATGCAAAGTGCACCTCAGAGGAATTGCATCACACAGCCAGCAGCAAAAACACAAACATGGATGCCTAAATATGATTGAAGATTGTGCTCGTACATGAAAGCATGCTCTCGAATATTACAACATCAATCTCATAACTGCCATGGAAACAGCACAGGGGCTATTATTCATATGATTACCGAGCTGGGGCAGATCGGTGGATACTTAGATGGATGGGCAAGTAGAAGGATGAATGGTGTATTATATGTCTAGTGGGTGTGTGTTAACAGATGACATTGCAAAGCTTAGATGAGTTCCTTGAATTGGTTTGTCACAATATCGATAGCTGAGGATAGGCACAGTGATGCTGTTTATTGATTGGTTTTGGCTAGATCAGGGGTCGGCAACCTTTCTGATGATGGGTGCCATCTAAAATTTCCTCAGAAGTCAATGTGCCATATGATGCATTAGCAATACATTTATTAACAGTTACACATTATATAGAACCACTTTATAGAATTATATTTGTTCGCAGATGTTGGCAGCTATCAGCGAATAGTTATCAGCTATTTTGAAACAAAAAAAGACTTTTTATCCATAACAAGAACTCCATAACAGCAAATGAACTGTACAAGAGAAAATGCAAATGCTATTTATGGTCTCCTCACAACAATGATAAGAAAAATAAACTGGGCCAATATGGTATGTTTGTTAATACAGAGACACACATGTTAATGTGATCTTATTTTCGTTATTTTCAGCCAATTACAAGTTGAAACTGCTAGTTGGGGTTGTTAGCTAAAATGCCGTCATTAAGAAGCGGCACAACTAATGTGTCCATGCGAGCTTGGACACATAGTTTCTGATCTCACTGCCTGATGAGACCAGGGCTATGACTGCTGGGATTTCAATTGTACTGCATAAAATAAGGAATGGCCTGACAGAAGTTTGGTTTCTTGTCAGTCCAGTCATGTGTCTGTGGCAATAATCCGATCAGACCACGATTTAAATGGAGAGATTAGGTGCTGAGTTGGGGTGTCGTAAAAGTTCCCTGAAAAATGAAAAATCATCCCTTCATATACAATGTTCTGATGAATTAATGTTATCTTTTATTAAATTCATATTATCCAATAAAAGACTTCTGATTGGTTTATATTTTATTATTGTCATTTGTATTAAGAAATATTTAACCACATATTATTAGAGGTGTATAATCGATTGTGTAGTGATAGGATGTGTGATCTTTAGTAGTCTGCAGAGAGACGTTGTGTGCATTCCAGAGTGTTCTGGCTTTCACACCCACACTCTGGGAGCATGGGAGAGGTCGTACCTTGTCTTATTGTTTTATGGTAGGATAAACGTATCTATATCTGTTTTAGGCTAAGTGCCTTTTGTTTAGATGAACTGCTGGACTTCCAGGCCAGCAGGTTTAGGGAAGTCATATATGGGGTCATGCTTTGACCCCACACATACACACACACACACACACACACACACACACACACACACACACACACACAGGGTATTCTTTGTTCACATGTATACCTATGTAAGATGTTATATGTTAATGACCCTATGCATATTCATGTAACCACAATAAAAGGAGTGCTGTGGGGAACCTGACTGAGAGTCTGACGGAGGTCAAGTGGGTGGAACGACACTTGGCTCCAGGCAGGTCTCCCTCATGCATGAGTAACACAAAGAACTCTGCCTACTTGTATCTTGTTTTTGCTGTGTAGCAAATTGTCCTGAACGTTCCAGCGAATAAACCTATCAACTTCCTTGAGTTTCCAACCATAAAATGAGAGGCAGAGCTTTCAGCTATCACACTCTTCTCCTGTGGAACCAGCTCTCAGTTCTAATTTTAACATCAGTCTTTTGATAAAGATTAATTAGTTTAGATAGTTGGACTTGAAGCCGGTGGCCTTAAACTACTCTGTAGTTATGCTGCTACACTATGTTGCCAAGAATATTAAATCACCCATCCAAATCATTGAATCAGGTGTTCCCATCACTTCCATGGCCACAGGTGTATAAAATAAAGTATCTAGGCATGCAAGCTGCTCCTACAAACAGTTGTGAAAGAATGGATTACTCTCAGGAGCTCAGTGAATACTATCATGAAACTGTCATGAGTCATAAAATTTCCTTGCCGTTAGCTATTTCACAGTCCACTGTTAGTGGAATTATAACAAACTGGAAGAAATTGGGAAAGACTGCAACTCAGCCACAAAGTGCTAGGCCATGTAAATTCACAGAGCGGGGTCAGCAGAGGTCACCAACTTTCTACAGAGTCAATCACTATAGACCTTCAAACTTCATGTAGCCTTCAGATTAGCTCAAGAACAGTGGGTAGAGCGCTTCATGGAACGAGTTTCCATGGCTGGCCAACTGGTACAAAGCATGCTGCCACTGGACTCTAGAGTAGTGGAGATGTGTTCACTTTGGTGTGGAAGAACTTGACTGGCCTGCACAGAGTCCTGACCTTAAGCTGATGGAACACCTTTGGGAAGAATTAGAGCACAGACTGTGAGCCATGCCTTGTCCAACGTAAGTGTCTAACCTCATAAATTTGCTTCTAGAAGAATGGCCAGAAATTCCCATAAACATACTCCCAAACCTTGTGGAAAGCCTTCCCAAAAGAGCTGAAGCTGTTATAGCTGCAAAGGGTGATGTGGCATCATGTTAAACCCAATGGATTAAGAATGGGATGTAACTTGATTTTGCGTGAGTTTGAAGGCAGAAAATACTTTTAGTGATATAGTGTATAAATAAGAGATGGTCTCCTGGTGTGCCAGCAGTTACTTTACTGCTGGAGGTCTCTTCCTGTTAAAAGAGAGTTTGTTTTTCCCACTGTCTCTAGTTTTGGATTGCTGTGGTTATGCTCTTATATTTTATGGTCTTCACCTTTCAATAAAAAAAAAGCTTGTGCTGTACTGACCAGCAGCAGAAAACTGAATTTGTATCAGGATGATCACTGTTTTTCACTTCACCTGGTTCTAATGTTGTGGCTGATCGGTGCATTAGAACGAGCAGTGTTATGAAGGATGGGTGTACAAATGTGTACACAATACAAATTTTTTGACTAGGTGGCATGTTAGCAACCATGTCCAGTCCAGAGAATAGAAAGACTAGTGGTAACTCTGTAGATCATTTGAGGTTATCTCACCAAGAGTGATTCCTTCATATTTTGCAAACACGGGCAGACAAAATGTATTACCCTGCTAAAAGAGTTCCCTCATTATCTTTTAAGACATCTTAATCATTTCATAGGGAGAAAATGAAATGCTTTGACAGTTTTTTTTTTTGCATAGATGCAGCAAAGAATGATCAACATCTGCAGAAGAAGACACCATACTAATTCCTGTGGTCCAGTGCTTCATCATTTCACTCATTCATTATGAAACTACTTTGTAGCTTAATTAAAACAAGCATAAAATTGTAAAAAAGTGATCAAAAAACCAAAAAGTTGGTATTTTAAGTCCAAAGCAGCTGCTCTTCCTGCTCCCTTCCTCCTTATCACAGCTGAGAGAGCCCAGTAATTGAAAAGGAGATTGGGCAAGCCTGTCCTCAGAGATGGCGCGTTGCATTTCTGAAACAATAATAGGATTGCGATCCTGACCGTTCGATATAGTTTTTCGACCATTCAAAAGCTCAAAGTGGAGCAAAGAGACAAAGTACTGCAGTCAATCTCAGTTTCCTGGCACTCTCTGTTGCTTTCAGTCTGACTCAGGCCTCACGTGGCACCTCAACTCTGGCCTGATGAGAGCCAGCTCATCGCTAAGTCACACTCCTGAAGACGTGTGACTGTTCGAGCACTTTCAATGTGATGGTTACTTTCTGACAGGCAAAAAGAGGCCCAGAGAAAAGCCTCTTTGCAAGACAGACCCTTGTTAAATATCAAGCAGTTTTAGGCAGGAGGATCACAGTGTCTGATCAGCTGTGAGTCACAAAAGAAGGCCAGATTTCTCTTTTAGAAGAATAAAACACATAAAGCCCAATCGCCAAATGACCAGCTGGATCTCATATACTTAATGTTTTTTAAAAAGAACATGATAATAATCACATTAATGTAAACTCTCCCTTTTTCTTGTTGTGCTAGTTGTGTAAGACTTCTGAAATAATGAGCCCAATCCGAATGTAACCGAGCCATAAATTACATATTGTTATAATTACACAAAATGTGTTCTAGACCCCAAACCGTTCCTTTTATACCTGACTTTTAAGACCTCCAAGCCTGTAGTTATGTTCATTATCAGTTAGAGCCCCTCCTCATTCTTCTTCTTCTTCTTCTTCTTTGGTGCAGCCCTATATAAATACAGGGTACCCCTTTGGCCTCTCCCCTTTTCTACAATTCCCCTGTGACCTTTCATTGTCAGACACAGCGCAGGAACACACCCGTTACACGTACTAAAGTGGCCTTTTTACTTTTCTTATTCCATATGCACAAATAAATAAATCAATAACTTTTCATTTGCATAAAGTAATTGAATTCATGAATTGTTTATACCACAGCTTTTCACACTGTGTTATTAACCTAACCTTCTGTCACCATTTGAAACTTGATCAAAATTCTGTTGTGTGAATCAACGGCCTGAAATTCTCCTCTAAAAGAAGAAACTGACATAGAAATATGTATACAGTATCTCCTCCTGTCCTCTCTTTCATACATCTTTCTTTCCTGGAAAATAAAGCAACCCTGCTTGAGCTACTTGATCACAATTTTATTGGTGTCTGTATGAATTAACGCATGGCAGGGATGAGAAGGAGAAAAAAGGATGTGTAGGAGACTGTGGGGTAACATTACTTTCTGATTCTTTGGACGAGTAAGTGCATGAGATTGGCCGGAAGGAATACCGATATTATACAATAAACTGGCTGATTTAATAACTCTTAATAAAGGTGTCAGATGCCGTTCAGGATCATCCCGGCCCACTTCATCCCTTGATTACCAGCTGTCACATTAACATCAGGCTCCTTTTCTGTAGTGCCACCTGAATTGTAAATGAACTGGTGCTTATATAGTGCCTTACAACTGTAACTAAGCACTCAAACACTTTTTAGACTACAAACCACATTCACCCATTCATAAAG
This sequence comes from Oreochromis niloticus, assembly GCF_001858045.2. NCBI lineage: Eukaryota > Metazoa > Chordata > Actinopteri > Cichliformes > Cichlidae > Oreochromis > Oreochromis niloticus. The sequence continues at coordinate 6,288,651 of NC_031986.2, forward strand.
TCTGGGGTTTATTATTTTGCCCAAGTACACTTCAACATGTAGCCTGTAGCCTTCCAAGTGGCACACAACAGCTAAAGCATCAAAAGAATTGGCAGCAACTCTGGAGCACGAGCAATGAGTGTAGACTCAAGACGTACCTGTATTCATATTTGCATAAAACAGTTTCTTTGGTTCTTTTCCTCTGATTACACTCTGCTAGCATATGGCTTGTTCCATCTTGTAAAACTCTTTTTCAAGTCACTCTGAGGGTTTGTTTGGTTTCCAAGCTCCGCTCAGATGATCATCACAGGCAAAAAAAAGTGACATCTCCCATTCAACTAAATCCATTAAACAGGTAGCATTTATTGTAGTGACTACAGTGGGTTTTGTTTTTACTCATTTCTTTAGAGTGTGAGCCTTCTGCACTTAGCTGCTGTTGTTTGCTGTACACAACACAGTGATCCATTTTCCCTTCCTACAGCAATCTTCCTCACTGTCAATCATGGCTTTTGATGTGTTGTGCTCTTATAATGAGGCAGCTTTGCAGTTCAGTTATGTAGCACCAGTTAATAAAAACAGTTGCCCAAAGCACGTTATACTGTAAGATAAAGACCCTAAAATGATCCCTGCAAACGCACAGGAGTGCTTTTTGACAAAGGTTTTTTAAAGACTTGAACAAATCCAGAACAAAGATATTCTTTAGCATGACTTCATCTGATGACGCCTAAGAAAAGTTACTTATAAGCTGATCAGATGATCCCTTCTTTGAAAAACAGCACAGGAAGTGGATCTCTTTAAATGCCTCATATACTAAAAGTGTACAATTCAGCTCAGGTTTGGTATCAAAAGACTCATGCTCACCCATTAAGTAGGTGACAATCTTGCACATGGTGGCTCCAAAGATGAAGTCCTCTAGCATGTTGGGGATGAGTGTAAAGGGCATACAGAAAATGGCCATCATCAGGTCGCTGACCGCCAGCGACAGCAGGAAGGAGTTGGTGACCGTCCGCATGCGCTTGTTTAGCATCAGGACCACGATGATCAGGAGGTTGCCGAAGACGCTGAGCAGGAAGATGAGCGAGTAGAGCAAAATACGCAAGGAGTCCATCTCTGATAGACACAAAGAGACACAGGGCATTTTCAGTTATAGGAAGGAATATTGTAAGCTTCTCTTAACAAAATCTCAGTTTCCAGGAGCAGGTATTTTGTGTTACTTCAGTCCTGGGAGAGAAGAAATTTTACTTGTAACAGTAATAAACAAAGAATAAGAAGTGGAAAAGCAAATAAAAGCAGCATAAGATTAACACAAGTGCATTAATTGAACTGGCTGGCTAACAAAAGTCTTTCACCAGGATCTATACACCCAAATTAATCCAAAAGCAGTTTTATTAATTTGCATGCAAATGCAAGTAATACTTTTTAGAATTATTCACGCAACCCTTGTATTAAATTAGATATGAATAAATAAAAAGAAAACATCAAGATAAGAAAATTTAAAAGGAGATAATTGCATCAATACATGAAGACAACAGCCTGGATCAGGTTGTTCCCCTGGGAAATAAGACTCTGAGCGCATAAACAACACCAAAATCTATTACAAGACAGAATAACTTGGCTTAATCAACATCTTAAATCGTGCTAATGTCAATATTCCTCTCCTCACCCTGTGAATGAAAGCATTAGTAGTAATTTTCAAGAAAAACATGAAGATAAACAATATCACAAGCACCGAGCCGACTGTGTCAGGTGGCTCACTTGGGAATACAACCCAAACTGGAAAAACAAGATCAAAATTAAACAGTTCTCTTTTCATCAACAACAATATCCTTTCTGTTTGTGGGGGCAGGGGGAGGAGCAAGATTTGAGCAACAGCCAGATGTAATTCCAGGCCACAGTCATGAAAACGATTACAGTGAGATGCAAAAGCGACTAAAATGAGATACAAATGACAAAAAAATCATAAAAAGACATAAATGACTGCAAACTGATGCATAATGACTGAAAATAGATACAAAGTCACTGAGTAGAAGGTAAATGACAACTGAACAACGCCAACAAAGTTACGAAACAAAAACAAAAATTAGTTGAGATCGTCATGACTACAAAAACAAAGATAATGACTACATCCGTATGAAAACAACGACACAAAGACGCAAAATGCATAGTGACTACAAAGGCTCTGAAAACAGATACAGGGTTAAGCAAAAACATAGGCTGGTTTAATTAGACAAATTGATCATACAGACATGTGGTGGCATGCACTGAGATCTTTAAAAAAAAAGAATATAATGAAACAGTCGTCTACAGTGCGTTTCATAAGATTTCCTTCTTACAGCGCTGCCATACAGCTAAGCATCAGTGGGTGCTGGATGGCCCAGCCAGAGGGTTTTTGGGATGCTCCCTTTACTAACACCGGCCTGTCACAGCGAGTCTGTTTGAGAATGAGAGTATCTGACAGGACAAGGTCGGGGCTGGCCATGTGCTGACTGAGTCCTCTGATTAAACACAGAGACATGCGAGAAGTCCGGAGGTTTACAGCAGAGCCTGTGCACAGAATGTAGCACATCACCTTTAAGGCAAGCATTGCTCATCAGGAGTAGAAGCAGGACACAAACAGCGCGTGTTTGTGGGGCTTAAAACGCATCTTTGTGCCACAGTGGACTTCCTGACCAACCGCCCCCAACATGTCCGGCTGGATAACCGCTGCTCAGCAACAATCACAATGAACACCGGTGTACCACAAAGCTGTGTAATGAGCCCTTTCCTCTACTCCCTCTTCACCCATGACTGCAGACCTGCTGATGGTTCCAACACCATCATTAAGTTTGCAGATGACACCACGGTGATTGGCCTCATCAGTGACAACGATGAGACCGCCTACAGGGAGGAGGTGGATCATCTGGCTGAGTGGTGCAACAGAAACAACCTGCTGCTTAACACTGAGAAGACCAAGGAGCTCATCGTGGACTACAGGAGGAATACTGACCCACATCCACCCATCTACATTAAGGGGACGGCTGTGGAGCTTGTGAACAGCTTCAAGTTCCTGGGTGTCCACATCTCCGAGGATCTCATCTGGACGACCAACTGCTCCAAGCTGGTCAAGAAGGCTCACCAGCGCCTGTTCTTCTTGAGGACTCTAAGGAAGAACCACCTGTCCTCGGACATCCTGGTGAACTTCTACCGCTGCACCATCGAGAGCATCCTGACCAACTGTATAACAGTCTGGTACGGGAACTGCTCTGCCTCGGACCGGAAGGCGTTGCAGAGGGTTGTGAAAACTGCCCAGCGCATCGCCGGAGCACCACTTCCTGCCATAAAGGACATCTACAGGAAGCGGTGTCTGAAAAGGGCTGGGAAAATCATCAGAGACCCCAGTCACCCATCACATGGACTCTTCACCCTCCTGCCCTCTGGGAGGCGCTACAGGAGCCTCCGGACTAAGACCACCAGGTACCGGAACAGCTTCTTTCCTACAGCTGTCAGACTCCTGAACTCTGCCTCCTGACATCTGACCCACGTTAAACTCATGGACTGAACATACACACACCCACAACCACCCACACACACACAGTGGACAACTGTACCCTCACACACAATAATAACATGGACTGAACCACCACTCACAACCACTAGCACTTTATACAGCCTCTGTAGAAATTATCCACATATCTCACTTATCTTAACTGCACTACTGTATAGTTCTGTGTAAATAATCATTCTGTACATACAATAATTTTTAATCCTACAACTGTTTATAACTTACATAGTTCACATTTCTGTATAACTGTATATCTCATATTTCTGTATAGTTTTTTTTCATATTTATATCCTGTTCATAGCCTGTACATAGCTTGTACTCACTACAGCCTGTACATACTTATAGTTATAGAATATTCATAACATAACATTGTCATTATAACATACCATAATAGACCCATTTCTGTAATATACTTACATATCTATATTATTGCTAATATATATTGTAATATATCTATATCATGGCTAAAGCACTTCTGGATGGATGCAAACTGCATTTCGTTGCCCTGTACCTGTGACATGTGCAATGACAATAAAGTTGAATTCTATTCTATTCAGTGAACACTGAGACAGCCCTTACCGAATCCTGTTAAAAAGGGAGTTTTTCCTTCCCACTGTCGCCATCTGATTGTGGGGGTTTCTTTCTAATATTTTAGGGTCTTTATCTTGCAATTTAAAACACTTTGAAGTGACTATTGTTGTCCTGCCACACAGATGCATATTTTGAATTTCAATATTTGCAAAACTTCTGAAAAGACCCAGATAAATGACCCAGTTTTTAGAATTTGACTCAATGCTTTTGATAATAAGGCGTGTTTGATAGTATTTAATTTAACTACACACTTGAAAAACTATTGCCCAAGCTGTTGAACCGCAGCTGCTGCTGTTATGTGACTTCAGTGTGCACATTAAAATTATGTATTTTTGATCTTTTGTCATTATTGTTTTGCTCTCTTATTACCAACTTGCCCCATGTCCTCTGCTGTTTGCCTAATAGCTGTGCTTTGGCTTGTCTCTATGTGGGTGTATTTACAAGTATTTTATGAAACACTGTGGGATAAATTGTGTCTTATGAGCGTGTACAGCATGACATTACTTTTCAACGTGAGGGGGAAAAAAACCTCTTTGTATCGCTGCTTTTATCCTGTTTCTGTGACTTAACTCTAAACTTAATTGGCTGGAGACGATTTGCCAACGTAGTGAAGGTAAAAGTTGATTCAGACTGACACACTCATAGTAATGTCCTCCCTATAAATAGACAAATTAAATAACATTTTTAAAGCAAACTATGAAAAAAGTTTGTCTGCAATAACAAGTACAGAGTGATTAGACGGTCCGGTTTTGAACCCAAGACATTGCAGGTTAATGGTAATCACCTCTGCCACGTGAGACATTCTGTTCCCCTTGACTGCAAGTATAAATTATTCCTTTGATGAAGAAGACTCCTCTGCTTTTTGAAGCTGTTTCATTAGCCAAAGATTGCCCATTTCAGAGATGTGACAGCATTCTGCCATGCTCACCTGGGCTACTTTCACATTAATGTTCCACATAATAACAGCTTTTTGACTACAGGAGGGTAACCACACCTTTAAACATTCCATTCCATCCAAACCTGGTTCGCCCAGATGTTTCTTCCAGTTCAAAAGGGACTTTTTTCCTGCTGCCAACAAGTCCTTGCTCATAGGTCTCATCTGATTGTTAAGGTTTCTCTCTAAGATTTTAGGGGTTTTGCCTTACACTATAAAGCACCTTGGGGCAACTGTTGTTGTGATTTGCTGCTATATAAATAAAACTGAGTAGAGTTGAGTTGAGTTAAATTCCATTCTTTTCATCATTTGAGCAATGTGTCGATGTCGGATGCTGCAGATGTTGCTATGCCCCTCTCACACAGGGTCAAAGAGAAGAAGCCCTCTTCTGTATCACAAAGGATTTTTTTAATCTTATTGCATTTTTTTTACTTGATTTGACAGCTGAGACATGGATAGTTGTGATTGCTGTCATGACCTTTAAAGCAGGGGTGTCCAACTCCAGGCCTCAAGGGCTGGTGTCCTGCAGGTTTTAGATGTGTTTTTAGATGTGTCCTTGATCCAACACAGCTGATTTAAATGTACATACAAATGTACAACATATACTCAGGGAAAAAAATTATTTGAACCCCTGCTGATTTGGTAAGTTTACCTACTAACAAAGAAATGATCAGTCTATAATTTCAATGGTAGGTTTATTTGAACAGTGAGAAAATCCAGAAAAATGCATTTCAAAAAAATTTGAAATTATTAATTTTCATTTTCATGAAGGAAATAAGTATTTGACCCCTTTGCAAAACGTGCTTTAGCACTTGGTGACAAAACCTTTGTTGGCAATCACAGAGGTCAGATGTGTCTTGTAGTTGGCCATAAGTTTTGCACACATCTCAGGGGAGATTTTGTCCCACTCCTCTTTGGAGATCCTCTCCAAGTCATTAATGTTTCATGGCTGATGTTTGGCAACTGGAACCTTCAGCTTCCTCCACAGATTTTTTATGGGATTAACGTCTAGAGGCCACTCCGAAACCTTATTGTGGAGATATCATCTGAATTTCAGGAGCGGGACCACTCCTCCTTCACGCCCCCTCTGGCCTCAGGCTATAAAAACCCCCCTTCTCCAATACCCGCTGTTCTCATTTTCATGCGAACACCCCTCGTAGTCAGATGCCTCACAAATTCTAAGAGCTTGATTCCTACTCACCCTTCAGCTCATCACCACGGTTTCCCCGTCGCCCAGCCACCTACAGCCGCAGCTCGCCACCACTCTGCATGCTCCCTCCTCAGCTGCTCCTCCCACTCAGCGTGACACTCGTCTAGGGTTGCCAGTTCTGCGTGCCCCAGTCCCCCCTTCGCAGCTCGCCCCAACAAACCCTCTCGGCACCGAGTTGCCAGGCCCTCAGCCACATATTCCTCCATTGCTAAACTCTGCCACCAACCTCGGCACCGGGATGCCAGGTTTTCAGCCACTCATTCCTCCTCTGTTAAACACCACAGCTAACACCTACACAGCGTTGCCAGGTCCTCTCACCTCCGCTCCTTCCCACCGTATTTCAGCTAACATTCCTACAACCAGCCGTCCGACTGTTCCTCCCTCCTACCCAGCAGCCTTTCCTCCTCCCATTGGTGAAGTTCAGAGCTGCACCTGGCCTAGCCTTTTCGCCCAGGCTCCATTTCTCCAACCTAACACCGCACAGTTTTCGCTGGCCACGGCAATTCCTCCTCCCAACCCACCGGCCCCAGAGCCTTCTCCTGTATCTGCTAACCTTCGCCAACTAATCATCGCCGGTAAATATGTAGATTTAGCTGAGCTCATTCTTCCTCCTCTCACGCAACCTGCTCTTCCTAGGGTGATCGATGGCCACGATGGTTCCATTATTATACGTGGTGGTAAAAAGAGCTCACCCCGGTCGAGTTTGCTCTAGCCTTCTCGTTATACAGAGACGTCCTCTGCACCGCTTTTCCCTCCCAAAGACAAGAGTTCGACTCCTATCTGACCATTATTCTCAACCTCGCGTTACAATTTGGCGGCACCGGATTCTATCAGTACCACATCCAGTTTGCTTCTCAGGCAGCTGGTCGCCTTCAGCAGTTTAACCAAGACACCTTCTGGGGCAGTCTCGATCAGGAAATCTACTGCCGCGTCTTTGCCGCCTGTTCTTCTCTCTTCTGCAAGTCGTGCGGCGCCCCGTCACATCCCACTTCCGCCTGCATAGTCGCAGCCCAAAACGATCCACAGCCCTCGCACTGTCCTTCTGTTCTCTCCCACTTGACCCCAGCTCCCGTACCAGAACCTTCTAAACCACCCCCAGCATGCCTTTGCCTCACGGTTCAGACAGGCGGGGCAGTCCCATCATGCACCTCGGAGGCCGTACCATTTGCAATAACTTCAACGACTCTGGCTGTTCCTAGTCTCAATGCCGCTATCTTCACTGCTGCTCCTTTTGCGGCGGCGGCCATTCCCGCCCCGCATGCCCCCACAACCCCACCAAGCCATGGCTAGCTCCGTCAGCCTCCACACCCATCCACATTTCGGCACTAAAAGTCGCCTTACAAAATCACCCTAACCCAGACTTCGTCAACTTCTTAGTAAAAGGTTTCTCGGAAGGCTTCCACCCAGGGATCGTCGCCCAGCCTTCGGTTTCTTGCACTTGCAAAAACCTGCAGTCAGCACTCAAAGACCCAGAAACCGTCGACAGCCTGCTCGCCAAGGAAGTCAGGGAGGGTTTCATGATCAGACCCTTCCCCGAACCTCCCTTCCCTCTCTTTCGCATCAACCCTCTGGGCATCGCCACCAGGAAATATTCAGGAAAAAAGCGCATCATCATCGATCTTTCCACTCCCCACGGCAGTCAGATTCCAAGCATAAATAGCCTCATTCCCAGCAACGACTACTCTCTCAAATACTCAACAGTGAACAATGCCATTTCTCTCATTAAACTCGCTGGCAGAGGCGCGTGGCTCTCTAAAGCTGACTTCACAAGTGCCTTTAAGGTCTTGCCAATTCACTCCGACTTCTGGCACCTGTTCGGAGTCAAGTTGAGGGATGCCTATTATTTCGCCGTCAGACTGACCTTCGGTTGCAAAAGCAGCCCCAAGCTCTTTGATTCACTCTCCGAAGCTCTATGTTGGATCCTCTCTAACAACCATAAGCTGCCTTTTTTGGTTCCTTGGCCTTGGCGCCCCACACAGAGGCAGCTCCGACCCCAGTTCCTCCATTTTCAGCCACGACGTTCGAGATCTAAACCCCAGCATCGCAGAACTCATCAGCATCTCCCAAGAAGCGATTTTAAATAGCCTTGTAGCAAGCACATTGTCCTCCTATTGGACCGCTTGGAACACGTACCGTTCATTGCATCATAACTTCAACCTGCCCTTCCCGTCATTCGACATCGCAACAGTTTCCAGCTTCATATCTCATGCATTCTGGTTCCTGAGCATCAAAATTCCCTCCATAAAGACATACCTCAGTGGCATCAATTTCTTTGCCAAACTGCTCACAGCTTCACCATGCCCAACCATTACATCATCCCAGATATCACTACTCATCAAAGGTCTCCAGCGTCAGTCACCTGCCACGACCCTACACCACTTACCCCTAACTTCAGATCTTCTACCCTCCGGCTGAAGTATAGCGATTACTTCCTGGCAATCAATCGGGCAGCTCCACGCCTATATACTACTTCAAAATAAACTCACCTTTAAGACCCTTCGAATCACTAACCCATTGATTGATTGATTGATTGATTGATGTACCTTTATTAGTCTCACAAGGGGAAATTTACCTCGACCTCAGAAAATCTCAGCACACCTTACTTTCAGATCCTCCGTTCATCACCGAATCTGGCCACGGCCCAACCAGGACATGGTTCCCCTCACACTTTCGCCAAGTGCTCTCGCCTTCCGGGATTTCTCCAAATCTCTTCTCTGGCCATCCCTTCCTCACCGGCGCCGCGACTTCTGCCTCCCACAAAGGAATCCCCGACCACTTAATCAAGCTCCTGGGTCGACGGTCATCACAAGCCTACCTGTTATACATTCACAACAATCTCCAAAACCTCCGTAATGCCCAGTCTTCACTCCTGTAGGGGATGCCATCGTTGGGGGATCTGCCTGGACCGAGAGCCGTCGCCAGTCCCCTTCAAGGCCTTCCCCAAACCACAGCACTATTCACACTTCCTCATCCCTCATTGCCCATCGTTACCAAGGAAGTGGTCCCTGCTAGTGAAGTGGAGATATCATCTGAATTTCAGGGGCGGCCCCATCCATCCTCCCTTTGATGCGGTGCAGTTGTCCTGTCCCTTTAGCAGAAAAACACCCCAAAGCATACTGTTTCCACCTCCATGTTTGACGGTGGGGACAGGGTTCTTGGAGTCATAGGCAGCATTCGTCCTCCTCCAAAGTTTAGTTGATGCCAAATAGCTTGATTTTGGTCTCATCTGACCACAACACTTTCACCCAGTCCTCCTCTGAATCATTGAGATGTTCAGTGGCAAACTCCAAACGGGCCTGTGCTTTCTTGAGCAGGGGGACCTTGCAGGCACTACAGGATTTCAGTCCTTCACGGTGTAGTGTGTTACCAAATGTTTTCTTGGTGAATATGGTACCAGCTGCCTTGAGATCATTGACAAGTTCCTCCTGAATAGTTCTGGGCTGGTTCCACACTGCTCTTATTATCTCATTATCATGAGATCTTACATGGAGCTCAAGACCGAGGGAGATTAGCAGTTATTTTATGGTTCTTCCACTGGCGAATAATGGCACCAAGTGTTGTCACCTTCTCACTCAGTTGATTGGCGATGGTCTTGTAGCCCATTCCAGCCTTGTGTAGGTCCACAGTCTCATCCCTGACATCCTTGGAAAGCGCTTTGGTCTTGGACGTGGTGCAGAGTTTAGAATCTGGATACCTGTGTAAAATACACCTGGCAGCCAGAAATCTTGCTGATTGATAGAGGATCAAATACTTATTTTCTTTATGAAAATGCTAATAAATTTATTACCTCTTTGAAATGCATTTTTCTGGATTTTTTGTCATTGTTCTGTGTCTCACTGTTTAGATAAACCTACCATTGAAATTATAGACTGATCATTTCGTTGTTAGTTAGGGCAGACTTAACAAATCAGCAGGGTTTAAAATAAATCTGGCGGGGGGCTAAAGACATCCACTTTCAGTAACTAATAAGATGTAACTGCAACATGCGTTTGATTTTCACATTCAGAATCAGCACTACATTGTGAGGCTTTCATCATTAATTCCAAGCAGTAAGCTGTCACTGGCTCAGCAGCCTCTATCGTGTTTTACGTGATCCAACCAAATGAAAATAGAATTATGTCTTCATTGAGCACCAGCGGTAAACTGGCGCCCTTGAGCCTTATATCTGCAGGACAATTCACTTTGCTTCCTTTGACTCCCTCAAGCGTGACAGCTGTGCACAAATCAAAAGGCATCTAAAAACATGTGAATGAAAGGAAAGGGTTCACCTCTCAAATGCTCAAGCCTTGACCCAATGCTGAGTGATCAACATGACTGCTTACACCAGGGCTGGGTCTGTTTCTTTAGCCTCTATATTGCTCTATTTGCATCCTATTGGCTGCTGCAATGCAAACTGTAATTATGTTTTCCCACAGGGTTCATTAAAGTTTCATCACATCACTTCACGTTGTCTTATCTTTACGAGAGGATTAGCACAACTTCATAGGCACAGCAAGCCATTTAAAAGCGTTGTCATTTATTGGCTGTGGATTGTGCAGTGAGAGGAGTATTTTTTTTTCTCCTTTCACTTGAGTGATGGGGCCGGGTCTCATCACGATACATGAATAAATCGTCACAAAGTTCATGAATAATAGATGCTAATAATCTGCAGAGGCAATGCTGCAGCGGTTTTGAACTATCCTTTTAATCACAACCTCACCGTAAGGTTGCAATTCATGTAGAAAGCCCCAGTGAGATGATGAAATGGTCCAAATTGTTAGAAATGGCTGTCATCTCTATCGAAATATGATGTTTCTCCTAATTACAAAGGGGTAGAAAGCCCTTTGGAAGTGAACCTGAGAACTACAGACATGAATATGAAACTTGCAACAATCTGCAACACTCAAAAAAAGCAACAGATTTTGTTATTTCAGTTCATTACTTGACGAACATTAATTTGATGAGTGGATTTTCACAAATCAATAAAAAAATAATAATTTTCCACCAACCAAGAGGACATCTTCAAACGACTTGTGTTACACACTAGTCCAATTCCTCACCCAGTCACTTTGCATTAAGGCTAAACAGCAAACATCCAGTAAATGGACCCTGAGTTAAGATTTTTTTTTCTTTTCCAAAGCCTATTTCATGGTCACGAATGAGCTTTTAGTAATGGTTTGCCAGATCTGCTTGATGAATGACTTACCGCATTCACTGAGCATTAAATTGGTTAATTAACGTCTACTGCTGATCAATTACTGGACTAATCTTTCCTGCACTAACATAAGCTCCTCTACTTACTGGGTGCAACCCGTAGTTCCTAGTTCCCATTTTTCTGTTTAGCCGTATACGTATATGAAATACCAGCAGCCCTCATGTAAAGGTCTTCAATAAGTGGGTCTCTGTTATGTTTGTATCATTCACTAAAGTAGCACAATGCACATGCTGCCATGTTCACGTAGCTTTATTGAGGAATGCTTGCACTGCATGCAAACAACACTCCATCTCTGCTTGTGATTGCAATGCTATGAAAACCTGAAGGCATCATTGGAAGCACACCAGCAACATCAGTTTTGATACACTAGAAACAAATCAATATGGAGCACTCAGCTACACATATAATAGAATATCTATAGGGATTACCTCAGTAACATTCATCTCGTGTCCTGTTTTCTGACAAATACCCTCAAAATGCAAAAGAGACTCTGTGACCACACCTGTAGAATTACACATTACACAATTAGTTTTTATATTTTAGCTTCATTTCTGTGTTATAAACATGTAATATCACAGTTACCTTCAATACCTATCATAGCTAGAACAACAGAATGACAGACAGAACGTGCTTCTACCAGTTTTCTCAACTTTTCAGAGCATTTCAGTGAAACTCTTTGTGGAAGAACTACCTTATTGAACTCCAGTGCATATTCCATGGGAACAGTCACTGACTGCACTAATTAATTAAGTCATTAAGTAATGTGTCATTAGCTTTTATTTTTCTCTACAACCTAACAAGCAAACCCAAGGGTTCAAAATTAGTTTTGGTGAGCAGACACTAATAAAAACCCAATAATACTTCTTTAACATTCCTACGAAGGATCTGATCACAGTGTATCTGGTATCTGACTGAGGACATACATGCACAGGTTGGCAGTTTTTCTTTCTGTAGCTTTTGCAGTTTTGTTTATTAATTATGAGTTGAGTTCGGAGATACTGCCAGTCCTGTTTTCAGTTTTGGTTCTATTAGTTTAGCTCACCAATATTAATTTAGGAAAAAGCCAGAATCCGATGGCCTTTTGTGTGGTTTGTTAATTGTGTTATTCCTCTTTTCTTTGTTGTAGTGACGGCTCTCATCTCATTATTTCGGTTTGTTCTTTGTAAGTAACAGTATTTTCATTATACAAAGTTTGTTGAATTACAGCAGCATGGTGGCGTCTCATATGTTGGGCTCCCTTTGAGCCAACATTATGAAATCATAAGGGTGCACTCTGTGCTCACTGTAACATTAGAGAAACCGAAGAGGATTCTTGGCCCTGTCATTTTGCATTTGGTTCCTTTACATTCATGTGGTACAAAGAAAATCTCCTCAACCCATGTGATTTGATCATTTTGGCAGGAAGTCAGATACAACCAAATCAATCCATGTAACCTTAGCCTCGAATGATGAGCCTTTCTGCATTCTTTGCTGTAATTTCCCATTTATGGTGTTCCACACTAAAGACTGCATGAAAAACAAACTGACTGAATTCATGTAAGAAAAGGCTGTTTTGAAATTGATCCATGTTGCTCTGATAGGCCTTCCAGGCACAAGGCCCTATTGGTTATCAGATATAAACTTCCTTTTCCTTATAACCAAAAATGGCCATGTTTTGGCATCATTTCACTGTTAACTAGTAAACACTCCACACTGTGAATAAACTACTACAAGCACACTTGGCGTTTACGTTTTAGAGTGCTTGCTTCTAATGCCTCGTTTATTGTGTCCACGCAGCAAGTAGGTCAGCATCTTACATCACTGACTTCCTGTCTCTTTAATCTGCCACCTTGAAATTGCAAAGATTGCTTCAAAGAGTTGACAGCCGGTCTTGTATCCAAAAAGATTCACTAAAGAGAGGGATCAGGACAGGGTGCTTGTGACACTCCATGCTTCCCTTTACCGACAGAAGAAAATCACTGAATCCCCAGGACTGATTTCACCCAACGACAAGTATGTAATTCTCTTTTCGACTTGTCTGAAATGATAAAAATGGATCCCTGCATTTTGGTGCACATTATCTGGTGGATGGGTTTTAGCTTTACACAAGCCTGACTGATTTCATATTTAACCTCTGCACTGCACATTACCACACTGCGACGCTTAGCTTTAAAAAAGTGGTAGCAGATGAATCCTTTGACAGTAATTTAGCTCAATGTGCAGAAATCAGTCGCCGTATTGCATTTTACCACTGTAATGAGGTGAGTTACTGTAACTGTCAGCACAATTCAACTCAATTAGTCTTTCCTCTATAGCTCCCCATGAGAGAGGAATATTGATCCTACATTACTTAGATTTTTTTTCAGAAGTTGGAAGGAGCTTGTTTGTAATGCAAGAACAAACTCAGCATGTATTCAATTACCCACAAGGCTCTCTGTCTCTGATATTTTCATTAGCTTCTGATGCCATTAACTCCTTTTTTCATCACTAACATGTTTTATGGCCATTAATTGAATGTTTTTGCTTAGAATCATACAAACAAACCAACCCACAGATGAAATATTCATTACAGCGGAATATGTAAAGTGTGAGAAAAACTTAATGGCAACATAGCACATCTATAGTAAGAGTATGTGTCTATTTAAAGAAAAGCCACTAACGGGCAGACAAATGTTGAGTACTACACAGCAGCCAATGATGAATGAACTCTTTCATAAATTACTCTGTTTTTTTTTTTTAATGAGACTTTGGAAGTTTGACATTTTCAGCTAATGTTCAGTGGCTAGCTAGCTTTTTAGAAAGTTGCTTGTTCTGGCTAGTGAAAAACAGCCAAACTCCTTGTTAGCTTGCTCATCTAACTGCTCAAAAAATGAGAATAAGTTTATTTCCTCATACTATACATTTGAGACCTACTTGCTTTATAAAGCTTTCTTTGATTGATCAACATTTCTTGAGTTAAAACCTAAGTTCTAAGTGTTTCCATATATGCTAGTTTTGATTTTTTCTTTTTGTCTGTTCTTGTAAATAGACTCTTAAAAACTGATTTGTGTGGTGCTATATGAATACGTGTTTCTTTGTGCTCTGTGTGAATCTAAAGCCCTGTCCACAAAACTGCTCATCAGGCATCACTATATAGTATATGGTTGGTCGCTAGGCAACAATCCAGGATCCTGTTGGCTAGTCAACAGTCTAATGTATTTACCAACCCACCCTATGTCAATGAATGGTATGTTTCATTCTCTTCAGTGACTTGTACGCAGGTTTTAAGGCACAGGAAATCATTTTTTGAGGTTATTTAATAGAAGAAATTTGTTGTACTCAAATATACATTGATTACTGTGTAACTACAAATTAATGTATTCTTTTTTTATGCATGTGGCTGGAGACCGACCACATATGTAGTACGTCTTATGAGTTACTTTTAGTTAAAATTGAAAGATTATAAATAGCTTTTAAAACTATATATGACTATTTATATTGTACAAGTTACTTATAAACTTGGATTTATTCCATTACAAATACATATGAGCAGGCTGTTCATGGAAGCCACCGTGTTGCCCCGTTGGACCGTGGCCAAGTTGGGCATTGCCTTCTGCCTAATCACATTTTATGTATGTTGTTAGAGTCGGCCAAATATGTAGTACACCTTAGGAGATTATTTTAATTCAAAGATTTGAATTTCACAAGTAGCTCTTTCAAGCTATATATGACCCTTTAACATTCCAGCATTTATTTCCATTGTCTCTTTGTGGTTATGTCTTTCCCTTCCTATTGCGATTGCTTATTGTCAACAGATTAGACATGCAACCCTCCCGTTGTTAAGTGTTAAGCTGAGTGCCCTGAAAATCACACATTCCCTCTGATAAACAGCTTGATAACATTCTTACATTGTAGGAGAATTTAAGTGTCTGAGTAAAAAAATATTATATCCACTTCGAATAAAGTGTTATTAACGCCAGCTAACAACGCTCAACAGCAGGTAACAGCGCTAAAAAAAACAGCAGCAACGCCAGTATCATTGTCATCAGTCAGAAGTGAGCACATTGGATCATGTCGGACTCCTTTCACAAAAATGGTATCTATAGTAAATAGATGTGACACTTGGGATATTGACGGGAGTCATATATACAGCTGAACAGTGGCCAGAGATGTTTGTCCTTCAGCAGCCACCATAGCTGGGATTATGAACTTGAATTGGGAGGGGTACAAAACCAGAATTAAATTAACTGCAATCTGCAATCTACTGACATCTAATAGTGAGATTACCTAACGTTTAAGTCTGGGCTTGCTTCAGGATCATCCCTAATAGATATGTTGCCTGTCATCACTAAAAGTGACTGAAATTTACTGGCATTCCAAGGTCTGTGTTTGCTACAGGACTGCTAGTCTCTTTCTGTTTGAAGACCCATTAAGAAAACTTGCTGATCACTATGGAGTAAAATTCCTGTCAATTAAGTGTTAGCCAGTAGGGGTAAAAGTAGGGGAATTCCCTGTTTGACCCCCAATTTACTGAAACTAATTCAATGGTGTTCTCATTCGCTTCTGTGTTCTCTAATTGGAGCCAGCAACTCATAGCTATTACAAGAGCTTCCCCTTTAGCGATTTCTGTGTTGAATTAAACATTCGGTCAAGGTGTTTGCCACTGGAATTCTATAAATCACACTGTAAACTGAGCCAGCAGCAGGGCACCAGGAGACACGATGCACTCCAACTACTAATTGGAACCTAAAATTCACCAAGTAAGAATCAATCAAATATTAAAGCTCATATTTTAGATTCAATAAACTTCTTTTTTCATGTACCACAGTTGTAAATGTTCTTTCTTTTGTCTCTAAGACCACTCTGGTGAATCGCATGACAAAGGATTAACTGAGAATGACATTAACCACCCATTATATGCACTGAGCCTAACCGATATTGGGGAACCTCATATGACCGTGGCTCGGGCTTCATTCCATTCTTCCGCTGTCGTGAGTTAATAAAGCCAGAGTGCAGACAGAGAGCATTACAGATCAATACGGCTATTCCATGGATTTGAAACCGTGCTCCTGTTTGATGTGATCTTCATTAGTGCACTCATACTCTCCTGGTGTCACTATACACCCTCTAGATCTGTGATATACACATGAGGACAAAATTATTAGCCCCCCTTAAAAATTTAATTTTTTTTTAAGCATTTCCCA
Organism: Oreochromis niloticus; assembly: GCF_001858045.2. NCBI lineage: Eukaryota > Metazoa > Chordata > Actinopteri > Cichliformes > Cichlidae > Oreochromis > Oreochromis niloticus. The sequence goes on from NC_031986.2 coordinate 6,305,262, forward strand.
AATTCTTTTAAATAGAGCAGGGAATTTTTCCAAACATCCTAGTTTTATTTTGGATCCTTACATTATTATATTTTGTGCAAAAAAACAAAATTGTTTCACAAAAACCAAAAAACTCATTATTAGCCCCCTTGATGCTAACAGTGTATCCTTTACTGGATAACAGTCTGCAGACACTTGCTGCTGTTCTCACACATCTCCTGAATAATCCCAGTCCAGTCTTCTAGGCCGAGTCTCTTAGACTCCTCCACCATCAAGTCTCCTCCACAGACTTGATGGTCTTCTTGCATGGACCTTAGTCTTCAGTTTATCCCAAAGATTTTCACTAGAATTAAAGCCAGAGCATTTTGCAGGCCAGTCAATAACATTCACTTTGGTATTTTGGAGGTAGTTCTCCAGAAGCAACGTATGTTTTGGGTCGTTGTCATGTTGGAGGACAAAGCGATGACTCAGAATCAGTTTTGCTACAGACTACTGGAGGTTTTCTTTAAAGAAAATTCACTTATCCTTCTTTTCTCATGATTCCTTCCACCTTGACAAGATTCCTAGTTCCAGAAACACTGAAGCATCCTCACAGCATAATACTCACACCGCCGTGTTTCACTGCGGGGACGGTGTTCTTCACGTTGCATGCCTCTCCCTTCTTTCTCCAAATATAAGCAGCATTTCTATGGCCAAAGAGCTCTAGTTTCATCTAGTGTGACCAAAGGACACACTTTCAGTACACATAATTTTACTCCAGGTTGTTCTTAGTGGCTTGCTTGAAGGTGTCTCTTCTGCAGAAGTGGAGATTGTCTTGGTCTGTAGCCTTGCAATCCAATCCTGTGCAGGGTTCTAGTAATTGTCTTCTTTGGCTAAGTCGCTCACTAGTGTCTTGGCAGTTTTTCTGGGGTCTTTATACCCATCTCTCACTAGTTTCTTTCTGCCAGGCTTGTTCTAAACTTTGTGACCCTCTTTGAATTTCTTCATACTTCTCACTCCAGGTCTTGACACTCAGAAATGCTCTGATAACTTTGTATATCTGTCTCCAGCTTTCTTCTCAAGTCTAAACTGATTTCTTTTGTTTTTGGAATTATGCTTTCTCAAGAGGCAACTCAAATCCTTGCTGAGTTTTTTATACTATGTGTAAACTGGAAGAAAAACCTCTGTTTTAACTTGATTTTACAAGCTTTGAGCGTTACAAAGTTAAAGCACATCATTGCACAGCGCTGGTTTTTCTTATGGCTCAATAAAAGGGGGCTAATGATTTTTGCTTTTTCTAAAATAATGCTGTTCTTGTGTGCAAACAGAAAATTCTATGTTTAAAAATGCTATATTAAAAATCCCTCACTCTGCTAAAAAACGCACTTGAGAAATTTTTGACAGAAGCTTTAATTCATAAGGGGCCTGATAACTTTGTTCTCATCTGTATGTGCTGTTTTAATGGAGTAACGTGATGAGAGGAGAAAGGTAGGAACTCTTTACTAAGAGACGAGGATTTTATCAGCACACAGCTTCTCATTATCAGGATGCTTCAAATCTTTGTACTCACCGTGCATGCATGCCATTTGTTTCACCTCAACAGGTTGCTTCAAAATGTTCCAATTATTAGCTCTGATTACTGTGATCGTGTTATGACAGACAACATCACTATGTAAACACCCCAAGGGAACAAGATTCTAATTTCTTCCACAAGATACAACATTGTAGAAATGGGTACAACGTTAGAAACTCCCAACTCTTTTACTGCGTATACTGTGCACAGCTTACTCTGCAGCAGCACGTCTCTTGTCTCGCTCTCCGATTTTTCCACTTTTGCTCAGTGCCCAAGGCGACTTGTTGGATTCCCTCTAAAAACAAGTGTTCATTTAATGCTCATGAGATCCACTTCAAGATAACTCATCGCAAGACAGGGTGAGCTCAGCAGAGTGCCACTTTGAATCATCTGGAGAGCGGAGAGCGTCTAAGCATAGCCAAGGTGCAGCTAGAGATATTCCACATAAGCAGCACCGTGTCTGACCTGAACTGCTCTCAGGAGTCCAGAAGGATTATTTTGATATGATGCATGTCAGCTGTTGTTTTAGTTCTGTGCAGTCGGTGTTTTACAGCTGCTCTATCTGTTAAACAACTCTTCAGACAAGAGGTAAAAACACGTCAGTCATCTGCAGAATGTAAGTTTAAAAGAAAACCATACAAAGAAATCAAAATCAGAAAAAAAGGTGCAAGTGAATGAAAGCAATGTATTCTTCTCACTGACCCCAGTGTGGACATCCTGAATTTCTTGATACAATAGTCATAATTGAGATAGCAGACTAAAAACTTAGGCAGACACATCTATGAAACATGTGAAAATATCCAAGATTAAGACTTTCATACTAGGATGCTGTATGCCAAGCCAAAATCAGCCACATAGTTGGGTCTATGCAGCCAATTTAAAACATGGAGATTAAAATTATGCTACTCTACCTCATTTAGAGCCTGCATTTGTATATATATTGGTTTAGCAATTAGCAAGATCAGAACCATAAGCTTAGAGACTTAGTAATTGGCAGCTTTGCTTTGCAATGTAACCACAGATGTACAAACAACTACATTTGGATTATGTTGATACTAAAGCTTAAAAATCAGGTATAGCATAAGTCCTTCACATCCTGCCAGTTACTTAAATAGGGTAGGCTGTTTAAGCTCTATTAACCTACCCACAGTTTCTGTGAAACAGCCGCTTCGCAACCCATCTCGACCTGAGGGCCTCCTTCTTTGCTGCCTTTAACACAATCACTGTCACATCTCTTGTCATTAATGCCTGCTCTGTTCTGTGCTGCAGCTTTTCTGTTGCACTCGCTGACTTATGCACATCCACATGTCTAATCCAGAACAGAGACACATAAATGACTGCATATAACAACAGAAGTCTTCTTTTGAGCTGCCCTGACTGAAATCTGTTGGTTCTTCTGTAGTTAAAAACGAGCAAAACATTAGATACACCTTCTAAGTGCGTTTCAAGATGTTTAGTTTAATAATGAGATCCCTGCAAAGCTTACGCCATGTAATTTCTAAAAACACTTTCATCGTATAGTCATGTTCAGACCTGCCTGAGTGAGTGTGAAATCTACTGTACGGCAGTTTTTTAGAACAGCAGCATGCTCCCATTCCTTTCAAGTTGTACAATAGTTTGTGTCACGTCTCTCTTTTTGCACATGCTTTAAACTCCCATTCCACCCCAGAGATGTAAACCTCACAACTTGAAGACTTCTATAGTAACTAAGAGAAAAGGAAATGCTCAACAACGCAGGCTGCAGTTGTGATATAAAGCTGAATACAGCACCCTGTAATTGTTAGAAATACAGCTATAAACCACCCGCCCATCACTTCTGACTGTTCATTAGACAAAAGAATTTATTTAAAGATCCCATTCTGGGCTACAGAAAGCTGTTACTGGGATCTGTCACTATACAATGATATCTTATAGGAGAAATAAGTGGGAGAGGAAATGATCTGCTGATTATTCTGTAGTGAAAACATAGATTTCAGGAGTTCAGGAGGGATGCAAGGGACAAATAGCATAACTGTCAACACAGTGACTGCAGATTTTTGTGTTTTCTTTTACATAAATAAAATTAATAACAAATTAAACAAAAGATAAATGAAGCATTCAAGTGAGTCAAAGTTCTACAGAAGGTTTCCAGGGTGAGCATCTCTCTGGTCCTCGCTTAATGCCCAACCTCCAAATGTGCAAACAAAACCTCCACCCACGGCTGAAGACGGTTACTAATTAATATGAATCTACATCTACACTGTAAAAGCTAATGTGGCTTTATTTGAAATTTTCTCTCATTTTTAGGTTGATGAAACTGATTGTTGCTAAATAACTGAAGCTACTTTGTAGATTAAATGAAACCCACTTCAGTGTGTGACTTCAGAGAATATATTTGCACCGTGTTCATCTACTGCAGTAACTTTTTTAATTAATTTCACCTAAACTACTTTTGATGTGGAATTTAACATTAAATTTAACACTTTATGTTTATTGGAAGCTATCATCAAGGTCCATTTATAATATTAAATTAATTTCTTTGTTTCTCCCCAACATCAAAACAAACCATTTCTGTTCCTTTTGCATCAGGAATTCATTCGTTTCGGAAGCCAAAGACGCAATTTCCAATTCAGCGAATCAGTCGGTGGTTATTCCACAAGTGGCGGGGTGGGGCTTTAATTTACTGCCCCAGCTGTGGATATCTGAGCGTAACAATACACATTCATAACCATCGCTGTCTTATGGCCTGAAGAGACCCTGAAGGATGAAGATAAATAAAAAGAAGTTAATGTGTCGGCCAGGCATGTGAGATGGACCTAGCAATGTGACCACAATTCTCACAGTGCTAGATTGCTCTCTGGGTAGATCACCCCACTGATGTTGATGCCTGCCTCACATATAATGTCAATAAAAGTAATGCAGCACACAAGTAGGAATGGCTGTGAATTATTTAGAGAGGAAAGAGTTGAAATTTTCTTGATACTGCAGCAGAGGCGGGGGGGTGGGAAAAAAATTAAAAAGAACCTCTCGCCCTCATTTTCCAAATCAGCCTGTGTGCTCAACTGGTGTCCTGATAGACTTATTGTGTGAGCCTTATCTTCTCTGGTGTTGGGCTTAATCTCCTGCCCACTTTGAGACTTATAAACGAGAAGAACAAACAGTCAGAATTACAGCTGCTTTTCACTCTGCACAAGGCTGCCGCCGCTGCTGCTGCTCATTCTGATTGGGGCGTTATTGATGCAGAGAGAAGCAGCAGTAAATTGGGAAGCTGGGTGATTGATTACATACAATGAGGATGAGGAGAGCTGGGGGTTTTTTAAAGAAGAAGAAGAAAGAAAACAACTCCTGATTGCAAATGGCTTTCTTTTAAAAATACAGATCTGACACAGTGTGGGGAAAATGATCTGTAGGTAGAACGTTATTTGGTGTTCTACATATCTGAGCAAGGAGAGGAAATTACATTACATGAGGTCTATTGATTGCATTTTTGTAACCAAGGAATTAGTCATTAATCTGTTTGTAACTTGCAGGGAATCAACACTGTTAACAAGAAATGAAAGCTGCTTTTTTAAAATAATCACATTTAGTTTGTATGAAAAGAGGAATATTGAGGAAGGACAAGGTTGTCAATTTAAGCCAAATCAGACTAATAATAATACTATTAAACAAAATAGGGTGTAACACCTTATCTGTTTATACCGGGTCTGGGGCCAGGTGTTGGTGCCATCTGTCGCAGCACCTCAGCCGGGATGATTCAGATGTGAAAACTGTGTGCTCTTACCTCTGGCTCTGGCGGGTCTGCTGAGGACGGAGCGGTTCGTGCAGCTCACGTTGTAGTCGCTAACTTCCACGCTGAGGTTCCCCCACTCCGTCACAGTCCCGTTCCCCGGCCGCAGAGCCATCCTCTCTTCGCTTCTGGTTTCACACCTGCGCTGAGTGACTGAGCCGATCAGCCCGCCGCCTTTTCCTTCATAACAGCCGGAGAAGGGGCGTTTAGGAAACTTGGAGGCGGCCCAGAGTTCTGTTTGCTTTTCTTCTTCTTCTTCTTCTTCTTCTCTTTTTAAAATCTCGAGCGGTGTGAAATAAATGGAGACCAGGCAGAGTGTGACAGGGTTAACTGATGGGGAGCCGTGAGGGAAGCCCCGTGAAGCGCGCAGTACAGCGGACTGAAGCCCGACTGTGGAGGAATGAGGCTGCGCTGCTAAGGCAACTGAGGAGCTCTCACACTCTCTTCCTCTCTCTCTCTCTGTTCACATCACCGTCACTGCAACAGTTTAGAGAAATCGCTACACAAACTGGCTGCTGCTCATCCGTAGGTGGACTGACTTCAAGCTCGATCAACTCCAGAGCTTCCTTTTCTAAGTGACACCGCAGCAGTGGTGGAGACACAGTTTATATGGGGGTGTCCATGCAGGGCTACGTGCTCGGGGTGACTGTGGATCTCCATCCATTTTAACAAGATTTATAAAGAATTGGTGATAAATCCACTTGACCGAACCAATCATTTTCTTTCTCACTCACTAGTGCTGTGCCATACTTATTCACTTGGTATTGATCTGATGCCAAGTAAATATGAGCATCTATTGCCAATACAGATATCGATATTTTCAGCTATATAGGCAGCTTATATAGGAGAGAGTAGTATGTCATGATTTGTGAAATGAATCATCAATAATTTGAAAAGGTTCAGACATTTTTTACAGTGTGTGTTTGAGGGTTTTTTTTTTCCTTTTCCAGGAAAATAATTTGTTGAACACAGATCAGTGGGCTACATGCTGAACTTAGAGGACAGAAACAAAGTAATCAGATACCAATACTGATTATTGGTATTTGGATCGATCCCCCCATGTCTGTCTCTCACATTTGTCATTTGCTTTGGCCAAAAAGCAAAAGGACTCATGTAGACGAGTCCTTTTGCTACGCTTGCGTCCAGTGCTATATTTTCATTTCTGGACTCTATGCATGATTCACAGCCCATTTTTCTTAGACGTGGGCCTTGGTGCAGCAATGTCAGCTCATCCTCTGTCTGAAACCAGCTGTTTTAGCACCTCTTTAAGCAAGTTTTTTCTTTTGCTGATCTACTGTCCCTCATAGGCAGTAGGTTTAAACATCAGGTGTGAACCAGCATGGCAGCATTTGGCTCAGCTGCATCACTTGTACATACACTTGTCTCACTATTTCAAACTATGGCCTTGTTTGATATGAGCCCCCATAAGTACATCTGTATAATAAAAAATGGGAAAACACCATGCATCTGCTTAACTATTATAATTTAAAAAGACTGTCTTCATTGTTAAAATGTTTGTGGAGGAGACTGAGAGCGGTGTACCCCAGGAGAGGCCCAGGCGTCGTCCACATCCCTGGGGCTGTGGTCAAAGCATGGGCAGACCAACTGACAGGCCTCCACCATCTTTCCCATCTCCATAAGGTCTGGAATAGACAGTCTCAATGATCCCTCACATCTGTAGTCATGAGGTGTTTCAATAGTTTCTCACCACATCAGAGACTGCCTACCTCCCTCTCGGAGTGAATCGGTCCACGCAGGATGCCATCACCATAATCCTTCACATAGCACTGAGCCATTGGGGGGAACAGGAAGAGCTACGTGAGGATGCACTTCATGGACTACAGCTCAGTGTTCAACACCATAATCCCGACACCACCAAACTGGACCACCCTCAGGTCCCCCCCGCCACCTCCTCCTGGATCAAAGATTTCCTCACCAACCGGGGTTCCCCCTCCTGCTGTAACTCAGGGCTGCATTCACCTTGTTAATTCTCTGTTTTTGTATTAGGGGTTTCTTCATTATGTTACTTCCTGTTTTATTTTGGTACTCTCTTATCCCTTTAGTATTGCACATGATTTTACTTCCCCTGTCTCCTTATCATTGATTAGTTTCACCTGTTTCTCATTATGCATCTGTTTCCACTGTCCTCATTACCCCTCAGTGTATTCTGTGTGTATTTGTAGCCCTTGTCTTTCAGTTGAGCCTTGTCATGTAATGCCCCTGTGTGTTTCTGTGGTGTTCTTTGTGATTTTGATTGGACTTTATCAATCATAATAAAGTCTTGCTTCTGCTCATTTTGTTCTGAGGTCTGCGCTTTGGACCACCAACTCAACTACATACCACAACATGACACATGAGCTTTTTTATAACAGGTCACAGGCTAAACTTTTGGAGAACCCTGCTTCAGAGTTGTTATTCAAGTTGTCAATCATTGTTTTAAAAGCATTGTTTTTATCTCTTTGAGATAATTAACTCCAGGCCACAAGTAGCAGTAAAAGTAACGGACACTTTTTCTTAAATGAACTGGTTATAAAGCAGAGGACGGTACCAAAGAACAGATGTTGCACATCCCGTGTTTGCGATGAGAACATATTACTGTAAATGCTACTTTGTTACATATTAGCTGTTATAAATGATTGTTTAAATTGAAAGAGTATCTCAGTGATTTCTCGTAGCCTGTGGAACAACTTTAAATGTTCCATTTAGCTGTTTGGCTAACCTGCAGGAGAAAGGTGAGACACTGTGAGACCCCTGATGGGCAGCGTGATGGCTTTGTTTATGAGGAACAATCTGTAAGCACCTCTGGGTTTAGTTTAGTTCATGTGCTGCTGCTTGAGAAATGATGCTTTGAAAAGTGTGTGGAGGTAGCGGGGGAGGAGGGGGACTTAGTTTGCACTGTGGGGGAGGAAGGCTACACTATTTGTGTTTGTGATTTGTTATGTGGTTGCTGTCAGTCCTGGGGATGGTTTTACAAGTACTCTTATTGCTTTTGTGCTGCTCCTATGTGTGGGCGGTGTGTGTGTGTGTGTGTGTGTGTGTGTGTGTGTGTGTGTGTGTGTGTGTGTGTGTGTGTGCGTGCTCCAGTTTGGCTAACATGTGTTGGTGGTTTTCCACATTTTCTAGGATAACAGCTTATTACAGTAATGCCAAAAGTCTCTCCCTTCCTCTTCCTCTGGAACCTTCAGTGTTGAGAGTTTGGCAGCTGCTCCACATTGATTTTCACTAGATAAAGGTCTTCACGCAGGTCATGATCAGCATGTCTGATGAGATGGGGAATTTGCCTTTTGATACATGGGAGTGTCAGAACCTCCTCTTCCTTTTAGCGAGACTGGTGGAGTAAAAATTCACTGAAAGAAAATGCAGTTCAGCTAAAGCACTCAAGCTCCTGAGGAATGCAAACAGGCCTCTGTCATTCCACCTATTTTAAGATTTCATAAGTAGCTGAAAACACCGTAGTGAATATTAACGAGCATAGACCAATCTTCCCTAAAGCCAAAGCACAAAAAAAAAAAAAAATCTTTGCATGAAGCATGATTATGATGTCATAATACAATCCCAATATGAAAAAGTTGGTATGCTGTCTGTTACGCCCCTCTGCAGCCCCTGATCTCTTTGCAGTGGCAGTGCAAGAGTGTTCAGCAGTTGCTAATACAGGGTGGGCCATTTATATGGATACACCGTAATAAAATGGGAATGGTTGGTGATATTAAAGTCCTGTTTGTGGCACATTAGTATATGTGAGGGGGCAAACTCCTCAAGATGGGTGGTGACCATGTTGGCTATTTAGAAGTCGGCCATCTTGGATACAACTTTTGTTTTTTCAATAGGAAGAGGGCCATGTGACACATCAAACTTATTGGTAATGTCACAAGAAAAACAATGGTGTGCTTGGTTTCAACGTAACTTTATTCTTTCATGAGTTATTTACAAGTTTCTGACCACTTATAAAATGTGTTCAATGTGCTGCCCATTGTGTTGGATTGTCAATGCAACCCTCTTCTCCCACTCTTCACACACTGATAGCAACACCGCAGGAGAAATGCCAGCACAGGCATCCAATATCCGTACTTTCAGGTGCTGCACATCTCATATCTTCACACCATAGACAATTGCATTCAGATGACCCCAAAGATAAAAGTCTAAGGGGGTCAGATCGGGAGACCTTGGGGGCCATTCAACTGGCCCACGACGACCAATCCACTTTCCAGGAAACTGTTCATCTAGGAATGGTCAGACCTGGCACCCATAATGTGGTGGTGCACCATCTTGCTGGAAAAACTCAGGGAACGTGCCAGCTTCGGTGCATAAAGAGGGAAACACATCATCATGTAGCAATTTCAAATATCCAGTGGCCTTGAGGTTTCCATTGATGAAGAATGGACCCACTATCATTGTACCCCATATACCACACCAAACCATCACTTTTGTTGTTCCAACAGTCTTGGAGGGATCCATCCAATGTGGGTTAGTGTCAGACCAATAGCGGTGGTTTTGTTTGTTAACTTCACCATTCACATAAAAGTTTGCCTCATCACTGAACAAAATCTTCTGCGTGAACTGAGGGTCCTGTTCCAATTTTTGTTTTGCCCATTCTGCAAATTCTGTGCGCCGATCTGGGTCACCCTCGTTGAGATGCTGCAGTAGCTGGAGTTTGTAAGGGTGCCATTTGTGAGTAGCTAATATCCGCCGAAGGGATGTTCGACTAATGCCACTCTCCAGTGACATGCGGCGAGTGCTACGCTGTGGGCTCTTGCTGAATGAAGCCAGGACAGCCACTGATGTTTCTTCATTAGTGACAGTTTTCTTGCATCCACATTTTGGCAAATCCAACACTGAACCAGTTTCACAAAACTTAGCAAGCAGTTTGCTAACTGTAGCATGGGAGAAGGGTGGTCTCGTAGGGTGTCTTGCATTGAAATCTGCTGCAATGACCCGGTTACTTTGTTCACCAGATATCAACACGATTTCGATCCGCTCCTCACGTGTTAACGGCTGTGAACAAAGAGAAACTTGTAAATAACTCATGAAAGAATAAAGTTACGTTGAAACCAAGCACACCATTGTTTTTCTTGTGACATTACCAATAAGTTTGATGTGTCACATGGCCCTCTTCCTATTGAAAAAACAAAAGTTGTATCCAAGATGGCCGACTTCTAAATGGCCACCATGGTCACCACCCATCTTGAGGAGTTTGCCCTCTCACATATACTAATGTGCCACAAACAGGACTTTAATATCACCAACCATTCCCATGTTATTACGGTGTATCCATATAAATGGCCCACCCTGTATCCACACCTTACAGGTGTGGATACAGGCATACTTGAGGCAGGCTTTTGGGAAGGCACACCAGTCTTTGTCTTAGTGGTACCAGCTATTTTACTTAACTTATTATGTAATTTAAAATAAAACCTCTTCTTTGTGAAATTCTGGTGTTAGTCTCCATATTTATATTGCAGCTTTTGAGCCGGGTCATAACATGTCTAAAATGTAATTATTGCAAATCTCATGAACTCATATTTTATTAAAAATAGAACATAGAAAATATATTAAATGTTTAAAGTGACAAAGTGTACCATTTCAAGAGAAAAAAAAAAAAAGGTCATTCTGAATTTGATGGCGGCAAAAAGTCTCATAAAAAGGTGGGACAAAGGCAAAAAAAGGTAAGTAAGTCATACTAAAAAGAAACAAATGGAGGAACATTTTGCAGCTAATTAGGTTCATGGAAACAGATCAGTAACATGACTGGGTATAACAAAAAAAATCTTAGAGAGGCAGAGTTTCTGGTAAGTAAAGATGGGCAGAAAGACACCAATTTAAAAAGAAATCCATTTACAAATTGTGAAATTGCAATCTGGAGAAATATCTGAGTGCAAGGAGCAAGGCTTAAAATCAGTGTTGAATGTCTGTGATCTTCAGGCCCTAAAGTGGCACTGCATTACAAACAGACATGATCCTGTCACGGAAATCATCACATAGGCTTAAGAACGCTTCCAGAAGTCTAGAACACAGTTCACCGTGCCATCTACAAATGCCGAAAGAAACCATAAGTGAACATGATCTCCACATGCTGCCTTCTTCTCTAAACCAACCTCCTCATATAAAGTGGACTGAGGCAAAACTGTTCTGTGGTCAGATGAATCGAAACCTGGGATTGGCCTTTTGCATAACTGGAAAGGTACTATCAATGCTGAGAGGTATATATAGGTTTTAGAGCAACACGTGCTCCATATGGCTTCTTTGTCAAACCTAATACTACAGCTATTACAACAGCAACGGCAAGAATTGAGCCACATTCCTCTCCCAGAAGTCCAGCAGCTGGTCTCTTCAATTCACAGATGTTTACAGACATCTTCAAAGAAGGGGGGATGCTACAGGGTGGTAAACATGGCCCTCTGCCACCTTTCGGAGACATGTTGCTGCCATCAAATTCTAAATCAGCCAGTATTTTTGTTGTTTGGGATCAGTGTGATGTGTTAAAATGGAACCCTGCATAGCTTGTATAGCTTATATTACCATTATTGTAACACCTGAAATTTAAATCTGATATTGAAACACTGAGGAGGTCTTAGTTTTAAAATCCCTTCAATCATTGGCTGTTATTGTTTATGTCACAATTCAGTCTGAGGCATCCAAAATGACTCGAGCAGTTTTGGTCCAAATCATTTCCATAAAATGATCCACAAACATGGATTACTTTCAAGCCCAAGGATGAAAGCATACCAGACATTACTGCAAGTGTACATCAAAATGAAGATGATGACAGTGATGAGAAGGAATGAGTGGGGTCAAACTGGTGCAGCTGCTCATTTATACCAACAAAAGCAGAGAGAGTTTGTTGTAAAGAGCTATTTAAAAGTTACCCATGGATCAAACTGTTATTTGATGATCTAATCTAATCCACTAACAGTAATTTCAGAGATCATCATCCAACTTCATTATGTGGTTCTTTTCTGTTTTATTTGTTCAAGTATTTTCATGTTTAGCCACGTAAACATGGTCTGCAATTACTGGCTCATTCACATCTGCTGCTCACTGTACAGCTGCATCCAGCATTTGAGTAGCTGGGTCTTACCAGCGTTATTGGTCTTATTTGGAGAGCATTTACAGATTGTTAAATTCACTGAACCACAGTTTGTCTGGTTTCTCTATAATGAGTTCTTGACCACGGGTTCACTTTCAGAGCAAATTGTTTACTGAATAGCAGGAGAGCATGTAGTATTTCCAGCCTTTTGTATTTCTTAAATCAGTTTTCACCTGCTTTGCATCTAAGTGTGTTTGGATTCTTTGTAGAAAAGGTTATAGGCAAAACATTTGGTTTTAGTTGCCAATTAAAACCAGCAGCATTTGTGAGCACTCTTTTTTCTTTACTTCTTTCCAGTTACAGATCTACGCGCAGCAGTTCTTAAATAAAACCATGTCAAAATTTCCAGTACAGTTCATAACAGTAGTCATTATAGTCATATAAGCAGGACTCTATTACATGTCATAATCGTGTATTTAAATGAGTTAAACATATTTAATTACTCAGTAAATAAATATTAATGGTACCTTTTAGATCCAAGAGTGAACTGGTGTTCCACAGGGATCAATCCTAGAACCATTTCTCTTTCTGCTGACCATTTTCCAGTTGATTGTTGGCTATTTCTGCTGATAGATCCGTTATGTTTGCAAGTTCAAAATATATGTTTCACAGAATGCATGCACAAATATATTTTAGACAAATATCAGCATAGACAAATATAGCCTTTGTTGATACCAGCATATCAGCAAATAAAGTGGTATTTACCAGGATCAGTGACCGAAATCTGTTATGTTACACAAATTTTGTGCAGGCAAACTCTTTAAAAGCTAAAAGAGTTTAAAACATTCTAATTATTTTGTTACAAAGAAGACTTCTTTGTATCCCTTGGATAAAACAAAAATAAGAAAAAAGAGAAAACTATTGACTATCAGACCGATTGTTGTAAATACTGGTATCAGCACAGGATTTCACAATCACTATTATAATACTGAAAACATCCTGTCAACTCAATAAAAACCAATAGTTCATTTAGATCTAAGTACTTTAAGTTTGTGGTGGACAACGTTTGGAATCTGTTTAAACACCTAACACCAAATCAAAATGACAAAGAGTTTTTATCTACTGATTATCTATTTATAGCTGTCTGGCAAGTGATCAGTTAGGAAACCCTGTCATAGATGATGTGAAATGTATTCTCTGCACTCTGCTTCTCACATTCACAGGTCTGAGAAGGTGTCTTAGCTGCCAAAGCTAGCTATGACACCAGCTGAAACTAAAATCTCTTACACTTCCAGGATCCTTAAAGGGTTTCAGATGCTCTCCTCAGATTGAATGTAATCAAAATTCTTTAATATGGCCTCAAATCAAATATCCATAGTGATATAATTACTGATTACATTATGGCCAGTATTATTTCTTCCATAGATGTAGCTGACAAATAAAGAACGACTAAATCCCTCTCATGTAACAGAGCATCTGTGTACAGGTGTGCATGGCCTTAGGTGTGTGTATTTAAAGGTTATTAACACAAAAAGTGTTTTACATGTTCTTTACTACACTTTCTTTTTCACCCAAAGGTATTCTCCTTATCGTAATTACCTTAACTTAAAAACAGACAGAGACTGGCTTCTATCCAGAAACACAGACCAAAACCTTTAAACTTCATCAATTAGGCAGAATACTGCAAATACCCCTTTTCCACATTCACAAATATAGCAAATACAAAGAAGTACTGTAAAATATACAGTACATTTGTTGCTGCCTGTGCACAATAGTTACCATTTCTGTTTTAATAAATGTTGTGTCCAGTGTCACAGATGCCTGCTCTGTTCAGGGAAGGGATAACTGCAGATGGAAAAACAATCTTATTTCAACTAAAGTGGTCCTGACAAAAATTTATTGAGTTTATGTACAGACTATGTTACCTTTTTATAAACTCTCACTAGCTGTTTGTCTTTGCTTTTCAGTCTTTGCCAAGCAAATAAAACCATTTTGTTTTTCTGGGAGATTCACTTCTTTGTTTTTCTCTTAAAGTAAATAACCATCTCCCCTAACAGGAAAAAAATACTAATGGGGGCCCATTCCTAAAGTAATGAAGCCTCGAGTGTTTCACAGAATTAAAGACAAACACGTACTTGCACAAATGCGAGTGCAGCTCAAGCAGGCACTTGACTTCCTCGAACTATCTGACCTATAAGAACCCTACGGTGCCCAGGAATGTGCATCAAAAACTTGCCTGTCTTCTCAGCTTTTGCAGGCTGCCCAGATGTTGACACAGCTTTTCTTCCCCACATGCACGCTCCAAATTAATTGCCCCACATAAAGCAAAGAGTCCAAGGCTGAGATAAACTGTTGGAGTGACCATAAAATGTTTGACAGAAAACTGTCAGGCAGTGCAAACTTTGGCTGAATGTGACTCCTGAAACCGGTCCCAAATACCCTGAGTGTTTTAAGCATCCAGCTTAATGCAGCTCTAATCCTCAAGATTTATCTTTTTTCTCAGCTCTGCACAAGCCAAACTTTAACATATCACTGGACTTGAGGTATCATGTGTTTGCACACACACAGTGTTTTTAAAATGCTGAAGCTAGTGTCTGAGTCCAACTGAACTGCCTGCCTCGCTCATCCAAGAGCAGTGCTTTCATCTATCATAATGAAGAAAGAGAGCATGATGTGTGCTGTGATTCTCTATCTGGGACACACAGTTTCAGCACACAGGCCAGAGCTCAGACAGCTCTTGTCTCTATATCTTATAAGCAGTAGCCCCCAAATAGACACAATGCACCTGTCAGCAAAGGCGCGGGAACAAAGGCTCAGGTTGCTGGGGTGTAGTTAACATGCAAGCATTTTGCTGTCAGTGTATAACCACACAGCAGACAGACTGAGACAGAGAGCTCAGAATAAAGAAAAGACGGCATTCCTACTCTAATTAATCTCCGCGGGCTTAAAATTGAATTAAAAAACCACATTGGTGAGCACTACGCAACTTTAGTTCTTTATGACAATATAAGAAATACAAACACTCAGGAGACCCTGTTTGAGAGACCTTTAATTTCTGGACTTCAGATGGTGAGCGCACCATTCTGTACTGGTTGCACAGGTGTTGTTTGAAAGCACTTCTGCCTCATCACATATAAGCTTGTCATAGAAACGGTGTTCTATAATAAGCATCTTAGCGACCTCTGCTGGTCAGAATCTGCATGTACGATAAGTGTTAAAGAACAGACCATAATTTCAAAATGCGTCTTATTTTAGTCAGACAAACTGTTCATTTAGAGTATTTTATCATTAGGTGAACAAAATTTAATGTCTATAGCCTAAGCCTTTTGCTAAGTTGTTATCGTTAAATAGAAAATTCTGTTCTCACACGCAAAAATGCCAAACAGCTAATACGTCATCTGCAACATTTGACATATAAAGTAAAGACTGCTTGAAAAAACGTTTTAAAAAATATCTATTCAATTACTCAGTTATTAACTCTGAAACAAAGTTACATTTAGTCATTTTTTATTTGTTTTCATTTTGTCTTTTAGATTTGTAAGATTTAAGATTTAGATTTACTGTAAAGTATAAATTGTCAACTGCACTATTCTTATTTGTGATTCTTAGGTTTATTTTATTGTTAATATTTATGCGAATGATCCAGACCCCACACGAAGCTCAGGTGATTGCTCATGTTTGCTTGACTGAACACAGTGCGCTTTGGTTCGGCACCCGTTCTAAGTTAGGCCAGCTGTCCAGCAGACCTCATGTTCCACATACCTCCCTCTTCAGGTCCCCGGCGTCACTGAAGACTGGAACAAAATTACTTCCACCTGCCCCCTCAGCCTCCCAGGCAGTGCCCCTTGAGCCCGCTGCACCACCCCTACCCTGTAGCAGCGCCTGAAGACCACATGTTGTTTTTATTTTTAATGCTGATAACATACTCATGTTGAAATAACAGCTAAAGTCAATCAGGTTATGTTCAAAGTTGATTTCCCATTTTCACAGTATAATTTTCATGGATGATATTTACAATTTCACAAAATTCTCACTTGTGATGTAGTGAACAACGCTGAGTTCAAAGCACTGAGCAACATCGTTAACATAACATTAACTTTACAAGGACAAAATGATTTAATAAAAACTTTCTCCACATACCAAAACATGATGCAATAGCTTGAAATAAAACTTTGGAACAACTGCTGAATACCACACATTTTCATGATTTTTATGGCCATGGTTTTTATCAATCATCTGGTCATAATACTGAACTCACTTTCATTTACATCATAATCTACGAACCAGTCCGCATTATTTTCCATGCTGGTTTCCACCAACACTGGGATGAGGTACTCCTGTTAGGATTGTAATTTAAATTACCATGTGTTCACTTCTGACAATTTCTAGCACCTGTAAATGTTGCCTTCAGGTTTGACAGATACAGCTTTTCCAGGGTTATCGATGATTAGTCTCAAGAAGAATGAGAGTGAAAAATGGTAAATGAGCTGATACTTACACTGCATCTTTATTCAGTTTTGCACACTCAAAGCACTTTCTACGCCATGTCTGTCATCTACATAACAATTCATAATATTTTAGGGTTTAAAGAACAGCTGTGCTCACTAATCAGAGCTGCTTCGGTCTCCAAATCCCCTCCTCTGCACCCCTGTGTGGCACAGTAGCCATCAGTGTTGATAGGCTATTACTCATGACATGTAACCAATCAGATTCAAGACAGGACAGTGCTTGTGGCTACAGACAGAGAGAAGCAGCTGCATCAGAGACAGAGTAGTTCATTTTTTAATCGCTTTAAAGGAGCATCAAAACAAAAAACCAAGCATGATTCGTTGCTTTGCTAAAAATAAATCCAAAACAGGATGCAAACACTACATTGAGGACTCTTCAGCGGAGCTTTCAGGTTATACTGAACTCTGGGGATTTATTAATGGCATTACTTTAAAAATGGAAAGTCTCATTGGATGAAGCCAATAAATGCCTTGTGTTCCACCTGAGCTCTGCAGATGTTGACCAGCTTCATACCAGACATGAGGAAAAGGTTGTTTATGCCTGTGGTATAGTGTACCTGAACTCTGCTGTATTTGAAACTAATAGAACCTGTTTGTTTGTTTGTTTTTATCACAGTTGCTGCTGTGGTTTGTCAGTGTGTGCCTGCTAATGTGAGGCTGAATAACACTGAAGCTCGCTCTTAATCCCAGGATAATGTTCTTATGTAACAATAATATTTTAACAACAACAATTATTTGTGTCTGATGACATTTGTCCATTAAAAATGTAATTGTAATTACCACCCAACCCATCATTGTTGGTGCTCCTTTGGGGAATAAATACTGATGATTGGGTGTTTTGATTATATTTTCCTGGTGGGTGACCCAGTGTTTTGATTTTTTGTACAATTATTAAGCTTTGATTTCTTCATGGGTTATCATTACTAGTCTTTTGGTTCGTGGTTCTGTGATTTCTAGTCCTGAGGTTTTGTCTCTTTGTTCCCTCTAGTTCCTAGTCAGTCATGTCTCTGTGTGAAACTGTGTCTTTGAGTCTGTCTGTAAGTGTAGCTGGTGTGTTTCCTGTTTTATTTTGACAGTCCTGCTCTGTGTTCAACCTCTGTTCCCAGTCTCGTCTGGGTAATTAGTACCAGCTTTGTTTCCCTTCTGTCTCCCGTTTCCTGATTACTCCATCATGTATTTTAGTCCTCTGTCATCCCTTGCTTGTTGTCGCATCGTACCCTCTCTTTGTGCTGCGTTTGTCTCGTCAGGTTTCGAGCCTGTGTTTCAGAGTGTCTAGTTTCCAGTGCCAGTTACTTTAGGTTTCACGTTTTTTGGTTTGTTTTTGTAAGTGTTAATTTCCATGAAGAGTTCTTCCAGCAATAAAACTGCGCCTTAAAGGGAACCCCGGCTATTAACACATGTTTGCGCTAAAATATGCACTGTGCTTTCAATAACATATATGTGGTATTAAAATACGCCAAATGTTTTCCCTTTAAGCACATTTTATATAAAACCGATTTACCAGTAGGCTGCCATTGTTATTTACTTCTCAATGCACTCTGGGTAGTGACGTCACACGGTTGCACCGCATCAAGTTCACAGTTAGCAGCGCACTGGAAATGGCTTCTGTTCAACCTTTCCAGTTTGATCCAGAGCAATCCGAGAGAGAGGATGAAAATAGTCAACCAGTAATTAGTTTAGATGGAGATGAAAACAATCCGTCACACGAGGACACGAGAGTGAGGGAAACTACTGGTGTATATGCGGCTACTGCTTGCCAGTGGTGACAGTGTCGTGCCAAATTATGTATCCCCGACAGAATTTGTTTCCCCTGCACTGGGACCTTGGCACAACATCGGACGGGATTATTTAAATAAACCAATGACATTTTGACTGATCATTATTTGTATCCTTCTGTAACTGTACAGAACTATACTGAGCTAAAACCTCCAAAATTTCAGGAGCAATAAGTCTTTGGACAGGGGGAACAAATTGTGGCAGGATGAGCCTGATATTATTTTTATTCCTCTGTAACTTTACTGAATAAAGAGCTAACATGTCCAAAATTTCTGGAGTAGTTAGTCATTATAAGAAGTTGTTAAGGGAAAATCCCAAACCGCAGACTGCAAATATAAACAGAAACACAATGAGACAGCGTAATGAATCACATGTACATGGGTGAGCGTCTCAGAAGAGAGTCACACAGTGTACCTTTTTATTCGTGCATTTATAGTCACTGGTGCCCACACAACAGGGCGGCGTATTTTCGCTCTTCTCAGAAAAATGACTATACAACAGTATGTGGCTATCTTACTGGAACATTCCGTTCCTCTTTTTATCAAGACATGTTACACAGGCGTGCTCTCCCGCCCAGCAGGCCGTCCAAGGACGAGCTTCCAGCAAGCAATATGAATCACAAACAGCAATGCATTTAATAAAAATCTTTTTACAGAAGTGTTTATGAACTAAAATTCACGAACGTGGGATACTGTTAGTCCATGACTTCGAAAGGCCAGTGTATGCTCCCACAGGGAAAACAAATTCTGTCGGGGATACCTAGTTTGGCACGACGGCTTCAAAGTTTTGGTGCACTGTGTTGCATGGAGAATCTGTAAAAATAACGATATTGTAATTTCACTGTATAATAAAAATTAGAATTCTAGTAATGTTTTTATCATGCAGTTATGCGATACCATGGATAGCTGCTGCCATAAAATTGAGCTCTTTACAACAAACTCTCTCAGTCGCCGTTGCCATTGGCAAGCAGTAGCCGCATAGACATCACTATTTTCATCCTATCTCTCGGATTGCTCTGGATCAAACTGGAAAGGTTGAACAGAAGCCATTTCCAGTGCGCTGCTAACTGTGAACTCGATGCGGTGCAACCGTGTGACGTCACTACCCAGAGTGCATTGAGAAGTAAATAACAATGGTGGCCTACTGGTAAATCGGTTTTATATAAAATGTGCTTAAAAGGAAAACATTTGGCATATTTTAATACCACATATATGTTATTGAAAGCACAGTGCATATTTTAACGCAAACATGTGTTAATAGCCGGGGTTCCCTTTAAGTTCAACCTGCTGTTTCTGAGTCCTGCATTTGGGTCCTCCCTCCTGCCTGCTGCGTAGCACTAACCATGACATTCTTCTGTTTTTGTGCAATCACACAATTAAGTGGATTGGTGGAAAGGTATACTGGACCCATATGACTGGGTGTTCCAATTTTTTTCCCATTAGGATTTTTTTTTTTTAAACATCTGGTATTTAAAGTGCTGCCTGCACTACAGTTGCATTACACAGGCCAAAATGCGTTGACCTCTGTAGACCCTTTTCTTCCTCATGCACCTCTGAACGTAGGTGAAGTTATGCTAGAAGTCTCTGTTTTGTTTTCAGTAGGCAGAAGACTGACTGAGTAACTCAAAAACAGTAAATAAATAAATAAAACAGTAAATATAAAAACAGTGGATAGGTAGGACTTCCACTGATATATGAACCTGCATGTTCTTG
The DNA here is from genome assembly GCF_001858045.2 of Oreochromis niloticus. Classification (NCBI taxonomy): domain Eukaryota; kingdom Metazoa; phylum Chordata; class Actinopteri; order Cichliformes; family Cichlidae; genus Oreochromis; species Oreochromis niloticus. Next base: position 6,325,579 of record NC_031986.2, read on the forward strand.
ACAGACTGACTGCTGTCCATTCCTTTTTGTGACTGGAAGAAAATCCCTGTTAACAGGGTAATGTGCTGTAATACTCACAGTTGTGGTTTTTAAAGGTTCATTGTGAAATTTCTGAAAAGACCTTTGCTCTTTTTTATCAGCTTGCAGCGTCATTACTGTTTCCAGCTTTTCCAACAGACAGACTCAACTTAAAATATAAACCGATCATTGTTCATTCATGAGTAAAGGACAAACTAGTTCATCGGTCACTCTGCGTCCTTTTCTGGAGGATCAGGAAGACTCTCTGCATCTCATTATTGCTTCTGTAAGAGGGTGAAGTCCATTGTATTCCATAATGTTTTGTGCACATATTTCACTCCATGTTTAATATTTTTTCCATGTTACTTCTGGAAAATATGTGCATAAAGTATAAAACTGAGAAAAAATGTGACAGCGGCTGATGGCAGCAAAAAGTTTACACAGGAGTTAAGTTTTTTTCGACTATGGTCTCATGCAGTTGATGATTTAAATGGATTACACATCCATTATTTTCCATTTTAAAATACATGAAGGACTGTTAGTTCAGATCAATTATTAACAAGTGATAGCATGCTCACAGTGGTCTGTGTTCAAGGCAAATGTGTGTCTTTTTATAGGGCTTTCCTGCAATCAGTATAGCCGACTGTTACAAGGACTTTTTACTTTCACAAAGAGACAATGCTTATCTCTGTAAGGCTGAGCTTTGTGGTGCTGCTGTCAGCAGTGGGCACAGCAACAATAGAGAGGTGAGTTTTCTTCATTAGATAAGTTTGATCGTTTTTCTAAATAGATGAACTACCTTCAAAATATCAGTTACTGTACTTTCAGGTTCTTAGCATATATATACATATATACATATATATATATATATAATTATTTTGAATTATGTTTGGTTTGGTCTCAAATGTGGGTGACGTAGTCCTGTACTAGACCTATTTTGTTGCGATATGTTTAGAATGTCGTTTGGCAAAAAATGTAGGGGGAAAAAAGGCATTATTGAGACCTGCAAGTTGTTCATAACTCAAACTGCAGAGATGTCTTAATGACAAACACCTGAATGAACTCTTTCCTGAAATTCCTGAATTTTCTGCTTCTGAAATCAGATAAAATTGAGGTTATTGTACTCGACCCCAAAAATCTTAGAAACATTGTCTAACCACACTGGATGGAATTACCATGAACTCCAGTAACACTGTGAGGAATCTTCTAGTGATCATTTCTCGAGGATATATCCTTCAATGCGCATATATATAAAAATATGTAGGACCTGTTTTCTTGTGTTTATTTAAGGAGCTTGGAAAGAAAAGCTACTGGACTTCTTAAAATTTCTTGAAGACATTTGTGTGACCTATTGAGATAAACTGACGCAAGATGTGAGTGGGCTTTAAGGCACCTAGGAAGGAATCTCAAAACTGGATTGTAGGTGGCAGACAGTTGGTGCCATAAACTGTGTTTGTGCAATATCTCTACAATTGGAAACATCCTGCCTCACGGTGATGCTGAAAAACTAGTTCATGCATGTATTACTTCTATAGGCTGGACTATTGTAACTTATTAATATTAGGTTGTTCAAAAACCTCCATGAAAAGCTTTCAATTGATCCAAAATGCTGCAGCAAGAGTAGCTGCGGATGACAGCTTTTTTTTTTTTTTCAATTAATTCTAGGTTTTAGAAATTTGCAAATCAGAGTAATCAACAACAATATTTGGTTTTAGAAGCCGTAACAGAAATCTGCCTTAGAGCTAATATTGACGACTTTACCTAGTGCTCATCTATTTAATCTACAACTGTGAATAATTTATCATGTACAACATCCCAGAAATTTGAAATAGTCAAGTAAGTTTAGGTATCTTAACATTAAAATTAAGAACAGTACCTAATGTAGAAATGTATGATATTTTAATGCCTTTAAAACTGTTAGAAATTGAGTATTGCAGCCTTGTAACTAAAAACTACAATATTGATAAAACAGCAGACTATTATGAGGTATGATCAGTGTTGGGAAGGTTACTTTTAAAATGTATTCCACTACAGATTACAGAATACATGCCCCAAAATGTATTTTGTAACGTATTCCATTACGTTACTCAATGAGAGTAACGTATTCTGAATACTTTGGATTACTTAATATATTATCATGCTTTTTACAACTACATGAATGTACTATTGCTGTGTGATTTATTACTATTGCTGAAGGTTACCCGCCATACCAACACCAACTAGATTTTTAAATCTTAATATAAAATGAATAACAGTAGGGTGGACAATAGGTAAGGCTGCACTTTTAGCAGCAATCTGGTATAGAAAACTAATCCGCACATATATATAACAGTCCCGGGGTTCCGAAACGTAAAGGCGTAAAATCGTAAAGGGACCTCTGGCTAACACGTCGGGTTCCGTGTCGGGCTCGTAGCTGAAAACTAGCTTTACTTTGTTGTCTGGGTCTTTGATAGCAAGACACAGAGAGAGGCGTTGAAAGGCTGCTCCAACGGAACTTATTGTTTCGGAGAAAAACGCGAACACAGTGTACAGTCGAGTCTTAATAGCTTACTTACAACTGGGCTTGTCAGGCACTCTTTTTGGCTGTAGTGGTTATTATTATATTTGCATGCTTCCATCTCCCGTTTCTGCTCGGTGACAAGTCGTACTTTTCCACTCTTTTTTCTCCCTCCCTGCGCTCACAGACACATGTATGGCGGTCCATTCTCCCTGCAGCACAGACTACACTGCCCATGAGGCTACATTCTTTAGGGCTATGCCTGTAACACTCTGCCTATTGTTTTCATATTAAATAACTTTTTGAATAATAATTTTTTTAAATATTTCTTCACGTCATTATGCGGGCTGCAAGTAGGGGTGACATGGGACGCGAGATTGAGACACAGGCTTTAGAGCCTCTTAATGCATGTTTTGGTTGGGTTTCCAGCGGCGTGGAATTACAAAAAATAGAGAGGGCATAGCCGAACATATCAAACAGGAAAAGACCGCCGTGTAATCCATTTATTTCAACAAAGTAACTGTACTCTGAATACCATGTTTTTAAACAGTAACTGTAACGGAATACAGTTACTCATATTTTGTATTTTAAATACATAACGGCGGTACATGTATTCCGTTACTCCCCAACACTGGGTATGATCCACTTCCACTGCTTCTCATGTTTCTCTTGTTTTTTATGTCCAACAGAGTGCAGTATGACCACTATAAATACCACCCTTTGACAGAGGTGAGATGGCTGAGACACACACACACATCATTTTATTTCTATATACGTATATATCGCAATAGAAGTCTGACTATATTGAATGAAACCCGAATATATTGAATAAAAGCTAACTACAGAGGCTCTGGTGCCATGCTGTGTTTTAGATGTGTATTATAGCATGTTATGTTGCTACAAGAAGTACCCCCCCTATGAATAAGTAAACAGGTAAGCAACGTTCAAATAATAATAATACTAATAGTAATAACAGGGTTCACTGTTGTACTACTGGTGATGAAATTTAGTCAATAAATCAGTATATTCTGTCAGAAGACCAGATGTACTGATTTATTTCCAGTGCCTATAACTGACTAAAGGTACTGAAAATATTGACTGCAATACACAGACCCCATGAATTCTCTTAACTTTGGCCAGACCTGGCCGTTGAGCCGACAAGGGAGGGTCCAGCTTTACATAGTTCTTATTTTTGCATGTTTAAAAGAGACTGACTTTGTTTCAGCATCTCATATGGACCTTTAAATTTTGCACTTCGCTCAGTCCATTCGTCCATCCATCCATTCGCTTCCGCTTATCCTTTCCAGAGCTACTTCTTGCAGCAACATCACATGCTATAATATTACACATCTAAAACACAGGATGGCGCCAGAGCTGCTGGAACATCAGTTTTCATTCAATATATTCAGACTTTCATTCAATATATTCAAGATTCATTCCATATATTCGAGTTTCATTTAATATATTGAAACTTTAAATATAATATATATAATAACTTCCTAAATGGCATATACACACACAAACCACAACAGAGGCTCCTTCACATTTTTCAGATAGTCCAGGACTGTTGTATCTCTCTCTTGACCTCCTCCGTATAGATTGATGGCTATTTGGCTTCAGCATTCCATAAGATTAATTTAAAACTGGTTCCTTGCTAATTTGTTTATTCTAGAGATGCAACACTGGTTTACCCTTTGAGTTAGGCGTCTTGTTATACTTGAATAATTTATAGTGGCTTAGACTGAAAATGAGTAAAAAAAGGAAACCATTGTCCAAATGAAACTGTCCAAATGAAAGACCTTTGGAAAGTCTGCAGAACTATTAGTCAAGACCACTCCAAAAGTTAAAAATAAACTCTTGAATCAAAATGTATGTATGACGGATGGGCAAATGCATGGATACGTGGATATTAGAGAAAGACAGCTAACCAGTGATGGGAATAACGGCGTTACAAGTAACGGCGTTACTTTTTTCAGTAACGAGTAATCTAACTAATTACTATTCCTATCGTTACAACGCCGTTACAGTTACTAACAAGGTAACGCGGTCCGTTACTATTTTTCAACAAACAGTTGAAGCTGTGTTCAGTTCACCGCATCTTATATCAGCTGCAGGAAGTAGCTGTAAGTAATCTGGGCGCTACAGCTTTAAGCAGCTGCGCGCTCCCGCACGGACGGTAATCACGATCACTGTCTAGCACAACACCTGGAGCTAAGGAGGCAACACAATCGAGTGCTGCTGTTTGACTGAGGAAGAATAAAGTAGTCGTGGTAAGCCGATCACATGACCACTTAAAGACAAAGCAACAAGGTGCCAGTTTATAAATTGTGTCGATAGGCCACGTAAAACCAGAGTCATGATAAACGATATATACGCGGCGTTTTTTCCTCAATAGTTTCGCCACGTTAGCGCTAGCAAGCACTCTCTGCTTATGAGCAAAAAAACAAAACAAAACAGGGGAAGTTTTAGGAGTGACGGAGAGAGAAAGAGAGAGGGAGAGAGAGAAAGAGGGAGAGAGAAAGAGAGAGGGAGAGAGAGCAGGAAAAGAGAGAGAGAGAAAGAGAGAGCGAGTTTTGAGATGTGAGATTTGTGACGTTTAGCGTGTTTGGAGTGTGTAGTTAATGTGTTGTCTTGTGTAGTTAGTGTGTAGTGTTGTGGATAGTTTTGTGTTGTGTGTCAGAACAATGAGGCGACTGCTGTCTCCAGGTAGAAACAGCAGTGATACACCTGCTGCTGTCAGACCTGCAGGTATCAGGCTGTGATGTTCTCCTTTATAGTGGACAGAAATGATTTTTTTGGAGTGGCACAAATAATTTGTGGCATCTTATTGAAGAACAGCTGATTGTTCTGTAAATAGTTTGAAATGGTTATTTAAAAAAAGGGTAAAAGGTAAATGGATGCAAATAACTTTGTTGTTTGCAAAACTTGTGCATAGGATTTTAAAATTGACAATTAATATTTGCATTTGAAGTTATAAAATATGATTCATTAAACATGTTTATGGTTGTTACAGTAAAAATATAACTTTTTCTACTCTGATTTTATGTTTTTTGTCTGATTTTAGATCAATTCTGGTTATACAGTATGACAAAATGAGAACATAACTGTAAATTCAGGCACGTGAGGTTGCGCTAAAAAGAATGATACCAAACAAGGCAAAGCAAATAGTTTTTAAAGGTAAAATGTGGAGAGAAAATCAAGAGTAGTAAAAAAAATGGCCAATTATACCCTGGACGCCAGAGGGTTAAACGTTCTTTGTTTGTTTTTTTAAGTAACGCAATAGTTACTTTTCCAAGTAATTAATTACTTTTAGAATATTGTAACTCAGTTACTAACTCAGTTACTTTTTTGAAGAAGTAACTAGTAACTATAATTGAATTACTATTTGAAAGTAACTTGCCCAACACTGCAGCTAACCAGTCAAAAGTTTGTAAGATTGCACTATATGTTGGTACTCCATTTTACAGATCACTAGCTGGATGGAACAGATGGTAAAGGATCACCCTGACGTTGTAACCGTGGTGAAATATGGAAAGACCTATGAAAGCAGGGATATTAGCTTGCTCAAGGTAAACAAAGTTTCAGATCACAAGCTGGCATATACCAAACAGATACTGATGCACACGGATGTTTGATATTTGTTCTCCAGATTGGCCTGAATACTGGAAAGGAAAAGAAAGCTATCTGGATGGACTGTGGAATACATGCCAGAGAATGGATCGCTCCAGCCTTCTGCCAGTACTTTGTTAGAGAGGTAAGAGAGCTGCTGTCAATATACCTCCACCAGGACTCATGGGACCCTTCTAGGAGTAAAGTTAATTTTGTTAGCCACATTTATTCTAGAAACAAGAAAATTTCATTTCAAATAATGTCTTGTACATTTTGGTATTACAGGTTTTCCAAACAGGCCAAGCTTCTACAGAAAGGTGTGGAGATAAATCTAACATTTATACTACTTCCTGTTACTTTTTGGGAATAAAAATGAAGTTACTTATATGGTAAATGGCCTGTATTTGTATAGCGCTTTTACTAGTCCCTTAGGACCCCAAAGGCTTTACACTACATTCAGTCATCCACCCATTCACACACTGGTGATGGCAAGCTACATTGTAGCCACAGCTGCCCTGGGGCGCACTGACAGAGGCGAGGCTGCCGGACACTGGCGCCACCGGGCCCTCTGACCACCACCAGTAGGCAACGGGTGAAGTGTCTTGCCCAAGGACACAACGACCGAGACTGTCCAAGCTGGGGCTCGAACCAGCAACCTTCCGATTACAAGACGAACGGCCAACTCTTGAGCCACGATTGTGTGGCTCAAGAGTTGCATATATGCAGATGATTATTATACTGGGTATTATGTTTTGCTGCAGGTTCATATGTCAGCTGTATTTTTAAATGTTCTTTGAAATATTTGAAAAAAATTAACATATGAACTTATAGTTTGGTCGCCAATGTGGATGTGGTGGATGTTAAAGAGTGAAACAAAATAAAACACACACACAAAAAGAGAGATGGAAAAGAAAGAGGAAAAAAGAGATTTACAACAAATCTTATTATTCCATTTGTTGTCCTGATTGTTTTCTGTTGTAAGGGGAAAACATCCTGTCTGTCAAAATGAATATAATTTAATAACTACATGTCCTCCAGTGTGTCAGCCTGCCCCTGATGTGTGTTCATCTGTTCCAAACAGATTCTGCAGACATACAAAACAGATGCCAAAATGGAAGAGATGATGAAGAACGTGGACTTCTACGTCACTCCAGTGCTCAATATAGACGGCTACATCTACACGTGGGAAAATGAGACAGTCAGTCCTCGTATTTGATAGATATTTATCCAATTACATTTCTAGAGTGTGCACTCAGGATCTCAAACCACAGATGAACAGGATATAATAGGAGGATTATTGCTCAAAAACCTTCAGGTGCAAAATAATCTAATGTTTTTACAGTAAGACACATGGAATAATAATAAACAGCATCAATCGCAGGAAGCATTTAATATCTACAAAAATGTTGTGCTGCCATTTTATGTATGACTGACTGAACATTTTGCTCCACTCAGACTCGACTGTGGAGGAAGAACAGGTCACCAGGTCCTGAGGACTGCGCCTGCTATGGCACCGATCTCAACCGCAACTTTGATGCCAGCTGGGGAAGTGAGTGATGTAACTGTTCTTACTTTGACTGGACCATTGAAACATCTTGATTCTTTTCTTTTTCAGCTATGTTCACTAATTTGCCGATGTGCTTGGAATCACTGTCCTGTTACATGACACAATCTCATTCAACCTTTAGCTTTCAGATAGAGGTCTCACGTTTCACTGTAGAATACTTTGGTATACAGGCGTGTATGGCTGACTCAACTCAAACCATCACCTCCCTGACCTTGTAGTGAATTAGCTAAGATGACTACTTCTGGGAAGATGGCAACACTCTTGAATTTTTTCCACTTGAATAACCTTTCTCATTGTGTAATGATGGATTTCAAATTATGTGGAAATGGCATTATAACTTTTCTCAGATCAATAGATAGGAACAGTTACTTCTCTAAGCTTGTATCTTAGCATTTTGTTAACACACACATGAATGCTCCAGCAAACTTGAAAAAACCTCTGCTTCTTTGAGGTGCTTGCACTTGCTGATGATCAGTGTGAATTTGAATAGCAGGACCTTGGTGCTAGTTACCCTTCAAATTCCACAGAAGCAGTAAGGCATGCTTCTTTGTTTTTTTACACACTGCTTCTGCATTTTGGCTTATTTCTCATAAAATAAATAAATAAAAAGTAATGTGTTGTGTATTGCTGTTCATCTGAGGTAGATGAGACACTGTTTAACTACTTGTCTCTTTAAAAAAAAAAATTGAGGGTGGAAAAGCCCAATATGGGTTTTAATGTTCTGGACATTTTATACAGGAGTCACACATGAGTGTTGCGTTTGTAAATCAGGCAGCGGAGGCGACGTCTGGGTTCAACACTTTATTTTAGGTTTACAGCAGCACTCCATCTTTGTTAACTCGCTCTACTTTCTTCTTCTCTCCTCTCTCTTACCCAGCCTCATTAGCAGCACCCCTGGTCTGACAGGGTAACAGCATGTACTAATTTGCTTCTTTTATTATAGAACCTTGTAAACACAACAATGAGGTTTGACTGGGAAGCAGCCTTTAGTGGCTTTTGGCCAAATTTTACAACCTAACGGGTCACCGCTATGTAAAAAGGTTAACCTTTGTTAAAAGAATTTGAAAACAGAGGTATTATTGTTATATGTGTTTCATATTATCCTCCTTGGCCTCTATTCACAGCCATTGGGGTTTCATTTAACTGCTGCTCAAAATTCTACCCTGGAAGCAAAGCTATGTCTGAGCTTGAGATCAAGGCTGTAACTAACTTCGTAGGAAGCCGAAAGGACAGCTTCCTGTGTTTCCTCAGCATCCACTCCTATGGCCAGATGCTCCTGATTCCCTATGGACACCCCAACTACACCGCCCCCAACTATGATGAGCTGGTATTTATATGCAATGATGCATTTTATTTATTCATTTATTTATTTATTTATTTTAATTAACATACACACACATGCATCTTTATAGCCTGTCAATGACTAATCGTGCATGCATTTATATTAAAAAGGCAAACAGCCAGCAGAATGAGTAATTATTGTTAATTCATCGAGTAGAATAATAGATAAAGGTGGAATGGCAAACAGGTAAATGCATTTGGACGTTCAATGATGATGATAACAAGATTCCACACAAACTATAGAGTTTAAAATATACATAAGGCCTAGTGCAATCATGTTTGAGTGTGCATGCAGACCAAAACACAGCAGGCCGGATGAAAACATAACCAGTACCTTTTATAACTATGTGCAGAGCAGTCCAGAAATTCCAAAAAGCTGACTGAATGCCGGAGCCCGGGTAAAACACAGAAGCAGAAAAAAACTAACAAGGAAACAGCACAGGAAGGGATAACAATGCACCAACAGAGACAGATGGAAAACTACTAAGACAACGGGATACTCAAGGAACTGATAACATTTAAATCTGTATTTACTGCCTACTGAAATCTCCATATCACCACTACATTTTTCATTCAGAACAAGAACAAGGTTGTCTGGATCCATATTTCATTGACTGTATGACAAGTTCTTTGTGATTCCTCAGATGATGGTTGGTCAGGGAGCAACAGAGGCAATGTGGAAGGTTCACCAAACAAACTACACTGTAGGAACCCCGCCCGATGTACTATGTGGGTTTATATATCAATTGCTAACCAGTTAAATTTATTGCCAGTATCTCTGTGTTTTTTAAAAGATATAACTGCTACACTTTCTCCAGACCCCATAAGTGGTTCAGCCACTGACTGGGCTCGGATGCAGGGGATCCCTTTAACCTACACCTTTGAGCTGAGAGACAATGGGAGATACAGGTTTGAGCTTCCTGAGGATCAGATCCAGCCTACGTGCGAGGAGGCCTACAGAGGAGTTTTGTACATCGTCACCTACACCCACGACAAGACGTTTAACGGTGCTGTAGCCAACACTGCTGTGACCCTTTCAGGCATACTGTTAGCAGCAGGTGTCACTGGAGCCACCCTGAGATGAGAGCTGTTTGATTTCAGTCATTCTGCAATTTGTGGCACTCATATTTAGTTCTTCAAGTAATTTTTCAGAAATAGAGTTTTAAAGTTTCATTGCTTTCTAAAAAAGTGCAGTTGATGTACAACTCTTTGTGCTCAAAAGTTCTTATAATCCATGAAGTGTACTTGCAGAGCATCTCCTCAGCCACTGTGCTTTTTCACATAGTTTAAAGAAAATGATTAGAAGTTGTAGCAGTTTTAATGAGTCGCCAATACTTGGTGAGTTGAAATATTCCCAAGACTATCAGGACTTTTTTGTGTCTAAGTGTTTTGAATGCCTTATATAAAAATAATGTAAAAGAAACGACATAAAACTTTATTATTTAACAACACTGATATTTACATGATATTTTCAGACAACAGAGGAACATTTGAGACAACAACAGTGTGCCTGTAATTATTCTTGTTGATGGATATTGTTTTATAAAATAACATATAGAAGATATGGAATTAATCTATGTATATTAAAAGGCTCCAAGCTCTTTCTGTCTCCTTCATATATCATATGTTCTGTTCATTGAGGGACTAAGCCTAAAGGAATGCACAAATGATTAAAGTAGACATTCTGTACTGAAAACAGAGATTTCAGGAGTGATGCAAGGGACAGATAACATAACCGTCGACACAGGGACTGCAGATTTTTGTTTTCTTTTACATAAATACATATTCTAACACAAAGTAAACAAAAGATAAATTTAGCATTCAAGTGAGTCAAAACTCTGCATAAAGTTTCCAGGGTGAGCATCCCTCTGGTCCCCACTTAATGCCCAACCTCCTAATGTGCAAACAAAACCTCCACCCATGACTGAAGACAGTTACTAATTAATATGAATCTACATCTACACTGTAAAAGCCAGTATGGCTTTACTTGAAATGTTCTCTCATTTTTGAGTTGATGAAACTGATTGTTGCTAAATAACTGAAGCTACTTTGTAGATTAAACAAGGCCCACTTCACTGTGTGATTTCAGAGAATGTATTTGTACTGTGTGCATCGACTGCACTGTAGCGCTTCAGCTTTTTAAATGCATTTCCCTTAAACTTCCTATAGTGTGGAATTAAAGATTAAAAATCATGCTTTGTTCACTGAACAACATCATAAGAGTTTAGGTTCAGAGTTTTTGCTCAAAATGTGTCATGTCTGATGTAAGCTGGTGGACTCAAAATGCACGACGATCATTCTGCTTGGAGCTTCAGTCACCGCTATCTCCATTAGCAATCCTCTTTTTGACTCTCCACAAGACAACTCTCTCATGAGGTCTGGTTTCCTGTGCAGAAAGGAACAGAAGGTAAGTTAGAATCAGAGCCAAAGCATACAAACATGCAAACACCAAGCACCAGTCAGCACCAATCCCACTAACAGTTTCCAGTTTAACAATCAGGCATCAACTGGCTGTCTGGCAGTAAGTGTCTGATCACACATTTAGTCACAGGTGGGTTAATTATACAGACAGAGAGAGAGAAATGGAAAACTGAGTAAGAAGCTGGGTGATTAATTACACACATGAGGAAAATTGATTTTAAAAAAAAAAACTCCTGATTGCAAATGGCTTTGTGGTAAAAACACAAATCTGACACAGTGTGGGGATAATGATCTGTAGGTAAAAGTGCATTATTTAGTGTTCTGCATCATCTACGTTAGGAGAGGAAATTACATTATATTACATCAGGTCTACTGATTGCATTTTTTAACCAGGGAATTAGTCACTAATCAGTTTGTAAACTGAAGGGAAACAACACTATTGACAAGAAATGAAAGCTGCTTTTTTAAAATAATCACTCACATTTCGTTTTTTATGAAAAGATCAATATTGAAGCGGAACAAAGTTAGTAATAATAATAATGATAATAACAATAATAATAATAATTAAAGCTGCAAGCAGCGATATGAGGGCCCTCGCACCCCCGGCGCGTCGAGCCAAGCCCAACACCTAAAACCAGCGCTTCCGATCTGATGTCACATTGATGGAATTCATGCATTTAACCACCAGCTAAAATTTCATCTCATTCAACCATTATTATAGTCGTCTCACTAGGTGGCGCTCTAACCATTACTGACAAATGGCATAACAAACATTTCCGAGCTCGAGTCTCATCACGCCTGCGACCTTTGGGAGAGATTGGACATTGTGTTTTTGAGCGACAGCAGGTTACTGCTTTTTGGCGAGTGATTGAAACTCCACGTGCCGCCATGACCACCCCGTTTCCCTGAACGTAAAAAGCTTCGCAATTTAACATCACCAAGGTCTTTAGATTCCACACACAGGAGATCGCGTAAATCTAATGAAATCCCTTGGAGGAGTTCGTCAAAGTATGAGGCCTGAAAAGAGGGGAAAATGTCGCCAAATTTACACATTGATTTTAAAATGGCTGACTTCCTGTTGGATTTGGGATATTGCTCCAAGAGACTTTTTTGTACATCTTGATATCTCCAATAAGCTTGCCAGGTTTCAAACTCATACATAAAACACAGAGCAGGGGCTGTTGTTTTGAAATTTTGTAGGGGGCGCTGTGGAGCCATTTTGCGCTGTTCAAGGAAAATGAACATATAAAAAGAAATCCCTCATCACATTAGAGGTGTGCGCCAATTTTCAAGACTTTTTAAACTTTCCAAGCCCCTCAAAAGCCACTTCATTGGTCATGGTGAACCGCGATGCCACCAGGGTGCGCCGTTCAGTTTATAGTCACAATTTTCTCACTGAAGCATCAAGAGGGACTGATGTTAATATTCACCGCTTTTGAGGTGGCCACGATGAACCTGTGAAAATCAGTACAACAAAATGAAAGACATGACATTTCCTGTTGCCACTAGGTGGCGCTCTACGTATTCCTGACAATGGGCATATCAATCTGTTCAGGGCGGGTCTGACATCATCCCTGTAAAATCTGGTACTGATCAGATTGGATTTCATTGAGTTACACTAATTTGTTTCTTCATGGCGAGACCTCAATGTTCGCCATGCTGCTGGGGTCACACCCTTCAGCGAAAACTCACAGTTTTCTCTGTAACCCAAGACCAACTCCTTAAGGCTTTCCTGGAGAAATTTGAGGCTGCAGATGTCACCCATTACAATACTGTACCCCAAAGTGTAAAACATGACATTTCCTGTTCCCACTAGGTGGCGCTGTCCCTGATGTCAAATATGGCAGTTGAAATATGTTCAGGGGTGGAGCCTTATCATATGTGTCCACTTTGGTCAAGGTCGGACAATGTATGACAGAACGAGAGGCAATAAGATTTTCATGGCGAGTCATTGAAATTCGCCGTGGCACCACGGCCTCACAGTAACCCGAAAACTCAAAAGCTCCGCAATTTAACATGGCCCAGGTGTGTAGTTGAGACTGACCAAATATGAAGCTTGTACGATGAAATTCCAATGAGGAGTTCGCAAAAGTTCGAGGCATGGAAATGGCAAAATTAGAGCCAAAATGTCACCTTCACTTCCAAATGGCGGACTTCCTGTTGGGTTTAGGACATGGCCATAATAGACTTTTATGTGCGTCTCCGAACGTTAGATATGTGTTCCGAGTTTTATACATGTAGGTCATACCCATCTCGGGGGCTCGCGTTTCTCATTTTTCTAGGTGGCGCTACTGAGCCAATTTTCCCTGGACATGTCTACGGACATTAAAATACGTAAATTTTCACCAGACCTGACGAGTCTGCAAAATTTCATGAGTTTTCGAGCATGTTTAGGCCCTCAAAAGGCCGATTCATTTGCCGAAATAATAATAATAATAATAATAATAATAATAATAATAATAATAATAATAATAATAATAATAAGAAGAAGAAGAAGAAGAAGAAGAAGAAGAAGAAGAAACAGAGCAGATACAATAGGGCCTTCGCACTTTTGTGCTCGGGCCCTAATAACAATACTATTAAACAAAATAGGGTGTAACACCTTATCTGTTTATACCGGGTCTGGGGCCAGGTGTTGGTGCCATCTGTCGCAGCACCTCAGCCGGGATGATTCAGATGTGAAAACTGTGTGCTCTTACCTCTGGCTCTGGCGGGTCTGCTGAGGACGGAGCGGTTCGTGCAGCTCACGTTGTAGTCGCTAACTTCCACGCTGAGGTTCCCCCACTCCGTCACAGTCCCGTTCCCCGGCCGCAGAGCCATCCTCTCTTCGCTTCTGGTTTCACACCTGCGCTGAGTGACTGAGCCGATCAGCCCGCCGCCTTTTCCTTCATAACAGCCGGAGAAGGGGCGTTTAGGAAACTTGGAGGCGGCCCAGAGTTCTGTTTGCTATTCTTCTTCTTCTTCTTCTTCTTCTTCTTCTCTTTTTAAAATCTCGAGCAGTGTGAAATAAATGGAGACCAGGCAGAGTGTGACAGGGTTAACTGGGAGCCGTGAGGGAAGCCCCGTGAAGCGCGCAGTACAGCGGACTGAAGCCCGACTGTGGAGGAATGAGGCTGCGCTGCTAAGGCAACTGAGGAGCTCTCACACTCTCTTCCTCTCTCTCTCTCTGTTCACATCACACAATCTGCGATGGCTCGTGCTGATTTCAAAGTTCACTGCTGTTCAAGTTACACTGTAGAGGGCCTGAGCTGGAGCTTTGTTTCTGATCAAAACGAAATATAGTGTTTTTCCCCAGGTACAGGTTATTTGACGTGTTAATTTACAGACTGTTTTTTGTAAGTGTATTGATGTTTCATATGTTTAAAAATAACAGGAACAGTCTGTACAAAATTATATGGAAAAAAAAAACTTGTTAATTTATGAATATTTTTTACAGCGTAGAAAATATATAACCAATTTAAACTTAAAGTCTTTTTAAAAAGTAAGGCCATTTTTAATTTGGCATCAAAAAAGTTGGAACAAGGGCTACAAAAGGTAAGTAAATGATACTAAAAGAGCCAGTTTAAGGAACATTTTGCACCTACTTTGGTTTATTGGGAACAAGTAAGTAACATAACCAGAGCTAAAAAGAACATCTTAGAGAGGCAGAACATCTGAGGAATAAGCTCACCAATTTCCAAAAATATCCATCTACAAATTGTGGAACAAATTCAAAATAATGTTCCTCAGTGTAAAACTGTGAATATCATCTACAGCATTAATATTATCAAAACATTCCGAAAATCTGGAGAAATCTCTTTGTGCAAGGGTGGAAATCAATACTGGATGTTTGTGAGCCCTCGAGAGGCACTGCATTAAAAACATATCCACAAATGTTGGCTAAAGTTCTATCATCTAAAGAAGAAACCATAAGTGAACATAATCAAAAAATGCTGCCTTCTTCTCTGGACCAAAGAACATTTAGAGGCAAAACAATTTTTGTGGACAGACAAATAAATTGACATTCTTTTTAGAAAACATGAATTCCACCTTCTCTAGATTTAAGGGCAGAGGGTCCATCCAGCGTGTTATCAATCTTCTGTTCAGAAGGCTGCATCTCTGATGGTATGGGGATACACTGCCCACCCCCTGCCCCATCTGGAGGACATTCACTGGTCCAGATGCAGCAGAAGAGCCTGTAACATCATGAAGGACACCACACATCCCTGTTACAGTCTGTTCTCTCCTCTCCCCTCTGGGGAACGGTACAGGTTACTAAATTCACACACTGCCAGATTAAGGAATAGCTTCTATCCACTGGCTAACACTGAACTGACTGAATGTTGTAGGACTGATGAGCAGCTAGCAGCTATTTCACATTCCTACTCAGAAGTCAAGCAGCTGATCTCCTCGGTTCACAGATGTTTTCCAGACATTTTCAAAGAGGGGACACTACAGGTTAAACAGTCCTGTGCCAACTTTCTGAGAATTTGATGGCAAGAAATTCTAAATGAGCCAATATTTGTTTTAAAATGGTGCATTTTAAACCTTTCGTTTGTTTTCTGTGTGCTTTCATCAATAAAGTGCGTTCATGAGATTTGCAAATCCTTGCATTCTGTTACAGAAACCCTGCAGATGTTTTAGCTTTTGTAAAATAAAAACTAAAATCTATTCACTTGTGGTCTGTCATGATTTGGCCCCAGTCTTTGGACCATGCAGTGATATAGAAACCTTTATATTTTGAGCCCAAGGACAGAGTATGAAAGTATACCAGACACTTCATCAAGTGTATGTCAAAATGAAGATGAGGAATGAGTGGGGTCAAATTATTTGTGCAACTGCTCCTTTATACCAAGAGTCTGCTATTTAAAGAGGTTATGCTATGGCTCAAACTATCATTTCATGATCTAATCTAAACCACTAACAATAACTTCAAAGATCATCATCCACCTTTGTTTTGTGGACAAACACATACTCCGCCAAATGCGAGTGCAGCTCGAGCAGGCACTTGAGTTCCTCAAACTATCTGACCTATAAGAACCCTACGGTGCCCAGGAATGTGCATCAAAAACTTGCCTGTCTTCTCAGCTTTTGCAGGCTGCCCAGATGTTGACACAGCTTTTCTTCCCCACATGCACGCTCTAAATTAATTGCCCCACATAAAGCAAAGAGTCCAAGGCTGAGATAAACTGTTGGAGTGACCATAAAATGTTTGACAGAAAACTGTCAGGCAGTGCAAACTTTGGCTGAATGTGGCTCCTGAAACCGGTCCCAAATACCCTGAGTGTTTTAAGCATCCAGCTTAATGCAGCTCTAATCCTCAAGATTTATCTTTTTTCTCAACTCTGCACGAGCCAAACTTTAACATATCACTGGACTTGAGGTATCATGTGTTTGCACACACAGTGTTTTTAAAATGCTGAAGCTTGTGTCTGAGTCCAACTGAACTGCCTGCCTCGCTCATCCAAGAGCAGTGCTTTCATCTATCATAATGAAGAAAGAGAGCATGATGTGTGCTGTGATTCTCTATCTGGGACACACAGTTTGAGCACACAGGCCAGAGCTCAGACAGCTCTTGTCTCTATATCTTATGAGCAGTAGCTCCCAAATAGACACAATGCACCTGTCAGCAAAGGCGTGGGAACAAAGGCTCGGGTTGCTGGGGTGTAGTTAACATGCAAGCATTTTGCTGTCAGTGTATAACCACACAGCAGACAGACTGAGACAGAGAGCTCAGAATAAAGAAAAGACGGCATTCCTACTCTAATTAATCTCCGCGGGCTTAAAATTGAATTAAAAAAACACATTGGTGAGCACTACGCAACTTTAGTTCTTTATGACAATATAAGAAATACAAACACTCAGGAGACCCTGTTTGAGAGACCTTTAACTTTTAAACTTCAGATGGTGATTTTAGTTAAAACAAAACTGGTCATTTACAAATTTTCTCTGGCCTGCTGCAGTGGAGGGGTGGTACAGTGAACTCTAGGGGCGGCAGAGGGGACAAATGTGTGCTGCGACTCATGACTCACTCCCTATATATAGTGATGGAGGAGACTGATGGAGAGAATGTGTTCAGTGGAGGAGCTGCGAAAAGAGCTGAATCCTGGCTCAAGTGTGCCATACCCTGAGCAAACTGCAAAGCAACAAGAATAAAAGCAAACAAAAACACGTCAAGTGCACTCTTTGTCACAATGTGCATTTTCAGGCCTGGACGTTAGCTCAGAGCAGATAATTCCACTGATAATCGTTATTTGATTCAGCTTTTGCTATGGTCCCTGTTAACTGCTTTAATAAAGTATCCTGCATTCAAAAACTTTAAACTGTAGACATAGACAGCAAAGGTAAAAGCCTGTATATTATAATAATATCACTCAAAGGGTTCTTACAGGTTACTCTGGCCTTAAAAATGAACATATCCTTGGGGCCTATTTTCCAGTGAGTTTTAACTCACTTATCAAGTGCATGGATTACAGAGGAGACCTGCTATTAATGGATATGACTGGAGCATTGTACTTGACCGGCAAGGCCACCCAGGCCATAACACCATCAGAGGGAGCAGGATAAACATTCAGAGGACTAAAAAATAGTTAAAGCTGTGAAGAGTGATTCTTATTCATGGCTCCATCCAAGCTCGACTACCCGCTGATACTCAGAGAATAAGATCACCTGAGCCTCACACTGACATGCCTTTGTTCATGTGCATCATTGCTACATTAATAAATTGTATATTGCAGCAAAATGCATTATTCTGCCTTTTTTTATTGTAAGAGTTCCGTAAGCCATGTCTGTCATCTACATAACAATTCATAATATTTTAGGGTTTAAAGAACAGCTGTGCTCACTAATCAGAGCTGCTTTGGTCTCCAAATCCCCTCCTCTGCACCCCTGTGTGGCACAGTAGCCATCAGTGTTGATAGGCTATTACTCATGACATGTAACCAATCAGATTCAAGACAGGACAGTGCTTGTGGCTACAGACAGAGAGAAGCAGCTGCATCAGAGACAGAGTAGTTCATTTTTTAATCGCTTTAAAGGAGCATCAAAACAAAACACCAAGTATGTTCTGTTGCAAAAATAAATCCAAAACAGGATGCAAACACTACATTGAGGACTCTTCAGTGGAGCTTTCAGGTTATACTGAACTCTGGGGATTTATTAATGGCATTACTTTAAAAATGGAAAGTCTCATTGGATGAAGCCAATAAATGCCTTGTGTTCCACCTGAGCTCTGCAGATGTTGACCAGCTTCATACCAGACATGAGGAAAAGGTTGTTTATGCCTGTGGTATAGTGTACCTGAACTCTGCTGTATTTGAAACTAATAGAACCTGTTTGGTTTTTTTATCATAGTTGCTGCTGTGGTTTGTCAGTGTGTGCCTGCTAATGTGAGGCTGAACAACACTGAAGCTCACTCTTAATCCCAGGATAATGTTCTTATGTAACAATAATATTTTAACAACATTTTTTTATTTTACACCTATTTTTTCCCTTATTATTTTTTTACTTTCATTTTTGTGTGTTCTTTAAAGTGGACGTTTGTAACATTAGATGAGGAAAAACTTGAAACTCCGCCCCAGATTTATGCTGGGGCGGATGGATGGATGGATGGATGGATGGATGGATGGGTGTTTAACATTTGTTTTTCTTTTTTCCAGTGCAATCACACAATTGAGTGGATTACTTTCTAAAGGTTCACTGTGACATTTCTGAAAAGACCTTTTCTCTTTTTAATCAGCTTGAAATGTTTCCAGATTTTTCTAATGCATTTTCTTATCTAACCTTCTCCCTGTTATGCTCATAGAGTGACAACATGTTTACCCATGTAGTTAAACATCTAGTTAACTCTTTAACTTCTGAACTGAAGAATGCATTTCAAAGAGCTCTCTCCCAGAGGGACACGCTGACATTATGATTTAGAAACTCAAGGAGACAGGCTGAACTGACCTGATCTTTCTTCATTTGTGAGTAAAGGTCAATCTAGTTAAACGGTCACTCTGTGTCCTTTTCTGGAGGTCCAGAAAGACTCGCTGCATCTCATTATTGCTTCTGTAAGAGGGTGAAGTGATTTCTATTCCATAATGTTTTGTGCACATATTTCACACCATGTTTAATATTTTTTCCATGTTACTTCTGGAAAACATGTGCATAAAGTATAAAACTAAGAAAGAATGTGATGGCTGACGGCAGCAGTCAAGAAAAGACTTTGTACATACATAATTCTGACTAAGAAGAGGTGGCAAAAGTACAGACCTTCTGTACTTAAGTGGAAGTACAAATACCTGAGTTAAAAAAATACTCCAGTAAAAGCTGAAGTACTGATTCAACTTCTTTATTCAAGTGAAATGTACTCAAAGCAAGAAAGTAAAAAGTAGCTCCTTGAAGGACAATGTTACCATCTATTTTTATGCACAGGTAACTGGGCCTTCAGCTATAATAATATAATACAAATATAAAATTAGTACGTCAAAATACAAATCTTATTCAAATTTAAATCCTAATTCTAATGAATGTACTCAGCTTGAATCAGTTTTTAGGACACAAGCAGTAAAACGTAATATATTTTCTGTTGCCTACATAGTAGATCGACTTTGTTAACCCCCGACTGTTCTTATTTTTCTTTATAGGTGTGGAGGCAAAGTATTTGTACTTCGTGACTTCCCACGTCTGCATAGGAGCATCTACTAAAAATCATGGACGAGTTCAGATCTCAGTGACCTTGACCTCAAGGTTTTCTGAAAGCTTTGTGAATGCAATAACTCGAAGGAAGTCACCTAGGACTTTCAAATTCACACCATAGGAGCATCTACTAAGAGGCTGTTGGCTAGCCCTGGCCAGTATTTTTTTAATTTGTGGTTGTTATATTTAAGCAGTTGGAATCTGCAGGAGAAGAGATTTGCGTATACGTTTGCATGTGAAAGATGTGAAGCGTGAATTCACGTTGACTGTGTCTCTTTTATTGGCTACATCATCAACTGGTCCAATCAGGGAAGATGAATCTGCTCAGAAGGCATTCAAGAGACTTAAAGAACTGTTTGCTTCTGCTCTGATCCTCACTTAACCAGACTCATCCAAACAGTGAACTGTTGGTAGCCACTTAAGTTCTGGAGGAATGGTGGCATTGGCTAGAGGGCACCGAGCAAACTGATCACAAGGTCCTCACCTACCTGAAATCAGTGGAGAGGCTCAACGTCCGACAGGCCAGATGGGCTCTGTTCTTTGCTCGGTTTCATTTTATCATCACTGACATGGGAAATTCCAAATTCACCTGTCATCCCAGTAAAAATTGAACATTAACCTTTTGCTTGCATTTTGTTAGAGAATATCTGTCTGCTTCCATCATCTGTGCAATGGTCTAAAACTCTTTCACCTGGTCTACTGCATCCATTTCCAACACCACATTGCACTGGATTTCTTGACCAGACTTCCACCATCTGTGGGTAATACTATCATGCTTACCATAGTTGACTGTTTTTCAAAGTGAGTTCATTTTGTTGCTTTCTTAAAGTGCCTCCTGGCTTAGAGACAGCTCAGTTGATCGTGTTTTCATCTGCATGGGATCCCTTGAAACACCCCACACTCTATATCCCGCATTTGAAGGAAGTTCTGTGCAAACCCAGGTTAGTCTATGCTCTATTTTCCATCAACAGAATAGCAGGCAGACAAAGCAGGTCAACAAGGAGTTGGAAGCGGCTGGAGGATGCAGTTGTAGTTTAAATAAACTGAAGCACATTTAAGTTGTCGAATACAGGCCTGGAGCACCAAATCCAGATTTACTGTCAACGAGATCCAAGAATGCAAAAGAGGAACTCCCATAGGAAGGCACTGTGTGCATCAGAGAAGCTATGGAGAGATAAAACAGGAAAGCTTAACTGGAACTCTGCTGTCACTTGTAATTCAGATGCACTGACAGAAGGGGGCAGTGTTTCAGAGCCAGAGCTAGTTGATCTCAGAAGATCTCAGAGCTGCCCAAAATACAGACTTTACTATAAACAATGTTTTAGCTCTGAAGAGAGCCCATAACCATTTGAAGCAAAAACTGGCAGAAATATTATATTATTAATACTGACTGACTACAGCCAGTGTTGTACATGAACTTGCCAGTTCTGACACAGAAACATGGAAGACACAAGCTGCCTAATGTTTCTGAACAAGGGAGATAACTAAATACCTATAAAACATCAAACATAAAAACTGTAGCATCATCAGAAAGCTGTGAAACATCAGCCAGCTCTGACTCTGGAGCTGTTGATGCATCAGCTGATACTGAAAGTGTGTGACGGGACTTTTCCAGACATATGAACAGGCATGTTCTTGACAGACTGTCTTCTGTCCAGTGTTGTTTGGGAGTGGAAGGAAGTCCCTGGTAACATTGTAATTTCTTGTTGATGTACTGTTGCGTTTTCTGAAGGTTTATTGTGAAATTTCTGAAGACCTTTGCTCTTTTTTTTATCAGTTTGTAGCGTCATTACAGTTTCCAGATTGCTTATGAGGCACTGTGTCTTATCTAACCTCCTCCCAGTTATCAGTATAGTAAACCTTAACTCTCAAACTTCTGGATTACATAATGACATTCAAGCAGCTCTCTGCCAGACTGACACATTATAACTTAGAAAATGTTCTTAAAGAGACAGACTCAAGGTAAATATATAAAACACCAGATACTAGTTTTACTTGTTTTCTGAATTATAACGAATGAGACACCTGCCAGGTGTGTGTAACACTGTGATCCCACTTTATACCTGAAAGACTCAAGTTCTGGAAAGCCGTTTAAGGAATGCTGACCTGATTCTTCATTCGGCCTCTACAAAGGGACTCGAGGGCAATCTAGCTGATAACTCACTCTGTTTCTTTTTCTGTCGGATCAAAAAGACTCTGCATTAAGATAAACTTTGGAAGACAGACAGTTGACATCTAGTTATATACATGTATATGTCCTAGATATTTCTCTCTACATCTCATTATTACTTCTGCAGGGGGGTGAATTTAATTCAGTTCCATCGTGTTATATTTTTTCCACATAATTTCCACAAACGTGTCAGTTCTTTCAGAAAATATGCCGACAAAACACAACACTGGCCAAGATAATAAGGCTGATAGCAGCAGTCAAGACAGAAAAGAAAGAAGTTTGCATTTAGAGAACAGAGCGACTTTACATTTCAGCGCAATCACCAAATTTTATGGCCATGATCATGGGCAGTTAATGATATAAATAGATGACGCATACATTACTTTCCACTGTAAAGTAATTCACTTAGTCATTTCAGATCAAATATTAACAAGTAGTAGCATGAAACATGTGTATCTCTTTACTGGGCTTCCCTGGGATCAGTAAAGCAGACCAGTACAGACAAGGACTTTACTTTCACAAAGAGACGATGCTTAACTGTGTGGGATTGAGTTTTGTGTTGCTGCTCTCAGCAGTGGGAGCAGCAACAGTGGAGAGGTGAGTTTTCTTCATTAAATAGATCTGATCAGTTTTGGGGGTTTTTAAAATAGATAATTACCTTCAAAATATCAATTAGTGTACTTTTCTGTTTTTTAGCACACAAATCCTTGTGATGTTGGTACAAGTTGGACAGAGCTTTCACTTTTGTTACTTTCTTCATTTCTGCTACTCTTCACTATTTGCTGACTTTCATTGTTTAAAGTGGTACACTGAAGATTAAGGGCTGGGAAGCGTTCAAAGCATTAAGATGGTGTTTAGAATTTTAAAGTATTTTTAAAGAGTAAAAATAGCTTAAAGACAACAAATAAATATTAAAACTGAGATCATTTTGTATATTTATGTGTACACAAACAAGGAAGTTGTCTTGATGTAAAACATTTATTATTATAAATGCACATATATTCTAACTATTACAAAAGGGTTTTGAATTGGGGATGGGGGGTCAATATGGGCTATGGGCTGAATATGAGCTATTGTAAGACAGTTGAGCAGAGAGCAGGGCGTGGAGGGTTGTAAAGTATCCAATGGCCTGGTGAAAGAAACTTTATTGTGCTTTTAAATATATAATAATTTTTCATTTGGTGGCAGCAAGATTTTTTTTAAGTTTAAACATGGTCACCTTCATCCTTCTTCTCTGTAATAATATAGAGGAGGCTAGCTGCCGTAGTCTCTAGAGCAGGGGTCTCAAACTCGCGGCCCGGGAGCAACTTGCAGCCCATGTCACCCCTACTTGCAGCCCGTATATTGACATGAAGAAATATAATGCAGTTTGGCCCTTGAAGTTACTTATTTTGTTAGGGAGGATTTGTTTGTTATTGAGTGCAATGTTAAAATAAGTTCTTTTCTTTTTTGTACTACTTGAACACTTAAGTGGCTCTCACATGAGATGTCAGTGCCGGCAGTGCCCCACAGCTCATTTGAGTTTGAGACCCCGGCTCTAGAGCAAAACATTTTCCTATTATAGGACTTCAGCTGCTGAGTAGTTCAGGGTGCCTTTTCTCTAATTTTTTATTTCATAATGCGTCAAACGTGGTTGAATGGACTCCTTTACTAAACACATATGTTGCTGTGATTTGTGCAGAATGTGGTTTGGTGAAAAATTTGACAATGGACCCTTGTACCATCACCAATGCTGGCTCTTTAGCTTGTACTGACCAACAGCTGGATAGACTGCATTTCAAGCAGTTAAACGTTATTACTGCAGGCTTGTAATTTTAAAAACTATTAATTCAAACCCAGATAAAAGTATACTAAAAGTATACAGATACTATTATTGAGGTATGATTAACGTCAACTGCTTCTAATGATTCTTTTTTTGTGCAACAGAGCCCAGTATGACTACTATAAATACCACCCCATGTCAGAGGTGAGACACACATAACTCAGATGCCACATCTCTCACACACACACACACACACACACACACACACATTTTCTAAAATATGCTATTTATACAGTACTGTACAAAAGTCTTGAGCTATCCCTCATTTTCTTAATGTTTTCCAAGAAAAACAGGAAACAGATGCAATAATTTACTGGAACATGCAACATTTATGGAAATGTGATAATTTTGCACCTCACCCCCGGACTACAGATTGATCCCGATTTGAACCAAATCAACCTCAAATTTGGATCATCACTCCATAAGACCAATTTTGGTTCAATTCAGTTTTATTTCTATAGCGCCAAATCACAACAGTTGGCCAAAGGCGCTTTCTTTGCTAATTTGTCTATTATAGCGATGCAACGCCGGTTTATCCCTTTAGATATGTGACTTTTTTAACTTCATATTTCCATAACTTCATGGTGATTTAACAGTTGTTTAACGCACACACACAAAAACAATACTCTTCTTGAAATGGTCAGATACAAGAACTGGACTGAAAATGGGTGAAAAAGAAGCTAGTTACTGAAGAAAAACTTTGAAAGCTATCCAGACAGTCAGCAGAACTACTGCTAAAGACCCCAAAGCTGGAAGCAAATTATCAAGAAATGAGGGGTTTGATACATGTTTGTGTGTGTGTGGATACGTGGATATTAGAGAAAGACAGCTAACCAGTCAAAAGTTTGTAAGATTGCACTATATGTTGGTACTCCATTTTACAGATAACTAGCTGGATGGAACAGATGGTAAAGGATCACCCTGACGTTGTAACCGTGGTGAAATATGGAAAGACCTATGAAAGCAGGGATATTAGCTTGCTCAAGGTAAACAAAGTTTCAGATCACAAGCTGGCATATACCAAACAGATACTGATGCACACGGATGTTTGATATTTGTTCTCCAGATTGGCCTGAATACTGGAAAGGAAAAGAAAGCTATCTGGATGGACTGTGGAATACATGCCAGAGAATGGATCGCTCCAGCCTTCTGCCAGTACTTTGTTAGAGAGGTAAGAGAGCTGCTGTCAATATACCTCCACCAGGACTCATGGGACCCTTCTAGGGGTAAAGTTAATGAATAAATTCTATTAAAAAGGGTGGAGATTAACCTAACTCTACCTCTAGTTTGATTGCCAGTGACCTGACCTGAATGTGATTGATGTTAAAAGGCAATAAATATATAAATAAAATTAAGATTTACAAGAAATCATCTCATTTGTTGTCCTGATTGTTTTCTGTTGTAAGGGGAAAACATCCTGTCTGTCAAAATGAATATAATTTAATAACTACATGTCCTCCAGTGTGTCAGCCTGCCCCTGATGTGTGTTCGTCTGTTCCAAACAGATTCTGCAGACATACAAAACAGATGCCAAAATGGAAGAGATGATGAAGAACGTGGACTTCTACGTCACTCCAGTGCTCAATATGGACGGCTACATCTACACGTGGGAAAATGAGACAGTCAGTCCTCGTATTTGATAGATATTTATCCAATTACATTTCTAGAGTGTACACTCAGGATCTCAAACCACAGATGAACAGGATATAATAGGATGATTATCTGAGTAACTGAAGATGTAACTGATTAAATGAGCCATAATTCAATCTTTGAAGAAATTGATTTCTGGTGCTCAAAAACCTTCAAGTACAAAATAATCTAATGTTTTTACAGTAAGACACATGGGATAATAATAAACAGCATCAATCACAGGAAGCATTTAATATCTACAAAAATGTTGTGCTGCCATTTTATGTATGACTGACTGAACATTTTGCTCCACTCAGACTCGACTGTGGAGGAAGAACAGGTCACCAGGTCCTGAGGACTGCGCCTGCTATGGCACCGATCTCAACCGCAACTTTGATGCCAACTGGGGAAGTGAGTGATGTAACTGTTCTTCAGTGAAAACTGATCGTTGCAGTCTTTCCTTTTTATTTATTTTTTTATTGCTGTTTTTGAAATTATGGCCAACCATGAAACTCTCCTCAGGTCTTTGGAGAACTTTTGGCATCTTTTACCTTACTTTTGACTGATTATTTTTGACAACTTTTCTGCTGTGACTCACTGCTTTTACTAATGAAACTCTTCTCCACCAATCTGTGCTTAAACCATATGCATCACAGTTTTATGTACAATTCTAAGATTCATCAGTGCCTTCTCAAAAGAACTGGTTCCTAGCTAAACTCCAACACTACATAAACATCAAAAATGAAACACAGGCTGCCTGAGATAACTTAAATACACATCGTAGTCTAAGGAGCTTGGAAAGAAAAGCGTCTGGACTTCTTTAAGCTGCTTGAAGACATTTCACCTCTCATCCGAGAAGCTTCTTCAGTTCTAAGAGCAACTGGTGGAGAGTCCCAGATTTAAGCCCTATGGGAGTGTCCCCAAGAGGGTCATTGACCCCCTATTGATCCTCTACCTAATCATATGAGCCAAGGTGTGAAAACGGGTGTAGGTCACAATCAGCCAAGGTTTCGGGCGTCCTATCATGTGATTTCCTGAGGTCAAACGGCCCAGGATGTGAGTGGGCGTTAAGGCATCTGGGAAGGGAACTCAAAACTAGATTATAAATGGCAGACAGTTGGTGTCGTAAGCCACCTCCTCTGTTCAAAGATGGTCGCTCACAGAGGACATAGATGGCTTCTTTCACTCCTCTTTCAAACCATCTGTCTTCTCTGTCCAAAATGTGAACATTGGTGTCCTCAAAAGGTCCTCTCTTTTGAGGACGCCAATGTTAACGCCCACTCACATCCTGGGCCTTTTGACCTCAGGAATTCACGATAGGGCGGGGCTAGGTTTCACAGCGGTTCCACCCATAACCTTGGCTGATTGTGACCTACACCTGTTTTCACACCTTGGCTTGTGTGATTAGGTAGAGGATCAATAGGGGATCCATTGTCCCTCTTGGGGGGACATTCCCATAGGGCTTAAAATCTGGGACTCTCCACAGAACTAAAGAAGCTTCTCAGATGAGAGGTGAAACATCTTCAAGCAACTTAAAGAAGTCCAGAGACTTTCCTTTCCAAGCTCTTTAGACTACGATGACCTGGATGACTGAGAACCTCCACAGACTTAAACACACATCTTTAAGTGTGCATTACTCTTATTCCCTATATACATGACAATAAAGTGCACACATTTCATTAATCAGACATCTATTTTGTGTGTTTGTCACAACACAGAAGTCATGGTAAAGAAAATGTTTTTAAAAAAGTACACCCTCTGTCAGTTCTAAGTTATTACATGTCAGGAATAATTTAAAAAATAATTTGGTCCTTACTAAGTCTTACACTTATTTAAATACAACCTTAGATGAACAAAGCTGACTCAGTGACTGCCAGGTTCCCAGGTCCTGTGGCTGCCAAAGAAGCCCAAATCATCACCTCCCACTTTGTAGTGAATTGACTGGGATGTCCTGGGAAGATTGGCAATGGTCTTGAATGTTTTAACTTGTGAATAATCTCTCTCATTGTGGAATGATGAGCTTCAAACTCTCTGGAAATGCTATTATAAGCTCTCCCAGATTAATGGACAGCAACTATTACTTCTCTAAGACGGCTGCTGATGTCTTTTGTTCTTGGCATTGTGTTAACACACACCTGAATTCTCCAAACCAGCAAACTGGCAACTTTTGCTAACTTGCTGATGACCAATTAATGTAGTGAATCTGATTAACAGGACCTGGCTGCTACTTACCCTCTTAATTCTTATGTTACCAGGCAGGGTGTTCTAAATTTTTCAAACACTGCATCTGCATTTTGGCTTACATTTTGTAAAATAAATAATGAAACAATGTAATATGTCATGTATCGTTGTTCATGTAAGGCAGTATCTACCTAGTTTGAAGACCTGCTAAGTACCAGGTTATATATATTTTATTATGCTTTGATATGTAAAAGTTAGAATACCTTAAAAAAAAGACTCTACTTCTATCAAGCGAGGGTGTGTCGCAGGCAGCGAGAGGACCCAAAATCTAGGACTTGGCAGACAGGGTTAATTGAACTCTAACAGCTTTAATGCTGGAGCTCGCAAACAAAATACGAAACAACAAGACACGCGACTTAAACTGACAACAGGAATGACGACATGGCAAATATCAAAGGGAAACTGAGGACTTAAATAGACATGAGGTTAATCAGGGAAAGAGACAAAGCTGGGGAAAACAAGGCACAGGTGAACAGAATCAATTAAAGAGCAAGAGGGAACACAACACCTGAAGGAAAAGAGACTATCAAAATAAAACAGGAAACTAACACTAAGATTAAAACACAGGAATTTGACAGGCCAAAGTAAACACAAAGACAAAACTGACTAAACACAGAGGACATATCAGAAACACAAACTAAGCCTGGGGAACATAGGAGGGCTTGAGAATAACAAAGAAAACAATTAATACAAAATCAGAATGAAAACCTAACCAAAGGTAATATTTGAACTGAAAACTACAACAAAGTCAAATGAAAAATATCAAACAGAAAACTGAGTCCCAAACAGAAAACGCTGGGTACAAAACCCAGGAACCCAAACCCAGGAACTTCCTTTTTACAGTGACTGTATCTACAGACAAGTATTGAAGTTCAGTGTTGCTTAGTGGAGAAAGACACACGAAAAAAGTAAAGATAAAAGCAAAGAAAACACTAAACTTTGCTTCCTCCAATTTGCCAAAATCGAGATGCTAATGCTAATGTAGCTTTAGCTTATCACGCTATACAAAAACCATTAAACCTAATCCGCGAATAGGAAACAAGCTTAACAGACTCATATTTTGTTTGATGTTTGAACCAAGTAGCCAAAAAAGTTTAGACGTTATAGATATATGCTCCAAAGGCCAAAGTGTATGTCATGACATCACCCAGAGACTTGGGACTCCATTTTGAAGCCTCAGCATTTGGTCACTTCCATTTTATTTTTTTTAGAGTCAGAAGTATTTGAAGATGAGGGTAGAGTGCTAAGTTATCTGCTAAAGCTATTAGCTTTGTTAGCAAGCTCCATTAAGTATAGACACACATATCTGTCAATTATTACTAAGCAACAAAACGGATAAAATACTAGAACTTTAATCACCGCTCATCCACACACCAGGCTACATTACTTGTTAGATAAATCCATTGCAAATATTGAAACAGCAACAAACAGCAAAAACAATGGAGATATCCAGTTCAGTGACTTGAATTAGCAGTGGCGAGACACTGTTTAACTGCTTGTCTATAACAAAAACCAATTAAAACAGGAGTCTATGAGGTTTGACTCACTTTGGGAGGCAGCCTCAAGAGGAACTGTAATTTTTATCCTAATTTTAAGTAGTAGCCCAAGGGTTACTACTACTTAAAAAGGTAAACTTGTGTTAATAGAATGTGAAAAAAATAATGTTAATATTATATGCAATTCATATTCTCCTTCTTTGCCTGCACAGCCGTTGGGGTATCATTTAACTGTTGCTCAAACACCTACCCTGGAACCAAACCGGCGTCTGAGCCTGAGGCCAAGGCTGTAACTGAATTTGTGGGAAGCCGAAAGGACATCTTCCTGTGTTTCCTCACCATCCACTCCTATGGCCAGCTGATCCTGGTTCCCTATGGACACCCCAACTACACTGCCCCCAACTATGATGAGCTGGTATTTATATCAACAAATATAGTGATGCATTTTTTTTACACTTTTCTGAGAAACTCTTTATAGCCTGACAATGGTTATACCTGCATGCATTTACATTAATAAAGAGGAAGTCCTGTAAGTTCCAAAGCGGGGCCTTCAAGAATTGGACTTGTTTGTCCAGCTCATCCCACAAATGCTTGATTGGATTGAGATCTTGGGAATTTGGAGGCAAAGCCCAACCCTCAAACTCATTGTTGTGTTCCTCAAGTAATTCCTGAACCAGTTTTCCATTGTTCTTCCTGAAAGAGGCCAGAGCCACCACAGAATACTGTAACCATAAAATGAAAGGGTGTACATGGCCTGCAACAATGCTTAGGTAGGTAGGTAGATAGTACTGTCAGTCCTTCCATCCATGTGGTAGGACAAAGGTTTCCCAGCAAGAAATTGCATCACACTGCCTCTGTCAATTTGCCTTCTTCACATAGTGCATCCTGGTGCAACATGACTGGTCTACAGTTATGCAGCCCCATACATAATAAACTGTGATGAACCGCGTATTCTGACACCTTTCTATCAGAATCAGCGTTACATTTGTCTAGCAATTGGAGCTACAGTAGCTTGTCTGTGGGAGCAGACCAAACAGGCCAGCCTGAAGCGACATGCTTCAGTGAGACTTGGCCACCGATGACCCTGTTGCTGTTTCACCAATGTTTTCTTCTTGGACAACTTTTGATAGATACTGACCACCGCAGACCAGGAACACCTCACAAGAACTGTAGTTTTGAGATTACCCAGTTACTCAATTACTCACTTAAGCTTGCCCACTTTTCCGCTTCTAACACTTCAACTCTGAGAACAAATTGTTTACTCGCTCCCTAATACATCGTACCCACAAACATGTGCCATGATGAAGAGATAATCACTGCTATTCATTTCACCCATCAGTGAATAGCAGATATATAGAACAGCTACAAGGTTTTAAGTTTTTGCTGTTAAATAAAAAATATATATAGCATAGACAAGTTTCATTTCATATCAGTCTTGTATAATGGCAGCTTAGTGGGGCAGACATTAGTGCTGTCACACTCATCCCTTGCGTGGTGACTGGTTCCAGCTTCCTCCCACACTCCAAAGACATGTAGGTCAAGCTGACTTTAGATATGGGTTAGACAAAGCTTTTAGCGGTCAGTAAGATTGTGAAAGTGCTAATATAAACACTAATCTGTTTCCAACAGTATGATGAATAATATTTTTTTTTAACTGTATCAAAATAAATAAATGGATTGTCATGTAACCAATTTTCTACTTTTTAAAAAAAAGATAGAGTTCATTGTTTTACCTTTACTTTGTGTTACAAATTTGTCAACAGACCTTTAGGAAAGATCTCTGTAAAATACAGTACAGCAGTGAAAGTCTGCTATACCTCTTAAAAGATATAATAACTTACTTTGGTTTTGGAGAGTGTATTTTCTGAGATGACATTTTATTTTTAAACTCCTGATGCAGATCGTTTGTTGTGATTAAGCTGAATCTAGTAGGACCATTTTGATGTGGAACATTTGCAGGTGAAAAATAATCATCAATCACAATATAAACCATGTGACACCATGTCCCACTTGTTATTTCAGCCATCCCGTACCAGATAATATACAGACATTTTTATATGTCTGGCTTATATTAAAAATTACACGACTGGAAAGAAAACATAAAGAAAAATAATGCTCTCTAACTTGCGTTGACGATTCAGTACTTTTAATTGCTTTTAACTGTCTTATTTAACATTAGCTAAAGTACATTAACGGGTTTCTAAGGCTATTTAAGCTCTTTCTGTCTCCATTGTCTGCATCCAGGGGAGTGCAAAAAAAATTAGCAGCACTCCTCAGTTGTTTTGATTTGTTTTGTTTTCTTTTCATTTTTATGCTGAAAAAAATGTCATCTGTTCACAATTTCCAATTTGCCAAAAAATGTCTTGGTCCAAAGTCTGGATGCATATGGAAGAGAGAGAGGAATTGCAGAGTAACTGTGTAGAGGCTGGAAAGCAGCCATGATAGATCCATGAAAATTGAAAGTCCACAAAGAACAGTAAACCTTAAGAGGAGTAACAACACAGCTGAGCTGATCACAGCCTGTCCAATAAATCTACTGGAGTTTACAGTACAAATTAATTTGGGAGTTTTATTAACACTAGTCTGATTTATGTATATCTATACTCGGGGATCTCCACTTTCCAAGCCCAGCATTAACTTCTGTACAAAAAGGATTAAGATGAACCGTAAATCATGCAAAGCTACTCCAGCAGAATCAAATGATAAACATATAGAATAGGACAAGGGAACAGTAGGTCACCCTTAATGGCACAAATACTGATGGAGCACCATAACATTTAAAACTGTATTGATTGCCTTATACAGTTACTGGCATCTCATATCTTTTCTCTAGACTTTTATTTATGAAAACATACAACTCCAGGTTCTGTGGACCCATGTTTAAGTGACTCTATGCAAAAATTCCTTTCTGATTCCTCAGATGATGGTCGGAAAGGGTGCAGCAGAAGCAGTTTGGAAGGTTCATGGGATGAACTACACTGTAGGAGCCTCGCCTGATGTACTATGTGAGTTTACAAATCAGCTGCTAATTATAATAAAATAAACTGCCCATATCTTTAAATATTAAGTTTGAAGGACTTTTAGGTGGTTCAGAAATGTAACGGTTAAACTCTTTCTCCAGACGCCAACTCTGGTTCATCCAGAGACTGGGCTCGAATGCAGGGGATCCCCTTAAGCTTCACCTTTGAGCTCAGAGATAACGGGACGTACGGCTTCAAGCTTCCTGAAGACCAGATCCAGCCTACCTGTGAGGAGGCCTACAGCGGGGCTCTGCACATCATCACCTATGCCCACGACAAGACCTTTAGCGGTGCTGTAGCCAACGCTGCTGTGACCCTTTGGTCCATACTGTTAGCAGCGGGTGTCACTGGAGCCACCCTCATGTGAGGTGGACAGCTGTTTGATTTCAGCCATCCTGCTGTATAAGGCACTCATATTTAGTTCTTCACCTCAAAGTCAGATTTAGAAACAGGATGAGCTTTAAAGATTCAGTATTTGCTGGAAAGAAAAAGAACAGTGAATGTAGAATTCTTGTGCTCAAATTTTCTTGTATAATAAATAGAAAAGTACTTACAGAGCATCTCCTCAGCAAATGTCCTCTTTCACAAGGTTTAAAGAAAGTGATTATCCCCAATGATATTAGGACATAAACATTATGTAAAATGCACTTTTTTTCTTGCATTGTTTGTTTGTCAAGGCTAACAAACTGAGAAACTTGAATGCCTTAAATAAAAATACTGGCAGTAGCGAGTGCAACCCCTCAGCCTCCAGTAGCTGCACCTCTGGTATGAATTTCAAAATCCTGCCTTGCCTTTTTCTCAAGTTATTGCATTCACAAGATTTTCACAAAACTTCACTCTGACCTTGAGGTCAGGGTCACTGAGATTTAAACTTGTTTGAGATTTTTAGTAGATGCACCTATGGTGTCAATTTGAAGTGCCTACTTCATTTTTTTTATTGCATTATTTCAGAAAATACAGTATGTACTGTAAAAAAGAAAAAAAAGACATGTGAGACAACAGCAGTTTTTAAACAGTGTCCCTGTATTATCCTTGAGGAGTAACAGTGTCTCATAATATAACTGGAAGTTTCAGGCTCAACTGTCTTTGTTCCTGAATGGTTGAAAGCCTTGCTGCCTCAAGCGGGCCAGTGGCATGAAGAGCTGCTGCTCTGGAGGAAAATCATCCCAGCGTGTCCACGTCCAGCCTGCAAAATGAGAGAGCAACACATTTTGTTTAATCAGCTGCTCACTGGGTGCTTAGTGGAGGTGCTTTTTCCCCCCACTGAAAAACAGCAGTCCCACTTCACATACCTTCATTTTTGTCTGGTTCCAGGTTTTGTGGCTCTCCTGACTGCCTGTCCAATTCTCCTTGCATGAATATGGTAACATAATGGTACTGTTCCTCCAGCTTGATGGCGTTAACTACTGATGCAAAGTGGGTGTTCACCAAACCCACCCCAGCTTCTTCCAGCACCTCTCTGTGGGCACATTCCTCCCAAGTCTCCCTTTGAATGACATAAAAAAAATAACATCTTATTTAACATTAGCTAAAGTACATTAACGGGCTTCTAAGGCTATTTAAGCTCTTTCTGTCTCCATTGTCTGCATGCAGGGGAGTGCAAAAAAAAAAATAGCAGCACTCCTGAGTTGTTGTGATTTGTTTTGTTTTCATTTTTATGCTGAAAAAAATGTCATCTGTTCACAATTTCCAATTTGCCAAAAAATGTCTTGGTCCAAAGTTTGGATGTATATGGAAGAGAGAGAGGAATTGCAGAGTAAGCTGGATGAAGTGGTAGAGATTGTGCTCCCAGGCAGGAGGAAAAGAGGAAAACCACAAATATGACTGGTGGCTGTTGTGAAGGAGGATATGCAGAAGGTTGGTATGACAGTAGATGCATTTATGCTCAAACATTGCGTCAGACTTCAAAGTGCAACAAAACATATTAGAAATAGGTCCAGAGACCATTTTTAATTAAATATAACGTAAAAATTATTTGATAAATGAAGCTAAAAATTTAACAGCAATCATTACATATATCAAAACTTTTCACCATAAAGTTTTAAGGCAAATCTGAGCTGGTCAAGCAGAGAAGAAAGCCCCATTAGCATATATCACAGGTAATGGGATAAAGATGGTGTAGGAACCTCTCGTCCCCATATTTCAGCCGGTTAGGGGACGGAACTACACCTGGCTGTCGCACGCTAACCACTTTAATTAAAGAGAAAGAAGAAGAAAACGATGCCAGATTTATGGAGTCTACAACGTCAATTATACCCGAACTCCAGGTGACCTCCTGGGAGCTGGTATTTCCCTTTGCCCACCGCGCTCTTCCGTTTCCCCAAGAGTACACAGCCTGGGTGAGCCGAGTCCGTTACCAGCACCCCGACACCGACTCCTGGACGTTTAACGACATTATTTGGCATCTGAGCGAAACTGAAAAAAGGCTCCGAAATGAAAACAAGTTAGCTCAAATCATGCAACACCGCTATGCTACACAGTAGAGAAGCTCTTTGGATGACACAAGAGGCGTCTCCACCATGTACTTCCGTGTTCGCTTAAAGCGTTGTTGACCACCACAACACTGAGGCTGTTTTTTGAGTTCGCGTTAAGTCGTTTTTATTCCGTCAATCTGGGTAGTAACAACATTACGTAAGTGATAAGCCGATATACTACCTTATATTATTAGTTCTATTTATCCGCTTCTTTTTAAATTAGTTAAATAGAAATGACTCGCACAGTGTTCACTTTTGTCAACATTCAGCAAGTCGAACGGGATTATTTTTATTATTATTATTTTAAACGGAACAGGCTACTGCTATTAATTTAACATGAGTGCAGCACTGCCATCTAGTGACTGGTTGTGGTTACACTAATAAAAGACCTGAGCTCAGGTGTAAAAGTGTACAACAGTGGAGATTAGGGGCTCAGAAACGACTTAATTCATGATAAAGTTACAGTTCAGCGGTCTTTATTTATTTAAAAGATTTCAACTGACAAATAGTTCAGTTATTTGAAGGCAAACACAATGCAGAGAAAATGTCAGGAAGATAATAGCTAGATATGTGCAACAGCAGTTTAAATCCTCATGTGGAGAGGAAAACAAATATATTTAATGGGTTTTTCCGATTATGGTACAGATGGCTCACACTGTGTTAGCGTTGTAATTACCACTGTTTTTCAAGCATGCAGACATCAATTATGGTGTGAAAAGTCATCAGACTCTGAGCACAAAACATTTAAATAAAAGAAAAAAAATACTGCCCAAAGATACCTACCACATCCCTCTCTCCTGCCTGCTGCTGCTTTAGCTGACATGTCCCTCATCCAAAGTTAAGTCTTATTTAAAACTGACCTTGCAAACATGTTGGTTTTTTTTACTTTCCAGTCTGTTCCCCGTGAAAATGTGATGGTGAGTATTCTTTGTATTGTCACATTTACTGTCTGATCAAAAGGAAGTCTGTCATTATCCACTAAAAGCTTTTGTGAAACTGCAGATTAAAAGGAGTCAGAGCAACCTCCCAAATAAATGAGGCCAAAATAAACGGTGCATAATGGGCAGAAAGGAAGCTGGTTAAAATACACAAATTAGCTGGATTTGGATTTGCACTATTTGTGCCTATTTTCAAGGAGGCTGATGCTGGTAGTGAGACATTTTGGGAAAGTAACTGTGCCCAGTCTTTTGGACAGACAACTGAAAGTTGACTATTTTTCATTGTTTAATAGCAACACCCTCCATCAGATGTGTTCTATAGCTGCTCATGATACTTGCAAAAAGATGCTGATATATTTTGGACAGTCCTACAAAACTGTTTTAGGTTGTCAGTATTTCTCAGACGTCTTCAATGAACATGCCTTATGCCACAGCGCCTCAGTGGGTTACTCCCTGTGTCATATTTGATACATAGAGATTTTGTGTATTTTTGAGACTTCTACAACATAAGTATCCTTTTGGGGTTTTTTTACTCCCTTGAACTTTCCTTAAAGCTAAACTGATGTCCTGCCTCTCACAAACAAAATATTTCAACAGCAGGTGGGCGGGGCTTCCTAAGATCACATAAAACAGGGGTGGGGGAACTCCAGGCCTCACGGGCCAGTGTCCTGCGGGTTTTAGATAAAATCCTGGGTCAACACACCTGAATCAAATGATTAGTTCATCACCAGGCCTCTGGAGAACTTCAAGACATGTTGAGGAGGTCATTTAGCCATTTAAATCAGCTGTTTTGGCTCAAAGACACATCTAAAACCTGCAGGACACCGGCACTCGAGGCCTGGAGTTCCCCAACCGTGACGTAAAGGTTAAAGATATCCATCTCACTGACGTCACACAGAGGTAACTATGGAAAAAAAAAAATACTGAAACTGAACAGTCAGCATGAATTTTGCAGGGATTAATTGATCATAACTCATTGTAGACACTTTCTGTGTTCAAAGCTACTCATTGGTTAATGAAAACTTTTACCACACTGTTTTACTAACAAACAATATATTCTGTCCCCAGACAACCTTCAGCTATTCTGACGTTTCTATATTTATTTTTTTAATACATATCCTGTAAACATTTAGCAATACAAATAACTTGAATAAGTGATAGCAACGTGAACACTGTAAAAATGTTGAGTCTCAGCTGGACTCGGGGGAGACGGGACTAGCACCGCTGAAATGTAAGAGTAAAGCCCTGGCCTTAATTCAGCATCAGTTGATGTCTTGGAAACAACATTTAAGTGTCTTGTTTTTAAATGTATTTATAGGTGTGGTTCATTTTATAAGATGTTTTAATTCATTTTCTTTTAAAACAAACTTCTACATCTAACATTCTAACTGTAGGTACTCACTGGCAACTTTATTGGTTACACCTTACTAGTACCAGGTTGGGCCCTCCATTTGTCTTCAGAATTGCCTTAATAGACCATGACATAGATTCATCCAGGGGCTGGAAATCTGGTAATACATGGTACGGCTCATCAACTCTGGAAATCCTCCAGACATTTTGGTCCCTGTTGACATGATGGCATCACACAGTGCTGCATTTCTCTGTATTTCTGTGGCAGAGGTTTTGTTGATTTGTCTGATGATAGGTCAGTGTTTTCTCTATTGTAATCACATCTATTCTAATGTTTACCACAAAGCAAGGACTGAATTTTCTTCTCTTCTATACCAATAATCATCTCATTTATCTTGTGGCCATATAGGGGGACTTAAGCCCAAGGTCATGTACTACTGGACTGAAAAGACTAAAATTAAATAAGAGTAATATGCTGCTTAGAGTTGAATACCTCAGTGTTACAATCTAATAATGTTAAATTGTCCTGATAATAAAGGAATAATCTACTCAAGTACAATTTTGCTACTACATGTAGTAATATTTACTTCCATAAAGAGCCCGAATATCTGTGCCATACTTTGTGATGTAGTGATTTGTCCACTCACACCTTTGGTTTCCTGGCATTCAACAGTTTTCCACTGACACCCGTTCTCCCCGCTAGACCTGCCTGGTGGCTCTGGTCCCGCCCAGCTCACCTGAGAGCGACAGACACTTTCCTCCTGTGAATCCAGGCTACACACTGCCTTCTGAATCTCTGGAGCTTCTTCTTCGTATTCTTTACGTGTTTAAAAGTCTCTGACTTGCTAACCATCTTGACTCTTTTTTTTTCATTAACAGCATTATGAGTGCAAAGCTGTGGACAGAGGAGCAGTTTAACTGCCCCGTGTGTCTGGATCTGCCAAATGATCCTGTCACCATCCCTTGCGGTCACAGCTACTGCATGGCCTGCATTAAGGACTACTGGACTAAAGATGACCCCAAAGGGATCTACAGCTGCCCCCAGTGCCGTCAGACCTTCTGCCCCAAGCCTTCCCTGTCCAGGAACACCATGCTGGCAGAGGCTGTGGAGCAGCTCCGCAAAGGAGCCCTCAAATCTGAAGTGCGTGAATCCATGCGACTCGCCAAGGGGAAGCTTTCCTCCTCGGTCGTACCATGTGACATGTGCAAAAATGAAAAACGAGCTGCAGTCAAGAGCTGCCTGGTGTGTATGAGCTCCTACTGCGAGGCCCATCTGAAGCCTCACCAGACAAAGAAATCCCTAAAGCAGCACGAGCTCATCCCACCGACAGGCAACCTGGCCGAAAAGATCTGCACCCAGCACAAATACCTGCAGGAGTTCTTCTGCCGACAGTGCAAGATGTTCATCTGCTGGCTGTGCACCAGCAACCAGCACAAAGGCCACGAGAGCGTGTCCACCAAGGTCGAAAGGCTGGAGAAGCAGGTAAGCAGAGGATGGGTGCTACATAATGACTGGGGGATAAGGGCCAGTCAGACGGTTACCAGGGTGATCTAAAGTGAAATTAAAGTGACTGGTTTGGGTGTTTGGTAAAATCTCCATAATTTTGTAAATGGAAGTTTACAATCAATATTCTATACATACAGCATATCCGCCCTTCTTTCTGCTGTCCATTATTGTGTATAAAAGGTTTCTTTGAATGAAGTCGGTTATTTCCTTTTGTGTGCGACGCCGGGTCCAGCCAGGCTGAAGACATTCCTAACAACATTCCTAGCCTAGCCATTCATAATGCTCCACCCTCTCATGTTGTCTTCTGTGTCACCTACACATCTGCTTCCCTGTCTGTGGGATTGTTTCTCTGATCTCGTGTCACGGCGTGCCTCTCTGCAGAAATTGCTGTCCGACCTGCAGTCAGCGAACCAACAGAAGCTGAAAGAGAGAGAGCAGGAGCTGAAAGACATGAAGAAGATGATGGAACAGATGAAGGTTGGTCAGTGGTAGAGTTTCAATTTGACAATTTTCTTTTGGGGGGGGGTATTTTTTTAATGGAAAACAGGTTTTCTACAGGGTTTAAATAATGTGATGGTGGTTGAGGGGCCTTACTTACTTAGTTTTGTGCTTTCCTTGTGTGCACAGCGTTCTGCTGATGTGGTGCACAATGAAGCGGAGCAGGCGCTGTCGGAGCTGCTGCGCTCCATGGAACGTCTTCAGGAGCTGCTGGAGGAGGTGATGGATCAGGCCAACCAGGAGAAGATGGGCCATGCACAAGAAGTTACTGATAGTCTGGAGGCTGAGATCAAGGAGCTGAAGAAAAGGGACACTGAGATGAAGGACCTGGCAAGCTGCGAAGACAACATCTACTACCTGCAGGTAGGGGGGACTGTGAAGGTCACTGAGTGGTAATATTGGTCATGGACACAGCAGTGATTGCTTATTCTTTACACGACTTATGACAGAAGGATAGCAGCAAGAGTGTTAGGGAAAGTTTACAAGATGGTAATGAAACCTTTGGAGACAATGGCACTGTGAAAACGCTAAGGTTTTTGTTGGGAGTGACATCAGAGGGATAGACTCCTGATATCCTGATTAAATTTTTTTTTTTTTAAACTAACTGCCATATGTTTCCTCAGACATACGAGTCTATGTGCAGTCCTCTTGAGTCTGGGGATCTGCCAGCTGTGAAAGTCAATCACGAGGCTTCCTTTGAGCCTGTACGAGATGCCATCCTGGGTCTCAGGGAGCGAGTGGAAGATCTATGCAACCAGGAGCTGGGCAAGATCACTAAAAAAGGTCTGTCCAAAGAGGCCTTTTGTTCTTATTATGTCTTATTTTGTACCTTATTTAATTTAATTATCTGTGTTCTTTTAAAGTGAATGACACAACACTGTTCACTCTGGGAGACTGTAAGTTCCAGGCGTTGTTTATAGTTCGTTTTGTTTTTTTTCCAGCGTAATTAATAATGCATTCAAGTTTAGTGGGTTTTTTTGTTGTTGTTGTCGTTGTTTTTAATTGAACTTCTTCTAATCTTATTTAGCCAACCGAAGCGGACAGAAAGGAGGGATTTTAAAATGTAAGGTTTGAATTTTCTTATTAAATCCAAATAAACGTTTTCACATTTTGCATGATGTTGGTAGAAGGATAACGATTTTCTTTTTTCTCTAGTGTTTTCTGGTCTCAGTGCCCGCAACACAAACGCCCGTCCACAGGGTATGTTTGATGTTTTTCTGACCACATTTTGTCTACCATGACTACATATTTACATCTTGTCACCAATCTTGTATAAATATTTGAAATAATTTGTAATTTCATTCATTTTCTGCAGCTTCTACACCCACTATCTCAATTGGAGGTCGAAGTACAGACAAACGAGGACTTGGTACTGTACTCTGATGGTTGTTGAGCTTCATTTGACAACGTACAAAGGATTTCACTGACATTGTCACTTTTTTTTTATTCAGGTATAGGACTCAGGAGTCAAGATGTGAGGAACAGAGACACAGCACGAGGTGAGAGTTTTTATTTGTGCCGCTGTTTAAGCATTCATTTGAATTTCACTCACAGCAGGGATAAAGTAGAGAAAAGTTTGCTTTAAAAGTCAGTTTCTTCCTTGTTTTTAGACCGAGCTAACACAAGCTCACCCAGACTGCGGGACAGACAGAGGAGAGAAGACAGAGATATATGTGAGTCGGCACTGGCATTAATATCATCACCCTTCATGATAATAATCTGGCTGTTACTTCCTACTGCAAGGTGTTTTTTCTGCTTAAATGACAGTTCTTCCTTATTTTTAGTCAAGGTACATTGTGTGGCAGAGTTACTCGACATTTGCATTTTCTGTGGCTCAGTTTCTCTTTATTAGAGTCATTAGACTAACAGTATTCTCACTTAGGCAGAGGGTGGATATCTAGGTTAGTCCTGGGGTGGTGGTTCTTCTGCTAGCAGCACACTGTCATCTGCACCTGTTCTATGCTAAAGGCAGATAGCGTGTATGCATTGTGATTGCCACACACAGAGCCCCGTTTTGTGGTTACCACTGCTATGCAGATGACACTCAATTATACATATTTATTACACAGGGAGCACTTTTCTATTAGACTGGAAAAGCATTATACTGTGTAAATGCCAGTCCATTTCCATTAAGCCTCATCCGCAGTGATTTGGATGTCAGGTATGACTTTGTAGCTGTCTTTGTTGCTAACAGGAAGACATTCATACGCTAATACAGTAAACCTGGTGTAAATCTGGCGAACAGAGTGCATCACATAAATATCAGTGCGTTGATATTCTCATTGTAACAAATGCAAATCAGTTTCAAGTTGCGCCATGAACGCGTTAGTGATTGTGAGGAAGGCCTTCTGCTGTTGAAAGACACAAAAATATTGTTGAAACTCGAACAGAACTTAAACAGTTTGTATTCAGTTGCATTTAAGACATATATAAAACAGTGGTTATATTTAGGGATGTCTGATTACTCAGGCCTCACTACGTACCTTTACTTCAGTCTTTTTTTTTTTTTTTTTTTTTGCATTTTCAATGTCAGTTTTTATTCTTGGACTATAATCATTTGCGTGATTTTAGATTCCTAAAATTTTTCTTTTTGTCCTTTGTGTTGACATTCATTGCCTCCACTGCCTAATGATGCTATTTTAGCTTATATCCATATTCCATTTTTTAAATTGGGGGCCTTAAAAGGCCATGTTAGCGATATCAGCTCTCATAGTCTTTTTGCTCATACAAAACTTTGAAACTTTGTCCATGTTTACCCATCATAACAGAAAACAGGGAAAGGGATAATGGTCACCTTTAAGTGACATTTTAAGATGAGTTTTTTATAACAAAGAAGCACTAGTGGCTCAAATTAAATCTCAGTGTAAACTCTGGACTTGAGCACTGTGACCACTGTGAACATATCTGAA
This sequence comes from Oreochromis niloticus, assembly GCF_001858045.2. Taxonomy (NCBI): domain Eukaryota; kingdom Metazoa; phylum Chordata; class Actinopteri; order Cichliformes; family Cichlidae; genus Oreochromis; species Oreochromis niloticus. The sequence goes on from NC_031986.2 coordinate 6,367,744, forward strand.
GTGACACTAAATTGCATGAAGTACCATGGTTAACCAATAAAAGCAGATGACGTTCTGATACCATACTGACGTTGTCACCAATCACTTATATTCGCCTCAGACACTTTAAATTTTGATTTAAAGTTTATGTAAACATTTTCATACGGCTTCGATAAATTCAACTCAATTTTATTCCATGTGTCTTCCAAAAAGTGAGGGAGCCTAACCCCAGAGCCAGCACCAGATCCAACATCAGCATCGGGTCCAGCATCAGCCACAGACTTAGCCCCAGAGCTAGCCCCACCCCCAGCCGTAGAGAATCTCAGTCACTCTGGAGTAGGTCTAGCCAGAGCCAGGCCACAACTCCTACTCCAGTCCCAGCCAGCCTGACTCCTGCTCCTACGCCTGCTCCTGCTCCAGCACCGGCATCTTCTGGACGTATGTTTGCATTGTTAGCATTTTCTGCCACCTGCTGGCAAAAATAAGTTTTCAAAATAATTATAATAATAATATTAATACAGCTTTGACAAACACTATGACATGACTTTGACATCTGATTCGTGGTATTCTCAGCTTTTAGCCGAATGGCGTCGATCAGCAGCATATTCCGCTCCAATCGCCGTGGCACCAGCCAGGCTACTCCAGCCACACAGGCCAACAACACACCATCCGCAGGAGGAAATCCATGTAGGACCTGACTCCAACATCACTCTTTCCAATCTCAGTAACCAAACCATTAAGTGACTAGTAGATGGGGTGTTTCTGAAAAGATGAAAGAAGAAAAGATGAAAAAGTGGTTAACATGGTTACATTAAAAAGTTCACTTTTTATAAAAGAGGCTCAAATTAAAGTAAAAGTAGTTCAAGTGTCAGTTTAAATGACGCTTAGTTTCAGTTTAGGCTTTGATAAGTTTTGGTGTTGATCATGAAAATGAAGGAAGACATAAATGTCAGTGCTGAATAAAGCTGAAGTGTCAGTTTGAGTTAGAAAAAAGTGCAAGCAGCAAGTGAAGCTGGCAATAAGCTGAAGTAAAAGTACTGAAAAAGTTGATAATTTAACTGGACTTCAAAGGAGTTGCAGTGACATTGAAGTGTAGAGAATAAAGGAAGCTGGATGAGAGGAAGAAAAGGAGTTACAGATCGATGTGTACTTTACAGCACAATGAGTGGAAGTGTCAGCTGATGTGTAAGCACTGAAAGTTGGAGCAAGTGTTGTTCAAAGGAGGGAGCCTGAAATGTTTTGAAGTCGAGGTGTGAGGAGTTGGAATGATGGCATGAATATCATTAAGCATGTAAGCAGTGAAAGCATTTTTTTTTATTGTCATTGAGAGATGAAAGCAGTTGAAATATCTGTTGATGTTGAAAGATCCGAAACGCAGTACCTGTAGTAAGGGGGAAAATATCTTGCTGTTTTATGGTTATTTTTCTGCCTTTGCTTTTGTTTTCTTCAGAAATATATTAATTCTGAAAACATCGCCCTTGAAATTCTGACATCAGACCCTTTTCTTGTATTTTTTTTAATGTCTTACTTTTGAAGCACCAAAGCTGGGAAACAAGATGATGATGAATGAGAAGTTGGCTAAGTGCTAGCTAATCCAGATATTTATAAGTTATTAGATGGTTTTACATTTAAATAGACAGCTTTGACTTCTAGTTGAAGTCTTTACTGACTGAAGCACTCAAGAGCAATTAGTGACATTAACAGAAGCAATCACTCTGTCTCTGCATTCAACAGGGGGAATGGCTGAGCTGTCTGAAACTCCCACAGAAAGTAAGAAGATTGCCCCTCTATATATAACATGATTTTATTGTCCCATCAACAGTTCAACCGGTTGAATAAGTTGAGCAACATGCGTTTCAGTGATGTGACTAATGCTGTTTTCTCATTGGTCAGTTAACCCCGGTCTCTTTTTGGATACGCCCACTCCGGACTCCACGACTCATGCTCCGGCTTTCCCCGCCTGTGAGTCATTCAAGCTTTACAGTCATTTTCATATTGAGAGAAGAAACATAAATGGAAATCAAACTATTATGATGTACAGTGAAACAAATAAAGATGAATTTAAATTTTTTTTACAGTGAGGGAAATCAGCCTTGACAGTATTCAGGCCCCAGAGCCGAGGACTAGAGAGGAGTTCCTGCAGTGTAAGTCTGTACAAAATTACAGATCTAAGCACAAACTGGAACCAATCAAAATGGGTTCTGTCACTTTTTAACCATTCAGTCAGTTTATTCATTCAGTCACCACATACTACACAGACCATCCAAAATAATATAGGATCAGATGCTCATATATAGGTGTGGCCCGGGTTTGTATCATTAAAAATACCATATGTTCCAAAAAGAAGGGAAAAAAGTAATGACAACATCAATCAGATAAACAATATTCTTACACGAAACCTTCATAAACATATTTCTCGAGCATTCATTGAAGGCCAAAACTCAGTGACACATTGTTCTCATATAAAAATCTTTTGTTTTGTATATAAGTGAACTGTAAATTAAGTGAATTCTAATCTAATACATCCATACATACACGAAGAACTCCTAATGACTGATATTTTTTCTTTAATATAATGAGCATGTTACCAGGTTAATTTGTGATCAATCACAACATTAAAGCATTTTTAAAGACAATGAGCTGCTTGGTTAGTGAGAAATATACTGTAGTATCATGTTATATAATAAACTCAAGGTATTCATGTCCAGTTATTTAGTATCTATTACCATTATTCTATCAAACTACTGTCATGCTACCTTAAAATTAACACTCCCCAGAGAGTGAGCCAGCTTGGAGGAGGTTTGCGCTCTCGGAGGGCATCTTGTTCCACTGTAGTGTTATGTATCAGAACATAGATGTTGACATACAGAATTGGCCATGATGTCATGATAAGTTGTCAAAATATTTTGTCCTTGAAATGTCCTTCCTAGACTCAGTGAGCTTGACCCTCGACTCCAACACGGCCCACAGGCGGCTGACGCTCTCTGAGAACAACACTAAAGCCACCCTGCAGGGGACAGCCCAGCTTTACCCCGAGAGCCCCCAGCGTTTTGATGGCTGGACCCAGGTGATGTGTGACAGCCCGCTGTATGCCCAACGCTGCTACTGGGAGGTGGAGTGGAGAGGCCGGGGCTCCTCAACCGGCATAGCTTACGGGGCGATGGCCAGGAAGGGCTCGGACGCCAGGTCAGGCCTCGGATACAATGCCCAGTCCTGGACCCTGGAGCTGTCGGACACCTGCTGCACAGCCATGCATGACAATCAGAAAAAGGACATTCCGGTCGTGTACTGCCCCCGTGTGGGCATCTACCTGGACCTGTCCGCGGGAACGCTGTCGTTCTACAGCGTCGCAGAGAGCATGACCCACCTCCACACCTTCCGAGCCAACTTTACCCAGCCGCTTTATGCCACCTTCTGGGTGGGGAGTGGAATCGGGGTTGGGCTAGACTTCAGTTCAGGTTCTGAGAGCATCAAGATCTGCCCCCTGTGAAGACCAGAGAGTTGGCAATTCACTGACTGACTTCAGAGCTGAATTCAGGAAAAACACAAGTGTTCGTGCTGATTGTTAGAATGACACAATGACTGAAATTATTTGCAAAGTCATCCATATGTGTGTGTGTGTGTGTGTGTGTGTGTGTGTGTGTGTGTGTGTGTATATACTGTAGCTTAAATGGTCTTGGTTAGCTTCTATTCACAAAAAACAAAGAGTGCACTGTTTTTAGCAAACAGGAGATTTCAATGCCTCAGATTTTGGGTTAATATCAGACTGCGCAGTTATCATGGCGCTGATGTCATGTCTTCTATAGGAAGAAAAAATCATCCTTAACTTTATTTATTCCACTTTTGTATTTAGTTTTTTTTTGATCAAGATGTTTGGGTAACCAGATGGGTGCAGGTGGTGGTTATGACTGAGATATCAAATGAGTAAACGTCATTATCAGAATGTAAAAAGCATCAGCAAAGTGTATAAGGGCTAAAACATTTTTAAAAAGATGGTATTTCAATGTTGTGCCTAATAAAGTAATAATAATGCTTGACTGAAGTGTGATGAACAAATGCCACTGATATGTTCATATGTGCACATATGCACATATGTGCTGCCTGTTAACAAAATACCAACTGCACTTCAAGCATGCAAAAACTAGTTTATCTAATGTAGTCAGCCATCTCCTCCTGGTGTATGACCTTTCGTGTTTGTTGTTGTTGTTGTTGTTTTAAAGGCATGTTGGTTACTACTATTGCAGTTCCTCTAATGGCCACTTAAGACTGGTTTCAAAAGTAAGTCAGTCCACATGTACATTCATGTTAAAATGCCCCAGTTTGATTGTTTGTAAAAATATAACTCTTCCATTTGGGAACTAGTAAGGCTTGGGGTCAGGGACGTGACTGCTCTGGATTACAGGTGAAAGAGAATGAGATGCCATATTTATCTCATATTGGCTTTTCTTCATTGCCTTCCTTTTTATCCAGAATCAAATTTTAAATCCTTCTCCTCACATACAAAGTCTTGTATAATCAGGTCCCATCTTATATTAAAAACCTTGTTGTACCATATCAGCATTTTATTCTCAGACGGCTAGCTAACTTGTGGTTTGCAGAGTATTTAAAACTAGAATGGGAGGCAGAGCCTTCAGCTTTCAGGCCTTTCTTCTGTGGAGCCAGCTCCCAGTTTGGATTTGGGAGACAGATATTTTCTCTACTTATAAGACTTTTTAAAAACTTTGTTTTAATAAAGCATAAAGTTAGCACTGGCTAAGGTCACCATGAATTCTCCTTTAGCTCTGCATTTACTCATTATGTATTATTACTCTGGCTCTCTTCCACAGTCTGTCTTTTATCCCGTCTCCCTCACCTCACCATCCTCCACGTGTTAACTAAGCAAGTTAGCATTAGCTTAGCACTTTAGTCTCTCATCCAAATATGGTCATTAACCCAACTATCTTTTATGTACAGTCTATTGAATCCACTGAAGCTAGATGGCAGTCTTTAAAAAAACATTTTAGTCCCAAACTTTTAATATCCCATAACTAAGAGAGGGATCATCACAAAATTTGCAATAGAATTAGTGTATTGCATACAGTGGACTGAATTTACACCCAACTGCGAACCATTTGTCTGGAATTTAGGTCAACCTCATCCATTAAATCATAACAAAACAGTGAGCCGGGCAATATATTTTTTTATTTTTTTATTTAAAAAGACAGACATGAATAATAGGTATGAGACATGAAGGAATCGCAGGACATTTTCTCTTATAGCCCGAGAACCTCCTGCTTCAAGGGGATGGAAGTTATCCAACTTTATGAATGTACCTTCCTTCCTCTCTGCAGTCCTGCTTTCCTATTAAACATTCAGCTGAAGCTCTTGTTGCCCTTTAAAGCATTATTGTTAATTAGCTGCTAAATGCATCACAAACACGTGTATAAGCCAGAATATTCAAAATTAAGAATAATACTGAGTTTGGATTCCCTTCATGTGAAAAGCACAACAAAATCCTACTTATTCCAAGATGTTATGGCAAAATGTTAGCTGACATTGTTACAACACTCACAATTATGCTAAATGTCTCTTATTTATGTAGATCAAACCCTTTCGTCAATAAAATAAAGGTTAAATACAAAAAACTAAAAGTGCAGTTACTGGAGATGGGGGGCGGGGCAAGGTCTGGTTGGGAACAATAGCACTGAAGGGTCACAGGGATAAAGCACAAAGCTCTAAGTTTCCTCATTTTTAATGCTATAGCGCAGGGGTCCCCAATCTCAGTCCACGAGGGCCGGTGTCCCTGCAGGTTTTAGATGTGTCCTTGATCCATCACAGCTGATTTAAATGGATAAATGACCTCCTCAACATGTCTTGAAGTTCTCCAGAGGCCTGGTAATGAACTAATCATGTGATTCAGGTGTGTTGACCCAAGGTGAGATCTAAAACCTGCAGGGACACCGGCCCTCGTGGACTGAGATTGGGGACCCCTGCTATAGCGTGTCACATGTAGCATGTACAGAATGATGTCAGATGTTTTCCTACAGAACACTCCCACCTGCTGGCCAATACACAAACTGTATATATCCATGAGATAAAGGAGAAACATATTTTTTTAAAGCAAAGAACCCTTGAAACAAATCTGAATTAGGTTAACAGCTAAAATAATAAATTAGTGTTTTTATTCCCTCTTTACAGCTCAAACCTGAACATCTGTTGTCAAAGCAAGCAGTGATCCTTAAACCTCTTAATCCCACTAAGTGCAACTCATGTCCAAACACAACTTAAAAAAGGAACTCAAACTAGAGCAGTACTAGTTTCCACATACAGCCTGATACCATTAAAAACACACAAACATAAACACGCACACACAGGCAAAACACAAAGACCTGAAGGAAAAGATTCACCCTATTCGTGTTTTTTGCCTGATGTCCCATTTGGTTTTGTCTTTGCCTTCATCCCACCTGTCTGCCAACAGGTGCATGCTGGGACCAGCAGACAAGGTGGTGTTTATGCAGGCGTTGGCCATGGCGCATGGACGGTCACTGGACATCCGTGCAACACAGTAAAACTGTTACAATATTCATAATACTGGCATGTTCAGCTGCTAAACCAGCGAGTGGTTGAAGTCTCCAAGCTTGTCCTCAAGTATTAAGTTAGATCGCTTGTACTCTTCTCTGAAGTCAAGAAAGCAACTGCCACGCTATGAGCTAGCAGGATGTTGTCCTATAACTGACAAGCCCTTGAAACAGCAAGACCCCAGAAGCCCCCCTACTCCCTCTCCCTTATTTTCTTCTTCGTTCATCTTTTAGGGTTTCCGCCAGTGTATTACGAGCTCCTTAAACGCCAGATATTTTTGTTTTTACACAACAGCTACATATATTAATTTAGCTAATACGTCATTAGCCTACTGTTACTGTTAACCACTTTACACAGCCTGAAAAAAGTTGTTCAAATTTAATTGTTTTACTTTCTAGTTGGTATCCATCCACCTATGTCCACTAATAACAGAACCACTAGACTTTTTTACTCTACGCTAATGATGTTTAGCATGATTGGTGCTCTCGCTTTTAAAAGCTGGAAAGCCAAAAATAAACTCTTCAGTTTCTCGTTACCTGTTGTGTGCACAGGTGTGTCACAGCCGGTCAACGGGAGACGGTGTGTTTCCTTTTAATCCTACTGTACACAAACTGCTTGCAATTCAATTACAGCTGCAGCAGGGGGCGCTCATGGCACAGTCCTCAATGAATAGGAATGAATGCAGGTAAATGCCAAAATAATTATTTATGTTTGTAGACAAAAATATGTACATGTATGTTTAAACCTTTGCACACAATATTGTTAATATGTACAAAATGAATCGAACTGAACAAATTTATGACTTTTTGTTTTGTTTTTTTACAGTAAAGCTAATTTTGCCCATAGCATTCAACTAGTGTATGCTAATGGTTCAATAACCGAAACTTCCAACAACATCAATTTACTGAACTCTTTCTATGAAAAATGTGAGAGAAAAAAATGCCTTCTTTCCAGCCTGGGCTGCTTGAACCCCCTATGTTAACTGATATGGCGGAACCCCCGTCTTCTGACATAAACATACTGACACCCTTTTCGCCCTTCTTTCCCTTCTTCTTTTACTTTTCTCTAATCAACTTCCACAAACCTTCGTACACTTACATTTTCCTTTCTTGCCCTCCTCTACCCATGCCTAATATCTAGAGCCTCACCGGAGAACTACTGAGTCTATTTAATATAAGACTGAGAAGAGGATGACCCATTCAGAGGCAAGCTAAGGCCTTTTTAACTATCAGCAAGGCAGACATCCACATACACAGACAATGCAGGGTGGCTAAAAACAGTCAATATCATTAAATTGTGCTTTAAAATTAAGTCCCAAAAAAGGACGGATTGTTCTGCCCACCGGTGCCCTGACTTCTCTCTCCAAAGGCAGAAAGGAGGAGAGATGTGGTGGCGGTATAAAGGAGGGGACTGATGTTCTGTTGAGTTCAACGTTTGGCCGAACTTGGGTAGGAGATAGAGGCAAGATGCCGCCGTCTTTCTTTTAGGTTCCCCCATGGAGGTGGGGGGATAGCCAGGGTCCTGGGGTGAGGAGGAGGAGCTGGGTGACCGGCTGACTTTCCAGCTCGGGCACCAATCATAGCCGGGAGGCTCTGGTTGCGCCTCAGGCCATCTAAAAGGCTCCCTCCACTTGCTGACACAAATGTGGCAGAATCCTGGCGTGGCATTGAAGCATCGGACTCAGAACCATGCAACACCTTGGTGAATCCCAGCTGCCGGAGCTTCTCCACCAAACCAACGCTGGCCGGGTCGGGCCTGGATCTGCCTGATTTGGTGGATGAGATGAGGGCTGGGGTTTCTTGGGATGGGCTTGGTAGGTCAGGATGCGGAGCGCGGCCCAGGTTCAACCCGTAAACGTCTTGGAGAAAAAGCTCTGCGGGCCGTGAGGCCAGGAAATTGTCAGCTGGGTGTTGGCGGGGCTCCATAGGCACTGGGGAGGGGGCAGGAGAGTGGGAGGGCGAGTTGGGGGGCGTGCTTGGCAGAAGCTGAAAGAGGGGCTGCCGGGGGGCGGGTCTCGGGGTTGGAGGAGGGTTGGAGACTTGTGCAGAAATACCCCTCTCTAGGACCAGCTTGGTCAGGCCACTGGGGGGTGCGGGCAGACGTCGAGGGGGGAAGGAGTCACCCAGACTGAGTCTGCAGGGAGTCACAGGGGTGCTGGGACCCGTCCTCATGGAGCTAGGCGTGTTCGCCATGTGAGATGACTGAGAACTGAAAGCAAGAAAAGGAGAGTCTGCGTTAGAACAATAACAGTGTTTATGGGATGATTTTTTTCCTGAAGAGGACTCACCTTGGGGTGACCTGTGTGATGTCACACGGGTGCAGAATGCGACAGGTAGTGAAGGTGTAGGTGGAAAAGGTGGAGCTCTGACACTTCCCTGGGTTTTGGACTGAACAAACAAGAAAACTTCAGAAAACCAAACACGCGCACATTGGAAACGATGAGCAATAACAAGCTACAAAAAGTCATTTTTACCAGAGGAAGATACTGCTGTCGATGTCAAGGTTTGGCTTTGTGATTGGACTCCTGCTTCAGAGGCTCCTGGAATGGGCTGAGGCGATTGGCCGGGTTTCTCCATGGCGTGAAGGGGTGTAGGGCAGAAGTCTGACCTGATGGAGGAGGAAGCAGCTGGACTCCCAGTGGAGAGAGGCGGCAAGGGGACAGATGATACCACATGCTTTCTGTCCTTTTTCTCCTCGGGTGTAGATGAGCAGCGCACGTTGAAGGTGATTCCGCCTTCCTCCTCCTCCTCATCTTCCTCCTCCTTACTCTGTTCTGCTGCTCCTTTCTCCAGGATACCATTCCTTCCTTTTTCTTCATCCTCTTCATCCTCCTCCATGTCAGACAGGTGGTACACAGCGTCCTGAGCCAATGGGCGAAAACCTTTAGTCACTACTCCAGGGTGTGGGTCCAGGATGGTTCCCAGGTGAGGTTTGGCCAGCTGCTGCCAGTGGTGCAGTGTCAGCGAGCCTGAGATAGAAATGTCAACATGTGTTACTGTATACTGTATACTTGATACAACTGTTGTGATTTGGCGCTGTATAAATAAAAGTTAATTTAATTGAATTATATCACCTTGTAGTAAAAGATAATCTTGGAGGTGTCAACAAAGCAAACATTACCTTCCATGGGTTTGACGATCTGGAGCTTCTCAGGCAGGAAAGTCTTAAAAACAGTGGAGGTGATGGAGAGATCCGACAGGTTGGAGAAAGAGGAGACCGCACTGCCCATTGGTGAGCTGGAGCCACTGCCTTCTCCATCCGTTTCCGCCAGGGCCTGCACCTTCTTTTCCCGCTCCGCCTGAAAGAACTGTCGCTCAGACAGGAAGTTCTGGCGGCGCAACGACAGGCGGTGGAGCGCTCTGGTGAGGTCGTTTCCTCCCGGACAACCAGGCTGGCCCACTCGGCCCTCCTCCCTGCAAAACATGCATGTTATGACCTGAAATTGAGCATAAATCTCTTCCAAAACAGAAAATGCTCTTTGTAACTTACCCCTGTGTGGACTGAAACGGCTGCGCTGTCATCACCAGAGAGCTCTGTCCGGAGCCAGGGATTGGCGGGTTTGCTGAAGCTGATCGTAGTGTTGAGGCATTAACAGAGCGGACTGTTTGGAAGACACGCTTCTGGGAAATTCTACAAGAAGATGAGGTCAAAGGTCAGAGACTAGACCTAAAATATAATGCAGACTCCTAAACTAGAGCCCATGAAAAGTCTGGAAAAAAGTACGAGTTCTCCAACACCAACTGTCACCCTCAGCAGCAAACACATTCTGCAGCTTTTAACCTTTGGTCCTGAAAGGCGGTCTCCTCCTCTATACTCAGCTCCTTCCTCATAGTTCCCTCAATCTCTGCTGCCAAGGATTCCTGTAAAAACAGGACACATACGGAGGATTAAAGGTATGCTGTGGATTCAACAAAAGTAATGTTTACAGTCACTGTTCAGCTTAATTCATCCAAGCCTAAAAAATAAATGCACACAGGCCAAAAACTGCAGTTCCTCAAGTGGCCACTTCAGGCTGGCTCCCAAACGTAAGTCAATATCCTATAGACTCCCACATTATACTCAACAAAAGCTTTAAAGAGCATGTCTAAAGCCAGATACAGTTACCTCCTTAACCCCTTAAAGCCTGAAATATGAAATGTGTTGTGCAGTTTATTTAGGTTTTTCAAGGGGAAAAGAAAAATCTCACTGATGATGTAGAACTCAAAAACTCACAAAAAACTTTATGTAACAAATACGACACACTGGGTGTTAAAGGGCTAATAGCAGCTGTATGATGTCTTGTGCACACATGTGCCATGGACTGTGTCTTCCTCTGTGTGCTCCCAAATAAAAGTTCAAGGGTGCGTTTCTCTCACCATGGGGTAGAGGCCATAGGGAAGGTGCCGGCGCATCCCAGCTGAGGGGCTGTTTTTACTGCGCAGCTCTTTGATCTCCTCCTGCGACTCATGGAGCATCTCTACACACTCAGCATTCCTCTCGGCCAGCTCGTTGAGCTGCAGCAGACACGTGCAAATAATAATTAATTAAGCAAGGATATTATTTCAACAGTAATTAAAATTAATGATGTGTTCAGAACGTATTTTACTGGATTACTGAATTTATAGAATTAATATAATTACTGATGAATCGGTAATTTCTCTCAGTAGGTAGGTTGGTAGATATATGTATGGCAGTAATTCCCAAAATGTAGTCTCGGGCAAAATTACTCACAAGTTTGTACAGTTATATATTGTAAATGACCACGGCAGACCCGGGTGCACGTTCATGCTTTGCAACATACTTTATTAATACTTTTACGGTTGCTCTACATCCGCACCCAGAGCTGCAGCTCTCCCGCTGCCAGCTCAACATAACAACAACAACCCCAACCACAGGACCCAGTATAATAATTAAGTCGGCGGGGCGTGATTGCAGATGCCGTGCAGGTGCGTCCGCCTTCCCTGCACGGCATCGCAGGCCACGCCCCGCCACATATATTTATATGAATTTATATAAAAAGTAAAATAAAACTGGGAATAGGAGGTGGTTAGTTTGTCATACATCATATGATCACATTTGCATCTTTGTAGAATAATTAAACTGGTCTTGCCCTAAGAATGAACTCGAACACTCATATGAGACTGTACCTCTGCTGTGAGCTGTCTCTGAGCATCTTTGGAGGCCTGCAGGTGGATCCTGAGCTCCTCTTTCTCCAGAGCCAGCTGGAGATAAACAGCATCACACCAAGAGCGTTCACACACTGTCCCAGCACATACAGTAGGTAATCAGTGCTAGCAGTTAAGCTTGCCCACCTCCTTCACTCTGTGTTGCAGCTCGACTATTTGGGAAAGCAGCTGAGCGATTTCCTCCTGGTGTCTGAGCAGCTCCTCATTCTTCAGAGACAGCTCTTCAGTCAACGAAACCATCTGGCTGTTGGACTCACCTGAACCCACATGTGATATACACAAACACACCAAAGATCAAATTCAGATGCCTGATCTGTAAAAGTTCCTTTTGAAGATAAGTTTGCAAACTTCAAGAAAAACTCACGGAGCTCTTTGACACAGTCGCTCACTAGCTGCTGCTCCTTCTCCTCATAGGTGATGGTGTCTCTTTTGAGTTGACAAGCCTGTTTAAGTCAAAAAAGATCAGTTTGCAACAGTGATTATACTTCAACATCTGCTTTTGATCGAGTGCTGGAAATTTGCTTCCTGGAGAACGACATACCTCAGTCCTCAGTGCCAGGTTTTCTTCCTCTAGCTCCTGCAGCTTGCTCTGCAGGGACTCCAGCTGACTGAGTGCAGCGGCGGCGGTTCCCCCAGCGGCTGAGGTTGCCGCAGTGGGGTGGACACGCTGGAATCAGTCTCGCTCTCCTCAGAGGCGCTGGCCACCATCCGCAGCAATTCATCCTTCTTACTGAGCTCATGTTGCAGCTGATGAACCTGACCAATGTGGACAGTTTAGGAAAAGTGATTAGTGTTTACAGGATGTTAACATTTTAAAGCTCTCTTTTTCTAGAGATACAAAAATCTAACTTTCATTTTTTTGGTTGAAATTTAGTTTAAAGCTGGAAAGTGAATGGAATATTTGTATGTATACAGCAAACATGCATGACTTGTGGCAGAAATACCATTTTATTGAAATAAAATGGTATGTTATTTTGGCTGCAGATGCATTTAAAAAATAGTACATTATTAATGTATATCAAGCATTTTTTGGTCCATGAGATATTCAATTCAATTCAATTTTATTTATATAGTACCAAATCACAGCAAGAGTCACAGCTCGAGGCCCTACAATAATTCCAAGAAACCGCAACAATCAGAAGACCCCTATAAGAAAGCACTTGGCAACAGTGGGATGGAAAAACTCCCTTTTAAGAGGAAGAAACCTCTGTCAGAACCAGGCTCAGGGAGGGGCAGCCATCTGCCGCAACTGTTAACTAGCTAACTAACTATTAGGAAAAGGTGTACCACAGGGATCTATTTTAGAGCCCCTTTTTTTATTATTCAAATGTCTAAATGCTTTATTCTATTTCTCTTTTAAAAACCTATTGCAACAATATCACTAGATCATGCAGACATGTTGAAGATGTAATTTAGCCTTTAAATCAGCTGTGTTGGATCAAGGACACATGTAAAACCTGCAGGACACCATCCCCTTGAGGCCTGGAGTTCCCTCACCCCCAATTTAAATGATCATACTATCACCCTCTCTTTATGTAGCACAAAACATTATTTACACATTTTAAAGTGAATAAAACCAGTTACCTGATCTACAGACTGTGCTATCTGCTCCTCTAAGGCCTCATTTCGCTCCTGTAGCAGGTGGTTCCTCTGTAAAAGTGACTGACCAATCCGAGCTGCCAACTCCAAATCTCTGTCCCGCTGTTCAAAGAGAACACAAGGCACCGAGGGTTAATCAGTTAACTAGCTGTTGTTTTCTTAGCTGAAAAAAAAGATCACAAATGAGGTCAACGCCCTACCTCAGCCAAAAGGTGTGTGACCACTTCAATGTCATTGTAGGTCTTGGTCATCTGCTCCACTCGATCGGCACTGAGGACTGGCCAGAGGGAAAACGTTAACTTTTAGGCAGCAAACAAGCGAAAACACACACACACATCTAAAAACTCTAGAATCCACACTCTGGCATGCACACTGTGCATCCAAGCAACTCCACACAAACATGAAAATAAAATCAATTACTGGACACGTCTTTAACATGCATGGTCTACTACATAATAAAGAATTCTGACCACAAGCAACATTAGGAGCTACTTGGCTAGTCACACAACATCACCATTCTTTACACTTTTTAGCATCTGATTATGGACGCGTGGTCCAAATTATGTCCACTAAATTGCTAAATGATTATTGCTGGAGCAATAATTATGCAACACGTGCTAGTGGTCTGAATTTAAAAAGAACTTTACTTTACAGTGAAAATAACAACTGTACTACAAGCTGACTACAGTACACAATACAGTACTACAGTAGGAAGCAGAAGACCTTTACTATGCAACTCTCTTGTCTTATTGTCTACATGCAAAAAGTGGAGAGGGGCTCCCACTCAGTGGCCTAGGAACGGATCCTAGATCAAGTTTAAGTAAAGCCATTAGTGGCCACACTTTTGACAGAAGCCCCTCTCTCACACTTGAGCTAAATGAAGTTCCAGAGAAGAACAGGCAGGTAGGAAGAGTAGGATACCTTTGGAGAGGCTCTGAGAGCCTGGGTGGGAATAAGAAGGGGGTTCCAAAGCAAGATATGCTAGTGAGAGAGATGCAGAGAGAAAAAGAGGGGAAAGTTCAGATGGTGTAGAAGTAAACCAGCCTGTTTTAAGACAGATGGATAAAGAAAAGGAAAAGGAAAGCGACAAACACTGGCAGAAAAATGAAAGTTTCAATAAACCAACATCATGTAGAGATATTAGTTTGTTGAGAGTCAGAGAATCTACACATCGATTAGTCTGGTCCGCTTTTAGCACCTGAGTGGGTGTCACCAGCGCTGCACAGCTCAGCCTTCCACCTGTTCAAAGAAAAGTGGCAACCCTAATCATTGAGCCATCTGGTTTCAGCTAGAAGCCCTATGCCTTTCTATGACACAGCGTTGCACAGATTCACATCGGACTCACTCTCTTTTTTTCTGAATAAATGTAGTGTAATAAAACAGTTTCAGCAGGGATTAAAAGTAACAAGCTGAGCTAGGCAGCTGCTCAAATGGATGAGAGCATTCATCCAGTAATCTGAAGCCTACAATGACCTCTGAATCTGGACACTGCACTCCAACAACCAGCGGGTAAAAATAACCTCTGCCCAGCACGGCTATCCTTGCTACTGTTACAGTGCATACATAATGCATATAATGTCTCAAGTTACTCTTCCACACACCAACACACAGACAAAAACATACACTAATACCTTTACCTGCTGCTGAAAGTATCCCATCATTGTATGGGTTATGTATGTCCATAGTCTGGCTTGATCATGATCAGATGGTGCATAAATAAAATGAAACTGTTTACACCACATGCTGATCGCACAGTGGGAAAGCAGTGCAGGTTGTATTGACTTATACAAGGCAGTAACTGAACTCTGGCCACAATAAATTTCATAACAGCAAAGTCCAACCTCTGTTTCGTTTTGACATAAATTCATTAACTACAGACACACAACAGGCCAATGAGTGGTCAATGTGTTACTTGTTAAGTAACATGAATCTCCTGAGTCATGGCTGCTTGAACCTTTGGCATCAATAAACTCAACGCGTGATTATACAACAAACTCAATTTCAAAATGCAGTGTGAGGAATAAATGGTACAATCATATGGGTGCACCAATATGACACCTGGATCAAACTCAAAAAGCTTATCTCTTTCAAATCAATTCTAGGTCGCTCTATGTTTGCTCTGTCATGAGCCGGCAGAAATGCACCGGTTAATAACTTGGGTTAATAACTCATGCAAAGCCACCGGAATTGAGCATAATAAGTACCCTTTATTCACATCTTTGTATTTTCCCAGACAAGAAAGTGTTACGACTCAAATCATAGAGCGTAAAAACCATCTCATCTCTTGTTGTCAGGCTTTGGAAAAGAGATGGGACATCGTCTCGTCGAGCCAAATGACAAGATCCTCAACGGCCATTAAATTACAGTATAAACTCTTCAAATTTCACAACATGACACTAAAACCAGGATACTTGATACTTGTATAACCATAATGGAGTACTGAAATATTTCAGATACTAAAGCATCAACTGCAAGGTCTAAATATGAGTGTCAAAATCAGACCTCTCTAAGTGTTTTCACACACCTTAACATGCCATACCCCTGCACGTGTTATTAATAGGCTGTGTTTAACTTTGCAGAAGTGGAGCAAACAGCACCATGAAACTGAGACTCCTTCAATGTCCAATTTCCTCACATGTGCAACTAAAACACTTCATTCATTACTTGTTTTTTTAAAGTTACTATTTATTTGAGAAATGTTCAAATTGTTGGTTTGTTATTACTTTTGTTTTACCCTTTTTGTGCATGACTTTCAAACTGTTGTATTCTGAAGCAGGTATACAGATCAAACATTAATAAAAGGACATCATGAAACATTCAGTGAACTGAAACAATGAAGATCTGCTCACATTAAATCAAATAATCTTCAAACGCAGGAAGCAAAGCGTTGGCAATTATGAGAAAAACAGGAAGTTTATCCTGTCTCGTTCCAGCAAACTGCAACCTGTTTAAATGTAAACACACCACCAGATTTGCCCACTTCCTTTCTAGTAACACTCACACACGCACACACACAGACACTTTGCCCTCTACGCTGTCACGTTTTGCCTGACCTTGCTGACATGCTTACTGAAGCTGATGCCTCTCTCTCTCTTTCTGTCTTTCAGACATGTACTGAGGACTGAGCCTGTGCTCACCTTCCACGGCAAACTTATCGTACGCCTCCTCATTGTGGATGTTTAACACTGGCATGTTGTGTTTCCTCTCTTTGCTCTCTTGTCTTCATCCTCTATCTATCCACACCGCCTCTCTTGTTACTGTCCCGTGACTCACTCGGGCTTTGGTTTTGAACTCAGCTGCACTTAACTGTGCTGGATCTTTCTCTCTCTCCCTCCCTCTCTTTCTCTCTCTCTCTCACACACACACACACAGACACACACACACACAGTGCCAGAGCCACACAAGCAAAGACAAACAGACACAATGACGAATGCTGTGCGAAATAATGTCCACAGTAAATCCCTGCGACTTTAATTGAACAGCGCCACATAAAAAGAATCCCTCACGTGCCTAATGCACACACACACACACACCATCTGCTCGGTTCTGTTGTACAAGGCTTAACCAATCAAAAGGAAGTCTGCAAAAGGAAGCTGCTTTGCAAAAATATAACAAAACGTATATACTTACTCATGTAGCGGAAAGTCTCCTCGGCCAGCATGGGGGAGATGGCGCTGTTCCCGGGACCTTCGTCCGGGGAGCAGCTCGGGGAAACCACCCAGTCCTGACTGTCCGACAGGTACACGGAGCCAGAACCGGCTGAACCGGAGCCCACTGAGCCGGAGCCATAATTCCTCCCGCTGCTCCCCAGCCCCTCGTCTGGAGGAAGGCAGGAAAAAAACTCATCACCAACAGCTGGTGGCGCAACCATTACTGTCATTATTGTTGGGGTTTTTTAATGTTGTTGTTTGTTTTGGGGTTTTTTTTATTAATCTTCAAGTCAATAATAGTTGACTAAGTCTCTGTGTCTCCTATGGCAACTGGGACAGGCTTCAGCACCTCCGGGCCCTTGAATTGGATAAATGGAAGGTGGATGGATGGATAATCTAGTCTAAAATTGTCCATAATGACAGGCATATGATGAATTCCTTACTTTTTGAGAATTAAACAATAAAAAAGTCAAACAAAAGAGTTGCTCTATCACAGATCTATTGATAACAGAACATAACAAAGTGCTTAGGCTGATTTAGAAATAGTTTGAGTCCACTGATGGTCCAGCAGAAGTTCACAGCACTCTTGGCAGTGCATGCAGCACAAATAGCAGATGGCAGTGTGGAGTCAAGCAGCCCTTCCCATTTTGTGTTTTCCCTAACACCTGGCTCACTGGCCAGCCTGCCCTTGTAGCAGTTCTCGATACCAATTAACTGCTTCTCCAGTGAATTTCCAGTGAGTTGGATGTACTCCAACTGTACCAACTAGGACTGCAGCTTCCCTTTAGCCCTGGATAGCTCTCCGATTTGAATTAGAGAGATGTTCAATGTCACTAACCGCTCTCTAAGATGGTGCAAATGAACTGATTATGCTGTTTAGTTTTTTATTTCCCACAAAGCACTTGAAAAATCAATTATTTGCCACAAAAACAGACAAAAAGTGTGTGGGCTGAGGTATTATCATGGCACAATAGCATTCCATTAAGTTGATAAATGAAGAGGGATGCTTTTATTTTGGCAAAGCTGTGCAGCTCCAGTGAGATTTGCGTGTGGGCTGATGAACAGTATGTGTGTGTGTGTGTGTGTGTGTGTGTGTGTGTGTGTGTATTGTCTTGGCTCAGGCACTGTACAAGCCAATGTCCTTCCACTCGAACAAATATGTGGTTTACTAGGACAAACAGAGCTAAGTATAGCATCAGGCTTAAAGGCACCACATACTGTACCTCAGGGAGACCTGATACTGGCAAAGCAGCATTTAAAAATGTGCACAAAGCAAACCGGTGGCCGTACTGCAGCCTTTGATATATGATATTTATACAGAAAACCATCTCACCTGTCTCCGTGCTTGACTCTTTCTTGTCCACCGCCCGGGGTTTGACTTCAAACATATCCCGTCTTTGGAAGGGGGGAGTGGGGTGGGGAGGGAGGCTCCCCCACTCGTGAAAAGACAAAGCTGGACAGAACACGGGAGCTGCTAGTGGCATGACATCACATCCTGTTCCTGTGCTGACAGGGCGGTGTGCCCACACACACCGCTACCTGAAACAGACGAGAGAAGTGTTAGTGGTCTCACAGATGAAGATGTGTGACCTCCGCAGAGGCTGAATGAGGGGCAGTATACATGTCCAGGTAACATGTGCAGCTGGTAATAAAGCAGAGCCACCCACAGTGTTTGATTTTTGAACCACAGATATCATTTTCAGGCAAGGACAAATCTAAAATAAATGCTAAAATGCTAACGCTAAAAGATTTCTTCTACTTCTACTAAATAAACTAAAGGTGAGGCGCTGAGATTTTGATTGAAGAAATGTTGTGACAATAACTCCACATACAGTTTTTAGGGAGGGGTGACATAGAGCCGTCCCACATCCTGTTGCCTGTCTCTGTATGAACTCTTCCAAGCTTTAAAGGGATGACCGAAGGAATGAGACAGGATGTGCTGTCTTAAAGGGATGGGACGTGCTTCAAGATATATTCTTATTTACTTACACACATCTTTAATCTCAATTAACTGGCTGCTGTTGGAGTCATGAAAAACATAAAAAAGTCAAAAGTTTGTCAGTTTGCCAGACTACATTTCCCATGATCCAGTTTGCTTGATTAATATAGACGTAATATAAAAGATGAACACAGATTCCAGCTCTAAAATGTGAACACAGGATCTCTATTAACAATATGACTATGACATCATCAGGGTTATTTCTGTGGACTCTAGCCCTCTACAGTGGACAAAGGAGATATTATACAACTCTTTCCAGGAACTGAGCAGCACTTCTGTCCAGTCAACTGACCTTAATGTGTAAAAGTGGAGAAATACATTGGTTAGAAGAAAGGTCAAGAAGGGTGTTTTCAGCAATTGCTATCTTAGTAGCTATCTTAGTAGTTCAACATGACAAGCAATTAGAAAGAATCTAGGTTTAAAGAAATTGCATATTGCCTCCCATATGGAAAAGAAATAGTAATAACTTATAAAAGACTTGCATAAGATGTGGCCTACTTCATATAGTGAATCATATAAGGCTTATATGATTTACTCATGAAAGTGACCACTTTCTCATTACTTTCATATATTGTTTTAGTAAGTATCCAAAACATACAAGTTTCATTTGTATAATTTTTCAAGGGATCTTATATCTGTTTTCACTCTTGTATGCTTTTCATACAAGTTTCACACAAGACAGATACAAACTTTATAAGATTCATATATATCTTTTCCATATGGGCTAACTTTTCAAATCCAGGGGTTTCTTCTATCTTTCATATACAGTCTATGAAAGAGACATGCTAGGAATAGGCTGAGTACCTTTTGCATCAGCAGCCTGTGCATACAGAGACACACAAACTCTGTGTGGGTGTTTATCAGAGAGCATGCCTGTGGAAGGACACAATCCTTGGGCAACATTCATACACGCCTTACATAACAGTGACGCTTAAACAATCATCTCCATAATAGAGGAGATTAAAGGAGATGAGATGCATGCAACGCTACAGCCTAAACTTGCTGCTTACCACTAAAAGCCTGGGAAATATACTGGACTTGCCCATTAATGACTAGTTGACTGATCCTAGATTTCAAATGATCATATTAGGCCGTGGAGCAATTTTAAGCACAGAATATTGCATGTGTCAATCATTAATATGAATCTCTATCAAACAAATGCTTCTTATTTTCTCTCTCATTTAAAATGCCTGGACTGATGGTGTCCAAGTGCCTCTGAATCACTTCATGACTGTCACAGGCAGACAGCTTCCTGACTAAGCACTCAGAAATTAAATGGAAATTTATCGTTCATTGGCTAGGCTCATGCACACAAATACAACACTCTCTGGCTTCACTGTGACCACTGCTACTTAAGAGAGGTGATGGTATAAAGATGTAAAATCCACAGCAGTAAGGAAGCAGCCCTGAAAGTAACACTTAAACAGACTCATCACCGCATCACTACACACAGCACGAGTCTGTCCGAGCTCTTCCACAGGGACTGTCTGCTTACATCAGCCTTGCGCAGGCTTCACCTCCCTTCATGTCTGATCTACACCTTCAGCTCAATGCTCAACCTGACTTTGTTGGTTAGCTTAGAATGATATCTCTTTTGACATTTTCCCTTACCAGTTATTGGCCTTGCTTGTTAATCACCGCATCTGCACTGAGCCCATGATAGAGCGGACAAACTAGAGAGGGCATGTGCACAGGGGAGGCAGTGCATTTGATTGACTGCACCAGGGGCTTTAGATGCATAACCAGAAATCCCTCACAGGAACATCAACATTCCTTGTCATGCCCGGCCAAAAGGAATTAAACCAAGTCACATACAGCATCATGAAATACTAATCTGATCTGATCTGACTGCCAACTATAATCTAGATCTGGACAGATAAACTCATTGGCTGATACTGGCAACGTATGTCATCCAATACGCAGTTAAAAGATTATATTATCTTAACCACAACAGCATGCAAAAAAAGATGCTTGGGAGAGTATTATCTAGAGAGTATTTTTTTTCTCGCTGAGTGGCTCCACATCCGTTGTTTACGATGCGATGTTATCAGCACTGTCTGCACCACAAGGAGCAGAGCAAGATCATAAAAACCTCGCCACAATCACAGCAAGCAGTCAAGCAGTGTAAAATAAAGCAGAAAATTTTAAACAAATAGCCTTGTCAATGCATTCTCGAACAAAGGTTATGGATATATATGTAAACTTTTTTTTGCATATATCAGGTTCAGATTCTTTTAATACCATAAAACATTGATAAACTCATATAAATCTATTTCACTATGACCCCAAACAAACTCAGTATCTAATGATTCACCATGAACACGTTAACTAAGCAGAACTTAGTTTGAAAATAACCTTCAATTTGAAATGCTTTGCTGTTTAGTAACAGCACAGACTGCCTCCCCTACAACCCTACGCATTATGTGTTACACAAGGTGCTACATGAATTTGAATTATTATTGTTATTAATAACAGTATTAGTATTAGTAGTATTAAAATGCTTAACCACATGAATAAATATGAAAAAGCTATTCTTCAATTTGGCATCATTCATTCAGCTGATAGCATTTAACAGGGAGTTGTTGGGATAGTTAGTTCAGCCACTGCAGACATGAAACTCTTCCTAACCCAAGCTTTCCTCTTGGAACCTTTATCTGCTGAACTCTCCAGAGGATAAAGTTAAGCTAGCGAATGAACCGTAAGATATTGCACACCTGTCTGTTTGTTGAGCTGACCATTAGCTAAAATTTACTCACCCCGTTCTTTAGTTATACTTTTGTAATAAAGGCTAGTAAGAAGGTTATAAGAGATTTATATAAATAGATGCGAATCAAAGTTAACAAAATGTTTTGCATATCGGCTAACAAAAAAACTGTAAATACGTTAGCTAGCTTAACCATCCTGTGGCTGGCTGACAGCTTCACTGTTGCTCATATCGCGTTAGCCAGCAACCGCGAGCTTAAACAATCAGCATCCCTCCCGCGTTGACCGTTATACATTATAGAGCTTAAAACACATTTTATTAGTTACAATGAGGCTTACCCTATATCAGTATTATTCCAAATCATTGGCAGTTCCAGCAATACATGCGGTGTCTGTCAATCCCTTCACCAAAGCCTCACACAATGGAGGGGAAGCGAGGGGAGGGAGGGCAACAAGCGGTCATCAAGTGGCGACAGAAAGCCTAATGACGTCTTTATTCAGCGTCAGCAGTCTGTGTCAAATTAAAAGTCCTCTAAAAACATTTTCGCTGTGGCTTATTATGCGGTTTGTCATTAACAGTAAAACTCGTTACTTTTCCCATAAAGTAATACAAAATGAAGGAGCGGTGTGAGCTGTAAACGCTAAGTCTTTCAGGATAGCGGGGTGTCCTTGGTGTTTTTGCTTTGTTTATGTGAAAGCGCGGAGCTGCTGTGAGGTGAAGGTAAGCTGCTCCTTTTCTTTCCTCATATAACTGCCAGGTTTTACTCTAATGCTCAACCAGCCAAATATATATTTTTATGAATGTCCTCCGCTACCAAAACAAAAGCTCCCGTAAATGTCCTGACATTTAATAATTAATCCGTGCAACGACTAATTATCTAGTTAAAATGTGACAGTTAGCTTAACAGGCATATTAATTAATGGACGACAGTAGAATAATAATCATCCACTGCTTTTACTGAAATGGCTGCAGTGAATGTAACATTGAAGTGGGGATGAATTTGATTGCGAAATGTGACACAAGGACCTTACAGAAGAAAAAAAGAAAAAAGAAAGAACGAACTATAAACAAAGAAGTTAATAACAGAGCACTCTGTTTTCCAGGATCACCCCAGCCCTCAGTTTTCCCCAAAGCTAAAACAGCGACTCTCCTGAACGGGGACACTCGCTGGCGAATTTCCATTTCCATCAGCTGATGCAGCCAGGTAAGCTGCAGCCTGGATGGATGAATGGCTGTGGCTAGATGTAATGCTGCTGCTGCTGGCTGCTTTCTAGTCTAGTGGAGGTGTGGGGTGGTGGGGGGAGATTCTTGGTGTGTCTCACATTACATTGCTGCGCTCCCTCCATCGCGATCGGTCTCCTGCAGCCTGCGAGCGGATGAATGCCCGAGCCTGTGGTTTTGCCATCGCCAAAAGGACTCCATGTCTTTCTTGGTAAGAATATCGCTCCGCATGTGTTTTGCGTGGTTGATGCCCTCTGGTGTAGCTGAATGGGTGACCTGTTACTTGTATAGTCACGAATCAGTTGTCTCAAGCCGGTGCTGGGACATGCTGAGTTCAATTAGTCTTCTGTATAGACATTCAGAAATACATTTGGCATCAGCTGATTTCAAATCAGTTTTTTTGTTAGTTTGTGAGTAACACGAGCAGTAAGGCTGTTATTACACATGTAAATCTGAGAAGGTTAGATATTAATACTGGCTACCTGTGCACATCCCTCACATCTAAATGGTGCATCTGATTATGTATGCAGCTCTTCTCTCACTCTATTGGGACACATAGGCTGCCTCTTTGCTGCCTGTTACCATCACTCTAACTCTCTCTCTCCATTCACCATTTCCGATAAAAAGCCCCGGTGAGAGTGCGTCCACGGCCTCTACTTCCCCTGTGCTTGCTTCTCTGCCTCATTTCACTCTGACCCCATCCAATCCCCCGCTGCCTGGCAGCACATCACCCTACACTTTCCACCCCCCTCCTCCTCCTCTTCCTTTAGAGCATGTCTCACATGTGCTCCTCCTCCCCCTCCTTCACTAGGACTGTTCCTGCATCTCCCACGCTCAGGTCCAGCCCATGGACATAGAGGAGCGCTATGAGGACATCAGCCACCAGTTCCTGGTCAGTAGCCAAGACTCTGTCAGCATGGAGACAGGCGTCACACTGATGCTCTTTCATCGTATCATCACTGTTCGTTTGTCACCTGTCTGGAGCTGCTTATTACTTACTCAGTGTTGTTAAAGACAGCTTTAAAAGAGGATGAAATCATTTTAAAGATGACCTATTATGCTCATTTCTAACCTCATTTTTTTTCTCTTTGAAGTTTGAAATTAAAATGAAAGATTAGATTAGAAAAATTAGGTCTCAATGTAATTGTCCATATATATGTATGTATATATATATATATATATACATATATATATATAAAACAGGTTGCTTTAGGACTGGTAGGCAACTGAGGTTGCTCATGACTACATTAATATGTTTAGACTGACTAGACCTGCAGAACAGTACAAGTGTGCAGTGCAAGTCCCTACACCACGTTATACAACTTTCAAATATTCGTATACCAAGATAGTAATTATGCCATGTTTATAACAGCCTAAATTTACATATGATTGACTTAAATTCTTATTCAACATTTACAGGAGTCTGAACATTTTTGCCTCCTAGATGGCCAAAAATACACTGATAAGTGTACATACACTCACCACATTATTAGAAACTTCATTAGACCGTGTTTAATGTGGTCATTCATTAGTGAATTAATATGTAACTTAATAGGTTCCCTTTAAATCTAATAATAATACCTGAGGCTCCAATAAATTAGCATCCAACGATTCCAATGATGCAACTTTTTTTTGTTACATTTTGAATGCTCTGTTATATTATACCCTCAGGTTTTGGGGCGTTACTATGACATCATCAGACTTTACTCCAAAGCTCCTTCCCCCACCTCTTCACCAAAAACATTAAAATTTTCCAGTCTAGATGCGTTCTTCTATATTGAGTACTTCATATTTAATATGCATTATTAGCAACTTAATAATAATTATGAATGTACAGCTAATGTGTGATGTCACTTCCTCTTGCTGATGCAGAGTAAATCCTGGGGTGGAGTGTGTATCCCTGAAATCAGTCCAAGACATACGCAAGTGTCTCTGTGAAACAGACATCCCCAGAAAGCCTCTGCATCACTGAAACTCCCAAGCATCCTCCCCTCACGCACTCCCCTTTGTTCCTCTCTGTGTCACAGCGCCACCTGCTGGCAGCCACCTCACACAGTGCGGAGCAAACTAGAAACCCAATGTCACTGTGACACTTCAGCTCCTTTGCGGTTGTAGATGAAGAAAGATTGTAGGCAGCTGGTGGCTCAACAAATGGAGGAGGACAGGAGGAAATCCTGCCCATTGGTATTATTTTACATTAGCTGCTTGCTTCCAGTTTGTGAACACAACTGGAACAATTTCAGTGCAGCCAGTACAGAAATTAGTGGGAAAATGTTCAATGAACACATTGGTGCTGTGTTCACGGAAAACATATTTGAGACTCGTCAAATATGTAAATGAATGTTTCCTTCTGCTCTGGGCTCGACTGCATTCCCTTTAAAACCTTACAGATGTTTAGTTGTGTGCAAAGATGGGATTAATATTTGCTTGAATCAGGCAATCATTGCATTTAATTTACATTTAAATGAAATAATTAGGAAAAAGTGAAAATAACAGAATAATGATGATTCTTTTTTGCAGAAGAGATGCATTAAAATATTACAAAGTAGTGAATGTTGTAAATTGTGAAGACTGACTTTAGTTTGCTCTATTTTTTTCAAAGTAAGTATTGCATGTTTTACTACACAACATGTAATTGATGTCTTTAGCTGTGATCTTTCCAGGATAAACTGTTGCATTTAGTGAGTTCAGTCCCTGCTGAACTCATACACTTCTATTGTTATTCAGAGACTTTACACCCTCGCGCCTTTTTTATCTTCTCATGCATGGTGTTTAGGCATGCTAGTATCAACAAAGGTAGATTTTATTCAGTGCTTAAACTCTGATGTCATCTGAAACAGACCTACTTCCAGGGATTCCTCTCTTTAGTAGTTTAGTCTGCTGTTTTTTGTATATTGTTGGACTATCTCAGTGATTTAAATACCTTAGATATGAAGAGACGCCCAAAGTCAGACGTTTCAGGATAAAATAGTTAGGTCAAAAAGCTTTTTAGTCTTTCCATCAGGCTTGTTCCAATTTCAGCACCAACACTGCTTCATAAGCACCAGAGAACAGGATACAGTCTGTGTCGATTACATGTCTGTAAGGTTAATAAGACTCGCAAGTTTATAAAATCTTCAACAAACTAATTTTGTTTGCAACATATACACATTTGTGCTTATAAACACTAATGATTTATTTGGGGTATTTGTGTATTGCATGACTTTTCTTAACCTCTTAAATACACAATGGCACCTCTGCACTATTTGAAAAGCCATTTGCCAAAAAAACCTTAGACTTTGCACGAGTTATGACAGAAACAGAGTGAGGAGCCAAATATGAAGACAGTCGCAGATGATTTCCTGTACATTTTAATCTGTGTATGCTCTCTCCTGAATCATGTTTTCTGTTCTGCTGGCCTTGTAGTGAGGTCACTGACATATGTTTTGCGGATGTTTGTGTGTGCATCCCTGCAGAGCTGTGACGGTTCTGAGTACACTCTGCAGGGCCCAGCGGGTGGGGATGACATCACAGGGTTGTCGGCCGAGCCAGCCCACTACCAGCTACTGTCAGAGCTGGGTAAGGAAACATATCCAAGCATAAAAACGAGTTAAAGATCTTAAAAAAAAAATAGCAGTGCAATTCACTTCATGCCGACTTACTGTGTCACAGGACGGGGCTTCAATAATCTGAGCCAGGTGAACATGGCTCGCCACATCCCTACTGGCCAGCTGGTGGCCGTCAAACAGACCAACCTGGACGAGTGCACCGAGGAGGAGCTGCTGCAGCTCATGGTGATCGGAGCACTACATGCTGTCATGTATTTGAGATATACGCGGTTGTACACGTGTCTTTATCCACTGGATATTTCTATATTAAATCCCAGAATGAGGTACTGCTGTCCCGGCTCTTCCGTCACCCCAACCTGCTGACTTCTCGCCTGGTTTTCAGCTCCTGCTGCCAGCTGTGGGTCCTGACACCGCTCATGGCTTACGGTCAGCCACAACCACACATCCACAGCGTTTTATCCTTTTATCCTAATGTAGAAGCTTTTGTGGCTTTTTTTGGTTATTTTTCCTGTGCTGTGATTTTTATAATTCTAGCACTAGCTCCATAATTAGCTGCTCAACTGGTCTCTTCCCTCTGCTTTGTTGTGCAGGTTCTGCAGATACTTTACTGAGGACATATTTCCCAGATGGAATGAGTGAATCCCTGATAGCGTACCTGCTGTACGGTGTGCTCAAAGCATTGGAATACCTGCACAGGATGGGCTACATTCACCGGTCAGTGGAACTTACAAGACACTATAAAGCTAGGCTATAAGACAGCATATGTGTTAGAAGGGGAAGAGTATTTGTATCTTTTGTAATGTGTATTTTTTACACCTATATCTCTCCTCTCAGAGGGGTGAAGGCCAGTCATATCTTGCTGTCAGGGGAGGGGCGTGTTTACCTCTCAGGGCTCCACAGTGTTTACTGTATGATGCGTGAGGGCAAGAGGATGAGGACCGTGTTTGACATGCCCCACCACAGCCCGGCACTGCTGCCCTGGCTCAGCCCTGAACTACTGCGACAGGTCGGTGTCACGCTTCCGCTTCAAAGTGGATTCTGCACATCCCCAGCTCCAGATTTTTGCTCTGCCATACCTTGCATAAATCATAGTTTAAAATAATGCAATAGTCAGTGAGACTATCTGATATCTCTATGTTGGTGTTGTTAAACGTTACATCTGACCAATCACATTGTATGGAGCCTTTGTTTATAGAAAATTCTCTTCTGGAACAAACAATTTCTGGTGTTTTCTTTATTAGTTTATACAATATGATACATATATTATCAAGATAGGTTCCTGTTAGCCAAATTTAGGTTATTCATGTTGGTTTGCTAATGATGGCTTTTCAATTCAGTTCAATTTTATTTATACAGTGCCAAATTACAACAACGGTCACCTCAGGGCGCTTTATATTGTAAGGTAGACACTACAATAATACATACAGAGAAAAACCCAGCAATCACATGACCCCCTATGAGCAAGCACTTTGGTGACAGTGGGAAGGAAAAACTCCCTTTTAACAGGAAGAAACCTCCAGCAGAACCAGGCTCAGGGAGGGGCGGGGCCATCTGCTGCGACCGGTTGGGTTTTTAATAGCATTAGCGAACTTCTTGGCTAATGCTAACTGAATGGTCAGACAACATGATTGGTCAGTTAAAATGACCAATGATGATGCAGAAACAACACCAACACAAGGATATCAGATCAGATCTTACTAGTGCAGCGCTTTGGGAAGAGTGTAAACACATGTTTCAGTAGCTAAAATTTACAGATGTTCCCTAAAACAGGTGAGCATGCCACTTCATCAGTGAGCTCCTCGCTTGTTACATCAGGTTTCTAAACACCAAGATAGTCCAGTGGTCAACGTCAAAGTGGCTACATATAGAGTCCACACAACAATAGCCAAACAAACGTGTCTGTGTGTAAGAGGGCTCCTCACCCTACACACATGAGCTCTTTTAACTTAATTCCGTCTCCATTTAAGCCGAGTTTGGTCCTGTTGGCTGATCAGTAGGATGGTTGAAGGTTCTATGCTTGTCTTAGATGACAATATTTAGAGTGGATCAAAAAAAAAATTTTAAACTAAAATTTAGCCTGTTATACATTTCCTCTTTGGTGTTGTCCTCAGTAGGACCTGCACGGTTATGGAGTGAAGTCAGACATCTACAGTTTGGGCATTGTGGCCTGTGAGCTAGTCAGTGGCAGGGTGCCTTTCCAGGACATGCCACCCACTCAGGTAATCAGCTATACCCAAACTGCTCTAGAAGAATGTGTAGCTACACACAAATGTTGACATCGTTGTCTATAGTTTGTGTCAGTGTGTGAATCTTGCCACTCAGATGCTGCTTCAGAAGCTGCGCGGTTCCCACTGCTGCTTGCTGGACGTGGCTCCCTTCCCGCTTGGAGAGCTGGGGGGTTTGAAGGTGTCGCGCTCTGGGGTGGACTCCGGCATTGGAGAGAGTGTGGCCACGGGGAGCCTGACGCACAGCACCACCGCTCCTCCCACGGACCGACCTCAAAGCCCTGGACCCAAAAACCACTCTGCCACCCTCCACAACCTGGTCCAGCTGTGTCTGCAGCAGCAGCCTGAGCGCAGGTGATTTCAGTGAAACAGCAGTCAGATGGAATTAAAAAGAAATACAACCACATTCACCTACAGCACAGACACACAGACTTTAATACTGGTGTTGGTTCTGTTTGTCTTCCACAGGCCATCAGCATCTGAGCTGCTGACCCACGCCTTCTTCAAGCAGGTGGGTTTCTTCAGTCAGACGTCTTCTTTGAAGGCAAAAGTCCAAAAACAGAACAGAGGCAATAAATTTAAAAGAGTAGGCTTTTATTTTGAAAACTGGATGTTTGAGCAGGGACTTTCTGTTCTGTTACAGGTGAAGAGGCACACCAGAGACTCCTTCCTAAGTCTCATGTACCCAGCAGTGCCCCTCGCCAGTCCTGAGGACCCTCCAGTATCCAGCCCCCCACCCCTTCCTGTCATACTCCAGCGTCAGCCACCGCCGACTCCACCGAGGCCGTTTGGGATTTCTCCTAACTGCAGCCTCTACACTTCCATTGACTAGCAAGCCAAACACAAGACAATCAAAGCAAAGCAATGAGGCCAAATTCTACTGTGCTTTTAATTTTTATTGTTAACCCAACTCTCTGAGCCTTTTTAAATCGTTTTTGTAGCTTTCTTTTTTTTTTTTTAATGTTTTTTGAAGGTGACTTTTTGGGTCACAGAGTGGTGAGGCAACTGTGAAGGTGCTGGAACAAAGAAGCTGCTCTGATTTTATAGTAACGATAATAATGGACCGTCAGCGAGCGAAAGGAAAGAGAAAAAAACAAGTTGCTAAAAAGCCCCCCTGAAAACAGCTGTGCATATGTTTGTGCGCATTTTGTTGTTTTTAAAGTGTTATATCCATGTTTCCATTTCTTTTTTCAGGTGGGTGACTCTGGTACAACCAAGAAGTTATTTCTTAATAGTAACCACTTTTTGTAAGAGATCATGTGTGTGTTGAATTTTCTTTAAAGTGGACCTGTTATGCTCTGTTCATGTTGTGCCTAAAATTGACCATTTCCACTCTACTTAAGCCTATTTTGTTCTGATTGGCTGCCCTTCGTTAATTCCTCTGTGCTCACAGCCTGAGATGACGGTATTACTTTAACATGATACAAATCCAAGAATAGATCCATTCGCTTCTGCTTATCCTTTTCAGGACAGCTGGGATATCCCAGCTGTCATAGGGCGAGAGGCGGGGTACACCCTGGACAGGTCGCCAGTCTGTCGCAGGGCCAACACACAGGGACAGACAACCATTCGCACTCACATTCACACCTAGTGGCAATTTGGATTATCCAATTAACCTATCCCCACAAGCTGCATGTCTTTGGACGGTGGGAGGAAGCCGGAGTACCCAGAGGGAACCCACGCAAACACGAGGAGAACATGCAAACTCCACACACAAAGACCCCGGCCTGATGGTGGAATTGAACTCAGGACCTTCTTGCTGTGCGGCAACAGTGCTAACCACCGTGCCACTATGCTGCCCAAAAAAAGCAAAATAGGTCCACTTTAAGGCACTGTGTTTATGGACTGTGAATAGTGAAAGGTACACTACGTTAGATTTAAACATATGTGCATATATATTCATCTGTGTTAGAAATGTTCAAATTCAGAGCTGAAAGCAGATTTGGGGGGAGAATATGCATGGTCCTCCAAAACTTGCATAAGAATAATCACATTTTAAAGTTTTCTTCAGTGACAAAGTAAGTCAGTATAAGTGACCTTTATACTCATGGGTACACTGCAAACAGAAACTGCTAATAGCTAATCCGGCAAGCTTTTAACGGTTATTTTGCCAAAACGTAAAAATACTGTACAGCCAAAAAAAGGTTAGTCTGCATACCAGTTAGCTTGCCTGTAGCCAGCTAATTTGTTTCATGACAACTCTTTACTGACCGTTTTGTTGACACCAAATTTTAAGAAAGGTTCTTAAATTGAGGCCTTGGTTATTCCCTAAAGTTATATATATATTGTTGTCATATACTTATTTTTTTATATTCAAAAATTAGACTCTTTGGTTTTACCACAGGCTACATTGTTTAAAGAACAGAACAACAAAACAACACATCCACAATCAGCTGTGTAAATACATTCCTGCTGTAGGCTTGAACATATATGCACATAGAGTTCCTGTATAGTATCCTTAAAACCTGTCATACATCGGGGGGGGGGCAAACTATGCTATGAACAATAGAATACGTGAGCAATAGAATATATCTAGTGTTCCATGTAGTAGTTAGAAACCACAAGTAGAAATAGAAAAACAAAGTTTCCTGTTCCGATCATGGAAAGAAGATTTCTACTGTGCCCTATGACCACTTCTCCAATAATGCCTTTCTGTTTTACTGAACCGTGCATTTAGAATACAGTGATCTCTCTGTAACTGTGATTAAGTGTACTGTGTATGAAAACTGTGACTTACAGTACATATCAAATATGGTAGCTGTATGAGCCTTATATATACACGTGTTATAAAATGATACCGAATGTTTTGCCAACTTGTCCTCATGAATCTTTTTGCAGTTTTTGTCTTTTGGTGGTGTGATGGTTGGCACTATTGCCTCACAGCAACAAGGTCCCAGGTGGGTCAAACCTACCAGCTGCGGCCTTTCTGTTTGGAGTCTGCATGTTCTCCCTGTGCCTGCATGGCTTTCTTTTAGTACTCCAGTTTCTTTCCACAATCCAAAGACATGCATCTTAGGTTAAGTCGTGATTATAAAATATGTTATGTGTATGTTAGGTAGATAAAGTGCTTTAAGGTGTAGAATAAAGCACTGTATAAATGTATGGTGCATGTGACACTCTGAATGTGAGTACGCTGCATTACGTTGTGAGAGACGTGTTTAATACTAACAAAAAAATTAAGCTGGTTATTTTTTGAACTTGAAGAAAATTAAGTAGCAAAGTGGTCTGCTATTATATGCAGTGCTCTCTCAAAGTTAGGTAGGTACTACAATACTAGAGGGAACTCCAACAGGCCTCTCTCATAGATGTTCTGCTGATCATCTTGGAGGAACACTTGGCAAGTGTGAGGAGAAAGAACTCCCTTTTAACAGGAAGAGACTCCCAGCAATGCACAAGCTACAGAAGTAGAAGAAAATGTAATGACATATAATAGTGGCATAGAAAGACACGGAGAGTGAATGGATGGCAGAGGAGAGGATGGAGGATGTTTTAAGCCTGTTGCAGAAAAACTGCGGGATGCTCTCATCCTTCAGAATTGTAAGTGATGCATTTATATATTCTGTAGATAGGACTTTTTCTCTGTGTCTTTGTTTTAGGACTTTTTAAATTTCAATCAATCAATTACAGATACCCCTGATCTCAACTTATCATGTATATTAAGCAAATCTGTCCACAGGATCCATTTCTTCCATTCCAACCTCTCCACCACCATGGGCAAGCCCAAAGGGTGTCAAGGACAAGATTGTAGTTCTCCACAAGGCTGGAATGGGCTACAAGACCATCAGCAAAAAGCTTGGTGAGAAGGTGATCAGTGGTCAGACGAAACCAAAATGCTTGGAGGAAGCAAAATGCTGACTATGATTCAAGAAACACCATTCCCACAGGCAAGCACGGAGATGGAAATATTATGCTTTGTGGCTGTTTTTCCTTCTAAGGGTACAATACAGCTTCAATCCATTGAGGGGAAAATGGACGGAGCCATGTACTCTTTAATCTTGGATGAATACCTCCTTCCCTCAGCCAGAACACTGATAAGGGGTTATAAATGGGTCTTCCAGCATGACAGTGACCCAAAACATACCGCCAAGGCCACAAAGGAGTGGCTGAAGAAGCACATTAGGGTTATGGAGTGGCCTCAGGCCAGACCTCAGTCATGTAGAATTTTCTGTGGAGCGAACCAAAGCTTTAAGTTTGTAAGTGACAACCAAGAAACCTAAAGGATTTAGAGAGTTTCTGGAAAGAGGAGTGGGCCAAACTCCCTCATGAGATGTGTCCAAACATGGCGACCAATTACAAGAAACGTCTTACAGCTGTGCTTGCTAACAAGGGTTTCTCCTCCAATAATAACTCATTTTTTTGCTTGGGTAGCCAATACTTATTTCACTCATGACATGCAAATCAATTTATCAAGTTAATGTCATGCGATTTTTCTGGATTTTTGGTTGGTATTCTGACTCGATCCATTAAAATCAAACTACCATAAAAATTAAAAAGACTTTATTATAAAGACTCTTCATTTCTCAATGAATAAATGTATCACTGATGTGAACTCAGTAGTAGCGGCAATACTAATTCTTTCTGCATATGACCATTTCTAGAGGTCTGAAAGTTGTAGTTTTCCTCTGCTCCACTGGGCGGCAATAGAACATCAAAACAAACAGACCGTAACCACGTAGGTCCACATCGACAACGTAAGTGAGTGAAAACTGTCGCAAATACTCTGACTATTGTAATATACATCAGAAGCATATTTCGTCACTATTCAGCAGCTTCATTTTTAAACGATAAGTAAGTTATTTAAAAAAAACACCCTCGCCTTCATGAACGCCTTCGAGTGGCTCGTTTTTGTATTTTCGTGCTAGACGCTGCAGTTTCTTGTTTATCCGGTTCCCCCACCAAATTAAAATCCCCCTTTACGCTTATACTGTGTACAGTATATGAAGTACTAAGGTTTAAGTCTAGTTTAACAAAAGTACATTACAATATTCCTTTTACACTTGCTTTTGCTTTGGACTACATATTAGGCATGTCTTTATTTCTTATAACTATAGGACCAGAACATGTTGTTATTTCGAGCCATTACATTTTCCTAAATAGTACTATATGCCTACTATGACAGCAAGATAGACCACAACCCATAGTTTCCATTTAGGGAGAGTATAATTGTGGCTCATCATATAAACTTAATAAGCTCCTTATGGTGTTATATTCAGCTTCTTACGTGTAATTATTTTAGTTTCATCAAAGTATTCTACTTTATTTATGACATTTTGATTATGAAGGTGTTTACAGTTTTGGCAGCTGTAACACTGGTGTTTTCCAAATTTTGGAGCTAAATAAAATATGTTTATTTTATAGAAATTATATAGTTTATAGTCGACTCTTATTTTGAAATAAGTCAAAGCGTTAGTCCACAGGAAGTCGCTGTGCGTCCTTGTTGTCGGACGCTGGACGTAAAACCAACAACTCTGGAAACGGCGTCAGTGACAGTTGGTCTTTTCTTTGCACAGGTGAGCGGTCTGCAAGTTATCGATAGGGTTATTTTTATTTCTGGTGTTTTTAGCGGTTTATCACTTTCATGTGAGCCCTCTGTAGCCGGGCAGGCATTGGCGGACGCAGCGTTTGTGTCACATGAGGAGGAGGAGGAGAAATGGTGGCTTAAAAAATAGAAAAAGGCTATTTTTTTGACAGACAGCTAGCTTATAGCGAGCTTGGTCAGGTAAGGTTAACTACACAGCAGTGTTTGCCCAGTGTGGCCGAAGAGACTGTACGGAATAAGCTAGTCTGCTTGCAGCTTATCAGTAGAGCACACAGTAGAAATAGACATGTTTATATGTATGTGTTTTGTCTCGTAGTTGACCGCCACAGTACATCTGAGCTCGGAGCCAGCTGGGCAGCTCAAAGTACACAGGGAGTAACGTTACTGAAAGTATTTTGTTGCTCGCGGTTGATAGCCTTGCCATTTGTCTTACAGTGACCAAACACCTGCCTCCATCATACGTAATTGTCTGTGTTGTTATCCTTGATAGCGCAAACGCTGCTGGGAATACCTCCAACAGAAGAACCGGGAGGGGAAAAAAGTGGGAGTCGAGGCCCAGCTGCTCCAGCAATTCCAGCTATTGCACTCCGGGGGCTTCACATTTCTCCTTTGCCATGGAATATATTTTTTAAAAGTCTCCCTCTATCAGGCTGTTGCCTCAACACGTTGCACAGCTTTTCCCACTCTTTTTAAAAGGACTATCACACCTTTGTCAGAGTTGGTAAGTCATGAGCACTGAAGCAATGAAGCCGTTTAGCTCATGACGAGGAACCATGAAGCAGCCAGGGAAGTGACCTCTGTGGACACCGCAGCCTGAGGGTACCCCTCACTGGCACCATGGCATCCAACGAGAGACTGTATGAAGTCTGGATGCTCTACTGCACCAAGGTAAGGTTTCTCCTTTTGCACACACACACACACACACACACACTTCCCCTGTGGAAATGTCATTGGTGTGAAGTAATGGACCGAGTGAGGGCATTTCCTCCCTGGCAAAGAGGTTATTCGCTCATGCTATTTATGTTTTTTGAAGTCTAGCAACAGATTAAGCCCATTTGCTCTGACAGGCTGTGGTTATGAGAAAGTACAGCCTGTGCTGACAGACAGGTTGAAGGCAAAGACAATTAGTGCATTGCGGTAAAAGGCAGGCTAATGAAATTGCTTGTAGATCCTGAAGGAATTATTGCAGCGAGACACATTATGTTTATAAATGAATAATTAATTCACTGAGGACAAATTTTGTCATAACGTCAGGTGGATGTGGTTTCTAATGAGTGTTAAATTCAACCCAAGCGAGGATGCATTCTTGACTGTATCATGATCGTGATATGTTGTTAATGCTCTCTTACTTTACCAGTAGAGATGAATGAAGGCACGCCAGAGTAGAGACAGCACCCTTTGAGTCAGCTCTTGGCAAGATTTAATTCACCCTGTGATAAAGCATGCGCGCATCCTGCCATCCAATCAAAACGGCGTGCCTGAGCCGCTCCTCACGTGAGCCTGGCTGCAGTCACACTACCTACCTCCCACAGTAATCCCTCACAATAACGTACCGTGCACAGCCCTCTGAGAAGTGTGGAGGGCTGTGAAGCTGTTACTCTTACTTTTAGATTACGACATCCAGTAATCCTCATCCTGAGAAGTAAAGCATTTGAATGCTGACACACACAGAGTGTTTAATACCAGCGAGCTGGGTGTTTGGGGTCTCTGAGATTGTTGCAGTCACTTGTGAAAAAGTGAGCATATACATTACATTTCCTCTAGCAGGACTTTTTCTTTGCATTGGCTGAGCATTATATTGCAAGGAAGGATCATTGCATTCGAGCCTGGCTTTCAGCCAGAGTCCACTGAGCTAATCTTTATGTCTGCATGAAGCAAAAGAGACGTGGCGAGAGATGCATTCTAATATATATGATATACATGTGCATGTACAGGTGAAGTGAATCATTGTTGATCTTGTTACAATGCTGGGAAACACTGGAGCTTTGCATTCATACTAATGCTATTTGACAAGGACACCTCTGAAGCCCAGAGCCTGTTTAATCAGCACTAGGGAGATCTACACAGTATGGGGCAGACCATTTTAATGATATGGTCTGTGTGTGGGTTGTCTAGCCTTTAGTCACATGGTCTAAATTGGTCAAGGAATGTCTCTTTCTGTGGCTTAACTCTTGTCTGAGCTCTGAGACCAGCCACGCTGTGTCCCACCAAGTGTTTAACTACAACCGGCCTCTTATTACAACTTTCTCTTCCCAACTCTTTCTCATTGCAAAGTAGCAAAACAGTTTCCTTGTTTTCAGGGCTTCTGCAGGTCATTAGAAAATCTTAAACGGTTTGAAGGGTGGAGGGTGCTCTGTCCTTGTTTTTATTCAGTGAGCTCTGCAAAAGCTTTGAGCTCCTTTATGAAATGGTGTAGGAAGCCTGATCTTAAAGGAGCTCTAAGTAAGCTCAGAAAACCACAGTTATTAATAACACCCATCTCTCGTAACAGCTGCTAAGTGAAGTGCATTCTTGGTCTTTGCGGGTAGCTTGTTCAAACCTTTATTGGCCAAAACGGTGGGCACACTCAAGACTGCCTTTGATTATTATTCATGTATTTTTCCAAAAGCTAGGAGACCAGCTGTGTGTATATTAAGTATCAGTAAAAGAACAAGGTTGACTTGGATGAAGCAACCAGCTAGGCACTTGTTATGTAGCTAAGTTACATCTAGCTGGCTGACTGCCCCTATGTTGGCTTTCACTGTGAAAAGCCAATACTATTTAACTTTATGACTTTACATCATTTACATCACCAACTGCCATTTCAACTCACATATTACTTTGCTAGTCACAGTGATAGCATGGCAACAGCTAGTTGAAGATGACCAGCTGAGTTAGAAGAAAGCGCTACACATTAGTCCAGAGACCGTATAAAAGATTAAAAAACATAGCTACTGTGCTGTCACCCAATGTCCAGTTATTAAGCCTTGATATGAATGTTTCCACTGCCGCCATGTATATTTTAAAAAACAAAACAAAAAAAAAAACAGGATGGAGTGCAGCTCTGACTGTGAAAGCGCTCTTCTTTTGGCTAACATCTTATAATTGACAAGTGATTATCCAAAGAATGTACCACAGATAATCCTCCATTCTGAAAAACAGTTTGAGCAAGATTTACAAAATGATTATAAACTGAGGAGGGAGATCACTACAGAGAACTCTATAGGTCTCTAACTCTAAATAGTTTTGTCCAACAACAGCTTACTCTGTTGGTCTTCAAGATAAATTTTTCATTTATTTATTTTATTTTTAGTTTTTTTCTTTTAAATCTCTTCCACATTAACTTCCCTTTTCTGACCCATAAGCTACAACTATATTTTATACTGTCTGTCCGTTAGCCAGAAAGATGACTCTGCATCAGGTTTTGGTCCTGAAAACCAAACAGTTTGACTCGAATGCTCTGCTGACAGTAACCAGCTTTCCCCTGATGGCCAAATTCCAGGATGGGCTTCATTACATAGATATAGCTATTTTATAACCAATTTCACCTAACAGTAGCTTATCTGCAAATGCACACAAATTACATAATGCCTAACTAGCAGCTAGTTGGCTAAACTTAGTTTGCTTTCTCGCTAA
This sequence comes from Oreochromis niloticus, assembly GCF_001858045.2. NCBI lineage: Eukaryota > Metazoa > Chordata > Actinopteri > Cichliformes > Cichlidae > Oreochromis > Oreochromis niloticus. The sequence continues at coordinate 6,405,546 of NC_031986.2, forward strand.
CAGTGTCACTAGCTAAGTTCTATCTGATGCCACAGTCTTGTTTGTTTTGTTGTCTGTATGTGGAGCTTGTGTTGAGTCTTTGTGCTGGGAGCCAGAGTAAGGCAATGGGAATAAGCATAAACGTCACATTCTATGGATTTTCTTGGAAAATTTGACTCAAGTCCTTGACATTGAAATCGGACCACATGCTGTTAGAGGCAACAAAGAGTTGGAGTTGGAGTTCTTTTAAACATTAGCATTAAAAAGCAATTAATACATGAAAAAACTGCCTAATTTGCAATGAAATGCTAGTAAAACACATAGTACTGCATTTAAGCTATAGTTTAACGTTTATAATAACATCTAATTCAACTTTCAATGATAATGCAATTTATCGTAGAGTTAGTAATTTGCAATATTGTAACACTTTTAAGACTTAATACAACATTCAGGATAATCATTAACTCCTGAAACTTGACTATGTTACTCAGTTAGATGACTTTGGAGGCCTCTGTCATATTTGTGTACTCATCCTGATACACACCTCCTTCATGTGCCTTGCCTGGTTAATGATTGGCAACAGTAGAGTCATGACAGCCTTTAGTGTCAGAGGTTAATACTGGCACTGTTGTCTAAGGAGGAGTCAGTCGGGTGAGTGGTGTTGACAGTAGAAGCTTTTACAACACCACCAGCCCTCGGCCCCATTGGGAGAACCAGCTCGTCCTGTTCTGTCAGTCAGACATCTGCTTTGTGATGATCTCTCTCTGAATCATTATCATTCACCTGACCACTTGATTCCTGGTACTGAAAGAGGAAGAAGCAATTTTGTGTTTAGACAGACGTGTGTCTGTCCTAGAAGTTTGACTTATGGCATTATAAAACTACTTTTGAATACACTTTAAGCCAGCAGTGGCAGCTGGCCTTTTGGCATACTGATGAAGTCAGAAATTGTTGGTTGAACAGCTGTAGCATCAGTTCCAGTGTGGAGAAGTGTGCAGGAGTTGGTGTTTGTGTATGCACCAGGTCATATTTAGCCATATCTGAACACAGGCACAACATCACAGCATTATCTATTTATACATCATGCTTATTATTTGGGTAGGGTAATCATGAAAAAACAAATAATAAATTAGGTGCCTTCAGATTACACTCAGCACCATGTGTCGCTGGCATATTGGCCTTTGTTTTCCCTTGTTGAATGACAAATGTTTGTTTATAGTGTTTTTGTTTTGTTTCATTCATTTCCTGAAACAGTTGGCGACTGTAGTTTATATAACAATTCTTAGGACTATTTCCTACCACAGATTGATGCACATTTGGTGTTGTTTTGAGTATTTAGGGAAGTATAGGTGGGCAGAATGTAGTAATTTGTCCTCCAGTGTAGTTTCAGGCTGTGCACTCTAAAGTTTTGAACATTATTATGTAAAATAATATTTACCATAGAGTCAGAAGGTCAAAGGAATGCTTACTGTATCTTTGACCTTTCGTTATATATTGCTAGTAGGGAATAGTTGGGAAACATAGTAACAGCTTAGTCTGTATGATTACATTTACATTGTTTGAAAAGTGCTGTTGCTATTCATTATTTAATGCTTCTAAATGACATAAGTGAGGAATTAATGTATTGGTAGATATCAGTTATTATGTTGTGTGCATTTCAATGAGAATCTGCAGACTGACTCCAGTTTGCTTCTCTGAGTTATAGTGAAGCAGAGAGGTCGCAGACAACAGCCAAGATGCTTATGTAACGAGCGATCCTCTTCGCTGACTGTCATTGGTTCGTGCCATAGTGTTGTCCTCCAGCAGCGATGGTGGCTGCCGGCATACAGTGGCGCAGTAGCTCTGCTCTCTCGCCAGTATTTTATCCAGAAGGGCTTGTCAGACAGTGGAGGGTTTAGCAGATTCCTGAATCGTGCCAGTTCCGCTCTTAAGGCCATTGTGTGCTGTAGAAAAGCCTTTGTGATTTAACCAACCACAGGGAACATTTTACCCTCCTGTGGCTTTAAAGTTGACTCTGGTAACTTAAGAGGAAAAGTCCTCACTCTCTTTGTCAACTGTCCACAACACAGGGGATTCACAGAACCATCATCCTGTGTGATGTCACCCCACACCACCCTGCTTTTTCACTGGATTGGAGCAAATGCCAGTAATTTGCATAAACCCTTGCTCTTATGGGAATCAGGATGCACTGAAAGCATTGGTGGGAACAGGAAGCAAAAGAGTCAAGCTGGAAATGGTGCAAGGTTTCAAAGTTTCACATATTCGCTCAAGTAGATTACCCAGTCTAATTTCTGCTGACACACACACACACACACACACACACACACACACACACACACACACACACACACACACACACACACACACACATAAACATGTGCATATGCCATACCTCACGCAGTCTGACAAGCTCATGCACTCAGGCTTTGGTTTACTGAATGAGCTGCTCTGTGAAGTTTGTTCCCTCAGGCTAACTTTCTTCCCTGGTGCAGTTCTTGCTTCTCATTTTCCTCCATGCTATGAATATATCTGGAATAACACTGATGTCACTAACAGGGTGTATCAGACATGCCTCGTGCAGTGTGGACCCCTATGCACACGCACACACACACCCACCTATGGCACTTATGTCATAGCCAGAGGAGTTGTCACAGAGTGATGGGTAGTGCTGTAAGCCTGTGTGGTGGCAGAAACAGAAAAACCACAGCCGTCTATTAAATCTAAAGGGAGGAGGCCTTTAAACATTGTGGTTTCAGCGACTCTATACCACTTCCACCTAACCAGGTTGCCCTGAACTGCCACCCGACCAGCTGGCTGACCACGCCTGTCTAGCATCTCATAACAGATCAAGTCAAAATGATGCAACTAAAGATCCTGGCAAAATGACGGCATACAGTTTTAGAGTTTTAGAGCATTGACAGAAAAGCAGTGTTTAATGCTCTAGGAATGAAACAGCTTCCCTGGGAACGCCTTGGATTCCCCTCAGAGGATGCTGGAGGTGGTGATTGGTTGAGTGGCGTCTGAGCATGGCTGCTTAGACTATACCTGGACCCAGATAAGTGGTAGAAGATAAATGGATGGTCAAGAATGAGTATAGACTCCAGAAGGAATCGTTTTTTAAAAAAATTAGTAACTATTAGAAAATCCAGCGTTGGTCTCTCTTCAGCCCTTCAGCTTTTTCTTTTGGTTCATGCATGTCTCTGACATTCAAAATGACTGAGAGCTATTGATAAATCCAGTCTGGGGTCAGTGGGGATTTCTCTGTTAAGAAGGACGTGCATTGGTCTGTCTTGCTGGTGACCTTTTACAGAGGTCAGTTTAAACAGATATTTGGGATTGTGATGTAGTAGCTGGGCATAGAATTTAATATGATAATGAACTAAATCATAGAGGCATGTGATTCTGTCATGGGAACTGTCTGTATACACATTGGGACACAAGAATATTGTGGGAGTCTGGACAAGGTGATTGCTGTCGATTGAGGATTCTTACTCTGTGTGAGTGTGACAGAGAGGCCTGTGATGAAGGCTGAGGATAAACAGGGCGATGTAGAGCAGGGTGTGTCCCCCGCCTGCCACAGTACAAACCCTCAATGGGCATCTGTGCTCCCAAGCTGCTGCCTAAAAGAGGACATTCTTTAAGAGACATACACACAGTCATTCAGTCACAAACTCACTTGAGAGGGAAACTGCTGGCTTAAATCATCATCTTCTAATTTCCTGGCAGCAGCATTCATATGCACATAAAGACAATAGACTGTTTATTGCTCTGGTTAGAGAGCAGCGCGACACCATCCAATAATAAATGTTTTTTTCTGTCATTGGTGTAAGTGACGGGTAACATGGGGAAAGAAGCACACACAGAAGACAGACCATGGCCTCCTAGCAGAACATATTACACACGTGGCTGCTGCTGAGTTCCAGTCCGACGTCTCTCTCCCTCTTTTCTTCTTTTTTTGTCTCTTCCTTACACACACACACACACATGCAGACGGAGGTCAGCGTCACAGGATTATTCTGATGACTTCACTTGGAATAGCACAGCGCTGGCTGATTCCCACTCTGACACGCAGACAGAAGCAGTCTCCCACTCTGTAGCCAGGGGCTGTGCTGGCTAAGAAACACTGAATCTATTTTTTCCAGTTGATATTTTTTTTCTTTTGTTCTGAATTTGTAGTCTCCAAACTCTTTTTGTTTATGCAGTGATTTGATAAGGAGTTTAGTAAATTGGTTTATGAATTGCCTTCGCCTGCACCATTTCCCAAACATAGGTTTTATATGGGCTGGCTGCCTGGATGAGTATATTTTGTGACTTATTTTAACCCCATCCTCAGTATAATATAATTTTAATGTCCTATCTATCTGTCACTCATAACCAGCCTCACGATTTATGTGTCAAGTTTTACTTTCCAGCTGCAGCTGGTTTGGCTAGGTTACAAATCATAATATTCAACTGTTTCTCTAGGTCTTGTGGTAGCTTGAACTACAGCTGGCAATGACAACTTCTGGCTCCAAAAAGCTAACAGGGTGGCAGCCGAAATGCTAATTTGAGGCTTCAGAATGCAGAGTCCAAAACCAATGGGTGACGTCATGGTAACGGCATCAGTCTTTAATATACAGTCTGTGGATAAAAGTCACTGGAGTGGATTATTCCATTATTTATTTGTCAAGTTGGTCTTCCTGTTTGTCTGCCTTTGGAATGATGGGATGTTTTCTGAGCTCCCACATAAGTGAAGTCACAGCAATGAGAAAGTGCCAAATACAGAGTTACTTAACATCCAGTCAAAATCATTTTTGTTTTACATATATTGCATACAGGCATTGTATGTGTTGAGTTCTTGTTATAGCTCCCTTTGTACAAATTTCGTTAGGCAGAAGCGTGAGCAGCTGCAACAGAATGAGAAGAGTAGCATGATATCGCTTCAAAATTCTTGTACTTCCTCATGGCTTGAACGGGCTCAGACTTTTAGCTCTCACACAGTTTTCACTGGATTGATTGTCATAATATCAGTAGGCAGTTCCCTAGAGAGTGAATGCTAAGGCCTTTAAAATGCTCCGGGTTTTTTAATTAACCCTATAAAGGGGGTCAGAGGGGTAACCACCAAATCACAATCTAATTATTTAAAGACCTCTGAATGAGTAGTGGTCAGACTACTCTACCAAATGCTCAATAAACTGAGTGTTACTATAATCTGCCATGTTTAACTCTTCAGTTCTCCTTGACCTAGATTGCTCACTCACACCCTCCAGATGGCCCAAAGTCCTTATGACAGCATCTTGTAAGAGTGCTTGAACAAGAGATAACTTGTGTATGATGAATCGATGATGCTTTCAGAGTTATGTCTGTGATACAGAGCTGAAACAATCAGATTTGTGTGGGGGTTTTATGTTGTTGTTTGGTTTGTTTGTTTTTTTCATTTTAGTAGTTTTCTTAAGAGACATTAGCAAGTATTTAGTTGTTACAGCTCTGGTTTTTAAGCAAACAAAACACTAACTTGACATTTTCTAAACAAAGCACTTAACCCAACATGAGCAGTAGATTAATCAGAGACAGTAAATCATCCTTAGTTGAAGCCCTGTTGCAGTGTCTGCTGTAACAATACTACTTGCAAATGCTGTTACTGCCACACACACCCATCAATTATGCTCGATGTTCAGAGATTATATGAACAATGTGAAAAAGATGTTTCTGTACATGTTGCTTGCAGCCATTCATTTTCAGTGTCCTCAGGTCAGACCAGTTGGCGTCGATTTTGTGTGAGCAATGGGGAGGGACTCAGTGAAGGGTCTGGATGTCCTCCGCCAGAAATTTTGAACATCAGACTTTATTTCCTGAATTCCGGGGAATTTTTGTGCACCAATTTTTACCTTTTCCTCATCTAATTATGATACATAGGTCTTTCTTTATATAAAGCGAAACATAAAGTCAGGTACCAGGTAAAGAAAATGTAATGTTATAGCACAAAGGATGTAGCAGTGACAAAAAATGCATTGTTCTAAATATGTTGCATTTACTAATGCAACATATTACGTGTAATGCTGGTTGTCACAGTAATAAAGAAATTTCCGGAGCAGTTTTTTGTAGCACTGTCACTTGTGTGCGTTGTCTTGTTTGTTCCTGTCTGGCCAGTCCTCCTCTGCAGCTGATGCTAATATCTCATCTTTCTCTGGGCATTGTTCCATGGAATTTAGGAAATGCCGGTCAGCCGGCTGCTAGAAATTTGACTGTTAGGAACACTGCCGGGCCTGTTTTCCATTCAGTCAGGTGCAAGTTTTAGCTTTAACGCCCTAAGAAAAAACGCACGTGTGTCACTATCAGTTACAGGAACCACGACCTCTCATTCTTATTTTGCTTGTATACGCTAAACCTTAAATTCAAATTCTGTTGCTTCTGAATATGAAGCAATGCTGTGAGAAGAGGTTCACAAAAGTCGGGTCAAACATTGCAGCTTGTTGTATGAACCACATAATTTTCTCACACACACACATAAACACACTGCTTGTATAAATATGAATATATGAATCTGTTGATTTTTAAAATAAAATAGAGCATTTTAATCAATTTCTTGTTTTCTCCAAAATCTAGGACATAATTATGCACAGGAAAGCTTGACATGGTATGCAAAAGAAAAACCAAATAAATAAACAAACAAAGTTTCATAATTGTCAGTTTCATAATTTAAAAATTCTCCAAAACTAACATTTTCTTTGATTGACTCATAAAAAATTGAAAGGGGTTAAATTTAGTGTGAACAGTAATAGAAAAATAAAACACACACACACACACACACACACACACACACACACACACACACACACACACACACACACACACACACACAAACACACAAACAAACAAACAAACAAACAAACAAACAAACAAACAAAATTAGAAGAGTTTTGAGAGAATTTTACAACAGCAACCAAAAACAATTTTGAAACGTTTCTCACCAATTTAAGAGCAAACCAACACATTTCACTTTGGCATGTGAAATATTTGAAGGGAGCATTTTGGGAAAGCACTACAAGGTAGAGGCTTTCCTCTGAGAAAGCACCTTTGGTCTCGTAACCAAATGTCGAAGTACAAAAACCAACAAAGCCGTGGCTATTAAAATCAATAAGAACAAACCTGAAATTTTGCAACAGGCAAAAATGGAAATTTTCATCCTGAAAACTCTAGTTGCAACATTGTTAAGTGGAACGACTTTTTCCTTGACAGGTAGTGTATCTGCTTAAACTTTGAACTGCTTGATCAAAAAGCAGCATAAAGAGAACTGAGGCCAATTTTACATCAACTATCAAATGCTCTGCTCTACCTGAGTTCTGTTGGTATAGTGCATACTGACCTCAAACCTGGAAACATAATGGTTATGGACCGCCATGAGCCTCCTGTCAAAGTCAAAGTTATTGACTTTGCCCTAGCATGTCCCATGTCTGCAGTGATTCCCGGTACCTGTGTGCAGACAATTTGGTATAGAGCACCCGAAGTTATGCTTCATATTCCATATAATGAAGCAATTGACATGTGGTCTCTGTGGCTGGTAGCTGTGGAGCTTGCTGTAGGGCTGCCACTCTACCCTGGGAGTATGGATTTGATGTTTTGCAATTCATCATAGACACTCAGGCCCAGCCACCAGATTATATTCTAGACTGCGACATGGCCACAGAATATTATTTCCGAAAAGACGAGTACAGTAAACAGCGCTGGATATTTAAGACGGGAGAACAATTTCAGTATGAGACAGGATACCAAGTCCAGGAAACTCGATATGTAGCACTTCAGCATCTTGATGACCTCAAACAACTAATCACAGTTAGAACAGGTCCTGAAAGTGGCATATATTTATTGGTCAGCCTGATTAAACAGATGTTGGCTGCTTGGATGCAAACCAGCGCATCAAACCCTTGGAGATTCTGCGGTATCCATTTTTTGACCCTGGCCTCCCTAAGAGTTCCCCCTACATTGACATGAGGAGCATAGAGGGACAAAAGTCTCCAGTATTGCTTCTTTGACCCCGGACAAAAGTGAAAAAACCACAAGCAGGGATTGGAAAAGGCAGTTAATAGCAGAATTATACTGCAAACGCTTGTTCACAATGAAAACCCAATACTCCTTTAAATCTTTAAATTAAACAAAAAATTAATTAACTTGCTCCAATAATTATCATTTTGGCTTTTTTTTAAAAAAAATTCAATTCCCCCTCCCCAGACAGTCGCAGCAGATGGCTGTCCCTTCCTGAGCCTGGTTCTGTCGGAGATTTCTCCCTCTTACAAGGGAGTGTTTTTTCTCCCCACTGTCACTAAATGCTTGCTCATAGGGAATCCTCTGATCGTCGGGGTGATAAATACTGTGTAGGGCAGGGGTCTCGAACTGCAGTCCTCGAGAGCTACTGTCCTGCATTACAGTAGCTCTCAAGGACTGGAGTTGGAGACTTGTGCTCTAGGGGAACTAGCAATTCTTGTAAAGATTTTTTTTTTTTTTTTTTTTTTTTTAGAGAAAAGCCTTAAAAACAACAACCAACAAATATGGTCTCGAACTTGGGCACAATTTTGGTGAAAATCCATTAAGTAATCACTGTGTCAAGTTCATACTAATATTCAAAGCAGAGTAGCGGACACCTTACCATCATGTCAATCTGTCAATCAGACCTCAAACACCACGTTAACACAAGTAAATTGGATACAAATTAATTAAATAAATCAGCTTTAAGCATCAACTAAGTATTGTTTTTAATTCTTCAAAAATATAGTGCTACCCTTCAACCTCATGGTCCTGAGTCTGGTGACCCAGGGTTCCTATGTTTTTTAGTTTTGTTAGTATTCCAGTGTCAGCCATGTTTTTTGTTCTCTTTGTGGGTTTTGTGCTTATGTATAGTTTTTAGTCTTTAGGGTTCTGTCTCAGTGTCTTCCCTGTCTTTCACATTTCTCGTGTCCTCTGTGTTTCATGTTGCCTCTCTGTGTCTCCAGTCAGTAATGTCCACATGTTTGTTTCTCTTTTTATGTCTTGTCTGCTTTCGTTAGGTCAGGTCAAGTCAAGTCAAGTCTTTTGTTTCTCAGTTCATTTTTCCCAGCAAATGAAAGCTGGTTCTTTAAGGTCTCTGTCTCAGAGTCCTGCATTTGGGTCCAACCCCTGCCTGACACAGCGCTTACCATGACACAAACCTGTGGTATTTGAAAATTCTACGTTGCCTCCTTCTTGAGTTATTGCATTCACAAACGGCCACATGACCACACTACTGTCCTTTTTGACAGCAACATGACGCATATTTCCAGCACCCATAAAAAAGAATAGATGAACCCCATTGAGGTAAATCCATCAAACGTTGCCCACATGGATATAAAACAGGAAACATTGTATTCAAATACATTCTGAACCAAAACAGCTATCACAAGCATTCTGCAGCGCCATGCATGCACTGGTATGCATGCACCTAGTTGGTCAGGGGTTCATCCTACAGCAAGATAATGACCCAAAACACAAGTCAAGCTATGCCAGTACTACCTCAGGAAAAAAGAACAAGATGACAAGCTTGAAAACATGGAGTGACCAGCACAGTCTCCAGACTTAAAGCCCATTGAGCTGGTTTGAGATGAACTGGACAGAAGAGTCAAAGCAAAGCAACCTACAAGTGCCACATTTATGGGAACCTCTGCAACAGATATGAGAAGAACTTTCTGAAGAATATTTGATCTCTGTTGTAGAGTGAATGCCACTGGTGTGTTCAGCTATTGTATCTGCCAAAGGTCGCTACTTTGATTAGTCAAAAGTTTAGAATACATTTTGGTCTATAAATTGATTCCTTGATTTATTTATTTTTAACTTCAATTGCTTATTTGTACTATGCTCTCATTTCAGAGTGCAATGAGATTTTAAACTGGATGATTTTCAAGTTAAATATGGAAAAACTGGGGTGTTCTAAAACTTTTTGACCAGTAGTGTATATATGTGTTTTTCTTGCTTCTAATATAACCAGAGCCAAATATAGAAAAGGCACTGGGAAATATTTACTCAATCCTAAATTATGTGGGGTGATTAGCTAACTCTGATGTACACACAACCATAGAGGAAGTGTGGTAGTGTGCTTAAACTGAAATCAGCCTAGTTTTATTCTTGAGATCATTCTTCTTCTGCTTGTCTAACAGCATAGGTAAACACAGAGGCTAACAGCTAGTCCTCTCCAGCATCATTGCTCTAGTTCAACAACAAAGTCTGCGTGAGATTAATATCCTTTTTTATCCATGTTTCAACTGAAATATCATCATGCTACATTATGCCTTTGGACCACTTTTCTAAGGGCAATTGTCATATTATAAAGATTGTATGTACCTGTCTTCCGTAGTTCCTCCTACATGAGAAGACAAATCTTGATGTAACTTTGCAGAAGTAAAATTAAATATCTAAATCCCATATACAAATATTTTATAGGAATTCCACAATCATATTGATTTGTACATCAGCTGAGTATAAAATGAAATGTCAGACTAGAATGGTGACCACCGATATAAGCATACACATGTTTGCATGTTTCCTATCCCTGTGAGGACCATTCACTGGACAGTGAGGAAGAGTGGAACCCCGAAACAATTTTGAGGTACAGTTAGGAGGTCAGGGGGCAGTTCAGGGTAAGCATGTGTTGTGTGTGGGTAAACAATCGTGTATGTATGGAAAAGACAAAATGTGTACACGTCTGTTGGGGAACATTGAAAGGGCTACAAAGGGGTGCATGAGGTACCAGGATTCAATGGTACTCCAAAAGTCAGAAATCTGATGTCGACCTCACATTTACCAGCAACTACTTCCTGAAGTTCCACACAGAAAAGTCATTAATGTCTCACACACACACCACACAACAATTAATTCAATCAAATTACAGCCAAGGTGTGTCAGCTGTCAGTCAATTATTTATTCTAAATATGACAGATTTGTCTACAAAGGTAACTAAAAATACTGTTTCCTCTCTGTACCCTTCTCTCCCCTCCCGTTTCTGTGTCTGTTCTTTTCTCAGAGGGATCCAGACTACTTGAAGCTATGGCTGGAGATTTTCATCAGCTCCTACGAGCGATGTCTCGATGTAGACTTTGAAAAGACACCTTCAAGGTAAACTGTGGCAAATTGCAATGCTGAAGCTTTCTTTCAGTATAACAAATATAATGGTTGTAAAACAGGAGTTAGCATTTACACTGAATAACCACTTCTTATTCTTTAACCAAGCCACACTGGTTTGGCAGAAGAAAACACTGACAATGACTTGTCTTCTTGATGAGGAATATTTTTAATAGGATGGTAATTTTTCGCTCTTATTTCTAGCATGTGCACCATAATTAGCTAACAGTGTTTTAATTTATCAGCATATTATTTTGAAGTAGATTGCCAACACAATTTGTGTTGTTCTCTTTTGGTATGTGCACTACGACCGAAGCCTCAAGTTTGGGATTTTGGTTGCTGCTATTCTTTGGTTTGGGTTTTATTTAAATCGTATTCAAACGAGATGTTAATATGCTAACTTATTAGGCAATGCTACCTAGCCTAGTTAGCAAGTAAATGGGTAAACACTAAACTAAGTGGTTATGTTGCACAAGCTTAATATTTGAATAGTTGTGTAGCTATACAAAGTGGAATAGTTTATGTGAATATTTTTCTCCTATAAAATAAGTTTTTCCTTATTTTTTTAGTTTGCCTGTTAGGTTGTAAAATGCTTCTTCTGCTTGAAGGTTTGCTAGCCACCCGTAACCACAGAAATAGAAGAAGAATGTGCTACTATCAGCTACGAGATTAGACAGAACTGTGCAAACAAGAGAAACACACAAAGCCAAAGACAGAGACAGCTGTCAAAAAACAAGGTCTGATGTAAAACTGGTCACAAGTCTGTTACAGCTATTCACAGTAATGTGAGAGCAGTTTGGGCTGGTGGTGGTTTGTTTAAAGTTTAAATAGTTTAAAGGGATGGAATAATTTTTCTTGCTCTCTCAGGATTGACTAACTTTTGGAGTGAACCTCAAGTGACCAGGAGCTGCAGTTTCTTTGCACTCTGCTTTGTCATTTTTTAGCTTTGACAATTGCTCCTTGTTCCTATTTCTTAAGGACTGGACATTCAGACATGCTGAGATTTGCCAATTTTATGGCTAATAGCTCTTAGCCAAAAAACTCACCTTGTTGGTAGAAAAGTATTATTTTATGTCTGCCTATCTACCTTCTTCCAACTTCTAATGATTAAGTCCATAAATTAAAATTAAAATTAGTTCTTTGCTGTTATGTGTAGATATAACACCGGTGCATCCCTTCAGTTAGGTGTCTGTTTTTTAGGTTTGAATTATTCCCGTAGATACATGTTAAGTGACCTACAGAAGACCACTTTTAAAAGTACAAGAAAGTCTGGCCCCTTGGAAAATACATAGAAGGGTGGCTCTAGACTTTTGCACAGTATTTTTGTTTTGTTTTTCAAATTTTTTTTAAATTTTTAAGTTTTTTTCTATTAATGTTTCTTTTTGCTAAGACAGTCAGCTATTCAGTTTCTCAGATTCCTTTCAAACTAGTTTCTCTTCCTTGCTCACCTGGAACAGATTTGTTGCTGTGTTGCTGTTCAGCCTTGCACAGTAACCTTCCACCATCTCTGTCTTACACATTTCACCCTAATTACACTTACTTAATAATACACCAGTGCAATCTACTCAGTTGTAAGGAGCGGGTTCAGAGCTACCTCCTCTTGTATGTCAGCCACATCATGACCACACACCGTGGAGCTTTCCACAGTGCAGCCTAAAATAGCATGGCCACAACAGATGCTTTTGTGCAGAGTGGTTTAATTTTGTTGCAGGTGATGCTCTGCATCAAAAGCACCATGCCGACACAAATCAGTTAAGTGAGAGACACCCACTCATCATTGGAGAGCATGTATCTAGGATTTTAGAGCAGCTTGGTTAACACTGTGGCTGTGCTGTTCTGCCACTTGTGATCATGAACCTCAGATGAAGCCTTATGAAGTCAGTCACATTTTATGAGCAAGGCAGAGCCACAGGATTGGGTGGAGTAGGATAGCAGAATATGGGTGTTTCAGTCTACTTGGCTAAGTTTTTTATCTGCCAGCCTGTTATTTGCTTTTTTCCTCCTTTGAATGATGTCATTTTCTTCTTCTTCTTTGCGTCTTTGTCCTCTCTTCCCTCCATTTATCTTCTCCCCCATCCTCGTTCCATCTCATTCCCTTCCTCTGCAGCTGTCACATCTGCTTCCCTACCATGGGATTCTCTCTCTCATATATGAACAGAGTGCAGCACTAATGCAATTTTTTCTGAATGCACCAGGCATGTGTACGATGCGGTGAAAGCAGATGGTGCTTTGATAATCTGCTGATCCTGGTACACAAGCATGGAGTCGACATTCCTTTTGATCCAGCTTTGTGCTTGCGATGCTTCTGTGTCTACAGACCAGAGGAGGTTCCCCCGGTGTTGACGCTTCTCCCAGACAACATCCTGCAAGTTTTGCGCCACCAGTTACTACAGTGTGTCCAAAAAGCCTCTGACGGCCTAGAGCCCGAGCAGCAAAACCTAGCACTGCTGCTGCTCAAATTCCTCATCATCATCTGCAGGTCAGGATGTTAAACATACACGTACTGTAAAGCTGCTGAGATGATATTTCACTTTAATGAAGTAGGTGTTCCAAAGTAAGTGATGGAGAAGTTAACAGTTGACTTGTCTTGTGTGTTTGTGTGTCCATGATTCCATGTTTACGAAAGGAACCTATCCAACGTGGAGGAGATTGGTACTTGCTCCTACATCAATCACATCATCACCATGACAACACTTTATATTCAGCAGGTCTGACTCCCTTTTTCTTTTGCACATATTTCTGTGTCCTGTGGTCTTGAAGAATGTATTATTTTAGAGTGGAAAAATAAGCTCAATGTTTAGAAGTTCAGAAGGTGAGGTGTTCCGGGCATGTCCCATCGGGAGGAGGCCCTGGGGCAGACCCAGGACACGCTGGAGAGATTATATCTCTCGGCTGGCCTGGGAACGCCTTGGTGTTCCTCCGGATAAGCTAGAGGAGGTGGCTGGGGAGAGGGAGGTCTGGGCTTCTCTGCTTAGGCTGCTGCCCCCGCGACCCGACCCCGGATAAAGTGGAAGAAGATGGATGGATGGATGGATGGATGGATGTTTAGAAGTTCAAATCTTTTGATATTAATTTAGCAGAAGATGAACCCATCTCCAAAATGTCATAGACTTAAAGATGAAACATTCCTTAACACAATTTAAGATTATTGTATTAATTTAGTTTTAAACTGTTTTATACTGAGAAAGGAAAGGAAAGGAAGGACAACGCAAAAAATGTAAGCTCTGTTACATTTGACCAACGTTTGAGACATTGGTGAGCTGATGTGATGTTTTTAAAAGTCCAGAGAATATCAATTATAAACATACAGCATGTGTAAAACATGAATGTAGCCATTGTAATTTCACCCACTGATACTGTTTGACAGACAATTCCATAAAAAATGCACCAATTTTATTTTTTTCAAATGGTGGACATTTTTTTTATTTAATTTGCTTTATTTTTTTGTGTTTGCCGTCATTGTTCTAGTAGTTCTAGAGAAATCTTCCCTTTGTCTTATTATTTATTATATAGATAATGATTGTTAAGAAAGCATGTCTGCTTGATCTCTGAAGTTGAACATTTTATCACAGTGAGCTGCGGTCATTTTCGTCACTTTGTAGTTTCAATTAATTGAGACCTAAAACATCTAGAAAATTACTTTCTAACTTGGAGAACTACTTGTAGAATTAATGGAAATGTGGATCAAAACCTTTAAAGATGATTTAGCAAATTAGGGGATCAGTGCTCTATTCTACTGTGCAGTGACAAGTTTGCAAATATGACCTTTATGGAAAAGTTTTCCTGCATTCTTACCCCCCCAAAAATTCAGCGTCAACATAGGTAAGCCTGATGCATCTCACTAGCAAATCCTTTAGACTGATGGAAAAAAAAAAACTGCTGTGGTATGTTGGGGGGTGGGGGAGGGGAGGTTTATTTCAATGAAAAGAACAACTCTCAAATGCTTGAGCACAGAGGAGGATGGATCATGGTTTTGGTTTATGTTGTAACTGAGGTACGTGGAAAAGATTCCAGTATTGGATGAAAGAATGGATTCAGTTAAAGATGACCAACTGCTGTAATATCCACCTCTGTACTTTCATTCTTGGACACTAAAAGAACAGCTGTGCTGCATTATTCTCTGTTCAAAAGCCTAACCTTTTGGTCTTCCCATTTATGCAAATTGAACATCCTCAAAAACCTTTACCAAAACACCCAAAAGAAAAAACACACACACAAACATGCTGCAAAAATGGGTCACAATCCTCCAACCAAGCACTGAGATTCTCCCCTTGTTACTATAAAAAATAATTCATTCTTTCTTTTCCTCTGTTTGAATTGATGAAAGAAAGAAAAACTTGCTTAAAACAGAAATAACTGATAGCTTTTACTTGGCTGCCTACTTCCAGTAACAGAAATTTGGGTTAACTATTACACACAGCTGTATGTATGGATTAAACAGAGAAAGTCTCACTGAGACTTAATAGTATTGCAGTATGTAATGTGGCTCTTTCTATTACAGCTGAAGAGTAAGACCAAAGAGAAGGAGATGGTGGACCAGAGTCAGGCGGAGGAGTTTGTCCGTCATGCACTGGCATTCTGCGAGAGCCTCTACGATCCATACCACAACTGGAGGCATCGAACGTGCGGGTAATGACATCCAGCTTTACTGACAATCATACCTGAGGGGAACGCGGTCTGCTTCAGAGTAACAGACTGTTTTTATTTGGCTAAAAGGAGTTAAATTTCACTGTCAAGAATTATTTTAGCACCCTGTGTTTAGTAGCTATGTGCTAGCATGCTGCTGCACTTTGGATTTTTGACTTGGTGGCAAATGCTCACTGCACATGTAGGTGTGCCTAGTCTCACAGTCTGTTTCCCCTTTCTTGTGGCTGATAACACCTCATATCTTATTACTGGTAATCATTTTTTTCCATTACTGGAAACTTTTTAAAGCTAAAGACTAAACTTTATGTTGAAACAAACTATTTTGGTTTACATAAAACTGCTTTAGATTATTTTTCTTATTTAAAAAAGTCAGACTGCAGTTTGATTTAGTTTTCACTCCTCCTGAGCGGATGAGGGTTAGTTTGTCCCCATCCTGCAACAACAACAGCAGAAATGGCAAAGAAGTCATTTCCTGAAGACCTTATTTACAAAATATGCAATGATGGGATTTTATTTTAAAATTTACCTTTTAATATCTGATAATAAAATGGTAAATGGCCTGCATTTGTATAGCGCTTTACTCAGTCCCTAAGGACCCCAAAGCGCTTTACACTACATTCAGTCATTCACCCATTCTCACACACATTCATACACTGGCAATGGCAAGCTACATTGTAGCCACAGCTGCCCTGGGGCGCAGGGCATACAAACTTACCGAAGGTGCTCTCTGGATAGCTTAAGAAGAAGCTTACTCCTCATTGGTCTGTTTCCTCCTTGGTGTGTCATTCAGATAATAATTTATATAAAACTGGGTTCTGTAGTTGCCATGGTAACGCAGCAAAGAAGGTTAACTTTGCCTTGATTAGGTAATCTGCTTAGTTCGGGTCCATCACCCCCCAACCAGCCACCGCCCCTTCTGTTTCTGCTGGAGGTTTCTTCTGTCAAAAGGGAGTTTTTTCTTCCCACTTTTGCCGAATGCTTGCTCAAAGCAGGTGGTTTGATTGTTGGGGTTTTCTGTGTTATAGTCTTTACCCTACAATGTAAAGCACCCTGAAGAGGCTGCTGTTGTGATTTTTGGCACTATATAAATAAAACTGAATTGTACTGAAAATGAACAGGAACTGTTCCTCACTGTGCTGTTTTTGTTCCTTCCAGGGAGCAGCAGATGGGTACGGTAGAGAGGAGCAGGCAGAAGTACAAAGCAGCTCCCCTCACTGTTGAATTTGTTCCTTTCTTTTACCGTAAGTGTCTTGCTTTTCACTCAAGCCCTCACTCCCACTCCCTTCAATGTACCAAAGAGTGTTTTTTTTAGAGGTATACGAATCAAATGTGCAGAACTTTCAGCTGCCCTGAACTTTACAGTGTGACACTGTGTGCGCTTATTTTTAAACCTGTATATGGTCCTTCTTCAGAGTCCTCTTCAAGTAAGGATGTAGAAGCAGTTCTCAGTACATCCCACTACTGTTCTGATTACAGACCATAAGCTCTGCTCTCCTCTGTCCTCCCCTATCATCTCTTCTAAGAGCTCCCACGCCATCACTCTCTCCCACCGCCTCCCCCTCTTTCCTCTCTGGGTCCTGGTGAATCCGTTCTTTGTGCATTTTTTCTGTTTACCATTCGTGGAGATGAGCAGATAGTGAATCGTATCTGTCAAGCCACTTCAGCGCTGCTGGCAGCCATTTTAAACAAATACTCCTTTCTGTCCTGTGTCATATGTGTGGCTGCTGTGGTTTGGCACAAAAGATAACAGCCAAGGCTCAACCAGACAAACCATGTGTGTCCACTTCTTTTCCTGCTTGTGTGCTTTGCGTTGTGGGCAAGCAGCAAGTCTGTGAGAGTACGGTTCCTTTCATTAAGCTTGTTTGTATATTAGGTCTAAATTTGTAGGATTGTAATTAGTGTTATTCAGGGAACTAAATTGAATTGTTTTGAAATGTATGGGATGAAGGAAGTAGACATCACGGAGCCCAAATGTCAGATTTCTTTTCCCCAGCTGGATGTGTTGACAGATGAGTTAATGGGTGACTGGGACCGCTGTAAAACTAAAATTACTACCACGTGCTTGTGTGTGTGTGTGTGTGTGTGTGTGTGTGTGTGTGTGTGTGTGTGTGTGTTTGTGTATTTGTGTGGTGTGTGCGATAGTTAAGGTCCTATCTTATTTGCTTTGCCGATTTCATCGACCTTCCTTTCATTAATAATATGAAATTTGCTGTTTCTGCATATGAATTCATGCAGTGTTTTCTTGTGAGGTGGAAGTTGAGGAAAGCCACACTTGTCTATTTACATGTTTGCCCTCCTTACAGAGTGCTTCCAGGAGAGTGAGCATCTAAAGGAGAGTCTGAAATGTTGCCTGCTACACCTGTTTGGAGCAATAGTTGCTGGAGATCAGGTAAGCTTCAGCATAAATGAGCTGGACTTGCTGGCCATAGATGTAGTGATAGAGTGCTTTGAGATGCCATTCATCATTATTATTATTATTAGTAGTAGTAGTACTAAGTAGAACTGCTTCTTGTTAACTGTCTCAGACTATGTTGTGGATATGAAGGAGTGACTTTTGGTTTATGGTTTCTTTTATTTCTCTGCTCTGATTGGTTGATCACCAGCAAAGGAATACAGCATTGATGTTTAAATGAGCACTCTTCATCTTGAATGCAGTGCATGAGTTGCTATTGTATTCTTTATTTTTCAGTGGTATTGTTGTTTATCTTGCCCCTTTCCCGCACTCTAGGACGGCGCTTTCAATTCTCTCTGATCTCGAGTGACTTGCTTTGACTAACTCACATTGTTTCCCTCCCTCCACCACTGCAACCCCGGCAGAGGAACGCTCTCCTTGCAATTTCTCCAGCTACCATGGAAGTGTTGATGCGGGTCCTGGCTGACTGCTCCATGGGTAGCTGCTCCTCAGATGAGGGTGAGGACTGGGATAGTGAGGCCCCGGACCGTAAAGCACTGCTGACGTTGGGCTGCCTGCGGGAGGTGGTCCAGCGGCTCCTGGCCTCCAGCTCAGACCAGCGGCAGGTGGAAATCGCCTCAGTGCTGGAAAACTACTTTAAGCTGCTCAACTCGGACCCAGCAGCTGTCGTGGCTGCCCAGCAGCAGCAGCAACAAGCCAAGGGCCGAGTGCCAACACTGGGTCGACACTGGGAGAGCAGATTTGTGGCCCTGCAAGTAAACATGCTAGGTATGATCTTAATCCACAAAAGAGGCCCAAAACTGTGTCTTTCATCATTTTGAAGACATTTTAAATTAGTTATCAGCTGCTACATTTTGTTTAAGGATAATTTTCAAAGCCAAGCTAATCTAACAGTGTTTACATCCTGTTATCATTCATCTCTCTGCTCCTTTTTTATTTGTCTCACTGTGCTTCTCTTCGTCTTTGCCCCTCTCTGTTGATTTCTCCTGCTGCCTTTCAGACACTATCAGGGACATGTTCCTGTGTTCAGACAGGCCAGTACTACAAGCCATCTTCCTCAATAGTAACTGTTTTGAGCATCTGACACGACTGCTCCAGAACAGCAAGGTAAAAGCACAACTCTTTTTTTCTTTTTTCTTTTTCTTTTTGTCTATTTATAACCCGTAGATTCAGCTGGCATCGAGAACTGTGCAGGATCTTTGTTGTACTTTTTAGTATCTTGTATCTGATACCCCAGCCTCCTAAGGCTGTTTGTGTTTACACACTGATAAGGAGGCCTCACTGTGATGCAATGCTTGTATTGTATCTAGTTGTTTTTCATTGTATTTGTTATTTAAAAAAAGAGAGAGAGAAAATGAAGAAAAAAGAGCAGGAAGCCAAACACGTGGAGCTGTGAGAAGTGGGGTGATATTCAGAGAAAAACAATCATCTGCAAATTTGCAAGTCAAAAAAATACTAATAGATTTTTTTTTTTATGTTAAGGAATTAAATCTTCAGCTTCTAAGACTGAATCTACCTCATCATACCCCAGATACTGTTGCTAAATAGGGACATGCAAGCTCATGCATAATCATGCACACCTCACATGAATATGCATGAGGCCTCGGATGGAGCCTTTTTATGCGGAGTTTGCATGTTCTCTCCGGGTCCTCCGCCTTCCTCCCACAGTCCAAAGATGTGCATGGGATTAGATTAATAATGTTAACCCCCCCCCCCCCCCCCCCCCCCGCCGATCCTGAATTGGATAAGCAGAAGAAGATGGATGAATGTTTAAACACAGTATATATGATGTAAACAGCAATATGCTTGCATTTGCTGTAGTACGTGATGCAGAGCAGCTATCACCTCCACCAAATAAGAATGTTATTGCCCTCTAAATGGGCTCATTACACAGCCATGTCTCTTTAAAGTCTGGAGGCTTCTGATAATTTGGGGTTTCCAGGCTGAAGTTGGGAGTATTGCCTTATTGCTAAATTTGTTCCAAAGTTATTTGATTAGGTTGTACAATTCAGATACATGACGAGCATCAGCAAACTGTCCTGCATCTCAGATATTATTCAGGATTTTACTTGTAAATATGTGACTTTTTCCTCTGAATACTACATCCATACCTGGGCCCCACAGTTGCACTAGTGTGGCATCATAGGGAATCACATTAATGTGTAATTATTTTTCAGATTGTTGATTCACTTCAGTAGCCTATGAGTTGGTGTTGAGTTTTATTATTACATCTCTGGTCAGTCTGCTGCAGGTGACACATTTGAAGTTGAATACAGTTTTGTCTGGGTCTCGTCAATCCTGTTTGTCATGTTTAGTATTTCACTTTCAGTGTGAGAAAGAGCATTTTGCCCTCCTTGCATGTTTACCTCCGCACAGTGCAGCTGGATCACCAAACAACGCGTCCACATGGTGACATGGCTATTAACCTCTCACCCTCTCCTCCACTTATAACATCTTTCCTGCTCCCCTGCACTGTCCTCTGTCTCTCCCTTGTCTCTTTCTATCAGCCTCCCCACATGCTATGTTGACATGTTGCCTGTTGTGTCTATCAGCTGGTTAATGCCAGGTGCACGGCGGCAGACAAGGACCAGAAAGATATAACCAACAACAGGTTACTGACAGGCGAGAGGGACACTCAGGTACCGCCGAGAAAAGCCCCACATTATCTCACCCCCTCCACATCATTCATCTGCCCTGCCCTTATTCTCATCTGCTACTGCTGCCAAATCCCTCCACTTTCATCTCACCAGAGCCATGAGGCCGCTCCACAGCAAGACCCTCATACTGCCTTACTTTACATCATCATTATTATTATTATTATTATTATTATTATTGTTATTATTATTATTATTATTATTATTATCATTACTATTTTACTTGGATTGTGAATTAATAGCAGAATAGAGAACAGAGCCCCGCTGATGTTTTCGTACTGCTAGTCCCAAGCTCGAATAAAAGAGGAGGCTTGTGTCAGGAATGACATCTGCCATAAAGTCTTTGCCAAATCAAACATGCAGATCATCAGGAATGAAATTTCCATACCAGACTGGTCATGGCTTGGGATAACGACTCTGGTCCTGTTGCCAATAAAGTGCCATTGGAAACACTGCTATTGTTGGCTGAAGCCAACATGACAGAGGAAAGAGGACAAGGAGACTTTGTGGTGCAAAGTTCAAGAAAGGATGTTGGCACAGAAAAAGTGGGATAGTAAGGGAGATGAAGTAAGTAGTACTGAGGACACTTAGGAAGGAGAAAAAGACTTGTATCAATTGGCTGGGCAGAGAGATTGAACTAGAAAGGATGTGCAGCAGGTTAGAGTGATTTAAGATAGAGATGGAAAGATAGAGATGGAGAGTATGTTGAGAAGATGGAAGGAGTACTTTAACAGGCAGATTAATAAAGAAAATGAGAATGAGGAGGATTGATGGAGGTAAGTTAGTGAATCAGAAGGTGCAGAGGATTGGTAAGGAGGATGTGAGGACAGCTGTGACAAGGATGAAGCTGGTCCAGATGACATACCTGTGGAGGTATAGAGATGTCCAGGAGACTTTCAGTCAGACAATGTTTAAAGAATGGAGAAAACGTGTACCGGCAGCAGTTTTTAAGAACAAGGGTGATGACGGGTGATGTAGTAACCACAGAGGGATAAAGCTGATCAGTCAAACAATGGGAAACAGTTGTTGAAATTAGGTTAAGAGCGGAGGTGACGATCAGCAAGCAGCAGTGTGACTTCATGCCGAGGGAGCACTACATATGCAATGTTTTAGAGGGTTGATACAGGAAGTCAAAAAGAGCTCCACTGTTTATTTGTGGATCTAGAGAAAAGATATTATTTGGTGCCAGAGTATGATGGGAGGATGCTGGGGATAGTGTGAGATGGAGGCAGATGATTCACTGTGGCGAACCCTAAAGGGAGCAACCAAAAGATGATTAACAAAGAATCCCCCTGCTGTCAGGGATCTGATCATTCTTTGTGAATGCAAATGCAGCTAATGCATCATCAGGCGATAGCTCATAGATTCAGAAAATGTATTCCCACCTTTGATCTGCACAGGGACTGTTCACCAGCAAACCAGAGCCTGCTCAAATGTGATTGGTCGATAGAACTAAAATCGCAAGCAGACTATAAACCCAAACCAAAAAGTTTCTGGTACCTAAAATATTTTCTCTTGCCTACAGAATCTTTGTACACAGAAATAAAGGTACATTTCCTAATATAAGGCCCTGAAGAGTATTTAATAAACTTATAATTCATTTGGAAGGTTCATAAATGTTAGGCTAGATCAGGATCCGTAATTTGTAAAGTGCCGATAATTCACCAAAAAGATGTCTCGCCAAACAATAAAGAAAAACAGCTTCCAGCATGAACAGAAAGTAACATGTAGCAGCAGGTAAGGTAACCTACCTCACATACAGAGATGAAAGATTTGGTCTACTTTAGTGAGTCAACAAATGCCAGCTGAACAGTGAAAAGTAAAACTTTACTAAGTTTTAATATTTGCTGGTCCTTCTTTTACTTCAGCTATCACTCATTGCTCTTCACTTAAGCACACAGAAAGGTCTGTTTTCCCCCTAAACCCCCAGTGTACTAGCTTTAATGCTACCCTTTGTAGTCTTTCTACTTACAGACCTACTGTTATAACATATAATCCATCCATTAATCTGAATAATGTGAATAGAGGTGAACAAACCTGCATGAAGATGTATGCATACACTGATGTCTTCTATTGTAGAGCAGCTGTAACCCGTGCTGTCGCTTGTATGTTGGGTTCAAAGCATTTTATTGTTGTCAGGGTCACCAGCAGAAAATCAGCATCTTAGCAGCCTAAAGCAGACGTTTGCTTAATTTAGAGGACAAATGTAATTGTGATGAAGTGGGGAGACAAAAACTGATGTTTTAAAACTTCAACTGAGCTAAGGTGATAAACGACCACTAAACAATGTGATTTTGTGGCCTTGCTGTGGAGTGACTTCGATGCCTCGTGTGTTAAAGCAATTTCCTCCCTCCCCTGAGCACCTCTTCACTCCTATTCCCACCTTCTCATGCGTTGTCCTGGTTTTCTTTGGTATACTAAGGGCTCCACTGGAATGCTATCACAATGGCCTGGTGTGTGTTCTCACAGAGTTCAGTGGTTTGAGGTAATCTGGACTCTGTGACGATGATCTAAGTGTTTTGTTTTTGCCACAGTCCCTCTCCAGCTGGTCCGAGACTCTGCAGAGCAGTCTCATGTCATTCAAATAATGGGTTTAGTGACCCAGAATGTGTCGGGCATGAGCAGGACAAAGCTGGATGGAGATGGATCTGTGTTAAATGTGTCATGGTTTGGCTTGTGTGTTATGGGTTGCATGCTTTGTTTTTAATGTGTGTGCCACTGTGGGGAAAAAAAAAAAAACGGTGAGGTACTTCTTTGTGGTTGACTGTCTGTGTGGAAGTGGGTGTTTCTTTTTGTTTTAAACTAAACCCTGATATCCTGATGCTATTAAAAGGATTGCTTTTTACCTGGAGCAGAAGAGCAAGTCTTACCTTCACTATAACATCTGCAGTACAAGCCTTGATGCCAGCTCCTACTGCAGGGTTCTAACCATCATCAGTGATTTTTACTCACTTTTCACACAAACAAAATGAATCAGACTCCAAGGCATCGACTAAAGTTTACTTCTTATCTTTTTTTATAGTGATGCATGTTGTTTTTAGGCCCTGAAAGAAGTTGGTCTTTAGCGTTGCAATCATCTGTCAGTACCAACTTTTCCTACTAAAAGAACAAGTGTTTAGCAGCAGGGGACTGACTAGTCTTTTTTTTCCAGGTGTTTCAAGGGCGGTTGGACTCCCTTGCTGTAGCAACCATCAAAGCCCTAACAACAGTGATGCACAAATCGCCAGCTGCAAAGGTAAAACTATTGGTAGTCTGTTACTTTTAATTTTGCAATTCTACATTTTTAGAGATTGCTAGCGACTGTGGGCTAAAAGAGCTTAAATAGCTCATCTTGTATATGAGAGCCTGCTACACAACCATTTGGCTATCAGCTGAGTCAGCAGGGTTTGACTTGGTGGCTTCCTTGTAATATACCCTGGGAAGACTGAGTGACTAGAGAAACTTGCATCTTTGTCAGTGTGCTGTTCTATACCACACAAATGATAGAACAATTGATATTGTTTCATTAAAGACACTTTGATTTAATGCTACCTGAATAAAATTTGTAACGTCCTGAAACGTTTCTGAAACATTACAAAGACGTTTAGTTGTGGTCAAATTGTTACAAAATTCCTTGTGGTGCTCTCGATTTGTACAGGAGGTTTTTAAGGAGAGGATCGGGTACAATCACTTGTACGAAGTACTTATCTCCCTCGGGCAGCCATCTCGACACCTTCTCAAAGAGCTGATGAATATGGTGAGACAAAGACTGAAGACTTTTATTGTCTGACTTTCAAATTTCTATCGTTGTCTGAATAATCCACAGCGTTTAATGGCTGTGTTTCCTAAATCATTAATGGTTGGTGACTAGAGTTCTGTGTGTGTGTGTATCCAGGCAGTGGAGGGTGAGCACACCTCAGTGGGCCTCCTGGGCATCAGTAATGTGGAGCCATTGCTGCTGCTGGTCCAGTGGCTCCCAGAGCTGGACTCCTCAGAACTGCAGCTCTTCACAGCCGATTGGCTCCGCCGCCTTAGTTGCCTCAACCGCCAGACCCGTGCTACCTGTGTCAACGCCGCCATGGTCATGCGTGCACTAGCTGCCCTGGAGCGCCACGAGCGACTACACAGAGCTTGTGCTGAAAGCCTTTTGGGGTTAGTGGGCTCACTTGGGTGCCAGTCTTTGAGTGCCAGGGAACTGTTGGAGTTCTTGCGTCTCCTTCGGCCTCCAGAGTCCAGCCAAGCACATCCATACGTAGGTCCTGCCCTAAAAGCCCTCCTCGCCATGGTGCGCAAGCAGGGCTTGGAAAGTGCCATGCAGTACTTTGACCTGTCACCCAGCATGGCTGGCATTGTAGTTCCAACAGTGCACCGCTGGCCAGGGTCTGCCTTTAGCTTCCTCGCCTGGTTGTCGCTGGACCAGGACCAGCTGGGCCCATCCAGCAAAGACAAGAGAAAACAGCTGTACAGGTGAGAAGAAAAGACATAAATATAGGCAGGAATAACTCGGAACACATTTAAAATCAGTGTTGAAGGTCCTGATGAGCCTGTTTATAATCTTAAATGTTACATATAATGCTAACCTTTGTAAATCAAAGGCTTTGGACAATAGTAGGCAGTAATCTGGTCCACCGTGACTGCCTAAAGTCAGTTTTTAAAAACTTATCTGTAATTCTATAATTAGCACTCAGTCTTTCAAAGCATATTGGATTATTCTGCATTACATAGTTAAAATAAACAAAGCTGCATTGAGAAGGGAAACGCTGTTTTTTACCAGGAAAAAAAGGGAATTCAGTCCCTTGTTAGTCCGTGGTTGGATTTATTTGGCCTCTCAGTGTAACCTATAGCAACAATTTCAGCAAAAAGCTATGCATGTTAGACACTCAGAATGTTTCACATATTTTTCTTTGATTCTCTACAGCTTTTTTACTCCAGGAGGAACAGGTTTTGAGGCCTTTATTAGCTCGGCAGGTGTGCTGGTTGTGGCTGTATGCACAAAGAAGGAGTATGTCACAGTCATGCTGCCTGATTACTGCTTCTGTGACTCTCTCTGGGTGAGTCAGATTTAATGATGTCATTTCTTTGCTGAAAGGGTAGTACCACTGAAAAATACGTCTCCAGAGCACATGAATACATCAGTATTTATCAGAGATGAATCAGAAAGATGTGTAACACCCTTGACTGTTCCTTGAGTTAATAAATCCAGCTACACAAAGATTCTATGTGTAGAGTATTTATTTAGACGAATACTTCATTTGGACCTCTTGTACAGTTGTAGTTTAGGAAGCTGATGCATAACTGAGATGTTTGAATTTCTGTCCACAGCACAGCATCGGTGTGGTGCATGTGCCTGGAAAGAGGCCATTTGGACAGAGTCTAGTTTACATTTATGTGGACGGACAGCAGAAACTTTCTGCCCCCCTCAAGTACCCGACCATGACAGAGGTGAGACCTGAACCAATCAGCTTATCTGTCGGAACACCTCCATTTTACAGTTTCTAAAATATTTTTGCTATCTTATATTCTTTCGTTGTTTCCCACATTCTTCTGCTTTATTCTTCCTGCAGCCGTTCACCTCCTGTTGCATCGGCTCAGCAGGCCAGCGCACCACCACTCCTCCACCCTCCCAGATTCCAGACCCTCCCTTCTCCTCGGCCACCACCCCTACCACTCGCTCGTCACTGGGCGGCATCCTGTCCCCTCACACCTGGGGAGGCCTGCTGGGAGGGAAGCCTGAGTCTGTGACTAAGCTAATCTCAGCGGGCACTCAGGATAGCGAATGGGGAAGCCCCACATCCCTGCAGGGCCAGCTAGGAAGTGTCATGGTGTTTCATGAACCACTGCAGCAGAACCACATAAAAGCCATCTGTAGTGCTGGTAAGTGATGCAAAATTATGGAAGAGGTGCAAAATTAAAAATAAATGTAAAGAAAAAAGAACTGAACAAGAATGTGGTTTGAATCAGTTTTATAACTTCATGTTTTTTCTGCACAGGTCCAAACTGCATCTCTCCATTTAAAGCCCAAGAATCAGAACTTGGGGACCTTTCAGCCAAATTGTTGCTGCACTACTCACCCAAGGTGCTTACTCTGATTACTGCCTCAGCCACGCCTTCTTAGAATCAGCTAGCTGTGTGTAGCAGCAGATGGGATTCTCCGGGGTTACATCACTTCCTTTTGTTTGTGTTTAGCTGAAACTTTACCTGCTAACTAAACAAAGTCCTTTTGTTAACAGGCCTGCAGAAACCCCATCTGCCTGGACCTGTCTCCAAACATGCTCCACGGACGCCTGACAGGCAACAAAGTCGTTAACTGGGATATCAAGGTGGGCGTAAACTGCAACTCATGCTGTCATGGAAAAGTTTTATGGCCAGTGGAGTATTTGTACTTGTACTGCATGGATGTAATGTACACACTATTTCAATATGGACTGAAGGTCCTTCTAGAAGCACATCTTCCCTCTCAGCAGCTATTTTGAGAATGAAATCAAGGCCATTGATGCTTAAAGTTTATTTTAAAAAAAGAAGAATTGAATCAATGTAAAATGTGGCTTGGTCTTTAAAGTGCTTTGATTGGTCAGTGAAACTAGAAAAGTTCTACCTAAATGCCACTGTGTTTGATGTGCTGCCTGGAGGGTAACTTTGGACAGTGTCTGAATTGGTTCTCCTCACACGTTCTGGAGTTTGTGTGTGAAAATTGGTCAAATTAAATTGAATGTTTGGTAAGTGTGCCCCAAAATAATGTTTTAAAAGCTTTTGTCCACAGACTTTCCTGAGGATATTATGACTTTGGCTCAGTCCACAATGCTGACATCAGTCTCTGACATATCCCAACAGAGCACTTGAATAAATGTAATCCAAATGTATGTTCTAGAGAACAAAAAAAGCTTTTGGGTATGAAAAGTAAAGTGCCTTAAATCTGTAGTTTTTATAATGACCACTAGGAGGAGGGCAGGGGTTGGACAACCACCATCTTTAGTGGTACTGAATTTTCAGCTTTCTTTTTCAATTCTGAGCACCACGCGTCCCCCTACTAATCTCTCTGATATTGATCTTTGGCAGGACATGATCAACTGTGTGGGTGGCCTGCCAGTTCTCTTCCCAATCCTGGAGCAGTTGGCTTTCGTGACTCCTGATCAGCAGATGAATGATCCCGCTGGATCTGATTTCATTACCCCAGATGTGACCACACCAGCCGATGGCGATTGGGTCATTCTCCCATCTAACAGGTCTTCAGGTCAGTTCTGATACAACTGTCAAATCTTTGTCATAACTTATAAACTGAAACAAAGACATTGTGTTAATGGGCAATAAGGAAATAAACTGAGATACATTTTCTACCTCAGAGGCCCGCCTGGAGAAGAATCTGGTAGCCACATTCCTGTTGGTGCTGAAGCATTTTCTGCAGAGACACCCAATCAACCAGGAGAATCTGCTGTACTTACATGGCGTTGGGACATTGGGAGCCCTGCTACAGAAGGTCCCTGTTTAAGCATGATTTTTCTTATGGCTAATTTGGGTGGATACATATTTACAATTAAATATAAAACCAAGTTCATTCTGCAAATTTTGACTTTCCGTATTTACAGTTTTGTATTCGTATTCGTATTTCGTATTTACAGCTCCACCCACCTGCAGTTTAAGCCTCATGTTTATGAGGGACAGCCAATCAGATGGGCTGGACCAAGGTCCAATTAAATAAGGATTATTTTGAATCTCTTGTCCAAGAAAACATCCAAAGATTAAAAAAAAACCAAAAAAACATATGGAGCTTGAAATGAGCAGAATAGCCTCCCTTTAAAGAATGTCAGATTTTCTCATCTTGGTGAAAGTAAATGCATTTCGTCTTATGTTAGGTTTGAGCATATCCTGTCAGCATTCCCTTTAGTACGGAGGGATGTTTTAATAGTATTTTTGGTGCAAAGCGTCCATTAGATTTTATTTCAGGCATTACATTAATTAAACTAGGCTGTGCTCAATGACCATGAGCCTCTTTTGTTTTTCATCCTATTCAATATGGATTAGTTTGACTCTAAGAGCTTACAGCTGAGGAATTCAGACGGTCTGGCTGACATCATTTGATTTTTGATACAAAGGACCACGTATTCTTTAGAATTATTTCACCTCAGATCCTTTTTGTCCCTGTCTGTCGGTTCGTCTGTGTTTGTTCCTTGTCTGTTTTTTGTCCTTTTGTTTGCCCCTTCATTTGCTGGTTCTTTAATCTCCAGATCTCCAATCCAAACCCTCTTTTGCTTCTCAGTCTTTTGTCTGGTGCAAGTCCCTCTCTATTTATTTACTTAGCGAGGAGTCTGAGTAAGCATTTACACCAGTGGAAAATAAAAGCCTCTACAGAGACCGAGATAAAATGAAAGTGTCTTAGATGTGGTAACAGTTGCTCTGGGCAATGTAACCACACCCTTTAAATGGTATCCAAATAATCCACTAATATGCTTGCTTCTTACCTTATCTGTTTATGGGTACTGAGTTATGGGTGTCACATGGCTTTATAGTGGCCTGATAACAAGCTTCCCTGTGGATTCTGTAGATCTCTTTGTTTCTTAAAAGGTGCATTTTCATATCATACGTGTAGTCAACTGTACTGTGTTTCCTCTGCTTGTCATCATTTTTCATGGGTGTCTGAACATGTTTGTATTTGAGTTAATAGTTATGTTTGTATGTGTTTAGCTGCCAGCTGGGCATGTTGGCGTCAGCGTGCTGGTTGCTGTGCAGCTCCTGATAGAACAAGTGACATATGAGAAGAATCAAGCTCTGCTGCAGCAGCTTCACACACATCTGCTGTTCAATTTCAACATCTGGAACAAAGGGGACTTCCCACTACGCATAGGTTAGATCTATACGTTTGTATTTGTGTGCCTTTGATAATTGTTTCACTACACGTGATTTTACAGTTTCTTGTCTAATTTTACACAACAAGGTATTTAATGCCAGGGTCACAAACGCAGCTACTCTACATTTGATTCATGCGCTGTTCATGTCCTGTAACTCAGAGCCAGACCAAGGAAGCAGAGCCAAGCTCAGCTAACAATCCAGGCACATCAGCTGATCTCGGTGCACATTAGCTGATTTTTCAGCTATTGCATGTCATATTCTTCCTATTTAAGAAACTTTAACTTTAACTTGCATGCAGTTGCTGCTGCCTCTGCAAGCTACTTTGCAACACACCTCAACACAAGACTTTCCATTTCATACCATTTCTGGCTTAATCAATGCATTTTTCCATGCACAGACTTTACTTGTATTGGCACACACAAGTGTATGTATGTGTGTGTGTGTATGGATAGATAGATAGATAGATAGATAGCTATTTTGACTAAAGAAGCTCTGACAGAATTGTCAGTCATATTCCTCTCAGATTAGAGTTGAAATTGTAAAGTGTATGTTTGTTTATTTTTTTTGTCTTCTGCAGAACTCATATTTTGAGTCTCATAAAATGTTTGAGATTTGATTCTCATAGCAACAGATGATGTCAGCAGTGTCCAGTGACATAAGATCTTATGTGAAGGTTAAATACTGGTGAAAAAATAGATGAAAATGCATTGAAGATGTAAAACAGTAGGTCTTTGGAGTTTATGCTCCTTAATGAGACAGATCTTGTGCTCTTTATTTGTAATACAGGTCATATCCAGTACATGTCCACCGTCATCAAAGACAACAGGAAGCAGTTCCGGAAGAAATATGGAGTTCAGTTTCTGGTGGACACCATACGCCTCTATTATGGGTAGGACTCCAGTGGGGGGTGGGTGGGGATCTGTTTGCCAGGTTTTGAACTGATTGTCATTTCTTCCATATTTTAGGAAGAACACTAACAAAGAGAGTGACTTGAGCGAGGATGACGTCCGGACCATCCGCGCATCTCTTTGCAGCCTCATCAAGTACTACATTAGTAAGGGCATGTCGCAGGACGAGATGCAGAGCATTCTGGGATACATCGCTGCCATTGGAGACGAAGATCAGGTTTGATTTAGGATTTTATAGTAGAGGTCCAGTTTTAGCATAAACCTGAGAAACATCAGAGGAAGCAGAGAAGAACTGCTTCCCTGAAATCTCAAAATATTATTATTATTATTATTATTATTATTGTTTTTAAAGGACATTGCTTCTTCTCCTCTGCCTGCTTGTTTTGCTCTACTAAATCATTCAGCTTAATAGGATTGTCCTCAGGAAAAAACAATACCCCACCCCCCCAAAAAATAGAAATCTCACTGTGGGAGTACTGCATCCACCAAGAACAGAAGGTTAATCCTTTCCCAGCCTTACAGTGAGCCAGTCAGCAGTTTTGTTGGATCATAAAGACTGAAATATATCAGGTCAGCATCTTAAGAAATTTGGAGTAGGTCATGTTATTATTAGCGTCTGCTTGCCAGGTGACCTATAAATTGTGAAGCTAGATAATCCCAACAATGTGCCATTTAGAGGATTTCAGTGTGAAATGAGAGGAGCTTCCACTGCAGGATTTGGTGTTTCCCAATGAGACCAAAGTGCAGGGATGCCTGCACAGGAAGCTCTATGCTCGTTTCCCACCTGGCAGCTGTTCTCTCTGCATTATTTTTAAACATTTTCCTCTCAGTCAACATAACCCATCAGCAGCTGTTAGCTGACACTGACATTGGCCGTTTTCCTTTATGACCCTCGGCAGATAACCCTTTCACGGGACTTGTTTTCTGTCAACATTTTGGTGATTTCCATTTACTGTTCTCATTAAACCTCCTCCTCTCCCCCAATGTTTGAGTCCCACTTCATTTAAAAAAATTTAAAAAGCTGTATGTGGAAGGTTACATCACCTCCTGTGAGCATATGGTCAACATAATCAGATGATCCAGGGATCTGCTCCCTCACTTTCCTTATTTATGTCGCACTTAATGAATTTTTTCTGTGAACATAATAGATTTTTTTAAAGAGTATATCTAAAGATAGTCCTCAGTGAAATCAAAACCCAGCTGAAAGCAGGCTTAAAAAGTCTAGAAAAACTAAAGTGTTGTTAGGTATGTACGGTTTGTAGTATAGTTTATAGCAGATAACTTTGCTACCACTGTGAAACAGTGCTTTTAAGGTTCACTTAAAAGCAGAAATGAAACTTATCCAAACCAGCAGACGATATGAAAATTTAAAGTATAGTACAAAGTCTTTACTGGAAGATGTGATGGGTGAACTGTGGTCGTTTGTTTTTCAGCTGTGTGCTCTGCTGGAGTTGTTGCTGAGCCTTCTGCAGAGCAGCCCAGCCAAAGACCAGCTCTTCCTGCTCCTCTTTGAGCCTGCGGCAGCCGACTCCTGCTATGCTCTCCTCCTCAATAACAAACACTCAGATCGACTTCGAGAACTTGTCTTTAAGGTAAGTGACAGAAGCCTCATTATAGCCATCTCAGTGTCTTAGCATAGACTCACAGTCACCAGTGTTGATTGTAACTTAATATAGTTAGGTGTTTCTCAATAGAAATAATGCATCATGGTGATAAGAAAGGCAAACTTTGAAATTTGCTGTTTTATATTAAATAATAAGGTGAGAAATGGATCTTATATATAAAGATAAACTAATATCAGTGTCAGACATCAGCTGATGCATGCTAGCACTGGCGTCAGTGGTCTACCAGGTTTGTGAGGTTCACTTTAGCCTTAGCCTTCCTGATCTGATGCTGTGCTCTGTTTTGTCTTGGAAAACACTCATACACATTTTTGTGTGTACATGCTGTTTGTGCATGTAGCCATCATGCTTGTTAATGTGACATTCTGAGAATTCACCAGTACTACCAAAGAGGAATATCCTACATCCGTTACAGCACAGTTACTTTAAAAAATGTTCAGAATCATTGATTTGTGTGTTTCTCTTCCGCTTCTTGCAGTTGTTTGAGCGAATGTTGCGCTGCGACCGGGTCTATGAGAAGAATAAGCAGCGACTGCGGCTGAGGGAGGCGGGTTACTCCGGTCTGTCGCTGCTCTTCTCTGAACTTCACATCACTCCCACCCTGATCCGCTGTCTCCTTAACCAAGTCCTCCATACAGGTCAGAGCTTCCTTTAGTGCATTTTAAAAATTTGTGCTGTTTTTTCTGCTTTTTTTTTTCTTTAGTAAGAAAACAAATACACATACAGGAACATAAAAGATTCCATAACTTGGTTATTCTTTAAAAAATTAAAAGAACTGTGGATTATAGTTATACGCTGATAACACACTGGTGCTAAAGGCAAAAAGCATTTATATGGAGACAGGTAAAGATTACTTTGGACAGATTGGTGGGGTACAGGCTATATATTTTGGTCACTGAGGGGAAAAAAAACACATTAGCACTTCAATGAACCAACCAATACTGAATATACTTGCATCAATGTAAAAGCATGTGTGTCTACAATCTGCAGATCAAGTGGTAAACTACAAGGACCTGATGGCTTTGGTCCAGCTCACTCACCGGGCTGGACCCAGCGTGCGACTCATTGTCTGCAAGAGGGTGAGGAAACATATGCACTTAAATCTGCTGCACTCACACCGTTCATCATATTCATTAGCAAATTAGCACACAGGAAATGACTGAAGGTCCTTCAATCAGTGCACAGTATCCAATGCTTTGCACAATATTTTCTGTTTCCTTTTTCTGTTGCTCTTCATACCTTATTTCCTTTTATTTATTGTAGTGATAATAATAATACTGCGTGTCCTCAGTTTAAGCCTGGAGAATTCCAGCACTCACTGCCACTATTTTCACCTCCTCCACGCATTTAGATCAGTGCATTATACTCACATCCATGTGAAAACATCATCAGCAGAGAGAATACAGTGATGAATGATTTAGTCTAAAATAATTATTGAACATTAGTAGATCAATAACATATGAACAGCTGAGAGTAAACAGTCATAACTTCTTTAGTTGCCCTGCTTTTACAGGCAATGATAAAACATAGTGTCTGATCAGATACTCTGTATAGCAACTACACACATTTAAACAAATCTCGAGCGTTGCCTTCTTTCATCTGCAAAATCTAAGTGCATGCATTTGTGACTTCCAGCCTGGACTGTTGAAACATTTTATTATCAGGTTGTCTTAAGTTCCCTGAAAAGCCTTCAGTGTGCATTTATATGCTACTGTTAACTTTTGTCTACTCTCTCTTGTAGTTTTGTCTTTTGTCTCGTTTGTTTTCTGTGCGTGCTCTCTCTTTGCTTCTCTTTTCTCTCTTCTCTTTCCCTTAACCCTCTGACCAGTTGCAGAAGATGGCTGCGCCTCCCTGAGCCTGGTTCTGCTGGAGGTTTCTTCCTGTTAAAAGGGAGTTCTTCCTCCCCACTGCCACCAAGTGCTTGTATTCTGGGAATCATCTGATCGTTGGGGCTCTCTATTATACTGTAGTTTCTTTACCTTAAAATTTAAGCGCTTTGAGACAACTCATCTTCTTAACTGACAATACATTAATAAAAACAGTGTTATGTCTGTAACTTCTGTTCCCTGAAGGAAAGGAACGACGTACAATATATATTGTATGCAATATCACTGTCTTTGTGTCCTTGCTGAAGACACTTCTGTTAATGCCTTCAGGGCAGATGACCTGTGCTGACATATGCATGGGCCTGCCTGCACAGCCTGTCATCATGGTTACCCCTAACTATTCACCGAGCCCAGGTGTGCTACAGGGAAACCTGGTGTTGTATCTCATTCCTCTCTTTCAGGGAACAGAAGGAAGTTATAGACATAATGCTCTTAGCCTTAACAGTAGAGTGGCACCGCATTAATCAGATACCATGGCATGGCCAACAACTTTGAGATTGTTCAAACTGGAAAGCGAGTGTGTTTCCAGCAAGAGGAACGCTTTTTGAATGTTCCCTAGAGAACCTGCGTTCTCTGGAGCACCAAGCAAGAGCACAACCGTCTAGATGGGTCAAAATGCAGACACCCTTGTCACTTAGGGGAGTTAATTCTGGCTTGACCCCGAGACTGGTTCTGCTCAAGTTTATTCCTGTTAAAAGGGAGTTTTTCCTTCCCCCTGTCCCCAAGCGCTTGCTCGCTTGCTGCGTTATCCTCCTTTTATAACTATGATGGGATCATAATTCACAAAGGAACATAATTCCTCAATAGCTCTGGACTCTACTGATTGTAATCATAAAGTTGCAGTCAGGTAAGTGTTTAGTGAGGTAATACCAGTGAGGTGATATGTAAAAGCCTTAATTCAAGTTGTTTCTATCTGTAACTTACATTTACAGTTTACCTTTAAAGATTTTTGTTTTGGTTTTTGTCATCTTCAAAGTTGAATCTACTGCCTCCTCTGCCTTTAGGTGTACCAGCTGCTTCAGTCCCAACAGGATGCTGCTGCTCAGATCTCAAAGCAGCAGTGTTGGCAGGACACCCTCATGCGGCTGTACCTAAGGGGTGAAGGGTCCTTGGCGCTGCGTAGCTCAGATACTGTCAGTACCTGCAGCCTGGAGCTGAGCCGGACCAGCGGCGGTAGCAACCGTCTGGAGCTGCCGTTGGAGAGGAGGGCACGGGCAGGCAGTGCTGGGCGCTTAGACCGGGTGGAGGATGACCGGATCAGCATAAGTGATACCCGCTCTGTGGACAGCCTGGAGAACGGCGACGTCATCTCGCTGTTGGATACGCCGTCTTCCTCTGCCTCCACTGAGCCGCAGCCCCACGTGAAGCCCTGGGTGGTGGGAAAATCAGGGGGCTTGATGCTGGATTTGTCCCATCTGCAGGCATATGAGGGTGGAGAGAGCGGCAGCCAGACACCTGGGAGCATGCCCAGCACGCCCTCACCACTGGAAACCTCGAAGCCTTTCCCAGGGAACTCCGGGGATCGAGACGCAACTTCCTCCCTCACTGAAGACAGCTTCCTGTTTAGTGACAACATCTCGCTGGGGGAGTCTTTCAACAATGTTGAGGTGATCCTTCGAATCTTCTACACGGCTTTGCACTTAATTTAAATTGAACATGTTATGCTTTTGCTTACTTTTCAAATAAAAAAAAAAAAACAAGGCCAAGAAAAAAATAAATAAGGAATATTAAACTGTCGATCATGCAAAGCTGCTATATCAGAGCCCAGCAATAAAAAAATAAAAAAAAGAGTTATTTTCAACAAGTCCCGTGAAAATGCCAACCACTAATTAGTCCATCTTTCACTATTTATTGATATTCCTACAGTCTCTGCACTCAGCATCAAGCCTATTGGCCTCTATTAAAGACATAAGAGACTTAAACTGGGTCAGAGCTGTTGTGTTTTAATTTTTAGGCTCCATAATCTTAAGCAAACATTACTCAATCAGGAGAAAATGGTTCCCTTTTTAGGGGCTAATGTTCAGCAGCTTTAGTGACTGTTAACCGCACTCTGTGTGTGCGTGCGTGCGTGCGTGCGTTCATTGTAATAAAGGAGCAAATGGTCAGCCCGAGTAACAGTTTTAATAAGCCCAGATGTAATTTGTTGTTACGTCTATTCTGTCGTTTTTTTAAAAGTGTTGGCTTGGCTTTAGGATTCATTCAAATATTGAAGTACTGGAAGAGAAGATGTTAAACTGGGGGTCTTGCCACACAGTCTGGTCCAGTACATTTTGATTGTTGCATTTTCTTCATTCTGGTGAAGAAAACACAAAAATCACAAATGCACACGTTTTTGGGGGGACATGTCCCCAGTATTCCTTTTTAAATCTACATCTTTGTACAGAGTGACAGCACAAACTGCGGCTGCTTGCATCTCCTCCTAAAACTCTCTAAAACAGAATTAAAGAACCGGAGTCACCGTGCAGGAAGCGTCTGTTCCTGCAGAGGAATAGTAATGACATAAATGCCAACAGATGGTCCCTAAGGTAAACATGCAGTAGTGATGTCAGTCGGTGGAATCTGAGTGCAAACTGTAAACGAAAACCTTCCATCAGTCATGGATCTGATTATTCATTAATTGAATCCCGTTATCACTTACAAGTCTTTGAAACAACTGATCTCAACCTGCAGTCTGATGGTATATAGTAGTCAGTATTCTGATGTTAATGGCAGTAAACAGCGTGAGCTTCCGACTCACTGAGTGAAATGTCACTGTCACCTCAGGGTGCCCACCGCTGACTTTTATCTAATAAGCTTTTTTCCATCACTTCAGTGTCTCACTGCAGGGAAGAGCAGAGAGAGACAACCTGTCTCTTCCCACGACAGGATGCCGTCAGTTAGAACCTCTAATTTGACATTTTCAAAGTGGTATATGGAAAAGGAGTTGCTGCTTAATCTTAAGCCTGTTTCACAAACCGCTACTCAGTTTACCCAGAATTCATTGCTCAGTAGTCCTTACAGATAATTAATTTCAATTCAGTTCAATTCAATTTTATTTCTATAGCGCCAAATCACAACAAAAGTCGCCTCAAGGCGCTTCATAGATAATAATGGCTGAAATACTTTATCTATGTGAAGTCCAGTCTATTCTGAACAGCATAAATTTTGCAAACTATCTAATTAATCTGCCATCGAAGGAGGGTCATAGTGAAGCTGTAGGAGGGTTGGAGAAAAGCTTGAAAACATTAAATGGTAAAATTAAAAAGTACTCTTGAACGTACGGAGCACAACGTTAAGGCGGCTTAATTCCTGTTCACATTACGTTCTGTTACATGGGCTGTTACACTCCCCATTAGATGAATAAAAGGCACTTTATTTAATAATCTAATCTACTGTAATTTTGTGATCTTAATACATTTTGCTGAAGGCAAATTCTGGAATTCTGGAAGCTTATGTGGAGATATTCATCTTTAAAGACATTTAGCGTGTCAGTAAACTACACATATATCTCTGGCTCATGTTCTGATTGTCATTTCCCGCTGTGGCCTTTAGTAAACCTGAGTTTGACCCTCCTGATCTAATGACAGCTCTCTCGTTCTTTGGTCTAATGTCGCCCCCTAGCGTGCAGAAGAGGAGCTGTGCAGCATGTTGCTGGAGATCATCCTGTGTGTGATGTGGCGAGGCGTCGAGGGCTCTGATGATTCAGCGTGGCTGGAGCGTGGTCAGGTCTTCTCTGCTCTCACCAAACTGGGAACTGCCAATGAGCTGCTCCTTCCTGTCGACCAAATCAAGCTCAGGTCAGCCTTCTATTTAAGTTTTAACAGTGCTGGGCAAAGTCGAAGCTTAAAACGTGTTGAATGATCTCTGTGCGCTCTCTTCCTCCTCTAGTCTGATGGAGCGCATGTTGGAGTGGGCGGTGAGCGACAACCGAGAGGCTTCAGCTGCTACGCTACCGCAGCACACTGAGAATGCAGTTCGCCTCCTTCACATGGTACAAGACTTCCTGCAGGCGGAGGGTCTCATCAACCCAGCACTGTGGACAGAGAAGGTGCTGGAAGAGGCGGTGACATTGATGGACAGCCTCATGGTGTGGTACTCCTCTGGCTCTCAGTGGTTCCAGCTCTCCCAGGTTGGACTGAGACTGCTCCTGGGCTTCATGGCTCAGCAAGACCCAGAGGTGAATCTTTTTTGTTCAGTGTTCCATCGTCATACTGCATCGCATGCACACACAGTAATAAATAACCTTTGTCCCAGGTGTGTGCCATGGCCACCGCCAAGCTTAACGGCATCCTGCAGACCAAGGAGATTTCCAGCCAGGACGAGGCATGCTACCTGCTAGGGAAGGTGGAAGGAATCCTGCGGCGCTCCATCCAGGAGCAGACCGAGGAGATGTACTCTTTCCTGGTTCCACTGCTGCGAACGCTGCTCTCCAAAGTCCACCGCCTCCTCTACATGGAGCTGCACCTGCCTCAGCTGCCCGACACCAACGGGAGCCCCTCCTTCTTCGACGACTTCAAGCTTTACTGCAACTCACCCGAATGGCGTGTCTACCTCGATAAATATGTAGGAGATTGGAATATAGTGCTGCTGTTGCTTCAGGACAAAAATGAAAGAGTTACTCATTTTGCCTGTCTTTTGTCTGTCTTCAGATTATTCCGTACATGAAGCAGTATGAAATCGAGATGTTCAGTCAGGGCCACGAGACCATGGCTCTGTACTGGAAAGAGTGCTACGAGGCCTTCATGGTCAGCCTGCATAAGAGAGAGCGGGAGAGGGGAGAGAGCAAGATCCGCTTCCAGGTTAGCTGGCATGTTCGTGAATTGGTGATGACTTCAGAGAGCTCCTCTTTGTAAAAAAACAAAAAAAAAGTCAAAATTCTGCTGTCTCTCAGGAGCAATTTGTGGAGCCTTTCTCACGCCGTGGCCGCCAGGAGAACCTCCGCTACAACAGCATGTTGAAGCAGCAGCACAGCCAGAATAACGCCACCCTGAGGCAGTGGAAGGCAGCGCGGCGGGGTCTGGTGTGTGAGAGAGGGCCCTGGGCTGACAGGTACTGATTTCAACTCTTGTTCTTCCATAGTAACCATAGTTCCAAACCAACTATATAACTAAACTAAGCTTCAGGCTTAGTTTAGTTATAAAGACGAAATGGAAAGAATGACACTGGTATGTGGGGGGAAAAAATGAGTCTAAGTGCATTAATAGAATAGAACTAGATTGGTTTAAGTGAAAGTGTGATTTGGAGGTATTTAAAGCTTCCTATGTAACATTTTTAACAGGCATCAGGATGAGATGCACTGGAGGGTATCGAGTGCTGAAAACTACTCCCGCATGAGGCTGAAGCTGGTCCGTAACTACAACTTTGATGCTCACAGAGAGGCCAGTGCTCTGAGAGACAACCTGGGTGAGATAGCATTTCTTTTTCCTCTGAAATATCTCTCTCTGTGTAGACGAGCTCCTGCCACTTGAGTCGTCACTGTAGAGAAATGTAGGCTTGAATATTTTTGACTTTAGAGTCTCTGTTTGGCAGCAGGCGCTGCTTCAACAGAGACATCAGTGGGTGGATGTAACGATAGGGGAAAAGTGTGTGTGTGTGTACAGTATATCATGAGCACACTCATCCAACCTACTTGCAATAAACAGATTAACAGAAACAGATATGAGAAACAAGGCAGAGTCCTTATAGAAGCAGGTCTCTTATGCAGCCATCTTTTAAATCCATGTGTTTTGAAGCTATTTTGAACCTTAGCTTTGTCCCAGTGTAGTGCATACATACATGCTTGCATAGGATTAACAGCTCAGTCCCACCAGAGCAACACAGCTGCAACTTTGCTGTGCACGTACATCACTGCCGCATCATAGGTTTACTTCTCAGCTGTTTTTGGTGACACGAGCAGGGCAGCAGATTCCTATTCAGCCTCCTCTGGGCCCGTGTTGTCTTCTTAAACAGCGTCTCTGAATCATGTCAGATATCATCTTGGTCTTTTGTTCTGTCTTTGAGTAGTTCCTCTTCAGAGATGATGGATTAGTTTAAGCGCCACGTGTTTTGACAGATTCGTGGAACTAAGAGTAAAAAACACTGATGTTGTTGTTCTAGGGCTTAATATTATAATAAGTCCTTCCAATTTGCATTTTCGCCCAGACAAAGTATATGAACGGTTATATGGGAACCCCAAAAACAAATTGCGTACTTAAATCTGTAGAGCTGAGCTAACAGTTCAGTTTTTAATTCCTACCCGTCTCACTTGCTTTACTCAGGTGTCCATCAGCAGCGTGTAAACCCAGAGTCTCTGCTGCTGGAGGCCGTGAAGCAAGTCAAAGTTAGCGACCTGGAAGACGACATCCTGGAGCTGCCAGAGGACGACCCTGTTGCTGCCAACAACCAGTCAGTTACCAAATAATGACTGTCAATCAACAGAACATGTAGAATATGTAGATGTGCTGAGTTATTGAAAGGCTTTCTAAGCAACATCCCACTCTGGTTCCTGCAGGGTTGAAGCAGATGAGGCGGGCCAGAAGGAGAAGCTGGTGTTGTGGGAGGATTGTGAGCTGGTGACGATAGTGGACGTGGTTCCCGGCCGCCTGGAGCTCACCACACAGCACATCTACTTCTATGATAGCAGCCAGGAGAAGGAGGAAGGTGAGGAAGCACAGAGAGAGAGAGAGAGAGAGAGAGAGGTGGAGGCCAAAAAGAGAGAAAGACAGAACAGACTTAACGCTTGATGTGTCATTTTTTTGCCCCCCCAAAGGAGTGGGTCATGACTTCAAATGGCCTCTGTCGCAAATCCGAGAGGTCCACCTTAGACGTTATAACCTTCGGCGCTCAGCTCTGGAAATCTTCCTAATTGACCAAACCAACTATTTCCTCAACTTTAAAAAAGAGGTGCTGGCACACAAGTGTAATTTTCTATGAGCAGCAAGTAAAATAGTGAAAGGAAAAAATAAGATACTAACTGTGTGTTTTTATTACAGGCTAGGAACAAAGTCTACAGCCGCATGTTACTGCTGCGATCCCTCAACCTATATGAAACCCGCTCTCCTCAGGAGCTC
The DNA here is from genome assembly GCF_001858045.2 of Oreochromis niloticus. Classification (NCBI taxonomy): domain Eukaryota; kingdom Metazoa; phylum Chordata; class Actinopteri; order Cichliformes; family Cichlidae; genus Oreochromis; species Oreochromis niloticus. The sequence goes on from NC_031986.2 coordinate 6,446,609, forward strand.
CTCAAAGCCTCGGGACTCACACAGGTCAGGACACAGTAACAGTATCAGCCTCCTTACACAAACTCTGCAACTTCTTCTAAAAGACCAAAGCCCAACAGTGTCTTTTACCACTGAGGAAAAAATCACTGAAATATTATTTCATTTAAAAATATGAATTTACTTAAATTTGATAAATAACTTGATGTTCTCTCATGAGAGCAGAGAGCAAAGGGTTCTTGGGTAACATTGAATAGAATGAGCTCACAGGATTTGTGTCTTGGGTTTGTCACAGAAATGGGTGAACCGAGAGATTTCCAACTTTGACTACTTGATGCAGCTCAACACGATTGCCGGCAGAACGTACAATGACCTGGCTCAGTACCCAGTGGTAAGTTCATCACTCAGTATAATACTGTACAGCTGTGAAACCCATAAGCCTGCATTCTTGGTTCATTTCATTTCCGTTCTGACTGAATCATTTGTGGCCGTTTGTTCAGTTTCCCTGGATTCTAGCAGACTACACCTCAGAGGAGCTGGACCTTTCTGATCCTCGGGTATTCAGGGACCTGTCAAAACCAGTCGCTGTGCTTAATGAACGCAACGCAAAGGCGGTTAGAGAAAAGTACGTTTCACTCTCGTACTGAATTAACATCCAAATGTTCTGATGAGCATCTTGATCATTGAGAGCATTAACTAACATATTAAATGTGTCCGTCAGGTATGAAAGTTTTGAAGACCCAACAGGAACCATAGACAGGTTCCATTATGGCACCCACTACTCTAACGCTGCCGGCGTGATGCACTACATGATCAGGGTGGAGCCCTTCACGTCGCTGCACATCCAGCTACAGAGTGGACGGTAAATTATGCATGATTTATTTTCCCATCCTCTTTCCTGGTGTCTATGTCCAATTATCTGTGTGGATGTAGACTCTAACCATAGCATGAAAGCCTGCAGAGCTTAATCGCGATCGTGGCTCAAGAGTTGGGAGTTCGTCTTGTAATCGGAAGGTTGCCGGTTCGAGCCCCGGCTTGGACAGTCTCGGTCGTTGTGTCCTTGGGCAAGACACTTCACCCGTTGCCTACTGGTGGTGGTCAGAGGGCCCGGTGGCGCCAGTGTCCGGCAGCCTCGCCTCTGTCAGTGCGCCCCAAGGTGGCTGTAGCTACAATGTAGCTTGCCATCACCAGTGTGTGAATGTGTGTGTGAATGGGTGGATAACTGGATGTGTAAAGCGCTTTGGAGTCCTTAGGGACTAGTAAAGCGCAGGCAAATACAAAATACAGGCCATTTACCATTTACCACCCTGACCCTACCAGGTTCGACTGTGCCGACCGTCAGTTCCACTCCATCCCAGCCACATGGCAGACCCTCATGGACAACCCCAACGACGTGAAGGAGCTCATCCCTGAGTTCTTCTACTTCCCAGAGTTCTTAGAAAACCAAAATGGTGAGATTTCACTTTTTGGTGTATGCAGAAATCTTTTCAGATATTACAGCTACCCCCAGTTTAAATGTAGTCCTTTTTGTGCTCTGTGTGGCTGTCATACACAAATACAATTACAGATATAAGTCAGAAAACATTCAAACTCCTTGTGCTTTGGTCTTGTTGTCCTTGCAGGATTTGATCTGGGTCGCCTGCAGATCTCCAAGGAAAGAGTAAATGATGTTGTTCTGCCCAAATGGGCCAAGTCCCCTGAAGACTTCATCTACAAGCACCGCAAAGCTCTGGTGAGATGCAGTTTTACTGCCACTGCTGTGTGATGTCACTCCGTAGGGATCATTCCCACAGCAGACACTCTCACAGTGCAAGTCTGCATGCATCACAGACTGACTGTTTCCAGACAATAGTTGAGTCAGCTGACATATCATGATGCTTCTTAAAGCTGCTTTAAATAGATCATATAGATTAAACAGATGGTGATAATGCACCTAGAAGCACAACATTTTAAATCTAACACAACTATCAGTCATTTGAAAGCATGTAGAAGGAGGGCAGTAATAGTCAAATAGTTCCAGGTAAATATCAAACATATGTTTCTTGTATAAGAAAGAAGTGATGCAGTACTCGATAACCTGTAACTGCAGATGGACACTATCTGCTTTGGAGTGTTTGGGTTGTAATCGCAGTTTTTCTGTTACAGGAATCAGAGTATGTGTCAGCCCACCTCCATGAGTGGATTGATCTGATCTTTGGTTACAAACAGAAGGGCCCTGCAGCGGTGGAAGCCCTCAACGTCTTCTACTACTGCACATATGAGGGTAACGAATCCACAGCAGCCATCGGCCTGCCACATCTCATCGTGACTGTTGCGTTTATAAGTGCAGTAATATATTAGTATTAAGAGGATGGTCTGGGTTTGCAGGGGCGGTGGACTTGGATGCCATCACTGATGAAAAGGAGCGTAAGGCTCTGGAAGGCATGATCAGCAACTTTGGTCAGACACCCTGCCAGTTACTCAAGGTGCAAACTCACTCTGGCATCTGTTAGTGAATATCTGCTGTTCTCAGTCTGATATTGGAGTTTGTGTGCGTGTGTGTTTGTGTTTAGGAGCCCCATCCAGTGCGCCTGTCTCAGGAGGAAGTGGAGAAAAGGAAAGCTCAGTTGGACTCGTGTCCTTTCAGCATGTTCGAGCACCTCAGTGACCTCAAGTCCTTCTTTGTTGAGGTATTAGCTCAAATAAAATAAAATAGTGCAGTTTCTTTCCTAACATGTCAGATGCTGTGAGCTAAAATTTGACCAAACATATTACCGTGTTTTTATGAAGGGCATCAGTGACAATGTGCCGCTGGTTAAGGTTGTGGTCCCAAAGAATCAGTCACATTCCTTCATCACCCAGGGGAGCCCAGACACCATGGTGAGCCTTGATTTTGTACTTGGCTTTTCTGGTTTAAGGAAAGGTGAAGAGGAATGACTGATCAGTGGCAGTGATGCCTTTGTGGTGTTCATGCTGTCTGCAGGTAACGGTGAGTCAGAACTGCTTGCTGGGGACCCATGGGTGGCTGCCTTATAACAAGAACATCTCCAACTACTTCACCTTCATTAAGGACCCCACAGTTTCTAACACCAAGTAAGGACACTGCACCATCATCATATGCATATCATATCATCAAAAGTCAGCATGTCTGTTTATACTATAAAGCACTTTTACTGGGTTTGACTTTGGCGCTGGATTCATTTAGAATGGATTTGCATGTCCTGCAAGGCAGTGGGCATGGTGATCACTGTGCAGTTATCCATGGCTCACCAGGGTGTATAACACTAATAATAATGATAATAATGATAATAATAATAATGATAATGATAATAATGGAGTTTATTTGTGTATACTTTTCAAAACCAGCATTTCAAAGTACTTCCCAGAAACAATGAATAAAAGAACAAAGGAGGAAAGAGGAAATGGAACAGGTTCATGTGTAATAGTATGACCCATAACCTAACTATAAGAGACACAAGCAAATGTATTTTATGTAATATAAATTGTTGTATATATATTTTATAATCTAATAAATTTAGTCCAGTTTCATCAGCTTGTACAGGACTCCTAAGTATAAAACAAAATAACTGAATGTTATAAAACAAACAACTAAATGTTGGTAATATCAGATGAAATACATATTTTAATAGAATATAACATCTGCATTTTTCTTTACATGTAATTGGTGAAACACCATGGCAAAAGCAGGCAGTGAGCAAATCAAGTGATCCTGTAACGCCTTTTATATCTAGATAGATGGATATTCTGCCTGCAGCGTGATCTCTGTCTTCTTGTCATCATCTCCTCACAGAACCCAGCGCTTCCTTTCAGGACCCTTCGCACCCGGCGTGGAGGTAACCGCTGGATTGTTTGTGGTCTCCCATGATGGAAAGTTGCTCTTCAGTGGTGGCCACTGGGACAACAGTCTGCGGGTCACTTCACTGGTTAAGGGAAAGACTGTAGGACAGCACATCCGGCACATGGGTAAAGAAGGAAAACTCTTTGCTTGCACCACATTGAAAACTATGATAACAAACTCAGTCCTGCCCTCACTGGGTTAGGTTTGTAAGGTCGAGGAGCAGGCATGTGATTGGAGAGCTTCTAAGTTGTTCTAGATAGCAAGATGGTAAAATAACCTGAAAAAGTCATTATTAACCCAAAAAGAAACAACCACAGGTCAGGTGTATTGTTGTATGTGAATTTTTATTCATTTATGTTTTAACCTGTGCTTTTTCATCTCTCCTTCAGACATCGTGACCTGCTTGTCAACAGACCACTGTGGCATCCATCTGATCTCTGGCTCCAGAGACACAACCTGCATGGTGTGGCAGGTTCTGCAGCAGGTTCGCACAGAAACACACTTAAAACACGTTATTACTCTGTATTGTCATTGCACAGTCATACGTTTTATAATCATACAACGGAATTCGAGTACTTTCCCACATCGGTGGAAAAAGCAAGTCAAGCGCAGTAAATAAATACCATATGTACAGAATAAAATGTACACAGTATGTGCAGAAATAAGAAAATAAAAGTGCAAAAATAAATCCTAATAAGGAGCTATTAACTAGAAACTGTTTGTGACTTCTTGTCAAAGTTGGAATTATTTTTAATTCCAGTTTGAACCTAAGAGTTAAAACAATTCCATGATTTCACTTTTTAACAGAAAATGCTGATTAAAAATTTAATTCCTCCATGTTTCCCCATTCACTCGAAATATTTGTTCCTTTTGTTGCAATATTAACAAAGTAAGTAGGCGTCAATCATCTCTGGGTCAGCCAGTTATTGTAGCTTTAGGAATAAGAGCTTTATTCAAGTGTATGCACATATTTTAACAGCTAAATAGAGACTTAGAGGGCTTGCATCACCTCTTTTGGTTTGATTGTGAACTTGTCTTTATGCCAGGGTGGAGCTCCTGTTGGTCTCCATCCCAAACCTATTCAGGTACTGTACGGACACACCGACGAGGTGGTGAGCGTCAGCATCAGCACAGAGCTGGACATGGCTGTATCTGGATCACGGGTAAGTCTACACGCCTGACTGCTGCTGAGGGCCCGCAGCTGCTTTTCATCTCATCCTGTCTGGTCATTTAAATTGTAATACCACCGTGAAAATGTGAGAATGTGTGAAAAGCTATTCTAATCACATGCTGAGTCAATGAGCTGGAAAAAGGGTTTAGTGCTGGAATTGTGAGTCTTTGAAGACAGGCAGACCTGAAAGGTTTGAAGCCCCCCGCCCCCCCTTAAACTAAACACGTGCATTACTTTGAGCTTTGTGCTTTGTTTCTCCGTTCAACAGGACGGGACGGTGATCATCCACACTGTGCGCCGGGGTCAGTACATGCGCTGCTTGCGTCCACCGTGCGACAGCTCGCTGCCGCTGTCTATCCTCCACCTGGCTGTGTCCTGGGAGGGTCACATGCTGGTTCACACCTGTCTGGAGGGCAAAGCAACACTCAAGGTGTGTGCACATTTTAAGTTTTTAGGCTAACACACAATCTAAAAGGTGGGTAGGACTCTCTGCACCTCTGTGTGTCTGTTTTTGTTTGTTTGTTTTGTTATCCACGGTGACCAGATCCTTGTCTCTGACAGTCAGAGGAGGCCACAAACCTACAAGCTGACTCAGTCCTCTACATTCAAATAAATATAAACTAATAATTACAATACAGTGCACGTGAAACAGAACAAGCCACCATGGAACAGACCCAATCTGACCAGTAGACACTTAAAGATCACATTGATAACTGGGCTTACACTAGTAAGTATGTGCACAGGTGAGAAGAGGGGAGCGTGAGAAATGCAGCGTTTCAAGTGCATATGTACTTATATGTTGGTTTATAGTCAGACTTTCTTTAGATCTGAATTCAGATATAAACTCCTTTGACCTGCAGTTAAAGTTTTTAAATGTTCTTCTGTTCCCCCCCTCCTGCCAGGATAAAAATGCCCTCCACCTGTACTCTGTAAATGGGAAGCACCTCTGCAGTGAGCCTCTGATGGAGCAGGTGACAGACATGTGTGTTTCTGGGGAGTATGTAGTCATCGGCAGCGAGCAGGGATACCTGTCCATCCGTGACCTCTACAGGTAAATTTGTAGAAACAATATCGGTGACTCTGAATGAACATTAGCTGTTGGTATTTGGCTCTTTCACCAGTTGCTCTGTTTTATAGAGCCTTTCATCAAAAGCTTTGAAGAGTAGAGGCCTTTGTGCTTTAGCGTTTTAGCTGTTTCGGACCGTAACCAGCGACACCGTCTAAAATAAAAGTTGCTCGCTGGCAGCTGCGCGTCCTACATGCATGGAAAGGTTACAGATATTAACCTCGAGCTTGTTTCTCCTCCACAGCCTGTCTCTGTGCGCAGAGCCCATGGCCATGAGGGTGCCAGTGTGCTGCGTCTCAGTCACCAAGGAGCAGAGCCACGTGCTGGTGGGACTGGAGGACGGCAAGCTGATCATCGTGGCCGTGGGCAAGCCGGCGGAGGTAAAGAACTCGCTGCGGAACTACATCGCTCAGAGCCTTGAGGGATCGCCGCTCATGGCGTCCCCCCTGCTGGCACCGCTCCGCGCTCGTTCACCAACACGCCTGCTCCACCAGCGCGACCAACTGGTGTTCAGCCCCACCTCCACCTCCCACAAACCTTAGCAAGCTCTAGTGCCGTGCATCCACTATAACACTTTTATTGCTGTAGATTTAACACACACACACGAGACCTGCTGCACATATACCCCACGTTGACCTTTTAACCCACAGTCACCTGTTCTTCTCAGGGATGGCTGTCTCACACAGTCATATGGCTTCCTCACAAAACAACTACACACACACAGGCACACAAACACATCTGAGCCACATTCCTTCAGCCACTAGAACCACAACTGTGAAATCGAAGCAACTTTTTGTGTGCACCTCATTCTGTATTTTTGTTTCTGTTTTGTTTTTTCTGATACTCGACATCTGTGCAGAACTCCATCCGATGCTGTCTACCTGAAGTGTCATTACATTCTGTGTTTTGAGTGTGCTCTACGAACTATAAGAAAAAATGCTGTAAAACAAACTAATTAACGATTCTGCAAACTCAAGCCATATTTACAGTGTAGCTACAATCGAATAATCACTAATCCTGTGCCAGACTGGCTTAATATGCTATGTTCATGTAAATGGTGTGTTAGCACACATATAGGAGGTTGATCCAGACAGTCCCCCTTGGAATCACTGCACCTTCCTGCTTTTTATCTTTTGCATTCAAATTGACACACACCAAAGTGACTCGAGCTTTAATTTGTTTTTCTTTGTTTGCCTCACTAGTCATTCAAGCTCCAATGAACTAATCGATCACTCATGAATCATGTTACCCCCTCACCCCCCTCCCCCTCTTTCCTTTGACTTCATGCTTTTCTTTCCCTACCCCCCCCCCCCCCCCCCTCCTCCGCCTCACTTCTTCTTCCACCTCCTCCTCCACTCTTCCCAGATGCGTTCGGGCCAGATCACACGGAAGCTGTGGGGTTCCAGCAAGAGACTGACTCAGATCTCTTCGGGGGAGACGGTGTACAACACCCAGCAAGACCACAACTGACCCGTTCCCCGCCTGTCCCCCAAGCCCTTAAACCATCCCCTTCAAGCACGTCGCACATTGTCATTTCATAACCGAGCAGATTCTTTCTCCCATCACCTCCCACGGTTTTATCAGGGGGTAGGTTTTGGGGTGCAGGAGCACCACAAAGCCTGCATGCCCACATGTGCATTTGAGTGCTCTTGCTTTGGATTGTGATCACATGGCGCTGGCGCCGTGGTTCCAAAGCAGAAGTAGCGCCAGCCTCAGCAAAACCACACCACTGCCCACTTCTCGCACACGCCACAGCTGCCCTCGTCATCAGAATCTTTACTACAGTCAGCCTCATTTAACGGTTAACTAACTGTTCTCTTGTATGTATGCAGGGATGGATGGATGTGTGTTTGCACACAGCAAAACTGTGTGCAATTTGAAAATATTGTTTCAAGTGGCCTTTTTGCTCCCCCTCCCCCTCAGTTAGCCTTCGGTGCAGACACTCAGCCTGTGATCTACAGGCCAGGACGATTCATGGTTGCCTCAAAGCTGCCACCACGCAGCCTTATGCAGTAAGACGGCTCCACCACTCACAAGACCAAACTGTCTGCATTTTTCTATCGTTTTTATATACCTGTGTGTGTGTGTGTGTGTGTGTGTGTGTGTGTGTGTGTGTGTGATCTGTTAGTGATGTTTTATTGAGTTTGGTTTATGTGCGTGTGTGTGCGCGTGCCCAGCTGCTTGGCATCTGTTCATATGCATGGCATTTTGGTTTTGAGATTAGACAAGAAATAGTGATGCAGAAGTCACTCAGTTTTTTGTGTTTGTTTTTTTCGTTTTTGTTTTTACATTTGGGGTGTAGCTGACGTTTTTTGTTGAGAAACATCAGAAAAGATGTCTTTAGAGGTACTTTTTATAGTTCCCCCTCCCCTTTCCAAAGTGTAACTAACAGTTTCACCACCAGGTGGCAGTGTTTTTACCAAATATTATAATTTTAACATTGATATTAAAATGATGCACCGTTTCCTCAAGAGGCAAACGATAAAATAATGACTCGCTTCATCACCTCGTGGGAAAATTGGTTGATATCTCGTGTAAACAAATCCATTCACATTCTGTTGGATGCTTCAGTTAATTTTTGTTGATTGCTTTAAGCATGGGATTTTACAAAAAGTACTTTTAATGTTTTGTCATTAGCATATCATTAATTAAGGTCTAGTTTTGTGAATAAAAAAAACACTACATTCTCAGTCACAACAAGCTTCGACATGAAGACTTATCACAGCAGTGCAACGAAAAACAACTATAACGTCACATTTCTCTGTGCTTCATTGAATGTTTTTAGATTACTTGAATCTGTTTCTATTCATAAGTGAAAGTAGCAGTTTTTTTCACACATTGTCTCATGAGTGACATATTTAAAACTATTCTAACTGTTTAGAAATGAAGGAGAAAGTAGAAATCCTCAAGGGCTTTACGAGATGTCAGTGTTATCAGCAATACAGCTCCTTCATCGCATGCCTGTCGGTGCTTCCTTTCCTCTATTTCTGTCCAGCATGCCTCGCTCAGTCAGATCCTCTATTTTCCAGTCTTCCTATGGCTAAACTGGGACTGTAAATGGACTCCCTCTCTTCCCCTCCTGAATGCCTTTAGCTCTCATCATTGCCTCAAACCCCATCCCCCTTTATTATTTGTGCTTCTCGTTCGCTTTCCTGTTTATTTTAAAGTGACTGATTTCAGAGTTTTCCTTGTGTGGGGCCTCAAGAATGTTTGGGTCAACTGGGACAAACGTGCATGTGAATGTGATTACATTACTCTGTAATATATCGCAGTATGAAACTGCTGTGTGATTCATAATTTTGCACCATACCTGAGCGAGTGAGTGTGAGAGTGAGAGTTTATTTTCTGTTGCCAAATGTTTTTTATTCCTGTCTGATTCTGTGAACTTTTGCAGCCCTGTGGGTTCGGCACTGGGCACAGAGTCGCTCTAACGGTTATCTCTCGTTTTTTTTTCTGATTTTTGTATTTTGTTTTATTTAAATGTCAGTTTGGTGGATTGCAAAGACCAGTCTGTGTCCTCCTTTAAGAGATTTCTGTGAAAGGTGAACAAAATGTTCTATTAATGCAGTTTATTTTTCTTTTGTTCATTCACATTTTTCATTCAAAGACCACTGTTTGAGTTATTCCACGACTGCAACAGAGTGCCTTTTATCCCAGCGTGGTGTCCACATAGAGCTAGATTTCTCCTTCTCCTTCATCCCAAACCTTGTTGTGAATCAAGTGAAAGCAGCATTCCACATGTTAGTCCGTCGCAGTTGCACCGGGAACCAAGAATATGGGACTTCCAAGAAAAATCAAAGTACTATTTTGTGTCTTAGCTACATTCTCTGTAACTGTCACCAAAATGGATGTGTGTATATCTGTGATTATTTATGAATACAGTATATAATGTACAGCATGATTTTTATTTTGGCGTCGTTAAAATGTACTTTTGCACTTTCCAGGTACTAAATTGTAACAGATTGTTTTAACTTTGCTCCCTAATCTGTAAAAACTGCTTTGTATACACAAGTGGAAAATAATCATTAAAGTCTTGTCTAAATTCAAAGGAGTTTTTACTCATTTCTTAGGGAATGAACTTTATAGGAAGAAGAAACACACAGATGAGTAATATGCTGTGTTTTTATTCAAGAATCCGCAATCAGAGCTTGTGGCAGGGGACACAAAGGTATCGTAGGAAATGATACCCGCGAGCCCGTCTCACGTTGCTTCTTTGCAATTTTTCTTACGTAGGAATCATGTACGTACAGATGGACGCTCTCTTCAGATCACAGTTGGCAGTAGTCCACCGGCTGTTGTCTGCAGTGTGGATAGGAAAAGGATCATAATAGATTAGTCCAGCAGAATAAAGATAATCCCAGTTTTTTATTCGGTGTCTTATCAATTTTATGTGACACAGACAGTACTCTATAAAGCTTTGTTTAAAAGGTGCTTTTATGATACATGCCTCACAAAAGGAACCCTTGTGTAATATAGCACTCATGATTGAGATGAATACGAAGATCAGGCATTTTAGTTGGCAAACTTATTATTTTTAAGTCGCTTACAATTTGAGGAGAAAAAAGTTATAATATTGAACCACCGCCTTTCAGTGGTAGAATGAATCCATAAGTCAAACACTGCTCAAAAAAATGAAATGAACACTCCTTAATCAGAGCATCAAGTCAGCTAAACTTTTGGTCTGGTCAGTTCGGTAGCAGAGGGGGTTGTTAGTCAGCTTCAACTGCTTGGTGTTGAACAACAGGGGCAACAATGAGACAACCGCTAAAAAAGGAATGGTTTCACAGCTGGAGACCACTGACGTGTTTTTTTCCCCTCATCTTTTTTTTTACTGTTTTTCACTAGTTTTGCATTTAGCTAGGCTCAGTGTCACTACAGCTAGAATGAGGTGAGACTTGGACCCTACAGAGGTTGAACAGGCAGTCCAATTCCTCCAGGATGGCCCATCAATCACGCCATTGCCAGAAGGCTTGGTGTGTCTCCCAGCACAGTCTCGAGCAGGAGGAGATTTCAGGAGACAGACAGTTACTCTAGGAGGGCTGGACAGTGCAGGAGAAGGTCATTACCCCTTAAGAAAGATTTATATCTGCTCTTTTGTGAAGGAGGAACGGGCTGAGCATTGTTAGAGCTACAAAATGACCTCCAGCAGGTCACTGGTGGAAATGTCTCTGTCCAAACAATCATAAACAGACTTCATGAGGGTGGTCTAATGGCGCGACGTCCTTTAGTGGACCCTGGTCACTGCTCAGCACCATGGAGCCTGATTGATATTTGCCACAAAATGCCAGAATTGGCACCACTGGTGCCCTGTGTTTTTCACAGATGAAACCCTGAGCACATGTGACAGATGTGAAAGCGCCTGGAGAACGTTGCTGTAACATCACTCTGAATGACATGTTTGGTGGTGGGTCAGTGATGGTTTGGGGAGGCATTTACATCGAGAGGCACACAGACCTCTACAGACTTGGCAAAGGCACCCTGACTGCCATTACAGGTTAGGATGAAATATTTGGACCCACTGTCAGACTTACACTGGTGCATTGGGTCCTGGATTCCTCCTGGTGCATGACATTAACTGGCCTGTGATGAGAGTATGCAGGCAGTTCCTGCATACTCTCACTCGCCTGACCTAAATCCAATAGAACACCTCTGGGACTTTATGTTTCCATCCATTAGATGCTGCCACGTTGTACCTAAGGCTGTCCAGGAGCTCAGTCATACCCTGTCCAGATTTGGGAGAACAGCCCCCAAATGTCATCTCATTAAGAGCATTTCCCTAGCGTTGTCAGGTATGCATACAAGCTAATACAAACTACTGATTACCATTCTGAGTTGCTGCAATTAATTACTTTGATTTTTTGGTGTGGCTCTGAATTTAGCTCCCTGTAGGTTGGTAATTTTCAATTCCATCAAATGATGTGCATCCTTTCATTCCTAACACATTAACCAGTCCATATCAGTATAGATCTTATCTTATCTGATGTGTTATCAAAGTGTTGCTTTATTTTTTTTGAGCAGTGTATAAAACAGTACTGTACTTTTGCAAGCAGGCTATTAAAGCATAAAACAGCAATATTGAGGTCTAAAGTTCGATACCATTATCTAACAACTCACACCAAATTAAGTGAGGCTGTAGCTACAACACACAAGTGCTGTATTATGGTGGGGTCTTTATCTTACAACATAAAGAGCCTTCAAGGCAACTGTTGCTGCAATCTGGCGCTATAAAAATAAAACTGAATTGAATTTAAAGCAGAGGTGTTTCAAAATTACTCTCTGGAAAATGCTGGAATAAATTAGTAATTAGTGTGAGAGTGGCGTGGTTCTTACCTAGCTCGAACATCTCCACACAGACAGGTTTGTCAGTGTGAATGTTAGGGTGACCTGGCGTCCAGTCGCTAAAACCCCACTCTGACCCGTCCACCCATGACGCCTCTTGGTTCTGTGGAGTGCAGAATACATATGAAAGGTTAAAAAAAAAAACATATGTAGTCTTAAATAACCCAATAATTTGTAAACTGTCAATAAAAAATATAAAGTTAGCATATGAGACCCTTTATATGAAGAAAAGTATGGCTAATATGACCATATTACCACTTCACTTGTTTTAAAACATCACTTAGTGACAGGACACAATTGCAATACTTTAAGATAAAAGTTTGAAGGTCAATGTCTCATCAAGGTAAGAATAACACTATCAGTCCTGCTGATAAGATATCTGATGACACTCTCCTTGGCCTCCATTCATTGTCACAGCTCATGACCAGACTGCTGGCATTACAACCACTAAGAACTGGAGTAAAATTGTGGTATAAGTTTAGAAACAACTGTTTTGATATCTTGGTAAATCAACTTTTTCAGGATGTTCTTAAGTAGAGAAGCTTTCAGTGTTGTTTTAGCACCACATGTTTTGAGAAAACCATATATACCTATATAGGTAGCCAATTAACATGATAAACTTGCCTCGACTGTGGCTCCCAGCCAGGTTAGCACAGGGCTCTTCTTACCACCCTTGGTCACCAGGGAAATCAGATCGGAATGCAGATCACCACTGGTTACAGAAGCAAGCTCGGCATGTGGGGCAAGAGTTCTGCATTTGGCCTGTAGAGTGAGAAACATTTTATTTATATCCTTTAAATGAATAGGGGATTAGCTTTTTATATGTTGTTGGAATGGTACATAGTCTAACCTGAGCATCCTTGAAGGACAGCGGTGTAGGGTTGAACTCATAGCACTTGTTGTTGATAATCTCCCCCTGACATGCTACTTTTGCTCTTTGGATGAAACTGTAATAGGGCTCGGTTCCCTGTCTGAAGCCTCTTTGGAGAGGCAGAAATGGTTCGGTTCCCTGTCTGAAGCCATCTCGGAGAGGCATAAAGGGTTCGGTTCCCTGCCTGAAACCATCTTGGAGTTTCAAAAAGGGTTCGGTTCCCTGTCTGAAGCCATCTTGGAGTTTCATAAAGGGTTCGGTTCCCTGTCTGAAGCCATCTCTGAGTTTCATAAAGGGTTCGGTTCCCTGTCTGAAGCCATCTCTGAGTTTCAAAAAGGGTTCGGTTCCCTGCCTGAAGCCATCTCTGAGTTTCATAAAGGGTTCGGTTCCCTGTCTGAAGCCATCTCTGAGTTTCAAAAGGGTTCGGTTCCCTGCCTGAAGCCATCTCTGAGTTTCATAAAGGGTTCGGTTCCCTGCCTGAAGCCATCTCTGAGTTTCATAAAGGGTTCGGTTCCCTGCCTGAAGCCATCTCTGAGTTTCATAAAGGGTTCGGTTCCCTGCCTGAAGCCATCTCTGAGTTTCATAAAGGGTTCGGTTCCCTGCCTGAAGCCATCTCTGAGTTTCATAGAGGGTTCAGTTCCCTGTCTGAAACCATCTGGGAGATGAGAAGGATTTTCCACACGGACCCAACTACCACCACTCCTTTGGACCGGAACATCAGCATCGGCTGAAAGACAAAAGAGCTTTGAAGTAAAAAAGCTTCTAAAATCATAAAGATACTCAAGAGGAGACTTAGAGGGTACATTCGCTTAGCTAAATGTGAGCAAAATCATGTTAAACAGGTTATCATGTTCATTTCTTTGTTCATGATGAAAAGATACCTAATAATTCCCTTTTAATTAAACCTCCCAAATTAAATTAAACCAAATTTGAGAGGATAATTTGTTAGTTCTTGAGATGTCAGCTACTGGCTGCCCTAGAAGAGGATAACCATTAACCATTTGGATTCATTCACTGGGGAACGTGAATAAATGTGAAAAATGTCATTTGAATCCAACCAAAAGTTGTTGAGATATTTCAGTCTTGGCCAAATTGGCCTGTGTCAGTAGGATCATGTAGGTAGGGGGTAAAAGTAGGCTCTGTACCTTGTCTAAAGCCATCAGGAACAGATTGATGGACATCACTTGAAGACTTCTGCAAACCTCTGGGGGTTTTGATTGGGACAGCTTGGAGGCCTGCAAAGGATTACAGTTACACTATATAACTATAAAATACATGAAGCTGCATTTGCACACCCTGCCTTCAACACTGGTGTTCGACTTGTTTAACATTATAGCACTAAGCTTGCCAGTTGATGGATACATAAATGTGTGGCCTTTTAGGTCAATTATTAACTATTGTGCAATGCTCATATATAGGCCATGACCTTTCTTTAACAGTGTGATAAATCAATGATAACGGTCAAAGTTCTGTACTTCCATTAGGGAAGTACAGAATGTTTACTGTTAGTTGTTTTGCTGCAAGAAACAACAGAGCCAACATTAATTATGTCAAGAGCACCTCAAAATAAATTAAAAAAATTACACTGATCAGCCAGGAAAGTTAATATATACACTAAACCCTACTGATGTTTCACACAATTGTATTACTTAATAAAAATAATTGAAATATAGGGATGGAAGTTTTGATATCAAAAAGTTTTTTATATCTAGATCTGCTGTGTCGGAATTGCAGTGTCTTTCATGATTCTAAGGAAAAATCTGTTTTGTATTTTGCACTTATTTCATGAACTCATCATAAACTGATATGTAGAGAAATAGGCCCCTCTTCTGTGGGGCTAGCTCCTAGGATTCGGGAGACTGTAACAATCTTTATGTTGAAGATTAGGCTTAAGAAAGCGTTCTGCATTTAAACATTAGTCATTAATCTCGGGGTCTCTTCCACAGTGCATCTTTTGTCCTGTCTTTCTCCCATTAGCCCCAAGCGGTCGCATAAGATTGTTGCTGCCACATGAGCCTTGTTCTGTGGGGGGTTTCTCCTTGTTAAAAGGTTAAAAGAGTTTTTCCTTCCCACCGTCACCAAGTGCTTACTCAAAGGGGGTTGTTTAATTGTTGGGGGTTTCTCTCTATTATTGCAGGATCTTAACATTACAATATAAAGCACCTGAAGCAACTGTTTTTGCGATTTTGCCAACATATAAATAAAACTGAATTCAACTAAACTTAATATCAGAACCGTATATTTAGTGTCTTTAAAACAAAAGTTCAAATTCTGAGAAACACATCATCTGAAAATTAGGTGAGGCAGTAATGATATGAAACAAATATCTAGCCACAAATCAATAGGCAAGTTTTACTGCAGCAGTGAAAGGTGAAGGCAGTGAGATCTTACCTGACAGTGTCAGGAGCAGTAGCACTAACTTGAACATCCTGTAAGAAAATTGAAGAAAATGTTTTACTTCTTCTTCATAAGCCTATACAACCTACAAATGTATCCAGGCTCTCCTTAACGGAGTTGTTTATAAGCTCGTTTGTATCCTGCTTACCTGAGGCTGTGATGAAGAATGCTGCAGCAGCTCAGAAAGAAAAGGCCACCTATTAATATGTGTCTTTTTGGTCATAAACCTTTTTAAAGAGATTACTGATTAATCTAATCTAAATCTCCTGTAGCTCTTTATTGACTGATATTTGATGACCTTTGCCTTCACTCTAAACTGATAAACTGAAACTCAGCACTAATAAAATGTTGGCTGTCAGCCGCTGACCTCTAACCCAAAGGTATCAAACACCTAGTTTTCCTTGGCATCCTATGATACTGTATGCATTCTGTTTTCTAGGGCATGCAAGCATGTGAAGGGTGAATAGCACTTGGTCTAATCAAGGGAGCTCAATCAATATTTGTGAATGTGGACAGAGAGGGACGTTACAACAGATGGTAAACGTGACGCTGGAGGCCACTAAAGGTTGTTTTGGGGGTGACTGAGGTATTTCACAGACCTTTGATGTTGGTGTAGAACACTTGTTCAACTTTGTAACCCTGTAGCCATCAGGACATGGGGTGTAGATGGTAGTTCAGGTTAATATTCATGGTCACTTTTTTATTAGCAATGATGAAAAAGTGAGTAACTTCTAACTTGATTCTTCTAAAATGCCTCTGAATTAATATCTCTCGTGATCTCGTGGTGCTTAAAAGATGATTTAAAAAAAAAAACAGTTCAAAAGTTCAAGGTCATTTTAGACATCACTGGTCTTCTTCGCCGGTCAGAGTAGTACGTGAAGGATTTGACCTTTATTAGGAAACACAATGAACTTTCTAGATGTATACTCACCATTACTCACACACACGGCGGGGCGGTGACTCCGCAAGCTGCCCTCTACTCGGAGACGTGCTAACTCCGCAGTACCGGCTGACGCGGTAATTTAAAACGAGCGTAAGTACAGTTTGATTGGCTAGTTTACACACTCACGTAAGCGGGCACGGGGACGCGTGTTCTTACCGGAATCAAGTTAGCGTCACTGAATTTCAAAATAAATGCAAAAGAAACCATTTCTAATCACGAAGGGAAGCCAAGACGTTTGTTTTTATCAATTCCCACTAGGATGACGATCTTATTTTATTTTAAACTATGGGTATCAAACTATAATCCATAGATGGACACAATATGTTAGTAGCTAAAACTTTTATTTTGACGACATGGCAGGAAGTTGTATTGCGCCTGATTTATCTTTGTTTGTCAGGAACTACACAGAGAGTGGTCATGTTTGCGATTTGACTGCATAACCCTGGGCGGTGTTGATAGTTATCTGTCAACTTTGTGTTTTGTTGTGGAGTATCATTGGTGCTCCACTGCGTTATCAGGTGATTGATTTGGGGTCTTAGACAACAAGCAGTTGCCATATGTTTCACGTTATGCAATGACAGTGACAGAGTGACTTCTTGCAGCTAAAACAAGCTAGCCCCGTTAGCTTGCTCCAGTCAAACACCTTTAGGTCTCTGCTGAGAAGTTACGCGCTCGACAGCTGTCTGCCATTCGCAGCTCGTAAATCCTCTCCGCTAGTTTCCCAGCTTCATTTTTTGTGCTTCAAATGGCTTTGGTAACAACGTTAAGACGGCTGGTTCAGAATAGTCTGCGTGAATATTCCCGGAAGGCGTCGGCCAGGTGGCAAAGGAGTTTTACCGTCGGCACACAGCCTCTGAGGTAGGTTATTTTACTAAAACACCTACTATTAACAGGACTGCCTAACCTGGTGATGGATTGAGCCGCACGCCAAACTCCAGTCAAAAAACGTGCAATTTATTGGGGCTCTTCTTTCCAGCGCATTCCTGGCATGCAAAATCATGTAGAAAAGAATGTCTGTTTCACGGAGCAGGGTGTTTTGTGTCGTGCTGTTTCAAAACATTTGAAACTAGGCTCAGGTTATTCTTCAAAAGGACAAAGCAGAAACACTTAAATTCCAGCCTAGCGGTGGGTCATCCACTTTAAGTCAGTTTAAACGGACTAGAGGGAAAAAGCAAAGGAGAGGAAAGTCTACGTGCTTTTAGGTCTCAGTAGAACTAATTTGCAACTTTATTGTGCAAATATTCCAATATGTGTTGAAACACTGAGGGGGGAAATGTGTAGTAAAATATATGTGAGTGTGTAATTGGGTTAATGAGGCAAGATGAGTCTTAATTTAGTTCCTAGAAAAAGTGGTGCTTGAAGTCAAAGTGATTAAGAACACCAGACGTGTGCAGCTGATGTCTTTAGGAGCAGGCTGAAGCCTCACGTGTCCACACGGTGAAAGTGAGCCATCTTCCCACTCAGGTACAAGGCTCTGACCACAGCTGGGCTTCCCAGTGCCAGCCACCCTATTGGAGCGCACCATGTTGACCTTGTGCTCAGGTTGAAGGTTTTTTTTTTTTTTTTTTTTTTTTTTTCTCCAGGCTTGCCTTAAACTGATTGACACCGTCCTCGTGTGCTCACGTCAGACCTGCGGCTCTCGCCCTCCCTTAACTAACCAGTTTAACGTGATTGATGCCAAGTGTTTGCGAGTGTGTTTGTCCTGAGAGGTCGTGCATTGCAGGCCTTTCAGGAAAGAGCATGAACAAGGTTTTGTTTTCAAAGCGGATTACAGGGGATTTTTACTTGTGCGTTAAATCTATGTTGTCGGTACGTCATTACCCCAAACCCCTCTGAAACTACATCGTAACCTGACATGCACTTTCCTTGAAATCTCAGACCATAAAGGACTTATAAATGGGAAATTTTAGAAATGAAAGCGATCGATTACATTTTATATATTTATGCCATATCCATCCATCCTCAAAAGTATAGAAACAGCAGGGCCATTTAATTTTTCATCAGAGATTGAGTGTTTAATCAGGAAGTAACCTTGGATATCTACTCTCTTTGGCTTTGTCTTTCACTTCTGAAGACTGTATTTGTATTGAGAAGGGTAGACCAACCAGAAGACGTGAGAGCTGTCTGTAGGATAAAGCAGGAAAGTCCATCAGAGGATTTTCAGACACACTGTGCCACTATGTCAGTACAGAACATCCTGACAAGGAGTGAAACCTCTTGCACTGAGCTACATGTATTAAATGGATTGGCTTGTCCAAGTAAGGCAACAATAAGGCTTGGAGAACAATGATGTAGAGGTCATACTGCAATTTGCACTCATCAGCAGTAAAAATCTGAAAGCCTGAATGGAATTTGCAGAATGAGCAGACGTCTACAAAAAGATATTGTTTGCCAGTTTACAGAGAGCTAATCTGGAGAAGTCCTTTGTTAAGAGAGGACTTTAACCAGATCTTAACCTAAATTAACACACACTTCACCTCCCGAAGAGAAGCACGAAGGGAGAAACTCCGCAAAACAAACAACTAAAAGATTTTGTGGTAAAAGCTGGTGTGGCAAAACCAATGAAGAAATTGGTATGATGTTGGGAATTATTGTTTGCAACAAATATGTCGAGGGTAGTTTAGTTGAAAATTTTCTGTTCCAGTACTTTAGCTCACTTGAAAAACTGTGTGGTTTGATACAAATGTTGTCACATAAAAGACTGTGCAAAAGCATTAAGCTATCCGTCATTAAAAAAAAAAAAATTGTAGGAAAATGAGAAATGGATGCACTGATTTATTGAAGCCTGTTCATTATTGATTTTTCACTCAGGTTCTTGTGTAACTTGAAATACCCCAGCCTTTTCTCCCCGTCTCTGCCTTAAGAACGGCTTCTTTGTGGCAGCCACATTTACACTGAGAACATTTCTGATGAGGCTTCATTGGACAGTAGATGGATCAGCTGAAGGTCCATCTATCAGGTCCTGTGTCAGCTACAAGGACGACTGAAAATGAGTGAGAGAGCAGCCAAAGCAAACTTTGAAAGACCTTCAGAAAATCTGAAGAACTGTTGCTCAAGACTGCTGTGAAAATGACAAAGTCTGGCTCATTGGAAGCAAAATAAAATAAACATGGAGGGTGGCTTAAGACTTACACAGAACTGTAATTAGATTGGTTGCAGCAGATGGCCGCCCCTCCCTCAGCCTGGTTCTGCAGGTTTCTTCCTGTTAAAAGGGAGTTCTTCCTTCCTACTGTCACCAACTGCTTGCTCATAGGGAGTCGTCTCATTGTTGGGGTTTTCTGTATTATTTTAGGGTCTTTACTATCTAGCTTTGAGGAGACTTTTGCTGTGTTTTGGTGATATATAAATAAAACTGAATTGATTGTAAATAGCAGAGACTAAAAGTGCTGATTTCATGCACAAATGTCTTCAGTGCACAGCACACATATACCCCACCCCACTACGCAGAAGAAAGATGGCTAAAGAGAGCTAGACAAGCTTATTTCAGGATGACTTAATGACCTTCACTATGGACCAGTATAATGTAAATGAGGAGTATTTACTCATTATCGAATAATGAAATTATGAAGCTAGAAATTAGCATAATAGGTTGACCTCAAAGTGTTGGGATTGGTATCAGTTTTTAGACTTAAATTTGCCACTTGGCAAAGTTTGTGCTTTAGTTTTCTCATAGAGTAATAGACAGGAAAATTCA
This sequence comes from Oreochromis niloticus, assembly GCF_001858045.2. Lineage (NCBI taxonomy): Eukaryota > Metazoa > Chordata > Actinopteri > Cichliformes > Cichlidae > Oreochromis > Oreochromis niloticus. The sequence continues at coordinate 6,466,904 of NC_031986.2, forward strand.
TTTGTACGTGTTATTTTTAGGTCCCTGCTGTTCCTTCATTGTAGCCTTATGCTGTAAATGTTTACAGTAGTTAAATATTGGATATCATGGGATAGCCCCCACAACCCTGAAAATGATAAGCGGAAAAGAATGGATGGATAGTTAAACATGATCTCTTTTTGTGTGTCTGTTTCTCTTTACTCTTATTCTTTAGGATGCAGGTGGGCGGAGTTTGTATGATGCAGTAAGAGCTGTGTACATGAGATGAAATTTTAGGGATCTCATTATCTGAAGCTGTTGGTCATAATATGAGTCTCCACCACAGTAACAGTATATGACAGAAAATAAGGAACAGTAGATGTTCTCTTTAGGGCACTGAGGCATCTTTTGATGTGAATGTAACTATCAGTAGTGGCCACTAGAGGGCAGTGACGTGTGGCAGTTGGACTGTGCAGTGCTGTGTAGGGAAAACTGGATAACATAAGGGTCCAAACTTAGTAATTATGTCATCTGTTTTAAGCTATACCTAAAACCTGTAAATTTAGCAGTCCAACATTTGGGTTCCAGTGTTCCTGTCAATCAAACTAAGGTCATGTTTTTTTTGTCTCAGATCGGACAACAAGGTGACGGTCAACTTCATCAACCGAGACGGGGAGAAGATCACAGTGAAGGGATCGCCTGGAGATTCTCTGCTAGACGTTGTCATCAACGAAGACCTCGACTTTGATGGCTTTGGTACGCACAGAGCGAGCTTCACAGGCCCGGTCTTATCAGAGGGCTGCATGTATGTGCCTGAGCTACTTCTCATCCATCATGTGGAGCTCTAAAGGTGTGTGTGTGTTGTAGGAGCGTGCGAGGGAACACTGGCGTGCTCCACATGCCATCTGATCTTTGATGAGGAGATGTATAAGAAGCTGGGGCCCATCACAGACGAGGAAATGGACATGCTAGACTTGGCCTACGGCCTGACTGACACGTAAGGAAGCACACGTGAACACTCACGAGGCCACTGTGCTAAAATAATGTCATTACACTGATTTTAATTGATGATCGATTGATTATCAACACTCTGCTTATATAACTGCAAGGTTTTAAATAGTGTTTGGAGAACGTGGAGCTTGGCTATGTCAGCTTTTGTGTGATTCATTCTTTGTCTTTTTGTGTTAATTGAAGGCAAATGATTGGAAAAATGATTAGAGGCTGAAGCTTTTATCACAGTAGTCCCACAGCCTGGCTGATGCAGAAGAATTAGTTCTGGTGGGATAATAAGATTTGTCAGGGCTGATCAGTTAATCATTGAGAGACAAAGGAGTAAACATGAGCCTTCTTTCACTTAGGATATCAGCTTTATTTGCAAACAATGCTGGACACTGTTGTTAAAGCAGCTTTCAGATTCAAAGAAAATGGCACATTCATGGCTGGCTAAAAATGAGAAGCATCCTTCATCAGACTTGAATTTAACGTGCTTCTCATCCCCCCCTTGCAGATCTCGTCTGGGTTGCCAGATCTGCTTGACGAAGTCTCTGGAGGGAATGGTAGCCAGGGTTCCGGAGAGTGTAGCCGACATCCGACAGACCAAAGATGGATCATCTTAACAGGGAACATGTTGCTGAGAACATGAATGTAGAAAGTGAGGGTACAACACATGCACACAGAGACGATGGTAGGTGGAATCTGTCAGTACTGCTGTGGGCTGCCATAGAACTCTTTCCCACTTTCTTTTTTTTAAATAATAAAGTCATAGGCTACAAAAGTGAGCTCTCAAAAACCAAGAAGCTCAAATATGCAACTTTGACTTTCAAATTAATCTTTTTTATAGAATGTAAACCTGCAGTACGCAAGATTTTTAGACTAACAAGGCCAACTGTAATGCTCGGCTTACAGGAGAAACCTGCAGCCCTTAGTGTGGAATTAAAGTATTTATGAGATATAAACTGCTATCTGACTATAACATCTCATATAATCCGTTCTGTTTATTTTAATCACTGCCTGGGGAAAAAAAAGTTACTTACTTGTTGTACCTTTTCTTCCTGCCTAATTTCCTGTGACTACATTTACAATGTGAGCTCACATTTATATCTCAGCACAGAGCTGGACCTTCTGGAAATGTACACACTTCCTCTCAGTGAACAGTTAGTCATGTCTGCGGAGGACCCAAAGTGCCAAAAGACAATATGACTTGGTATGTAAAATCATGTAGAATCATAAACCTCCCATATCGCACTTTGACTGATTTCAGTTCAAAGTGTCAGGTTTTTTTTTTTTAAAAAAATAAAAAAAAATATGAAAGCAAATATTAATGCTGAAGAAAGTTAAAACATCATTTTGTCAGTTTTTCTAAACACATTTTATTAGTTTTGTTGCATTTACTGGAATTCTTTTTTTCTGAACTTTTTGATTTTGGTATTTTTGGTCTTCCATAAATGTTGACTCAACAAGGCTGAAGGAAAAGGTGGTACGCCTGACTGAAATGTTCACGTATTGAACAACAAGAAGTTCAACACCTCAAAGATTTCTTATGCTGTCCCCTGAAAAATGTATATTTCACATGTGTATATGTTATTTTTGATTAGATCCTTCATGTAACCTTAACAGTTTCATCTTGTTTGTGGACACACAACCATCTGCGTTAAAGAATGAAAGAAAAATAATAAAACTTCCTCTTTCTAACTGCGTGCTGAACTGTTGGTTCTTTAATGTCACGTTAAATATGCTGTTTGTACAAGGACAAAAGGACAATGAAATCTCCCCAAATTAAAGCAGTAAGCGCACACTTAATTTCAGCTCATTTTATTTGCATCTGCAAAAGTATATTGACGGCGTATAAATACATGTACATGTATAACAAGGAGGCAGTAGACAATATTAGGAAGCAACAGTCCTGTGGCCTATTTCGGTGTTTTAAGCTGCATAAGATGTAAAGCTCATAAAACATATGATTTCAATGATTACAGGCTTATGTGAACAGCATTGTTGGCAACAAAAACAAAACAAGAAGCTACAAATGATGCTGCTGCAGTCGTCAGTATCGCAGCAGGCTGATATGAGTGTTAATGCCAAGGAGCATTTGACATGAACTGCTCAGCTGACTGTAATCAGAAACGTCTCCATGTTAATATTTATCCAAACATTACATCTGTTCACTAAAAAGCATTAATGCTGGAAAATATTTAAGTTAAGCCGCTAACAGTCGACATGATCCCGAGCAATGCTTGATTTTTGGGTAGCATTGTTCATATATACAGTATATACACGTACGGTTTGTTTAAATATACTGGATGATGTCATGCTTTCATACCTTTCTAACAACATATGTCACAAACTAGTCTACGTACACATTTACGATATTTCTGAGTATTGTAAACAACTGAGCTGAAGCCAAACTACCAATCAACACACAGACTGAGCTGTAGTTCAGAACCAGACTATTAAAAAGTATAGGCAAAGTCACAGTGTGTACCCAGGCTGCATTTACACTATTTATAATATGACTATTAATTTCAAGAAATCATGATTGTGCCACCTGCTTTCTGCAAAACTGTGGTTGAAGTAACGTGTGATACCAAATACTGCATGTTGCCCATAATCTGTTTAGACTGCTTGGGTGGGACTTGAACTAAAACAACACTGTTTTTCCGAGCTGCAGTTAACCAGAAGGCATTTCTCTGAGTGAGTCTTTGTTCATTATGAAGAAGGCAATGCCAGGTGTGTTTAGATTGGCAGGTTTTAACTTTGGCCTGATGTACATTGGAAAAAATAAAAAATTCAAGACACAAATTTTACACCAAAATAGTTGATCTGCTTTGATCAGAATGAATGTTATTTGAGCTTATTGGTTATACATTAGAACACTTTTTGCATGTGTAAATCCAGCCTTTAGGACATTTAAGCAAAGGGTTAGGGGGAGGGGGAGATTCACTTTACATTAATGGCATTAAGCACTAAGCAAAAACTAGAACACACTTTTACTTTCTGCTCCATGTCTACTTTAGCCAACAGATTACATTTCATGTGGTGTTCCAGATAGCAAAATGCTCCCAATGACACCAAAGCCTTAGTGTCTGATGAAAGAGTTAATTTTAACGTTATGAATACGACCACCTGTTGATTCCTGACCGTGCTGAAACTGAGATGCTCTGTTTGTTCCACTTGTTGGAGCGATGCTGTACTTCACAGTTTGTTTTCACCAACTCATCAAACGTAGGATTCCTCAGCAAACAGGAGCTGGTCAAAGTCTGGCTCTGCTGTGGGATCGCTGCATCTCTTCACCCACTCCCTGCGGCTCTCCACCAGGGCAAGCGCCACCTGGTGGCTGCTCTGGGGATTGCTTTGGGGGTGAGAGGAGAAGTAGTCCCGCACTGCTTTGGTGGCACACGGGGAGAGGCAGTAACGGGCCTCTGATGTGCCTCCTTGTGAATCCACCCCGGACACTTTCAGCCCCGGGTCGCTGGGCAACCTCGCCCGGGTGAAGGTGGCGGCTCGGTCCACAACTTGACGTCCTGGTTCGGACCCGCGGCGCTGATATAGCCGGGCGTTGTGGTCCTGCTCTGTGGATTGAGACTTGGGTCGCTTGAATAGGGACAGTGATGGCCCCCCTTGCTTGTAAAACACAGACGGCGATGGCTGCTTCAGTTCAGTCGCATCACTTTGCGCAGCACACTTCTGGGCGCTGGTATCACTCCAGGGAGTTTTCTGTCTTAAAGTTATCGGAGTCTCTGGGGAATGGAACCAGGCAGATTTGGGGAACTGGAGGTTTCCTGTAGAGTGATAGTGTGAAGGGGGGCTGGAGGAGTCCTGCTTGAGGAGCCCTGCTTTTCCCTTCACATGGCTCCCTCCTGCTCCACCTGCATCTTTGGGAGGTCTACAGGATGTTCTGGGTTTGGTTTGGCTGCCTGAGATCAGGTTTGCAGCTCCTTTCTCACCTGCTTTTCCTTTTTCTGGTTTCCCAGGTGTGAGCGACTTATCAGGCCTTCCCTGGGTGGAGACAAAGGTAGATCACATAAACAACTGTCGGGGAAGTCTTAGTTCTTGAGCTTTGAGAGCTAATGTAGTCCAGAGAATCTAACCTCTAAGGTTCATCTAGTCATCATTCAGGCTTTTCTAACTGCATCTTACAGTCTTTATCCAGTAAGGGGAGCTGGCTCAGGCAAGTTTCTGAGGGAATATTACTTCCATCTGTTACTTGGTCAGCTTTAGGTCTGAGTCAAACACTCCAAAAAGTTTCTTATTACCAATACTCGTAATAATGCAATACAACAGGGATATAACTAAACTGAATTATGGCAAAACTTAACGTGGGCAAAACTGTCGGTACCTTTCCATTAAAGAAAGAAAAACCCACAACAGTCACTGCAATAACTTGAAACGGACACAAGCAGTATCCGTTCATCCAGAGTAATAACAAATATTGAATTACTGAAAATTAACTAATGAATTGTGGTTCAACAGAGTAAAAAAAAAAAAACTTCATAAAAATAAAATAACTTCAGTCAAGTGATTTCTGTAACTCAATGAGGCTTCTGCACCTCTCCACAGGTATTTTGGCCCAATCCTCATGAACAAACCACTCCAGCGATCTCAGGTTTGAAGAGTGCACGTTAAACTTTAGTCACAGGAACGTCAAGCTTCGTGGAGTTTTATAGCCTTTAACCACAATTCAAAAGTGGTCCACACATCAGGGGTGTCAGTGGTGTTCGGATAAAGTTCATCAGAGGATAAAGTCTAGGCTAGGTGAGGGGTTAGCCAAATAAATGTTCCAGCTATCTGGCACCAGAAATACTAATTTGTCTCATTCATGTTACCAGTGTTACACAGCACTTCACTTTTGCATTAAGCTGCCACCTGTCACACAAAACAGCTCCCCCAAAAAAGGTTTGGTGTTTTGGACAAAGTGAATGGTTGCCTGTAGGTCAGGGGTGTGAGACGTTTACACGGTGGGCCACATACAGCCCGCTTTGATCTTAAGTGGGCCGGACAACTGAAACGCTGCTTTCTGTCACTGTAAGTCACATATTTAACTGTTTTTCTACGCGATGAAGAAAAAGCTGCTGTGAGAAAGAAAGAGACCTGTCAGCACGACAAATTGGACTTACATTGTAAGAATTAAATGTGTAGAATTACAGAAAAGGTTCTCTTAGCTGATCGCCCAGACTGTCCAGTTTTTTGTCTTGTTATTTTTTAACTGTAGTCATAAAAAAACAAATTTCTTTAGTAGAAGGTGAAAAACAGAAACTTTTCTGTCATTTAATTGTTTATTGCTTAATGACTTTGTGTCGTATGAATGTTCATAAATTATAAGTCCAAAATTTCTGCTTGTGCTTGCTTGTGGTGTGCCATGGCTCTGCGCTACATGCAGACATTTCTGCATCTCTGCCATTCAAAGACACTTTGTATATAGTTTATTTTTAAATAACATTCAATACTGAACTGTACATTTTCAAGGAAGCAATTTTGTATTCAGTGTTTTTATAAAAGCCTTATTTTTATGCATTTACTAGGGAGAACACATATGAGGTTTTCCATTGTGGAGGACAAAAGGTTTGAAACTTGTCCAGACCTTAAAGCGCCTAATTGTTTGACACTCCTACTGTAGGGTTGTCAGAGCAAATAACTAAACTGCTAGTGCTGCTAGTGGTAAGCATATACTTGGCTTTGGTTCTCTGGATCGAAACTTCAATTCCATTCAATTTAATTTTATTTATACAGCGCCAAATCACAACAACAGTCGCCTCAAGGTGCTTTATATTGTAAGGTAGACCCTACAATAATGCAACAGAGAAAAACCCAACAATCATATGACCCCCAATGAGCAAGCACTTAGGCGACAGTGGGAAGGAAAAACTCCCTTTTAACAGGAAGAAATGTCCGGCAGAACCAGGCTCAGGGAGGGGCGGAGCCATCATCTGCGACCGGTCGGGGTGAGAGAAGGAAGACAGAATAAAAGACATGAAACTTGAAATGAGGATCCATTTTTTGAAGTGTTACCTTCTTTAGTCACAACTTTCTACAGGCAAACAGTCCACACAGCAGAACTAAAGTCAAAATACTTGCGATTGCCATGTTTCACAGCTCACTAACAGCATCTGATTGCTCGACTAGTTGATACTGCCCTCTGGTGGTGTGTTTTAGATCTTTTTTCCTCAAGAAACATTCCTAATTAGAGGCCACATTTCAAATGAGAGAGAGAGATCTTAATGATTTGCCTGGATACATTTAAAAGTGCAAAGTACAGCCGGAACTTCATTCACTACTGCTTCAACAAACTATGTTTAAAAAAAAACAAAAACAACTTATGTTAAACTATGTTTAATGTCCAGAAAGATTTTTAGGACATTAAATCACACGAGTTGATTCTTCAAATTTTTTGATTGCATAAATTAATTTTGAAATTCTGGTAGGAAAGGAGGGGTGTGTGACTTGAAAGATCTATGGGGGAACACAAAGGTTCCCTGGTCAGCTACTGGAACAGGATAAGGAACTGTAATCCACTGGAAGAGGTCAAATGTCACTGACCAAAAGCAATTCAAACCAAAGCCATATGATTGAACACAACATTTAAATGGGACTGCATTTAAATGTTTTATTTAATAATATAATATAATATGGGATGAAAATGTGGATTTGAATGATTTTGCCCCCTAACTGCTGTTTTACATAAAAACATCACTTATCACTGTTTCACTTACTGCAGTCTTGTCCTCTTCTTGCTTCTCCAAGTTGTCTTGTTGGGTGAGTGAAAGTCTTCGGTCTTTCTTCAGCCATGAATTTGGGTGGAGACCCCTACAGCCCATTAATGTCCCCCAGCTGACGGGTTCTTTGGGTGGGGAATTTTTGGGGCAAATCTCCTGCTCTGCATGTTCACTGGAGGCCAGTACAGAGCTGATGGTGAGGGGTGTAGAAGTGACAGCGGTGGAAAGAGATCCAGAGGAGGAGTTAGATGGCAGATACGTCTTTTTTGGGTAAAGGCCCCTTCTGGTTGCCCAGGTCTGGTCACCACTTAGGGAGTCTAGAGAATCAGGGGAGGAGCGGGTTGGTGCAGGGGAGGTGGGGGTGGATGAGAGGCTGGAGGAGCTGGCTTCCAACCCAGACTCACCTCCATACCTCCTATTTTGAACTCTAGAGTGCATTCTGGTGACTGTGTGGTTGCTAGGCTCCTTGGAAAGCTCTTCCTCACCGTCTTCATCCTCACCAGTGACACCATCTGTGCTAGCTGATGCGCATGGCCGAAACTTGGCCACATACGCTATAGCTGGCTCTGAACGCCGGCGCTGCATGTGCCGACCCTCTAGGGACAGCGACTCCAGGGTGGAAGAGGTGTCCACAATTGGTGCATCCTGCCTGGGGCTGGAGAGGTCTAGTTCCTGTCTTCTGTGTCTTCCCAGTGGATTGAGACGTGTTTCTGGTGCAGTATCCTGGTCGTAATCACTGAATGTGAGGATGGAGTCCAAGCTGCCTTGTAGGGGTTTAGGCTGGAGGCACCTTCTGTTGCAAAGGCCTGGTGAGCCACCACTGCTGTTGTCTAACTCATTCTCGAGACTGTCATAGGATGAATCGGTCAGAGGGTAAATCCAGGATTCTGATAATCCCCAGGAAAATTATGGATAATTGGATAAGAAGAAGAAAAGAGAAGGAGGACACACTATAAAAGATGTACGTAGGTGGGTGGAAAACAAGAAGCACAAACAATATTGTTAAATACTCTATGCAGTGATGTTTTTGTTTTCTGAGACCTTTATAGAAACCACAAAGTCCTTTGTTCTTGCTCTTTGACTGTCTGTGAAGACATTTGTTCACCTTTATCTTAATTCACCTTAATTTACCAAATCTGTACTTGCACTCCTCAGTGAAACTGGAATATACTTCTCGAAACTGAACAGAACTTTGTGAGAGCCACAGAGGGAGGAGAGTAATAATTGCTGAATATAAGACAGAGAGATACAATGTTACTAGCCTAACTTAAAACCTTTGTGAGCCTCTCACAAAAGCATCTTCATGTTGTTATTCAACAGTGCGCACACAGAGGTTAGCAACATCACAAAGCACTTCCATGTACTTTGTACAAAAATCTTTAGTATTTGATCATAAAATAAATAACATTACACGCCGAAACAGCTTTTAAAATACAGCTGTTAATGGAATTCGGATTAAAAGTGCTAGATAATGCTACAATACATTGTTCAGGTATCACTGAATGGGGTTTTTCAGAATCTTTTCTTTGACTTTAATAAATACCTGTAGACTCACATGGCATGCAGGAAAACCAACACAAGAGCACTGTGTGCTGACAGGTGTGCTCTTAAACACAGATTTCAGGTTTATATTAGCAGACTCATTTGTAATGAAGTAACTCTTCTTTGAATAAATATTTTGGTCTACCTGATCTAGTTTGGGCAAGCAAGGCAATCAGTGCTTGTCCAGTGAAATCTAAAAATAGACCTCAATTAAAAAGTACTAAGTAAAGGCAGTTTCTCTCCTTTCTTCTCAAACAGAACTATGCTTTGTTCTCAGGATGTTTGCATCTATCCTTTGAAATACTGTCATCTTGTGGCCACAATTAGTTATAGTCTTTTGAACATAGCACATCCCTCTTAGCAGTAACTTGATGATTGTCTGTAGCTGATTCATTTAGTGGACATCTGTAAATTGTAGCTACATCAAAATAACCTGGTTTACACTCCCTTAAATGGGCTCGGCACTCCTTCTTTAAATATTTATACCATGTCTATGTCATGAAGAACTTGTATGAGTATACAATGCATAAATGTATCAATTCAAATGCTATTAGACACACTTCATCCGTCAAATAATAGCACTCTTACCAATTAAGACTGTAGACATTTTAAACAAGCATTCAAGCATTCAGTGGCAACACAATGATTCAGGGTGATGAATTAGACATAAAGATAACAGAAAGTTAATTAAAGGCTCTCCAACTTGTGAGAGTTTAGCCTTGAGCAAACATTTGTCTCATTTGTTTGGGTACCTGTTCCCATCTCCTCACTGTTGAGTCTCTGTGGAGGCCCTCCGAACAGGGAGGAGGGATGCTCTCTGAGAATCTCCTGACAGTGTTCAATCATGAACTTCACCAACTCACAAACCTACAGGAAGAGAAAAGTGGATACTAAGCCAGTGTAGTAACATAGGTTGGAATGCCAGTTTTTCAAGGCTGCGTGAAAGCACTTTAAGCATTTACAGTAAGCCAATTATCTGAGCAGCTACTTGATGTTACAAAACTTCATACTATGTGGAACATTTCTCAGACTTTGCTCCGTTCCCGTCCCAAAAACAAGAAGTCAAACTGGTCAGAAATGAGAGCTTTCAGCCTCTATGAAGCAGACATTCCAGTAAGAAAACCTTGAAGGTGTTTAGTGTTACGCTGCTCTGACTAACACAAAAACAACTTTCAGTTGACTGTTTAATCAGCTTAATACGTTCTGTAACTCAACATATATAGACTTGAACGTGGGTTCATTTATCCTAGTCTCCATTAATAAGATTTTTTCCCCCAGACCAGCAGATCTCAGCCTGAAGTGGCAACGTCTCTGCTCTTTGTCACTGTTTTTGTTGTCTGCGGGTAAAAGTAATGTTTTCCTTGTCAGTGAACTGTGAAGCTGCTCAGACTGATTTATTTAATTATGTTGCACTGATCCTACGAGTCAAAGTCATCATAGGAGTTACAAACTCTGTCTGAGGTTTGGGTCAATTTGCAAAGCTGTTAAATTGATATTTCACCTTAGAGAAATATTTTTTGAGCAGGTCTTTGAGGAGGGATTCAGTATGGCACAATTGCATTCATTTAGCAAAACTTTGCTAAGAAAAATTCTGATGTGATGCTGTTGATCTTCCACACTCACCTTCTTGGTTCCTTCTCCCTCCACCTCAGGGCTACACGGCACTCCAGGTGGCCAGAGCATGCTGGGAGCAATGCACACTGACAGATTAAAAGTAGTCATTTGGTTCTCCTGGGCGTTGCCTTGGATACCGTGAAGAACAGCCAGCAGGTAGCGTAGCAGGAGTGCGTTCTCTTTGGGCAGCCGGCAAATCATCCTTCAGGGAGACAAAACAGCGATTGTGCAAAATGTGTTTTAGCTCCTGCGATTAATGTTCAAGCAGTACAGAGCATGTTGTATGTTACCTCTGTACATCTTGCACCTGCTCCTCCTCCTCCTCCTCTTCTTCCAGCACCTCCATCCAGTCTTCATGGAGCTCACAGCTCAACAAGCTGCCCGGGATGCTGCGCAGGAAATCCTGAAGACAAGCATGCAGCAACAGTAAAAGAAGAAAGAAGATATCAATCGTGAAAGGAACTATTTTTTTTTCCACATAAGAAACCCTTTTCAGAAAGGAATATACAACATTGTTGGTTCATTATGTTTTGCTCCTCCCTGATCCTGGTTGTGCCGGAGTTTCTTCCTGTTAAGATGGAGTTTTTCCTTCCCACTGTCACCAAGTGGCTCTCATATGGGGTCCTATGATTGTTGGGGTTTTCTCTTTATTATTGTCGGGTCTTTACAACATAAAGCATCTTAAGTTGACTGTTGTGATTTGGCACTAACGAGCTCAAGCCTTTATAACATTACATAATCATACATTCTGATTACAGTTCTGAAGAGTTCATACAGTTCATACATCCAATCCACGACAACCTGTTTCTCAACCGAATAATTGGGTTATTTTAGATCAAAAAGAGGACTGATCTGAAGTGTCAAACTTGGATCTCCAAGGGCCAAAACCATGCACTCTGAATATACTTAGAAGGAGTTTGCCACACACCAAACTCACAGCAACCAGTTTCAAAACCCTTTAAAAAAAAAGAAAAAAAAAGGGCCATTTAAGAAAATCACAATACATCCTGATGCAAAAAAAATAATGAAATTTTATTCTGATCTTGTGGATACATATCTACCTGTATCATCCTAAACCAGGGGTCTCAAACTCCAGTCCTTGAGGGCCGGTGTCCTGCAACTTTTCCATGTGTCCCTGTTGCAAAAACACCTGAATACAATTAGTAGGTCATTAGCAAGACTCTATAGAACCTGGCTGCATGCTGAGGTGGCAGTTCAGCCATTTGATTCATGTTACGGCAGCTCATAAGTGAATGAACATGGTGCAGTAAAAGTACTTTTAGAAGTACATTTTTCCAAACACTTATATTAACTTACATTTACTTGAGTAGGGTTAGGGTTTGCCACTTCAGCATGCAGTCAACTTCTATACTCTTGCTAATGACCTACTAATTTTATTCAGGTGTGTAGCAACAGGGACACATGGAAAAGTTTCAGGACACCGGCCCTGTGATGAATCTAACTGCACATTCAAATTAAACTTGTCTTCACATCTCTATCAGTTGAGATGTGAATACGTGATGGGGTAATAGAAACGTGGCTACTGTGCTGTAGTTGAGTTTCTCCTTTCAGTTTAGATACTTTTTGAGTTTTTCTTTCGTGCTAAATGGAGTTGAATTGAAACCATCACTATCGACTGCTTTGTTGTCAAGCTGTGTAAGCTAGCCTGTTAGCTTGTAGTCTCTGTGGAGATGACGCAGGCTACACGAGCACCGGTTGTATAGATGTAGGTAAGAACCTACAGGTGGTTTAGGGCAGCGGTCCCCAACCTTTTTTACCTCACGGACCGGTTTATGCCCGAGAATATTTTCACGGACCGGCCTTTAAGGTGTCGCCGATAAATACAACAAAATAAAACAAGTACCGGTACCGAAAAAAAGAAGATTTATTCATAACACACGTGAAAAGACCCAGGAAAACCGAGTTAACGATAAAAACGATAACAAAATAACACTGAAAACTGATAAAAACCCTGAAAACCATACATTTCACACCTGAGCCTCCACTCTCGCGGCCCGGTACCAAACGACTCACGGACTGGTACCGGTCCGAGGACCGGGGGTTGGGGACCGCTGGTTTAGGGCATTCTGCAAATTAATCATCCTTTAGTGAGTTGAGCGCCTTAGGAAACAAATCCACATTGTAATCTTGTGTGTGCCCGTTGGCTCATGTGACAATGTATTCAGTCCTGTGCTATGTTGTTGTTGCAACAGATAAATATTCCCAATTCTGAAATTGTGCAACAGCACAACAGTGAAAAACACATTCAGATTAATTGATGGTAGTGCATGTATGAAATGGAGCGTTTGTTCCTGAACCCAGTAGGTTCTGGTTGGTCTGTTTAAGTGGGAGTAAAAAAGTCCTCTTACATAAACTGACAATAGCCTGGCAAGAAATTATTCAGTGTTAATTGGAAATAACACTGAATGTGCTGCTGTGTGAAGACGTTGTCGAGTTTAAGCACTCATGCACAGAGGCTCTGTTATCCCTCCAGATTAAACAAGATTATAGTCCAGATTATATTAACAAGCGTACTATGCTCCTCTGCTATGAACAGGCTGTCCTGCAGCTGCGTACACTACAGAGATGCAGGAGAAGCTGATTAATGCTGTGTTAACAGATGTGGGTAAGTAAGCGTCAGAGATTCATGCACACAAAGAGCACACCATGGTGCTGTAAACCAATCTCCCACCTTAAAGACTCCAGCTATGATGAAGATGTGGTCTCGCGCCAGAGGAAGCTGAGATTCTCCAGCATCCAGAGCATCCCGCAGCTCCCTGACAGCTCGGGCGCCTGCCGGCCGACGGAAAATCCCACGCGTCCACGAACCCTCATGGTAGAGAAACGTCAACATGTCCTGTGAGAGAGAAGAGAAAAAATTGGAGAGGGCATCCTTTTTATTTCTTTAAAGGTACAGTGTGTAAAATCTCACCACTAGATGTCAGTAAATTGCAGATTGCAGTCAGCTGTTATTTCTCCCTTCCGAATTCAAGTGCATAATCCAGCCAGCCTGGTTGTTGTGGGACAAACAAGTCAGGCCCTGGTTCTCTAGTGAATGTACGGTATAAGTCCATCGTTTGCCCCAGCTATCAATATGCTGGTGTTCATTTCTATTCACTCTGAAGGAAGGTGCAGAACTTCGTAAAAGGAGTGCAGCCAATCCTTAAAAGTAAGCTCTGTGTAAGGAAAATAACAAACTTTATTGCACAAATCAAGTCCAAGGAATTGTCTTTAGACCTCTGAGACAGAATCAAGCCACAAATCTGGGGAAGTTCCCAATAAGCACAGTGGTCCCATCATCCATAAATGGAAGAAGTTTAGAATCAGCAAGACTCTTCTTAGATCTGGCCACTCTGAGAGATAAGGGTAGTAAAGCCTTAGTCAGGGAGGTGACCAAGAACTCGATGGTAACTCTGACAAAGCTCCAGCTCTGTGGAGAGAGGAGACCCGTCCAGGACAACAACCACTTCGGCGAGATGGAAGCACGTGACAGCCGACCAGAGTTTGCCAAAAGGCACCTGAAGGACTCTCAAACTATGAAAAACCAAATTCTCTGGTCTGATGAAGCAAGGATTGAACTCTTTAACCTGAATGCCAAGTGTCATGTCTGGAGGAAACCAGGCACTGCCCATCACCTGACCAATACCATCCCTAAAGTGAAGCACGGTGGTTTCAGTAACATGCTGTGGGAATGTTTTATAGCAGCAGGGTCAAGGCAAAGATGAATGCAGCAATGCACAGAGACATTCTGGATGATAACCTGCTTCAGAAAACCAGAGCACTCTGGACCTTGCACTGGGGAAAAGCTCCATCTTACAACAGGACAGCAACCTAAGCACACAGCCAATATAACAAAGGAGTGGCTTTGGGACCACTCTGTGAATGTCCTTGAGCGCCCGGCCAGAGCTCAGACTTGAATCCAATTGAACAACTCTGGAGAGCTCTGAAAATAGCTGTGTACTGACACTACCCATCCAACCTGATGGAGCTTGAGAGGTTCTGCAAAGAAGAATGGGAAAACTGCCCAAAAATAAGTGTGCCAAGATTGTAGCAACAGGTTAAGATTTCAGGTTTATATTTACATTCATGCTGATCTGTAAGATGTCAATAAAAACTTCCAGGACCCAAATGAAATGTGTGCTTTCTGTCACTCAGTGTGAACGCTCACCATGACTGGCTTTGGCAGAGTGTCCCCTGCACAAACGGAGCTGAGTGGCTGGCCGAACAAACAGCCTCGCGCAGTGCTGAGGGACAGCTCATTCAGGTTCGAGGAGGAGCCTCGCCAGAAGGCCCAGGCGATAAGCGAGCGCCTCCTTTTGAATGGCTTCCCAGAGAAATCTAAAGAGATGACAGCAGCCCAGAAAGCTGAAATTATAATGCTCTAATTTTTATTTTGAATTTCTTTGACACAGAATGGATGATTTTACCTGCGTGCTGTTGTGGTGGCTCAACAGGTCGAGGCTTGAGGATGAACTGAAACTGCTTGTACACCTGCAGCTGCTCCGCCTTCAGTCTGTCTGCAGGTGGAGCAGCAGCATCCCTGCCTCCTCCCTGAGAGTATCTCACATGACTCATGTGGATGCTGAAGGGAAACTCATGACCTAAGAGAGAGAGAAGAAGAGACAATAGTGCTGCCTGAAGGCTCAGTGTTGTTGCTATAAAACAAGATCACATTATGAGTGAGCACACACTCTCTCTGGAGCTACATCACACTCGTCTCCAGGGATGAAAGGTACTAGTGTGCCTAAAAAAACCCATCTCACCCCTGTGTCATGCCCATGAAGATCAAAAGAAAGAGAATCACACAGCTGGTTCAGGAAACAAACTAAATACAGAAAAACAACTGACAGTCTGTTCAACTAGTGTGCCCCAAGCTCACCTACCAATTAGAGGATAAGGGGCGTTGTCCCTTTTGGAGAGGACCCACAGCTGGAAGTCTTTGACATTTCCCTAAAAAAAGAAAATAAAAATAAAAATGAAGAGTCAAGGAGTCAGGAAAACAAAATACACAAAGCAGTCCTGAGAGAAAACCACAGCAGGCAGAGCAGAAATGTGACAAAGGATTGTATTCTTTTTGACTTTTCACATGCTGTTTGTGTTCACACAACCGTGGGGTAAGTAAGTAAACACTACTGAGCTTCACTGGCTTTTTGCAAGGTCGGGCACGGTCTCTTTCATCAGATGGCCAAAGTGAGTATGATAAAATAAGTAAAGAGCCACACACTGGACATTTGAATTGAAACATGACAACTTAATAATAATCAGAGGCGCGGTGCTGTGTATTAAGGTAAAAGAACACCGCTGATACTCAACTAAAAACAAGCACATGGCTAAACGTTGGATTGACTTTATGAATAAATAGTGTTTTTGGATTATTACTCACGATGATGCCAAACTGCTGCAGGGCCAGGCGGATCACCTCATTGGTGGAATCTGAGTTGCTGACTGGGATCGTTTTGGTCTAATTACAGGAAAAGCAGCACAGAAACACAGGAGATACTGATGAGGAGGACGAACACAGCATCACACTGCACTGCGAGTTGTAACAACACCCTACAGTTCTACCAGTATACACAAATAAACCAGCTGTAGGCCCAACAGTATAAGACTTACAAGAGCAAATGTATTGATTCCTTTCCCGTACACCCTCACAGGGATGGTTTTCGGTTCTTCTATCTCTTTTTCTTCTTTTATACGACTGGAGAGGAAATAGTACCTGTAAGAATAACTCTTTCTCTAACGCACACAGTAAATACGATACTTTGTTGACACATGAAGGAAGTGTACCTCTTAAGGAGGGCGAGCCATTTCTCCTTCTGTTCTGCTGAGCTGAAGAGAAGCACAAACATCAAAAGAGCATCATGCATCACTACAGTCTATGTGTGTGTGTTCATGTGCGTCAATGAGTCGGTCATAATACTAACTGTTTTGTTTTTTTAAGTACAGCAACTTGCAGCATTCTGTAGAATTTCAGGTTGTAGGGTGTATTTCAAAAGGAAATCCCTCCAAGGAAGCAAATTGTTCATGCAGGTCACAAAGTCAAGCTTAGCTAGAATCTCAGCCTACCAGATCAGCTGATCTCAGTCCCAGCCCTTTTGTACATCCACTTCGCGCAGGTAGGGTGTGATATTTAATTGCTTTAGTCTGCACACAGTTGCCGCAGATCTGCAAACCACTTTGCAACCCACTTTCACCCCAGAGCGTCTGATCTAAGTATCTGTTCTGTGGGTCTTGCTGATGCTCATGCCACGTGCAAAATGTACAAACTACTGCAGACGGCATTACTACTTAATCCATGACCATAAAACTTTTACAGCCACAGTACACCCTCTGCTTCACAATCTGTCGCTAACGTTCTCAACAACCACTTCTATGCCTGTCGTTAAGGCTCAGGTAGCTGCTGCAGTATTCTCCTGAACGATAGGTGTCGCTACACAGACAATACCAACACATAACCGCTGATATAGGAAAAGAGGGAATCCAAACTGGAAGCCAAGACATCGCAGAGTGCAGAAATAAGACCTAAACTGCGGCCCAGCAGTTGTGACGTCAAATTTGTCGCACAGCTCCAGGTGACAAGGGGTCAGCGGTGAGCATAAAAAACAGCCTTAGTCTTCCTTCAGTGATTCCTGCAATGACTTCAGGCAACGTGGTGTTACTTCTCTTGACAACATCAAGATGATGTCAAAACATAAAGGTGTTACCCTGTTTCTCTGTGCTAATGGGTTCTTCCGAGATTTCCTGGAGCAAAGCAACACTACAAAACATAGTCATTTAAACCCCACACCCCAAATTCTACAGATTCAAGTAAGTCCAAGACATTTTGACTAACCCTGCTAACAAACAGAAGAACAAAGAAAAAGTTTCACATATCTAACAGAAATTTTACTTGCCCTTTGGTTCTGTCCTAACCAAGCTGACATGATTCAGGGTGCATCAAATCCTGCTTTGTGGCTCAATCAGAGCCTCTCGGCCTATATTCTTACTCTGCTGTTCAAACTTCATCAGCTCCCTGGACATAGATAACATCGCCTGGCAACTGTGGCAAAGATCAGCATGTCTCTCTCTTCCATGACATGTGGAAGCTCAAAACAAACAGAACGCTAACGGCAAAAAAAGTCTCTTCTTCCACTATTCAAATGTTTAAATTGACGCTTTATATATATCTCATGAACCTCAGTTCACAATGAAATATTTTTACTTCTTATCATAAAAGCAGGAATCAGAACTTCCTTTTGAAAACGATGGATAGGAACAAGGCCTGATGTGTTAATGGTTGTGTGGTAGGACGTCACTGAGCTCTTATGCCTCATCCTGTCTGTTTTCTGTTCCTTTGGCATTTAAGGTCAAGTTTACAGCATCAGCAGCATATTTTCTGTGGAAACATAAACACCTTCACAGCTGCTGACGTGAGGCAGCGTCAGCGTGAACAAAGTTTGTACAAATGTCGTTTCTGGGTCAACCACATCAGAATGAGCCCATGTTAAGGACTTCTAAACACCTTGGTATAGAAAAATGTGTTAAAATAAGTACAATTCACCACCGTGTGTGTGAATATTTGTGTCCGTATGAGTGCAGCATGTGTGCAGTACTCCTGTGCATCTTTGTGTGTGATACCTAAAGGTAGCGACACAGTTGCAGGTGGGCCAACCCATTACAAAGCTCCTCTCTGGGTTTGTGCTGCCCTCACACACCTCGTCCATGCAGCCTGCTGTCCACATCTCACACACACGCACCTGGGCTTTCTGCTTGAAGTGGTTGGCTGACCTAGGAACAGAACACACACACACACCTTACACTCAAACCTTACACCCAGGCATTAACCTAATTACCGTGTGAAGGACAGGAAGAGCAGCCAAAATGTTCCTAATCTGCTTCACATAAAGAGAAGAATACACATACACACACACATGTTGGGTATTCATATCTTGTGGGGACATCTAATTAACATAATGCTTTCCCTAGCCCCTTAGCCAAAGCCTAACCCTTACCCTAAACCTAACATTTTGAGTCTCAAAAATGCCTTCAAACTTGTGGGGACTGGGATTTTGGTCCCCATAAGGGCTGTTGGTCCACAAGTATAGTAAACCTCCAATTTCTGGTCCCCACAAAGATATGAATACACACTCACACACACACACGCAAGCACACACACACTTGTGCTTACTTAGCTTTGGCAATCACCAAAATGTCAGTAAAGAGGAAGAGGTGTCTGTCCTGAGTCTGCATCCCCGTCTTTAACTGAGCATGTCCTTGGAGAAGAAACGACCTATCAGAACCAGTCAGGAAGGATTGGATCAGCGGACACGTCTCTGGACAAATGGGAACCAGGAAGCTTTCTCTGGAACATGAATAAATGGAACAAATTAACCTCAATACACTGTGACAATTTATGATACATCTCTTTCACTTAACCAATGGGGTTCTCTATGAGTTTGGTGGTTTTTCCAGCAGCCCTTCACAGTAAAAGCTTTGGCTCTGTTTAAACTAGAAGAACAGTAGCTTCTTCCTGCTCTGCTGCTATTCCAGCCAATAATATTAAATATTATGTGTTAATTGTCTGCTGTGGTTCAAAAGCGTGCAGTTTAGGTAATTACAGCAATGGCCAGGACCATCGGCAGTACATCAAAGATCACAAGCAAGCGATGGCCTTCAAGGACAAGCTGCTCAGTTACATGGCAGGCCCTCCCCAAATCACTTTACTCTATAAGTTTTACTCGATAAGAGTTGAAAGTAGCAATTGAACTAATAAACTCATCAAGGCAGTGCTGAGTTTAGAGATGATATCGTCCTTGGGGAAGATACTAAACCTCAAGCTGCCTTGAATGCATCACAGTGTGAGCGTGTGTGAAGGTTCTATAGGCAAAATAGAAGTGCTTAGCTGAAGTAGAGAAGCATTGTATAAGTTTCAATCCATTTACCAAGGGTAGAAATCCAAAGAAAAATAAAGAACACCAATTACAACAGTGAAATTCTCTCCATTTATGTCTTCTCACATTTAGTAATTTAATATAACTAAAGATCTTTACAAACAGAGCATATTTAAGCACTTTCACAAAGTGCTAACAAACTTATGTAGTAGCACTGTACTGTAATACTTTTGAACGATAACATTCAGAGTTCATATGTAGGTTTATAGCATTTTTGAAAGTTGAAATGATCTCAGCATATCAGTGAGTTATACTATCAGATGATAACACAGCATTAATTTACATGATGTTCTAAGTCACCTGTTAATCTTTCGAGGTACTCTCACAATAGTGTCACACTGTAGGACCCTACATGCTTCTTTTATATACAGTCTATCACTGCGATCCCATATAGAGTCCAAAAGTAATTAATGTTTGCTTTTATTCCCTTTTGAAATTAAATGTTATTTTTTTTATCTGATGGGAAAGGGAGTAGGAACCATTAATCGTACTTGTTATTAATCTCTGGCTCTCTTCCACAGCGTGTCTTTTATCCTGTCTTTGTTATCTCACCACAACCGGTTGCAGCAGATGGCCCCGCCCCTCCCTGAGCCTGGTTCTGCCAGAGGTTTCCTCCTGTTAAAAAGGAGTTTTTCCTTCCCACTGTCGCTAAAGTGCTAGCTCATAGGAGGTCACATGATTGTTGGGTTTGTCCTCTGTATGTATTATTATAGGGTCTACCTTACAATAAAAAGCACCTTGGGGTGACTGTTGTTGTGATTTGGCGCTGTATAAATAAAACTGAATTGAATAGAATATAAATATTGTACCTGAGACAAAAGAGCAAACAGCCTTCACCTGAAAGCTTCATGTCCCAGCAATGTTCTACTACAATAATTACTTTGATATGACCTGTGCTACCACTTCTTATTTAATAGAGTAACTTGTTTTTGAAGCAGCGTGACTCACTTATAATGCTAAGCAGCAGCTAACTCATTGGTCGAAACTTTTCTGTCTTGCAAGAAGATATTTGGAGGTTTACAACATTAGTTTATCTCAAAGCATCTTTGGTGATGATGTCCCTGTAGGTAATAAAAAAGAGTCAGCCTCTGCCTCTTAGGCCGAGAGGTTAGTCTCTCTGTTATTAGATTATTCACTTCAGATCTCTGTCTCTTTCTGGCATCCTTAATCACCCAACACAAGACAGCCTGCAAGTACATCAAAGCACTCTCCCTTATGTAAAGTTCACGGGAGTCACTGGTGAGTAGGGTGCGAGTTAAAGCTAAAGCTAAACAGTATTTGCATGCTTACAGTGAAGTACTCTGGAAGCCTGAGAAGAACTTTTTTAAAGTTTTATTGGTGAAATTTTTGTTTTTCCCTCACTGGTCTAGCCCTCTATTTATATAAAATTTGATTATTCACTTAGATAGTAGAAGATGAATAACATTCTCATGTCATAATGGTAAATATGATGGACAACAAAGGGTTAACAGTTAACATAACACCTGTAAAAAACAGCAATAATATGTATCCTGGATTGGTTTGAATGTAACTAAATCCAGTGGTGGAAGAAGTTTGGAGATCTGTTACTTAAAAGCACACATGACATAATAATAAAAGAAAAATGCTTATCACAATTACCCAGAGCTCCTAATAGTTATCATCTTTATCCAATATTTCAAACAAGGAACTCAACAAAATGCATTAAAATGATTATAAAAAGTCAACGGAAGAACAGTGACTTACTTGAAAATACTAATTAGTTACTAATTACTGATCACTTTTCCAAGAAAGTAATCTCATTACTTTACTGATTGCTTATTTTCAAAAGTAATTCGTTACTTAGTTACTTTTAAAAAACATGATACACAACCTGAATATGTAATAAAGTTATGGACCTTTCACCCCAGTTCTATTTTTTCTGCATAATCCATCATATAAAATTGAATCAAATGAAAAAGTCTCTTTTTAAAACTTGTTTTATTAGTTTTAATCTTTTAACTTTATGCACATTACATCAAGCAAACATTAAATTATATGCAACTGTCTCTGACTTGAAGAAATTTGTTTAACATTTAAACCTATTTTCTGCACATTCCAGCACATAAAATATTTTTTTTGTAACGCAGTGCTTACGAGAAGGTAACAGTAATCTAATTACGTTTTGCAATAGTAATCCCTTACTCGTTACTTGAAAAGTAATGCGTTACTGTAATCTGATTACTTTTCTTCTGCTATTTTCACAATATAAATTCCGATTCATATTAACTACTAATTAATTCTCAGTCATCTCACTTATACCTTTAATTGTTTCACATTTTATATGAAGCATTACTCAGTTCATATTAAGTGAAAAAAAAAAATAGGATGGAGACAAAAGTAGGTAGGTAATATAAGTTAGGAACATGAACCCTAATTAGTGAAAATGGTATTCATGTTACCCACCACACTTGTAACACACTTGACAAGTATTTAATATTCCTAAAATGTATTTGAGTAAAAACAGAGTTACACGATGAGATAAGTCATAAACAGTCATGTACTTAAGATGTTTTCTAGCCCCTGCTGCTGTATAAAGGAAGTGGATACCAGAATTAAAGAGCCCATTAAACTGCTTTACTACTGTGTGGCCCACTGCACACGTGCAGTGTTTCTAGTATGCACTTCCAAAAGACCATTTGCTTCATAAAACTTAATAATTTTTTCCAGGCCTTGGAAAGGTTTTATACACCCACACTGAATGCAATTATGTGCAAATCATTTAATCTACACTTAAAGTTCTGAAGCCCACTGTAAGTGGGTTTGTTGTTACACCACAAATGCATGTTAAAGCTCTGCAATTTAAAGACAAAAAGGATTTTATTTCCTCTCTTTCCTAACGCAAATTGTTATTTGAACAATTTGAAAAAAGGCTGAATGGTGCTGCTATCTCTCTTCATACACCTGTGCCAGCATCTCAGAAGTCCACTAATTAATCCTATTGTTCCAATGGGAACAAGAGTCTAGGTAGTAAAGGCACCCCGCCAAAAATCAGTCCTGTACCTTAAGTCCTGATAAACCTTAAATTCTTGAGTTTTTGTAAGGACCAAACAAGCAAAACATAATGTGTTAATTAGTGGGTTTCAGGACTGCTTTGAGCCTATTTGCGCTTTACCCTTTTTCCAGTCTTTATTTCATGCCAAGCAACCCTATGAGTAACTTAGAAATGGCATCATCACCAGCAGAGCAGCTCCACACCTACTGTGTACATTATTTACACACTCAGCGCTGTCTGCAGCACATTTAGTAGAGTAGTATCACAGCTACTCTGACACAGTGGAGTCAGGTGGTGTCTTCATGGTAACTTGCCGACTAGTTTTATAAAATTCTTTGTTGAAAATCAAATAAATAACCCCGTCATCTTCTCTTTTTATCTTTATTTATTATCACACAACATACCATATGAGCTCATACGTTGGTATCTGAATTGACCCACCTACTCTGCAGTTGGTGATTCTAAATTGGATATTGATGTGAGATGGATAAAGTGTATAAAGAAGTGTATGAATAAATGTTTACATGTGGTTTGTCTAAAGGTGCTTTGAGTGGTCACTGGAAATGTGCTATAGAAATGCCAGTCCCTATAAATGTATGTGCTAAAATGTAGAGCTACAGTTGCTTTATAGTTTGCTCACCAAGGGCATGAATGTCATGACAATTTTGGCCTTTTAATCATTTCTTTAAACGGTTCCTGTTGAAGAGTGGACTGATTGTACAGCATACATATTTAATGATTTGTCAAAACTTTGCAAAAGTCTGGGAGAAGTCCCAAACTGTCATCCTCAGAGAGAGGAAGGGAGGAAATTGGTTAAGATTGGTTAAGATCAGGGGTCCCCAACTCCAGGCCTCGAGGGGCGGTGTCCTGCAGGTTTTAGATCTCACCCTGCGTCTACACACCTGAATCAAATGATTAGTTCATTACCAGGCCTCTGGAGAACTTCAAGACATGTTGAGGAGATAATTTAGCCATTTGAATCAGCTGTGTTGGATCACGGACACATCTAAAAACTGCAGGACACCGGCCCTCGAGGCCTGGAGTTGGGGACCCCTGGTTAAGATGTTCAGCAACAACCCATGAACTACCAAGGCTTAAGCCTGCCATGAACTGGAAACTGCTGGAACACCAGTGTTATTGTCCACAGTGAAGCGACTTCTATAACACCATGGACTGAAAGGGTGCCTACAAAGACAGGAGCCCCTGGTCCAAAGTTGACACTTCCAAGCTCGAGTAAAATTTCAGCTTCCAATTAGGGCAAGACAAATGTCTCTGATGAAAGGTTTTATGGTCAGATGAACAGACGTAACGCTTTCAAACATAAGAGTGTTGTGCCAGCTGCCAAGCATGTTGGTAGTGGCGTCATGCTCTGGGGCTGTTTTGCTGCAAATGGTACTGGTACAGTGCACAAAGTAAATCAAACAGTGTAAAGGGATGAGTCTACCTAAAATTTCTTCAACTTCACTTCAAACCAAGAGCCAGACAGTTGAAACTTGGAGACAACTGGGTTTTACAATAAGGCATCCTGAATACACACAGAAACTGGTTTTGGAATAGATAAAGCAATCAAACATTTCAATTGGCCTTATCAAATCCCTGATCCCAACCCTACTGATGTATAAGTATGCTTAAATGCTGGGTCCATGCCAGGAAACCAACTAATTTAAATTAATTTCAATTTTCTTGGCAGAATGGTAAAAAGTTAAAGGAATATTTTCTTAATCAGAGTATAACATCAAGTCAAACTTTGGGATAGACTTCTGGTCAGTTAAATAGCAGAGGGGGTTGTTGATCAGTTTCAGGTGTGTCGGTGTTAATAAAATGAATCACAGGGGCACCAGAGGGGGAACAATGAGACAACCCCAAAAACAGGAATGGTTTTACAGCTGGAGACCACTGACCTTTTTTCCCCTCCTCATCTTATGTGACTGTGGTTTTTTTTAACCAGTTCTGCATTTAGCTAGGTTCAGTGTCACTACTGCTACCATGAGGTAATACCTGGACCCTACAGAGGTTACACAGTTAGACCCATTAATCAGTTTCACTCAAAGCACATGTGACAGATGTGAAAGGTCCTGGAGAAGCTGTGGAGAATGTTATGCTGCCAGTAACATTGTTCAGCATGACCAGTTTGGTGGTGGTCAGTGATGGTCTGGAGAGGTGTATCCATGGAGGGATGCATGGACCTCTGCAGGCTGGGTAACGACACCCTCTCTACCATTAGGTATTAGAATGAAATCCTTGGGCCAGTGATGCTGGGTTCCTCCTAGTGTATGACAATGCCTGGCCTCATATGATAAGAGCATGCAGGGAGTTCCTGCAGGATGAAGGAATTGATACCACTGACTGGCTGCCTTGCTTGGGCTAAATCCAGTAGAACACCTCTGGGACATGATGTTTCGGTCCACCTGGAGCTGCTAGATTGCACCTCAGACTGTCCAGGAGTTCAGTGATGTCCTGGTCCAGATCTGGGAGGAGATCCTCCAGGAACATCTGTCGTCTCATTAACTCAGCTGTCAGGCATGTGCACAAGCACATGGGACACACAAACTACTGAGTATCATTTTGAGTTGCTGCAATGAAATTCTGGCAAAAACAGATTAGCCTGCCACTTCTTTTTTCATTTTGATTATCAGAGTTTTCTTTGAATTTCCACCAAACGATCTGCCATCCTTTCGTTTCTAACACATTTCCCAGTCCACATGTCCAGCGTGATTCCCCCCCCACAGACATCTGATGTGTTCTTTTATTTTTTTGTGCAGTATATATGTGGATTAAAGAAAAACCAAAATAATCCTTGACAAAGAACAGTTCAAAGAAAACATTAAAAGCCCAAAATTACCATGACATTTATGCCTTTGATTAGTGTATTTAACCGTCTACAAGTGGTGAATTTGTTGGATTTAGACAAAATCACAGTGAAACTGGGAAACATGCTAAGAAGGTGTGAACCAGCTACTATTAGGTTTTAATGGTCACCACTGTTGAACTTGAGACCACTTTAAAGTGAAGGAATTTGAAAAGTGAGTCACATCAGTGTGATTCAGATTTGATTGACTTTACAGGACATAAAATACAAACCGCTCAAAACTAAGGAATAAATAAAGTCTACAGTCTGAGGAGTCACTGCCGAGCCCCACCCTCTGCGGGAGCTTTTTAACAAGGTTTTCTTCTTCACTTTCCCAGTGCATATGTTCAAAGACAGACGCTATTAATAGACACCTGATCCTCTGATAAGTATGGCAACAGGAGGATTAGCTATCCTAACAGATCCAACACCTCACTCAGGGCGCGTGTGTGTGTGCACGTGTGTGAGAGTGTGGCTTCAGAGTTTCGTCAGTGGCCTGAGCTACAAGACCTGCAAGAGGGCTTCTGAGAGGGTTGTATGTGACTCACTCACCCTACTTTGGAGACACTAAATCTATCTCTGCTCAAAGACTTTCAACCTCAAGTGTTTCCGATGGCCAGTGTCTTTACGGTTCTTTGTCAAAAGGTGTCTACAAAGGTTTAAAAAACAAGGCTAACAACTAAATTGCATTAGTATAATTTTAGACTTCTTATATTTAACTTACAATTAAATCTGTTAACTATCAAGTCAGGTGGTTGTTGCTTTAAATCACAAACACTGTGACATACAGGTGCTGCATAATTAAGATCATTTGGTGGCTACAGTAACTTCAAGCAGCTTTATAGTGAAAAGTAAATGAAACATAGATACCAGAGTCAGCCTGACGATGTCTTTTACAGTACCTGGAGAGAGTCTTGGACCTGGTTAGAGCCTTGGTGATGACCAGAGATGGGGCGGACTGACGCCGGTAACTCTGAGACTTTGTGCGCTAAACAAAAGCAAAAGAGAAAGATGGCTGATGAAGTGGGAGGAAAACATTGCTAATATTAAAATTGCATTATTAATGCAAAGCTACAAAACTTGATATGCAATATTTTTTTCACATTTTTACTGTGACATTCATACCATATGGCATCCATCAAAGATAAATTTGTTAATCAAAATTATGATTGTGTATGGTATATGGAGCTTTGGTGTTTCTGATTGGCTGGTAAGAGAATCAGAGCTCACAAGAAATGAGAATGGTAAAAAAAAATAGCAATGGTGGAAAAAGTATCTTAAGAACAATTGCGACGTTGTCTGCCACAAAAAAGAGACATGCTTGTCAGCCTCGATAATCTACCTAAATAATGTCATTTAAAGTCTCGGTTTAGTACTGCAACTCACACAATATTTGACCACTTGAGTGCTTACTGAGAGTTGGACTTGATGCTTATGTGATGTTTACACTCTCCTCATTGTTATGCAAGTGTCCGACTGTTCAACACATTCATCACAGCATCAGGGCTGACTATGGCCTCCGAAAGGACAGGGACAGCAGAACTGAAGCAAGAAGCTTAAAACACAGAGGAATGCCAGAGCATTTCACAGGCCGTACTAATGTCAGTACTCAGCAGCCTCTGTTTGTTTTTGCCATGACAGTTCTGACCTTTCTCACATGTTAGTAAAAACCCAGTGTGTAGAAAAACGAAATTTTTCATGCTACCTTCCTACTTTCACTTGCTTGGCACCATGTTGATATCCTGTTTTTCTTTACAGGATCTGATTACCCAGGTTTCCCACATAAGGATAATTAAAGTTTCATTGAATCTAATTGTAGAAGGATTTGTTAGCATGAAGCAGGGCTACAAACAAACATTACATAACTACAGTTCTTTCACTGGGTGTCAGAATACCACACTGACTAACACAATCAGCTAATACATTGATCAGTGGTTTTTGGACTGGTTAAGTGGGTTAAGGTAGTCTTTTGTTTTGTGTAGTTATTACATGTAAGTCATAAATGTGTGAAAAGTGTGAAAGCACATTTTAAAGATAACAAGCTCTTAATTGTGCTAGCAGTTCCATCATTCTGTCTACTGCTAATGTCAGCAGGCTAAGAGGTTACAGAGGTTACACTGACCATAATTAGCTCGTCATTAGTGGTATTTATCATGTATGAAACTTTTCATATACATACATAAATCTGTCTCAGAAACGACTGTGAGCAGCATATTTAGCTAAAAGTGCAGTCAGGTTGCATTTTGGTGACTGTGAAAATTTTAAAGAATGGTGCAACTGTGTTAACTGCAATAACTTTTGGGGATAACGCCGCTAAATTAGCCTAACATCAATATTGGCTGTTTGAGCCATTGGCTTATTTCAAATAAGAAGACATCTATCAGTAGTAGTCGCAAGTTCTTCTGTTGTGGTGCCTTAATGTGTCTACATGTTTGAAGAAAGTGTACTTATTAGTTTAGCAGTTAATTTATAATGGTTTGTTTCCCTGACAATCAAAGGCAACGTGCTAGCAGATTAGCTTACTAGCTATAGTGCAAGCTTGGTCATGTGACCTTTCCTGGCAGGTTGTAGGATTCATCCTCTGGGGACCACGAAATATGATTTCGTGTTAATTCATGATGTCACTCTGTCCAAACACTAACCTTAAAATTCTAAATGTGGGAAAACCTCAGTCCGTCTTCATCCTACATCCACCATGCACGTCGACACATTTTTCTCAATGTAACAACATTGATTTAGCTAGGTCACAGGCTGCTGAAACATTCCTTGCACTCCAGTTACAATATTACAATGTTACCTTTCAGTCCTAAAAATACACTAATGTTAGCTTCCGTGGAGATGTGGGTTTACTGTGAGAAACAGCAACTATAAAACCCCCAAATTTGTCTAATATTATTGACTGTATGAAAACAAGAAGTAGCCTAAAGAGGAAAGGCAATTATAAAAAGAGTTTAAAAAATTAACTGTAGTGATGATGAACTCACTAGTGTAACAGGACAATTGCTCATGCAGCTTTCTGCCCTTTCCACCAGGATTTATAGTATTTACACGAACCGTTTTACATATACCGACACTGTGTTTCTGCATTTTTGACTCAGCACATTCATCAAGCTGAAGCTGATGTGTAACAGTTATCACTAAACCAAGGACAGAGCGCTGGTTGTGCAGTGAAGGAAGAATTTGTACATAACCACGACTTTTTACAGCTACTGCAGAGAAGAATCGCTGGGAAAAATTACGTTCAATGAATGGAACAATATGTATACCTATAATAATTAACAGCTATTTTCATTACTGATCTAATTAACTGATAGGTTATTTTTAGTGGTCGCAGTAATGCTCTCACAAAGACAACCATAATATTATGTAATTGTGGTTCATTGAACACAACAGTCTGATATTTGATGGGTAACAGTTTAATTATTTCCACTTTTCTGTCTTCTCCTCACTTCAGTATGCTATAAAGGATTAAAAAAGCTTTAAATAAATGAAGTGATGTTTGGTGTGTTACAGGGCAGTGCGCCTAAGGAAATAGCTCTGAAAAAAGGAGAACACTATATTTGGTGTGTGTATAATATCATCATTATTAACTTTTAAAAATGTGTTAATCTGTGATATGAATTCTCCGCCGTCTGCCTTTTGTCTTATTTTCTGCAAGTAAACTTCCACTCATTTATCGGATAATTACCACCACAAAGAGTCACAAAGTAGTGACACTCTGAGTCTAACTGTCAGCAGGATAGTTTTAGACCATCAGCTTATGAAATACAAAGTGGCATAACAAACACTATAAAACAGTCAAATTCTGTCTGCATGATATAAAGCTGCAATTCTTCACAGTTTTTATCTTTAAAAACTAAAACAAACAAACAATTGATGCTTTTTACTCCGACATAAACTTGAATGACTAGCTGATGATCAGAATAGATTAGCTGTGGACTGACAGCTACTGATTATTTTTTTAACAAGTGTATGAAGTAGTTGGCCTGCACAAAGAGTAAATGTGAAGTGTATACAAGACACAACATTTGAACACCTCTTTAACTCATATGCACCATTTAAATGCCACAATTATCTAAACAAATATGACATTTTAAGTGTTTATTTTGTCAACAAGGCCATGACTAAAATTTACGTCTATAAATCTATTCATTCTATAAGTTCATGTATTAATGTCTGCATTAAGAAGTTATGCATTAAAGAGTTTTGATTACTTAATAAGTAAAATAAATACATTAAAATAAGTTAAAAAGTTAATTTACTCTTCTTATGACCCATGAGATAAAAAGAAAATTACAATCAGAAAAGGGGCAGAATATCTTGAGATGATGTATTAATGACATAACAGGCTACCAACGTTAATAATCAGTAGGTTATTAAAACAGTTTGATGACACACTTTGTTTAGATCAGTGTTTTACTGGAGCTTGAAGACACTCATTAGTTTACAACCTTGATTTATTTTTAATCCTATAAATTGACTTCCTGTAGAACTGCAAAACTATCACTGTCAAAATTTCCCAAAAGCTGCTTCGGCTCTTTGAACACCTGTGACTCTGATCTAACCTCTCAGCCGACACACTCATTCATAAAGTGAGCAGGCTGTCCCTCTCCACACGACGTAATTAGACGGAAATTAACTAGAAGGAAGCCTGTCTTTACTTTCAAAAGGGCAGAACTGTCTGCTAATGTGAGTGAAATCGTAGACTCTTACGCGCAAACGTACCCGTTTGTGTTCCTGCAGCGCGCCGCCTCGGCTGAGGCTGTCCTGTTGCTGCTGTGGAGACATGTTGTCCATCCAGCCTCCAGACGCTCTCCGGCTCACTGTCCAGCTGTCCTCGGGTGATGCAGGGGTGAAAGAAATCCCATTAATAACCTCCGACTCCGGAAGATACGAACCATTTCACCACAAGCTAAAAACTTGTTTGCGATTAGATCGCGTGAAGGAAAAACTACACGAAGGAAATTTAATATTAAAAAAAGAAACAAAGAAGGAAAAAACGTCGGGAAGAAAACAAGCTCAGGTCTCGTCTATCTCTTTGCCATCAACGAATAGCCGTGCTCATGCGCCTCCTGTCTAGATTATCAGTTGCTGTGCCACTTCTTAAGGCGTCTTTACGCATAGAACGGAGGCGGCGCCATAACGCTGCAAAAAATAGGTCCACCTATTTTTAACCAAACTGTTCCATTCACTCAGCGAACAATCAGATTTACCCTAAAACAAACAATGCTAAAGGTAAGATAAGCTGTTTGCTTAGGGGATCAGCTTGTTTCGAGAATTCTACAGGAATTCAGCAAGTGGGCCAATGAAGTTTCATTACTCAAGCAAACAGCATTAGAAAAAAAGTCCCGTTATCTTAACTACTGTCAGCTCGTTACTGTGTGCTGAACGAGATCTCTATAAATGAGTTTATGTGTTAGATTGGACTCTTGTTAAATCAAGTGACACAATTACCTCATTATCTAATCTGAAGTTAAATCAAAGTGTAACAGTCTGAAGACCTAACGTGCATCTTTTCAGAAACATCCAAAACCCATTCAGTGACACCTTTGTAAGGCCAAAATGTTAAACTTTTACGCATATCCCAATCTTGAGATGCCATTTTTTTTATAATGCTAGTTGTTAAAAACATTGGTTATCAGTCATCACCTCATTTGTTGTTATGAATATGAGATCAGTTGCTTTTGTTGAAATGTCCTGACAACTAAACTTATATAAAAACATGAAAACAGGAGGATACTCAGGCACATTTGGGAGCTTTTCCATGTTGACCATTGATCCCACTTTTTGTCAGTCATATGGAAAAGAAAGTTTTCACAGGACCCTTTAATAACTTGAAGTAATAATTTTCAGTGTGACTTTATCAGTCTCTCACTTCATTATGGGGTCACATCAAATGTCACATGACTTAGCTAATTTTGGTCCACTGTTGTGTACAACATTGCTTCAGTTCACTGAGGTTTGTGGACATTTGTTTATACATAACTCTCTTAAGGTCAGGATTTCAATAGGGTTGAGGTCAGAACTTTGCATCATTTTAACACCTTGATTCTTTTATTTTTCAGCCATTCTGTTATAGATTTCTTCTATTTCATGACCCAATTTCATATTTGACTCTAAAATACTTTGGTTTACAGAGGAGTTCATGGTTGACTCAAATACCACAAGGTGCCCAAGACCTGTGGCTGCAAAACAACCCCAAATCCTCCCACCAAACATGGTGCTGTGCATCATTACCAAACATCTCCACTTTAGTGCAGTCGGTCAAAAAGACATTGTTGTAGAATTGATAAAGTTTGTTCAGACTTTGCTGCCATGTTCTTTTTAGAAAGAAGAGGCTTTCTCCTGGCAACCCTTCCAAACAAGCCAGAAGTGTTCAGTCTTTTCCTGGTTGTATTGTGAAACTCGAACTTTAACATCAGCAGTTTAACAGCAACAGTTCATCATTTCTGATGTTTTTCATCCTTGCTTTTGTGTTAGGAGGCATCTGAATGCTGCAGCCCTATAAACTGCCAAAGCCTCTGCTTGTTTCGAGGTGCACACACTTGATGATGAATTAATCAAGGTTGTACTAAGTTTTTCACAAGACTACATTTTTCCCCCACATGAATCTAAATACAAGTAAATCATAATTTAACAGTTTGTATTGTTTTTGAATATCAATGTACATCTATAGATACTTTTTTTCTCCTTAAATCATCTAAACTAAAAAGTGTTTAGGACTTTAGACTAACTTATTTGCTTTCTTACAGTAATAGTTCTGCTCTCAACTGGATAAGAGGCAATTTTGTAATGTCTCCTTTAACCAACATCAGAAAAGTGGCTAAAATAACATTCTTAAAAATATATCTTTATCCTAACTTCCAATCAAAACTGAAAAGTAGAGGTTAACACTGAGTCGATAACGCTATTGTTTTTTATTTAGATTTTTTTTTTTTTTTGCGCAAATGGGTTTAAACGCTTATCCAAGTACTACTTCTTTGTTTTCACATTTTACAATTCGTCAATAGTTAAGAAAATTTAATTTTGTCCACACTGGGGGAAAATGAGAATTTTAAGTAATGTCAAATTACAATTTAAGTAGAAAAACATGAAATTGAATTTGCCTGTGAGAGCTGCGACAGGCCAGCAGGTAGAAATTTATTTTCAAACCCCAGATTAGTCTACTTATGTTCCTGTTATCAAGTCTTTCATAGTAGGAAACATAGCATACAACACTTCATTTTCATTTATTTTAAATCCCACTTAAACTGAAAGAAGTGTTCATCAGATTGTGGATATGTGTTGGGCTTGGTACAGGAAAACGCAACAGCAAGTAGAATTTCACAAGAAACAAACTTGGATAAGAGTACGAAACAATACACTTAATTCTGCTCAACAGGTGTTTTTCTTTCCCTCTTTATCCCTTTAATCCTTTGGCGACCTCTCCGTTTTGTCTTTGGACCATTTCCTGCAGGTCAGGAACCATTGCTTCAGGGTCATTTAAGTATGTTAAGAAATTTGCATGCAAGAACAACGGGGGCCACTTCAGAACATTCGTGCAGCATGTTTCACAGTAATTGTTAAGGCTTTGGAAAGAAGTGTATCGCAAAGTATTTGAAAGTAACTCCAGTTTCAAATAAAATGAACATTTGCCACATTAACAGATGTTATTTAAATCCAACAGACATATGGGTTATCAGAACAGTGTGAGTGTGACACTCACCTTCAGGCTCTCCATTCGGCTGAAGACATTATTAGATTCCTGCGTCTCGGTGAAACAGTCACGAATAGTACCGACTGTAATCTAGGCCACAAGGTTGTAATGTAGTATATTCAGGGCTTAAAGATTATGATTTGCCTTCAATTGAACTCCACATAAACATGTAATCTTGCATTCATAATGCAGTGTATAAGACCATAATAAAGGTTATTGTGGCTCAAGTTGTTTTAATCTCAGAGTGCTTGTTGGAAACAGAGCAGGGAGTTAATTCAACGTGGCACGTAGTCAAAAGGAAACATTACTATTAGCCCAAAAATTGGTTGTCCTTCTAGAACCAGAAGTGGGCCACAAACTGGGCTAAAGAAGAACTAGGCCACAGACGAACAGAGACTAGGAGTATTCATTCCCCAAATTGGCCACGATCAGCCCCATTAAAACTGGATCACTTCAATGATTACCTTCCGTCATGTTGATAATGAACAGCCTTGGGCATGGCGAAGAAAAGCAACATGCCCCTCCTTGGCGGTTCCCAACCTTTCAGCTACAAACACACTTTTTCCACCCTCAAAGCATCAACCAGCTCTGACTGTGTCAAAGATGTACTCATATGTTACTGCAAGTCTGCAACCTGAGCAAGACTGGGGAAAAAAGCCTTTTGGTAAACTGAAAAATGACGATCAGTAATAAATAACTGTATCATTTTAGGAACCATTTGTCAGATGTGATAACTAATAAGTTCTGAATAGGCATTGAGTAATACATGTTGAAGTCACAAACAAGCTATTATTACATGCCAGGACTCGTGCTTGTGCTGACAGCTAAAGATAAAGAACTTTCTTTTTTTTCTTTTTTTTCTACATTTGAATTTTCATGTTGATCCACTACAAACATCATTTTGAAAAAGTTGGGGCACTGTGTAAAATGTGAATAAAACCAGACTGCAATGACTTGCAAATATCATAAACCTATTTTTAAATCCACAATAGACCATAAACAACCAGTCCTACCACTCATCATCCTAGTGCACACACATATGGTGTCAATTTCAAAATCCTACGTTTTGTTTTCAAATAATAGCATTCACTTCTTCTGAACTTCAGGCTGAGGTGACTGACATTCAAACTCATCCTATGGTATCAATTAAGCTACCAATGAAGCTCCTACGTGGCATCATTCTTGAGTTATCGCATTCACAAACTGAGGTGTCCATGCTGTCCAGTGGGGTGATGACAACACCTCCCATCGGCCTTTTAACAGTTGAGGGGTGAAAATGTATTTTGAATTTGGTGGCAGATCACATCTCAGTAAAGTTGGGATAGTTATAGTTACCACTGTGTAGCATCCCCTCTACTTTTAACAGACCGCAAATGTGTGGGAATCGATACCAGTTGCTTGGACGTCTGGGAAGAGACTGTTCTTACCTGACACAGGCTTCCAGCTGTCCTGGTTCTTTGTTCTGTTCTTCATTTCAAGATGCACTAAATGTTTTCAGTTGCCTGCAGGTTTCTACTACTACAAATCCATTCTATAGTAATAGGTGCAGGATCTGGTTTAGCATCGTCTTACTAACATAATCAAAACCTCTAAAAAACAAAACTATCATAAGCATTTGTTGCTCTAAAACCTGTATATACGTTTCAGCACTGATGGCGCCTTTCCAGATGTGGTATGTGCGACTTCCAGCAGAGATGATGGTATTTGAACTTGGTGCTTATGACAAGCCATGTTGTATTTCTCCTCTCCTGTCCAGAAGATGCAGCAACCATGTATTCCATAAAAAAATTCCAAATTTTCATGAGCACAGGAGAAATATTATTCTCAGTACTATTGAATTTGTAGAGGCTTTTTTTCTCTTTTTTTTGCAGATTGCTAAACTCCTGCCCATCGTAATTAATTAGTTGCAAAAATGTTCCAGAAGAGTTTTCTTTTCAGTATCATTTACTTTACCAGCCTTTTCTTGCCCAGTCTCAACTCAGAGGCGTGTTGCCGCCACCTAATTTAACTATATGATGACTGCTATATGTGCAATTCTTCTTCTGACAAAGTTGTATTTTTGTATTTTCCTACTCAGTTGTATATAGTATTTGTATTTCCATTTTATTCTATTGTATATATATTATTCTATTCTATTGTATATGGTATTTTATTTTATTGTATTGTATTTTATTGCTTTCCAGTATTTTCTAATTTCTGCTACATAACTTTGCACTTTGCTGTAATAAAACAAATTTCCCACCTGTGGGACTAATAATAAAGGTCATCTTATATATATGTATTCTTCTTCAAAAGAAAATTTTCTAAGTATTGGTTACTTTTTAAGCCTTCCTGTCTTAAAAATTAGTTTAAAACATTCAGAAATTGACTAAAAGTATAAACAAAATATGAAAAACAGCGATTACAATTCTGTGACCAAAATGTCCTTTGTTGAAGAGATAGTACTTAAAATTGAACTCTGGCTGGGCAGTGAGTCAACGTACCACTTATTCTTTTATTTATTTGTTTGCCTGTCCTGTTTGGCAGTGTAGCAGTGAGAATTGTTGTCTGAAGGCCAAACAAAAAGCCCAACAGATTTATTTTCCCAAGTGCACCATTACGGCTTTTGCTATACTGGTCCACTTGATAGTCGTAGTTTATTAGAATTTTATTAGGATTTTTTCTTTTTTCTTTTGAGTTATAAGAATCATAACAGACAGGACTGGACAAAAACACTGTTTGACCACCTGCTGAAAAAAAAAAAAAAAGCAAAGAAAACAACACAGCAGGGAAACCACAGCAACAACCTATATATGCATAAGTAGCAGTAAATAATAAATATTAAATGTTAAAGATCAGTATAAAGAATTGATGATACATGACATGTTTAGAGGCAGCAGCCAATCCAGACAGTGTGAACACCTGTGTGTGGTCCTGGAGTGTTCCCCAGGACCAATCCTGGTATCCCCACCCACCCAAAAAAGCAGAGGAGTGCCCTGGACGGGGGCCCGACAGAGTCAGGGGGGCCAGGCCACGCCGAGCAGCCGCCAGATGTAAGCCACTACACACCCAAGCACCCAACCCCGGACACAGAGAACCATGCCAGTGAGTGGTGGCAGCAGCCACTGGCAGGGAGTGTGGTGGAGGGAAATGGGCATCCAAACAAGGAGATGTTCTAAGAGAGGTGGAATCTAAGACCCGACCGGACACATAGACAAACAGGCACAAAGTACCAGTTATTTATGCAGACAAGTCATTAAAGACGCACTGTTACAAGGGCAGCCAGTAAAAGGCACAGCCTCTTATAGAAACTGGATAGTCATAAAGAAACATGTTGTTCTTTTAACAAAAAGTTAAAAGAAGAGCAGCACACCTGCTGAGAAAATACTCCCTGGTAGTTAGACATTTAATGACAAAAAGTGGCTGTAAACCCCAGGGTAATCCTTCCTGCTGTATCAAGAATAAAACAAAAAGACTATTATTAAAAACTTATATACAGCTGAGGTCATATTGCTACTGTGACACAGAAAAAATAAAGAGTACTAAACGATGACTGTGTAGAAACAGAAGGTGAGAAATCAGAGTCATCAACAGCACTGTGGTTTTACAAATCTTTTTTATTTACAGTAAATCATTTAGTACCTGTGGGAGTAGAAATTCAAATTCATTTGTTTTACTATAACAAGTTGACCAACTGATATGAAACACCTTTCATATCTAAAGTCTTTTATAACTACACAATGCTGGCTTCATCTAAATCATAATTGAATGGAAAAACTATTAATGACTTATGACTAAGACTAACAAGACTAAAAAAAAGTGGTTTGGAAACAAGAAGTACTCAAAGCACAAACCTCAGCTAAGGCAGCATTTACTTTTAAGGGAACAGAATTGTAATTACTGTGTTTTCCTTGTTCTTTTTAAACATACTTTAAGAAGACTGCACAACAAAGTGCAGGTTTTTGCTATTTTCTCTGTTGAAACCCATTTTAATATACTTCCCATCATTTTTTGCATATTTATTTTTTGTTTTAAGCAAAATTCATTTAGTAATAAATATCAGTGAAAAAAGTTTGTGATCACATGTTTATTTAAAACAAAAATCTGGAACATTTTACATGTTTTCAAATTCTTATGTATTCAAACAGTTATAACCTGTAACTGTAATATACTTAAAGGCATAATGTAATTATCAATGATACTCAAAGTCTCCCAGGCCAACATGTTTTTGTCAGTCTGAAAACCTACAATCATTTTAAAAAGCTGTATGTAACATTAGTATCACTTTGTCCTTCAGATCAATCTATTGACATTCAAAGAGAGGTCAGAGGTCAAATGAGACATGATATTTTAAATCTTTTTCCTCTAGTTCTATATGTTGACAATAATCACAGTTAAGTTATACTAAGTTATAATGTTTTTTGGTCATTTTTGACCAATAAATCATGAAGTTGATGTCCAAGATCTTTGTGGATGTAACCCAAATCTTTGTGGAGTGTTATCATTTTACGATGTCACGGCTCTGTCTCGATTTATCAAATAGAAATCTTTAAACTAAGCATACACAGACAGGTTTACCTGTTGCTTGGCTGGATCACTGGAATCAGTGCAGGATCTGTAAGACATGACAAATACAGGAAATAAAGCAATTGTTTTCCAAGACTGAAAGCATGACTATGGACAACTCTGAAACTTTAAAGTTGTAAAACATAAGTGCGAAGTGTAATGCAATCGATAGTGGGCAGAAACGATGTATTTTCACTCAGTCTGGAGTAATGTGGATGTGAAGCCAGAGAGTAAATAAATAAAGCCAAAGCTACCTCAAAACTGATGGTTTTGGACCAACTGAGAAGTCGACTAATTTTTGTTCTCAACAAAACTTCCACTGGAATCAAACAGGAATGTGTGCATCAATATACGTGGACATGTGCTACACTAGCAGTTATGAAGAGGATGGAAGGATTGGCTGTTAAGAAGTTTGCTGTCTACAGGTCCAACTTATCTTTGTTAAGAATCGAGGTGTGGTCAATTTCAGCTCAAAGGTTTGACTTCGAAAAGCAAATGGTCTTTAACAAGTAAGAAGTAAGAGTTGGTGCTGCCGCCCAGTTACTACAGGACAATTGGTTCTCATTCACACACAAGCACTGTTGTGAATACAGAAAACCAAACGGGTCAAAAAGCCAGTGCTCAGTAGCAAATTTGGTTGTCACGTCAACTGGCACTGAAAATTTGTCTTCTCAACTTGAACATTGTCTTTTAAAAGAAAAATACAAAATAACGATCTCTTATCTGGTAGCAAATATCAGTACATAAAAACGTGAAATAAGTTATGAAATCATCATCTCACTATGATAAGATGAGCAAAGACTCACTCTTGATGCTCTGAGACATCAGTTGGACCAAATCCTAAACATCTCAAATCATACAATTTAGGTAAGGGCAATCAACTATACAAATTATACAAAAAATAAAAAATTTAAAAAAAACGCATGCTGATGGATCAGTCGTGTGACCTGCATTTGAGCAGGTGTCCACAACACAGGGCCCACTGGGCTGCCCTGAACTGGTCCATTATAGGTCCAAAACCAACTACCACCTTGTGTGGCGGAGGTGTGGTCTTTGGCTCTGCTACAGGGGAGCGGTGGTTATGTACAGGACCGGGGTCGACCACCTGATCCTGTACATCAGCTGGAAGCTGACATGTTGTGGCGGTACGTGACTCCGTGCTGTCCCGGAGCGTGCCCGTTACCGCGTGGGTGCTGAGAGCAGATTGGAAGCAACAGCTGCCCCATCAGCCTACCCGGCACCACCCCTCCCGTGCAGCAGAGCCAAAGACCATACCTCCGCCACACTTCGCAAACTGTATCAAACAGTATTACATTCCAAGTGATAAAGCTTAGATCACGTCGGAAGTGTGTTGAGACAGAATCACTGTGAGCCCTAAATCCTTCTTGCTGACAGAAACCTCATTCATGGCTTGTATCACACCCAAGATGGTTAGGTAAAGGAGGTGAGCTGAGATGCATCGCTGATCTACAACAGCCTCTTATGAAAAGACAGATTAAAAGTGGAGAAAAATTAAGACTGTTCAGTGGTGATCTTGTTAAACTTATTTTTCGTAAAGGTCCTTTTCAAATTGCCCTTTAGAAAATCCAAGTGCTTAATTATGTTTTAGCCTTACCCCATTTGTGAGTCTTTCCTTTTTCCCTTTAAGAATAAAGTGTTAATGACTTGCACCATCTTATGCTCACAAGTGGTATTACATGAGTGTAAACGCTCAGAAATGCATTGTGGGCATGAAGTCATAGTGGTTGGTAATGCTAAAGGTTTACGATTAAGCGATCTCAGGTTTAGCTTTATTACATTAAAGGTTGTCAAATCTCCAACATGAGATCATCAAATTGATTCTGTTGCTTCCCACAAAAAAGAAAAGAAAAAAAAAGACTTGACAATCCTGCTTTCAATTATGATTGCAAACTGAGAATGGTAAGAGCACACACATAAATGGACCAAAAGTCCACAGTCTTTCACCCCAAAGTGACTTCATAATAATATGCACACTGTTAAATATATTCACATAGCCTGCACCTGTGAGCAAGGCAGATATGTTTATGTAGTAAGTAATGACATTCTTGATGATTTACTAAACTGAAACACTTACACATACAAAGACTAAACTATGAAAAGCACACAAGTCATTTATGTATGATTTAGAATACAAATATGAAGAGAGGAAAAAGTTATTTACCTGCTGTAATCTACTCTTTAGCATCGGTCACATTTCCCAGATCCACTGACACAGAACCAGGAACGCTTTTGTTTTTTTAACAAAGTGAAGCACGTGATTATGTACAGAATTGCAACACACACACCTTGCAAATGGACAGGGCACACAAAGACCCACAAAAAGCAATCTAAAGAGAAGGGTCTCACCCACACCAAAACAGCAAACAGATGACAACAGTAAACACACACACACACACACACACACACACACACACACACACATATATACAGAGTGGAGCTTAAAATGTTAATGCAGCATACCAATTATTGTTTGTGCATCATTTACAAAAAATTGAACATGTCATTGTTCACTGTATATTTTTCATCTCTAATAAAAGAAAGTTAAACAATCTGTTTAACTATTTTTCAAATTTTAATTTAAATTATTACAATTTAATTGATATTGCTTATAGTAACTTTACACTATTTTCACTAAAGCTGAACTTTGACATTCAGTCATGTATTTAATTCCATGTTTGAATTAATCTCTGTCTCTCTTCCACAGCATGTCTTTCGTCCTGTCTTCCTTCTCTCACCCCAACCAGCCGTTGCAGATGGCCCCGCCCCTCCCTGAGTCTGGCTCTGTCGGAGGTTTCTTCCTGTTAAAAGGGAGTTTTTCCTTCCCACTGTCGCCTAAGTGCTTGCTCATAGGGGGTCATATGATTGTTGTGTTTTTCTCTATATGTATTATTGTAGGGTCTACCTTACAATATAAAGCACCTTGAGGCGACTGTTGTTGTGATTTGAGGCTGTATAAATAAAACTGAACTGAAATGAAAAATGTATAAAACACATCTCAAAGACTGAGTCACTTAGAACATCCTTGTTTTTGAAAGAAAATTTCTCTTACAAATGTAGAAAATATTTCAACAATAAATGATTACCCAGTGTTTAATATTTACAAAAGCCCTTTCCTAGCAGGCTTAACTCCTTTAGTCCAATGACACATCGCGTTGCTGACACTGCAATCTTTCAAGAAAATTTCAATTTTTGTCCATAATTTACAATAAAAGCACATTTATTAATCTACTTTTTTCTGAGCTATACCAGTTCACAAAGAACTCCATCTCCAATCTCCAATCTCTCCCTTTTTTTTTTTGTCCAAGTGAAAATGAACTGCAGTCAGCTAAGCAGGGCGTTACTACGCTCTGTTCTGCTTCTTTGTGTATTTCAAACAATGTTGATGGAGCAGAGATCATTTTGGAACTTGAAGCAAATTAAAAACATTAAAAAGAGCTGTTATAAAGGAAATGACTGCAAATGATATACTGCCAAATTAGCATTATGAGGAAACCGCTATTGGAGCCAGTACACACTTTACTTTAGAAAAGTCATTTTTTCACAGATCACTATTGTATTTATAGAGAAAAGTGCTGCGTTATAAACTTGACCTGCATAAAGTGGGTTTTACAAGAATACAAAGACACAACAGGATGAATTGAAGTCTATAGCTCGATCGGCACTTATGTATTCAAGTGGTGGCTTCATTAAATGGCTCCCACAATACAATACTTTCAAAATCAAGAGTGAACAGGCAACTCCACAATGATGGGTGTTAACATATATTGGAAAGAAAAAACTTCTGAGACAAAACGTTAAAAGAACAAGAAAAGTAAAGGAACAAAGACACTGGGCAAGAATAAGGGGGGTATTGGAAGACAATTAGTGATGAAACAAAAAGACGCTGGACAAGAGGCTTGACACTCTTTCAGGTATAGCGGAGGAAATGTGGTTTGGAGGGGGCTCTGCTAATGGAAAGAGAGATTTGAGTGTTTTATTGCCACACCCTGTGGATACTGCTTGATTAGGAACACTTCCCTTCTTCAACTGGAAGATGACCTTCACTATGCAAAAACTATCTGGAAAAGAAGCAACAGCACTGTTCAACATAATTTGTGCTCATGGATAAGTAGATCCACTGTAATTTTATTAAAAGCAGTAGACATTACTCATGATAGAGTCTTAACTACACAGTAAGTGTAAGCAGTGCTCAAAAAAAGAAACTTTTTGATTAAAAGGAAACAAGTTCCTACAAATGTTTTATTTCTCTTCACCATCAAATACAGGATGATTTAAGCTGCTGAAACATTCACTCTCCATTAGTCTGAACAGCAACTCAAAAATTGTAAGAATGTGCAAAGGAAACACCACGATCAAAATACAAAGGAGAAAAAAAGAAGTATTATAAGGACATAAAAAATTACCTTCCTAGCAATTTACCTCTGCTAGGATATTTATCATTATAGCACTGACAGGTAGCCACAAAAACCAATACTGAATATAGGTCAATGTGAAAATTCAGAGAACATGCTAGTATGTGTTCTTTAATGGTACTGTAGGTTGGAAAATGTCAGAAAAAGCAAGTACAACCGACAGTCACATGGAGATACACTGTATGGAGAAGAGTATAGGGTTAAACGGCTGGCAACAAGGCAGCCTGTGAAAGATCTTGCCTCTGATATATTCCACAATCAACTGTATGTGGTATTATTGCAAAGAGGAAGCGTTTAGCACAGCGGTCCCCAACCTTTATTGCGCCACGGACCGGTTTATGCCCGACAATATTTTCACGGACCGGCCTTTAAAGTGTCATGGATAAATACAACAAATAAAACCAGTACTGGTACCAAAAAAAAAAAAAAAAGGAAGAGTTATTCATAACACACAGGAAAAGATCCAGGGAAACCGAGTTAACGATAAAAATGATTTAAAAAAAAAAAAAAAAAAAAGCACTAAAAACCGATAAAAACCCTGAAGACCATAAATTTCACACCCGAGCCTCAACACTCACGGCCCGGTATCAAATGACGGTTGGGGACCGCTGGTTTAGCAAAAACTGCAACTTAGCAACTGTTTCGTTTTGGAGCGGGGTCACTGGCTGCATGGATACAAAGTGTGGAACATTTGCTGACAACCAAGTTCCAGACCTCCTCTACCATTAACATCAGCACAACAACTGTAAGCCAGGAGTTTCATGGCTTGTAGTCCCATGGCTGAGCAGCACCTGTAGATGTAATCTGCCCAGTACTTTGTCTAAATACTGTACTTCA
The DNA here is from genome assembly GCF_001858045.2 of Oreochromis niloticus. Classification (NCBI taxonomy): domain Eukaryota; kingdom Metazoa; phylum Chordata; class Actinopteri; order Cichliformes; family Cichlidae; genus Oreochromis; species Oreochromis niloticus. The sequence continues at coordinate 6,510,029 of NC_031986.2, forward strand.
ATATTTGACTCAAATCTAAAGTAACAAGTCTAAGTTTTGGTTTGCTATGCCAAATTGTAAATATTTCAAAAGGTTACCACTTGTTAATCGTGATAACCCAGTCTTGGAGAGATATTCAAAATCCCATGCTGACAAAGCTCGTCAGCTTGTTACAATGAACATAACAGATAGCAGAACACGTAACAGGAGCTGAAAGCAGTTCCTAACATCGAGGCAAACATTGTTAGGGTGTCTGACATAACTGGAAGGGTGCGGTGGGGGACCCAACAATAGATCATATAGGCTTCCCATACCAAAGTCTTGATTTGGTGCTGTAAGGTAAATGTGTAGTGAAGAAACAGAAATGTGATGCATCATAACTGTCTTGTAATGAATAAAAACAAAAAAAAACACACACAAAAAAAAAGAATCACTGCTGGATCACTGCATCATTCAACTGTTTTTGTAGGTGAAATATCACCACAGTATACTATAGTACATACTGTACAGTTCCTACCCATAGTTATAATCGTTTACTCTACCATAGCATTGTGCCTGCATACAGGTCAGCACACACTGAGGACGGCAACATGTTATCATACATTCTTGTGCTCACTTAATATTTGTTGTTTAAAACTGTAACATTTGTTGGTGCTGACTGTCAAATTGCAGGAATAGCACCACTATTTTTTGAGAACTTTGACTTTGTGTTTTTGTCATCTTATTTTAAAATTCCCTTAAACTATGGGCTCAAAATGTGGTCATAAATATTTTGTACTTGTAAATCAGTTTTGTACTTGTAAATCAGGATTTGTATGCGTAAAAAGAATTTGTGTGTGTGTAAAAAAGATTTGTATGTGTAAAAAAGATTTGTGTGTGTAAAGAGAATTTGTGTGTGTGTAAAAAAGATTTGTATGTGTAAAAAAGATTTGTGTGTGTAAAAAGAATTTGTGTGCGTAAAAAAAATTTGTATGTTGCAAGTTACAAGTACGAATTTTGACTCTATTTTTCTTCCTTTCATCTGATTGGTCAATGTCATGTCAATCACAAATGTAACAATCCAATCAGAGAACAGATGGGTTTGGCTGTCGGAGGGGCACTTCTTTGAACTGCAGGTCCTTGAAGGGTAATACAGTTTGAAGCTGGAGGATCTCTATATAAATATCCAATAGCAGCTAGGTCCGCTAACTTTCAGCAGCTGTTGAAAGGATAAAGTTGTGGTATGTCAGTGGTTAGAAATACCATTATTACTTTAGGATTAGTTTAACACAAAGTCAGAGCTGACCCGGGACCATTGCTGTGAGTCACAGTGCGCAGCATAAAAGTCCTTTCACATCGGACGCAGGATGTGCTGCTAATGCTAACTAAAAGCAAAGGATCCAGAATTTGTTGCGCTGGCTGCTGAGCTCTGTGGTTTTTTGCAGCAGCTCTACCTGTACTAGATGCACCTGCTCCTTGTCGTTTCTATCTCTGACTTTATGTCCTCTACAAGAGTTTCTGCTTTTGTTGCTAGTTCTTCAAATGTTCAATAAAAACATGTATGCTAATTCATAACGAAGAAAGCTTTGTAATGAAGACTGTCATTTCCAAAACACTGCCCGCCCTCCCCCGTGGTCCGCAGTGCTGTTGAAAAGGCTGTGGAAGTCCCTGTATTAAACACGTAGACCTGTGACACAAAAATCACCAAACTCTGACGACCACAGACTGTTTTCCTTCGTGGTGATGAAGGAAAACGCTGGGTTAGCATGTAAAAAGGCATTTATTCCCTTCAAAGACCTGCAGTTAAAAAAAAGCACCCTTCCGACAGCCAAACCCATCTGTTCTCTGATTGGATTGTTACATTTGTGATTGACATGACATTGGTCAATCACATGAAAGGAAGAAAAATAGAGTCAAAATTCGTACTTGTAACTTGCAGGGGTTTTTTGGCTAAGTCCACACACAAATCTTTTTTACGCACACACAAATCTCCCCCCCCCCCCCCCCCCCCACACACACACAAATCCTGATTTACAAGTACAAAATATTTATGACCACATTTTGAGCCCATATTAAACCAACTTCAAAGTTTATCCCACACAATAGAAGTCATTACGACTGCAAACCTGCCTACCCTTAAAATGCTATGAAACTATGCACACAATGAAAAAAAACAAAACAAAACGCTTCATTCAGACCACAGAGGGAAGAATCATATTCTACAAAAAAGTAAACACTGAGGACAAGTTTAAATAAAAAGCATGTTCTGTAATTTTATCAATTACAAAATAAATGCCCAGGAAAGATAGCGGGCTTGTAAACTGTAAAAACAATAATTAGGGCTCATTAACACAGATCCATGAATACCAAGAGAGGTTAGTATCTACGACGCTTGTTATTTGGTCCATCAAAGACTCCCCCCACAGGACTGCCCCTCCCAAATCCTGGAGCCGGTCCAGCCTGGGGGCCCAATGGTGCTGGCTGCTGCGGTTGCTGCTGCTGCTGCTTTGGAGAGTCAACATCAGGTCGTCCCCCCATGGGTCCACCTTGTGGGTATCTATCATTTCGCTGTGTTATCATGAGGTTGGTGTTGTAGAAATGGTGGGAACATTGAAGGATTAATATAAAAGTTGTTTTGCAAGTATGAGAGAATTTTTTCCCCCCACAAAGACATGAGCAGAGGCCAGAAGAGCAATGATGCAAGGAGCAGGATTTTCAAGAATGGGTTTTAAAAGTTCAGTCAGTGTTTAGTTTCATCCAGGTGTCATCATCCAAGAGTAAAAGGGAGAGAAATAAACCACGTAGACAAAAGGAGAGAGAGGAATGAAACTGTTAGTTAGGTTTCCAGTTTTAACAAAGATCTTAAAATCTTCATTTTTTCCCAGTATAACGTTTTTAAGGCTTGGCTGATGTTTAATTACTTTTTAAAATCATTTTTAGAAATTTCTTGGAAGCCAAATGAATCTTTTCTTCTGGAAAAACATTTCTTTATTTTTCTATATACATTACCATGGCTCCATTCTCTGACATCAATGGTGTCCCCATTTTTGCTGTTCCCTCTGGGCCAGTGGGTCCTCCCCTTCCACTCATGCCCATCATTTGACCTTGGTTACCACTGGGCCCCGCAGAGGCCTGGTTATAGCCATCTACACGCAAAACAACGGAGCATTGGTTGGTCTTTCGGTAGTTTAGTGTAATTAATGCAATCAACGGTAGCTTAAAGACAGAGCTATTGTTAATATTTTAAAAGTTAACATTGGTTTTTGGTCAAAAGGTAAAAGATCCTGGAGTCTACAAGATGTACTCGAGCAACAAAAAGGGAATTACTATTTTGAGAAATTTCATAGGAATCCATCCAAATCTTCATCAGCATCACAGTTAAAGCCAGGATGTCAACCTCAGTGTGACATAAACAAGATAAAGCCAAGGTCACCAGAATAATAAGGACACATAACCAAAATGTTTTTGCAGAATTTCATCGTAATTCAACAATGAACCAACCAAATGACCGACAATACCATAATACTTGAGATAAAAATAAATAAATAAATAAATACATTTTACAACCAAAAACCAACGTTAAGTTAAAATAGTGGACAGGGACTATGGGCTGCCTCATGGTAAGTAAAAAACAGAAAATAAATAAATAAATAAAAATAACACCAAGTCCTAAAGTCCATATATTTCTAATAACCCTTGGATTGCACATCACCATAATCACAATAAATACAGAGCTGGAGAAGCAAGATAGTAATATTTGACTACAACCCCCAAAAATAAAATTTACAAAAAAAAAAAAAGAAAAAAGAAAAAAAAAGGACTTCCACAAACATCTGATTCACTATTTAACCCACACCACAAAATACTTACTGTGATGACTGTGTACATTTCTGGAGCTAATAATCAACTTCACTTGAAAATGGCCATTACTCTCAATTCAGAATCAATCTAATCGTATTTACTGAATTAGGTCAATATTTCTTTTACATGATAAAAGATGTGAGCAAAAAATAAAGAAAATCATTCTTTTAGAAAATCAATCATACTTCTGAATTATAGGAGACAGAAAAAGCATTGTACACACAAGTCTTCAAGCATTTTGAATGAGGATTAATCACCATTTGAAAACTGACTGTATTATCAGAATATAAATAAACAAACAAACAAATAAATAAAATGTATACTACACATTTGACTTTGCATTTAGGCATAATCAACATGAGCGAAGGCAGTTTAATTAACACAAATATCTACAAAGCCCCAATCAATAGTTTCAGAGCGACATCATAATTCTGCCAGATTCTGCAGTAAATTAGTTCCAGCTAGGGCAACCAAGACACGAAGAGGAACAAAAAAACTAATTACATATATTTTTTACAAACAATGCCATAAATTCCGTGTATTCATATATTATTTCATTCACTGCTTAAAGTAGCATACTCAGAAAAAGAACTTTATGGAGTTGTCACTAGGACAGGCGAAAGTCATCAAAGAAAAATTAAAGAAAGTTGTTCACAGTGTATCGAACACCATTTATATATTAAAACAAATGACATGTGTTAGGAAGCAGTGTGTTTATGTTATGCTAACATAGCTGTGTCTCTAGCAATCACGTAGCACAGCATTATATACCAGCTAGCCCAACTTCAATAAGCCTACAAACGTCACTGCTGTGCAGTTTTAGGTTTTCATTTATGTTGGAAGTAATAGCAGAGCTGTACGTTTTATCTTTTTCCAGAAATCTCTCAGTCAGAACATAGTATATCATGTTCAGGTAACTAGCGAAACCAGTGAGCTAACTTCCTGCTAACTTCTTGCTAACTTCTAACTCCGTTAAATTTAATAAATTTTGTTTTCATGGATGCCTGGATGTTAAACTTAATTGTTACACCTGGTAAAGCAGCAACGCTGATCATTTTATTAAAAATGAAAGATTTTAGACAGTTTTTAACTCTCAGTGTGCCTCGGTGTTCGTTTGACTTTAGGACCTGAAGCGGACGGAGTTTTGGACCCAGATTACTATGAGTCCGCGAGGCTCCTGACTACAGCCGTAATGCTTCGACAATCCATCAAGCGGTGCGGCTTCGTAGATTACCAAAGTCCTACTAAAATATTTTTTGACAGATTTTTGAGTGCTGTGTACCACATAAAATCGGTTCGAGGTCAGTAAACACAACCAGAATTCATACATAAGGTGCACCAGATTATAAGACTCACTGACGATTTTTGAGAAAATTAAAGGATTTTAAGTGCGCCTTATAGTGCGGAAAATACGGTAGTAATTTTAATTGTGAGACTGTGGAGATACTATACATCTACCTTAACAGTTCCCCAATTTTTCCATCTTGTTGCATTAAAATGTTTTCTGTGATAGCTTGCACACCATTTTAACATTAGCTAAACCTTGATGGATATTAAGCATTTAGCATTAGCTAAAACGGTGATGGAACATACATTATAACACTGCACTGGATGTCATGGATCTCTTACAGCAATCCACAAAGTTACCAAAGACAGATTAAGGTAGGGCAGGCAAGTTACAAAGAGCTGGCTAATGAATCGTCAGTTGTGTCTTGGATTATTTTTAGTTGTTAAAGCCCCCCCCAAAAAAAATTTAACCATTGCTATGTACAGTTACATAATTTATTGTTAGCTAAAATCAATACTGTTTATTATTGAAGTTAATATCATGGATCACATTAGCTGATGAAGTAATTTGTAAAGCTACTCAACTAGCATTTCCACTCACAGCAATAACGTTAGCAAGATTTGATAACTTAGCTAAGCTACATGAATTTGGTGGTGCCAACAATGCCTGATGACCTGACAATACTTCTACAAAGAACATGAATTTAGCAGCTGATGAGCTCAAGGAGTGGAATCCATACATATTCTATGCAAGTAATTTGCAATTGGTCTGTAACAGAAATCACTCACCAACATTACCCAATACAAGGCCAACTATAAGGCCCTATATCAACTCAAGGCCCCCCTTAGGTCGCCCATTTTATCTAATACAGTACGACACCAATTAATCTTGCTTTTTCGAGGCACTAAAGAAGGTCGTTATGGAACAAGCACAGACATAACGGCTTTTATTTTTGCAGAAAAACTGCAAGCTCCATTAAGCTTCCGTTAAGCTCCATTATAGTCTGTTCACAGATTGCAGAATTATTCATGTATTCAGATGCTTCAATATTGGCAGAGTTAGAGTACCACCAGACGCTTACCCTAAATCTATAGTGTACCAAAAGCTTTGTAATATTAAGCTTTTTTAATAACTGAGGAATACTTTGACTTTTTTAAAAAAATAATAGAGAAAAAAAAATAGAAGAAATCATGTCAAATGTATTGACACATGTAAATCTTTTTTTTTTAAAGCAGTTAAATACAGTTCTCCCTTTAAATGAAGTTAGTTAGACATTTTGCTATAAAGTACATTTAAATGAGTTACTGCAGAATGGTTTACAAGGTGATGTGCAATCCTAGGTTATAGTCTTTATGGTAAACAGCTAACATTAAGATTAATGTGTCCAGTCTATATAATCAGAATCCAACAGTCCCCAGCCCCTCATCCTGCACTCAGAAGATCACAAATTGTTGAAGACATGATTTGTATTCCCAACATAAAAGAAAAAGAATTAAGTCTGCATGTACTGCAAGGCTAAAGGCCAAGACTTGTACAACTTAAAAATGTCACATAAATGAATATGTTTTTAACAGTTATTATCCATTATGTCAGACCCAAACAGAGCTGAGGATGAAGGCTCAGAGACCCAGTAGTTTTCAAACTATCAACCCCACCACCCTAAGAGACAGTACCCATTCAGCACACTGTAAATTCTTGTTAGTATCAAGTCCATGTTATTGTGAGGAACACAGTTTATTTTTACTGCCGTGTACTGCATCCCAACTGACTCCATTTCCAACTGAAAAAGCATTAAAAACTCTCCAATATATGTTAATTGCAGTGTTGAAAATAAGCCACTAGGGATGCAAGAACAATAAACCTGATACATGAAAACAAATCACTTGATCTGGTTTTTGTATTAACCAGTCCTTACACAATGATGCCCATACCTCCCATATTAATGGCTCCACGAGGGCCCAGCTCACCCACTCTCATTTCCTGTTCTCTCTGGAAGAAGTGAAGAGAAGCCTTCAGAATAACACTCTGCTAAAATACAAACGCTCAGCGGAGAGCCAACTGCAGAACACTCACAAATCATTACATTTCCACACAATGGCAGACAAGCAATCTCACACTTGGATGAATAGCAGTTGTAGTAAAGCTAGAATTTAGCGTTAGCTTTAGTGCTTATTTGACTCTATTCAAACAAGGAAAAATTACTTTTGTAAAAATCTATATCAAATAAAACTGTTAAAATCTGACACACCAAGTTGGCAAAGAAATTTCATAAAGCACGTTCTTCATATGTGAATCCAAGGACAGCATGGTGACTGCAACATTACTGTAAGTGCGCCTTCATTTGTAGTAATTCATCAAGTTACAGAATGTCAAGGATGGAGGACAAAGTAAATAGAGTCCATTTAGCCTCTCTCTCTACCAATAACAGCAGTTTTTGCAATACAGACCCGCGTCAGTACAAAAATGAAAGCACTTGGACATATCCGTGTACAGCATGTACAAGTGCATTTCTCCTTTAAATAATTAAAAATATTATATATAAATACAATATAACTAGTTTGTAATTTTTGTAAATCCAAAAATGTTGTTCTGCAACACTCTTAAGTTCTTTTCTTGGGTTTAGAAATAAACATATCGTATACCAACTAGCTTTGTCATTTTTGTTTTGCATTGGAAGCTAAGCACAAAACACACAAAGTCACCATATTTACCCAAAGTCAAAAATCTATGTACATGTACATTAATGGTATCAGACAGGCGAGGATTTAGTGATACCCGTCTAAAAGGTCATTTTGGTGTGTCCGACCCCATGGTTACGCTCACTTTTCCACACTCACACAACACCCCTACTAAGATATTTCATATACACACACACGGAGTATTTATACATATGTATATTCACACTCACTCTAATACGCATAATCCTGCAGACACAAAATGTAATTAAGATTCAAAACAGACCAAATCCAGTATGAGAAAACATATAAAAATAATGTTCTATTTTACCATAAAGTAAAACTTGTATGAGTAGGTCGATATGCACATTTCCACAATTAAATCACAATCTATACAACAAACTTTCATAATACAGTTTAACAACAATCATGAATGTGGCCTACATCAAAGATATCATTGGGGAAGGTGGGAGAGGAAACAAGTTACTGGAAATATTGCGATTCTAAATGTCTGTACCATTTACTGTACTTACCTTTTAAATGGTCACTATGTTGCAGTTTTAAGAAAACTGACTAAAATTGCACTAATGTAAAATATATATCAAACTGATTACTTTACTGCTACTTTAAACACTAGAGGGCAACAAATGCAAGATTTAGATTCTTGGGAGACAATAAACAATGTACTACAACCTACACCTAAGTACTACAAATTACAAGGACATGAACAAGTTTAAAACAATATTTTACTCATCATTGCAAGATATTACTATTATGTGGACGTATACTATATCCACATTAGGCGGCAAATGTCCTGACAAACAAAACATGAAACCCTCTTAGTTGTCTGGTTAATACAAAGTGGTTTCTAATTGTTCTTTCTCAGCTATTCTACTACAAAAATGTTCATGTTCAGTGTTACTTCCATTTTTTGTACTGTATTTTTTGATTACTACTCTGAATAAGTCATAAGAGACAGATGGCAGACATGGGTAGGTCTAGGTACATTTGTTCAGCATCCATTTGCTATGTGAAAGTAAAGAGACGCCAACAGGACCTTTAAACACAGCAAAGGACACGAAGAGAAAAGTTATAACAGAAATCAATAAAATGCAGTATCATACGAACACCTACACACCTACATGACAGCATAGTCAGATCATTATAAATAGTCACTGCTAAATTTTGCTTTTTACCAGCTGATCATATACAGAGCCCTCAGCATGTTTTAAAACTGGATATTTATAGACTCTGTAAAGATATTTTCAAAGTTAAGCCCTAAATGTTACACTTTAATAAGACAGAAACAGGTTGGGGTGGATGTCACATGTTTTATTACATAACTAATGTTTTTCTTTCTTTTTTTTTTTTTTTTAAAAATCGTACCAAAAATTTCTCTATGTAGCAAAAACTCACACAACCTGTATTGAGATCAAGAGAACTTTAATTTAGAAACTGGCAGTGCAACAGAGCTGCACTGTTTGACTTCAGATTTTGTTTAGTGCATGTGCATCCTGCTAACTGAAACGAAACTAAGGCACATCCTTACAAAACAGTAAGACTGTTGAACACTGAGACATTAATAGCTTAATTACCTAAAACGACACTTCTGCAAAAAAATACTGCTACTACTTAATTTTTATTTTGTATAAAATCCATTGTAGTTCTTTAACAAACTAAAAAACTAAAAAGATCCCTTTTAAAAAATAAAAATGAATCAGCTTAAAGTTTTGAAAACATTGTCATGTTCTTATGAGCTCAGCATCTGAACTACACAAAGTGTGAGACAGATGTAGTTTCTATGGCTACGTTCACACTGCAGGTCTTAATGCTCAATTCCGATTTTTTGATCAAATCCGATTTTTTGTCTGCTTGTTCACACTACAAATAAAATGCGACAGCAAACGCGCTCTAGTGTGAACACTCAAAGCGGCCCGCATGCGCAAAACAAGACATAACACACAACGCGCTCTGTTTAGACCCAGAGCAAACAATATTGTTTGACTGATGGCCCTTAATATAAAGACTTCGGACTTTACGTTTCCCAACTTTTGCTTTAAGTTATTTTGTTATTTACATAATAATGTAGATAACCTAATAATGATCCTTATTGCTGTTTTAGAGAGGCGGTGCTTCAAAGGATAGCTGCAGATTTCTGTCAGAATCTGCAGATTATACAGTACAAATAAAATGTTCACGTTGTGTTCCCAACAGTTTCACTAACATCTACACTGGATGGCCAGGAAGCGTTCGCGATGTCTTCTCGGGCGCTTCTCCGGCGCTGATAATTGGCGTCTGTCTTGTGTCAGTGACGTAAAAGATGGATTTAATACGACATGACCGTTCAAACAGCAGTCGCTTTCTAAAACATCGGATATGTATCGGATTCAGTACCACATACGAAAGTGACCCAGATCGGATTTGAAAATATCGGATTTGTGCCGTTCACACTGTCATACCATGATCGGATACGGGTCGCATAGGGTCAAAAAAATCGGATTTGATGCGCTTTCGCCTGCAGTGTGAACGTAGCCTAAGACTGTCCTAACTATGACCAGTCTTGCAGTCATATTTTCTTGCTTCATTCCAATAGAGTTACATAAATAAATAAATAAATAAATAAATAAGAACAATCAAAACACACCAATAGCCGATTGCCAAGCCTCACAATAGTGGAGCAGTTATAGCTGCACATACATTTGGGATGTGTTTGTTAAAGATAACACGTTTAAAGAACAACACTATATGTTGTAACAGCACATCTAAACCCAGTTTACTTAAACCATGTTAGTGGTTTACAGTGCAATGTGAGATTACAGAGATTTAATGATGTATGTGACTGCAGTGGACAGATTAGGCTATGTTATTCCATAATGTTAGCAGACACAAATGTGGAACAACCAATTAATGTTTGCTTTACGAGGAAAAAGGAAAAAAACAAAACAAATTAACGTCAACATGCTCAACATGTATCACTGACTATGTTAAGACAACAAGTAAGGCTTACTGTTAATCCTTTATTATTTTACTTAGAAATAAATATGCATAAACTACATATACATTAATATGGTATTAAAAATATTGTAGGTCACCATTTATTGAGTACTAACTACCAACAAACACAGTTCTCTCTATACATATTTACACAGTTGAAATGCCTAATAAGCATTTCAGGAACTATGTGAATTCTACATCAATCACTTTGAACCCCCACTGACAACTCTGAGTATTCAAGGGCTCTGACTGCAACTAATAAAGTATTACAAGCTTTCATAAACAGGAGATGAAGTCAAATAAAGCTTGTAGAAAAACTACAAAAAAAAATATAGTGAGTCAGATTCTTGTCAGTTGAAGTGACGCAAAATGAATCCAAACAGGAAAAACATGTTGAGCTCAGCAAAGACCACAGGCTGTATATAAAATATAAACACAGCCACCAGATCAGGGAAGTGAAGCTAATCTTGAAGTTCCCTCACTATCACTGAGGCCTGCTACATGTTAGCTATTAGTTTATGCGACTGACAAGTTAATACAGAGTACAAAGTTAATATACCAGTGAACTCCAGTCACACAAATGTTTTGAATCATGAAATGTCATCAGTGTTGTCATCTGTTAGAAAATTTGTGTTTTCTGCTTATTTTTGCACAAGTTGGCTTATTTTACAGTTACAGAACGAAAGATTCCAATATACAGTTTTGGCAAATAGAAGAATCTGAATTCTATTTATATATCTACAATGCACACAATAGTGTTGGTATGACCAAGTGCTGTGACCAGAAAAAGGGAAACTAATAATATCACTTATGAAAGTTAGCAAGCTAGCCTGTGATACCTGATCTTTAAGTGGTTTAACTTCTTGTTCCAAATAACCACTATGGTAACAGCCACATGCCAAGCACGCAATTTCCAAAAAATAATATTTCTTTCACTAGTTTGACGAAAGAGCATGCAGCACTTTTCCTACTAATCAAATTTACTGTCAAGTCTGACTATAAAAGAAATTTCAGTTCTGGGGATGTTTCTATAAGGATAGCGACCTGAAGCACAAACTAAACCCAACATTTGTGCATGTGGTCTGACATACTCACACTACTTCTGCTCTTAGAAGCCAAAAATTATAACTTCCACCAACCCACCGTGTTAAAATTATGGGTTATTTTGGAACTGATGTACGAAGTACAGGATACTTCGTCATATTAAAACTCCTTCCTCAAGAAAGGAATAAAAGAAACTGACTGCAACAGATAAGACACACTACTAATAACAAAGTCCAACAACTGAAGGTTATGAAGTAAGATGTAAAGGTGCAGCTCTGTATTGATGGCTGTACAGGGTGTATCACACTACTTAGGGTTCATCAAAGTCAATAAATAAATCTCTTTATATTCCTACATTGTGCTTTTTTACATTTAGACTTCTGAAAACGAATTTAAACCAAAAACTGTATGGTCCAATGTGACGTGCATAAATATACAGGTTGTGTATGTAGGTATTGAGTAAGAAATTATTAAAAAACACCAGCCTTTAGGTTACATTACTGGTAGATGCTATTAACGTTAGGTGGCTGTGTACCCTCACATCAGTACAGAAAGGAACCAGGCAGGTGGATGTATGTGCTCCATCTGTACTCACGTTTTCCATGTAGTTTGGTTTGAAGCCATCTGGTTGGCGTCTCAGGTCCTCCTGCTCTCTGTGCCTCATCAGCTCCTCCTCCCTCCTCCTCCTCTCTTCCTCATGCCTACAAAGCAAAGAGTGAACAATGTGTGAACAATTGCAGATCGATTAACACAAACCACAATAAGCTTTAAAAGAAAGCATCTTATCGTCAGATTGATTCTAGTCCAGTAATTTTAATTTATTTTTAATATGTAAACAACCAAAATAAATGTGACAAGTGGGGTAAAAATGAACCACGACTTTCAACTGAACAGGTCTGCGCCTCAAGAGAAGCAAAACAATATCATTTGACCCTTTCCGGTAAATACTAATCACATTCTCATGAACTTTAACTGCTTAAATAAAGAAGCACACCTCATCTCTATCTGCTTTCGTCTCTGTAGCTCTTGGTTGCGAAGCTCCTCAAGTCTCCTCAGCTCCTCCTGACGTCTCATTAGGTCTAGATCAATGACAGTAAACACAAAAAAGTTCATCCAAGAAATGAGAGACTCACTGGAAAGGCAACCGATTGTAAGGCTACATTATATTGCATGATATTTATTTTCACAAAGTTCTGTGAAATTAAAATTTTTCTTTCTTTAATTTTTTAAATCAGAGAAGACCCTAACAGTATTATTAACCAGTTCATTTCGGAAAGGTCCGTACACTTTTCTTCCATCTAAATATATGCGAAATGCTGATTAGCATCTCCAAAACATTACTAGACATTATCCACATTAGCAGGCTGGTATTAAACTCCATATGTAAAATGAGCAATAAAGGCCACAGACCACACCTTGTCTCATTAACATGAGCTGATGTTCATGCTTGGCCGACTCCAGCTCGGCCTCCAGTTTCTCTTTAGCTTCTTTAATGTTCCTGTCCACCTGGTCTCTCTGCTGTTTCTCCATCTCATCAAGAGCTTTCCAACGAGATGAGAACTCAAACTCAAACGTCCCGGGCTGAGCAAAACGTGGCTTCTGTTCTCGTTCCCTGCGGAGAAAATGCAAGTACTGTCAATAAATCTGAATTATAGCATTCCTCTGATACTGTTATAGACCTTCAGTTGTCTACAACAGTATCAAAGGAAGGAAACAAATCCACTGAGTTACGATGTGACTGCAAAATGACTCATTGCTTACTTATAGTACTTTGGAGTCTTTTGCAGTAGTTTTTCGGAAAGGCCATCCTCATCATCAAAGTGTTCTGCAGGTTCCACAATGGCAGGACAGGGTGTTCTGAAAAAAGTGAAGAAACTGTGTTAATACTACCCACATATATACATTTGGCAACCTGTTTTACCCTTCTGTTCATGAGGGTAGTTAATTTTCCACTGGACAATCTCCTCTTATTTTAAAAATTCAGTCACTTCTCACCAGCTATCCCCAGCCCTTCCTGGCCTGCATTTTTTGCACAACTGCTGGCTCACTGTCCAGGCTGCTATTCGATCATTTCTCAATACCCTTCAGCTGCTTCTCCAGATGGACTCCAGCTCCATTATCTTGGACTGCAGCTTCTTGACATCTCCTCCATGCTGTAGGGTCTGTTAGAATGTTCAGTAGGAGGAAAACTGGTTCATGTGATGCTAAGCTACTGCTACTGTCACCAGCTGAAGTCCCAGGAGATTTAGTTAGGAGTTCATTCGCGTGACAACTCTCACCGGAGAATGATTTGATTATATTGCTCACATATTTGTGACAAAGTGATAATGGAAATAAGTTCTTAAAGCATATCCAGTTTGTGCAGACTCATATCTGTACACTCACACTTATTGTACTAATCCTATGAAACATTGCCACTAGAAGTACTGGGGATACTGAAGAAGGGTGACAAAATTAATCCTGAAACCATCTTTTTCACTTCAATAATGGCAAGGACCTAATGTGGTGTTGCTGCAGTTTTAAAATAAAAATAAGTTACTTTAAAGCAGCCAATGTAATTACAAACTCAACACCAGAATAAACTTATTCAAATGTTTTCAGCCCATTAAATAACCTCATCCCTCTGCTCCTTACGTGGTCAGCAACAGTGCTCCCTCGGTGCACCGCTCCAGAGCTTTACGCGCGGCTATTTTGTTTGCAAACTCCACAATGCCTCTCCCAGTGGGACGACCTCGGTCATCTGTCACAACAATAGCCCGTTCCACTGGTCCAAACTGGGAAAACGCCTGAGGATACAGCGAAGTTAGGTAACCATAAATGCATAAATGATCGTAGCAATACAGAGGAACGAGACATGCAGATTTAAGTTTGTTTTTTTTCCGCGTGTCTACTCTACCTGTTCCAGCAGCTCATTTGTCACCACAGGCAGCAGATTGCGCACTGTGAGCGCAGAACCGTGTGTGGCAAAGCGGACTCTGATTGGTCGATTATTCAAAATAGTCCCATCCAGCTCGGCTTTAGCGATCTCTGCTACAGTTCGGGTTTCCTGAAGGGATAAAGACGCATTCCCTCAACCTTGCTTTCACGCAACATTGTTGTGCCTGACATAACGTATAGGATGTAGAATTGCAAAAAAATAAAATAAATAATTTGACGCTAGCTTCCAATATATATTAAGTGGTAATGCTAACATAAAAGCTTACTATATATGTGTGTGTGTGTTTATTCTATTTGAGGCTTCACGTTAAAACCAACAAGTAGAACTGTTTTTCCTTACCAAACGAATGAAGCCGAAGCCCCGCTCTCTGTTGATGAACACCTCGTTAACGTTCCCATATTTAGAAAACATGTTTTTGAACTCCTCCTCCGGAATATCCGGCGGGAGACTGCCGACAAAAAGACGGGAGCGCTGGGTGAACGTCTTCTCACCGGGCTTTCGGAAACTAGTAATGTCTAGGGTCATTTCTGTCGGGCCTTCGCCGCTTCCTTCTACGGCTCCTTCCATTTGTTCAGCAACGGGGGACTGCCTAGGCGGCGGGGCCGGGCTGTCTTTGTTCGCCGGTGTCTGCTCCGCGGCCGGTGAGTCGGTTCCGCGTCTCGCCGGTTGAGGAGAATTGTTGCTTTGCATGTTAACTTGTTGCATATTTCGATTAGCCATGCTTGGAATACTTTTGTTGTGGAAATTTGCCCAAGTTTAATTAACTGGCCGCACACCAGCAATGCCTGCATACGCCTCCTAATTTTAAAGATGGCGACGGCTGCGTGCGCAACTTTCTTCCAGTTCTCGTGAGATTTGTGGCAGACGCATCGTTTAAGCGTTACCATAGACACTACAAGATTTGATGGTTTTTAGTGTAAAGAAGTATTTAACAATTACTGTAGAAAACAGTGAGAACTGTGAGAAGAGACCTTTGCGACTGACCCTGTTACTACTAGCTGAAGCTCCGGCGCATGTGTCAAAAAATTCAACACGCTTCCGAAACGAGGCTTGATTCGGCTGAACAGAGTCACGTGATCAATGACGTCAGACTCTTCATTGGGCACGTCACTGGTACAATGACTACAGTCATTGAACAGAACACGCCATGGAACATGTTTAAACAAGGAAGGTTAATTAATCAAAGTTATTTATTATAAACATAGACATAACATAATTTTTTCACCCCCCAAAATACATGTTCAAAGCACCATATCAGCACAATATCAAACAGAAGCTGTGAATTCAGCTCTGTAGAGTGGGCAATCATAATAAAGCAGTTCATTTTAACTTGTAGGTTCAAGCTGCTCTTCATATTTTTGCCCACCAGATGTCACCAAAGCTTCGTGTAATGAACCGTTTCTCAATACAAGCTTCAATGCTTCAGAAAGCTTCATTCGGCTATCACTACTGTTACACATATTGTATTGCATTGTTGTTGATGATGATGATGTTACTCACATCATCCTCAGATACTCAGTGTGTAGAAAGTTATATATTTATAATATATACACTACCCATCAAAACTTTGGACAGAACTTCTCATTTAATGTGTTTTCTTTATTTTTACTACTTTCTACTTTGAAGATACATAAATAAGACATCAAATATATGAAGCAAGATATATGGAATTATGCAGCAAAGAAAAAAAATATAAAAAACTCTGAATTTGTCTTATATTTTAGATTCCTGAAAGTAGCTACCCTTTTGTTGACAGCGCTGCAAACCCTTGGCCTTCTCTCAATGAGCTTCATGATGTAGTCACCTGAAATGGCTTTCACTTCACAGGTGTGCCTTGTAGAGTGTTCATTTCTGGAATTTCTTGCCTTCTTAATGGAGTTGGGACCATCAGTTGTGTTGTGCAGCAGTCAGGTTGGTACACAGCTGACAGCCCTATTTGACAACACTTAGAATTCATATTTAATTCAATTCAGTTAGATTTTATTTATACAGCACCAAATCACAACAACAGTCGCCTCAAGGTGCTTTAAGGTAGAGCCTACAATAATACATACAGAGAAAAACCCAACAATCATATTGTGGTGTGTTTGGAGCGGCTAGTTATCTCCCATCATGCCTTGGGAATATGTGTTGCTGTTTAAGATGTTTATTGTTTATGGTTACATGACTCTTAACTGTTCTCTTAACTGTTCTTGTTAATGCTGCAGTATAAATTCACAGACAGTTATTGTTGATGGAAAGAATGTAGTGACATGAGTGAGTTCAGGCTTGTAGTTATTGACCCTCTGAAGCACAGTGTAGTACAGGGAAGTGTTCAATAAAGAGCTCTCCCTATCTTTTTGGGTTAGAAGAGCAAGCTCAGTGTCTGTGTAGGTGCTAGTTCAGGTGTTGTTGTTAAGGTTCCTCAACTCACCACAATATGACCCCCTATGAGCAAGCACTTTGGCGACAGTGGGAAGGAAAAACTCCCTTTTAACAGGAAGAAACCTCTGGCGGAACCAGGCTCAGGGAGGGGCGGGGCCATCTGCTGCGACCGGTTGGGGTGAGAGAAGGAAGACAGGATAACAGACATGCTATGGACGAGAGCCAGATTAATAACAAGTATGATTCGGTACAGAGAGGTCTATTAACACGTAGTGAGTGAGAAAGCTGACTGAAGAAGAAACACTCAATGCATCATGGGAATCCTCCAGCAGCCTACACCTATTGCTGCATAACTAAGGAAGGAATCAGGGTCACCTGGTCCAGCCCTAACTATATGCTTTATCAAAAAGGAAAGTTTTAAGTCTAATCTTGAAAGTAGAGATAGTGTCTGTCTCCCGAATCCAAACTGGAAGCTGGTTCCACAGAAGAGGGGCCTGAAAACTGAAGGCTCTGCCTCCCATTCTACTTTTAAATACTCTAGGAACAACAAGTAAGCCTGCAGTGTGAGAGCGAAGTGCTCTAATAGGGTGATATGGTACTACAAGGTCATTAAGATAAGTATCAGATATCAGATAATAATCTCATTATTTAAGACCTTGTATGTGAGGAGCAGGATTTTGAATTCCATTCTGGATTTAACAGGAAGCCAATGAAGGGAAGCCAAAACAGGAGAAATCAGCTCTCTCCTTCTAGTCCCTGTCAGGACTCTTGCTGCAGCATTTTGGATTAACTGAAGGCTTTTCAGGGAGTTTTTAGGACATCCTGATAATAATGAATTACAGTAGTCCAGCCTGGAAGTAATGAATGCATGAACTAGTTTTTCAGCGTCACTCTGAGACAGGATATTTCTAATTTTAGAGATGTTGCGCAAATGGAAGAAAGCAGTCTTACATATTAGTGATGTTTAAAAATAAATTTCCATCCCATAGATTTAAATCCAGGATCCATGAAGTGCCAACTTTATCTATTTATTGTTTTTGTCCAGCAGAGGTCACCTTTGTTAAAAAATTGAAATCTTCATGCTCGTTGGTTCAATTTCTGCAGCCTGATTAGTTAAATAAATAAACAAAGGCCCAAATGCACAGTGATTTATTATATATTGTGTCATTTTTTTCTTCCTGTTTCCATTCATCATATGGTTGCTGATGAGTGTTATACATTTGGAGTCATTTTTTAAGACTATAAAACTCTTTATGCAATCAGTCATAGCACTCACATCCTTACATCATTCATCTATATGATTATTGTCCAGCTGTGTTGTAACGCTCATCATCGCTCTCCTGGAGTGTCTCGTCGGAACAGCAGACAAGCATGTGATGTCATCAGCAGCCCAGTCAGTCAGTTTTTATCCGGACACCCAGCTCAGTGTCGCCTCTGTCTCCGGTGTGAAACAAACAGTGGAGAACTGCCCCTGGAAACAAACAAACAAAAAAAGAGGATCAGGGTTGTTTCGTTGCTTTCATTTATTAGCAAAGGCAAACTCTCAGGTTGAAGGATTACTCCTGGCTTCAGCACACTCTAAGTTTTGTTTATTCTTTTGTGTAAAGGCAAGCTCTTTGAACTTGTACTTGCACTGTGCTGAAAACAGGTCAAAATGTTAATTGCTTAATGTCACTTCGTTGTATTTTAAGACACGAGCACAGAAAGGTGTTAAATGTCAGAATTATAATTTGTGAATTTTGTTGCAAAATTTAAAGACAAGCTGAAAAAAAAACCCCTCAGCATTTATCATCAAGTCCAATTTGAACCGTTTAAATGTTGGTGGAGACTTTTGGTGTGGTGTTTAAATGATGCTCAACTGGTTCTAAGGGGCCCAAAGTGTGTCAAGAAACTATCCCCCACACCATTACACCACCAGCAGCCTGGACTGTTGATATGAGGCAGGATTGATCCGTGCTTTCATGTTGTTAATGCCAAATTCAGAACCTACCATCTGAATGTTGCAGCAGAAACTGAGACTCATCAGACCAGGCAAAATTTTTCAACATATCTTCTATTGTCCAGTTGTGGGAAATTTGAATTGTAGCCTCAGTTTCCTGTTCTTAGCTGACATAAGTGGCACCCGCTGTGGTCTTCTGCTACTGGTGAGATGCCCTTCTGCATACATTGGTTGCAACAAGTGGTTATTCCTGGTCCTGTGTTCCCTCAAGAGTTACTGTTGCCTGCTTATCAGCTCCGAAGCAGGATGTTTATTCTCCTCTGAGTGAACTGCTGTTCACTGGGTATTTTTTCCTCTTCAGAGGAGTGGATTTTGCTGGTATGTCTTCTCTTTTTGTTATTGGAGCCGGTGTGCAACATGGCATGGGATGGCTGGCTGTGCTGGGATGAAACTAAAGCTGGCGTGAAAGAGCGGAACTGTCCAGACTACTATGACTGTTTTGATATACATGGTAAATTTCTCTGTGATTTCACCTCCAGTGTTCACATTGTTTTTTGGGGTTTTTTTTGCTCTATGTCATTAGAGTTGTTAAACTGAGAGCTGTAAAATCAATATAAAGATAGCCAAGTACAATATCAATCGACTGGTCAATCAATGACTCAAACTTTCATGCAGTTCAGTGCAGTTTGAACTAAAGCGTCAGCTGCTGGATGTGGACCAACTACACAAACTGCAAAGCCAACTTCACACATCAAGGAGAGGTAAGAGTGAACAAAGCACATTAAAATCAATAAAGCACAATGGAGACGTCAGAGACATAACGTTACCATCTTCTGGGTGCCATTTTAGCATCTATGTTGGACTGTATAACAAAATGAAGTTCATGTAAAATATTTGTTTATATTCTTCTTTTTCTTAAAGTTGGCAGATGTAAAAACATCCAGGAGGACAAAAGCCTGTAATAAACATTTCAATTTGAAGTTCAGAAAGGATTATTTTTGGGTACGCGTCTTCTGTATTGTTTTTATTGTGATTAGTTAAGATTTTGTACATCCACTTTATTACGTACACAACTCAAATGCAATGCAAATATCCTGCCGACCAATCACGTTGCAGCAACTCAGTCCGTTTGGGCATGTAGAGATGTGCCTGCTGAAGTTAAAACTGAGAATAAGTGATTTAAGTAACTTGAATGTGACATGGTTGTTGGTGGCAGACAACTCGTATTTATGCCACACAGTCACCTCTAGAGTTTACAGAGGGTGATCTGAAAAACAGAGCATATATCCAGTCTGTTTCAGTTCTCCGGGTGACAATGCCTTGAGAAGAGAATGAGCAGAGTGCTTCAAGGTGATAAAAAAAGCAACAATAAATGAATTAACCAATTGTTGCAACCAAGGTATGTGGAAGAGCACCTCAATCTTAAAGCAGATGGCTTACAGCAGCAGTTCTTTGCCACTCCTGTTTGCTAAGAACATGAGATTGAGCCTACAATTCACCAGAACTGGACAATTAAAGATCAACCCTGGTCGGATGAGTCTTGATTCCTGCTGTGACATTGAGATACTAGGGTCAGAATGTGATGTAAATAACATAAAAGCATTGACCCATCCTTCCTTATATCAACGGTTCGTGCTTGTGGTGCTGTAATGGTGTGGGGGATATTTTCTTGCCACACTTTGGGCCCTTTACCAACTGAGGATTGTTTAAACTCCACAACCTACCTGAGTGTTGTCCCTTTATGACCACAGTGTGTCCATCTTCTCTCCATTTTCTCTTGAATTGTTTTATGATAAGTAGCAGAGGTTTGTAATGCTGACAACAGAAAGCAAGGAGGCAATGAGGACAAGTCACCATACAAAAAATAAGATCAAGTTTCATTGTAGGTTTATGTTAATTGCATAAATGTGTTGTTGGTAATAGCTGCTTTGGGACTGTGTTGACCTTTTATGTTAAATTTTTATTTCAGTTTTATGTTGTTAGAAAAGTCATAGGACTAAAAAGATTTTAGACTTATTTCACATTATTATTAGTTGATAAGATTATTACTTAGCGATAACAAACTTTCAATATCGGAAAAACTTAATTTTCAGGTACATAAATCAGAAAAACAGATTCTCAGCAGTTAAGAGCTGTTTAAAGGCTATCAAGTTGACATTTGCAAGTGCCCGAAATTGTTGTAAATAAATCACTAAGGAATAATAATAATTACAAAATGCTTTCTTTACTGCAACAATATAAATCTTTGTGCCTTGACCTGTTTTAACTGGGGAGATAGGATTGGTGTTTCAATTCGTGGGACTTTAAGGACAAATCTATGATTCAAAAGTAAAAATCTAATGTGTCTTCTCTTCTAATAACCATCAGGAGTCTGAGCTGCCAAGGGATAACTCCACATAAATGTCTTTCTCTACTTCATCCTTAACTTGACTGTGCCCGTTATTGTGCTCACAACTTTAGTGAAATTAACTACTTCTGGATGCTTTGTGAGGGCATCTACCTGCACACTCTGATAGTTGTTTGCAGAAAAACAACATTTCCTTTAGTATTATCTGCTGGGCTGGGGTAAGTTAAAGACATATTAGACATTTATACGTCAATATTGACGCATGCATACTTTCTGGCCAATAAACAGAAATGTCACACGACATATTTGATTTCACAGGCTTTCCAATTATACCGGCAGTGATATACTCGATAGCGCAAGTGAGTCTTTGGATCCACAGATCATTTCAACAGATATCACGTGTCAAGCAAAATTGAGAGGAAAGGCGATTTAAGTGACTTTGAATGCCTCCTTTTTGTTGGTGCCAGACGGGCTTGTCTGAGTATTTCAGAAACTGCTGATCTGTTGGGATTTCCCCACACAACCATCTCTGTGGTTTACAGAGGATGATCTAAAAGCAGCAGTTCTCTGGGTGAAAATTCCTTGTTAATGTCAAAAGTCAGAGAAGAACGGTCAGACTGCTTTGAACCGACATGAAAGGAAAAATAACTTAAACAAACCCTTGTTACAACCAACACACCTAGAAGAGCATCTCAATAGAGGAGAAGACTACACCAGATATCACTCTTGTCAGCTAGGAACAGGAAACTGAGTCTACAATTCACACAGGCTCACAAAATCAGGACAACAGACGATTGGGCAAATGTTACCTGGTCTGATGAGGCTTGCTTTCAGCTGCAACATTCAGATCAAAGGGTCAGAATTTGGTGTAAACAACATGAAAATATGAATCCATCCTTATAGGATCGCATTAGATCAATGCTTCAGGGTGCTGATGGTGGTTTTATGGTATTCAAGATATTTTCTTGGCACATTTAGGTCCCTAAGCACCAATTGAGTATTGTCGCCGACCATTTCCATCCTTTTATGACCACAGTGTATACATCTTCTGATGACTGCAGAATAAAACAAAGTGTAAAAAAGCTTAAATCATCTCAATATGGTTTCTTGAACATGACAATAAGTTCACTGTACTCTGGCGTCTACAGTCACCAGACCTTAATCCAATAGAGCATCTTTGGGATGTGCAGCTGATAAATCTGCCATGGATCAAAATCTCTGAGGAATGTTTCCGCCACTCTGTTAAATCTGTCCCATGTAGAGATAATCCTGGTACTTTGGGGTGGCTGTAGCTTAGATGGTAGAACAGATCATTTACTAATTTGAAGGTTGGTGGTTCAATCCCTGGTTGCTTGAGAAATATCCAAATATACTTGGGCAAGAGACTAACCCCAAGTTGCTTCTAACGTTATATAGAACGGAGCATAGGAATAGGTGAAATAGGCATGGTCACCCTTTGAGTCCTTAGGTGGAGTAGAAAAGCACTACACAAGAACCAGTTCATTGCTTCTCAGTACTTCCACACTAAATAAATGCATTGAAGGCAAACAATACAGGTTTATATCAGTTTTTTTTAGAATTCGTGCGTCCTTCATCATTCTATCCACTTTGTGCAATGTGCCAATACCACTGGCAGCAACACAGCCCAAGAGCATGATGCCACCACCACCATGCTCGACAGCATATAATGTTCTCATGTTTGAAAGCCTCACCTTTACTCCTCCAAACATACAGGGAGTGCAGAATTATTAGGCAAGTTGTATTTTTGAGGAATAATTTTATTATTGAACAACAACCATGTTCTCAATGAACCCAAAAAAACTCTATTTTAGGGGGATATCTGTGTGTGCAGGTGACTATTACTGTGCATAATTATTAGGCAACTTAACAAAAAACAAATATATACCCATTTCAATTATTTATTTTTACCAGTGAAACCAATATAACATCTCCACATTCACAAATATACATTTCTGACATTCAAAAACAAAACAAAAACAAATCAGCGACCAATATAGCCACCTTTCTTTGCAAGGACACTCAAAAGCCTGCCATCCATGGATTCTGTCAGTGTTTTGATCTGTTCACCATCAACATTGCGTGCAGCAGCAACCACAGCCTCCCAGACACTGTTCAGAGAGGTGTACTGTTTTCCCTCCTTGTAAATCTCACATTTGATGATGGACCACAGGTTCTCAATGGGGTTCAGATCAGGTGAACAAGGAGGCCATGTCATTAGTTTTTCTTCTTTTATACCCTTTCTTGCCAGCCACGCTGTGGAGTACTTGGACGCGTGTGATGGAGCATTGTCCTGCATGAAAATCATGTTTTTCTTGAAGGATGCAGACTTCTTCCTGTACCACTGCTTGAAGAAGGTGTCTTCCAGAAACTGGCAGTAGGACTGGGAGTTGAGCTTGACTCCATCCTCAACCCGAAAAGGCCCCACAAGCTCATCTTTGATGATACCAGCCCAAACCAGTACTCCACCCCCACCTTGCTGGCGTCTGAGTCGGACTGGAGCTCTCTGCCCTTTACCAATCCAGCCACGGGCCCATCCATCTGGCCCATCAAGACTCACTCTCATTTCATCAGTCCATAAAACCTTAGAAAAATCAGTCTTGAGATATTTCTTGGCCCAGTCTTGACGTTTCAGCTTGTGTGTCTTGTTCAGTGGTGCTCGTCTTTCAGCCTTTCTTACCTTGGCCATGTCTCTGAGTATTGCACACCTTGTGCTTTTGGGCACTCCAGTGATGTTGCAGCTCTGAAATATGGCCAAACTGGTGGCAAGTGGCATCTTGGCAGCTGCACGCTTGACTTTTCTCAGTTCATGGGCAGTTATTTTGCGCCTTGGTTTTTCCACACGCTTCTTGCGACCCTGTTGACTATTTTGAATGAAACGCTTGATTGTTCGATGATCACGCTTCAGAAGCTTTGCAATTTTAAGACTGCTGCATCCCTCTGCAAGATATCTCACTATTTTTGACTTTTCTGAGCCTGTCAAGTCCTTCTTTTGACCCATTTTGCCAAAGGAAAGGAAGTTGCCTAATAATTATGCACACCTGATATAGGGTGTTGATGTCATTAGACCACACCCCTTCTCATTACAGAGATGCACATCACCTAATGTGCTTAATTGGTAGTAGGCTTTCGAGCCTATACAGCTTGGAGTAAGACAACATGCATGAAGAGGATGATGTGGACAAAATACTCATTTGCCTAATAATTCTGCACTCCCTGTACCTTTTATCACTGTGGCCAAACAGCTCAATCTTTCTCTCGTCTAAGCACAAAACCTTTCTTCAGAAGGTATTTGGCTTGTAAATGTGGGCAGCTGCAAATTTCAGTCAAGTTTGAAGGTGTCGATTTTGGAACAGGGGCTTCTTTCTTAGTCAGCACCGTCTTAGTCCATGGTGAGGTAAAATGGGCTTCACTGTGGACAATGATGCTGACGTTTCAGTAGTTTCTAGTTCATGACAGACTTGAGCATTAGTTGTTCCTGAACATCCTAACCATTTTCCTCTCATCTAACTAACTTGTACTTTGAGTTGTTTTAACTTTAAATCTACAGTTGTACAATCCTTCTTTTTCCACTTTGTTCTTTGGAGTTTCCCATTGTTCTGAGTATTGGTCAATCCAATGAGTCCAGTCAAATGAACCCTTTTAATGCACAGAGAAACTACCAGTTGTAATCAAAAATAAGTAGTAATGAAACATTAACAAGCCTTAGCCTTGTCAAGTTAAAAGACACCATAGAACTGTCGTTACAAAATATATTTGAGTGTATGTATGTATATATATATATATATATATATGTATATATGTGTGTGTGTGTGTGTGTGTGTGTGTGTACTTTTGATCCATTGTGGATTAGAGAAAATCCAAAAATAAATTAACATTTGTGCATCTTGTTTTGTTTTTTTGTTGTTGTTGTTGTTGTTGTTTTAAGTTATTACACATGTATGGTGTGCCATGGCACCACCCTGGAAAAAGAACAGTTCAAAGAAATCATTAAAAGAACAGAATTGGATTCTGGTAGTGGCAGGTGAGAGATGGCAGCATAGTAAACAACCTCCACACGAAAGTCAACAAAAACCATCCTGAAAACAATAAAAACAACGGTAAAAACCACAGTCCCTTAACTTTTAGAAAGGGGCGAAGATGACAACTACGTCTGAGAGTAAGAAATCTGTTATACGTGTCGATAAACTCAACGAAATGCAACCCCCTGAAGAACCTAATGCTAGCCGCCACACAGCTAACCTGGCTTTAGGCGGCACCAGCAGAGGGGAGGATCTGGTGAATTTAACCATGATTCTCACAGAAATACGCAACTTCAGGCAAGATGTCAAAGCACAAGTCGATGATATTAAAGGAGAAATAGCGAAAGCCAACACAAGGCGGGACGAGGTGGAGGCCAGAATCCTGGAAAACGAGGAAAGGCTGCAAAAAATGGAGGCTTTATCCGAGCTGCTAAAAAGGCACGAGCAGACCCAGCTGAGACTAAGAGGGATGCTTAAGAAAAGAGACTGATGGACCGAGCAGTAAAGGAAAGGAAACCCAAAATACAAACTTGGTTAAATTATGCAAATAATCTAAATCTTGGGCCCATAAAAGAGGTCAAAGTAACAGAACTCTACTCAAAAGCTGGTAACAAACAAGACTACTAACTCAAACTGCCCTACACTTACATAGTGGCTGATCAGCCCACACAGACACAAAAAGGGGTAGAACACACAAAAACCTAACTGAAACTAACATAACAGATTCCATTTGCCCCCCCATGATCCACAGTTGCGGTATGACCCAATTTGCAGGTCTCCATATAGGCTTGCTCCGCCCCTTTTCCACTTCTTAACTCCTCAACCAAAGAACTGGGAGCATCTGCTGCTGAAATTAAATCATACACATAACAGTGTAAACTAAAATATGAGCACTTATTTTAGAAGACAGTTTTATGTGATTGTATAAGTAAATGATTCTAAGCCTAAACCAATTCTTTATTACCCTATATTTAAAGAAAGAAAAATGTAATTGTAGTGTTATGTATAAGTCTATTGTAACACTGTGATGTTTGATAGCTATTACCCAATATATGTGACTATAACTGCAGCCATCACAGAGAATATAGACCCTTTGACAGTTTGTAAACAGTGATCACGTAGGCAGTAAAGGGGTCTACTGCACCGACATTTAACCCGGAAAAAAATGCAACTGTACATCATCGATGAGCGCTAATTGGATATATTTAGAACAAGTGTAAAAATCTGTACAGGGCTTAATGTAAATCAGCACCCAGTGTGAGGTTTATGCCACAGCTGCTCCATATTGGTACAGTGTTGGTAATTACCAAAATCTTTTTTGTATGTTTTTGTATTGGTTAATTAACTAGTGGATTAACCATGAGCTTTTTAATCAATATGATATTTTTAATGCTAAAATCTAATTATTGTTGTTGTCCATGAAGTTCATAAAACAAACAAAAATAATAGTAAAGTGCAATTTTTAAAAAATTTTTTTCCACACTAAACATGTAAAATTTGTACAATTATTTTATGCGTTATTTTTCAGACTCATCTATTCTCAATGCAGCTGTTCTGAAATATGTACAAAAGTGATCGTGATTAAACCCTTAACCCCAAGAAGAATTTTCTGCTTTAGTCGCAATTGGTTTACAAAGGAAATGTGGATCACTTCCTGTCCAGGACTCTGTCTTATTGTTCCTTGCTGTCTTGTACCAGATAAATCAATGCTTTGTTTCAGGAAAATATTTTTTCTGTTAAACATCTAGTCCAATTTTGTTAATAATACTGATACAAAGTCTGTATCTCTACAGATGCATTTTCCATTGATGAGTCAGTACCAGCCCATATTTTAGAGCACACTGACCCCTACTGACTTTAAAACAAAAATTTTAGAGTCTTTATATGTCCCCCCACCCCCAGTTTGCAGCAGGTGCCTTCCCCACCCTGAGCCTAGTTTAGTCAAGTGGTCTCTTCCTATTAAAAGGGAGTTCATCCTCCCCAGTGTTGCCATGTGCTTACTTCTAGTGGATCATTGTATCATTGCTGTTGTATTGTAGGATCTTTACCTTACGGTATGACAAGCTTTTGTTGTTTTCACTTCCTGTCTGCACAGTTGCTTTTAAAATGCTCATACAGCTCATGAAATATGACAGTGTTCACTTATCCAACATATGCTTTATACTCACTGATTGCAGTTTGTGCAATGGGAACCACAGTTTTAGGAATTTTCTGCATGTCTCTCCTGCTCTTACTTTTTGTCTTTTGAATAGTGTGCATATTTGTGAGGTGCGCTTTCAGCAGTGGCCATCTGTCCAGATATTATAGCATATCTGTGTGCCTACTACATAAATTCCTCTATGTGCCAAGGATCTGAAGGGCTGCTATCTCACTCTGTGCTTTTTCTACAACGGATCACATAACCAGTCAGGTCAGAGGGCTGCTGCCTGTCAGTGATGAGCTTATCTATCTGTCGCAGCATACCATGTCTTTGAGTCAAGGAATGCGAATGAACAAGCAGTTTGTACGGCTTGTAACTCTGTAATTTCTTCAAGAAAAATGCAAGCCCTGAAATTTCCATCTTTGACTCTGAAACGTAATCTGAAAGAAACACACTTATGCATGCTTTGGTAATACAGACTCATGAAACAATAAAGGAAATGCAAGGCATTGGACCAGCACTTACCAGAACAGTACCAATGACGGTCCTTGTGCATGTATTTAAAATTGCTCCTGGAAAGATGGAACACCATTCATCCAAAATTATGCTTTGTTTGGTGTTTTGAAAATTGCGATGTTTAACATGTCAGCCCAAAAACCTCCACAGGCCTCCACATTACCCCTCTAATCAGGACTATATTATCACAGTTGATCTTTCAGAACAATTATGCTTTGACTAACCATGCTTGTCCACATTTGAGAGGTATTGTGGAGGACTGCGGTCCCGAGGTCTTTAATCAGCAGGCGCAGTACAAGGACATTATGTCGGACCTCTACGGATGAGGCAGCTATTTTCTGTTTGGGGGAGGGTTTGTCGAGGGTAAGGGTCGATGCTATGAACCTCATGTATTCACTCGGTCCTTTTTTCTTTTTACCTGTTCTGGACTAATTTCCACCTACTGTATAGTTATTCTCTTCTTATCATTTAAGGTGAATGTGCACTTTGTCTTTGTTCTGTTATTCAACTGAATATAGAATATGTCATGTCTGGCATTTCTTAAATCCTCACAAGAGACACCACTACTTCCCACACGTGCACCATACATATTCAAGAATTCATTACTTTATCATTGACACTAATTGTCTGCAGCAGGTCCACTCCTGCACCTACCATAGCATAGTTATTTCAGATCATGCCCCACTTACTCTGTCTCTGCCTCTTCCACAACTTCCTATAAAAACTGCACAATAGGATTTCAATTCAACCCTTCTGTCAGATGACAATTTTGTAAAGTTTTGCCAAGATGAGATACGCTTATATTTTGCCACTAACTCCTCCCTTAATACTTGCAGCCTTGTTGTATCATGTGTCTTTAAGGCCTATATCAGAGGCCAGATTATTGCTTATTCAGCAAAAACTGAAAAACAGTCCACTTATGAGCGGAATAAGTCAATGCAACAAATTAAGGAGGCTGATGAACAGTATGCTCTCAAACAGAGTCACAAAATGTTTAAAAAGCGTGTTGAACTCAAAACAAGACTTGACCCACTCACAACTTAATCAACTGAACGTTTGCTCTTACATGACAAATCAAAATTCTACATGCATGGTGACAGACCCGACCAATTACTGGCAAGCCTTCTCAGCAGTTCTAGGGCGAGGCAAAGTATTCTTCAAGTTCAACAACAAGATGGCAACTTGGTCACAGATCATGAAAACATTAATGATGTATTCAGGGTCTTTTACTCAGAACTTTAACACCTCAGAGTCACAATGCAATTAATGACTTTCTAGCTAAACTTAACATTCCTGAAATTCCACCAGAACTTAAAACAAGGCTGGATGAATCTACCTCTCAGTCAGAAGTTTCCTTAGCTACAGCCTCAATGCAATCTGGCAAGTGTCCAGGTCCGGATGGTTTCCCATCAGAATTTTTCATCAGAGCACTACATTACTGTCTGTGCAGCTTAGTATAACCCTCACTGACTGCATTAAACAAGGATCTCTTCCTCAGTCATTTTATGAAGCCTGTACCACAGTTATTGCAAAGAAAGGAAAAGATCTGATGGAATGTGACTCGTATAGACAGATTTCTCTTGAACACAGATGCTAAAATATTAGCCAAGATTCTTGCTCATAGACTACAATTGGTTCTCCTGACAATTATTTCAAAAGACCAAACAGACTTCATTAAAGGTCATTGTTTTAATGTAAGAAGGCTATTTAACACAGTTTATTTCAGTTCTACAGGAATACATGAATGCATTGTCTCTCTGGACACTGAAAAAGCCTTTGATCGAGTTGACTTCAACAATCTCTTTGCAGTCCTTCACACATTTGGTTTTGGAGCAAAATTATGGATGGATTAAACTGCTCTACTCTCAGCTATCTGCTACAAAACGGACTAATGTCCAAAAGTTATTACACATGTATGGTGTGCAATACCATACATGTGTAAATAAATACTTTCATCTCTCTCAGCCCCACCGCGTCTAACCATCTCTTTAAACCTTCTATCAAGGACGGTGGGTTTGTGGAGTGGCACAGAAGTGGAATAACTTGCTTTAAAGACCTGTTCATAGCCAACAAACAAGCATCATTTGAACAACTTGCTAATAAATACAATCTACCACCATTTTTCAGATACTTGCAAGTCAGGCACTTTATTCATTCCCAGATTTCAGGCTCAAGCCCTCTACCAGAGCTACACTATTAGAAACTATCCTACAACTTAAACCAACCAATAGAGGGCTGATCTCCATGCTTTACAATAAAATGTTAAACTTGACACAAACCTCTTCATCCAAACTCAAAACATTATGGGCAGAAGACTTAGACATGACAAAACATGGGCCTCCATACGCTAACATGTCAACACAACATCGTTATGTGCCCTCCACTGTTTAATCCAGTTCAAAGTGGTGCATAGAGCCCACTTCTCAAAATCCAGATTATCTCATATCCATCCTGAAATAACTCCATAGTGTGATAGATTCAAAACTGCTGAAGCCTCACTGATCCTGGTCTTGTCCCAAGTTGACCAGTTCTGGACAAAGGTTTTCCAAACCCTGTCCAGGATTCTGTGTGATCCTGCCACCTGGCCCCCTGCTTTCTCTCTTTGGCATCAGTGGGAATGAGGTGCTTCTACTGGCCTCTAAAATACAGGCGCTACCATTCTGTTCCCAGTTGGCCAGGAAGGCAATTCTACTGAGGTGGCGGGACGCTGCCCCTCCCACTCACAAACAGTGGTTATATGACCTCATGTAGCGGCTAAAACTCGCAGCAACATTGTATAAAGTATTTTATTAAATTAAGAAAAAAAAGAAAAAAAAAGAAAAATAGCATATATATACTTATAATTCGTTTATGAAAGTAATACATTTTGATAACTAAGAAAATGCGTATTTTTAAAAAAAATCATAAAGGGAAAATATTGTATATCAGTGCATTACTATATATAATATATAAATCCGCGCCATGAAAAATAGGTGAATAGAAAAAACCGATTAAAAAACATTAGCCTACATTGTTTTTTGGATGATCTATTTCTAGTCGTGGGAGTGCCGATGTCTGTGACGTTGCAGCCTCCTCCTCCCCTCCTCAGCCGCGCGGAGCTGCACTTCACTAGTTTCTGAGCTTCATCCGCGCCGAATGGAGAGCGTCCTATCGAGCATTTAAAGCTGGTAAGTTCTTATTAGAATAGTGTTGCGATAAAGTCGTAGAGTCAAGCTGCACTAACACATGTGAGTTTAAATCAATTCAGTGCGCATCAGTGCAATTAAGAAGCGTTAAGTTTAGATGAATTGAAGATATGATATTTCATGAAATGCTGTCATGTTTTTGATCGTGAGATTTAGTTCATATTCACCACTTCAGTGAAGAGCAAATATAGTCGTGGAGACAACATATGATTTTAAACTGAACTATGTGGGAACCCAGTAAATCTTTGTACCGTGTTAAAAGTTGTAAATTTACTGTGATTACACAAGTCGCCATGGTGCTTTTAATGTGGTAGACTTTGTGTGAAGTGCGCCTACAGTCCGTATTGTACAAAGTTTGTTGTCTACATTATATTCTGCTTTATGATTGAATCATTTTGACAGCGATAAGAACATTACATTTGAGTTTATGGGCCGCATATAACCCAGTTTATTCTGAAGTGTTGCCAGACCAATAAAGCTATATTTAATCTGCCGTTCTTTTCAAAAAGTACAGTTTATACTACATGTTTTTATTGCATGTCCTTCAAAGTGGATGTGCAAAAGAACAAAACCTAGAGTTTTTGGGTCAGTTCTGGTCCTGACCTACATGTCTCTCACCCCTATTTTACATATAAATATGAGCAGCTACATTGCAAAAATATTGTATTGGACTCAATTAAATCCTTCCTTATACTTAGTGTGGAAGCTATGCTACCTAAATGTTGATGAAAATTTAAAATAAAC
Organism: Oreochromis niloticus; assembly: GCF_001858045.2. Taxonomy (NCBI): domain Eukaryota; kingdom Metazoa; phylum Chordata; class Actinopteri; order Cichliformes; family Cichlidae; genus Oreochromis; species Oreochromis niloticus. The sequence goes on from NC_031986.2 coordinate 6,542,062, forward strand.
ACTTACAAAGTCCAGTTCTTTAGACTTGACCTCTCAGCACGACTGTTTTGTGGTTTTAAAACCAAGTTTTTTAGTTTGGTCACAATAGGTTACAGTTTAAAGTTGGACCAGCTTTAGAGATAACAAGAGATAATAATCCAATCATGAATGTTATATAGCACAGGTCACATGTGCTTCTAAGGAATGTCTGCTTGTCATATTATCTTGATTTATGTATCATAATGAATCAGCTAATACAAATAGGCAGTAAAGAGACTACATTCATTTAGAGTGTCTAGCCAGCTGTGACCTTTTTGGTCATGTTAAACAATGTTAAAATGTCAGATGTTTTATGAGCTAAGCAAGAACCTCACAAAAATCACGCAGTAATGTAGTGTGTCAGTAAATCCAGATGGCGATGCTTGGGTTGACATTTCAACCGCCCAATTAGACAAGAGAAACAAGAATTTTCTGAATGCAGTCAATTATCTCTGACGTGAGACTAGATAGGGGGGAAATCAGTGGAATGAAAGAAGTTAAGCCCCTGCCATATGTGTCTGGTCAATAGAGCTGAGCTGCTGAACTTCAAAGCCAACCCTGGTGGTCTAAATGTTGATCAAGTATTCTTTTGAAACACATGACCAATTTGGAGCAATAAGCCAGCTATTTCTGTCAGGTCAGACTGCAGGGTGACTGGATTTTGCTAAATTAGATCTATTAGCTCAACAACTGAGTTTGCCTGGGTGTAAACTAAAGGAAATGAAGATATTCTGAGTCAAGTGCAACACTAGAACATTATGATTTTGGAAATCCAATAGCTAAAACAAGAAAAAAAGTTAGCTGAAGTTCAAAATGTAATGGGGAAAGTGTTAAATTAGCTAAAATGATAATATTCAGGCAAACCTGCTGAGGCTGTTCAGTCTCAATAGTTAGCTAAAATTTGATAGCAGTTAAGATATTTAGCTAAAAGCAACTTAAATAAGGTTGTAGTTCTTAACATTAAAAATAAAATAAAATAAAATTTCAATACAAAAATGTAATGGACATATCATTATGATAATTTGGTACTGGATAATAGTTGCCATAATGGCTAATAATTAGCCATAATTATCAGCATGGATAATGGTTAAAAAAAAAGTTTACATTTATTTATGGGTTACACTATTATATACTGTTAGTTCATGTCTAAACTTAGTAGTTGAAATAGTGGATGAAAATAATAATAATACTAAAAATCTATCAAGCTAACATTATTGGATTAACATTTAACAATTTAGCTAGCAATAGAGCTTTAGGGGACAGGTGGTTAAATAAAATTGCTCAAAATAATGGCCAAATGATACATGTAAAAAGCTAATACAGACACCACACAGATAATTGTTGTACTACAAAAGTAGAAAGTAGTTTAACCAACTCTGCTTTCAAGTTCAATTGTATTGTAAATATCGCAGCAAAATTAAATATTGTTCTATTAAAAAAAATCAGGTTAAATTACACTGAAATAATCTCATCATCAGTGAGGTGATATTTGAGTTTATTTGACATAACTGTGGAGGTTAGTTAAGGTATAGTTAACTGAAATGGTTTGGAACCACTGGAGCCACCATTATTATTAGATCAGATTAATGTTTCGCTCTTTTTTGTTTTTAACTTTTTTATGTGACATATTGTAGTTTCCATTTGTGTTCCGTCACTAATTAGTCTTTCATTGTATTTGCCTCCACATCTTCTCTTCTAAGATGTAACAAGTTGCACCTGTTTCTCAACATTACTTTCTTTTATGCCAAAAATGAAAAATGAAGTGCAAATAATTCTAATTATGAACTTCATGATGTCCACACGACAGTTTGGGTCTGTCGCTTGTTTCATTAGTGTATGTCAAGTAATATATATTCATAAGATTCATCTTAAACTCCAAGCCATTTCTTTCAATTTAGCTCATATATCTGCATCGCATTAGTTTTTTTGTAATGTGTGGATGCATCCAGATGTATAACTAACCAGATAACAATCTACAGTTTAGACTATCTCTAAACTTCATCCCCTGTTGTCTTGACAGACTCTCCTTCAGATTCTTTTAGCCTTCTACAGCCTTTTAACTGGGACCCGAAGGAGTTGGTTGGTGCTGATTGAACCCTCTCCATCCCCCCAGTTATAACAGGGAGCCTTTGTATGTAATCCCTGCACTCCTGCCTTCTCCTCTCAGACCTAAAAACAGATTTTACTGCAGGCAAGGCCAGGGATCCTTCAGACAGCTCAAAGTTTGAGACCTAATCTCAAGTTTTTCTTTCAGCATACAGCGTATGATTAAGAGCTATACAGTAGCACTGTGCTTCGAGGAGCTTGATGAATGCAATAGGAGTGGACCTCTCTGAAGACTAGGAGACCGCTGTGAAGGCTTTAGATTAATCCTGTTATTAAGCCTGATTTACAGACCTTTTTGTGTTTTCGTGTGTTTATTAGTTTCTCACATGCTGAAAAGACATGCAAATCTAGAGAGGAGGTTTTAATTATTTTAATCCTGAATATTAACTACCACTTAGACACTGTGGCATTCATTTTCACATTTGAGAACCTGGACTCATTGAAAATTAACATTTTTGTCTGAAAATGTATGTGGTCAATCAGTTACTAAGCTTCCTTTTAATGAAATTATTTTAGTTTCAGGTCTTATGACGTATAATCACGTCTTTGTGTTTGAAGTAAAACACGCATGTTCTTGTAGCACTGAAGTACAGTATGGGTGTTTGGTCTGAAGTAAAGATGTGGATCCATTTTACTGGGGCATGCATAATGCAAAGAAAACAAGCATTTACAGCTCCACAGTCTGGCACAATGCCTGGGGATAAAACATAAAAGTCAGGGATAAAACCAGGTCATCTGGTGTGTAATTCATTGATTGACGTCTCAGTGAATCTAAAAAGAGGGTGTGTTCTGACTGGACTCTAACTGAAAGCTCAGGATTGAGATATAATATCAATACAATCTCAAGATCCTCTATGAGGCTTTTATTGTAGCAAAATAAATAGTTTTACTACAATGACTCTGACTTATTGCTGGCAATGTGGATCAAACTATCACTGCGGTTGTGCGGGGGCTGAATGGCTAGTAGCAACAAGCCAGATACTCCATGCTCCTGAAGCTCCCAGAATCCCCTGATGCATGTTGTAGCTGTCTTTACGACAACACAGACACAAAAACGGGCGTTTATTACTTGGGTTTTCTCTCCTCCTTAGCGTCACCATCGCCAGTACGCCGTGAGAACTGGTCACGAGTGAACAGTACAAACCAGTTAGCAACTTCACACTACACATATTAAGTCCAAACACAAATAAAAACATTTCTCAAATGACAAATACCTCGTTGACTGTTTGTCCTGAAGAGGTCCTTAAGTCCTTGTGTTGGTTTTCTTTGAATAAACCTTTAACACGCTTCATGAGAGACATCTGCTCCCTCGCAGTCCATGAAAGCTCTCGCGTACTCTCGTTAAGGGTGTTCTCACGAGACACCAGCTCTCACACTTTACACATGTACACTTCAAATAAAGACATTTTTAACACTAACTATATACATTAATGAAATTATGTAACCCATTATAAATCAATCATCCACATCATGAACTCTACACAGAACATTATTTAACAGCATTTACACATGTGACTGAATACAGTCTCCACAAAGCACATGTAGACTGACTGGGAAATTCCAACACAACCCAAAGAGTCCAGAGTTCCATGACCAGGATGAAAACTGCTTTGTTCCGCCTGAATCCAAGGTTCGACAAAAGGACATAGTCTCCTCTCTTGTATGTTGACATACATCTTCCTATGGAGTCTGAGTAGTGTGATCCTCCTGCAATTTGAGTACACCCTCTGGTCAACCTTTTTAAAGATAGGAACATCCACCCCAGTCTGCCAGTTCAGAGGCACTGCCCCAGATCTCTATGTGATGTAGCAGGGGGATGTCAACCAAGAAAGCCCCATAACGTCCAGAGGCTTAAGGAACCCACCCCACTGGCCCTGCCACCAAGTAGTTGTTTACCTGCTTCAATGACCTCACTCCTAGTAATGGGCGTAATTGGGATTGAGGGGATCCTTACAGAATTCCGACTATACCCTCAGCTGAAGTCAGCAGCACCCCTATAGATAGATAGAGCACCACTTTTCCCTCTTGAGTCATCTGGTGGTTTGCCAGAATCGTTTCAACGCTGACCAAAAGTCTTGTTCCACGAGCTCACCAAACTTCTCCCACACCAGACTTTTTGTTTCATAACTACATAAGCTGCAATCTGCCAGCTGGTACCTGTCAGCTGCCTCTAGAGTCCCACAGATTACCCAAACCATACTCATTTTTTCAGTGATTACAGGAAGGCTGGATACTCTAAAGTATAATTTGGTGCATGAGCTGAAGTAATAGTCAGGGACAACACTCTTCCATATGGGGAGAACCCCAACGTATAGGAAGTACTCCAATGCGGGATACAAGTATACCTACCTACCCCTGCCCGCAATCTCTCACCAAGGGCAACCCCAGACTGGAGGGAGGCCAGCCCCTTTCCAGGAGATTGATTCCAATAACCTCAAGCACTAGCTCAGTCTCCTTCTCTACGAGACGGGTGACATTTTGTGTCAATAGAGCTCATTTCAACAGTCAGGGATCGGCCCACCAGGTCCTCTCCCCTTCCAGCCGACATGCACTACACTTGACCTCTGTGGTGGCTCCTGCAGGTGTTGATGCTGGTCAGTGGATGCTGGGGCGCATAGTCCACAGAGGATGCCAACTTTCTGCAAGGTCAATTGCTACAGACCTATAAACTTCATATTACCTTCAGATTAGTTCAAGAATAGTTGCTAGAGAGTTTTATTGATTGGCATTAAAATAATGAGAGCATTAATATAGGTTTACATGAGCAGTGTTCAGTTTCTTGAGTAAAATATGAAAATATCAGCACTGTCATTATCTGTTAAATCCAGAAAGGGATGCTGAGGCTTAAAGCTGGCTCGTAGGGGTCCTTTGACATTTGATTAATGAAGCAGGCTCACAGCATGAGAAGGAAACACAGGTGGTCACTTTTATAGACTTATTTGTTCTATTATTAGCCACTTGAAGCCTTTTGTTGATGTTTCGTTGAGTTCAACTGTGGTTTAATCATGCTTTCTTGTACATTAAAAAAAAGTACACTAAAAAGACTGTAGTACATTTGAAAAAAGCTCAGGGAGGCTGAGTGTTTACATTCTCTATCCGTTTAAGATTCTCTAATATTGTCATTTTAATCCACTCATGTTCAGCAGGCCTAAGTGCATGAAGACACTCTGGTCCAATAATGGAGGCCTGGCCAACAGTGGCCTGGGTCCTGCTGCTGACCACCATCACTGACTGGCTGAAAACTGCACAGTCACGGGACTTCTCCATGAAGGATATCATCCTGCTGCACCCCTCAAGTAGGAGTATAAGAGTGCTATTTTACATCTCAATTTGTTTAAAGGTTTGATACTGAAGATGACTGAATAATATTAGCGACATAGTTTTTAAATAGTGTGCACTGAACTTGAATGGAACATTTTAATAATATCTATCAGGAACAAGCTGCAAGAAAAGCAGAAAGCAAGCAAGGTGTAGAAAGCAAAACTGTAGTTTTATTTAAATAAATAAATGTTACAAAGGTACAAAAGTCATGTTAACTGAATGAATAACAAGTGAGTACAGAAGCATTTAAACACAACACATTCACAAATGAAACTTAATGGAAAGTTTCGTTTTGTATTTAAATCAGTTGTAGCTGCCAAAACAACAGTTTATTACAATATATTAAAATATAAATAAATAAAGTTGCATCCACGTCTTGCTTCTAGGATGTATGTATCAAATGTATTTAATCTTTATTTGGAATTACTTCTTGGAAATAAGACTGATGAATCCCTTTTCAAAATTCCTGAAAAAAATCTTGGAAACTCATTACAAGATTAAGATTAAGATTAAGATTAAGATTGTGGTTCATGATCATCAAAGCCATTGGTTTGTGTCTTTGTTGTTCTTTGACTGAAGTATGGCTGGCCCTCAGACTTGTAGCTGTCCCATTTGATTCCCTACAAACAGATCCTTGTTTGATCCCTGAGTCAGAGACGTGGAGAAGACTGATGAGTATCCATAGATTCTGGAAAACAAATCTTTGGAGAGCATCTATGACACAGACTACAGATTTATTGCTTCTTTTTTAGCAATCAGTATAATTGTTAAATAGGCAGAAAATCAGAAGGTGATTGACCAAATGCCATATTGTTAATTCACCCAAAGTTTCGCAACCAGAAGCTTGTTAGTACAGTTTGTGTTCATGTAAAAATGAGCTGCAGGACTCACATGAACAGAGACAAACAAAGTTCACCTGAGCTGCATTTTCATTACCTATGATGTTTCCTCAGCTTAAAACACCTTTCACTCTTTGTTAGGTTACCTGTATATTGCAACTCTTATTATTATTTCAAAATGCAGTTAAAATGATCCATATAAATGTATACACATGTGTAATTTCATCTCAGATCAGGAAGTTTTTACATTTTCTGCTTATCCATCTCTGATTTGCATAAAAGTAGAGACTGTATGAGGATGTGAAAGGAACAAAACAACTGTGATATACTATAGATGTTTATTCACACACTAAATGAATTAAAGAACTAATAGTTAAAAGTCAAAATACACATATTTAAATTAATATATGAAATGTGCTAAAACATATAAATATCCAGTAAAACGGCTAAAGTGTCTTACTTTAATGAGAAACATGTTAGACAGTAACATGATTTGTTTTAATTGAGTAGTTTTAGTAGATTTTTTTCAATATAAGACGTAAATTTCTGCCTACAATAAACAAAAAACTGGACAACAGAGTTGTTTTATTTTAAATTATTAAGTGTACAATGTATTTACCAAGAAAGTGCACCTATGCTAATGCTACTGCCCTTTCTAAAGTAACAGTCAGATGACAGTCAGTTATTAACACAGTTAGTAATATAAGCATAATTTACATGTTCCCCACTGTGGTATACAAAGCATTGCAGACCAGTTGGTTTTGTGTTACTAATGACCAAAAAAAGCAGTTTTGTAACTTTGTATTCACACATTTCAATTGCCCATTGAGAACTTATGGAAATTATTTGTCTACATCAATCATGACTTACTTACTCAATAACTTTTCTTTTTTAGGCGCAAATCAGAGGTTACTGATAAAACAGCAGGGTGTTTTTAAGTGTGTAAAGAAAAAAAAAGCAGCTAATTTTAGCCTGCTGCCAGGTGGTTCCTAGGTAAAGTGATAGGGTCACAATATGCCACAGAAAACTGATGTTTTGGGGATAAAAATTAAATGTTAGTATTGTGAAACAAAAATGACATGATGTTAGATATGTCATTGTAGGTGCACAAATTGCTCGGCCTCGTGGAATTGTGAACAACACAAACACAGCGACACACTTGGCTTTTTCAAAACCTTTTCTGCAACAAATAATGTTACAGCAGGAGTTTTGATTTGATTCTCAGCTATGAGAATACTTATGAGAGTCATAGTTTATATACTTTAAGAGCTTTGTCTATCTTACATCCAAACCTGAGCCCAGTATCCAATCCCCAAACACCTAACACACACGTCTTTGCAAGGAAGTCGGGGCACCTTGGAAAAAAAAGCCTCGGGATAAGATGGAAACTCAGTTCAGGAGGATTCGTAGGCTCAATTTTCTTGCTCTGCATTGACAAGGCTAACCAAAGTGCACCTGGTTTGGGGGCCCCTCCAGCTTTGATTAACAAGCCTTTCACATCTTCTGGTCCTATCTTTGCTTTGAAGGCAACTTCATAACCATGTCAGAAGCCAGAAGGAAAAAGGCACAGGTGGACGAATTTTAGGACATTCGTCTCCCTTATAATGAATCTGAAATCATCCAGAAACACAGAGAATGTGTACAATGATTGATGAGCTAATTAAAAAAAAAAACACCCCAGAAGGTTGATGAATGAAGGTCCCTTTCTGCAGGAATGATATTACACACAGGACGAATGAAAACACACCTTCTTCACTTATTGAACTTGAAACTGAATACAGTTGTGTCTCCACAGCTACACCTTACCCTGGCGGATTCAAGTGCTTCACATGCCAAGATGCTGTAGACAACTACGACTGCAACCGTTGGGCCCCGGACGTGTACTGCCCAAAGGGTACGTCAGCTTTTGATTCATCTGTGGCTGCCTGCTCAAGGAGATGTCAGTTCAAGTGACTTCTCTTGAGAAACATGTTCCTTTGGGAATGCACAAACAAAAGAAACATCAACAAAATGATTGAAATAAATAAAATAGATTGATATAAAAAACATTTATAATAATTTAGTAATTAGTAAGTAATTAATTTATAATTTAATTAAAAATCATTTATCAAAAACAAAACATATTGTTACACAGTTATCCTACTTTGATGATTAATTAATGCATCACTACTCAATAAATGTGCAATGTTATCGCTCAAGATATTAACAATGTGCTATAAAAACTATATATAAAATATGTGATATTACTTACAATGAAAATACAAACATAATTTCATTTTTAATTGTAAAGCATCAGCACACAACAGCAGTCATCTCAGGGCTCTTTATGTACAAAGGTATAATATCAGAGAGATAACCCAATGATCAGACAATCTATGAGATTTGGTGATAGTAGGAAGGAAGAACTCCCTTCTAAGCGGAAGTGGCCTACAGCAGAATCAGACTTAGAGAAGGGCAGCCCATTTGCTGCAGGTGGTTTTGGAGGTGAATGGAGGGAGATCCTAGCCGCCCCCCCTCCAAAATCTCATTTGCATGCCCCTTTTTGCCAGCACTTCAGCAAGGTGTGACGACTGATGGCTAATCTTGCTCATCGTTGTAGAATGTAGTGATGAATAGATGTTCCCACAGTTATCTTTCAACAGAGGAACTTTGCTCCCTACTGCTTGGAATCTTACTTCGCATGTTCGGTCCACTTCACAGGGAGCTACGCGTGCTTGGCAATTGGAACACATTCTTAATGTGCAGTGAGACAGAGTTGATGGAAACACCTTTTCCCAAACTCAGTAGGGCCAGAGCCCACTGTGGAATCTGAAAATCATCTGCGTGCCATCCAACTCTCTAAACAAACTGTGATCACCAAAAGCTGAAAGTGTCATGCAATGAAGAGCACCGTTTTGCTAGTTCTTATCTTTCTATATTTAAATAATTATTGGCAGTTTTAAACTTTGTACTCCTCATATTGGGGCTGCCTGTGAACCTGTCAACAGTCATTAAGACATAATTGGTCACATGAAGGGAATTTTACTGTCCTTCAGATACTAAATACTGCTCCACCCTCCACATGATGGATAGAAGTGGGGAAAGTGTGTCTGTGACCAAGCGCTGTGCCACCATGGAGGAGTGTCTGTTCACTGGCTGTGCTGACGTTGCCGATACTGGCTACCAGGTACGTGGAGAGCTCTGCCTTCAGATGTCTCCTCAACCTTAACGTGAAAGCTTTCCTCTCGTCCCTCAGGTGTGTTCTTCCTGCTGTGAGGGCAACATCTGCAACGTGTTGGTGCCCAGAAATGACAGCAGCGCCATTTTCTCCTCCATTTCTCCTTTGGTCAGTTTGAGCGGGAGTCTTCATTCTAGAGCGCTGTGCTACATCATCATCGCCATCATTGTTGTCATCTTCACAGCTGGTCGTGTTTGAGACATCATTTAAGAAAGCATGTACGAAGAGAACAGCTGGTATGTGTAGCGGCAGAACTGGGACCTGTGTTGGCTGCGTGTTTCAGAAACTGAAGGTTGAAAGACATTTTTATATGTAAGACAACTGATTCAACTTTGGTTCCCTTTCTCCTTTTACACTTTTTTAATAGTCGATCTGCATTTCTGTGTTTTCTGTTATATTTATAATGTTACTTTGTATATAGCTCATAATAAACATTGCCAAAGTTTCAAATAATGAGGTCAGTGCATGTACAAGTAATCTCTGAGTCAAAAGCTCAGGCTTCACAATGTTCTAAACACTCTGTCTCATATATGTCTTCCACTCCTGGCTCTGCGTGATGATGGTGAATATTCCTAATATGGTATCTATTGAAGGTTCTCAGTCATCCAGATCATTATAGACTTAAATAATAATAATGAGAGAAGACATCTGGACTTTTAAAACCTAAAGAAGTCCAGTTGCCTTCCTTTTTCAAGCTCTCAGGACTCCCTAATATGGTCATCAGAGCACTGGTTGAGAGCACGGAAGCCCCGCCCACTTGCTGTTCAAACCTGTTTGCAAAACACAGCCAGTCACAAAAAAGCTGAAGTACATAAATATAATTTAATAAGCAGTGTGTCCATCTTCATCCAGGTCAGTGTGTATTTTGGGAGTTGTTCCCATAATAAATCTAAATCTTCTGAAACTATTTATAATATTTCTCCATCGTTTCTTTACACTGTGCAACAGATCAGAGAAAACCAACACTGTACATGCTGCTGTAAAAAGAATATGAGCTGCTAACATGTTAAGGTGTTTGAAACGGAAAGATTTTCCTGGTAGCTAGCACCAACAGCTGTAGAACATCTGTCCCAGTATTTCATAAATACTCAAACTGTAAAATATGAACATTGTCTACAGACGAATCACATTGTGAAATTGTTTCTTCTCTGAGTGTCTCCCTGCATGCAGTGCAGAGTAACGCTTCTGTCAGTCAGACACAGCACTGACGTCTGCATTAGAGTGTCAGTTAGATCCTTAGCAACGCCAAGATCTGCACAGATGCTTTGTGTTACAACATTACACAACTTCCCATTGATACAAACCAGCTCCATAACAGGAAACGTTAGCGGCTTCTTCAAACCATAAACAGAACCCTTCAGTTTGAATTTTATTCTATTCTATTTAAAAAAAACAAAAAAAAGTTTATTCCTCATCACTGAGTGCGTCTGAAAATCCTTGAAGTCTAGCAATAGCAGCACTTTGAACAGGTGCGTTGGTGAAAATAGTCCCCACAAATAAAGGAGTCCCCATGAGGATATGGCGGATGACTGTGCAGGAGCTCGACACCTCAATGTGAAAGCCCCGATGTCCCAGCTCACTGTCTGTTCGCAGTGTGGTTTCGCCCAATGGAGACGCAAAGAACTGTTGAGGAAAGGGGGAAAAATTACATTATTAAAACAATATTGTTCTGTTTGTTGTCCTCAGTTTTCTTAATCACAGCTGAACTACCAGAATTTGAGTTGACAGGAAGTTTAACGGGAAAAATCTCTAGAAATGTTACGAGGGAAAATACATTTTTCCATATTTTCCAAACACTGTAAGCAAAAGGTTTATAAGCATGTGTGGTTTCATATTATGTTTGGGCTTTTTCCACCTAACAGACAACTAGTTTAATATAACATTTTTCTATCAAAGAAAATTAAACTAACGTAAGCTTCATTCATAGAGTAAGTATATGCTTTGTGAGCTTAGATTGCAGATTGAGACAGTACAGAACAGGCACAGCAAATCACTAGTGAACACAGAATTACTCACTGCTGCTCCCGTTGTTGGGTCAATGAAGTCTGCCCAGTATCCTGCAGTCCACAGAGCGAAACACATCTCCTTCGCCCCGCTCACAAACTGCAGTTAGGACAAAGTCACAGTCACCAACTGCTACAACCTCTTTAAGTCTGTAATGGGCAACACACGAGGACTTACTTTACTTAGCAGCTGGTCTCTATCCAGCTCTGTCACCTTGTCCTCCGACCGACCGCTCGTCTGCGTGACCGTCACCACTGTGATGGAAGCTGTGGGCGCCGAAGGAAACAACTGCTCCAGATCTGAGACACACATGTTAATAAAGCCAATTATAACTCTTTTCATCTCTGTATGACATGCCTCAAACCATTCTGTTTGTCGTAGTTGTGAACTGAGTTTTGTAACCTTGCACACCAAAATATCTGAAAATTTTATGTTAGTCTTTTGCTTTGTATGTGTATAATCTTTTTTTTATTTTTATTTTTTTTATAGATGCACAAACATCAGTCTTTCAGATATTTTGGTTTGCAAGGTTACAAAACTCAGTTCACAACTACACAGTCTGATTTACAAGTACAAAATATTTATGACCACAATTTGACATTATTCAGTTTTTTTTCTTCTATATCATCAGAAATATTGTTATCGTAAATTCTCCTTAAATATCCAGACATCATTTTGGCATGTGTTGCCCACACTCACAGTCAGCAAAGGTAATGCTGGGTGACTCTCCCTTACCTTTCCTCAGCAGCTCTGGGCAGGAGTTTATGGCGCAGTCTGTTTCTGTCTGATTAAAGTACTGCTCAGCTTTGCTTACTCTCGTGGAAATAGGCCCCAGTTTTCCCTGAAAAACAAACAGTCACACGCTCTCAGACTAAAGTGGTAAAAATGTAGCTCTGGCTTATTTTTTCAATTTTTCATTTATTTATTGTTAATTGTCACACTTGGAATCTTAGAATAAAGTGTTACTGTAATCTGTGTTTCTCCCATAACCAATGAGCCACAGCAGCTCACTTACATTTAAAATAAATCAGAGACATTGACTTTAATTTGTTCTCTCTGCTGCTCTGAACTGTATTCCTAAAAGCTCCGACTGTGTTACAGCTCATAATGTAACTATTCAAAAATCTTACATGGAACTCGTTGACAAACTGGGCCAGTACGAACTGGTGTCTCTCTGTGCTGCTTGGAACCGTCAGCACATCAGGCACCGTCTTGTGGACCGGAGCCTTCTTTTGGTCCTCCATGCCTTCCAGGTGGCAGTCAAACCCAACGTTACCAGGCAACTGGAAGCGCTGGTCCTGAGGTCCAAATGGTCCCATGTTCTCATCAGGCCACACGGTCCTTGGGCCTGGAGTGACAGGACAAAGATGATTTGTCAGCGTTTGCTGCCACAGGTGCTAAACAGTTTACTACTGAAAACGGCATTGACGTCCTTTCCTGTGCGACTCACCTGAGTCTGTGTGTGATACCGCTATGTAAGGCTCATCCGAGCTCGCAGCAGAGAAGGTTCTGCTTGTTCCAGCCCTGAGAGAAGCTAAAGCTCGACGGCCAGCAGCACGAGACAGGACCGCCCTGCTTTGACCACACAGCACCTGCAGACAGACAACATCATGTGTTAACAGACAGATGCATGAAACAGGAACAGTGCCCTGCCCACAGTGCACTGTCTGCAGCTTCATACTTTTACTGTATGTTTTATTTAGGACAAACTGGATGCTGCCATTTAGCTCTGGTTCTCTGGAAATAAAGAGCCAGATGCATCCAATATGTTGCAGTATTGAGGAATTTAATACTTTCCTGTGATCAGACAAAACATTTTCAAATCTTTTTGGAATTGATCTTATAAAGAGGAGAAGGATGATACAGTTTGTTTTCAACACATGGACTTCCTACATAACATAGCTTCTAAGACCTTATCACTCCAGCTGACCTCTTCAATCTTCTAACCGGAGTCTCCTAACTGTCCCTCGCTCGGATTATAAAACCAGAGATGATCGTGTTTTTGAGGTAGTGGCGGCCAAACTGTGAAACAGCCTACCTCCACCAATCAGGTCAGCTGATTGTGTCATTTCTTTAGACGACTGTTAAAAACTCATTTTTATGAGTTAAGTGTTCCCTTCATCTTTTCTCTTTTATGTTGAGACATCGTTTATTTGAAATCTGACAATTTTAATGTTATTTCAAACTAACTGCATAAAAACAGCTTTGATTTTTATCTTGTTTTTATCCTGGCTGGAAACAGATAAAACATATTGTTCTCTTTAGCATTTAAACAATTTGAACATGTGGTTTGATGAAGTTTTGATCTTTTAATATGAAAATACTGCCTGTAAAAGATTTTTTAAACCCCCCCCCCAAAAAATACTCACTAGCGGAAACTAGTGGTTTCAGTCTGCTTTAATGCTACACTTGAGTGGTGAATAAAAATGTTACTGGCCTGAATGGGCCAACAGCTAGTACTGCCTGTAACTGAAACCCTATATTTAATATAAATATAGGGTTTCGATTATTTCAAAATCATTGTGCAGCATTTTAAAATGATTTAAAGTAATTTCTTGGACAATCAGAAATGTTTTTTAAATCTACTTTGGCCTAAGTGAAGAGTAGCAGTACCCATAACATTAGCATGAGGAAAATGATCACTTACATTAGACATTGTGCTTAGTTTCCCTCGCCCTTTATCCTTGAACCTGTTTGATGAAAGAGTAACAAGAAGAAGACAGAAACTGTTATTCCCAACGAAAACGCAAAAGAAAACATTAAAACTCCCAAATGTAAGCTTTGCTAACCAGCCGAGTTAAAATAGCTGGTATGATGCAATGACTGCATGTGTCCCCCATGCGGAAACACATGTTACCAATACACTTATTTCACACATTAATCTACACAGACAATAATCCTCTAAAATACCTCAAGTTCAACTATCAGCGAGTTAACAACACAGCTAGCTTTAGCACCTGCTATCACAAGGAGAGTCGTTCGGTCAGCTGATATCTACTCTTATCACTTTTTCTTTTTTTAAATAAGAGTTCATCTAAAGCACTTCCTGTTTTCACGTGACCTTAAAAAGACCACTGTGCAGCGCAAACCACGAGCGCCTTCGTGTTCACAATAAAGAAAACAAATGTTATTGTGTTGTTGGGAGTACAGCAGGAAAAGTACGCACTGTTCCGTACCTGTCGACTTGCACGTACTGTATGCTTTTACAAAACAACGACGGAAAGTCAGGAGGGACAAAATCCCGCACGACTTTCGTAATGCCCTCCTCTTCTTCTACACATCTGTATGCTCTGTGTGCATTGAGCGCCATCTACTGGGCGGTTTGCAGTTGTCTCCGTCAGACGCTGAAGCGTCTCAGTAAAAATTGTATAGGAGATTACTTCTTGTCAATACAAGAACATTTGCTTTATGCTTGTTGTTTAATTCTACAGAGTTTCTGTTCTTCTTTCTTTGTCAGAAGCTCGGCCTTGCTGGCTGCATTTTCTTAACTTGTTACGCTGATGTTCAGGTCTACAACTGGGCAAACACTAAAGAAGACAGAGGAGTAAATCATACCTGTATCTGTGCTGAATGAAAATGAATAATTCCAAATCAGAATCAGTGAATACACAACACTTTTTTATTACGTCAAAAAAAATATCTTTCTTCACCCGCTCTATATTCTTAGATGCACTCTATCAAAGACTCTTAAATCAGCATCAGCTAACCAAAATTATTAACAGACATTTCCTCCCACTCCACATCTCATCCAGGCATGTCTTTGCAGCCCACATAGATGCATAGTCTCCGATCCAATCACAAGATCAGCCTGGATGTGGAGCTGAGATTTTACAAAGCGTACAACATTTCGACATGAAGAAATTCAAATGAGCTTTTTAAAATCTCAGCACAAGATGGCAGCAAATCAACAGTTAACAGAACCAAGGCAGCATTTATGAAAGCAGAACTGATCTGCTTCGCCTTGTAATGTGACACTAATGTGTGTGTCTGTCTGTTACCTTGAAAAGTTTTCATGATATTCATGATGCCTGCCACATTGCAGCTGCTTTTATGTTCAGCACACGCTGCTCGTCAGAGATAAACAGGAAGCAGGGAACCACTGTACTCACAAATGCATTTTTCTAAATGATAAAACCACTCACTTTTGTTGATTTTAATGGGTCTCGGCGTGATGATAATTGTGCTTTGGTGGTCATTTGCATTCATTAGGATGACAAATGACAGAGTGTCAGTAGGTTTTATTTCTGAAGGCAGAGCTCTGGTGTCCAATGGAAGCACCTTAAACTCATTTTCACTTTGACTTTAGTCCTTTTAAGGTTCGGCTTGCTGAATTTCTGAGAATTACCTTGAAAAAAAATGTTTGTACTGGCCGTTTCCCAGGTGGGATGATGTGAAGAAACAGTATTCACTTGTTCAGCAAAATCCCCTCCCTTGCATGATAAAGTGTAATAACCAAAATGAAAGAACTATCCTGGCCAGAGGGGCATTATTTACTGTCAGAAGTAGCGAAGGACAAGGACAGGCAGTATTTGCTGGCGTAGACACATCCCTTTAGCTGACTTGGATGAGCTGATTGACACTTTCTCTGAGCTGACGGGATATGCAGTGGGAGTTTACCCCGGGACCAGCACGCACTTGTGTGTGAGTGGTGATGAGGCACGCGGAGCCATGCAGAACTTGGCTGTCAGTACGTCTCCCACAGGATCATTTGTTACAGCGTCTAGGCTCGACAGGGCTCCTGTGTGTGCACACAGACACACACACACATATAAACATGTTCCAGCTTCCGAAAGGAGTTACCACACGTGCTGTAATATGGAAAAGACAGGACTGGTTGACTGGAAATTCAGTACTGTGCATATTAAAGTATGAGATTTTTATTTGACCAGCAGCAGCTAAATTACACATTGCATTTAGAATAAAAAATGCGTTAATTTACTTGTTTACTACTCTAGGAAGTACTTTACTTACACTGTTGTCACATTGCTTTTATGTTACCCTGTGACATCACCTATGATGCTAGAGGTCACATGGGTGATGTTACACAGGCGATGTTCAAAGCTAACCAGCAGTTAGCCACTTAACATCCATTTTCTTCCAGGCCCCAACAACCCTTGTTGTTTGCCGTAGGGCGAGAGGTGGGTACACTCTAGACAGATCACCAGTTTGTCACAGGGCTTACAGAGCCAGACGACCCTTGGCCCTCCCATTCAGACGTATGGTCAATTTAAAATCACCAATTAACCTAACCCCACTAACTGCATGTCTTTGGACTGTGGGAGGAAGCTGGATGTTCCGGAAAAACCCACACAGGCATAACAGTGGTAACCAGCTCACCTTATGTCCACATATCTGCATAAATCCCTGTACTAATATAGAGGTAATACAGAAGCACTCTCAGTTAGCACCATGTTTAATGACTCAGTCACAAAATCCTGGTGGTTGCCTGGCGATTGCATTGAATTTTTCCATATTCGGTAACCAAGTGCAAGTAGTTGCGGTGACCAATTTCGATCGCAAGGTGACTGCAGAGCTTGGTGGGAAGCAACCTATCTCCCACTGCTTGTAGTCTGACTCAGAATGACTGCAATCATTCTCAGACAGACTGGAAAAGATCTGCAAATAACTGCCATTGACTTTTTAAATGTAGAAAGATTGGCAAGACTTTGTATTGGTTTGCAACAGTTTGCACATCTGCAAAAATAAAGAGCTCAGCTCCACTTGTTGCCAGCTATTTGCATTCCTGTGATATTCCTGTATTCCTATAAAGCAAGGCTGCTGAGCACCTGTGTCATTTTGGAGTTAAAACATTAATATTGAAGGAGGAATTTCGCTTTCAAATTTATGAAGTTCTTGATGAATTCTGAATGTAAATACTGTAGTTAATCTGAATTTCTGTGTATGCAGATGGCAACAGATTTTCACTGATTAATTACACTTAATCACTGGATGATCACAAACAGATTGCATGTAATTGCCAATTTGACCCTGTTCAAACACAGAATGATAGCAGATTGACTCCATCTTATTTGTTTATTTGTTTTTACTTAATTTTATCTTTGACTTGATGCACCAAAGATGAAAACAGTAACTGACTGTGAATGATCTCAAACATGGTCCCTGCCTTGGAAGCAATCATTTTTAGGCTGCTGGGGGATTTCCATGATGCATTGAGGATTTCTTCTTCAGCGTCCTTTCTCACTCACTATGTGTTAATAGACCTCTCTGCACCGAATCATACTTGTTATTAATCTCTGTCTCTCCTCCACAGCAGGTCTTTATCCTGTCTTCCTTCTCTCTCCCCAACCGGTCGCAGCAGATGGCCCCGCCCCTCCCTGAGCCTGGTTCTGCTGGAGGTTTCTTCCTGTTAAAAGGGAGTTTTTCCTTCCCACTGTCGCCAAAGTGCTTGCTCATAGGGGGTCATATGATTGTTGGGTTTTTCTCTGTATCTATTATTGTACGATCTACTGTGCAATATAAAGCACCTTGAGGCAACTTTTGTTGTGATTTAGCATTGTTTAAATAAAATTGAATTGAATTGAACCCCCAAGACTGAATGTCACCCATTGGTTAGTGCAGCCTCAACCTCAACACTCTGGGCATCACCATCAGCGTGGTGTTCTGAAACTGGAAGTAATGGATGAATGGATGGAGTAAGGGACACTCCACGCTTATGCAGTAGCGCATTGTCAATCACAAGGTGGTACTGCTGGTTCACAGTCCTTTTTGACTCTGAAGGAGACCATAATTTACAAAACGAACGGCATGTTACATTCAGAAAGACTCCAATAAGACCAGAAACTCACCAGGCAAATGTTTACTGACTTCATAGATTAGATATGCCAAAGGGTACCTGCAAGCCATGTCATTATTATTCATAAAACACACTTTTCTTAATGTCTTAACAATTTATCAGGTTACCAGTGGCCTGTTAAGTATAAGGGTTATGTTGTAAATATTGGATAGAAAGCACTTAGGTGTAGAAAGAAAGGTGTTGTTCTTAGGTGTGAATGAGCCATGTTGTATAAAGCACTTACCTAACCTCTTAACATCCACTTTGTCACCAGCACCAACACCATTCATGTCAATCTCTATCAGGCTTTTTGTGCAACTCAACACACTCACCTCAAATGTTCAAGGAAACAATTACATGAGGCAGTTAAGTCCAATTCAAGGCACATTTTTCAGTCTGTTTGTCTGTGGCTGTGGTCAGTAATAAACCTCCACCATGTGCTGGACTCACTAACACACAGTGTAAAGTAATAGCCCACTGTCAATCTGGCGAAACACTTTTCTCTGGACAGCACTGTCTGGCTTTGTGAGAGGAATTCCAAAGTGCAGCACAGCCTTAAGAGCTCCAGACAAAGTCATGAGTCAGTCGAGGTCTTTTTATTGCTGTGCTCTCAAGCTGCACTGGATGTTGTCTGGAATCAGCAATTTTCTATTGCCTTTTCATCCTCTGTCAAAAACCATATTCCCATCTCACACAGTGTGAGCTACCTGCCTGTGTCAGCACACCATTAACCGCACTCACTCCTTAACTAATGATAAAACGGGCCATTAAGGGTCTGTTTCCCCATCTCCTGGGCATGTGGAAAGGACAAACCAATAAAAATGGGAGAGTTACAGGTTTTGGTCACCCATCACAGCCCATGCATGCTCATACTAGATATAAAAGCTGGTGCTCATGTGTAAAGTGTGTAAACTCAATTTGCCTCCAGGCTACAGTACAGTCCTTCAGGTTAGTGACTGCTTCCTTTGACAGAACTGGAAACTTAGGCTTTGGCACTCATATCTATGATATATTTCATATTACCAAGCTCATCAATGAATTATTTAGGGTTAGGGTTGTTTTTTTAACTACATGCTAAACAAGCAAAGTTTCATTCTGAAACCATTCGGTTAAACATTAATGTTCTTAAAGACTTTAAACAGAGAATAGTTTTCATTATAAGCTGCTCATTGCAGGTGTCTGAGGCATAATATGCTCTGATTTATAATGAAATCCATTAGCATTAATGTTTACATGGAAATTCACTTCAGGGGACTTCAGGAATTATTTTTTCCACGTAGCACCAGATGGGGTGCTATGTGCCATTCTCCTGCTTTTTTTGTTTATCTACACTAGAGACAAACCCATCAAATGGGGAAAGATGTATCTCAGAATTGTACACTGTTTCACACAATGATTTTAAGCCACTTGAGGTCGGCATCAAATGTGAGTTTATCCCTATAGACTTCCTTGCTAAAATGATCGCCTTTATAGCATTAAAAGGACTTTATAGCAGAGATTGATCTGAGTAATCCAAAAAGTTTATATTTCAGTTTTGGTGAGTGAACATTTAGCACTTCATTAGCCTGTTAAGTAGCACTAATTAGCCAGTATGTACATGCACCTTGTTTAACCAAGATTGCTAGCATTAGCTGGTAACTTGGTACTTGGTACCCTTTTATCTGTATAACTTCTGGCTTCCAGGCCAGTATGGTGTTAACTGAAATCCTATCGTTGAAGACATCTTTTACACTTTCTGTGGAAAATATGTATGCACAATTTTTGCGCCCCGAACTCTAGGTCTCACTTAATATCCAAATCTGAAGCACTGGCTGAATTTGTGCATGCATTTTTGTTCAGGGCATTTAAACTGCTTTACTTTATGTGTCTCTCTTGGCATTATCTGCTGCTTTCCAGGGAGAGAGCTCGGAAATGTCTGAAATTTACAGGGCTTCGGTCCAATTAACTGGTTTCTTTGATGAGGTTAATCATTTAAATATTCTAAACCAACTTTCATTTTCTTGCTTTATGTCTTCCCTGATTGAGCCAGCTTTGTGAGCATGGTCACAGTGGGCATTGATGCAAAATGCATGAACCCCTCCAGAAACATATGATTATATGAATACAGAATAAGCACACATACGCGATGCTACCTCATTAATGACTGTAAACCCCAGGCTTACACTTGGGGAAATAATGGAGCATTTCAGCACTACTGACACTGCTCGCAGCATTTTGGGAGTTTAATAAACAAGCAGCAGGTGCAGGCACGGAGGAGCGCTAAATTTTAAAATAAGTACTGCAAAGTCTCGAGCAAGTGCAAAGGATATGATTTATGGTAATTTTTATAACAGCACACAAACAAATGGAATTCTACAGAGAAATGAAATGATAATATCATTTACAGATTTTTAAAATCTTCATTTAAAAGACCCAGATGAGAAAATTCCTGTGCTAACAGTTTCTCAGCAGCATGGTATGTGGTTCACTTCATATTTAACAGTTTAAACAATGAACTAATGTTCTTTATTCATTTCTGGGTTTACTGAGTTTTAACCTCTGGACAACAATGAAGCAAATACAGGGTTATTGTTGTATTTAGCTACATGCTAAACATGCATAGCATCATTAGCATAATTTACTATGCGTGTTTACAGAGCTTGTAAAGAAAGTGACTGGACTTATTTAAGTTCTTTAACTTAAAGAAGTCCAGTCGCTTTCTTTCCAAGCTCCTTAGACTACCATGCTGTGGATGAGTGAGAACCTACACAGGTATACTATTCTTGTTTAGCATAATTTAGCATAGTTAAAATTCCAGATAGATATGAACCTAAAACCGACCCCAAACTGCCGAATCATGTATGTTGAATGCTTCTAAATGACTTTTGTAAAGTGTTGATTTGTTTCTGATTGTACTTTGATTTATCTATTGTGGAGTGTCAAACTGAATTGTAGGATAAATAGTTTTTTGAAATCTGAATCAGAAACCTGGCAGATGTTAATCGGTTAAAAAACAACGTTACCTATGAGTCTTACACCAATGTTGATTAAACAAAATAGCTAGCTGAGGGATGGGGGTTAGCCATACTAGCAAAAATTAGCATTAGTAATGTTAGCATTACGGAGAGGAGCAACCTTAGAAAGCAGGTGTTTATTAAATGAAACTGTAATTTAAGATGTGGTATGTTTTGTTGATTTTCTTTCACATTTTCAAAGTAAAATTTTGCTTTTTTATGACTCACTTATAACTGACTGCCCTGACAAGTTTGTGCTGTTGTTGCCTTTTGGGGCATTTTATTGGAATCTTACTACAGTGATGTTAGCATATGTGTGTATATATTTCCTCATAGGCTGAATCCATTGTAATAAACAAGCAGCAGGTGCAGGCACTGAGGAATGGTAAATTTTTAAATATGTACTCTAAAGTCTCAGGGAAGTGCAAAGGACATGATTTATGGTCCAGAAACATCCCACGAGGAAGATTCTGCTGGTTATCTATCATTTGGGTTGTTGTGTGGTCCAAATATGGGCACTTTTAGTTCCCGAAAGCATGGCAGTGTTTAAAAACTCGAGGCTTCGAAAAGCAAAGAGTCCAAAAAACAGCAGTCAACTCCACAATGAGTAGTTTCATTTGAAGACATGTCATTGTGTCAGAGCACAAAATGCAGGGTATAGCTGCATATGTGAGAACAGAACAGATAATCACATTTCAGGGAGTTGATGAATACGGAAATCAAAGAACTGAGATTTATAATAAATTATATACCTGCTGTGGCATGCACTATACCATGCATTACATTTATACAGTGCTGGATTGGACACTGGACACAGACTGGCATTGCCACCCGTGCTGCTAAAATAGCAGAAAGGATCTACGACTACGGTGAAGCTTACAGTCCAGTGCAACACACCAACACAAAACTATCCAAAAAAGATTTAAAACCCTGCTCCACAAAGTTTTTAACACACAGTTAGTCTAACTTATCCGCTCTCTGTGAACTCCAGTGATTTTTCTGGTCCCTTGGTGCTCGACAAAGTTAAAGTAACTCACTATGAGCTTAAGTTGGCAGCAGCAGCAGTGACAGGAAGGGTCAGAAATAATAGAATATCACTGTAGGTGCTTGCACCTGATGCTCATTTGTCGAAGTCTGTTCCAAAACGCTCTGAGCACTGTCAGCGCTGCTGAACTCTGCAATTAGGCCCTTTCCCAGTTGTGAGCCTCAGGGCTGCAGTCACTAATGAGGCAGCAGTGTGGGTATGTGTGTGCTGTTACACTGCGCACATAAGATTATGTATATGTAGCGACAGCCCCGGGTATGCAGCTGCAGCACCAACTGATGTTCTACTAGCGATTGGTGGCAATTTAAGGCGGATTCTAACTGTGCAGGTAAATCTTCTGCAGCTTGACATCTCTTATGGCTGTGTCGCTTTGTTCAGTAACACCAGCGTCACAGCTGAAACAGCTTTTTTATACAGCAAGGGGTTCATTAAAATTCAGGTGAGTAGTAATTATATGGAAGGTAACTACATTGCACACGAGAACACTCAGGCGTGTGGCGCCCTGATCATTTATGGCTTTTTACATATCTTTACATCTTATAAATCCAACACTGTGCGCTGTAAAAGGCTCAAACGAGCCTCTTCTAGCATTCAGTTTTGAATGATACTCCCAACACAGTTTCTCCTGAAGTAGCAGCTATAAATAAAAAATATGATTACACATCTATTTCTGACCACCCTGCATGCTTTCATTGTGAAGCAATGCTTCCCCCCCACTTCAATAGCTTTTCCACCAGGTTCCTTCTGAAAAGTCTGCATACTTCAGAGGGAATCTGGCAGCACAGAGAGACTTGGAGTCTCAGTATTAACCACATAAAGAATGTTGTGGAGCAAAAAGAAAAAAAATTGGAATGCAAGTAAGAGTTATGATTCAGTTTTGTCATTTACCTCTTAAATTGTGAAAATCTTTTCATCCACCTGCTTTATAATGCACATTTTTCAGTCAGTCTGTGCATTTAAAATCTTGACTAAAATACTTAAATATGAGACAAGTAAATCGGACAAAATGCATGGCACACATGGCACAGTTGTCATGAAGAAGGGATTAATCACAGACACCAAAAACTGTTTTTCTACCATCCCTAAACATGCTTTTTAATGCTGTTTCATTGGCCTTTTTCACAGCCTGAGGGGAATGACTTGGTTTTAGCCAGCCTCAAGTGGCCAATAGAGGAACTGCAGTAACCGGCACTGCTTTGAGTTCATTTTTCAGCCCTGGATGTAACCTCTTCATTGAGGGCAGAACCTCCAAGAATTAACATGCAGTTCAACATGATTACTAACAACAAAAGCCCAATACACCGGCAACTTAATGCCAGTAATACCATTTACATGCAACTCAGCAGAACTTGACAACTGGTAACTGTGTATCAGTGTATTAATAAAAACATAATGACTTGATTTTAAGACTTGTTGGACTTTGCTTCTGTCCTGCAATTAACAAGGAGGAGGACTCACGATGCCACTGATCATATTTCATGACTGCCTGGCTGCTGTGTTGTTGTTGTTGTTTTTTTTTTAATGTTGAGCGTCCACAGCGTGTTCCACAGCATGTCTTATCCTGTCTTCCTTCTGTCACCCCCAACCGTCGCAGCAGATGGCCCCGCCCCTCCAGCTGGAGGTTTCTTCCTGTTAAAAGGGAGTTTTTCCTTCCCACTGTCGCCAAAGTGCTTGCTCATAGGGGGTCATATGTTTGTTGGGTTTTTCTCTGTATTTATTATTGTAGAATCTACTGTACAATATAAAGCGCCTTGAGGCGACTGTTGTTGTGATTTGGTGCTGTATAAATAAAATTGAATTGAATTGAATTTTCCATCCAGTATATAGGTATAGTATTGAATTGGATTATGAAAGGCAATGTGGAGGGTTTGGTCACAAGAGCTATGTGCTACTCACTTTGAAGGTCAGCCAGGCAATGACAGTATCCCTCTTTTTTCTTTCACCATTTTAATCAGGCGGAAATGATTAGAAACCCCTAGCTGCTGACATTTAGCTGTCATCCAGTGACTCCTGCTAAACCTGCAAAAAAGTGTTTGTGTAACTAAAACATTGTCAGGTTGGAAGCATTTGTGTGAGTCAACGCTCATCATTTTTGAGGCACCAGAGGCGAAGCAGGGTGACATTTCTGTAGGCACGTAAAATGTTGCCACTGTCTCGCAGCACTGTCTGCTTGGATTACAGCAGCAGAATGTGCTGTGTCGACAGGGAAAGCTCTCTGAAAGTGTGAAAAAATATCAGAGTTCTGACATGTCTGATTTACAGGAAATGAAATTAGACCACTTCACTTCAGTGAGTATTAAAAGGGCCTGGTGAGTAACAGCTTATGTTAAACTGTGTGTGCTTTTTATGCTGTCTAAATGCAGGAAAACAGCCTGAATACTAATGAAGTGATTATCCACAATTTGACCGCTATGACAGAGAGAACTGCTGTTTTCAGCCACAGACGTAGACTTCACTATCATCCTTTACATTTTTATGCGGAGCTTTTTCACAGATGCTATCTGCAGTGTGTGAAACCACACACTGCAAACTGTTTGTTATGCCACACCATGAGGAAAGGACCTGAAGGAAATTCCAGGTCACCAGAGTTGTTCTTATGGTTGTTACTCGTATAGCACATCGTATGGGCAGTTCATTTTTCCAAGGGACCACAAGAGAAACTAGGACTGTGGTTGAAAAATTTATACAACAAACCTGGTGTATAAATTCAAGGCAACAAATCTTTTCATCAGCACTGTAGTGGTGCAGGTAAAGGCTACCAAAACCAGAGAACCAAAAATACCTGAAAAATCGGGCAACTTGTAGATTTAAAATAGGGCAAAATAGTGGTGTCATTGTCCTTGGTCTTCAACTTGGTCTTGGTCCTAATTGGTCTTGAGTTTTTGTTGTACATTAATGATTTACTTTTTTGGGATTAAAGATAATTTATGTTCAAGTTCTTGGGTATATTATTTATTAGTGCTTCTGAGTTTGTTATCTATAGTTCTTGGTTTCTTGCTTGATGTTAGTATGTTAGTTCACTTTCGTGTCCAGTCTGTCCTAGGGCGTGTCCAAATTCATGGGCTGCATCCTTTGAAGGCTGATTACGTCACAGCGGAGCAACGTAGGCTGTCCACAGTCAACGCTCCCTCAAACCCATCCCACAAACGCGTCCTCCTTTTCCCTAGATTTCAAAACAGGTTGGGTGTATACTTTGGCCCGCAATGAATCTTGGGATAGTGTGAGCCACAAACGGGAGATTTGTTCTTGTAACGTAGTCTCATCTCTGTGTCTTGTACTCTTCATGCCTGCCACCCAGTGATACCCTGTGGAAATTAGTCATGTCTCTGTGTTTGTTTATAATCATGTCCTAGTTGTGTGTGTGGTGCGATCGTGGCTCAAGAGTTGGCAGTTTGTCTTGTAATCGGAAGGTTGCCGGTTCGAGCCCTGGCTCGGACAGTCTCAGTCGTTGTGTCCTTGGGCAAGACACTTCACCCGTTGCCTACTGGTGGTGGTCAGAGGGCCTGGTGGCGCCAGTGTCCGGCAGCCTCGCCTCTGTCAGTGCGCCCCAGGGCAGCTGTGGCTACAATGTAGCTTGCCATCACCAGTGTGTGAATGGATGGATGTCTGAATGTAGTGTAAAGCGCTTTGGGGTCCTTAGGGACTAAGTAAAGCGCTATACAAATACAGGCCATTTACCATTTTTGTGTCCCGTATCTGTCTGGTTTCTCTGTGTCCTGTCTCAATGGTCCCCTTTTAGTTCTTAGTCCTAGTCCCTGTGTTAGGTAATTCCTGTTTTATTTTGATGGTTACTCCTCGCGTATGCATTATGTTCAGTTTTGCTTCCTCTGTCTCATTAGTTAGATTCTGTTCAGCTGTGTTCCCCAGGTGTTTCCACTGTCGGCTAATTGCCTCTTGTGCATTTAAACCCTCAGCTTCGGTCTGTTCTTTACCATGTCCTCATACCCTCATGTTGTGTGTTCTGTCGGTCTGCCTGCTTCTCATTTCCAGTCAATTTTTGCCTGCCCAGCTCCATTATTGTTTTGTTTACGCCATCCGTTGCCAGCAATAAAGCTGTGATGTTGAGTTTATTTCTGTCCCGCGTCAGGTTCTCTTCCTGCCTGCCACACAGCGGTCCCATGACAATGGGATGTTTAACAACAAGAAGTGGCAGATACAATCATACTGAACCTTTAACCATTCAGAGTAAAGGATATAACAAGGTGTGAAAGGTTCAACCAAAGGTTCAACCGATCAAAGATAAACTACAAAGCAGTGGGTGACGACTGAATTGCTTTACAAGTGGACAGGCCTTAACAGCCACACTTGTAACATAGTCAGATCACATTGTTGTGACAACTCTGCTTTAATGAACTGCCTGGGTCTCTGCTTGCTTACGTTCTGTTTATAATGCCATATAATGACAAATCTGATCATCTCAAAGAAATATCTGCTATCTACACATGAGAAGAATAGCATGTAAAAGAAACAGGAGTAAATAAACAAATTCCCAGTTTTACTAATTATATAGAGGAACAAGAATGCATCGTTGTTTTAATGTGACGACCCCACATTATCTGCTTTCACTTTATCCACCAGGCCCTGTGAGAAAAACCTCCACACCTCCTGGCTGACTGACACAAGACGGCATTGCAGTGACTGTGTAGGTCACAAAGGGTGTGGAAGAGGGCTTGGCAATACTGCAGCTTATAGTGCCCTGCTAACTTGCGCTTTCAGTTTCCATTCAAAACAACAGAATATCATTGTGCTTGTCAGACCTAGGGGGTGGCATCTTTGGGAGAAAGGCGACAACACTGTGACTCTAACACAGTTTGATAAAGGAGATGAGTTTTTACACTCAGTGCCCAAAGGTGGTGCATTAGCTAATCTCGCTGTAGAATGCCTCCATTCGTATTAGAGAAACAATGATGTCTGATAAAGTCATGCCACAGGGACTTTTCATGCAAGACAACAATATCAACAGAAAGGCAAGTTGGAGGCTTTGTAGTACATTGAAAGATTCATTTGGCATATGAGCACTCGATCAAAGAGCTACATGACACCATATTACAAAGCCTAATATCTTCTTTTAGTCAATAATTCTTAGAGTAGCAAGGCCTATGAAGTCTTTAAGCTCACTGTATGCAATATATCTGTGACACATGTGTGAACCCACCCTAACCGGGTAACACTAAAACAATTAAAAGCATCAATGAGCCTCCAGAAAAATGACCACTGCTGTTAAACAGGAGGGCAGATAATGTTAGCAGACAGCTGGAGGTGTTCCAGTGAGTTCGTCACACACCACGAACCCCGGGGCTTATTTAACTCTTCATGCTTGGATTACACACATCAGCATGATATGATGTCTAGAGGCAAAGCACCTTTGAGAAACACGTAGCCTTATGCTGACCAAATAACCTCAAAATATTAAAGGTCAAAAGCGACAAAGACCAAACATTTTTTAAGTCGTTTGCCATCGACTAATGTTTATACTTATAATATGTGGACTGCTGCATTGTTAGCAGGCACTCATGTATATGTGATTACATTGTTTAGTGTAGTGGATTAAAAAGTGTGTTTACAATAGGATCTATTGTAATCTATTGTGGTCACTTTGACTGACAGGGCCAATTCAATCTTGATGACCATTTTCATTCAATTTTCATGCTGGATCGAGCAAATATGCCAAGTTGTGCCACAAAAACAAAACTATCAGTAAATTGTCCTGTCCAAATAGAACAAAATTTTGTAGATGGTGCTCTAATTATAACTCAGAAATATGTGCATTTTGTCATTTTCAAGACCTAGGTCACTCCAATCTAAACTTTTAAGAATATATTTAACAAAATTATATTTTGAGTTATATTTAATTTGCTCAATCCAGGTTTCAATGCGTAAAAACATGGTTTGAAAGTGGGTCAACAGACCATCTCTCAAAAAAAATCTTAAAAAGTATTGTATAAGTGAAGCTAATATCTAACAGCATATAAACAGTGGTTCCTCGTTTATCGCAGGAGTTACGCTCTAAAAATAACCCGCGATAGGTGAAATCCACGAACTAGCCAGCTTTATTTTTTACAATTATTATAGATGTTTTAAGGCTGTAAAACCCCTCACTACACTTTTTATACACTTTCTCAGGTATGAACATTTTCACACTTTTCTCTCTTGTTTAAACACCCTCAAAATTCAAACCTTTGTAGAAAAATAAGTCCAGTATAATAGAATTAAACCAAAAATCAAACCCTGTTTTCAGGTCCAGAACACTGGAATAGAGCAGCTGCGAGAGAACTCAACATTAATGAATCAATGGTACGGAAGTAGAGGAAGCAAGAAGAATGAGTTGAGTAAACTTTGACTCATAATCTGAAAAATACAGTAACTTGTACCTTCCTTTAGCATGTCCAGAAATCCAACTTTTTGTGTGATGGTTAGCATCTTCCTCTGCCTTTTGGGTGCTACCGCAGCTGCCTTTGACGGTGCAAAACGTTTCGTCAACATTGTTGTGTTTGTTGGGGAGAAAACTTACAAACATACAGTACAGCACTTCAGAGTCACACTGCTAGCGATCGAAGATTTATGTAAATTTGACAAGCTGAACGCATTCTGTACTGTACAGGAGACACAGCACGGAGGAGACTGATTGACAGTGGTCTACAGCCAATCAGGACGCAGAAGCTGTAAAAAAAAAAAAAAGAAGCAAAATTCCACAAAAAGAATCCGCGAAACAGCGAAGTCGCGAAAGGTGAACCGCATTATAGCGAGGGACAACTGTATCTTCAAACTTTGGACCACAAAAAATTTGCAAAAACTGGAGATAGCTGAGCAAGAAATATTCTAAAAGTTGGTAGATTTGAGATGGAATGACCCGGAGATTTTCCTCGGAGGAAGCTGCAGGTGATTAGTCTTTTCTTGACAAGGCTTGGGCTTTTTTTGTCTCTAAGAGCATTTTCATGGATTTATCTAACAACGAACGTGTACTTGTGTTGAAGTGCGGGCTGTCCAAGAAGTTTGTGCTTCACTTTTGGTGAATGAAATTGCATCTTGTGTCTTTATTATTTTATCTATTGCATCTCTACTGTGTATGCAGCTTGCTAACCAAGCTTGCTAGCAAGAATTGACATCTCCATCCAAAGTAACTTGTGGCTCCAGAAAACCAAGATGATTATAGCCAAAATGCTAAAGCTTTGAACCGTTGTCCAAAGAGAGATTGGCTATGTCTGACTTTTAGTATGGTAGAAACTACAGGGGGAAAGGAGGAGGAGGTTTTCTGATCTTAAAACCAGTTGTCAAGCATTTCAAGTTTAGAAGTCTTACTAGTTAGGTAAGCATGTCCTTGTTTTCAGGCAGCCTCAGTAAAGTGCACATGAATCCTTATAGATCATTTCAGGACATGAGCAGAAATCTTTTTGAAACACATCTAAGGTTTAAAATCCAGAGGGAAATCGATTAATATTTAATTTATCCTTTAAATCTCAGCAGGATGCTTCCCCTAAAGACACAACAGTAGCTTGATACTCAACAAACCTTTTGTTTTTTCACTTATTACATTGTGACTCAGGTAAACACAAAAACAGACAGAAGACTAAATCATGTGTGCTGGCACAACAGGGATAATATTATGTGAGAGAAGTCATGAATATTTATTCTAAAGCAATAAAAAATGCCAAAGAGCCTGACTGTGTACATGCTGAATTGTTATCTGCTTCCTGAAATTTGTGTTTTACTTCACACGAATAAATAAATTTACAATAAAAATTGATTCAGACAATGTAGGAGAGGAGAGAACTCCCAGACTTTCTGCTTAATGTCTGTTCTCAGATAATCAATCAAAATCTACTACCAATCAATCACCTGCTACTGTTCAACAGTGTACTGCCATCCTCAAACATGGCATTATAGGGTGAGATATGATGGCCCAAACACTGACTATCCAAGACAGATAATAAATCAAAATCAAAATCTTTATCACTGGGCAAGACGAGGTCATACACAGATGGTCGGTAGACAAATCAGACAGGAGGCAAAAAAAGAGAAAATGCTGAAATGTAATAAGGAAGGAAATGCACGAAAAATACAATAGTTCAAGCTATAAAGCTTAGCTGCTTTGAACAAAGACAACTGAAAGGTGGATGACAGCTGTTGGATGTAGTGGGAGTGACTAACTGAACACAGGTGGTTCAGAAAATTAGAGGGAAACGGTGAGGCAGACGCAGAGTTAGTGGAAACTACAATTTAAGACAAACAAGGATTACAAAATTAAACAGGAAGCGGTAGAAACGCTATTCAGCATTTTTTGGAGATTTTTTAATGTCCACTTTCACATTTAAATCACTGTAAGTCTTTTCCTTTTCCCCGCCTCTCGTTTCTAGTTAACTTACATCTTACTTTATTTAACTGCCTCTTTGTGTAGCTTTCATTATGGCACATTTCTTTCAACAAACAACAACCTCTCATTATGAACAAATCACAGTTTTCCACTTTTGCTTTGCTCTTAGAATAATGACACACCTCTCTTGCGGGGTCTTAATCTCGTTCTATTGTCTCACAGAAGCTGGCGTCCCTTTGGGTGCGTTCTTTGGCTGGCTCCTTCTCAAACCATGCTGTTGATCCGTTGTTAATACACAATTATTGATTATAGCAGCTTTCATGCAAATCCATCTTGAATGTGCAGTTATATTAATCCTCTGGGCAATTCGCTGTTCCATTCTCGCAGTCTTGTTAACCTTTGCTCTACAGAATCGTTAATTAAAAGCCTTGTGACATATCAAAGTGTGCATGCCATTTTCCTAAACAACTTATGCTATATAAATCCGCCCGCTGCCACGCTTCACCTGGTTTTGTGTTTTCCAGTCTGCAGGCAGGGCCATAGTGGGGAGCACTGAAGCGGTGCCATGCTGCTGTGCTGTTAGCAGACTTTGTCTCCTAGCTCTGTGCCTGCATCCTGCACAGGATGAGCAAGGCATGCCAGACAAGGTGAGAACGCTGACCTCTCTTAGTCCGACAGGAGCAATGATCCAACCACTGATGACCTAATTTGGTGGGGTATCTCTGATCCAGTCATGTTACTGTCAGCAACCACGCTACTGTTTCAGATCCCTGCAGCTGTTAGCTTGGCAGGTGGGGAGATGGTGGTGTGTTAGGTGATGCAGGTCTGCCATGTACTTAATCCCATAGTTGCTACCACATTTAGGCTGTGTCTCAATCTCAGCATTTGTTGTTTGGTTTCCTAAACTAATGTAAAAATGCATTGATGCTATGCAAAAACATGGTCAGCTTGGTGTTCGTAATAAACTGGTATGCCTGTCTTTCAATGTGTTTTCAGCAACTGGTTTCAGATCCCAAAAATTGTTGTGCATGTTGTCTATTATGTGACATCAGGTGTTGATTTGGGTTCAACAATCTAAACAGAACTATTAGGAAACATCTTTATATGCCAAAGCATTCAGTAAGTCTAGTCTTTGCTCTTTGGGGTATTCATGAATAGGAAAAGTTATACACTGTATTTTTTGTGGTACTGAATGAGCAGCTGTTTCAAAAGGTCAGCGTGACTAGCCTGAACACTCTGACATTTAAAAAAAAGGGTATATGTAGATTATTTCATTACCTTGCTTTATAGTTTTTGGTAGAAAAATAAATGTGCAGAGTAAAACCAAGATGACATAAATTATCCTTATTTATTATTTAGGGAATAGACGAGATTCATTAACCACAAAAGAGGACAAATGACACCAAAAATAGAGAACTAACCATCTCATTTGTTTCCTCTCCCACTGGATTAAACCAATTGATTCACCCAGAGTACTCGAGGTCAGAAATTGGCTGTTTGCCCAATCAATAGCCACCTCACTGCTACCTATCTGCCAATCAATAAGCCTACCTGCTTTAATCTTTCCACAAATCCATCCCAACATGTAACCCCAACATACACTGTCTATCCTCAGTGTGGCCCTGCATCGTCTCCAGTGGCTAAAACTCATAACAGAGCCTAGATCGGTCTCAATTTCCTGAGTTTAAAATCAATAAAGAGAGAGAGATGTTCATTTGTTCTGATTCTAATTGCAGTTTCTCATTTTCTGCAATACTGTGTTATTTTATTTTTAGATTTATATCTAAAAAGGCTAAACTAAATCTAGTCTGACGACTAGACAAGATAAACACTAAGTGAATAAAGACAATAGCAAGTTTATTGAGCAGTAGCATCCGCAAGGTTAGATAAGCTGATATGGGATTACAAGGTCACACTGAGTACAACTGAGAACCAATAATAAAGTTTTCTCATAAGGTAGCAAACCATCAGTGGCTATTATGTCACAGCTAAACTAGCTTTTGGCTGTTAAATTGCTTTAACCATAACTTATTACAACCCATATTATCACCTCTACCAAGTGACGCCTATGTGTAAGTATTCTACAGACATAGAGTAACATTCAAATGCATTAATAGTTTTGTTTCTTAGCATACAGTAAATTTTAAAGAAATATCTCTTTTCTTCTGAATCTGACAACACCAGTGAGCAAAAAGAGTCATTTAAAATGTAGTGAATCAAAGAAAGATGCAAAAAAAATATCAATAAAATAATATACATCTCTAAACTGCTAAAGTAGATTTGGGTTAAAAAAAAAATGTCCTTGAAAACACATCTGACTGAAAGGACTAATTTGCATAGTTTTGTGTAAAGGCTAGATATGTGACTTTCCAGACACCTGGTGACAGACGACGTGTAAATGATATTAAAGTTGATATGACAAATGTATTGTATTTTAGATCTTAGCTTATGTCGAATCATGTTAAAATATATCTGAATTTTAATGTTGCCTGTGTTAGCTACATTGTCTGTGTGCTTATATCACAAAAATATCTGTTTACCTGCTAAATTGTAGAGTTGAAAGTCAGAAGTGTCCAAGCTTTACTAACTGAATAAAAATGGTAAAGATACAGGCAGAAAAAATACTGAGGCTGGAAACACATCTCACTGAGTGAAAGATAAAATATTACATTCATGTATTTGTACAAAAGTAATAGATGAATAATCAAATATCTGAAGCCTAGGTAACAGCTAGCCTGACTTAATCCAGTTAAATAGATTCATGTTTATTCTCTGTGGGTTTAACTGACCGGCCTCTCTAATATAAGGTGGATAAAAAATGCTGTCTAAAGCAACTTTAGTGATATATTGCTGGGTTCTATGCCTGATGGACTCACAATTAACTATAAAAAAAATTTCACTGGTTTTACTGAAAATGTTGGAAGAAAAAGGCATTAAAAACAAGGCTAAACCAGACACAGAAAATCAGTCTGACTCGATAAGTGCTTTTTTGGAAAGAAGAACACCACAGAAATATCTGTTTATGAGCAGTGAGGGAGAAAGAGAACAAATCCAAGTAAAAACATAAAGAGAGAAGAAGAATAAAGGATGAACTTGTGGAATACCCCACAGTAACAGGCAGTGACAGATCCAAAGTACCAAACCAACTACCCCTACTGTGCACTCACAGTGCAACAGTGGGGCCAAATAACAGAGATAAATGGGCTTTGACAGCACATTACAAAGCCTCTCGGCTGAGCTGGGCATTGTGTGTTTTAAAGGAAGGTGAAGGACGTGCAGCACAGAGAGAGACTCACAACTACGTTCGAGCCTGTTCAGGCTCCCCCTGTTATCACTGACAGAATCTCTTATCACATTTTGAGAAATGTAAGTCCATCAAATTCTTCTTTAGAATTAAATGTGCAGATTGATCCTACTTCAATGTTTGTAGTGAAGCAAGCAAAGGGTTGCTAACCTTCCTTGTTGCTAACGACCACAGCTGAAACACTGACGTACGAAGCAACGAAAAATACATGATTGCAAAGTAATCATGTCACGAAATGGTTGTTAACAGACAGCTACACAACGCCCATGTTATTACCAGACAGTTTTTGTCTCAGCAGTTTCTTAAAATGTTAGAAAAAAAGTTGATAATCATTTAGTTTAGCATAAAGACTAGATTAGCATAAAGATTAGCATAAAGATTAGCATAAAGATTAGCGTAAAGACTTAATGCTGTTGGGAATGGATGACCTCACAATACAAATGTTAAACGTTTAAAAAAAATCTGACTATGCATCTTGTTTGTTTAACCTTTCGCCCTAAACTAACCTTCAATGTTAGGTTAATAAATAGACACTATAGCTGTGTCCCAAAACGTAGGCCGCATCCTTCGGAGGACCCGGCCTTCGAGGTCTACGTGGGCCCAGTGTTGCCAACTCCTCAGTAAGGAAAATCACTATTGGCTGTCCTAAAAGTCGCTAGAAGTCGCTAAATGACGTCATCGCCTAATTTGCATAATTGGTCATGCTAATGTAATTGTAACCTACGTTGTTGAAGGGAGAAATAACATCGTGGAAGAGACATTAAGTGAGTAAAAAACGTCCTAAATGCATTTAGAATTTATTTAGAACAACAAATTAAATTTCTTTTAGCAATTATTGTTTTTTTAATGTCACAATTCCAACCCTGCTCCTTTATCCAGGCTTGGACCGGCAAAAGTGACCCGTAATAGGCACTCTGGTGGAGTTACTTTGTGTGTGTGTGTTTATAAGTAATTTAAAACCTTGTGATCCACAAAACAGCATAAAAGAAGAACTGACTGTGTTACAGTCAGTGCGGGAGCAGCGGCTTCGCTCATGCGCGATTTATTTGCAGTTTGGACGCATAATTGTGAACATCTCCTGCCCTAATAGCAGCTGGGGGAGGACTATCCTTCGCCTCTGAGTGCTTTGGCACAGGCGAGGTGCCCACGGCAGCACCCGCTGCTTGTTGAGAGAAAGAGCGATACGTGCTTTCACGTCAAAAAGTCGTCATAAATAAGTCTCCAATAACACCAGAAAAAGTCGCCAGGTTTGTCGCTAGTCGCTTTTTAGAAAAAAAGTCACTAAGGGGGTCTGAAAACTCGCTAAATATAGCGACAAAGTCGCTAAGTTGGCAACACTGCAAGGGCCGGGTCCTTCGAAGACCGAGAAGGCCGGAAGTGCAAGGCTGTGAAATGGGATAGTCTATCCGTCAGATTTGCGTCACTGCTGTCTCGGTGGAGTTTAATAACCTCAGCCGTCTGCTCCTTGCTATCTAAAATATAACAGGACACTGGCGTAAATTCTCGACCATCTCACACTTCTGTTTAATCAGTTTTCTGTTTGACGTTTATTCAGCTGTGTGAAAACCCCGGAGGAACCCACCCGATGGATTAATAAGGTTTTATTTAATCTAATCTAAT
The DNA here is from genome assembly GCF_001858045.2 of Oreochromis niloticus. NCBI lineage: Eukaryota > Metazoa > Chordata > Actinopteri > Cichliformes > Cichlidae > Oreochromis > Oreochromis niloticus. The sequence goes on from NC_031986.2 coordinate 6,577,633, forward strand.
CTAATAACTTTAATCTCAGCCAAACCAATTACTCACGAACAAATAAAACACTGAAAAAAGCCAAACAATAAAATGTTTAAGTTATCTGAGTGGCTTATATATCATGTTTAACCTGAGTAGCGCGGGAGGTCTGAAAATGATGAAGCCGGGAGTCTGCTGTTCTCGCCGGCTCGAGTGACCATTGAACCCCGGGCTAGCTATCGAGCGGGTGGGTAAAAGATGTCTCCGAAAACGTCAGAGGACTTTTGCAAATATGCGATGTCTTGATAAACCAAGCAGATATTTGAAAGTTACACAGCTACATTCGCCCCTGAAAATATGTTAAAAATTTATTTTGTGAACCAGAAAGAGTAATAAGAGTAATATTACTAAGTAGTGACCACCACTGTTGGAAATGCAATTGGCTGGGCTGCGCTATGAATTCTGGGTTATGATGGGCCACGAAGGATACACCCGACCCATCCTTCAAATCTGGGGAAAAGGAGGATGCATTTGTCGGCCGGATTCGGAGGAGTCTATGAATTGGGACAGCCTTCGTTGCGTCGCTGTGATGTAATCGGTCTACAAATGCGGCCTCAGGAGGATGCGGCCTATGTTTTGGAACACAGCTTATTTGTTTTCTCACGCTTGTTTTTATGCTAGCTAAGTTAAACAGGATATGATAAAACTGTCCTCTTCCAGAAAAATCACACCATAGTTTATAGGTGTTTATAAGTTATTGGAACGTGAAGCTACAAACAACATCTTTAGATGTGAATTATTATCAGACCAGACGTCTGTTCTTCTTTTTTAACCCTGTTACATCCACCAGGTTATTGGCAACCCATCGCAAAGTTGGGTCTAAAGAGTTAACATCCGCCAGTCTTCACAAGTCTTTTCAGATGGAGGGAACAAACTACTGATAAGACTGTTGAGTCACCAGTTAACCAAACATACATGTCTATGGCTTTTCTACCACTAGCCCCAAGAAAACATTAAGCTTTACCTTTGGTGATTCCCAGATACAATTTGATAGTTTTCTAAAGTGTAAAGGCCAATATCTATGTTAGAATTATATTATTATAGCCCCCAAAGGACCTGATGTTATGCGAGTACAGGACCCTGGGAACACAGTAGCCTTTGACTTGTTACTATTATGTGCCAGTTGGGAGACACAGCACCCTTGGAACACAGGAATGGCTACATTCAGGCTAACCATCTGTTGCCCCTAGCTTCATATTTATCATACAGACACAACTGTGGTAGCAATATTTTTCCTAAACTCTCAACAACAAGATAATAATTTCTCTTTTTTAAAAAAATCTCATCTCTGCTGTGAAAACACAATAATATTCAAGTCAAATTAGGGCTCTGATTCTTTGTGAAGACAGTTATTTCATCAAGGTCACACCAACCCTGCTCAAAGTAAATTAAGCCAGCCGTCTGGATGTGCAGGCATGTGTGGAATCTGTGTAATTATCTTCTGCTCTGAGGAACCTTGAATGATTGTTGGCGTAAATTGCAGTGATGCGCTACTTCTTCATCTTCTGTGGAGTGGTTCTTGACCAACCAGGATTCAGCTGTTTTTTCAGGCACTCTGCAAAGGATAAAAAAAACTCTTCCCTTTACCTGTGTACACAAAGTGTCACCCTCAATTGCTTATTCCTACACATAACACTCACACACACAGCAAATATGGTCAAGGACATGTGGGACCTCTGAGAGACATTGTTGAGAGCTGATGGCCTTTCAAAAACAAACGCAGCACCAGGGATGCAGCGAGACAGGTCTGAAAGAAAGCTATCAGAAGGAGCAGCTGGATTGGTTGTGACAAGGCACTGATGGGATAGAGAGGCTCCACGAATATAGAAAGCCCTGCCATCAGCAGTTCTGTGCCTTCAGGTAATGGGCAAATAACATGAATTCACTTCCTGGCTGATGCACTTACTGCGACTGTGTGGCACTGTGAGTCCTGTGAGAGTGCTTTCTTTTGTCGCCTTGAAGGGCAACGAGGGTTAGCAAGGGGAAGCGGTCGCATCTGGTTGCACCAGCAGATAAACTTCCATTTTTGTCTGCCTCTGCTGCCTCGAATGTTTCTGCTGAGCGTCCAAAATAGACAAGTGGAGGAGAAATTTTGTTCCTCGCCACACAAAACCAGCAGATATGAAATAGTTCCGATTCACTTTTACCCCCAACAGATGGAAGAGAGGCGCCTTTTTCCGATATGCAGCTACCAGGCGAGCGTCACTCAATTACCCAGTGGCAGTTTTGTGACCTTGCACAAGATAGGAATGACCTCGCCAGCCTGCTGAGCTCGTCTTTTTCCTTTTTTTCCTCTCTTGTTTTTACAGGGGACGGCAAATCCTCCATCACAGCATGAGCAGATTGATGCCCTAAGTGCATGACCTCATGTTAGACACGAGGGTGACAGCGCCCCAGTCTGCTATCTCTATATCAACGTCTTTTGTTTCATGATTGGAGAACCAAAAAAAGACTTAAACATGAAACCTCCCTGATTCTAAAGAAAAAAGCTCTTTTCATAATGCAAAAACAACCAATATGCTGTGTCTCTTACAATCTCTTTTGCAGAGAATAAAGCAGTGTTTAACACAGGCTTAAAGCCACAAACACAGATAATAAAACATAAAGGCGAGATCATTTAACCATGCTAAATTCATGCAAGGAACTACATTTCCTCCATTTTATCTGTCAAGCTAAAACTAATTGTACAAAGTCAACAGAACATCAGATACATGGCAGTTGGGTTGCATATTAGCTCCACGCATGCATTATGTATGTTGCTTCTGGGTGTATATGGTAATAGAAAGAAAACTGTGTCACACAAAGCAGACTACACAGTAACACATTTCTCTTTTAAATGAATGCAAAATAGTAGCTAGATTTAACAGCATTCAACTGTTATTATTCAGCGCACCCAGTGTTATCTACTAGAACGCTTTCTTACTACATAAATTAAATTAACTAAACTGATCAGGGACTATATTGGTTAGACCTGTTCAACATCGATGGTCCCTGAGACTCAGTCCATGCATAACCTGAGATTCTCTGGTCAAAGACAGGAATGCACTATGAGTTTGATATCTGTGGTTTGCTGGTGTTGGTACCAGCATGAACGTTTGGGAACAACTGACAGGAAGAACTTACTCTGTATCTGCCTAAATTAAAAATTCAAGACTTTCTAGTATGCCATCAGGGTTTTTCAGACAAGTCACGTTCCAGACACAGAGAGGGTATAAATGAATACAATCTGGAGCCACGGCAGAATGTTGGAATCTATGCTAAGTTGCTCTGAGTAATAACCTTAATCTCATGGTGAAACTTTCTATCCCAGTGAGAGTACTCATTGGGAGGATGATAATGCCTCCATAATCACCATGAGCAGTCACTGAATGAAAATTATGTGAATCACACGCTGTGGCAGTGGTTCCCAAAGTGGGGGGCGCAGAGCCATGAATTAAAAAGAAAGAATGTTTGGAACCTGCTAACATAATGGAAAGGTTTTTGACGGGGCTCACACACAAATGCAAAGCAGATGATGAAGCATCACCAGATATCTTTCCAAACCAACTTCCTTCCAAGCCAAAGACTAGAAAATATGATGAAGCATATCTTGCCTTTGGCTTCACCTGCACTACAAAGGTAGGTCTCCCCGACAGAATTGGTTTCCCCTGCGTCAAGAGCACGCGCTGGGCTGTCCAAATCACGGACAAACAGTATCCCACATTCTAGATTTTTAGTTCTAAAACACTTCTTACAATGAAATTTTGGCGATGTTAGCTCTTTATACAGTAAAGTTACAGTGGGATATAAGTAATATCAGGCTGATCCTGCGACAATTTGTGCAAATCATGGACAAACAGCATCTCACAGCTGTTTATGTTTTTGAACCCATTTTGCACAGAGAGACATTTTTTCAAAAATGTATTGATAGCAATGTTGAATATTATTACACAGGAAATAAACAACTATACGTAAAATAATTGCACCATAAAGATGGTTTGTTTAGTGGTTTATTTAATTGCAACCTGTTATTTATTGCAGTTTACTTTTATTTGTTTAATTGTCTACAAAAGGTTTGAGGTGTGAAATAAACTGCAATGGAGTTTTAAAACAAAATATGGGTGCGTGTGGTTGGAGGATGTGATTGTGCAATCTTGTTTTGCAAGATTTTCTTGCAGAACAAAGGGGGGCCTAGCAAAAAGAGTTTGTGAACCACTGCGCTATGGCCTTCACAGTCACCAGATCACAACTAAACTGAATACCTGAGGGAGATTTTGCAGCAGCGTGTTGGACAGTCAACCTGTTTCATACTGCTGTTATTGTTTTAGTTCATTGTAAGATGTTGCCTTATTTGAATGCACACATGGTAATTCTAGCATGCTTGGTTAGCTGGTTGTATTTGAAAGCTGTAGAGGGGCAGGACAATGACAATCATCGGTTTTCTGAGTCACATCCCATTCTTAATCAACAGGCTTTAATATGATGCTGTCTGTAATTCACTAATGCATCCCAAAAGTGTTCTGTTGGGTTGAGGTCAGGACTCTGTGCAGGCCAGTCAAGCTCTTCCACACCAAACGCACTCATCCATGTCTTTATGGACCTTTCTTTGTGCACTGGTGTGCAGTCATATTGGAACAAGAAGGGGGGCAGCCTTTGTTGTAGTACCACTAACAGCTGACCGTGGAATATTTAGTAGCAAGGAAATTATTCCTGAGAGCGACCCATTCTAGGTGACTGATTTTATACACCTGCGGACCTGAATTCAATGATTCGGATGGGTGAGTGAATACTTTTTGCAGGACGGTGTATGAGGCATTGATGTTTTCTCAGTTCCTTTTTGTTCTTATGTACATTTAGTGGAAAAACAACTAAAAGGTTTTTTGTTTTGTTTTGTTTTTTTCTGGAAAGTGATGTTCAGAAAACTCTGAATTAGATGATTATAGTTTTGTTTATAATCACTTACCAAATGAGTTTTCTCAGTCAGACCACATTAACGCTGTTTGATGCTCTTCATTACTAACTCCCCCTCCTCACATTACTGCACAGCAAATGGCTTCAGGCAGCACCCGCATTAAACTATAATGCCTTGATGAGCAGTGACAGTGATTGGAGCACAGCCTCTGATTAAAACACACACACTCACCTAACTGTTGACGGGCAGTGATATGAGCAGCAGCCATCATTGCTGTGCACTGTCTAATGAAGTACAGCTCCATATTTAATATGTCAGGATGCATGTGGGTCAATCGGAGACTGAAGTGTTGTGACGCTGACATCAGTCTTGATACAGTAGCTTTCTGGTTGGCAGTACTACACTGACACCCTGAGGCCTCTGTGTCACTCTTCCACTACATGATAATGGTGAAGTCATTCATAGAGCACAATTTCTTGTTGAAAACATGCACGTTTTACTTTAATGAAATGCAAAAATAGTGCAGTTTAAAAAAATGCAACCATACCTCAAAACATTTGACATAACAGACATTGCATTGCGTTCGTGTGGTGATAAAGCATGCACCGAATTCGCTCCAAAGCGATGAAACAAATTAATTTAAAGGCAGAAAGTGGTGTTATCAACATTTTACAGAGCCTGCAGAACGTTGGCTCGGTGTGATATCATTTTCAGCTTCCTAGGGGAATATGCCACTGTTCATTTAATCTGTAGCTCCCTGTGACTCTTCTCTCAAAGAGGCAGAAAACAAAGGAGGCAGAGAGAAAGGAAAACACAACTCGTGTTTCATTAAATCAGCAGGAAACCAGAAAGCAATCAACACACGCCATTTTGCCATTTTCTTATCAACATACACAGAAATAGAAGAAGAGGCATGTTGCAAACTGACGGCTTAATATTCAGTTTGAGTGACAGGTTCGGCTGTTCGCACGTATGTTTATGAATCCACTTAAGGTCGGGATTATTTGCTACCATTATGTCAACATTCAGTGTAAAGAATAGATCATTTTTCACCTGGAACTGAGTGGAATTACATAAAACACCATAAGATCCCTTATGGTTAAGATTTGATCATTTTGTTCACATCTAAGCGATAATAAACTTCAATCAAATGAAATTTCTTTTTGTAAACCAATTGGCTTATGTGTAATTTTCACAATATTTCAAAGACATCTCTGCTGAGTGACACAGGATGTGACAGCAGGCTGTGGAGGCCTCTGTGCTCCGCAGTGACACTCTGTCCACTCGCATCAACGGCACCGTCCCCCACTGCAGCCTGTCACTACTCTGCCTTTAACCACCTGCTCGAGGCCGAGCGAGTGTGTGGGTGGGGGTTGAAGCAGCAATGGCATCACCTGTCTACGTCTGGCCACTTCTGCTGCCACCAAATCTCTGTTTTTATGGGTCACAATGTGATAGCTCCCTTTTCTTCTTCTCGTCATTGGGTACAAAACCCCAAAAGGCTAGCAAGTGCTCCTCAGAATATGTACGTTCTCTTTCTACAGAGAGAAAGAAGCATGTTTATGAATGATATTTGATTTTGTATTAGCTCACAGTATCAAATGATGAGGAAAAATTATTAAGAGCCAATAAAAATATGGAAAGACTTCATTGATTTAGGCATCGATTTTTATGTCCTGTATGTATCCTGTTGAAAAATCTGTAGACAAACACAGTTTTGTTCTGGGGGGTTTTAAGCCTGGCAGAAGATGTACTGTTATTAAAGAGAGAGACGCGGTGGCCCTGGCTAAAGTTTATACAATCTGCCAACAAAACTTTCTAAAACTCACTAATTAGGTATAAAAAAAATATTAAAGGGAAAGTTTAAGTTTTTGAACTCTTAATTGGGCCCTCAGGGTAAAACTCCAAACTCAAATTTTTAATGTCCTCACCTCCGACAATATAAAGCCAGAAATGTTGGATTTTTTTTTCTTCTGCTGTGAGTATCTATGCTAAGCTAAGCTAAGCTAACACTTACTGGCTCTAGCTTCATATTAAGTGTCTAATCTAAGTTCTACACAGAAAGTAGCATTGTATACTGTTACACTACTTTTTACAGTATGTAATGTACAAGAACTTTTAGGGTCTTATTGACCACTCAAAACACTTTATAAGTCACATTTTAAAGTTCATATAACACTGTTCTGTACACTTTGAACACATCCATGACTTTAGAATCACCAATTAATAACAATTATGTCTTTTGACATGACAGCGCTAACCTCTGCACCACCAGTATCATTCATATGTATAGCCTCATGTACATTTACACTTAGTGACTCATTTATAGAGTTTATAGCATTTTACTTAGCTTTGGTGCAGGATTAACATAGTTATTAGTAACAAACAAAAGAAGTGTAGCTTAAAAATTTACATCCTCACCTGTAAAAACAAGTCACTGGAATTGCAAACTAAACCATATTTCACCTCTATCCCCTAAAAAGGCAAAGAAAAGACTGGGTCAGAGAAAGCAGAGCATTACAACCTAACTGTTTTGATTGTGCAGCCTGTAACCTTAATTTATTCACTATCACTATTCATTTCATTTCTTAATTTTCAAATACAAGCAGATGTCTGATAAAATAGATTTCTGTGCTGCAAAGTGAACACATAGTCAGTGCAGACAGAGAAACACTGATTTGCTGCATGAAATCTGACACTTTTTCTTTACTAATTTTGGGTTGCTTAAATCAAAATGTGTCCTGCTGCATGGTCATGGTTAAAAGAAGCGTATACCATATGTGCAAAAAACGATGACAACACTGTGAGGGATTGAATATGTGTATCAGTATTTTTTAACCCAGAATCATTGAATTATGCAATAACTATTTTTTGGAAAACTGAGTGTGAAGCTCGACACAAGATACATATAACAGTCACCAAATTAAAATGGGAAGTGAGATATAACTAAATATGGTAGCGTTGAATAATAAAGGAACCATTAGTAACTTAACAGAAGCCTCAAATAAGAAGAAAAGCAAATAAACCATGATAAAAAACAGCTATTAATATTTTTACATTATCGATCATCAGAGCCAACAGCACACCAACCCCCTTGTTTATGTGTGAAGACTGCAGCGCACGATTGTGATTAAATTACAGCAGTTATCTTTATCATCGTCACAGCTGGGGACACATATTCATCACAAGATTAAATCAACTGGAATACTGATCTAACTGTGAAGAGATCAGTGTGCCGTGCTGTCTGACACACGCTGAGAATCAGATGCTGCGAGATAAAAAGCATAAATTGAAGCGACTTATTTGTGTAATAAACTGGGACGTTTCGAAAGCTGATTTGATTTTCTGTTACTGTTTAAATGTTTAAATCTCTAAGAAATAACAGGAAAAATTGTAAAAGAGAATGTGTCTGCGTTTTTTTGTACTGCACTTTTCAGCTGTGCCCTTATGTGGATTTAATGGTAGCTGGTTTCTTTTAACTGCAGTTTTGTGCATGAGCCCAGTCAAATAAACTGACTGTGCAGTGGCACATATAGAATTTTGATTCAATATCGTGTGGAAATAATATCGCCCTCCCTGTCTTAGGAGTTACTATTACATATAAAATGCTTCCAGTGTTTACTGCAGGCGGGGAGAATCAGTTTTAATCCAAGCACACAGAGATTAAGTTTCAAGAGCACATTTGGGTTGCTGCTAGTACGACTTTGACCGACGCTCTCATATGTAAAAGTTTCCAATGCACATACAAAGAAAAAGCTGCAGTTGGCGGAACAACGTCAAAGGCTCTGTGAGAGTTTCACTGCTTTGGTAATATTATTTGGAAATCAACCAAAGCGATCTAATAAAGGTGAGTAACAATGTTTCCCCTGAATCACAGAACTCCCAGGCAAACATGTCCTCCAGTATATTAAATTCCAAACTTTTCCATTTACAAAATGGGAGTAGAAACACCAAGTAAAAGCTCCAGGGACACAAGAGAGCAGCTTAGAAAAAGCGAAACAGCAATAATAATAAAGAAAACACGAATACCTGGATTTTCTTTACTTCATTGCTGAGATATAGAAGGTAGTTGTAGTGCAACACAAATTTCAATTAACACTATATTCTTTTGTGCTTCTTGCCGAGGAAGTCGGGATTTCAGATTTTGCAATTTCACACTTTACTTATTTAAAAAAAGAAATTCATGAAATCTCATTTCCTAATCTAATGCCCTCCATGATTCTTATCTCGATGCCAATAAGAAAAGATTAAATGGTGCCAAAGCATATGCCAAAAATAGAAAACCAGGAGATTAGATTTTCTCTTAGAGTTCCACAAATGACTTTAAATGTGGAATGCTTTGGTAGATTAAATAGTTTACAACGGAGCCTGTTAGGAAAACACATACAAAGTAAAACTAAGAGATAATAGAAATACCCCGTGCATTATATTTCATTTATTTTAAAGCTATACTTACTTGTTTTTTTGCAAATATTTAAGCATAAATCCACAGGAAATAAAGCAGGAGCAGCATGTAAGAAATAATAAATAATATACCTTTAATAGTCTTTAAATATGAAAATGGCATTTCTGAATAATGAATTCCTTTACTTTTAGGTACTCTAAGTATATTTGAATATTTGGACTTATGATACCAGCAGGTGGATATTTTAAAGGTCTGTGCTAAAATTCAGAGTACTTCCTTTAATTATCGTTTTTTGCACATGCAGTTGATGGACCATGACAACTCATCTGATTTTATGACATTAGAACAGAGGCCTAAAATGATGAGGCATTGCATTTTGATGCAAAACATCTTTAGTGATGTGATGGAGGTTTATATAAGCGATCAAGCTATTTGTTGGAGGGAATTTGGCCCAAGCATGTGCTGTGTGGACTTGAAGGGCACATGAGTGCATCTCTGAGGGTGCTTCTGTGTTATCGGCTGCTCTCCTTGTTGTTATGACCTCTTCAGTCCCCTTAAAACTGCAGCAACCACTTGGAATGCATTGCACTGGACTCTCATTTCATTTTTGCGAACCTCTTTTACGGGCCCATTCATTTTTTAAAAATTGGAGGGATGAACACCTCTTTTTATGAAGCCCTTTGCAATCAATAAAGGGTGGAGATGCTTCCCTTATTGAAATATGCCTCCTCTTAGGTGAGGTGTTTCACGCATGGCCTATTGGGAGGAGATCCCGGGGCAGACAGCTGTCTTGGGAACAGTGCTGTGTCCCCCCTGGATGTGGTGCCTGGGAAGAAGGCTGGTTTGGTTTGTGCATTTCTGCTGCTGACCCAGATAAGCTGTGGGACATACATAGATAGGTGGATGGATTTGTTCGCAGTCTTGTCCTTTTCTGTAAAAAAAATTATCAGTTGTGTTATTACAAAGTGCAGATCTGCTTGTTATATCAGCATATGACTTTTATATTTCAAATAGTGTGAATATGAAATATGAAGGAAAATGTGAAAATCATACAAACTACTTCAGGCCATTACTAAAATATTTTGCTGAGACATATTAACACTACAGCTCCCAAGTGATTTCCAGCAGTTTGTAATCTGCATCAGCTGCTAGCTGCTCGCTGTTGATCTGAAATGAGAAGAGCAGTGAGTCAGTGAAAGCAGACACCAGGAAGGACGCTGACTTTCCTGCGTGGATCTCCACATCAGTTTGTCTTTTCCTTCCTGTGTCACCGGCTAGGCCAGTAATCAGTTTGTTATTAAAAAAAGAGAGAAAGAGAGAAAAGCACTTGCCTTTTTATGTGCAGACTTGCTGCACAGCAGGACATTCATGAGCCAGCGACAGTGACCTGCTGCCTCTGTGGAGCTGCAGGAGAGTAAGAGCTTGGTCTCACACAGCGACAGAAAATAATCTGTTCCACAAAGCTAGAATGTCATCACATTTCAGGAGGAAGCGGCTTAAATGTCTTGTATGATTAGCTGACTACTGCTGTGTCTTCCCCTTTCCTTTTTGCATTTGCATGCATGTTATATCCATGTGTTTTTGTTTTTTTTCCCACACATGCAGCATATAGACATCATAAAGAACTCCAGATGTCCAAACACTGGGAGTGAAAGCCACCAAAACATCTAAATCTGTAAGATGCTTAACGCCCACACAACACCTGTGCGTTTACTCTGTGACTCAGCCAAGCTGCTAGCTCAGTTTCTCCGACAAACATCGTCTATGTAAGGAGATGTAAAGGTGTGTATGCCTCTCTGTCTCTCTCACGCACTGTTTGCCTCATTCCGTTCAACACAGAGTGTGGCAAACCTCTTTGACTTAATCCTGATTCATCTGTCTTCTTCTGCATATGAGCGATATGCAGCTTGCTTTTGTTAGAGCGCTGTCCTCTGGCTGTAAGAGAAAAAAAACAGATTTATTCTTTACTGCCTGAAAGTACAAAGCAAAACATACAAAACGCACAAAGCACAAAGAGCCTAAAGCGTCAGACTGGCTGCTTTTATCATGAAAAGGCTGCTGCTGGACTCCAGCAAACAGACTGCAGATACACTTATTATTATGGATGGCAACACTGCCAAAGAACAACTTATTTGTGTCTTATTTGTCTTCAGTTTTCAGTGGAGTACAAGAGCGATCATTGTCTTTGTCTGCAAAACTTGAAGTAATCAAGTAATTCAAAATCTGTTTCAGGTCATGTGTTATGCCCTTGCTTGTTGCTACAATAAGTCAGAAAATCCCTTTGACTTATGCCAGGAAAGGCTGAAAACCATTACCAAGTGGTGCAAAGCATTATGTAGTGTCAAGTGGGTACATTAGAAAAAATAAGTTTACAGCTTAAGGTTCATATTACCATCCAATCCTGTTAAAGCTTAAGGACACGTCCATTTAAGTTTGACTCTCTTGTTCAATGACTTCATTTCCCAGATGACTTTGTGTCATCTTTAGTTTCCAGAATTACTGAAAAAACAAGTTCATTTGGCAAAATGTCTTACGGCTCCACCACCCCTCCTGTAATATATTTGATCTTTAAATCAATTAAATGTTTACATAAAGTGGAAAAAAAGGGAAAAGTCATGCTAACGTACACAAAAATAAAAAGATTTAAGTATATTTTGTGAATATTTCACAATAGCTGTGTAACTTTCAGAAACCAGTATATTTAAGGCTGGCTCCAAAAATGAGTCAGTTCCCGTAGTTTTCTATGTTAAAACTTTACACCATGTTTACGGTCATATACGGTTATAACAACTGTGTGGTGCATGATTTGTTTCATATCCTGACACTACAGCCTCCTTTTCCATTAGTACCTACTGTGTGCCACTGTTTGCAGGGTTTTCCATTAGGTCATAGTACCTGGTAGTGGGTACTTTTTTAGTACCCGCTCGGCTGGGGTTTCAGGCGATCTGAGCAGGTACTAAAATGTGATGCTGTCACGCTGCATGCCACCGATTGGCTGGTCAGTAATGTTACTCGATAAGTCATGGTGAGCATCTCGTTTACGAAAATTAAAACCGGGTCCCGAGTCTGATGAACAGCCACAGACCGAGCAGCAGGTACATTCTTGCCTCGACGTCCACCTTTGTTGTGGCGTTCATGTCGCATATTAATTACATCGGACACGCGGAGCACGCATACTGGGTTGTGATGGAAATGGAATGGAAAAGGGACTAAACAAACTGAACTGGACTTTTTCATCATGTTGGTCCTTGTAACGCATTTTGAAGCATTTTTCATTTAATTATCTCAAAAATAATATTACTCACTGTTTGATAAAGCTGTGCAAGAAGTCTGTGCTTCAGTTTTTGTCACTTTCATTATTTCATAAATCTTTTGCTTAGCGATAATTAGCATACAGGGGTGGCTGTAGCTCAGGTGGCAGAGCAGGTCAGCCGCTAATCAGAAGGTCGGTGGTTCGATCCCAGGCTGCCTCCTGGCTGCATGCCAAATATCCTTGGGCGAGATGCTAACCCCATGTTTGCCTACTGGTGGTGGTCAGAGGGTGCGGTGGCACCAGTGTCCGGGAGCCTCGCCTCTGTCAGTGCGCCCCAGGACAGCTGTGGCTATAATGTAGCTTGCCATTGCCAGTGTGTGAATGGGTGAATGACTGAATGTAGTGTAAAGCGCTTTGGGGTCCTTAGGGACTGAGTAAAGCGCTATACAAATGCAGGCCATTTACCATATATATATGTGTTTGTATACATTTTATAAACACTGCCTGTTAGCAAAGCTTGCTAGCCTGTGCTGATAATTTATTATTATTTAATATTCTTGTCCAAATATGGTCATTTCTGGCTCCAAAACACTGACATGGCAATGGTGCTAATACTGAGGCTATGAAATGTGAAATCCAAAGATGACATCACAGTGGCTTCAGTATCTCCATCTTTTAGTTACAGTTTATGGCTTATAGTTATAGTTAGGTGAGAAAATAACAAAATAGGTTCAGTTTTTACAATTTCTGGCAGGACTAAATAACAAATAAACTACCTCTTTACCTTTAGTTTTAATAAATCTTCATAAACCCATGAATGGAAACATGTCTCTAAGATAAAAGGGCCTGTTGGCTGCTAAACCTTTATTTTGGAGGTCATGATACAAACTCAAATTGTGCTGTATGTGATAACTTCATCTTTTTCTGTGCTCTCCCCTCACACCTTGTTTATTATAGCACAGCTGTGATGAACACTTAAGTAATGGATAACAAAACAAGTAATTCTGAAGGTTTTTTTCAGTGTTTGGAGTTGTTGTTAAACAGCTTGGCCACAGTACCAGAATCACTGCAGAGCCTGTAGGGATGTCGTCTGAAGGCTTCTGCAAAAGCCTTTATTCACAGTAAACATGCAGAAAAGCAAATCTGCATTATTTTTAAGTACTATTCTAATTAGCTGGTGGTGAACCTGCGGCTACACTTTCAGCCCATCTGAAAAGGTCAAAAAAGGCAGAAAACAATCTGCTGGAGAGACAGAAGCAATCAAAACAACTGAAATGTACTTTTCACATCTTCTCGACTGCAACACTATAGGCAACATTCAAGTTTTTGTATAGCACCCTATCCGTTGCTTTTACACCCGTTATGTGTCTTGGATCCACAGCTACAGCCAACAGAACGTTCTTGCTGTGAGGTAACACAAAGACAGACTGAAATATATTTAGACAACTTCAGCTTTATGATTTGAATTACATCAAATCATAGTCACAACGGCTTTGTTTAATGGTTCATAAATACAAATGTTTAATCGGCCAATCACATGGCATGTGTAAACATGGTCAGACGACGTGCTGAAGTTCAGTATGGTTTTGAATGTGGCATGGTTGTTGATATCAGACGGGTTGATCTGAGTATGTCAGAAACTGCTGAGCTGCAGGAATTTTCCAGCACAGCCATCTCTGGGGTTTACGAAGAACGGTCCACAAAATAGAAAACATCCAGTGAGCAGCAGTTCAGTGGGGAAAATGGTCGAAGGATCACAGACAGACTGCTTTGAGCTGATAGGAACTCAAATATCCACTCATTATAACCAAGGTATGCAGAAGAGCATTTCTGAATGCACAACACGTTGAACCTTGAAGGAGACGGGCTACAACAACAGGAGACCACATCAGGTGCCACAGAACAACACAGACTTTAGGGAAAAGAAGAATTTAGAAGGGAACAACATAAAACATGGATCCATCCTGCCTTGTACAGCATCACTGACCCAAGCTGCTGCTGCTGGTGCTGTAATGGTGTGGGGGATATTTTCTTAGCACACTTTTAGCCCCTTTGTACCAACTGAACATTGTTTAAACGTCACAGCCTACCTGAGTATTGTTGCTGACCATTTATGAGATAGCTGCTTTCGGGCAGGATGAAGCACCATGTCATCTCAGACTGGCTTGTTGAACATGACAGTGAGTTCATTGTGCTCAAATTGGCTCCACAGTCACCAGATCTCAATCTAATAGAGTGGAATTAACATCATGGATGTGCAGCCAGAAAATCTGCGGCAACTGTGCGATGCTGTCGTATCAATATGGACCAAAATCTGTGAGGAATGTTTCCAGCACCTTGTTTCCTAACATAACATGACTTAAACAGGAGGCTATACATTTATTGTGGAATATTTCCAGCTGTGGATTAACCCACGTGTGGTGTTCTGGCCTGTCTTGAACCAATTAATTTATATTTCCCTAGAGGCTGAGCTGTCAGAGATTTTGTACCAGTTGAACTTGTTTTCCTTTAGCTTTAGTTCAGCCTGCAATGACCAACCGTTTTGTGTTGCTTTATTTATGTAAATTATCAATATCGGCATAAGAAAATAGACACAAAGTAAAAGAACAGCATTTAAAAATGATCAGGTCATCACTAGTTTGAATGGAGGTGAGGTTCTAAACAGAATTTTTGTTAGTATAGTTCATGCGCTCTTACACATACACAGTGACATTGTTAACAACAAGCAGAGGGCAAAGTGTGTACACGTGTCCACATATTTACAGTGCATGCATTCTTGTTAGTGTGCATGCAGCTGTGTGTCCCTCATGCAGAGAGGAGGGCGTCATGTTTACACAATCTGACAAGCAAATCTATGGCCGAGGAAGAAAAAACCAAAAAATCGCCCAGCCACTGGAGTAGAGGTCTCAAGCCTCAGAATTCAAAAAGATAAGTCTTCTATAAAACGCATCACAGATATGACATATCTGGGTCTCCACCAGCATGGAAAAATTGTCTCAAGCTCGTACAAGTGAAGTCACAACAACTCGCTGTGGTATTTCTGCTCCGTGCCGGCATCGGTGAGTCACTTCTGTTCAAGGATTTCAGGTTTAAATTAGTCAAGCTGCTCCTGCTGTGCTGGATGGTTTCACAAACACACATTAGGACTATTTCTAGGCGTTCACTCTCACTTTAAGCAACATACAGTGCCTGAGTCTATCTGCTTCACATGTCAGAGACTTTCTCTCTTTAGCGTCATTTAAAAATTGTCCAATTTTAAAACAGTCACACACATGTACAATCACAAACAAACGTGCGTTGTTACGTAAATGCACCCTGCACTTGTGCCACTGGAATCACTGCACCAGCGTGTGCGTGCATATTCTGAGAAAGTCCTCACGAGAATGCAAAGATCAAACATGTGGTGACATATTTGGGTTATTCAGGGGTTTGGATTTATGCTCAAAATCAGAGCTGGAAACATGATTTACAAGCCAATTTTAACCTCAGTTAGACATCACACACTTTTGAGTCAGTCAAAGTGTGTGGAGGGTGTCTCTCTCTCTGATTAGGCATCCATGTGGAGCAATTTACTTTTTTATTTTAGGAATGTTTTTAGGAACCACAGTTCTGAAGTTTTGTTGGTCAGTTGAAGAAATAAAATGTGGCTTTTGCATAGTAAAAACCCAGCACACACATCCAAGCCAGGGGTGTCCAACTCCAGGTCTCGAGGGCCGGTGTCCTGCAGGTTTTAGATGTGTCCTTGATCCAACACAGCTGATTTAAATGGCTAAATTACCTCCTCAACGTGTCTTGAAGTTCTCCAGAGGCCTGGTAATGACCTAGTCGTTTGATTCAGGTGTGTTGACCCAGGGTGAGATCTAAAACCTGCAGGACACCGGCCCTCGAGGCCTGGAGTTCGACACCCCTGCACCATGGTAGTCTTCGCTTAGTCTCACTTATGTGCAATATTACTGATTGCAATTTTTCTGATACATGTGCAATTGACGTAGTATTTTATTCTATTTTATTTTATTCTATTATATGTTCTTCTTAATTTTTGCTGCTCGTAAATTTGTACTGTCCAGTTTCTGCTGTGACCAAGCAAATTTACCACTTGTGGGACTAATAAAGGCTTATCTTATCTTAAAAGAAGTACTTATTTATAGCCTCGTATAAGACTCCTGTGAAAGCTGCCATGTTTACATTTTCCTAGTTTATAAATAACATTTTCTTCTCTGTATGTTGGTTAAACAGAAGTGCATGAATACTCGTGTTTCACAGCTTTGTTAAATATAATGTTTATAATTTTTTATTACATCTTTAAATTATATAACTGTATTTATTTTACTACAAACACTGCCACTGTTTTAGTTATATAATACTTTTTAATTCCCAAATGCTGAAGTTTATTATTACAAAAATGTATTTAGGAGCTTGTTTGCGGTTTAAATGTCATTTCTGCTGCACAAACTTTTCAGTCCAAAAATTTACTAAGATGTATGTTTTTCCATATGGGACAACTTTGCAGTGTGTTATTGTTGTACAGTTGTGGTAGTTTACACACACTCATCATGGGGATGGATGTCGTGGTAATGTTGGGCTCTTTTTCCAGGATGTAATGATTGTACAGCATGCATCTTTAATGACTTTAAAAAACAAGAAATTTGTGTTTGTTCAAACTTGTGAATATAAATACAAACTTGTGCACCCAATTCTTGCTTTTCATTCCATCCTGGAAACAGTTCAAAGACAGCATTAAAAGCCCAACATTACCGCAACAGTCATTCTAACAATAAGTGCATGTAAACTTCCGACCACAAGTGTATTTTATAAAGAGATTTAGATAAAGGTTATTAAAGAGGGAAACACACACCATCAGAGATGTAATCAGTATTATAGAAATACTCGTTTATATGCAACAGAAGGAAATCTAACAGGACAAAAAACAAGTATCCCTCATTTAGCTTAGGAACAGGATAACTTTCCCATCACTGTGGTCATCTGAAAGTCGCGTGTGTATAAAAGAAAACATCAGTGGATTTAAAAAATACGACACACTCAGCTTAAGAAACGTGACATTGTAGCAAGTCACAAACATACATTTTGTGTTTAAATGTACAAAAGTAAAATCTGAAGATTTGTGTGTTTCATTAGGCATTTCAAAGTGGATTTTAAAAAATGCTAATATTAATGTATAGTGCGACTTAGAAGACTAATACATCTGATACTTTCCCATTTCAAAATCAAAATGTGCACAAATAGAGGCAGGAAATTCTTATATATACATTTTATCCCACATGAGCTGACTTGCCAGGTCTGATTTTAGAAGCAACGTGTATCACTTGTCTTAAAGTTGTCAAAATTGTAAACACTGTGACTTAATAGTACTTAGATAGATTGGAAAAGTACCAGGAAAAAGGCTTGGCGTCCTCAGAAGGAGCAGTGGCAGATGACTGGATATACTCTTTTTATGGTCTGTTTGGTTAGAGTCTAAAGTAAACAGCTGTGGAGAAGAACCATGTGCAATATTACTGATTGACTGTTATGTTTATGAGGCAACTTTTATCTGCTGACAGAGAATCCAGGATAGAACTGGTCAGTGGATCACAACAGCATCCACATTTTAAATCACTTTAACATGTTTTAGTCAGTTTTGTTTCAAACGCCAGCTGCATGGCATCCTCTCTGCAGACACTGGGATTGTTTAACGAATGACTGAATGACCTCTGCGACGTAGATGCTGGAGGAAAAACAGCTAGTAGAACAGTCTTGATCAAGAACATCCCTGGTGTCGAATCGTGTATTTAGTATCGCCTCATAATAATATTTCCAAGCAGCGCCGTAAAGGATGATGTGAAAATGACTACATTAGCAAATTCCTAAGACTAATGTTCCATTTATAGACATCTTTTATCCTCCTGTCTTTGCAATTATCAATAAAAAGGTCTAAAAGTTACAATGTATTGATGTTATATGTTGTGCAATAACAACCAAGCCACACCCAGTGACAGAGATCATGTGTTTAACATGTCATTTGCTTAACCATCTGTCTTAAAAAAACACTTTTCCAACATGTCAGCAAGTTTCCCCTTCACCACTCTACCAAGAACCACTTAAAAGGAGCATCTGGCTATGACTTTGCTTGATATAAGCCTCTGGATAGACTCCCACTGCCTTTCCCTGGCTTTCACAGTGTGTAGGAAGCCAGAGGAAAACACAGAGGAGATAATAACTAACGTGCCAAACCTGGAGCGAGATCAAAGCAGCCAGGCTGACATGAAACCTTCTTAACAACACAGCAGCAGTAAGCAAGTAGGTGGTGAATTTTATGTTACGCAATGGTGGTGGCTGTCATATAAGGCTCCAAACACACCCAGAGGTGCTCAGTGAAACGTTTCTATTTACCTCACATTGAACCTGACAACCTTAAAATCCCTCCACAGAGGTAATTCAGCCCCATGTAGAAACAAAGGCTGATTCCCATAAATGTCTGCCAACTCTATTATCTTATATTATATCCAAATGGCACTTGGTGCGGCGTGAAGAGAGTTCGATGTTAATTGATCTTTTATGGTGGCGCTGAGCAATTTCTAAAAGCAATTAAATGCTTTTCAGTTTGTTCTCCACAGCTGATGAGTTATTGTTATCATCGCGTGCAAGGTGTGAGGTTAGGAAGCAGCTGCAGCATATTTTAATTGGTCACGTGTCTGAGGCAGCATTAAAAATACTAATGTGGAAACATGCTCATGTCACTATTTGTTAGGTGCAGGATTCCAAAACTGGTGAAAAGTGAAGGGGTTTATTTACAGTTGCATACCAGGTGAAATATATACATATGTGCAGTGAAAAAGGGGAAGACGGGCTCCAGGGAATCCAAGGGAGAAAGGTCCAGGGCAGGGAAACGTTAACACTCTTCACACAGTCCGTGACTCACTAGCACTCCTAATCCAATCCACGAAAGTCCACTCACGCTCATTCACATTCACTCTGGGTCCAAGGGGCAGGAGAAACAGGCTGGGGTCCAGGGAAGTCTGTACAAGGAGAGGAGAGGGTCGTTGGGAAGAAGGACTATGAAACTACAAGCTGGGGCTACACTGACACTAGTTAGCACAACGATCCAGCAAAGAAGCTCCACTGAGGTCTTAAATAGTGTGAGGAGCAAAAACCCACAGTGAGTGATTATAGTAGATGGGCGACAGGTGAGCATTTTAAGCAAGGCCAGAGGCGCTCTACACGGTCTACGTGGGCTGGGTCCTCCGAAGGCTGGGTAGGCTGGAAGTGCAAGGCTGTGAAATGGGACGGTCTAGCCTTCAGATCTGCATCACCAGCTGTCTCAGTAGAGTTTAATAACCTCAGCCGTCTGCTCCTTGCTATCTAAAATATAACAGGACACTGGCGTAAATTCTCAACCATCTCACACTTCGGTTTAATCAGTTTTCTGTTTGACATTTATTCAGCTGTGTGAAAACTATAACTTTAATCTCAGCCAAACCCATTTACTCACGAACAAATAAAACACTGAAAAAAGCCAAACAATAACATTTTTAAGTTATCTGAGTGACTTATATACCATAGCTGTTCTCACCGGTATCAGTAACAGACG
Organism: Oreochromis niloticus; assembly: GCF_001858045.2. Lineage (NCBI taxonomy): Eukaryota > Metazoa > Chordata > Actinopteri > Cichliformes > Cichlidae > Oreochromis > Oreochromis niloticus. Next base: position 6,597,788 of record NC_031986.2, read on the forward strand.
TCTCTGAAAACATTGGAGCCCTTTTGCAAATATGCGATGTCTTGATAAACCGAGCAGATATTTGAAGTTTACACAGCTACATTCTCGCCTGAAAATATCTTAAAAGTTTATTTTGTGACCCAGAAAGATTAATAAGAGTAATATTAAAACTAGTAGTAGCTGCCGCCATTGTTGGAAACTGGAATTGGCTGGGCTGCACTATGAATCCTGGGATATGGTGGACCATGAAGGATACACCCGACCCATCCTTCAAATATGGGAAAAAGGAGGACGCATTTGTCAGCCGGATTTAGAGGATTCTTCGAATTTGGACAGCCTTCGCCGCCTGGCTGTGACGTAATCGGTCTACAAATGTGGCCTCAGGAGGATGCAGCCCCTGAATTTGGACACAGAGAGCAAAACACAACAAGAACATCCTACAGATCCTAGAGACCATGACAGCTCGTCTCCCAAACCTGGAGGAAACATCAGGTATAAAACTGAATTCATTCCAATGGCTGACAGATGGTAATGCTTTTCTTTTTCTTTCTTTCACATTTTCTTAGTCCAATCAAGGTCACAGAGCTCAGCTCAAGGCTTCTATGGGACCTATATCCATCCTTTATTTACACTATTGAATCAATCACAAATATAGGCCTGTTTATTGCAGTGTTCAGTTTCTTTCGTTCTCTGTTTTTAAGCTACTTGATAATACTGGTCATAATATGCACGCAATTTCAGCACAGTGCTTGACCCTTGAAGGTCAATATCAAAAAGAAAAATAACCAAGACACACAAGGCAAAGGAACCATCCATCAGGTTTTCCCTGGTGGAGCATTTTCCTTTGATCCTGCGATGTTCACGTCAGCTAATCAATATTCTTTGATCTATATGGTTATGTTACATGCATGCAGTCTCTTTGTTTTAGTCAGAAAAAGAGAAAGACACATTTTCATGTTTTTGGGCCATTTTTTTTATCTTTAATAACCGAAATGTATTTGTTTATTAAGTTCAATTATATCTATAATATTGGTTGATGTTAAGTTTAAAATTCACTTGTTAGTTAAATAGTCATGAATAGCTGGGAACAAAACAGTCTTCAGTTTTCTCATTTGTCTAAACTGACCTTGAAATTCATATTTCAGAAAGGTATTAATGTTGCAGACACTGCAAACAATACTCCCCGAGAGATGAATCTGCCTTCATTAGAATAAAAATGGCTAAATGACATTTATGGCAACAATAACAGACGGATTTCAAATAAGCGCTCTCGAGCAATCAGCATAAGAAAGCTTTCCATCCATCTGTTATGTGCATTTTTAATTTGCACAGTGTTTCCACCACATTTTATATTTTTCCTATAGATTTTAAAAATGTCGGTTTACGTGCTCTCTGTAGTTCTTTATTTGCCTCTTTTGTATTTATGGAATTATGATGAATTGTTTTCTCTAAAATAAATGAAGTTATTATTTTTATTCTTTTTATTTATTTTAAAAAATTAAATTTTAGCTGACTTAGTCAAACTTTGGTTTTAGGTTAGGTGGATTTTATTTTTATTTATTTATTTATTATTTTTGCAATTAATGACAAAAATCTTAAAGTACAGGGCAGGTACCAAAAAAGAAAATATGTTATTACCTACTTCCAGTTTGGGTAATAAGGCCATAGAATACCTATCTCTGTGCATGTTTGAATTGAAAAAAAAATAAAAATATATATATATACATATATATATATATGTATATATATATACATGTATTAGTGCAAGTTATAACAGAGGTACAGACATTATTGAAGTAACAATAACAATATTTGAGATAAATTATTGTATTCATGAAACAAAGCTGCAGCAATGCAGAGAGCTGTGTTTCAGGACATCGCTGGGTGGATTCACACTGGGAAACATACACTGGAGATGTCGTCAATTGTATTCTGAAGGGAAGTTAGCTACTAGGATGTTTAGAGAGCTTAGCCTTCCTTCTCCTCCCTGCATCTCTCTTTGCCTGATTCTCAATCTTTTTCTGTTTCCTCTTTGAACTGAGTCAGCATCGGTCCCAGCTGAGAGGAAGGAAAGACGAAGTGAAAGAAGAGGAAAGAGTAGAGCGGAGGAGGGGCGGTGGATGGGAGGTGGTGGAGGGGGATGCACTTCCTGTGAAACCTCCAGGAGTTTTGGATCTGGAAGATGAGCTCAGTTCATAAACACACACGTGCACACACACACTGCTGCAAAGATCAATCGTTATCAAAGGGCCACCACAATGGCTAGAAGTGTTGGAGCCTGTCCTCTTGATTCTACCTAGAGTTTTCCTTTTAGTCTTTTTTATCAGGATTTCCAAGTAAGTTCAAAGGACATTTAAAAACAATTATACAAAAAGTAAAAATGAATCTATATTTTATTACAGAGTGATCAAATTAGATCAAATGGTTTCCAGTTTTTTTCTTTCTTTCTTTCTTTCTTTCTTTCTTTCTTTCTTTTTTGCTTCATTCTAGAGCAGAAGATGAAATGAATCCGAGCAGGGTGTGGTGAACTACTGTCATCTAATACAGGAGATTCAGGAGGATTTGAATGGAGGAAGTAGCATTATTGATTCCTGTGAGTGTGTATCTGTTTCTCCAAATGGTATTCTTTAATTCTCTTTGGGAGCTTCCCAGAAGGAAACACCGAACAACCTTACACAGAATCGATTAGTGATAAAATACTTAATATAATACAAAAATCCATTAAGATAAAAGCTTGGTTTAACCTTTCATGCAGATCCAAGAACCAGCGTATTTAAAAAAAACAAAACATCGAAAAGCAACTTTGTAATTTGTTACAGTCTGACAGTCATTTAAAGGTTGGGAAATTTATATACACACAAACACAGTGTGTTCTTTTTTCCAAGAAAGTTTACATATAAACCATTCGTGATTAAATACCTTTCTTTTTACAAAATCCAGTATTTTGGCAGACCAATCATTAGGGATGGAAACTGATAAGAATTTAACGATTCCGATTCCATTATCAATGTCACCTATTGATTTGATTCCTTATCGGTTCTCTTATTGGTTCTCATTGACTCCGCTTTGAGAGCCGGCATCAACTCTAAGCAGCATATCAAAGACATTACATTCATGCTAATTAATTGCATGCTTGTGTGGTCAAATGTTTGTGCATGTTGGAGGTATTTCTTTGTTGTGATCAGTGTTGGGCTCATTACTTTAAAAAAGTAATGGATTACACATATTGCACACTTACATTTACATTTTATTTGTAAAATGACCTGAAACACACTGTGTAATAATTACCATTAAGAAATAAAAACCTGCAGGCTACAGTCCCACACACCAACACAAATCCCTGTCCTAATGAGGACACACATACGATCTTTCTCTGATAGCACAAAGCAAAGATGTAAACCAACCCACAGAGACTTCAAAGTGTGGCTGCTGAGCTGGGGTCAGCATTCACTCAGCTTTATCATCACTCTTCTTGGCTAGCTTAGCATTAGCATGATGCCTATGCATTTGTTTAGAAAGAGCTGAAGTTGTGTTACCAGTATAATGCAGCTGTTTCCAGTTTGCCTTTGCTCTCTTGTTCATTTGTGCAATAAAAATGATTGGTACTGGTTCTCAGTTTCCCATCCTTATTGTTATTCTGTTTGATTTTAAAGTTGGGAGCTAATTAGCCAGACAAACTTGTTTTCTGGTATAACGTTAGCATTTGCTCTCTCAGATTTTGAAACTATCATTAATAATCAACAGTGGAATTTTTCCTATTATCGTTTATTATTTTTAAGCCTAGTATGGGCTAGTGCTAGCTAGTTAGTTAGTTACTGTGGCATTTGATGGGTAGCAATTTTTGGCTAGCAAAATCAGACTTGAAAGAAAAATTGACACACTGGAACCTGTATGTATCAATTATGATACACTAAGCCTTGAGGGGGTAAAATTATTATATTATATTACCTCTATACGACATCTAGACCTCTTTCACTGCAGCTGGAATTTTAGAACAGCTCTACAGAAGTCCTGTTTTAACCACTTGCATGTTTCCATCTGCAATTTAGACATGAAACTTTCCAAAGGAAGCAAAAACAACTGCTTAGTTAACCTAATCCAACTTTGATTGTCAAGTGTCATCGCTGATAATAAAGCCTGGGTCTCTGGCTATTCAACACATCCAAACAGCAGTTTTTAGTTAATTAATCTGAATGTCTAAGTGGTCTATAAATATTCCATCATGAATCCTGTTTTAGAAATCTGTCTGTGGAAAACATTATTTTTAGCAGCAACTAAGTATGAAAACCAACTGTGATAACCAACTGTAGCTTTTTTTCTTAACTAATGAATCTGAGAACATGTCATATGTTACGTATCACATAAAAGTGGACAGACTGAGGCTGAGCCCAAGGTCATGTATCGATGCTCCTCATGTAGGAGGTACTTTATATGGATCAATGGAAAACCAACATGGATGATTGCCTGGTTACATGGCCCCTCTTTGATCCATTATTAATAATGTCGAAGTACTGCTTTTTGGTATGTTGTGTGTGTGCAGGAGATGGAAACAGATTCCTCTGAGGATTTTTTTGTGCACACAGCATATATTATTGGCAGTAGCTATGAGAGAAACTGTCCTTGGCAAATAGCCTAGAAAAAGTTTTAAGAGTGATGATTTTGGCTTGTGTTATGGTGGTGAATAATGTTACAGATATTAGAAAGGATCAATATCATTATCATCCTTCTTTGGAATTGAATTTTTTTGTAATTTCTCTGTCATCACTACTGCAGTGTTTGCATTCTCTTCTCTTTAAAACCACTATGAACTACATAATGTGAACCCTGCTAGTCCTTTAAAATAAAAACCTTGATATGTGTATCAAGTGAAATCTTGGAGAAGTTCCTAATAACCAAATCTACAACGTCAACAACAAAAAAAAGATTTTATGTTTTTCCCACAGACAGATGATGAAAAAACATCACTCTCTGTGGAAAAAATGAAACCTTGACCAGTTCATCGCTGTTACTCAAGCACGTAAAACAAACCAGGGAATCGACATGACGAACACAGTTTACAACAGTGGTAGACGTACTCTTCAAGCTTAATAAGGTTTGGTTAGGTTGCCGTATCAGAGTGTTTAGTTCATGCATTTATTACTTCTAGGCCAGACTTTTGTAATTCATTATACTCAAGCTGGCCTAAAACGTCTTGAAAAGCCTTCAGTTGATCCAGACTGCTGCAGAGAGAGTGCTAACTGGGGCTAGAAATAAAGAGCATATTTCTCAAATACTGTATTCTCCTCACTGGCTCCCGGCTAAATTCAGCATTGAGTTTGAAATCCTTCTCCTCACATACAAAATATTGAGTAATCAGGCCCCACCTTATTTTAAAGACATTGTAGTACCATGGTACTATAGTACCCCAATAGAGCGCTTCACTCCCAGACTCCGGTTCCTAGAGTATTTAAAAGTAGAACGGGAGGCAGCTTCTATGGAACCAGCTCCTAGTTTGGATACTCATCCCTTTTCATTCTCTGCGTGTTTATACACCACTGCGGTATTTAATCATAAACCCAGACTCTTTCCCCTACAGTTTGCCTTTGTCCTGTCTCTTTCTGCTTTTTCCTCTTTGCTCTTTGCCTTCACCCCAGCCCCATCATGGCAGATGGCTAAAAGCAATTCAGAAGCAGAAGAGGTAACATTGGTACTGATGGAACTAAGCTGTATTTGATTAATATGTGTTTTGAATTCCCTTATGTACAATGTGCAAAATTGGCATTTCTCAGGACAAAAAACTGAAAGAATTTAAAAATGTTTGAAGTTACAACATAAACCTATCTGGCAGCTATCTAATCCTGTAGTAGTTTTAGACTACGAATCTTCCAACCAGGTAAAAATCCTAGCACTGGTGGTGAACCTGAATCTTTCACAGAGTTAAGGTGGAATTTTATAAAACAACACCAACAAAACAGGATCTGTGTTTTTCTCAGGATGCTATTAGAATGCAGTCATTGATAGTACAACCATTCACTCAGGGACACAAGGTAACAACACAGAAAAACATTTTTCATTTAATGGGACTATTAACAGATCTCTTAAGGGACCTCTTTGAATGTCTAACATTAAAGCAACACAAAGCAATTTCACATGCTGGCAGCCGCAAATGGAGCTGAGAGATAAGTGCTTGAAATGTAATGAGTTTAGTCACCAGAAATACAACAAAATGACTTCAGTAAATTGCACTTGGTGTGCTTAAGCAGTACAATAGCAAAGGACACCACAGGAACAATCCAGGCAAAAGGTCGGACGGTCCGGCAGTTTCAGAATGGAGAGCTGTCACTTCCTGCAGTCTTTGTGTTTGATCAAACTGGAAATGATTGTATCTTCATGGATCGCTGAGACAACAGATTGGGACCTGCCTGCCGTAAAACACCACATTTGCATCAAAATCTTCATCACCCAGCATTCATGCAATATTAAAATATCATATTAAATGCCCAAATTTCCTCTCTGTGGCCCGAGGGAGCAGAGGAGGTGAATTATTTCGCAGCTGCAGCTGTCTGGTTTTTGTACAGAGTGAAAGTTTTACAACAGATTTGATTTTTGCTGTATGTCACGTCTGGGTGTAGAAGGTTTCCCATCAGCGTCCGTACCCATCACTTACTTTCCATCTGTTGTTTTTTGGGGGTTTTCTGAATGACCTACACGTGCTGTTTCTGGTGTTTTGAAGAACCTGTGATTAAATGATGCGGGATGTTGTAAAACACCTCTGGGAACATTCGTCAGGTTACTTCTTAATTTTCCAGATGGTTTGGGAAATCCCGAGCGTTCGCCGTGAAATATGCAGAATGACAGTGGAGGTACAGTCTTCCCCCTTGTTTAATCGAGTTTCACTTCTTGGGGCCCACACCTCACAGGGACTTTGAGTCATCCATAACCTCACTGAGTTTTAATTGCTTCTGGCTGTGGAGCACCTCGGGGAGAAAACTGGCAGCTGGACAGAATTCCTGCGTTAGGAGGTACTCAAACACACTTTCACTGTGCTAAAAGGATTTCACTCATCATACACACACTAAGTGGATTTCTAAACAAAGTGTGCTACAGATACGCCAATTCTAATTTGTGGCAGTGCTAATAGAGTGTCAAATGTGTTAATTTTCATCATTTTTGAGAGTGCACTCAAACCTTGCCTCTGCCTTTGTGCTATATTGTTTGCGAGTTCAACTTAACGAGGCAATTATGCTACATTTGCAGCTCCCATAATTTATAGTGATTACATAGCAGAAAACTGTTTAAATGGCTTGTTAGCTTGTTAGCACGATTGCTTCCCTGCCCACAAATTCACCTTTTCTTCTATTCGAATGCTGCTTGAAAAGAAAAACGAGAAGCTTCACTTCTTTGTGTTCTAGTGTTGAAAGACAGCCTTGATATTCCTCCTCCAGTGGTTTTTGTTCTCACGCCTGAGGTATCTCCTCATGTACAGAAAGGAGCACTGCACATTTCTTATTTCACCTTGGGTAGAATGAGCATGCTCATTGCCAACAGACTTTAACATGTCTGACTGAAGCAAAGTCAACGACGCACTCTCCGCTCAGTAAGCTGCTGGCTTCTCTGGTGCAGTAGCATGTATGTGAATGTTGCTAAGAAGGTTTCTAATAATAGAGTGGCTGTGGCTTCTTCCATCTGCGATCCATAGTCAATCTGCGGCTTTGCTCACAGATGACTGATAGGTTAAGAGTCAGTAGGCTGCACATAGCTGATAAGCCAAGTCTGCACAACCCCGTGGACTCCCCTCTAATCTCCACAGTCAGTTTGATTCCAGAGGTTTCTGTGTGTATTTGTCTGTGTGTGTCCTAGGCCACCTAACCTTGATATTTTTGGACACTATACAGAGATACTATCTTTCTAGTGCATTGGAAGAGCAAAGACAGTTACTGTGTTGACCCTTGAAACTATAATATGTTCAAGACAATGCAGTGGTCCTACTGAATCCTACAACAGGTCATTAGGCTTATTATTAGTTAGCTACTTTGCTACAAATAGGTTGGGGTGTTTCATTTTGATTAATGTTGTCAGAAATAGAGACTGTATATAAAAGATGACAGCAGCCACTTTGATGTCACACAAAGTTTTGAAGGTCTTTGTGGTTAGACAGTAGATTTCTCCACTAAGTAGAGCATGTGGCTGTTTAAGGTGTTATAGTCTCCGCAATAAACAGATTCCTCGATGTGACCAATATTTTTGTTACTGGAAACTTTCTGGGTTCAATGTGTCGTCTGCTTGTAGTCTGATGGTATTGACCAGTCAAGTTGTAGAAATGGTGCCGAACAGGATGTCTTATAGTTGTTTGTTGCTATGTGGACACCCTGTCTGCACCAGAAGCCTTAAAATATTGTCCATTGTTCCCAGAGATCAATCAGCAGACTGGGTTGCAGGTGTATTTGCTGACTGCTTGAATTTTAAAATTAGAGCTGTGTTGAAGCAGACTGTGAAATAAAGTTATTTAAATTTCAGAGTACCTGTTCGGTTTAGCTAGCTTTATGCAGCTGTTAATGCTTGTAATGTTCCCTTAATTTGAGAATGTATGTATGCATGGCCTGATGAAGCTGGTGTAACAGAATTTGCGGACATCTACTCCAGCTGAGCAGCTGTGTTCAGCAGCTGGATGAACACAGAATAAGGCTCACCCATCAGGTAGCAAAAGTACACGGGTAGCCTTCAGCTGTTTGCTAACATTACAGATTACTCCTGATGACTCCAGCCTGCTGTTAAAAATAAAAATGCTAATTCTTCCATCTGTTAAAGACAGAGGTTTTCTTCAGTGCTCACTGAATATGGTCATACATAGAAGCGGTTAACCAATAGTTAGCTTATGGAAGAACTACATTTCTGCTGACTGATAAGTCCTGTTAACGTGATGATTGAAAGAATAGCAACAGCTGAAAAACAACAACAATTGTTGTGCCTCGTGCAAAATAGAAATTAAAAAAGGGGACTTCAGTTGTATTTTCTGGGGTTTCAATGTGAGGTTAACATGATTACAATTGCAGCAGACACTGAATGCTAATGGGGTTTTAGGACACTGCTTCCTACTGTGGTTGCACTTTCACAATATCTTTGTGAGGCAGCATTTAACCACAGATGCCTCGAGCTAAATGTAAAATGCGTTTGTTTGGTAGCAGTTTAACTCCAACTGCATGCAGCATCATCTCACTGGAGAAACACAGACAAAAGGAAAGAGAAAGATGTCAGGAATGATGACATAGTAAACAATTATTGTTGGCTACTGATACCTAAACAAACAGAAACCAAACAAAAGGGGGAAATGGACTCCACTTACACTGTTAATATGGAATAGTGGTTGTATTTTGTGGAAGCTGTCATGTTGTGAACAATGTCCTAGGCTAAAGAAATGAAGAAAGTGTGGACGTGCCAAAAACTGCCGTCTTTGTTGCATCACACAAAGACTTTTAAAATTCAGCTTTCTATTTTTTTAACCCTACAGTTGTAAAAAGATAAATATTTTTCATAATTCTTTCTTTTAAACTTCATGGTTCAATGTTATGGGTGTGGCCACTTTGATTGACAGGTAGATGTTGATAGAGGCAGCTCTAGCTTACTGCTGCAGTTTGTTAGCCAAGCTTGCTTCCCCAAACAGATTCGATTCCAGCTCAAAGCGACTGTTATTGCTGCCAGCTGGCTATTTCTGTCTTTTATTTACAGTCTGTAAGTCTACCTACTACCTTCCTTTTGCGAGTTTCAGCCACACTGGTCAAGTGTGAAGCTAATAAGAAGGGAAAAAAAGAGTTACAACGGAGCTTTAATATAATTATTGAGCCATCTGATTAGTCCATATTAGGTTGATTTGCTCTGTAAACAGTTATGTTAATGATACTGCAATTCCATCTTCTGCTCCATCTGTAGGGAACCCAGACTGAGCCAGGAATTGTGCCCAGGTGAAGGTGCTATACTTGTACATCTTAATTTTTCATCTATAATCAGTAATTTCTGCGTGAATTCAAACTCCATGTGATGATATTCCCTTTTGTTGCTTTCTTCCATCTCCCCATCGTCAGAGTCTTTTTGTCCCCACTTTACACAGAAACGATTTCAGAGGCTCTCTGCTGAGCTAATGCATCTGAATACATTACGGTCCATTAACAAACAGCCGCAGCAGGGCTGTAATTGTGATTTAATAGCCTGAGACAGGAGACGCACCAAATGGAAGTCTGATTAAGAGGGTGATCATTAAGTGTGAACCATCTTTGAAACGTGCACAAACAGTATGTTGAGATGACATTCGGTCTTAGCACAAGATTCATCTGTGGGTTATTTATACAGTGCATGCAAATACTCAGGAAAGCAGGATTTCCTTATTTAGCATGTTTATTTCTGTGAAGCAAGATGCAAAGTTGCACAGAGAGTTTATCAGCATTGGTGAAAAACTCATCCACGCGCAGCAAAAACTTGCAGTTGCCTCCTTTGCCATTCTTAGACATTCACAGATCCACAGGGGAAAACCACGTTCGTCCTCAACAGAGGATGAGATTTTTAAGCAGATTGAGTTATAGCTCAGCAAACAAACACACCGCAGGGTTTCGGCAGCACACCAGGAGTGGCTGACAACTGATAAGCGTCTTTGGCTTGATGTAGCATCAGTGGCGCAGCAGGGGTTTGTGGTGGGGAGGTATGAGTGCGTGGGTAGGGGTGTTGATGGGTGGTGGGCATGATTAATGCTAATCAGGGCAGGTGGGAGTCCTGCATGCTTCTTTTCTTTTCTTTTTTTTCACCAGTGAAGTAAACACACTCAGCAGAAGGGAGAGAATCTCTCTCTCTCTCTCACTCACTCACTCACTCACTCACTCACACACACACACACACACACACACACACACACACACACACACACACAAAGTAATACTCTTGTTTCTCTGATCTTTCGGGGGTCCTCGACTCATGGGGACACTGCAAATTAACTAACAAATAAACAAACACACTGTCAGTGGATGGGTGGAATTTGGATTAACTGAACCCAAGTATGTGTGTGTGTGTGTGTGTGTGTGTGTGTGTGTGTGTGTGCCAAATTCCCTGTCTGTTACTGCCAGACTGGAGGAAGTCATAGCTGAGGTTACCAAGGTTAAAGGGAAATTGCTACTAACTCATACATGCTTGTATTTTTCCTGACTTTATACTATGACCCAAAGAAATCCTTGTAATGAGTGTCTGTTCTAACTTTTGAACCATTTGTCTATCTAGAATGTCTAAAAAGCAGTAAAAATGGCTCATTAATGTTTTATTAGTGTTTCAGAGAGCAGGGAGAGTGTATTTTTAGATTTTGCACCACTTTTATTTCAAAGAAAATTCTGCCACAGAATAGCATGCCCACTATTTATGAAATGAGAACATAACAACATTAATTATTTAATAATGATGAGGTCAGATTGATGGGTGCACATGGCAACGGGAAGTAAATGGATGGGTTGAAGATCAGGTGTAAAAGGTGGCAAGAAGACGTGGAGGAGGAGGCAGGAAGGAGTTAGAGTGGACATGCCTTAGATAAGGGAACCCAGCCCATGGTCCAGATTTAATATGAAGGCAAGAAAGGACATTGTTGTCCTTTTTCTGAAATATCCAAGTGTAACCTGGAACCATCTGTGTGACAGCTGCGACATAAGCTGGTAAAATTCTGTAAATGCTGACATCCCACAGTTCCAACCTGAATTCAGACTGTTTACTAAAAAATTTTTATTGGTTTGTTTGGGGGGTGGGGGCAGTGGTCAATACTGCACAAAACAACAGTTGCTTCAAGAGATTTTATATCTTAGAAGGTGTTCTCCAACAGCCAACCTCCTAAAAGCAAGCACTTGGCAACAGTGGGAAGGAAAAACTCCCTTTTATCAGGAAGAAACCTCCAACAGGGGCAGCCATCTGCCGGGAGTGGTTTGGGGGGAGGTGAGAGGAGAGAGAAAGGACAAAAGAAGCACCTGGATGAGAGCCAGACATTAATTTACAGTTGCTAGGTTTCCAAAACCATCTTCTTCAAAGTTTTGTCTTCCACTATTTACCGAGCTGATTTTTTAGTCTCACAGTCACACTGAAGGCTAATGATTTTAAACAAAGCAGACCATGAGCACAGCAGGAAAAAAACGCTGTGCGCTGAAGGCATTTTTGTGAAGAGGACCTTGACAGTGACAAGTGACGTGACAGATATGGTGTTCAGTGCTCACAGTAATGGAATTTTTAAGGAAAGTAAAAGCTGAAACAACCTGGGTTGAAGTGTTGAAAATGAGTTTTTTTTTGTAGTTTTACAGACATTTCAACACGGCAGACGTCAGTAATGTCCTTCGTCACATTATTAAGCCTAGCATAAAATCGTGTAGATGCATGGAGTACCACAGTTGTCTGAAAAAACATAGGAGGTTTTATACTACAATCCAACATCAAAACTTCCAATACGCAAGACAGAATGGAGGATGGAGGTGGATCTGGACAGGCTGTTCCTTTTTCCAGGGGGGATTGTTCAGTGGCCAGGCATGGGCTCCGGCAATAACACTACTGCTAGGTGACCATAACATGGGAGAAGGGACTGAATGAAAGCCATAAAAGGAAAATAAAGGATATGGTTGTAGGTTGCATAGAAGGGGCTCTGTCTTGTGGTGGAGGAAGTAATATGTTCTGTAGGAAACTCAATAGCAAGCCCTCTCACAGACCAGAGCCTTAGGGCTGCTTGTCTGGAAGGCGAACTTCTGGGTTTTGCTGAGATGGCACTAGAACAAGTGAGAAGAGAACAACTGTTGGAGCAGCAGTAGTGGGAAATCTAGTAGGAAAAGTTCTGGGGTGAGATCCAAAACATCAGTAAACAATGAGGCCGAGGGGCTTCACAGCTTCACAGCAATCCCTCCTGCATTTTCCGAAACATTTCACTTTAAAATGCAACATCATCACCTCATGGTGGTTATCTTACTTTGATTAAAACATTAATCAGAGTAAGGTACAACTGCTCGGGACAAGGAGTGTTTATATGAAATGCAATGGCAGTCCATTGAATAGTTAGTTAGTTGCCAACTCATTCTAGCATGACTAAAATAAATGGGGTACTTTTGTGTTATATTCTGCTTCCCTTTCATGAGGTCAACAAGTTTACATCCTAAACTAGAATTAGAAGCAAAGCATCCGCTGCAAAAACTGAATCATACATGTGACCCCAGTAGACCATTAGATGATAGAATTGCTATGACACAGATACTTTTAGAGCTTAAACAGGCAACAGAGACTCTTCTGACAACATGCTCAGACATGTGTTGAGTCAGTCGATGTTTGGCCCCCGACCAAAAAGGCCAAGGCGGGGGAGCAGATGGCAAGGAGAGTAGAGAGGCAGGAGGTCAGTGGTCTGGATATAGCCCACAGTGAGGATCACGCATATGGCAAAGCAGACTGGGAAGGAGAGGAAAGGATGGGAATCCAGTTCGCTGGAATATAAAGAAAATCTCTTGCATCAAAAATCAAACATTTAAAATGTTTAAGTCCAAACAACTTTAAGCTTTGTTGTCTAACCTCACTTCTTGCCAAAATCCATTGAAAAATCTGGCTATAGCGCCAGTGCTGGCAAACTCTGCACCCCAGTAAAACAGGAGTGAGGAACTTTCCCCACAGAAAAATCCCCACGAGGAGCGTGCAAAGATCTTTTCTGTTATTCCCACAGTCCTCCTCCCCCATGGAGAGCAGCGGTGAGCCAGCAAGTTTTCAGTTTCATTGAAATATGAGCTGATTTCATGAATGCTGGAGTGGAAAGGCAGAGTAAATTAGCAGAAAAGTCCCCTGTTTAATGCTCGGGGCTTCATTTGTCATGACGGATATGGTTTTCAGTTCTCTACAATAATGAAAATCAACACAAACAGGAAGACGTGTATTTGTAAGACTGAACCAGTCCACTCAAAAAATAGAGCAAGGATTGACAGATGACTCAAACTTAATGGTACTCACTGAGGAACTTCAATCGTATATTTTCACTAACTACTTCTACAAGTAGGCCAGTGATTTCATGTACTGTAACTCAAAAAACCAACCAAACAAAACACCGAATACGACAGATTTGAGCACCAGTGAATATAAACAAGCTATCATCTATGTTAAATTTCATCTATTATTTTCCTCAAATGAAACAGTAATACCAAATGGCCCTTATTGGGCTGAGCAATGAAGCCAATGTGCAAAAAAATAAAACAAAACAAAAAAAGGGCGTAGTACCCCCACTGGTCACTTGGGGAAAGGCTTCAAACATGAGTCAATCTCCAAATTTGCCCACATTAAATTTCCCAACTGATTAAATTAAGATGTTTACAGTCTGCTGTGATTAATTTTAGCTTATCTTTTGAGGATTTAAAGTTGATTTTGGAATTATTAAAAAAATAACGTGTACCTGCTGAGAGGTACAGGCTGTACAAGAGGTGTGTGTTTCAATTATGGTAAGTGAAACTAGGATTTCATTAATCAGTTACTTAACAGCAGTTACTTAGCGTGCACTTGAGTCTGTTTATTGCAGGAATCAAGTTTTCTAGCCAAAATGCTAACGCTGATGCTTCAAATGAGTTCATAAACCAAAAGGTCACGTGGCTCTGTCCATCATTTCCTTTCATATCAAACATCCTTGAAAGAGTAGTTGTCAAACAGCTAACTGATCGTCTGCAGAAGAATGATTTATTTGAAGCGTTTCAGTCAGGTTTCAGAGCTCATCACAGCACAGAAACAACTTTAGTGAAGGTTACAAATGATCTTCTTATGGCCTCTGACAGTGGACTCATCTCTGTGCTTGTCCTGCTAGACCTTAGTGCAGCGTTCGATAGTGTTGACCATAATATCCTATTAGAGCGATTAGAACATGCTGTAGGTATTACAGGTACCTGTGCTGCAGTGGTTTGTATCATATCTATCTAATAGACTCCAATTTGTACATGTAAATGGAGAGTCCTCTTCACACACTAAGGTCAATTATGGAGTTCCACAGGGTTCAGTGCTAGGACCAATTCTATTTACATTATACATGCTTCCCTTAGGCAGCATCATTAGAAGACATAGCATAAATTTTCACTGCTATGCAGATGACACGCAGCTCTATCTATCCATGAAGCCAGATAACACACACCAATTAGTTAAACTGCAGGAATGTCTTAAAGACATAAAGACCTGGATGGCCGCTAACTTTCTGCTTCTTAATTCAGATCAAACTGAGGTTATTGTACTCGGCCCTGAAAATCTTAGAAATATGGTATCTAACCAGATTCTTACTCTGGATGGCATTACCTTGGCCTCCAGTAATGCTGTGAGGAACCTTGGAGTCATTTTTGACCAGGACATGTCCTTCAACGCACATATTAAACAAATATGTAAGACTGCTTTCTTCCATTTGCGCAACATCTCTAAAATTAGAAATATCCTGTCTCAGAGTGACGCTGAAAAACTAGTTCATGCATTTATTACTTCCAGGCTGGACTACTGTAATTCATTATTATCGGGATGTCCTAAAAACTCCCTGAAAAGCCTTCAGTTAATCCAAAATGCTGCAGCAAGAGTCCTGACAGGGACTAGAAAGAGAGAGCAGATTTCTCCTGTTTTGGCTTCCCTTCATTGGCTTCCTGTTAAATCCAGAATTGAATTCAAAATCCTGCTCCTCACATGCAAGGTCTTAAATAATCAGGCCCCATCTTATCTTAATGACCTTGTAGTACCATATCACCCTATTAGAGCACTTCGCTCTCACACTGCAGGCTTACTTGTTGTTCCTAGAGTATTTAAAAGTAGAATGGGAGGGAGAGCCTTCAGTTTTCAGGCCCCTCTTCTGTGGAACCAGCTTCCAGTTTGGATTCGGGAGACAGACACTATCTCTACTTTCAAGATTAGGCTTAAAACTTTCCTTTTTGCTAAAGCATATAGTTAGGGCTGGACCAGGTGACCCTGAATCCTCCCGTAGTTATGCTGCAATACATGTAGGCCGCCGGGGATTCCCATGATGCATTGAGTTTTTCCTTTCCAGTCACCTTTCTTACTCACTATGTGTTAATAGACCTCTCTGCATCGAATCATAAATCATTCATTTACAGTTTATGGGGAATAGTGCATCTGTCCATTGACATCCAAATTTTGCTCAATTATTATGTAGAAAATTGGAGATAAAAACAGTGTCATTAGATCGTTAACTGAGATAGACTACCAATTCTCCTCCTGGATGCACCTAAATCATTGCATCATTGAATTTAAAGGATTCAAGGAGCTTTATTGTCATTCGCATGACATGTTTACATGAGGTGGGACGAAATTATGTACACATGGTCCAGGAGCGAAAAGAAACAGAATAACGAAGAAACAGAATTTTAAAAAAGTAATAAATAAATAGGGTTTTTTTGTTTTCTTTTAAAAAACCTAACAGAATAACAAGTAATAAAGTAATACAGTAAATAGAGTGCAACAACCTGAGTACCAGTATGGAGTATGGATATAGAATGTAGGTATAAATATAGGTATAAATACTTTAGCAAGCAAAAGGGCATGATGACCAGCATTGATAAAGTGACGGTGTCAGTAGTGATTAAGGTGCTACAATATCAGTTCTTGTCCATTTATGCATTGAGGAGTCTCACAGCTTCTGGAATGAAGCTGTTTATCAAGGACTCTTAAATTTAAATTGTCCCACAAAAAGAGTGCTACATAAGGTGTTTTTAAATCTGCAGCTCTCATTTGAGCTTGCACACGTTTTTAACACTGAGCACATTTCAGGCCTTACTGTGATTATTTCTTCATAAAATTTAGCTGAAGCAATATCTGAGTATAACCACTCACGCGTTGCTTCCACACTGCTACTTTGCCTAGTTGTGTCAGCATTTTAGATTAAGCCCCATGTTCGCCACCAGTTCATTCATAATGAACTAAAGGCTTGTCATTAAGCCCAAGCCGTCTGCACGCCTCAGAGCCACAGGGAACACGTTCTTCTCTTCATCCTCTTTTCTCAAGACCTTCAGCCTGGGTCCAGCATTTTTCTGAAAAAAAAAAAAAAAAACCCTTATTGTTTTGCTTTCAGCCTTTCTCAACATTACAGCTGTGCATGACTGATTGTCTCAGGCAGGAGGACTGGGGGGAAACAATGCACCACCAGTTTAGATCTATTGATCTACACGCTCCCAGTCTGTGTCCGTCCCAGCTGGTCCTGCAGGAAAATAGGGAAACTGTGTGGAGTGGGGGTTGGTAGGGGTCCTCACATATGGCCTACATGAAAAACTTGAGGAAGCCAGCTGATTTAAATTCAGTGAACTCAGAGAGTGTGAGAAAATTCAAACATATGAAACGTAACAGCTTCCATACTAGACAAGACAGTGGCGAAAAACCAATATGTGGCTGATCGATTATCACTCGTGCTCAATCAAGCTGTTGCTTCACCAGAACAGTTCGTCTAGGCAATTTCATTTCCTGATCAAGATGAAAAAAGGAGCTTCTTGAGCCCTACAAAGATGGTGATAAATAGTGTCCTTCTCTTGCTAAGCCTGTTACTGCTGACGGATTAAGTAATTTATTCTGTTTTGCACTGGAGAGTGGGAAAAGGTTCTTTGGCTTAATATTAAAACAATATATCAAAACCATATATACAGGAAACCCAGAGTGATGGTTTAAAAGGCTCTTCAGTTCAAAATCAAATAAGCAATAAAAATGACTAAAACTCGAGCTTTTGTGCTGTTAAAGTAAGAAAAATGTCCGAAGAGTGGATTTGTGTGAAAAGTCTAACACCTTCCAGCGATGTTTCCAAGCACCCAGTTTGTCAGCTGTCAGCGTAATGGAGGGGGAGGCAGGTGTAAACAAAGGAAAATTCAGACAAGATTCACTAATCTCTTTTCTTCTGCCTTTCGGGGCCGGCTTGCTAAAGGCTACAATGCAGCTCATCTTTTTCACATGTGCCAAACAGGAGAAGAGTGTTGTCACATTTCTCTTACAGCTGCTGAATGTATATGTGAGTCATGTCTGTGCCAGAGGGAAAGTCAGCTGATTCACGAGGCCAGGAAGAATCATCAGCTCTAAAGAGAAACAGTGGCTGAAAAATAAATAGGTGTGAACAGATTTAATGACAAGACATTTGAATTCAATTTAATTTTATTTATACATTACAACAGTTGCCTCAAGGAGCTTTATATTATAAGGTACAGACCCTACAATAAGACTGTTTTCACTATGGAAAATATTCTGATGATGCATTCATATATTAATTAACCAAATGAACTTTGACCTGACTGTGCAGTCTCAAGGCTGTTGGGACATTTCATTAAAAGTTAAACATGTTAACCCCAGGGTGGCACCAGAGGAGAAGTTTATGGATAACCAAAATCTGATGTGGTTCATCATCCGAAAGCATGCATCTCTGCAGGAAATGTTCTGATGATGTATTTTTATGGATATTGAAAAATTAGATGAGTGAACTTTGAGTTGGTGGTGACTTTTGATTAAAAGTCTTGGTTAACAAGACATAACGACAGACAATTACCCGAAAGCTAAACATTTTAATGCTACAGTAGGGCGGGAGGAAAGGAAAAGTCCAAGAACGACTAAATGATGACTCATTAGTACAATTCATCACATGGGAACCATGATCATCAGCAACGAAAGCTGATACAAAGATTAAAATTCAGGCGATTACAAAGTTGTAAGGAGCTATCCTCTGGAAACCACGAGAACAATCAGTCTATCATCAGAACAAATTACCCAATGAGGACCAAAAATATAGGTATGAAATTTCATCACAGCTCATATAAAAACTTGGAATTTAATGTTTATTTTTAAAATTCTGGACAAAAGTGATGGACACTATAAAAACATACAAAAACAGCTGCAAATCATAAGAGCACGACCTTGGGATAAGAGTGGAAATCACTTGCATAACGTGTGCAATGAGTGGATTAGTTCACTTTACCGTCCCATATGTCTGGGACATGCCTGTGTAAAATGAAGTGTTGAGGAAAGCATACAGTGCAGGACAGGGTGGACTGCAGAGCCTGATTTTCTGCCAGCTAATTCCACATATAGGGAGTGTTGTCTAACCAGAGCTGCGCCCAGGCACTCTGCTTTAGTGGGATTCCTTTCTTATTACACAGTCTGGGTCAGGCTAAACAGAATTATCATCAGGACCCAGCTGCAGAATTAAGGTTAAATGTATTCGTTGTAAGGCTCTGTGTCAGTCTGTGTTTCTATTATAGTGTTTCATGGTTTAAACAGCTGCACGTCGGCCATATTAGCGTGAGGAATGCTCTGCCTGTAGCTGTCTCTGTACTTTGCATTTAGAGGAAAACACACCCATTCTTAATGCAATATGTAGCAGGAGTTACTTTGGTGATAAAGTGTTGAAATTCAGTTTGCGGTTTCCTTTTTCTCCCACCCTGCCTCCCTCTACCCACAGTGCATTCCTGGCATTTGTTAGGTCCCAAGTAGAGCACTTCTCTTGTGTCTCATGCAATGTTAAAAAGGGGGGAAAAAAACTGCCGAAACTCTTGCCAGGTCAAAGTATTTACAGCATTTACAGTAAGATCTTTATTAATATTCCATTTATTTCAACCACATAAAACATATGCATGGAGACCATGTAAAGGTTTCTATGTGTCTCTGCCAAAGTTGCAACCAAACCTACGCCCTTGCTCTACACGCACTGCATTCTCATTTATTTAGACTGGACTCTATAGACTACTCCCTTATGAGGTCAATGAATTTCATTTCATTCTGTTTTCATGGATGCCTGGATGTTAAACTTGATTGTTACACCTGGTAGAGAAGCCACACTGATCATTTTACTAAAGATAAAAGAATTTGGACAGTTTTTCAACTCTCAATGATGCCGCAGTGATCGTTTGATTTGGGACCTGCAGTGGAGTTTGGGCCCAGACACAGCGAATGACGTCAGACTGAAAGAAGATAGCAACATATAAAAACAAATGACATTTAAATTCTAAAATCATTATGTCAGATAGTGTAATATAATACCATTACACTGACTTTGATATAACTTTATGGTTACTTTAGTAAAATACATAGTATCTATGCAGTTATATAACATTACTGCAGGGCTGCAGAAAAGTTTCTGCATGGTTATTTTGTTATTTTAACCCCGGGGCAAAGCTGTCATGTCACCAACTTATAATGTTGCAGTTTATCAAATTGTAAGCAAAAGAAATGTTGGCATCATGTAACCAGTTTGTAGTTTCTAAAGTTCATTACAGCAGAAATAATGATGATTACAGCCCGCAGTGGACGGCCCATTGAAAGCACAGAGAGATTTGCAGATGCAGAGGGCCACTGCAATGTTACAGCAGGAGGGAATGATAATATCATGTTCTTATTAATTATTGTACTATGTTATTAACATAATACATAACATCAGAAATATTTGGGTTTTTTAAAATAATTGTATTTGTTTGTTTTGTTTGTTTTCTCTGTGTATACAAACTCTCTCCACCTCCTCAAACCGAGGCTTCAGTAGAGTATTCCACACCAGTGGGTAGCATATTACATCTTTGATGGTTAATCAGAAACTCCAAATGATAGTTATTACAGCTCAGTGAAATAATGCTAATACTAATAATCATCAATAAAGATGAATAATTTTTGGAAAGACTCCTGTTCTCATTTCCATTAGAGATAAATAGAATAAACAGAATAAATAAACTACCAGTTAGCATTATAAATTTGGCATAATGACTACACAGGAATAACAGGAACAAACAGCTTTGCTGTTTTTAAAATCTGCCCACCAGCATCTGTCAAGCTCACCAGTTAAAATCATTTAACAATGAGGTTTGGGAACAGAGCTAAGCTCATCTTCCTGCTTTTTATTCACTGTACAGAGTTCATTTAGATTTTATTTGTCAGCAAAAAAACATCAGATAAATTTATTTCCTGTAATGTATCATCAAACAGAATGAATGTTAACACAGCGGTCAAATCAACATTTTTTATAACCTCAGCAGTATGTCGGTCCCTTCTTAAAACGTTGCCAATAAGGTTTAAATCTCACATCAATGCATCTTACTTGGAAAGATCTTTCATCAAAGAAGCCATCAGGAGCACAGTTGTGTGTCTTTCATCTCTGACATTTATTTCTCACCTGACAAGCCTGTTTTCCTGTCACTGACAACCTAATACATCTTAGTCCTCATGCATATGATGAAGTCACTGCATGATATATAGGCTTGCTATGTGAGGAAAAGCAGTTTGCATGCTTGGCGGTCTCTGGGAATTTACCACGGGCCCTACATGGCTGCCTGCTTCCAGTAATACATTAGTTTTTCAAGCAGACGAGTCAGTGCAGTCTGACTCACAGAGACGTTTTTGTTTCTTACTGTAACAAAAACCTGCTTTCACTGGAGTGTCAAGACAGTCAAGGACTCAAGTCAAAGTTATTTTTCTGAAAACCAAGACTGTTGTCATATTGAAAGAGATTTATGTTAACACTTATGAGTAAATACTGAACTATTCTAAATTGTTTTTGTCTTTTTACTTATTTTATATGCTGACTTGACTGACTTGTTTATGTGTGAACCCACACAAACACAGGGACAACATGCAAACTCCACACAGAAATGCCCCGGCCAGATGGTGGGGTTAAACTCAGGACTTTCTTGCTGTGAGGCAACAGTGCTAACTGCCACCACCAAGCTAACTTGGTGTTATAGCTTAAACTGTGTAGTTCAGTTCCAACCGTTTACATATGACTTATTTTATGCTGTAACAAGCACATGCTTTATCAGAGCACACTTTCTCTTGAATTGGCTGCAGATGATATTCTTAGTGTTCTTAGTATTCCCTTATTGTGTAACTAGCCGTATGGCTTACCGTTCTCCAGCTAGTTAGCTAGCTAGCTTAGCCCCAGCGGGTGTTCCAGAGAAACCAGGAAATCAGAACTGCTGGATAACTGCAAGGAGGACCGTCTGAAGCAGAAACCCCCTGCAGACCACCAGTCCATTAACATTACAAATTGATTTTTGATTATTGGTGACTCTATCTTTAGAAATTTCACTACTCAGTTGTATTCCTGGGGCCAGAGCAGGCAACCATCCATCTATCCATACATCTTCTTCCGCTTTATCCAGGGCTGGGTCGCGGGGGCAGCAGCCTAAGCAGAGAAGCCCAGACCTCCCTCTCCCCAGCCACCTCCTCCAGCTTATCCGGGGGAACACCAAGGCGTTCCCAGGCCAGCTGAGAGAGCGTGTCCTGGGTCTGCCCCAGGGCCTCTTCCCGGTGGGCCATGCACGGAACAACCTCACCCAGGAGACGTCCAGGAGGCATCCTTGTCACATGCCCGAACCACTTCAACTGGCTCCTTTCGATGTGGAGGAGCAGCGGCTCTACTCTGAGCCCCTCCCGAATGGTTGAACTTCTCACCCTATCTCTAAGGGAGAGGCCAGCCACCCTTCGGAGGAAGCTCATTTCTGCCACTTGTATCCATGATCTCGTTCTTTCGGTCACTACTCACAGTTTGTGACCATGGGTGAGGGTAGGGACGTAGATCGACCGGTACGTTGAGAGCTTCGCTTTTACACTCAGCTCTCTCTTCACCACGAGCAGCCAACACGGAAGCAAATTTAAAACTGCTGCCTAAAAGTAAATGTAATTAACAGCAGCAGTCATGACACCTGGTCGCTACAGCTGGAGGTCACGACTGATACAATTAATATTGAGTTGATGTGTAATTCTACTAAACCAATGTCAGACTACATAGCTTTTTTCTTCCTGTTTCTCAGTCTTACACACTGCTCTGAATCTTATCTCCTCCTTGCATCTCCTGTGTCTGCATTAAAAAAGAAACCAAAAAAAATTAAAGAAACCAAAAAAAAGCAAAAATTAACTTAAACATAAAGATTCACAAACACCTTTAACTGCACCAACACCATCATTGGTACTGTGCTGAAATGGTTTTAATCATATCTATCTGATAAAGTCCAATTTGTGCATGTAAATGAGAAATCTTCTTCACACACAAAAGTTATTCACAAAGTTCAGCAGAGTTCTGTGTTGGAACCTGTACTTTTTACAGTATACATGTTACCCTTAGGTAATATTATTAGAAAACACTGCATACATTTTCATTTGTATGCAGATGACACCCAGCTTTATTTATCCATGAAGCCAGATGATACATTAAACACTATTTCTAAAACTGGAAATATCCTGTATCAGAGTCATGCTGAAAAACTAGTTTTTCATTCATTTATAACTTCTAGACTGGATCAAAAGACCACTTTGCTCTTAGTCTGCAGTTTTCACAGGTAGAATGAGAGGCAGAGCTTCTCTCTAGGAGCAGAGTAGGGTCCTGCAGGTTCTTTATCTTACCTGGGTGGTATACAAATAAAATTTAATTGAGTTGAATTAAACAACACAGACAGTAAAAAGATGGACATAACCACAACATCATCCACTGGGTAGGAATGTCATATTATAAAGCCTCATGTTGAGAGCTTTGTTACAAAGTAGGGGCCTTTCTGAGTGTAGATTAGTAGCTAGGGTATTTGATTAACTCATACTGCATCAAGTTGTCTTGAATACCAGTGGATACTGAGATTAAATTATAGTTGGCAATCATATAACAGTCTATCATGGATAAAAAGAAAGCATTGTACTGCTACATCATTGTACACCTAAGGAATTTTAACAGAAATTCCAAAATCAGATGAGATTACAAAACACGACAAATTTTCAGAAAAGTAAATTACTCAATCAACACAGGCTGTATAGAAATGATCCATTATTCCTTTTTTCAGTCCTGTTTGGAATGTCATCAGTAAATGTAACACGCAAAAATGTAGCATAGAGAAGCTGTTAGCTACATGCACAGGGCATCATGCCTCGTGACCTGCTTAATCAGAGAGAAAAAGAGCCAATGTGCTTTTCTTGCCTGGTGAGCATAATACCTCGTAGATGTTTGACGAAGAGGTGTCAGAAGAAAAGGTTTCCAAAATAGCAATTTGTTGTATCTATGAACTTAAAGGTGGTGCTAACGTTTTGCGGTTTGTTTATGCAACAAAGATAAGTACAAAAGCCAGAGCGTAATATTGCAGCAGCAGCACAAAATGTATCAACTGTTTCCTCGTGAGGGGCAAGATACTGAGTCCTGTGCTGCCCCCAGTGCATCCATGTGAATGAGGGCTAGACTACAGAACAAGTGACTTATTTGTATAAAAATTTACTCATCCCCCGTTTGTCAGACCAAAGGAGGTTTTTTTCTTTTTTGAGGGGGCAGGGTTGGAAGTCTACAGGGATTTCTTTACTTTATTTGTATATAAGATATAAATAATCCATTACATACTGAGACTACGGCCAGGTTTGGACATGGACTTTTTGATCATTTCAACAGCTCTGTATAAATATTCAAATCGAGCTGCATCAGTTTTCTCTGTAGAAAGAAAAGGATTGAGGTGGTGCAGGTTCTCCACCCAAAGTTACCTCAGACCTCTCTGTCATCAGATGAAATTTAATTTCCTTTCGACTAAAGATTACTCTTCTCCCTAAACAACCTGAATAGAGGGCAGAGTAAAGTTTAACAGTAAGCACTCATAAATCCCCAGAAGAAAGGATGTATATTTATACTTTCCAAGAGATTTGAATCCCAGTCTTTCTGTACGTTTCACATATGAGAGACGGCAAACAAAGGCTCAAAGCCACCTTCACATTTCAGCTGCAACGTTCTGAGTGTTGCAGCGGAGGAAATGAGCAGGCCTTACACAAGCTGCACCTGTACAAACAAGACAACCGATCACAGGTGTGCCTTTTGTCCAGGCCTGAAATAATGTAGCAAAACATTTATTTGTACGGAAACGACGGTACATTAAAGACCACTCTTATAATACACAAGATATGGAAGCTTGTCGTCTGTGTGCACTGCCTTGTCAAATATTTACACGCCACTCCCGACGCACCTACCGAAAGGGACAAAAGTAAAAAGCCTGTTGCTGTTTTGTTCTCAAGGAAGCATGCCAACCAACCCAGACAGCAGGATAAAGTGCGCACCATTTTCAGGATGAAAATGCCCCAGGTGTGTAAATTTAAATGTGGGTCATCACACAGAAAAAAGAAACCCAAAAACAAATGCTACCAACCACAAATGTAAACTTTGTAAAGTTGCATACATTACAATGTCTAATAGCTTAATAATTAAAATTATTATAGATTCAATTCCAAATTTTGAGATTTATTGACTTTTTAAAGTACAAAATGATTGAATATATTAATAGAAGAGATAAACATATGGTTTTTGAACAGGTACAGTCATTTTATGCTCCCATAGCTGTGGTATCTGTTTACATATAAACACTCAGATGGAGCTGGAATGAAGGGACACCTATGGAGGAGGGCCTCCATAGGTGTCCGCATCTGATTTTGGTATAAAGGGTGTTTTTACTATGCCAGATTCCCCTCTGCTTACATAACATCCTGGGTTTACTGTCAAAACAGCGTGTCTGAGTATGTGAAAGTGAGAATAATAGGCATGGGCATCACAGTGAAACTGCTGTGTCTGGGAATAAATGTTTAAGAAACAGCAATCAAGCCACTGTGTACCAGAAAACTCTGAAACTAATTACAGAAAACCTGATTCTGATTAGAATCTGTCCCCTGCTGACTAATCCCTTAAAATGGGGTCAAGTTTCTGCCACATTGGTCATACTTTCACATGCATTTTGGGAAGGGTTGGGGTGTGGGGGGATCGTAACAGTCTGGTCGTGGAACAATAAGCTGGTTATCTTTAATTTATGAGATTTGGATTTTTGATGGGAGAGTAAATAAATGACTGTACAGAATCTTTCTTAAAAAGCACAATAGCTGAAGCCACCTTTTTAGGTTCTTTGAATGGATTTCTAGCACACTTCATGCCTTGAAGCACATTGCTCTCTTACAGAAGCACAAATGAGGTTGTCCCATAGATGCACTGGAGTTTGTAGATGTTGTTTCTATTGGAATTGTCAGTGTAGCCGCAAGGCATCTAGTCTGCTGGAAATCTAAAGCAAAAGAGCATCCAAATCAGAGCTTTCCTTTGTGAACTCAAAGCACAATAAATCTTATGTCTGCATGGCATAATTTAACAGTACCTGACCATCCATGAAGGATAATCAAACTACATACTGAACACATGAACTGAGATCTCTAAAAAAAAAAGATAATGAACACAAACACACTTCTCTTCAGTTTTATTGGCATTTATTCTAAAGGGAAAAATATAGAATTCAATAAATATTATGGCAACAACATTGACAAAGACATTTTGAAGGTGACATCAACATTCAAGAAAACGTGTGTATACACAGGGAAGAAAGGATTAGGAAAAGAAAAGAAGGACTCGGGCGCTGAGCTGACAAATGTGACAGCACTGGCATTTGAACAAGCTAATTAAGAAGCTGATGGTCACATTAAAAGTGCATCAATACCGTTGATATTTAAACAGCTTCTTCATTGCACTGTTGTTTGAGAGGAAGAAAAAAAACACTAGTTCAAAAACACTTGTTTCTCAAGACTTTGGAAAAAGACTAATTTTGAAATTGACACAAATCTCTTACATTATGTGATAGTACTGCGGAGGTCATGATACGCAAACACTGAAATGACCCATGGAAGAAAAAAAATACAATCATCCTTTTCGAGTTAAGGTCTGGTCACAGCATAAAGTCGAACAGCAAAATTCATCTCCAGAGGTTTGTGAAATGTGCAGTGCGGTGAGGGCTAGCAAGCTAACTGCTAAGTGGACTAGTTTTTAAAAAACAAACAGGTCATCTGTATTGTGGCATTCCTGGTATTCCAAATATCTGATAACCTCTTCTTTTAATACTGAAGAGGGCAAAGTCCTTCTAATTACAGTGAATGTATGTTTCTGCGTTAAATCTGCGCCATAAGTATGACGTAACTCTTCTAAAGCCCTACGTGATAAACTGAAGTGCAGAAATGTACTAAAAATGTAACTACACGTTTTGTCAACATAGCCCACATAGGTACAAATGGTGGCAATACCATCTGCCACTAGCACAGGCTACATGGTAGACTCGGCTTATAAGTCTAAATTAAGCTTTAGCAAGTTTGCCACATATCAGCTAGCTTCTTCATCCTTTGGTTGTCTCCCTCGTTTATTCAGTGACCAATACAGTAATACAGTTTGCAGATATTTATGAGACAAAACAAACTGTTCCTGTCATGGGGTGGTTCATTCCTGCAGAGGTTTTTGCAGTCTAGCTAATCAACCACAGCTTCCTCCAATTTGGACATTTAAAGTTATTGTTGATCTTCTTCTGTTTTAATCCTCTTTTAATGTGCTGTGATTCATGACGCAAAGATTCCAGCCTGTTAAGGTCGAGGGGATCCTCCAGAGGATGAAAAAGTAAGCCAAATACCAAAAACTCCAGTTTTTCTAATGTCACTTGGGGCTAGCTTCAAAAGCAAGTCCATCCCCAGAGACTCCTGTATTAAAATGCTTATATTTACAGCATTTATTAAACTAAAAAAAAAGAATATTTGCAGACTGGTACAGGAAACAGTTTGAACCTTGATGACACCTCTTAACAGTTTTTATAACTCGTCCACCTGCATTCTTCTTAGTAGCCAGCAAAGGAAAACTTCTCTGGCTGCAAAAACACACTGGTTGTAGGTCTAAGGTGAAACGGCTCTCAGCTCCTTTGTTCTGTGACGACCTTCTGATTTTATATGTTCAATTGCTAGAATTGGTTCATAATGAGTAAGACTTGTAGTGATCCTCATTACAGAACAAAGGATATAGCTGACTATAACTGTTAGCTAGTTCACTAGCTAACAACCTGTGAATATACAGTCTCCATTGGTCTCCATTGGTATCTCAGTCATATCTGCCTCTTGCGCTTCAAATCGAAGTTCAAATCACCAAGATGGCAGCCAACTAGCTTAGTAATCAGTAGATGAAATCACACTGGCTACATCCATCTTTTATCTGTGGTTTGCTTCTGTTAATCCAAGTTACTTAACTGGACGCAAATATATCTTCATCCAGCTCAGATCTGGGAGCAAAAGTCACAACTCCATCTTCTTGTCCAAAACGTAACTTTGCGTTCAAAAAAACCCAACATGGCTGTGGCTAGCATTAGGGTTGTGGATAAGTCACAGTGGCTATGTCCATATTTCATATACAGTGTTCTATTTTTGGTTGCTAATTTTTTGTTAAGCTAAAGCTCACTGGACCCATTTAGGGCCCAATAAAAGGGTTAAAGTACACCATTTCTGTTTTGGGAGAAAAAAGGCTAACCTGCACTGTTGCAGTATGCATTTGTTTTCATGAGTCTGTCATGAGTCTATCCATAACTGCTGATGTAAAAGAATGTAATATTGGTTCAATCTCATCAGGATGAAAATAAAGCAATGACACAGTTATACACCAATGACTTCACATTACACCGACAACATATCAGAGACAGGGGACACTCAGCTTCATGTTTCCATTGAAAGAAATTAAGAAATAAATCTTCTAATCTGTTCTGCACACAGACTAACAGTTACAGGAGTAGAGGTGGGAGTGAATCTGTTCCAAACCACAGTGACGAGTTGTTGTATAAGCCCTCCGAGGAAGAAGTCTTTGATCCAGCACAAACAACAGCAGCTCCTCTTTTTTTCCTCCCCCGAGGCAGCACCCCCCTACCCTACCACCCCATTGCCGGCTCTCGCTCTTATTCAGGAGACCACATGTTCCTACGCATCTTTTTATAAATGAGCATTTCCTAATGACATCATTCCCCCTGCTCATTTCCTGTTAGCATGGAAAGCCTTGACTGCATCCGCTTTGTCCTCCCAGAGGAAGCAGGTCACATCCCCAGGCAGGTGATAGATAGCTTCCTCTTTTGGTGGGGCAGGGGTTGGGGCCGCGTTGAGTGGGATGCTTACTATGCATTGAGTTTTCATTGGTGCAGAGTATTCCAGTAACATGTACATGAATTAAGCTTATAGAACCCCTTTCCAGACAAATAAGGGGTCTTTAGCATGCAGGAGAGAGAGCATTGCCCCATAACTTCCTGCTTGCACTGTGCTCTGTCCTCATTCTCCTCAGTCTGATCCGATTTAGTCTGTGCAATCACATGACCGAGCAACTTTTGGCTTTGTCCTTCCGGAGGTCCGAGGCCACGGCCGCCAGGTCAGGTCTACCAGGCATGTGTGAAATCCTCTTGCTAGCACGGGCGGTCTTGCTGCGTTTGACGTTTTTGTTGTTTTTGTTGATGCAGGCCAGCGTGGCCACGTGGAAAATGTCTCTGACGCTGTTTTCTGACTGCTGGGCCGAGCACTCGATGTAGGGCGCCGAGATCTGCTTGGCCATGCTGGAACCCTAAGAAGGAAAACGTTCAGGCTTACTGAGGTTCTATTTTTTTGTAAAGAGCTTGCGTCAATAACGAAAGGATTTGCACACTTTCACAGGGGTCAATTAAACACGGCAATGACCTGATTAGAGTCAGGAAATTGGAACCATCTAACATTTCAAAATGTTCTTTTAATCTACAAACCTGGTCATAAGAAACTGGCGCTTGTCGATGGTTGGAAAGCTCCACAAGTGTGCTCAGATCGGTGCGCAGGTCCGACTTGCAGCCGACTAACAGCATCTTGGTGTTGGGACAAAACTCCTGGATCTCACCCTTCCACTGTGAAGAAGGAAAACAGCCTCAATAATTCAGGAGTTCTGACATAAAAATAAAGTAAATGTTGTGTTTTAAATGAATGTTTTTCTTGTGAGTGTGTTCAAATGTTTGTTGCCCTAATAAAGAATTTGATACACCCCCCCCCCCCCCCCCCCCCCCCCCACACCTGCCCTTTAAGTACAAAGGTTAAAGCTGCCACTTCCTGAAGCCCCTCATTGCTTTGAACCCTAGAAAGGAACTAGAAGTAATCTCCATGTTTCCTCCCTGACAACAATATACGCTCTGTGATCAATGGTATTTCTCTTGGGGCTTTAATCTGAGGCTAATGTGCCTCAGGGCTGGCTGTCTGGCTGGTCAGGGGATCAAGTTCATTGACATCTGAGGAGGAAGTTGGTTTGTATAATGTGTCTGAACAACCTAAAAGCCTAAACCGAGGTTAAGTCTCATGTAGGCATTCATCGTCTGAAACGCAGCCTTCGACTAGCACAGCTTTAAGCACTTTAAGCTTCAGTTCAAGCTTAGCGATTAGCTGTATATGACGTGTTCCCAATTACTCACAACAGGTTCAATTACAGTGTGCAACACAAGACAACAAATGGTTAGATAACTGATGTTACCCATCACGGCGGCAGACTGAAAGGGCCAAAAAATCCCAGTGCATCTGAGGTCATCTCTGTTCCTAATGAGCGAGACAAAACCGTTTCTGTCTCGACCGCTAATTCTGGTAAACGTGAGTTGCTTTGAGAAAACATTCCAGGTCGGCAGAAAGGGAGCAAAAACAGGAAATGCCTTGCAAAAATACGAGCACATGCCAGGTGTGTTTTAATGTGGGAAGATAATGACTTTTACATTTTGTCGTTTCTCCACCAGTCAGATGACTGACACCACCTGTGTTGCTTGATGTACAGCACACATTTGGGCATGTGAGAATCAGCCAGTGACACGTCCAGCCACAGCAGGGTTTTGACCTGACACTGAAGTCACATTACAGCTATACGACTTCACATGACTGAGATCACAGAAAAAAGAAACGACTGCAGACCTTTGATCCAGGCCTCTGTCACCAGTTCAGACAAAAATCAAAGCACTTGAGAGGAATGTTTAAAAATCGAGCTTATTAAAGACGTGTTTCCTGCATGGATTTGCCCGAGAGGAGCAACAAACCTTTTTCATTACGCTGTCGAGTGTTTCTGGGCGGCTGATGTCGAAACAGATGAGTACAGCATCGGAGTCTGGATAGGACAGGGGCCTCACGTTGTCATAGTATGGAGATCCTAAAACAAAGGAAAACAAGAAACTTGAACTGCATTCACACACTGTTGCGCAAGGACAAAACTGCTGTACGCATAACTGTGCGAGCAGCCTCTTTTGTTCCAACAGACAGCCAAGAAACACGTGGCCAGCTCAGGCTGATAAATGTTCCTGATTTAATTTGCAGTTTTGCTATTATTGGATAATCTTCACAGGGATCCAGCTCAAGGGACATCAGAAGAAACTTGCCATCAGAGCTGCAGAACAGAAAACTGAATTACAGAGCTGGTTAGCAGAGGTGTTCTTATTTAAAACTTGGTAGATTGGTAGATTTCATTTTTTATTGGAAGACCTGAAATATGTCTGGCATTGAAGGTTTTTGCTTAAACAAATGAAATAACAGTATTCAAGTGAGGGGCAGGATCAAAGTCTGTTTCAAGAAAGCACAAGGAAGACCAAATTATCACTTGAGCACTACAGATAGTTATTCTCATACATCATGATTGCAGCTCAGCCATAATCCATAGCAACTAGGCGAGAAAAACAAATAGTGCCGCATCAGTAGAAAAAATGTGCTGACTACAACAAGATCGTTTACTGAAACAGAAAATCTTTCTGAAGGAATAGAACTTCAGAGCGAGGAAATGACTCCCTCCTCAAATTGAAACCATGTGCGAGGGCGACGCCCATCTCACCGCCTGACTGAAGCACGTCGGAGGCTGGGGGGAAGGGAGCTTACCGTCATGTCAAGGTGAGTCAAGATCACATGGCAAGCAAGAAGTGACCACACACACAACCGACTGCCAAGAATCTGGGGAATTTTGTTTTTGGTAACTTTAGGTTCCCTTGGGAGGTCTTTTATAAACACGGCTGCAGAGAAAAGTCAGGAATGCACTGGTTCACACACACACACACACACACACACACACACACACACACACACACACACACACACAGAGCTGGTGTTCCTAATCTAAACAGTCTGGATGGGAGATGACATCGTTTTAAACAATGCTTCCAGGCCTGGACCCCACACAACAAAGCACGACAATGGCTAAAGTGTGCGTACAGACATCTCAAATATCCATGTCCGTAATGTTCCATACCATGTATATACAGGAGATCCCAGTTATTATATAGAATTACACAAGAATTAATATTGCATGTAATTCAACACTTGGCATGAAAAACTGCACATTAAGCTTTGCTAATGGCAGAACTGTTTTTTTACAAAAAAAATTCATCTTTGCCTTCTATATACACATTTTATTACACTAGAATAGAATAGAATAGAATAGAATTCAACTTTATTGTCATTGCACATGTCACAGGTACAGGGCAACGAAATGCAGTTTGCATCCATCCAGAAGTGCTTTAGTGATATAGATATATTACAATATATATTAGCAATAATATAGATATGCAAGTATATTACAGAAATGGGTCTATTGTGGTATGTTATAATGTACACGGTATGAAGTATGTTGTGAATATTCTATAACTATAGGTATGTACAGGCTGTACTGAGTACAAGCTATGTACAGGATATGAACTAAAAATTACATTAAAATGTAAACTAACGCAATCATTTTACAGAATGAGGAGAAAAGCTGCTGAGACATTGATATGATGCATTATTTTGCATTTTCTATCATTAGCCGTCAGTCATTAGCAACTGCTAAATGTTTTAATTCCTTTCAATTGTTAGCAATTCTTGCTAGCAGTTCTTGCTAATTTGCTATATGAATAGCAAGTTAGCAACAACTTCTAGCAATTCTTGCTAACAATTGAAAGGAATTAAAATATTTAGCAGTTGCTAACATTTATCAAAACAGTACGGACGGACATTGTCAGATAAGCTAGTCATAATTAGCCAAGCTCTTCGACATCAGTTTACAGATGTTACACACACACACACACACACAAAAAATGCAACCTCATACTGGTTTCATCATTGTATTTTCTTAGGAAGACTAGTTGGTGAAAGAGTTTTTGTTTTGTTTTTAATAAGTCTGAGACCTGTCTTGACCTTTGTGCACACTTCTGGTGAGATCATGGGTTCAGTCACTTGTTTTGGGTCAATTGATAGTTGTCAATCACAAGTCGTTAGCCAATAAGCATGTGGTTTCTCAGTCAGAACCACCTTTCTTGTCGCATCCAGTCTTTGCAACAGTGAAAATCCACTTCGAGGCTTCAAAACACGACCTCAGGAACGCAATGGATCATGTCGAGGTAGCCACATGTGTGTTTTCAGGATAGTTTTTTTTTGCAGTAGATTTATCACCCTCTTCGGTATATTGTGTGTATCCGTTCAACTCCTTAACAGTTGTGGTGGACTTCCCAAGAAGGTGGTCGCCTTTCCCAAACATGGGACAAATGAAGTATTTCCAGTCTTAACAGTAAAATCCACAGTATCTATTACTAAAGTTAACCTTCACGAGCTAACTTATACAGTCTGATATATTGGCTCAAAAAGGATTATGATTACGATCTTGGCCTATCAAAGACGTGTCTGCATTGATGCATATAATCTGATAGTTTTTTGCTCCCTATTAATCTGTACCTGCTCCTAAAATCTTGTGTTGGAATGAACTGAATAAATTATTTTGATATCTTGATCTAAACAGTGTAGTTTGAATGGGAACTTGTTATTTCCCACTGGCTCTCGGAGTGGTTTGGAAAGCCGCCTGATAGGTGATACTACCTAAACAAAAGGCCAGATGCTGAACTGTTATCAAGGGAGCACAGGAAATACAAGGCGAGGGGGAATGTGGTATCCCCCACAAGAATTTATTTCTCGCAATCGATCATGACCACAATGGGCTGTTCGATTTTTTTTATTCCAGTGCTTGTAGCCTGGAACAAATCAGTGGAAAAATAAAACCTTGCGACTAAAAGGGCATGCTGTAGAATCGGTTGACATTTCACAATGAATAGACTGTTTTTATTAACCTAATGAGAGGAAATGCGTATCTGAGCTGCAGTGTGAAGTTGCTGTGTTATTATGTCTGCACATATTTCTGTGAATTTACCTGCAAGTTATTCATTGCTATAAATGCACTAAATCCAACGAGAGCTGTAATTTCAACATGGTGCATTTAAAATTCGACCCTCTGTGGAAGTGTTTTGCTAATAACTTTTAATAGCAGATGTTTCCCTCTTTGTCAGCTGTTTAGAGTCGTTACTGCATTAGTTCTGCATCTGAGACCAGCCTCCGCTTTGAGGTCATCTTCCTGCCAAGTGGAAAGATAAGAGGAAGTCCCACAGCTAACACACACAAAGACCTGGTAACTGTCATCTAATTAGCTCCTGTCATTGTTCTCCCACAGGATCTCTAAATCTGGAAGAAAGACGCACACCCTGTCCTCCCTTATTCTGTCCTTTCGATATGTCCTCCATCCTCTCTCGCCTTCTATTAACCATAGCCTGTCTTGTGTCTTGCTGTTGGGCACAATGACATAAGAGGAAACTGTAGAATGCCACTAAATGCCCACTGTGGTCGTGATCAAGGAATAAATAAAGCTCTTGTGCTTTTTCAGCCCACTTTCCACAATAGCTTGGATAAAAAGCACCACTTAATGCAATGAATCTACATGAAATGATGTGGAAAATACATTCTGGTCTATTCATGCAATCTCATAAAATATTCCATAATGTTAAAGACATCAACTTCACACAATAACAGCTTTTGCTTTATCTCACACAAGCACATGCAGACCTGAGGTAAGCCAGCTGCGGCTGACAGTCTACAGTCTGGAGGTATGGCAACAGATCTGCAGGCCTGCTGGTTTACTGCATAGCTAACATAGCTGAGCAGAACGGAGCTGCTGGGCGGTGAGCTTGTGTGTGCGTAAATACATAAAAAGAGGCATTAGGCCTTGGGGGGACACCTGTGGAAACAACAGACGTTGACAGGCACGTCTAGAAATACAGCAAGTTTATACCGCTCGCCTGCCAAGCACACGCGCTACAATTTACACTTATACACGTATGACTAT
Source organism: Oreochromis niloticus (assembly GCF_001858045.2). NCBI lineage: Eukaryota > Metazoa > Chordata > Actinopteri > Cichliformes > Cichlidae > Oreochromis > Oreochromis niloticus. The sequence continues at coordinate 6,632,646 of NC_031986.2, forward strand.
CTGCTGTAGCTGCTGTGGTTACCATGATATTTGTTGCTGTAAATCTATAATCTGGACATGAAGGATTATTAAAGTAACCTTTGGTATCACAAAATATGCTCAAATATAGCAGGTTAACAAAAGATATCTTTGGATGCAATTTAATAATTCAGTGTATTTTGTACTGTGTTTAATAGCCAATGCTAATATAGCAATAGCATTGTAACACACTGGTATGTTGTGTTAACACATGTAAGTGGTAACTGGATGTACTGGTACTTATAGAGCACATTTATACTCAGTTTGAGCACTCAAAGCACTTTCTACTACGAGTCCCACCCACTTATACAGTGCGTCCATCTATAGCCTAGCACTTTTATCACACTCACACTCCCCTACTGGATGTGTAGGGTGCAACCTGAGACACAGTCGCCCCTGTTGTGCATGTGTGTTATGTTAAAGTTCACTATGATACACTACAACGTGATCTAATACCTTAAAAAGTACATTATTGAAAGTTATGCAACATATAATAGCTGACCAACCATTAAGATTTATCATTATAAATGTGTGTCATGTGTCATAATGACACATGACGCAGTTTGACAGGCATAACTGTACTTTTGTGCTTTCTGGGAAAAGGCTGAGGTACACAAAAGCTGGACTTGGAATCCAAATTTGATATTTTTGGTTAAAAACCATCAACATCTATGGAGGATGTTACAGGAGAGGTACAACGACAAGTGTCTACAGCCATCTGTTAAACATGATGGAGGCTCTGCCATGGGTTGGAGCTGCATTTCAGTCAGCGGTGTCAGGAATACTGTCAAAACTGATGGAATTATAAATGCAGACAAGTGCTCTTAGATTTGGATCCACTATTGAGAAAGTGCCTGGCCTCCCAAGAACCCGGAGTTAAAAATTACTGTAGTAATGTGGGATCATCTTGACAGAATAGAACAAAAAGGTAGCCAAGATCCAAAAGAAGAGCTTTGGGATATCCTTCAGGAAGCCTGGAGAACTATTCCTGAAGACTACTTAATTAAAAGACAAAAAACTTCCCAAATGCTTCAGCAAATATTGCCTTCCAAGCTCAATGAAATTGTAAAGATTGACTGTTTTCCTTCATATATTGGATTTCCATTTATATTTCTTCATGTTTCAATAAATATAAAGAAGCTAGAGGTGGCTCAAGATTACTGCATAGTACTGTACACTATACTGTACTGTTTCAGTACATCACGGCACATTACGTTACACTAGGATCGATTGCAGTGTAGCTAAATTTGTTTAAGATACAATACTATCATATGGCACTGCATGAGCCATGATACAGTCTAAGAAATCAGTAACTGAAGAAATAAAAAGTCCACAAAAAGGGCTGAAAACAGGAAATCTATTTCACTTCTCAAATTGTGTAATCCAGCTGAAAGAAACTTCCTGAAAAGACACTGAGATATGAGCTGACCAAAAGTACACTAAACTTTACTTAAACAAGCTTTCGAGAGGTTACTTTGGCCACAATAACAAAGTGCCAATTGGGTAAGAGTCAAGAGTCGGGCCATAAGGGATGCTGGTGAAGCATTCAGGACAGTCAGATGTTTCTCAGTGATGGACTGGCAGGACACATGTACACGGGGAGCCAAGAATGCAAAGTGCTCAGTGTGAAGGCCGGACATGGATTTTAATGTCAGGTGTTTAAAAAAAAAAAAAAAGTCCTTCCATGACATTAGACAGGAAGTCCATTAATCTCTCCCAGGAACCCACTGTCCTTCAGTTCATACACTGCTTCACCATCACCATCCCACAGTCAGTCGGCAAATTCTACCGTGATTCAATTTCTCCCCTCTGGAAACGAGGTAAGGCTTTAGTGATCCACACCACTTCTCTTTCACTGGCTGAGGATCTGGGCCTGCTGGGTACAAAGGGGGTCTTTGTAGAGGAGGAAGTAGAAACCTTTAGTCTGAGGAATGCCAGACATGCGGCTCCAATTCGCTGAGCCCAGAAATGTGATCCAATCCAACAATGGTTACAGACTGAAGACTGGGGGGGAGTGTGTGTGTGTGTGTGTGTGTGTGTGTGTGTGTGTGTCAGAGAGAGAGTAGCAGAGGAGCTTACTGAGTGCATGCAAAAGTCCCATAGTTAAGCTGTCCTGCACTACATGGGAAACAGGACATGTGATATGCTCTAGTAACTATAGAAGGGAAGGATGATCTGTGCTGCTCTGACCAAGCTCTGCCATTATGCATCTTCCATTACAACTCCTTTATCTGTCTTTCTTCCCAGTTTGCAAAGTGGGTCAACTTTGAATGTGCGCAGTAAACAAAAAAAAACTATTTTCCCCATATATATTCCCTGTGATAAATATTGTCAAATGAGATCCACTGGGTCTGATGTTTCCCATTGGGATTTCTAGAACTGGAAAAGTCCTCTAGTTCTTGTATTTTCCTGTTAAGCTTGAAAACATATTTGTTGTAGCTTTAGGAAATTGCCTAAGAGTTGGAACAACTGTGCCAGACCGATTTCGGAAGTATGAAAATACTAAGCCGTTTCCTGCAGCTCAGTTCCAGCGTAAGTATATTATGAATATTTCAACTGTGAAAAGTGCAAAATCAGTTTAAAGCAATCTTCTGTGAGCCTCGGATTAGCACAGAAACAATTAGTTGATTGACAGGAAATGAAACGACAGCAGTTTTGAAGTGGCTTTCATCGACATTTTAATATAAACAAAGAGGTCATATGACCAAAGAAAGTCTCCGGTCTCCCTTAGCTCTACCACTTGGCCTTTTAGCATCTTTAGCTTGTTGTTTTGGTCTAACTGCTTATAGCTTTACAGTCTTGGTCTTTCTTAATGACTGTTTCCAGGTGCAACAAGCAGCTGTTTTCAGAGAAAAAGCTAGGACACATTTTTAAAAACAACAAATGCCACAGCAGAGCAGATTGGCTAGCAGCTGGTGGTCACAGCAGGAGCTGATGGAGACCAAAACAGAGAGCGAATATAATGTATGTAGAAATGGGTCACCTAAACCAAAGCTGTGTGAATGTTTTGTTTTCTGCTTGTTGTTCCAACACAAAGGGGTTAAAAATGAAACCCAATGAATAAGGGACAAAAGTCGGAGCCATCATTTGTAAAAAGGGTAACTCCTACCTGGTGGTTGCTTTCCAAATCTAAGAATTTGATGCTTGAATTGGGGTATTTTTATGTTTTGTGGGGGGTTTTGGTGGATTTTCTGATTTGAAAAAAATAATCCATGCTCATTTCCACTCTGTAAAACGAGAAAAGACCTAAGGCACGCAGGTGCTGAGCCACGGGGGTTGCTCTGTTTACCCACGCGGTTTTCCTATCCTCCTGTTTGACTCTCAAACAAGCACTTTTCCTGCTCATTCAGACACGGAGGCAGACAGGCAGACAACGTAAACCACTTCCCCTGTTGGTGAAAGAAGCATCAAAGGCTCGCGCCTTGGCCCCGGCGGACCTCACCCTGAGACTGGGGTGGCAATGCTAGAGCAGACAAGTAGGTTGGGGAGAGGGGGGCAAATGGAAGGCTGTATAACTGGCAGGAATTTACCTTAATGGGCCGAATTACTCCCTTCACCGTCCCATTTAAACACAAACACATATAAACAGCAGGCTGCTCATTAGGCCACTCATCACTGCAGAACAAAGACCACCTCGGTGTGTGTGTGGAGGTGTGTGTTTGAGAGGGAGGGGAAGAGCGGGTGGCAGTCCACAATGTTTGTCTTCCTCCCTTCGTGTTGGTCTTTGTCAGAGTGCAGGCCTGGGTCTCACACACACACACACACACACACACACACACACACACACACACCTCAGGAGATAAGGGATCAATTGGATTGGCTGTGGCAGATGGGGGTTTCAAAAGAAAAAAGGAGAAAAAAAAAAAGGGACCAGTCAAGCTGAAAGCTGCATCAATTGGTCACTGTGTGTGTGTTTGTGTGCTGGGTGTGGGTTTGGAGTGAAGGTAGGGGGTGGGTTGGTATAGGGGTATCTGGCACCTTCTAAAATCCAATGATCTAATAGGAAACCACCCCCCAACACTCCTTTTATGAAACAGAGAGAAAGAAAAATGGCTCCAGGCAAGCAGCCAACACAATTCAATAAAAGAAAATTCTCACTCGGGCCAGTTTTCATTTCTTCGCCTTTCCACATTTACACACAAAACTGGAGAGATGAAGGAATTTTCAATTTGATGTCCTTGTTTCACTTTCTTGTAGAGTTACTGAGGCGGCAAAGGAGCGCCACTCTGCAGATGCTTTTACTTTCATTTGCTCTGAAGTATAAAACTGCTCAGAAATCTGGCTTTTAAGAAGCTGCTGTTGGATTTTCCAGTCTGATGTTTTGCGTGTTTCCAAAGGAAGAAAGAAAGATCTCAAACTGACCTCGATCTTCAAGTTACCCAAACGTCACTCAGGAATTCCAGGCCAGGGATTTTCCTCTCATTCCCACACACACACACACACAAACACCACATGCTCACACACATGAAACATACACCTCACTGCTGTGCTATTCAGTGCTCAGGCAATGATCGATGGGAAAATGGGTTTGTTTACTCACTCACTCACTCACTCACACACACACACACACACACACACACACACACACACACACACACACACACACGATGCTGGTTTTCAGACCCCAAACACAAAGTCTAACCCGCAGGAGATTAAAAAGAAAAAAAGCTGCTGAGCCAATGTTGCTCAACCTTCCCAAAAAGCACAGGAAGCAGGATGAATTTCAAAGTGTGTTCACCAGATGTATGAATATGAGCTCCGTTCGGCCTATCATTATGTTTCCTTTCCTGTTTCCACTTGAGCTTTGCTCAGCTGGGAGGAATTCATAAATCAGATCCATTCCACTGAGGCGTTTCTGCGCTCGAACTGAGCTACGAGGCTGAACGTCTCCATGTAGGTAAAAGGTAAGCCCCGATCTAATCTGAGGGGAAACGTGCGGTTTCGAGGAACAGCGACTCCAGACTATGGGAAAGGATTAACTGTGCTACATCGATTAAAATGGGTCACAGATTAATTTCATTATTTGAGAAAAAAAGCTGCCCTGGGACTCTCCTGTCTCTGATTTGGACATTCTGGGCTAAAACCTGTTATTTATTTATGATGTAGTCAAACATGGGTGTATTCTACCCCACAAAGTTAATAATAAACTAGCTCCATATCATTCAAATCAGCAACTGGAGAGTGACTGATCACCGAGGTGCGTGTCAGAACATGTCCACACCACCGCCACAACTGGCACAAGGTGACACTTGGAGCATGAGTCAGACAGAGAGGTTGTTGGAGGTGAGGATTACCTGAGGTGTCCCACAAACTGAGCTCGATCCTCTGCGTGTCGATCTCAAAGCTGGCTGTGTAGTTTTCAAACACAGTGGGGACGTAGCTCTGCGGGAAACATTTAGAAGAGGGGAGGTCAGGGAGGAAAGCTGCCAGGTTTTAAACTTTGAAGAAACTGAGCAACGTTAGATTTATTACCCTATTAACACGATCGTATACTACAAAGGTGTTGGTACTACTACGTTTGGATTTCAGCCAAAACTCATCCCAACACGTATCAAGCACTACAACATGAATGTCCTTCATCACTACTGGAACAATCCACGTGACACAGCCAGGTTCAGAAGAACAATGAGATGTGCTGGTCGTGGTATCTGTGTGTGTTATTAACATGCATCGTGGCTGCAGGGTCTCACCTCAGGGAAGCAGTCTTTGGCGAACACGTGAAGCAGCGCAGTCTTCCCGCACTGGCTGTCCCCCACCACCACTATCTTACACTTCACACTCTGACTGGGATCCATGCTGGATTTCAGAGATAACTTCTGACACGGGCGTCTCTCCTTCATTGATTTGAGTCGGGATCAAAGAGTTTAAAAATGAGTCCAATCCTGTGTGTGCGTGTGTGTGAACCGTCGAGAAGCAGCTGGTCTCGGTGCCTCCAAGCCTGCGCGCCTGCTCTCCTCCCCCGGTGTCTCCGCCTGCTCTGAGCCGGTAAATTCCATTTGCCTACATTTATAACGTCGCAGGAGCCAATGGCAGCGGCTCTCCTTCCGTCGGGATGAGGCACGTCCCTCCCTTCGTCCAGCGAGCCTCCACACAGACGCACGCCGGGGCAGGCACCGTGATGGCGCCCCCGTTTGGACTACACACAGACCTCAGCTTCAACATCAAAACAATAAAACACAAACTAAGATTTTTTTAATCAGTAAAGTAAATCAGATTATAGTTTCCCTTTGCCAATTTTTAGAGTGAAATAGTTGTGAAGCACTGAAAAAAAGAATTTTGCGCAAAACTTAGACTTACAAGAAGAGCAGCACCAGCACAAGGCAATTCAAACTATTTATGTTGCCTTTCCTTTAGATAACATGATTTTATAAAATAGTGATAAAAATAAAGACTGGCCTGTCTTGAAACTATGAAATAGGAAATCTGCAACATAACAGCATAAAACTGTATTAAAGTTTTAAAATTGATGGAATACAGCAGATACATGCAAACAGTTTATTTGCTATTTATTTGCCAATATACCAAATACAAGTCAACAAGGCCCGTGCTGATATTTACCCAGCACATCAATGCATCTATAAAATATAGATAGTTATTATTTTTATAGCCACAGTTCAGCCCTTAAGTCCTTCTGCTGAGTTGTGACTATGTAGTAAAGCAAGTAAATGTAGCCCAAATCAAGAAATGATCAGTCCTTGTAGGGCAGTCATGAAGATAGGTGTGCTTAGAGTTATCACTCAGTTATCTGTGTAACTAAACATGGGCAAGCAAAAGCAAAATAACCTTGCTGCTGCTGTAACTAGGTGGAATTAACCCTTTATCATCCAAGTCTCATACAGGCTTTTTGTCCCCAGCACAAATGGTAATGGAGTTACTGTCATGAACATAGGCCCCGCCCCTGGAGTTAAGGAACACGTCACAGTCAGTCTATGATACACACACTGTCTGTTTACTTTCTTTAGCATGACTGACTAAAAGGCAAAGGGTAATAAAGATTTATGATTCCATAATTGTCTAATATGACACAGTGACTATTCTAACAGACAAAATATAATGTGCAATTATAGCCCAGCATTGCTGTTTTACTTTAGTTTTCTTAAAACACCCTGTTGCTATAGCGTTTGCTACAAGATCAGTGAGGAGGAAACCACATAAAAAAGGTTTAAAGGTACAGAGCAGGGGTGTCAAGCTCGTTTTACATCGTGGGCCACATACGTCCCACTTTGGCCTTAAGTGGGACGTACCAGTGACACTCGTCTTTCAGTGTAAAGAAGCTTAACCACGCGCTGAACCCCTCAGTTATCTTCATACAAGAAAAAATAAATGCTATTTCAACAGCATGTCTCAGTTTTTCTGCACGATAAAGTAAACGTTTCTGTAGTAAATAGAAAAAGTCTGATATTAAGTCATTTCTGTCTTCATGGATGATCCCAGAGGTTTTAATCAGTAGGAAAAGTTTTTACAAAATACAGTTAAAAGTCAAAAATGACCTTTCTTCACATTTTCCAAAGCCGTCCAGTGGGCCAGATTGGAGTCTTTGGCAAGCCGATTCTGGGCCCCCGGGCCGCATGTTTGACACCTCTGGTGTGTTACATCTATAAAAATGTATAGATTAATATAAATACTTTATTTCAGTGTAATTAAAATGAAATGCTCCAAAATAAAAATTATAAAGGCACATTGTATTTTTTTATTTGCAAACTTGTATCATATTTAATTCCTTTATTTTAGAACTATATATTTTACTCTATATAAAAATAAAAAATAACACATAAAAGGATAAACAATACTTCATTACAGAGATGTGCATGGGATAATTGATTAAATAATGAATTAAATAATACAATCTTAGACGAAAGACTGTGATATGTAAATAGTATGTATAGCTGATTTCTCAAATACATTTATTCTGAAGGATTAAAAGGTGATAAAAGATGTTTAGTGTTTAGGTTTCCCAACAAACTAATGTAATAAGTTTAATGGAAACATATTCATGCTATGCAGTGCTCAAGTTTCATCTTTAGAAAGATTTAGCTAAAGTTAATGAATAAACTGAGCTGGAAAACACTTTCTAATTACTCTCAATGAGCACCAAAATAATAAATAACTTTTTTTGATTCATCTGTAAAACTGCTGCTGAATTTTAAGCATTAAAGCTCCGTGCTGTTTATCATGAAGTGTTAGGAATGATTTAGTAAATAATGAATTCACCGCCCCTCACATTTTAAACAATGTGTGATTCAGTTTCAAATGGTCGGCGCACTCTAAAGGGCTCATCGAGCCTTTTGTTACTCACAGCAGCACACCTTATTACGGTCCTTTGTTTCATACACATTTCACTCAGCCCTTTCACAGAACGATTTTCATTTCCCTGCCACATGACCAAAACAATAAATCCAGTGAACCCAGTAGCACATGCGGCTTATTTCCAATGCACAGCATTAGTCGTTTCCAGGGAGGATTCCCCTCATTATCTGTGAGTAATACATATATTTACAGTAAAATACACAGCCACACAAAATATATCAGCTTTCTTCCAGACACTTATTAGAAGAAGTGGAAACTCGATCTCCTGATGGGATCAATAACGTGTCAGAACCACATTTTCTTGTGTCTTTTTCAGAACAGGAACCTTCTGGTTTAAAGGCCTCCTCTCTGTGCCTTCAGGCTACTTGTTCCCTAGCACAGCGTCACTGCTAATTTTCACAAAAATGAGGGGAACAGCGGCGTTCTACAGCAGCTCTCCCCTCTGCCACAGAGTGATTGGACTGCGAGTTGCTGGCAGCGTTTTTACAGTGGGACAGCTCCACCCTGCAGGCTGTGCAGTGGGAGTCCCGTCTGTTGTGTGGGAGCTCTGCCTCCAGGACACAACACTGCCAGGAGAGAATGGACTGGGTGGGGGGATTGGCAGGGTGGGGGCTGCTTGGCTGCTATCTGTGTACCATATGCATTTGACCTCATTCAAATTCTCTCAGAATTTGAAGATTACGGAGGCTTTACCTGCCTAGGTTGCAAAAAAACACCATTGTTTCTGTGGTGACTCCCTACCTCGTCACTTTCCCCTCATCTGATCTTTATCAGCTCTACATCAGTAAATAAACCCAGCTTTGTAGAGATTGCAGTGGAGACGCGTCAGAGGAGATGGCGAGCAAAACCACATTAACTGAGTTGTTTACACACTGCGCCCCGGTGCCCTTCTCCAGCTTTAGCGAGACTGTCTCGTCTGTGCTTGTGTGCGCTGCTCTCTGCTGCAGCCTGAAGCTTTGCCAGTCTCACTTGGGTGCAGCCGCACATTTGGGCTAAAGTGAGACCGTGCAGGGTGACATCATGCAGAAACATCTTAAAGGTAAACTGATATACGAGATAGCATCAGCCTGTAACAGTGGATGCATTCAGGGGCTGCTGTGACCATTTTAAAATCTCTTTGTAATGTCCTACATTTCCCGTACAGTAGTGCCACAACACACCGCAGAGATGGAGGATAAAAGTGCCCGAGAGCTTCCAGGTAATGGAAAGAGTCATACTGCAGTCATTCTCTGTGAACATCACTAAACATGACACTGGCTGGCTGGATGTAAATGATGATACAGACCCGAAGCATGCACACAGTGCAGCAAACTGGGCTGGTAGACAAGTACAGTTGCCTAAATACTGTACATGCTTCTCAGAATAGAAATGAGGGTACCACCTGTTTCTGGTCACATGGTGCTGTCAGCATCAAGCAGATCTCGTGTATTTCCACAGGGGCTGCTCACAACTAATTTTCCACAACCTTTCCATGTTTAAACTTTCATTTACATTTTTAATTATAACAGAAGAAAGCAAAACCATAATTAAACAACACTGGTAGCTTAGCATGATGAGCATGATGTGTCTCAGTGATGATGTCGAGGCATCCTCTATTAATAAGCTCAGACGCTGCCTTCTGTTCTTCCTTTGGGAATATCTGTGCTACTTAAGTATCCGCACTGGCAGTCACATTAGGATAAAATGTTTTACAGAAAACGGATTTCTGTGAATGTGCTGTATGCAGCAGCTGTAGACGTGATGTATTAAGTCTGAATACTGGCTAAATAGGGTTTTTTTTATTGCAAATAATGATGAGAATTATTATAATTAATACACATGAGTGCTTAATGTTTTAGATACCTGACCTTCATTCACTGCATAACTAGGTCAGAACATGTCTACCTTCATAGAGAAAATACCTCAGAGCACCAAAGCTGTATTTTCCACTGATTAAACCCATTTCCACCAAGAAGCCATCACTATCAGTGATATGCAGCACAGTTCAGGTCTGGGTCACACACCAGTGCTGGATATCACTGCTGGGAAAAACTTCTCAGAGCCCTGAATAAGAGGAATTTCCCAAAAGGCTGCAATGACTTCCAGAAATGTTGAGCAATCGCAGGAAACCGCTTGAAACTGTGGATAAAAACAGGTTGCAAATTAACAGATCAACAGTGAGTAACAAAGAATAGAATTGGATCCAGGTCTGAAGTGACTTGGTTTTAGCTGGCAGGCCAGCAGTGCTAGAGGTGTGTGAGTAGTCTAGGTCACTGGGTCTCTTCCCCCTCTGCCCCGACTGCCCCACAGTTATCTCTGTCGACGTGCATTCAATCAGCGGGGCCGCTGACATTTACTGCTAGGGCAACGGCAGCGTACGCTTGCTTGTTCCAGCTTGAGAGGGGTTTCCTCGATGGTTAGTCATCGTGACTGGGGAATTAAGGGCAGATTCAGAACAGCTCAGGGAGAAATAGCGATAGACTTTATTTCTCCTTTATTGGAAAAAAAACGTGCATGCACCATGGGTCACGGTATCCATAAAGAGGACATTCTTACTGCTAGCAGTCAGAGGTTTAATCACATATTCTTAGACAAAACTAACACAAATTTGACATAACCTTTAAATCACCTGCTTCAAAGGGCCTCGGAAAAGATAAATACAATTTGTTGAACACGAGACGACAGATTCTCAGCCTTGATCTCAGGCTCACAGCAGGGGGCCACAGCCTAAAAGTGCTCCATTTTTAGGACCAGGACAGATGTTATTTCACACTAGCCGAGCTTGTGAGTGACCCAACGTGTGACATGTGTCTATGTGTTTGTGTGAACACAGATTTCTTTTCTTTTTTGCAAATCCTGTGGAAAAAAAGCAAATGCTTAAAGCAATAATCATCCCTTGTAATCATTGGAGTTACTGTAATTCCATTTTAGTCGTCTCATTATTTATCATAATATAACTATTATACCTTTATCTTTCACTAAGCTTAAGTTTACATACTGTTGCTTTGGGTGTCAACTTACAACATTGTAGTTTACAGTAATAACAGAGATGATTTCATATTAAAAACCACAGCGCAGGTTCCTCATGTGTATTCTGAGAGAGAGCAGTTCTGTCAGCTAGCTAGCTAGATAAGCTAAGTAGTTTCTGGAAACGGTTTATTTTACTTAAAAAGCCCTAAAATTCTATTTATCATTTATGTTAGCATCCTAAGAGAGGCTAAGAATAATATGTGTCTATGCAAACCTACATTTACTTAACTATGATCCATGCGGACACAAGCTAATCCAACGCTCACATTAAACTAGTTATTCATATGCTAACATCTGCGGTGGCTAGCTTATATTCCCCTATGTCACAGTGATGTCACAACGTAACCAGATTGTGGACTCTCACCTGTCAAACAAAGCAGTAATCCAAGTGGACAAGTTATTTTAACCCCCCTTGAAAGTTGTTATGGAGGGGGGGGGGGACATAAAATGGAGTGAAACCAACATGAATATTATTTATGTAGCAAGTAAAAAAAGAGGGATCCATGTGATTGAATGTAAGGATTCATGGAGTTTGAGAACTACTCTCGTGACTCTTTCTAGCTGCAGGTTTTCCATAATGTTGCTGTTGTTTCTGTGACGTCAGTGCCACTTCTAATTCATCAATCAAATATGTATATTGCTGTATCAAGAGCATGATGATGATATCACTGTACTCTACATTATTTCATGTATTGCTTTGAAGAATGGAGACAATCACTGAACACTTCTGGGAAGATTTCCAAAATTCCTTTTAGTATAAAAAATCTCTTGAGAAATTTTCCCCTCCTGTTTCCAGGAACCTTCACAGTTCACTCTGTCCTTTAAGGAGAAATGAACAAGTTGTTTTACATGTTACTCTACTGCTGGAGATCCTTTAATCTCCTCTACCAGTAGTTGTGAGTAACTTATGTGGGCTCAGTCTGTTTTTAAGCCTTTGATGGGAGTGTACAGTTTTACCACATACTGTGAGTCACCTGCCATCTCTCACTGTTATAAAACATTAGTATGGAGGACCTAGAGCTAAAGGTAAACTGCCAGCAGGCCAGACTAACACTACATGCAAAATCCAACAAATGACAAAAAAAGAGAGCCAGCCTTACGCTCTGGAGTTTCTGGTGCATGAAACGGTGGTAACTTGGAACCTCTAATGAATCCTAACAAACGTCGTCTCCCTTTCCTCCCCGCTTGACTTACTAACACATGACATTTTCTGTTAATAAACCATTAGCTTAATATCTTCTGATGAATGTACTGTAGGGCAAAGAGGGCACGGCATACACACTATGGCAGTAATATGTTAGACTGAGTACAGGAACTCTGTCAACTGTCTCCCATCAGTCATTAGGTCTGTTCAGGCATGGATACACACACTTGCCACGAGGCAGTGTGTGCGCTCTGTGTGTCTGTGTGTGTGTTTAACAGACAGAAGGATAAATTGTTTCTAGGATGACCTGGTTTTTCAGGGAAGTTTGAGCATGTGTGTGGCTGAATATATGCGTGTGTGGAGGTTAATGGCGCATAAAATGATGTCTTTATTAGCATAAAGCTCATGATGGAAAAATAATCATATCTGTCAGCTACATGACAAGAACAAAGGATGTCTGCGAGTACTCATTATGATGACAGTAAAAAAGTCATTAAAATGCTACAATTACTTTTTTAACCCCACATTACGTGATTTAAAGTCATAAAACTGCTATCTTTAAAGTATGCTAGCTCTACCTTCTGCATTGGGCTTGATAGTGGCTAACGTTAGTGTCCTTTATAAACATCAGGCTAAAAATATCATCAGTCACGGTTCGTCCAAAGAGTTTGTTTCATGAGCTATCCTGTCTTCCTTCTCTCAACCGGTCGCAGCAGATGGCCCCGCCCCTCCCTGAGCCTGGTTCTGCTGGAGGTTTCTTCCTGTTAAAAGGGAGTTTTTCCTTCCCACTGTCGCCAAAGTGCTTGCTGATAGGGGGTCATATGATTGTTGGGTTTTTCTCTGTATGTATTATTGTAGGGTCTACCTTACAATATAAAGCGCCTTGAGGCGACTGTAGTTGTGATTTTGTGCTGTATAAATAAAATTGAATTGAATTGAATTGACTGTACAGACTGTAAATTTGTACATGGAGTTTATAATAACCATTGAATTTAAAGTTAATTTATATATACTGCTGTGCAAAAGTCTTGAGCCACTACTCATTTATGTATATTTTTCTAGGTAAATGGGATTTATTGAAACATGTGAAAACTGTAAAAATGTAAAACAAACACAACATATAAGGAACAATTATAACGAGCTTGACTGAGCTTTATTCGTCAACACAGCTTAAACTCTCTTAAGCAAGCTTTCTGGTCATTTCTTTAGGTATAGTTCTCCAGGCTTCTTGAAGGATATTCTAAGGTTTCTTGAGGAAGGGGTGGGGGGGTTTATCTGTCTAACACGTCCACCCCATCTCCTAAACCTCCTCCATACATGCTACTACTGATGTTCAGTCCAGTTCTTGTGTAATCTGGCAAACTTCAGACTGTTCTCCTTTCTCCCTTCCTTAAGAATAGCTTCTTGACAGTCATTCTTTCATTGAGATCATTTCTACAACAGTCGATGGATCAGCTGAAGGCCCAGATGCATCCCTCAGGTCCTGTGCCAGCTCTTTGCTGGATTCTATACTATGTCTTGGATACTGTTCGTCCACTGTAGATACACCTGTCACGTCTCTTTCGGCCTCAACTTGTCCAGTTTTTAAGGACACATCACACCGTGCAGAGATATGATAGGTGTCGTCATGCTTAACCACATACCACTCAAAGTGGTCAAGGTAAGTTTCACAATATCTTGCAGTACTTATGATTCGATTCTGAGAATTTACTCGTCTTACTTGTTTGTATCTTGAAGAGGTGATTCAGAGGGGCAGCTGGCAGGCAGACGGGATTTCAGAGAGAGTGGGCAGGCAGGCGGGTAAAAGGCAAGTATTTTCCTTCACAGGTTCAGCGACTGGCTGGAAGGCTCAGGTGGAAGTGGAAGAAACTATGTGTCTGTGTCTAAGTGTCTGTTAAACTCCTCAAGGCGACAGGAATTCAAGGGAAAAAGGCAATCACTCAAACTTCAGGCAGGTAACTGCAGGGTGATTGAGTGTAAAACACAGGAACTAGTTAGAGACATGGGAGGCCTAATTACCACCATAACAATGGCAACTGTCTGGTAGACAGGGGGAGCTCAAGCTGGTTCTTAAATACTATGAGCTGATGAGTTAATGGAGAACTCTTTCTAGAAGAAAGACTTCATTGTTTACAATTCTCAGTACTGTCTGCAGCCCATGTAGGCACTTTGCATACTCAACTACAACTGAGTCATTGTTATTGTCCATTGTTTACATTTTTAATCAATTATCATTGTCGATTTCAACAAAAACTGGGGGAGTGACTCCAAAATCCAGTATTTTTTATGTCATTTTTTCTCTATTTAGTTCTTGTCTTTGAAAAACGGTAACAGTAACAAACTGTTTTCACCAGTGACAAGTTCTCACTGTATGTTGCAGCCAGTCTGGCTTCCAAACCAGCGCCTGCTGTAATTCCACATGATCCCTGGAAATGTGTGGCTGCTGTGCACGGATGTGGCTTTTTTATTTTAATCAGGCAAGACCCACCACAGCCACTCTGATGACTCAAATCACATCACAGGCTCAATACAGAGCTGAGGTGGCATGTGTTTGGGTGCGTGTGTGTATGATGTGTGAGGTGAAGATGAGGGCGACAGCTAGGAAACAGCCGCCGGTGTCATCCAGCTTTAACGGGAATGATAAATGAGAAGCTCCATATGCGCGGCAATAACTTTAATGTCAGGATTTCAATTTCCTCTTTCAAATACATGAGAAAGATAATGTGACAAAGATAATTGTCGCATTAAATGTTAAATAACCACCATTGATTTAATGATGAGTGGGGTTTTTGATATGCTTTTACAAGGCTTTGAGGTAACATAATGTGCCTTCAGGCCGCTATTTGGGAGGTCCTCAGCTGTTAAGTACAGACAGCAGTTGATTGCAATTTCAAATGTATGACCCGAGGCATCATCTTATATTCCAAAGCAGCACAGTTTGAAATCTCAGCACAAAGACAGTCAATTTAAATATATTAGGATTTTACTATTTATCTGCTTAGAGGTCCCACATAATATATAATTTTATTCTGTCTGACTTGTTGAACTATTGTTTTCTCTGAATAGACCCTGTGCACGAGAAAATGCTAACTTCCTGGTTTGAGACCGGATGTAGGGTTGTACATTTCCGGTAGCTTTACTTTGCCGTCAATCGCTACTGCGAAGATATTCTCCAAAATCATGTCCAAAACTTGAAAACGGAAAGATCGCGTTAAGTTACAAAGAGCAGAAGGTGGGAACACTCACCACTGTTGTGTCATAAAAAATCTAATGATCAATTTTGACGTTTAAAGAGTTTAGATCGATCAGTTGTTTACATCACTCAACACAAGCAGAACTGCATTACAAAATCAGAACACATCGTCCACATTCAGAAGCACATCTCTGTATAGTGACTGGTCTTATGATTTAAACAGGCAAATGTTCAGCATTCAAACTACAGGTGAAGAATAGTCAAACCAGATGTTTCCCTGTTATGTCCATATCAGCTAGTCAAGTACACACCTACACAGCATGTTAACAAACCGTGAAAAAAAGCCACACAAAAAATGAATGATTGCTGATAAGAGTTTCTATACATTAGTATTTACGAAGGGTATGTTGTGACTTATCTTCAAAATTACAGTGGTCCCTCGCTATAACGCGGTTCACCTTTCACCTCGCTGTTTCGCAGATTTTTTAGTGCAAGTTTGCATGCATTTTTTTTTTTTTACATCACATTGTGTCCTGTGTCCTGATCGCTGCAGACGATCTCCTCCGTGACGTCTCTCCTGTACAGTACAGAATCGCTGCATCGATCGCTAGCAGTGTGACTCTGAAGTGCAGTACTGTATGTCCACAATGTCGACGAAACGTTTTGCACTGTCAAAAAATAAAATTGGCTACTTGATTTCACCTATCGCTGGTTATTTTTAGAACATAACACCCGCCATAAACGAGGGACCGCTGTTTACAGATACAGAGAAATATAAAATTTGAATCCCTTTTCTCTTTTGCTCTGAGGCACAGGTGAAAAAATATCAACAAGTCGATGAACATCATTTAAAGATATATTGGGTAAATCGCCACTTGATTCATTCATTTGCTTAACTTGTTGTGGACCGTAAACAAGGCGCGAATAGGACACCGGAAACAAAGCTCCCCACAGGAGTTTCCGCACCGGAAGTAGCATATGCTAACGTGCACATAGTCTATGCTTTTAGAAACCTTTACTACAACTAGCAAAATACTAACTAACTAATAAAATAAGGTTTGAATTTTGTCTATAATCATCTGATCTTGGTGACCTTGTCTAGTGACTTTGCTACAGCTATCTGGATGTTCAGAAGAATATGCTGTATTTGAATCAGTTACAAAAAGTCTACTTGCTTAGGTTTTTAAAGCTAGTTTTAAGCTAGCATTAAAGTGCTATAGCTAGCAATGATAAAATTGGTGACATGCTAAACTGCGATTACTTTTCTATTTTATTAAGACTTCAATTAAATTTCCTCTTTTTAACATCTATATATGTGTATTTTGCCCCAGCTGAAAAAAGATGCATGAAATCTGATCCTGAATGACTTCTTACTAAAGCGTGTAGGGGAAGCAGATATTCCTTTACTGTGCTTTCTGTCTCTCTGTAACCTTTAGTTAGCTTGTAAGATCATCCTTTTTTCTGACGCATTTGATTCAGAGAGTTAACACAATGTAACAGTGACAAATTGAGCAGCATCTTTGAATAAAAATTTGCCTGCAACTCCACAAAAGGCCTTCACATCATTTTTTTTTTTTCATCTGGCTATATATAGCTAACAACCAGGCCATCTCTCTGGCCCATATATGTTGTAACTCTTCAGCAGTCCTATATGAAAATGCCAAACATGCTGCCAGCTGGTTTGAGAGCCTCCACAGGGCAGCGATATTTTAAAGTACACTGTCTCTACTTAATGCCCAAACCACACTGTAGACACACTTTGAATATAGGAAGATCTATTTACCTACACTGCTGTATGCTCTTTGTTTTTGCCCTATTTGTTTAAAAGCAGGTACTGCAAATAAAATAAATAAAAATAGTGTAAATGATAAAATTAGAGAATGCTGAACTCTTTTGAGCTATTGCTCTATGTAATTATTTTCTAAATTAAGTGACCATTTTTATCCATTTCATGAAGTGATTATAAATAATTATTTGCCCTAGAAAACTGTGAAAATGTTCGTCTTTAACATACAGCATAAAGAAACAGGTCTAAATACACTGTGTCACATATCTCAGTGGGGAAAAAATCATGATGGATATCTCTGCTGACGTAGAATGTGTTAGGAATGAAAGGATGCCATATTGTTTAATGGAAATGAAAATTATCAACCTGCAGAGAGATGAATTCCAAGACACCCAAAAAACCAAAAGTGAAAAGAATATTTTGCCAGAATTTCATTGCAGAAACTGAAAATGGTACTCAGTAATTTGTGAGGTTCCCACATGCTTGTATGCATGCCTGACAACTGACCTGAGCCAGCGGATGGTGTCTCCTCCCAGACCTGGACCAGAGCATCACCGAACTCCTGGACCATCTGTGGTGCAACCTGCCTGCACTGGATGGAACAAAACATAATGTCCTAAAGGTGTTCTGTTGGATTTAAGACAGTCATTTACTGAAAGGTATCAATCTTCATCTTTTATGAACTGCCTACATACTCTCGCCGTATCAGGCCAACCATTGTTGTGCACTAGGAGAAACCCAAGACCCACAGCACCAGCATGTGGTGGAAGTTAGAGTGCCATTGCCTATCATGTAGGCACCATCACCATCACTGACCCACCACCAAACTGGTAATGCTTCCAGCATGACAACAACCCGAAACTTACAGGGAGTGCTGAATTATTAGGCAAATGAGTATTTTGTCCACATCATCCTCTTCATGCATGTTGTCTTACTCCAAGCTGTATAGGCTCGAAAGCCCACTACCAATTAAGCATATTAGGTGATGTGCATCTCTGTAATGAGAAGGGGTGTGGTCTAATGACATCAACACCCTATATCAGGTGTGCATAATTATTAGGCAACTTCCTTTCCTTTGGCAAAATGGGTCAAAAGAAGGACTTGACAGGCTCAGAAAAGTCAAAAATAGTGAGATATCTTGCAGAGGGATGCAGCAGTCTTAAAATTGCAAAGCTTCTGAAGCGTGATCATCGAACAATCAAGCGTTTCATTCAAAATAGTCAACAGGGTCGCAAGAAGCGTGTGGAAAAACCAAGGCGCAAAATAACTGCCCATGAACTGAGAAAAGTCAAGCGTGCAGCTGCCAAGATGCCACTTGCCACCAGTTGGGCCATATTTCAGAGCTGCAACATCACTGGAGTGCCCAAAAGCACAAGGTGTGCAATACTCAGAGACATGGCCAAGGTAAGAAAGGCTGAAAGACGACCACCACTGAACAAGACACACAAGCTGAAACGTCAAGACTGGGCCAAGAAATATCTCAAGACTGATTTTTCTAAGGTTTTATGGACTGATGAAATGAGAGTGAGTCTTGATGGGCCAGATGGATGGGCCCGTGGCTGGATTGGTAAAGGGCAGAGAGCTCCAGTCCGACTCAGACGCCAGCAAGGTGGAGGTGGAGTACTGGTTTGGGCTGGTATCATCAAAGATGAGCTTGTGGGGCCTTTTCGGGTTGAGGATGGAGTCAAGCTCGACTCCCAGTCCTACTGCCAGTTTCTGGAAGACACCTTCTTCAAGCAGTGGTACAGGAAGAAGTCTGCATCCTTCAAGAAAAACATGATTTTCATGCAGGACAATGCTCCATCACACGCGTCCAAGTACTCCACAGCGTGGCTGGCAAGAAAGGGTATAAAAGAAGAAAAACTAATGACATGGCCTCCTTGTTCACCTGATCTGAACCCCATTGAGAACCTGTGGTCCATCATCAAATGTGAGATTTACAAGGAGGGAAAACAGTACACCTCTCTGAACAGTGTCTGGGAGGCTGTGGTTGCTGCTGCACGCAATGTTGATGGTGAACAGATCAAAACACTGACAGAATCCATGGATGGCAGGCTTTTGAGTGTCCTTGCAAAGAAAGGTGGCTATATTGGTCGCTGATTTGTTTTTGTTTTGTTTTTGAATGTCAGAAATGTATATTTGTGAATGTGGAGATGTTATATTGGTTTCACTGGTAAAAATAAATAATTGAAATGGGTATATATTTGTTTTTTGTTAAGTTGCCTAATAATTATGCACAGTAATAGTCACCTGCACACACAGATATCCCCCTAAAATAGCTAAAACTAAAAACAAACTAAAAACTACTTCCAAAAACATTCAGCTTTGATATTAATGAGTTTTTTGGGTTCATTGAGAACATGGTTGTTGTTCAATAATAAAATTATTCCTCAAAAATACAACTTGCCTAATAATTCTGCACTCCCTGTATGTTGCTATTGACCAGTCTGCACAGAGCACTGACTTCGATCTCATTGACCGAGGTTCATGTCAGAAAACCATCGAATCTTGGGGAGCTTGAAAGATTCGTCCTAGAAGAATGGGCTGGGATTTCTCGGGACACGTGTGTAAGCTGAAAACTACAACAAACTGCAGGCTGATATCCAGCAAAAGGGTAGCCAGCTGACTTTAAGCATCTGGGGGCTAATCATTTTGCCCTGGTATTCTTTTTTTTTTTTTTTTTTTTTTTTTTGAGAAATTATTTTATTTTTGTGTGCAAAGTAAAATAATGTAAGCCTCCAAAATGAAACTAGGATGATAGGAAAAGCCCCTTGGTCTGTTAAACAGCACTTTGGAAATTTATTTTTAAAATTCATAGCAGATCTAATTATTCTTTCCTCATCTGTATTATTCTCATTAATTTTCATTAACATCACTATGATCTGGAACCGATTGTTTGATTGTTTAATTTTTTAATTTTTTAAGCTTGACAGAAAAGCCGACCACCACTCCCTGCTTCTTCTAGCATCTGCTTAGGTGTGGTTTTGGGACATGATGTAATGGGTAAATAGTATGATCACAGTCAAAGCATATCGGAAATAAATGCTTTCAAATTTCACTCAAGCACCCTGATGACAATCGGTTTTCCACTACAGCGTCTGAAAATGCTCTTATCTTACTGCAGTGTGCCGCACAGTGATAAGAGCATTACAGGTCGGAGCTTTCTTTCTCTTTGTTGGCATCGCTGTGGGGAATCTTTATGAGATCTCTGGAGCTCCTCCACAGCTTACCTCCCTACTGCTATTCCTCTGTGCTGTGGTTTGGAAAACAGCAGCAGACATGATGAGGCTGCAGCATGGTGAGCCAAATGGTAACACTGCCCACATCTATGAGAGGTGGGCCCATGAGGGGGATGGGTACAGAAGGAGGAGGTGTGATTGTGTCAGCATCTGTGAGTGCGCATTTATCTGCACAAATATTGAAAAGTCTTCATGCATGCTGGGGAGAGGCTTGCTGATATATAGAGAGAAAGTTAAAAAGAACTGTATTTTAGGGTTATTTTGGGTTACCGGAGTGCTGTTGGTGGGATTTTGAGGAAGCGGGTGTTCACACCAACATTTCTTTGATCTGGTGATGGCCTGAGGTGTGTGCAGGCTGCCATGAGCGGGGCGGGTGGAGCTGAGGGGTAAGCACATGGGGTTCAAGTGTGTGTGTGTGTCTGTGTGTTTGTCAAAATATAAAACTGAGGTTACACATGAAGACACCAAAGCACACAGCATTACGTCGCTTTAATGAGATTGTGTGTATGAGAGGTAGCTTAATTCATAAATCACACCTTTGTCTTATTCTCACCAACATCGCCTGACACAGGCCATCACATGTGAGGCCGAAGGTTGGCATCATGTGACGAGAATTATAAGAAAATGTTGTGATGCAAGTATCCGCATAAGAAAGAATAACGGTTTTTGCATGTGTGTGAAGCAGCATGATAATGTAGGATGAATGAAGTTTAATTATAAAGAAATGCAGTTTGATTTGAGGAAAAAAAGTCAAGCTTTAGAGCATTTATGGACTAAATGAGTGAAGTTTTCCTTTAATTTGTGTAGAAGTTATAAGGTAATTGGGAAAGCATTATTATATACAGTTTTTAAATAATCAGATATAATGACTCATTATTTTAAAGGTGAGAAAATGTCAGAGAAATTCAACAATTTTAAGTTAGAATAATTAAGTTTAATATTAAATTTATGGTACTTAATCTAATTTAATTATGTTAGGCCTTTGGGTTTATTGTATTCTGTGTGTATTTGTGTCATTTGTCATTCTATGATGTAAATAATCTATTTAACTATAATGAAATTCATTGTCATTGTTTTAGCTTTATTTTCCTGCTAATACAGTCATTTGCTTTGGTATAAATAAAATATTTTGAAAAACCCAAATACAAGAGAAATCCATCATTGATTTGCATACATGCATTATGATTATGGTTTGTGTATGATGTGCAGGTATGTATTCATTTTGATTTATGCACTGAATTCCCTACATAATTCCCTATAATTACTGCACATCATTCATGTTGAACTAAGTGTTTTGGTCATCTATGGCGTTATGGAAAAAGTATCTGCCTCCTTCCTTGATTTCTTAGTCTTCACATGCCTTACATGTTTCAGATCAGCAACCAAATTAGTAAATACAAACTGCAGTTTGTAAATGATGATTTAATTTATTAAGGGAGAAAGCTATCCAAACCTACCTGGTCCTTTGTAAAAAGGTAATTGCCCCCTTGTGACATCATGAATTAACTGTGTTAACCCCAGTTTTGGGGGGGGTTATGGAAAGCTGAGTTCACTTTCACTAGCACCGCCTGATTACTGGCAGAGAATCAAGAAATCACTAAAATAGAACTTAGACTAAAAGACTAAAAGATTTTGCACAGCATATCTAAAGAAGCCACTAAAGTCAACAAAGTATTTGACGTCTATCAGTCTGGAAAGGGTTACAAAAACATTTCTAAGGCTTTGGGTCTTCAGTGAACTATGGTTAGAGCTATTATTCATAAATGGAGAAAACTTGGAACAATGATGAACCTCCACAGGAGTGGCCAGCCTACTAAGATCACTCCAAGAGAGCATCAACGACTCATCCAGGAGGTCACAAAAGAACCCAGAGCAACATCTAAAGAACTGCAGACCTCACTTGCCTCACTTAAGCTCAGTTGTCAACAATAAGAACGAGACTGGGCAAAAATGGCATCTGTGAGAGTGTTCCAAGGTGAAAACCACTGACCAACAAAAACAAAGACGTGTTTCACATTTGCCAAAAAATGTCTTGATCATCCCCAAGACTTTTGGGAAAATATTGTTTGGACTTTTTGGAAGGTTTTGTAATTTATGGCACCATGAATTCTGCTCTCTATCATTAAATCGTGAAAGAGAATGTCTGCCCATCAGTTTATACCTGAAAACTCTTTAATGTAGCTGAAATAAAACTATCCTGCAAAGAAGACAAAATTCCTCGACAGCGATGTAAAAGTCTCATTGCCAGTCAATGCAAACACTTGATTGCAGTTGTTAGGTAGGTGTGAATAACTTTTTTCCCTTAATAAATATAATTATCCTTTAAAAACTGTATTTTTAATACTTCCTAAGAAATCAGGAAGGGGGAAAATACACAACCCTACATCCAAAATGCTCAACAAGTAATGTAATGTAATATGTGGGAGGCAACCGGAGCTAAGAGTGGAATTCCTTGTAAAACAAGGGTGATATCACACAGAGTACATGTGACATATCTGTGAATGCAGCAGAGAGTTGGTGGGCTGAGGGTGCAGCTAAGAGGGGGAAATGTCACTTCTCTCTCCTGGTTTTGGTCTGTCTCCACTTATAAAACTCCCATAAAACCAATAATGTTGTGCAGATGTAGACATTTTGCCCGTGAGCTAACAATATAGAGGGCGCAGTATGTCGAGAATGCCTTTGATCAAGGCTTTATGAAGGAGACGAGTGCTTTTGATGATTTTGCTGACATTTCCAGGGGACTTTAAAGACTTGAGTGAGGCTAATCAAACCAGTGTGCTTTCTCCCCTTTAGAGGTCAGGCAGTGTGGACGGGGTCAGCTTCTTAGGAGTTGGAAGTTTTTTTATATACATTGGAGTCCAAGTGCTATCTGAAAAAGTAAAGTGCATTTTGTAGTTTGTGTTTAGATGCATGTAGGTGATACCATCTCATTCTGCATACATGCTACAATACTTTGACATTTCTGCATTTGAACCCTTTAACCCAACATACCTCATGTACTTCGGCAATAATTTCCTGTTTTCCTTCTTCTTTAAAAAAACATTTCCGGTGTTTTTATCTAACTAGAGGTTTACTGTACAGCAGAATGCTAGATGCCAGTGGGTCATGCTGGGGGGTTTTGCCATTCGATTTTAGGCATAATACTGAAGTCTTGTTTTTAATTAAGGTATTGTCACAGTAACATGATGGTGCAGCAGCTGGCTGTCAGTTTTCATGTAGAACAGCATTTCTCTTGATATTGGAAGCTTTTGATGACGGCAGTTCTGCAAATAATGATAAAGTACCTGAGTTTAATGATAAACAGAAAACAGTTTTTGTGCATGATAGATAACAAAACTCCCTGAAAACATTCAGTTGTTCCAAAATGCTCTTCCCAGAGTACTGAGACCATATTTCTTCCGTGCTGACTTACTGTTAAATCCAGAATCGAATTTAAAATCTTCCCCTCACAGACAAGGTCTTGAATAATCAGCCTCATTTATTTTAAAGACCTCATAGCACAGTATCACAAGTAAACCACATTTACTTGTGGTTCTTTGGATATTTTAAAGTAGAACAGGAAGCAGAGCCTTCAGCTTTCGGGCCCCTCTTCATAGGAGCCAGCTCCCAATTTGGATTCAGGAGACAGACCTACTCTTTACTTTTAACCCTAGAACACTATCGCTATAAATAGTAACACAATCACTAATGCCGGGTGATTTTTACCCGATATAATAGAACCAATAAAAAGTAATCAAATATATCAAAATATGACAACACATGACAAATTAGAGTGGTCTTCTTTTACTTTCAACTGTGCCATGTCTAACAAAATGAAAAAAACCTCCTAAAACAAAATAATAATGACTCTGGAAAGCTGGTCTTTGGTCCACCCATTCCTGGGAAATTTGAGACTTCCCTGGTGAAGGCACAGGCTCCTCGACACGCAAACAGCTGCAGGAGAGAGAATTCATGTAAATGTATTTGCTCGGGTGTAAATCACCCGGCGATAGTGTTCTAGGGTTAAGATTAGGTTTAAAACTTTCCTATTTATAAAGTTAGGGCTGGATCCGGTGACCCTGAACGCTCGTTTAGTTAGGCTGCAAAAGACCTAGGCTGCTGGGAGCTTCCCATAATGCTTTGAGGCGTTTTTCTTCACATTTTTTTTAGTTTTTTGTTTGCATTTATATAGCTGTCTGCATTTAATCATTAGTTATTATCTTTGACTCTCTTCCACAGACTGTTTTTTCTCCTATCTCCCTCCCCTCACCCCCTACCATTCACAGCAAATGGCTCTGCTGCTGGTTTCTTCCTGTTAAACAGGAGTTTTTCCTTCCCACTGTCTCCAATGCTTCCACATAGGGGTTGTCTGATTGTTTTGGTCATCTCTCTATTATTGTAGGGTCTTGAGATGACGGTTGTTGTGATTTGGTGCTGTAGAAATAAACATGAATTGAACTGAATTTGATTGATAGACAATATCAGTCTGAAAGACACAACCAACTAACTGTGGAAATCACTGGCTTTCATTACCAGCAAGAAAACTCCTGCAAAATTCTTTTTGTGACGGTGATTTTTAAAATAAGCCATGAATTTTGGGATCAAATAATATAAAAAGCTTAAATCTTGGTATATTTAGCTGTCATCTCTTCTGTTGTTATGACCACATTTCACCTCACTGTCATATTAGTTTATCTGATTTGTTTTTTCTTGAGGTGGACTTCGATAAATCTTGGTCCTTTGTCTAAGCTTTACATTTCACATGTGCAAGTGCCATACATCTTCCTCACTCTACTGATTTCTGATGCCTGCTGAATACAAATGCTCTCATCTCTCTCTGTCTCGCACACACACACACCTGCAGGAGCAAACACGCCCATGCTGACATCTCCTACTGCTTCAGGCTCCTGATGTATCCACAGCCTTTTCTCATAAGGTGTCACCTCTCTCTTATCCATCTAGTCATTGTCTTTCTAATACAGATGAACCCCAAACTGTTAGATAGCACTGGTGTGGATAGAAAGAAGCAGGGGAATGGGCATTAATTAATTATACATGGATTCATTTTACATAATCTGCTGTCTGTATAGTTATGTAAATCTTTAAATTATCAAAGGAGACCTCTTGGATTTTCATTTCGGGTGGCATAGACAGTGAAATGTTCTCATTTTTGGGGTCCAGTTCATTGCAGTTCTTCCTACACTGTAATTAAAAGCGATTACACGGTCTGGCTCTTCACAATGTCACAAATTTTATTACCACCCTTGGAGCCTATCACGGTCTGTGCAGCATCTGTATTGGAAGGGATGGACCTAACCGATGCCTTTTCTGTTGTGGGTTCAATTTTAAAAATGTCCAGGCCATTAAATCAAACACGGGCTTTCACATAAATGTGAACTATCAGACCTGTTTCTGAAAAATTGTGACCTCCGGGGCACAGCCACATACACTTTAAAACAAGACAGAGTGCCCCCACTAATCTATAGACCCACAAATCACACGGTGCCACATTGTGCCACCTGAGAAATACACTTCCCTCCGATGCCTGGTACCTTTTATCTGTTAATGGAGCTGAGAGATGAGGCATCTAACTGAGATCTCCCACATGGTAGCACAAGCAATCATTTTGGAGCAGCTGCAGATGATGACAGCAGAAAGTGAACTGTTTAGCCCATTAAATGTGCCAGTTTTCTTCACAATCATTATATGATCAGAATATGATTTCTGTCTCCAAAGAGACAAAATAACATGTTGTCTGTTTTAAAATGTCAAATTCATTTTGGTGACTTAGCAGCTCATTGGGCCCTTTGCTGTGTTTCCAACTAACAAGTATGTTTACATCGTCTCATTTAACAAAGCATTATGTAAAAGATAAATTGATAACTTGCTAGGTAAGCTCATTAAAGTTTTATTCAAATAAAATTTAGGTGGTTAGGACCCAGCTACAACCTTTGGGGATGTAAAAACGAACCCAACATGAAAAAGTGCCAAAAACTGCAGTTCCTCCATTGGCCACATGAGGCTCTCTCCAAAAGCAGGTCAACCCCACAGACTCCCATGCTAAAATGCCCAACTTTAGCTTTGAAACTAGCATGTTTATACCCTGGTATACAAATGATTTGAGTAGAAAGTAGGCTAACAGGGCCATTCAAGAATTTTTTTTGAGTATTTTATTAGCCTATGTAGGACTAAGTAATTAAGTCTTTGTTTTGCATATTGATGCAACTTGCTAACCACGTTTGCTAGCATTAACTAAAAACTAATAATCCTCCTTTTCAAGTATGTCAAGTGTGTCTTTAAAAGAAATAAATAAATGAATAAAAAAATAATCCTGAGGACAAAAATGCCCAAAATACTCTTTCAAAATGTCAAAAGTTTTGGTCTCTATGTAGCTAAAAAGTGATGTTTGGGAACTAAAAATCCCATTTGTAATTTTCATAGCGATTTTGCTTTAAACATCATGGACTACAATGACATCATAGTATGCGTTCCCTCAAAAAACCCAACCTTGCTTTAACAAAAACAGGAAAGAACGACACTATCCACAATCCTACATTCAAGCAGCAATGATCGGTGGAGTTCGCTGTTACTGTGGAAATATTTAAACCTGAATATGACAAACTGCTAAGTAAGCAACAAATTTCAGAACCTATGAGAGCAGTGATTGCAATCAGGAATGGAGCACTGCATTGGTAACTAGACTATACATTAGTACACACACAACAAAATATATTCAAAACTGTAAATTTACTGCACCACAGCAATGAACAGGGAATTAAATTCAAGAAGGTTGGAAGTCTCTCATTGTGGAATCTGGGATTATGTAGTGCATTATAGGATAAGTAATTTCTTTACCATTAAAGCTAATTAACTACACAGTTTCCCTTTATTTTTCGCTGCCAATCAAATCTTTTTATGGCTTTGATTCACTTTGTAGCTGGTTGGCTCGGTTCAAGGTTTAAAAGTCTTTATGCAAGGACTTGGAAATAAAACACTTCTGGAAAGTAAAGTAGGAAAAAAAATGTTTACACTCCAGCATGAATTATACAAAGCAGCAAAAAAGATATTAAAGCCTGCTTTTGGTCAAGCTTCTTTGAATGAACTGAGTATTGCCATCTTGGAAAGGAGACGAAGGTTAACTCGTCGGAATACAGGAGAAAAATAAACAGCTTATAATAAATTTCACCTGAGTGTTAATTCTATCTAATCACCATCAAAGCAGGACATGAAATAAAACATTTACAGAGCAGCTTTTATTCATTTTTGCATTTCTTTGATGGACCTGCCAAAGACATGTCAGCTTCAGCCTCAACTGTCCTCCGTCTCCAAATAAGTGAAAAATTGTCATTCTAAATTGAGAAAGGTCCACATGTGGCGTCCGTGTGTTGAGCGTTTGCAGCCTGCGGTGTCAAAATTTAACAGGCAATCACATTTCTTCTTCACACCCGACTAACTGCGAGCTTTTGAAATGGTCAGAGGAGAGGCTGATAATTACACTCACTCTTCCTGGATCGGCTCGTAAGTGAGGGCGAACAGCTGGGGAGTCGAGATGTGAGGAAGGAAGAAGACAGAGCAGATGATGTGTTGTAGTCAGAGGATAGTTCTGATTTAGTGCAACAGTCTGATTTTCACAGGTTTGTAACACGGTGCTAAAAGAAAGTGGTGAAAAAAAAGAAAAAAGTAAACAGCAAAATTGCCATAACAGCTATGGTTGGACATGTTGCAAATAAATCAGTAATATTTAAAAGTAAAACTGAAAGTAAAGTGTCTGAAAGGGTCAGGTTAAAAAAGTTGCATCAATACTTTAGACAAGGTAGTGGTACATGATTATCTAAACCATTTAATACCAGGTTTGCTGTTTTAGTTCATATTTAGTGAGTTTAACACCGGGGTGAGGCATGGATGCGAGTTTTTATGGAAAAACAATGAATGACTGTGTTTTTAATGACTCAGACACTGACTGAATGAAACTGAATTATGCTAAAGTATAATGAAATCATTGGTGTATGAAAAGATCAGTCTCCTCTGAGGGTGTCTGGCCTAAGGCACCAAAGTGACCTGAAAACTGATTTGCTCACAGTTTGCAGTAAGTCCAGAAAATATGGTGAATGCTTTGAATTCTGAGTAGTTTTTTTTGTTTTTGTTTTTTAGTGATGACAGCATCCAACAGGATTATCGTGACTGCAGGGAGTCAGCACCTTGAAAACACAGAATATTAAAGTTTAGTGATGAACCCTGAAAACTAACACATATGGCATATTTTTAGACAAGGTTATTTATATATTTCTAGTTTGCAACATGAACTTTCTTGCTGACAGTTAGCTGAGAAAACTGGTACAATGCTCATGTCTGAGTGTTAATTACTGTTCGAACAATCATTAGCTTAGCGTCAAGAGTGGAAGCAGGAGTCACAGCCATCCTGGCTCTAGATACACATTTGATTTTAAACTTAACATTTGACACAAACTTCAATGTATGAACACAAAGCCAACAACACAAACTAAAGGTGAAAATTAGCTCAAGGATGGGAGATCATCATGTACAGGTAGAAATGGAGGCTGCAGTTACCTGATGAACATCAGGGTCTGGCTGCTGGGCTGGGGTCAGCATAGACTCAGCTTTAATATGACTCTGGGTCCTTGGCTAGCTTTGCACTAATGTCTATTCAGATGTTTGCAAAGTCAAAGTTGTGTTAGCAACATAATGCAGTTTGCGTTTCACCAAAGCGCTCTTATGCTTTCATGTAATGAAAATAAAAGTAATTTCTACATCTCCTTAGAATAATGTTAATAAAGTAAACTCCAATAAAGTAGGCTTTAGTATATTTAGGCTTGTTGCTACTTGCCATAAAATGAAAAAAAAAAATGACGTAATTAGCAACAGAGAGGAATTTGGACAATTACACATTTTGTAGTTTTTCCTCCAAAGACCCCTACAGTCGATTCCAACAATTCACACTTTAATCTCCTCTTGATTGTCTGATTTAAAATTTAGTGTAGTGCTGTACAGAGGCAAAACTACAAAAAGTAAATCATTGTTCAAGTATTTTTTTTAGCGAGCATATATGGCTTTGGTTAGATTCATTCTTGAACTCCCTGCACACGTGTGAGTATAATTTATTTGCCAAAAAGGGGGGGAAAAAGAGAACACACAATAAACACAAAAAAAGACCGGTGGTGTTATTTTTTCCAACTTCTCTTTCAATACTGCAATGATATCTGAAATGTCTGTGAATTCTTTAGGGCTCTATGTGTAGCACAAATGTGATGTAGTGATGCTATCGAATTCTTACTCTTTGAAAGTGGTTTTAAAGTATGTCTCCCAAATATTGAACAGAAAGTAAATAACTGAAATAAAGATATATGAGACGGTTAATAACACCATAATGAATGCAATTTGAGGACATGCATGTTAAACACTGACTGTCAGTCACACTTGCGTACCAACTGTAAAATTCCACGGTGATTCAGTATGCTTACATTGTGGGTCATATGTTGTCAGACCAATTAAACACCATTTGTCCTTTTCTCCATGGATAACACACAAACCATTTTCTTGGTCTGTTGCCCCCAATTTCTCCTACAAGGCTCTTCCATCACAGCTTGCTAATACCCATGCACTACTGCATTTAGGCAGAGCAGCGGGGGGGGGCGCGACTCATATCCCCGCCAGCTTCCCTTCTCCCGGGCAGGGTGATGATCTGTAAAGAGAGTCATTAAGACGTAATTTGTGACTGTGACGTGCACACACACACATTGCCTGAAGAATGCTATCCATCACCTGAAGCTCTATTCCACACTGTGGAAAAGGAATGATGTAGAGGCCTGCTGCTTCTCTCTCTGACCTTTGACCTCCATGATGTGTGCACCTGAACACAACCACACAAAAGTACACACTTCAAATTAAAACAGCGAATGGTCTCGTGCTGATAGGTAACATCCGATCCACAGAGGAGTTGGAGAACTCTGAGAACAGACAAAGGCTCTTACTCTTCTCTTGTGATACTTTACCCATAGTTGAAATGTTCTCTGGATTTTCGGGGCCTTGTTTTGTTTTGTTTTAAAGTAATTTTGCATTTTCTTGCAGCTGTTTTGAGTCTCTTTAAACAGGTTTTGTAGCATTTTGCTATCTTCTGTAGTCCATTTGTCACTTTTCTGTTTGTGCTATTTTGGTATCTCTGTAGTAATTTACTCCTTTAGGCTGTTTCTTTTGTTGTTGTTGTTATTTCTTTTGTATTTGATTTGTATGTTTTTATAGTTGTTTTGTGACCATTTGTATCTTTGTAGTTGTGGTATGCAGTGTTGGTCAAGTTACTTGAAAATAGTAATTAGTTACTAATTAATCCTCCAAGAAAGTAATCCTGTTACTGATTACTTATTTTCAAAAGCAATTATTTACTTTATTACTTAGTTACTTTTTAAAAACATGATACATGACCTGAATATGAAATAAAGGAATAGACCTTTAAGCCCAATTCTATTTTTTCTGCATAATCCATCATATAAAATTGAATCAAATGAAAAAGTCTCTTTTAAAACACTTGTTTTATTAGTTTGAATCTTTTAACTTTATGCACATTGCATTAAGCAAAATTAAATTATATGCAACAGTCTTTGACTGGAAGAAATTTGTTTCACATTTAAACCTATTTTCTGCATATTCCAGCATATAAAATAAAATAATGTTTTGTGTTTACACTCTTTCAAATACATGCAAGTAAAACACAGCAAAAAAGAAATAAAATCAAAGATTCGGCAGCACTGGGTCCTGTCACTTTTAAGTCTATTGTCACCTGTGTAGCAGGAGTGGGGCGGGTGGAGGTTTGCCCGGTGCCACAGCAGTCATGTCAGTGGGAGGATCTGGGGGTTTCTTTGTGAATTTCACATTCCCGTGGCAGCGTGCTCAGTGCTTGCTCAGATTTAAAGTTTAATTTTTCGCTGTAGAAGGAAGTTTTCTTCCCACGCAGAGTGTACAGCGGACACTAATGTTTTTGTCACTTTTTACAGAATCAAACTCAGTAATGTCAGTACGTCCACGCTTTAAACGCTGCATGGTCATACTCTCTCCCCCACTGTTGATCTGCACCAACAGTCATTGATCTGCACACGTCTGTTGCTGCCACGGACGTCGCACACTCGTACGTCATTGTCATGAGACACTCTCACAAACAAAATCACGACGGTTTAGTAACGCTGTAACACAGCGTGCTTACGGGAAAGTAACAGTAATCTAATTACTTTTTTTGCAATATTAATCCCTTACTTTACGATGAAATAAAGTAATCGGATTACAGTAACGGATTACTGTAACGTGTTACTGCCCACCTCTGGTGGTATGTGCTTGTAGTTCTTTTGTATACTTTGATTTTAGTTTTGTAGTCATTTTGTACCTCTTTGTTGTAATTTGTTTGTTTTGTAATTTGTAGGTTTTTGTTGTTGTTTTATTACCTTTCCCCCCTTTTTAGACACTTTCAGTTGTTTTTTTTTTCTTTTGCATAATTTCAAGTTTCATTTCGTATCAATTTGCAGTTGTTTGCAGTTGTCCTCTTGAAGTCATTTTGTGTGTTTGTGTTTTCCATTTGCTTTTTTGTAGTTGTTTGAGCCTTTGTAGTTTTCTATAATCCCATCTTCTGCTACTTTTACATGTTTTTGTAATTTTCTGATCTTTTGCCTCTTTGTAACCAAATAATTAGATCAGAATGGTTATTTGTTTTGTTTCATTTTGTAGTAACTTTGTATATTTATGATAATTGAGTTAGTTATTTTGTTGTTTTGGTTTCCATTGTGCATGCCCTTTGTAGTGTTTTGTGCTCTTTGATTGTTTTTAGTCAATGTGAATGCCTTTGTAATTTCTATAATTTTGTTTCTTTGATCTTTCCAGTAATTTTGCTTGTTCCTTTAGTTTTTCTGATCATTATGCTTATTTAAAAATTGATTTCCAACCTTTTGTAGTTGTTTTGTTCTTTTTGTAGTAACTGTCTTTGTAATTTTGTCCGTCACTTGGTTTGTTCTTGAAGTTGTTTTCTTTATAGTCACTTTGTCTGTTTGTGGTTGTTTTGTGGTTGCTTTGTGGTCATTCTGCATATATTTGCAGTCAGTGTTTGTAGTGGTTTGACTCATTTTCTAATGTGAAGTGTGAACAATAACATTTACCAGAGGCACAGGGTTCAGAGGCCCAATTACAGGTTTGAAGCCCAGAAGACCTCGTTCCTGATGCAAACGTCCTTGAGATTTCCACTAATGCTTCCTTTTTTGGCCTGCTGCTGTTTCTGACCTCCATCATGAAAGTCACACATACTTAATATATTCAAAAATGCTGGTACCTAATTACACTTTATGCATAATGAGGAGGGTGGGTGCGATGAAAGGCCAGAGTCGGAACCATTTCAGGAAAAATAATTCATGCTGTCTGCTTGTTGACTCATTCTGTTCTACCACAATAACTCCAGCCCCCACCCCAGTGATGGCTAATTGTTCAAGATGTGCTATCAATGGGGCAGGAGAGAGGTCTGGGTGTTACCAGGCGGTGGCCTCTCTTCTGCTCATCTTTGATGAAGGGTTCTTTTGTTGGAAATGTAATTCCTTCGCCCGCATGGTTGTTTTCATTGTATTCAAGAGCTTCCCTTAACGACGCCCAACGTTGCAGCTTGCCAACCTCTTCCACTACGTTCCTATGGTAACAAGTAAGAGTGAGTGCGTCTGGGAGATGACTGATTGTGTTTGTGTGTGTTCATTACGGTGGTGTGGCTTATTTTTACATAATGAATCAATTATTGAGGCTGTGCAGCAAGCTCGTCTGAATAATTGCAAACCAAAAAAAAAGAAAAAAAACCTTCTACACAAAACATGTAATACGTACTTCCTTGGAAAAGGTGCAACACTGTGTTGTAACACTGTATGTGTGTGGACGGGAGATGATGTATAATGGGACATCCAACTGATATCATTCGCCTGCCAATCTGCACCCTGCTCGCCAAACCCAGCCTCCATAATTGCTTTATTGAGGCGAGTCATGGCAGCTACAGTGTCTCTATTTACACACAGCCCACAGTATAGAGGAAAGTGCTCTACCGCCCCCTGCTGCCCAATGCAGGCCTTGCATTCCAGCAAAACGAGGGTTCATGGACACCAAGTAATAAAAGCCTAAAGACAAAGAAACGCAGAGCAGATGTCACTGTAGTAAATTCTCAAATACAAATAATGCTTAAAAATGCTAATAAAAAAATACTCAACAAATGTGTTTAAACTTAATAATCATCAAGAAAATCCAGACAGATAAAGCAGTTTTTTTAAATTTAATTTCACATAATATCTGACTAAATGATTTGGTCATGTGAGACAGGCTGACATCTGTCGATGTTTGTCTATGTTTTGTCTTTAATTAAGATGTGAAGGGGGGTAACTAAGACTTATCCCCACTGCTATGAGAAGAGAGTCTGGATTGCTGTTTAAAGGCCTAATTATTAACCCATCCATAAACAAAGAGGAAGCTTCACCATAGAAACAGAGAGAAAAAGCAAAAACACATGATGAAAATGAGATATGTAATCAGTACTGTATAATTTATTTCTATGGTTCTAATCATTAGCTGCTCAAATGAAAACTCACAGTGTCAGTATCAAACAACAATCATTGCATCTGTAACAATAACAAGATAAATATAGACTTCAGTGTTGGAGAGGGTTTGTGAAGAGAAAACTACTCCCCCTTGTGGTCAGTGATTAAAGTACATCCGTTCATGATTCCTACTAGATTGCCTGAAATTTACAAGAGTGTCTTTGAATTTAATTATCCCTTCTTTTATTTTCTTATTGAACAGCAGACTAGGGACTGAGGGGCTGATGGCTTTAATGCAGGAGTCCTCGAATATGTAAAGAACATCTTCAAACTGGAAACAGAAAGCACCACAGATCTGATTTAGTAGGTATTTATCCGGCAGCCCCACCTCATGGTAAAATATCTTATGAACTCTTAAGATTAATTGCCAAGACTCAAACAAAGTTTTCAGTTTCTGGATGGCTTTCTGGACTCCTGAGGTCACCTTGGAGCGTTGCTGCTCAGTCAACGATATTTGCATGAGGTCAGTTTCTACAACATACCTGACAGATAAGTCAGTGCCCGCAAAGCATCTGTCCAACTCCTTCTTGTGAAATGTTTTGATGTATCTGAATATGTAAGAGTCAACCCAGATATCATCCTGACCTTCCGGACCGACTGCGCACGCCATTGCGGGACCTTCAGTATATCTCTCCAAGGTTTTTGAGATACCTTTAAGTTCAGTCTGGAGGAGCTTACTTCTGTCTGCTGAGCTGCTCGGATTCTTCAAACAGCTCATGCTGCTCTGGTGAGACCCCAGATCACCCTCTCTTCTAATCTCTGTGGCTGAAATCTTGCCTGCTCTGGGATGTTTTTGTGAGGCACCGTCATTATAAGGCTCTGTTGTTGATATTGCATCTGGTTGAGGAAGGCCCGATAAGGCAGATGCTTTGATTTCCTTCTCGACCACTTGTATGTGGTTGGCCTTTCTTTGTTCTGTTGGCTGAACTTCCAGTTTGTCCTTTCCATTGATGCTTGCTTTCAAAATCCTCCCTCGAGCCAAACTCTCAGAGGAAACTTTTTGCCTCAAGGAGGCGTTTTGAGTCTTTGAGAGCAGTCTTTGGATTTCACTTGCCTCACCTGGGCTCTGCAGCAATGTTGATAAGCTGCTTGCGGGTTCCCTCTTAGAGCTGCTGTGGCTTACAGAGTCGACATACTTGTGATGAGATATTAACCTCGTATTATGACTGCTTTCTCTTGGGTTAATACCAGCGGTTTGGACTGTGACTGCAGATTGAAGCTCATCGGCTCTGCGAATGAGGTCCCCTCTCAGGGCTTGGACAGCTGCAAAAGGCCCCTCAATGAAGGCTTTCCTCTGCTGGGGCACAGGACGAAAACGCAGCGATCTGTGAGCTGACCGCAGGCTCTCAATCACCAAGTCCCGATTGCCACCGAATATGGAAAGATCAACCGTAGCACTTGGGACGTAGAAAAACACCTGCACCACAGGAACATGCTTGAATTAGCAACTTTTATTTTGCGATCAAAAGCTTGTCAAAAGCAAGCGACTTAAGTTGGCATGGTGTTTTAAAATCACACCGATACCTACATCTGTGCTGAAGGGAAACACAGTGAGGACGAAGTCTTCAGGAAACTGGCTGTCTGTCATGATATGCTGCTTCTTTTCCACCACCCTCGCTGCATCTGCCAAAAGTTAGCACAGTTTTGCTGTGGTCTCTACCCAGGTCATTGTTATAATGATGCCCCATGAACCCAAAGCTAGCACACTTTTTTTTGTCATGCAGAGTGCACAGAGCTCGATTCGACTCATTAATTACCAGTCTAATGTTAGCTTTTATATAACAGTACATCACTTTGATAATATCAGATTAATCCATTCATCAGTTAGGCACACATCCAAGCTGCAGATCATACAAAAATCAAATGTTTCATTCATACATTACCCTTTCCACTCAGCATAATGTAAAAGTGGTTCTCAGGGGAAACTGAAATTGGTTCCCATGGGTACCAATTATAATGAAAAATAGCAGATATGTTTGACAATGACGAAACAGTTTGTGTAAGCCCTTTAGGTATTTTCAATTCCACATGGATACGGTGGCCTTAGTTTGTCTCTTTCATTTTTTTATTACATTCACAGAGCTCCAGAAATAAGCCTCCTATTTTAAAAGAACAGAAAAATATTAAAACTCATAAAGCAGACTGTATTTTCTGACTAAGGTAACTGGAACTCTGCACCAATCAGGGAGAGCTATTTTAATTTCAAATAATCCCGTTGTACAGTAAACAATACACCCGGTTTTAGAGTTAAACAACACCCTGTATGTTATGCAGCATTGATAATGTGTCTGAACTGAAATAAACTTCATATTTTTGATAGAAGACAGTACATACAGATCCAACTTTACGTTGTTTTTAGGCCTTTATTGTAATAAAATATCTGTAAGCATGAGTGTTGTCACAACACTATGAAGTTTTAAGGTGTTGTTTGCTACATTAGTTTTTATTTTAGAACTGTGAACACAAAAATCATAAATTGAAGTAAACTGGGACTGCTTTTCTTTCTTTTTTTTTTTGGTAGAGTTGGGCCGAATCCAAAGTGCTTTAGAGACAGGCACATTTACATGCGGTGACTTATTGTGAAAAGTAAAAATCACAGTGAGCGGTCATTAAAATGTGTTCATTGTTTACAAACTGATGATGAGTCATCTCATAAATCATCATACAGCCTTGATAGGCTGAAAGTGTCGGCGACTGGCCCTGGGTTTACTTGGAATCGGACTGAAAACAAAATTTGAAGTATTGTAGTAACATTTAGCTTAAATTAGCGAAGAGTGGACAACTTTAAAGAGCAGCTTTTTTGGACAACTTTATTTAACTGACTGAGCGCTTGAAGAACTGCTCATAAGTAGATTAGCTTTTATGTGGTTGGAAGGGGACACCCTCAAAAACTGCTTGTTGTCATTAACGTATTTATTTAAGCACGCACAGCTTTACACACTATCAGTAGCAACATGTTAGCCTATAGCCTGCCTTTAGCCACCACCTACT
Source organism: Oreochromis niloticus (assembly GCF_001858045.2). Classification (NCBI taxonomy): domain Eukaryota; kingdom Metazoa; phylum Chordata; class Actinopteri; order Cichliformes; family Cichlidae; genus Oreochromis; species Oreochromis niloticus. Next base: position 6,669,928 of record NC_031986.2, read on the forward strand.
AATTTACCTTTTGCCTTTACAAACGTGACAAACGCAACTCCGTCCATGTTGGTGGGATATTTGACCTTTTCGACGTCTCCTCCGTCACTCTTCCGGGTACTTTGGAAGTGAATGGTCAGCTTATCAGTTATCCTGCCGGGGGGCAACACATTGGGAACACCGGAGACAACCACCGTCCTGCCGTTCTCCCAGGTGTCGGTCTCCATTACCCTTTTGTTACGCTACATTAGCACTGAAGCGTCGACATAACGGTTACTCCCGCGTTTTTCGGCCACACTAAACACGCCTGTCATTAATATGTAACCACTAAACCAGTTTTCTGTTAAGTTTCACTTTCACTCCTCGTTAATTCCCTACCGCTTTCACAATGCAGTAACGAGCTTTATCCACTAGGTGTCTCTGTTTCACTACATCCCAGGCTGAGAGGAGCGTTCGTTCAAAATGGCTCATTTATGCAGCTGGAAATGAGGTTGCCGAGCAGAGCAAACATCTCTGCAGTGCCCAAAAGGCACAGATACAAACCTCATGGAAACATCTTCCACAGAGTTGCCTCATCTGTTGCTCTTCTCTCCCATACCGAAGCGACATCTTGCTCCAAGGAAACATTTCAATTAGACCTTGAAATTGCTGACTGCAGCTAACTGCTCATATTTTAGCTTGGTGGAAAAAGTCAACACTTGTGGTGCAAACATTTATTAGAATCTAATTTTTAAAAAATGAAAGAAAAGAAGAAAAGCCACGCAATACACAGAACACCTCTCATGAGTCACACAAACAGAAATCCAAACAAATTAAGCCAAGTAGTGACAAACTCGATTGTATTATTCTTGTGCATATAAACATTTTAATATATAAAACAAAGTGGCCTGGTCGAGTGCAAACAAACAGGTATTAAGGGTTAATAAAAGAGAAATCCAGGCTCTGTCCGATACCAGTCAAATCTCCACCTCTGATCATCACTTCAGTGCAAATGCAACATTCACGGTGTTTAATGGTGACTTTAAATAATTCAGGTAGTTTATCTGTGATTCAGTGTTTCTTCTTGTACAAATGCTGCTACGTGCCGTTCTAGAACCTTTAAACACCCAACGTGACACATTCAGTTCAATTTAAAAATAATTATATCATCTAATTTTCAAAAAGTGGCAAGAAAAAAAATAATAATTTGGTACTGAAACAGCCGCAGTAGACACACTAATGTGATAGCTGGCAAACAGACCCCAAAAGTCTCCAAACACTTTGACTTTAGAACAGCAAACTGGAGTTTTAGAATAGAAGTGGGGCGCTGAGCGGAGCTCTGCAGCTACGGACAAATTTTACAAACCGGTGCTCGGTTTCCACCCTGCACAGACCTGTTGGCCGAAAAAAAAAGGAAAAAAGTTAAAAGAAACTAAAACAAAATAAAAATGAACATTCATTCTTCAGACATTTGATGTTTCGATTTGGACAGCGTCTGGGAGACAGTCCAGACTGAGGCAGCAGAGGCAGGTGGTTGGATGTGCGTTCCATGTGTGCCGCTCCGAGATCTTAGCAGCTATGAGCCAGTCCTGTCTGAGTCGCACAGCTCCCCTTTGTGTCCGCTGCTGGTTCTGAGTTTAAAGGCGGCCCAGGGGCCTGCGGGGCGGAACACGGCGCTTGGGGTGGTGTGTCTGGAGGGGAGCATGGCAAAGATAGGGCGCGACGAGGCCAGGTCTCTGCCGGGAGCGCCTCGGGTCGAGTTGCACAACCGTGGCTGCTGGTCCGACAGCCGGCGGATCGATTCGCCCCCTTTGTACATCTCTGCCAGGAGGTGGTGGGAGTCTGTACAGCTGATCCCCTCCGGAGGATGTGTCACGTCCAGGATCTGACTGCTCACTGCAGACGCACACAGACAGACAGCGCTGTGAGCAGTGGAGCCAGTAAATAAAACAACTGTCATGGGTGAGCAGAGGGGGGGAAACAAACAAAAAAAACGACAACAACATCAGACCTTCACCATCGGGAGGCTTCAAATAAAATGCTGCTGTCAGCTTTAAAGCTTTGAGTTGGAAGGACAGTCAGATCTATGTGTCTGGTTATAATTTACTGGATTTTTTTTAACACTTTCTTTAAAAGGAAAAGGCCCATCTCTCAGTCTTAATTCCTCTGTAAAAGAAGCTGCGTATGAGCCCCAGTCCTTGTTGATTGCCCCTAGTGGGATTGTTGACTAAAGCGCCTGAATAATGAAGGGGGGGAGAAAAAAAAATTCTCAGCACCTGCAAAAAATACAGCGCGATATTTGAAATAATCAGCACATTTGTGTCAGTGTTAATACTGCCGGGACTGCAGGTTCCACTGCCAGGTGTGATTTCTGCCCCGTCTGGAAATTATTTCTGCTTACATTCACAAACAGACGCTTTCTCCACAGATACGGAGCACAGCAAGCAGATTTTGACAGAATAAAAAAGGTGATGTTACTCCACTTAATCTGGCAAAGAGACTACACAGCAGCTGGATTTATCTGGTGATGAATCTCAGCACGGGTTTCTGATAAACACCTAAAGGCTGACATTCCAGCCAGCGTGCGTGTTTTTACAAACTGCTGGCCTGAATTTCTTTGCTAAAGCAAAAAGAAGAAAAAAAAGAAAAACACTACATAATATTCTGGACTAGGATTTGGAGCTTCTTCTGTGTTGAAGAGGTCAAATCTCGGTCAGAGCCTGCTGCTAACTCGAGGTTCACTAAGCTTAAGCCTCCCTCTGGTCTTCCTATTACCTGCTTCACCTACACTGAGATCTGAAGAGACTGATTTTCTGCCGGCCTTCCTCCCATGACCGCCACGCCAAACCCCCAGAGGAACCTGAGGAGACGGAAGATGCCAGTAAGGTAGGTGTGCTTGTGGGCGGCAGGACAAGGAAATAGCAGTCAAAAGCAGAAAACCAGTACTACCTGATGTTTGGCCATCATGTGTGCAGTGTGGATCAACGGAGGTCTGATGGAGGGTTTGTACTGCAAAGGCTGGCCCAGTAAAGAGTAGTGCGCTTCACCTGGTAATGAGAGTCAAAACAACCTTTTCAAATATCAGTCTGTGGTCATTTAAATCACTTTAGAACCTAACTGCAGCTACATAGACAGTAGCTAACTAAAGTACTCGACAATCAATGATTAAAATATAAACGCCAAGTATAGCTGCCAGTTTAAACAAATGATATGACATTTATTAATTCCTGTGTGCTAGAACCCATTTAAAAACAAGCACGCTTTAACATTGTTCATGGCAAGCAGGAAGTTGGGAAGTTAGCTCCTGCTTAAACTACTTTGCAGCATGCTTTTCAAGCAATTTAGTGCAATTTGTCCCTTAATGTTAAATCTTAGGTTAGACATCTTTTACAAGCACAGCTGAAGTTACTGTCGTATTTAAAGTTGCTGCATAGACCCTCAAGTGTTCTCCAATGCACTGACTCCTTCATTTAGCATCAGGAAATGATGCCCCTCAGCAGGGTTAGTTTAAAACACATGATCATGCTCTTCACTCCAATCTTAAAACCTCAGGAACATCAGTACATAAGCAAAGGCTTGTGAATATGGAAGGTTTTATTCATCCAGATAAGAGATGCTTCAACTGTACATTTTTTGATGTTGAATGTATTCATGCGCCATTGCACTGCACAGTCACTGAGTTTTGAGGATGCCATGTTTGTAAGCATGTACTGCAATACTACTGCGCGTCTCTGACCTTGTCCACTGTGGCAGAAGGCTGTAGGGAGCTGCGGGTGGTGGGCCATGACAGGGATGGGTGAGATGCCTGATGGGAGGCCCTTGACGCTGGGCGGCTGGCCTGGCGAGGGAGTGAGTGCCGGAGACGAGGGCAGGCTGCTCTACATACAACACACCGATGATGCAGAGAGGGGAAACCGGGAGGAAACACAAACACTTTCATTCAAAAAAAGAAAAAAAAAGAAAAAAAGCAACTCTGGCCATTTCTTCCTTTCACAAAGTCATTCTGTGGTTCAAGTCATTGCTTTAATGTACCATTCTATCCACATTAGTCCCACTAATGTACCATTACACCCTAATGCCGAGGACTATTTTCTCCTCATTTTCAGGTTTCGGCAGCACTCACTTCATTTGCAGAGCCTATTTACTACGACATTTAACCTGCCTGGAACAGCAGGCAAGCTGAGTCTGGCTCAAGGCGACAATTCTCACGCAACTGTCAGACTCGCACAAACAAACTAAATTGCCTTTCAAATTGCTTTCTTGTGACCGTCTTAACTTTCTGACACGTAAAGTATGGTCCTATGTAGAAAACATCAGCTGAACAAATTTACAACTGAATTCAAAATTATTTGGAAGTTGCTCCCGTCAAATGAAAACCTCTGGGTCGCCGAGCTAATTAAATGGTTTCAAAGGAGAAACTACGGTCTGAAAGGCACCGCTGTTCTTCTGTGATTGCCTGATCGATGCGCCTGGGCAGCGTTTGTACCTGGGTGTTGTCCGGAGGCGGAGGGAGCTCGGCGGGCCTGCGGTTGCGTTGGTGCTCGGGCCCAAGTGTTTGTGGCTGAGTGGTTTCCTCTGGCAGGGGGAGGGGCCCGGGGCTGCTGGCAGGGGGCTGCTGTCATTTGCAGCATCACCATGCCGCTGCTGGGGGCCGGGGGTAACAACCCTGCACGCAGACAGAAATGGAAAGGTTGAAGCAGTGTTTGTGTCGACAAGAGGCAAATCAGGTCAGCAAAAAAAAAAAAAAAAAATCCACTTATTTAATTCATCACATCAGCTCATCATTTATGCACCAAAGTAAATGTGTTTTTGCCCCAAAGCTGCGTTTCAGCACTTTTGTTCAGCTACACACCTCATCAGGGAAAACACTGCTCCTACACCGTTAGCCTCTCAGCAATTACGTCTTAAGTGCCTCGACTATAAGGGCACATTGGAATTGGCAATCAGAGAGTCCATTCCCTATTCCTGCTAAATCCTCTGCAATGATCCAGGAAATCCAATTATCTAATTATTTTGTGGCACATGAACATGACTTTTAAAACAAAACTAAAAAATTTATAAAATAAATCAGCGCCCCGAACATACATTATACCGCCATCTAATTAACTTCTGTTTACATGAAGCTCATATAAGGCGCAAATCATACACAAACTTTGCAAAGCTGATGCTGGTGTCCATTTAGGAAATAAAACCTCGTAACACTAGCAAGGACGATGGATATTTGGACTTAATTTGTAGATTATTTCTGGCCCCGGCCTAGCCAATTAAAAGTGTTTACTGGTCACGCTGTAGGTAAGGCCGTTGTGAGACCTTCATCTGACCTCATTACTGGAAGAGCTAGAAATGATGGCTCCCCCTCCACTGTGCTCCCATAATAATCAGACATGAATAATAAAGGTCATTAGTAAGGAGACTGCCCCACCTGGGCCTCTGGACAACAATTCATGTCCAAAGAGACGGAAAACAGACATGAAAAGATGCGTTATTGTAGCTTTGTAAGGCACGAGTCCACTTTATCTTTATTTATCTTTTAATGCCACTAAGGTAAGCTGGGAGACAAATTCCTAGGGTTTTTAGAAGTAGAATGGGAGGCAGAGTCTTCAGCTTTCAAGCCGCTCTTCTGTGGAACCAGTATGGATTCAGGAGACAGAAACCCTCTCTGCTTATAAGATCAGGCTTAAAAGATTCTTTTTTCCCAAAGCATAGTTAGGTTTGGATGGGGTGACCCTGAATCCTCCCTTAGGTACGCCGCAATAGGTCTAGGCTGCTGGGGGCGTGACGACCAGGGTTCACAGCAACTTTAAGTGACACTGGGTCAAATAGGTGGATTCTGAGTAAAGTTTTCTTCAAATGCAGCTACCACAGAGAGAGCCATATCACTGGTGGTAAATACATTAGAGGGTTACCGAGGCAACCGGAATCTGGAATGTCCACTAGCAACCAGCTATCATCTACAAAGCGATGCATGATCAGCGAATCGCTGTGTAAACACCCCTGAACCATGAAGATAACCGTAGTTGATTAGCACAGTTGCAGCTAAAGCACTCGACAAACACTTTAGGACCGGCTTTCATCCTCACTTCATTTCAAATGCATAAAAGGTGGAACATTTAGTAAATACTACAATCTTCTTCTGTACTGAATCGCACAATGAAACAAACAGTCCCGCTTCAAGACCGTAAAAAAATACATTGGGAAATACATTTTTACAACGTAAACAACGTACCTCAGTAGAAAAATATGGCAAATTTAAAAAAATAAATAAATAAAAATAACGATCAATATTTATGTTTTGTTTATTAAAAAAAATAGACCCTTGTGAGCGCTGGTATAAAATCGGATAAATATCGACCACATTTTCTTATCAGACGGGCTACGCTGTCTACCATCATCAGTTTATACAGACACATCTGTGTGTTTGATTGAATGGGAAATACTTTGAAAGTTAAATGACAAAAGTTCTATAGGTTTGAGAAGCGGGTTATGAAGCAAAATATTAAAGAGTAATATTATCAAAGCCTGACTATGAAAAAATAAAGAGTTATCATTTAAGAGTAGGACCAACTGGGAAATAAGACATATTTGTGCTTATGTCAGAGACCCTCTATAACCACTGGAGCACCGCAATGGCAATACCAACAACTTCTTCTGATGAGTCGTGACATCAGTCATTTCTTACTTTATTGTTTTCTTTTTTTTTTGTCTCAATGCAGTCGTTGATGTCAGCTTAACATTTGCAGTGGTTGACCTAATCACTGTTTAATCTTCATCCAGCTCTGGAGGAAGAGGGACATGAGCAAATCACTTTTACTTATTCAAACTCCAGGGACCTCCCATCACAGGGCCTCGCGCTTTTTCATTTCAAAAATCCAGAGTGTAAATCTAATCATGCATCTGCCGCACATACAAAGGTAAAGTAAACTCAGGGAAGATTATTTCATTATGAAGCGCAGGCTGTGGCTACAGAGGAACCCGGTCTGCGGTTATTGACACTGAAAGATGAGCAAAATAAAGAATGTCAGAGCGCTGGCAGTGATGGGGAATCTCCAGGGCAGCTAATGTCAGAAAAAAGCGAATATTCTCACTTTACTGCGTGATCCTACTGTAGATCACCGTGTGTTTCTATCTGGACCTGTGAACAGGCTGCATGCCAGCCTCAGAGGGGAGCGTACCTGCGTACTGCTGGCCCGGGTGCTGCTGGGAGACGCAGGGGGACGAGGTCTGAGGAAACTGGAGCTGCTCCATCATCGGTGTGGGCAGGAAACTCACTGTTGAACTGAGGATGAAAACACACACGGGGATGTTCAAAATCATAGATTTCTGGAGGCTAAAACTATTTTAAAATGAGAGCGGATTTTGGCGAGTGAGTGAAATTTGAAATGTTTATCATCTAATGACCACACTTAAAATAATTCAAGCTCCAAGTATGAGTGAATAAACCAGAAGGTGCCACTGGATCAAGTCTGTAAGTGTTTTAATTTATCAAATCATCAATGAACGGCTACTGGAAGTCCACTACGCTGCTGACACCCAGGACTTGAGTTTAGAGAAAGTTTAAAAACCACCTCTAAGCCTCCACAGACGTACACCTTCAGGAGATCTGAGGTGGGGGTATTAAAAAAAAGAAGAAAAAAAAAAGAAGAAACTGGAAAGTAGGCGCTCTGCTCTGTAAGCAACCTGCCTGCAGGGACTCGTCTCCAGCTGGTGAAAAAGCGGGCTGCAGGTGGACGGTCGGTCCTCGTGGGAGCAGACTGAGCCGTTCCAACACTGCCACATAAATCATTCCCGCACTGACTGCCCTACTAAAGCAGCCTCATTTTACAGCTGGGACGATGAGAAAGTGACCTCTCCTCACACGCGTGCATCTCTGCATTGTTCTTCTGCGGGTGACGACTGCGTACATGGCCGCGCTTGCCTCTGCTGTTTGTTACGTATGCGCAGTCCCAGTGGTGCTCCTCTCGCCAGTATCCAGATTGATTGGGCCCACGGAGGTAGAAACTAATTACATGTTTTGCTTTCTGTGAGCTAGTTCTATCAATCAGCTATAATGAGAGGCTCCACACTACTCCGCAGCAGCCGAGTAATGACAAGAAAATGGCAAAACCTAACTTCTTTTTTTTTCCTTTCCCTCCACAGTGAACAAAGATGACCTTGGCTCAGAGGCGCTTTGGGGATTCACTCATCAACCCCGTTTGGTCTAGAAATAAGAGGCACCTTCAAGCACCTGCAAATCATTTTCTGGGACAAAGAACATCTACAGTCGGGCTAATTTCTTCCATCTAAATCTGATTAACAACTTCGATTTAAAACGAGTCATTAGGACGGGATGAACATAAATCAGAGGCACTTTGTTATCAGTGTAAACATTTAGGTAATAATTACAACTTCACCTTGATACTAATAATTTATCAGTGTAAACTTTGTGGCTTTGAAGCAGTTACACACAGACCCACATATCTGATATATCTATATATGTGTGTAGAGTATTGGTGTTCATACAAATAGTGGACTTGGAAAGTTTATTTTCAGTGCAGTTAAACAAGTCATTTCAAATCAGCACTGTGACGTTTGTCCGCCTGGGAGCAGTAGTGAGTTGATGTTCTGTTAGTATGCATGAATCCTCCCTTTACCCCAAAAATCTAACAATACATGACCGCAGGATTTTATTTATTTATTTCATATGAGGGATCGCAGCATCGGATGCCCAACGGGTAAGCCATTCAAAATGAGAATGTGACTAACAGCTGCTCTCCTGCTGAGCTGTATCTGATTCGAGAAACGCCTAGCACACGAGCTTAAAAAGGAAACCAAGATGGTGACTTTCACATTTTCTCCTTTAATATAAAAAGCTAAATGTATTTACTGCGAAACGGATGATCGCCCATAATTTGGATAAAAGAATTTCAACCTCAGCCTTTTCCCAAGGAGGGGTGGGAGGACAAATCACACGCTGTGTGTTTTGGCAAAACTGTGTCTTCACAAATTCATTAAACAGAAAAAATTGGGAGAATTTGTCATAGAAAAAAAGCCCCCCGAGTAATTAGTGTCCAGGGACTCAATACCAGCATCAAATATCCTTTTTTTGATGGGCACATAAGAAAAACCAGTAGTGAACGAGCTAAAGTAGAAATCTGGGAATCATTATGGATTCTTTTTAGATCCATAATGAACAGACAAGCAAATGAAAAGGTTTAATACGGGGTCCTGTATGGACACAAAAGACTATTTCAGTCTACCTCCTAGCTGCTCCTAACTGATCACATCCTTTCAACCATCTGAGAAATTCTGGGCCGACACGACACATATGTTTAAGATGATAACTATTATTATCAATATTATGGCCGCATTCTTAGTTTTACACAATGAGGAAAAAAAAGAAAGTTCATTGTGTTTGAAACAATAGCGTGCAGGATGTCACAGATGTAGATCCGTACCTCATGGTGGTGTGCTGGTTAGGAGGCAGCAGGCTGTAGCAGGGCTGCATGCCAGCGACAGCCACTGCCCCCTGTCCCGGCTGGCAGGACACAAACACTGGCTGCTGGTACGTCTGCTGTGGAACAGAAACCTGCTACAGGGGGAAAAGAAAGAAAAATAAGCAAGTGTCAACAATTCAAAAAATAAACTCAACTTTTTCAATGGCTGCACTGTTTTTACATTCTTTAGCAGAAATTTTAAAACTCAGAGCCATATTTTCATATTTCCTTATGTCAAATAAAGACCAACAAAAGGCCTCGAGCGAGGCACGTTTCATTCATAACAGCGCTCTTATTAATCTAGCTGAGGGAGCTCACAGAGGCGTCCCATCATCAAAGTACCTGATAAGACTGCATTGGAGGGTACTGGACCATCATGCCTTGCATCTGGTTGCCCATATTGCTTTGCTGGTTGCCAGTGAGAGCGAGGTTGGGTGTTGGCTGCACGCCCACTACTGTCTGGTAGCTGGACGCTGGGTTTGGCATCACGGCTTGGTGCACTGAGGCAAAATGAGAAAAGGCACAACGCTGTGACCGAATGAAAAGAGACCCCTGATGGATACGCTGCGATAACAAACCGCCAAAAGTGCAATTAAGGATTCGTGATTTCGGTGTAGCGCGGCGGGAGAGGACACTCAGGAAAAAAGCCAAGGCTATCACGATTTCACAAGACAACTGTTCAACATTTTATTGATTTTCAAAGGGTATTTGTTTCTTAAAACAATCCCAACAATGAGCACAGAACCTCCATCAAGCTGAGAACAATAGAAGAGTGTGAGGGGAGTTGAGCTGTTAAAGCTAAAGCAGGTCTGGAATAAATGAGAAAGTCAATATATCTGATTTAGCCTGCAGTGGCCTAAACCTGCAACTGGAGTAGACGAGACACTCCTCTGATGAAGGTAAAATACAAAAACATTGTCACTTTAATGAGATTTCTTCTTCCTACGATACCTTTTTGTTTTTTAAATTTAGAGAGGGCCAAATACAAGGACACACACGAGATGACACAAAGTCACGCAGGCAGGTCCGACCATTCTCCAAACGCCCTAAAATGGCGATGCCTGCACCTAACCCCAGGCTGTGTGTGTGTGAGGGTGTGTGTGAGGGTGGGGGGGGAACTCAGACACTTAAATGTCAAGGTGACAAAAAGACATTTGAAAATACCGTCCCTTGTGACACACATGCACGGTAATCCGAGTGACTAAGGAGACGATGTCCTTTTGTGAAGGTGTCTTTACAGTCTGCCGCCCTGGGAGAAAAGTACGACGAGACAATGAGAGCGCTCGGCGAGGAACGGAGCAGGGAGGACTATTTTTATCCTCCCTCGCCTCCCACCTTCACTTACAAACCAAGCATGAAATGACCGTAATATCAAAAGCACCCGATTTTTATTCCACTCCAGCAGGGAGCGACGAGGGGACGGTTCTGACTTCTTTCCTTCCATCAGACACAGATAATGACCGACTGTCCTGATTGTTGTGCAAGCGTGGCTGACCATCCTGACGGACTTGTTCGGCTTTCGGGATTAAAGCCATGAGGGAGGAGAAGTTTCTACTTTGTATACACACACTCCTCGTTCTTCTTTGAGGACTGGATTTGCAGATTTCGCTTTAAACCTGTCCTCTGCTGAGGTGCTCGCACAGTCTAACGGCGACGACGTGAGAGGGCTGGAAAAGAGACCGGTTCACTGTGAGATTCATAGAGGCCTCTCAGACAGCGTCCCGGCCCCGCATCCCGTCTCTCAGGCTCCAGATTCTTCTTTCTTTGTCAAAAATCATACAGAGCTGAGGAGAAGGACCTCTAGCAGGAAACTACCCATGAAAGCATGCTGACTCTCTGTTCCTGCCATTTCTGATCATTCACAAAACAAAAACGTCTCATCCTTGACCTAGTGAGAAAATGTTTTTCCCCGTGACGTATCACAACTAAACATATACTCCTACTCCTTCCATGTAAAACACACAGGTGATCAGTTATATTAACCTTAAGATGAAGTGAAAGTACTGAGGGTTTAACCTCTGAGAGTCACTGATGTTCTCGAGCCATCTGTCATTAAAACTTTCATGTTTCCATTTCCATAAACTAACAAGCAGGCTGGCAGCAAGACTTTCCCCCATCGTACTGGAAGCCCTAGACTGCACCATCATCACTGCAAGAAAAACCCTGACTGGTAAATGTGTCACCTGAAATTGCTTGTACTCTAAGAGAACTGTAGACCAGTGAAAACTGCCTGCTTGATTTGAACACAGTAAATTGTTCCACCCTGCGTGTGGCTTGGTCACAGGGGATCCCCTGTTCAGACAGTTTGCTTATGTTACATCAGGGGAAAAGAAAACAGGCCCACATACAAAAAGGTGTAAAGACTTGAAATGATGCTTGAAATTCTCTCTTTAAAGGAGCTTCTAGCTACATTTCGGACAATAAGTTCCTGTTAATTGATTGCAGCTATCGATAAGAGGGACACTTGATCAGATTGATCAGGCAGCTATTAATGCAAGTAACATGAGAGTGTTACTGAATGACTGACTGCTTTTTCACCCATTTTCAGTGCAGTCCTGATACATGAATATTTTCAGCTATGCAGACTGGACTGGGTTGTTGATTTTTTATTTATTAAACCACTAATCTATAAATCATTCAAGTATAAGAAAGGCACAGCAGGACAGAGGTACAAACACAGTGGAGGCTCTGTCGTGGTTTGGGGCCACATTTCAGTCAGAGGTGTTTTATTTAACGTCCATTTTATTAAAATTTATGGAATTATGAAAGCAAAGAGTACAGTCAGATTTTGACTGCCCATGCAATACCAATTGAAAGCACAGAAAAGCACGATGCATCACTATCAGTCATGGATTGGCCTCCCCAGACCTCAGCTTTACTAAAACTGTGTGGGATCCTCTCGACAGTGAACAGAATGAAACCGGGACTACTTTAATAACAAGAAAGCTTCCATAAGAGAGCTCAGACTGTGCTGAAGAATAAAGGTGACCATGACAAGTACTGACTAGCAAGGTTGTTAGAATTGCACAAACTCAGTTTTTGTCATATATTGTCCATTTATGTTTCCATAAATTGCTACACCTATATCCAATTTTCCCAGTAAAATACAAAGAAATGAAAGCTGGCTCAAGACTTTTGCACAGTACTGACTATCAGTACTCAAGGGGAAAAAAGGCCAATGCAATTAGTCAATATTTATTTGTTCTGCCATATCAGATTTGCACTGGTTACATGTTTGAATGGAGAAATGTTGAACACATTTGTTTTAAAAATAGAGATCTATTATATTTTATATAATTTGGTTTGGTATCAGTTGTCAGACTGTCAGCAAATTGTTGGTCTGGCTTCTCTCATCAGTTCATCCCTATTCTAAACACACACGGCGACTCTGTGCTGTGCAGGAAAGCTTATTTATTTGCAATTGAAATCTGTTGAGCTTCAGATCTAAAACATTTTTTATTACTGTCACTTTGATTGAATATATAACTATATTCAATCAAAGTGACATTCTGTCTCTAGGGCTGACATTTAGTTTGTAGTAGGAGCAAGAGCAGCAAATCCTCAAAGGAGCAGCAGAAACCAAAGAAAGGTTGATGTACGACTCAAATCACAGCTGTATTCTTTCAAGAAAATATGTACTATCTTTAAAGGACATGAGCTTTATCAATTGTCTATCTAGTAGTGATATTTAATTTATATAACAATGCCTTCTAATAATTTCCTAACAGCAGTGAAGAAATAAAAGGAACACTTCAGTCCTTTCACATATATTACACGATGCTTTCTCAGAAAGAAGCTAAAGCCCTGTGGTAGTGGTGACTGTCTGATGCAATTGAGTGGAAACACTGACAGGTTCCTCTGTGGCCACTGGCTGGGCCGTCGGAGAATTTCCATTGATAACTTATTTATTGTGTGTGCAACCCACGCTGCAGTGTCTTCACCTTTAGATGCTCTTCTATGTGTGCATCTCTAATTAATGCAAAAAACAGAGGAGAAACAAGGCGCTGGAGTCATTTTTTTTTTTTTGTTTCCCGGAGAAATAATTGCTGTCCTTTGCCTTTGTAGGTCAGCTCCATTTGTCCGCTGTCTATTCCCCGCTTCCCCAGCAGGGAAGCCACATTTGCAGCTTACAGATGACAGAATAGTGCCGCAGCCACTTATGGAGACGTGTGTGCCTGATTGTACAAGTCACAACTCTGGGGCAACATTACATCCAGTTAAGTAACAGAGAGTGTGGGTGTATGTGTGTGTGTGTAGTGAGGAAAAAGCAGGAGCTAACAATCTCAATTCCTGTGGCAAAATGAAGAAAAGGGAAAAAAACGAAAGACAACAGAAACTGAATAATCTAGTGATGACTCCCGGGGAGACATCTGAACTCGTAAAAACAAACAAACAGAGGGAAGGAAGGGAGGAATATTTGTCCTTCACAGAGCCGTCTGACTGCGGCTGGCACAGCTCCCTCGTGATGAAACAGAGAAGGGCATAAAAATGCTCTCTAAGAGCTCAAAGTGAGAAGTTAACAAAGTCTATCGAGCATGACTCATGACAAAACAGCTAGGCTGAGCTTCGCTCCTAACAACACAGAGCCTCAAATTCAAGGAAAACTGTGGTTCTTATTCATTAAAACATCCTTTGATTTGCCTTCAGATCCACAGTGCGACGCTTTCAAAGCCGTGCTAATTTGTACCGTCGGTTCAGCACAGAAGAGTAGAGGTAAAAGTAGAGGGAACTGCTGCCGTTTGGTATCCCAGTGTGCAACTTTAGACTGAATTTATTATCAATCAAAGAAGACAATTTAAAACGGAGCCACGTGTGGCTGTGAGCACATCAGTGCATGTCAAAAATAATAAGGACAGAAAAAAATCAAGTCATATTTTTTCAAAGTAACAAAATTAAGTTAAGAAATTGCTCAAAACCCCTTAAACTCAGTGTAATGTTGTGACAGCGATTATATAACAGCATAATAGTGTGTGAAAGTGAGTTTTCATTTAGACGATGACCTCACTGTGTAGTCATCTACAAAGGACTCCTTACATGGAGTCAGCCATAGTTAATGAGTCAATAATTTTAGACAAAGCCATTGTGTACGTGCAGTTATTCAAAGCGCAGAGAGATGTGCACGTCAGCTTCCTTTAACATATGTTGTTATTGCAGGATGTGATTACTGGTTTATAAAAGTCTTTATGAAAATACAGTCCAAAAGTTACCCTCCTTTAAAAAGACATCCAGTGGGCTGGATCGTCTTTGGCTGGGCTGATTCTAGAGCCCGAGCCTTATATTTGACACCTAACATGTTAAACTGGGTTTAATAAATTTGATAAGTTTATTGCTTTTATATCAGTCGGTTAGTCACCACCCTCACCCCGTTTAATCTGCTAGTACATTAGTTGCCAAAAACACCACAGTCATAAAGTCAGCAGTAGCAGCGGCTCTTTAAAATGACCATGTAGGTACCTTGTTGCTGGGGCAGGTTTTGGCTCTGTGGGCAGTTATAGGGCAGCGTGCTGACAGGCGACCGGTAGTGGTGCTGCTGCTGCTGCGTGCTGGAACAGTGTGGGTGGTGGGTTGAAGCGCAGTAACACGAGGACATCTGTGAGAGACGCAAAACACAAATTCAACAAGCGTGTGACGCATCAGCGGTCCCATTTGAATTCACTTCACAGCGGGAGGAGGAATGTAGGATTAGTCATAAAGCTGGTTTTCACTGCAGGAGTGACTCATGATGACAAATTAGCACATTCTGAGACGCTTCTGGACAAGACAGCGGGATTTTAGCTGTGCAGCTGTTAGCTGAAGTCCATACCTGTTGGACAGGCTGCTGGATGTAGGTGTGCTGCTGCAGGAGTGGCTGGTTCAGGGCGGGTCCGGGAAAAGCAGCAGGACCCAGGGCGGAGCTGGGATACGTGTGATTTTGGGCCGGGGTTGGGAGTGGGATGGGCTGACCCTGCAGCATCCCCGGGTGACCTCCTGATGGCCCTGCCACTATGTAGCTAGCAACCTGCTGTGGAGGAGCGCCCTGCAGCACCACAGCAGAGGGGTGGTGGTGGTGGTACACAGAGGGATAGTGGCGACCGTCAGGAGCTGAAGGGCCACTGTCATTGGCTGGCTGCTGCGCCAGAGTCATGTGGCTAAACTGGGCGTTGAGAGAGTCAGGCTGCAGAGATAATTAAGGGGAACACTTTTAATAAGGCATAGATTAAAATCAACATTAGACAGCAGTAGATTCTCAGAGCCAGGTCACACAATTTAACACATTTATTCTGCTTATAATCTAGATCAATATACAGCTCAACCAGCGCGTTTCTAAGCCAAGTGTTAAATCAAAGACATCTCATATCGACTTTCACTTTAACTAAATGCACATAGCTCATATAACTGACCCAACTCCTCATGAGTATGAGCAGCACACAGCAGCCCAGGTCATCTCTGACATGTTGTTGGAAAAATAGTGTTTTTAGTCATGGATTATGCAGCACTAACATCTGGTGATGAATTAAATATTAATGGAACTTTCCACAGGCGTAATTAGTCACAGAGGCATGTCTTTCACTAAAACCAGGTCAAAAATGAGGTTAAGCGAATGCATGATCTATATATGTGGGTAAATGGCTCCGGCTGGATTTAGATACACCTTTCCACAACATAAGTTAGCAGGATAGTTATTCGGGGGGGTGTTGAGATCTGCTTTTCTTATGTATAGAAAGGACAAGACATGAACTGTGAGGATGCAAAACTCCATCTGCTAATTTCACTATTTCTATGAAATAAGATAATTCATCTACTACAGACTACCAAAATCTAAATCAGTTTTCATCAATATTACTGATACAAAAGGCACATCAATACAGTATGGAGACCTGGGTCTAAGGAGAGCTCAGAGGACTTCTTTAGCACAACCCAAAATGAGTGGATTCTTTTTTCTATTTGGACACTTGTGTCACATTTTAATGAACCAATCCAACTGCTCAGAGACGGAGCCTATAAATAAGCTCTTAATGAGCCAGGTCTGACAGGAGATGAAGCGGGGGAAGAATAATAACATGGAAGAAGGAAGTTCTGTACCACAGTGTATTGTTGGTTAGCACAGACGGGCAGGAACTGAGAAGGAGGAAGAGGAGGAGGAGGAAGAGGATAAGAAGAGACCATTGGGTTGTGGACAGGCTCAGAGGGCGGCTGGAGAGGAGGACAGATCGGCTGAGGAGGGAAGGGAAGAAGAGATGGACAGAAGGACAGGAGACAAGATTGGACGGAGGATGTTAGTAAACTGGTGGAGCTCACTAGCGTTCCTTCACATATTTGCTTTAAAGTAATATATTTTATAGGTTGGATTTCCTGAAAGCTAACACTAGGCTCAGTCTCACACAAAGCTAATATTAGCTCAGGCTCAAATAATGCTACACTCCACTGAATGCTAATGGTATCGTAAATGTGGGTAAAGTAGCTAACACATAGTTAATGTGCTAACATGCAATTAGCCAGTCGTTTTATAAGAATTATACTATGTAGCTGGACATGCTAATAAATATTCTGTGTAATCAGTTTGTTAAAGTTTCCTCTTGGAGTGTTAGTTTAGGACATGGTTTAGTGAAGCCCCATCTCCACACTCTGAGTTAGCGAGGTTAGGAAACAGTTAGGAAAAACGTGGTTTAAATGATAGAAAAATCCCTGAAAAACAGAGTACCGCCCACTGACCTGGGAGTGAAGGTGATTGGTTGGCTGTTGCTGCGCTGTGGCAGGAACTGGCTGCTGTGGGGTTTTCCCCTGCTGTTGGATCCTGCCAGCAGCTGGGGCGATGCTGGCTGGGTTATAAACTACAGCGCTGCCATCAGGATGGATGAAAGGCTTGCCTGTCAAATTTAATTCATAAGAGACCGAAAACCACTGTGATGCGAGTGTTTCTCACACACAAATAATTCAGCTTCATGCAAAGAGGACAAAAAACACAAAACTGGAATGATGACAGTGAAGGACACACCCCGACGGGTCCGTGAGGGGAGAGTCAACAGGAAATAACGACCTTGGCAGCGTTTGAAGATCAGTTCGGAGACCAAAAAGTACACAACTGCGCGTTGGGCCCGTGATGCATATTTACAGATTTCTCCCATCTGTTCACTGCATTTTGATCAGCACGCTTTGGTCTGACTACTAATTTGACAGACAAACCGAGTGCAAGCCCGTGCCAACCTGTAATTCTGTCCCAAAGTTATGAATTTTCATTTGGAAAGCGGCAAATTACAAGATGGGGGATCGTATTTTTGGATGGTTTAATTTAATGCAGTAGACTGTGGCTGGGTCACCACACTTAAAAGAAAAAAATCCCATATGAAGACACAGGAACTCGTTTTAAAAGTCATTTCTGATTTTATCAAATAAGAATACAGAGGGTTGGCATCACCCACCTGTGTGTGGGTTGACCAGAACGCTGCCAGGTGGTATCCCTGAGGCTTCCAGCGGTAACAGGTAATAGTTTGCTGCGTCTGTAGCTGGCGGCGGCTGTGTCAGGAGGCTCTTGGTCATCTCAGGGTGTCCAGCGCCTCTGGCGTCAGCAGCGGGATGGATTAAAGGTGCGCTGGGAACGTTAGAGCGGGAAGAGGTCGAGACTGGGAGAGGCAGCTGGGGACGGGACAGCGAGCTGGACGAGGAACCGACGCTGCTGCACGATTCTGAACCTGAGGAGAAGCGGAACAGAGGGGTGATTATCGTCTGCCTCTAGATTTTCCCACAGCGACTCAAACTTGTCACTTTTGTGCTTGTTTGTTATTCACATGGCAGGAGAAGAGCCGATGGTGATAATGAAGCACGGGAGGATATTCGCAGTCGTGCCTCTTGCCATTAATGCAACCTCTCCTGTGGTAGCATTGCGTCGCAGTCTCTTGAGGCAACTGTTGATTGAGAAACTGGTAACTCTGCACCGTCTGTGATGGATCTCTCTCTGTATAATTAACGAATGTTGTGCAGAATGGTGAGCGCGCGAAGGGGGTTTAGGGAGGAGGGACTGACACTCCAATCTGGTGTTTAGGATTTTAGCTGGCCGAGTTTAATATTGTTCCCATTAGAAAACTTGTTAGAGGACTTTCACGGAAGGAGGAGAGCAAGAATAGCCTGTAGTTAAGATTAAATTTACATTTAAAGAGCTTGAAACAAAATAACCATATCACAGGCTTCGAAAGAAGCAGTATTTTTATGTGCTTTAAACACACACGGTGGGGACCTAATCCATTTTAAAGTAACAACAATAACACTACACAGATATGCACCATTAAAGCAAAATTACCAAACCATCATCGCTGATGCTCACATTTATTTGTATTTGTCATGCAAATCGATTGTTATTGCAAAGCTCAATCGCGCAAACGCGGGTAAACATTTCCAACCCTGCCGCGTGTGGATTGTACCAGAAATACGTTCACCTCAAACATCCAGTACAGTTGAGCGTTGTTGTCCAATCAGATCACTTAAACCTCACTGAAATGTGTGACGCTTGCCAAAATGCCAGGTTAATTACCAGACGATGGCTCTTATTAGCCATCTTTTGCTGCAGTTTCACAGCCCAATGTCGTTTCATATACTTTCGCTCTGACGCGGCCATAAAAACCTGAAGACGGCCTGCCTCCCTGCACCGAATCCCCGCAGAGCATATGCAGTAGCAGGTGACGTTACTGTTTGTGCCCGTGTCTGCCATCATGAGGCAAACTGAACTGATCACGTCGGGCTCGAGGCCATTAAATATTGAACAACTCTGACTTGAGCACCGACTGAGTCTGAACACATGTTGTCAGAGTTATGAAAATGGGAAAAATGGCATGTGTGGCAGAACACTAGCTACTGCATTAGCATAACGAGCGATGACAGCACGTTACATTTCTTTCAGTGTCATTATATCTTTGTGTTTGTGCAGCATATTACCACCAAATACACCTGTCACAGTGGCTAAAGTCTGTGCTGTTGCAACAACATTTCAGGCCATGGTGCAGAGTTAATGCGGCTGTAAAGATCAAACATATTCTGTAACCTAATGTAGAACAACAGATCATCCTTATAAGCTTTTCACATGGTTTCTATGTAAACGTCTAACCCGCAAACATATAAATATATATTTTTAGCTGAGTAGAAAAAGCAAATGACCTCACATTTGTTTCCGTGGATGCCTTCCACCCCTGGATTCAGAAAACACATCATAAATAATAAGTTGTGTTCGTGACTGGGAGTAAGAAACGGATAATTCTGTCATAACTCCGTCAGAAAAGCTGAAAAAAACCCAAAACATTTAGCCTCAACAATACAAAAGCTCCTTTTTTCAGGTGATCTGTGGCAGTGAAAGCTTATTTGAGAGAGAAAGACAAAGGCAGAAGAGCAAGGCAGCACAGGCGAAAATGTCTCCTCGACTCTGTGAAAATCACACGATTTAAGGAAAACTGGGGGGGGAAAAAGAAGCAAGAACAAAATGGAGAGCAGAGGTCGCCCAAGGACTGCCGCTTGTTACTGAGATAAAGAAGACAAGCCTGTAATGCAGAACATCTCATCGCAGCCAATCGGGTTACAAATGGATCGTACTGTGGAGTAAGCACTTGCGGTTGAGGAGCAGCCTGAACTTCATCTCGGTGACACGGCACTGACACTTCCCTGTGCTTACACTTATACATTATGCAGTAACTCCTCACTGTTCGCTTTTCCACTGCTGCTGCAGCACCACATTTAAAGAACCTCCTCCATCACCAGGTTGATGTGCGGTAATTAGTTTTGACAGCTGTCCGGCTGCGCTCGCCCCGCAGACTTTTATCGACCGCGGCGGGACGACAAACATTCCTTCTGATGAGACTTCAGGTTCCCCCCCCCACCCAAAAAAAGGAGAGCATTTTGCTTGAAGCTCTTCTGCTACATTCTTATTTCTGTTTCTCATTTACCATCTAATTAGTGAATCGTTCCTCCTCATGCTGTGACAGAGTTTCCTCTCCTTCGTCTGCACGACTGCATGAATAAATTAGATGCTCGCTCGCTAATGAGACAAATCCTCCATTAGTTTCATTTAGAACAAAAGCCATCAATCACATAAAAATCTACATCTGATTGAATGTCCCTCCTCAAAAATCAGTTCATTAACAGTCTGTCGATAACAGAATAATGAGAGCTACTCTTCATTCAAGCGTTTTACGTTCAGACTGCACCATCGTTCCATTTCAAACCAAGTGAGGACGTTCTGCACCAATATGTCGGCTGACATCAGCTGTTATGACTCATACTGTATATCGGCAAAAAAGTAATATTTATAGTTAATTCCGCACTAACTAAATGGTTAAGAATAGCTGAAACTACTTTTATCATAATGATTTCTTAATATCAGTGGTGGTAACTGCCCAAATAGTTAAAAAATAATTAATGGTGTACCCATACTGTGAACACACCATTGTTAGGAAATATCTGTGTACACAGTGTCTATCAGTACTGGACATCACCTAAACACCGTGCTGCTCGGCTGCCTCTTGCCTGTTTTCGAGAGCCTCCCGGTGCTCTTGCTGCTGGCTGTGCTATCCCCTCTGACGAGGACGGGGGAAATGCCGCTGAAGCTGCTAGCCTTCGTGATGGCGGGCCGCGGGGCAAGTCGGTTGGAGCTGTCCGAGCTGTCGGTGCTGCTCCAAGGCCGGGGCTCGCCGTGTCGCGGCAGCGCTTCTGTCTCCGAGCTGCTCTGCCGGCTGGCGCCAGACTGGCCGGCCCGTAACCTGGAAGGCAAGAAAGCATAAATTTTTAAAATATGTTATCATCATTTATTTCTATGTCTGTAATTAAGATGCTTGTACTTAAAGAACAAGCAAAAAGGGCCCCTTTTCACCCTTACATACTGGAAATTGCCCTAAAATGGTTTATGAGCCGTCGAAAATGATTTCTAATCATTTTTCTTGTTGCCTGATTGAGGATCAAACTATTGTTTTTTTCAAAAGTATATTTTTGGTGTTGGACATGTTACAAGATGACTGCAGTCTGTAGCTTACGGCCATACCACCCTGAGCACGCCCGCTCGCGTCTGTAACAACATATCGGAGTAGTCCAGCAAGCCTGTGTCTACTCCTAACAACCTGCACAAATATACGATCACTTAAAGAAAAAAAAAAAAAAAAAAAAGATCTGCTGTTTTCGTTTTGGGGGGGAAAAAATGTTTTTGCGGTTTAATTGGCCGGTTGTTGGTGTTGTTGGTGTGAATAGGCTGTCCCACATGAGGAGGTCTGGGCAGAAAATCCTGTTAAACACAAGCTTTCTCCAGCAGCAAAAACAAATCCTCACATCAGCAGTCCTGTTCCTGAGCGAGCCGATTAAGACAGACAGCGACTCAAAGGGTTTTCTCTGGAAGGAGCTCAAAGACGTGTGCGTGTGTGTGTGTGTGTGTGTGTGTGTGTGTGTGTGTGTGTGTGTGTGTGTGTGTGTGGACCCACCTGAACATTTGCCGCCTCTGTTGGGTGCTCATGCATGCGTCTTCATCCTGAGCACTGAAGGGAGGAGAGACGCATTTCAGAGAGCAGGCGCTGACAAAAATGAGCCATCTACCATTTTAAAACGTGGCAGGGCTGCCTCTAATTGCTGCTCTGACAGGAATACTATAAAAGTGATTGAACTTCTGTTAAAGTAGCGGCTTTTCTGAAGAGCTCCAGTTCCCCTTTATAGGATGAAATCAGCCCTACCTTGGCCAATTACCTGACAATTCATCATCCGCGTTAGCCAGACACAGCTTTTGGGGGAATATTTCTATTTAATGAAATGTGGCGCAACGTCAGTGATCATGTGATTAATGCCATTTCACTACTTACCTCCTATCCAGTATGAAGTGATCTCCCTGCGAGTGAAGAGGGAAATTACTGTCAATAACGTGGAAGAAAAGCTAACTCATCTCTACTAAAAGATGTTTTATATTTATGAAAATTCTCTGTAGTATTGAACAATTTGTCAATAACAGTGTTAACAAAACGTGCCATTGCACTGTGGGCTCCAAAGCGTGCATGTCTACCAATAAATCTGACTTCTTCACAAAGATGGAGGGCCTTGAAAAATCGGAGCGCACCCCCCGTCCGTCTATAATTTCAAAAATCCTGCCGTGGTAATTGTTAGCAAGAAATCTAGTGAATTTGCACATGAATAGAAATGACACAAAGATTTGTGCAACATGGCCCCCACCACACACACCCCCCCACCCTACTCCGCCTACACAAACAGCTCTCACATCATGTGCAAATATCCTTTCTCTGGCTCGCTGGTACTCCTCCTCCCTCTCCTCCATCGATTTGCTCCTCTTGTCAGCTTTCAAACGCATTCGAATCTGGCAAGGACACACACACACACACACGCACACACACACACACACGCACTTCTTTAACAGCTATGTCAGGGACGCCAGATTGTCCCACTCTTACCAACATGTCAGAAATGAAAGTGACAGCTTGGTGGAGGAAAGAAAAAGAAAAGAAAAAAAGAAAAAACACCTACCGTGCTGTCTTCACGATCAAAGCTGGAGTTGTCTCGTTTGAGAATGTAGCGTTTCTGAAAATCGTCCGCCCTGTCATCCTTGATGTGCTCGGAGAATTTCTGATCGGGTCTGTCGGTGGGGGAATTCGCAAGAGTTTTAGTGGCAGCTTAATTTCGGGCGGATGCTGACAGCAACATATGTTAGCAGCGCGGCAAATCAACTTATCTCTCGACTGATTGAAACAGCTTATGGCTGCAGAAATTCGCCACCAATTAACGTGCAGAAATATCACATGTTGTAGAAGAGCGATCCCGCTAACGTTTAGTTACCAACTTAAATTCAAATAGCAAAGACCTCCATGACACTCACATTCTGGTGTTGGTGGTTTTGTTGATCACCACTGACTTCCCACTGGGGTCCACGTTGTGATCCATGCCAAAGTAGGCCGCCACTCGGTGTAACAGCATCCTGTGGTAGGGCGTCATGGGTGGGAACTTTCTCTTTTGACTTCTACAGGTAAACAAAGAAATTACAACATTACAGTTCCACAAAAGGTCCCAACGCCAGGTTCAATGAGTGGGGGGATTAAAGCTGCATTCAGCATCCTGAATAGTCATTTTTGGGGCTGTTTTGCACTTCAGAGGTCACTGTGGGGACACTCAAAGCCCTTCTAACTCAGTAAAACCAGGTGCTCTGGTGAGTTTGGTAAGGACAGGAAGTGCTTTTCATTCATTTCTTACTCATTATTGCTGATGAAATCCAAGATGTCCTGTTCCAACTTCAGCAGCATGATTCGATCCCTAGGAAATGAAACAGACAAGACCGTCTGAGAAGTCAATCTAGCTTTCCATTTCTCAGGTTCTCCCTCTGTACATGTCTGTTAATATGTTTGTCATAGGGCAGGTCACACCAGAAAGAGTCACAGCAAGTTTAAGTTGTGCGTCTTTACACAATGTTTACATTTTATTGATGTAGTCAAGTAGACAGTAAGAATTTTTTTTTTTTTTTTTTTTAATATATATATTTATTGAGATTTTTTGATATAAGAAAAAACAAACAAACAAAACAAACGAAAAAACAACAGACAACACAACAGCAAGGGCTAAAACACACAAATAAGACAAAAGTTTACACTGCAACAACGAAAATATTGCTTCAACACTGGCAATAAACAAAAATAAAACGCTAAGGTGGAAGGCTAAGTTATTGGTGATCGATCAAATAGGACTTTGTTTTAATACATGATCTAAAAATGGTTGCCACACATCAAAGAAATTACTAAGTTTGTCTGCTAATATATACCTAATTCTCTCCATATGTAGTAGAGCAGTCAGTTCTGTGAGCCACATTTTGAATTGAGGTACAATATCCGTCTTCCAAAGAGTCAAAATAATTTTTTTAGCAATTACCATTCCGAACAAAACTGTGGTTTGTGCAGCAGAGCTAAGGTGTGAAAGGGAAGAGGAAGATCCAAACAATGCAATTATTGGGTCCGGCTCTAATGTGCAATTATAGATATCAGAAAAACAGTTAAAAATATTCAACCAATAGTGATACAATTTGGGACAAGTCCAAAACAAATGAGTAAGAGAGCCTTCTCCAAGTTTACAACGATCGCATATCGAACTGATAGAAGGAAAAATCCTGTGCAGTTTAGTTTTTGAATAATGAAGTCTGTGAAGCACTTTAAATTGAATTAACTGATGCCTTGCATTTATAGAGCAAGAATGGATCATACACAGACTCCTCTCCCACACCTCATCTCCAATCAGCAAACCAAGCTCTTCCTCCCATGCCATCTTCAAAAAGTCAGATTTAGAATTTAAATACTCAGAAAAGGCTTTCACAAAACCAGAAACCAACTTTTTAGAATCCGGGGAACTCAGAAGAAGTGTAAAAATTGACCCCTCTTCCGGAAGAGATGGAAAATTAGCAATACTCTGACGGACATAGTTTCTTATCTGTAAATAATGAAAAAAATGTGACGCAGGGAGAGAGAACTTGTTCTGCAACTGAGTAAATGATGCAAACTGCCTGTCAATATATAAATCTTTGAGAGTAATAATACCTTTCTGTGTCCAGATATCAAAAGAGGCGTCTAAACATGAGGGTGGAAATGCATGATTACCGTATATTGGAGTATGGATTGAAGTGTCTGGTAGACCACAACCTTTTTTGATCTGACTAAAGATTTTAACACAGTTCGAAACTATAAAATTATTGACCTTGGTTCGCGAATTAGAGGATGAAAAAAGAAGAGCAGGGAGGGAACTATTCTCAACCCCACCACTCTCTATGACCACCCAAGGTGGGGTATCGGCAGACTTAATTTTTTTGTACCCTTCCTGCCAATAAGCAAGAGTTCTAGCATTTGCAGCCCAGTAATAAAACTGAAACACTGGCAAAGCAAATCCACCCTTAAGTTTTGACTTACATAGATGAACTTTTGATATCCTGTGAGTTTTAAAGCCCCAGACAAATGGTAATACTACTGAGTCGATCACTTTAAAAAATTGCTTATTCAGAAAAATAGGTAAGTTTAAAAATAAGTATAAAAATTTAGGAAGGGAAACCATTTTAATTACGTTAATACGACCTACCATGGAGATAGGGAGAACCCTCCATTTCTCAACATCTATTTTCAATTTTTCTACTTGTTCAAGATAATTCAACTTAAAGATCAATTTAGGATCCTTAGGCAAAGTGACACCCAAGTATTTCAATCTGTCTGTGATTTTAAAAGGCAAAACTTTTAAAAAATCAACATCCAAATTTGTAGTTAAAGCCACAAACTCACTCTTCTGCCAGTTAATTGTATAACCTGAAATTTCCCCAAATGACCTCACCACATCTAAGAGTACAGGAACAGATCGCTCAGGATTTGACAAAAACAAAACAACATCATCCGCATATAAGGAAATGTAGTGCTTGATATTCCCCAATCTGACAGGGTCAATAGAGGGCTCATTCCTAATGGCTATTGCAAGAGGTTCAATAGAAATTGCAAAGAGCAAAGGGCTCAAGGGGCAGCCTTGTCGTGTCCCGCGGTGTAAAAAAAAAGGCGCAGATCTATCTTGGTTAGTAAGAATGGAAGAAGAGGGATGCCTATATATCATATCAACCCATGATATAAACTGTTCGCCTAAACCGAACTTCTCCAGTACCCGGAGCATATAGGCCCACTCGACCTGGTCAAACGCCTTTTCGGCATCTAAGCTCAGTACTGCGATCTTGGAAGCTCCCCAATGCCTATGATACATAATATTCATCAATCTTCGAACATTAAAGAAGGAAAACCTCTGAGGAATAAACCCAGTTTGATCCGGATGGATAATTGATCCAACATGTCCATTTAATCGGTTTGCCAAAATTTTAGTGAAAATTTTCATATCCAAATTCAACAAAGCAATAGGTCGATAAGAGGAACATTCTGTTTCATCCTTTCCTTCTTTCAATAACAAAGAAATATTAGCTTCATATAGCGTACGAGGAAATACTTGAGTATGGAAAGAATGCTTAAACATTCTCAATAAAAGCGGGGCCACCTTTTCAGAGTATTTTTTATACAATTCAATGCCAAACCCATCTGGGCCTGGAGACTTTCCATTGGGGAATGACTTAATAGCTTTCGAAACTTCTTCAATAGTAATATCTGAGTTTAAAGCCTCTCGTGCAGCATCATTCATTTTCGGGAGATCCAACTTCCCTAACCAATCAGAAATATTGCCCCAAGATTTTGACATATAGAGCTCTTCATAATATTCTCTAAATCGCTCATTAATAGCTTTAGGGCTAATTAAAATTTCACCTGATCTTGATTTAATTTTATGTATAGCCCTACTGGCCTGTAGGCCTCTCAGCTGCCGAGAAAGAAGCTTATGGGGCTTATCTCCAAACTCAAAATGCTTCTGTCTGATCCTAAATAGCTGATCTGTTACTTGACTAGATAAAATTGTGTTGTACTCAAACTTCCTTTTAATGATATCTTGAAACAAAGAGGGACAAGAAGAAACCTTATGGTCCTGTTCTAACTGTGTTAATTCAGTTTCTATTTCGAACAGGCGTTTCCGTCGTTCTTTTTTTGACGAAGATTCAAATGAAATAATTTCTCCTCGCATTACCACTTTAAATGTTTCCCATAGAATCGAATCAGAAACGTCTTGTTTATCATTAGTTTCCAAGAATTCTGATATTTTAGTTGTCATAAATTGGCAAAAGGATGTCTCAGACAGGAGTGACGGGTGAAAACGCCAATTACCCTGTTGTTTCGTACCACAGAAGTCCAGGACTAAAGAGGTTGGAGAGTGATCCGAGATCAAAATATTATGATAAGATGAGCATACAACTTTAGACATCAATTTAGAGTCAAGCAAAAAATAATCTATTCTGGAGTACGATTTGTGCACTTGTGAAAAATAAGAGTAATCTCTACCAGTAGGGTTACACAGTCTCCAAACATCAACTAGGTTAGTAGAGCTCAACATATTATTCAGAACAGTCGAAGCGTTAAGAATTTTAGCTAAATGCTAACACTGTAGCTAGCAGGGAAACAGCGGCTGTATTAATTATTTAAGAACACAGAATTAGTCAGTTTTCCTCTTCGTTTAGTAAAACATTTGTTTTGTTCAAAATCAATGAATAAAATAATTTCAGCGATCTATCTTTGCTTAAATTAGAAAACAACAGTCAGTGTGGCTGAAAAGAAAACAATTCCTGATCTTTTGAAAGACCGCCGTTCTGTAATTCAGCAAGCAAGGTACATGCTAACGCAAATCGCTAATAACAGCTCTCTAAAGATGTGTTTATTTTTCCTGCTTGTGCCTTTTCCCTCCAGAACATTTTGTTTTTGGGGACTCTACAGAAACTCATGTTTACTGAACCCTTGTATATTTGTAACACTGAATCATGTCTCGTGACTTCTGTGCAGCAGAGGAGGTTACATAAAACAGGTCAGCGTGACACACGAACTAATAACAGCTACAACAGCTTCCTCCATTTTGGACATGAATTTAGCACTGCCGAGATAGAAATCCCCAGCACAGACAAAGCTACCAATATTATAATATCTCTGCAAGTGAAAACATACGTGACGTAAAACCACTGAAAGGATCACACTTCAAATTTTAAATTTTGCCATGACTGTTTGTGAGCCTGTGACATTCAATATTTAACATCAACTTAGTCACGTATCCTAAACTCACCTGGGGTTGCCCTTCAGTTTGTTGACCAGGAACTCATGGAGGTCTATCCCAGTTGAATCTGTATAGTCTTGACTGGAATCTGATAAAAAGAGACACACATCCCGATTCACTGAACGAGGCTAACGCCTAACAAGTCCAACCAAACTAACTTTACCAGAGTTTAATTTTCAATTTTATGCAATGAATAATAAGATACTTAAAACGATCCACTCTGTCAACTATCCGAATTAATGACAGTTTAAGAAATTTGTAATATTGATATGCAAATTAGTCACCTATTCGTGTGGGAAAACCTAAAAAGCCAAACTGCACGCCTGACACAGGAAACCATCACTGAGGGTGACATCGCTCAACGTGATGTCATTTGATTTGTTATTAGTGGGACCGATATTTAAGAGGGGGGAGGGGGGGATCTGCTGCCAGCGTGTATGAAGCTGTGAGCTCTGCCAGCATTTAAGAATGAAGAAGTGGTCGGGTAACAAAGTTGACAATGAAAAACATGTTCCTGTGCACCAACAAAAGAATTAGACTCATGAGTGGGAGTCGAGGGGGACGCTGGAGCCCAATCCCCTTAGTGGGTGTCTGGTTTCTATAATTGGAGGCTGCCTCATCAGTGGTGTCGCTCCACAGAGGGAAGCAGACACCTTTATGCGCCTGTGGGAATCCATATAATTGCTTCACACCTTGAGCTTGTCGCAATTAACTGAATCACGCCAATTATTGGCCCATAATGAGATATCATTTAAAATGGAGAAGTGCTTTTGGACAAACTGGAGGACACAGAGCCAAAAAAAAGGTGGAGGATTGGATATTCCTGGTGACATGGTAAAGGATATAATTATTACAAGAATGTAATTTGGCTGAGTGACACGGATTGTGTGATAAGTATCATTAACGCATTTGGCTTCATTTCAATAGTTTGCCAATGACACTCTCACCACAGTGCTGTCATGGCTTGTCTTCACATGTATGTGTTTTCTTTCATTTGTTTCTATATATAAACTCACATTTTTGGAGCAATGTTTATAAATGAGGCCTCAGGTGTTTAGGATGTAAACAAAAGCTAAAGCGTTGATGGAAACTGTGACAGGTCTTCATTTTGAGGTAACTGAAGCGTAGATATTCGTTTCCAAAACCGCAAAAACAAACGTTTCTCACCTCTCGACAGCATTTTTTTCTGTGTTTTCTCTGGTTTGTCCGCCTTGTCGTAGCTTTCTTCTTTCTCGGCTTGGACTTGTGCAGCTCGTTCTTCCTTTTCAAAAGGCTGGAGTAGGAACCCATCCTGTACATACAGGAAAATATAACTGAGGAGCTGCGTGGAACCAGGTAGTTTGCAAGGAAAAAGACATAAGACAACTGAGTGTCCCGCAAATGCTAGATGTGACCGTGAGCAGACATGAGACCTTAATCTAGAAAAGGGCGTTAAACACAAGCGTTTAATTCTGGGTTAATTACAGAATAGGACGACCACTGTGAGACACTCTGCTATGGAAACCTGTTTACTTGGAAGTAAAGGTGTTTCAAATAACTGTGAGACTAAATCAGGCAGATTAGCTTGTTTTTCTTAAACCACCTTAATAGAACTCGAGTTAGAGCCTGAAATTAAACAAGGCAGCAGATTTCCTTCCTTACGATCCAGCAGAAAGAGGTTTTAGCTATAATCCCCCTCCAACTGGAAGAATTCTTTAAAATGACTGTGTTACAATCTGGCTGCAAGGATTGTGTGGATTTTTATTTTATTTTATTTAAATCTATTTAACATGGGCTCGGTTTACCTCACTCGTACTCTTCTTCACCACGCACGCACACACACATTCAGAGCAGTATCTGATTTGCTTTTCAGGCAAGGCTGAAAGGGAAGTTGAACAGTGGAGAAGAACTGCCAGCGCTCTGTAAGTGGATTACACACAACTGTGGAAAGCTAACATCAGAGAATCTGTGAGAGCGAGATGAATGAACGAGAGCGAGCGAGGGGTGACCTAGCGTTGGGAGAGCAGCTCATAACCGAGAAAGGTCACGAGTTTGATCCCTGTAACAGCTGCGGAGCAAGATAATGAGACGCCGCGTTCGCCTTCGTTTTAAGACGCTCCGAATATATGTGAAAGTGTAATATGCTAATGAGAAACGTGGCTGACTAATTGCCTGAGCGAGACTGGGGAAAAAGCGAAAATGAGTCTAGGATTGTGTGCTGTGGAAGCGACAGCAAGTTCAAGCGCACGCCTGTGTGTTCGTCTGGGTGGGTTCGTCAAAGCAAAAACATTTTTCCCCCCCTCCCGTTGAGAAGCGCTGATGTTTGCTGCTTAATGCCACCCTCGGCATCACATGGAAGCCGCCTGGTTGATGTGCAGCTGTTGCGAGCTGCCTCATTTGTTTCCTGACATCCATTTACCTCGAGATAAAGGGAAAACAGCGTGAAAATGATGGTCTTGTGAATATATAATGAACATGCTGTCACTCTGAGACAAAAAAAACCCAGAAAAAAAAAAGTGCATTCAGAGCCCCCACCCCCGACTATTGGCCGTTGATTGGAGCTGACAAGCGGGCCAACAATGTAAGGGCAGACGTAGATTTTTGTTTTTTCCTACAGAAAGCAGCGACGACTTGGACTGTCCACAGATCCACACGGGTCTTTGTTACTACTTGACAGTAGAGACAGTAATGTGAAACTGAACAATGGGACAAGCTTGGATTTGATGATCATAAGAGTTTGATTGAGAATCAGCACTCATACTAATGTGTTTCCCCCCCTTCTTTCTCTCCTTATTGCATTACCTCACCCCTCTAGGTTAGTTTGTCGCAGAAGGAGTCTCGACTCCGGGGGCAATAACGGGAGCAGGGGAAATATCAGGAGTATTCAATTAGAGCGTGCCACAGCTCTCTGTAGCTGACGTGTGGAAATTGTAATTTCCTCGACATGATTGATGACAGTAATACAGGACGTCATGTGAGTGCAGACGATGCGAGACCGTTGTGGGAATAACACCGCCCTCTGGTTATGGAGCTCGGTGCTGACTGGCTGAAATGCCTGGAACAGATACACCTGTGTGTAAATGTGTGTGTGTGTGAGCGTGTGTCTGCCAGGAGCTGTGCAGAGCGGCATGTAATGGGGAAAGTTTGACGGGAGGGGGCTTTTGCCCGGAGATACGGCGCAAAAGAAGCGTCGATTTAGGAAAGCAGCGGCTGGCTCGCTGCTGGAGCTCCGCGCTTTCTGTTTTGATGATGTGATGTTTTCATCAGGCGGCTGCAGCCAGGTATTTAATCACAGCTGTCAGATGAAGGCCGCTAATCAAGCATCAGAGGTCCATCTACTCAATTGTAATGGGCTGAAATGAAGAACTGATCCCAGGTCAGCACTTTCAAGGCAAGTGGCCCTGTAGCTTAACAAGCTGGGCTGAGGCATCAGACTGCATTAAACTGGGCTTGATGAAACATGAAGTCACAGTGACTTACAGTCTTTAAAGAGAGCACTTTGCTCTTTATTAACAGAGTATGCTTACAATTATGACTTATGCTAGAATTAAACTTTATATATCTTCATATAAGGCTCTAGACATACTATGATTTATAGCTTACATGGGGGAAAGTTATCCCAATTATCTCTTTGGATATCATTAAAACCAAGATTAGTGAACTTAAAAACATTTTAAAACAGTTTGTTGCTTTTTAAGTTTAAATAGGACCTATTACGCTTATTTACCACTGTATTTTTACCACTGGACTGTACTAGAGTAAGTTTACAAGACAAACAGTTCAAAATAATGTACTTATTCCTAATCCTTACACCAGGGCCTTGGAGCAATTCCTCAGTTTTCATCCTGTTCTTTTTTGTGATTCACACCCAGAGCTGTCTGAGGTGACCATATTAGGGATAACCACTTTCTATGACATCACGCAGAGCTGACAACAGCAAAAACTGTCTGAACTCGAGCATTTACGCAGCCTGAAGAATTAACAGTGAACACAGACTTCTGTGAAACCTGCTTTATGTTTACTAGCATCCAGTATCCACCTGTTACAGAAAATAACAGGAAGTATAATTAATCCACCTCACCCCAAAAGGGCCACACAGGAAGCAACTAGCTGTGGTGCGGCAACCAAAGACCATGGACCAGGCTTGGCCAACTCCAGGCCTCGAGGGCCAGTGTCCTGCAGGTTTTAGATCTCACCCTGGTTCTACACACCTGAATCAAATGATTAGTTCATTACCAGGCGTTTGGAGAGCTTCAAGACATGTTGAGGAGGTAATTTAGCCATTTAAATCAGCTATGATGGATCAAGGACACATCTAAAACCTGCAGGACACCGGCCCTCGAGAACTGGGTTTGGACACCACTGCCACAGACATTAAATGACAATACGCGACGACAAAGCTGCTTTTAGATCGACAGATCAATGAATAAAGCAAAAAGGATCAAGGAGAATCAAGTTATGAGTTATTAATGAAGTTACCTCCTTGTGTCAGGAATGTGTTCAACTCTCTTTGCTCTGAAGAAAGACTTCCAGAAACAGCTGAAAGCGACAAGCTAACCTGAGCTCTTAAAGCTCTGTCAAAACCAGCATTATTTTCACTACTAGTGAACCCTGTTAATCTGATCTGTAACACAGTCTCTTTAAGTCATGGTGAAGACTTCAGTGTAATGAACTTTCCAAAGTGTAGTTTAACTGAATGAGGAAAAACTAATGAGAGGAGTTTGTTGACTCTGAAGCGCTGTGTGTGGGCTCCATACACGCCGTAATCTTGTGAGTGCCTACATGTTAATGTAAAAAGCATTAAATCAGACTCGTGCTGACCTCAAAGTGATGAGTAAATGTTACAAGGTCCAAATTAGCAAGACTGCCGCCACAACTTCGCAACAGAAAAGAGATCCGAGTGCCAGGACAGGACAGGAAGTTTACATATTTAAATTTAAAATGAGTGAATCTCAGAAAAAGGCCTTATTTTTAAACTTACTGGGTCAACAGACCTTTGCTAGGTGAGAATCATGATCTGATCAACCACAGTTCTACAGGGCAAGAGCTATATGTACGCTCCTAAATCTAAGTGTAAAGGCAATGAACTGTCTCACACTTACTACACCAAATACAGCTGACAGGGATGAAACCAGCCTGCGCGGATAAATGTGTGCGTACAATCCTGAAGCACAGAGTTGGGTGATTTTCTTCATAATCCGATTGCTCTGTTGTGGATAACAGATACCATTGCTGCAGGGGCCGGGGGTTAATGTAGCGCTATCCACCTTCCATTACATGTGCACACACACACACACACACACACACACACACACACACACACACAAAGCAGTGCTACAGATGCCAGTGAAAGAGCGAGGCACTCACATGCTGGCGAGTTTATTTCCCATTACCAGCGTGAAGATAAAGAGCGTATGCTGCAGCAGTGGGAGAATCTCGTTCGCATACAGCTATAAATGGTTTAGCCTGCTGCAATTAGTGAACCTAAATGGACGAATATCAGCTAAATGGCTAAAATGGTATGAACTCGCCTGCCTCTTTTTAACCATTTTTCTTTAGTTGTAACTCATTCAGTCAGTTATAAAAGGCTCACTAACACACATGTGCCCCGTGAAACAAAACGTTGAGGAGACAGACTAGCATCTCTGCAAAAGCACAGCTTCATTATTTCTTATTTAGCATTAAAGCTAAATTCCTTCTCACACGACGGTCAGCAGAACCATTAGTTGTTACCAAGTAGGTTGACTTGCTAATATTAGCTTAGTGTGTTAGCGCTAAGGTGGGCATGTGAGACCCGTGTTTTCATTTGACCTCATCATGGAAAAATGCCATCTAAAAACAGCTACAATTACAATAAAAATGAACAAACTGTTAGTGGTACTACTCAGGTAGTGCCACAATATATGGTCCAAACTGGCACGCCTCTAACGTGAAACGCTGGTTTCGTGGAGGTCTTTACCTGAGGTGCTGCTGAAGGCTCAGGAATAGGGCAAGGAAACGACTCTTCACACACCGCCAGGCTCCGCACGAGCTTTAGCCTGGTGTTGGACTAAGGGGGTAAGGAGAGGGGTGCAAGTAGGTGGGCACAGTTAAATCCATGCACGTACACACCTGTGTCAATTTCATCACACATCACAGTGACAAGCCAAAGTGAAACAGCCAGCGAGCACAATCAATTCTTACGAGCATGTCATACAGATCCAATAATTCACATTTCAGCAGACACGTTTTCCCCGAGTGACCGAGCTTTTCATTGCTAATTTTGTAGCTTCTTATAACTTCTCAAACAATTTGATCAGAGGAACCTTAAGTAAAAAAAAAAAAAAAAAAAAGGAGGGAAAAAAACCCCAAGCTGTCTCACATTTTTCTACAGGAAACATTAATGCAGCAAGCACAAAGGAAACGTCCAAACTAGCCGTATTCTCATTCATAATTCACATCACAGCCTCTGCTATCAGTCATGTGATGGCATCTCAACACATTGCAGCAAAGTCATTTTAGACATCTGCGTGACAGGTAACACGGGTACAACTTCCATCTCAATCCAAGCAAACAACGCAAGTCAAGTGCACGAGACAGGTCGGAGCATCCGTGCGCAACATGCATGTCGAGAGTACCGTACCTTAGAGTACTTCACAGGCTGTCCACAGGTAGGGGAGGGGGTGCAGGGAAAGGAAAATAAAATCAAACAAACCACAGGTGCTTGAAAAAAAGGGGGGGGGGAGACTTTTTTTTTTGGAAAGAAAGTAACAAACGATATTTGAATTAAATATGAGTGGCCTACATTTTGTGCATGGGTGCACTTCTAGAGCTTGAGCAACTCCAAACAATTCATAGGTTTCAGTTTCTGTGATGTCTTTTTAATGTCTGTTCGCAGGCTGAAGGAAAAAAAAAAACAACTTAAAGAGCGCGGAACAAAATGTGCTGACATGAGTCTGCGAAAATAAAATATATTAAATGAAAATCTCAAGTTAAGCAATCACCGTTTTTATATTAGCACTCCATTTATACAGCATGTGTGATCATTTTATTTAATGCTGCATCCCATCATCATCATCTGCTATATGAACCCCTGAATTACTGCACTCAGTCTTTGATGCTGCTCAGTCTCATTTGACTCAACTTAAGCTGGTGTTAAATGCAAGAAAATACAAGTATATGCTGCTCTCAAACGGCATCTAATCTTTGTGAAACTGCGCTAGGGGCTGAAGTTGAGATGGTCATAATATATTTAGGCGTGATAACTGATCAGAATGTGTCGTTTAAAATGCACACTGAAAACCTCATGTTTAAGATGAAATTTGCTTCTTCTTCTTCTTTTTTTTAAAGGAGTAAATCCCATTTCATCCCTCAGGCAACTTTTTTCTTTAACCTTTATTGGATTAGAGTGATCTGCTCATTAGGAAACACCTAAAGTAGCTGGATATTGAGTGGTTACAGAAAGGGGATATACCCCTGTTCTTTGTATGCTGCTGCTCAGTGGGCATCTGTATGGCTCGAGTTTCTCCCACTGATTGGCTCATAAAGATAAATCTCTTTGGTTCTCGCACATACCCTCACTTGGGTGGCCTGGGTGTATTCATGACTGTCCAAGTTTATTTTTGTTTGAGGCTGCTGATTGCATTGTTATCGTGGATGAACTAAACAAAATCAATCTACTTTTCGAACTATTCCCCAAATCTTATGGTGAAACTTCAGTTGTTGCAAACCAGCAAGCTCCAGTCTTTACAGTCTAGCATTAGTGATAGTCTTTATAGTCCAGGCTGTAATTACTGCTGGTCTCTATGTCAATCAGCTTTTTCCAGTCTCTCGTCTCACAATTGGGCAGACTACAACTTGAACAGCAGCTGGCGATGGTGGTCCTCGTTCCAACACGAGCTTAAGGGCCAATCTAACCAGAAAGCAGGCTAACCAACCACCAAGGCTGAAGAACGTCCAAGCTGATGAAGCTGAAGTCTGTCCATAGAAGCAGATTTGCAGCCAATTCAGTGACAAAATGTAGGTTTTGGCTTTCTTTAAAAAATTAATTAATAAAAACATTTAATAATTAATAAAAACATTTAAATATGTACCCATACTCGTTATATATCACAAATATGATGTAATGCTAAGGGAAACGCTCACTCTGTCCTTGGACTGGTTAATTTTTCCTTTTTGCTGGAACAATCTACAGAAAGACCTGAAATTGTCACATCTGACTAAAATCTGTGAGAATCTGCATCAGCTTAGTGATTGCAATTAAAGTTGCACTGAAGTTCTGACCTTGATACGTTATCTCCAATTTCTGCAGTATTGTGTGTTCATTATTGTTAAAGTGTCTGCTCAACCCTTGGCCAAATCACAGACCTTTCTCTGGATAAATAATGGATAGATAATCATTTACTGGGAGCAATGAATTAATTTCTGGATAGCATATGCTACCAAAGTGGCTGCACTGCAGGACCCCTTCCTTTCACACACACACACACGCTGCAGAAAACAAAAGCCAGACATTTGGCTGCGAGGGATTCGGGTCAGTTTTGTTCGTTGCTCCATTTAGCTGTCATGTGAAAGCAGGCGCTGGATGTAAGGTGCAGAAAGCAGAGAGAGGCCGCCCGCCTACTAGTGTGTGAGACAGCTCGGTGCCTCTGCGCTTCACGCACTGGTGGCTCTGTGTGTGTGTGTGTGTGTGTGTGTGTGTGTGTGTGTGTGTGTGTGTGTGTGTGTGTGTGTGTGTGTGTGTGTGTGTGTGTGTGTGTGTATAAACAGAAGGTCTCTCAGTAGCACGTATAGGGAAGAGCGGAGGAGGGGAAAGGTAGGGAGGGGGAGACCTGGCAGGAGCCATTTCAGTGTAAATTGTAACAGAGCCCAGTCCTCTGTTTCCTAATCCCAACACACACACACACACACACACACACACACACACACACACACACACACACACACACACACACACACACACACTCTCTAACGCTGTCCTTCCCACCTGTCCTCTAAAAATCAAAAGGACAACCCATCCCCTCCCTCACTGAGCTCGAGGGCCGCTGTTCGCCTATTTCCAACGCCTGTGACCTGCCGTGCCCCTTTTCTATATCAGGTAATATGGATGTGGAGGAGAGGGTAGCGGGGGTGGAGGGTGGTCAGGGACCGTGAGCGCACCGCTTCACCAGCTAATTGAGCGGTGTGGGGCCGGTGGGGAATGAACAATGCCGCCAGGAGATAAAGGAATGGGAAAGCGGGGGGAGAGAGGGAAAGGGCTGAAGTCAGCAGAAGTAGGGCGGCCACCAGCCACCTGTCCTGCCGCAGAGGACAGAGCTAGAGAGCTGGAGGCAGATGGTGGCAAAGTCACCCTCTTTTACCTCTGTAGGAATGCATTCCTGCCCCCGATGCCGCCATACCCACCCCGCCTCGCCTCGTTTGAGGTACCGCCGTCGCCTCCCACCCGTTCCTCTCACAATGAACA
Organism: Oreochromis niloticus; assembly: GCF_001858045.2. Taxonomy (NCBI): domain Eukaryota; kingdom Metazoa; phylum Chordata; class Actinopteri; order Cichliformes; family Cichlidae; genus Oreochromis; species Oreochromis niloticus. The sequence goes on from NC_031986.2 coordinate 6,707,422, forward strand.
TTTCAGGCGTTTAACCGATGCCCTTACACAGAGCAGTGGAATTAGCTTCACCTCCTCCACTGCTGGAAATTACAAGCGGAAAGGTCGGCTGTGTCAGTGCCGTCAGCATATCCTGGCATTCCAGTAACCATAAAATCACTACGTCAGGGAGAGGAAAAGGCAAGAAAGAAAGAAAGAAAATAACACACAAAACAGAAAAAGCAGCACAATCACAAGTACCCTACATTTGTAGAGGTCCTGAAGCTGTTGTACAAGAAGACATGAAGCAGAGTCACTCAGCTAATGGTCATACCAGACCACACAACGCTACAGCAGCAAAATGTATGAGTGGATGAACTGGATTGTACAATTGGACCAATTTACTGCTTATGAAGTCAACTTTTTATTCCAAAGAGAGCATTTCGTGCTTCAAAAGTTGCCTTCTAGTTTCAAACGCAGTCAATACTTTGGCTAAATATATTTTGGGATATTTGAGCCGATAGCTGAAATTCTTTCTTTGCTGTGGTGGATTAAAATAATTTAAGGAGGAGAAATCATCCCTCTACTTTCATCTTCTTGCTACTTTCTTGTCTCGCCTCTGCTCTCCTTTCTTTCCTTCATTCTCCACGAGAGACATGGTGTCTCTCGTGTTCTTCCACCTTCTTCCTCTCCCTAATCCTTCCTTCTTACAACCTCTCCACACGTCTCTCCCTCCCTCTTCCTCCTGTATCTCCTCCTCTCTCCCATGCTGCTTCCCCCACGCTGGTGTCATTCTGTTCCTCAGGGTAACATAGGCGCAGGAAGTTGGAAGATAAGCCTGGATTTGAGCTCCGATTATCTGCCTGCCTGACTCCCTCGCGCTCCCCTCCTCCAACCACAAGGCCAGATTGGCCTGAATCCTATTTTTAGGCAGCAGCCAAAGAGACAATCCTTCGTCTTTCCTGGATTTTGTTTCTTTGACCACACAAGAAGAGATTTCACAGTTCTGCCATTTAGATTTTAGTGTCCATTCCTCTGTGAGGAAAACCTGTCAGAACCAGTTTTGCTCTAAATTAACAAATGCAAATTTTTTGCAGCCCCAAAGCCCAATGTTGCAATGACAAGGACCTTATTAATTAGCAGTTTATGTCAAAGTGTTCTCAGCTGTCCTGAAGCCTCAGTAGATAACCAGTTTAATGTCTCCCGTGGAAGATCCATGACTTCTTAACAACTTTAACAATTCTCAGCAGCCAGGTAGACAGCAGTGAAGAGTCACTATGACTGACCTTGGTGCTGCTCAGGCAGAGTTGAACCCTGCATTATTATTTCTGTCTGCGCCGATTATACATTTCAGAAATAATATTTCCTCGCTGAAATGGCTGGGAGTGCCGCAGGTGACAGAAGATGCCCAGGGCAGTTGGTGTTCGACGGTGACTGCTACTGAATTTTCATGGAAACGAGGTGTGGAAAAGAAATGATAGACTTTGCTGAAGCTGTCAGGTAAGTGTCCTCAGCTTACTGAGGCTCCAGTCTACCAAAACACTGTGAAACTGACACTTCATTTCACATTAGTGCTCATTCAATTCAACTTTATTTATACAACGCTTCAAGGCACTTTATCTCGTAAGGTAAAGATCCTATAGTATTCTGAAGGAGACCCCTACAAGCAAGTACTCTGCTACTTTGCAAGTACAACCTGATAATAATGAACCACTGTACTCCAGCCTAAGTAATGAAAATATGAGCTAGTTTTTCAGCATCAGACCTAGAAAGTATGTTTTTACATGTTAGAGATATTCAGCAGCGATTCATATTTGTTTAACATCTGCATTGAAGGACCCGATCAAAAATGCCTCCCAAGACTTCTCAAAGTCTTTTGGAGGCCAAGTTAATGCCATGATCCAGAGTTAAGTATCTGTTTCTAACTTTTCTTTTCTGAGAAGAGCATGTATAATGTATAAAGTAGTGGTACCAGCACAGAGCCCTGTGGAACTCTGGCTAACTTTCATGTTTGCACGCACACATTGGAATCTATCTATAAATATGATTCCAATTATTGCAGTGCATTTCCTTTAATGCAGATCTCTGTAGTAAAACATTGTAATCATTGGGAGAAGCACAGAAAAGAGTCCACCATGAGAAGCCATAAGAAGGTCATTTCTAACCTCGCCTGGAAAGCCTGTCATACACAACCTTTTTGATAAAGATAAGCTGATCGTATTAAAAATGTAACATCTATTAATGGTAAATATTTTTGAACACTGTTGTAGGAATGGGGTCTAATAGACATGGTGAGGATCTAAAGGAAGAAGTTACTTAAAATATTTATAAGCGTTAATACTAACCGTGTTTTATTTGTGAAGAAACTAATGAAGGCTTTGATTCTTTGTCAGTCTGGCTGTAGTGCTGAATGTTTGACTCCCTGCTATTAGTAACAAACGTTTGCTGCTTTCTTTTTTAGAGTAGTCACAGTATCCAGAGTCGTACGCGATGAAGATATAACGCTACTGACAAGATAATCTACTCAGGTATCTCCTCTGCACTGTGTTGGCACATGGCAGGAAGCACTTCTTTACATTTCATTACAGCACTTTTACAAACACACCCGGTGTACCAAAATAGTTTTTCTATCGCTGTGCAGTCCATAATTCTAAAATCAAATGTTATAGTCACACAGATACGGAAGAATTGTTACTGGCACGTTTTAAGGTTGAACATAAATCAGCATTCTTTACCTGTATGTCCTTTTTATTGTTGCTACCATGTTCATCTCTGCTGTTCTGGCTCTGGTCAGACACCTCAGTCTTGGCGTCTTTTGCAGATGACACGGGTTCGGCGGCCTCGGAAACCTTCATTGTTTCAGTGTCGACGTTATCAGACATTCTCATTGCAAAGTCTTACAGGGAGATGCTGGCAAATACAGAGGACCTGAAAGACAGGAATGTGTCGATGAGAGCTAGCATCTTTGGGAGAGAAAGAAGTTCGGATGATTGTGTGAAGGGTAAGTTCCAAATAACAAGAAGCTACACGCCATCATTTCAAAGTATTTTTATTAAATTTGAAACACAGATTATACAGAATTTTATTCTATTTTTTATTATATCAGCTCTTTAAAAACGACAACAGTAGTGGCAGATTCATACACACAATTATGCTATGTTCATTTAAATTGTCATTCAAAAGATAAGTGTTAGAATTATTGCCAGCTGTTTACATACTAAATTAGTGATGGCATGCAATGACACTAAGACTCAGGAGTTGTAGAGACCTTCCTCAATCTTTACGCTGACTCTTTAGACTGGGAAAGACAAAAAGTTCAAACAATTTTATTAATTATAAATAACAATAATAATAATAATAATAATAATAACAATAATAATAACAATAATAATAATAATAATAATAATAATAATTTCATGTTTTATTATTATTATTATCATTATCATCATCACCATTAGTAGTATTATTATGATTATTATTATTATTATTATTATTAAATGCCATGGAAAAATTTGTACATTTAAAAAATATAAGGCAAATAACAACAGCGTATAAGAGTATAAAAAGTAATAAGTGTATTAGTATGGCATTATGGTACATTAAATTATTTCCTTTGTTGCAGTAGCTATAATCTATGTCGTAATAAATAAAACTGACTTACTTTGTGTTATTAGATCAGGTCCACTGTATTCTTGTCTAAAAAGTGCTGAGTAATGAAAGTTTGCCTTCTGGATATTATTTTGAATAACAAAGCAACAATACAGCAGGAGACATAATTGCACCGATTGTATGTGGGTGCAATATGGAGCCATACTGTAACTGACTTTGTCCATGATGGGTAGCTTGAGTTACTGCAGAACAAACATAGGTGTTACTAATAGTATTACTGGATGGTTGGAATTCAGCCATTAGGTCATTTTAACTGGATTTGAGTTTGACAACCCAAGCACTTTTCAGACATGGATGTATCATATTGCTGGCTTCAGTTTGGTAAAACATCCAACATCGGAATGAAAGACAAAGAATACTTTGTCTTTCGTACAAATGATCAATGTAAATGCATTTGCTTTGAATTAATTATTTAGTTTTTTTAATCTCTCTTTTGTTTTAATGACCCGTTTGTAATGTTTCCATCTTCTTTGACTCCTTGCTGCGTAGCAAAATTGTAAAATAGTTCAAATAGATGAAAATAAAGTATTTTTTAAGAAAGCAATCATAATTTTGGTGAGCTGAGACACACAGCACATTAATGTGCCCGCATGCAGTTTAGACTTGTATAGTGTTGAAAGTGATGCCAATTATTATGAGAGCAGACCTACTGAGATTTCCCCTGCAACTTCTCCATAAAAGAGACCAAACATAAAGCTGGCACATTTTGATTAATGTAAAAGACTGGATAAAAGGGCCAAAGAAAGTCTACGGTGACAAAGGTCTACGCAGTAGCAGGCAGGAGAAAGAGTAGGGCAGGCGGTTGGTGGCACCAACACAGTCTGTGGTCATCAGTCATTACTTTTTCTTTACGCTGTCTCGCAGCTCTGCAGCTGTTCAGCCCGAGACAATAGGCATGAGTGGACGAGATGCAGCAGGCGTACAGCTTAGCGCTGTAAGAAAACACATTAATATTATAGTGTTTGTTTTAGTTTGAAGGGGCTGCTTTAGAATATCAGCAAACACACTTTCTAGTTCCCACATAAAGATGTTTATTTAGGATTAAACATAATACGGTGTCATTTACATTTTATATTATATTTTATAAAAGGGATTTTATTCACATATTTTTGTATTATTTTATGTTCCAAAGAAGAAGGTTGTAATTAAATCTTTGTTTGTAGTTATGCACAAAACAGGAACACTCCCATCGTGGTTACAGCTGCAAAAGTTGGTAGGTTAACGCAGAGCACATGTTTACAGTCTAATATGGCGTGAAGTAGAGTAAAAAGCAGGCCTTTCAAAATAAAATGGCTCTTCGTGGTTGCTGATCCCAGAGCACAAGTTGCCTTGGACCTATGGCCCACTGCAGGACGCATCTGTGTAATACCACGACCTCCCCGTGTTTTAAGTCATGGTGCGAGTTCATTTTGCTGATATGCCTTAATTGTGCAGCTTGGTCCCACGCAGTGTGTAACATACACAGACGCACACTCACAAGAAGGGAGGGCAGACATCTGGTACATGAGAGCTATGATTAATAGGTTAATTAGAAATGGGCTCATTGAATTCACGTTGCACATCAAAAACTGGAAGCACACATGACAGCACTTACTCTGTGCTTGAGCGTGTATGTGACTGGCTGCGTGTGCGTTCCGGCCTTCAACCTATTTGCCCGCAGTGATCAGAGCCATTTTCCTATCTGATCACTGAGCAGCAAAGCGGCTGCCTGAGACTTGATTGTTTATATCCATCCCAAAAGAGCTGAGGCAGCAAGAGGGAGCTGCTCTCTTTAAAAACGTGGCATCCAATTCCTTCGTGTCAAAGTAATTGACTTTTACAGCGGCCCACAGCCCAGGCGGATGTACCGCTCGCCCAGCGGTTTGCATGGCTAAGAGTTTTGCTAAAAATCTAGCCGGGCACTGCAGAATCAGATTTTGAATTTCTATGACCTGTCAGAGGTTTGACAAAAGCAATGCCGGCTGCTGCTTTACATTATTTTCACATTCTGAAGGAAAACAGCTTAATACTCCAGAGTGCTGCACATGGCTTTGAATATTTAGCGTCTGTTGCTGACATTTTGATGAGTGAAGTCTCTTGAGTCGCTCCGTTGAAGATTCGCAATATTGGACAGATATTTTTGAGCGCTGGGCTTGTGATGGATAGCCATTTTGTCCCTCACCGAATCACTCATTCTTCCAAACACATTTTATCATGGGACTGGAGTGTTAGACTAAATTTGGCTTCAGACTTTGATGCATTTGAATTTCACCGTCTCGTCTCTCACGGCTGAGGTAATTGCACAGTGTGCCTGTTTAGAATCCCCCATGCTTAGACTGCATAAGTAATACAGATCATCATTTGGTCCTTAGTGTTACATTAAAGAATTCAGGGAGTAGCAAATTGGTCTCTTTATGAGTTGGAGCGAAAACAGACATCAACATTTTTATTTTTTTTTAATGTGTAGTTCAATATAAACATCACAATTTAAAAAAATAAAGGATTAAAAAATACAGTATGAATTTTTTTAATACAAATTTTAATTAATTTGGCAAAGTCTTCATGTATCATGTATTCTTCAACGATGCTAGAAACTCTATACAGTTACCCAGGAAAGTATTTGATACTTAACACTTTAGCCAAAAATTGTGTTTTACCCTGTTAAATTAACACCATCTATTACAACATTACAGACCGGCAGAACTGACAACGTTAGCTGCGTAGCACCAATATTTACGCTTCGTTTTTATTATCAGCCACAAGCTATTTGCGAAATGATAACTGGCAAAAGGCTAATGTGGCTATTAGGCTTTTAGGTAATTATTAATTGTTAAATGGATAATGTTAATGTGTGTTAACGTGAATGAGCATCTAATCTGATAGTAGTTTTTAGAATCCAAAGGTTTTTTTTTTTTTTAAACAACCCTAGTTTTACATACAAAGGACTACAAGTTGTAAATGCTATGTGCATTATTAATATCAAATTCAAACTGAGCAAAAAAGAAAGGGGTTTTAAAGATTTTCAGAGGTATACATTTGTAACCTTCCAGTCCTGACGTTGTGTTCAGTTTTCACTTTGGCTGAAAAGTTTAAAAAGAAGAAGAAATCTCTTTTTTATATATTCCACAAATCTGCAGCAGATTGGAGGTTAAAATCCAGCCCCAAATGAACTGCAGCATATCCCAGCATGTCCATCTAATGTTGTTCATGTCTGCATTGCTCTGTAGTTACAGCTCCAAAATACCAGTTGGCAGCAAGCTTCAAGCTTCTTTGGGTATTTTAAACAACCCTAACCGAGTTGAGATCAGATCTCAGTATTTGATCTAGTAAGTGTTAAAGATCATAAGTTTAACTAACTGCATCAACACAAAAACAGAAGACTTTGGAAGTCATTGAATTTAGATGGACACTGGTAGAGCAATGAAAAAATGTCTTGAAACAAATCAATAAGTCATGTTTAAGTTGATTTGCATGTTGGCACAACATACTGCTACACTGTGATGCATAGTTACAAATCAGAACCAGGACACTTAGTTCTTCTGCACAGATTGGACACATCAATGGAAATGATTTGGGTTTGCAGCTGATCGATTGGAGCATCATTAGAACACCTGTTGTACTTGATCGTAAATGTTTTCTACATTTTTACCTTCCTCAGAGGAGTGTAAATTTGAAATGTCTTATCTGAAGCATGTCTTGTTTTGGGGGGGGTTAAACAATGACTGACTTCTGTTCGTTCAGTTTAAAACCAAAAGCTTTTCTGACTAAAAATCAATAACACAGATTTTAAAAAGACTTAAGTATAGAATCACTTAAAATAGATTTAATATACATTTTTGTGAAATGGGGATAAGGTCAGGGTATAACAGATGGATCGTGTCATAATACGAGGTAAATACACAGGTAAGTGATGAATGATTATTGATATGACAGACTGTAGCAGTATAGTTCTGTGCAGTGTTAGAAATTTACATTTTTATGCTAAACCGGTCAGTGAAATACACACTCTATTAAACCTGGATATATATATGAACACACAGGCTGTTTTTATAACTACAGCATAGCTATAGAACATGTAACAACATCCATATATTTACTCTGTCGGTGTGATGTGATGAAATACTCCAAGACTTTATTCTCATCGAGTGACATTTCATTGATCTTGTGGTTTATTATTCCCCGTGAAATTCCACCAAACTACTGTGTCAATGTTCATTTTCATTCATAATATCAGAAATGATAGTGAGATATTTACTAAGATAGTAACGTTGTCCATGCTCCCCAAGTTAAGTGTATTTCATCCATCTATAGATGTTTTAAATTTGTGTGCATGAAGTACCTTAGAAGAAACTCATTATATTTGATTTAAGTTTTTATAATAATAAAAAGAAATATGGAAAAGAGTCAAGACAATTATATAGATACATTTGGAGTGATGACAACTGCACACATTCGTAAAACAAATACATGAAACAAATACGCAAACTTTGTGTTCCTGACTGTTTTAGTTACAGCATCTTGTTATCTTGTTATCGCCTTCTGATTGGACAGTAGTGTCACATGACAGCGAATCAGTGGAAACATTGTATCGAGCAAATTTTATGGAAATTTACTTACTATTCTGGTTACATAGTAAAAAAAACCAAAAAAAAAAAAACCTACTTCTTGTGTAGCCAGTGGTGGTTGTGGCAAAGGAGGATGTGGCTGGTGAAGTCGATGAGGCTGAGCCTACCGATGCCATCCGAGACTTCTTTGCCCATGTCTGCTTCAGCTGCTCTGAACAGTGAGCGGGGCCTCCGACACCCTCATGACCCCTGCAGACCTGCAACCGAGAGAGGGACGGGGTTAGTGCTGCGGCATTAGAGCGAGCGAGGTCGGAGGTTAGGAGCAACGCTGTCACCGAGGTCACGTGGACTGACAGCAGTCAGGACGTCAGCAACTCTGAAATATATTGTGTTCCATGGCCGAAAAAAACAACAACAAAAAAAAACAAAAAACGGTGGAAGTGTGGCGAGTGTGTATTTCTGGGCCTATGCGTGCGTGTGCCCCATAAATAATGGATGAGCACAGCGACTGGGAGTGCGGCGGAGGCAACAGGAGAAGGCACCCCTGCCAACCTCGTAAAAACCAAGCATTAGGAATTCAGAGAGCAGCAGGGGAAGATAGCATTTCTCAGCTCAGAAATCCTCTGCCATTTGGTGCCACATACATTTCAAATCGTCTAATGTACAATCTCTATTTTCCAGCAAATTCCTTTCTAGCTGAACCACGGGGTGAACCCGGCTGGGCAGACATCTGAAAACAACAACAACACAGCTGTGAAATATCGACACAATACCGGAGAAGAAAAATTGAGAATTCCAGCTGTATTACCGAATCGGTGTTTTTCCATGCACACTGCTGCCCTATTCGCTATGTTCCTTTTTTTTTTTTTATTGTGAAAATATGACCTTATCAGCTCACTTTGCAGGTGCAACTGCCAAATGAAGTTGCTAAACATCAGGTTACGCTTGAAGCTAATTACCATTTACATTTCAAATCAATATTCTAGTTATATTTGTTTGATTATTTGGTGTTTAAAATGTCAGAAAAGCAGCCATATTTCTTAAAGTTCAAGGTTATGCGTTTTAAATTTTTTTTGGTCAGTTGGCTGATAACACCATAAAATCACTTTGCAAGAAAAGAACAGTTGCCCATTTATTTCCCATCAAACGGCTAACTGATTAATCGCATCCTCAGACCACATGCTGGACATTCTCCTACAGCTGAACCACTCCGAAGCTTCTCCCACATATCCGTCACATTGCTCTTGGCCTCTCCCAACTCCTCTAATCTGTTGCTAAGTAAGTGGGCGAGATGCCACGCTGACTCTGGTACCCAACGGTGCCAAGGTGTGGCTCTCTCTGTGCCAGCCAAAAAAGAAAATAAAAGGCCGAGTGCAATCTCAGCTCAATTTCTATTCTTCCTTCTCATGACATCTCTGCCTGGAGCCAGACGCACAGACTGAGATGATGGTGTGTTGCTTTTGTTTGAAACTGCACCACGGAGCCACCTACGCTGCCTAGAATATTTCCACACACTGACTTAAACAGGAACTGCTTAGTGTCATTTCCACTGCATTCCACATTGTTCCATTCGGAGAGTCTGAATTTTGTAGTCATGTAGCCAAAATCACCTCTGCACCCAAATCACCTGAATCATCTTTCCTTCTTGTTCTGCGCTGCACTTATCCCCCCCGCCCCGCTTTTATCTCTTTCTAAATGCGCTCTGCACTTTTTACACGCCTGTCCGTGTGTGACGGGAGTATCATCTTGGTGCCGCGGCTCGAGATTTCGCCCCCGAGTTCAAAGCAGAAGTGGTGTTGATTGGAACCATTGCAGATAGTGGCAGCCAAATATCTGGAATTTAAAAAAAAAAAAAAAAAAAAAAAAAAATGGGAGCCTGCTCCTGCAGCTATCTCACACACACACACACACACACACACACACACACACACACACACACACACACACAGTGTAAAAGTTGCTCTGACAGCAGTGCAGATGAGTCTGGCCGTGGGCGCTCCAGGCTTTATGACCAGAGCTGCTGAGTGAACGGTGCAGACGTGGATTAGCCGGCTGGCTTCAGGACTTCACACTCAGCCTCTGTGTGTGTGCAGTAAACACCGTATGCTGGCGCAAACAATGCACAACCAAAAGATGTTTTGACAGACACAGACAGGGGAACATCCCCATTTGATAGGTGCTCAACAGCTTATAATACGCCCTAGCACTGCACAACACACACACGCACAGAGCAGTGGACTTGTCGAGCTCCTCCGCCTGCCTGTGTGTCCTCCAGTATTGTGCTGGAGCTGACAGGGAGTGGTTCATTGGCATTACAGTCACCGCAGAGCACAGGAACCTTAAAGAGGCTGCCCGAGGCATCGTTCAGTGTCACACCACCCCTTCGCACCACCTTAATCGCGACGTTTGACGGCATATCGGCGACCTCGTGCATGCACGCACATGCACATGCACACACACACCAAATATACCCACCTGTGCACAGCACAAATTGAGGAATGCATTACATTAATCATGAGCCTCATATCCACACATGCAAACATTTTCTGTGTTCTTGTAGCAAATTAACTCTTGAGGAACCCACAGCAGGGTCATGAGGGTGGCCATCAACTGAGCCGAGTTAATCACACACCGGGCTCTTGATGGGCTCCTCTCGCCGACAATTATGCTCGATGGCGAGCTAATGAGAAATTTCTCAATCACCGTGAAGCGCATGAGAGCCTGCTGGTGATGGAGAGCAAACGCACTCCAGTCTACTTATTTTATTTATGCCTTTATCCACACACACACACACACACACACACACACACACACACACACACACACACACACACACACACACACACACACACACACAGCTCTCGCAGCCTCTCTGTTTTTTGCAAAGGCTGACCTTTCCTTCCCACACCTCCGCTGTGCTGTGTTCTGCTCTCTGTGGATCAGGGCTCTTGTCTCGCCTATAAACCACCTCAACTGAAGGTGAAGGACCCTCATTCCCTCCCTCTATCTGCTACTCTATCCCCCGGCTCTATTCTCAGTAGAGAACGGGGGAGGAAGAAGGGGCGGAACACAGCAAGCTATCACCTTCAGAAGCTTCAAAGAACATCTACCAGTGATTTCTCAGCATTTCAAAAACAATAATTTATTAATTTTTTTAAACAACATTTTTTTTTTAAAAAAAGAAAAGGAGCAAGTAGCGTCTTCAGGCATTCTGCCGCATTGAAAAATAAGTTAATCACTGCTGAAGAGCTTTTGCAAATATTGCACACACAGAAAAAAAACCCAACGGAGATGTAAAACGGTAACCAGAGCTCTATTCATAGTTATAAAGATACCGCGCCGTCACCTGCTCGCTGTCCAAATAAAAATGACCATCTATGTTTAGCAGATTTCTTCCTACTTTGCAGGGGGATGCCAAAATTTCCCTTTGTTGTGCCAGCTTAAACACACACAAGCGCACATAAAAAACATTTAAAGTATGACATGCATCCTGTCTAATAAAACCAGGCATCAAATAAACAGTTAATTAGGCTACTAATGCTGGCTCACATTCATGGCGCTACAATAAAATTGATTTTGCTGTTTTGCTTAACTGAGTAACTAATCTCCCATTTTCTACCCATTTCTGCTAATTGCAAAGCAAAGAGAAGCACTGACAGGGGAGCTGTATAATTGGACGGCAGAACGATCAGGGTAAAACCGATGAAATTACATCACTTTCATAACACTGCTCGCCTTGATTTTGGGACGACTGAGGCTGTGTCAGTTTAAGGAAGTGCTCGTAATAGCCGAGAGTGAATTAACAGAAATAAATAAATAAACAAACAGGCACAAATGAGACTCTAATTGCGCTGCTCGCTCTGCCTCCAGGTCGCAAAAGGCAGCGCGGCGCAGCAGAGGTGCAGCCAGCCAGCATTAATAAATTAAATCCACAGTGGAACATGGAGGTAATCCATTACCCTATCCCATAGGAGAGCTTCCAGGGAATATCAATCTAAGCAATTAGTACTAGAAACAGTAAACACAGAAAACTAACATGCAAGCCTGGCAGTTTTAATCTATGGAGCCTTATGAGACAAGAAGCACTCAAAAAGTCTGTGAGAGTCATTAAAAGTCAATTTGCAAGACAACACCTGCAGAACAAACACGGGAAAACGAGGGAGACAAGAGGACAACGGTTGGCTAAAAGAAAAAACAGTGCGGAGCGAAGCCTCTTATTGGCTGATCTCTGCTAATTATCCTCGTAATGAAAAGCAGAAGCGGAGCTGAGCAAACCAGCCAGGAGATTTGGAAATGCTCGAGCTTCAGCGAGTAACACGCCGCTGACGGCACAGCGCAGCTCGTGTTGTGCTTAGTTTGACAAGCCAAAGGAAGAAAGACCCCACACTTGCTTACTGACTGGATGCCTTGCAATGACAGAAGAGAGGCAGAAAAAGCTAATGCAGGAGACATTTTTAAAACAGCAGAACAAAAGGCAACATACAATAGAGGAAAATCAACCTTACTCAAAAATTACATGAAGAAAATGTTCAAAAAGCACAGGACCAGAACAAGTAATACTAACTGTACCTAAGTGGTGTCTGCTCACTGTCAAAGTGCTGCAGGACGTACCTGCCTGGCAGCTCTGTTCTCCATCCTTTCTGCTATGCGACCGCTTAGTTTCCATTGTACAGGAGGCACAATTTGCTGGAGAGGAGGCTGGAGTCGCCTCCCAGCTCGCTCCTCGGCAGCTGCCTGCTGCCTCCTGTACGCTCGCTCCACTGAGTGAGGGTGGAAGACAGGGAGCGGAGAGTGTAAAGGGAGAGGACGAGGGGTGTGGGTGTCAGAGAGAGAGAGAGAGAGAGAGAGAGAGAGAGAGAGAGAGAGAGAGAGAGAGAGAGAGAGAGAGAGAGAAAGAAAGAAAGAGGGGGGCAGGGAGGAAGGGAGAGAGCTGTGCGAGCACAAGTCTACCTGCCACAACCCATCAAGCCAGCCAGCCTTGGAGACAGCGCCAAATCAACAGCTGGCCCCTGTGTGATGTCAGAGCCTCAACAACCAGTCACGGCGGCTGAGGCCAGCCGGCGCTACAGAGCGGACTGAACCAAAGTCACCAGCTAAATGGGGCTCTTCATTAGCTGCTTTAGGATAGAGGCGGGGGAAGGAGGATGATGAGGAGGAAAAAGGGCAGCTAGGGACATGGGATAGATGGAAGGAGACCGAGAGGAAGAGGAGAAAAACAGGAGGGCGGGAGATAGAGAAAACACAAAGAAAGGTGCTCAGAGGAAAGAGAAAGGAGAGCGGCGGCAAACAGGGGAGGAGGAGAAGATAAGGGACAGGAGCGACGGTTCTGCAGCCAGCTAGGTGCTCAAAGAGCAGGTGGAGAGACGATGGGGAGGCGCTGGCCGCTGAGAGGCCGAGCTGTTCACTGGGCTACCTTCCCATTCAAGCTGGCACCCTGCTTTTCGTACGGGGAAAAAAAAAAAAAAAAAAAAAAAAAAAAAAAAAAAAAAATCAAGGCTACAGCTAATCCCACTGACTCAGAGATAGACAACACCTGAAATACCTCCTGTTACTGCAACTGAAAGGAAATTTGCCGCAATAAGACATTTTGTTTAAAAAACAACAACAACATAATAAATGCATAATTGGTGCATTAGGGGTTCACTGATTGTCCCGTTCTGGGCATACTGATTTTTTTTTCAGTTCATATATTTTGGTTTTGGATTTATCTTCATCTTCATATAAAAAAAATAACAAAACAAATGATGTTTTTGAAAACCTTTGTCATTTCTATTTTTTTTTTGTTTGTTTGTTTAATGTCACCAGCAGAGAATAGATGATGTACGGTGTAAAAAGAAAAAGGGAAAAGTACTCGACAGCAAAGCAAAAAAAAAAAAAAAAAAAAAAAAAAAAAAAAAAAGTGTATTTCTGTGCCAATACCGATGTATTAACATGACAATACAGCCTATAACCAATATTTTTTATTTTAATTGCTTGTTGTTGGAATGTATTGCACGCTCTGTGTGGGGAAACAAAGATTTTTGTGTAAACTAGGTCTAGTAACTGACCTGTTTAAAGAGCTCTTCGTCTCATCACACAAGTTGTTATCACTTTACCAGTGCAAAATTGATACTGTACAGTGTAACAGGAGAGTTAGATAGCAGAGATGAAGCAATGTGAAACTGAGAGCTGATACGATGTTTAGACAAACAATTTGTCCAATTTTTTGTGTGTTTTTTAAACCTGCCCAAAATAGAGGTGACACATCAGTAGCTGGTATCAGTCAAAAGGATACCGATATTCAGGCAACATTAGAGATGCAACATTTTAAGCAAAAATGTAACTCCATATTCATCAAAGAAGCCTGCCCCCACCAATCACAAACTGCTTTCAAAGGACGGCACATAATTGTGGCACACTTGTGACTTGCTAGCTTTACCTGAGGCGTATACTATGAAGTAAGTTTATAGTACGCCCAGCCAGGTTTCCTTTGTGTTAGCTGGCTTGACAAAACCGAAAACCCCTGTGAGAGATAACTGTTATCAAACAGTGGTTATCAAATTTCTTTTAATAAACCGGGCTCTTTGCTTTAGGGTCTGTGACATAAAAAGGGACGATTCACGCCTCACATGACTATTCTTTGGCACAAAATAATCCCTGCGAGTGCCACCTACTCCAGTTAGGGATGTTATATAACAGTGAAATAGTGATAAAAATCTACAAAACCATAAATCTTTGGATCTACAACATAAGAGTTGTGAAGGTAGAATGCCGGCTGTGCATGATTACAAAATCGCCCTTAAGAGCTTCCATTTTGAGCCTGCCTTTCATAACTTATGAGGGGTTAACAGGAAAAACAATTAGGGCCTCCTCCATCTGC
This sequence comes from Oreochromis niloticus, assembly GCF_001858045.2. NCBI lineage: Eukaryota > Metazoa > Chordata > Actinopteri > Cichliformes > Cichlidae > Oreochromis > Oreochromis niloticus. The sequence goes on from NC_031986.2 coordinate 6,722,452, forward strand.
CTTGTTTATTTTATTAAGTAAAGACAGTTCTTCTGTCCTGTGTACATGCAAAGAAGATGGGATGCTGATAGCTGCATGGTGAATATAATCTACTTCATGAGACACTTTCATCACTAAGTGACTGACAGGCTGTCAAAGACACGGGAAGTCACAAACAGGTCCTATGTGCAGCTGAAGTCTAGACTGCCATAATGTGATTGTTTTTGTCCTTTCAGTCACTCAGACTTTTAGGAGCAAACACAGTGGGCGGAAAAGTTCCTGCTGTCACTTAGCAACCAACAGCAGGCTGCGACAAACGATCCGATCCAATCCTGCCTCATAATTGTACCATTCGTTATGCCAGGTCTCTGAAGAATTTATTATTGTGCTTTCTTAATCCCATGAAAAGGTCACCAATTGAACAAACAATTTATGGATCGAGAGGATGAATTATTTAATGGCTCAAGCCAAATATTATAGGAATGAGAGATTTTTTTTGACCTTCCCCTGGAAGGCGATGAATTATTTAGTCATCGGGGCCACATCTTTGGTGAAAGCTATTACACGGCAACCTCAATATCGGATAATGTCATCAGCTCCGAATATGGCCCAAACCTGTGTAATGAATGGTCAACAGAGCAGCGGGCTGCTGTGGCCTGAACAGCCGGCGGGTGAAACTGTTTTGGCAAACAATTATTAGCATTTATTTTAAGCCTCTGAGGGGAACACAGGCAGTCATAAGAGAGAATCTGAGTGGTGATCTTAATATGTGCACTCACCTAGCTGGTAAAACGTCTTAAATCTACCGCTCTAGCACAGCAAAAACCAAACGAAAGATCTCCAAATCAATTGTGGTAATAATTTAGCATAATGCCATGTTAACATGATACAATATGGAGCACGTTGCTGCACAGCACAACATCTCCACTCTGTGAAACAGCAGCCGCAGGGACTGAACCAGCATCCACTCTCCGCCCACCAGGCTCCACTGGTACTGTAATGAAAATGATACTATCATGACGCTCAGCCTCATTGGTGGCAACTTGGAGGCTTTTATGGCCATTTCTGTCTCTTTAAGTCAATGAACCGATAACTGTGTGCATCTGAATTATTATGGTTATAGCTTACTTATTAAGCAACTACCAAACTGGGTTATTGGATGTCTGATTGGGTGGCCTTTTACAAGTTCAAATCAGGATGTACTGTCCTCTTACAAAAATAATAGAGCTTTACTAAACTGCTTTACTTCAGTGCGTTCATTCATTATCATTAGTCATATTCAGACTTCTGAATGAATTTAAATCAAGAGTTACACTACCAAATTACATGAATGAACTTCTATTTGAATAAAAATCCTACCTTTTTAGATCCTCTTTATTAGACTCTATGGTATCTCTAGCTAAACCGCTCAAACATATGTATAATTCATTAATAATAACGAGAGTTGTTTTTCTCTGCTCCCAGCCTATAAACCAAGACACTACAGCCCGAGTCAAAGCACAGAGGAAGGTTGGAAGAATCAATTCAAAACAAACGCATTTACTCTGCTAATTGATTACTCTGATTTAATCAGATTCAGCCAAACAATCAGTTTTGCAACATCGACTTTGTCACACCGAGCTCCATTACAAATCTGGTAATTTAATGTTACCTTTGTATCGGCAAACCTACAAACCCCAGACAGAATGAAACATTTTGCTCTGGTAAAAAATTAATGGGACTAAAATTCGGCCAACGAAATATCCAGCCAAGCAGTTCAACAGTTCAATTAAAGCTTAATTTATTCAACTGGTTAACAGTTAGCGTCAGTCAACTACCCATTGCGGCAGATTACTAGGACAGACACAGTCGAAGCAGGCCTAAAAGTTATTGAATAATACCCCGTAATTTAACAACGGCTGTTTGGTTTTGTGGACGAACGCCGAATTGAAGTGTGTCTGCTTACAGTTCAGATGTGGTTTCTGGTTACGAGGTGTGTGCTTTAGCCGAGGAGCACGGGAGCAAACGGAGCTACATTTGGCGTTGAATCGTCTCGGGGCTAAGCTAACGACTCTTACCTGGCACCGTGACTTGCTAACGCTTGAGAACGGCCAAACACCGGCGACCTGAGCTTTCCCACTCTACCAAAGAGAGGTGCTTACTGGTAACTAGTCCGTGTTGCATGATTACAACTACCCACTTAACATTATTTGTCGCAAACCAGTAAATGCAGGACAGGATACTGCAAATATCTTACGTTGCCTTACCGCTTCGGTTTACAATCGGTGAACAGGCGCTGTTGTCTCCACCGAGGGTGAAGTAGCTAGTGTTTGTGGCAGAGTGAAGAGGCAGCGTCCAGCAGCAGGCTGACTGCGTCAGCTCCTCACGCTCGACACGCAGGGTGTTGGAAATATGTCACGTTTAGTGGTGGTTGTTGTTGTTGTTTTAATTAACTTGTGCCAGGAATCAGACAAGCAGTTTCTCAGACAGTTTCGTCATTTTTCTTCACACATCCCCAAACAAATATGTGTTTTTCACACCGTCAGTCGAGTTGTGATTTAATTAAATAAGTGCTAGGAAGTTACACGGGATAGTCACCGGTATGTTAGTGTAGCGGATGCCGGTGATATAAACCGAGTGTACCTTGAATTTGCCGCGAAACTATCCTGGCCTTTTAGTTCAGTCTGCTGTTTTATTGCTTCGCGTCATTGCGCACTATCACTAGGTAGGAGAAACTTTACATATATAAAAATCAACCGAAAATACTGTTCATGTATTTATTTAATTCTTCTTTTTTTTGCTAACACTTCTGCCATGTGACCAAATTTCTCATTACAGCATAGCAATAAACGGGTGCTTGTGCTAAAAGCATGTGGTTATGTTATGTTATATGTGAACACGGCAAACATAAAAGCTTAATAACAATGTCTAGTTACAGAATAGCTTGGAAGCAGCAGAACAGCGAGGAGTGTAACTAATGTAGCTGGTGCTTTTATTTCTATAGGCAGTTTCACAACTTCCTGTGTCCGCTACTAGCTCTAGCTCAGGGTGCTACAGACACGCTTAAGTTTTTAACGATGTTAGTGCTGTGTGCGAATGCTGCGTTTTGGTGCCGATACGATACCAAGTAAATACTTGGCCAATATTGCTGTTACCTATACTTATACCTTTAACCTATAAAGGCAGCTCATGTAGGGGAGAGCAGTATGTCATGATTTATGAGCTGAATCATCCTCAATTTGCCAAATTCTGAACACATTTTAATAACCACTCCAGGATTATGATTTTCACTTTCCACAATAGTAACAGTTAACACAGTAATGTATTGAAAGTGGGGTTTTTTGGAGACCTAGAATGTTAATCTGTCTCTAAAGCACATTGGGTCAGCTTCTGTTGTTTAAATGTGCTATAGGCTGTAAAAAAAAATACATGTAACACTTAGAACACAAAAAGGTTAACACATTTTTCATTTATTTATTTATAATTTATTATCATTATTATGATTTATTTAAAACAAATTCAGTGGGCTACATACTGGATTGGAGGATAGAAACAAAGTATCGATCCAATTGTGGTAGTATTGATCAAATACTGAAACCAGCATTGGTATTGAAGATATCAGTACTTGGATGGATCGGCATACCTCTACATGGAGTGTTTGGCTGTTACTTTGGCAGGCCTCAGCCCCTAACTTGTCTTTTTGTTTGATAGGTCTTCCAGGCCTGTTTCCAGAGTATTCTTTCTTTCTTTTTTAATATTTGCACAAAAAATCTGAATATTTGGCCCAAAATACCCTCATGGTATGAAATGAAAAGTTTGTTCACTTTTCATTTGCACACTCAGTTGCACAGTGGTCATTCCTTTCATGTGATACCAACCAGTTACATACCAATAGACATGAATGATAGACTTTCCTTCTGCTCTTAAGCACAGGTAGTGCCAACTTTCTGTCCTTAGTAATTCTTCTTAGCCACAGTCGTAGTTTTGTTGGGTCGCTGGTGTGCCTGTCTCGGTGGCTGTGATTACATGTGGCAGCAGACACTTCCTGGACTGACCCGAATGATGAGGCAACACAGAGGAGGTGTTGTTGTGTTGTGACTGGAGGTGGCTGAGACAGGCAACTTTTACTATCACCGTGCTTCATCATCCAGCATTTAATAATGATATTCCTGTCAATGCTACCAAGACTGCAGGGGAAAGTTACTCACCATTACTACAAAATCAGCAGTCAGAGTGCTAAACTAAATCTGTTGTGTAATAGATGCTAATCCATGTACATTTTGGTTTAACAATTATTTTTGTTTTGTTTTTTTTGTCCTCCAGATTCAAATTGGAGCCGACTGAGCAAGTACTGAGAAACTGATGAGGACTTGCTAATGGAAATGGATGATAATGGCCTACAGGCCTCTTGCTGTGATACAAGATGGTCGGAGCAACTGTCAGGCCTTCCTCACAAGCTCCTGCAGCGCCTGATGCCTTTCCAAAGGGAGGGAGTGGAGTTTGCTTTATCTAGGAACGGACGGTGAGTGGTGACACCCCCGGCAACAGTCCAGTCATTTTAAAATGAAATGTGCAGGTCGCTTTACATCTTGCAAATCAATAATAGCTACTAAAGATAGTCGTCAATGAATATAGACCTACAGAGAACAGAGGAGTACCGCTCTGTTTTCGACATTACACTCCGCCTCTGCAAGTATTGATTTGATTTCTGTGAAGATGTTTTCAAGTCAAATGTGTTGTGTAAGCATATAGGAGGAGACTAGCTGCACTTTAAAGGGGACAGTGGTCGACGGTAGTTGTCTGCTTCGGAGGTCAAACATGCTAGTTCTCTTGGATTTTAATGCACTGAATCTACACCGATTAGCTGATTTTCTTTTTCTTTTTTTTCGTTATAACCATAAACTGTATACTATGTCTAGTGCCTGGTCAGTTCATGTGATATTCTTTCAGCTTTCTTCATTATGTAACAATTTCAAAATTCATAAAATGTTCTTTTTAGACAAGACTGACTGTTACAAAGGACAGCACAGTTACTCCTCCTCAGTGCACAAAAATAAACTGTAATGTTTTTATTTAGTGCCCAGCCTGCTAGGCCAAGCCGATTTATTGTGTCTACTTGGAATGCTGCAACACAGATAAGCATCAATTTCATTAATTATCCAGAATATTTTGACATGTAGATGTGCTGGTTTTATCCCTCAGCTACAGGTCTTTGGATGCCTCCACAGCCAGACCTATTTTATCAATTAACTCTGTTGAGCACCAGCAGAGGAAGTGTAAAGCGTATATGCATGAGTTCTATGACTCACACGGCTATTTTCAACTGCATGTTGCGAAAGAAAAATGTTGCTTGTGTGATATTTTTATATGCTTCAAACTAAACAAAGAACAACATGTACTGAGGTGTAGGTAGAGCAGGTCATCTATCTCTCTGTCTCTATCTCATTGGAAGGTTCATGGTTTGAACTCTGGCTGCTACAGTCTGCATGCCACAGTATCGTTGGGCAAGACACTGAACCCCTAATTGCTCCCCGGTGTTGTAATAAAAGCACTTAGGAATGTGTGAATGTGAGTGAATGGGTGCTACCAAACCAGTCCAGTACCAAATAGTTGCAATCCAAGCCTGGTTTCATCAAACTTGGATGAAAGGGTTGGCCACCTGGAAATTAGCATCTACTCCCATTTGATCCATTTTTACCCAAACTGAGATGTCAAAATGTTATTCCTGGGTTTTTTTGTTGTTGTTTGTTTTTTTTCCGCTGCTTGTCATACTTCAAACTTCTGGTCTTTAAGCTGCATCCACACTTGAAGTGATTCACAGTGAGCTGCCGACCTGAGGCTGCTGGATGTAAATATCAGCTAAGGGCAGCTAAGGGCAAAATAACTGCTGATAATGCGAAGGGAGCAATTTCCTGGTAAGCAAGTGAAACAGCTACCAATGAGGAATACTATTGAATGACATATGACCTGGTATTAAGTACTTTAGAGGGTTTAGTACTTTAGAGGGACTTTAGAGGGTTTACTTTGGTAAAAAAGAGACAGCTATGGTCAATCTTGAGATTGCTGGTAATTTACATGATTCTGTGTTGGCTTTCAAAGCATCACACATGATTGAACCTAAACATTTTTACCTTCTTAACAGTGGATTTCCATGAACTTTGGGATTTATTTTGAATGCAAACCAAGTAATGCAAACTGAAGGCACAGGGCCGTCCGGTCGAGCGCTAAAACCAGGACTTGGGGGCGTTTTTTGACAGTGAAGTTGTCTCTTAAGAAACCTGCACATGAAGGTCCCAACATGGTAGCCCGTAGATGCTATGCAGAGCTTTACTGACCCACGTGTTGTGGCTATGTGCTGTCACCTTGGGGCAATGTGAAAAATACATGGAATAAACTGTGATGCGGGCTACTTGTGTTTGTATTGGTTTTGTTGTTGGGTCCTAAAGCTTGTCCCCTTGACCACCTAGAAGACAGAAGTCATACAAAGACCTTCTTTACAGTAGTCTTAAAACATGTAGTCATGGGCAGGGTGTGCAAGGCTGACTTTTACTTTCTGTAGATAAACCACGCTGACCGCTGTTATCGTGGCTCAGTCTGAACTACACAGTGATTGAATCTGTGCTTTTAGTGTGGGGCAAAAGAGCGCCTCAGTAAAGGAGAGAAGTGGGGTGGATTTACAACAACGCACAAAACAAGAAAACACATCATTGCTAAATAAATAAAGAATAATAATTGTTTTTAATCTTAGTTTCATTTTGTTTTATTCATTACTCGAATCCAAACTGGTGACGGAAAATAAAATTTGATTTATTGCTCAGACCTCAGCAGTGGGATTATAAGAACAACAATAACAACAATGTACAGCGTGTGCAGTTATACCTGTGCACTTCCCCAAGGCCAAGGCAGCAGTTAAGAAATGGTGTGTTTTACTGCTTATGAGTTCAACTTATCATTTGTAAAAAGGCACAAACAGAAGTTTTATTTGGCCTCTTTAAAGAGACCTTGTAGAGTTTCTGGGCATGTGTAGGGCTGCGGAGTAATCTTTTTAAGAGTGTGAAATCGGTGGGTCTCCGTTTTTGTCAATATGCGATGTGCTTGCACACACAGGAAGAAAATGTGGTGCTCCTGTGATGGTATGGCTTATGTATATGCAAGATCTGGCTTTAAGGATAGTCAGTGGTCTTGGCATTAAATTTAAATACGCTTCCCCTGAATATCCATAAATCCTGCAAGGTAATGCTAATCAAGTGCATAAACTTGATTATCTTTCCCACAACATTCAGTCTGTGATGCTGTGCTGGAAGATAAGCTCCTAGCACTTCAAAGGTTCTGTTTGTCACTGATGCTTTGATTTTTCACTTCCTGATGATGATGGGGATGATGATGGGGATGTTCATTTGAGCATACAGAGAAGCTCTGCTGTATAACACATCTTCCACTATAGCATCAGTGTGTGATTTAGTCAAATAGGATGGTATCTTTGCACCGATAATTTCCCTAATGGAGTTTTAAAGTAGACGGTTCAGCTCCACTTTAGTGCAGTGAGAATGGAGATTTCTTACCACGCTACAAAATGTGAAAAGTATGTCAAGAAGAATAAATCCAGATGTTCAGAAGACTGTAAGACTGTAGCTATGAAAACGGGTATCCACAAAAAGCTTCTGAGTTGCCCCCAACTGTTTGTATGTGCGGAGCATTAACTGTAGGAACCGACCAGGACTTGCCCGGTTCCTCCTCCCTGACCAGTCGATATACATGTGGGTTCTCGGGAAGGTCAGCGCAGGAGGAGCCAATCTGAGGGGCTCTGCTTTGATGCAGCGCGGCCATATTGATTCAGGAACACTGGGAGGCAGTGCTTTGTTACACGTTGGGTCAGGAGTCAATTGGCTCTCACTGCACCGTGCGGACAGCTACCTCAGTCAATTGGCATCAGTGTGACAGGAAGAGCAGCGCAGGCACCGTTTCTCTCTGGAGACTAGCACAAATGGTATTAGCACAAGAGACTAGCAGGAGGTTTGAAATCAGACAGAAGTTGATATTTTCTTTTGTGATTAAGATAATTTTAATTACTTAACACATATAACAGGCATGTCAGGTTTGGTGTGGTGGTAATAAATATTAAGCAAAAAAACATATTAATATAAAATTGGCAAATCTACTTTTGAGTCTTTGAGTAATCATTTTAAACAATAAAATTGGAACGCTAACTCCATTTAGATTCTGTTTGTGTCTACACTTTTTTCACATGACTGTAATGCATGCAAAGAAAGGAGGCGTTAACACTTTTTTAAATTAATTATTAAGAAATACTGAAAAAAAAACCCTGTATTTGATTGGCTGGCAACCTTGCATAATTATTTGTATCATATTTTCACACTAAACTCAGATGAGAAAATATCAACTGTTGTATATAGAAAATCCTAACTTGAAACACAGATTGGAGCTGATGTAGGATGAACTCTCCATATTAAGACAGAGCTGCAGGTATTTGCCAAAGTCTGATAATATCAATTGATTATTAAAAGCTTAGCTTCCAGCGATAGTTTTTTTTTTTGTTGTTGTTGTTTTTTTAACAGGGTTTTTTAACAGATGTATTCCAAGCCAGTCAGCACACCACACCGTTTTGGATTTTTTAGAGGAATGAAAGTAATAGCCACAGATTTAACAGACACAGCTGTTGAGCTTTATTCACATAAAGTTAACATGATTTTTTTTCTGTTGTTACGTGTATTTAAAGTTAAAAGCAGAAATAATCAACCAGAAAATCTGTCTGAGCCTTGATGTTCAGTTACTTTAGGTAGTAAGCTACGCTACATGGACAAAAGTGTTCGAACACACCACATTTGTATAAAATCATGCATCCAGCCACACAGTCTGCCTTTACATACAGTTTTGAAAGCATGCATTACATGTGTAATGTATAGGTGGCCCAGTACCTTTGTCTATTTACTGTAGTTAGCTGGTTCCTACTGTGTTTTTTAGTTGTTAGTTGTTTTTTTTGGGCTAGCTAATAAAGCTAAGCTAAAGCTTATAAAGCTAATCTAAAACTGTCTTTGTTTGGCTGCTTAGCGTCCATGAATGGACCTTTATTTTACAGATTCTCCATCACTGCATGACACTGGGTCTAACCAAGTGTTTTTCTTTTTTTTTTTTAAAAAGCTAATGAAAATGCTTATTATGCTTTTTTATGATGGCTAGATAGCTGGATGCTTGTTTGTTGTTGTTTTCTTTATTTCTTTTTAAGTGCAGATTATTGCTTTTAGATATTGAGTACATGGAGGAATGCAAATTTCAATGGGCTTGGTCCGTCTTGTTACAGTTCTCATTTATGGACATGCTATATTTGTTACAGTAGACATCAAAAGAGGCTAAGAGGTTGAAAATCTTACCTTGAGAACATAGACAGAGACCACGAGCTAAAATGCAATTGCTATTGGCAGAAACCTTGATCATTCTCTCTGTATTTGAGCCACCCTGCTGTTCTTCATTTCTTCATTCAGTTTCCTTGGAAAGAGACTGAAATGAATACTAATATTCAACTGAATATCACAGTGGAAAAGGCGGAAATAATATTTCTACCTACTAGCATGAATAGACCAGAATGCAATAATGCAGCAGCTGACTTGCTAGATTTTTAGGAAGGGGTATAACAGTTCTGGTAAATGTAGGAAATCACTACCTGAAATGCAACTAGACAAGACAGGCTGACAGACGAAGAATAAATGGCAACCCTTCATTATAAAATACCTCCTGAAATGCACTGAACATCATAGATTGATGTTGGATGTCTAACAGCGTAGGAGGATACGTGGGCGGATTTTTCCTTTAAATCTCATAGTCATTGTCTCTTTTCACATCCAGAGCATCAAGAGTACCGAAGCAAAACATCAAATGTTGTTGCAATTCAAATACTTATGGAGTCGGCTGTATCGGCCTGTGTAGGAGGGTGAGTGAATTTTATGGAGCTAGATGGGGGATAATGTGGGAAAGTTGCGGTACCGTATGACAATAAAAACCCATGAGATGTGGTTGATTGTATTGTTTAGAAAGTTGGGCAGAAGTTTGCCATTTAAGTGCTGACATTTGTATAGACTCGGCTATTTTAAAGAAGCGTACACGTAAAATACTGCTCTGAGTGGGCCTAGCCAGGTAGTGAAAAAAACAACAGCATTAATTTGAGTTAAAGTGCGTCCATTAAGACCTCCTGGTCGCTTCCATTAAGGTGATGAAAGGTGTTGACCGTAGCTTGAAACCAGCCATGTGCTGCAGTCTAACCTGCTCTAATTTGTCCTAAATATTATTGTAAGGAACTGCCTCTGCTTTTATTGAATAAGAAATGCTGTGCTGATGCCAGAGGAGGTCAATGCTGTATTCTTTCTCCCTGTAATGGCCCACATATAGAGTTTTGTTCTCTGAATAAATGTAGGTGTATGAGTTTAAACCATATTTACAGAACCGTAATCACTATCCTAATATAAAGACTGTACACAGAGTGCTTTCATAAAATCATTTGGGCTAATGAGGCTCGATGCTCGATGGATATCATTCATAGAGAGCATTTCTCTGAAACCTTAAACCCCACAACTAAATCAGCAACAGTCAGTGTATTTTATCTTATTTGAATCTACTTATTAAGAGTTTATTTTTTAGAAACTTGACTTAATAACTACACCATTTTTCATCAAACACCTACCTAAACACAACCTCCCATTCAGGCCCTTTCACAGACTCTGATACTTTCATTTGGATATTTTGTTTAGCACATAGAAATAGTGACTATTGAAAGCAGATTTATACAGTAAATCTATGCCACACTACGCTGTAACTGCGAAACCTTTCTGCATCATCCTAGAAATGCAACTTCAGTTAGCTCTGACATCGATGTCGTCTGGTGCCATTGTTTCCTCAGCACACCAGGATAAAAATAAATGCTGGTAATGGTGTCGGCCACTTATGTAGGCAGTGTAGTATTCAAATATCTAATCAGCCAGTCACGTGGTAACATGTTGACATGGTAGAGAATTTGAAGTTGAAATTCAAACCCAGCATCAGAATAGGGAAGAAAGGTAATTTAAGTGTCTTTGAACGTAGAATAATAAGAATAAGAACAACTTTATTTATCCCGAGGGAAATTCTTTTGTCATGTACATGCTCAAAGCAGCAGGAGAGACCGAGGAACAGATGAAATAGATATAAGATATACAATATATACAATAAGAATAGTGTACAGTAATATACAGTAGGATAGTGCAAGACATAGTATCAAATAACTCTAACAAAGTAATATATATAACTATATCCTGGTGAATAAATAACTTAACTATCAGTGCAGGCGGTTCTAGAAAGTGACAAAGTATTGTGCAATAGAATAAAGGGAGTAGCAGCGTATGATGAGGGGATGAAAACAAATATTCAATAAGTACTCTTGGGTAATATTGCACGGTCTGGGAGGGAACAGAATAACATAGAATGGCAGTTTTTCAGATGATGACATAATGTTTTACTAGGATTTTCCCATACAACCATCTTTAGGGTTTCTGCAGAATGGTCTGAGGGAGAGGAAAAACCCAGTGAGCACCAGTTGCCCAGGTGAAAAAGACGTGTTGATGTCAGGGGTCAGTGTAACCCAGCCACAGGGGGATACAAGCCAGTGTACTCCTAGTGTTGGTCCCAAGCCCAGATAAATGGGGAAAGTTGTGTCAGGAAGGGCATTCGGGGTTAGGGCTTTGCCAAATCAAACATACAGGTGATAAAGAATCAGATCTGTACATTGGAACAGTCTGGGCCCAGGTTAAAAATAACTGCCTCCACTGCTACTATTGGCTGAAGAGGGGGAAGGTGTGTTAGGAGGTAGCAAGACAGCAGTAGGATAACTCAGGTTGAGTGATTTGGGGATAAAGTTAGAGATGGTTTTGACATGTGCAGTGAATCCATCCTTTGTTCAATTCAATTCAGTTTTATTTATATAGCGCCAAATCACAACAAAGGTCGCCTCAAGGCGCTTCATAGGTACAGAGAAAACCCCAACAATCATATGACCCCCTATGAGCAAGCACTTTGGCGACAGTGGGAAGGAAAAACTCCCTTTTAACAGGAAGAAACCTCCAGCAGAACCAGGCTCAGGGAGGGGCGGGGCCATCTGCTGCGACCGGTTAGGGTGAGAGAAGGAAAACAGGATGAAAGACATGCTGTGGAAGAGAGACAGAAATTAATAACAGATATGAATCGATGCAGAGAGGTCTATTAACACATAGTGAGTGAGAAAGGTGACTGGAAAGGAAAAACTCAATGCATCATGGGAATCCCCGGCAGCTTACGTCTATTGCAGCATAACAAAGGGAGGATTCAGGGTCACCTGGTCCAGCCCTAACTATATGCTTTAGCAAAAAGGAAAGTTTTAAGCCTAATCTTGAAAGTAGAGATAGTGTCTGTCTCCCGAATCCAAACTGGAAGTTGGTTCCACAGAAGAGGGGCCTGAAAACTGGAGGCTCTGCCTCCCATTCTACTTTTAAATACTCCAGGAACAACAAGTAAGCCTGCAGTGCGAGAGCGAAGTGCTCTAATAGGGTGATATGGTACTACAAGGTCATTAAGATAAGATGGGGCCTGATTATTTAAGACCTTGTAAGTGAGGAGCAGGATTTTGAATTCAATTCTGGATTTAACAGGAAGTCAATGAAGGGAAGCCAAAACAGGATAAATCTGCTCTCTCTTTCTAGTCCCTGTCAGGACTAGGGATGGGTATCATTTAGGTTTTATCCGATACTAGTACCAAACCGGTACTTTTGAAACGGTGCCGGTGCTTAAACGGTGCTCAAACCGGTGCTTAAAGAATGGAGAACACAAAATTGGTCCAAAAACCTCTCATGTTCAGCTGTTTTTTTTGTAAAAAGATAACAATGTAAGCCTTTTTTGCAGCTATAGGGCATATATGGTATCACTCTTGGCTGGAAGCAGTGCTTAATCAATGGAAAAAACACAGACTTTGTCCAAAAACCTCTCATGTTTAACTGTTTTCCACTTTTTCTTTGGTCATTTTAGCCTTTTTGGCCAGGGTGAAGGGAGTATCTGCCATCAAACAAGAAGACAGCCGCATGTAACTACGACGGTGTTTGCTAGTTCACCTTACATGCATTAATGTAATAATGTGGTTAGCGTACTCAACGTTAATTACAGACGAACAACATGAAGCTACTCACGCAGAGAAGAACGGCTGCTGCTGCCATCATCATCCGTCATCATTTCTGCTACGCTGACAGGGCTAGGGGCCAGGACTCTACTCTTCGGGTTCTTGGGGGATGTTGCTAACTCCGGGTCCGATAACAGGCACCACACCCGCAGTAGATGTGCACGGTGTGAGGTCTCGCAGCAAGCTATCAAACACGGCGCATTTCTCGGCTTTAAAAAAAAACCCGCTATGCGTCGCCAGGTGTTTCATCAGGTTTGAGGTGTTACCTCCTTTGACAGTATCAGCTTAAAGCACTTGTTGCAGGCTGCTGAGTTTGCATCTTTTGCTGTGAAGTACAGCCAGACTTTTGATCGCTTCGCCTTGGGCATTTTTAATCTGTAGCTCTGCTCTAAAAGAACGTACGTACCTGGCTAGAATTGGCTCAGGAAAAATAAAGCACCGAAATGTGCGCTGCTTTTCGGTCTGGTTACTACCGTTTATGTCAGATGGCACCGGACACCGGTACCCATCCCTAGTCAGGACTCTTGCTGCAGCATTTTGGATCAGCTGAAGGCTTTTCAGGGAGTTCTTAGGACATCCTGATAATAAAGAATTACAGTAGTCCAGCCTGGAAGTAATAAATGCATGAACTAGTTTTTCAGCATCACTCTGAGACAGGATATTTCTAACTTTAGAGATGTTGCACAAATGGAAGAAAGCAGTCTTACATATTTGTTTAATATGTGCGTTGAAGGACATGTCCTGGTCAAAAATGACTCCAAGGTTCCTCACAGTGTTACTGGAGGCCAAGGTAATGCCATCCAGAGTAAGAATCTGCTTAGATACCATATTTCTAAGATTTTCAGGGCCGAGTACAATAACCTCAGTTTGATCTGAATTAAGAAGCAGAAAGTTAGCGGCCATCCAGGTCTTTATGTCTTTAAGACATTCCTGCAGTTTAACTAATTGGTGTGTGTTACCTGGCTTCATGGATAGATAGAGCTGCGTGTCATCTGCATAGCAGTGAAAATTTATGCTATGTCTTCTGATGATGCTGCCTAAGGGAAGCATGTATAATGTAAATAGAATTGGTCCTAGCACTGAACCCTGTGGAACTCCATAATTGACCTTAGTGTGTGAAGAGGACTCTCCATTTACATGCACAAATTGGAGTCTATTAGATAGATATGATACAAACCACTGCAGTGCAGTACCTGTAATACCTACAGCATGTTCTAATCGCTCTAATAGGATATTATGATCAACAGTATCGAACGCAGCACTGAGGTCTAGCAGGACAAGCACAGAGATGAGTCCACTGTCAGAGGCCATAAGAAGATCATTTGTAACCTTCACTAAAGCTGTTTCTGTGCTGTGATGAGCTCTGAAACCTGACTGAAACTCTTCAAATAAATCATTCCTCTGCAGATGATCTGTTAGCTGTTTGACAACTACTCTTTCAAGGATGTTTGATATGAAAGGAAGGTTGGAGATTGGCCTATAATTAGCTAAGACTGCTGGGTCTAGAGATGGCTTTTTAAGTAAAGGTTTAACTACAGCCAGCTTGAAGGCCTGTGGTACATAGCCGATTATTAGAGATAGGTTGATCATATTTAAGATTGAAGCATTAATTAATGGCAGGACTTCTTTGAGCAGTTTTGTGGGAATGGGGTCTAAAAGACACGTTGATGGTTTGGAGGAATTAATTATTGAAGTTAACTCAGAAAGATCAATTGGAGAAAAAGAGCCTAACTTAACATCGATGGTACTAAAAGTAGCTGTAGATAATATTACATCTGTGGGATGATTATTGGTAATTTTTTCTCTAATGATAAAAATTTTATTTGTGAAGAAGTTCATGAAGTCATTACTAGTTAACGTTAAAGGGATGTTGTAGTACTGGTTCAGGTGGTGGTGTGGGGGATATTTTCTTGGCGCACTGGGCCCATTGAAAACAACTGACATACTTAAGTGTCACCGCCTACCCGAGAATTGATGGTTACCATGTCCATCCCTTTACAACCACATATAACCCTTTTCCACCAGTACCTTCTCGGGTTGGCATGGCATGGCTCAACATGGTTTTTAGGCGTTTTCATTAGGTGGAAATACCTGGTACCAGGTACTTTTAAGGTACCTAGGATTCCAAGGAATCTGAGGTGATCTGAAAATGTGACGTCAACAGACTGCATGCCATAATTGGCTAGTCAGTGGCGTCACTCAATGAGTCACGAGAGCATCTGCTTTGCGAAAATCGGCACTGCCATTTTTGAAACCTGCCAACAAGGGAAATGGCTACAGAAAAAAACAACACCGTAGTCCCCAAATCTGAGAGAAAGTCATACACTGAGCAGCAGGTATACCGTCGTTTGGACGTCCTCCTTTGTTGTAGCGTCCGTGCTGCATACAGACCCCACACACATTAGGTGGTACTTGATGTAATGGAAAATGACCACTGTTGGTGTATCCATAATGGCTGCTTCCAGGTGCCACGTCACAAAGCTCAGATCATTTCGAACCGCTTTGTTGAACATGACGATAAGTTCATTGTACTCAAATGGCCTCCACATTTACCAAATCTCAATTCAACAATAGATTTGAAGGAAAGTCCAGACCGCTACTGCTACTAGCAAGGGCAGCTAGTGACAACAAATTTCTTCCTGTTCAAAGGGAGTTTTTCATTCCCACTGTCACCAAATGCTTGCTCATAGTGGGTTGTCTGATAGAGGAGGTTTTCTCTGTATTATTGTAGGGTCTTTATCTTACAGTATAAAGCACCTTGAGGTAGCTGCTGATGTGATTTAGTGTTACATAAATAAAACTGAATTCAACTGAATAAAAAAGTTTCAAAGTTTAAAGTAGCGCTGCAGCAGTTTCTTTGTCATTCAGACAGACATGGTGACGCAGCAAAGCAAACATCATTTAAACATCATTTAAACATCACAACCTTTTGTCTCCTGAACACCTCCACAGTTCATCATACTTACTTTTGTTTTCTAGTATGGATCAAGCTTTGCATTTTCCATAATACGACGCAGCAATTTATTAATTAGACTGTTTTTTGACACGTCTTAGCAGTAATCTAAAGGGAGTGACTGGGTCCTGTATCTCCCTTATAAATAAAAAACTAGTTTTCATATTTGCTTCCTAAGGTGCTCTAAATTCCATTTCTTCCTAATAAGGCATGAAATTTGCTATAATTTTTTTTTATCATTATAATAGGATAGATTTTGTTTTGTGAAAGCAGCAGGGGATGCATTTCATTAAACAGCATGAAAAATTTCACCCACCATTAGTAACCTGTCGCCTTAATAGGTAACTTTCTATTGTTTGGACAGTATCCATCCAGGATGTAAAGAGGTTTTTATAGAAACAAAGTGCGGAGGTGGCACATCATAAATAAATGTTCCAGCCTGCTGGGTTCAATTTGTGTATTTGAGAAAATATTTTTATTTTTTTGAGAAACACTTAACACATTGAAACATAAACAATACGTTCACTTAATCATTTGATAACGTTTTAAGAATAAATGCGTTGTTATGGCCAAACTTACAGTGCATTCATATACTTTATGTAATGTAATAGATTCAGGAGAACAAAAAGATTATGATTAAACATAACAAAAAACAAAAAAACAAAAAACAATGAAGTTCATAATGTAAGAGCACAGATACGCCTACACCTACAGACCATAAAAGGAACATATTATATTTAATGTGTGGCAAGAGACTGGCAGTTGCAAAGTGCAAAGTTATAAAATCGAGTATATCTGAATAAAAGTTAATGAAATTAAGTTGCACAGATTCACCTGTGTGTCCATGTTCACCAAGTTTGAATTTGTCCACAGTTTAACTTTCAAACCCAAAAGCAGCATCTGTCTTCACATGATCCAATATCAGTTTGTGAACATCAGGCCAATAATTCACTGCAGCTGTGATAGTTTGTCCTAAATGAAGAGAACGTAAATGTGTGGCAAAAGCTAGCATTGGCCGTAGCACATATGCAAACATTAAAGAGTCAGCAGATGAAAGTTGGCTAACGTTAGCTAGCAGCTACGAAATCAAGTCTTTTATTTATAGCATGTGTTTAAAAGCAACAGCTGCTCTAACCAAAGTGATTTACAGTGAGATT
This sequence comes from Oreochromis niloticus, assembly GCF_001858045.2. Classification (NCBI taxonomy): domain Eukaryota; kingdom Metazoa; phylum Chordata; class Actinopteri; order Cichliformes; family Cichlidae; genus Oreochromis; species Oreochromis niloticus. The sequence goes on from NC_031986.2 coordinate 6,739,709, forward strand.
AGACACACGTGATTTAAAACAACACTATAAATAAGGAGAAAGGTGTTTATTGAAAAGAGCACAATATACACAGTCAGGAACGGCTCCATGATGATAATTAGGAGACAGAGGAGAAGAACAGAGGTTTAAAAAACATCAAGAGAGGGGAAAGTCTAATTGTGGATCCCAAACTGTTCAACAATTAGGGCTGAGGAATGAAAATGCTCCATCCAGTTTGGTCCTGGCGACAGCTCGTGTAGTGTTTTAAAAGCAAAAACAAAGCTGCCAGTACAGCACAGCCATGGACTCGCTTCTTGGTAGCAGCAAGGAAGTTTGGCTGCTGCGTTTTTGAACAACTTCAGGCTAAAAATGGCCGACAGACTCTACTTTTGATGACGGTAATTGTGCAAGTTATCTGAAATGGAAAATGCCAGTGCTGACAACTGAGGTGATTTGTTTATGGCATTTTAAACCTGAATCATGGATGAAACCAAGATTTCTTTCATCACTCAATAAAAGAGGACCGAGGCCATTTGATTGCGGTGGTGGGGGTGTCTGCACGACCAAAGGTCAGACCCTCACTTTGATTCTGGTTTAGCAGAAGGAGGCTTTTTCTGCTGTGCAGGATTCTTACATCCTCAATAGTAAGAATGTAGCAGCAAAACCTCTGGACATCCTGAAATGAGCAACCTTTCAATTTCAACAAGAAAATCATGTTATTTCTTCTCAAATGCTGCACAGCATTCTTTCAGTCCTTGCTGTTTTTATATGATGAACAGAAACTATTATCTGTAATCATAGCTCCTGAAGAACGGCATCTTTAAGAGGTCATTGCTGTTTTAAATGTGATTATTTTATGTCTGCTGTTTCTTCCTTTCTTTCTGGAAGTGGCTGAAAACAGAATACAAAAAACATAGTTCAGCAGAGGTGTAGTGATATTAAAAATCTACAATAAAAACAGCAAAACATTATGATTACTTTGGGAAACACTAGCTTTTTTTTTTTTCTAATTAGATTTTTCTCCCTTGTGGGGAAAGAAGAGAACTAAAAAGGCTTTCTGACAGTTTTGGGTGAGCACAAAAAAGCCGGGAGCAAAAGCTGAACATTTCTTTGTTTAACTAAGGTTTATAATATCCTTTTTCAAGGCATAGATGCTATGAAAACATGTGAGAACCTGCCTCAACATTTCCTGCTTTGTTTTGATTCACACTATAGAGCAAGACTGCACTATGAACCTGTAACTGTGTGCGCAATCAGAGTGAGCCCATTCTGGAGCACCCTTTAACTCAGCCTTTTATCCAGCGTCTAACCTCCTGAGCAGTTTTCTCCACTGACCAGAGAGCAGCACAGGTCCAGTTCTCAGAAGAGAGCCTTAACGGGGCTTTGGAAGATTGGGGTTACACGCGGAGCCCGCACCGCGCCTCACCGCGCAGAGGTCAAAGTCATCAAATCATCGCTGCCAGCTTGGGAGGCGCCGGAGCCCGTTTCCTGACACTTTGGGGCTTGTGGGTTTCAGAGATAACATTAGAAAGATGCTGTGACGGAGAGCGTGCCGTCGTCAGGCAACAGCACTGCAGCATGCTCGCAGTCTGAAACCGTCAAGACGACACTCAGGTTATTTAAAGGAGGATGATTAATGTGTTGAGAAATGGCAAGCACCTGCCCCAGCTGCACTCCCTCTCCTGTGTGTGTGTGTGTGTGTGTGTGTGTGTGTGTGTGTGTGTGTGTGTGTGTGTGTGGGCGGCTGGATGTGCAAGCACATATACTGTATCCATATATGTGTGTGCTTCCTTTTGTTCGTGTGTGTGTCTGGTGTGTATTTTTGCATGTCTATTGTGTGCATTTTTCACAGACACTTCGGTGTGAGAGAGTGTGTGTGTGTGTGTGTGTGTGTGTGTGTGTGTGTGTGTGTGTGTGCATTGCGCTGACTGGGCCGGTGTGCTGGCAATTAGAAAAACCACCAGTGGCAAGGTGCACATTAATCATGTTCCTCAGCTGAAAGAGAGAAATGGGGCGGAGATGGGGAGAGGAAGAGAGGGAGGAGGAGAAAGAATAATGAGAGACGGTGTCTGAGGCATTCAGAGCCGCTCCGTCGCACTGTTTGCTCTGACATGATGTTGGAAGCATTTATGAATAGGCAAGGTCACGACAATGGGCCCAAACCCACTGGGCAGGGAGAACCAGAGGTTGATCTAGTTGCACTTTTTCCACCGCGACAACTTGAGCCAAGGACTGTGTCGCACTCTCATTGTACCTTACAATGTGTGGCATGAATGGAAGACTAGATAGTAGGCAGGGCTGCACAGTTATGATCAACATGATTATCACAATTATTTGTCACTATTATTCTTTACACTGTGATTGTGATGGCCTGAGTGCATCTCCTAACAGCGAAATCTAAAGTCTTCCTTACTGACTATTTTCCCAAAGCCTTCGTTACTCGCTGTGTTTTAGTGGAGTTGCATTCTGGTGATTGCGTTGGTGATTTCGGCGCGTGTTTGTGAGCTGGATGGGTGCGCTGATGTGCACTGGCTCGCTTTTATGGCTGTGTGAGTCGTTGGACAATTAATGTTGGCAGTCATCGTTTTTCTTGGCCTTCACGCACGAATCATCAGTTTGTGGTGTGTTTTCAGTCGGTTGAGTAAGTCTGCAGAACTCATTGCATGCGATTTCTTCTCGGTTAACCTCGCTTGTCCTAAATGCGAAGTACTTCCAGAAAAAGTTGTCACAATACCTGAATTTAAACTAGGAAAACCCAGGAATATACTCAGTACTCTATACCATTTTCAGTAGCATTTTTTCTTTGACACAAATTTGAAACTTGACAAACGAATAAATGCTGTCGTCAGAGTTGTCAAAGGCTATGCAATCTTTTAGTACATCTAGACTGGACTATTGTAACGCACTGTGTTCTAGAGTCAGTCATCTCTAGCTTACTTATAATTCAAAGAGCCTTAGCAAGATAATTGACTGGGACAAAAAAGAGAGCTCCCGTTACTCCAGCATTGACAGCCTTGCATCGGCTTCCCGTGCATTACAGGTTGGAGCATAAAGCAACGCTCTTTGTGTTAAAAGCCTTAAATGGTCTTGTGTTACACTACCTCAAGATCGTTAAAGTCTGCTTCCCCATCACTCTTAACCACCAGGTGGTCAAAGCTTATTTCAAAAGAGAGTCGTGCCTTTGCTGGTGTTGCACCAAGACTCTGGGATGATCTCCCAAGTGACCTCAGACAAGCCTCAGCTGCGACTTTCTTTAAGATGTACCTTTTTTTTTTGTCAAGTTTTTGGAAACTGCTGATCTCTGCAGTAGGTTGTTTCTTTGATATTTATGTATATAATGTGAATGTGTGTAATTTGAATTTTAGGATTTTACAAATGTCCTAAATAAATAAAATCGACTTACCATACTTACCAGCAACCATAGTTTGGTTGCTAAACAATGTCATATGAGAGAGCCACCTTAGGTGACCTCCTCCTCATAAAAAGCTCAGATTTCAGATGTAAACAACATTAGGACCCTAATGATAAGCAACCAGTAAATCAGCTATTTGTGATTGATAATTAAATGATTAATTCATTGTCATAGCAGCTGCCGATTTTCCGTAGACTGACTAATAGAATTAATTGATTATTTTTTTTCAGCTCTTGTTAGTCATAATGCTGCATTCTCACCGAGAATGTACCGAGCCAAAAGCTTGTACATGATGGTGGTGTAACGCTCATGTTTGGAAAAGAAGGAAGTGTAATTTTTTTTAAATGTTAATGGTTACGTTTTAAAGCTTTCCTCTTACACTGCACTTATTTTCACGCACAGTGTGTGAGTACTACACTGTACAGTAGATGGCAAAAATATAGGAATGAATCACGCATGTTGTATTTGTGCTACAGTAATAATGTGCCTGTGTTCGTCAGGGACTTTGACATATATTGTTGGGGGCGGGTCTATACCAACGTTTTTACCATAAAATACTGATTTGATGGCTTCTATTATTTCTATACTTACAGTATAGAGCTTGCTTCTTCTCCTTTGTGGTATGCTCCATGACTCACTTTCCTGTTCAAGTCAACTCTTCAACCAATCAGAATCCTACTTACGTGCATCGTCATTGCCGTTGGCTTTTTGAAGGACTGTTGGTTGAATTCCCACAGTCCCCGTCCCCACATAGCCAAAGACTTAGACAAACAGGCACCAACGCGGGACCATAAATCCCAAATAACACCACTCAATAGAAATAAAAATGCTCAAGTTCTCCCCAATGAATTGACCTGAATTAAATTTGCTGCTGCCTGCGAGACAGAGAGTGGAACACCGGCTTCTACAACAGTCAGCGAGTTGGTTTTTTTGTTGTTTTTAGGAACTGAATGAACCCAAATACATAAACATTGTGGTCTGCAAAGGTACTCTGCTGCATTAGATGCAGTATCTCAAACACGACAGAAACAACAACATAAATATTGAATAGCAAGAAGTCCTGCAGATGTACATTAGTAATTTTAGATTTGTTGTATGTCCAGAAACCCCTTGGTGTTGGTTTATGTTAACTTTTACTTTGTGTACATGACCCACAAAAGTCTGAGATGTTGGGGTGTGACTGCAGGTTATTAAGGCTTCTCTAATGATTCTCTCTGGTTGGAGGGCCTGGTGTCTTTATATGTAAACTATAACGTCTGTCATATATAGAAGCCATTACCTTCTCATCAGCTCTACAAAGGGTGAAACCTGTCTGATAAAGTTTTTTCTTTTGTTTTACAGATGTATGATTGCCGATGAGGTAAGCACACACAACGCTGGCTCAGGAAATCTATTTCCCCCCCCAAAAAAAGAACCTGAGAGTTTGCTGCATGCCTTCCAAATTAATTTGTCAGCCCTCTGCTGCACTCCCACGTGCTTAATCGGTTTTGACACTAGAATCATTCTGAGACCTTATTACTCTTGGGCCTCACATCAGCTCAGCCGTCATATGCAATTTGCCACAGAGTCAGTGCGCAATTGACTTGTTTTTCTCCCCATTCGCCATGTGTTGTTGTTTGGTGGGCCCAGATGGGTCTCGGGAAGACCGTGCAGGCCATCGCGGTGGCGTACGCCTTCAGGCAGGAGTGGCCCCTCCTGGTGGTGGTGCCCTCGTCCCTCAAGTACCCCTGGATCGAAGAGCTGGAGAGGTGGATCCCCGAGCTGCAGCCTGGAGACATCAGTTTGGTGGAGAACAAGAGCCACACCATGTAGGTCATCTCACCACATTACCCCGTTTGACCTTCATCCCTAAAAATCACCTCCATACTCATGTCAGCCTCTTAGTGTCTGGTTTTACTGGGACTAAATTTAGGTTTTGACTCTTCTGACGTTCTTAAAGCTGGTTTGACTGTTTTATTAAACTAAAGCTCTAAACACAATAGCTGCTTGTTTACATTTAACAGCAAAATTAGAAATCAAATTGAGTTTCTGTCTGTTTTTGGTCTCCACCACATCCTGAAAGCGAATCTCTCTCCCTTAATTCTTAAATGCTCTCATCTGTTCACAAATACCGCTCGACAGGTGGAGCCAGTCCTTATTAAAATGTATTTTTAAGATCAAGTTGAATCATCTCCTAAATATATATACAATCAGCAAAATCAGATTTGTTCTCCTCCAAATGAAAGGCTAATTTTGTCATAATGACAAAGACCACAGTAGCTTAACAGCTTATTAAAGCAGCAGTTTGTAACATCAAACTGCACATTACTGCTACAGTGGTTGTGAAATTCTGGATAGATGGTGAATTATTAATTTTTTGTTTGTTTTGTGGTGTGACTTAGCATGTACATTATTCGGTGCTGTCTCGTTTACAGAGCGTTGCAGAAGGGAAGGTTGATACTGGCTTAAAAATCAGGTGAAGGCACTTACAGGGTTCAAAAACAGTACCTTTAACTCCAAGTGTATCATATTTGACACATGAGGGTTTGTGAGTTCTTGACTTCAACATAATCAGTGTGAGGTTTTTTGTTTTTTCTTTTTAAATTAAATTGCAAACGTAACACTTTACTGGTTAAATATACTGACTCACTACACCGCGCTGTGGCACAAAGTGGTACTGCATGAAAGTACGGCCGGACTTTAGTTCAGCTTCAGCTGATAATCCTTTGATAGAACATACACGGGAATTTTGGGCAGCTGTTTCCTTCCACTCTGTGGACAGCTTTGATTCATTTTAAGAGATTTTAAAATATTTTTTTAACACATGTAAGTAACTTTAAAAGAAAGGCTTGTAGTGTGATTTTATAGAATATAATTTATTATCAATTCTCTGGTTTCAACCCCCCCAAAAAAGAATGTCTGGTGCTAATACATTTAATGGTAAACTGTGTAGAAGCTCACTCAGGGTCTCTTCAGTATTCATAATATCCATGCAAAGTATTGTGCAAGTGGACGGCGGCAGCCATTACTTGAATTTAAAGCGTCGTTGCCCTTACAATAAGCTGCACAGCAGCATCTAACATCTCTTGTTACGACTTCTTCTCTCCGGCCTTCTGCTAATCATTTACTCTAAAAAGACGTAATAAAGGCGCGAGCGCTCACGGTCACACTGTGTGAAGCGGAGGCAGCGTGATAGACGGCAAAGTTGGGGCCGATAAATTAATCTCAAAGTGTCCCCTGGTGTCAAGAGCCAGCACGGGCCGATGTTTGACAGCGCTGACAGACAAATCATGTCAAGGCGACGTCTGCGATATTGAACAAGAACTGAATTTATTTTATTTATTTATTTTTTTCCCACGCAGGAAGGAAAAATGCTGTTGCTGGAACGTGCTTTATTTTGTTTGCACGGATTCAGGTTTCTGTATTGTGGATTAATGTCGCATATAAGCTTAGAAAACATCTACTTTTCCATCTTCTCAACTTTCCCCTAGTTTTTTTTTTTTTCGTTTTAATTTTTGAATGACATAAACTTTCTATATTTGTGACTTGGATTAGATGGGGGGGGGGGGGGCACTCCCAGCATCACAGATGAGGTGCAAAGAGGTTGTGAAAGCCTTCTGGGGAAAACGTGTCCTTGAACTGGATGTGTTAATGACTGAACGAGGAGGCAAGAAAAAATTATGCAGCACCTCCTCTCGGTATTTTGACTCACTTGTGCCTTTGTAGAACATGAATGGCACCTTAGGTTTATTTCAGCTTGGAAATGTGTGTCTGTGAGCGCCTGCGTGTGTGGCGAAGTCAAAGAATTAAAGCTTGACAGAAGCTGGAAATGTTTTTGATTTCTCAGAGATCATTATTGAGTTTCATGCAGCTGAATGTCGCCTGTGTGTTTGTTTGTTTATCTGTGCCTGTGTACCCGTGTCAGAGCTGCACATACCATAGCTGTAAAATATAGAAATTGCTATGAAGCCGTAAAAAAGGAGATGGATGAAAGGTTTGTGTGTGGCGGCGTGTGTGTGTGTGTGTGTGTGTGTGTGTGTGCGTGCGTGTGTGTGTGTGCCTTGACACATATTTAAGTCCATAGGCTCTTTTAAACAGCTTGATTTGCTTTACCTTAAGGGCTCAGTTGCCGAGTCAATAACACCCGAACATTTAAACAGGTGTCGAGTGTGTGTGTACAATCCTGACTGTAAGCTGTAAACTACACGTTTACTACTTTTAAAGGGGGCTTCTTCAAAAGCTACAGTGATATACTCATCGCCAACAAACTCCATGAAAATCATCCATAAATTGACACTAGATAAATAAATAAATACCCTAAGTACTGTTGGTGTACCCAAGGTCAGATACATCATATTTTATTTGTACCATACAGCTAAAAACAACTGACATGTGCCTTTTTTACACACATTATATTGTGGCTAAACATTTGCTAATATTGCTCAAGTCCCCAAATAATAAATGATTTCCTTTTGTTAAAACCTGTAGTACAGACATGTTTTAGAAGTTTAACAAGCCTTAAAAAAACTATGTGTCTGTTATTTTTCATTGTAGAATTACATTCACATATGGATGCAGTAGGTTTGAGAGGAAGGCTCAGAAATCATATGTAATCCATACAGAAATACCCTTGATAGATGCTGTAACACCTTTGATTTAAACCTGTCATGCTAATAATTGGAAACAATCTTATATATAATACTTCGCAGGATACTAATCCTCAAATCTTTGACGCTCCAATTTAAAAAAAAATTTTTTTATTTGAAGCAGTTAGCTACTTGAGGAAATCTTTAACTAAATATCATGTGGCCCAAGCTTAACGTCTAAAGCTTCCATTAGCTTTTAGAGGCTACAATGTACAGTCAATTGTTAGTTAGCATTTAGCCCCCCACCCCTCCACATATACACATCCATTGTGAGTTACTTTCTGCTTATTTATGAACTATGGAAAAAAGTCAGTTACTAAGATTTTGGAGCATTTTTTTAAATAAACTTTTTTTAATTAAATGTTTTTAAAAAAGGATAAATTCTGGGCTATTTCTGAGCAATGAGATGATATAACAGACTGTTGGTTTTGGTCTTTTTATGAGGCTTATTGTCAATCAAACAGTTATACAGCAATCATTGAAAAAGCACAAATAGCAAGCACAGAGTTACTAGTTTCACTGTAACCATAGAAACCTGATAATATTCTTGTTTCTTGTGTCACAATCATAGGTAGTTTACAGATACACATTGTAATAAACACATTATTCATTCTTAATCTAAAATTCACTGGTTTTACCAGTTCTACTTTGGCTATTGTTAGCTATCTCTGTCTCCTAATATTGTATTAGTTTCACACTACTGGTTTAGCAAAAGCCATTAAAAGAAGTGACTCTTTTTATTGGTCTTTTATGTGTATGCTCTTATATTTTCAGGGGCATTGGTAGCAGTAAAGTGACGGTCCTGGGCTATGGCCTACTCACCACAGATGCGCGCCCCCTGGTGGAGGCACTGAGCAGGCAACGGTTTGCCGTGGTGGTGGTGGACGAGTCGCATTACCTCAAATCCAGGAACGCAGCGCGGACGAAGATTCTCGTTCCTCTCATTCAGAGCGCCAAGCGCGCCATCCTGCTCACCGGTACCCCTGCTCTGGGTCGACCTGAGGAGGTAATAAAACTTGATTAAATGGTAATTTAATGACACCTCAGGGGGAAAGGATACAAATTTAACTGGAGTAAGCTGTTTTGTTTTCTCACCAAATGACACGGCAGATTCAAAGTTCCTTCAAACCCCGCTTTGAATTTTTAATGAAAAATTAAACACAGAGCTGAAGAGGAGGGAGCAGTGTGGCTAAATAGAGAAGGCTGCATTCAGTAGATTTGGAACAGATGGATTTTTATAAAGGAATCCTGAGCCCACACTTGTGAGGAGAGATTAGCAGGCCAGCTCGGGGCTCAGCTCTGGCTGCTCACAAAGGTGCTCCACTGTGCAGCGCAGGTAGATCGCCATGGTAACTTGCTCCAGAGCAGGCTACGCTCGGATCCGACATTCAAAAAGCCAATTAACTCTCTCCGGCGTCACTTATCCTCCAGGATCCCGTGGTCTTATTTCAATAACCTTTGTTGCAAAAACTTCATTTACAAAGCCCGATATGAAGAGACACTGCACCGCAATAAATGAGACAAGTAATAAAAAGAAACGCACAGGAGGAGGGGGGGGGGCTATTGAATTTCAAGACAATAAGAAGGGCTGTTCACAGGACAACGGTGTTTGGAGAGCGGCTGAGCCAATCCCCTCTCCATAATGATTTATTATATCATTTTTATATATGTTATATTGAAGCTGTAGATTACAGCCATATTCCATCACTGCAGCTAAGGAAGATGAAGAAGACGTCGTGAATAGAAAATCCTTTCACCGTCTCAATGTGAAGAGACAATACAGTATCAATAACAAACACCGTGTGCCCGCTGTACTCCGATACAGCTGTGTGCTTAGGTTTTAAACTGCCCACAATTCTTCCAGTCATTTTCTGCAGCTTCGGGAGCAGAGTAACTCTCAGCTTTTACTGTGTTTGTGTTGCTTAAATAGTCATGATGTTGGCTTAATGAATAATTGATGAAAGTTCATGTGTTTATTAGCTAATTCTCATCATCTTCTATAAAAATTTATCCCCTTTTTTCCTTCCTTTTTGCAATTTCAGTGCAACATTTAAGAATAATTTGTTTTAGCACACTGTACAGAGCAGCCTAATTGTGAATAGCTGTTTCCTTCAGTACACACACAACCACACGCACCCACCCACGCACATACACAGAGGCCCCATAATTATTCATAACCTGCGGTGTATCTTATTTAAGTTTTTTTTTTCCACCCGAATGTCTGTGCTGCATATTAAAAACATTACAACTTTATTTATTAAGGCCTTTTTTCTAAACAGGTTTCCAAAGTGCTCTGCACATTTATGTAAAAGATATGTTAAATAACACCACAGTGGAGAAACTAAGAAGAGGCACATTAAAGAACCAGAAAAACATCTGTCTGTAAAATTGAAAAAATCAATGATGAAGAGTATACAAAACATTCAGAGACACTATTTATACAGCTCAAATTTAAAAAAAAACTCATGATCTGCTTTGCTGGGAGTGTGTCTGTTGGTCTCTCCCCATTGGTGCACTTTAATTTCTGACATCACTATGTTCCAGCTGAGCCACACCCACCCACCTCAAACCAAACAGGAGACGGTCAGAAATTGAAACCTCCACCCAACTTTAAAAAAACCCCAAACTGCTCCATCTTTTACATAAATAATGTGTTGCATCATATTAGTATTTTTTAGTTAATATTTTATTAGTAATTATCAGTTAAAGTCCCCAAATTTGTTACATTGACTTGTTATTGCTAAGACTTACTTACTCCTCATTGTATCTCTTTAAAAACATAATAAATATCTGGTTTTATGTTTTAAAAGGAAAAGAAATGTTAGTATCACGGGGGACTACTTTTAGCTGTGGATTAATACACATTTGGTGCTCCAGTTTATATTTACAGCAGCAGGACCGACTCTGCAAGATTGACTCAATTACAGTGTGTGTGTGTGTGTGTGTTTACACTAATGAAGGAACATGTTCACTTACTGATGCTGTTATTAGATTTTGAACAACAAAAGAGCTCGATCTCTGTGGTTCAAAGAGTAACATGTCAGCATTCTCTCACACACACACACACACACACACACACACTCACACACACTCACACACACACTTGTTAATAGAATCAATTCATTGCTTATTTTTCATTTGATGTGTTGAAGAAAAAATATAAAATATTGCAAGTTTCCAATAAATTCCTATCAAAGAGGCTTCATATATAAATATTTAGCAGTTCATATATAGCAGCTTCATTATCAGTGAGCTAATAATCAACCTCCTGACTAATATATGCTAAACTATTTATGCGGGGCTCGGTTTGGATCGCACTGTCATCTAACTGCCACGTTGCTTTGAGGGAAACTTAATTATTGCCTAGACTCGATCATGATAATTAACTGATGAAATTCAGGCAGATAATTAATTCCGAAACGAAGTAAAGTTAGTACTTGCAAGTAATCTCGAGAAGGTGTATCATCGAAAAAGTGTGCGCGCGCATGTGTGTTATAGACTTCGGCATGTGTGTGCGTGACACATGCTATCCTGTCTTTGCCGTTGCCCGCCTGCAGTGGTGAGGTTAGTTTTTAGATATCATCTCTGCTTCCTTCTCCCTGCCACTAGAATCTGAAACTGAATATAACATTTTATCATCCACAGCATAAACCTGATAAGCCCTGTCCCTGCCTCTGTGCCAGTCTCCTCGCTGCCATCATTACTCACTGTGGCTCTGACATCGAGTTAGCACACAGCTCAGGGCATGCTGCACCGTTCATGATGTGCCCTCATTCCTCCCACCTATTATATCAGTGGTGTGAGGGGGGGGGGATGCAAAGCTCCCGGTGAACAAGTGCTGAATTTAGAATAGGGCTCGTCAGTGTAGCTGCTGACGATTAACTGTCATTACTTGGAAAATTGCTGCATATACTGGAAAACTGACAGGGATGGTGTGCATTCAAACAGCAGCCTTGATGTTTGCACACACACACACATCACGTGAATATTCTGTGAGCTTTGTTGCAACCTGTGATATAAACACACTCTTTACCTGCAGTCACATACGTCCACTGAAGACAGACAGCAGCAGCTTGTCTTTTGTCTTGCAACATCAAGCAAAGCAAAGATCTTTTGATAATCTTTATGCCAGGAGCTGTTTAATTGGCGTAAGTCGACTGTGTCCACATCCTTAAAATTTCAAATCCGTTTCATTTTCTTCACCTTGTTAGACTGCACAGCGGTTTGACCTGGTTAATTGGTGCTGACACAAATAACCACACAGTTGCACAACGCAGGGCTGGTAAACTAGGCGAAGGACAGCAGGACCTTGAGTAAGCTACAGAGAAGATGTACTTCATGACAGTAGACTAATCATGAGCTCTGGTAAGGTCTCTGTTTAAAGCTAAAAAAGCTCATGCTACTTTGTGCAAAAGCGAAAAGGTGGGAACTAAAACAGCCAGCAGTTTCAAGGATACATACGTGCTAAATCAGGAGACTGTGTTTGCTTTACTTTTCTTTATAAGAGTTAAAAGTTAGACCCAGCAGCTGGTCACCTTGCTTAACTACTAATGTCAGTTAAATAGTCGAGCTTGTTAACACTAGCTAACATTATTCTTCATAAGCTAGTGGTCATTTTCATAGACTGTATAAAAGAAGTGGATGCAGGATCTGTGTCTAAAAAAGTAAAACCAGTGCAGATGTGTCCTACATTTGCATTCTTTGAAATGGCCAGCAGGGGGCAGTTCTACTGGCTCCTAAACAGTCTGAGGTTTTAGAAGTCAATGAGAAAGCTATGTTACTTCTCACTTTGTTTATAATCTCAGTTAGCATTTTCCTAAGTAGTGTATAATCTCAAGCACTAGTTTCAAGTCTTCTTTAATACATCAGTGTTCATTTTTGTAAATATATATAGTCCCATGTAGGAGAAAATGGAGCATAAAGCAAGTCGCTACGTATTAGGATGCAGTGCCCTTGGATTTTCAGTCACATCCACTCCTTTGCTTTTGACATCTGGTTTAAAAAAAACAACACATCAGAAGCCAAATGCTCAACTCGAGACTTCAAAAACCAGTATCACAACAGTTAGTCTACTTTTATAGATTCCATACCCATATCAGTGTAGCTGTACTAACAAAACCCCCATTTTTATGCTTCATTTCTTTAAATAAAGACATAAAGATTGTTGGAAAGAAACTGTATGATAAGATAAACTATGCAAGCAATGAGAAGATCATTGGCGTTATAAAGAGATTCATTCAGAAATCAGACGGTGAGATATCACACACTCTCTTCAGTTTGTTTCAGTTCTCTGTCTCTTTCCCCCATACAGACATAAACACTCTCACAGATATGTCTATTAATTAATCCATGGTTTTATTAAAAATTGTAGTTAAGGCTCTTACCTGTCTGTGTATTTTACAGCTATTCATGCAAATTGACGCCCTTTATCCCAAGAGGTTCGGAACCTGGACTGACTATGCCAAAAAATACTGCAATGCCCATTACAGGTGACATTTTTCTAAATTTCTGCATATTTTATTGTTGTTCCTATTAACATGAACTACAATACTAGTTTACATTTTATATAACTGTATTTGTGTGTTATGTCAGCATTTATGTTATTCAAATACACTTTGTTTATATTGTCCAGAGTATTACCCAAGAACATGATATTAATAGAGCTAGGAGCGTGTTAGCTTAGCCAAGCATAAAGACAGGAAGCTAGAGTAAACAGATAGCCTGACACTGTGGAACAGTTAAAAGTACAACCACTGAAGCACAAAAAATATGTAAAAATTCTGAGTTGTTATATTACCAGGAAGAAAAAAAAGTGTGTGTGAGAAAATAGCTACCTATTGGGTTTTTTTGGTTTTTTTGTTCGTTTGTTTTTTTATGCTAGGCTATGCTAAAAGTGTTCTGGCTCTTAGCCTTATCTTCACAGCATATACTCCACAACAAGTGGAATATTGAAATTGGGAAGCATTATTGTCTTATTGATTTGCTTATTTTAACCTCTGCATGGTATCACGCACATTTTTATGCCTCGACAGCTAGGGATAGAAGCGCTAGCGACGCTGAAAGCTATATTTGTTCAATTTAAGTAGAACTGCCACATCTTCCATACCACACCTCAGATGGTGTTGGGTTAGCATATCTCTAACCTTTTGTAGAATTGAGGTTGTGTGGTGTATCTGAAAACATATGTACAACAGAAAAATTAAAAAATATTCAGGTACAGGGTTTTGGGGCTTGATCTCTCTGCAGCTCCTTAAAATGATATTTCAAATTTGACGTTTACTCAGACAGGATGAGCTGATCAGGTTTTGGAGATCGGTGGTCATAAAAGTCTCTGTGACCTTTTTAACCATTTTTTGTGACCTGTCATGAAATTTCACACACATAGCATAGTGAAGTAGTGCTATTTAAACCATGTGCACAGTGAATTTGTAATATTCAGGGCTACCATTTCTTTGGCCATTATTCAACACTGTTATTCAGGAACAGAAGGGAAGATTGTGAGCACGTTTTACGTTGGGTCAGAAACCAGAAACTGAATTTGTGCCGCTAATCTTTAAAAAAATCTTTAATTAAATTCCTTAAATCAAAGTCTTTGCTTTATTTAGTTTGGACAGGCGTAGATATGAAGTGCAGCCTGATTGATGGTGGAGGCATACAACTCATTTAAGGTGGCAACTGTACATTGATGAAAATTGATTGAGACAAATCAGATGTTATTGGATCCGTACCTTTTGAACCTGTCTTACTGTGCCTGCCTTTAAGTCCAGTATCACCAGATTGAAGTGTTCTCATTCACTGTTTATCTGCAGTTCTGTGGAATTAGCACAGTTTCAGTCCTTCTCACCTACCATTTAATTGTGTCTGCTGGGATAAGCCGGCCTATACCTGAGCCTGGATTGGTGGTGCTGCTGAGTTGATGGTTTGTTGTCAAAGCCAGACCGCAACTGAAGCCAAGTGCTAAATGCCAACTGGCTGCCAGTTTTCAGTGATGATTGGTTACATGTGTGAACAAACACATCAAATGCATTGTTTTGGATGTCCATCAAAGTCAGCAACTCGGTCAGGGAATGGCTTGGCGCCATTAAAGATAATGCTTTGTGTTTAAGAGCGCTTGGTGTGGCTGGGGAATGCCTTTCTAAGTCACACGTACGCACTCTCTCACACACACTCAGAGGAGCGCACGGCGGTGCCATCTGAGTGCAATCTTCCCTTCTTGTTTCTTTTATAAAGTTGAGGTTGCTGTGGGAAACGACAGCAGCAGAGGTGAAAGGAAAAACAGCAGGAGAGATGCTGGTTCAAATCTGCACACAAGGGGGAAACATTATTTTAGAAAGAATGAGTTAGTTTCCCATCCTACACCAATTACAGCTTTAAACAGAGAAGTGTGAAACAGCCAATTTTGGCAGTGCCTTGTTAAGTTTGTCCACACTTCCAGCCAATATGGCAGATAACCAGCCTTTGTGTGGGGGGCCAGTTCTATTCTAAAAGTCCATTTGGCTGATGAATTGTGAAAGTTGCCCGTGAGTTTTGGAATAAACCTGCTGCTGTGGCCATTAGGCAAAATAGTTTCCTGCTTTGCAAAGTGCCCTTAAGCAAAAAGACAAAAAAAAAAGATTCCCCAACTGCTCCAACAGAGCTGCTTAACAGTAAACGACGGAAGGCTGTTCTAGTGCTGGGCAGCTCCCAGGTGGGAATGTTTAAATGTGTTTAACTATTCCTTCAAGGCACTGCTGCAAGTAAATAAGTGTGGTTTCTTGGGAAGTGCATCTCAGTTAGAGGTGTGTGTATAAAAAAAAAAATAAGCAGGCACAACTTCATCACTTATTTATTCTCTCACAGGTATTTTGGGCCTCACAGGCAGTGGGACTGTCGCGGGGCGTCTAACTTGGAGGAGCTGCACCAGCGGCTGAGTCAGATCATGATCCGTCGTCTCAAAGCTGATGTGCTCAGTCAGCTGCCCCCTAAAATCCGCCAACGCATCCCCTTTGACCTGCCCAAGGAAGCTGCAAAGGTAGACGTGGGTGACGCAGGTCACATGTGAAGACAAGTAATGTGTATTTGTGTAGTTTCTGTAGCATATTTGGACTACAGATGAATCATGAACTGGTTGTTTGGTCAGCTGATAATAATCTGTGCATTCTATTTTGTAAGATAAAAGGAAAAAAAGTGCCTGTTAAGTCGGAGAGTTTTCAGATTTTTTAAATATAAGTTGAGTTATTATTTATTTTAAATCTTCTGATTTAATTGATCTATTGGGACAACTTCTCAAAATTCTCAACACCTCTCTGAGTCATTGGAACGCTCAGTGCAAGTCTTGACATCTCCCGTCTGAGTCGTGGACCTCGATGCTTTTGAAGGACGTTTTTTTAGAATCTAAATTTATGTCAAACATTCCGTCTTTGTTTCTGTAACCACGCGGCAACACGTCGCTGGCAGCTCCATTCACGTTATCTAATTCCTTCAGCTACTGACAAAGCTAAATGAGTCCTGTTTTCAGAGCTCTGCGGTGTCAAGGTCTGCTTGTTACCTTTTGTATAAAACTCGCCCACAATCGGCAGAACAGAAGCGAGTTTGGCGAATCCAACTCGAAGAGGGTCATGTGAGAAAACCTCTGAAAAAAGTGTGAGAGATTTCTGATGAATAAAAACAAATATTTTCGCATGTGTTTATTATAGCAAACAGAATATTTGCAGGTTTATGGTTTTACAAAACCAGCATGTAGATGAGGTCACTTTGTGCAATTTCCTGACATTTTATAGGCAAACAATGAACAGATTAACTAATAATTAAGCACAGTTCCTCAGTTAATCAGTCTCCTTTGGCCTCACTGTGAGGAGCTGTGCTGCTGCACTTGGTTCAGTCACCTGGTTATTTCTTTCCCAGAGAAAAATGCCTGTTACTCCTTTAAGATTAAATAACTCTCTGTTAGTCTAAGCTTAGCAGTGAGGTCTCTGTGTGTTTGCTATTTTTCCTCCATCATATAGAAGATACCAGGGTATTTGTAGAGTAAATGTCATGTTTTGTGTGTAGGTGTTTGCATCTCTTTTAGCTTCCCCAAAGTTGTAGTTGCGGTTTCTGCCTCCCACGCTGCACTGGATCCATGTGAATGTACACGTGAATGCCAATATGGCTTTGGCCTGGCTTGTGCGCAAGTTAGTGTGTCTCCTCTGCTCTATGCATAGGTCACTGATGTCAAGGATTACCAGTAGTTAGTTTCCAACTGGGAGCACCCACAGCAGCGCACACTCAGAAGCATCCACTAAGAGGCTTTTGTTACATTTTCTATCATTCAGTTTGTTTTCAGAAAAGCTGGAAGGCTGTATAAAATGAAAGTATAATCAACTGATTTGAAATCCATCTAAAATCTGTATTTATTTGGAAATAACACAAAAACAACATATCAGATGTCGAAGCTTCTTCGTCTTCTTCTCTTGCCTTCTCCCTTTAGGGCTTGACAAAGCAGATCGTCTGCCTCCATATCATCCTATCCCTGCTGTTGTCCTCTGTTAACCAAACCCTCTGCATACACCCCTTCACCGCATCCATGCATCCTCTCTGAGGTCTTCCTCTCTTCCTCCTGCCTGGTAGTTTTATATCCACTGTCCCTCCTCTGCAACATGTCCAGACAATCTCAGCCTTGTCTCTCTAGTTTGTCTCCAAAATGCTCAAACTGAGCTGTCCCTCTGATGTACTCCAAAACCTAACATCTTCAACTCTGCCACTTCCAGCTCAGCCTCCTGTGTTTTTCTTAGCTCCACTGTCTGTAAACATTGCATTACATCACTACCAACTTCACACTTCCATTTTAGATACTCAACAAAACCTTAAACCCAAGTAAACGACATCATCATGGTGTTTATCAACTTTCTCTGTTAGGCCAGGCTTTCTGCTTCATTGTGTGTGTAGGTCGGTTATTCATGCAGTGAGCACCACCTACTCCCGTCAGAGTCAGAGACTTTATATTAAGATGCAGGAGAGCTGCAGAATGTTTTTGTTTTGTTTTGTCAATTAATGTTCATTGTGTATCATCAGTACAATAAATATGTTACATTATTGCTCAATGTGCTCTCGGTGCTGCTGTTTATATCTAACATCACGTCAGCACATTAGAGCTCTGAAACTTTCTAAAGCTAGACACATTTCAGCATTAAAGATTACTCAGTGTTTCAAGTGTGACTCTGCCCCATAACCTAACGAAGGAGACTTGTTGCCAGATCAAAGTGAAATAAACTGTTTGATTGGAAATTATTGGCAATAAATAGCCTCAAGATCATAACGATCCGTTTTCTAATCTGACTTCTATTAGCTGTAGTTTGAGCAGGGTAGAGGAGACTTAGCAGGATGAGGATCAAACATAAAAACATTTCTGCATGACCAACTGGATCCATACAAATTCCAGTGAAAATGTGGCACACAGTTCGCACTGCTCCAACTTTACAGCTGGGAATCATTTGGTTTTATCAGTACGATATGGCTCATTAGGTTCCATGTATAAAATGTATTCCTGCAGCGGATAATCTACATAGCACTTAGAGCTTACTGTAAATAAAAGAGTCTGTGAAAGTGTGTTGCTTCCAGATGATTTAAATCAAAGCTCTGAACATAACCTGCTACAGACAGTTCTGTGTTCAGAATAAGTTTTGGGGAATTACTGAGAACTTTGATTTGCAGCTTAACATAGCGTGCTAACCCATCAGTCGTGTTCTATAGTACAGTATACCCCTTTGGTTAAAGAAGAGAGAAGCCATGTGATCCTCCTTGATGATGTCAGATACACTTTCATATGAACATCACTATTAAACACTAAATGATATATACTGAGCAGGGATAAGATTATGACCACTGACAGGTGAAATGAATAACTGATTATCTCTTCATCATGGCACCTGTTCATGGGTGGGACATATTAGGGAGTGTTAGAAGCAGGAAAGATGGGCAACCGTAAGGATTTGGGCCAGTTTGACAAGGACCCAAACTGTGATGGGTAGACGGCTATTTCTCAAAAACTGCAGCTTTTGTTGGGTGTTGCCAGTCATTGATGCATGTGAGGTGAGGACCAAAGGCTGGCTTGTGTGGTTGGATCCATCAGAAAAATGTAACGCTGGTTCTGAAAGAAAAGTGTGAGAATACACAGAGCATCACAGTTTGTTGCATGTGTGGCTGCATAACCCCTTAACCCTTTGTTAAAACCAAAACCCCCAACGATGTTCATATGAGCATCAGAACTACACCATGGACTAATGACTGATGAATCACATTATCTTTTACATCACTTGGGTGTTCGGGTGCTTCGCTTACCTGGGGAACACCCAGAAGCAGGATGCACGATGGGAATAAGCTACCCAAAGAAACCTTGGGTCCTGCCATTCACGTGGATGTTACTTTGACACATAGCACCTACATAAGCATTATTTCAGACCACATACACCCTTTCATGGAAACAGTACTCCTTGGTGGCTGTGGCCTCTTTCAGCAGGATAATGGACCCTGCCACAGAGCAAAACTGGTTCATGAATGGTTATAGGAACGCAACAACGAGTTTGATGGGCGTACTTCACCTCCAAATTCTCTGATCTCAATCCAATCGAGAATCCGTGGGATATGCTGGACAAACAAGTCCGATCCTTGAAGGTCCGACCTCGCAACTTACAGGACTTAAAGGATTTGTTTGCTAACATTTTGGTGCAGATTCCACAGCTCATCTTCAGGGGTCTATTGAAGTCCAAGCATCGATGGGGTCAGGCCAACACAATATTAGGCAGGTGTTCATAATGTAATGATTATGCCTGATCGTGTATATATATATATATATATGTATATACACAATTGGGCAACATATAATGGCTGTTCAGACCTGTACCACCTTCAAGGTGGAAACATTTGACACATCTTGAGATGAAAAACAGCTGAAACTGTGTATTAAACAATAATAAGAAAACATCTTTTCTTCTTCTTCATAAAAAAATCTAATTCTTTTAAACATTTGATATAAAATATCTGCATTATTTTTATTTAAATATAAGCTTCAAATGTTTTGGAAGTCATTGCATTCTGTTTTTATGGGCACATATTGCAGATACAGCGTCCCAGCTTTTTTGGAAACACTCTCGTATTAGCAGGAGTGGAAAATGCTGCAGGAGCTTTTTCCGTGCTAATTACTCACTGAGCCATCGCAGGAATGACACAACAATGAGTTTCTTAAAAAGTGATGATCTAGGATTTTTACCCCTATTCTCCCTAAATGTTAGGGGACACTAATTGGGGGCTAAATATGGTTGGTGGGTGGGTTTTTTTTGTTTTGTTTTTTTACATAGAGCACCAATTAAGCCACATGTTGGAAAGATTCGTGTCATGTGTTTGAGTTGCTCTCTCTCATCTGCATTGGGCTGAAACAAGATGCGTAATATCCTCAGAGAAAACGACCTCGGAGATCATTTTTCTTTGGTGGGAAAACAAAAGAGCACAAGTTGTTCTGCTTTGCAGTTTTTGCCTTTATTTTTGTTCATGAGACGAATCTGCAAGTTTTTTGGTTTTTTTTAACAGATTTCCGCTGAGAAGAATAGACATGCGTTTCATCCTCACAGCTAAATGGACTGGTTTCAGAGATGAGAAAAGGAAGTGTGAAATGGCCAGTCACCCGAATCCACATCCATTTTGCCTCCCACAGGCAGGAAAATGTGAACAATATAAAACATAAAAGACCGAGTGGACATTATTTTCCCTCTAAACAAACTGTCTTTTTGAAGCCTCATTTTGCTAACTGACAATATATACTGTACTGTATCTGTATACTAGGAGCACTCACCAGTTCATTCCTCCTATCTCATTTTACTCCCTAATGATGGCTTTTATCTTCCACAGCCAGACACTTTTTATGCCCCACCTGCCCTTTACATTTTCAGCCTTGGCCTTTAGTCAGTGTTAGTCTGGTGAATATCATCGAGGGTGGAGTGCTTAGCCACTCAGGGGTTTTTTTCCCTGCCACATTATAAAGAAATGCCTGAATGTACAGTTTTTAATTAGGAAAAAAAGCACGGCTCCAACTGTGTTTATGCAGGTGCTTCTGAGTGAAACATCTGAGGGCGAAAACCATGAAGGAAGCGCAGCTTTGTGCTCCAGCAATACGATACTATTTATTCATTCAGCCGTCCTTGACTTTGACGAGGTTTCGAAGCCACTGAAATGCTAATTATTTCACTAAATGGTGCAAAGCTTTCATGGAAGGAGTCCAGAAAACACAGTGTGGGAAATGCAGTCGTGAAACTTGCTTCTTGAAGAAGCCTGTGCGTGCATTAATAGGGTTTCTCTCCAGTTATCACACCTCTTCCTCCTCCCCCCCCCCCCCCCCCCCCTCCCCTCTTTGACCCACCTCACCATTATGTGTATGTATGTGCTTAATCAGGCGCAGCCCACCTCCACCTTCCATCGCTCTGCCATATGGTTCACAGTTTTGCATCATTTGATATGCAGCGCTTTAAGAAAGTGTTTGTTGCTGCTGAATTTTTTTACACATTCACTGCTGTCAGACGTTGCAGCTTGAATTAAGACAGCGAGGTGATGAACAAGAGGCCCAAAATAAGCTCTAATCACAAAGTAATTCAAAGTTAGCAGTTTGGAGGTTCAAAAAGCCAAGGAGCTTGATAACTATTTCCAGCCCCGTAACTTTGTAAGCGTGCCGAATTTATTGCAGAAGGATTGACTCAAACTTTCCCCGTGCTACTTTTCATGCCCGATTTCTATATAATTATCTTGTCTTGTACTAGAAAGTCTTAAAAAAGAAAAAAATGCTGTTCCTGAGTGGCGTTTTTATGATAAACAAGGCTAACCTACATGTCGGCAACAAATGCAGAGCTTCTCTATGTGTCTTGTTTATGAGTGGGGAGGCAGCATATGCTGCTCTTCGCTGGCAGCCTTTCCCACTGCGATCCTCTCCCACTCTCCTCTCCCGCCTTAAATACTTCTCGCCAATCACCTTGAGAGTACGCGAAGCGCCTTTGATTTATTGTACCGGCCGGGCTGCTTCTCCATCTTCGACCCCGGCTTGTCACAAGGCGGCTATAATTGGGAGATGCTCGTGACCCACCTAACACAGCAGCCCAGTCGGAGGGGGTGGCATCCTTGGGAATTCTCCATCTCTCTCTCGCGCGCTCTCTATCTCTGGCATTTTTTTTCTTTTCTCCCTCTTTCTTTCTTTTTCTTCCAGGAAAAGTAGGACACCCAGCAGCACTATTAATTGTTTTGCCCTTTATATCTCAAAACAGTAGAGAGAACAAGAGCGAGAAAAGGGTGGGTGAAGAAGTAGAGGACGCAGCCTCACTGTCTTTGCCCTCTCCTTGCTTTGCAGGAGGCCTTGGCTAGCTTCGGCGAGTGGGAGAGGCTGATGAAGAGCCTGGGGTCGGGGGTTGCTACGACGGACAACCCCTTCACTGAAGTCATGGGCCTGGTCACGCAGATGTACAAGCAAACAGCCATCGCCAAGGTAAAGGAAGACCAGCTGCTGTTATATCTTACATACAGGAATACCTTTGAAAGATGAAGCAGGGGGATTTTTCTATTGTGTGGGGTATTCTAAGCCCCATAGGGCCGCATTGTTGTCCAAATGATCAATGAAGCCACACTGTTGCTCTGGTGGCATGTTACTTCATTACCATGAACACAGATACTGTAGTTTATCAATCCCACACACACCATCCATTCTCACAAAAGCACCACAGTCCGAAAATAGTCCCCATCAGAGACGCTATTACCTGTTGTTTGACTAATGGATTTTAAATATTACATCTCCAGCTGGTTTTGTTAATTAGTTAGCATTTTTAATCAATAAAACTATTGCACCAATCGTGGCCTTGCATACACACAGAATAGATTATGAGTGAGATCTTCCAACTGGATGACGGATATCCAGCAGTTCTTCTGTATTTGTGTTGTTCTGTGGTGTTACTATGAAGAAAAGAGCTTTCTGAATATTAGCATTATAAGTATTGGCTCAGAGGGGGCCGAAAACAAATTTTCCCGCAGTGTAATATTATTCAAGGTTTTTTTAAAAACTCCTAAAAAGTAAAATTTGATTTAAAAACTAAAGTCTTTGAAAAGTATTTCATTTTTTTAGGTGTTTTAAGACTAGTAGTTAAAATCAAAGCTAATGAGATTTCATTATCCAATTAATTTTTTTTTAATTTTGCTGTTTTTAATGTTATTTGTTTGAAGTCCTTCTACACATGTATTTACAGACTAGGGATCACAAACCTAACAGAGCAGGGGTAGGCGACTGCAGGCCTCGAGGGCCGGTGTCCTGCAGGTTTTAGATCTCACCCTGGGTCTACACACCTGAATCAGATGATTAGTTCATTACCAGGCCTCTGGAGAACTTCAAGACATGTTGAGGAGGTCATTAAGCCACTGAAATCAGCTGTGTTGGATCGAGGACACATCTAAAACTGTCTGCAGGACACCGGCCCTCGAGGCCTGGGTTTGGACACCACGGTCATAGGGGGTCATGTGATTGTTTTTTCTGTATTGTTGTAGGGTCTTTACTGACTTGTTTGGTGCAGTATGAATTGAATTAAACTGAATTGTTGATTCAACAGGTCTGGCAATAATCAGGCCTGATTGTAGCTAATAGTAGTAGTTAATTCATGATTTAACAAGGAGAGGATTGCTTTTTTCCACCTAATAAATGAATTTATTCTGGTCATCTTTGTCTAATATTACAATTTGTTTCAGAATCTAAAACATTCACGTGTGAAAAATGTGGAAAAACCTAAGAAATCAGGAAGGGGGGAAATAATGCACTCAGTCTTCTCCTTCTATTGCTCTAGTGGCTACAGGCTGTACAAATGTAAACTTTTCAGCACCCCTGAAAACACAGCCTTGGTTTCAATATGACCACTAAGCATTCATACATGTATTTAACACTGGTTCGAGTTTCAGAACATAGAAGGGAAGCACACTGAATGTGATTTGAGAAAAACAGGAAAATCTGTCTAAATCAGTATCAAGAAAATGTGGTTAAATCGATCGTTCTTGTCTGAAAGAGCTGACAGTTTAGGAAAAGTTTAAAGACTGCTTTGACATTTAGGAAAGAGAACATTAATACTGCTAACATGTCTGTCTATTCTGTATGATGCCAGACCTGGAAATAGTATCTATTGGGAGATCATCGTTGAGGTTTCATTTTTCATTTGAACAGTAATGAACACAGACTAACAGAAAACACTAAAATAATGTAAAATATTTGAAATTACTATCATTTTAAATATTTTACGTTGTTACTAATTTCTACTGCTAGAAAAACTAGTGATTTGGATAATCACGATACCAGTTTATAGTAAGTAGAACAAGACACTTTATTCCTATTGGCTGTCCCAAGCCCAGGTACATGGGAAGGTTTGTGTCAGTAATAATCTTGAAGGAAGAGTATGTGAACAACAGGATTATGAGTTTGAAGTTCTAGATCGAAGGGCTTGCATTACATGTGCCCCACAGGTTGGATGTCAGAAGAGAAAGAGGAATCGTGGAGTAGGTCTGATGAAGTGTAGAGAGTGGTCGCAGGTGGAGAGAGTGGTGATCGTAGTGGGCTTCAGTGGACATGGAGGTGAAGGGAACAGAGGTGAGATGTTGGGTAGATTTGGTGTTAAGGAGAGAAATGCAGAAAGCCGGATTTTGTGGATTTTGTGAGAGGGTTGAAGGTAATGTATAAGAGTGGAGGAAGGTGCACACAGGTGGACTACATCTTATGCAGAAGGTGCAAATTTAAAGAGATAGGAAAATGCAAGGTTGTGGCAGGTGGGAACATAGATAGGCATCATTAGATAATAGTCTGTAAGAAAGTATTCATAACCGCAAATCCCTATTTATATCTATAACCTACTTCATAACCAGGTGTGGGATTTCATCTGTGATTGGCTCTGAGCCCCTTCTTGTTTGCAGTGGTGGTAGACAGGGTGACCGTCGCTGTTTCTTGTCCTGGGTCCCTCCTCTCACCCCCCAACAGGTTGTGGCAGGTGGCTGCCCCTCCCTGAGCCTGGTTCTACCAGAGATACTTCCTGTTTAAAAGGGAGTTTTTCCTTCCCACTTTTGCCAACCGCTTGCTCATCTGATTGTTGGGGTTTTCTCTGTATTATTGTTGGGTCTTTATCTTATAATATAAAGCGCCTTGAGGTGAGGTGACTCGATGCTATATAAATAAAATTTAATTAAACTGAATGGGATTAAATTGAAATCAATAACAGTTTCGATTGTTTTCCCTAGTGTAGAGTTGTCTACCTGCCCCTTATCTTTAAGGTGACTTTCCTCTGCCACACCTCATAAAAATAAGTTATGTGCAGCTCGTGGGTGGGGCTTCTGTCCTGACAATGGCCATGGTGGTGTATCTGTTCTCAGAGACATCATATAGATGTAAGAGTAGGAAAAAACTGCAAAACAGGGTATTTCTTGAACACATGCTGGCTTCATAATTTGATACTTCGCTTATTGTGAGTATCTACCATTGTAACAATATGTGGCTATAACTGAAAATAGGAAAATACATTGTTGTTCACATTAACCTCCAAATGTCTCACAAGCAACAAACCCAGAGCCATACATTATATCACCCAGATAGCTTAAAAATTAGCTCGATGATGTTGTTTTTTTATTAATTTTCCTATTTCAGGAAATGGTGAATTGATGGCACAGCATCATTCTCAGAGCGCTTGGCCAACCACTCAGTGAGATCTCATGGGAAAATCATTGCCATGGTAACAGAACCTAATGGTTGCCAGTGAAAGCACTTAGACAAAGTAGGGAGTTATAACTGAGGTATTATTTTGTTGCGTCCAGCCTGGCATGATTACCCCTTATATCAAAGTTACACACCGCACTAAAATAGCATCTCTGTGATGTTGTTGCTATGGAAACTCGGTCGGCTCTCTGAAGTGACTTCTTTTTTTCTTTTTAATGAGAGCAATATGGGAAGGTGGCATTTAGTCTAAGGAAGGCCCGCGGGGGAGGGGGGTCAGAGCAACTAGTGTTGAGAATCTAACATTTCCTGTTTGTCAGTGGAAGCATTTTTACACTAATATAGCTTTCAACCTCTGTTCCGCTTCTAGCCTCTTACTAAGAGAACAGGCAGTTCCCTAGTCTCTTATATTTGTAGCTGAGCAAACAGTTCCACCAGATATAGTATCCCTCTCCAATCATCTGCCATGTTCGAGGGCTGGCATTCCTCTCAATTAGCCCAGCGCCCTCAGCCATGAGGAGTGTGGCCCCGAGGTTAACGAAGAGCGGAGATAACCACTGAACGCAATCATCGACATGCTACCCGCTCAGCCTGCCTCCAAGCTTGGATCTCTTTTGCGCTTGGTGTTGTTTGCTGATTGGATTTCTGCTCAGTTTAGCCTAACACTGGACCTCCTTTCATTACAAAGCCCCCACCCACACCGACCCGCTCTCCCACCTCAAAGCCGATACTGCTGGCCTAGTCTCATTTCCTCTGCTACTGGTTCACAGAGTCGGACACACTTTCTCTACTTCCGAGAAAGGGAAAAAAAAAGAGAAAGCTTGCTTCATTCTTTTTTTGGATCATCGAGAGGGGTGGAACGGTATGATAGATTCACACATCTATGTCACTCTGACAAGCATCATGGCCCCTGCCTGCCTGCCAGTCCGCCTGGCGACGATGCTGCCAAACGCCTTTGGGGTATTTTTGTTGCTTTACCCGCCAAGCATCTGCTCCCAATTACCCAGAGAGGACAGCTCTGATGCTGGACTTTAAAGCAAGCTAACGGGCCGCTTCAGACAGCCGAGAAGTTTGTGCACTAATTAAACTCAGCGGAAGGAAGACGGCGAAGCCGAGCCGTCAGTAATGAGGACCCCCCAGATCAGAACAGGGTCGGGCAGGCCTGGTGGAGAGATTCATTATCAGGCGCGTCGGCTAATTATCAGCAAGGCAAAGCAGAGGTTCTCCCACCAGAGCATCAGGTGTGTGATGGCTGCAGAGGTTGTCAGCTTGCAGGAGGTGTGGAGATTATAGGGTGGGCTTCACACCACAGAGAAAGGGCCTGTCTCCAAAAACCGTCTAGTAAGGGCTCTGTTTGACTCAACTCAAACCTCAGGATTTCTCACTAGTTGGTGCTATTCTTGGCTGCTTTATGGCCCGGGGCTCTGAAATGAGCCGAGTGCGGATGCTCAATGACACGCTCGTACAGCTCTTGCAGAAGGTAGCGGGGAGCAGGCCACAGCCATCACAGTGTGATCGCTGGGCACCAGCACACGGTGAAATGATAGATACAGATACCTGCAGGCTACAGTTACCTCACTGTGCCGCTTCCTTTTTAGGTTGTTAGACTCACACCGTCAATCAAGGTCAGAGGCTTTAGCAGAAAACAAACAAAAGTGCATTAAACTTGGACTGGGATGTTTTTAGGGGGGGGTTAAGCATTGTTACCATTTGACTTCATAAATCAAAAGCCCGACATGAAGGAGGAAAAAAATGTGGTTATGCAAAAAGTAAATGAGCAAAAACTTGAGAATGGAATAGTTTCAGTAAGAAAACTTTTACATCCTGCATTAATTCCAGGCTGCAGCTGTCACTTTTGACAGGTCATAATTCTTTTTAGGAGTGTTTGCAAGTCCTGAATGTGTTCACATATAAGATCTCCTAAAATATCAGCCCAGTCAAATACCTGATGATAGTAACATTATTAGGAAATAATAATGCGATAATAATAAAGTGCTATAGCCTAAATAAAGCTGGCAATAAAAGTTCAAACTGTCAGTTTATAGACCCGTTAGTATTGCTGCTCCATCATCTGACTTTGTCTAAATGATACCATTAATATCTGCACATAGTGTATGATATATATACCAGTGATAGGCCAGTATCAGCTGGTGAGATCAGTTTTGGCAATATGTGACATAAAAGGTCTTTATTTTATTATTTTTTTGTAAATCCTGGCTGTTCATGTATGAAAAGGTGAGTTTTGCTTGTTTCTTATTGTGACCGAAATTAAAAAACAGGAAATCCAAAAACACACCAAGCATAAGCCAAGTTGTGAGTTATTGATTTGACTCTTGGTATCTCCGAGCTGACAAATGCGCCCCAGTCGCTCTGTGTGCTCTTTCCTTTTAAAGTCTGGATCCCTGGCATTCAATAGAGAATCGATCACACGGAAAGGATGCCGCGGTGATTAATTGACTTCTTCACTGATCTCGCCGCTTCCTCTGTATGTGGTCGACTGGTGAAGTGATGGATTCAGTAGCTCTCTTTCATCTGTGTCTATTTCTGTGTGTGTGTGTGTGTGTGTGTGTGTGTGTGTGTGTGTGTGTGTGTGGCCAGGCGGGAGCTGTGAAGGACTACATTAAGATGATGCTGGAGGCAGAGCAGCTGAAGTTCCTGGTGTTCGCCCACCACCTCACCATGCTGCAGGCCTGCACCGAGGCCGTCATTGAGGCCAAGGTAACCTCGGGCACTCTGCGGGCAACTGGAGTTTCTAAAATGTGTTAAAGCGGCAGTAAGCAACGGCTGTGGTGGTGCCTGTAGGATGTGTGGCAACACTTGCGAGAGGTGTGTGAATTATTTGAAATTCTAAAAGCTGCTAGCTCAGGTTCAAGTATAATTAATTTTGTAGTACGCTGCTGCTTCTCCTGGAAATCTCCATACAGAGCAGACTGTTCCGTATCTCACACGCTAGCTCCAAACTCACTGACCCACTCAGGCCTCCACTCAAACTCCCCAGCCATACTCTAATATTCCCCAGGAAGCAGTATGCACCTCACATGCTATTGGGTATATACTCAGCACAGTAAGGAGTATATTAGCATGTAGTTTCTGACACAGCCTGTGCACAGGGCAGCATGCCCATATTAACATCCTACAATGTAACATATATATATATATGGCCCATTATCACCATATTGTACCCAAGCAAGCAACTCCGACTCCCAACATCCCCACCCTCACCACACACATATACACACACATATGAAAATTAGTAACATATAGCAATGAATTAATAATATCAATAGCATTGTTCCAGCTTTGATCAGCACCATGGACAGACACTAAAGCCAGCGGTTGGGGGAACAGGCACATTTATTTAGGTTATGCTACAAACTCATACCGTATTCAAGTCAGCCAAAACGCAGCAGTCATTTCCAGTAGACCAGCTTCTACATATATTCCACACATATTACAGTATGAGTGCACATTCTCAATATAAAGTGGTAACAGTGTTTCAATCCTTGACAAAAACATGAACACAAACTACTCACTCTTTGAGGAGAGCATTGCTCACATCCCGACAGCACGCTCATCCTGCTCTTTTCTCCCCTTCCTCTTTTGAGCACCATTTTTTTTACTTTGGCTTGCTAAACATAATTCATTATGTGCTGCACCAGACTACTGCTGTATAAGACACTCCTTTGGCAGGTTTGCACCTATTTTCCATAAATGATAGAAAGAAGGATCAGGAAGTACAGCTGACATATTTCCTCGTATGTCCCCCTGCCATCAGCGCATATCAGGAAAAAAAAGAAGCTGTATTTAATCAACTGGCTCTAAAATGATCATTTACATCTGAAATTAAGTTCAAAAGGAAAATGTATTTACATAAAGTTAGGCTTTGGTTCACAAGCTAGAACCATGACTTAAACATATAGTGGGTTGTTTTTATTATCTGTCCATCTTTAACTAAATGCAGTGACCAGACAGATGCCATGTAATGTGTAGGGGACTATTCCATAGTGCCCTGAGACACTGCCCCAGCATATTTCTCTTCTTTTATACTTCAGGAATAAAGATGTTCTCAAATTCCAAGTAACTGAATCACTGAATTAAAGGAATGGGATTAAACTGAAGACTAAAGGGTAGCTTGTGGAGCCACTAAATTCTCTGTGTTCTGTGTAAAGCCTTTACACACCGGACGTGTAAAAGTTTTACCAATACTTCATACATTAAAATATTTTTCAGACTAATCCTTAATGCAGCCATTCACACCAACCACGTACTTTCGCAGGATAAATTTGGGGCGTTTATTTTTTCAGACCAAAGTTTGATTTTTTTGGATGTGGATAAATAAATCTGGTCAATCAGACCACTGCATTTGGCAGAAAGTCTGCTCATAGCTCAAAACGCACACTGGCACTAAATTTACAATGATATGGAAATCAGACACACAGCGAGACTCTGCTCGGGGTCAGCTGGGTCTCTAAAATGATTTCTCTGCCTCCTCAGATGTGTTCCCAACCAGAGTTCAAATTGTCTCACCGACATCCCAAAATATGTACAAAAGCAGTCGTGATACAGCTTCGACTCCTGGAACAAACCATGAAATTCACCCTGCTTCTGACTTCTCCCGAAAAACTGGGTGAACCCAGAATCCAGAAAATCCAGTATGTTTAAAAACATCATGAGCAACTCTGGGGGGGGGGTTTTTGAGGACATTTTTTTGCAAAATTGCAGTGCTTGCATCGGGTATACACCTTAAACGACAAATTTGCATCCAAAAAATTCTGAATTTACTGTTGTATTTTTACAATACGCTCGCTGTGTAAAACCTTTTCGAATATGTTGACCTCAGCTGAAGTGATGAGGTCAGCATATGTCAAAGGAATCCCTGTGAGCTGTTTGTCTTCGGGCTTTCTAAAATGCTCTGCTTCAAACAGTTTTTTTCCATCTTTGAACTGTATGATGTCAGAAAGGGCTCTAGGGACAGAAGCCCCACCCACCTGCTGTTTAAACAATCGGTTTGTGAGAAGGAGCCAGTCAAAAGAAAGCAGCTGCAAACAGATCCACTGTAAGAACAATGAGGATTATTTTGAACTGTTATTCATGCAAAGCTGCTCTAGTGGAGTCCAAGAGTAAGAGAGGGTCTGGAAATGAGGATCATGGGTCCAAAACAGCAGGTTGTGTGTATAAGTGTCTTTAACAGTCACTGATAGGTTTCAGTATATGTTCTACTAGCAGGCTTCTTTCTGCATTGCTGTCTGTGCATTATTGGAGACAAACCAGGAAAACATATATCAGTAAAATCCAGCTTTCAGCCTAACGTCACAACCTTTCCGCAACACTTTTTCTGTCAGCCACCACCAGTCGGTCAGGAAGGTTTCTGTTCACTGAGGCTTTCTTCTCCTAAAAGCTTCAATCTGGTTGCTCTGAGTAGTTTAAAACAAGCTTGAATTTTTGTGATTTTAGCACATGGGCCACTTTGCAAAAGTGAAAGCACCGTTTTTATATTCTTGATATTTCATTTTGGCACAAATGCTCATTCCTGTCATTTCCATTCAAGATTTTGACTTTTTTTTCCGGCTGCAGACACCTCAGTTGCTTATTAAGTATAACGTGGAAGTACTAAATGTGTAGATTGTATTCATATTTCACTTCTACTTCCTGGCTTACCAGAGGTAATTGGCCCCATGCTTAAGTTTTATTCCTTCATCCATAGTCCCGCTGTGTTTATAAGTCAAATCCTTCTCATGGCTGTGATTACCTTCGACAGGGTACTAAGCTCTGAGCTGTGCCAGTTGGGCTTTTACTTACAGTAGATGTTAGTCGTGAATTATGTGACTCTGCATCTTATAAGGTATGTTTAGCCGCACCGTTTGGATGATTAACAAATTAGTTTATACACTGAGACGCTTCGAGCCGTCCAAATTCTTGAAGGAAACTCTTCTTTTGCTTTCGTAGAAAGTAAACTTTACTTCCACAACTAAGTTCTTCTCAAGTCATCACAAGCAAACGATATCTCTTAGCTCGGCGCCGGCAACCTGCTAAGGAGTTCAAATGTGTGTTTGCGGATGTGTGCTCGCACGTGCGCGTGCGTGTCACTGAGGTCGGGGAGGTGTCGGCTGAATGTAATGTAGCGGTACAACGTGTGATAACACATTCCTCCTTGAGACGCTCACTCCGTGGTGCATTCGCACTCACTAATTAACAGAAATGAGCTAAAAAAGGAACGACAAGCAACGCACTGTGATGAGAAGCTTGGCAGGGACAAGCGACTGTGCTCCAATTACACTGTTGTCACTGTTTTTTCTCCGCCGCACGCTCTCATTCTTCACCTGGTGTCGAACTGGTTGGAAGTTTTTATCGTCAATGTTTTTTTTCCCCCCACCAGCTAATAAACAACTCAGTTTTATGGCCTTGAGATATTGTTTTTCCCTGCTAGTTCTCCGTGAGCACATTTATTTGACCTTTATTTTTCCAGGAAAAGTCAAACAGATCTGTGTGTTCTTTCTCAGCGCGGTTCTCCTTCATAATAATGCAGTTACAGTTACATTCACACGCGGAAGCGCCACAGTGCGAACACGCTATCCTACTGTCGGCCACCGCGCAGCTCCGCGGGACAAATGGCCCCAAATCAAAAGAGTGAGGTCACCGCAGCACATCAGCGGCTCGGTGAAGGTCGAGTTCAGGTTTAATAAACATGGCAGCCGCCCGCTCCCTTTGTTTGGTGTTTCATTATGCTACCAAATATTGTGTTATTAGCGGCGTTCTCGTTTTATTTAATTCATTGCAGCTCCCCTGCTGATGTCTTTGATGGTGTATCCATTCACATTTCTCTTATTGAAATGTCTGCAGGAACCTAGAATACAGGTTAATGAAATGCTACACTCCTTTAATGTTCCAGCACCAATCTGCACCACCTTTTTACAGACAAACAATACGATTCCTCTCAGTTTGAAGCTTTATTTCTCTTCAACAACCTCACAACACATATCTCGTCCTGTTTTTGGCCCGATTCTTTTACTAATATATGTGCATAAAGAAGCGAGGTATGAGTGCTGGATAATAAGCATAGACTATGTACAAAAGGTGATTGTTGCCAACATGTTGGCATCCATTGGTGGTTTGTTCTGCTGATTTAAAGCCTTTAGTTTTGCGTTTTGGCTGTCACCATCCCGTTAGCTTTGAAACAAGATTCAAATGGGTGCTAATTGTGGCTTCCGAAAAGCAGGCTTAAATGATTAAGCCCGATCGCTAAATGATTTTTAAAGCCAATACTGATATTTTGATACATCTTTGATATTCATTTCTTTCACACACACGAAACATAAAGAGGTCTTCCTAACTGTTCTTATGTGTAGTATTTACTCATTTATGCTCAAACCTGTGCCGAGTCTCCCCTGGTGGACGAACTAAGCCT
Source organism: Oreochromis niloticus (assembly GCF_001858045.2). NCBI lineage: Eukaryota > Metazoa > Chordata > Actinopteri > Cichliformes > Cichlidae > Oreochromis > Oreochromis niloticus. Next base: position 6,772,849 of record NC_031986.2, read on the forward strand.
TGTTGTCTAACCCCTATTTTTGTACCGTTCTCTAAAAAGGCTAATATTTCCTGTACAGTTGGTCATTTTAACTTGTGACTCTTTTTGGGATTGACTCTTTTTCTGAGCCTGCTTAAACTGGACTTTTGAAGAATTGCAGTACTTTCAAACTGGCTTTATTTTTCAGCTTAAATTGCTCCTGGTTGGAAACTTTGTGCAGCACTTTGTCCTGTGCAGATAACTTTTTTCCTTTTTTTCTTTAGCTTTGTGAAAATAATTGTGTGCATCAGCTGGAGATTGGAGCTGTGTCTCCTGGTTAGAAAGATTATTGCCTTAAAGCTATCGAGTATTATTATATTATTTTACGTTGCTCAACTGCCACCTTTAGTGATCTAAATTTTCCTTTGAAAATCAAACGCTGCGTTGTCTCGACTCCACCCTGACAGGCTGGTTATATCCGAATCGACGGCAGCGTGCCGTCATCAGAGCGAATCCAGTTGGTCCACAAATTCCAGAGTGAACCAGAAACCCGAGTGGCCATCCTCAGCATCCAGGCAGCTGGACAGGTACTTGCACACTTATCCAGCAGGCTATGCCTGATCATAATAAAGAAAATAAAACACCCTGCAGTGAATTGGAAAATCGGCTAAATAGACTCAATTTTGCATATTAGAGATAATTATGGTTTGTACTGGTCGTTGTGAATCATAGTATCATAGAGAAATGAATGGTGGAAACGTGTTCTAGTCTTAATAATAAACTCATTGACCTCAATTATTCTGAGTGACCAAATATGTACAGAAATGTTATGCATTCCAATCAAAAGAAGTGGGTGCTTGAAGCACTTACATGGCAATTAGCTGATAATATTCTGCTATTAAAAAGAATTTCAACAAATTAAATTTCATTCAATCGGACTGGATTGTTCCATTTTTGAGGTGGTTGTACTGGGTACTCTGAAACAGATATGTAGCGTGTGTGTTTGTGTGTGTCCTCTCCAGGGTTTGACCTTCACCGCTGCCAGCCACGTGGTGTTTGCCGAGCTCTACTGGAACCCCGGTCACATCAAGCAGGCTGAAGATCGTGCCCACCGCATTGGGCAGACGTCCTCCGTCAACGTGCATTATCTCATTGCCAAGGGCACCTTTGACACCGTCATGTGGTCCATGCTCAACAGGAAGGTACTGTGGGTGACATTATGGCAGCAAAGTTGGAGAAATTTATGCAAAGCTGCTTATGATTTCACTGATGTCATATTAAATTTAAATGAAAAGTCACCCTTACTGCTCTTGTACTGATTAGGCTCTTCAGTGTTTTTAATGGAGGCAATACTAACATTTGCATATTGCTTAAAGATCCCTGCCTGATAAGTTTTAAGAGTCATCCAGAAGTTTCTCTTCCTGTACAGGACATTTCTGTCTCCAAATTTCGATTACACATCAGGTAATGATTGGCTTCCAAACTGATCATCACAAACGAAGTTGTGAATGAATTTAAATGTGATTTTTGCTCTGAAAAATATTTACTAACCACATTTTCGGTGACCAGTTGTTTGTCAACATAAGACAACAGTGGTGAATGATCGCAGGATCTTTTCCATGATTAAAGGGAAAACTCCTTTACTACATCCAACCAAGAGAAAACCCCTTTTCCTTAAACTGTTCACTTGAGTTTCTTTTTGTTTTGTTTAAAATCTATTCTTGTGCTGTAAAGAAGCAAAACTGTAAAAAAACAAAAAAAACAACCAAAAAATGTGTCACTGTTCATAAATTTGTGGACCTAAGTGTGAAGTGAAGGTACAACAGAACGTTCCTTGTGTTTCAGGAAAAGGTGACCGGCAGCACTCTAAATGGAAGAAAGGAATATCTGAAGGCCGACGAGGGCGACAAGGACAAATGGGAATTCCTCAACTTTGCCAACGCGTGGACGCCAAGTGAGATGCTGCTGCCGCTAGAGGGAAGCGCAGGAAATGCCAAAACTGACGTCTTCTTTACTCATGTGAGTCAGCAGGAAATCTTCACCAGACATCTATTTCTTCCTCTCTTTAAATTAGCTCTGACATGCCGAGCCATCGAGTATAAAGCCACAGGAGCTTTCATAATAAATGAGTCTAATTTCATATAAAGTCATCACACTTACTGTTTGGTTTGTTCCTCATCTCTCTATGCCACCACTTGCTCTGTATCTCCATATCTAAGCATAATGTGATATATGAGAAAAGAAAGTTACTTTTTCTCGTTGCCATCATAAAGAAATCTGCACGAGGACCTTGGGAGCTCAAGAGCTGTGGTCTGGGTGGCGGTAAATAAATCGCTGCATAAGGAGTTCTTGTTGCAACATTGTCATTTGAAAGCTGTGAAACTTTGTGTTTAGTCAGATCTGTGAATGTTTATAAGAATCGGATGAATGCGTCCTGTGTGCAGATTTTCATGTTTGCTGTGATTATTGTCAGAATGTAAAAGAAAACGAAAGCGTGCGCACAGATGTGGAAACGTTTCAGACTACTGATCAGCCACAACATTGAAACCACACCTCGAATATTGTGTAGGCTTTCACTGCCGCACGAACTCTGAGCTTTTAAAGTGCAGACTCCCGGAGACCTTTGACCTTTGTCCTCTGGAGCCCAGACATTAAGCAACAGATCCTTAAAATCCTGCATGTTGCGAGATGGGGACATCCTCACAGACGGTCCACCACATTCAGATCTAGAGGCCAAGTCAGCACCTTGAACTCTTTGTCAAGGTCCTGAAAAGTGTTTGCAGTGTGACAAGGTCTGTAAACCTTCTGAAATAGGCCACGGCCACTGGGGAATCCCACTGCCATGAATCCAGCTCCAGCTACGCTCACGCCTAGTCATGTAGTGTGTGGAGTGTAAAGACTGTATTCCTAATTCTCATAAATATTTAAATATATTTAAATACATTTAATTTTTTAAAAGTTCAAATTAATTTAATTTTTCAGTTAGAGGCTGAACAAGTTCATCTAAGGCCATTTCATTCTGGAATATCTTGCGAACATGAACCAGTAAGTCCAGAGAGGAAGTTCTTTTATTATCTCACACTTTGTCTCAGTTTCACATCAAAACCCTTCCCCTTCTTTCCCTTCTTTTATTGTGAAACATTTGGAGGAACAGTCTCTGGAAAAATCACATTATGAGCAGATATTTGCTGCTCTTTGTTGTTCATTTGTAAGGTCGTCCGCTCATTACCAGCAGTTATGTCCTTAGCTGTTAGCTCTGTGCTCCTCTCTGACTGTTGGCGACTAAAATCTGCTCCAGCTGGTGGAAACAGGGTGTTGTGTCACATCTTAGAATGTTTCAGTTTCACTTGTCAGTGGTTTTAATGTCGCAGCCAAATTGGTAAAATGTGTAACGCTTGTTTTTTTAAGGAGAGACACATGGCACTGTTAGGATCATTATTTAATGACTGTGATGACTCGAGACGAAAAATGAAGACACTTTATAGTGTGATGGATTTATGAATTATGAAAACTGAAAGAGCTGCACAAAATTTGTGATCAACATTAGAACATCTTGTATTTGTAGCATTGTATTTTTACATTACTGATGTGTAAAGAATTAAATGGGGTTTCTGATCATCGTTACGTGTGTTACCATGGTGTTGCTTTGTATGCAAATGACTGCCTTTGATGGTGGAAACAAAAGGAGGATTTGTATCAGGGATGCTTTGTCACTTTACAGGTGGATTGAAAATTGGGTGCTACGGAGACACAAAACGACTTGAGCTTGTATTTTTATTCATTATTTATTTTATATTTTTTGCTTTAGTTTGAGAAAGAAAAGCAGCACGACATCCGTTCCTTCTTCTCCCCGCAAGCTGGCAAGACGAAGAGGAAGAGAACAGAAGATGAAGAAAGTCCCTCCGTCTCCTCAGAGACTGCTGCCATGCCAGCTGGCATCCGGGTATACTTAGAAAACAGCGAGGAGGGGAACGAGGAGTCATGCTCCCAAACCGCCAAAACGCCTGATCGGGATTTCTCGCCCCAGCTGAAAAGGCTGCGGACACCGCAGCCCAACCGGAGCTCCACGTCTCGATTGGGGGGAAAGCGCAGGTCGTCTGCGGGGGGGATCAGCGCGGTCTCCCTAATGTCTCAGCCGTCTGAGTCTGATCCTGCATCCGTGTGGGACTGCGGGGCCTGCACCTACTCCAACAGCAGCCTGTTGCCGTACTGCGAGATGTGTGAGTGCCCGCGCTCTACCTCTGCTGTCAGCTCAGGTAAGAGTAAGGAACAAATAATATCCAATTATCCGATACCCCCCTCCTCCCACCAATCCCACCCCCAACCTCCTGTTTGCTTCTGCCTGTGTGTCCCTCTTCTCCTTCTTCTTCTTCTTCTTCTTCTTTATTTTTGCTGTTGTGTATTTTTGTTTTTAATTAAATTCACAAACCTGATTGCAAATCAAACTGAATTTCATTAAGGAAACGCACGCGCTTCCATCATCTCTTGTCTAAAATGAAGCACCTGAAGCTGAAATCCATTCATTGCTTTATTTTCCTTCCTGTCAATATCAATCGTGGCAGTCTGTTGACATAATACTTTTGAACAGCATTACAGATTTCACCAGATGGAGATGCGAGATAGCAAAAGATGGAGGCAGACTTCCCAGAGTCTGAAATAGCACTGCTCAGAGAATATTGTCTGTCTCCCTCTCCTCTCTCTCTCTCTCTGCAGATGACAAGGACACAGTATAATTCTCACCTGTCAAGCTGAGAGAGAGAGCGAACAGGCGCCTACTATTGCTGCAAACGTCTCACACAAAGTTGGGAAAAGTTGAGCTGGCTCGAGCTGATATCTCTGACAGCCTATGATTGTATCTTGCAAAGAAGAGGGGAGGGAAGTCGTTATGACCTGGCAGACTGCAGGTCCATGCTCTTTAGATGTCTGAGATGCATCAAATCAGTTTGAGAGATGATTTTTTTAAAAATCCCCAAACTTGAATGTAGTTCACAGCTGTAATGCTGAGGTAATATGAGTTTAATACTTTTGCTAATGCACACTCAAACCTGGCTGAATAAAGCCTTATATGAGCATGAGCTAAAGATAAGTCATTAGTCAAAAAAAACCTAGTGTATGGCAGGTTGAGGTAGCATTTACCGATTGCTTTATAAAGACAGACTTCACTGCCTGATCACAGACTGTATTTGATGCACTTAGAGGAGGCGTATTACTCTTCTCCTTATTTGATGCCTCATATATACTGTTAAATAATGAGGTTAGACTCTATGCAAAGTAATCCCAGTTAGCCATGGCTAGTATACACTTTTTTCTACTCTTGGATCTGTATGATGTCAAAGAGGGTGGACATCCCTAATATGGTCGTTGTAGGCACACAGCCGAGAGCAGTGAGTCAAAAGGAGCAGGTTTAAGGTGAGCCAGCACAGAGTACCAACAAAGACCAGCACAATGAAAAAAGATTATTTTGATCTATCAGTCATGAAAAGCTACTCTAGTCCAAGAATAAAATAAAGAAATTAAAAATGAGCGTAGCAGGTATATTTTAATCAATTCATGTTTTTAACTATGGTACTTCATAAAATTATTAAAATGTTTGAAACAGAGCAAAATGCACGCTGATGAATGACACAGTTTAATGTCAGTGTCAGAGTAGTTATGTATCCAGATGACTCATAAAAAAGTAATTCCACGTGAGCATAACCTCTGGCCTTCCAGACTGCCGGCTCGATGAGGTAGCAGAGTACAATACTGTCAAATAAAGCCTTTCAGGGTTGATGTTGAAATTTAAATTATTAGTTGGAGAACAGTAATTATAAAGAGCACATCTACCATGAAAAGCCTTTTTGTTCCAGTGAGGGGGTTTGCTTTTTTCACCTTCACTCTGAAAACATTTGAGAATTTGTGGAAGAAGAAAAGGAAAAAAAAACACTTGTTGGGGCTTTTACCAAGAGACAGGTGATGTTTGATGTTAGCCTCGTATTCGTGAGCTAAATATGGAGCTGGAGTCGGTTAGCTTTGAGAACAGCTAAGCTAGATGTTTCACTAAGTTTAAAAGTACCATTAACCTTGTAATGCCTAAACCGTAAAATAATTGCAAAAAAATTAACATCTTTGAAACTGTAGTGTTTATTGAGATACTCTTGGCGTTACAGGGTTAACAGGATTTGTTAAATACCATGTGTCGCATTTATTCAATCTATGCCTTTTCTAGGTTTTACATTTTGTAACCATGGCGGACAGTGGTCTACAAAGAAAGTCCCAGGAGGACACCATAGATTGTTTATCACAGATAGACACAGCCTCTGAAAAAGGCCAGTGCTGGCCATACTTTCTAATGGCCAGCAGGGGGCGACTCCTCTGGTTACGAAATGAAATCTGATTGTATGGAAGGCTATGGCAAAATGATGCTACTTCTCACCTGCTTTATGACGTCAGTCAAATCATTCCACATGTTACTAGTGACGGGTTTTGTTTTAGTTTTTGCTGTATTTTGTAAATTATGGACCCACTGCGGGTAAAATAGATAATAAAGGTGGGTATGAGTTGGGGCGTGGCTACACAGTCCCCTGTTTTCAAACATATTCCTGCTGCACCCTGTCCTTGCTACAAGAGAACGAAAGCCAAAATACCAAAGTCAAAGTTTTCAAACAAATGGCAACATTGTTGTCCATCTTTTACCTACAGTCTATTATGGGTGATACCATTTGGCTGTCTGTTTGATAAACTTTAGAAACACGCTAACCGTAGATTACATTCTACATAAATCTAAGGTTACCTAACTAGTTTAGCATCCTAATAGCACTTTAGGACTCTGTAAAATGTTGACATCGATATAGTCCTAACACTATAGCCCTGCGTGTGTTTAAAGAAAAAGGTTGACACTGCATTAATGACTCTGAAGTCTCTGTATTATAATATAAGCTCTATAGTGAGTGTAAGCACACAGTAAATATTGGCTGAAGGTCTGTTTGCGGCTCGGTCCATTGGAAGTGAAGCTGGTGCACTTAAAACAGACACAGAACAAACAAGCAGTACCTCAGCTTTTGAGCAGCATAAAAACACCCACCCACACATTTTTTTTTTTTTTTTAACAAAATTCAGCCCCCATTTCATGCTCAGCTGCAGCAGATGCTTGATAACTATTCAGCAATCACACTCTTCTTTGTCACAAGCGCCACTCTGCATTCACAGCAGCAGGCCGTGTCAGCTTGCTAGACAGGGAATTTAACAACCTGCTAAATTTGTAAATGACAGACTGCGCTGAAAAATAACAACTGTATTTATGGAGATATCTCTCAACTTGGCACTGCAATCCACAGCTCGTGGAAATGTAAGAAAATAATCAGGTCGAAGCCTGTAGTGTGACATGAGAAATGCTATCCCTTCAAGAGCAACAATTTTTCACAATGACTATAAAGAAAGCCAGGACGCTATGAATCACAGAATACTGACACATGATACAAGGACATCAGGGCTTTGTATTTAAAGTAAAGGCAAAGATGTATCCGAGGCATTTGGCTTCTGCTCTGTATTTTCACAGAATGGCAAAAATACAACAAGCCAGCAGCTGTAGAGGAAGAGCAGCGAGCAAACAGAAGGGATATTGGTCTGTTTTACCGTGAGGCGTTTGGACCAGAATAAAATGTACCAGAAAGTAACAGAAGGAGATGCATGAAGTAAGAAGGAATAAGATTTTAAGGGGTTTTTATTGTTCAGTGGAAAGTATTGATGCTAGATGTGGGAAGCAGGAGAAACGGGAGCTTAAAACCTGGCTACCACCCTTTGCAGAGCCCTGTGTTTCTTTAGCTATTGTGGTTACATCTGTCAATTCTTATATTCTAGCACATCACGCTGCAGTGGCAGATTTACTGCTGAAAATGGGAAAGTTTGTCACTTTTAAATTTCACAACTAAAATAATCAGTGTCACTATAGATTTTAAAGGGTACATTTAATGCTAACTTCCAGCTCTAGATTTTCATTCCCGGGCTCATCTAGACTCGTTTTGCATAATTGACAGTTCAAAAGAATCCCTTTTTATATCAACTTTATATCAACTCAGAGCAACTTCTTTGTTCTTCTGTTTTAAAAGTCGTTTCAGCTGCTCTCTCTTTGAGCCCTCCCTTCCTAGAAGCCTACTTTATGAATGACTAACTTCCAAAAGCTTGCCAAAGGGCAGCACACAGTGATTAGGAGCTGTACCGGCTGTACTTCTTAGGTGTGCTGTGCCTGTAACTTAAAACAAATCACTTCAATTCAATCTTAATTTATATACCACCAAATCACAACCACAGGCCTGTTATATTGTGAGGAAAAGACCCCTTAAGTAATACAGAGAAACCCCAACAATCAAACAACACACTCTGAGCAAGCACTTGGCAACAGTGGGAAGGAAAAACTCTTTTAACAGGAAGAAAAGTCTGGCAGAACCAGGCTCAGTGGCTTCTGTGGAGCTCTCCCTGTAAGGAGTGGATATCCAGACTTCCAGTTCCCTCCAACTTTTTACAAATCCAGCTAAATTTTAAAAAGACAAGGTAATTAAAAGCTAAAATTTTATCTAATGTTAACCCATTGTTTCATCCAATTTTGGAGTCCATCTTTTCCTGTCCACATGGAGTCTTGTGCGAAACTCAGTTGCTCAAATTTGATTGGTTAGTAGTACTTTGACTACAATAGACTACAAAGAAATAGCAGAAAGCTTCTACTTCCAGTATTCTACATATTAATACTTGGAGCCCATTTTTAGTTGCTCTAGTTTAAAGTCTGTGTTTTTTTTTATTAAATGAGTGCTTGTTCATTTAGCCCCTTTTGAGCCCTAGCTAGCAATGTTAGCTAATTAACACCCCCAGCTCAATTGTTGACAGGCTAATATGTGAGAAAATTATATATATGCCTGTTTATATTGCAGCTAAAACAAAACCCAGTCTTACAAATTGCCAATCACACACCAACCATTTAAGCCTGTGGTGCCAGGTAGCTTATGATAAAAGCTTAGTCAGTTTTGTTTTGTCTTCCTCTCCTCCAGCCAATCACCGCAGATAGCAGCCCCCCCCCCGAGCCTGGTTCTGCTGGAGGTTTCTTCCTGTTAAAAGGGAGTTTTTCCTTCCCACCGTTGCCAAGTGCTTACTGTGTGGGTTGTGTGATTGCTGGGTTTTTCTCTGTAGTATCGTAGGGTCTTTACCTTAGAATATTAATTGCTTTAAGGTGACTGTTGTTGTTATTTGGTACTATATGAATAAATTTAAAAGCAGTTAGATTAGCAGCTAACGTTTGTGTTTTTTATGTTTATGTATGTTTTGGTGATGTTGAAGTTGGCATTTGGCTTTTCAATCCATTAAACGTTCTGTTCTGTCTGACAGAGACGGGAATTTACCTAATTCCAGGTGCTAAACAATAACATGTCATATTAATTGCATACAAATTGAATCGCTGTAGTGCTGTATCGTCAGTAATCCAGGCCTGGTTTTAATCAAACTGTCAGGGATTATTACCTCCTTCTTGTGACAGGGTTTTGTGTCTCCGGTGGGTTCGTCTGCATCGTCTCCTATAGCTGTTTTGGCACCAGGAAACGACCAGGCAGCTTCTGTTGAACTATTTTCAAGGTGAATTAGTAGAGTTCCTGTGCTTGCAGCTTTTTTTTAGACCTAGAGCGTGGGCACAGTTCAGTCCTTCAGCTCTTTCACTGGTAGACCAGCAATTTGTCTCTCAGCACCTACTGTGAGAGATGTACACAGGGAGAGGGCAATTTGGTTATCTCCTGGCTCTCTGTACCTCTCAGCTAGCACTCTAACCATGTGCTGATTTTTTTATTTATTTATTTAAAAAAAAAATCAAATTACAGAATTTAACAACAAAGTCCAGCTGAGTCTTTAACTGCCTGATATTGTACAGCATGTGAACCAGCTACTTTCTTTTTGTTTGATGGGTGTTCTGTTACTGGCTGCAGTTTTTTCCGAGCCCTGCCAACTGAAGAAATTCAGAGCATTTCCTTGTTTTTATTTAACTACATCTGTTAGCTCACATGCCAGAACACATGCTTTTGGAATCCTTTTGCGTGGCATTCTAGATTTGAGACTCGATTTTGGAACCTTATCAAACCACTACAGACATAATGGGCTCCTGATGGGTGGGGAGAATAAGGGGGATTGACTGGTAAAGTGGAGGCTCAGCCCGGCAGGATTTTCCCGTTAACATCTTCCTCGGCAGGGACAGCTTAACACAAATTGAGCCGTCTCTCTGCGGCCTCACTCGGCTTGTTAGTGAAGAGGGGCAGCGCTGGGGCCAGGAGCCCAGAGACTCAGATGGCATTTGAGGAAACCGACTAGGGGATGGCCTTTTGAAGAAACAAGCCACAGAGAGGCAAGATCACTAATTAGCCCTCTGCGTCCTCGAGACTCACAACTTACTGTCTTCTTACATTTCGCACCTCAAGTTTGACAAATATTGTGAAGGGATGTGATTAAAGTTTAACTAAGAAAAGTAGGAAATTGTGTGACACTTTTTTAAGAAGTTCTGTTCTGACCGTGACATTTACATTTGACTATAAATAATAACGGTCTTTTCTTTAAGCAGCTAATCCGTCTGTTAATTCTACTTTCCTAATAAACAGCAGCACAGAAAGTACCATTTAAAATAACGTGAAGCCTGCGAACGACGATGACATAATCCCTGCATTCATTAACATTTTTGTGGCTCAGATTTCTGCTTGACCTTCGCAGAATTACAACATTCTGCATGAATGGAAATCACTTGAATGGTTTAAGAGCGGAGCTGCAAAACAAGTTTGATAGGCGGGCTTCAAGCTGACTCTTTAAAGCGAGATCTGCCGTTGGCATTCAGCCATTATCAGCTGTTTGAACACTGCTCACTGCACTCCGGCTGGTGCGCGCCGCAGATGCAGCAATCGCTGACAATTATTTTGTTTAGGTTTGATTGCACATGACGCAGGCAAGCAATTAACAAAACAATGTGACACGAACGTAATTTGCTCTCTCAGCAAACGATATTGGCTGTTTGGATCCAGTAGCTGGGGAAAGGAGGCTGGCAGGTGTTCATCTGTAAGTTTCTGCATCACAGCTGATGGGCTGCAGAGCAACAAAGACTTAGTCCCCGATAGTGCTTATTTCCTGTAAATGGTCATTGTACACCAAGCAGCCAACTACTCAGAATAGAAAGATACAAATAAGACATACACTTCAATATATTTGCTTATGTGCACTTAAAATTCATCACATTAAATATCTGCTACTTAAAGGGGGCTTATTGTGTGTTTTTTTTCTCTCCCTACTCTTGGATTTATAGACATCGACTTTATTTAATCCCACGCTGGGAAATTCACTTGTTACAGCTGCGCAAGAGAGGAAAGAAAATGTACATGTACATGTATATGTATGTACAAGTGCAGTGATAATGATACACATGTATTATTATTATTTTAGTAGTATTACGTCACTAATAGCAGACATGCCTTTTATGGTCATTTCGAGTTCACAGGTCCGGCTGTGAGTACACAAGCCCCGCCCACCTGCTGTTCTTCCCATTTTATTCAGTTACTTCTTTTTAGAAGTTACTGAGTTGTAACAACCTCCCTACAGAGGATGAACTAAGAGGCTGCACCCTTCCCACTCTAAGATAAAAAAGGATTACTGTGGACTTCACTTTAATTTTAATTTAAGGGCAAAAGAATAAAAGTCAGGGAGGTCCAGATATTCAGTTTTTCTTCTGTGTATTTTCATGCTTCAGATTTGCAGATGGCTGCCTCTCTCTGAGCCTCAATCTTCCTGTTGAAAGGGAGTTCTTCCTTCCCACTTTCTCCGAGTATGCCCTCATAGGGGACTGTTTGATTGTTGGGGTTTTCTTTGGTGTTATTGTCTTTACCATACAATAGAAACCACCTTTAGGCAACTATTGTTGTGATTTGCTGCTAAATAAATAAAACTGAATTTAATTCTGCTATATTATTACTGTCTGTATATTATTAGGGCAAAACCAAGGAAAAGAAAGTGAATAAAATACACCTGTCTGCTTAACATCATGGCACTTACTGTTCATATTTTCTCAGCTTTTGTCAGCTGTTATCAGTCAGACCATCGAGTTTCTGTGCAAAAAAAAAAAAAAAAAAAAAGTATTGAGGAAGAAACTTAAATGGCTTGTTTCAGACAGTGGATATAATGAGGTGCTGCACTGAGGCCCGGTAAAAGATAAATAAGGATCACTTTGAAATGTGAATCATGCAAAGATACTCAAATCCAAGAATAAAAATAAGGAGCTAGAAATGAGCATAATAGGTCCACAATAAAGGCTTGAAAATATACACATTCTTCTGCGCCCCTGCTTATGTCGACTCATTTACACCATCACATCCGCTAAACTTGTCAGTGAAGAACTTATGATGGCAAATAACATCACTAATGAGCCATATTGAGTTTTACTTTCATGTCAGCAGTCATTTTGTCACACTGTCACACTCTTCAGATGATGGATATCTTGCTCGGGAATGAAACTCTTCAAAGTCTGATTACACTGTGCAGCTCAGCCAATAGAGTAATCTTCATCTCTCTCTCTTTCTGTCTCTCCCTGCTGGCTCAGAGCCACCCAGGCCTCAGCTACCCCCTGCAGCCCAGAGGGACCAGGCTTGTGTCGTTCTCTCCAGCTCCGACAGTGAGCCAGAGCTCAGCTGGGGAAAAGCCCGGCCTCAGAAATCACGCAAAGGCAAACAGAGCGAGGAGGGGGAGATGGAGGAGAAGGAGGCTGAGCCTCCCAAAGACAAACAGAAAGTGGGAGAAGCAGAGGAAGAGGACAAGCGGTGGCTCAAAGGCAAACAATCAGTGGGAGAGAGAGGCGACAACGACGCTGGCGGTGGTGGCTGCCTCCCCCCTGACCGCACACAGGGTAATCCCACATGCAATCTTCTTCTTTTCATATCTAGGGAAATTGGCTAGTGCCTTCTTGTCACCTGCCCATATAATGCTGTTTAATATCATCACCTCCAATAAGGCACCATAGCTCATTCCATATGGGGCTAGGCAATATTATTCTTACTTCTTATTACTATTTCTGCACTTTGCGCCATGAAGCTACAGGAGATTTTACAGTAAGTAAAACTTCGCTGATCTCCACTGGCTTTGAGGGCCAGTGTACAGTAGGCAACTGATGAGCTCCTGATTGGCTGTTTTGTTTTTTGGGTGTTGTTGTTTTTTTTTTTTTTAATAAAGTTGACCGAGGTCTAATTTCATGAAAGGCACAAGCTCCCTAGATGCTCCAGCTCATCCCTGAAACGCAACCTGCCGTTCCCCCGTCCACTCTGGTTATATGTGCACATGTCTGTGAATCTCAGAGGGATGTGAGGAAACAAATTCCCAATTACACAGTGTGTAATATTGCAAATTAAGACCTCTGTGTTCAAGTACTCGTGTCTCAGAGGGATACGCAAAGCAATAAATTGCACTAATTACAAAGAACTAATTACACTGTGTGCAATATGAAGAGCTTTAAAAAAATGCCAGACTAGCAGAGTCTAAGAAAAGCCCGTGACCTGGGTGTTGCCTCTGAAAACATGTAGATGTTCATATTAAAGGGGTGACACTGAGCTCGGGGCTCTTTAAAAAACATTTTTCTAGAATACTCAACACGGGAAGGAGTGTTGCATAAGACGTTTAGGTTTTAACAGGCAAGCCATCAACCCCCATTAGCCTTTAACATCCAGAGATCAGCGTGCAACAAACTGGCTGATTCCTGTTCTTCAGACACACGCACACACTTACAATTTGACATCTATTAGTGCCCAGATTGTCGAGTGGTTAATTTCCCATCTTTGCAGATACCTGTGCCACCCCATCAGTCTAGGACTGAATTCCACTGCAGCTTTTCTTTTTCCTGCAGTGCCTTCTGTACTTTATTCTAAAGGTGAGCAAAAAGCCTGCTTTTTTTCCCCTTTTTTTAAAAATAAAAACACCTCTATTTAGACTGACTCAAGGGGAGCGATAAAAGCTTCACAGTCGATCAGAAATGGCAGCACTAAAGAGACACCGCTGGATACCACCTTGGCCCCCTACGTCCCCTTTAGTCATGCACTTTTTCCCCTGGAGACAGCTCATGTCTACCTGCAGTACTGTGCAAGAGTTCTAGAGCTTTAAGCAATAACCTAAACATACAGGCAGAGTGATACAGGGCTGTCTTAAGTGATGAGAACACCTCGTCTTATAACAGACATGGAAACAAGAGAAACAGAAGCTCATAAGGTGCCCAACACTCATTGGAAAGCCATGTGAGCGTTTTAGATTCTAAGACAGTGTTTTACAGGATTAAATTTGCCACTTTATTGTAATTTTTGAAATAATGGTTGTTTGGATTCCACAGATAAATGAATAAAAGGGGTTTCTCACTTTTAATTTTCTTATCTGAACCTTTCTTATTCAACTCCAGCTCTTAATATTTTATCCAGGGAGTCCTCTCGAGTAGGTTTGCATGTTTCATAGTTCAAAAGGATCCATTTTTACCTTAAACTGTCGCTTGTAAATTGGATGGACACCTGGCTCATGCAATTTATAAGCCATTTTAGTTCCTGCCTCTTTAAGCCACCCCCTTTCTGAAAGCCCACTTTCTTCTGATTGGCTAAATCCCTGCCCCAATGCTTGTGGGTTACACTTCTTGGGGAGGACTTGCCTGTAGCAGATGGCTTCATACAAGAAATCTGTGACAAAGCTGACATCACAGCATTAATAGCCATCATTATTGGTTAGATCTGTGGTGGTGTTTACGAATTACAGCCATTGTTATATATTATCTCCCATTTTTAAAGGTTCAGCCAACATACTTAAAAAAAATAAGGTCTGTTTTGAGACTTTGATAAAAAGTCATTTGCTGCCAGAAGTCTAGAAGTCATGGACATCACCGTGTTTGTTTGTGTTTCTTCCCTTGGGATGCTCAAAGGCTGCCACCTTCAGTCGCTGCTTGTTTGTGGGTCTATATCAGACCTGTGAATCGTACGGCCCCTGGGCCACATCTGGCACTTTGGTTGTCCTGCATGATGTCAGTGGGAAATTAGGATTGGAGCATAAATAAGTATACATTATGCAGTTTCCCATTTCAGCCACCAAAACTCGTCATCAGAGAACAGATCACTGTTTTGTTTTTTTGTGATTTTGTGAAGTCACAGTACAACTTTGTTTTCTTTTGTTTTCAATGTAAAGTTGTTGTTTTTTTGGTTTTTTTTTAACTGGACTAATACGTATTTATTTACTGATGTCAAAGGTAAAGCTGTGTGCAGCAGCAACCACAGCCTCCCAGACACTGTTCAGAGAGGTGTACTGTTTTCCCTCCTTGTAAATCTCACATTTGATGATGGACCACAGGTTCTCAATGGGGTTCAGATCAGGTGAACAAGGAGGCCATGTCATTAGTTTTTCTTCTTTTATACCCTTTCTTGCCAGCCACGCTGTGGAGTACTTGGACGCGTGTGATGGAGCATTGTCCTGCATGAAAATCATGTTTTTCTTGAAGGATGCAGACTTCTTCCTGTACCACTGCTTGAAGAAGGTGTCTTCCAGAAACTGGCAGTAGGACTGGGAGTTGAGCTTGACTCCATCCTCAACCCGAAAAGGCCCCACAAGCTCATCTTTGATGATACCAGCCCAAACCAGTACTCCACCTCCACCTTGCTGGCGTCTGAGTCGGACTGGAGCTCTCTGCCCTTTACCAATCCAGCCACGGGCCCATCCATCTGGCCCATCAAGACTCACTCTCATTTCATCAGTCCATAAAACCTTAGAAAAATCAGTCTTGAGATATTTCTTGGCCCAGTCTTGACGTTTCAGCTTGTGTGTCTTGTTCAGTGGTGGTCGTCTTTCAGCCTTTCTTACCTTGGCCATGTCTCTGAGTATTGCACACCTTGTGCTTTTGGGCACTCCAGTGATGTTGCAGCTCTGAAATATGGCCAAACTGGTGGCAAGTGGCATCTTGGCAGCTGCACGCTTGACTTTTCTCAGTTCATGGGCAGTTATTTTGCGCCTTGGTTTTTCCACACGCTTCTTGCGACCCTGTTGACTATTTTGAATGAAACGCTTGATTGTTCGATGATCACGCTTCAGAAGCTTTGCAATTTTAAGACTGCTGCATCCCTCTGCAAGATATCTCACTATTTTTGACTTTTCTGAGCCTGTCAAGTCCTTCTTTTGACCCATTTTGCCAAAGGAAAGGAAGTTGCCTAATAATTATGCACACCTGATATAGGGTGTTGATGTCATTAGACCACACCCCTTCTCATTACAGAGATGCACATCACCTAATATGCTTAATTGGTAGTAGGCTTTCGAGCCTATACAGCTTGGAGTAAGACAACATGCATGAAGAGGATGATGTGGACAAAATACTCATTTGCCTAATAATTCTGCACTCCCTGTAGAGGGAACTAACAGCGCCAAGAAACAGAGATGATATTTGTCCCATATTGGCCTCTCTTCACTGGCTCCCTGTTAGATCCACAATCAAATTTATAATCCTTCTCCTCACATAAAAGGGCAGGCCCAACCTTATCTTAAAGATCTGATTGTACTGACTGTACAGACTGCGGGGTTACTTATAGTTGTTAGATTTTCTAAAAGTAGAATGGGAGGCAGAGCCTTCAGCCATCAGGCCCCTCTCCTGTGGGGCTCTGTGGGGTGTTTGATTGTTGGGGATTTTTCCAGAATACTTTAGGAAATTTAGCTTACAGCATAAAGTACCTTCAAGTGACTGAAATTGGTATTTTTGGATTGTATCGCACGTCAGGAGGTGTTGTGTAAGTCAGTGCTAAAAATTAACCATGTTGTTAACTTCATCAGGGCGAGAGGACTGAATCACAGATAGTTTGTTTCACTTTTGGAGGAGCTTCAGACTGAACGTGGACTAGCACACAGCTGTCACGTGGCTCCGCTTGGGCAAAGCGTTAAAAGAGTATGGGACCTGAGAGCAGTTTTGTGAGGACATTCCTGAGCTCTTAAATCACAAAAAAACTGGATTTCTGCCACTGAGTAAGAAAAAAAAAAAGGAAAAACTGCAGATAAAGTAATTAAACTACAAGAAAACTGGCAATAGTAGTTTGAAATTTAGCAAAAAGATATTTTGTTCACTCTGTTTTTGGGAATGTGTTTTAACAGATAAACTGCTGTTTTTACCTACTTCACATTTTCATTGCCTAATTATAACATCTACTCTTAACAGTAGCAGTTTATAAAGAGATAGAATTAATATTGAACAGAACTGAGTTCAGCTTGTTAATTGCCCACCCACGGTATGTATGTATAGATATAAAAGTATGAGCAGTTCATAGATTAATTTATTGAAAAAGGTATAAAAATTAGTCTTTATAATGTAATAGCTCACACGGCTGGACTCTAGCTCCTTTCAGACTGCATTAGGCCAGGCTGAGAGTTGAGGGTCATCTATAAACCTGTTAGCTTGCCAAGCAGTGGACTGCTAAAAAATATTTGTGGGAGTGAGGGGCGTAGTCATGACCGCAGTCTGCCATTTTAACCATGTTTTTTCATGGTTTTAGGTTTAGAGTTAAGTTTAGAGTTTTAAGACTTGACTGTTTTTGATAAAAAAAGACAAAAAAAGCTAAATCTTGATCATAGAAGTGTTAAAATGGGACTGATCAGTACTGTACTAGTTAGTCCCGAAAAGGTTGATTCTGTTCATGTGGACGTTTTCAGTGGGAGAAACGTTTCGTCAAGTGACTTCTTCAGCCTCAGCTGACTGCAGGTTTCCCCAGTCTTATAAACCGTACATTTGCACAATGACTGGAACTAGCCCACTGAAAGAACAACGGGCTGTGAGGTCAGTTTCTTCATTGATCAGTGTTGATCAGTTGTCATTATGCAAATGTACTGATTATAAGGTTGGACTGCAGTCAGCTGAGACTGAAGAAGTCACTTGACGAAACGTTTCTCCCACTGAAAACTCTACGTCCAGACGGACAAAATCAGCTTTTTCGGGATTTCCTTACCTGGATGATTGAGCATGCATCAAGTCTTACTAGTTGGTGTTAGCCAATTAAAACCAAATGACTTACAAACACCCTCTTTAGTTGATTTTGAAGCTCCACACCCTCTGACCTTAAAGCTGTCATCACGGACAACCCCAACACTACAGTAAATCTGTGCCAGTTTAGTTTTTTTAAATTGTGCTCCCAAGTCGCTTTAATCATAAAATAAAGAAGAGTCATCTGACTCACACGTGTTTGGGCCTTCTTCAGAAGTAAAGTTTGGTTACTGTAGGGTTAGGGTTACCACCTATGATGAACTAGACCTCTGAGTTAACATCCACCATCTCACTCCTAACCTGTCTAAGGTCAGGATTGGGTTTTGTCCTACCCACATACTACACAGACAAATTTTCAGGGTCTTGAAGATAAAGTCTCACGTTTTGAAACTTTTCTATTAAAACATTATATTTGGGCGTTTTAAACAGGCAACAATTCTACAAGAGGGACTGGATGGTAACCAAGCCCTCCACCTAAGTCTAACCCTAGAGTTTAGACACAGTGACCTGGCGCATGTTACTACGTTAATGTTTTCACTTGATTTGCTATAGGTAGTTCCAGTAGTCCTGTGGCAGATAGTACCGCCCTCACACGGCTCTGATTTCAACACGAGCCAGCGCTGAGACAGACGATATTGACAGCTTAAATCTACAAATCACCTGCAGACTGCCTTCAAAAACTGCACGAGTGTACCGGCTAGTATGCATGACGTAATTTGTTTTAGAAAAGAAAAACTATTCGAGGCATTTATCTGTCCTGTTGTTGTTTAGTCAGATTCTTAGTTACATGCTGTTGCCAGTCTGTCTCCAGCAGCGTGGGTATTACAAAGCACTGTGTTTGTCCAATAAAAGTGACCTATGGGGTCAGGAGTGATGCCTAATGATTTTCCTCTACCTGCCTGTGGTTTTAGAAGGCAAACCGCAGAGCTGTCGGCCGCTCCCACCTCTTGATTGCTCTGAGATTACTTTCCTCACAGCACAGACAGGCAATCACTCCTCCTCCACCTCTCCGTCTCCCACTCTCTCCTTACTGTCTGTCGCTCAGTCGATCTGCATGGCCCAAACATTCAAACATGGATACCTGTCTCTTTTGGATATTAGTGCAAATGTAACAGCGGCACCAAACATCTTCATGCTTGAGAAGCACAGTTAGGATTTCTTTTTTTTTCTTTTTTTTTAATCTTTTGTTTCGATTCTGCAGAAGATAAGATGACTCAGTCCAATTAGGCGTTGTTTTCTTTCTCTCTCAGTAAAATAACAGATAAATCCCTTGGGGTGTTTTGAAGGCACTGTTCATACTGTGTAAGTGACAGTCTAATAAGACGGCTTTGTAAGATGAATTGCCCCCATCGTATAAATGGCCCACTTAATGCAGCTGGCGCGTTCTACCACTGCAAACAGGGGAAGGGGGGGAAAAAAAACTGCTTACAACAAATATAGGCTGCACACTGCAGAGCTGCAAGGTTTCATTACAGATGCAGCAGGACAGAAGGATGGATGGGATTTAGCGAAAAGCTAGTGTCCTAAAAATGTTTTGGTTCCAGGTTTGTAGCTCTGTGAAATGCCTTCGTCTGGTTATCTTGGTATTTTCAGATACAAAGTGGCCCATTCCAGCTGAGGCTGGTCTGAGAGCAGAACAATCTGTGGCAGACCTGGGAAAATTGCACCTATGAGGACGGCAAACATAAAAGTGAAAGATATGGACTTTGTACAGGATAGGTCAAGGACAGAAAATGTGTTACTTGGATGATCTCACATTGATACAAAGGGATTTGGCATCAAATTACATCGCTAATATTATTCAAAGCAGCGATGGACCGTTAAACAGTCAGTAAATAGAAACAGTTTCTGTGGAAAATAAAAGCTGGTTAAAGAAATACTGCAAAGTAGAAGTGATTGAAATACTTTGAATACAAAGAGCATGTTAAAAGAACGGTTTGTGACATGAAAAAGGATATAGAGATAGAATAGAAACGTAAGCATCTGTCTAATATAAACCCAGTAGTGTAGCCATAGTGTAGCGAATGTTACACTAGCAGATTAGTGGCTGCTGTGCTGCCATTAGCATTAGTATCAGAGAGGGAATTAAAGCCTCACAGAACCTTTGCATAAATAAATATGATGTTCAAACAGCATACTGCTGCCAAATGGACCAATCAGTTGTTGTGTTCTGCATCAGAAAGACGTATAATTATATTTCTGAGTAGGTGAACATCTATGATCAGATGCAGATATTTTAGCCTGATCAGCTGTTCATTGGTTTTGACCGATCAGCTAGAAAATGTCCAATCCCAGTGTGTCTCTGCTTAAATACCTTACCTGTGCAGTCCCATATAAAGGTGTGCTAGGGAGAGTGAAAAATATGATATGTTGTTTGACCTCTCAGGCATAATGTACTCTGTGACCAATAATCACTCTGCTATGAGTGAGTTTGCATATTGTCAGCATTGTACACTCACACTAATGATGTCATGGTTTTCTACTGATCAGCAGCTGGTAGTGAAAATGTGCTAAGAAGAGTAGGAGTTTGCCATCATAGCCAGAAAGAAAGAAACAAGCTAGCAAAGGGAACTAAACACTGATCTGATTCATATTACGCCACCAGCAGCACTCAGTCGGTGGAAAATCTGTTTGTTTATTTGTTTGTTTTTTTAAACAACTGCATTAAAATGCTAGAAAAGTCAGTTTCACCTACAACGATTAATTCTCTTTTTTATTAAATATACACGTCTTTTGAGAGATTGTGTAGAGAAAACATAAAGAGTTAAATACATTTAATTCTCAAAAACGGTGATTGACAGTGGCTTGGCAACAGCAGTCTTCACACGTTTCCCAGCCAAAACACTGGAGAGATATCTTTCTCCCATACTCACTAGAGATCCAGTGCAGGTGCAGGGCAGCGCTTGTTCAATGGAAAGTCTCTTGTCGCAGACAGCCTGTGTCAGTATTTTTCCCCCATTAGCAAGCCAGATGGACACACACACACACACACACACACACGCACGCACAGTCTCACTAACACACACACCGACAAGGCAGACAACTGGCCACGCGAAGTGATTTAAGGCAAGTATTATCAGAGTGTTATAGGTCATTGTCTAAATGAAGCGTGGTCGAACAGTGGCGGTCTCATTTCCACCACCTGACCTTTTCGTGCTAGATGCTGGCAGGATGAGCAAGCTACATAGCTGACATTAATGACCCGCTCCCTCTCTTCTTTCTCTGTTTCTCTCCTTGTGTGACGATCATTTTATCACTCTTTTTTTCTGCTCTCTAGCTGCGTTTCAATCCTGTTGTTCAGCAAATTCTAGAGTGAACTTGTGAAAAATAAATTGGGCATTTTCTGTCAAAGAAGTTGGCTTTCTGTCTTGCTGAACAGCGTTATACTGAAGGAATAGTTTTCTATAGTGATTAAAATTAGTTGGTCAGGAAATTGACCAACTGACCAACTAATTTTAATCACTATAGTTGGTCAGTTGGTCAGGAATTTGAAGCCAATGCTGCTTTATAACTGAGTTGTCATTAACCAACAAGCATGTGGATCCACAGTCAAAGTCACTCCTTCTCGTCACAGCCGTTTTTTTGCAGCCACAATGGCGACATCAGAAATGCTCATCTCAAAGCTTCAAACAGGAATTTGGAAACAATGTGTGACGTCACAGTAGCTGCGTCCATCCTTTACACGGTATGTGACATTAACACTCTCTGCTTTATATTTGCACATTTGTTTAAATAAAAAACATTGCTTAATTCTAACTTTATTTTAAAAATGCATTTTTGCTGCAATTTCAGTTGATAGCTACATCTGGTAGATTTGGCTCCCAAATGTTTACATTTCTCCAGTTCTAATCTTTTTTTTTTTTTAATATGTACTTGGACTCATTGGTACAAATATAACCTCTTTTATGAACTCTGTTTTACCAGCCAAGCTAACATGTGCTGCGTGTAGGACAGGTTGTAACTTGTAGATGACTAGCATGCTAGCTAGTTTCATGCTCATTTTTTAAAACTTTGACCATAGGTTACAGATATTTAGGACGCCATGCAAAAACCAGGCTAATCTACTTTCAAAAATATTTCAAAAACTTTATTTTAAAACTTTTAGATTATCATATAAAAATAGATTTCATTTATTAATCTTTGTTTATTTTTGAATTTTAACTGTGTCCATTGTTTGAATGGTTGTGATTCAGTAATGATGCAAAAAGTCACTTATAGCATATCAACACATTATTATCCCTACAGCCTAAAGATGGAAAAGTCATGCACATCAGGTGGTAAATTTAATTGGTTGATCAGCCAGGTCACGCCCTTAGGCAAGACCCCATTACTCTAGTAATAGTCTTGTCTACATGACTGGGTCCAGTCCCAATCTACATGGCAATGTAGATGCCATTGGAATCTTGTCATCTACACTGGGTCCAATCCAATTCCAAATCTATTCGAATGGCAAATCACAAAGACTTGCAATAGTTCTCGGAAGTTAGTAACATATGCTATCTGCACAACAGAGCTGTATCAGCATTTTTAAAAGGTAAGATGTTAAAAAAAAGACTACATATAACTAGCTTATATAAGCATATTAGTGGATTATAGATGTAGATGTTAGACAATGCTAATTGACACTAGATTAAGCTAGCAACACATAAAAGTAACTTGGAGCAACTAATTAAATGCAAGTTATTTTTTCAAACCATGGCTTTTTGCTGAGTTGACCAAATTTAATATTAGCCAGTACGGCATGTGTAATATGATGGCATGTGGTTGTCTGGTCAGCTGATAAAACGGTAACTGCACAACAGTCATGGAAACAAGTAGCTGTTTTTGTGATATATAGCTATAAATAAAATATTTTTATTTGAGACATCTTGTAAATACTGTTTTTAGGCTTCGTGGTCTTGTTGACAGTTACCTGTATTATATTTCTGCTCTGCTGACGGCAGAAGCAGAAGGAACGTCGAGGAACCAAATGAGACTGAAGACACAAGGTAAGTTTAAAATATGACAGCGGCTCTAAGAAAATATTACACAGTGCTAAATACTTTTTGTTTTGCTCAACATATTAAATGTGTGTTGGCACACTAATACTGTATTACAGGGTAATAAAAAAAATCATCTCCTAATGCATTTACCTGGCTAAGCTTAAACAGGCATGTCTAACATTTACTGTCTTTTTCTCTCTGCTATCTCTCTCCGCTCAGGAACCACAGGAGGATTCAGCCTGAAGACTCTGCAATGAGACGGCGCCCTGACCCTGAGATTCATCTCCAAGAGTTTTTCAAGCTTTACCCGCTTCTTCTTTTTAATAAACCAAACATTATGCTTCCCAGTGGTCTGGTTTTTGTTTGTAAGGAAAAAAGACGTTCTGATGCAGTGCTTGTACATAATTCATTTACACATTTGTTGTTGTCTTAATCCGTAGCTAAGATTGTTCTTTCTAAATTAAGCCAACCGTTTTTCTCCTCTGTGTCGGTGGGATAGCTGCACATGTATACTGTTATCGCTGAGTGAGTGGAGCGTCCCCATGCAGCACAGCACTAACAGGAAGACTGTATACGAGGATAACAGCAGGGAAAGACACAAACTCTGTGACATGCTATTCATTTTGCCTGGTTTATTAGACATTTAAATAATTCATTCGCTCTGATAACTAATTGCAAAGTAAAAAACAAAACTAGCATAAATGAAATGTGTTTATATGTCAAAGGCTGGCTGTTAGAAAGTCCAAAAGGGAAAACAAAGTCCGATGGGAGAAATAAAGCTGGAAAAACACTGACACATGGAACGACGAGGAAATGCATGAGAGATGTATATAGACGCTCTGACAAGGACTAAGGGGCAGACAGCACTGTATACACAAAAAAGGAAAAACAAGACACAGCTGAATAGAATCAGAAAACTAGATAAAGAGGAAGTACAACTATCAAAATAAATCAGGAAGTAAAATAACATTAAAAAAAATCTACTACAGAGACTAAGAATTGACAAAATATGGTGAACTTAGCATCTTAGCATTAAACTTATGATTAAATATAACCCATGAATCTACATAGAAACTAGTGTTCCAAAACATCAAGAAATACTACAAGATTAATCAAAGCCAGACCTTAATCAAAACTAGAAATGGAATTGAAACCAAAAAACAAAACAAATGAATCTAAAAAGTCTAAAATCAGATTTAAAAAAAAAACTAAACTAAGGACTGAGAACAACAAAACTCGTAGACTGTGACAAATTATGTATATCCACCCTAAAATGCCTTCATGTTTTCCCATTTAGAAGCAGAATTTACACCAGCGGGACAAAGAAATTCTGCGATTTTCTCTTTGAATAGCTTTTACAGCTGATTCTGAAACTGTTATCAACTGTTATCTGCCACCACCTAATTCACAAAAAACTAAACAATAAATGTGGGCTAGTACTTTGTTAAGCGAGTTAATTTTAATTTCTTTTAATAAGTTACATACAAAAGGTGTGACTTATTTCAAGCACTTTATTACTTAATCTTTTGGTCCTAGGCAGTCTTATTTCTAGTGACGTAAAATTCCCGTTCTTTCAATAATCTGTTGCGTCTACTTTTAGGGTAAAGCAGAGTGTTTAAACCGCCACGTTTGTTTGCTCTTATATCAACTGCTGATAGCAAGAATGTTGACTTTGATTCCCATTTATATGAAAATGTCAGAGATAATTGCTTCAACATTTTCATTTCAGATTCTTAATCAAGTGTTTGAAAGCAATAAGCATCAATATATGGGTGTTTTTCCGTGCATCTAGTGTATATGCATGCATATTTGAATGATCTGCTACAAATGCCACATCTTCCCAATATTGTGCTCAGTATAATAAATCTTAAAAGCTGCGGGAGTTTAATGTCTCTTCTACTCATTGCATCACCAGAGGAGCAAACAGAGTACCAATAAAGCAGTGAAAACCAATAATGAGCCAATAATATATGCTCAGTGAGATATTAGTCAGCCTATTCCTCTCTCCCTGCAGACTGCGGAGCTGTGCCGTGTTTGTCTTCTGCTGCTGATGCTAATGATGATGATGGGGGCAATGGTGGCGAGGACGCCAACAACGCCCATCCCTTCTACCCAGGCCTGCAGTTCTGCGCCAGCCAGTACACAGACCGAATATATCTTTACTCCAAGGTACCGCTGCCTGTCTGTTTGATTGTGCATATTTGATCATAGACTGAGCTCATGAGGGACCAGAGATTTTTTTCTAGCGTGTTTTCCCAATAATTCTTGTTCCTCTCAAGGTTGTGCCATTACAGGAAATGTTTCAACTGCCCGTATTGTCCATCTGTGCCAAAGAATTACTCTGAGCTTAAATGCAAGTCAGTGTTTAACTCACAGTGAGATTCAGTCGTTTTTTGTTTTCTGCCACTCTGTGCTGCACACCTTGTCTTTATTTTGGGTTCTCTAAGGGCCAGAAACAAATTGGTGTGATAGCACAACAGCAACAAAAAAAAACTGTGGTGGAAATTCTGTAGTTGATGTACTAACTGTTTGCTTATGAACCAGTGATGACAAAGGGAATCTACCAAGAGGGGTGCCAGTAAGGGGTCAAGTGGTTTCACTGGTTGAAACACCATGGCAATTCGGGTCCATGGGATGGAGAAGGAGATTTGGCTTGTTCTGATATGAGGGCAAATTCTTCTGTTAGAAACTGAAAGGGACTTCATTGGAGGTTGGGGCATCAGTTATCTGGATAATTCTCAGAGCTCGGGTGGAGGGCAGGATTCATCAGATATTGAAAATGGCTGGACAAAGCTGGACTGCACAGATGCACAGATCATGGCATCGCAGGAAAAAGCCCCAAGCACAAGATATACTACACTACGGCAAGACCCAAGGTGCAGTTTGTGCAGAGATGCTCCTGAGATAATTCAGCACATTACAGAAGGGTGCAAGACGCTGGCAGGCAGGGCATACAGTACATGGAGCATCATAACCAAGTAGCTGGCATAGGATACAGGAAGATCTGTGCAGTTCAGAGGTGAAATACGCGAGACGCCTCCTAGGGTGGTTAAGAATGACCAAGCTAAGATCCTGAGGAAGCTAAGATCCAGACAGAGGAAGAAGACTATGATTGTTGTTGCTGAACAACAGGATCTTGCCAGGTTTAACAATGACTCCCACCTGTGCTGTGTTCCAACACAGTGCCAGTCCAAACTGCTGCTGGAGTACAAGGAGGCATGTTCAGAGGTAGCAAGACAAAAGTAATGGAGGGAGTGTAAAGGTGAGAATAGGGACACCAAACGAGGGGACTGAAGATGAAGGGTAAAAGAAGCCTGATATGCATGGATGCAGGGAAGGAGGACATGCAGAAAGTTGGTGTGACAGAAGGAGATGTGACAGCAAGGTGGAGGCAGATGATCCACTATGGTGACCCCAACGCACACAACCCCAAAGAAGAAGAACTCTAGGAGAGTTACTATCTGACCCACAGCCGCCTGTGAGCAGCTGGTTCATTACTTTTGGTGATTCTGAACAACATCATAAGACATTATTCTAACACGCTTGAATCTGACTTAATTAGTACCTGTATTCTGACAGACATTTCTCGATGTCATGAAGTAAAATCAAAAATTTCAAGTATTAAAAAAGCAAGTTACTTGACAGTTGACTTGTGATATTGCGCAGCTCTGTGTGAACTGTGGAAGAGTTGTCGCTAAGAGTTTAATTATAACTCTTTTGCAAACATTTTTGAGCCGGCTTCTATTATTTCATGAGCCTTTTCATGTCGTTGCTGGAGAGGATTTTTCCTGGGCTCGAATTCACTTATGTGCACAACAGATCCAACTTGAATTTTCAAATACAACACATTGTGGTGCTGTAGCGGTGACGGGCTGTGACTGGCTAACTAAATTGCAGCAGAAATTAAAAATATTTTCAAGCCACAAATAACAGGCAAAGCACCACATTATGTTTTTGTTTTGTTTTTTTGCGTGCACCACAGTTTGGGTAGTTTAGTTAGTAGCTTAATAACCCACATCATGATTTTCATCTGTAAGCTGCGTTCCTCCTCTGTGCAGTACTCGCTGGCTGATAAATACTCAGTCTTATATTTCAAAGTATTTCTTCTGCAGCTTTAAAAAAATGCTTCTTCTTCTTGTGCCACATTAAGTGTGAGGAGAGAGGAGCTCCTCCTACTCTAAGTGAAAGTCAGACGTGTGGTGCAATATCCTCTATTTCAATTCTTGCAACAAAAAAATAGCTAAAAAGCCAAAAAGTATGCATAAAGGTGTGATGTCCACTTAATGTTTTCTTTTATATCCTCATGTTCTAGTGAAATTTAACTGAGGGCCAAATAAAACATAATTGCATGTTCAAGATCTGCTCAGGTTTGAGCTGCAGATAATCATTTTTAATCATTTAATCTGCAGAGTTATCAGTGTAACCAGCTGTTCTGGTCAAAGTTTAAGAAGAAAAAACCTGAAGTAATAGTGATTAAAACAGGTGCAGTTAATTAGTGTAGAAACAACATAAAAGGCAGTTTTAACGAGCTTTTAACAAACAGGAAAAAAGCTACATGATGCTTGATATGAACCTTTATTGACCTTTGCTGCATTTTCAGTTCTTTCCTTAGCATTACAACACTTTAACAAGCTAACTGCTAGTAAAAACTGGTAAAAGTAATATCACCACTAGTGACTGGGCGGCCTGTGTCCTGCCTCTTGCTTGTGCTACGCAGACATAAACCACATACAGTATGTGCAGTAGTGCAAATACGTTTGAAACTGACTATTTTCTGCTCCAAGGGGAATACTGGGGAAACGATCCCAGCATGATTCTCTCCAAATTTTCCAAAACGAGTAACAAAGGCCGTCGTGCTGGCTCCACACTAACTCCATCACATGCTGTCTTTTCCCCTCCTCTGTGCTGTGCAGGCATTACTGCTGAGGCATTCAAGTCAATTTCAGTAATGGATTTCTTCCAAAGACATCAGAAAAAAATATTTTATTAATAATGCTGAGATTTGTTAAGGGTTTATTTCAGCCAATTACTCTTGTATTGATCTTCCTTTTGCCTCTCAAAAATAGTAAAGCAGCAACCTTCGCCGCCTCTGTGGACCAGGCTCCTTTGCTGTGGAGTAAAAGGTGAAAGAAAAGCTTTTTAAATCCATTCATATCCTTCCGTTCAATACAAATTAAAGGTTTAGGATTTACCAGCGTATTGCCAATATGATTTAATAAGGTGCCACCAGTTTCCAAGCCGCCTTCTAACGTTTCCTCTTTTATCTACACTTCTCCTGTATTTGTCAGCAGCCAGTAAAGCGGTCGTCTAAGGATTTTATTTAATATATTTGGTGCACAAAAGGTTATTCTTAAAGTAAAAAGTGAAGGAGGCAGCCAAACGGTTTTAAATGTTGAACTTGACATAACAAAATAACCCTTTATATGGCATCTGGGTTTCCTTGGCTGGGCCAGCAAAAAGTTTGCATTCATTTTAGCACTAGTATTACTTATGGCTCAATCATGCAGGCCTAGAGACTGGTCAGTATAACCCCGGCAACCACTGGTCGCTAGGGAAAAATCTATATTCCCCAGCTGGTTGGAAGTTTTGGAAAACAAACATCACCAGAAACCTCTTTGGGTTTGCTTTAGTTGCTAGCAGGTTGCTGCAATCGCCTATAGTTTGCATGGAAGACACAGATTTGTGTGGAAACACTCGTTAAGTAGTAGTGAAACTTGAATAAGGGTGCTGAGACTCTTCTTCAAGATTAAAGTTAAACATTTTGAAACATGTTCTCAGCTTCTGGTTTGCATCAAATTCTTCACAGTGTTAGCGCGTGTCTTAGCGAGTAGTTGGCAAGTGTGGAGACGAGTTGGACTCTTCCATACAAACTACAGGCAATCGCGGCAATCTGATAGCAACCAAAACAATCACAACAAGGTTTTTGATGTAACACCTTCTTTCAACAATTTCATCTAATGACAGTTAGCATGTTCGCCGACCAGTCATTTTTCTATGTAGTCTCTGACGGGTCTGTGTGACTGGAGGCCTTAGTATGACCAGTAATGTGGGTTTTAAATGTTACTGTTATCACTGAGTCAGTTCAATGTCATGATAGCTTCCATCTATCCAATTTCTGCCACTTATCTGGGTCACAGGAGCAGCAGTCTAATCAGATATGCCCAGACCTCTTTCTCTCCAGCTACCCCCTCCAGCTCTTCTGTAGGACACTGAAGATTTTATGCCTGATAAACCTCACATAGTAGGTGTCCGGGAAGCGCTAGAGGACACTGCCGGATTTTTGGCACTGCACTCACAGCTTTGATCCTGATAAAATCCTAATTTTATCTGGACTTTTGTCCTGGCACAGCCATTTATGAGGTTTTGGTGGCACATAGGTTTGGATAGCTTTTTCATCATTAGATGATTCATCATAGATTTTGCATTTACTTGGGTAATTTTTCTCTAATTTTATTTTTAAGTGAAACAATTATGCAAAAATCTAAGAAATCAGGGAGGAAGGTACTTTATATACTTTTTCACAGCATTATAAACACATTTTGCTGGAACCTGCCTGCTAGAAATCTGAGTAAATCATGTTTCTATGATTGACAAAGGGAAACTTTTACAAATACACATGCAGCAGCCAAAATAACAGTCACCAGTAACACGTTATATTTGAAATGAACTGCGATAACGGGCCGTTAGACTCGCTGATCTTGCTCTAGCTAACAGCACCGAACGCCAAAAGCGACATCATATCTGCTGGTGCAAGCCACACTTTAGAGGGAGAGGTTTCAACAGTTTGAAAAGATGACACTTTCTGATTTCTTCGCATCTGGTTTTGACTGCTTCTTCAGTGCTGATGCTGAGGTTTTGTCTGAGTGGCGACGCCTATCGTTCAGGAGAATCAGCACTAATATAAATGGCCTAATAGTAACCCATGAGGCACTTTTATTTAAAGAGTTCAGGTGTTTTGTTCAGTATTCAAGCCAAATGTTCTTTTAGCACCTTCCACCATTGAAGCTTGTGGCGCGTCCAGCAGACTAACACAAGCTATAGTTTAACTGCAGTGTGGCTCTGATTACACTCCTGTGCATTCTTGGCACTCCCCTCGAGTGCCACTTGCCAACAGACCTTTGTATTGATCGCGTTGTGATACTTCACGCCCTTTTGCTTCATTCATGAGGGATCAAATTCCTTCCCCACTAACACAGATAAGAGACAAGAGGGTTTTACATAAAGAAGAGCAAGACGCTGAACTGAATCACCAGTGGAATCTTAGCCTGACAGCAATAGACAAGTGTCATGTACGCGTGGCTGAGACGATAAGCTGAGGAGATAAATGTCTCCCGCTGTCGTTTAAATGATAAAGTGGAGGAATTCTGGCTGGAAAGCTGTCACATTGGGATAATCCTGGACAAGGCAAAGTATTCACACAGGGGGCTACTCGAGGCACAATCAGAGGAAGATTTGTCACCGAGGCTTGAATGAGAAATATTGAGAGTATTAGTAATTTTATGTCCATTTACTGCACAGCAAACAGTTGTTTTATTCAGGGGTTCACTGTCCCTTCTCTTTGGTGGGTGGGTTTTTTGACTCCTGTCAAGACCAGGAAGAACCAATAAGTGTGGTGAAGAAGCTGAGGAAAATTCAGAAACACCATATGTTGGACTACAATTAGTTTGGCATGTTGTGATTTCTCAGACTTTTCTTGCGCTGTTGTTACATGTGACAGACCACTGAATAATGGAGCAGTATAGCAATCCACATTTGTCAGGGCCTGCACACATGGATGACTGTTTTATTCTTAGAATATCTGGAAAGACTTCAGTAGCTATACGTTTGTCAGGCTTTTCGATGTGCATGTGGAGTTTTAGTCCAGGATTAGTGACAGCAGAGAAGTGCAGAACAAAGACTTTGAAGAGAAAAATGAGTCAGTTAACCACAAGCTGTGTGTAAATGATAGACCCTTGGTTATTGGACTGTAAAGCCTCAACGTTGGCATTTTGGTTATCATCATCTTGGTTTTATTGAAACTGGATGTAACCATATATTTAGAAACCAGTGCAACGTGAGCCTGATGAGCTAACACCATAGACTGTGTATAAGTGATGAACGTACCTACAATGACGTCGCCTAAAGGTTTTCTGTTTCCCATTTTCACTGTCGTCATCTTAGCTTTTTGGAACCAAACATCAGGAGTGACTGCAAACAGAGAGATACTGTACTCTCGTATACTAGCAGCTTGTTATGAAGCCAAAACATCTTTATCATCCATCTGGACACTAAAGAATAGTTTTATTTTATAAACTACACATGTTTTGATTAATAAGACTTGAAACTAGAAACTGAAGTCATGAACTTAAGGCACAGGTCACAGGAGCTAAGACCATTTACCCATGGAGCCAGAATGGCCACACCTAAAAATCAGTTTTTTGGATTCTTCTTGACACGATATTTCAAAAAAGTAAAAAATGAGTATGCATGGTCACAATACATGATCCTAGCTTATAAATAAAACAAAGTCAGTTATTTTAGCACATTTGTAAAGCTGACAGTGAACAGAGTTGATGCTAACACTGCTAATATCCACAATAAACCATATAAATGTCTTGAGCCACCCCACATTTGTTTATAGTTTGCTTCAAAGGAGCTTATTGCTCAAGTGATCTTGCATAAAAAAGCATAAAAACTCTCCTAATTCAAGGGATGTTTTTTCTTTGTCTTCACATAACAGACATCTTTGCAAAGAACCAATCCTGAGATACTTTGTTACCATGTAAAATAGTAACAAAGTATCAAATTTTTTCCCATGTCTTTACTTGAAACAGTGAAAAAAAGCCACAGATAACACCGTCTGATTGGTATGAAATAGTGTACCATTTATGCTTGTTCCTCTTCAATAGAAGCTTTACATCTGCACCATGATTGCCTCACATTATTCTTATATTACTGAGCAGGTTTCTCCATGCTATCACTGGTAGCAATGCTAGGCTAAAACATTAATTATTTCAAGTAATGGGCATTCATCTGTCTGTCAGATTTAGTCACTCATGAAAGGTAACTCCTGTATTGGTATGTGTGTGTATACGTATGTAAAGCTGTGGTCAGAAATTTACATCGACTCCTCATTAGTATGAATTTCATGGTCATTTTGGGCTTTTAATGATTTCTTTGAGCAGTTCTTTTTAGTGATAGAATGATTGTACAGCAAACATCTTTATTGACTTAAAAAACAAGAATTGGATGCATAGGTTTAAATTCATTTCAGATTTCCTCTAATCAGGAGCACAAATTATACATACATACACTTAAATAAGTAGTGCTGGATGTGGATCCTTTGGTTTGTGTGGAATATAAAGTGGGGTGCAGTGGACCGTCTTTGTTTGAGGACATCATGTGGAATTTTGAGTTTAGAAGCCGGGTTAATGGCTGGGGCGTTCCTGAGCATTCTTTGCGGTGTGACGGGATGCATTGTCATAGGGGGATGTGCTTCTTCTGCAGCATTGTTTAGGTGGGTGGTACATGTCAAAGTATCATCCAAGTATTGTAAATACCACCAGGACTAAGGGCTTCTCAGCAGCATATGGCATTGCAAAGAGATGACAATTAAAAGCAACTGTCAGTGGTTTTAATGTTTTGGCTGATCATCATTTTATTCAACCTGAAAATAAACATACTTCTTTTATTTTATTAATGATAATAACAATAATAATAATGATAATAATGATAATAATATCGTATGTTTGAATGAAACCAATATTTTCAGTTGCTTTCCTCATGAGCTTGTTAGTGGGAAGCATAGTGTGCCTCTTTTCAATCACATCTAGCAGGGCTCTAATCCTGCTTCATGCTGTTACAGCACAACTCGCTCCACCATTCCCCTGACTCTCCATGATATTTATTTTACCATAATCCAAATAAACACATGGGCGTCTTTGCACTGCGGGTACAGCGCAGGAGGAAAAAAAAAAAACTTCCTAATGTTGATTTGTATCTCCAAATCCATGTGCCGGCTGCCGGCAGGTATTAACCTTTAGGCTTTATCCTTTCTCCTGCCTCCTGCCTGTCCTCTCCGACCATCATCTCCAAGCCTGACGTGGCTCTGAGAGCTGAAACCAGATTGTGGCTTTTACCTGAATCCGCCCATCAGCCTCTTTCTTGTTTGGTACAGTCGATGTTGTGTGATTGAAGTTAACTCTGAGGGTAAGTGGCTTGTCGGTCTTCAAATTGGCAGTAGTTAGTGCTAATGAAGCAGTAATAACCTGGTAAATGTTCTTTATTGTGGTTATTTTTTACAGTGATTATGCAGATGCTTCCAAGCCGCTGCGGTATGATTACCTATAATTACAGTGAGGTATATTCTTATGGGTTTATTCCTGTTTTTTTATCCTCTTCATAATGCTCATTATTTTTGTTACTAATGCATGCATGCATGCTCTCACAAGAGAAACAGGATCCTCAAACATATATTAGAATAAAGGTGGATAAAACAAGCAAGATCACTAATGAGCTCCTTGGTTACCACAGGAATTACCATGGCAACCAATAAAGAAAGAAAGTGTGGCCAGATTACAGAACTTAAATGAAACTAAATTCAAGTTCTGTAAGTTGGTAATTAAAAATCTGATTGCTCTGCAGACAATCCCTAAAGTTTTAGTGCAGAATGAGGTACAGCACACAATGAAACTAATTGCATGTGAATGCTGCAAAACTGTATATTCGGTTTGTAATTACAGACAGTTTAGGTCCTGCAGTTACTTTTTATTTTCCGCACGGGAGTTGTACAGGAGGAGTACATAGTTGTACTGTTGCTCTATGGCTCTGTGAGGATTAAAGAGCGTTTAATTCATGGCTATTTCACTAAGAGTCTCTGAGAGTTTTATAGGTGAGAGCAACACATCCGGGTGTTTTGGCCTTTTTCAGCTTCTGAAGTGCGTCATGGCAGAATTATTTGAGAAACCGCAGTAAACAAACTACATCCAAGCCTGTCTCTTCAACAGGCTTCAGTGCCGCGTCCCTTGGTTTGTAATAAGCCCAAGTCCTAAAGAACTATTCAGTTGTAGTTTGAACCCTGTAAAGCTTTTTATTAGCACTATTCATGGGCTGCAAACTTTCAAGCTAAGTTTCAAATGTCAGCATTAATTACAGCCCTCACGCTCGCTGAGTCCTAATGCTTCAGAACAGATGAATAAAAGTGAAGTTTTCAGTCTGGAGATTAAGCTCGGGATCAAAACTTTCTGATGTCAAATAATTCAAACGATACAGCAACATATGAATTACCTGTAGTTGGGCATACGATGGGGCCTGGTACCTGTACCTCACTTATTGACCCTCACTGTGCACTTTCATTGGAAACATTTAACTTAAACCTTTTAAACGAGGTCACCGCTGCGTTTGGTGTAGCATTATAATAAGTGGA
The DNA here is from genome assembly GCF_001858045.2 of Oreochromis niloticus. Taxonomy (NCBI): domain Eukaryota; kingdom Metazoa; phylum Chordata; class Actinopteri; order Cichliformes; family Cichlidae; genus Oreochromis; species Oreochromis niloticus. The sequence goes on from NC_031986.2 coordinate 6,807,206, forward strand.
CATGGCTAGTGGACAGCTACTCTCCTGAACCCTTCAAAAACTCACTAGTATTAGTTTTTCATCCTCCTTGCTGTCTGGAGTTATTTTATGTAATTACAGGCCACTTTTACAGCCCGCTTGTCTTGATCCAAACAGCTCTGTGGCTCTTCTGAGAGGAGAGGACACTGATCTCATTTAACTTTACTTACTTCCCATGTCTCCTGATAACAGAGCGTTGTAATCCACAACCTTTTTACGTCATCCTTGCAAGAGAGTCTCCACACATGAAAAGCGGTGCTTTAAGCTAAATCGATACACTGTGTTTCCTCTCCTCTAAACTTCGTTAAGCGTAGACATTGCAGTATTCTCAGCCCAGGTGTCCAGCACCCAGAGAGAAGAGAACTGATTGTAAGAACTGGGAGGATACAGTGCAGGACAAGCATTTGACGATGCCTCTCATTAACGTCTGCTATCTAAAAGAGAAATGCACGGCATTACAAGAAATGATTCTCTTGTAGCTAATGAGAAAAAAGAAAGTTCACTCAGAGACGCCCACCTTCTCTGACACATAGTTAACATTTATTTGATAGCGTCGGCAAGGTTCTTTGCGATGTATCCCTCCTCCTTAGCTTGAAGTTATATAACCACAGTATTATCCTGACATTTCTTCTCATCGGGCGAGTGAAACAATAACGGCGCTGCCTCGTGATTCGCTCCAAAGCACGCTCGGCGAACGGTTGTATCTCTGTTTGCTTCGGTTACACCAGTGAGTCAGCGGCAGAATCCCACGTCTCACCAACTGCTTCGAAAGGAAAACACGAGGAGCCACTCAGAAACATCCAAAGAAGCATGAAGGGCCTGTGTGCAGTGTGGTGGTGTCACTGCGTGCTCGAGCACTATTTATTGCTTCACAGACCCTCTGATAGTTTTTTATGGGTCTCTCTGTGTGCCTTGTGAGTGGGAGTGAGGGTATCTTAGCCAAAACTACAGATTTTTTCTTCTTTGTCAGCTCCATAACTATTTGGACAGTGACATAATTTGAGGTATTTTGCCTGCGTATGTCAGTACATCCATCCATCCATCCATTTTATTTAAATTATTCAGGTCCAGATCTCTCTTTTTCCTCCTCATCAGCTCCTGCTGGTTGGACATTTCCGAAACCTTACCTGGGAAGTGTCCAGGAGACGCGTCCTAGTTAGATTCACAGACCACTTAAGCTAGCTCTTTTTGATGCAGTGGCGCAGCAGCTTTGTACTCCCTAATGGCTAAGGACCTCATCCTCGCCCTACAAATGAGCACAGACGCCCACCTCACGAGGAAGCTCAGAGGTGAGGGTAGGAACAGAGATTGACTTGTAAATTGACGGCTTTACCTTCACAATCAGAGTTCTGTTTACCATATCAAGCCAGTTAATTACTTCTACCACCGCAGGAGCTGCACAGCTTCATCTGTTTTCCTCCTGCTCCACTCCTCCCCTGTGTATGAAAATGACCCTGAGATGCTTGAGCTTTTCCACTTGAGACAGCAACTCATCTCCAACCTGGAGTAGGGAGTCCATCCCTTTCCAGCAGACAACAACTTCAGACTTGAAAGTGCTCATTTTCCAACCTAGCCGTTGTTTTATGTTCTTGAAAGTGCCCCTCAAAAAGCAAAGAACTGATTCTTGATCCACCGATTTTAATGCAGTTTTAAACATAAGAATTCTTCGAATACTCGGATGCAGTCTTATACAGTCAGTAACCACGGACATCTTCAAATGCTGATTTTTCTACCTTAAGATGCTCTGCCAGGCTTTCACTGCAGCGCCATCAGTTGCTGCTCGTTTGTGGGTCTTGCTGCTGTTCAGCCATCTGTGCTATGAAGCACTGTCCCACCAGTTTTTCAGCGTTTGGCTAAATCTCAGCAGAGTAAAGCCGTTTACTCTTCAGCATTCCTCCTGCTACTTCTATCAGCGGTCACATCCTCAGTAAACTTCTATTCCATTGGCAGCCGTACATGCCCGTGGATCACACTGCTTCTGCCATGTTTCACAGATGATGTGGCATGCTTTGGATCTTCTACAAGTTGATCTTGTAGAAGCTCCAAAGGAAAAAATGTTGTTCCAAAACTGGGGAGAAATGCACCAAACACTTCAGATTGATTTGGACACTGCTAAAGTTTCTGCTACTGCTAATATTTTTGTGTGGCTGTAAATCCATTAACAATCATGGAACATTTTTCCATGAAGCTGAAAGTCTACATTTCTGCCACAACTTGATTATTTCATTTGAATCCATTGTGGTGCTGTACCTGAGCTAAACTGCAAAAAATGTTGCTATGCATAGAATTTGGGACCTTAATAAAGTTATTATTTACTATTATTTATAATATTTTCAAGTAAATTGTGGATTTGTGATTGTGTGTGTGTCTAACACACCTTTAAAACAACCTCAAGGTAGTTTTATTGCATCTCGCTGTGATTTATTCATAATTTAACATCCAGAAAAAATGAAGAAAATATCAGATCATTAATCCAGAATTAATATTCATATCAATCTGTACGAAAGAAATATAAATATATAATACAGCTCTACAGTGTATAAATCCCTTTAGACTTCCCGTCTCACAGGTGTAGGAAGAAAAAGTTTTGAGGCATCTGTGAACAGTTGTTGCTTTGAAACCACTTTCTATCTAAGATTTTTGTCCCTGTTGGAACTAGAAAACTGATCTTACTCTTTCTGGAAGGATGTGCTTCTTGTTTAAATATTCTTCTGCTTTGAAATCTATCCAGGTGGAAACGGGTATCTCAGAGAAAAAAAATTCAAATTTGAGTGTTAAATTCAAATTTCAAGTGCATTTGTCAAAGGAAAATATAGGCTATAGCTACACATGTTTATGAAGCATCCATTACCTTTTACACAAAGACTAAGTAATGATCTACTTCAGCGGTTCTCAGTTTTTTATCTGGTATAACACCACAGATACCTCACATGGATGAAGTACTCTTCACGCCTTGAGGTGACTGTTGTTGTCATTTGGTGCTGTATAAATAAAGTTGAATTGAATCTTGCCATACAATGAATATTCATGTAATTTTGTTAGGGTTAGAGGGTCAGTGATGAGGCATTTTTATTGAGCTCTGGGTTTTACCATTCACCATCCTCTCAGCTTTTGGGGGAATTTAGTGAATTCATTTGAACTATTTTAATATATAAAATACTTACCAAGTTATTAAAGCTGTTATAATTTTAGTCATATAGTTAAGCTGTTTTTACCATTACTTTACATATATATACAGTTATTCATGTTTCTCAGATCAGTTTATATTAGTTGAATGAATCTTTATATGGCTGCTGTAAAAGAATACTTGTTCCTGTGTTTGGGAGTGGTTGCTGATCTGTAACGTAGCTGTAATCCTTGTTACTGTTGGCAGTCATACACAAATGATTCCCCGGCAGGTTTAAAACTATAATGGAAGACTTAATGACATGTGAAGCTTGGTAACGTTGATAGTAGTTTAATTAAGATGTTTTTAGCTCATTACTGTATTTCTGACTGTGTTTATTCAGCTATGTCTCATGGCTTTCATTTAGTGGACTCAGTTGTGAGGAACTGACATAAGTACACATAAATGCATATGATTTACATAAAAATGTACATTTATAAATATAGTCATATAGTTATTTAAAACTCATATAACCATGAAGGCGCACAGTTTTTAGTTCAGCAGAATTATATTGTATCTTTGGCTGTGTGTTTACACGCAATTTAGAGATAGTATATAAAAAATATTTATATGAATTTGAATAAAACTACAGAGTTGTGCATTATGATCTGCAACTCATTTCATCAAGGAAAACTTGGTCAGCATCATAAACTGCATATAAACGATGGCTTTAGCAATAATTGAGCACTTATTGTTTAGTGAAGTCCCCGTTATGTCGTAGCCATCTTAGTGTTTTGAAACTAGATGTGACCAGTATGGGGTGGATCTGACCGAGGGACAAAGCAGGCTCATTAGCTAACAACTTGAGACTGATAAGCTGTTAGCCAATGAGCTGTCAGCCTGATCAGTACTCCTCTTCTTCTTCAGGGGTTGCCACAGCAAATGATCTGCCTCCATCTCACTCTATATCTGGCATCCTCAAAATAAGCTTCCTGTTCTATTCAGTATGACTTGAAAGTAGCATCTGAGCACATAAGCTTGTCAGAAAAGTGTTCACTGATCACAGGTCAGTGGACCCTAAGGCCATTTTCCCTCTGTACTACTGGACACCTTACAGCAACCAGAAGAGTTGCCCTCTGCTGGCCATTTTAAATTATTGAGATTTCTTTTGTTTTTTTTGTTTGTTTTGGGTTGGTTTGGGGTCTCTTTCCATCCATCCTTACCCTTTACAAATGGCTTGTCCAACTGGGGTTAGAGAAAATCCAGGTACACAGGTATAGGGAGTCAGCCAGTCATGCAGAAGGCTGCCCCTCCATGAGCCAAGTTCTGTCAGAGGTTGTTGTTCTTGCTCAATATTTACCGTGTAAATATGAAGCTCTTTGAGATGACCGTGTTGAATTGGCACTTTATACTGAACTGGAATTAAAATGTTTCAAAAACTACAGATTGCATGGCTGCCTCCAAAGACTTCATATTAGATGATGAAGGGCAAATGTGGAGTAACAAACTATAATTCAGGCTAAAGATGTTTAGAAATAATATTAGTAACAACTTTACTTTAAGACTGATGGTGGTAACTTTGCTTCAGGCTGTCTCCTTCGTCTCTGTCTCCTCATCTTTCAGGACGGAGCTCCGCTGAACTTGAGTTTCATCCCATTGGACATCAAACTAACCAACTGGGATGACCTGCCCGAGGCCTTCAGCCGGCGCAGGGAAAATCGAATACAGGTCTGCCCTTCCCGCCGGGCTGAGTCTGGATATGTGCGCGTCTCTTGCGTGCGCTTTGATATTCATGAATGTGTGTGGGTGTGTACGTGGACTGGGGCATTCACACGAGGGAGATGTACCTACTTAATTTGTCGTTACTGTTAAAACACTTTAAAGGCAAATTAAACTAAAGTTGACTTCTAGGTTATAAGATGTGCCACTGTTTGCTTCTCGTGATTGATTGCAAAGACAAAAAAATGTAGCCATGAGAAGAATTTAAGATGATGGAAAAGTCTGCATATGCTGGAGTGTGGAGCTAAAAGTTTTTCACTTAGTGTGCCCATAGGCTGCGTTAAGGATGACCTTAATTTTAGACTAAGATAATTTAGTTTCATATCTCACCAGTGGAGCTATCGCTTCAATTCCACTGACCCAGTGAAGATGAGACACGAGGCAGTACGGAGGTTATTAAACCTAACGGATGTGTGTGTGTCACTGGCATGTGAAACTAATGACACCTCTGATCATGAGCAGGAAGAGCAGCAGCGCGCCATTGGGCCCCTGACAGATAGGTGGAGTATGGACGCCCACGTTTCACTACTGCAGGGCCTGAAGAAGGAGAGCAGGAGAGGGAGGAGGACGAGGAAGTGGAGGTGGCGGACGATGGAGATAGGACAAAAGAGGGGGGGGTGGCTTGGGGGTTTGGGCTGCCGAGGAGACGGGCAAAAGAAAGTGGGCAGTTTTATGAGGGTTGTTAAAGGAGACAGATCATCGCCTCAAAGGACCCCATGCGCCAACCAGCTAATATTAAATCCTGCAATCTGCCGTGTCGGTACCAGCTACTGACAGAAGCCCCGCCTGTCACGTTGTTTATGTTGCTTTGTTAAACCGAGGCGTGAGTTGCATCCATCCTCCGACCCATCATTTATGCCCCGTTACACTCCAATTGTCCATCACAATCAATACTTAGCAAGCGGTTTAATGCGGGATGTGAAACGTCTTGGATGGGGAAGCAGTGGTGTGTAAACACTCCTACAGCCAAAACAACAACACTGGCAAATGAATCAAACCATCTTTGAGATGAATGGTCAGTAATTACAGAATATGTATTGTATGAATAATCTGTATTTAATGAAAACTGGAAGATGTTTCTGTGAAGATAATCATTAATTGAGGTTAAAATACAGTTTAACCCAAATAGTTTTCAACAAAAACAGTTTTAACCTCTTTACTTTTATATTCTTACCAAAGCTACTCGGTCCTTTTTTAAATTAAGTGAGAAGTTGCACCTGTAGTTGGCTTTGGTGCTGAGTCTCAGGTCATCGTCTGTCTGAAATAAGCCAAAATAGCTACCAAACCCCATCCCTTTAAATTAACATTCTTGTGATTGGCTGGCCCTGCCAAACAGAAGGTTTTAACAGATGGTGGGTGGGGCTTCTGTGCTCACACTTTGAGCTCTGTGGTTATAACTTCAGTCAGTCAGGCCTAGAGACTGGTAAATGGTCGCCAGGAAAACGTGTATTATCAAACTGTTTGGCAAGCGGTCGCAGGAAATTACTTGCAGTTGATTGGTGTAATTAGTCACAAAGAGGTATGTGGTGCTGCATCCAGAATTTCTAGCTATTTCTTTGGTCACTAGCAGTTTACCACAGTTGCACAGTCACTTAAACTAATTGCAAAGTGGTTGTGAAACTGTTAAAAGTCCAAAACAAACTGGAAAAGGAGAATGTTTGCTTCAAAATAAAGTAAGAAAGAGACTGTTAAAAATGGCATTCATGGAAGAGTTCGAAGGTGAAAACAAAAAGATCAAAATTAAATTAAATTAAATTAAAATGGCCAACCTCACTGTTACCAAAACACATCTTGATGATCCCGAGACTTCTGGGAAAATAATCTGTGGACTGACGAGACAAAAAATACATATAAAGAACATCAATGCAAGAGTCAAACATGGTGGTGGTAGTGTGATGGTCTGGGCCTGTTTTGATGCTTCAGGATGTGAACTACTTCAGTTAATTGATTCATCCATTCATCCATCCATCCATCTTCTTCCGCTTATCCGGGGCCGGGTCGCGGGGGCAGCAGCCTAAGCAGAGAAGCCCAGACCTCCCTCTCCCCAGCCACCTCCTCCAGCTTATCCGGGGGAACACCAAGGCGTTCCCAGGCCAGCCGAGAGATATAATCTCTCCAGCGTGTCCTGGGTCTGCCCCGCGGTCTTCTCCCGGTGGGACATGCCTGGAACATCTTGCCCAGGAGGCGCCCAGGAGGCATCCTTGTCAGATGCCTGAACCACCTCAACTGGCTCCTTTCGATGTGGAGGAGCAGCGGCTCTACTCTGAGCCCCTCCCGGATGGCTGAACTTCTCACTCTATCTCTAAGGGAGAGGCCAGCCACCCTTCGGAGTCAGCTCATTTCTGCCGCTTGTATCCGCGATCTCGCTCTTTTGGTCACTACCCACAGCTCGTGACCATAGGTGAGGGTAGGGACGTAGATCGATCGGTGCATTGAGAGCTTAGCTTTTACACTCAGCTCTCTCTTCACCATGTCAGACCGGTACAGCGTCCGAATCACTGCAGCGGCAGCACCAATCCGTTTGTCGATCTCCCGTTCCCTTCTCCCCTCACTTGTGAACAAGACCCGAGATACTTAAACTCTTCCACTTGGGGCAGGAACTCATCCCTGACCCGGAGTGAGCACGCCACCCTTTTCCGGCAGAGATAAGATTCTGAGACCACCCAGAATCTTATCCGCCATTTGGCTACACCTAAAAATGATGTCCATAAAAATTATAAACAGAATCTGTGACAAAGGGCAGCCATAGCGGAGCCCATCACCCACAACAAACGAGTCCAACTTATTGCCGGCTATGCAGACCAAGCTCTTGCAACAGTTGTATAAGGATCGAATGGGCTGTAGCAATGAGCCAAACACCCCATACTGCCGGACGACCTCCCACAGGACACTCCGAGGGACACGGTCAAATACTTCTCCAAATCCACAAAACACATGTAGACTAGGTGGGCAGTAGATGGCGGCTAGTCTCAAGTATCCTTGAGAGTGCATTGATCCGTTAATTGATGCAATCATTAATTCTGCTTTCTACCAGAAAACTATGAAGGAAAATGTCCATCCATCAGTTTGTGCCCTGAAGCTCAAGCACACTCAGGTTTTCCAGCAGGACAATGATCCAAAACACACCAACAAGTCCACGTCTGAATGGCCAAACAAACCCCCGAGATGAAAGTTTTGGAGCGGCCCAATCAAAGTCCAGACTTAATCCAGTGAAGGTGCTTTGGCATGACCTTAAACAGGATGTTCATATTAAAAAAACACTTTCCTTTACAAAGATTGAGCTCCACAAACTCCACAGTGAAACTTATTGCCAATTATTGCTTGCTATTAACGCTTGCAATTAATTGCGTTCTTGCTTTTTGAATTTATCTTTGTTTAAGTTTGTTGGATGATCTGAAACATGTAAGTGTGACAAATATGGGAAAAAACAAAGAAATCAGGAAGAAGGAAAATAGTTTTTCATGACACTGTATATGGCAAAGCCTTTATTTACATATCGTTAGCTTCATAGCATAATTGCCTAAGTCACTTTGACCAGACAATGACTTAGGCACTTATGCTATGAAGCTAACGATATGTACCATGAAGGCATCATAGCGATAGGAAGAATAAGGGCATGTGTTGAATGAAGGTGTAAGCAGGCCATGGGAGGTTATTGCTGTTACTCAGCAAGTACATCCCTGATATCTCTGGAAGCGAAACCAGGCTCCAGTGCATAACAGATTAACTTATTCGAAGGAAGTCTGCCTATCGGATATAGTGAAGGTAGTCAGGACACTGCTCCCGATAGTTCCAGCCCACTTTAGCCCCTGCACTTGCATTTTATAAACATTATAATGTGATACACAAGTGAAGTTGTAGTGCAAAGTGAGAGACGAAAAAGTCTTTGGTCATTGTGGAGAGGTTTGTGTTTATCTTTGGCAACTTTGGGAACATAAACTTTTGATGTTTGTCCAATTTTTTGAATCTATAAGTCTTTTTTTTTTCTATTTTCCATTTTAGTGAAGTGAGAAACTCGAGGAGGACAGAGCACATTGTGTATGTCAGTCTGGTCTGTGATATTTAGACATGTGTTCTGTTGAAAGTAATACCCAGATGTTACAAATGTCCCAGTAAGCTGGCTGTAACCATGATACAGTTTAGACAGAATTTTACATATTAATTCCACATCTGTATAAACACCATCATGAAGGTTTCCTAAAAAAGACAAAAACCACTGGGACCAATGATTTTGTTTTGTTTTTAGCCTTTGAAATATCGTTTACCAACAAGAAAAAAGTCAAACCTAAAGGATAAAAGTATCATTATCATACATCTTTGTCCAGATACACAGTGAAAATCAAAGCACCCTCTGTTTCCACCCACACGTCTCACCTATTAACCTGTCTGACCTTCGGCCAATCTGCAAGCTGGAAGGAGCATCCCACTCTCCTCCTTAGTTTCAACTTTTGACATCTGATTCAACTTTTTGGCTCTCATCTAACCTTTGATGGCCTGGCAGCACAATTACTATTTCAGATTTTCACTAAGCTTACCCACAGTCTTCATCTCTACTTTCCTCCTGTCAGGAGGAAGATTGTCTCGCTGTAGAGGAGGGTTTCTGTGCTCTACCGGCACATGACGTTCAGCTTGATGCTGTGATTTGACACCAAGTTCCTAATGACAGCGTACTACTTGCCTTCAGTCTCAAGGATGTTACGGGCGATAATAATTTAGTATCGCTTGTGGTTTTAAATGCTGTTTTTCTGGTTTTGTGAAAATATGTGCAAAATGAGTCGCAGTAGATGGCGGCCCCTCGCTGACTCTGGTACTGTCTGTTCCTGATAAAAGCAGAGATGCTTTTATGCTCCTCACATGCGAGGTCTTGAATAATCTGGCCCCATTTTATCTTAATGACATTATAGCACTGCATCACCCCATTAGAGCGCTGTGCTCTCAGACTGCTGGCTTACCTGTGGTTCCTCGAGTATTTCGAAGTAGAATGGGAGACAGATGCTTGAGCTTTCAGGCCCCTCTTCTGTGGAACCAGCTTCCAGTTTGGATTCGAGAGACAGACACTATCTCTACTTTTAAGATTAGGCTTAAAACTTTCCTTTTTTAAAGCCTATATTTAGGATTGGATCAGGTGACCTTGAATCCATGGTTTCTTCCTTTTAAAAGGGAGTTTTTCTTCCCACTGTTCCCAAAGTGCTAGCTCACAGGATGTTTGTTGATTGTTGGGGTTTTCTCTGTTTTCTTTATATTGTTGTTGGGTCTTCTTACAATATAAAGCGCTTTGAGGCAACTGTTCTTGAGATTAGGCCCAATAAAACTAAAATTGAATTAAATAGATGCACTAATTGACTAGCCAGCAGTTTCCAGCATACTTGGCGCTGACCATGGACTGGCCGGTTAATGTCACGTATGTCATTGCTGATATCAAATAGTTGTGCACACACTCAGAGGCAAACGCTAACGTTGCAATGCTAATGCTAATATTGTTGGACATTTTGAAGACGCTAACAAAGGCAAAGTGGCTAAGTTAAAGCTGTCCAGAGCTCAGAGCCAGCATCAAGCCAGCAGCTTCAGTGTAAATCCACTACACCTTCTGTTTGGTAAGATAAATGTCTGTTGCTGCCGAGTAGCAGAGCACTTTTTTTTCAGTTGCTTAAGTGAGAGAAATGCCCATAACTTACTGTAGTTTGGGGGAAATATAAAGTGTGATAATTCGTTTTATTATAAAAATAGAATATAATATTGAAGAAAAAGTTTGTTTCTTTTTTTGTTTGTATATGCTGTCAATTCTAGTTCTTAGACAGAAAATTGGAATCAGCAAAAATCTATATGGGAAGGTCACACTTGGAAAAAATCGGATATCGGACTCAATCCAAGAAAACTGCAATCAGTCCTCTTCAAAAGAGAGGTCTTCTGCCCCACATTCACCAAGTGCTGATCTGATGGTTGGGCTTCGTCTCTGATATCATTGTGTTACAATACAAACGTCCTCATTGCTGTTTATAGAACCTCATATCTATGAAAGCATTAGCAAGCCATTCATTTTTATTAAATCAGAGGTACATAAACATTACTTTTTTGGGGGATATTAGTGTGTTATATAAATATCACATGTATTATATATAGATAGCTGTCATGACACATGTTGTACATATGTTATATAATCAATATTTTAAAATATATACTTATTAGCATTATTTTAATGAGTTCATCTTTACATCCAGACGTCAAACATTTGTTTCTGTTGAGTACTTTCATTTAACATTAAACATTTAATGAGTAGTACGTACTAATTCCTTCAAAATATACCTGCGCAAAGATCAACAAAGACAGCTTTCATGCTGTGATAGCTTGAAACCTGTCTGCATATAACATATAAAGACTTTTATCTTGACCCAAGTCTTTTTTGTGACGGTAAATATCATCCATAGCAAAGACGGGGAAAAAACCCTTTCGAGTGTAATATACGTAGGTAAATTGTCCATTAGGGCTCGGTGTCTGGTGAGCTATTTGTTATATTGTTGGTAGATTTTCTTCGAATCCTGCCTTCGCTGGAAGAATATACAGCCCTCTTTTGGTTTAATGGGTTTTGTTCAGCTATCTGGAAAACTGTCTCCTTTGAATTGTTTGTTTTTGGCTGAAGTGCATTTTCAAAATTGAAAAGCTAAAAAAATGTTTTGCTTTTAAAGAGGTTCCACTGTCCAAACTATCAATTTGTGTTGAAAATGAAGACTCCGGCGGCTGCAGTCGCGGCTTGAAATTGAATATGAAGTGAGGTGTCGTGTCGCCCCGCAGGTGCTGAGGTTTGCTGTGGAGTGGAGCGGCCTGCCAGCCATGAAGCAGAAACTGCTTCGACGCAGCGGTCTTCTCTTCCACAGCCCTACCCTGGGCTTGCAGCAGCTGTCCGCCGCCCAGCGCCCTCACTCGAGCACCAAGAGGTCAGATTCTTTCCCTGAAGGAGACATGCTTTGACTTTCACCAAACCGCTCTTCTTATCAGTGATTTTTCAGTCACTGAAATGAACGTTAAGTGGTTTTTATAGAGTTTTAACCTTTTCCAAACCCCCCAAAAAACACAAGTTTTTCTGCTTTAACCTTTAATGTTATATGGATGTAGTTTGTGAAGCCAGTTTGGAAATACCTTAAACCTGGATTATTTCTAGTGGCCCACAGGATGTGACTCCTCTGATTGTAAAATCTAAAGTGTTGTATTCAAGTCTGTCAGTAAACATTTGCCTAATGAGTGCATGCTCTCAGTCATTAGTTTTGAGTTTTTACAAGGTGTTCTTCAAAATTATGTTCCTTTTGTGAGGCAAAGCAGAAGATAAAGCTTGAAGTCTTTGCCTAAAGAGTGTCCCTCAGTTCCTCACTCATCACCTCCTGCTTCATGTTGGCTACATCGGGTTTTTTAGGTTTTTTCTTTTTTTAATATACAGTCTGCAGGTCATTATTTGTGTGGTTTTAGGCTACGTTCCAAAAAGATGCAAACACAGTTCTAAAAAAACACTGGGAGGCTCTATAAATAAAAACAAATTCCCATTAGCCCAAATTTTATTCACAACAGAACATAAAAAATGTTAACTGTTTAACGTGAGAAGGTGTACAATTTCAAGAGAAATATGAGCTCATTTTGAATTTGATGGCAACAACACATTCTATAAAGTTGTCTTGAGTCATGTTTACTACTGTGTAGCATCCCCACTACTTTGAATAGCAGTCTGTAATAATATCTTGGAACTGAGGAGCACAGCTGCTGGAGTTTAGGGAGAGGAAAGTTGTCCCATTCTTATCTAATATATGGTTCTAGCAGCTCTACAGTCCTGGATCGTCAAATGTTTTCAGCTAGTGAAAGATCTGGACTGCAGGAAGGTCAATTCAATATCTAAATTCATTGGAGAACAAATTCAGACCTTCGGTAGACCATGTACACGCATTAATGATGAAGGTCCAGCTATCTGAATACATCTTTTACCTAAATGTTTCAAGTTTGTATCACATTTAGTGAAAACTTTCATCTAAAAACAATATTTAGAATCAATATTTTGCTAATGCATTAGCCAAACATCACTTGCCATCCTCATTCTGTGCAATAAGCTATCCCACATGTGGATGGGTTTCCTATATTAACAGATTAAGTGTAGAATTTAACATACAGATTGTAATATCAACTAAATGGATGGATATGATCTTATGATCATTTATTGCTGTATTTAATTAATTTCTTCTCACATATCAGCTTATTTAGCAAACTGGCTACATCTGCCAGCAGGAAACAAGAAGCCTGCCATTTTTCACCACTGTTTGACATCAAAGACCCATTTTCTCCTAAATGACTCGATGTTTTCAGATTTGAATTCTTCCTAATCATCACTTTAAACCGCACGTGTGCACTAATGATTGGTTGTGCCACACCTCCCATGTAAGCAGTTCAGCAAACCTGTATACTATAAGCATAAATGCATCTCCCACAATGATCCAGTCAGTAAGATATCCTTTAACGCTGCTTTGAATCGGTGGAAATAGTGAGATTTAGTAGTTCCCAACATTATGACAGAATCCAAGAAGTAATGTGAGAGATTTCACAGAGAAACAAGCGGATTTGTAAATACTAACTGCCCCAGGCGTCATGGAAGGCTGAATAATGCGTGTGTGCGTCTGTGTGTGTTTTCGTGCACGTGTGTGTGTGTGTGGGTGTATCAAAGGGTGTCTGCTGAGACATAAGAGAAAATGGGATGAGCTCTGTGTATGCGTACATGTGTGTTTTTTGACAAACAAGCATTGTTACTGGCACACTAATTACAGCTGGCATGGACTAAGGCAGGGAGAGTTTGCCAATTACAGGGTAGACGTGTGTGTGTGTGTTTTGTAAGTGAGGGAGAGTGTTTCTCAACTGGGGAAAGCGTTTGGGTGCATGAACCTAATCAAGGTGTGAGTAGGAGGCAATTGGCCCGGCTTGATTTGATACCTGTTTGATTTATTCACTAATCAGAACCAATCAAGCTCCAGCTCTGGCTCAGCGGGGCGATCACAGCTCACCTTCCCTGCTCTGAGACGCTCAGTTTTCAACTGCTTCAAACTTAATGCACTTTGCCTGGGTTTCCAACGCTGGATATTTTTGTTATAAGCCATTCATGGTGATTTGCAGCAATTTTAGAAGATTTAAGGAGATTTTAATCCAGTTATGCGCACTGAGGAGGTTTCATTGTTAGAATACCAAAACCTTGTAAATAAAAAAAAGTTGATTGGCGCCTGTAATTACCACTTTAATACAGAGAAATAATAATGTTATTTTTTCATTTTTGTGTGCATACAAACACATAATTGTTAAAGCCAGCCATCAAATGTAGAGGCTGTTAAAGTTAAATGTTTTATTCGGTGTTGTGCAGGCCAGTTTTTGTCATCTGAAATGTATTATTATATACCAGCTCCCAGTCAAACGGTGAGCAGCACAACACAAAAGACTTGGTAGTTCAAAATTACAGCGTAGGAGTATTTCAGTGGGACTTGAGAGATGTTTAACAGAATCACTCACAGTGAACGTTGGAAAAACTAAGTGGAGCTCTATGGTAATGACTAAAAGAGCTACTTGGAGTCCAGTGTTCCAGTTAACCAGATGAGACTGGACCTGCAGAGGTGCCCTGCTTTTTAAATAAAGACATGCAAAGTCTGGTTGCTGACATTGTCTGCCCTTCCTGAGAAAGATTGGCTGGAGCTCAGAAGAAGGTTGAAAAACCTGAATGTACCATCTCTCTACAACAGGGGTGTCCAACTCCAGTCCTCGAGAGCTGCCGTCCTGCAGCTTTTAGATCCATCCCTGTTCTGACACACCTGAATCAAATGAATGTCTTGTTATCAGGCCTTTGCCAAACTTGATGGCATGCTGAAGATGTAATCCAAGCATTTGATTCAGCTGTGTTGGAGTAGAGATGCATCTAAAAGCTGCAGGACAGTAGCTCTTGAGGGCTGGAGTTGGACACCCCTGCTCTACAAGAAGAAAACCAGGACTGTAGCTACAACATGCAATCCTGAATCAAGCTCCGTCTCTACAACTTGATAAATCTTCATCCAGATGGGTCTTAATGCTAGGACAACACAAAGGAAACCACTGATCACTAAAAACTGCACATTTTAAATTTGCACAAGACCACTTGGATGTTCTACAACACTACAGGACACCTCACAGTCACTCAGAGGACAAATGAATTTTTAAATTGTATCAATAAGATTTACAGGCGAATGTCAGGGCAGCACGACATGAAGCGAGAACATACTTTTGATGATGGAAGGGCACACGCAAATAAATCAACAACAGAATAAGAAAATTCATTTTTTTCAAAAGGCCAAATGAAAATATTGACCTTAACTCAAATGAGATGCTCAGACGTGACCTGAAGAGGACTGTTCAATCAAGACGTCCCAGAAATGTTGACGAACTAAAACCGTTTTGTGGGAAGAACGTCGTCTCTCAAAACTAGCAGAAAGTGTGTAATTGTTACTAAATTGAAGAAATCAGTTTTCCAGCCTTCGCTTTGATCGCTCGATGAAGACTTGAAAAGTAAAACTGCTCGTGCATTAGTATGAGACGCTATATTTGTAGTAGTATATACAACACTGAAATCATGTTCAGCATCTAAAAGATGGAAACTCAGTGCATTTGTATTTGGCTAAGATTACACTGTGGAAAGTACTTTTGTTGTGTTGTCTTGGCAGCGTACATTAAAGCTGTACTCCAGCAAATTCAGTACAGCATTTGCATATAGTTGATGGACTTGTTAGAATTTGAACTTCTGATTTGTTTTCTTCCTTTTTGCTTTTCCCCACAATGACTCACTGCAAAAGTGCTTTTTAAAAAAGATTTGACGCAAACACTGGATGATACACTTTCCTTGAAAATCTTCCTCCGTGATAAATACCACATATTTCAAACTCCCCCAGTATGTAATACAGACTTGCTGTTATAAATTTAAAGTCTCAAGCTGAAACTCAGTAAAGGTAGGACTATTTCCTCAATTTTGGCAAATCTCATCCAGAGCCACAGAAGACATTTTCACAGGCTGAGTGTTGCTGCTTATACCAAGTAAACTCAACTTTTCAAATTTGCATTCTTTAGGAACCTCTCTATAAAGTACTTTTAGCTGTTGACAGCATTGTTTTGACAGTACTCGCGTAAAGTCTTTGCAATGGACATTTGGAGTTGTCCAACACACTGATTTTTCTATAAATTTAGTTGAGTTAAAGATGACATACTTCATGTCACGTTCATGTTCAAACACACATGGGAATTAGCAGCTTCACGTGTCTCTGAGAATCTTTGCCACTGAAAAGGCCGTTACTGTCAGCTCTGTCTGACCGAGGCCGGCAGAGAACAGCAATCAATCAAAGCGGCTTCAGCTGGGCCATACCGGTGCAGCAGCTCGTTAGTTTGATTTCACACAGCTGAGCAGGGTCTGGCCTCTGTGCCGAGCTGCAGGCCAGCCTGGGCCGAGCCGGGCGGCTGTCTGCACCTCTGCGTGTCCGCTGTCAGCTACCCGCTGACTCCCTGAGCCTGTAACAGCGCCCCTGCAGCTGCGCATCAAATGTCTACCAGCAGAAAACCGTGTCCAGATAATCAAGTTCAAATCATGCTGCGTTTTGTCAGTCCTGGTGCAACCTCCACCAAATATGTGCTGCACGTTTAAATTTACTGTAGCTTTCTAACTGCCTGTACCTGTAATATTAAAGGAATAGTCTGTCAGTTTAGGGAAATTCACTGATTTGCTTGCCTCCTGAAAGTTGGATGAGGTTTAACAATTATGAGCCACCAGCTGCTGAGCAGTTAGATAGGAAGTTACTAGTCCTGGCTACAAAGAAAATCCTTTTAAAACTTTGAATTGTTGTTTACATAGTTGATTTTTGCACAGACTGAATAAACAAGATAAAGTACTGTGATTAGTGGGTGTTAGAGCTGCTGGTTGTCATCTTTTTGTTACCTTAGACGGAGCCAGCCTAGTCCCATTATTAATCTAAGCTAATGGTCTCAGTTGGTTTGTTTTCTTTAGTACACTGTGTACACCAAGTGATTGTCTAATACATACATTTTGACAGGGTAGGGTTCTCTCAAAATGAGTCATTTACCAATAATGACATTTACAGTATTTCAGTGTGTCATGCTAACTACAGCAGTATGTACTCAAACTAGTGAGTCTAAGTATAGAAACTGTTGATTTGAGCAAAGTATGAGTTTCCACCAAGGCATTCCCAGGCCAGATATAATCTCTATAATATAATCCTGGGTCTCTTAATCAGGGCCTCCTCCCTGTGGGACATGCCCGGAACACCACGCCCAGGAGGCGTCAGATGCCCAGACTACCTCAGCCTGGTCCTTTTGATGTGGAGGAGCAGCGTCTCTATTCCGAGCCCCTCCCGGTTGGCAGAACTCCTCACCTATCTCTAAGGGAAACGCCAGATCATCTGCAGAAAGCAGAGATGAAATTCTGAGCCCACCCAGGTAGAAGACTTCCCCACGTGGCTACACCTAGAAATTCAGACCATAAAAATTATGAAGAGAATCAGTGACAAAGGGCAGCGCTGGTCCAACGCCCACTGGGAACAATTCAGTCTTATTGCCGGCTATGGCCTGATTGAATGGCTCGAAGCAACTGGCCAGACACCCCACACCCCCGAAGCACCACCCAGAGAACACTTTGAGGGACTGTGAGGGAGAATGCCTTCTCCAAGCCCACAAAACACCACCACCTGACACCAAATGTGCAGTACAAAAATAACAACAAACACAGGAGGAAGATTATGTAACAACAATGGCAAATGTTAGGTTTGTATTGTGATTGTCATTTATGCTTAGAAATATCTACTTATATATTCTTAGAGTTTTATAATTAGGTGTAGATTGGTAGAGGTTTGATCCTTAATAGTCTGCAAGCTTTGTGTGCATTCCAGAGCTCTCTGACTTTCACACCCACATTTTAGGAGCATGGGAGAGGTCGTACCTTGTCTTATTGTTTTATGGTAGGATAAACGTATCTATATCTGTTTTAGGCTAAGTGCCTTTTGTTTAGATGGACGGCTCTGGGGAGTCTTCCTGGGGTCACAGTTTGACCCCCACACACAAGGTATTCTTTGTTCACATGTATACCTATGTCATATGTTAATGAACCTATGCATATTCATGTAACCACAATAAAAGAGCAGTGTTACGGGGGAGCGGACGAGAGCAACTGGGGTCAAGCGAAGGAACGGCGCCTGTCCAGTTCTCTCCCGTGCACGTGAAACATTAAGAATGTTGCCTACTCGTGTCTTGCTTGCTGTGTAATTACATTGCCTTCAACGTTCCAGCGAATAGGTTCAAGCTACAAACCTATCAGCAGAGAAACAGAAAAATCTCCTTATTACTATAAGCTGCTAGCTACTGGTATGTTAGCCAATTTTTACAGTAAAATATGCAGTTTAATTGAATTGAACAGTTTTTGTTGCTATAAAATTGTGGGTAAAAATAAGAGATGACTTGAGAAACAGCCTGAGTGTATGTGTTTGCACTTAATGACGTGGTATCATGTGTTTATGTTTGTTATGCTAATTAGCCACATGCAGATGTTATTGCCTGGTTAAAAGTGTTGTAGTGTAGGGAAAGTTTTAGATCCTCCAGGTAACAGTAAAATACACATGGGGATAATGGAGTTTATTCACAATTATAGGACTATGTATAAAAGATGAATAATGTGCTACCACACGTTGGGTAGTGACGTCCCATTGATAAACATAAAGCTGAATATTTCATCTGTCATCAAACTGATGTTTAAGGCTGGATATGACGAGCGAGAGGCAGCGCTGGTTGGTGCTTCTTGATTTATCATGCTTTATGACTTTTAGTAAGGACTGTAATTTCAAAATAAATATTTAAATATGTCCCAAAACTAGCAATTAAAACTGTGAAGTAATCTGGAAAGTGTTTTCGGAGGTCGCAGAGCTAATGAGCTGAGGGTCCTTAAACCTTTCTATGCAACCAGAAGTCTAAAAACCAATGCATTCAGTCTATGTTTGTGTTCATCATGCCGGGCACCCTCTGGAAATTCAAACAAATTGTTGAGTTTATAAATGTGTTGAGTGTATTTACGTTCTCATAAAACATTAGCAAAGACATATTTTTTAAATTTATTTTTTATATGATTTCCATCCATGTTTGCTAACCTTTGCAGGCACATTGCTTTGCATAAAATGATTTGTACTGCTGTCAGTTGTTTACGCACAATATAAAGAGCGAGGGGGACTCACATTTATTACTACTGCTACTAACCAAAACCTCGGCACGGCACCTTTGAACATATTTAGTAATACGCAGACTAAACTACTTTTTAATAGGCCCTATTGTACATTCAGTCCAAATCATCCTAGGTTTTCACAGATGTAAGCCGGTCTGACAAACATTTTGAAAACAACATCAGTGAACCCAGCTGCCCCCTGATACTGGTAGAAGAGGTTTGGATCATAACAGAAAATGTGATTCATTCAGCAAGTAGCAGCAGTCACCTTAGTGTACAGAATTACTCTCCAGGCACCTAACTGCATAAAAACATGCAAACACACACACACACACACCTCCACTCTCTCCCAGAAGCGCAGTTGGACTCCAGTTTAGTGTAAGGTATCTCGTTTCATCCAGCCTCTGTGCTGGGACTGTTTGAAGCAAAGGAAGCTCTTGTGTTTGATGGAGACTTACCTTCTTCCTCATCTCCTCTCAGCTTCCAGAGAAACTTCTCCTCTTTGATGTCTCTCCCTCCTCCACTTTCTGCCTCCTGTCATCCATCTTTCCTTTATATTTTTTCCCCTCTTCTGCCTTCTTTCCATCTCCCTCCCAAAGAAAGTATTCTGTCCATATGGAGGTGGTGGAATTGCATAAAAATGTCGTTTCATAGCCTGCAGGGCCGAGTAGAGACACTAAAAGTTGAATTTAACAGTGGAAACACCTTCCGCCGGCACGGTGTTTCTGGGAGGCTGGTATCTCATTAGTAATCAGAAAAAAAACGTGCAATCAGGATAGAAATCCATCAAGTAGAATTCAATAACCAATTCAAATGATTTTTTTCTTATGAAAGAACTATAATAAGTCCTACACAGAGCTAAATATATCCAAATATATTGGATGAAAACAGGCATCGGCAGAAGTTTTTAACAATTCAAGAAGTTGAGACGTGTGTTTTACCCATTTTTTTTTGTTGTTTTATTACCGTGTAGTAAATGTTTTGTTATTAGTTAAACAGTGATAAATGTATTTATTCCATATCTTATAGTTCCAGGAGACGTTCCAGTTATTGATTCGTGTTTCATCGGTGTACACGGCTACGTCTTGTGACAGCAGTAAAGTTACATCAAACTGAGTTCAACAATTGACACAACTGTCAGAACAAACGCTTGGAAGATGAAACATTAATTATTGATCTGCTCGACGATTAGTGAAACAGCTTCATCACTCGAGTTGATTGTCTGTGAAATGGCTACACCATCCATTAGCTGCCTGCTGTCTTTCTGTCTGTTTTTTTTTTAAACCTTATCTCTTTTTTTCCCTTTTTAAAAAAATCTGAATTCTTGCTCTTCGCACTTCTTTGAACCCTCAAGCTCATTATCTGTACTTGGAGCCATTTACTAAGTCTAACCTATTTTGTCTGCTTCATATAGCAGAAAGCTTTTCTGTGTTAGGGGTAAAGGATGCTTTGGACTTGGAAACACTAGATGACTTATTAGGTTTTGTTTTTTTTTAACTTAACTACTGTATTTTGTTAAAGGGCTGTCTTCATTGATTTTTACAAAATAGTTGAAAGCACAGCCTGCACTTTATAGACTCTGCAGAAAGGATAAAGTTCAAGCTCTTTGTTGGTTATCTGGTAAGAGAAGAAAAAAGCAGAGGGATAACTGCTGGTGAGAAAATGTGCAAATAGGAATCACCAAATCAACAAAAACCAAACAGTTGAGTCACAGTGCTGAAGCTAACCCTCACTTGTAGTCGTGAGCTCTGGGTAGTGACGAAAAGAACACGATCATGTATACAAACAGGCAAAATGAGCTTCCTCTGTAGGGTGGCTGATCTCAGCCGTAGGTACAGGGTGAGGAGCTCAGAGCCATTGCTCCTCTATGTTCAAAGTAGTCGGCTAAGGTGGTTTGGGCGTCTGATTAAAATGCCTTCAAGATGCCTCCCTTTGAAGGTTTTCACAGCACGACGAACTGTGGGGCAAACCCAGTGCCTCAGTATTCCCCATAAGAAACTGAAAATAATACTGGGAACACTTGGAATACTCTGTTTATTGACTTTAGATAAAAAGAAGAGGGTGGATGAATGACGTAGGAGCTTACTGTCAATCACCTGCAACACTGATGACATTAAATTCTTCCATGGGTTTCCAACACATATTACATGATGGATAATTTCCAAAATAGCCACAAGTACACACAGTTTAGCAAATGAGACCAAATTAACTCATTCTAAAAATGTATATGCTTAATATTTCTAGTTGGACGTTGACTGTATTTGAGTGGGCACTAGAGGCATTTACCCGGCATGTACAGGATGTTATTGGTAAAGCAAAAAAGCAGTTTGTTCCTTGTGTGTGTGGATGGTTGGTAAAGTAAAGTACTAGTTCCAGCAAGTACTGACAGCAGCATGGCTGCGATCTGCTTATTGGCTAAGGCTGACCTCTGACTTCCCCGTGGAGTAAAAAGGTAGGGTAATTGCTCTCTGCGGAGACCATTACAGCGTTGTACCATCCCTCTGTTAAAACCAGTAAAGTGACCAGTCGGCATTTGCCGATTGGTCACTTTTCTCTCAAGGCTTGTGGAATCTTTTCCTACCAAGAGGAACACATCGCTGATTTTCTTTCCCCAACTCTCCACATGTATTTGTGTCAACTCTGACATCCCAGGGTCATTTTAATCCTGCGTAGATTGGAATGTAGAGTTTAGTGCAATTTTCAACTTGCACACATAGCATCTGTATTACAACGGCCATAAAAAGCAGTAGCGGGGCAGATGGATTAGATTAGATGATTGACGATTCCTGTGGGGAAATTAGATTGCTGCTGCTGCAATAGTAATAGGATTCAGCAGGAGAAGAAGACAAACAGAATATAAGCACACATTCAGAATAGGAAATCAGCAGTGGAAGGAAGGAAGGATCTGAGCATTTAAGCACAGTTTGGTGCCAAGAAAGAAAAAAAATCAAAGTGCATCTGGCACTGCACTGAGGCCATTTGTAGAATTTTGCTTGTTATGTGGGTGATGGTGTGTGTTACATTGATGTGGTAGAGTCCCAGGATTACCGCAGTCCAAAAAAAGATGACTAAGATTACTTGTATGCTTGAGCAACCTCAAGCGTCCTATCATACCTGCTTCTATTGCTGTCCAGAGAGAGTTTATGAATTCATCTGCTTGCAACTGCTCCCCGGTGCTTTGGTTATGTAACGTCCACAAATTCACCATTCCCTCACAGCAACATTTTATCCCGTTTCACAGGTACCTCGGTCGTGACGACGTGGCCGAGGCGTCTCTGAGCAAAGCCCAGGAGGAGGGAGGCAGCGTCCGACTGGTCACAAAGGAAAACTTCTTCACAAAGAGGAGGTCTGCCTCTTCGCTAACACCACCTGCTACACAGAGGTTTGTTAAGGGGAAAAATGCGCACATAAAGGTCAAGTTGTCCTCAGGTCTTTAAGTAGTTTGCTGCTAATATATGAAACTAAAATTCAAATGTATTTCTAGCTGATCACTGTGTTTCTCCTGTCTACTACACAAACGGTATTTTGATCATTCATAGATCCGTTCTTGTCTGTAGTATTTAAAGATGAAACTTCAAGGTCTGCACATAAAGGTGGTTTGTCTCACCACATGGTTTCCTCTTCAGGATTCAGAGTATTTTCATTTTCTTTCCCTCAGCTGTCTCCATGGAGATCTGTATGTGCCTTGTGGGAGAGGCACAAAGGCCCACTGAGTGTGTTAGTACAGTAAATATAGACCATAATACGATCTACTGGGTGAGATGCATCGGCCAGCTCACCCCAGGAGGCAATATCTCTATGGAAACCTGCAGCAAACACACAGACGAGCTCTCACACATATACACAGTTACTGGTGTTACATACAAAATGTCTGTGATAATCTATAAAGTGCCTTAAAGGCTCTGCTCAGGATTTGTGCTTTTAGACAACAGATAGCGTTTTACTGCATGAGGTATACAGCAGTGTCTGAAAGTATAAAGTGTTTGACAGAAGCAAGCACTGCTGTGTGAATAAACACGGTAAAAGGCAGCATGGTAACAAAATTAAATGGCCATTTATAAAAGCTGACTTAAAAAATATGCTAATATGCTAGTAGCTAGAATAGAAATGGCATCCATCCATTGGCTTTTTACATATCCTCCAACTAAGGCGTGTGGTTGGAGGGATGAGGAGAATCCATGTTTTCATAAAGTAGGAAGATTGATATCCATCACTGTTATCTATTTAAGCATTCAAGTAAAATTTGTACATAATATTGAACTGTTCCTTCAAAACAGCAAATTCAGTTCAGTTCTTGCTAATACTTCCTGCTGGCTGATATCACTTTCATTTGCTGACATTTGAACTGTGGCTATAAGTTATACTAGAGTAGAAAAAAGGACAGCGAGCGCTTAGATTGCAAGGCATCTGCACAAGTCCTCTGATGGGAGGCAACCTGTCTCCAAACAGTCTGACTGACTGCAATCCATCCATCCATCCATCCATCCATCCATCCATCCATCCATCCATCCATCCATCCATCCTCATCCGCTTTATCCGAGATCGGGTCGCGGGGGCAGCAGCCTAAGCAGAGAAGCCCAGACCTCCCTCTCCCCAGCCACCTCCTCCAGCTCATCCGGGGGAACACCAAGGCGTTCCCAGGCCAGCCGAGAGATATAATCTCTCCAGCGCGTCCTGGGTCTGCCCCGGGGCCTCCTCCCGGTGGGACATGCCCGGAACACCTCACCCAGGAGGCGCCCAGGGGGCATCCTTGTCAGATGCCCGAACCACCTCAACTGGCTCCTTTCGATGTGGAGGAGCAGCGGCTCTACTCTGAGCCCCTCCCGGATGGCCGAACTTCTCACCCTATCTCTAAGGGAGAGGCCAGCCACCCTTCGGAGGAAGCTCATTTCTGCCGCTTGTATCCGCGATCTCGTTCTTTCGGTCACTACCCACAGCTCGTGGCCATAGGTGAGGGTCGGGACGTAGATCGACCGGTAAATTGAGAGCTTCGCTTTTACACTCAGCTCCCTCTTCACCACGACGGACCGGTGCAGCGTCCGCATCACTGCAGCGGCAGCACCAATCCGTCTGTCGATCTCCGGCTCCCTTCTCCCATCACTCGCGAACAAGACCCCGAGATACTTAAACTCCTCCACTTGGGGCAGGAACTCATCCCCGACCCGGAGTGGGCACTCCACCCTTTTCCGGCTGAGAACCATCATCATCAATCATTCTCTAAAATATTGGCAATGTTTTCCAAGTAAATGTTGTCCAGTTTATAAACACAGATACGTTGGCAATGTGTTGCAATCATTCTGAGTCGGTCTGCACTGATAATCTGTGAAACAGAAATTTCTGATAACATAGATCCATTTAAAACAAGCGCATCTCTGGTATTGGAGGTATCAGTTGATCTTAAAGTGTGCCACCTATCTCTGGGCGTGGGCTAAAACAGAATGCACCATACGTCACTGGTGTCCATTTTAAATGTTAACAGTCTTTCCATTGCTATCCACATGAAAGCAACATGCTAAAATGTGGAAAATAAGAATCTCGATTGACAGCTGGACTTACCAGTGTCAGATCTCGTTGGTGCCTTTGGTTTCTTTCGGTATAGAGCATCAGAGATGAGCCAAGGTGGTAAACATTAGCAGGTTGTGTGCTGTTTGCTGCAGGCATGTTGCGTGATTTGGGGGTTTGAAGTATGAGTTTTCAGAGAGTTACCTCATGCTGCATTGTAACGATGCCAACATGACTATTTGTTTTGTATGTGCATAATTCAAACTGCTTTGAAACTAAATGTAAGGTAGTCTATACATCTGCATCTATAAATCTACATTTTTGATTGTATCATCAGTGCAAAAATGCACTGATGTTTTACAGTTTCTAACAGACATATTTCTGGCTTTTCTGGATGTTTTCACTATTCTCAGTTTGGGCACACAAGTAAAAAGTCTATTTGTGTCTCTCTTTCATCGACTAGACTTTGCTGGCACAGCATTTGTCTCATGATACTTCCAGTTTTTGGTATCTTCTCAACTTTGAAACAGCAAGGTTCCCTTTTTAGAAGGTTCTCTTCTCTATTTCAATGATTAAATTTCCCTCTGTAGTGCTCTGTCACTCTGGCTCTTTGTTCCTCTCGCTGTCTCTCTGAATTGTAAACCATGGGGAAAGAGAATTTAGTCCATCTGTCCCCTCCAACGTGGCTCTAGCACCCTGCTGGGACTACATGGCAAATGCCCAGATTTGCTGTCTTCTGCCAGACGGACATGCACGCAGATACACATACTAGAAATGTTTTGCAGATAGAGCACTGTATTATACTAAATATACAGAAAAAAAACTGATTTATTTCTGTTGGATGGATATTTATGCTGAAATGTATTTGCAGTTTGTAGAAGAAAGTGAGCTTTGTTTAATTTAGATCAGATTTACAGGGTAATGACTTGACCGATCCCTCATTTCTTTATACATGGGAACCAGGTGCAGCGAGTTATAAAAATGTGCAAAAATACATGAAAACCCTGAATATAAGGCAAGAAGAGAGTTTGTACAGTTCTAATGAGCTTGAAAGCGAATACATGGTATGACCATCTTTCTACTTCAACACAGCCTCATAGGCAGCTTTCTTGTCATTTCTTTAATTAGCCATCAGGAATAGTTCTCTTGGCTTCTTGAAGGACATTCCTGAAGTCTTGTTTGGAGAGCAGGTAAACCAAAAAATTCAAATTTGGATTAATCACTCCATCAGACTTGTTGCTACAGATTTTTCTCCCTGTTCCCCTTCCTTAATAATGTCTTCTTGACAGCCACTGTACCACTGAAATTCTGATAAGGCTTCAGTGAACAGAAGGGCCACATGCATCTCTCAGGTCCTGGGTCAGGTCTTAGTTGATTAGTTAGATTTTTTTCTGTTTTTTATAAAGAAGTGGCTTTTCGATACTGCTTGCCTACTAAAGAAAGGTGTGACATTTCTTCTCGTGTCCCCTACTTGTCTAGGATCCTTAATTTTTTTTAAGGACACACCGAGCCGAGATATGCCAAGTTTTCAGCTAATAGCTCTTTGGGAGTCTGCTTGGTGGTGCAAAAAATACAATTTTGTGCACGTCAGACTGTGTTATCTTTAGTATTTTTAGTAGAATCATCTAAAGAAATGAGAACAAATGGTGTGTTTTTGTGACAGGCTGCTAGTGAAAAAGTGCCTAAAGCTGCAATTTAAAATCGCTTCTTTGCTAAGTTAACACTGGTTCATGCCATTAGGTGTTTTTTTATACTTACAAAAAGTGGGCAAAAAAGTATTCCTGTGAAAATGGTCACGCACAAGGACCGATAATCAGTGATGAAGCATCCAAAGAAAAAAATGTGGAGAACTATTGCTCAAGAGCACTTTAAAATATGAAGCAAACTATAGACAAGTGAGAGGTGTCATAAGACTTTTGCACACTACTGCATGTTCAGATTCAAGGTCAATGGCTACACATTAAACACGGTGTTTGCATGTACACTGGAAGAAGCTGTCATGAATTTAAAAAAAGAATTTTGTTGAAAAGAATAAAACCTCCTTCATCAATGTGAACTATTTTTTATAACAAATTCATTTGTATTGTTTTTGTTGAGACTTGGGATGCCTTACCTGTTTGACTTTGACGTTTTATTGTGCTCCTCTTCGCTGTGTTTTCTAGTTTCGCTTGAGGTCACCTGAAAAATTAAGATGAAAACTCGTCTTCCCCGCTGTCGCCAAGTGCTTTCTCATCATCATCATCGTTTGAAATCATAGGGGTTCTCTCTCTGCTGGACTTACCATGAAATATAAAGCGCCTTGAGATGACTGTTGTGAGCACACCATATAGATAAAATGCTCTGCTCTTTAAAAATACAGGGCTTAGTGCTGATAGGTGTGGTTAGTTTTGCAGGCAATTTACAAAAGTTCACTTCAATAAAACATCCCCAATCGGCCAGGAACCACGCCAATTTAACACAACCTCTCGCAAACTAAGAGATGATATCCAGCTGCAGGTAATTTACTAACAGGACAGGCACAGCTTGTTAGTTATAATCAGAAAACCGTATAAATACAGGGGATACACGTGTATGTTAGATGTAGGCCTATGGTGATAATCTGGCAGAGAGTCGTTTGAATGGAAACAGGCTTGAGTCATTCAGACAGGCTCTGATCTAGGACTGTAAACTGCACAGCAATATTTTGGCCTTGTGTTCTGTAGCGTTCTTGTATTAAGACAAGTTCCATATAGATCACATATCTGTAACTCATGTAGAGTCAAAGTATGTGCAGCTGAATTTGTGTATGTCCACCACAGTGTTAGAGCTCACGAGATCAGGTGAAAACCTTGTGCGCTGTCCATGGTCCTGAAATTCTAGTGTAATAAAACTGTATTAAGGAAAGTTTCTTTTTCCTTTATTAAGGGGAAGTTTTTCACTTCATTAATGTAAATGAGTAATAATGTAATGTAATGTAAATGAAGAAGTTTTGTTGCTGCTGGTATTGCGTGACTTCTTTAGTTTGGAGGATCCAGGTCATCTCTGAGTTCATTTAACAAATTTAGAATTCAAATTTAGAATTCAGCCGGCTCAGTAATCTATACATTTCTACGTCTTTACGTCTACGTATCGTCTGCAGCCATATCAAGCGCAGAAAAACAATTTCTGCGTTAAATATCAGCGCAATTATCATGTCGCAAATCAGTTTCTGCGCATGATTTAAATAATATTCTCCCTATATTTTGCACCTTGAAAAAACAACTCCAAGAAGTTGATATGCAACAGAAAAACAAAAATCTCTGAGTTCTCACTTTTTGCTCACAGTCGTGTCATTGCACTCTCTTTACACCAAAACTCAGTTTGCACTCGAGCAACAAATCTTGTTTTTGGACTTCCTGAAGTCCTTCAATACCACATCTGACATACAAACATACAACCATCTGTTGAGAATTTAAGAATGTCTTTTTGGACTGACGTTACCATCTCCCACTTCTTCACTCCCGACTGTTTCCCCTTTCTCTGTCTCTGTCACAGCAGGCAGGACACTCAGTCCTGTAGGACATCAGATGCACAGCCATCAACAGAGTCCAGCTACCTGCAGGCTGTGGACAGTCAGGGTGTCCCTCTGTGTCTCTCCTGCCAGCAGCCCTGCTCTACCACAGGTGGAGAGTGGGACACTCGATTCTGCAGCCACAGGTATCGCAACACTAACTACATACAGTTAGAGGGAAAGCTACGGGCTAAACTGGACATTTCCAACTTGTAATAATTTAAGAATTGCTCAAAAAGTTCTGGAGCAGATTTGTAGATAAATATAGATCTCAGTGCACCTGATGTGAGGTTTACTGCAACAGACCTGTCTTTGATTAGATGTCAGCCAAACAAAAACATATTAAATCAACTTTCACACAGTTTGGGAGATTTTTCCCCCCCAAAACTTCCCTGTACTCATTGTCCTCTGCGCAGAAGCCCACCCATCTGGCACCAAAAAATTCAATTATATTCAGAGCTTTAAGAGTTTGTGTGCAAAACAAACTCAGAAACACAGCAGTACAATGTTGACTTCACCCTGTTGTTTACTTTCTTTGTAGAAAGAATACTGTTTGCTCAAGACTAAAATAGATTAGACTTCAACTCTTGCATGTATAATGGTCTTTTTCCAAATCTTTTCCTGTAAATTTTTTCGGTGGGAATCAGTCAAATTTGGTCTTTACCAAACTTGATACCATTACCAATGTAAAACAAAGTTTTTTATGGAAAATCTAAAACAAACCTCTTTCGGTTTAGTTTTTCTGTCCTTCAAGAAGATGCTGCACCTTTTCCTGGCAGTCTTAATTCGATTAAATGGTTTTCAAAAGCCAGCTTCTGTTTTTTAACCAACATGAGAAAAACTTTCTCTGCGCTTTCAATAGAATGATTTTTATAATAGAAAGAAGTTAATCACAAGTTTCTTTCTGTAGTGCAGATGTTTCTGTGTGCTTTGACCCGAAGGTGTCAGGACGAGTTCCAGTTGCGCTCCAGCCAGACTTACATGCGGTCTCAGGTGTTGGAGGCAGAGCGCGGCATCTGTCAGCACTGTGGCCTCCACGCCCATGACCTGTTCATTAAGGTCCGTGATGCTCCACCCTCCCAGCGAAAGGAGATCCTGGAGAACACTTGGCTTACCCAGCTGCCAGTCAAACAGGTGGGACATAGAGCAGAGGAGGCTACTGTTTCGTATTTGTCTCTCATCCATGTTTCAGGAAAACTCCACCAATGAGCTGAAGAAACATTATTTTTTTTCAAGTGCCAAGCAGCCATTAACTAGGGTAGTCAGTCAGTGCAACGAGGCAAGTTGTGTCAATGTGAAATTCAAGGGGAAAAAACAACAAGTCAAATACCAATTCCACATCACTGTTTCTGTCAGTTTATGTCATATTTCTTTCCTGTAGACCTTTATACAACCAAAGGAGTTGCCACAGTGGCGTGCAGCAACTTTTACAGAAAGGCGAGCAGAGATGTCTTTTATCGGATTGTGTTTTATTCGTTTACATAAGCTGACAGCCCGCTGCAGCTTGATTTACTTTTCCTGGATGGCTTCACCTTTCTGCACTCCTTCCTGACTGAAGAGCTGTGTCAATCCCAATTCCAAAAAAGTTTGGATGCTATAGAAAATGTAAATAAAAACAGAATGCAATGATTTGCAAATCACAAAAACCCAGATTTTATTCACAGTAGAACATAAACCAATAAACCAATAAACCAAATGTTTCAAGTTTGACATTTTACTCTTCCAAAAATATTGGCTGTTTTTTAATTTGATGTCAACTAATTAGGTTAATGAGCAACAGGTCAGTAAGACGAAAGGGTACTGAAAGGAGCATCTAGATGAAGTGATGCTACACAGTGGTAGGCATACTCTCCCAACTTTTTTTTAAACATTCTGTTCCTGTGAAATTTAAAATGACTTTTTTATAGGGTACATTTTCTCAGTTTACACATTGAATATGTTTGGTGTGTTCTTTCTGAATAAAATATGGGTTTATGAGATTTGCAAATCATTGTATTCTGTTTTTTTATTTGTGTTTTATACATTGTTCCAACATTTTCAGAATTGGGGTCATAGTCTGTATATGTCTTCTAAATATTACTTTACATGAAACAGTGTTACTTGTAAATTGAACATAAAATATTAAAGTTTACTGTGGCTGTTCTGTGAGGACGATATATCTCTAAATGAAAAGCTATTAGAGTTCAGAAACACAGCCCTACAGCTTGATTTTAAAAAGTCTTTTAAATATGTGTATAAACAGGAAGGTGATATATTAGCAAAACAGCTGGTTAAACTTAGTATGTAAACTTAATAAGCAAACTTGCCTGTTTTATTAAACCGGATATGGTAGCAGCTGGCACTCCTCTGCCTTAAGGCTTTCTTTGCTAATGTGCTAAAGGAATTATTAAAAACTTTTATTAAAAACACTGCACAATAAAACGTATTTGCGACAACAGTAATTCGCAGATTGATGGTTTGCTTGCAAATGCTGGGTCCATTTCCACAAAGCATAGATGGTAAGTGATCTCAGAGCGGTAAAAGCAGACCCAGCGGCAGATTGGTTAACACGGTCTCTGCTATCAGTATCCTGTCAGAGATTATGGGTTAATGCTGCTGGTTTCTCAGCTTGACATGCTCAAGTTATTGTTAACAGGACAAAAACTTGAGCTTGAGCACAGACGTGCCTTCAAAAATGCTTATCCCATAAAGATGTCTCTGAGTCAAGCAGAGTTAATCCTGCTTCCAGAGACAATAGCCAAATGAGACCAAAAAAGCCAGTAATATACAGGAAGCCTTACGATATACTATTATCTGAGAAGAAAGCAGAAGGGGATTCTTTTTGCTATGTTTTAATTGATGTTTTTAGATTTTACATCATGATGATCATGATCATTTTTATATATGCAAATATTTAATATTTAATACAACTACATGGAATCTCATTATACTTCTCATTATCAAAAAAAAACAGAGTGTCTGTTTGGAAAATTATCTGTTTCCCTTTAAACAGGAAGCAATGGGTGGGTGAACTGGGTGGGTGAACTATTTGGTGATTAGCACCCACATTACCTGAGGGAATTTTATTTTGATGTGGTTGGATGTTTCAGGTGTTAAGATTTTTTTTTTCATATAAGGATGCTTTCTTCTCAATATTGAAAATTTGTACCAACTTTGTTAAACAAACAGTCATCAAAATGCATCAGTCTCTCTATGTGAGTCAAAGAACTGACAAGGAAGACCATTTTTTGTGTGTTTATGTAAGTGCAAAAATAAAAGCACCCTGTACTCCCCATCCCACCCACCTACGCACATATGCATCTACTCACACACACACACACACACGCAGGTTGATCTGCACTCCAAGGGGCCAGCTCCCAGTAAATGGATTGCTGGGCCCATTGATTTTTTTTCCCAGTGCCAGGCCTCGACCAGTAAGCCTATTTGATTTGGTTGGCTGTTATCCTGCAAAGCCAGCCCCCACCCCCCACCACAAACACACACTCACCCTCCTCCCCTCTTTCCAGTGCCGCCGGCAGAAGCATCAGCGCCGATCGATGCACCGAGCTTTAGAGGAAACAAACTCAGCCACATGATAAGACACCAGTGGTGGAGAAGCCTTGAGATTATAGGCTCATTCTTCGGCTCATACTGGGGGGGTTTGGTACGTGTGTGTGTGTGTCTATGTGATTGAGAGAGAGAGAGAGTGAGAATGGTTATATGTGTCTATGTTTGTACCTTGGGCTCTCTTTTTGGCGTGCATGTGTATAACAGAATTTAGGTGTGGCTGTAATGGTATTTTGATGCGCGTGTGGATTTTCAGGATGTGTTAAGGCCTTTAGGTGCTCGTGAGAGGAGCTTCAGTATGTGTGTAAGTGTGCAGTAGTGAGGTAAGGTGCACCAAAGTGCATGCTTTTGGCACAAAAGCAGGCTCAATTGACTTGAATGTGTGAGAGCTTGTGTGAGAGTGCCTGTGTGTGAGTGTGTAAGAGAGAGATCTGAACTCTGGCCCTGTGAGCAGGCCTGTTCTTTAAATCTGTTGGGATCAATTCCAGCTCCCTGCCTTAATGTCGGCAGAGTAGTTCTCAAAGTAGGAAAATAGATTTCTGGCCCTGAACTCTTCCCACCAGGATTCTCTCTCTCTATTGTCTTCAGTTCTTCCACTTGCTTGCTCTCTTTTTTCTTTTTGTCTCTGTTCTCTGTCATCTTCCCATTCTTGCTTTCTGTTTTCTCCAATTCTTTTTTCCTTTTTATATTTTCTTAATAAAATAAATTTCAGATTCACAACAGCATTATCTAGTAAATCCACACTGTGTCCAGTGGACCTCAGTACATTTTTACAAAGAAGCACTAGAGGTCTTCGAATTGTTCAGCTAGTTACTCATTAGCTTTGACTTATTTCTGTTGCATCTCAGACGTTCAACAACAACTTCTGCTACTGTTGACTGGTAGATTATTTTAAAAAAGAATAACCTTTTACATCACGTGGATGGTCAGGTGCACGTACGTTACTTACCTGGGAACACCTGGCATCAGGATGGACTTTGGGAAGAAGCTGAGCCAGTGGAGGCAGTGTGATCCTTTGGGCAATGTTCTGCTGGGAAACCTTGGGTCCTGCCATCCATGTGGATTGCTTTTACATGTACCACCTACCTAAGCATTGTTGCAGATCATGTACACCCTTTCATGGAAACAGTATTCTGATTAGCAAAACACTGGTGTCTTGCTGTATTTTCTGTAGTAGTCAAAGGAATTGAACTATGTGTATTTTTTATTGTGTCTGTGTTTCTACTCCTCCTCCTTTGCCTCCAAAGAGATCAGTTTAACTGATAAAATAGCTGTTACTGTGTCGACTATCCCCTTAACAATTTAAACATATATAAAAAAAAGAGCAATTAAAACAGTAGCTCACCTGAAATACTGCTCAGGATATTGTCAACAATATTGTTGCTGTGTGCAAATGCATTTTGGGTTGTTTTTTTTATCTTACTTACAAACTTACCCATTATGTAAGTTTTCCTTGTTGATGAAAACTCTCCTCCTCATCTTAATGTAGTGAAAAAAATGTGCTTTAAAATGTAATTAGCAGATTTTTTTTTTTAAAAGTCACAAAAAGTTGAGGCATTTAGGAGTGTGCACCTTAACTGTAGCACGATATTCCCAGCGGTATTTTTAACCTAATTTCTGTCAGGCAGGCTTGTGAGCTCTCCCTGATTAAGTTTCCCTCCAGCTGCCCGTAATGTAGGCCACAAACATTTTGGTGATTTATACAGCTGTACCTGAGGCAGCAAATGGTGATGGATAGCAGGAGGTCAAAGTTCGCTGTCATCAATTCGGCACAAATAATGTTTTCATCAGCTGGTCTTATCCTTACAATCACACAGGCTTACATTAATCTCAGCATAATAAACTTCCATCAGAAGCCCTTTCCTGCAGTTTGCCTTCATTATTTCCTGGATTTTGCCAGTTATGTGCTTTGCTGGGATGTGGGGGGTTTTTTTGGCTTGAGACTGTTTTTTATCTTCTTTTATTGTGAGGCGCATTGCAGAAATGTCCCCGCGGTGCAGAGATTTGTTTAATATGAATGATTTGTCTGTGCCTGTGTGTGCTGTAAAGTAACAATTTGGGTCACTGTAGAACCCAGCGAAAGACTGAGCTTTACTAAAGACATCACATCAGTGCAAAGAATGAACTTTAGCATAGATGGATGGTTTGGGAGGGGAGCGCAATCAAACGTTGTTTTAGGCAATTTAGAGCAGTGTGAGGGAACATCCGAGGGTAGCCGGTGTACTGAGACGCTCACTATTGCATTCCGGTGTGCTTCCAGCTGAACGAGATGATCCGAGCTCCAGTCGAAGGGGATTTCTGGCAGGTCGACCACATCCGTCCGGTCTACAGCGGAGGAGGCCAGTGCTCTCTGGACAACCTGCAGACACTCTGCACGGTCTGCCACAAAGCCGTATGTGCACACTCCGCATCACAGCACCCATAACAACCGCAGCACCAGCTTTTAAAGCCAAAGGGCTTAGGGGGCAAAAGCAATTTGTCTAACATTTTAAGGTGCACAGCAGATGGAGCTCTCCTTTATCCCTGTATAAAGAGAAAGCGCCATCACTCATGTTGAGGATCACATGTGCTGGCAGTAATGTGATACATGGTCAAACACATTGATCAAAAGTCATATTATCCCTCACAAAGCTATATACTGCCTATAATAACATCACATGATGTGGCTGTGTGACATTTTGATGTATAGCATGCGTTGGAAAATGCTATATATCTGCCTCTTCCCTTCTTGCACTCCTTCAATATTTCATATTTTCAGTCAGCTACTTCTTAAAAGCAGATCTGATTTGAGAAGAAACTTTTCAAAATAAGACACAGCTTTCACCGTGAGCTGAAATGTGCTTTGCTTTCACACCAGAGTGCTTTTTTTTGTCAGCTTGGAAGGAAACGCTTCACATGTTGACGTATGTAAACTGAAGCAAAGCACTGCGACTGATAAGGGGATCCTCGCACTGTTTATGCCCCCTCTCAGACACTTTAATCTAGAGATGCTCGATATATCGATCTGACTTTTCTGTGCTGACTGCAGATGTAACCTCTTACATCATGTTCCATTTTTCTCCACAGAGGACGGCTCAGCAAGCCAAAGAACGAAGCCAGAGGAGGAAGAGTGCTGCAGCTTCCAAGGTTTCGTCAGACAT
This sequence comes from Oreochromis niloticus, assembly GCF_001858045.2. Lineage (NCBI taxonomy): Eukaryota > Metazoa > Chordata > Actinopteri > Cichliformes > Cichlidae > Oreochromis > Oreochromis niloticus. The sequence continues at coordinate 6,842,074 of NC_031986.2, forward strand.
CAGCAGGTTCTTCACTCGGAAAGAAAACAATTAGCTGTTACGCTTTCACTTATTGTCAGTTAGGGATAGAGCGATCCAATACTTGGATCAGATAGCCTGACACCAAAAGCTAGATCAGGCATCCGTGACAGTGGGCTTATCTATGCTCTTCAGGTCTATCATGTTTTGTGTTTACTACCCCACGCATCGGCAGCAATCTGCTAACTTCCAGCAGGAGAGCTAATGTAGCTTAAAGTCAGCTAACAGCAAAGCAACAGTAATTCAAAGTGTTTCGCTCCTGCAACACCAGTTTGTCTTAATATGCGTACAAGTGAGTTGGCACGACTGAAGAGCTTCAGCGACAACATTTTGGTCCGTTTCTCTTTCTCTGTCATTATGTTTGGTTTAACACTTGTTTGGAAGCTTTTGCGTCACTCATGGTAACTTAAAGGAAATTAAAGGAGAAACTGTGACTATAAATTACAGCACTGTGCTGTAATTAATCCTACACAAAGTTGAAATAACGCTAATGCAAATAAATGTGTTTTTTTAAAGCATAAATACGTTTGTCTTTTAATACTTTACTAATGAATTGGTCGATAATCTTCTGTCTCACTCCTCAGAGTGAAAAATACACATTATTGATTTAACACTGGACCTGGTAGCAGCAGATACCTGAAGCCAAGGTATCAGTGTGGTATTAGAAGTGGAAAAATTTGACTGGTGTATCCCCAGTTACAGTCCTGGATGCTCATATTAAACTTGCCAAAGTAGTTAGAAAATGTACAAAGTTCCAAAAGTTCAGGCTTCAGATAATCAGTCACTTTTTACATGTTTTTTTTTCTGCTCTTTTCTTTGAGAGTTGATATGCGTAGTTTTATCTCAGCTACACGACTATGGTCACAGAAGCTCAACCCACCTGTTCAAGAGGGGCAGCCAATCAGAAGATAGTCAGCTTAAAGGGAAAGAGAAGACAGTATAAATGATGGACGTACAATCCTTGACCCCTGTGTTTGCATGAAGACTTCTGGTCCTATAGAACTTTATCAGACAACAGCCAGCAGCCATAACCTCGCCAGACACTTTTGCTCAGTCACTCGAGCCTTTGTTATTTGCTTAGTAACTCTTTTTAGGTCGTATTGAACTTAGGTCCAGTTTGTAAATTTTAATGGATATATGAGTCAGAAAGGAGGAGCTAAATAGCTAATCATAGGCAGGCTTAGCTCGGGACATCACGAGCAAATGAGTAATGTCATGGTAATTCCATCTTTTATACTGTATATGGAGAGAAGTTATCTAAAACGGTTTGTTTCAGGCAGCAGATGAGCCGATGGGCAAAACCAGTGGGAAGTATAAATATAGATTATTTTGAATTGTGCAAAGCCACTAGACCCTAACTGCAAGACAAAAAAACGAAAGAGAGAAACAGAGCTGAGGAAGAGCAAACTAGGTCCCCTTTAAAGGTTTGGTGCAGTTTGCACATGTAAAGGTGTTTATTCAGTTTACATAAAGACGCACTGTGTGAAGTATCAGAAGTCCCATTTGCCGTGACAGATGAGGATACAGGGCCTTTAAAGATTCTGCCTAGCTTTCAGATGCTCTCATCTGTGTCCCACTGGACCCCATTACGTTGGAAGATCTAGTAGTGGAGATTTACCTTAAAGAAAAGTGCAGTGACGTCTGCATCAAATGCAAATTCAGCCAACTCCCCTCTCGTCCCCGAACCGTCACAAGTGCGGTAGTTTTGATTTATGACGCCCCCCCCTCTTTTTTTTTTTTGCTCGAGGCTGAAATGGAGCAGGTTGTTTAGAGAGATGCTGCTATTTTAAGATTTTGCAAAGTTGGTAAAAAGTAGCAGCTCAGAGATGAATTGCGAGCTTTGTGATTAAAACTCTACAGCAGCAAACACACCCAGGTGTCCTCATTGGTGCAATCAACAAGTGTCGCCTTGTAAATCGTTTTTTTTGTCTTTATGAAAGATGGATGAGCATTCTCCGATGGAATGAAAAACCTCTTTTCACCTTGTTTCGTTTCTTCTTCTCCCGCTCTGGCGCTGTAACCGGTTTGGAATGTAAATACAGCGAGCCGTCGGTCGTTCCGACAAGCTCGCAAATCGTTTCATCGCCTCAAGTCAGGAACATTATCGTCCATGTCCACGCATCTACCTCCTCTTCAGCTGTGCTTGATGATCTGAGCAGAGCTAAAGTCAGTCAGGAGGGCTATGTTTAGAGACAGAGAGCAGAGTTACTATGGAAACAAGGCTTTAGGTTCAGCCATGTTGGGAATATTGAATCTGTTCTTGTGAGAGTTATACAATGAGCTAGACAGACATCAGAAACTCCAATCAATACCAGCAGCCTCCTGCGAGAACGAGGCCCTTGCATTCCTCCGCAGCGCGGTTTTACCTCCCCTCTCCGCTCTGAGGCTTCGCCGTCGACGTTTTAGGGTGTCGTCATGTCACGATTTGCCTGTCTGTCAGCCGTGTCAAACGCCTAACTCAGCACATTCTGCCGTCGCAGGAAAGTTTTAAATTTTTCTGACAACCCCCCCCCAACTTCTCTCAGCCTATCAGCTGAAGACGCGCTTTAAACTTTCTCTGAGCCCATGTGGGTGCACGCGTGGGTGTATGTGTATTTCCCCTACGGCTGCTCCAGGTCTCCACTTAATAAGACCGTTGTTCCTCTCCTGTCCAAACCGACAAGCTTTGTGAGTAATGAACATCTCCCAGGCAGCCTTCCAACAACAGCAGGTTTCAGTGTCAGTCCCTGTCAGCAGCCAATGACTCTGATCCGCTGTTTTATTACACCCAAAAGGTGTGTGTGCGGCAGAGAGAAAGTGAGGAAACTAGTGCGAAAGTGTGGCTGAGTGTGTGTGCTGCTCAGATTAAGCTCATGTGTTTGGCAGAGGGAAAAGTGTATATTGGACAGGAGAGGAAGTGGTGTGCATGTGTTTGTCAGAGGAAGCCATAATGAGGCAGCGCCCAGATGAAGATATCTTGCATTCCTCCCAGAGGGTCTGCTGGGTAAAGAGCAGCGCCGCAGCCGCGTGACACTGTTTGCATTGGACAACCTATCAGCCCAGAGAACAACATTACCTCCACGGGTGATGACAGTAATAAAAATGGACTCAAACACCGACCGAGGTTTGCGTGTTTGCTTTCCGTCTAACGTGCTGCCCGCCTTCCTCTCACTTTTTGAAGTTGGCATCAGAGCAAAGAAGAAAAAAATCCAACTTGCTTTTTTTTCCTCCATCAAGTGAAATCGACATCCTTTCCACGGTGCCCCTGCCGCACGGACCTTTCTGCAGGTTACATAGCAACAGAGCATACAGTGAATGCTGTGTGGATAAAATTAGCTGGACAAATATCTAGCGGAAATAATCACATGTAATTACAAGATCCCAATATAATGGGAAAAGAAGGATTGCAGGGAAAGAAAAACAGCGCCATCTGACAAACATACAAAGCACAGAGAAACCGCTTTTAATGCTTTTCATTACTTTATGTTATACACTATTGGAATGATGGGTTTCATCTAAATATGAACATTATAAGGTCTGCATATCCAAAAGATCCAAAAAGTTCAGGCTCCTCCAAACACCCAGTTTCAGAGTATTTTTTCTACTTTTTGATCTGTGTGATGTCAATGAGAGCAGATACAGCTGTAACCTGCCAATTCAAGTCAGCCAGTCAGACAAAAAGGTGGCTCATGCCTCGCTCCCACAGGCCTAGAGACATGTCGGTGACCCCTTGGTGACCTTTGGTTGCTTGGGAAAATATACTATTCCCTGACCTGGAATGCGTGAGTAACTGCTGGCAGTGAAAAACAGCTGAAATCAGTCACATGACAGATGCTGATTCATCTGCAGACACTTCACTCTCTGAGCTGTAGTGCAATTTGAAGAAGTGAGCTTACCTTTAAAGTAAAAGTTGTCATAGCTCTGCAATTGCAAAAGGTGCTTTCTGTTTTGCATTACACTTTTCACATTTTCTCTGTTGAATTCAATTCAGTTCAATTTTGTTGATATAGCACCAAATCACAACAGTTGCCTTACGCTGCTTTACATTTTAAGGTAAAGACCCAACAATATTACAAATTATAATCATACAGGTGTATACACAATCAAGCACATTTTATTTAGGCAAGCATTTTGTGACAGTGGGGAGGAAAAACTCCCTTTTAACAGGAAGAAACCTCCAACAGAACCAGATTCAAGAGGCGCCCAGAGCGATCACGAGGATGTTTTGGGTGCAGCACTTTATACCTCTTTGCAACCATTTTCACTATTACCAGCAACCACTTGAAAACCTCTCACAAATACACACTTCTCCCTAGCAACCAGTTGTTGCCAGGGCAGATTTCTAGGACCACTGGCTCATTTCTAGGCCTGAGTGAGTTTGGCTTTAGCAAACAATTTAACAGCAAACTCTAGCAGCCACTCACCAACTAGGTGGAGGAAGACCTCTTCCCTAGCAACCATTGGTTGCCAGATGGTCATCAACTGATCTCTAGGCCTGGGTTACTTGAGCCTTAAGGGGAGGGGGGAGGAGCTAAAAAAGGCTTGATGGAAAGCACCCAGGGTCAGTATAAGAAAAATGACTAAGAATAAAAATATGAAGCTGGAATTTAGCATATTAGTTTTTTCCCCTTTAAACGATTATTGGGTTTAACCTTTAACACGATTCTTTTCTGATTAAAAAAAAATTATATTAAACCACCAAAACCAGCTTAACTTTTCTAGAAAGTTTTGTGTGTTTATGAAAGTTGGATACATAATTTCTTTCACTGCTGACTTCAAAACCCGAACACATCTGGGGCGCCTTTAGCTTTCACAGTGTTATATCAAATCTTAAAGTGGTGTTAATAAATAAACCTAAAGGTACGACTATCGCTACAAGCTAATGTAGCATGCTTTTATTGCTGACCGGTGTTGAGGGTAAAACATTACTGTAATCACATTCCATTTGTCTGTAACATATTAGTTTCTTTATACAGCAATCACATTACAGCTACTAATTATACAAATACATCAGTTGTGCTCTGTAGGTATTTAATCTACATCACTGGCAGGTAGAAAAAGCTGACCTCGGTTAGTGCGGGAGATAACACACAGAGGGGAGAGCAGTCTACAAGTTTGAAGAACTGTTTTGAATTTGTTGTGTTCAGGGACGTTTTCAGGATTGCGCAGCGGGAACCAAGAGCAAAGCATCAGGGGGCGCAGGAAAACAGAATGGTTGATCAGACATAAATATGGTGCAGAAAATTGATGTAGAAAACAGTGAGGAAGGCACACTTTCCAGCCTGTGCCTTCATACAGATGGTATTCATGAAAAGTGGGACCGCACGAGAGTTTAAGATGCTTTTTTATGTGTGTCAAAACAAGGATTTAGACCTTTAAGACTTCATAATCCTGTTTAAGTAGCAAAAAATTACAAAGGTTTAATACATTATACGTAATAGCCCTTTTTTCACACGCATAATCCTGTTGGTTCATAATTCCTGATTAATTATTTGTGTATGACTTTAATGTGCAGCTGGAGATGATTTGAATTCATTCTATAAAGCTGGATAGCTTTATCTGCAATAATACAGCATATATGTATATTTTAAAATCTTCAAAAATCATAAACAACTAAAGCTTTCAAATAAATGGCACAGAGGTTTCGGAGCAGATCTGCAGAGATTATGACATGCGTATTCATCCACTGCTGGAACTAGTCCTCCACAAAATCAGTATTTACCCGTGTTTCTGTAATCGTGTGATGTTGTCATTGTTGGTTTTGGTCTCAACTCATCAAAATAAAGAAGCCATTACTAGTGTGAAAACAGCACATTTCCTCTGCATGTTAAACCTGCAGTCACACTGGTATTCGTAATGTGGGTCAGAGGACCTCCAGGGGCTGTGACAGGGCTCCTGGGGCTCCACGGCAAATTGAGAAATAGATTAATATCACTGCAACTCAATTCCATAGGAACTTCTGCAATTACAGATGTTACATTAAGTGTAAGGATGATTATTGCAGTTTTAGCTTTTAGTCTCAGTTTCATCTCCCCGCAGGTTGAAGGGGGAGTCTGTGACATGAAAATGTTTGGCCACCCCCCGTTCCAACCAGGCCAGACTTTACGCTAAACTATACAAATCATTCGTAATTCAATCACGATTTGCATTCAGACAGCACGGCGTTATATTTGGCCCCATTCCACTGGTTATTCCATTTCAACCTCGCCTGCCCCCATAATCTACTTTGGCCTTTTCAGCTGAAGGAAGCGCTTCTACAAACCCAATCATGTGTGACAGGTGTGATGGAGAAGGGCCAATAAAAGCCTGCACAGCGCACTGCGTGCGGCCGCCGGCTCTCCAATCCGTGGCTGAATCCTGCTGTGGTTTGATTCCTGGCTGCCATGCTTGCCGCTGTGATCCCTCTGTGTCTGTGACCCTCCCTGCCCTTCAGCAAGGAAAAGGAAATAGATGTGAGGGAGGCCGTACCCCGCTGTTCTCCTTCAGGAATGAAAAACAGCCGCGGCACAGTCTCTGTCTTGCCAAAGCACCTCTGATATTCTGTCATTTGGTGGAATGTGAACTGCAGAACCTCATTATAGAAAAGGAATGAACCTCGAGTCAGACCTCCGCAGTGTTGTGTTACAACACCGAGGAAGCTTGTATTCTAAAAGGCTACACCCGTATCGCCTAATTGAACTCTGGAGTCGGCATTTAGGAAGCGGTTCTTGGCTTTAAACAGCCCCAGCCGATGAGAGGCTTTTGTCTTTATTGTCATATTATCTCTTGGGATGGTGATGAGATGATTAATCATTTCCCGCTGCAGCAAGAAGGCTGGCACCGCTCGGCGGAGCGCGACGCCCTGGGTGGAGGAAAACGGTATTATGGCCCAGGTAATTGGTGGAGGACCATCACTCATAAGCGATCTAATTAATCTCATTAAAACACCCTCTCTGCTTGCACAGAGGTGTTTCTTGAGGAGCGCCGCAACAGAAGGCGTTTTCCCCCCGAAATGGGTTTATCCATCCTGATAAGTGTCATATACGCACATGATGTTCCGAGAGGAGCTGCAGCTGAAGCGAGAAACAGAAAATCGATACAACAATTTCATGTAAACCTCAGCCGGCTATTTTCAAATGTCATTCGGCATAGTAGGAGATGTGCAGTGGTAAAAGGATGCTTTCTCATTGCTCAGCTGGAGGTGGCTTTTGTCAAGTCCAAATTCTATTTATTCAAGATGGCTCCCTGGTTGTCTCCCAAGACGCATGGCATGCTGCGGATTAAGAGCAAAAACGCAATCAATTCACCCAGTAGGAGATCAGGGGAAATAACAGATAAGGTTCTTAGCATAATTCATACAGTCCCCAATCTGGGCTAGGATTAATGTATGTCTTGGCTGTAGTTGGCTCTCATTTGTATGTTTGGAGCTTGCGTGGGGCTAAATTGGCGCTTCATGCGGCCCATTACAATCAGGCTTTGTTTGGAAGGGCCCCAGCGAGGACTTGATCTGACCGCATTGTTTTACAAGGCATCTGTATCTAATGCAATTTAGGACTGATGTAATCTCATCTACATTTCAGGATCTGTTACACAGTCTTCCGTCTTTTCAGCAAGCTGTGTCAGCATTTTAATCTGCGCTCTACCTCTTAGCATCCACCAGGTTGCCCATGACCTGATTAGGATTAGGTTCACTGCTTACGTCACGTGCTAGTAAATCTACCTCATAATGTATTTCTGTTTGTTGAAACTACAACTACCCCTGCTGCCCCAACTGGTCGCGGCAGGTGGTCACCCCCTCCCTGGGATCTGCTGGAGGTTTCTTTCTGTTAAAAGGGAGTTTTTCCTTCCCACTGTTGCCAAAGTGCTTGCTCATAGGGGATCGTATGAATGTTGGGTTTTTCTCTATGTATTACAGTGGTCCCTCGCTATAATGCGGTTCACTTTTCGCAGCCTCGCTGTTTTGCGGATTTTTTTGTGCAATTTTGCATGCTTTTTTTTTTCCAGTGCATTTTTTTCTGCATCCTGATTGGCTGTAGACCACTGTCAATCAGTCTCCTCCGTGCTGTGTCTCCTGTACAGAATGCGTTCAGCTTGTCAAATTTACATAAATCTTCGATCGTTAGCAGTGTGACTCTGAAGTGCTGTACTGTATGTTTGTAAGTTTTCTCCCCAACAAACAACAATGTTGACGAAACATTTTGCAGCGTCAAAGGCACCTGCGGTAGCACCCAAAAGGCAGAGGAAGATGCTAACCATCGCACAAAAAGTTGGACTTCTGGACATGCTAAAGGAAGGTACAAGTGTAATATTTTTCAGATTATGAGTCAAAGTTTACTCAACTCATTCTTCTTGCTTCCTCTACTTCCGTACCATTGATTCATTAATGTTGAATTCTCTGGCAGCTGCTCTATTCCAGTGTTCTGGACCTGAAAACAGGGTTTGATTTTTGATCTTTGGTTTCATTCTATTATACTGGACTTATTTTTCTACGAAGGTTTGAACTTTGAGAGTGTTAAACAAGAGAGAAAAGTGTGAAAATGTTCATGCCTGTTTGAGAAAAGTGTATAAAGTGTGTAGTGAGGGGTTTTACAGCCTTAAAACATCTATAATAATTGTAAAAAATAAAGCTGGCTACTTCGCAGATTTCACCTATCGCGGGTTATTTTTAGAATGTAACTCCCGCGATAAACGAGGGACCACTGTATTGTAGGGTCTACCTTACAATATACAGCACCTTGAGGCGACTGTTTTTGTGATTTGGTGCTGTATAAATAAAATTGAATTAAAAAACTGAATTGAACTACAACATATAAGCACGTGGCTCAAATGTAACCCCTCACTCAAACCAGCGAAACTCCCCTTTCTGTCATTTTAAAGATGTTTAACTACACTTTTAATCCCGATTAATAAGAAACAGAAATGCAAGTTCAACAGTATATCTCCGCTTTTCTACATGATAAAGAAATGTTGCGCGATGCCAGCCCAAATAGAGAAATATATATTCATAAAATTGTTACAGTTGCTCACTGCCCAGACTAATTCACATTAATTCATAAAGAAAATGTTCATGGTTAAAAAAAAACAAAAAATAAAGATATAAATCTGGGTGATATTGAAAAAACAAGAACTTTGCTGTGTTTGATTTTTGTTTATCTAATAATTATAACTAATAATTGCTTTGGTGTAGCATGAATGGCAGTGTGGGAGGTCTTTCTCAGTAGGAAAAGCTGTAAAAGTGATGAAAACACGTTTCCCAAGGAGTCTCTGCTGGACCGAAACTGGCCCCCGGACCTTATGTTTGCCACCCCTGCTCTAAGTGGTTGGTGATCAGATGCTAAGAGATTAAGCAGGATGTTTAACCTCTTGAATACCCAATGAAATATATTCCCCGAATGCATAAAATTGTTGTTTAAAAAAGGGTTTGAGTCATTAAAAAAAACATGCATTTCATACATTAAGATGTCACATGCTGTCCTGGCGGCACTTGACACAGGGGGTAGAAAGCTGCTGTAGGCTACAGTATTGCTGTTTTCCCCTTTCATGTAAAGCTGCGTTCAGAAGATTGAGATTGAAAATGGAAAGCCGAACAAAACGCCCTCCAACAAGTTCCCTTTTCATGAAGCCTTAAAAGACATCTTTTCATCTCCCATTTCATTTGGCGGCCATTGATCAGCCATCTTTCACAGATTGCTTCCAGACATCTATTCAGCCGCTCTGTCGCTGCTCAGCGTGCCTCTATTTCATAGGTCTTAATGGCAAGGTCTGGCTATTGTGCTGAGATTAAAACCTGAATTGCAATCACTTAAATCGACAATAAATTCACAGGAAATCGTCTCTGTCGGCGCTTGTGAAAAGTGATCCGGCTGCAGAGAAGTTTACACAGAGCACAGTGATGCAAAGCTGGGTTGATTTCCAAATTTAAAGGGGGGCAAAACAGGACTTCTCTTGCCTCATCCTGTAAAATTAGGATCTCTTTTTTTTTTTCTTTTTGGAACAGCGCATGAGCAAGAAAAAGGTCATGTCAGTCTTGTGACAAGAGTGACAGGTCTGGGGCATCATTACTGAGACTTGGAAGGTCTGTGTAAGCACCTCTGGTCACCTCAGGAGAATAGATCCCCATCGCGCTGCCGCCGGCCTAATGAGCACAGTCAGCCCTGCATCTAATGAGGAGAGGGCGATTGCGACCGTCTTCCATCAGCCCTCTGCTCTGTCGGTACAACATCCCATAATACCTGAACACACGGCGTGAGCGGCTGAACAGCACCGGATATCTTGTCACACATCAATGCAGAAGCAATACGGAGTCGGAGAAGGGATCTGCGAAATGGCCTTATCGCAGGTCCAGAGCTGAAAACATTGTGACTAGGTTGGTTTTTTTCAGGTTAACTTGATATTCGTCCACACTCCTACGCGGTCAACAATATCATGTGATAGCAAATCTGAGCAGGCTGCAGGAAATATATGGAGCCGCTATTCAGTTGGAAGTCTGTCCTGCTTGTTTTCAGTTCACAAGATTATATCGAGTCCCTTTTTTAAGTTCCTAGTTGAAGAGTTTGTGGATTTTTGGACTGAGTGTGTGACTGAGTGTTAGAATCGTCTTAAATACATACTTTTTGGGGCTGTATTTTCAGCCTTTTTGAATATGTTAGTCTGGTTGCTATAAGAGAAGCTGGACTATCTCACTTGTGTTCACAACACAGCTTAAATCGTGTATTTCATTGGCATTCAGCGGCAAAATGACCCCCACATTTAAAGGTTATGTTTTCATCGGGGTGTCTGAAAACTGGTCGAGCATCTTTAGGTTGACGTTGGTAGAGACATTGGCTTAGGAGTCGCCCTTGGTGGTGATCCAGATCCACGATTATCACCTCGTAGCCCTAATTCTAAACCTAGCAGAAAAAAAAGGCCACACAGTACACACTTCAGTTCAGAAGTTTGGGATGAGTTTGATGAGACCAAGTGGCAAGTTTAACTTGAGTCTGAGGTGTTAGGAGGATTTCTTTGGGTGTTAGTCTGAGAATTGTTTGGCGTTGGCAAAGGTTTTAGCGCTTTGTGGTGAGAAAAAAAGTCCAATAAAATGAGAAATGATCTTTTTTTTTTTTGGTGAAACACAGTTATTTCCATTCTGTAAATGTACGCCTGTTAATACAATGATGAGCAGTTGGTGTAATAAGTGTACTCACAAAGCGTTTACCTCCTTTAGTGCGAAGGATTCATGAAGGAATACCCCAAATTAATTGGGGCATAAATTCATCAGCAGTGGCTGAAAATACGACTGAATGAAGCTGTGAAACCGGTCTGTCATCAATATTTCATCATATATCGTAACGCGACTTCCAACTCATGCAAAACCAATTATACCTGTACCACAAATGTCCGCAGAAATTTATTGATAACTACTTTCACAATCGGCTGTTTGAGTGGGTTGCATTTGGCCACTCAAGCATGGACATTTTCACACCCACACCACTTTTTGTATGAGTGTGTGTGTGTGTGTGTGTGTATTCAGTTATGCCAGTTTCTCAATTGCTGTGTGAGTGGGCTGGTGCAAAAAAAAAAAAGGAAAAAAAAGGGGTGGGAATGGCGGGGGGATAGCAATATTTGCCATCATCCCACACAGAATTATTCTATGTGATGATATAAATCTTATTTAATTATGTGATAGCGGCCAGGTTTGCCAGTCGGGATGAAAGGAGTGAGGTGTTCAGATATACCTGGAGACGCGAGGGCTTTTTCAGCAACTTGGACAGTTTTAAGACGCGGCGCGAGCATCGGTGCTAATCCTGAGAGTGTAAAAATCGAGTCAACACCTTGCCAGTGTTTATATAAGTCCTCACTAGCAGATAATTCATTTTTTTAGTCATTTTTCAACACATGATGTCCTAGATTCATATCTGGTATATTAGAGGTAACAGCGAGGCTAGAAGCAAATGACTAACAGGAACTCTGGTGTTCGCTGCCTGATAGCAGCTGATCCTGTTCGCTGTCTGACATGTGTGACTGAGTGTGACTGGATGGAGTTTAGTGTGATCAAATGTCTGTGTAACAAAAGAAAAAAATGTGCAAAAGAAAGAAAGCAAGAATTTCTATAATAACTGCAGTGATGTCGTTGACAAAAAGTGGAAAAAAAAAAAGCCGAATGCCATAAGTGCCAAAAAGTTCCTTTAATGGCCACATGAGGGCTTGCACCAAAAGCAAGTCACTTATGTCAGCCTCAATGTTAAAATAACTAAATACACATAATTAAAAAGCATGTTTAGAGTAAAATACTTTATTTCTCTTTTCATAACAACCAGCCAATCATCTGCTAGGCCTCACCCCGATAATTCCAGTCAATGAACTGAACCTCTATACTTTGTGTTTTTGAAGCTTTGTTGGGGCATTTTAATCGAATTATGTGACAAATTATCAACTGCTATGATTTACAAACCAAGATTGTTATCAGAGAACTTGGAGAACTCCCAGTCTCTGGGTTTCCTTCAGTTTTGTAGGTGATGCACGCAAGTTGCATTGGGTGTCTTTAATGTTGGAACTAACATTAAAACCAGAACCAGTACTGGTACCTGGAATTCAGTATAGCAGTACCCAATGGTACATTTGTTTGGTACTCTTCAGTGCTCATTTTGGCATAATCAATTCAAATAATAATAAATTCAACATAATAATTAATTCACATCGCAGACATTGTGGACGTCAGGGTCACAGTTATGTCCGACTATAATTAGTTACGGTTAAATATTTGTTTACCTTTTTTTTAGTGCAGCCAGGGTTAAAAAAAGCCATCATAGTAAAAGATCTTTTATCTGAGCACATCCTATCCAACAGTCTGATAATTTAACTGAAGATGATGATGAAGCTGTCAATGTCTCACTAAAAGTTTCATCATCATCATCATCTGTGGGTTCAACTTATACGTTAAACGATGCTATGACATCAAGCCGCTAACATCACCTGCTGATGCTTTGGTGAATTTGGCTTTCACGTCACATGGCTTTGCTCTCTTGCTTCCTCTAACCCAGATGTGCTCTGGTACTGAAATTTAGCACAGATTGAGCTACTGTGAATCAATACTTGCTCATACTGACATAATAAGGTCAGTACTCTGAAAAGTACCGAGTTCGGTACACATCCATAGTCACAGGATAGCCCTAAAAATATATATTTTTGTCCTGATTTTGACAGTAGGAGTTGTTTCAGCTCTAGTAGAATACCTTTCTGTGAGTATTAAGGTTGTAACAGTACCAGCAGGTACTGGTAGCAGCAGGCTTTTAGTTTCCCTAAAACCTTAATGGACTAAACAACATCACTTAGCAGACTGCTAGCCTTTTACAGACCAAACTGGCTTTCCCCCAGAAAAAAACTAAAGAAACCTATGTATAATTTTATTTAATTTGATAAATAGTTTTTAAACGGCTTATTTCGTTTCATTTTTAATTTCACTTATTTATTGTCTAGAAGCTGATGCAAATACATTTTTTAGCCATTTGCCTGCATTCGTTGCCATTCTCTCTGGACCATCTGCCAGTTTCTGTACAATGGGATTAATGGAACGGCTCTGGTGGTACAGCAGCCCAGCCTCCTAGAAATTACATTTCATAATGGGTAATTATGTAACCAGTATAGCCTCAAAGAAGTAAGAGTAGTCCAGAACCCCTTGCGAAACCACAACTTGTCTAGTTGTAGTGCAGTTGAAACAAATGCGATGTTTGGAAGTGCTGGTGGGTGGATTGTTTCAGACAGACTGTGTCAGCGTTTATGCAAAGCAACTTAGCAACCTGCCAGATTCAGTCATCAGAAAGGTGTTGAGGAGGTTTGTTTCCTGTTCCTGGACTAAGAGTCACTCCTTAAGCTCATAATCATGTTGATCAGTACAAATATATATAACAACCTTCATGTTGCTTTCTCGCCTCTTATTTTTTTAGGGATCACTCAGTTGTTCTCTCAGAAAACTGGAAAATCAGTGTTATTATAAATTACATGTATCAGCTCACATTTGCCTGCTGTTTCTTTTCACCATATCCACTGTCAGAGCCACTGCTTCTTAATAGATTAGCAAACTTCAGATTAAATTTTAATATTGTTTGTGGCTTGCGTTAGCTACACAGGAAAGGAGGCAGATGGAGAGTAAAGGAGGTGATAAAACCAGTAAACACAATAGTGTTTAGACATTCAGAGAAATTGAGAAAATAAATGAATGCACTGTATTAAAATGTCGTGTGTAAATGAGTCCAAACAGGCAAATATGCTTCCAAAGTTCTTTAATGTGTCACTTATGTGAAAGCACAGAAGCTGGAAGTGAGTGAGCGAGTCTTTGTTAAATTAATAAGGAGCCGATTCAAAGAAAGAAAATGAAGATAAGAGGACGTGAGCACATACTGGAGGAATTACCCTGCAGCAGGTGCATCTCTCCGTTATTTCTCTCAGGCGCACGAAGAGGATTAGCTTTGTTGCACCCACAGAAGCACACACACTCAGAAGCATGAATCACTGACACACACACACACACAGGAACACACACTGCTGCTGTTAAGGCCGTGTTGATCGAAAATTACAGATGTTTTGGCAGCAAAACAATATTTTGTCTTCATTACCTCAGTGTCGGAGCTGTAATATTTGACACAGCATTGAGGCATCGCAGGCAGAGAAAAAAAATGTAATACCTGCTGTGTTTGTCTGTCACATCAGGTGTAAGGGTATATCGTTTTTTTTTATTATGTGTAGCACTGTATTTATGCAGTTTTTACAGAATCGAGACACTGTTGCTGCTTCTCAAAACCCAAAACCCGAATCACTGTTTTCATCTGTGCTTCATCACCTTAAAATATCAATAAAGCCTTGGCAGCACCCCCACTGCTTCGCCCTGCTGCTGCGAACACAGAAAACCAGATTTCTATGCTCTGTCGACCTAAATCCAGCTTTGGAAAGCCTCGACTCCTACCTTTCCCATTCAGCCTTCTCAATAACCAACTCATCCTCCTCCTCATCCTCCCACTCGGCCTCATAATCCATAACGTTTTGTTTCGCTGCTACGCCGATGACACCCCGCTGCATCTCCCACGGAAACCTGATGATCCAACTAGCAGTTTGTTAAGTACAGGATGTCCTCAGACTTCTCCTTTGCTCTTTTTCTTTCTTTTTTTTTTTTACTGACCATCCCTCCACATGTGCCAATAAACTCAGCAAATTAAAGTCAGCAAGGTTAAGAGGAGCAGACAAAGATGGAAGAAAATATACCTGTGCCTTTCACATTTTAATGAGTTATTTCAGCTTTTATATAATTGTGCTTTGTCTAGACTTTATACACCCAAAGAAACATCAAAGCAGCTTTGGAATTTATTGTAACATTTTACTGATTATTCTCAAAAATCTGAACGCTCTGACCTCACTGTATTTCTGTTCTAAAGCTTTGTGCTTCTGCAGGCTGCTTGCGCAACAATAGATGCAGTGTATAACCAGTCTTCAGATAGACATCAAAGCTCATTTAGTCACACAAGGCTGTCTCCTTCTTTGGTATGTGTTATGTATTTGGGATAAATTGCAACTCTTTGCTCTGCCGAGAAGCTTCTTCCAGAGCAAGCAGCACAAGAGGACAAAATTAATCAACTGGATGTTTCCTGGAGGTTACTGCAGCCTCTAACAACCTTTCTTTTTACTCACTTTAAAACTTAGCAAATTTAAGACAAGGAGCCAGGTTTCCTTCTTGTTTTCAACATCAAGCTCTGTAATATGGTTAAAGAAGTCCAGATCTCTGTTTTTATAGATATAAACCAAACTCTAGTATGCTGTCAGCTTATAAAGCTTGTACAGCAAATCAACAATATGGTTTATTTGGAGTTAAGTTTAGTAGTTTTAGGTCTGTTCAGCTCTATAGCCGGTTCTGTCCTTTATACTGAGCTGCTGAGAATGAAGAAAGGCACGAGATTATCCCAAAACAAAGCAAAAATTAACAAAAAATCTTAAGCACTGTATAGATTTGAGGAAAACCATGTTAACATGATAATTCTCTGTGAATCCCTGTGAGTGATACCTATAACACTGAACACTGATCTGTTCTTAAAATGTGAATTAATTGCAATAATTTGATGGCAACTGGCTAACTTCAATTATTCTAGCATTTGAAACAAGGTCATCAATCTACATTGTAGGTAAAGATGTATTTTATATACTATATATATGTATACTATAATTGTAATATTATTGTTAAAGATATATATATATATATATATATATATATATATATATATGTATGTATATATATATATATATATATATGTATGTATATATATATATATATATATATGTATATATATATATATATATAGTGAGGCTTTATGACCTCTACATAACTACTGGTCTTTATTTCTGTGGCACTTCCCCTCACATAAACTGTTTTTGCCAGAAGGAGTTTTTCCTTCCCACTTTCGCCAAGTTCTTGCTCACAAGGGGACCGATTGACTGTTGGGGTTTTCTCTGTATTATTGTAGCGTCTTTACTTACCTTAGTGCTTTCAGGCGAATGTTGTTGTGATTTGGTGTTATGCAAATAAAATTGAATGTAACTGAATAAAAATTTGAAAAAAAAAATCATACTTAGTCTAAAAAGACTTTAGGAAAATGTTGTTGTTGTTGTTTTTATAAATCAAGTGAAAAGAAGTGTCCTTTTTATCAGACACTTTGAGAAAGTTGCCCCCTGCTGGCTATGAGAAAGTATGCAAATTTAGGGCACTTCCACACTGCCTTAACCCAGAAGGGCAGGTCCACCTTTTATGTGCAGTCTATGGTATGGTAACATGTCTTCTTTCTCTCTCTCTTTAAAATGTGTAATATGTTTGTGCTTCATTATTACTGTAGATGGTGTCAACATTGATGCTTCTTTCAGTTTGCTTATAGTTTTGAGTTTCTTTTGAGTTTCCTTCTTAAAAGAAAAGTACACATTTTTGGAAGTACTTAAATTCGTCTTCTTGTGCAGAAAAAAGATTCCACATGTACGCTAAATATTAGCTAAAATAAGTCAAGTGATAATTTAGGCTAGTGTAAAAGCTAAAGGGGGAAAATAGCTTACATAAGGTGAATAAGTTACATTGTGTCAATTATTGCACTTCAGGGAAGCAAATAAGTGATCTTTTTTGGGGCGGACATCCTGTTTTCCCTGCTTCCAAGCTACGCTATGCTAAGCTAAGCTAACCTAAGCTAATCAAAATATTTAGTCAGCCTAGCTTTGCAGTTGAGGAATTGATCTTCTCAGGAAAAATACACTTAAAACTTTCCTTTTAACTGACATCGGTCTAAGTAACACTCCACTCAAAGACCTCAGTGATGTTTGGCATTAATATTCCTGTTACGACCTTTTTAGCATTGGATTAATTCAATTTGACTCAAATGAAAGACAAAACAAGGAAATGCATGTGATTATTATCATTAGCATTATTAATTCCTTCCACTGCTGTGGTGCTGATGACAAAGTCACAACAGAGTATAAACTGAACCATTAGGAGGAAAATATTTATTAGGGTAGGTATTTTCTTGGTGTTGTGATTGCAGGGTCATTATGCTCTCCCTAATGAAACAAACCAGCGGAGAGCCTCCATCTCGGCTGTAGCCGTTATCATCGCCCTTCAGAGAATATAAAAAGGAAAACACTTCAGCAGCAGGCTAATTAAAACCAGAGAGGTCTGGATGAGGAGGCCAAACAACCCACACAGGTGGCGGGCACGTCACTCTGTGTGTTCGCGTGTGTGTGTGTGAGCTGCTGTAGCACGTAATGTTTATGCATGTCTGTGTGAGTGTGTGTTTGCATGAGGTAGCAATTCATTTCCCCCCCCCTTTTATTTGTGTGTGTGTGTGTGTGTGTGTGGTACACTTGTAAGTGTGTGCATGTGTGTGTGTCAGGGCTGTATGATTGTTAGAGGAGCTCTCCATTCATTTTAATGGCTTCAGCCTCCACTGCTGTCGCCTCATTCTGCTACCTCCGCTGCTGACAGGAAGGACCTAGAAGCTTTCATCTGACAGGACCCTGCTCAAATAGGCCATTGGTGCACCATAATTAGTTCAAATGTCGAAGCGGGTGAATTATTGATGATTGGGGACGAGTAGGGAGGAAGACATTTCGCATCAACTGTGTGTTTTTTTTTCTTTTAGCCGTCTCTTTTTAAAGGACAGCTGGTGCTGTGCGGTTCCCGCCACAAACACGAATCTCTGGTGTTCAGGCCACGAGAGGATGCATTTGCATCCGGCTGAGAGATAAACTAGGGTAGTAAGGGGAATAATTACAAAGGAAAACTCTAAAATAATGTCTTGTTTTTCACTGAGAACAGCTGGCTGAAGAGAGCACTACAGATATTTTTGTGAAAGAAAAAAAATACCTTAGCAAGGGCTGGGAACACAAAGAAAACCACACTATGAAGACAGGGGCTAATTTATGCTCCTGCCAATCACTGGATATAATTGCGCTACCATGGTATAATGGCAGCCCGGGCCCACTCATTTTCCCCCTCCGGCTCTATCTCAGGTACTTAGAGGGGTTTCCATCAGCTCCTGATTTTTCAAGAGAGACCTCTCAGACAGAAATGACAATGGACTTTCAATGGCTTATAATCATGCCACTTTCCTGCACAATTTCCCGGGCATCATTTGCATTAAGACTCATATGGGTATAAGTGCACCACATGCTGCTGCGCGAAGGCCTTTTTGATCAACTCCGCCGCTCAAATTACCAAGTGCCTTGGCATTTCCGGGAATGTCTCCGAGCCCCCGCCGTCCGACAGTTATCTGAATCTGTTAATTAGATGGATCGAGTCCAAAGTTTGTGGCAGTACGAGCTCACACATGTGTGTGTGTGTGTGTGTGTGTGTGTGTTTGTGTGATTGCTTTGGACTGGAGATCAGAAAGTGTGCAGAAAGACTCCTCGGATTTATGCCGTGAAAACCTGCGTCCTTTTCTCAAGGTTATTCAACACTGCATCTTGTTTGCGTTTTCTTTTTTTTCTACCAATACATGTAATTCCTCTAAAATCGAATAAAACGACGCTGGATATGTTTGTGCTGCTGAGCTGCCCCTGCTGGCATTTAAAGCCAAAGCTAATATTGCCATCTAGAGGATCAGAAGCAGTAAAGCAGCAGCGATGAATCAGGCGTGCCTCATAACGTGAAGAGGGACGGTTCACCTCTACATCTGTCATATAAGAAGTGACTGTGATGACTGATGGTTTTCTCTCTGATATCTTTATTTAGCCACATGCGCTTCAGCGGTAGATCATAAAGGAGCATAAGATGAAAGGGAAATCTTAATCATCCATTAACTTTTAATCTGCTTTCTAAGCTGCCGAAACAATCAAAGTGATTTAAAAAAAGGTATGTGTGGGACCTTTGCCCGTGGGCAGCTATATACAGTGTGTTCCTCTTCTTTGACTTGTAATTAAGAGCTTGGATGGTGTTTTCCTTTCAGATGGCTCTTAATTCAGGGATTTGTTGCTCACAAAAGCCGCTCTCATATCTCTTCCTCTCTGCGGATTTTCAAGCGGTAGGCGTCTCTTATTCAGCTCGAGAGGTTGCTGAAAATAAATCATCACCCTCCCACCAGTATGCGAGAATGTCCAGATGGTTGAATTTTCACTGACGTCCTCCCGCTGAATTTCCCCATTGTCTTCCACGCTAAAATTAGAAGGTAATACTTGGTGAAAACGCTGCGTCTGCTCCGAGGGTGCTGGTTAATTATCAAGAACTGGATTTATGTTCCACCCACAAATGAGCCGCTGAAGCTGTGTTGTGCGAGAGGGCAGCCGGAGCTAAACCTCAAAACGAGCCCTCGAGGTTTGTTTGGAGGGACCGAAAATGGCAGGTTTCGCTGTCAAATGCGGGCTTTTCTGTTTGTTCCCCGTGCAAGAAAAGCAAAAGCGGAACGGCAAGAAAGACGACAATTAACACACAAAGAGCGACTCTGCTCGTGCACCGACTCAGCGTGCGCTTCCGTGTCTCATTACTCCCATTAACATTACTAATTCAGCAGCAGAGCAGCCCAACTACTAATCACTTCAGCACTCTATTAGAGCCTGCGCTAAAAGACAAAACTGTGGTCAGTTAATGTAATCAGTGTTGTTTGTTTGTTAGCCTATAACAATCAATTAATCAGTCTGCCATAAATAAGCAGACAGACAGCAGGACACGGCCATTATGTGCTCCCGTTTTGACGAGAATTTTCTTTGGCGGCATTTGACAAATGACTGTTTTATCTTCAAATGCAGCGAGGGCTTAAATTCAATGGGGAATAAATCCAATGTTATGAGGCTGGGATTAAACCATCTGCATGATTTGGCAGTTCTTTTCATTTTGCATGCTATGTGTGCTTTAGAGGCCAAAATTAAGGGCTTAAACGTTTTTTTTTTTTTTTAAACTGCATTACTATTTATTTTTTGTAATTCAACAGTGAGTCAAGGCCATCCGAGTGCTTCGTGTTGATTTAATAACATCAGACGAGGTTTTAGGGCTGTTTAGACTTGAGGGGGCAGTGGGCGTTGGGAAGATGGAGGAGCAAACTATTAAATTCTTTCAAACACCTTGATGGGTAAAAGAAAAAAAAGTGGACTTAGACTGGTGTTTCAGCACTGCCTACAAAACTGAAGAGAAAAACAGATCCGGGAGGTTGGTGAGGTAGAGCGTTACCAGCCTTTTCTGCAACTAATAGGAGCCAGGCTAGTACAAACAGACTTGACAGCAACTGAGACCATGAACTGATCAGGAAAGTGTTTACAGAGCCAAAGAGTCAAGTTCCTATAGACGTCCATACAACTGAACTCTCCAGTGAAGCAGAAGAGTCGCCCCCTGCTGGCCTTCCAGGAAGAAATTAACTTCACTTTTCAGACCCGGGAGCTCCATCCATCTTTGGTTTTACAGTTTGTGGAAATAACAAGTTGTCATCACTGTGGCACCATCGCATCATCTCAGACTGGGTTCTTGAGCATGACAACAACAACGCCACTCAAATGCACTCAACAATCACCTGATCTTAATCCAATAGAACACCACCTCCTCTCCACCACAGCTTCAACTGAGTCCGGCTTGCAGAAACAAACATTTGTCAGAATATGTTTTTAAGCACACTTATGGCAAAATGCAGCAATTAGTGAATACTGAATGTGGTAACCCTGAAACTACAGATTGCTCTGGGACATTTCAAATCCCAGTTTGCATTTACAGTGCCAATTCAGAGCAACAATCATATCAAGGTGCTTTATATTGTAGGGTAAAGACCCCACAATGTTAGAAAAAAACCCAACAATTAGAAAGCCCTCTATGAGCAAGCACTTGGTGACAGTGGGAAGGAAGAACTGCCTTTTAACAGGAAGAAACCTCCAGATCCGAGCTCATGGAGGAGCAAGCCATCTCCCATGATTGTTTAACAGGGATTTAAAATCCTACGAGATGAGAAGTCATCCTGAAGAATGAGGTACTTTCCTGCACAACTACTACTGTTACTGTAGGTTTTGCATTTCTATAATTTTACTTAGTACAACAGCTAAATCTGAATGTGCTGTCTGTACTTGAGGTTAAATATTCTCTTTGTTGTGATAAAAATTTAACTGATATTATTATTTAGAATGTATTTAGCTATTTCTTAAATATAATACATTAGTATCTGTGAGCCTGGTAAGTTTTGAGACGTGTTTAGAAGTCATTTTTTGATTTCTCTTGGCTTGAAGGTCTTTGGAGAACTCTGTAATATTGATAACTGGTCCAACAGAAGGGCCAAAAAGAGATGATGAATACAGAGCCACAGCAGTGTTTTGTACTGTGGTGACCTTGGAGTCTTTTACACAGGCTGGTGTGACCACATCAAAATCTATTCCTGGACTCGCTGGTTCTTCCGCAGTTCCAGCACTGTTTAAAGCATTCTGAACTGGCATCAGTGGTTCAGCAGCAGATGTACGATGAGCCATTCGAGGCAAAGGCCTGATGTTCCTTTGCAGTGAGAGTGTTATCCTATGGAAAACTATAGGTTCAGCAGGAGCCACTGGAATGGGAACCTCACCAGAATTAACTTCTTTTGTGGGTTTGGGGTCCTTCTTGGGACTGGATAATAGACTTTACCCTTCCTGGCCTGAACCTGAGACATGCATGAAGGTGCATGTCTGGATGGTATACCTCTTGGTCACTTATAACATCATTTATTTAAAAAACACTGACATCTACATTTGGAATAGAGCCATGTGAGTCTGAAAGACATCAAGAATAAAACTTTGTAACTCAATAGAATGCACAATAGATCAGGTTGGTGCTAGACAGGCTGCTATGAGAAACTGTTGAGCTACTGGGGTTTTCTCACACAACCATCTCTAAGATTTACAGTGGATCATCACAAAAAGAGAAAAATACCCAGTAAGGGGCAGTTCTGCTTCAAGCTGATAGGAAGGCAACAGTCAAGGTATGCAGAATAGCATCTCTGAGTGCAGAACACATCAAATCTTTAAGCAGATGGGCTTACAGCAGCAGAAGACCACAGTGGGTGCCACTCCTGTCAGCTAAGAATAGGAAACTGAGGCTACAATTTGCACAGACTCGCCAACATTGGACAATAACATTATCGCTGCATGGAGTCATCCTGCCTTGTATCAGTGGGTCAGGCTGATGGTGTAATGGTGTGGGGGACATTTTCTTGGCACACTATGGCTTCCTGCTACCAACTGAACATAGGTTAGGCTGTGGTGTTTAAATTGAGTATTGTTGATGTCCATCCCTTTATAACTACAGTGTACACATCTTGTGATGGCTACTTCCAGCAGGAAAGCGTGCCATGTGACAAAGCTCACATCATCTCAAAGACATTTCTTCAACATGTCAGTGAGTTCACTGTACTGTGTGTGGTGGACTGGGACACTATGGGTGTGCAGATGACACATTTGAAATGATTGAAACTAGTGACTGTGATTAGTGGTTACCTTAAAAGAGTGCAGACTCGAGGTCGTGTAGCTTAGCTTCCTTTGCATTTTGGGACCGTTAGGATGCAGCTTTGGTTTAGTGTTCCTGCACTGATGTGAGGTTGGTGGGTGTAGGCCGCTTGTAGGATCTACATTTCGATTTGTATTTGTGTCAGAGGCTGAATCTCTTTCATGCAGAGCGCACTCTGCAGTCTGTGTTCCTACATGTGCGTAGCTTATTCCAGTGTTTCAGAGTGCAAGAGTATGCCGTTTTCATGCTACAAATCAGTTTTGATGAAAATGCATTGTGGCAAACTAACATAGCAGTTTTCTGTACTTAGACTTGTAGTTGCTTGCCTCCCCCGCAGAGCACGGCTCTTTGGAGGCGTCTGCTATATAAATGTAGGCTGGGGAGTGCAGTACATCACGCAGATAGCTCAAAAGGGTGTACTCATATTCTTTGGCATGCTGAAAATTTTCAAGTTGGTCATACTTAAACTTTTGCTCAGAACTGGTACTCCAGTTTTGGCCACTGGTTTGTCGCAGCTATGTATCTGCCATTTTGGAGTGGTCACAAACTCACTGTCCCAAAGTAACAAAATTTAAACCCATCATAACAAACAAAATGTCAAACACTTCCATAATTCAGCATGTTATCTTTTACACCTTTATTTGGGCTCCCAATACACAAATCAAGGATATGTTCATCAATACAGAGTCTGCTTTAGATCTCATGATACATTGAATGGAAGGTCTGGACTGATGCAATAAACCAATAACAGTTTAATTCTGAACTACAGTCCTATATACACAATCTTATTTTAGAGATCTGTATTTTCTTGTAGTTAATAACATTTATCATACTGAATAGTAATTGACAAGGTACAATCACACGGCCTTTTTTTTTGCGCTTTCAGCCGCTATATCTTAAATGCACTTTCACAGCAGGTGTAAAGTAAACTTCATTTGTAGCTCTATAGTGAATCTGCACATAACTTCAGGCACGGCCCGACAGGCAAATGGAGTTCCCCTCACATTTTTATTTGTTCGGAACTGTTGATGCGCTTTTTTAAATATAAGCAGACCGTGTTTCCTAAGAGAGACGCCAAAGTTTTGCCGCTTTGTTTTCGTCAGCAAACGGACGAAGTGATACATCTCCACAGATACAGGTAATAAACCCAAACAGAGGAAGATTCGTTCTTTTATCAAAAGTTCAAGACCTGAGATTTTTAGTGAAACAAAATGTCTTAACATACAAAAAAGGAAAGAAAAAACAAAACAAAACTACAAAACAAAAAACAAAAAAACCATGAACTGTAAACTGTCACAATGGTCGTGTCTTCCCTTTTGTGACTAAAAACATCCGTGTTAAAAATAGATGTCAGCTCAAGTTAAGAGAACATTTAAAAGCCTTTTTTCAACCGCATTTCAAAAACGTCCAATTTTTGTGTGTGCGCTGCAGGCTAGTAACAGCTCTATGACATTTGACAGTTTGACAAGAATCATCAATGATCAGTGTGTAGACACGACTGAGGGTGATGCAGAATTCAGATAACTTAAGACAAATAAATTCATTTTTAAAATTTTAATAAACATGGTAATACCTTATTGTAGACAACACTGGGGACTCTCTGGGTTACAAGTTCATCCCTTGGGCACTTAGTAAAGAGTCCAGCATGTCAAAAGTGTCTTTGTAGTCAGTGTGCTGCCCGTTAGATGTCAGCATGCCGTTGGTTCCGTCGTGGCCGTGGTGCTCCATCATCCTCTGGTTGCTGTCTGAGTAGTGAGACGAGCTCAGGCTTCCTTTGGAGGTCCTGCTGCTCTTAGACGAATGGTGGTGGTGGTGGTGGTGATGGTGGTGATTGTGGCTGCCGGCATCAGGGTGGGGTCTCTTACGAGACGAGCCAGAGGAGCTTCCGTCGATGCAGTGGTTGCCGGGAGTACGGGCAGATAAGGAAGAGTTGTCTATTGTCCCTCTGTTGTTTGCGCTGAGGGAGTACGAGTGTGAGTGGCTGTGTTTAGAGTGGCGGTGGCTGCTGTGCTCTCTGTGTTTGTCTTTGCCTGGCAGAGCCCCGCCCTGCTCTGAGCCGCCGTGGCGCTCTGATGAAACTTTGATCCGCATTTTGAGCTCCTCGCTAGTGGCCGAGCCGTTTTCTGTGTATGAGGCGGTGAGGCGAGGTTTTTTAGAGCTGGGCTTTTCTTTCCTGTCACTCGGCTGGCTGGCCTGCTGCGGCTGAGAGCGTTTCTTGTGGTGGTGAGAGGACAACGCCGGAGGAGTGTAGACATCTGTGCTTGGCTCCTCCTTAACGCCGTTCTGCAAGGCCAGCTCGGCCGCGTGTTTCTCTCTGTACTTTTCCAGAGTCAAGACTTTCTGTGGCCGTGAAAAAGCGGCGGTGTTCACAGCGAGCTCACTGCTAGTCCCGCCTGCAGCTTTGTGTTTGGGCTTCACCAGGGTGAAGTCTGAGTGGGCGGGCTGGGAGAACTGGTCGTACCCGCAAGCCTTTGATTGGTCGTTCAGTGGCTGGTATGAGGCGAATGGGGTTGTGATGGTATTTAGGTTGGGCATGTCTGTAGAGTCTGATGCTGAGGGGAAAAAGGAGTTGGTGACACCAGGAAGGCTTTCTAAGGATGTTCCCTGGAAGGCACTGTCCCCAGCTGAACCCTCTGTCTTTGGCTTCTTAGCAGCTTGAATCGCCTGCACACAGAAAAGATAAACTCAGCACGACATACTAACAATACAAATCTCTACAGTACCAGCTGTGCCCTATGTTCTGTGCTGTCTGATGTTTTTCACCTACCCTCCAGTTTCGTATCCTCTTCAGCTTGCTGGGTGTCTTCTCCAGGATTTGAAGAAACTCATGGGTGAGCTCTGAAAACAAACAAGGCAGCCTCAGCTCTATCAGCTCTCTAACAAGGGCTCAATTGTAACACACAAGGTGGACAAATCCACTGAGCAGGACTCGCTATAATTATTTGAACTCTGTGAAAGATAATGTAGCAAAAACATCAGCTGGCTCTACAGAGCTCTTGCAGATGGACTCCAGGACCCAGAGCAGGAAGAGGACCAGTATCACCAGTTGCAGTGAAAGACTGTATAACTGCAGTTTGAACATGCAACACTAAATGCACTGGATAAGCAGATGAACTACACTAAGGACAGCATTAATGTGGCCATTCAGATTGTTGACAGAGAACGACATGAAAAGCGAGAGCTCGCTGCTTAGAAGCAACTTTTAAAGTACAAGTAAGACGATGTGTCCTAAATGTTATGCAGCCATCTGCCACCAGATAGAGCTGCAGATCTGTAAATAACGTCTAACCTCATACTACAAAGTAGTACATATGCAGGGTTTTCCTGGCTCAGAATGGACCTTTAGTTGAGGGGTCATTTTATATGTTAACAAAGCAGAAAGCGCAGCCAACATTTTAATGTGTGTTTGGGGATTTTTATCAGATGACCTCTGTGCTGTAAAATCAGGACAAAAGCAGGACAAAAAATTACTGAAAAGCGAAGGCTGATTTGTGTTAGTCTTTGTGGGTGAGGTCACTGTTACGTACTCGTGCAGCAGTCTGACAATAAAAAGAGCAAAGTGTTTATTGTGATCTGATCTGCAGTCTGCACAGAAACAGATTCCTCAGTTCCTCCGATACACAAGATATGGAAATGTGCTGGTGCTAAAACTTTGTGGCCCACACAAAGCAAAGGCTTGTGTCACACCCAATTGAGTGTTAGCAATGCCGTAAAATACTACTGCTGGAAACTCTGGGAGAGCCTGGGCTATAACAGTGTAAAAGTGAGACCCAGTTAAAACCAAAATACTGCGGCTTGGCTGGCTTATTCATCATCTGTCTAAAATATAGCAGCTGTGGATGAAGAGAGACCACACTGCTGGAAGGTGAACACATTGTGTTTGAAGTTTCTGTTGCCTGTTTAAACACATTTGCAGATGCTTGATCAGAAAGAACAGTTTGTAACTTTTTGTGCTTTATGAAATGCTGAGAAGACTTTTCCTTGTGCGAACTGTGTGACTTTACTTTGCTGGGATGCTCTTACCGTTAAGCAGCTGTAACGTTACTGTGCGGTCCACATACTCCCACCAGTGTTTGCCATCTGTAGACACGGGGATCTCCCATTTGGACCACTTACAGGCCAGGTGGATGCAGACACATGCGACGACTGTGGGCCTGTACTGTAGGCAGAAGGTGGTGAGGTGCAAACTGCAGGAGACAAGAAACACAAAAGACGACCGTCAGCTGACGGATCTGCACACCGACTTGCATGATCTATTATATATTTTACTGTTTAACAGACAAACAGTGGCGACTGTCAGATTGTTATCTTCGTATCACATGCACATATCCTTACCTTACAGGACTCCACTGTCTAAAACCTACATTTGTTAGATTGTGTTCCTGAATGTCTCAAATGATTACATAAATATAGACGTACTGATTTGTATTATTGTGTTTTATGTTAATGTAAAAACGAGGGGAATTACAAAACAACAGCGTTTCTTAATCTCTTAAGAAAAATAAAGAGTTTCAGTTTTGATATTTTTACACAGCGCTTGTATACAGTATAAAATTAGTGACGATTCAAATGTAGCCACGCTGAGACTGAGAAACACTGATGTTGATAGCCAAGACAAGTGATTACGCTTTCAGTTTTCTACAGTTAATTTCTCCCACACCCTAACACCCAAACTACACTGCAAACCGCCCCACAAAGCCTGTGGGCAGCTTTGAAGTCATCGTGTCACAGCAGTTTAATGTCACAACCAGTCTGTGGGCCACTGTTGCTTGTGCTCTTACGTGTCCTTCAGCCAGCTGCAGAGAAGTGCAAAGCCCACTGTCTGCGCTTGTCATGCCATTTCCCCTGATGTTGTTTCACACCTCTTTCGTGGTGACCTCAGCTGTTGCTCCCTTAAAACTTCAGGCCAATAAGTAGTTGACCCAAAGTCATCGACACTGAGCTACATGTCGTTGTTTTTTGTTGGAAGAATGTGCCAAAGCTAGTTTATGTACCCCTGTGCATACACAGCTAGCTACACAAACAACAGTACTATAAAACAGGCTTAACAAGTCATTCATCAAGTGTCTTTGAATTACTGGAAGCTAAATGAACAATGACCTCTATATTCTTCCAATCAGAACACACAGGCCCAACTAACAGAAGCTTTTAAATATGGGGTTGCAAAGAAATGGGTTATGTCACAGTAGCAATGTCCATCTTTTATATACAGAGTATGTGCTTAACAAATAGAGGCCTAATGTTGCAGATTATATATTTGCACTTTATTATACGTGTCAACTCTATTAGCTTTAGTCTAATACTTTAGGAGGAAGTAAGTAAAAGATGTTGTCTATCTTTTATTAATCTGTAAAACAAAACTTGAATAACTAAAAGTTTGCTATGTCGAGCTTCCTATGTCACAACAGTGGCTGTCTTTTTACCAGGCTAAATCACCATGGTAACATATACTGAACAGAAAACCTGATCAGGAGACTGTTACGTTTAGAGTTTTAGTTTGAAATCAGCTTTAAATGCCCTTTTTAATATACTTTTTTCCCCCAATCAACATGATTTCCACTTTGATATGTACAAACTAAAGCAACGTTCATGTCTCCAAAATTAGAGTATGGGACAGTTTTAATGTTAAGGTACATCCAGTTTAAAGCTAACCCTTCATCTGATTAAGACTGATTGGAGAAGACAGGACTCACAAATATCATTTTGTGTGGAAAAAGATTCACGTAATGCATGAAGCGCCCCTTGTTATGTGACCACACACAGACTCTGAAGGAGGAAGGGATTTAGGTTTTGTCGAGCTAGCTAACATTCCTCACAGTACTTCGTAGTGACGCTCTGGAGTCCTCTAGAACAAAAGTATTCAGTTTGCAGTATAGTTTGGCGTTTCATTGTTAGCTCCTCTGGATTTAAAAAAGATCAAAAAGAAACATTTAAAAAGAACAGTAACCGTACTTACCAAGAAACTCTAAAAGTTTAAGAATCTTTAGCGGCAATCTATATTCAGGCTACCGTTCGAGACTGTGTTTTTTTTTTAAAGACATGTGCACTCGGTACCAAACAACTTCGAGAGGTAAACAGCAACACTACACTCCACGTTGTGCATTCAACCCCTATGTGCCAACACAGAGCCCTTGTACAATACACCGCACACAGCAGCCTGGTCGGTACTTCCCCATTTAGGGGGTTCCCAGGATCCAAGTGCAAACAGGGCGTTGGACACAGGAAGGGGTACCCTGCATTGCAGGAAGCTATAGTGTGCCATTACAGTGCAATAATGGGAACAGGATAACAACCTGTTGGTAGCCATATAATAGGAAGTCTGTGCCAAATCCTTGCTTGCTGTAAAAGAAGAGAAAAACTGGTTTTAGAGCAAAGCTGATAACACACAACAGTATTTCTTCAAAGTAACAGGTGAGGAAAAAGGTAATACCTCGCACTAGCTGGGAACATCGCACAACATCTGTGTGCGGATGATCAACTGTTATTTCAAAACCTGCAACCAAGAAGGAAGATCGTCAGGCAGAGGTGCAAATACAGAAGCAGAACATCAGTGAGATAATGGGTTTTTTTTACATTTGCTCAACAGGACGGGAGAAAAAACACTGAATCAGAATATGTAAAAAAGTGCCAGCATGCATGTGTGGTACTTCAGTGATTTTGTTCTGCGTGTAACCTCCTCTTGGTGTTACACTGGTTTATTGTAGAAACCAGGAAAACCAAGGACAGAAGACAGAGTGTGCAGTCTGTGCAGCACAGCCTGTACTCACCCAGAGTTTGCAGCACGATCGTTTCCAGTGCTACAAGCTCTTGTGCCTGTTGCTGGAATGCCTGAAACAGATCAAGCCGTGAAGAATTAAAAACGACCCTCAACAACCACACACAAATCTTTTTTTATAAGCGCGCACACAAAATAAAAATACAATCAGTGGACAGGAATGTTAATGGTGAAAGCCTGTTAGCATTATACATTAGGGTTGTCACAAAACTCGAATTTCAAACTCGATACCATTTTCAATGCCATGGAAAGATGTCGACACCATGCTGCAACTACAGAAGCAATGGTGCAGAATTCATTTCTTGACCTTGTTAATTATCAGTTTAATTTAACAAAATAAATATTTACGATTAGACTTAGAGGTTTTATTCATTTTACAAATTATTTAGATTATTTCATCACAGATCATGAAGATGAAATACATCTTAGGTACTACACAATAACTAACGTGTCTAAATTATTTTATAGTTGTAGATGAAGAGCATTATGGAAAAGTTAAAAATGATAAAGTGTGGTATCAGCTCTGCTAAAATAAAGGATATATTTTAAAAAACAAATGCACAAAGCACTCCCTATGAAAGATTGAACCAATCACTTCCTGCATTTTAAAACTAACCTCACAGTTGGCTACCACAAAATAAACACATTTGAATAAATTTTTGTAAAAGTACAACAGTTCAAGTTTATCATCTTGTCCACATCTGGAGCCTCTCTCATATCCATCGTTCACACTGCTCTGCGTCAAGCTGCAGCTCTTTACATCCCCAATTCTGCTCATCAGACCTGAAACCCATCTGATTCCTGCTCTGCTCTGGATTTCACTCATTATTTGCTCGGATTAATTCTCCACACGCTGTACTCTACTCAGTTCAGCTACGGATCGCCTGCTACTTCACAAAGCCAGTAACCCATCAGCGTTTGTAATCTACTCTGCCGCGGCTCAGTACTCCAGCGCGACCTGCAGTCCACCAGCTGTTACTTTAATGCTAACAGATGGCTAATGTGGCTATCAGGTAACTGCTAATAGGTAAATGGCTAATGCTAACGTGTACACCTTCCAGGTTAACATTTATGAGAACTGTTTAATACTTCAATGCTGTTGAAATGGAAACTTTCCTGACCTCTGAAATTCCTCCTGAACTCTTGTTCAGTGTTATGAAGATTAACTACTTCAGCTGTTAGTGAAAGGAGGAGCTGTGTGGAGTTGTGTGTCGAAGGCTGAGGCAAAGACAGCACTGTTGGTATTAATGCTGTTGTAAAGAAGTTTTGTAATTCAATAATAATTTTAGTATAAATTATAGCCGAGTATCGTTTTTTGCAAACCCTATTAGCTATAATTGGTTTAATTTGGTGGACACACACACACTGACATACACAGAGACATTTATACAAAAACTGAAAAGGTTGATGTGTGCCGGTCTCCGTTTTGCATGGGTGGAATTTTTTCTGTGTACTTGTGGCGGTCACCTTGTGCTAACAGTCAAGATTGAATTAAGCCCACCCAATCATCATTAACAATTACATTTTCTTTAAAGTAAATGGAAGTTTAAAACCTCAAAAAAAAAAAAGCCAATATGGCTTATGACAGAGAGGAAAAACAAAAGAAACAGCTATGCTGCAAAACTTGAAAAAAATCTGGATGGTAACCAAATTATATTTGCCCTTTCTTGTACACCAAACTAAGACTGAAAGGTTTTTGATTAAATTAAGAAAATTCAGCATACAACTCACGTTTAACAGTCTCTGATACTCAAACATTATCCATGATGACACTAATCGAACTGTAACAGAGGCTACTTCTGTGAGAAGCATTTGATTAAATTAAGCAAATTCAGTAATTAACTCACATCAGTCTCTGACACTCCAGTGTCAGCTGTGACATCAGATAAGTTTATTCTAGACATCAAACTGCAGCCGTGGGTACTTTACAGACAGAAAGCTGCAGTCTGCTGCCTGCCATCACTGCCTCCAGTCAGAGGTCAAACCTAACAAATGGAGCAATCCACACAGACTCCAGTACACATCTCATGAGTGTTGCCTGCTTTTCACCAGGCAAGAGTGCTCAAAGTAATCACTTTGTTAATCAAGACCTTCCCAGCTCATTTTCACATTAAATTAATATTATCCTGATCTACTCAGCCATGTCGACATCTGACACACAGGAGTGGGCCTTCACATGCAAACAAAAATAATGGTTATGCATCTGCCCTCTTTTATATAAATGTGGTTGTGGGGAACGACTGTACCAAACCAATGAAAGACTCCAGTATGAACATGGTTAGAACCCGATGAAGAGAAGAAGGAGGGGCAAGTTTTTTATATACATTTAAAAAGTGTGAAACGTCCAAAAGACAGAGGCAGACAAATGTTAAGAGCCATTTTGTCTATTTAGCTGATGTCATCCTACGCGTTGGAATTAGTCACTGATCATATGTGAGCAACGCTTTCCAGCAAACATTCACTTCACACTGGGAGTGAGATAAACTTCCAGGTATGTCTCCGCCTCCTCCTTTCTCTAGGAACAGCACCGTTTTTTGTGCTTGGGGCTACGTAGTATGCATTATAAAAGACAGCTAGCACCACCTTAACGGTCACATAACCCCCAAATGACCCAGCCACACTCCCAGTAGTGGTATTTTTATTTTCAATCTCACAAGGTGATGATAGGATAATCAGACCATGGAAAAAGGTGCTCAACCTTTAAAACTGTTTCCTTTCAGCTCATGGCACACAGTTGGTTTAGAAGAATATATACTGGCATAAACCGAGGGATCGTAAAACCTCAGAACTAGTAATCAACATGTGTTAAAGTTTTCCAGAGCTAAATAAGAGATCTGAAATAAAATAAATCGGAGGACACATATTGAAAAGAAAAACAAAGACAAAAATCTCGGCCTCACATTTCTACTAGTTGCAGCATCAGTACAACCCATATGTAACCTATAAAAACCACACTGTAAGGCCTGTGAAATATTAACAGTAACTTACAAAGTATGGAAAAACAAGCTGCAGAGCAGTCACAGTTTACTCACGTTGCTTTTAGTGTCCAGGGGAGGATCTTGTGGGTTAATCCAGGCATGGGCTATTTTAATGACGTGCTCCAGCTTCCTGGGCTGCTCCTCAACTTTAGCTGCCAGGAACAACGTAGTCTGGGAAATTATCTATAGAAGGGAGGAAAGGAAAAACGCAGTTTGGCTAGTCTGCGGCAAAGGTGATCGTGATATCAGCCAACACCGCAGCGATACTTACATTTCTATTGAATTTGGTGAAGGAGTGGATCATATAAAACCTGTGCATATAAACTATAGCAGTGTTGATAATTAGTTGAGAGCTGAGTGAACGGTTAAGGAAATTACATGGATGGTTCACAGGCAAATAAACAACGCCATTAGATTAGAAGCTTAGTACTGAGCTAAGGCCTTGGAGATCGCAAAACGTGAGGCCGCGGGTTAAAACCCTGTCAACACACTCATAATAATTACATAAAGCCCACATTTCCAATGTGGGCTGGACTCGTGTGTAGAGTGGCAAAATGTTTAAAACACACATACGACTAATATCAGTACTCAGTTATCCCTGCTTTTAGTAGACACAAGCTAACAATAGAAACAACAGACTGACGAGCCAAACAATAGCTAAGCTAGCTAGCGGGCCTCATCACCTCCGGCGGGTCACAAACGTCCTGTGAGAGGAGTTAAAACGGCTCATCTTATCAGAGAGGACTATGTATACAATACCGAACGATTGGACATCTGTTTACACAATTGCAATATAAAATATAACAAGCATCTCATTTCGAGCCCCACTCTATGCTAATGCTAGCTAGAGACAACCCGTCTGCCGTCCGGCAAGCCTCAGCGTTTCAGAAAGGATACACGTTGAGTCTCTGGCCTATTTCTTGGATTAAGTTGGCAGCCTGCTGTCGGTAAGCGAGCTCTTTGTCTGCTTCTATTCCACAGCGTCGAGACGGCGTGTTTTCGAGCTGCTCCCGGGTGAAGAGCCATTTCGTAGAGGGTCCCCGGTGGACCGCCATTACGCTCCCACTGCCAAGCCCGACGGTCTAGCACCGGGAGGGAGTGGGGCAAGCGGGGCACCGGAAGGAAGAGAGAAGACGCTTAAGCCGGCCCGAAACCGGTAATATATTGTATGAATAGCGCCCCAACGGTGGGTGGTGCAAATCGCACGCCGTGTAGACGATGCGTTAGCGCTGTTCCAGCCCGATTTTGTTTACAAATAAAAAAAACAAAACCAAAAACTAAAGCTGAATTATGTAATTACTCGATTAGGTTGTGTTATTTAGCCCAGAAACACTAACAGCTTGTCTGTGTAGTTTCGCAGTTAAAATAAGAGAACGGCAGTAAAAACTCTGTGACGTCGACAAAGAGAAGAACGTTCTCCGGAAGTCCGGACTCTCGTGCGAACTTACGAAGTCCGGACTAGCGAGAACGGGAGTACGGATTCGATTTAAAAAATAATAACTAAAATACCATTCGATCCCTATACAACCGTTGTAAGAGTTTGGTTCGCATTGCCGGCAATAAGTCGGACTCGTTTCCGGTGGGTGATGGGCTCCGCCAGGGCTGCCCTTTATCACCGATTCTGTTCATAATTTTTGTGGACAGGATTTCTAGGCGCAGCCAAGTGGCGGAGGGCTTTCACTTCGGTGGCCTCAGAATCTCTCAATTTACCGGTCGATCTACGTTCCGACCCTCACCTATGGCCACGAGCTGTGGGTAGTGACCGAAAGAACGAGATCGCGGATACAAGCGGCAGAAATGAGCTTCCTCCGAAGGGTGGCTGGCCTCTCCCTTAGAGATAGGGTGAGAAGTTCGGCCATCCGGGAGGGGCTCAGAGTAGAGCCGCTGCTCCTCCACATCGAAAGGAGCCAGTTGAGGTGGTTCGGGCATCTGACAAGGATGCCCCCTGGGCGCCTCCTGGGTGAGGTGTTCCGGGCATGTCCCACCGGGAGGAGGCCCCGGGGCAGACCCAGGACGCGCTGGAGAGATTATATCTCTCGGCTGGCCTGGGAACGCCTTGGTGTTCCCCCGGATGAGCTGGAGGAGGTGGCTGGGGAGAGGGAGGTCTGGGCTTCTCTGCTTAGGCTGCTGCCCCCGCGACCCGACTTCGGATAAAGCGGATGAGGATGGATGGATGGATGGATGGATATTTATATTATTAAATATTACCCACTACAGGTCACAACTGTTCTTTGGGCATTGCTGTTATTATATGTATATATTATATATTATATAATATATATATATATAATATATATAATATATATTATATGTATACGTGTATATAATGACGCAAGTGTCCTTTGACTGCTTTGGCTTTGTGCCGATTTTTATTAAAATCAAACATAAAGTACAAAAGACTTGTGAAAGCAGGCATGCCGGTTAGTTTTGTTTGTTTGTTTGTTTGTTTTTTAACAATTTTACTGTTATGGGTGTTTACACATCCAAAAAATGATCACTGTGCATTAAAGTAATTAGTACATGTAACTATTGGACAGTTACAGTAATTCAGAATTTTTACAGAAACCAGGAAGAGAAAGCATATCACTCTGATTCTCAGCTGACTGCATTTTTTCCACTAATATACAGAATATAGTTTAAAGTATTACTGATTGTTCATAAGTTATTAAATTATTGGGCCCTAAATATATATCTGAGATTTCTAAGATCTCTATGGTCTGCAAGATCTGGTTAACTTGTAGTGTAAAGCACCTTGATTGACTGTAGTGTTTTAAAGGACTGTAATGTTTTAAAGGTGCTGTATAAATACATTCCCCTTGCCTTTAACTGATTGTTAACAATACCATGTTTCACAAATGTACTCTTACAGACAGGTAAACCATGAGTGATACACATATTTGCTTTGCTGTCAGTGTACAGCATATTTATAATTTTTAAATCTTTATTTTTAGGCAGTCATTCTTCTTTGCAGATCATCTCAAGCTCCAGGTTGGATGGGGAGCATTGGTGCGTAGCCATTTTCAGATCTTTCAGGAGATGTTTAATCAGTTCAGGTCTGGGCTCCTTCTGAGCCACTCAAGGACATTCCCAGATTGGTAATGAATTCACTAATTTATTATCTTAGATGTGTGCTTAGGATCGTTGTGCTGTTGTGAGATGAAACTTCACCCCAGTCCGAGGTCCAGAGGAGCAGGCTATCATCAAGGATGTCTCTGTGCTGCATTCATCTTTCCCTTGACCCTGACTAGTCTCCTAGTCTAGGTTGCAGGAAAACATCCTCACAGTATGATACTGCCACCACCATGCTTCACTTTGGGGATGGTAGTGGTGAGTCTTTATGTGATCAGACCAAAGAATTTATTTTCTATAGTCTGAGAGTTCTTCACGTGCCTTTTGGCAAACTCCAGGTGGGCTGTCATGTGCCTTGTACCAAGGAGCTTCCGTCTCACCACTTTACCACACAGGCCTGACTGGTGGAGTGCAGCAGAAATGGCTCTTCAAAGAGCAACTCTGGAGCGCTGTCAGCGTGACCATGTGGTTCATGGTTACCGCCGACTAAGGTCCTTCTACCCTGATCCCTCAGAGTGGACAGCTCGAGGAACAGTCCTGGTGGTTCCAAACTTCTTCCATTTATGGATAATGGAGGCCACTATCCTGGGACCTTCCCCAGATCTGTGCCTCAGTACATTCCAGATGCACTGTATTTTTATTTATACCTTGGAAACTTGCTTGTAGTACATTGCTAGACCAAAATCTTAAACTAACATCACACCCAGTGGAACACAAGCTGTATTACTCTACATCCTCCACTAAAGGGAAGCAGAGACCAAGAATAGAACTGAGAGCTCAGACGTGTCAACTCTTCTGCCTGCTTAAATCGTTGATGTTAGTTAAGCAGATTAGACTGAGAGAAAGATATAATAAAAATGGAAATATTCATAGATTTACAAATATTGCAAGGAATAGCATTTAGCTCACAGAGTGCATAGTCTTGCTTTAGTAAAAAGTAACAAAAATAAAAACAAATAGATAAAACTGCAATGTTCATCCAAACATGCCGCAGCGATTCTATTTTTCTTTCAAAATAAAAGTCCAACAACTTTACTATAATAAGTCTTTTATGTTGTACATGTGCTAAACTCGCAATAGCCTATAGGTTAAATAAGTAGAATGGTATGAGAGTCAATGAAATAAAAGAAAGTATGACCAAACAAATATCTTGATAAGATCAAAACTAATCGGAAAGAAAAATTATTTCAATGAAAGTAAAATAACTATTTATTTAAGAGCCAGTGGTTGCTAGAAAAAAAGTCACCATGATTGTCACACATTCACAATGGCAGACAAGTACTTAGTGGTCAGATTACACTTACAAGAATATGTATTTGATGATTATATTTCTCCTTAAGTTAAATGTAAAATCCAACCTTACACAAACATAGGCTAAACTGACTACTTCTGACCCATACCTAAATATTTCTTATGTGTGAGTGGCCGAAAGAGCTCATACTGTGGGAAGTGCTCTATAAATATACATATTTCTGCTTTTTCCTGAGCATGAACGCATTAGACGCATTCCTGTTATCATGCTGAATATAAATATATAAATACCCACATCCTTTTCTCAGTTCTCGGTTACAAATAAAAAATCCATATGGAAAAGTAAGCTTGTGTTATTATTTTCTTTTCTATGTAGTGTACGTGACAAGTGTGTAACAGGTCCATCACTATCTGCACGCGCTCACGTCCGTCAGCTCGTTGCATCCACATGGGACAGATGTTTTCCTCGCGAACGCGCAGTGCAGCGCGCGGCGGTAAGTGCACTTTTGAGCTGTAGCACGAGCACTGGTCTCGTGACCTCCACCGGGACTAGTAATTAGAGTCCAGGTGCGGCTATCTGTCGCAAAGTCGCGAATCGGAGCCTGATGTGAATATTCCGTCTCCTACGTCTCGTCCAGACGCAACATCTTTCTGTCAAGTGTGTCAGCTCGTACACAAACCACTTCCGGCAAACATAAATCTCATCTCTTGTTTGGGAACTAACGTATAAGGCTGAATTAATTAGCAAATACCTACTGTTGCTCGGTTTACAGCTAAAACTACCTACCTAAGCCTGGCTTATTAAATCATGTCAGCAAACTAAGGGTCTGAAGCTACATATTATTATTACACAGCCTATTGTAGCCAATGTATAGGAAAAAGGAAAAACAGTATTTAAGTGCTTCTAGGCGAGGGCGGGTTAACGTTAACCATTACATCCCCCCAGTATAGGTCAGTTTATAACAATGTGTTATAGTAGGTTCAGTGGCTTTAATGCTTTAATCTGAAGTGCTACAGTAGCTAGCAACTGCTACTTGTCATATTAATAAAGTAACGTAAAAAACGTACAATATTACCCTCAGAGATGCTGTAGAAATAGTGAAAAGCACAGCCAGGAAATAGAAAAAAGGATGCTTCAAAAAGTAGTAAATATTTGTGGAGCAGAGTGTAGTCTAAAACAATAGCATGATGATAGTTAATTGATATCAAATAAAAAAGTATATGAAATATTCAACCTTACTGTCTATTTTTAACAAACAAAAAAAATACACTTTTTTTCTCCAATAGGGTTTTTTTTTTTTTTTTTTTTAAAGGCTTTTGTTTTGAAATGTACAACTTCTAATTTCCGGTACGATTTCGCCTTATTGTGTGTAATTTGGCGAAACTGGCTCGGCACCCTGTGAGGAGTCTCCCTCCCTCCTTGTCTGCCTCTGGGTCTCTGTCTGTTTGCAAGCCTGCGCATCTCACCCAGGTGAGACATTTGTGGAGTGCCTCAATGGAACCGCGACCCCCCACCGAGAAGATGACAGAGCCCACACCGCCAGACTCCACCACTGTCCCGGACCCGGCTGTAGTTGTGGACCCCACGGTGGTCAACGGACGGTGCGAGCAGGCGGACTCTCTACAGCAGCAGCCCAACACAGAAAATCACGCAGAGGGCTTTAAGATGGACCAAGAGATGAAGATAACTGACAGCATAGAGGACAGAGGTAGGCGGCTTGAATTATGTTTAAAGTTTCTCTGGATGCCCCGTGGCTAAGACGCACACCGTGCGTAATGCCATGTAGACCGGTGCCTGTTTTACTGTACACGCCTGGAAATACCCTTTAATTCATTCAACTGTAGCCTGCTCAAAACATTTCCCTAAATTTTGGCTCCAGATGTTCCACACTGTCCTTGAATCATGTATGATTTCTGAGGGAAAAGGCTGCTTCATAACTGTGGACTGTGTGGTGACCAATATGCATGCTAAATTATTCACAGATCTGCGTAGTAATGCAGGGCAGAGTGTGCAAACAGAGTGTGCAGACATCTTACATGAAATAG
The DNA here is from genome assembly GCF_001858045.2 of Oreochromis niloticus. Taxonomy (NCBI): domain Eukaryota; kingdom Metazoa; phylum Chordata; class Actinopteri; order Cichliformes; family Cichlidae; genus Oreochromis; species Oreochromis niloticus. The sequence continues at coordinate 6,881,108 of NC_031986.2, forward strand.
TGGTGCCTGCAGATTTTGTAAATGAATCAGTGGAGGCTTGTCTTTGGGAAGGCTGATGACCACAGGCAGCATTTAAACAGTAGCAGGTGTTTCACACCTTAAACCAGCACACAGGGGTGTGTTTGTAGCTTTTCCTGTGCATTTTCTGACATTCACTTTCACCAGGTTTGTAAAGACGTTTTGGATCTCATTAATAGAGGCTTCATCACTTCTAAAACAACCAGCGGAGAGCCTTGGGTAATAAATCCCTAGATATAGCTGTCCCCTTTGGAAGTGATCCCAAAGCTCTTTAACCTACTATAGGTCATGTGACGTGTCATGTGAGTCAACGTGTTATTAAAAAGGTGTGGGTCAGTACTGTCACTAGGGCCAACTCAGTGAGACACCATCACCCCACCATCATGTGAGCTACTGAGGCAAGGTGTGAGTGGGGGACTGAAATGCCTGGGAAGGGATCTCAAGACTGCATAAGCCACCACCTCTGTTCTACGCTGCTCAGTCACAGCGGATGTAGATAGCCTCCTTTACTCCTCTCTCAAACATAAAATGCGAACATTGTCATCCTCAAAAGATCCTTCTTTCTCTTTTAAGTGCAGGTGTACAACTGAGTCTTGTCCTGTTCACTCCAAGTTGGTATTCAAGTGGTTGGTGGGAGTGAAAGAGTAGGTGCTGGTTTGTGTGAATGGATTTCAGTGTTGAGGCTTCTGTCCTCCTCAGTGATCACAGCACAGTCCAGGAATGATAACTTGTTTTCCCTGTTATCCTCCCTTGTGAACTGGATCTTTTTATCCACCGAGTTGATGCGTTTGGTGAAGCTTCTGCTTTTTTGGGTTTTAATTTTGATCCAGGTCATCATGTGAATTATCACATGATTAATAGTGGGTTTTAACGACCCTCAGGACCACTAACGGGTTCTTATCTGGGACTCTCTCAGATGAGAATCTGAATAAGTCCAGTTGCCTCCTACCATGACCCTGATGACTGAGGACCTACACAGACAAAAAGAAGATGTGGATTTGCTTTCACTGGGACATAAGACAGAAAACACTTTTTAGCAAAGTTCATGTCATAACACAAAAAACCCCCCAAAAAACAAAAAGAATTTGAAATATTGGAGAATCCTTTAATATTAGGGTTTTTTTTAATGTTATACATAAAACAAAATGTACATCATTTGACACATACCTTAATTTTAAGACTCATATACAGGAGAGCATAGTCTGGGTGTGTGCCATCACTTCAAGTGAAGATAACTTTTTTCCTTCACAAGAGTGTGAAACAAAAACAAAACATATGTACAGATAGACATAGTTTGTAACTATATACATCCAGAGAGAGGACATTTGAGTACCAACACCATCAGTAACAGATGAGGGCATAAATAGCATTAGTACATGTTACTTTGCAAAGTAAAGCCACTCTAATGGTGCATAGCAGCGATATCTGGCCTTATAGATCCCACATAGCAGAGCCATTTTCCCCAGGGTTTTATAAATTTCTCATACTCTAAATTCACTAAAAACAGTAATCTTTTCCATCTTATAAATCTCTAGTGTTACATTAATCCAGCTGTTTAATGTTGGTGGATCCTGTGTGACCATCTTTTGGTCAGTGCCTTTTCACTTTCAGCCAGCAGGACACCAAGTAAGTATTTATTTGTACCCTTTATGTCTGAGGGTATGTATTTTAAAAACAAAATTCAAACTTGGTTGTTTAGATGGATAGATCGCATTAGCCTGCGAACACTGATCAGTGATCACATGATACACATCATCATCACTTTATCAGTCAGTTTCATATCATCATCATCAGTTTATAAGCAAGGCTTTGTAGCATCTATCAACTCGGTGCTTTACTTTTCCAGCCTCTAACATGGCTGTTTACAATACTGTCTGCAATAATGCAGACGATCTCCTCTGGGAACGCATTTGGTGAAAGTGGGAAGGAAAAACTCCCTTTTATAGGAAGAAAGCTCCAGCAGATCCAGGCTCAGATTAGATTTTCCACCATATTTCGGTTCAGTCTTGAAAAAAGCTCCACCACCTGTTCCATACCAAACAGCAGACACACACAGTCAAAGTGTTCACAAGATAAGTTCATAAGATGATGACGAAAACAAAAGTTTCTTTGTCAGTGTATAATTTAAGTGGTGCTGCGATCATTAGCCCTGCTGAATCCCAGCAAGAAGGGTCTGAGTTCAATCCACCATCTGCCTGGGACCTGTCTGTGTGAGTCCTCTCTGGATCCTCTTCTCTGTAGGTAAATTGGTGTAAGTGGGTGTACTCTGCTGGGATAGGCTACAGCAGGGGCGGGGAACTCCAGGGCTCAAGGGCCGGTGTCCTCAGGTTTTAGATATCACCCTGGGTCAACACACCTAAATCAGATGATTAGTTCATTACCAGGCCTCTGGAGAACTTCAAGACATGTTGAGGAGGTCATTTAGCCATTTAAATCAGCTGTGTTGGATCAAGGACACATCTAAAACCTGCAGGACACCGGCCCTCGAGCCCTGGATTTCCCCCACCCCTGGGTAATATGTAGCTTGAAGCTATTCACGTTTACCAAATTAAATCTGTCGTGAAAACTGTAGACTTGTTATGCATATTTTCAGTTTTATATTTTTATGATTGGACTCTACTAGAGTAGCTTTACTTTGAGTTAAATTCAAAATAGTCCAGATTAATCTTATACTGGACCTCAATTCAGTCAGTCTCAAACAAGCCGTTTTTGCTCCTTCTCATTAAAGTTTATATTTCCTTTAAACTAAATTATTTCTGAATAATCACAGCATTTTTTGAGCCGCAGGTAGATTATACTCAGGAGTCCCTGTCTCTCTGTGACATCCAAGAGTACAAAAATCAGTTTGAAAGGGAGCGCTCAGAGCAGTGTGATTACTTGCACACACCTTATTTGTTTTAAAACTAACACGAGCAGCTGTCATTGTAAGATAAGATAACCTTCAAATTTGTAACTTTGTGTTACTGTTACTTTGTAACAGTAACACAGTATACACTGTTACACTGAGTAACAGTGTATATGTGGCACAACATTTTGAAATGGATTAAAGTTCCACTTTAAAAGCAACTCCAAACCCTGTTTGAACACTGTGGGTCACTGTGCCCTGCGACACTGTCTGCAGGTCTTCTGGAGAGCAGTATGCGTCTGAAGCCTCACGAAGCACAGAGTTACCGCAAGAAGGCTCTGTGGGTGTCCTGGGCATCCATCGTGGTCACCATCATCCTGGCCATTGCTGCGTTCAGTGAGTAACACATTCCCGTCTTTTTCTTTGATGCCACATTTCTTGTGCGTGCGAAAGATCTAAAGAAGAGTCAAAAGAGAGCTTGTTGTTTGGTTTGTCAGTCGAAGGACAGCTTTGTTAATTACTGCAACACCCTGCTGGTAAATGTGACACCCAACAGATTAAACATTTGTTCTCAAAATCAAAAGCAAGATGAAGAAAAAGCACTTTAGCACGCTAAGTCGTGCCAGGATCCTGTTTCGTTCAAACTTTAGCCTCCCACGGCTCTTGTTTCTCCCGGTTACAAAAGCAACGTGGAACGTTTTTGCCGTCAGCGTCTTTGTGAAGTCGACCTTCACGCTTGCTGCATTTATTGAAATTTTGCTTCTTTTGAGGCAGAACATATTTGATCACCCAACACTTTGTGCTAAACCTTTGGGTTTCTGTCTTCATTTATCCCGAGTGTGTCAAGGACGAGACTGCTGGCTGGATAATGAACTCCTCCTGTGTCTCTTTTTGTTTGTCCGGGATCTTATTTGTAATAGTAGTGAGACACTTTATCTTTCAATATGAAAAACTGTATTTAAAGCCCGCTTTAGAAAACTGTTTAGATTTGACAGACTGTGCCTGTGTGTGCCAGAATATGATGTTTGCTTCATGTGTCTGATTGACATTTTTTTATTGGACAGATCTGTCACCTGATGTTCAGCTTACTCCTCCCCCTCTGCAGTAAATGCATTTTGGTGCTTAACTTAAGTAAAGAAACAAGCTTTTAGCATCTGTGATCCTTATCAGCTCCACAGTGGTTTGTATATATAGATATGAGTTTCCTGTAATACTGATGACGGCGAGGATAACAGCCTCCTTCACCTTGTTTTTCAGGGTTCTTGTGTTCATTAAGCTTTTCTTCACTGAATATTTTTCTTGTATTGTCTTCATTAGACATGTTTGTCCCTGCTCTGGGACTTTTCTCATATTGCCTGCTCTCACGCATAAATAAATATGGCGCCACCCTCAAATCAGCTGCAGAAATGAGCACAGGAAGAGACGAACGAGGCCAGCGTAGCAGACGGGATTCCTGCGAACAGTGATCTGACAACGAGAATCACGACACACACAAACAGAAGAAAATGCTGTGGTTTGGTGATGTGCTGGTATTTGAGATTACAGAATAACATTAAATATCTTGATTTTTAAATTTTTTTATTTTGATGATGATGATGCAGCAGCGTGGGATTCCTCTGGGTACTCCGGCTTCCTCCCACAGTCCAAGCTTGTTAGGATAATTGGTGAGGTTGGGTACGAGGATGGGAGTATGAATATTTGTTTGTCTCTTTAGTTATCTGTGGCAGTCTGCACTGCAACAATGATTCTTCACCCTCAATAAACATGATACAATACTTTTGAATACATAAAATCAAAGGTTTATTTATTCAGACAACTAATCATTAAGGAAAATGTGCTCAGTATAAACTGCATGTAAACCAGTACGTTTCATTTGATCAGATTCCAATAAATGTAACATTTTAGATTCTACTCTTGTAATAAAAGTACATGGAAAATTTATATGTAATTAAATTAGTTAACATTAGTAGAGTGTAGGGGTGTTCCTGGTGATTCATTTACTGGGCATTTACACAAGAGAAACAAACATTAGAATACTCGTCTACCAGTAACATGTTCCATGGTAACATTTTACTTTACATTTTTCAGTAACGCAGTGATGTAACACGTTACGGTATTAAAATCAGTAATTATATTCCCTCATAAGTTCTTCTGTCATCTGCTTGACGGGTGGATAGAAAAAAAAGCACAAAAAAATATAAAATTTCTCCCTGTTGGAACGTTCTAAGTTTTTTGAAGTGCATTTTCTAAACATCAAGATGCCAGTGGACGCCCGTTGGGCTTCATGACAAACCCTCTGTAATCAAAAGGTGATGGCACGGGGCCTATGTCCGTCTTTTATATAGTCTGTGAGCAGACTTCACCATGTTGGTGTTGCTGTGGGTTTGATATATTCCTCTCTGAACGAGGCACAGTCATTGCAGATTTAAGGATGTAGTCTCCAAAACAATAAGTCTTGTAGTTTAACATAATAAATTGGATTTCACGACCACACCTCGATACACACCCCTTTGGATCTCAGTCTATATATGACCCCCCGCTCCGCCCCACTCTCCGGCACTACAAACTGTTCTCTTTTTTGTGCCCCACCCTCCCTCCATTTTTCACTTCATTCACTTCTCATTAGTACACGTGGCTCTGCCCAGCCCGGGAGCCGCCCCCTCTGAGGCCTTCCATAAACAGCAGCCTCAGTTCATTCTCAATCCATCTGCCATTATCTACCAGAAATGCTATCAAACCTGAAATGAGGATGTGGTTCCAGCTGGTGAATTACAAATTACATCACTGGTCAGAGAGCTCTCTCGTTCAGTTAACCTGAAATTTATTAATTTAAGTTGTGAGTTTTACAGTTTCGTTGGTTATTTGTGAAGTTATGAAAATGCTAAATCAGTGATTTCAGATAGCGGTTGACAGTGTTGGTCAAGTTACTTGAAAAAAGTAATTAGTTACTAATTACTGATTACTTCTCCAAGAAAGTAATCCTGTTATTTTACTGATTACTTATTTTCAAAAGTAATTAGTTACTTTAGTTACTTTTAAAAACTTTTTATTAGTTTGAATCTTTTAACTTTATGCACATTGCATCAAGAAAAATTTAAATTATATGCAACAGTCTTTGACTGGAAGAAATTTGTTTAACATTTAAACCTATTTTCTGCATATTCCAGCATATAAAATAAAATAATGTTTTGTGTTTACACTCTTTCAAATAGATGCAAGTAAAACACAGCAAAAAATAAATAAAATCAAAGATTCAGCGGCACTAAGTCCAGTTGCTCTTAAGTCTATTGTGATCCTGTTTTGCAGGAGTGGGGCGGGTGGAGGTGCCACAGCGGTCATGTCAGTGGGAGGATCCAGGGGTTTCTCTGTGAATGTCACATTCCCGTGGCAGCGTGCTCGGTGCTTGCTCAGATTTGAAGTTTAATTTTTCGGTGTAGAAAGAAGTTTTCTTCTCACACAGAGTGTACAGCGGACACTAATGTTTTTGTCACTTTTTACGGAATCAAACTCAGTAATGTCAGTACGTCCACGCTTTAAACGCTGCATGGTCATACTCTCTCCCCCACTGTTGATCTGCACACGTCTGTTGCAGCCACGGACGTCGCACGCTCGTACATCATTGTCATGAGACACTCTCGCAAACAAAAATCACGGTTTAGTAACGCAGCGTGCTTACGGGAAAGGAACAGTAATCTAATTACTTTTTGTGCAATAGTAATCCCTTACTTTACTTGTTACTTGAAAAAGTAATCAGATTACAGTAACACATTACTGCCCATCTCTGGCGATTGATTACCACATCTGTACAGCAGCATGGATTCGATTCACTCTGGTCTTATTCGTGCTCTGCAGAGTCTGTTTGATCGGTACTGTAAAGAAAAGGAACATCTGTTAGGTAACGATCCACTGCTTCAGTTTTGTGACCACTCATTAAACACTAAGTAACCAGAGTACACTGTAATCAGCCACATTTAAGCTACTGACAGGCAGGCAAAAATGTTATTCATCTCTTTGAAATCCAATGCTCAGCCGGGAAACCAACAGTTCTGGCATTGGTACGTGCCATTACTGAGGAGGAAGTATCCGTCTAACCCTGTGGCCTTCCTCAGCAGCGTGTTTTAAGAGACAAAGGTGCTGATCTGGTTTCCAAATTTACCATGTCCCAAAGAACAAGCTCTGGTGCTAACGTAACTGATCACTGTATATTCTTAGCAGTGAGCTCAACTGTACACATAAACATTTTAGTGCACACAGACTGTGTGAGCATTGTGCCATTAATCAGCATCAAATTCCATCTTCTTTTATGTTTGGCTACGTGTTTACATTCCCTGGAAAGATCTGTTTTTATAAAGGAGCTTCCTGCATAGGGCAGCATATACTAAACCACACCAAAGAAAACACTGTTAAAAGGAAGAGGCTAAAGGACTCATGATGCACAAAACACACAGAGAGAAGGTGCAGAAAAAACCCCAACTCAACCCCAACAGTAGGGTTAACCATTGCTTACCCAGGTCACCAGCCATATATCTGCAGGTTTGAATCAGATTGGTTAAATTGTTGCCGGAACAGGTGAAAAAATGATGAATGGACAGAAAGTGATTCTTTAAATTATTAATATTAGATTAGACGAAGTCACAGTTTAGTTGGTTAAGAGATTTAACTAAATTCTGTCTGAAAGTTACACTTATTACAAACATTAAGAGGTTAAAAAAGACCTAAAAGAACAGTAGTTGTACGTCAGGGTGAAGGGCTTCGTTAGGATTCAAACCCTGAGGTCCGACAGTGTTTCACAGACTTATCAGAGCTCTGTGAGGAGTCAGTCCACTCCTCACCACCTGCTGCTGTTCTCTGTGAGCTCTACATGATGACAGAATGAAACAGTCTCTGGGTAACATAAATGCTGTAAAACATTAGCATTACTCAAACATGGAAAAGACCAAGTGCGTGTGACCTTTATTGTAGGCAGGCAGGTGCGGCTTTTTAGTTTACAGAAAAGAACATCTCAGTGGGGAAAATGTCACAGGACAATTCTCAGCTTAAAAGCTTTACTACACTGAGTGAAGGAAAGGTTAACATTGGACGAGGTTCATAGCAGTTTGGCACCTGGCTGTAGTTACAAATTCACCGTCGCAACAAATATCAATTGGTTTGGTTGAACTGGTGTTGTGAGGATTGGCTGAAGAGTTCCCTCAGTTTGTTAGAACCAGAAGTCAATAGAACATCAGATTAGAGCCTGCATGAGTGCTGCTGAGTTCAAAGAGTGGACACATGTCAACATCAGCTGCCGGGAGGAGACTGTGTGTATGAGGACTCCAGGGATTGAAAATCATTACTGAAGATGAATATTAACATAAAGAGAACTGCTCACAACCGGCTAACACAAAAGAAAAAAGTCCAATCAAGTGTGAAGTAACAGATGACAGTGGTGCAAATTCTTTTTCTTTTGATGTAATTTAGTGTGCATTATGTAAAATACAAAAGTGAGAGTTTATTTGAAAGTGAACTGCATCTTTGTCAGGGTTTGCTTTTAGATCTCCAGCTCATGTTTTATTATCAAGAAGAAACTGAGCCACTTGCTGCTGCTTTAATGACAAGGCCTATGAATTGGTACACACGGGACAATCAGACGAGCGCCATCACTGCACCAGCTAGAAAAAACAACTTGACGGTGAAGCGTTTCATTGATATGCATAAAGAGCTCGGATAGCGTTTTATCCTTTCTTCCCCTGCTTGTCTTGTTAGATGTGACAAGAAGTAAGGAAGAGGGAGAGTAGAGTAGCAGTGTGCATACATGTGTGTGTATGTGTGTGATAGCCTGATGTGCTGCAGGTCCGTCCCGGCTGACACCCACCCAGCTTCCTTGGGAGCCAATTAGTCATCGCTGGGCTCGGCTTTGACGACCGCAGAACCGCAGCAGATTCATTTATACACAACTTGTTCTCTCTGCGGCTAATGAAGGTGCTAGAAAGAGAGGAAGGGAGGATAGAGAGGAGAAGGGAAGAGGAGCAGACGATATATATTACAGTCAGATGTGTGGGGTCATTATCACAAAAGAAATCTTTAAAAAACTGACATGGTAGAATGAGAGGAGGCTGCACGATGAAGGAACGTGAAGTCTTTTCAGCTATCTGGAGAATTTAACTTGAAAAATAGATGCTGTCAGCTCTGTTTTGTAGTCCTAGATACAAATCTGCTCCCTTGATGTTGCAGCAAATGGTTTTGGATCAAGCTTGAGTGTGCAGGAATGCATTTGACAGCTAAACTAAGGCACTTCTGTGTAATCCTTGCCTTTGTTTCTATCTTTTTGTACTCTCACATACATGCTCACCTCTGTCGCCGCAAGTCCTTTACGTGTAAACAAAAGGAAATTGTTTTGTTTACCTCCTACTTTTGCCTCGTTATGTCAGTTCTGGCTGATGACTGATACTCGGTGCCCCTCCCTTTTTATTTACCTTCAGCAGCTTTCAGCAGCTGCCAGGTTCTGTTTGCTTGATCATGTATTGTTGACACATGGAGAGATGAGGCACACAGGCTCTGACTTTAAATATATCTCCCCACCCTGGAAGTTTAAAGAACATGCGAATGCTGTATTAGCTGAGTCAGAGACTGTGTTTGTATTTGGCCGTATGGTTCTGTTCTGGGACCTGCTTTGCAAAGCCAGCATAGAACACAGCAGACATAGATTAAGTTAGAAGTAGAATTAATGGAGGAAATGGTGTGGATGTGGGTTGCAAAGAGGCTTGCACTGAAATCCACTGGCTTGGATGTGGCTTTCCAAAATTAAAGCTACACTTTATTATTTTATTTTCATCCTAATGAAATGATTAAAGTATAGAGAGGTTAAATAATAGGAGCCACTGAGAGACAACCTTTAAGTATCCTTTGTGTAAAAACAGCTGCTTTAAGTGAAATTAAACTCAAAAAGAGCAACTAAAAGCGTCAAATCTTCAATTATTACAGGAAATATAGAAATTAAAATTTCAGTCTGGACCATTTTACTCCAAAGAAAATTGATATTTCCATCTGCAGTAATTTATATTTGTCAGCATGGCCAAGTTCTAGTGAGCAACAGATATGAAAGGATGAAAAGGAGGATCTGTGTTGCAGGTGGGTTGCAAAGGAGATTGCAGATTTCTTTTTTCTATAGTTTTATTACTGCTTAAATTTATTTTAATTTGATTACTAAGACGCATTTAATCTTTTTGCTGTGCTGGCTTTTGTAAAGTGCTATGGTCATTTGATGTATATTAAATCCATAAAATGGGAATGTGGCGAGCACTTAGTTGCACATATGTAAGGTTATAACATGTCAGGGAGCATTTGCTTCAGCTGAGGGCATCATCAGTAAATTCATGCATTCATTCAAGCTGCATTAGTTATAATGCAGTTTGGAGGCCATGCTTCTAATGTGTGAACCACCGCCATGTTCAGTACTTTTTGGTGAGCATGAGGTTACACACCAAGAAGGAATGACAACAGGTCTGCTGCTGATACTCTGCATCTCTACACATTTCAGGTGTCAGAACAGTATCCCTTCCAATCATGTGCATTCAACGGTTGGCGATGTTTGCTTAACTGCGTGCAGGAGAATGTGGATGCAGCATCTGTTTCTGTTCTCATTTCGGTCTGAGCTGTTGCAAGCGAGCGGGTGATTGTGCCTTCAGCCTAGAGAGAACAACCGAATGTAGATGAAACAATAAGAGGAAAAGTGAAGATGGATGAGAGGGGAGCTTGGGAGGCTGGAGGGGAAAATAAAGGGAGCTCAGACAGCAAAAAGGGATACGAGAAAGAAAAGATTTAGCTCTTTTTGCAGCAACTAGAATGTGTTGCTGAAGGGGAAAAGAGAGAAAGTGATACCACACAGCACTGTGTTTCTGCATGCAGGGCTGAGGCGAGCTGCTAGCCCCCTGTGAGTCTTGCTAAAAATAAACGTGGGAGGAGAGGAATCCTCCTGTCTATCTGTGTGCATCTTTCTCTCCTTTGTCTCTTCTTCCTTCTCTCCTCATTCCCTCCCGTTGCAGGTGTGTGGATGCACATAACTGTGCTGTTTAGTGTTTGTTTTGACCATTTCTACAGCTTAATTAATCCAATAAAAAGGCAGATGTTAAATTAGCCAGTCAAAACACTGCTTCTTTTTCAATCCAGCAGGTTCTCTGCAGAAACTAGAAATTATTCTAATAATAATCATTGCTGCAGTTAAACAGGGGAGGATCCAGTCAGTGTCCTGAGCTGCTGACGGACAGATATCTCTGTTTACTTTAAATGAAACCATCACAGACTGACTCTGTGCTTACAGCAGTTACAGGCACTCAAATGATTATTTCTGATGTGGAGATGAATGTGAACAGTGCAGTAAAAGATTTTCTCTTTTCTCTTTAGTGGTTTCTATCATGCGCCACAGTGCTTCAGCTTTTGGATTTGCTGTAAGTCCAGAGTAAACACTCTACTTCATTAAAAGTAGAAATTGTAGTGATAGAATTACCAATTCCAATGTTTACACTTTGCAGTTTGATGCTACGCTGGATGTGTTGTCATCTGTGATTGTATTGTGGCGATACAGCAACGCCGCAGCTGTCCACTCAGCGCACCGCGAGTACATGTAAGTATGATCACCTTTCACCCCGATCCACTCTGACCCAGGCAAAAATCCCCTTTATTTATGATGCTGTGCATAAGCCACAGACGGTATAAAACATGGACGTAGCTTCTGGGTCAGAAAAATGAAGCCAGTGTGTCTTAAATGTGCAATCTGAAGTCCAGCATGTGGCTACAGGTGTTGTTGCAAAAATGGTCTCTGCCCCCTCGGATCACCAACCACAATCAAAACAGAACTTCAGAGAGCAAATGGACGACATCACGGTAGCTACATCAGTCGTTTGTACTGTCTGTGGCATACACAGTACTTCTGAAATCTAACTTCCTCCATCAAAAAAAGCATACATATCCCAGGCAGAAAACTTCCCCCAGCCTGAGATTTTAATGCTTTTTTTGCTGGAGGAAATTAGATCAATTACGTTTTCAGTAGTTTTTATTACTGACATGTGCTTTATCAGTCTCCTTAACAACGCTAACATTTGTTTGTGACCGAGGAATCATCTGCCATGCTGCTCCTCGTACATTTTTCCTTCACCACCAGATTTATTTGTAGCGAATGGTCTGAAGCAGTCAGAAGGTCTTAGCAGAATCATTTTCAGATACTCAGTCTGAACAACTGTTGATGCAATAACCAGTAATTCACTGTAAAGTGCTGAACTGTAGAAATATCAGACTGGCTGCACAAGTAAAGTTGTTTTGACCAGAAATAATTAATCTTATTTTTATATACTTAGCTTGGGTACTTCCAGATTTTAGAGCAGAACAGAAACAACATGAATTCATGTATACTTAAAATTAAAGTTCAAACCCAAATACAGCTTTGACAGCTTTGCTTCTATATCGTTTTCTTTACCCCTCAGGCATCAAAAGGCTGATGAAGTATTGTCGCCACTCAAGTTTGTGAATGTGATAACTGGAGAACAAAGAGACGTGGGAGTTTCAAATTGACACCGCAGGTTCATCTACTAAAAATCTTGGATGAGCTTGAATTTCCGTGATCTTAAGGTCAGAGGTCCTGTGAATGCGATAGCTCCAAGGAACCCACCTGGGGTTTTCAAATTGATACCATAGGTGTATCTACACTGCAGAAGCCTCGGTATGGTCTCATATATACATCGACCAATAAGACAAAAGAAATCCAGCAACGTGATGAAATTTATTTCAGTGTGTCTACAATGGCCTGTGTGAGCAAGGGGAGAGAGCGTGTGGTCTGCTCTGTCCCGCAGAGAAGTGTGTCAGACAGCATGCCTCTTCAGCTCCGTCAGGCTCGGCCCAGTGGGACCGATCACAGACGAGCGCCTCACATCTTATCTCTACCTGGCTGAGAATAGAGTGTGTGTGTGAAGAGGCTGCCCTTTCAGAGCCTGTTGAATGGTCAGAGTGCTGGCAGCCAGCAGGAGACTGAAAGAGAGAGAAGGAGAAGAGCCAGTCATCACTTTACTTCTGCTCTCCTCTGTGAAAGATCAGACACTGAAATAGTTGAACAGTGTTGCACCAGTTCATCCAGCATAGGATGGACTGCAAGCAAAACAAAGAAAGTAAAATCTTTAGCTTTGTCCGTACTGGTGTGTGTGTTCACTCCCCGTTTACACGCACACCCACACTTAACAGTGGAGTTGTGTCACGGTCTCACAGGAGTTGCTAATTGCAGTAGAGACGACAGATGAGCTCATATCCTCTGGAGACCAGACACTGAAGTACATGGAAAAAGATTCAACAGCAAAGCATCTGCTTTAACATGAAAGCCACGAGGAAGCTAATAAAATGATAAATAATAAAATTGTTATAATGTAATAATTTTATATTCTAGTTGTTGTGTCAGTGAGTTCTCAGACCACACCCATCGTTGAAAATATTAGATATTTACACATTAAATAAAAATACTTCATAGGAGAAGATATAAATGTGTTGTGAATTGAAAAGAAATTAGGACATGAATCTAAAATGTGTTATCCAATGGTCTCTTAGCTCTCCTTTGTCCCGTGTGCATCCATTTACATGATAAATGGAAACAGAAATGGCGTCTTCCTTAATCCCCAGATTCTGAGCGTATCATAGCTAACCAAGCTTTGTGTTGCTCTTTAACTAACAGCTGTTTTTGCTATCCATACAAACTGCTTGTGTGTGTGCATATTAGTTAATGAAAATATGTTGGGGTAATGAGTGATTTTCAGCTCTTGGATACACTTTTAACTTAAAGAGCTATGTTAGCTATGTCCATTTGTACCCTTTATGCTAAGCTAAGCTAACTAGCTCCTAGCTAGCGACATTGCTCTCCTCCTCGAACTCTCAGCCAAAAAAGCTGTACAGTTTGCTAAACACCAACACACAATTTTCAGTATTCACCAAAGTTGTTTGCAGATAAAATTTTAAAATTTTATGGTTGAGGGTTTAGTGAGTTTATCAGAAAGAACTGCTAAATTTACCAGACAGACAACATAAAATGATCAGAGTAACAGGAAGTGTGCGACTAAAGACCTGTCTGATTAATTCCAACTGTATTTTTAATATAAGTATTTGACAGCTTGCTAAACCATCACGTTAAAACATCTACACAAATCCACTTGAAAGTGGTCATTTCAGCACTGCTAAATGGAGAATCTGGACAAAGTTGAGGAGCTGCTCGGCCAGTAATTGGCTTCGCTGAGAAGACAGCTTCCTCCTGATCACACGCACACTCACACAGTCTCTGACAGCTATACACAAACACACCCACACACACACACAGACATGTTTCTGCAGACATACTCTGAAACAGAAATATGAGAATCATCCGAGAGCAACAAAATCTAAATATAAAGCTATTTTCTGTTGCTGTCTTATACACAGCCACCACAGCGTGTTTGATTTGGGAGTTTTGTACACTGATTGGCCTTCTTGACACAACCCCAACAGGGATTTGTGGCTCTGGCTGGAATTAAACCTGTGACCGCTTGCTTGCCACTATAGTACTTTTACAGATGCATAAAATATGGATTCATGTATTTACACCTTAACTGTAGCCTGGCGTCTTCCTCCTGCTGCAGTGTTTGTTTGTTAGATAGCTAGCGGCTTTGAGCAGACTGAGTGAGAGGGCTACTGATGCACAACGAGAGGCTCTGTGTTCTTTTTCTTAATTTTTTGATCTGTCTGGGAATGATAGAGAAGATGCGGTTGAACAGCAATGCCCAAGTACAGAGTGGTTGCCAAGGTAACAAGCTTTAGGTGTCAAAGTAAGACAAATTGGGGACTTTTGTTACTAATAAGTGATCCACATCTGTGCATTAAAACAGAAGCTGCATGCAGCCGAACGCTTTGCTGGTCTTTTTGCTGTTCGGTTGTTCTGCTGTGGAGTAAACAGCAGCTCGGATGGTGTCATTTTCCATCCACAGTTTGCAGGAAGCGATAGAGGGCTGTAGTGGTGGATACGGCGCTCCCTTGTGTGTCTGCGTGTGTTCGTGCACCCTGCTGCTGACTTCCCAGAGTGATGTTGGGCGTTGCCTTGGTTACCTCATCCGGTCAAAACCCAGGACGCCAAGTGTGGCTCAAGAGCAGCCGTCAGATTTGAACACGTACACTTGGGTATTCATCCATGACCAGGACATATGCTCCGATTGGTTTTTGTGTCCCTCTAGACTTTGTTAATTGGGTAAAGGTGCTTAAAGGACATCTGCTGCTTCCAAATGAATCCTCCGGATCACTCTGAATAAATGTTATCTGTCATTCAGGATCGTTTAGGGTAGCAGGAAGCTGTAGCTTTATCTAACACTCTACAGTTATCATAGAAGTTGATGCTTCCATGTTCAAAAAAACATCTACTATTTATAATTGGACTTTAGTTTTAGTCAGGACCAGTATTTGGTAGTATGGCTCTAATCAGGGATACCGTTTGCATACTTGGAATGCATGCAAAGTCGGGGAGGAGGAGAAGCTGGAAAGGAGAAGCTGAAAGGAGAAGCTGAAGGGAGAAGCTGAAAGGAGAAGCTGAAAGGAGAAGCTGTGGTGGAGGTCAGTTGCAAAGTGGCTTGCAGATAAGCAGCTAAGAGCAGGTTAAAGCAGCTTAAAAAGTGCGCCCTGTATCAGGTAGTTTGTCTTTGTTGCCAGCCTGAACTTGTGCTATGAGAGATCTCAGCTAATGCTGATGTCATTAAGATTGTCATTAATTAAAGTAAGAGAAACGTTTTTGCCTTTTTACAGCAGTTCAGAGATTTTATCCAAAGATGTCCGTGCCACCAGCGGCCATAATCTGAGGCGTTATATTTGTTATCTGATAAACCAGATATCTCAGAATATCTTAAGAGAATTTGATCAAATTTAGTGCAAATGTTTCCAAGTTACATGAAAATGGATGTACCGTGTAAAATTGTAAAATCACTTTTCTCCCTCTGATTTACAGAAACTCCAGCTAGAAATGTCTTTAGATGAGATCAGTCCAGCCATTATTTCCCACTTATCCAGTTCAGGGTTGCAGGCGTTTTGAATCCTGAGCTGTTACGGAGTTAGAGGCAAGGCCAACCCAGAGAGCCCTCCTGGCTCACACTCACACCTGTGGACAGTTTAGAGTCACTAATTAATATGCCTGTCTTTGACTGTAGAGGGGAGCCCACATGCACCCAGGAACAACACGCAAACTACACACAAAGGCCTCAGACTACAGCTCTTTAGATGAGATGTTACATTCTGGGTTTTTTGGCAAGTCAAAATTGTAAGCCAGTCATCAATTGGAGGTCTCCTGGAAAAATTTGAATTTAAAACCTCATTGTTTGTGAAATCCTGGCTCGAACCCTGCAGCCGTGCAGCACCACTTTTATTGTTTAGGTTGGCTGTCGCATCAGGATCTGCTCAGAAAGAAAGAATGAAGAAGCTAAAAACACTGTTTGTTGGTTACTGATCGCCTGCTGTCTTCTTTCCTTTCCTCTGCAGAGCTTGTGTTATCCTGGGTGTGGTTTTCATCCTGTCCTCCTTATGCATTATGGGTAAAGCCATCCACGATCTGGCCACCAAACTGCTACCAGAAGTGGTAAGAATTCGTCCATCACACTGTTCTGGGTTTGTTTTTAGACAGATTTGTGAGGATTATAATCTGACTGTAAAAAGAGACAAATACTGCAGAGCACCATGCTTTAATTGTTACACTTACTGCACAAAAAGCAGTGGATAAGATGGGATAATAGTAGATTAGAGTTTACTACCACATGCTTATTTTCCTACATGGCAGGCAGGAAATGGCTCTGGCTGAGATGCAGGGGTCAAAACTGGATTCAGACAGAAGATGGACGAGAGCTTTGGATTAAGCGGCTTCCATATGGGATGCATAATGTTATCCATTTAACATTCAGGGGAAACCCCCTAAACATACTAACATACTGCACACCATGGCAGCTGTATTACCCACAGCCAAGTTCATCTCCCTGAACTCAGGCTGCCAAAGGTTTAGTGTGTAATCAGATTTTTCAGTGGAATTTGCAGTTATTTTTAAAGCTTTGACAGATAGTAACCACTGCTGTGTCCGGCCAGGACCAGGGCTCTGCTGTCCCTGGTGTAATACAGACAGCGAGCCAGAGACGGGGATTTCATTTAGAAGCTAAAAAAAGCCCTGCTGACTTTGCTCCCATATCTAATAATATCTTTACAAATAACATGCAGGATGTTTATTTGCATGGAGCCGTGTGTAGCATGGCTGAGTCTGACTCTGTCTTTGAGCAGTGGATCTGATTGGATGCATACTTTCATCTTTGGTTGGTAGCTCAGGATGATGAGACCAAGACACAGAGGAGGGTGTTATGAACACAGAGATGCTATTGAAGATGAAATGTTAGGGACTCAAAAATCGATTAAGATCGTTTGGTTTTAAATATTTTCTTTTCTTCGGTGTTGCAGTAGATGCTGTGTGGTCATGTAGATGATGCAGTCGGACAGCGTGTGTTGCAAAGTCTACAGCTCTGATTTGTGATTGTCTTTAATTTCCAATCATCAGGTTAAAAATAGGCTTACCTTTTTAATTTATTACTTTCCTGTTACTCTATATCACCTGTGCAATTGCAAGGTAACAATGTAACAAATACCTGTTCTAATGAAAGGAGGAGGAGAAGTTTTCTCTTTTATGTCCTTTCAGCACCTTTTACACACGAATGTTGTGATGACAGATTCTAATGTAGGAATTGTAAAATGCTGCTAAAGTAGTTATGTGTATTTTGGCAAACATTAAATAATTTATGTAGGTGATAGTGAATGTTAAAAAACTATATTTCACTGCAAACTGTGTTTATCTGAAGTGAGATCATTTTTATGGTTAAAATATTCAAGACTAATGTGACTCTAAATGTGCACTTTTGCTAGTGACTTTACTTTATTCTCACAAAAATATTTCAGAATCAGAATTAGTTTCCCCCCCTGTTATTACTGTCTGTAAGTGCGTGTGAGAGAGAGAGAGAGAAAAAGTGTGAGTAAAACAAGTGTAATAGCAACGCTCACAAACCTCACATGTGAAGACTCACAAGCTTTCACACTTCTGCAAATAGTGTTTTCACCTAGTTGCCAGTCAGTATCATCCATCAGCTGCTGTTTATTATTTTTCCTGCCTAAGTCATATTCATTCAGCTTCGTCTGTGGTGGACGCAGCAGTAACGCATGGCTGGTATGAGATAAATAAGAAATATTAAAAGTAGAAGAGATTAAGAATAAAATTATGGACACGAGTTTAATCGATCCTCTTAAATTCTGAATTAATAAATGTATAAGGATCTAATTATCAGTGTAATGCTGTTTGTAGCCACTTCATTAGGTACACTTGTTGATCTGCTCATTAACACAAATATCTATTTAGATAATCATATGGCAACAACTCAGTGCATTTAGACATGTAGTCATGGTTAAGATGACCTGCTGAAGATCAAAGTATGAGAATGGGGATGAAAGATGATTTAGTTGACTTTGAAAGTGGGATTGCTGTTGGAGCAGATAGATCTACTGGGATTTTCCCGCGCAGCCACCCGAAGGTTTAAAGACAACAGTGTGAAAAAGAGAAAATATCCATTGAGCAGCAGCTCTCTGGGTGAAAAGGCCTCGCTGACAGACTGCTTTAAGCTGCCAGGAAGGCAACAGTAACTAAAAAAACAAGAAAAAAGAAGCTCTTGTTACAACCAAGGTATGAAGAAGAGCATCTCTGAATGCACAGCATGTGGAACGTTGAAGCAGATGGACGAGCAGCTGACGAGCCGCGTACCGCTCCTGTCAGCTAAGACCAGGAAACTGAGGCTAAAGTTCAGACAGTAGGACCGAAATGTTGCCTGATCTGATGTGTCTCGATTTCTACTGCAACATTTGAATGGGAGTTTTATTAATGGTTCAGACTTCTGGTGGTGGTGTAGAGTTGTGGGGGATTTTCTTGGCATACATTCAGCCTCTTAGTACAAGCTGAGCATAGTGCTGTTGCTGATCATGTCCATACCTTTATGACCACAGTATATCTTATATAGCACTTTTCTACTCTACTTGAGCACTCAAAGCACTTTACAGTATACCCACGTTCTTATGGCTGCTTCCAGCAGGTGCACGTGTCGTTACAAAGCTCAGATCGTCTCAAACTGGTTTCGTGAACATGACACTGGTCTCACTGTACTCAGCCAGTCTCCACAGTCAGCAGATTTCAATCCATCAACAAAATGAAACATTTTTTCTTTATTGAATCTGTCACGAGGAATTTGTGCATATCTGACAGCAAAAGGTCCAATCTGGTACAAGTAAGATGTACCTAATAAAGTGGTCAGTGAGCGTATATGTGTGTATATGATGTTAACATAAATGCAGGTTGCCTGTCGTGGTGACATCTTTACCAGCTTACTCACTAACTCCTCTGTGTGCTCCTCACATTGTTGTTCCACATGTGAAGCTAACCGAGCTGGATGCTTTTCAATGAGACGAATCACATTGTTGGATCAGCTGCTGAGCAAAAGAAAGACTTTCAGATAATCTCCATAACTGACTCAGTCTGAAAATCCAATTAGTTTTTGAAGCCCTTTACAGCTTTATTGACCCAACTGTGTTTTCCTTCTATTCATGTGTGGCTGCGGCGAGGGAGAGAATGGCCTGTTGTGAGCACTAAAGTGTCGAGTGCCGAGACAGACAGATTGTGTTTTTCTGAGTCGACCCGCTCCTCTGCTGTCGCACACTTGGCTTCTACCAGACTGACTTCTGGTGCATCACAGTTGGAGATCTAAAGTGTGTGCCTCGCAGCCTCCCACCTTGTGCCAGTGTTGAAAAAATAAGATTTATTTTCATTTCCTTCCTCTCTAGAAAATGTTAATAAGGAAAGCAGCTGCTCAGGTACGCCGGGGTTGGACGGAGTGGGAGGCGTGAGGTGTGTGGAGGAGGATGTTTGGTTTGACACCTGACTGTTCCTGCTCTGCAGGTCCTTTGTGCCCAATTAATGTCAGTTAGCATCCAAAAACAAAACCGTTCTCTGCATGACACAGATTCTGTGAAAACCTTTTAACTCCCAGCAGGGCTTTTCATATTGCAAATTAATTCTGACCTCTGACAGCTGAGAGAGTCTTACATCCTTGAGGTTTATGTAATCCTTTGCAAGGCCACAGAAAGATGTTTAAATACAGCATGAAGGCAAACTGCCTTAGTTACGGAGTTAAAAGCAAAAGCAACCAGTGCAGTCAGATTTGGCACCCAATAAAAATCTAATTGTTCATCAGCTGAATATTTTCTGATCCCATTAACACTTTCTATTGTGTTTGTTTTAATCCACACACAAACTTAGTTGTAGTTTTATGACAAGCTACATGCTGACATTGAGCCTCAGAGGTGCAGGCTGGCAGATTTTGCACAGAGATCTATAGTAGTTACACGCAAATGTCAACTGCTGCATTCATATTCTGGGCAGAGGCTTTTCTGTGTGTGTGTGTGTGTGTGTGTGGCTCCCCTTGCCATCGGTCAAAATGCCAGCCTGCAACAGCCATGGGAAAATTGATTATAAGGTCACTGGGGGATTCCCCGTGATAACGGAGTGAGTCACAGCATGCGATCCTTCATTTCAGCTGACTGGAAACAAAACTTTCCAAAATAACTAAAATGATCTACAGTGTGTGCCTCTGTTAGTACATCCACTCTTCTCAGCTCTTGACCACTAGCTACATCTATACCTAAATGTGTGTTTTTTATTGCAGTGATAGATATAATGCACTGTCATAGACTCTATGGAAGTAGCTTCTGGGTCTGAACACTAAACCAATGCACAAGTGTGACGCCTGCTTTTTACATATGTTGCAATAAGAAGTCTGTCTGGACTGAAGTCACTGGGAAAATGACTATGAGATTCTAATAGAAGTCAAAAAGGAGGAAAAAGCAGGAAATGCTTTAAGGAAGTGTTGATTTTGACAACAAATCTTGATTTTAGTCAAAGTCCTAGACTTGTAAATAAAATGTCATTTCATTTTAGTCATCCTTGAGGCATCTAAACATTTTTTAGTCTAGTTTTAGTTGACTAAACGGAAGATTTTCACAGACTAAATCTAAAGTTGATTCAGCTGACTAAAATATAAAATGTAAAAGTTTGTTGCGTTTTTACTGATAAGAGTTGCTCCACATGGTTTTTAATTCAATTCAATGTTATTTATACAGCACAAAATCACAACAACAGTCACCTCAAGGCGCTTTATATTGTAAGGTAGACCCTACAATAATACATACAGAGAAAAACCCAGCAATCATATGTCCCCATATGAGCAAGCACTTTGGCGACAGTGGGAAGGAAAAACTCCCTTTTAACAGGAAGAAACCTCCAGCAGAACCAGGCTCAGGGAGGGGCGGGGCCATCGGTTAGGGTCAGAAGTGTCTTTTCCTTGACATCAAATGTGAAATGTATCCATGTGTCGTTTGCTCCTCTTTTCCTCCCAAACTTTGAGATTTTGTCGAATTTTCATGAGATAAAGGCAGCATGGGAGCTAGTTGTACTGTGTCCTGGGGGCAGATCAAGTGTGCGCATCTGACCTTGCTGCACAAGATTACTTGTGATTGGATCACTTCCAAACTCTTCCCGCCTTTCTACACAACTAACTAAGTTCTGATTGGATCTCGTCTCTCCAAAATGTTTTTATTTAGTTTTTATTCACTGACGAAAATATGGATACATTTAATAGTTTGTAGCTTTTGTCCTCGTGCGTTAGTTTTTGGGGTTTTTTCTTAAATTATTGTCTCGATTTTTGTCGGAAAAAAAAGGTTGTTGTGAGAAAAAAATATGATGAAAATGATGGGTCAGTTAATTTATCACTGCTTTAGGGTGGGCTTAACTTGTGACTTGTGTGGTCAATGCTTTGTAGATAAACAATTTAAATTTTAGTTTCAAACCTGAGTCACAGCATTGACTTGGGTCTATGCAGCATGCTGAGGTTTTCTTTCCATCTCCTCATTGATGTGTGCGAGCTTGCCAAAGTAGCTTTTCATGGCTCCGAGGCCATAGTACAATATTAATGTTGCTGCAGAGGCTCTGAGTGCTCTGCAGCTCGCTTTCTCTTCTCTAATCCATCTCTCCTCCTCCAGCCGTCCTCTGTGCATTTACATCTCAGGCATGTAGTGATGTGGCCCTCAAAACAGATGTAACAACAAAGTCATGTTTAAATTGTTGAAAACCAAATGGATAGAGCAGGAAGCGAATCTGTGGCTCAACACTAATCAAAAAAAGACTTATCAGGAAGAGCAATTACATAAGAGCTACGGGGAGCAATGGAGAATATTTTTGAACCATTACTGGAGGTAAACAACACTGAGGGGAGGTGGTGGTGATTGTGGGGGTGTCAGGGTTGTCAGTGATAGTATCTGTGCTGTTTTGACAAGGAGGCAGAGCAGCTGGATTCATCAGTTCAGTGTGAAAAAACTTGTTACTGATGTAGTTGTTATTAGACTCACAGTGTTGGTGAGCTTGGGAAATGTGGCGTTGTGCTGAAATGTTGCTTTTCTGAATAACCTGTAGGGTCTGGAAGGTTAAGCTTGCTAAAAGGCAGCTACAGTCCTGAGCTGTGTGCTGCCTTGTGATTGTAGGTGTGATGAAAAGAGACCTTGTCTTTGAATTTGGCTGAAGAGTCTGATAGATAGGGTTTGGTACACAGTGAAGTACTGGTTGTGCCTATAAATAAAGATAATACCCTGCATGAGCTGACTCACTGAGTAGTAAAAGAAACCTCAGCAGTCAAGGCCGTAGACTGTATATAAAAGATGGACATAGCAATTGGTTTCTGACCTTTACATTATAAAGTGTCAACGCTAGACTTTTGCCTGCTACTCCTGTGTGGGTGGGTGGGTAGTTTTTATTGACCTAGAATGTGCTCTAGGAAACCCAGATGGTGGACTCCTAAGTAATCAGCTAATGCTAGCAATGCTAGCAGCTATCTTTGTCTAAAGATGAATTTTAAAAACATTCAACCTTGTACAAGTTGCTGTTTGGAAAAATTTCCTGTTGTGAGAAGATAGTAATCAATGTCTAAAACAAGTCAATGCTGCACTTTTAACGAGGAGATTGAATCCCAGACTTGGTCTGTTGTTTTTGTTTCTCACAGGACAACTTCCTGTTCAGCGTGTCCATTGTCAGCGGTTTGATGTGCATCATATTGGCTGTAATCAAGTTCATGCTCGGCAAAGTACTGACAAGCCGAGCTCTCCTCACTGATGGTAGGTGTGCACGTGCAGAGACATCATAGCTTTTTAGAACTTGTAAACTTTCTCACATTCCTCAGCTTTCCTAGTGATACTATTAAATTGTGACTATCACAATCGTAAAAATCATGGGTTTGTCACTCTGACATGTCTGTCAGCTCCCTTTGGTTTCCTAAAGTTGCCTTATAGTTGATGAGATTACAGGTGCATGGAGCCAGCTCAAACATCTGTCACACTACTGGCTTCTTGGTGACAGCAATGGTGAATATCACATGTGCAGTGACACTCGCAGGTTTCTGAGAGCTGACCTCTGAACCCTCAAAGCCAACTTTGACTGACATTTGCCGTCTCTTTCCAGGATTCAACTCACTGCTGGGGGGGATCATGGGCTTCTCCATCCTCATCAGTGCTGAAGTCTACAAGCACGAGCCCAAGGTGTGGTACCTGGATGGAACAATAGGTGTCCTGATAGGTCTGATCATCCTCGCCTATGGAGTTAGGTAAGTGGCTAGTACTTGGTAAAAGAAATGGCGTACCTTTTATTTGGTGTCATGGAGATAATTGTTGATATTGGAGCAGAACATATCCACAGAATGAATAGAGGAGCTGGGGTGGAGGTGGGTTGCAAAGCAGCTTGCAGAGCATTGGTTTGGACATTTAGTGAGGAAATTGTTTAAACTAACTACCCAAATAAATACTCTGTGGTGTTTCAAGATAATAAAAGCACAATGAAGTCAGAATACCTCCATCTGGAGTCAGTATTCATCAAACCAAAGCTTAAAAAGTGATTTGGTGTAATTACACTGTGTTAGTTCTGTGTGGAAAACCAATTTCAGATTGTGCAGTTTTGTCACTGGATTCATATAAAAGCATTACAAGTTCTATTTTGTACATGGGGATGATGAAAAAATAAAATAGTGACACCTTTAAAGGTTGAAATCTCGAGGCTAGAAAATTTGTATTCTAACAGCTGGTAGGGGTCTGAAGGTTGCTGTCATCTCCATTTTCAAATCCCCCAAAGCGACCTTAATGTTTAAGTGCAATATTGGGCCGAGATGCTCAGATGTATCCTTAGATGGATCAGAGGTTGATCTCTTTGCCTCTTTCTGTGCCACAGACTGCTCCTGGACATGGTCCCCCGCGTCCGACAAACCAGGAACTACGAGCGCTTTGAGTAACGGATCACAGAGGGCGTGTTTGGGAGCGACTGACAGGATGGGGACTATAGAGGCACTCCACAGACAATCACGATCAGTCCTCGCGGTGCCAGTGAAGGCGTCGGTGTCTGTGCAGTCCTCCCATTCATCATCCCATTCAATGGAAGATGGTGTCAGTGGCATATTTTTAATGTTTTACAGTTTAATGTACATATGACATGTTCACCTGTTTTTCAGAAGTCAAAGGCGCAGTCTGCTTTTTCATGCCTCCATATTTAAAGAAGGTAACAGAGATAAGACTGTGGGGGAGAGGGTTAATGTAATTTTTCAAAGGTTGTACACAGCTCAGACTGCAGTGTTATGGATGCAGAGATGTTCAGATGTGCAATACCTCAGTTACATGTCATCACCCCGTCACGACAGAGCAGCTTGTTTTTCCCATGGTTCCACGAGGCCTTTGCTCAGCTGTGCTATAAAGCGTTGCAGCACAGCAGGTCAAACTGATTGATGTAGCTGATGTAGCGGTGGAGTATTAATGGTGTTTACCTTTTTATGACTAGAGAGAGGATAAATATCAATAAAAAGCCCATTTGGCACAAGAAGCAGGTACATAAGCACACACACGACAGGCTCAGTGACGTGTGATTAGCCGTTTATAATATTTATCCAGACTGCTGCAGCAACATCCTTCCAGTGCAAGCTTACAATCCTGGAGCAAAAAAATAATCTTTTTTGACATTGAGTCGCACAACAGAGTCGGGACCTGACTGTTCCACTGTAACTCTAACAGAAGGAAAACAAAACGGCTGCGCTGCCTCCCAGGAAAAGCATTTATACAATTAACTTGCGCCATCTACTGACCAAAAGAGGAGACTACAAAATGTAGGTCATTACATGTGAACGGGTTATCTAATATGCAGTTGTGCTCAGAAGTTTACATACACTCATCATGGGTCTGTCATGGTAATTTGGCATTTTAAACCAGGCTGGAATGATTGTTCAGGATACATGTGTAATAATTAAATAACAAAAACAAGAACTGGCTGCGGAGGTTTCAGTATATTTCAGATTTTCTTTAGTCCACGCGGGGTCAAAAGTCTACCGAGGATCAAATATAAACACCCCCACTAATGTCCCTTAGCAAGTTGCACCTCGAGCAGCAGAATTTGAATTTATACCATTACTTTATCCACTTTGTGCAGCGCACGTGTATCCCAGTAAAACAGCATGAGAGCATGATGCTACCACCGCCATGGTTGACAGTGGGTAGTGTTCTTCGGTTTGAAAGCCAAACAGCTCAATCTGTGTCTCGTCTGACCATAAAATATTTGGCTCGTCCATGTTGGCAGTCACACATTTCAGTTGTGCTTGAAGGTGTCATTTTTTTAGCAGGAGGTTCTTTCTTGGTTCAGTGATCCTTAACATCTCAACCAATTTCCTCTTTCCCGAGGGTGAGAGTTGGGGTTTCCTTCCAGGCTGTGGAAAAGTGGTGACACGTCTGAATAACTTGTACTTGCGTACGATCCTTTGAACCGATGATCTTGGCATCTGGAGTTGTTTAGAAATGCCTCCGAGAGACCATCCCAACCTGTGTAAATCTACATAAAATGTATGTAAACTTCTGACCACCAACTGTAGCTGAGTGTTTGAACCTGACCCCGAGACAAAATTCGGCACATGAGACGCATGTAAAGGTCAAAGAAAATGACCTTCACACTAAATGAACAGAAAAACAGATTTATGGCTGAAGCTAAAGGCCCCACGTACACACGTATCAGTAAGCTCAGCTTGTTCTTTACCCTGATGCAGTTTTAGGAGCTGAAACCTATGAAAGAGTTCCAGACAGAAGCTGTTCACAAACTGTGCGCTGTTTTTATGTGTGGGCAGCAAGAGCTGAGTTCTTACCTCTGCCAGGGAAGTAATCTGTTTCAGTCTGTCTGTTAACAGGGCTAGTCAAAAAGCTGCAGAGAGATTTGCAGGAACATGTAATCAGAGGGTAATTGTAGCGCAGGGTGCAGGTTTTTAACTTTCAGAGGTAATTGGATGGATTCTTCAGATACCTCGCAAAGTCGAGCATTATAAGATCAGAAAACCTAAGAGAACATGAACCAAACTTGTCTGGATTTTTCCTCCTGGGTTCAGTTCATGCATGCTCTCTGCTCTTATGTTTGTAACATTGTCGTCGAGTTCTGTTGGTTTGGGCCACAGTTGTGTTTTTGCACGTTAATGTGGGCAGGTATGTAAAAACACACACAAACAGACATCAGTGTACATGTGGACAATAAATCTCAGTATTTGTCAAACGTGCGTGTTACAAACAGACTAGACCTTTAGAGATGTGTGAGGTTACTGCTGCTGGAGGAGCAAATCTTAGAAACTGAAGTTCTTTAAAAGAATCGGAGGTTGAGCTGGTTCAGGTTTGAGTTTATCCAGGTAACTCCAGGGTTAACCTGACTTTTTACAATTACAAAGGTGGTTTACTTCTTACTGGGATAACTTGTGCTGCAGACCTAACGTGCTCTGGAGCTGCGAGTATGAAATCACTACCCCGTGACAATCGGCTGGAAAATAGCGTCACCATTCCTGCAGCACCCCTGGGACTGCAGTGCATGGACAGTAATGGAAAAGTCTTAAGAGCATCTAAAGTCTTTGTGTTTTCCTGAACAGCATCAGTAATAAATGTAGATTTGTAGACAGAACTTAAGTTGTTGATTTTTCAGTTTTATTAATCTCTAAGGATTTATATACGATTCTAAAATCATCACATACACCAAGTCTACATTTGTATTCTGTTTATTATATTTATCCTTAAACATAACCAGAGTGTGGCTGAAAGAATAAACTTACAAAATGAATTTATTGAAGTAACAATTATAATCTGTCCGATTCTCCTGTATGTGCTTCCTTTGGAGACTTCTTTAGTGTTAACGTAGTTGGTGCAACCACCACCTCTGACACAAAAACAGCTGGATTATTAGTCTATTAATCGATTGGGTTTTGTTTCATGTACGCTGGAAAATCAACAGCTTCCGTTCCCTGTTTGTTTGCATTCACCCTAAATGGATCTAATGGGTTGCTGCTCTCTGTGAGTTTGAGGTGCAAAAACGCTGAACAGCAGCTGGTGGGTTCACGTGTATCCTGTGTTTAAGAGGAGGACTCCAGCACCAGTGTGGAAATGAGGAGCAGGACTGGGAATAGTTACTGGGGCCTCTTTAGCAGCTCTCCTTGTTACCACCTTTACACACGAGTTTGTTACCTGCTGGCTGGTGAAATGAAAACAGTGTCTGTACTGAACTCAGAGCTCACAGTCCTACAAACATACACTGTAGAGGCTGCCATACTGTTTTGGATCAATGGCGGAACCCTAACTGGGAAATATTTTAATGAAATTCAATGCAGCGATGGTTTTGGACATTAAATGAGTCGCTGTTTTATCAGGAGTCAACATGTTTCCTCTCATATGTGAAGCTGCTGTTTGTTTTTGGGCCATTTAGAAGGGTCGTAGCGACCCTTACAGCTGACCCTTACAGCTGACTCGTGTTAATCACTAGCTCGTTCATTCCTGCCTGATAACCTTTTGTCAATCAGCTGTGATGGCGGCACATCCTCTCCTCATCTTTTTGGTTTTAATTTAAAGCAGCTTCCACTTTCTGGCTGTCCTCCTCCTCATCTTCGTATTAAACGACTTTGTACAACAGAGCTCCTCTCCATCCCAAAGCCTTAATTTTGCTCATAGGTGTTTGTGCGACTTGATCAGGGTTTATTTTTGTTAGTTTTCATATTTTACACATTTTCCTCAGTCTGTGCTTTGCTGCTGTGACCGTAACTGAATGTACACGCTGTGCTGTGATACTAGTTTTTATGAAAAATCTGTGACTGTGCTGTTTGGTTGGATTTATTTAAATACAAATAAGGGATCAATTCTGTTCCTGAGCTTGTGGAGATACATGTGCCTAAAATCGGTGTGAGAAACAAAACATGCAGATTACAGAAAATTATTTAGGAAGCCCATAATATTAAGAAAAGATCACAACAAAAATACAAACAGCTTGTAATCACTAATTTGCTGTCTTCGACATGTCGTAAACACCGAGAGACACATTTAACTCCACATCAGCTCGGTTTATACAGAGTTTAAGGCACTCCTCAGCCTGCTGACTGTACACTTCTTTGCTTGTGTAAATAATCTGTATAGCTGTAATGTAAAACCAGAGTCTGAGCCATTTGTCACAGAAAAAAGGTTTATTTAAAAATAAAGTTGTATCCCTCTTACTCGTCAAGAACAGTGAAAACAAAACCATTGCATTACCCACTTTTCACTGCTGTTCTGGGGTTTCTAACTTTTAACCGAGAGCAAAACAAATCTTCATCCATGTTGGTGTGTGTGTAGCAGAGTTCATACAATGGAGACATTCAATGCTGAGGTCAAAACAGATGAGATGTGCTGATTTATTCTGTCCAAACTTTGCTGATGGCTTGGCGCTCTGAGCAGATTCCTCCAGAAACCAAACAGCCTATGATCTGATCAAAGATGTGCTCTGAACAAGCCCAGCTAACAGAAAAGAAATAAGGCTCTGGCTGCAGCAGAAGGGATTTAGCTGATCACTTAAGCAGGCCTCAGAGTCATAGTTATTAAGAAGCGACTGTGAAGGGTTCAAAATATTTGCCTATTTGCTGAAAAAGGAATCATGCTGGGTATCACTGTTGGTGTAGCATGAACTCAAGCATTCCCACATTGGATATGTACAAGCTTTAAACGCTGGTGATATTCTACCTTTAAAAAAATAAATAAAAAATCATGACCAAGTTCCATAAAAAGACCAAAACCATCAATGAACAGATTGCTCCAGTAACTCCCTTATGCATGTGCCGTTTAGTTTGACTCAGTCCCACCTGCTACTCTGTCCTCATGTTTTAAGAATGGCTGCTAAGCACTACAGTGCAGTAATCATCCTGTGAGTCACTCAGTACTTGTGTGTATTTGTCATCAAGTGTGAAATGTGGTCCCGGAGATACTAGTGGGACTATTTTGACGGCGTTTAAATGTGCATTAAAGATGAAGAACCACAGGTGCATGGTTGATTTAAACGATGTGTGTGATCACACTGGTCTAAACATTGACATATTCAGTGCTACCCAAATACAAGGCTTCACTTACAGCCCTGATTTTTTTTTTTTTTAATTCTAAAAAAAAGAATAGAAAAAAAATGTAACCATCCAGATTGATCTATTAGCTGACAATCCCCTTTCTTTTATTCTGAAAGTTACTTCAGTTCAGTTTGTTATATAACCAAATCACAACAACAGTGACCTCAAGGCGCTAGAACACAGAGAGAACCCCAACAACTTACCATGGGCAAGCACGGCCCCCCCATGGGCAAGCACGGCCCCCCCATGAGCAAGCACGGCCCCCCATGAGCAAGCACGGCAAACGGCTCCTAGCTCGTCTTTCCTACTAGCGGGGTCAGCTGCTTCTGGACTCAGTCAGATGTACTCTAACTCCCCTTGGACTTTCATTTCAAGTAGAAGTAAGTAAAGAAGTACCAGCTACAGTTTGACACAAATGGAGTCGTCTGCTTGATGACAGAGTCACTGGAGAGGCAGCCGATTATTGCTCTATTATTTATTGTAGAACAGCACAAACTGTGATATTTCACAATTCACTGATCAAACTGTAGGTACGCTTCCTTTTAAATGCATGCCCCCGAAACTGATTACTGGACTCCAGTTTTACATTTTTAACAGGAACCAATGTGGAAACTAGCGATTTGCACTAATGCACTGTTGGTTTTGGTTTTTTTATGGGATTTGTTTTGAAGCACCACCAGATGCTTTTCGTGAAAGTTTAAAAAACACTCTTTTTTTCTTCAAGCTTGAAGCCACTTGTGTATCTGTCACATGTGCTGCAGGTCACGTTTAGATAGGACCGGATAACTATGAGTAATCAGTTTAAGGCATTCAAAATCAGACAACCCATTTATTCTACATGTGCTGTGATCATCTGATTCCTCTTATTACTGACTACTCAACTGGTTAATCGCATTACTATCACACATGTAAATCCACTGCCTAGCTTGACTGGTAAACATGATGGTAAACTGCTTTCTTTCTTTTTTAATTTAGTTCTGAAAAACAAAGAGCCTATCAGTTTTATCACTTTTCCAAATATCTTCATCAAAACGATCTTAAGATGTGGACAGCCAATTTAAATTTCTTAAAATGAATTTAAATCAAAAAATAAAAAAACCCCAACCTGACTCTGATGTTGCAGAAGTAAACATGTATAACAGAGTAACCTGACCCTGCCACAAACCATCACAACTCACCAACAGTCGTCAAACAAAAGCAGAACTGAAGTTAAACCACAAAAAGGCACGTCATGTTTTTTGAAACACTTAACTTGGCGGCAGATCAGTGACCTGCTTAACAGGGTAAGAAAAAAAAGAAGAAGAAAAAAGGCGCCATTCAGGCTGAACTGAAACATGTGCAAACAGAAACAACAGTGAAATGAAAGCAAAGCACAAAGTGTACGAGGCTCATTTCACCACAAAACAAGCATGTTTGTCCACTACTGTCTGCCTTACAGAGAGCGGGATGAGAGCTACGTTTAGACTGGAAAGTTTGACTTTAAACCAATCTTTATGTGTCATTTAAGCTCTTTAAAGAATAAATAATCAAACATTTGATAAGATATTTTCTATAGTATACTTTCTAGACCGATCACAAAGCAGCCAGACAGACACAGGCCTGGCTTAGGTACGTAAGTCCATCTGAGACCAAATTCTGGTGCAAAATAAAAATGTTCCAATATTTGATTTTTGTTGCTTTTTTTGGTCTCATATCACAGCTGAAAGCAGGGCAGCAGAAGACAAAGTCTCCTTGTCTTTATTCATACACCTAGAGACAAATATGCTTTTTTAATTACATTTAAATTACCCTCCATAAATAAAAGTCAATAAAAAGGGAAACAAAAGAAAAGACACCCATCCTATAAATAAAAAAAGAAAAAGATTTCCAGCCGAACACAGCGATAAAGATCTGTATACAAAATAAATACAAAAGAAAAACTTTAAAACTCATATGAACAATATACAGTGTTACTAATATCATGTTAAACCTCTGATTAACTTAGTGCATTTTTTCCATTCACCACAAGAAATACAAATCTTATCTTTTTTTCCTTATTTATCTTTTTTTTAGCAAATAAACAGGCAAATTAAGATCCTAACGATTATCCAAAGAAAAGGAGGCGATGCAAGGTGTAGCGCCCACCGCGGAGCTCTTTGTTGACATGTCTGTGTTGCGTACAGTATGCTGCAAAGGATTTACAGCGGTCATGTGGAAGATGGGAGACGAGTGTGAATCTGTGTTTTGTCTTTTTTTTTTAGTCTTTTTTAAAAACAGTTTACAACGCAAAGACATGGACGAACATCTCTGTAAGTAAGGTTTTTGTGTTTCTCTCTGAGTCTTCGGAACTACGTGTTGACAGTAAGGCTTCCCAGCCTTTTGCTGCAAGGTGTTACCGCTGCTACTGATGACGGCTATCGTCTACGACCTGACGCCACGACACAGAGAACGAGCGATGTCATTTTGGTGCGTGCCTAGTGCCGGATGGTGTGTTTAAAACAGGCAGACAAAAAAAAAAAATTACAATTCTCTACTGGCCTTTTGCAGAAACACACACACTCACAGAGACAGACAGTCCCTCATCCTTACAACTTTTTGTCAGTTTTAAAACAAGTGTGCAACTTAAATGTATGAAAACTGAACACGACAGTCTTGAATTTCCTCTGTTTTAAGGGTGGGGGTGGGGTGGGGATGAAGATCACTGAGTCTGGTGAGGATGCTTCAGGAAACGATCGAAACTGCCAGGATAAAAATCTAGATTTCTACTTTTACTTGTCCGATCTAGTCTTTTTTGTCCAGAAGAGACGAATGGGTTGGTTACAGTGTAAATCTGATTACAGCCCACTTTGTTTGTGTGTGTTTCTATGTGTGTGTGTGTGTGTGTTTCTGTGTGTGTGTGTGTGTGTGTGTGTGTGTGTGTGTGTGTGTATGCTGGGGGATGTGGGCCTTCAGCCGTGCCGGTCCAGTGCAAACCTACCTAAAATTAACAGTTTCAGATTAGAGCAGGGGTGAGATGGACGGAGGGGTGGAGCGGAGGGTGGGGGGGGTCACCGATATGTGCAGTCCACCTCATCTGCTGCGACTTCGTACGACTCCCTTTGTTGATTCAAGTAAATCCACGCCACTTCCAGGCCTCATAGCGCCACCCGCTGATGAAGGTGAGAGTTGGCAGATGCTCCGGTCAGCTGCAGGAGTGCTCCTCCTCCAGCTACCAGAGGAAAACAATAAATATGAAGAGCGAGCTCAGTCCTGTGATTGTTCTTTTTGTTCTGTTGTCGTCACAAAGGAGTCTGGTGTGTGTGTTTGATAGCTGCATGACTGCTCGGGAATGTGCGTCTCCCTCAACCACACTCCTTCAAGCTGCTGTACATCCACCCACCACCGCCCCCTCCCCGATCACCGCAATCCCATCTGATTCCTGACCCTCTGTCAGCCTGGGTGCTGCTGCTATAGGCAGTCTTTGCACAGCGCCACCTGGCCCTTCATGTAGTCACGGCAGGGGCAGATGCGCTGCAGTGTCGAGTGGGCGCCGGCGCAGCTGAACAGCAGCAGGTCCGACTGGAAGATGCAGTGATGGCGAGTCTCACTGTATGCTGGCACGACGGTGTCTGCGCTCGACTCCACCGTTTGACAGTCCATGCCAAACCTGACGGAGAGACGGACAGCTTTAGATTTTATTTTTCAACACTTTTTTTAATGTGAAGGAGAGACAAGAGGAGAAAAGACATGCACACTCATAAGGGGACTGGTGTCTTTGAGCTGCAGGCTTGATAATCCATTTTTCTTCTGTAACTAAACTGAGCCCACTAGTGGTCATAACTATAACTGCAGGTTTTAGCAGCTCGTCAGAGAATGATAAACTGCTCACATGAGCTCAAGCCTGGGTCATGCTGCCACCTGGTGGCCACTAATATTAAGACAAAGTGTGTGTCCCACCTGGTCAGGTCTTTATCCTTGTTAAGGTGCTGGAAGAAGGAGGGCTCACAGATGAGCTGCTCCTCCTGACAGACCTGCTTGCAGGAGTGCCCGGGCTCTGCCAGCTTCACTTGCAGGGCGCTGAGGGGAGGCCACATGACCTGACCGTGACAGAAGTCCTGAGGACACAACATGATGTTAAACAACAGGAGTGCAAAGAGGAGGAAAAAAGAAAAGGAAAAAAACTATAACTCTGTAATATCTGTATGCTTTATGTAAAGAAAGTAAAAATAAGTTAGCTCTGCCGCTCTTTAAACTAACTTTCATATGATTGGTCGCCACATGCAAGCAGAAGGTTTAAACAGGAGGTGGGCGGGTGTAGTATTAAACGTCTAGTATTCTTTGTACACGTGCCGACCTCATTATTTAAAAAACATGTCCGTCTTTAATATGATCTTCCAACATTGTAACACAATATGACAGAAAATAAGAGCAAAATTAATCTGAATAAAAGCATTTTGTTGGCATGTTATACCTTTAATTTGAAGATAACCGGAAATGATCAGGGAGATGACAGAAAGGAGTTGGCGTACCTGTCAAACTTCACTAAATTCATCTTTATTGTAGATTTTGTTCATTTCATGGGATGTTTTGATCGCTCTTATAGCTTCTACTTCCTCTCATATTTCATTTTGCTTTGATGTCTACTTGCTGTAAATGCTTATGTTGAGTTATTTCGACAGGCTTTAATCTTTGAATTTTAATCAGCAGCAGCTGAACTTGCAGCTTTTTCAAATCTATACGGCCCCGGGGACGCCAACCCCAGCTGAGGGTGGCATGAATTAAAGCCCCGACATGGCTTCATTCTGACTTGTGTGCACGTGGAAAAGATGGAGAGGCGCTCTGCAGAGGCAGTACCTGGTTCTCGATGAAGGCGTTCACTCTCTGCAGCATCCCCTCACAGGTGAACTCATAGGGCAGGTAGGGCTCAATCTGAATAACATAAAACACAGACTGTTGAAACACGTGCAGGACGAGGGAGCTTGTACACTCTGCTCGACGTGTTTCTATATGAAGACGCTCAGAGAGCTCCTCCTGGTGAAGCGTTAGCTCGCTGTCTGATCTTTGCGCCGCTGTCCGCCTCCGCACACTCTCCGCCTCCGCACACTCTCCGATTTGCTGAAGGAAACTTCAAACGGGGGGCGACCAACAACCACAGCCTTTGTTGCTGAACTAAGTCGCTCCGTGCTCCCTCTGAGCCTTTGGCTGCTGGGAGGAAGCAAGGATGAGGAAAGGGGAAGGGAGGGGGGGAGCAGGAGGAGAGCCGGAGCCTGGTAGGCTGCGTCTCGCCACGGATCACGGAGCATATGAGGCTCTGTGGGCTCGTCCAGTGAACACAGGCATTGTTCTGACCAGCTCGGCAGAGTACAACAACACAACGAGGTCCTGAGTCCGGTTTTAAATATGCATGGGCCTGGACCAGGAGACGGAACACGATATCTCCATCAATCCTCCTGCGGCTCCAACAAGGTTTTCCTTAATGACTCCGGTCAGCCATTTACACAATCACACCCTCTTTTTTACTCCATGTTAAGACATGTGAGGCACACTTGCTTTTTAACTTATGAAGATTTGAATTATTCAGATTAATTCACTGCAGCTGATCATATAAGAAATCTATGAAAGCAGCTGTCCACATTTATATTCAATAAACAAATTCATTCCCTCTTTACACCAAATACCACAGCAAAGGGATTGAAGGCAATAACGTTAATAAAAAAGCTCACTCACACTCTTTTCAAGTCCAGCCACAAGTTCTCGATCAGACTGAGATCTGGGCCAATCCAGAACATTCACCTTGTTGTCTGTAAATCATTTCTGTGCTTCGGTGCATATTTGTCTGCATTAATGTTCCTCTCTGCCTTTACAAGCCTTCCATGGCTCGCTGCTGAAAAGCACCCCCAGAGCATGATGCTGCCTCCGCCATGCTTCACAGTGGAGATGGTGTATTTGTGGGGATGTCTATTAGATTAGACGCTACAGCATCTAGTCTAATGGCCAAAAAGCTCAAATTCTGTCTCATCAGGCCAAAGAACCTCAATTGGACAAATCGTCCCAGGAGTTGGAAATCTTTCTGTAGCCACGTCCTGACTTTTACTTTTCAATCTGTTCTCTGAGTGGCTTAGAGTGCACTTTTGTCCTCATGTTGCAATTGTAGCAGGAATACTAATAAAGAGACTGGACCTCCCAGACACAGGAGGTTTTATGTTACAATCACTTGACACATCAACTCAGGTCCATTTCACTAACTGTGACACTGCTGGAATCAATCATGTTTATGTAGAGCAGCAAGACGGTCTGTACAGCAAACAAGCGAACACTGAAGCTCATTTAACTTTTTTATTCCTTCAACCCCAACCGGTCGCAGCAGATGGCCCCGCCCCTCCCTGAGCCTGGCTCTGCTGGAGGTTTCTTCCTGTTAAAAAGGAGTTTTTCCTTCCCACTGTCGCCAAAGTGCTTGCTCATAGGGGGTCATATGACTGTTGGGGTTTTCTACATTTTCTTGTATTACAAAATGGTCCTTACCTTGCAATGTAAAGCAACTTGAAGCAACTGTTGTTGTGGTTTGGTGCTATATATTAGAACCACCATCATCTAGAACATTCACTATATATGGAAATTTCCCTGGAGGTGTACTGTGGAAAAAGTGGTGATGCTTAAGAGAGAAGCCTGGCAGCTTAAAAAAAAAAAAGCACAAGAATTTCACAAGTGAAGAAAATGAAAGAATAGTGTCAGAGGATGAAGCCGGAAAAAGCACACCTTTGGGAAGTGCCTGCGCTGCAATGCAGATCAGGTGAATGTTGTGTCCTCTGAGATTCAGACAGTGGCTCGGGTGGAGAAAAAAAAGAGAAAAGGTCTGACATTTAACTTGATAAGGGGGGTAAAAAAAAGAGTAACTGAAAGAAAAAATAAAGAAGGAAGCAGGTTGAGAAGAAGGCGCGTCAGATCTGTCAGCTCATGATGAGAGACTCACTGCAATTATTGACTGAACACCCAGGAGCCAGAGACCGGCAAGAAATGAAGGTGAAAAGTGCTGAAACCCAGCGAGGACGAAGGGCCTAAAAGGGAATTTGAGGATGACTTGTTGTGTTTGGATTTAAGTTCATTTATGGTTTTAAAGCCTGTCAGTTAAAGCTTGTTTAATGTGCAGCGAATTTAGTTAAAAGATGTTTGCAGCTAATGCAGCAGTATTGCCGAAAGCTCGTGTGTCTGTGCTGCACCTAAGGGGCTTCTGTCCTTGTTGTAGAAACAAATATGCAATAACATTTTTGAAATTGCACCACATTTCAGCGTCTTTCAGTCGCCCGCGGTTACCTTCTGGCTGAGGATGGAGCGGATGGCCCTCTCTACTTCGGCAGAGTTCTCGATATCCACCGTCCAGACGTGGGGCCGACCGATGTACACCTCGGCGTATGGGTGCTGAGAGGTCAGCTGCAGACAGCAAAGCAGAAATAAGAGGGGTGGGGGGTTAGGAAAATCAAATGATTTAAAAGTTATGGGTCGAGCTGTGGGGGAGAAATCCTGCACTCCTCTCACCTCTCTCAGGGTGGGTTTGCCCTTGAAGAAGTCTGTGTTCTTGCTGCTCTTCGGAGGGTTGAACTTGGGGTTGAGGAAGGCGCAGCCGTTGGCAATGGCCTCCAGGGGGGCGGGACCCTCGTAAGGGAAGGACAGACCCACAAACAGCTGTAGAGGAGAGAACACACACGGCTGTCAGGCTCCGCAGGCTGGATATTAACAGACAGGAAGGAGGAGGCATGTGTGAACAGCAGTGTGCAGGTCCTGAAATAAACACAACTAAAGGTGCCGGTGGGAGGAGGCAGAGGGGCGCCGAAGTTTACTGGCTGTGTTGAGGAGTTGCCGAAAGCGCGTTGTAGAAACAAATCTCTCCTGTTATCAGCACAAATTGTGATGGAGGCAGCACATTTTCGCCATGAAACAAGGGAGGGAAAACAAGCGCGATAATATGAAGACATCACTCTTACGTTTACTCCTCCCACGGGCCTGAAGGAGTTTGATATCTTAGACGTGGAGGCACATAATAGCTCAGCAGTCAAATCAGATAGTAAACAATCATGGAAACTGGCAAAGACACCTTAGAACTGCTTTTCAGCTCTGAAATGACTCATTTAAACCAACGTTTATGTTTACGATCACTTAAACAGGCGGGATTTTTAGCTCACAGCTATCAATAACTACATGCAGCTCCACATGAGACAACCAAAGAGTGATATTACTTGATTAACCTTCATGACAGGGAAAAAGACAATCAATGCAGCATTTCTATAGTTAAAAAAAGTTTATTTTCCTCTTGAATAGTTTTGTTTTCAGCTAATTTCACCAAATAATGAACAAATAGTAAGTTTTAAATGAACTTTTAGGCAAAAGGACACAAGCGTATCTGTATCTGAGTCAAACAGCCTCTTTGTCATTTCCTCTTTTGTTCGTGTCGTCAAATGAAAGCGCGACACCTGCAAGTTATCTAGCTCCACCAGATATAACAAGCTCTCCTTATCAGACACTTTTATACATCCTCACTTCCTTTGCTTTAGACCTAGCGTTCTTTTGAAACTCAGATTGGGTGTGGTGGGCTTTTAGGTGCTTCTTCGGCTTGTTTGGCACCACATCAGCCATTACTAACACAGAAATAGGTAATTTTTCTACTCTAAGCCTGGTTCTGCTGGAGGTTTCTTTCTGTTAAAAAAGGGTTTTCTTTCCTACTGTTGCCATGTGCTTGCTCAAAGGGGGCCGTCTGACAATTTTTTTCACCACCTGGTAAACATGTAGTTTTCCATATTAAACAAAAAAAAGAGAAGGCTCTGTACGAGGAACGAGTGGCTTCTCAGCACTGAAAGTAAAACTGTAACATTCAACAAAACCCAACAGACCTGGACTCTGCAAGTTTCTGGGTGTTTATGCTACGGTATAGTATCTCCACTGTTTGTGCTTAGCCAGGACCCCAAACATTTATTTCAGTAAACAGTGAAAACGGGTGGAGGGTTCTTAAAGCAATTTTTCTTCTCCTGAGTGGAAAGAAAGCAAATATTTGTGGAGCTCGCCTGCATGAGTAGTGAGACAGCAATCGAGAAACTGAGAGGGGAGGCCGGGTGCCAGCTGAGTGGCTTATTGAGTGGAGCCAGCTGGCTGACACAATGGCTTATCTGTGTGTTTGAGTCGGTGTTACATACACACGCTTTCTTTAAGCGCACAATGCAGCGCTGTGTCATGAGGTATGCCTGTAGTCACATGAATAATCAGACCTGTGGAGTGAATTCTGCTCTTTCAGCTGTGAGTGTTACTGAAATATTTCTGCCAACAGGTGGCAGCAAAGCACGTGCATTCTTTAATCGCATGCATGCAAAGGCTCCTGAAAGCTGCAAACCAGTCAGCTGGTACTTGTAGGGAGAGGAAACAGAGGGGGAGAAGAGCTGAGCTAAACACACTGAATAACTCAGGTGGGAGTTTTTGACTAACGCCTGCAAACTGATTGTAGCTAGATGTGAATGGATTTAAAAAACAAAAGCAAGTTTGTGGCATTGACCCAGAATCTCATCATTAGTTTACAATGGCTCTGGAGTCTCGTGCTCATGGACAGGCTGACTTCGACATCATGCAGCTCTCCACATGAAAGCTGCCATTGATTTGGACCCCTGAGGAAACATCCTGCCTTAATCTATAAGCTAGCTGCCACATGCAAAGGACACACACACCCACGACACGAGAAGACACAGCACCATGTTCATTCCTGCTCTCATCGCTCAGCTTTAAAGTCGAGGGACCCAACTAATGATTATCTGCAGAACATCTGAAGGAAAAAAGTAGCATCAATGCTAACAGTCAAATATGCATGAGGGCGAAGCGGGAGTCTGTGACAGCAACTGTACACAGACTCCCGCTGTATCAATATTTTACCATGAGTGCTTTGTTATTTAATGGAAATGATTGATCAGTAACAAAGCACTCATGATAAAATATTGATATTAAATGGATAAAGCACATCTGATTTTTTTATGATTAATTTCTGTTGATTTTTTTTTCAATAATTGTGTATTTTTTTGTATGTATATTTTGTACAGTTGCTGCTAATGAAAAATGTGTTTTTGTTGTGTGAACATCCTCGAAATGTTGCTTTTAGCAATCTGACTCCATGTAAACGTTCTGTAAACGCAACTACATCCAAAAACTTTACATTTAATTAGAATCTGGTCAAATTTAATGGATTTCATTGGTATACATATGCATATTTTCCTTAAATAAATAAACCTTGGATTTTATATATGTCAGCTGCATTTTACTAAAAATATTGCTTCTTGTTAATGAGGGCCAAGAATCGCTGTTTTTAATACCAGTAGTCGACTCTGAGAAATGAGAAACCATCTGAAAGCACTTAAATCTTGTAGGGAAGTACAGCATCTACTGTAGTACTAGTTACCTGCAGTTATTAAATATCAAAGATCACTTGCTTTTGTTTCCTTTACCAGTTTTTTTTTTTTTTTTTGCTTGTTTGTTTTAAACACATTCAGAAGAAGAAGCATAAACGCCCTCAGGGTTTTTTGCAAGCCTTGACAAAATGATCAGAAAAACAGTTTGAACGGGTGTGTGAAAGTGAGACTGTGCATATAAGAAGTTCTATAGATATGAAAATATCATGTATCACCTTGCAGATGTGGTTTGAGGGCGGAGGGAGGGGATTTTTTTTACTAATAAATGTGACGCGCTCACACGCTAAAAGTTAAACTCTCATGATCATTCCCAGCCAAAGAAAATTTCTACTTTTGGAATTTAGTCAGTAATTAAAGTATCTGCTCTCTTTGACATCATACAGAAACAACATGGATGAAATGGAGACTAACAGACACTTTAGATCAGCCTGAGCTTTCGGTTAACACCTTTATGCACTGAGCACATTGAAGATTTTCGACGCAAATTTGTCGTATAACATCGAAACAGTTGTGATTTTGCTAAAGTTTTGCCAAAATCCACCCAAAAATAAACTGGAGTCAACATCAAGCGATGGTGAGCTGGTCCTGACGCTTCTAAACACTAATCCGATCCTCAGGAGACGGCAACAGTAGGGAGAATTTCATAGTTTGATCCAGGAGTTGATGCTGTATCGCACGCTTTCGTACTAATTTCAGGATATTCTTCCGTGGGGCAGTTTGAACTCTTGCTGGCAGGGTAGGGATCACATCTGAGGTGATCAATTCAGAGAGATTGGGTCAGTCATTGGACTCGGAGCTGCGTCTAGCTGTGTGTCTGAGGTGAAACAGTATTATTTTACCATCTTTATATCACTGTATATTCATTGTATATTCAGTACTGTTGGTGGTCTGATTGGTCAGATCGGTTAACTTCCATAAAAAACAAAATCAGAGAAATACATGCAGTGAAATTTGTCCGGTGAAATTAAAGTGCTCTATAAATGATATTTAATGTGTTCTTCTTCACATTACGGTGCCTGTTAAATGTCAGACATCACCTGAACCTTCCAACATTATCTCGTGCAACAATAGCGTCTTAGTTCTTAGTCACAGCAGCAGCAGGTGTTTTGCATTTCTGATTATTTCAACTGTCTTTCCCTGGAACAGCGAGCGCCTGTTAACCAAAAGACCTGAACAGAAACCAAAACATAAAGCGGTGCTACAACTTCCACAATCTCTTAGTAACTTGCAGAACTTAGTGGCAGATCAAGATTATATACAAAGGAGAAGAACCTGCTATGTGCACCTTTGACTAGCATGTAAATTTAAGCTAACGAGGTATCTGGAGTGAAAGTCGTCATGCAAAATGTGCTGGAACAACATCAAATTTCTGCCGTTGCCACGCAGGGCTTAAAAACACAGTGGCTTCTGAGTCTAATGACCCAGCGAGTTAATTAGGCTGTTTGTTCATGATATTTCTAATCCCAGCACCTGCCATGGGATGTTCGAGTTTTCCCTTTATGCTGATTACAGCGGCATTAATGGTGGAGCAAGACAAACAGTATTACTAACACCCTTTCTTATTTTGCACACACTGCATACAATAGCATACAACTGGTTGTTGAAAGCACGGTGTGTGCAGAAGAGAATCTAACAGGTTGAGTTAGACAGGCCTGTGAGAAGGCAGAGAGAGAAACATCAAAAACCTCTGACTCTGTCATCCTGCAACATGACGCTGCAACGCTTTGCTGCATGTCAGCGGTTTGATCATCCACGCTATTCACCTGATAGAGCGCAGCACGTCACAGTTTATTTCAGGGAATTTGGAGCTTGAACACCTCCCCCATTCCTTCAAATGTCACAAGGCAACGTATTCGCAAAAGCGCCTCAATGCGGGAGTACTTTTAAAGCTAAACCTCACGAGGCCAATTAGCTGAGGCAGTCTGCTCACAGGTAACAGTAAACGTGTTGTTTAAGCGACGAAAGGACGAGTGCCTACATCGCCTCTTGTTTTGCTTGTAAACTCTTAAACAAGAATGCCGGAGAAATGTCTGGTTTTGTGCGATTTAATTGGCCGTTCCCCGATGGGTTTCCAGCCAGGAACGCATGTAATGAGAAGATATGGAGGTTTATATTATATCCCGGTTCTGTTGTGTGTTTACCTGCCAGACTTTGCTAATAAAGCTCTCGCTCTAGCAAATCATAATTCACTGCACTGTTGGTGGAGCGTTGTTTGCCTTCAGTCTTTAATGATCTGCTCCACTGCAGAATGCATCTTTGTCTTTCTGTGCCTCGGTGCCTCGAACATCACCGGATCCTTGGTTTCAGGTGCTCAGGACAGAATCACTAATGTTTTATGGCTAAAGCAACTTGGCAGTTCTGCTAAGGACAAAGAGTTTAAGATATATATCCATCTTTTTTTCTATAACTGACTGAATCATGAGCTGTGGCTGTCTCGCTCTGATGTCCCTCCTCTCTGTCTGCCGCTCGTCCCTCCCTTGCCTGACAGGAAAGTATCTAGTTTCAGAGGCTAAAGAAAATCGAAGCCTCCCCTCACCTCATTTTTTCCTGAAAGGGATGAAGACTGAAGCCAGAGAGATTCTTAGCTGAATTAGTGCCAGTTTGCACCTCCAACGGATGTTGCCGTCAGCTATCTGAGGATCTTGTCATTTTCATTCTGTAGCTCTTTAGAAGTTTGCAGCTCGGGGGAATTTTTGGATAAGTTTTCAAAGTGGGCCCACAGACTGTTCAGAACACGTCCCCTCATGACCGTGCAGTCTCAGCAACCATGACAGGTCATGGCAGACCTCACAGGAAATCGATTTCTGTTTCTTATCCTTGTATTTCTGTTCTGTGTGGCAGCAAGTTATGGACATTCAGGGTTTAGGCTCAAGTGAGAAGCAGTGTCCTGACCTTTAGCAGACTTGTAGGGCAGTAGGTATACTTGTGTAATGAATGTGTCCCAAGATAAATCAATCCGGTGGTAAAACTGTCTAGTTTAAAACCTAGATTGTATATCAAAGATGAACCTGCACAAAGCTGCAATCCCCTTAATAATGTTTAACTTTAAGCCTTGACAGTACTGCAGTGGACAGCTAATTATAGATATAAAGAAACTGCTTTAACAACAGAAAGGGGACTGCAGCTTCTGGGAATTATTTATTATTTTTACCTACAAGTGTTTGTTTTAATAGGTGTAAAACAAAGTGTTGTGTTCTTGCATACATTCGTAAAAACCTAGAAACCTGCCTCTCATACGTCACTGCCTCTGAAGAGCTTGCTCTACACAACAATTCATACTGGCTACAGTGTGTATGGCCATGTAGTTGTCTTTGGCAGTGCGAGTGGTTTGAGTAGTGAGAGGAAGGGACAAGTCATGACCTGAATGGGGAAGTACCTCTGTGAACGGCCAGGCTCAGAGAAAGCACAGCCACTTGGCTCAAGGCTCTTTCAGAAGAAGACCTCTATTCACATAAAGACATTTTTTCCACCCAAACCTCCAATAAGTCTCAGAAGAATCAAATATTTACTCCAACTTGCCTGTAGACTTATTTTTGTAGCACTGATATGTGCTTCAATATTTCTTTTTTCAATTTCTTTTGACAAGCAGACTAAATATAAAGCAAGAAGAAAAACATTCAGAGGTGATTTTGTAGTCACGGCGCATAAAAAAGTCCAAGGTTAGTTAAAAAAGATACAGAGTTTCTTCGATATACTGCAGGTAAGCCTGGCCACAATTTCTTCATTATTTAAAAAAATGTCAGTGTGGGAGTTGATCTGTGGCTTTTACAGCCACCTACTAAGAACTGCAGCCATGTACTTTTATTTCCCTCAAGGCTCATTTTTCGATTTAAAGTGAGGATCTCTCACCTTCGTTTCTCTCAGGAGGAACTGAAGGTCTCGGCCGCTGAGGATGCCGTGGTTCTTAACGTAGCTCGGGAGGTGCACGGTGCTGGTGCCGTGTACTGTGCCGTGAACCTCCATGTAGCTGT
Organism: Oreochromis niloticus; assembly: GCF_001858045.2. NCBI lineage: Eukaryota > Metazoa > Chordata > Actinopteri > Cichliformes > Cichlidae > Oreochromis > Oreochromis niloticus. Next base: position 6,924,873 of record NC_031986.2, read on the forward strand.
GAATGATGTCCAGGTACTTCTTCTTGTCCTAAAAAACAGACGGGGAGGAAATGAAGCAGATCAATTCAAATTAAGTTCAAAGCAGCATTCAAACATCAACCTTTTTAGGTTAAACTGGTATAATCTTGAAACAAAATCTGTGAAGCCCTTAGAATAGCAATTTCTGTTTGAGTGGATCAGTATAAGTATTTCATTTCGTGTCCTGGTGAACTTTTGTTCAGGCTACTCGACAGACCATCTGGCTTGAGTGGTGGGCTCAGCTAAAAATAGCACTGCAAAAGGAGCATCAGTGCACACAGTATCTGTTGTTAGTAAAGTCTACCCGATCTGTTATGTTCCTAAAGAAGAAGACCCAAAACCAAGTAATCCTGCTACTTTTACACCTAAAGTCATGTCTGGTCTGTTTCTACTGCACAGGAATGCTGACAAACTGATTATCAGGTCAAATGTGAAACATGGATAGAAAAAAAATCTAATCTAATTTAAAGGGTCGTCTACTGATAACAAACAAACACATAGTTTGCCTGTGTTTTTGTGTCGTTACATTGTTTTCTTTTTAGCAATGTTACAATGCAGGAAAGGAGTTCTAAAGACAAACAGCTACTGCTATCCAATGGCATTGTGGTAAATGTAGGACCATGTTTTGTTTTTAACTTGAGACAAATACAAGGCACTGCAATTCAGGATGTGTCAGCTCCTTTTTGGTAATTAGTTAAGCAACTTGCAGCAACATCATAACAACTAACCACACTCACAGATGTTAAAGCTGGCCTGAACTACAGATTCTCAACACTGGAACGAGGTTTAACTATTTGGTTGGCGTCGTTTCACACATGTTATTTTGTTTTGAATCAAACCGACAGCATAAAGAGTTTGCAGTTTATAGATATTTCACACAGGTTTAAAGAGAAGACGAATATGACAGGAAGCAGTGCCGCCTCACAATAAACAGCATTCAAAGTGGTTTTCACTCTCTGTGTTTGTAAATTACTTTGCATTTAATCAGTTATTATTCATCTCTGCCTCTCTCTAGGGTTTTCTCTGGATTACTGTAGGGTCTTTACCTTTCAGTATAAAGCATACTGTTGTTGTGATTCAGTGCTACATTAATAAAACTGAACTGAACTTTTCTCAGTTCATTCAGAGCAATAGAAGACTGACATCAGATGCATGCCTCTCTACAAACTAATGTCAAGTAGACCGACATGCAGCCCACAAAGGTATCATGGTAGATCATCCCTAAGCCTTGTTAAAGATCTCTTCCTGTTAAAAAGGAAGCTCTTCCTCCCCACTGTCACTAAGTCACATCAGATTGTTGTTTGCAGATTTAGATATGCAAAAGGTGCTAAAAGGACATGTGTTAGCTAATGATGAACAGAAGACACAGCAACATGTGAATTAGCAAAATGGGCTCTTATAAAACTCCCAGTCTAAAGTTTTCTGGACTTGCTTTTGACATGGTTCTGCAAATTACTCTTTATTCTCAGCTATAATATTTAAGTTTCCCCCACAGAGAAACCCACAGCAGGTGTTTGACTTTTAAAAACAAGGACAAAACTGTTGTATAACCCAGCAACACTCAAACATAAAATGCTGAACTGAAGTGCAAAATATGTTTTTAACTGTATCCTGTGCCTTCTAAGCACTGAGCCCTGTGGGAGCGAGGTACAGTGCAGCTGAGCGCTCTTAAGGTAGAACCCTTCAGGGAGGCAGTGCAGATGAAAGCTGCCACTCTTCTCCATCGTGACATGAAGCCACAATTACCAGTATGTGTGCGTGTATACACACACACACACACACACACACACACACACACACTTACTTCTATAATGGAACATTATTGATTACAAGAGCTTTAACACTCATGGAGAGGCAAGGCTTCACTGTTGTTAGAAGTATACGTTTAAATCAGATATCCTACACACGAGCCTGCCTTTGAATCTGTTCTACCTCCAGGATCTGTTCCTGCTCCGTGCTGTTGTGTGTGTGTCTCCCACAGTACTTCCTTTTGGGGCTTAAATTTCAGGTAGTCGCTCGTCAGGGTCCCTGGAGGCCTGGCTATCAGATGCCTCCAGCCAGCCTGCTGTAACTAAAGCAGCCTGTATATGTGTGCGTGTGTGTGTGTGTGTGTGTGTGTGTGTGTGTGTGTGTGTGTGTGAGAGAGAGAGATGAAGTCCTAATTAGAAGGTGAAATCACTATCCTGTAATCTCCTCACTCAGGAGAGCTGAGCTAGGATTTGTGTGCGTGCATGCCTGTGTGAGTGGGAGTGAGTGAGAAGGCCTTTACTAATCAAGGTTACTGGTAGGTATCTGAAGAGGAAGCAAAACATTGCGTTGAAACTCTAACGCGATGCTGCAGGAGCTCAGATGACGCTAAGGAAAAAAAGACGAGCAAAGAAACTGCTGGTCTATAACTCTGATATTTTACAAGTTTGCCTTATTTAAAGCAATAACCGAAATAAGCTTAATGCAGTCTGGTGATTCACATCAATATTTTAAATATGTACATTCGCAACATATTTTTTACTTTTAGATCAGTTTATGGTGCACTGACTGACTAAAAGACCTAGGATTACTTTAAAAGCAGACTTTTTGATGTTATGTTCATAAACTAATACTCTGAATATTATTGCAGTCGGTTGGCAGTCACGTCTTTTTTTATGACCAACAAACCCTATAATAAAAAAAGACTCTTGCAACTTTTACACAACAGCAAGACTGCAAAACACAATAAAACTCAAAAACCCCTCAAATGCACCAAGTCTCTCAGTGTGTTCAGTAAGTCAATGTGCAACAGTGATAGCTCTTGTGTGACTAAAACATGGTTTAACTGTCTGTATGAGCTGTGAAACCAAAGCTAATTGCCTTAAACGTGCATTGTTTCTAACAGCCAGCAGGGGTTGACACAATGGTTCTCACACTCAGTGCATAATCAGTTCAGTTCGTCTAAATTTTGTAGCTGATGGTCCCCACTAGAGTTAAAAACAAGGATAAAATCCTGTAGTGCATGCCTACAGTGTTAAAGTGTAAGTGCCAAGCTGTTAGCCTACGGTCGCGCACTGTCCCTGGTCTTCACAGTCACATCTGCCCCTCGCTCATCATGCTCAGCTTCAAAACACCAAACTGACTTGTGATGTCTCAGCGGTTACTTCCCTATTTGTCATTCCTGTAAGCATGGGGTAAGTATACATGCTGTAAAATAAGTGTGTGACAGGTTGCGTCATCTCTAAGAGTGATTTGCAAATATGCAACTTAAAAAAAATCCACACACAATAAAAGGAAGAAGTCTGAAGGCAGCAGGATGTGAGCTTTTTTTTTTTTTTAAATAAATGGGGACTGGTCCAGTAACCCTGATTGTATGCGGAGGATGAATACACAGTCGACTGCTGCGGCCCTTCAGGCCACACTAAGCTTTATACTTACTATCCAGATGTCTTCTAGAGCATGAAGAACATTAAAAAAAACAACGACGAGCTAGAGGAGCATGACTGCAAAGTGGATCACCATTTTTTTTTGATTTATCGTGGATTTCCTTGGCTTTGCTTTCCTGTAATGATATTATGTCAACTTCTATTCGTGATCCTGTCTCAGCTGTCAGCACGCTGTGAATTACAAAGAAGTTACGACTTTAGAGCACTAACAGGCTCAAAGTCTTCCCCCTCTGACAGCCTGCGTGCACTTGGGCGAGCAGAGTGATGAGCACCCGTCCGTACTGTACGTATATGTGTAGGTTTCAGAGCGCGTGCGACATGCAACATGAAACCAGGGAGCGGATCGATTGCGGCGGCCTTGTACAGGAGCACGTGCTCGGGGAGTTATAAAATAACTGCCTGAGCTGGCGAGGCTGATTGAAGCAGGGGGAGGAGGAGGAGGTGCGTTTTATGACCTTGTAAATCAGAGGGAATTTGTAAACCTTGGCTCAAAGAGGAAACAGGAGAGGAGGCTGCTGCTTTCTGTCGGCTGAGGGATGAGTGTCCAGGGATGGAAGCAGACAGCGTGAGCGACACAGAATCGGAGAACAGCAGACCGACACACATTTTTGGTTTAAAGGGAATCTATTATGCTTTTATTTGTTTCCTTTCATACGCATACACAGTTAGAACAGTGGCTTATATTAAACATGGATAAAAAATAAGGCCGGTGTAAGTACAAGTGATCTCTGTAAGCCAAAAAGCTCAGGCTTTAGAGCTGTTTTTTCTACTCTTGGCTCACGACATCTCTACAAACCTATTTACAAAGAGGCAGCCAATCAGAAGAGGTTTCGTAAAGGTAGAAGTTAAATTTTTTTCCAGACAGCTATAGGATAAAAAGGAAGATTATTTCAACTGGTAAAACACTGAGCTAAATACAGTGGTCTGACATGTTTAACAAAGAAAATCATTGAAATACATGTACACAACTGTATATAGTCCTCCTAAACTTGATTTTGTTCTCAGGTCTCAAGTTAAAGAAAAAAGAGCAGACTGAGTCGAGCAGTAACCTGAAGAGGCGCGGGGAGCTTGAGCCTCATCAGAATGCAGACAGATGCACGCGGTTCGACTTACATGACCATCAAACTGCCTTCAACATCGAACATCAAACGCACCTCAGATCGGCCCCCTCCCCAATCTGAAATTATTTCCAACTGACAGACTCTGGGGGCCCCCAAAACTGCAAGCTTGTCAATCAAAGCAAAGAATAAAATAAAGCAAAAAAAAATCACTTCAGAGAGACGGGAAAAATCCTTTCCCTCCACAACACTCAGACCCATTCAACACACATACTGCAGTGATATACTGAGCCTCAGAGAAAGGCTGCAGTTTAAGCGTGATGTGTACATGGTGCTGCAAAAAGGTTTATCTCTGTCACTGTATGTTTTAAAAATCAACCACAGAGTCACTTCAGGGAGGACACAGAGTCGAGTTCAGTATCACATCTGCTGATGGCTCAATGATTCCCTTTCACACATCCCAAAAGAAAATATCACATAAACAAATATGTAAAGCAGATGCAGTGGCCGACACAATGACTTTAGTCATCAGGTACCATTCATACAAGCAGAAATTTCCCCTTGTGGGACTAATAAAGGTATATCAATATCAATATTTCTATGTTTTCTACCTAACATTTGTAGAACTTGGGGTTAACATCTTGCTGAAGGATATTTGGCATGCAGACTGGGAGCAACCAGGAACTGAACTACTAAACCTTCTGATTAGCAGATGACCTCTGCCTTAGTTCTACTGAAAGAACTCCCAATGTTTCAGCATACCAACTCTGTGAGTATGGCCGCTTCCTGTTCCGACAGGACTGTGCACCAGTACAAAAAGCAAGGTCCATAAGGATATGGATGAGAGAGTTTGGTGTGGAAGCACTTGTCAATGTCATTTCCTGAACTCACAAATGTGCTTCTGGAAGAATTCCTATAAACACACTTCGCTGAAGGGTGGGGCCCACATCATATTAAACCCTACGGATTAAGAATGTGATGTTACTCAGGTTCACACAAGTATGAAAGCAGACCAGTGAGTGCTTTTAGCTTATAGTGTACATACCAAACCCCTGATGAGTTACTAATTTAACAGCTCACCGTTGCTGCTCCCTCTGCTTCTATTAGTACTTCCAATTGGCCTGCAGTCGCTTCCTATTGTAGACGCATGTGTGGTTAACAACAGCGGCAGGTGCAACGCTTACAAACACTGCTTCTCTTGTGATGATTTCACAACGTTTAAATGCTTTGAAACCATTGCTGTGACAAATATTAAAGCACAATATAAACACTGGAATACTTTCATCAGTGGAGCAAAAGGCTCGATCACCAGTGTGTTGGCTCATTTGGCGCTGCTACCTTCATGGACAATCTGGAAAATTCAATAGCTACCTTGACAGACACTGAAGGAATAGTCACAGGAATGCTGGTGATAAATCTGCATCCAGAGATGCTTGGAGTGCAGTCAGGAAAGGTCATTACACTTCAATACCCTGCAATGCCCCATTAAGCAGAGCAGTCTCTAATCTACTGGAGGAATCTGGTGGTTCCACCACACGGAGCATGTTTTTGATTGTGAGACAGTAGAGGAGGTGCTACATGACTGCCACCCCAGCTGTGTGTATAGGCTCTGCGTTAATCATCCAAGTGTTTCAGCCTGGACTGGTGTGTGAGAAAGCATTGAATTTCAAGTCCTGTAGAGGAGGACTAATAATAATAATCATAAAAAAAGCAAACAGAGACACCGCGGCTATAATATCCTTGTTTGCCCTGCTGTGATAGAAACACCTGTACCTATCACATGCTTCAATGGGTGCTATTAAAGGCTTGTACATGGTAGCTCAAGGCACAGGGGAACACCATTTCTCCATACATTTAAAGCACAAAAGGGTGCAGGGAACAAAATAGGTGCTACTGGGAGGAGTTTAAGCTAATTCCTGGCTAAGAAAGGCACTCACATTCAGTATGGAGTACGGTGCTGGGTAATACATTTCTCCTTGTTAACCAAATGAAGCTACTATAATTTACTGATTTATTTATGGTTTCTGTGTGTTCTCCTGCTCTGTCCTTGTGCTGTCTAAATGAAACACTTCTCCTGTAAATGTTTGTGGAAGCAGAGAGTGTCAATATTCAATGCGTGTTTCCTCTTTACTTTTATAAAACCAGGACATTACAATGACAAATGACCCTGCCAGCTTCACTGATCTCTTTAAATCACAGAGCTGACAGTTCAACTCTTCTCACTGGTTGAATTATCAACTGCCACTGTTTCACAATTTCAGTGATTGAAATCAAATTTCAATCTAGGGTAGACAAACATTATTAAAGAATTATTAAAGACTGCGTTCTAATTGTCTGTCTGCTCCTCAAATATAATACTGTATACACAGTGTGTGTGTGTGTGTGTTAGTTCTGCTAGCGTTGTAGGTACACAGCCATGGCTTTTATTGGTTTTATTAGCCTCTTTGCCACACTACCAACAGAGGACGTCCAGCTGATGGTCAGGTTGAATTTTTATTTTGAACCAAAATGGGTATTCTTTGTTGTCCCGTATCCCTCGTTCTGTAGGAGGGTTCTACCTGTTAAATGGACGTTTTTCCTTCTCGCTGTCGCCTAATGCTTGTTCATACAGGGTCATCTGATTGTTGGGGTTTTCTCTGTATTATTGTAGGGTCTTTACTTTGCAATATATAAGTAGATAAGTGTCATACATGGGGCCTGAAGGCCGGAGGTGGAAAAATCTGTTCATAAAAAAATAAATCGTAGCCTAGCCTTCATTCATTGCAGTGGTACTAAAGTTAATTCATGCATGAATTGTATCATATATTTGTATTTGAATGGTAACACTGTTTTCTATTATATCTGTATTTGAAAATGTAATTATATATACTGTATAAAAAGTATAAAAACTGTTTATCAGAAAACTGAGTAATTTCTAAATTTTTGTTTCTTTGAAATACACATAATTTTATCATGTGTACCAAAATTTTATGAATTTTAGTACATTTCGGCACCAAATGCATGAATTTAGCTGCTAAGTATTGTTTCTTTTCAGGATGTACTGCTTTTCCAGTTGCAAAATACTACAAATGGCAAACTGAATATTTAACACTGCAGATCAACAAAGAAAAGCAATAACAGCTCCCACCTTCTGGAAATGTCCTGAGCCTAATTTAATAAAACATCTGTGACAGGAGAAGTCAATTTAATAACCGCAATAAAAAATGTTTCCAACCCAGCCCATCTCTTCCCTCAAACTTCATATTCAGCTTTAATGTTCGACTCAACCGGATTATCATAGAAGGGGAATCACAATGCTGTCTGCTTATGAGCCTACAAGGGTTAGAGTGCTCCGACTGTGCTGCTTCTGTGAGCTCCGTGTGTGCGTTTGTGTCTCTCTCCCTGTCAGCGCGGTGCGATTCGTCTTTCTTCACCATGTCCTCTGATCTGCCGCCAAGGGGCTGCAGCTCTCCCTCTCTGTACAGCCCACTCATTCTCACCTTTCTCCATGTTCCCTTCTGTCTCATCAAATGCTCTCTTACACGCTGAATGCTGTGAAATAGGAAAACCGACTAATGTAGCGCGCTGCTGCTGTAAGTCAAGGTAAACGCAATAATCACTCATTGATGTTTTTAATTAAACCTAGACGCGTTACAGAAGAATCCTTCCTCTTTAATATATTATAAATCTTCTAAATGTATCATTTTTACTTTTATTATTACAGTTACAATTAATATTGAGTTACTGAACGTTAATGGTATCATCACTGCCTGTTCATTGCTCCTTGGTGAAACTGTATTGCCATTACATTCTTAACATTGACCTGCCAGGAGCGGACACCGACACACAGCTCGATCGTATAATGTGTGTGTGTGTGTGTGTGTGTGAATGAATGGAAAAAGATTAAGGGGGGGGCATTCGGTCACTCTCAGCTGCTTGGGTCTGCATTTCTACTCCTCCAGCTATGGGTTGCTATAGAAACAGCTCTCTCAAAGGAAGTCTAGCCATCTTATTTCAGGTCTCAAAAATCAACCGTGGCTCTTATAAAAACAAAATAATTTTTAACATCCAGGTCTTTTGTTCCCCAGGACCTCCCTCACCGTTTCACATGCAGCCGTGCTCGACCTCGAGGTCAGATGAGCCACCTGCTACCGTGTGCTTTTCAGAGGTCACACACAGCCAAATGAAAAACAGCCAGTTTACTATTAATGAGTAGAGGTTTGCTACTCATCACTGTTACAGAGCCAAGGACTCAATGCAATATAAAAGAAAAAAATGCTTTTGAAACTTTAGGTTATTGGCCACTTAGGAAAAAGAAATATAACTCTAGGAGATTTTTGTCATGCCTGCTGCACTTGTTTAGTTTGCTCATGTGTTAAAACATTTAAGTGTTATAAAACAAATCCATAAAGCTATACAGATGCTGATAATCCTGGTACTGAAGGCAATTTATACAGTACATTCATGCATGTTGATTAACAGACATACGATCAGCTACGATCGCTAGAGTAAGATTTTCATTAAAGAGATCTACTCATTTCCACCTCAGTTTTCATAATCCTGGTTAGGGATGGGTATCGTTTAGGTTTTATCCGATACCAGCACCAACCTGGTACTTTTGAAACGGTGCCGATGCTTAAACGGTGCTCAAACCGGTGCTTAAAGAATGGAGAACACAAAATTGGTCCAAAAACCTCTCATGTTCAGCTGTTTTTTTGTAAAAAGATAACAATGTTAGCCTTTTCTGCAGCTATAGGGCATATATGGTCTCACTCTTGGCTGGAAGCAGTGCTTAAACAATGGAAAAAACACAGACTTTGTCCAAAAACCTCTCATGTTTTAACTGTTTTCCACTTTTTCTTTGGTCATTTTAGCCTTTTTGGCCAGGGTGAAGGGAGTATCTGCCATCAAACAAGAAGACAGCCGCATGTAACTACGACGGTGTTTGCTAGTTCACCTTACATGCATTAATGTAATAATGTGGTTAGCGTACTCAACGTAAATTACAGACGAACAACATGAAGCTACTCACGCAGAGGAGAACGGCTGCTGCTGCCATCATCATCCGTCATCATTTCTGCTACGCTGACAGGGCTAGGGGCCAGGACTCTACTCTTCGGGTTCTTGGGGGATGTTGCTAACTCCGGGTCCGATAACAGGCACCACACCCGCAGTAGATGTGCACGGTGTGAGGTCTCGCAGCAAGCTATCAAACACGGCGCATTTCTCGGCTTTTAACAAAACGCTATGCGTCGCCAGCTGTTTCATCAGATTCGAGGTGTTACCTCCTTTGACAGTATCACAGTATCAGCTTAAAGCACTTGTTGCAGGCTGCTGAGTTTGCATCTTTTGCTGTGAAGTACAGCCAGACTTGGAACGCTTCGCCTTGGTCATTTTTAATCTGTAGCTCTGCTCTAAAAGAACGTACGTACCTGGCCCCGCCTACTACGCTTGCAAAGGTAAAAAGATAGGCTAGAATCCAAAGTGTATGACATCTCAGGAAAATAAAGCACTGAAATGTGCGCTGCTTTTCGGTCTGGTTACTACCGTTTATGTCAGAACCATACCGGTACCCATCCCTAATCCTGGTCAACACTGGGCGCAGCACTCACAGCTCCCCCGACTCTAAACTGCTCCCAAATAACCTGTGACATGTTTTCGTTTCACACAAGACTTAATATTTCTGTTGCCCAGGGGTGTCGTCTGGCAATAGGAGCATAATTGTATAGTGAGCCTTGGTGCCACCCTTCCAGTTCATCTCCACCTTTTTCATTTTTGCTCACTTTCCTACCTTTGAGACAACTTTCTTCTAACATGTAAAGAGTTGGGTTGAACAGTGGGTAAATGGGGCTTCTGTATTTGATATTACTAATGTCATGTAGAGCCAAGAGTAGAAAAATACAGTTTGAAATGGAGCATTTAGAGGAGTATATATGTATATAAACTGACCTTCTTATTTAACGTGTTGGCCATGCTTAATATAAACATCCAACATGTCCAACAGCACACATAAGATAGAAAATGAGGAGATATAATGATTGGTTTCTTTTAAGGGACCTTTGCTGTAACCTTGTCTCGGTCACTGTCTGCATTTAATGAGCTCACAGTTATTTCTATTTGCAACATTTCAGCCAGACAGACCTTATCACGCATGAATTTTTCATGACACAGGGAAGCGCTTCTGACACCAGTGTTCAGGCTCTGAGTAGATATCCTCTCTGGAGAAGGATGTAATGAACATGGAACACCTCCCCCTCTGTAAGCTCCCAGCATGTGTGTTTTTTTCTAATTAAATCTCTGTGGGGTTTCAGAAAGACTGCATTTTTCTTGTTCCGTACCCCGTGTTCCCACCAGATTCCTGTTTGGAGGTACAAATATGGCACATGGGTATCGCTCTTGCCCACATGAAAGGTTTAATAACTTGTATCTTGCAAGATTTTTGAAAATAGCTCAAATTATGTAAAAAAAGGAAAAGAAAAAGAAAAGTATGTATAATATTACAATAATCTACACAAACGTTATAAAGGAGAGGGTGTGCGTCTCTGTGATCGATCTACTCCACACACTGCTTCCCATCACACACCTGTGGGATGAATGTGACCAGCGCACCTTTGCATACTTTCAAGCAGCTTTGTTTCACATAAAGTTTATTACCCACCAAACCCCACATTAAACCTCCAAAACTGAGGCCTGTGCAGGAGGCAGTTTTCAGCTGAAGTCCGCTGGCTCCTGTTTGGGCCACACATTTTCATCCTCAGTGTGAACTTTCTTCACGCTCCTTTGCTTTTTTGGCTCAATAAAACAAAAACATTTGATAAGACTTATCTAGAGATCAGCTTTACGCTCACTGAGAGCAACAAATGAATAAAATAAACGTGAATTTACAAAGCGCTGCTGTTCGGATGATGCATAAGAAGCTTTTTTTTTTAAAGGCAGTGTGAGCTCTGAACTAGTGTGGACATGGGTTAAAGGGGATGTGAGAACAGAAGCAGAATCTCACCATTTCCTCTTCCTGTCTCTATTAGCATCATTGTACTCCTTATGCTTCTATGGCAACATTTTCCACTAGTGATTTAGTGGGCCAACGTAATCTAGAACGGTATACTATAATGGTTTGTTTTATACTACAAATTAATTCTGCAACAAAATAATTTTTTAATAAAAAAACAATTAAAAAGTAGAAAATACTGAGTGCAAGAAGTACATCTTTTATATACAGTTTATCATCAAACCCTGTCCTTTTGTTGCAGTCTGAGTTATTTTACTGTTAGCTAAATAAAATCATGTTTTTCACAGTTTGAATTTACCTTTAATTTGACTCAAACTCATAAAGCATACATCACAGGTAAAAATAATGAGAAAAACTGAAGAAAGGAATCGTAATGATAACGAAAAGTAGACAGCTCTTATTGGGAATTGTAATTTAACGCCAGAAATCATTATGCCTCTTCTTACAGCAGGTCTCACTTTCTACTTTAAAAAAGATGATACGTCATTTTGAAATGAAACCTCTCGAGTACACAGAAGGAGATGGCAGCACGGCACGGTTTAAGCGAACAAGGAAGGGAAACGCAGTAAGCCAGTCAACTCGTTATCAGTCAGCCCTAAAACGGCCCTTTAATTAAAAGCAGGAGGTAATGAACGCGCTCGGGAGTCTGATTAGCAGCTAATGCCCCTTGCTGGGAGCTGATGGGCTTCCCCGTCTGCCCTTTTAAAGCCAGACTGAATGGCACAATACTGTGTGTGTAGTGACTCACCAGAAGAAGCCATCAACCACAGCAGTATACCAGATACCTCTGGATTAAAAACTGTAACACCTCGGGATTTACAGACTTATAAAGTGGCTTGGAAGTGTAAGTGTTTAATATGTTTTACATTAGGAGGGCTTTTTTTTTTTTTGACTTCTTCTCACTATCCTCTCTGAGGATGAATCACATCAGTGGTTGGCATAACAATAAGTCAGTCAGCTACTAACACCCTTAGCAAGCCAGCAGGGAATAATAATAATAATAATAATAATAATAATAATAATAATAATAATAATAATAATAACAATAACTAGATAGATAGATAACGTCAGTGCTAAGATGAAGCTCAAAGTATAATTAAAAACTGTGCAAACAGCTAATTACATCGATACAAATAGCTGAAATTGTTAGCTAGATGCATTTAACAGAAATGAGCATGCTAACAAAGTCACCACCGGCTGTAGTACGAATTGAAACAAACACAAAATGAGTTTCTTCGTATGAAAACATGACAGCGTGAACATGTCATTACTAACCAGTCGACTGTGTAGCAAGAATAGGCCAACGTGCTCTGCTAGAGCACCAATGTGTGGAAAACGAGGGCTGTCAGTTACTGATTAATGTACTTTATTTGGATTGCGGTGTTATATTTTGTGTGTAATCTGTTTGTGATGATAACTTTGGGGGTCATTATGTTGCCTTTAGAGCAGCTAAAGTAATATTATCTAATGCAACACTTAGTTGATTATTGCAAGTTAATTTAGGGACTAGAGAGCAGCTTGTCCATGAGTTAGATAGCTGATTTAATATGTTTCACCACAAATATTAGCTTCAAATTAATAATCACAGTTTTCATTGTGTTGCTGTTCTTAGGAACAAAATCCTTTCCATCAATATCCTCTGCACACAGTGCAAAGTGTATGCTTGCAGACAGGGTCACTCTCTGTCAAGTGAAGGCTGTCTGCGCTCTGTTTTATTTTAAAGCTGAAGTCTGCCGACGCAGTTAGAGCTGCTGAGAAGTGTTCTCTCAGATTTTCAAAGACACAGTAAAGGTATGAATAAAAAAAAAGTATGCATATTTTACATGAGCTTAAAGCCAGCAAGTAAAGTTAGATAAAAGCAAGTGGAACAATCCACAACAACAGTATTATTTCCAGAGTAAGATCATTAATCGGTTAGGTTGGGCTTATTATTTAATCCTCCACATCTTTATCACACTGCCTCCTACACGAGGACAGTTCTCTTTGTAGCATCTATTATTATCCCATCGAGTTCAGACATCTATAGAGTCAGTTGGATCTGGAGCAACCCACTCAGAAGCATACATGGTGTCAGCTGAAAGCTCATCAAGGCCTGGGTACTAATCCAGCCATCCATGTCGAGCCAAACAATGTTCAAATCTCCCCAAAGTCTCCAAGCCATTTTTGTCTGGGATACAGTAATCCCTTGGTCTCTGTGCTGCAGAGTGAGCATGCATTTGAATATATTAAAACCCCCACCAAGGAGGTGATAAGCTGAATTTGAGCTCCTAAACCAGACTGCTATTGAGTTTCCTGTGAAAGTTTCACCCAAGGTTGTTCAAAGAGTTTCACTGCAGAGCTCTCAGAGGGCTGACAGTGGGTTAGCCTTGGTGCATTGGGCTTCTCTGGCATGCTTAGTGAAGTCTGTCCCTGTCATCTTCACAGGGAGGACATACATATCTAACTTTGTGCCCATTTGTAAGTGTTAAAAAGGTGGAATCTGCAGGTGTATAGACACAGTGACTGCAAGCGGTGAATGTCGATCATAAACATGTGAAAGAAAAACATAAAGGCACATATAAGTAACAATATAAATAAATTTAACTTTAATCTAAATGCATTTAAAGATGATGTTACCTTCCAGAAGTTGTCCACCTTGCCATAGACTAGTGACTGATTCTGTCTCTTAACGTCATCGATGTGCTTGATGTCACTGGCGTTGAGGTGCTGCTCCACAACAAAGCCCAGGAAACTGTTGTCTGGGGTGTGAGCTGCGAGAGAACGGGGAAAGAATATGTGAGTAATTCTACAGAATTGGTGTCATTTGTACCTGACAAAGGTCAGCTTTGCATTTATGTGTTAGGCTTTTTTTGGTGACATCTATATTTAAGTCAGCACACCACGTGGCATCGTTCAACATTAACCATGAGACTGAGACTGACTGACTGAAAGACCACGTGCACCTAACAATAACTTGCTTTAAAATTTTGTTTAGAACTCTGATGATGTCACTGCATCAGGGCTTGAATATGAAAAAGAAACAAACAAACAAGAAGGACGATAAACGTTTTAATTTCTCTAAAAATAAAACACACTTAAACTGATCAGAGTCGAGCTTTGCCGGGAGAGAGACCAGCGCACACTGCATCCTCGTTCCTTTCATTCCACTTCTACTCAGTGTTGAGTGCGGAGCCTGAAGCTGGCAGCGTTTTACCTCACTAGCATCTGCCTTGTAAAACAAGTGTGAAGACAAGGGTTTGGAGCGCGGACAAGAAAAGACTCAGTCAGGAATTAAATGGCTTAATAACATCATTTAAAATGAAATAACGGAGCACTAGAAAGCAGCCCGTGCCTTCACCTCTGGAAGCGAACGGAGCGAGGTTGTGTTGGGGAGGCGGTTGGGTGCGCATTTGTGGTTTGAGCTGGAGCTCCGGGCCACTGCGGTCGGAGCTTGTTCTTACCGCAAGCTTATTACTACAGAGGCAAACTGAGGTCAGTCAGTCAGGGGAGACGGAATGAGCTTCAGGGCAGTAAATAAAGGAAAGATTGAGAGAGGAATTCAACTACCTGCCAGCACTTAAACAACTCAGGTTCAAGCGCTGCAAATGAACTGCGGATTAATAATACTTTATGTAATATGAAGGAATAGAGCTGGGCGATATATCGATTTTTTTTAAAAATATCGATATATTTTTAGATGTGACAATATCCTTTATATCAATATAGTCTGTGTTACGTTATAATTATAGTTGCGGAGCCGCAAGTTTGCCTCTCTTTCCTCCACTTTTGTCTTTACGCAACGTTACTCGACCTCACCTCTCCTTCACTGAACACAACACAATATTTCATTTGGGACAGTCAGCACACGCGGTCACCCGTTACACGTCAAACTCTTCACTTTGGGGAGATGCACGGTTACATAAGCAGCTTATTCTTTGTGCAAAGTCCTGCGGGGCGAGGGTAGAACACTATCATGCGATTTCAATTCCTGTCTATTATAGTCAAAAACTATTGCTCTTCACTTCCTAACATGAAAACACAAAGGAACCTTTGACCCAACATTACAGGTGATTCACTTGGTGTGAGGAGTGTGGGAGAGTGCAATAACGTGGGAGTAGCTGTTGTGGAGATATTGCCACGTCTGTACGAGGTGTCGGTGTGGGAAGGAGTCAAGCGCCACTCCCAAAATACACAATGTAAGGTTAACATAAAATTGCTGATAAGCACCGATCTGTTTAAGCATGAGAGCCCTTCCCTGTGACATTTAAAGGAATTTTGACAATAGATGGAAACTGCCACATCCTAAAGACTTAAAATTCAGGATTTCACATCCTGTGTTACTTCAGTTGTGACCTTTTTGTGTGTTCATTTGTGAGTCTGTCAACATTATTTGTGGATTATCCCTTTAATCTCTTTTACTCAGCTAACTGTCGTCTGTGGGAGGGAAAGAATCAGAGAATAAAATTTATATTTTTGATCATCGTTACTGTGTTACAGTCATTGTACTGCTCCTTGTTTATTGGTGTAACCCTTTAATCCTTTGCATTTATGGTTCCTGAGTCCCTTCCTTTTTAATGTCTTCCTATATTCCCTCCAATCCCTCTTTTACTTTACTTCCTGCTTTTTTTTGAAAGTCAGCTGCTCACTCTCTTTGTTTATACTTCCCTCCTTTGTGTTTTTCCTGCCCTCAGTAGGGTTTTGACTTAATTTACCTGTGCCTTACTATCCATGTCCCTGGAGTGTTTAATTCAACTGATTTCCCACTTAACTCACCTCTTTTCACTCTCTGTTTGTTTATACACTTTATACACTTATATACGCGACCAGTTGGGGATAAGGGGAGGGCCCCTTATCCCCAAGGAGGTCTGCTGGTCGCGGCAGACCTCCTTGGGCCTCTTCATGTTAAAATTGAGTTTTTCCTTCCCACTGTCGCCAAGTGCTTGTTAATAGAGGATTGACTTGATTCCCAAGGTTTTGTACTATTGTAGGGCCTTTATCTTACAATACAAAGGGCCTTGAGTGACTGTTATTGTGATTTTGCACAATATAAATAAAATTAAATTGAAAGTATATTTAGTCGGGCAGTGATCTGGTGTCCTGTTGGCAGCTGAACATCTTCTCTGTGTTTGGAGCTACTTTAAAACATTATTACGGCTGTGACAGTAAAAGATTTTTTGAGAAAGCGGAAACATATATTTAAAGTCATTGACAGCTGTTAGTGTGGAAAGGATTACAAAGCTAGCATGGTAAAAGCTAGATTGGAGAAAAACTTGGAGCAGAGGTCAGTCTTCATATTACTCCAAGAGCTGATTGACGACTCAGCTTATATTTAACATTATATTTAAATATGCATTTTAATATAATGTATTTTTACATAGTCAGATCCAAAAAGATGCCCACTCAGATGATAACAAGACACTATGATGGTTTTCTAATGCCAAAGAGGCGGAGGTGTCCTGAGAAGTTGGAGGAGACTGAACTAACACTCTTCCATCAAGCTAACTGTGTAAACAGGACAGGCTATTAATTAGTGTTCAGCCTTCTTGATGCACTTGGTAACAGATGCTTCTTGTCCCACAAGGGCTGCTACTCAAAATGTCACTCAACTTGCCACAGCTTCATTCGCTATTAGCTAACAAACAGCCTGGGAGGACAGTGTTGTCGGAGAAGCACTTCCTCTGAGCGCCAGAGGTGAGGGAACAAATTTGCTTTCTAAGGAAGCCTAGACTCACTCTATTAGATTAGCAGTCAATATAGGACTCTCAAGAGCAAGATATCTTTCTGGGATATTTATTGCCTTAAAGAAGCAGTAAGATCTCAGTAAATCCTGACTATTCATCATCGTAGAATGGCTCCTGCACAAAAAAATATCAGACAAATGTAATCCCAAATTATAAACTAGGGATTATGTGATTAGTGTTGGCCCAACAAGAAACTTTTATTCTGCTGGCCAGACAGAAGTGCAAAAACGCAACATCAGCGTTTACATCTCAGATGCTTTGAAAAACCTACATCAAAGACTTCAGGGTCTTACAGCATCTCTGAATGGCCCTGAAGGGGGAAAATAAACAAGCTACATCTGCAAGTTTGAGATTTTAAATCTCGAGCAGAGTTTTGATCTTTTTGAATTCAACGAGGAGAACTGAAAGGGTCGTTATCAGCCTTTCTTTCTCAGCATATTCTATTTAGTGTAATTGAATGGAAGGATAACATTAGGAAACCATTAGTATAAACTGATACAGCAGATCTGGAAAGTAAATGTCTGCTTCTTAGTTAGGTGTTCTTTAACTACCAACCACTTATAGTATAGGCAGAACAGAATGAAATAGCCATATTTGCGTTTCTCTGCAGCATTTCTATATTGTCTGAGGCGTCTCCTCCACTGCCATTATAGAAATCCACTACAATCAATCTAAATGAGCATCTGTAAAGGTTTCAAATGAAGCAGGGTAAGAACACAGTGTGAGGGGCTGAAATACATCCAAATAACACCCTCAGTGTCCCCTTCACTGCGAGCATTGCTGAACAGAAACAGGCACACAGATTTTTCAGGAATTACATTTTCAGGAATTACATTTTCTTGTCAGGGACAAACATTTCAAAGTAATGCAAATTTCATTGTACATGTCCAATGACAATAAAGGGCTGTTCTTTTCTGTTCTATCCAAATCTATTTTGACATAGAGACGTGGTGTGATAAAGTATTTACCCCTCTCCCTGGCTTCTTATTGTTTTATTTTACCAAACAAATTTTAATTTTACACAAAGATAACCTGAGTAATTCGGATCATGCTGTTTTTAAATGATTTTTTTTCATTAATTAAGGGAAAAAAAACTGCCCAAATCTACCTGGCCCTGTGTGGAAAGGTAATTGTCCCCTAACCCTAATAACTGGTTTTATGATAGTTAGTGATGAGTCTTTCACATCTTATTTGCAGAATTGCTTTAATTTAGCGTGAATTGCCTGTTTAAGGTCGTGCCAAGTCCAGGCTTTGATTAGTCCACTCTAAAACCTTCATTTTGGTGTTTTTTGGGCAATTCAGATGTGGACGCCGCCTGGTGTGTTTCAGATCATTGTCCTGCGTCACCCAAGTGCGCTTACATTTTCAGACGGTGAACTGAAGGCCGGACACATTGTAAGTGGTCCAGGTGGTAAAACAGCTAAGCAGGCCCAGACAATCACACTACCACCACCATGTTGGTATCATGTTCTATTTATGAAATCCTGTGTTAGTTTTACACCAGATGTAACGGGGCACAAAAAGTTCAGCTTTTGTCACTGAATATTTTTTTTCTGACGTGCTTCCCCTCATAAACAGAGGGATTTGATTCATTTACTGCACAGCCACTGTGGCCTAACCGCTCATTAGAGGAGTCCAGTTCTAAAGCTGAGCGTTTTTCCTCTCACCATCTTGGCATTTTGAAAATGAATGTAATGAGCAAGGAGTGGCTCTGAATGATAAACTGCACAGTCATCAGCTAACGGCTTGTGATTGACAAGTTGTTAGCCAATGAGCCAATCAGCTAACCCCGGATAATCCTCCCTTCTGATACTGACTGACTGGAAAAGCCGCTGGCTCTCGTTTCATTGTTGTAAACGATGCTCTCGTACTTTTGATGCCATGTAAAGTAGCTGAGAGGGGAAGTCAGAGAGCAAACAATAGATTAAAAGAAATACTTAAGACAACATGTGTGGCAGCGCCATTATCAATCAAAGCTCTCAGGGCACTACCGCCCAAGCAGACATCAGGGTCAATTACGTAGTTGGCAAAGGTTCAGAGATAAATGCTATCATCTGCTACATTTGACCTCTGACCAGTATTAATCATGATTTCCATGAGGGATTAAACATTCGGTAGCAGAGCAACACAAGGGCATGAACATATGGTGGATAAGAACCTATTATATATTATAGCGAATGCAAACCTGAGGGATCACCACAACACAGGAATAGATGAACCTCGCTGCATCTGAAGGCTTTCTTTAGATTCTTTTTGCATTGTTAAACAAGGAATTTGCTTAACAATGCAAATTACTTGGCCTTGGAAATGTTTAACCAATTAATAAAATCCCCAGTAGCGTCAGCAATGTCAAGTGATTTAAGTCCCGAAAAAAACATGAGATCTAAAGCCTGGCTATACTCCATCTATGTGCAGTCACCTCAGGCCTATGTGACTAACAAAAATGTGGATTTGGAAGCTGATGGATCAATGAATAAATTACACGTGAAAGACACTTACTAATCCTGCGAACATGAATTCAGATAAGTTGTATTGACACTTTTCCCTCTCACTGCACTTAAACATGACACTCCTTTGGCTCCACTGCAGAGCTGGGAATACGTCTTCCGGGGGAAAAAAACCACCTGTTGGCGTTGCGTAACACTGGATCACCACCTCACCTGGCTCCCTGTTGCTACTTGTGGAGGAGCCGGTTAGGCCTTTCAGAAAAAACAAAAAAACCACATGTCTCTGTCTTTTTAAAACCTAAAGACTTCCAAACAGCAAACGCAGCTCATCTAATTTCTTCATCCTCCATCTTTTTTCTCTATTCTTTAATAGAGCGACAAAGCCCCGCCCACCTAATAACAGGCTGCTCTGCTACCTGGCTAGCTGAACACAGCAGCTGTTGTGTTTTTGTTATTCATGTGAGAAGGCGCACATCCTGGGATGCAAGACAAATTTCACAAGTTTTCCCTGACAAAGTGAAATCAAATCAAATGTCACTCTTCTGCGCTGCACGGATCTACATAATTATTCCGTCAAATCTTCAGATCTTCCGATTATTAATGACTCGTGTTAGGATACGCAGCCTATTTGAATACAATTTGTACACTAGAAAACTCTCTTTGCTTTCCCGACTCTGAAATAGATTAATGAGGTCATTTGGTCTTGTCTTGTCTTATTGACCACAGGCCACACACTCCCAATCCCCCCTAGCCAATGATTTATCCTTATAAATGAACCAATCCGAATCTAGCATAAATTATCGAGCCGAACTCAATTACTCCGCTGTTACATCTCCCTTCAATATGTGACTCGGAAAACAGTTTGATACAGCAAGAAATGCGAGTAATCCATTTCATAGGAGTTCTGAGTGTTGGGCTATGAAGCTGTGTTCACACTCTGAAGAGCTAAGCTGAATCACCATGGTTACAGATTATGTTTAACAGTGAAAATGTGAAAATCAGTACGTCTTAAAGGGCATTTTTAGACAATGAAAAAGTCAAAATAAGGTCGTAAATGTTTTGGTTTTTATCAGTTAGTATTAAGCCTACATTACTTTCCTTTAATGCAGGAAAACTGAAATTAATATCGACAGAAAAATGCGGGCAACTGTAAGACCTTTTAGGACTGTACCTTTCTTCATTTTAATTCAAGATTTAAAGAAATAAACTAAAAATAATAACCCAAAGGAACGCTGAGAAACTCACTGAAACGATCTGAAGCTGACGACTCCACTAACTGTAAAGCTAAAGCAACGCGATATAGCAGCTCTATATGCAAAAACAATGTGTGCATAATGTGAAAATATTAAATGTTCAAAGTTTCAAATAGCAGACTTCAGCCTGAAGCCGGTGTAACGCAGCACAATGCAGAGAGGGGGGGGGTTGTTCTTGTCTCTCATGTCTGGAAGTGATGCCATTCTGTGGTTTTAACACTCAGCCCAACTGCTGTGCACTTGTTTCACCAGCGATATCATCTAACCCAGCGACTCTCGACTGGATTTTGTGCAAAGGCTCCAGTGTTTTATGAGAAAGACATACCCTATTCAGTACACAATGAGCTATTCAGGTGCAGTGGCATTCTGGATAGCTCCGGGCCTCACCTCGCAAACGGAGGATTTGTAGGGGTAACATTTCACTTTCTCTTAGCTATGGGGAAAAGGTCAGTACTCCGGGGATGCTGGCTCCCTTTCCTGCCCAGCTAATGCTGTCGCGTCTGCTGTGCTGCCGCTGCTCATCCATCTCAACAAATGCGGCTGATTCCAGTTACACAGTGATCCCACAGCAGGGGCGATGCGCGCGCACACACACACGCACACACGCACATAGCATCCACACACATCCCTACGTCCTACATTCATAATCACAGCAAAATGGAGAGCTGAGTGCCTGACCTCTTACTTACTAATCTGCTTGATGAGATTCCATTAACTCGCACTGTACT
The DNA here is from genome assembly GCF_001858045.2 of Oreochromis niloticus. Classification (NCBI taxonomy): domain Eukaryota; kingdom Metazoa; phylum Chordata; class Actinopteri; order Cichliformes; family Cichlidae; genus Oreochromis; species Oreochromis niloticus. Next base: position 6,946,498 of record NC_031986.2, read on the forward strand.
GCATGCTCAGAGCGTGTTTTATGCCTCTTCTTTTTACAGAAACTTCAACATCTAACTGACCTGTAGACACAGATGACAGCCCGGAGTGCTGAGCAGTTAAACTGATTTATGTTGCAAGCGGCCTCGTACGGCAGCTTGACTTTATTTAAACAGCAGTGTGGGCCACTTGGAGAGGTGATGAAATCTTTCATGTCTTAGTGTAAAGAAGACCAGTGTTTGTTATTCTCAAACACTAAACATTCTTGGATGCACAGGATTCGCCTGCTGGCTCAGAGATGATGGGTCTCATTACATTAACTATTTTATAAATCCTGCATTCAATCAAATGGCTACAGCTTACTAGTCCTCTTAGCGACCGTTAACAGTCGGCTCTGCAAAGAGCGGGTGTGCTTAAAATCTGCCGACTTACGAAACATGGTGTTGAACTGCTGTGGGTTGAGGTTCCACTTCCCCCAGGGCGTCTTGTGGCCCTTGGACTGGGCATAGTGAGCATGGTTGAACTCTGGCTCAGTCCCAAATGAATCCAGCACCCGCAACATGCACCTGTGGAAAAACAAAACAAAAACACACAAGTTTTAATTACGATCAGATGCACAGATGTATGCATGCATACACGTTGTGTAACATTAAACCATATCAATAACATAAATCCACCCTTGATCTTCCAGAGAACAATACACCAACAGCACAGTGCACACAATTAAAATCACCAATTTGTGTCCCTGCCTATTGTTTTTAGTGAAACACACAGAAACAAGCTCATAATTATTTATTTGAAAGGGGACATTTTAAGCCCTTCTCCAGCTACTCTCCTGAGAAAGAGCATGATTCAAAATTAGAAGTATTCCTTATTTTAACCTCTCAATTCGTCAACATTTGAACTCTAATAGTGGTGTTTAGCTCAAGAAATAAATGCTGAAGTTTTTGTGTTAGCTTTTGAATGACACTAAATTTAAATTTGGAGCTTTAAAAAGCTAAAAACTGTCTTTGTCATGTCAGCGCTTGAGACACACATCATCCATGTAAGAACATGAAATCACAAATATAAATCCTCAGACTATGATATTGAGGCTTGTTCTGAAGGTGTGGCGGTGAGGGAACATCATGCCTGACTTAAAGGTCACAGTGTGGGATTAATTAGACCAAAAACCAGGGGAGGGAATTGTAAAGCACTTCCTGACCTTTAACTCCGTGCTGTGCATTCACTAATCTCCACAAACAGATATCTGCATATAAATATGGAGAATCTGTAGGAAAGAAACAGTTTTTGGCGCTAGAAGCTTTCTGGTTTCCAGTTGTAGTGTGAGTCACGACTCAGCAGACTTCACCTGCATGCAAGTAAACAGTCTGTGTGGAAAGCAAAAGAGGAGGGCTCACTGCTTTCATTACCTTCTTTTAAATGTATCTGCTTCAGTGTTCTCACTATAAACAATGCCTGGTACATGAAAGAAGAAGTGTTGGTTTAGATATCATATATACATTATTTCAATATCAGGTAGCTACACAGAAGTTTCCAAAACAGCGGTCATTGGTCCCAGAGGCTAAATCAAGTCAATGTTATAGACTGTATAGAAAAGAAGGATGTGGCCAATGTGATGTTACTCATTGGTTTTTAAGCCCGAGTTGGCACTTCAGCAAATGCCATGTTATTTATTTATTTATTTTTTTAGAGCTAAACATAAACATATTGGACACACTCAGCTTGACAAAGCTACGTGCTAATTCAGAGAAAGCTAACGAGTCAGCCACGCGAGTAAAAATAGGACAGCAGCTTCCTCGTATCAACAAAAGTGAACAAAAAACCAAAAGCATTAAAAAAACTGGTGGCTACATGCTGACTGTATTGAATTTTTTCACATTCTATGACTGATTGTAACTTGTGGTGACTACATGGTTGCCCAGAGCTTTGATAGCATTGGACACTTTCGCCACTTTTAATTGTGAGTTGATTTCACAGGTTGCCTGAAAGGAAACAACCTTTCTGCAATCGCTGCAGAGACATTTCTTTTTTATGAATGCAGACATAATTCCAACATGTTACTATCAGTCCAGATGTAATTGTAATAGCCATGGAAATTTGAGTTAAATGTGAATTTCTGTCTATGCAGACAGCAACAGATATGTGATTGTTGATGATGTGTCACAGTTAATTGTTATATTATCAGAAACATATTGCATCTAATTGCCATTCAACGGCAGATTAAAAGCAGACTGACTCCATCTTATAGGAACGCTTATGTCACATTTACTGACAGTGTTGGTATGCCAGACAGTTTTGCAGCAAAAAACAACTTAACTGAGAACTTTAAACTTTATATTGGGGCAGCACGGTTCTCCCCGTGTCCATGTAGGTTCTCTTTGGGTACTCTAGCTTCCTCCCACAGTCCAAAGACACGGAGTTAGTGGGCTTAGGTTAATTGGCATTTCTTAATTGCCCATAGGTGTGAATGTGAGTTCAAGTGGTATCTGTGTTAGCCCTGCAACAGACTGGTGATCTGTCCAGGGTGCACCCGCCTATTGTTACCGCAATACTAACAATAATGCAAAATATTAAAAATTATAGTAACATTGCATTGTGGGGTATCTGGTGATTTCCACCTCTATTATTTGGGTTCAGTTTTTATTAGTTAGGAATAAAAATCATTGAACAACAGAAAAATTAATATCAATACCTTCCTCTTTAGACTGCTATGTTCCTGTGGATTTTCTCAGAGGTAACTAAAGTTAAGTGACTTTCAGTTTTTGGTCATGGTACAAAACTCAGCATTAATCACTATGATAACAAGAAGCCAGGTGCATATATGGAAGACACACAACCACACACACACACACACAGACTTCGATTCAGTCACTGATTGCCTCTCCGCCCACCCAGACGCTGTGCAGCTGGCTGTGTGAACTGTGAAACACCCTGGGAGAGTGGGGAGGTTGGAAACAGATTCGCCATGAGGAAACTTTAAAATGAAAGCAGAACAACAACATGCCCACATGCCATCTCCAGTCACTCCAGAGGAAAACAACCCTCATCTGTCCCTGGTAGATATACCCTTAACAGATGGGGTAGTGCTGCTGGAGCTGTGAAACGGTGTAAATATGGCTGTAGCGAGGCCCGTGAGTTGTGGGCGTCATAATGTGGCAGGAGATGAGGCTGTTTAGCTGAAGAAGTATGTACTTGGTGACACTTGCTGCTTTATTTCAATCAAGCTGGGCTATTATTGTTTTTTTTATTTTTTTACAGTATGAGTCCAATTTCCCCATAAACACCATCCAAATAAATAAATGATGATGATTGCTATAGTGAATGTCAGTTATCTGTCATAGCATGGTTATCTCAGATGCGAAACAAACACATCCAACAAACACAGTCAGTGAAACATTTGGTCTTCAGCTGATCTATCTGATGGTCTGTTACAGGTCTGCATATGCCTGGAGCTAAATACAAGAGCTGAATGATAAACAGAGATAAGAGTTAATGGTTTGTCCAATAAAAACGTGAAAACTGTAACACTCTTAACAGCATCTAATTGTTATTATTTTGGGGTCCCACTGGCTCCTTGTGAACCATTAATGTTCCTTTATAATAACATAGGCTCAGTTCATCCTTTAGTTCACTGTATCCAGTAAATATTAGGCCATAAAGTAATCGCTATAACATTTCTGACATGCTAAACAAGCTACAAACTGACGTAGAAAGAAGAAAAAGAACCAAAACTAGTTTGATTTTAGTTTAATTTAGCTACCTGCATTGAAGCTGTACACAGAGCATTACAAAATGATATTAGGATAGAAAAACCAAAGTGCATCACTGTCCCCCAGTCTATGATTGTGTTCCTGGATGTTACACAGTGTTAGCAGTTTAGGATAACATTAGCAACACAGTCCTAAGATAAGATTATGACCTGTAGCCAGTCTAGGTGATTTCTTGTAAGGTGTATTTTGTTAGACTCGGCCTTTATTGTCTCACTCAACACAAAGTCGAGTTAGTTTGAGTCAGTAAGGGCTAACTTTCAAATGTTAACTGAAGTGGACGTGAAAAACCTGTTAATCTTTAAGTCTTCATTTAAAGACTAGATGTTTCCATTAGAGATGGCACGATACCACTTTTTGATGTCTGATACCGATATCATAAATTTGGATATCTGCCGATACCGATATGAATCCGATATAGTGTTTTTTTTAATCAATAAAACTGTTTTTTAATATCTTGCTGCATTTTGTATAAGTTCATACTCAAGTTTAAATAAACAACAACACTAAAGCTATTCTGTTATACCTGTATGTAAAAAATACACTGCACCCAAAATATTTCATAGTTCAGCAACACTGATCAATCTAATAAACTTAAACCTACTCCATCCTCCCTATTCTGGTATTTTAAAGAGTACTTAGCAGAAATATTAAGCAACCTAACTAATAGGGTTGCAAACTCCCAGAGAAAAAAACAAATAGGGAACCACCACCCACCCTCCACCTCATGATACTTAATCGATGTAATCAACTTTAATTTGATGCAGTGTGGGGAAAAAAATGCACAGAAATAAATTATTTTTCAAGAATAATTAAATAGATTCAACATCTTTCTTCAACAGAATTGCAGAATTCACAGATGGTACCTTCTCAAAGAAAAAAGTACTATAGCTTACTAGGGTATATTAGACTTAACAGTTACTATATACAGTAATGGACTTCTATACATTTTACATCAGATTAAAACTTTGGGTGTAAGATTCAGATAATTATTTATTAAAAGCTAGACATTTTAAATGAGAATAAGAAAGCAAAGTATGTCTTTGTGCCCCCTTTTCCCTGTTAATGCCCTATCGGCCCCCCTGGCTACACTTTGCTAGATCCGCCCCTGCACAGTTACCAGCCGTCAGCTACGTAGAAAAGGATCCTGGTGTAGAAAGTAATATTAAATAAATTCTAACGACAGCTTATCAAGCTTAAACGTGCTGCTGTTGTTCAGCCGCTGGTTTCCTCTTTCTGGTGCAAAGTGGACCAAAAACAAAGAAGAGAGACGGACTCGCAACAGAAAAGCCGATCAGCTGATCATTGATCAGTTTCATGAAGTAGCGGCAGGAAGGTGAGGGAGAGAGAGGCAGTCGCTCCATATATCGGTTGTTAAGCTTAACATGGGAACGCTTTACAAACATTCCGAGATGAACTTACACACTTCTCTCTGGGATAACTTCCTCGGAGATGAAATGCTGGTTTGGTAGCGAGGCTACAAATACACACAGCCGCTCTATCACATGAGCATACTGCTCCGACGTGCTACGGTTATGAGCCGAGTTACGCCATGTCGCAAGTTTTGTGAGGCGTTTCTTTGATATTTAATGGATCGGATTACATTTTTTATTTCTCGCCGATATCCGATCCAGTAATTTAGGTCAGTATCGGACCGATACCGATACGTAATATCGGATCTGTCCATCTCTAGTTTCCATAGATACCACGAATTCTGGACAGTGCTCTAGGCTGTGTGTGAACAATGGTGCAATGGTATGCCAAACATGTCAACATCTATTACCTACATGTTTCTATTTAAGGACTTGCAAGTCATACCTCTGCACTGACACAGTAGAGAAGGTAAACAACAGCATGAGTCACAAAAAAAACAAACTTGCCTACAAAAAACAAAAAAGTTATACAAACAATACAAATGCCAAAATAAATTGAACAAAGGAAGAAACAGGAAATACTTGTATCGAGACTTGAGTCTTTTGTCCCATCTCTTTCACCTCGGTCCCAACCAGTTGTGGCAGATGACTGCTGTTTCTTCCTGTTAAACGGGAGTTTTTCCTTCCCACTGTTGCCAGCTGCTTGCTAACAGCAGGTAGTGTGATCGCTACGGTTTTATCTTCATTATTGAAAGGTATTTACCTTACAACATAAAGTGCCTTGAAGCGACTATTGTTGTGTTTTGCTGCATTATAAATGAAATTGAATGAGATATTGTTCTTGAATAAACAGGCTGCTCCCTCGCCACAGGGCTCACCACAGCAGGTGGCTCTGCATATCTAATTTGTCAGAGATTTAAGCTGGACTCCTTTCGTGACACAATCCCAATGAGGAACTGTGTCTCTAGCTGGAACTAAACCAGTGACCTGGAGCGAACGTGTTAACCACTAGATCCCTGGAAGCATGTCTGTTTAAGCAAGACGATGAAAGTATTAAATTAAATTGAACGATAGGCAAACACTGGTTCTAGTTTTCACCAAGAAAACAACAACTCGGAGTATTTCCACTAGAGAGTAGTATGAAACATAAAGACTGATGGCAGGAATAACAAAACAGACTTGTTTGCTTTGTCCCATCACAAAAAACCCCTGAGTTATTAGAGTTTATTGCTTTTAAGAATTTGGGGTCTTAAATGAAAAAAACAAACAAATCTGGCTTCTTCTGTACATCAGGTACCTCCCTGTATGAATATAAAGAGAATAAAAGGGATTGTGGGGTTCTCAGGCCTTAAAAGGAAGAGATATTATTTCCCAGACTCTAAGGTTACACTAAGTGGAAAAATAACTTCTCAACCTGCACACCAGGTCTTCTTTCACAAAAGTGCATATAAAGTATAAAGTGACACAAAGAGCTCTGACATAACTGTTCAATAATGGTGGGAGAATTAACACCAAAAACAGCATCTGGACCTTAAATTATACTTGAGGCTAAGCCAATTTCCTCAGGGCATAAAGCGAGCGGATGCAGGTTAAAGTGTTCAGTCTCACACAAACAAAACCTGGTGACAGGCAGGAGGAACCGACAGAGCTATTACTGCCCCAGAGTTATTGTTCCTTCTTTTTTCCTGTCAGTCCGCGCTGACGGGAGGCTTTTTTTCAAAACAAACCGGGAAGGCCTAATCTACAGTCCTCAGTGGAGCAGTTGGGGAGAGAGAATAGAATTGGTCACAACATCATGAACAACAGACGCTCCTTGGGCCTTTTGGGAAATTGTGGCAATGTATGAGCAGAAAATAGACTCTTTGTCACAACGAGTGCCAGACAAACCTCGACCCAGCGACATGTGCCTACGTGAGGGAAGCTGCTGGCAGCCACAGTTGGCAGCAGTGGTGTCCAGATTTTTACATGATGAAAGAGAAATGATATGAGAGCCCTCGATAGCGATACATGATATTTAACTGATAGCTATAACGAAGTAAATGATATGAAATGTTTCTAGCTGTTTAATGTGACCGATTTTATTTTCTCATTAATATTAAGCCCGCTGAGCCAACACACAAGCATGCTGTCTTATTTCTTACTTTGGGATGATTGTTAGAAATCATAATATATTACCGAAGAAGACAAGTTAGCAAGCTAGCAACTTTTAAACTTCTAAACCTAAATATTTTACTGTAATACGTTGGACATTTTTCTCTAAGATTTCTAGTCATGTCTGAAGTGTTCTTAACATTCACAATATATATATATCACACATCTATACTTATGAATGATTTTCAGAAACCATAATGCATTATTTAAGGACACAAGTTAGCAAGGTACTAAGCTAGCAGCTTTTAAACTTCTAAACTAAATATTTTATTGTAATACATAACATGTTTTTCTCCGAGATTTCTACTCGTGTTTAAAATGGTCTTATCCTTCACAACATATAACACATGTATAGTTGGGGATGATATATATTTGGGATGATTTTTACAAATTATAATGCATTATTGGAGAACGCTGGCTAGCAAGTAAGCAAGCTAGCAGCTTCTAAACGTCTGAAGTTTAGCAAGTCAAGATTTTATTTTAAAAGAAAATAATCTTCTTCCTTCTGGCACCTCCAAGGTTATCAATCTGCCTAGGTGTGTGCCAAACGACAACCTCTAACTTGGAAGTGCCCAAAACTGCTGCAGTTCCTCTAATGTCCACTCGAGGTTGGTTAAACTAAAAAGCACTAAAAAGCATGTTTGTGACATGGTGGTGCAAAGCACTTCGGCCTTTGTAGCCAAGGATGAAACGAGCCATATGGATGCAAATCCTAGATCCAAATCCCACAGTGTTTATGTTCATGTAGAAACCTGACAGTCAACACAAGGTGATGAAGAAAATGAAGTTTAATGGCCTTCAAATGTAAAATACAAATATACTTACTGGTAGTGGACCCAGGAAGGCCCCAGAGTCTTCTTAAACTGGGTCAGACCCACGATGTCGATGTATATAAGCTCTACCACTTTATCGCCCTGGGTGGGGCAGCTGGATTTGTTTCCCATAACCTTTCGCATGATCCTGTAGAAAAAAGAAAAACAACAACTCTGATTCAGCAAATTGATCCACATGTCAAATTAGTTAGTAGGCAGCCACTGCATTTAATTTTACTAGGCAGGCCACTGATCAAAGCCAAGCATGTATACAACAGAGAAAGGAATCTGTCGAACTCACGATTAATGATCGTGATTTGGTTTGGAAATTTTGTCTCATCATCATCATCATCGTTATATTAGAAAAGGACAAACAACTTTGTTTAGTCAGACTGCTGACAGTTCATAAGCTGAGCTACTACAGGAGTTTTAAATAAGTTTACACTTTGTAAATAAGATTAATATTAATGTTAAAGGTGTTGGTTTGACTATACAGAGAATTATACCCATATAGCTGCCTTTTATTCAATTATTTATGAACGATCATCCTCCACACGAGTGTACTTGTTCTTAACATCCGTCCACCTTAAATAGACAGTTTAATAATAATGATCTTACTCTTTGAGCTCATTGAGGGAAGCAGAGATGCGAATGTTGTGGCCCAGCAGGTACAACGTGGTTATGAGGTCACTCCACTGGACCAGCTCCCCCAGTGGGCCCCCACTGAAAGCATTTTCTGCAATCTTGAAGCCGGACTCCTTGGTCAGCAGACCAAGATGGACCAGGATCTGACGGAGGGAAAAGTAGGAAAATAAAAAAGTAAGAGCAGGAACTAATGTAGCACAGCTTTCCATTTAGAAGATGAGAATACTTTTTAATGTTTGTGAATGTGGGATAAAAGTGCGATCAGACAGCAGTGACTGAGTCATTTCTTTCTTTCTTGTTTTTGACTGTTTTGAGCCACCGTAGCCCAGAAGAAGAGTGGACAAATAAAAGACACGTTACTGGTTTCCTATCTAAAAAAATTGGAAAGATTATTAAGAGTGCAAAATGTTTACAGTGCTCATTATAATAAGAGGTTTTGCTGTAAAAGCAGTTCTAGCTTTTCCTATGCTGACAGGTGAGCAGTGTCACATGCTGAGAAAACACACACAACTTAAGTAAAATATGAACACACAGGATGGTTTTCAGCTGCCGAGCAGGAACATAGTGTTCCACAGCGGGAGCTGAAAGTAATAGAAGGCTTTGTTTGAGGTGACCAGCACATTTTTCACTGCTGACAGCGTCCCACAAACACACTTGTCAAGGACTCACATGTACAGATGAATTCCTGAAGAAATCAGAAGCTGAAATCATCACGAGAAACCGTTCTTTGTATCATTACAGACTGAACAGATTCAACTGACAAAGTGGGTGGAAAAAAGCAACGGCCGGGTAAGATCGTGAGAGTTCTTGTTTTTGAAGGGGACGCTGCCTCACTTCAGCACCACGCTATCAAGGGAGCGCGATGTGAATTATTCAGAAGGGCCAAGGGAAGTGTGCAGTTATTCAGAGCTGGGAGCAGCTTCTAGCTTGGGACACAATGGAATATCTGTGTCAGTCCTTTTCCCAGCATCAGCTCTTCTCTGAGCAGAAGTGAGGCGGTCTACAAGTGTGTCAAAGTGTGTTTGGGTGTATATTGGTGTGCGTGAGTAAAGGTGGTGCATTCATTTCAACTGGCTGGTTGAAAGCTAAAAAACAGCTGCATTCTGCTGAGTTTTAGGTAGATAAATATTAGCATTTCACTTATTCAGCTAGAACATTTTTCTGAAAAGCACCAGTCTTCCCTTTCAGCCGACTAAACTTGGGAGTTTCACTGCATACTTTGGTATTGTGTCTCCATCTTCTACATATAATACACAAACAGGACACTGAGCTCACAAAAGCATTTCATCCATTACTCTGAACGCTGTCTGGAGGGCCTTTCCTGGCAGAGAGGAAGTGACACATTTAACGTCGGAGCCTGCAGTTACTCTTTACAAAACAACTGTAGCACAAAAAACGAGCAGCTTCTTTTCGTCCCTGAAAACAAGACCTGAGTGGACAAAAGCTCAGGTGAACGACATCATCATCTATCATGCCCACCTTCTTCTTCCGCCGCTTGCCCAGGTTCTGCTTTGCAGCCAGCGAGCGGATGGCGCTGACCCACGGCTCGGCCATGCGTTTGATCCTCAGCATCATCCAGCGGAACTCCTCCCGTTGTGACATCATCCGGTAAAGCTCTTCGAAACTGGTCCGGATCTCCGCCTGCGTGGAAACGTGGACACAAGTGTGCTATTGTAAGTGACTGTAATCTGATGATGTGTAGGTCCACAGAAAACATGACCATCAAGTTACTTCTTTAAAATCTCTCATCAAGACAGTGATTATGTTCCCTTTGTTATCTGCTTCACGTGTGTTTCTTCATGGCTGCTTTGTTCTCCTGCTGCGAGAAAATCCCAAAGCAATCTTTAAAATTTTATCTAATCTAATTCAGAATTTGCAATATTGCCTTCCAAGTTGCCAAAGGCTCGTTTTCTCTGAGTGAGCTCCACTAATACAAGATCCCCAGCTCAACCCCAGCACTGTGTAGCTACGATTAAAAGGTTTATCCAAATTGACTGAGTCTCACATTGTATCTCCTTGGATCGGCAGATGGATTAAACGGATGGAGACAGAAAGGCGGAGGTGGTCTGCGGAATGGGGGGGTGGATGAATGACTGGTGAATCTGGGCTTTAATGTGCCCTATTTGTCCTATTTAAGGGATTCTTTTTTAATGATCTGAAAACAAAAATGTTATACAGTGAGTTATAAATATATATAGTGAATTTTGAAAGCACTATACTGTAGTTATGGTTACGGGAACATCAGGTGCTGAAACATTTGGAGCACCAAGTGCTCCCTGTTACAAACAAATGTCTAACGGGAGAAGAGGAAGAAGGCTTAGCTGTGCAGGCTTTGATGATTCCCACAGAAGAGACATAAAAAGCACAAAGAAGGATCACTGCTACTTTTTTTCTGGGGGCACAGATTTCAAGAGACAGGACATGTTTGGGGACATCGTCATCAACTAAATGTTTAATAAAAAGGTTGTGAAGCAAAGCGGCTCATGCTGTGAAACATCTATCTGCATGTTAGTAATCTTTGCCTCTGTTGTGAGACTGCTGACTAACTGCTAGTAAAGCTGAAGTGTAACATATGGAAATGAACGTGGGGTCACAGACAGCCACAGAAAGGGAAATAATGTGAACACATTCAAATATCACCCCGTCTCATCTGAATACCACACTGAGCAGAGTAATGTGCTTTGTCACGTCTCCCTCTGCTCTCGTCTTTCTTTCCCTTTTCCCTCTTAACCCTCAACCAGTCACAGCAGATGGCCCCGCCCCTCCCTGAGCCTGGATCTGCAGGAGGTTTCTTCCTGTTAGAAGGCAGTTTTTCCTTCCCACTGTCACCAAGTGCTGGTTTTCTCCAGAACGCTGTAGGGTCTTTCCCTTCCAGTATAAAGTGCCTTCAGGCAACTGTTGTTATAATTAGGTGTGATATAAACAAACCTGAATATAATTCTTAGGAAAAGAAGTGAAGCTGTGAGTGAGGCGGCACTAGTGGGAGAAAGATGGAGTGCTAAGGAGAAACCACAGTGCCATTACTAGCTGCTAAGGTGGCTGAAACAAGGTTGTAGCGAGGCATTAGCATCCCTCATCACGACAGGAAATCGCTTGCACGGACTGAAGCTATTAAAATCTGTGCCTGAATTAAAATCTCCAAAGCCTGTCAAATGGCATGTCCCCGCTACTGAGGGCTCAGTGCTGTTGATGCTTCCAGAGAGGGGGATGAAGAGCGCTTAATATTGATTCACCCAAAGCAGAGGAAAAGGCAGGGGGAGGGGGAAGATACAGCAGACTTTGTACAAGCCTGCATGCAAGCTCTGTAAGTGGGATTTGACTGAGCTACTGCATTGGCACAGATGCAAGATCATTATTTCAGATTTGACCCATGGTTCCGTCACTCCGGCTTTCGTCTTCTAGAGGGTAAACATACCTCGATAGCATAAGCTATCGAGGTATGTTTACAGTTCAGCTCAGCCCGTTTGCTCATTCGCTGGCTCGATTTTACTTTGATTGGTTCTAAAGGCAGCTTGAAAAGCAAACATTTTAAATTGTTAGCTACTGGTGGACAGTTTTTATTGTTATGACACTTACTTTCACCTGACTACCAGTTCATTGTATATTTTAATGTATATTACTGGCTGCATATGTGTCACACTTATATGTTTCCGATCACACTAACGTAATATTAGACAAATAACCAGAGTATCTTCCTAGCCCTGCATGACAAAGTAACCCTGCGTCCTTGTTAAATCAGGAATTAAGTGTGATTGACCACATGTGTGCTTAATTTTAGTAGCCATTCATTTCAATAGAAACTGTCTGACAAAATGAGGTCAGCTAAAAGCAACAGATGATCAGTATTGGTTCAGTAACTTGCCTGAGAGTACTTCAGCAACTAGGGCTGTGCGATATGACCAAAATCTCATATCCCGATATAAGAATTCTATCCGATAACGATATAAATCACAAAAATGTAACATTTTCTGTAAATTCTGTGAATCTCGGGCAGCTTGACTTGCAGGAAGTGTTTCCAGCTGCGTGTCGTGTACCTGGAGTCGAGTATTTTAACAGATGCATGAAACTATACATTTATAGACATAAGTTGTAACGGCCGCCGTTTTCTTTGTGAGTATTTATTACACGGCGTGCTGCGGGGAAAAGCCTGTTCTAACGTTTGAGTCTAAGGTTTATTTATTTTTTAGCACTTGGCGGCTCTTTTTTGCTTCTCATCCGTAAATAATCTGCTCTTTCACGTGATTCAGTTTATTTTGAAAAGTCTCAACAGGATCTTGAGCTTTATTGTGAAAGGTTTCTGTGGAACATAAACAAGCGGACACGTGATGGTTTTACCGTCGTTGTTGCTAACGACAACACATAAAAACAGGCGCTTGTCCGTCGGTAATGTGGTTTTATTAAATATAAGAGAAAGAGAGAACTTTAACAAATTAATATAGCCACTACAGTGACCATCAAAACGGTGAAAAAATATTGCCGTAAACAGTTTATTTTGCGACACCACGAAACAAACGATAGCGTAAAATGAAACGATAGACGTTTTTATATCGTCATCCGATATATATCATTATATCGAACAGCCCTATCGGCAACCATGCTGGAGCAGCCAGCGATCAAACTGCCAACATTCTGTTTAACAGATGACCTGCTCTACCTCCTGAGATACAGCAACCCCTTATTTCTTAAAATGAAATATCCCACAAATGAAGCATAATGGAGTAGGCCTAAACATGCAAGGAAAATTAATGCTGATGATAAAACTTGCCAACACGCATACAAGCATCCATGAAATCCATTCAGTTAAATGGACCACAGCTATGGCATCTGTGTTGTAATGCGTCACCCGAACAACCCCGGCATAACAGTCCCTAATAGATATAGGCCAACCAAGTAGATTTGTTTTTTTAATAGTGAGCAACTGCAGCTGGTTACTCTCACACAAGCCTGTTTTTGTAACAACACGAGGGGTTAGTAGCGAGGGGAGACTATTATCTCTCCTGTCCGAGCAGGAGCTCGTGATGTGAGAGCCTCTGAAAGGTTCATCTCGAAGGGCAGCTGCAGTAGTCCAACGGTCCATTGTGTTTTCAGTTTACAGTTAACAGGAGATGTGTGCTGTTTTTCTCTCACCTGGCCTCTCTGGTCCATTTCTTCATTCAGGGTCTTGGTTCGCCAGGGCAGACGAGGACACCAGTTCTCCACCTACGGAAGAAGCCCAAAACACCTGTTCAGTTTACAGCTTTTTTTTTGCTTTTTTTTGCTTTTTTTTTTTTGTCTACATTTTAATCAGACATCCACTGGAACTGTGAGATACACACACACACACACACACACAGGCACAGAAATGTCAACATACGCACTGAGTACATTAGCATGAGTCTTCACTTTACTAGAGATGTAAATGGACCCTGCTGCTGTTCACTGTTGCTAAACTTGGAGTACTAAATGCCAAGAAGCAACTGCAGGAATCCTCTCAAGATCATATATATGTGATTATATAACACTTTTCTTCAGCTCTTTGCATTAGATAGCAACTCGAGACAATTTAAAATACTCCTCTTACTTAGAAAGCATTCGCTGTACGTTTCCAGCATCATTACTGCTTTACATTCTCGACATGACGGTTGTGCTACTGTACCTCCATTTTTAGAGGTAGAAGCTTTGGCCTTCAAGCTCACCTTCTTCAGGAAAAAAAACCCCTCCACTGTACATCTAAGCTGCGGCCATTCCTGCCATTACAAAAGTAGTTTTCCTGCAGCAAAATACTTCACTTAAGTCTCCGTCTGCCTGTGTCACTCACTGTTTTCATCCGGCTTTTCACAGATTATACACCAGTGCCAACCTTTACTTCAACCGTTTAAGCAAGCTTCGCCCTCGTCCCCACCAATTATTTATTTCATATATGAAACAAACTAATAACAAGAAGAAAAGCACTGGACCACACAGGAACTGAAAAATACAAGAAACTATGATTTTGTCTGACTTTCTGTTAGAAAGCACACGCCTCACAAGGTTCAAAGAGTGCATTCACACCCATTCAAACAGCATGTCCTTCAACAATAACAAAGGGTTAAACAGCAGGTGGGTGTGGCTTCTGTGTTTACGCCAACAGTAGAAAAAAACTGTCTGAACCAAAGTTGTATCTGCTTCATATGCAGATACGCTGGTGTGATCTGGGTGGTAAATTCCAGCTCGCAGATGAGTGGCTCCTGTTTGATGATGAATACTAACACCTCAGGGCAGGGATTTAGTCTTCTGCATTCCAAACAGCCACATCTTGCTGTACGCTGTGTTCGTGAGCTGCTTTTTACTTTTAATGATGTCTTCCTGTTTATTTTGGATAGGCTTTGTTTTTTTGGTTTGGTACTTGATAATATGTGAGGGCCATTGAAGGTTTAAAAATAAAAATAAAAATAATGAATTAAGGGGGGAAAAAGCAAGAAAAACCCCACAAATGTAAAAGACTAATGGCCAAACTCATGAGGACAAAAAATAAGGCTTTATAAGGAAAAACATCTTAAACTTAAAAAGGAAAATCCCAGTTTTCCAAGAAAAAATTCACAAGTTTATGAGAAAAGATTCAAAAATTTAGAATTTTGTTTTAATCGTGTAGATTTACGACTCGTTGGATGACTGTTTTTTTGGGTGCGTGTGCGTCCCATATGACCCTTATGGACCATTGATTTGTTTGTTGTTTTGGCCCGCTTAAATCTACTTTTTAACTCCTCCAGCTTTGTAAATTTATTTTCATACAAACACAACATAACGAGTTGTCCCTACGGCTGTTTGGGGAAGAGGACTGCTTTTCGTGCTGTCTCTGCCCTCCATAGACGAGGGAAAAGTACCCAACTGTCACCGCTAGAGCAACACACGGGTCTGTAGGTAGGTGAAGGTGGGACACAGCCACACAGCTGAGGATTTGGCTGATGCTGAACAACTTCCCCTCTGACTGCAGGCTCCATATTCCATCCTGTTACGCCTGATTTAAATCACTTCTTCTTTCTCAGCGATTGCTTCTGCAGTTCCTTCCTCTTTTCTTCAACCGTTTGTACATACAGATGTTTATAGAGAAGTGAAGCTTAATTTTGCATTTTGCTTGTCTTGGCAAAATCTGACTCTGTACAAGTTGCGAGTGTTTATTGTCAATCACCAACACACCACCATTAGCTAAACCCTGACCTTCTCCCGCTGACATCCATCAGGATGCGCTGCCCCTTTGCAAGGTTAATGCAGCGCTTGACACGTATGAATTATACATGGTAAAGGGTGTATGATCCAAGCTTGAGTTTTTTTTTTCCTCTTTGCTAAGAAGAACTGTAAGATTAGAGGTGAAGAGTGAAGGATGTTAGCTTAGCAGAGTCTTTATAAATTCTGACAAATATTTCTGTTTGCTTCCTGCTTCCATGAATAGAAAGACGAGGTTTCTCTCAAACCTAATGGATTCCACTAATGTCCATCTCGCTTCTATTCCCATACCGACCAAGCCAGGCTTTCTGCCTTCCTTACCAGTCGACTGCTTTCAGCTCATATACAAAATTCATAAGAGGCTGCTGACCTCTCTGAATCTGAAATCCTACTTTTCCCAAAAATATAACGCCTCAAAACAAAACAATACAAACATGGAAGAGCTCTCTAGTGGAAGCTCGATTTCCAACTTTAGAATTAGTTGATGAAACAACTTTAAGGCAAACTCGAAACGAAAGGCTCGCTGATCAAACGGAATCAGCTGCTGTGATCTGCGGAAGATCTTTGAAATGAGAAATCACAGCGGAAGTTTTATGTGAAGCAAAGCTGGTTTTTTTAGTGTTTTTGCGGGGGGACGGAGAATTTTATCCAGCATTTCATTAGCACAACTTTTGTATTCAGAATCAGATTAAATTTTTAATGCCAGACTTTAATTAGAATTAAGGAAAAGATTAGCTCTGTCGCCACAAAACGAGTACGTGTCCGTGTTTGGGGCAAAGATAAATCATGCAAAAAATGGAAGGTCTGAAAGTGTCCCTTGAAGGAACTCGTCAATAATGAATAATCCCTCCACCGTGGCTTTTTCCCCCCATTTGCTGGGACTGAAGTGAAGTCATTCTGAATCTCCCTTCATATGCTGCAAACTCATCCCTTGAAGGAGTGCCTCGCACATTACCACATCACCCCCCTCCCCACTCCCCAGTTTCCCACTGAATCATCTCCTCGTTCTCCCTCGCCGTCCTCCTCAACACACTAATTTGCTCTCATGAAAAATGAAATCCCCCTTTTACCTCTCTACTTATTTTTAGCACTTCATTCTTTTGTGATCACTCTCAGTTTGCAGGAATGTTGTCAGGCCACTCTGGGTATGCAGTATCCATTTTTTACGGGTTGTCTGTGGTTTTTTGCAGCTCTTATCGCACTCTTTGAGTCCAAAGTGAACAAACCCAACGCACAAACCAAAAATATACCGCAGAAAGGGACCATGCAAGCAGCGGGAAAACAGATCAAGCAACTGCAGGCTTCTGAAAAAAATGTAAGACTCTTCATTCTTCGAATATACGCAAAAAACAAAAATGTTTCATCACAGCGTTCTTCTGCTTTTAAGGGAATCTCTTATGTGTTTCCTTATTTTACGCAGATTCAAAGCTGGATGTTAAACCTGCAATGCCAAGCGAATCCTATTTGATACATAAGCTGTGAGACCTCTACATCATTGTGATTTTTCTGACTTTTTGAGACATATATATAATAATAGTAATAATAAATAATTATAATAATATTTAAAAAAGACACAAGCACTTGCTACAGTGAGGAATACACGTTGCACAAAAATGCTGAATATAGCAAACATGAAACAAATTAAAACAAATTAAAACTAAAATTTTTGTTTTGCTTTATTTGTCAGTAAACACATCAGATATTTCATTTCAGGCTATAAATAATGAAGCTGGCTCATCTACAAGGAGCCCCAGTGAGCCAAACGCTCAGATATAGACTGCTCTAAAACACTCTGTTCCAGGCAGTTTTCTTTACTTTCAGCTCTGTATGATGTAACTCAGAGAAGTTGCTTGCCCCGCCCACCAAGTGTATTTTAAACATTTGAATAAGAGGCAGCCAACTAAATGAAGTTGGCTTACGTGGATGAGAAGGGAGCAAAAACAGCTTCACTAAAAAAATTAAGTAATATAAAATAAAATACAATAAAATAAATCTGCCCAGAATGCTAATTTAACTAGCATTTCAAATATAAATGCTATTTTAATTTCAGGTAATTTTGTTATACATGCACAATATAAAATAAAACTTACTTGACTGGTGTACATTCAGTTTATAACAAGCACATTTTCCTTAATGATTGGGTATTTGAACAAATAAGCCTTTGATTTTATATATTTCAGTTACATTTTACAAAGAAATTATTGCTTCATGTTTACTGAGGTTGAAAAATAATTTTTTAGTGTTTCAGATGGGACGAACTGGGGGGTTGTGCCATGAGCCAGTGTAAACTAAATAAGGATCATTTTGATCTGTGAATCATGCCAAGCTATGCTGGTACAGTCCAATAATAAAAACAGAAAGCTGGAAATAGGTTCACATATTTTTTAAAGACAGAAAAATGAGTAACTCATTTATCATTTTATATAGTTGGTAGAAAGCACTGCATTTTTATTTACAATCTCTTTTTAAAGGGTGACTGGGCGACGAGGAAATGAAACAATTACGCGAAAAAATGAAATAGCCAGTGAATGATTACAGTATGCGGCTCATATGCAACTACTTCAAGTCTTAAACTGACTTAAATTAACACAAGAAACCAGTTATAACAATTACACCATGTTTAGCAGCGTATTTAAAAACTGTTCTGCTCGGTGGACAAACATTTATAAAATAATATGAGGATGAAGGTGATTTCTACTCATTTCTGCTTTTAACATCTGAATGTAGGCAGATAAAAAGAAACCAGTAAAGGAGACAGTTTTTATATGTAAAAGCCAACTAATGAGAAAACATGCAGAGACACAGAGACGGACACTTAGCAGCATACAGAGAACAGTGGTGTATCTGCCATCAATAAACGCACAGCATGTATATAAATGGTAAACAGTAACCAGCTTGTTAAGATGCTGGTCAGGTGCTTTCATTAACAGCAGATCACTGTTAAGGTAAAAATAAGGTGATATGTGGAGCTTTTGCATCATCTATCAACACCGATTTAGCACGCTCATACACCAGTGCTGCTTTTGCCATGTTGATTTTGTACCACATGAGAAGTAATTATGACGATATAATACAATCAGTCTTTTTTATCTACATTTATTAACACAAAAAAGACAAAGGATTTACCTCGCTGAGGTAGATGAAGAAGGAGCAGGTGGATCCATCCACGCCGTAGTTGGCGTAGCAGGCATCAGAGCGCCACATCTCCTTCATCCACTAAGAGGAGAAGACAAATGTGAGACTGGCATACTGACCCAACATAAACTTTAATGTCACACGTATATTGTAAGAGCCACAGACTGTATATAAAAGACCTCCACTGCTGAAACTATAGTGACCGTATCTGAATGAGAGGGTGATATGTTTGAGAGCAGCCTTACTAACTTTGTGACAACTTTCATGTGTGACTGAGTGGAAATCCGTCAATGTGAAAATGTCATTCTTCACTGAAATGGAAGAATGTAGAATGTCTTCAATAAAATGTGTGGAAAGCTGGGATTGATGGAGACTCTGGATGTGGACTGCGATGAGAAACTCTTCTTCTAATTTGATGTCCGGCGGGCAGATTTCTGTGGCACTGGCATTTCTGTGGAAGTGGAAGGGCTGCTGAGCTGAGATGTGGACTGACAGCTATCCTGCTTGTAGGCTCGAATACGTCATGCATGCTGATTTGCAGTAACCTAAGGGAGCAGCGCACTGGCAAACAGAAAATCGACTATTCAAAGCGCTTCATAGTTGGGAGAACTGGCAGATGGGCTCCGAGTCGTTTGGAAGGCAAATGCATGGAGATTGCGTTACTTTAAACAATGACCAAAAAGAGCTCTGTGAGTAGGAGAAAATGAATTTTTCAGATGTTTTACTCGTGTGAAATGCCAGTTTACTGAAGTTTGATCCCTGTTCTGAAAGGAAAAAAGGAGTTCATGTGCAGCACTCGTGTAGATGGTGTATGTGTAAGGAAAGCTTTGGCATTTCCTCGTGCCAAGTTGGAAATTCTAACAGTACAAGTGGAAGATTAGGATTGTCTGAGCAGATGGTGTGTATGATAGTCCCCTGTCAGCTTCAGGGACACAGACTCACCAACATACAGACAAAAAACAAAATGAGACAATGGACAAGCATATGTACAGCACGTGTTATGCTTTTTATTTGGGTGTATGCACCTGTGTCTGCCGGTGCCCGTCTGCCCTAGAATTAAACCTGGCTGTCATCTGCTCATCCAGCCTGCAGGTACTGTACAGCAGGGTCATGTGGGAGTTTTGGGAAGTATGCATTCACAACGGCAGTGATGCATTAGATGTTAAACTGAAGGCAGCAGTGTGCCATCACAGACTGAATTAACTAGAAAAGAACACTAATAGAAAGCACTTTCTTATTCCCAGCTCCATGTCTTCAATCTCAGACTATACTAGAGTAGCTCTGCATGAGTTCTGCTTCGAAATAATTCCTTTTTTGCCTTATGATGGACCTTGGTCCAGCCCCCTCATTTCATCCACTGTTTAAAACAAGTAATTTAAACTTTCTTCTGATTGGTTGCCACTTGCAAACAGGAGGTCTGAACAGCAGGTGGGTGGGGTAAATGTGCTCAGGTTGGGCTGTGTGTCTGAGATGACCATATTAGGGATATCATCTCTTGGTGATGTCAGAGTCAAGAGTGAACAAAAATAGTCAAACTGTGTGACGTCTGAGCCAAAAGACTTCACACACCTCACAGCTTACTCAGACGTTATTGTGTTCCTATAACCATTCATGAACCATCTTTGCTCTGCGGCAGGGACCATTATCCTCCTGAAAGAGGCCACAGCCATCTAGGAGTACTGTTTCCATGATAGGGACTCTCTTCTATCAGAAACAGCGTTGGATTTTTTTTTTTTTAGCAATTTGAGCTACAGTAGCTCGTCTGATTGATCCGACCAGACGGGCCAGCCTTTGGTCCATCAATGAGTCTTGGCCCCATGACCCTGTCAGTGGTTCACAACTTTTCCTTCCTTGGACCACTTTTGATAGATACTGACCATTGCTGACTGGGAACACCCCACAAGAGCTGCAGATTTTGATACCTAGCGTCTACCCATCACAGTTTGGTTCCTTGTCAAACTGGCTCAAATCCTTACAGTTGCCCATTTTTCCTGCTTCTAACACTCCCTAATACATCGCCCCCATGAACAGGTGCTATGATGAAGAGATAATCAGTTATTCATCTCACCTGTCAGTCATAATGTTATGCCTGTTCGGTATCTATACACACTGTATGTACGTCATATAAGATATAGATGAAGACAAAGATGAACTTCACTGCATAACATCCTGAGTTGAAACTAAAACTTGTCGATATGTGTCTGAAGTCGTTGGACGCCTTGGAAAATAATATTTAGCCATCCTGTGTACACCAGATAATTGACTAATTAACCGATTTAATTGCAATCAGCCACCAAAAAAAAAAAATGCAAAGAACTCAGCTAATCAGGCTTTAGCTTCACTGACTGTGGAGACAAGATAATTAGGTTCACACCAGATGAAAAGCATCCTCCTTCAGGACTTTAGGGGCTCTGCACTTTTGTAATAAGAGATCGTATTACAACGACATATATGCACTGAGTAATTTAATGCAAACAACTATATAAAAAAAAGAAAAACATTCATTAATCATTCACAATTATTCGAAATATGAGCCGGTGGTGCTCTTTTAAATCTGTGTGGGTGTTTCCAGCTTCAAGCTGCATTGCAGATTTTTCCTGTAATAAAAATGCAGAGCAACAAAAGTGTTTCCCAGACCTGAGTTGGCCTGAGTAACAGTTAAACCAGTCTATCTTGTGATCCAGGCACATTTACAGAAACAGGCTCTGAGGTATGTTTTCTCTCCTTTTGTTAGCGAGTCAGAAGTGTTACCTCATTAACAGCAACATGTTCATAACATGTGACATGTTAAAAACATAGAGCACAGACTACAAGGCTCATTATATATGAGATGACTGATGTTGTGTGGTGCTGAAAAGAAGCTGAGGGAATCTGTTGCGATCGGTGCGCGTGTGGGTTACATGAGTGGTTCTTCAGTGCATCACCATTTCAATCTAGAAAACAGCATCATTACTAACTGACTTCAAATACCTGGGCCACCCATAATTTAACACACAGGTATGAAGAATCTTCTTTTTTTTTCACTAGTAGTCAAAAAATGTGCAATATAGATTTCATTGAAATGTATCATGAATCACATTAAATGTAACGCAAACACCTCCAGTATGGATAAAACTAGTGTCGCGTCTGCTTGTTTCAAAGTTTGTTACCAGGTTCACTGACACTGCTGCTATCAATTATTCCATCAATTAATCTAATAAGAGAAACTTCTGTTTTATTAATGAGCAGTAATAAATAAAAAAGAGAAAAAACACAGGTCAAATTCAAAATGAGCTGCTCATTGGTTTCCATTATGGAAGTCGCAATGTTTTTTGTTTTACCTGTGAGAAAAACCCCAAACAAAAAAAATGTACCTTTACTCAGTCGTCTTGGAAGGCTTTATGAGTTTTTGTGTTAAAGTGTTTGTGTCTGTAAGCCTTTAAAGGAGAACGTGATGGCTGCAATGAAGAAAAGCGAGCTCATCAGCATTCTGAAGTCTGCCCTGTGCTATGATGCAAAGTTTTTGTGCTGATGAAAATAAGACGTTACGATGGTGTACATGTTAATTAATGTCCAACCTAACAAACTTCAGACCAGAGTTTTATTGGCCCTGAAATTACATCTTTTATTTTTATATTTTGAATATTAATGCAATTTAATAAACCAATTAACACCCCTGCATCAACTCTTTTTGTCAACTGTCCATGTAGAAGCTATAAGCCAGATGCTGGTTATGTTTTGTAGATTACACTGTCATTTGTTTTCTTTTCTGTTCGCTATGAATTTCTGCAGGCAGTTCTCCTTTCAGTGGCTCGTCTTTCACATGTTTCAAACCTCCTATTCACAGCTGTGCTCAGAGAGTGGGATGGAGAGGCCTGTTTTTAATGTGTGTTTGTATGTTTGATTCACCTTGAGCTTGCCCTCGCAGTGAGGGAAACCATCCAAAGGCGGCAGCTCGCACTTCTCCTGGGCTCCATTTAGGAGGTCTGGATAAAGAGAAAGAGAGAGAAACTAAATCAATAAGGTCGAGTCAGTCAGCTCCAGAATTCTTTATCTGTCTGCGTGGGGGTTTTTTGGTTTTGTTTTACTGGATGCATCACTATTACACTGGATATAATAGAGACACAAATATTAACATCTGCAGTTCACACTGAAGGTCTGAATTGTGAGGGGAAATGGAGCATGTGTGGAGTACACAAAGCCCACACACAACCGTGTCACATTTATCTTTCTAGCTCCAATCACACTGTCAACACCTTCTTTATCCCCCCTTCTGTTGACTGCTAACTAGTTTACATTATAATACTTACAATAAACATGTACTATGTTGGTCCTTAGGGCTAATGTGTACGACTGCCTACATTCTGAATGACCTATCAGATGTCTTTACAACACACAAAGAATTTTAAATGCAAACACGTGGATACAAAATCTGCTTTTTTTAAAATCTTGTTGATGTTTATCCACTACTTCTTATCCTTAGGCTGTAATAACTGGCAATGCAATCGCAACAATTTCTGCTACTGCTATTCTGCAGAACATGATGGTAGCTGTGACAATACAAGTTTAAACAGATGCTAAGTGATACAAGAAAGAAAGCAGTAAAGATTCAAAAGAGTGTAGGAATTTCTCAGATGTGATGCTCCACGGACAAGAAGCATAATATAATAAGGAAGCAATAACAAACAATGTTTAAATTCAAAAAGCTTTGCTTTGGTTAAATGTCACCTCTTATGCTTCTCCTTATTTTCTGTCACATATAGTAGTTAACGATCATTAAACCTGCCCAAAATGAGGTCGGTGTGTGTAAGAAACACCCCTCTTGGCCACAGCTAAGGCTTCATGCTGCTCTAAACAATCAGTCATGAAATCAGTTGTATTTATATAGCACAAAGTCAGCTTAAGGTAATTTGTACTGTAAGGTAAAGACCCTACAACAATACAGAGAAAACTCCAAAAATCAAATGAGCTACTATGAGTTAGCAATTGGCGACAGTGGGAAAGAAAAACAGGAAGAAACCTCCAGGAGGACCAGGCTCGGGGAGGGGCAAACATCTGCTACAACCTGCTGGGGGTGTGGGGAGGGAGAAGATACACAGGGGCAATGGCAATTTTATTTATACAACACTGACTCCTCCAGCCTACATGTCAAAGCATCCTTGGGCAACATGCTGAACCCTCGAGCTGCCCCCATCTTAAGGTGCTTACAAAGACAGGATGTGTGTGACTTTTCTGTACAAAAGGTGGCCAATCAGAAGAAAGATGGCTGACAGAAGGGAGCTTGTTTCAAACTGAGTGTCTGCACCAAGGCCCAGGATAACAAACGAGGATTATTATGAACCATGGTCTATGCAAAGGTACCTTTGTAGAGTCCAATGTAAACATCAAACTGGAAAGGAGGGCCCACAAAGGTTTCCTTCGTATAGAAAACAGAATGTGGTCCGTGCAAAAGGCTTGTAATAATTGTCACTGAAATTAATGAATCATCAACTTCAAAACAATAGTTAATGTTAACAAGTTAGCAGCAGCTTGTCTGGACCGCACAGAGATATAATCCAAATTTGACCTGACCTTTTCATCACAACTCACCCACTTTCTGTAGAAGTGAGAGATGCCACCTCAAAGTGCGGCCGCACGCCAAAAGCAGCTCGTAGAAATAAAATACAGCCCACTGATGCCAAAATAAAGGGAATTTTGGCCCGTCGACTGTGTCAATATCACGTCCAGCTCAACAGACAGAAACAGCCAGTGAGATAAATAACGTGCTACTTTAAAGTTATTTTCTGCAAATCGAAGACGACAGCATCTGTTTGACGACTCGAGAGTTTCGTCTTTGTGTCTGTAATTTCAAAGTAGGAACTCATCATATCGTTCCACTTGAAACTTGATTAAGACAGACCAGCGAATAAGAAAAAGAACTGAAAGTGTTTTGAGGCTGTGAGTTAAGAGAATTTGCCACAAGATGAAGTTGTACTCGCTCCTGCTCCAAATAAAACACGAGATCACAAGGGTTGATTTTTACTTTAACCTAAACTGGATGTTTTGCACAAGTATTTATGCCCATGACATGAGTCATCAGAGTCATCAGAGTCATCAGACAATGTGACAAGAATTGCATTAGACCTATTGCGCAGTGTGAAATGAAATAAAATTACACAATCATCCCAGTGGACAACAATCTCAGCACTTTATGTCTGGATGTCTTTTGAATTTGCAAATGGAGACTGGCCATTACCCTGCGGTCAGGGATGATGGTCATCTGATAGCATCACCTTCAGCTCTGTAGTCTCAACTCCATAAAAACAAAAAACCACAAAGGGGCAACAGCTGCACCAGCTGAAGCTGCAGTGATGCAAACAGTAGAAGAAGAATAAAAACCAGAAGCTGCAGTTGGAGGAGCGAGCTGCTGTGAGGTCTCCTCCACACTGATTTGAATGTCCCCCGCAGGATTAATGTGCATGGCCCGCACGGCTCCCAGTCTTATAATCATCTTTTCTGATATCGTCATTCAGAGTCGTCATCTGCCCTGACCTTTAGTGCCAGAATATAAATAATGGAAGGCGAATGGATAAAAAGCTCAGAGGTGAATGCCAGGCTGACGTAATGAGTTTGCGAGTGGTGTTTTAAGAGGAGGCTGCGTGCCGTTATGGAGGTGTATGCATGGAGCTAATCAGCAGCTCCAGCAGTGGGTCAGGCTTCTGTGGGTGGAAAAGGGGAAGGCGGAGTAGAGGCTCAGCTTATTTGCAGTGACAAGTTGCTGCAATAAACAAGTGCTATCAATAAACCTTCTCCCCCTTTACCTCTTTCTGTTGCTCAGTGTGTGTTTTCAGAGGAATGAGCGTCATCATACCAAAGAACACCTCAACAGTTAGATGCAGATCTACAGAAACTTTACACTGGTTGCCTTAGTCATTACCCAGGAATGCAGCAGAGGAGGTGTCGAGTACACAACAGATTTGAACCGTCGAGTCAGCATGACATACTATTAGTGTCTTTTCAGGTTTGCATTCTATCTTCTGTAAGCTATTAACCAATAAAACGCTTGTTGGCAGTAAAGCTGAGCGCTTGGCTATAAAAGTGGTGTGTTTTTAATTATTCCTTATTTTCTCTCTTTAAGCAAACTTCCTCTCTTACTACAGTCCCAATTCACCATCCACATATACACGCTGCAGCTATCCACCGCCATGCTGCTATATGTTTGGATGCAGAGGTCTACACACCAGGGTTGTCATGATCCTGGAGTTTTAAACTTGATATCAATACCAGAAAATACTTATTGAAATACGGCAAAGAAGTCAAATCTCAAAAAACTTGTCAATTTTCAGATCAATTTCTCAATTAGTTATTTAGTTTAAAAAGTATTTAAGATGAAAGGCTTTAAACATAAAGTCTCACTAACATTTTGTGCGTTTAAAGTATTTTTCGGACTCACCCGTTCTTAATGCAGTTGTTCACATCAACCGCGTAATTTTGCTGGATGAATTTGCAGGATTCATGTTTTATAACCAATTACATTTTTTTCCCGATTTCTTCTGATCCAAATAAAGCTGGGGATACACTGTGCCATTTTTGGCCCATTTTGAGACGATTTTTCAGTCTTGCAACCTTTTTGGGAATCGGCCGAGTTTCACCTTAACCGTGTGTCAAGCATTGTGTAGTATACGTGGGGTAATGAGAGGCGATTAACACCTCACAACCAGCTCCCAACCAGCAATCGTATGGTCACAAGAAAATCAAACCTGTTTGCGCAAACACAGAGATGGAAATGAAAAAGACGGACTAGCACGGCAGTGCAGCGTTTGATCTGGACACAAGCGATGGAGGACCATCTTGTAGAACTTTGACAAGCTCATCCGAGCCTTTTCCATGTGGCCTCACAAAATTATCACGACCATAACAACCGTGAAAACAGTTGGATGGTGTGTGTGTGTGTGTGTGTGTGTGTGTGTGTGTGTGTGTGTGTGTGTGTGTGTGGTGTGTGTGTGTGTGTGTGTGTGTGTGAGAGTGTGTGAGTGAAAGACAGAGAGGGAGAGCAACAGACCGATTTTGTGTTATAAAATCTGTCTCTTGCACAGTGCATCCATACCGCTTCATGTTATGGATGCACTGTGTGAGCACTCAGGTCGCATCAGAGCATGGGGCCATATAGTGTGAGACCCTGCATCGTGACCTACGAACGTCTAACCCCTGCAATTCAACCGTACAGTTTGAGCAGGAGCTGAATATAGGACTGAAAAAAATCGCACAGTGTCTGCCCAGCTTAAGCAGATCTGACCAATAAGACTGGAATTTGATATCAAGTGCACTCGTAACGTGTCACAGTAATGAATGTATAAATAGTAAAATAATGCTATTTTACCTCGACACACAGCAAGATGCCAGTGTGGGTCAATTGGCTCATCATCGCTTGATGTCAACTTCACCCCCCCCCCCCCCCCCCCCCCCCCCCTTTAGTTATGCTGTATTATAATAAAGTATAAAGTAATTAAGTAATAAAGTAATTATAATAAAGAAGATGTGGAAAAAAAACCCAGGGTGCTCCCTGTCAAATACTGAACTGGTAATAATATACAGTAACTATACTCATACTACAAGGTAGAAGTGAAATTGAAACTACATATTTTCATGTCAAAATGCTTGTCTTACCTTCACCATAACAGTCATGGAATAAACTTTTTTCATTGACAGATTTCTGTAGCTGCTTTTCTTGCAATGTTGTGCTGGGAAAAACTACAGAAAGTAAAAACTGACAAGATTACTCCGGCATCCAAACCAGTTTACTATCCTGTCAAACGCTGACTTGAAATAAAAGCCACAGATGAGTCACTTGGCTCAAAGTCCCTTCTCCTCAGTACTGTGGTTCATCAATGTCAAACTTTAACTTGGGTAATCTACACACACACAAAAATAACAACATGATCAATGCTGTACAGTAGCAGTAGCTGCAATCATTTGCAGTGAAACAGATTTAACACTCACACAGTTTAGGGCAGCGCAACACAATCACATACAATAAATATCATTTTCAACATCCGTCGATGTTGAAGTTGATCATTAGCCAACGATAGCCTTGATTTACTGCCAGAACAGCCACTCAGCCTTCAAGAAGCTTAAAAGAAGAAATACCTGATTGTGATATGTCAACGTTAGTATAGTTGGTAATGGTAACACACCACAAAACAACTTCTGACCTTATGAAATGTCATTCCGCTGCTAAGATTTGACATTTCTTTCACACACACCCGAAGTGCAGGACAGAAATTGGGTGCTTTCCATAAGAACGCCCCTAGAGAAAGTTAGTGGGGCTGACACACCAAAACAGCAGAAAGTCAGAAAGACTATCACACAAACAGATTCACTTTTTGGACTCCGTTACGACCCCCGATAAGGAAAAGATTACCACGATTCCTACCGAGGTACAACCGCAAACCAGTCAGAAAAACAGTTCTTTGTCTTGGGCCGACTAATTACACCAAATACATTATTTCTTACAGTAATCTTGAAGCACAACACACAAGATTTTTTTGGCAATTCATGTGAAGTTACTGCTCTGCAGAAAACTGAGGGAAGCAGTGGGAGGCCTGAGAGCCACTCCAGCATCTCACAAAAGATGGACACAATCAAAACCTCCTCTTGTTTCTGAGAACAGCAGGAGCTGAGCAACAAACAGCCAGAGTAAGGTTTGGCCTTCTATAAACGAATAATGGAGGCCGGACCTGTCTGAACTATTAAACATTAGATGGGCATATAAACACAGCCATAAAGAGATAGAGATATAAGATATATGCCAGTAAGATGCTTGTGTGCTATGAGTTAAGGTTATGGCACTGTATGCTACGTTTCTGATAAGTCCTGTTATCAGATGTACTTTGGAACAAAGTAGTCCTTCCAGTTGCTATAAGAGCCTCCTTGACTGTACTGAAGGATATAAAATGTTTATTTTGCTTTTGGCCTAAACTCACCATGAGAATCGAGCTTTCTTCATAATGACAGTGTAGGACTGGAGAGCCACTGATTTATCGGCTGATATCAGCATTTGCATAATTAGCATAATGGCCCTTAAAAGAAAATTTATGCACTTTGTGGAAATCTGTTTATGTTTAATTTGTCACAATAAAGAAAGAAATATTGGCTGACCCATCGGAATATCAGATTTTGAAATCACCAAATATCAGTCCTGGTTTTAAAATACTTATATCGTTAAAACTCAATGTTGGACCAAATGCTAAATTGACATCACTTCCTGTAGCGATGCGATTGCCCTTACAATGAAGCTAAATTTCTATTTTTTTAATAACTTTTATTAAAATATGCAGTCACTATAAACTAATTCCCCTTACTATTTCACATACCAGAGTTACAACTTAATGACATCTTATGAAAGCAAAGCAAAAATGAGGAAAGCAAATAAGAGAAAAAATGAAAAATAAGAGAGCTGTAGCTCTCAAACCCATGGGAGGGTCACACTTGTGCGAAAACATCTGGGCTACGTTTGAAATGTATCTTGTTCTTTTCATCATTCTTGTTTATTTCCTTTGAGTTCCCTGCTCTTCTGTAAATCACAGTCTGCTGGCTGTGTGTACTGAATAAGCTAAACACTTGTGACTTGTGATTTGTTATTTGGTGACGGGGCCATCTTGTGCAGCGCGCAAGAGACAGAGCGAGTTCCTGTCATTCCATCCACCCAGTCAGTCTGCCAACCAACCCAACAGGGCAACCAAGCAAGCACCCAAAGAGGCAGCCTGACATTCAGCCAGTTGGTCAGCAAGCGCCAACGCCACCAGGCAAATCTTCTCTCCTAGCTTTAATGAAGTGGAAGGAGCCGTTTCCAAAGACGACCTAAATATAGTTCCTTTCATGATCAAACGTAGAAGAGGTGGTGCTGCCTCAAAAGGAGTAATTTCCTAGTTATTCACCTCCGCTACACCAGGGACGTTTAGGTTGGACAAAATGACCTGCTTCACAGAGAAGCACGATCATTTTCAGCACAAATCATCTACTGCTGCACATTAAAGCTGGGAAAAGCATGGCCGAAGCAACCCCGCCCGGCACGGTGTCGAGGTGCATCAGCAGGCCCTTTACTGACCAGAAAACAAATAAAGAAATTCTCATGTAGAAATAAGCCTCACAATTCCTAGCTGTCATGCAGCTTGACGCTGAATCGGATGATGTGAAGCATCACTGACGTCTTTAAGCAGCAATTTGAGGTGAAAAGCCAAGCAGCAAACCACACCTCAGTCTAATGTACACAGAGGCAGGGAAGAGGAAGCAGTGCATGGAGCTTCAAACAACAAACATCTTTAAAGAGTATTCCAAGAACAACCCACAAAGCTGGTTTTTTTTTTAAATCATAATTCTAGGAAATAACCTGGCTTATTTCTAACAGAAACAAGCAACCCTGTGAGGGATGGCTATACAAACAGAGAGCTAAAAAAACTAAACAAACATACTTACTATTATTTTTACTTTTGCTTTTAAAATAAAAGTGGTACGTTAGATATGTAAATAGTTAATGAGTTAACCAGATAAAGTCAGGTAAAGCTGTCATCAAGTATTCTGGTAATTCATCACATAATTATGTATCCACGTTAATAAAAGGCATTTTCTTGAACGCAAGCATATTATGTACATTTTCACCTCCTTTCTTCGTACAGAGACTCTACTAGAGTTGCTTTGCATGATTCACAGTTCAAAAATATTCCTTATTTCATGGGCTGCAGTTTTGACTCCGCCCCCATACAAGACTATACCTCCCACCCAAGCCTGCTTTCTTCTGATTGGCTAAACCTTGCAGGAAGTGGTGGGTGTGTCAGGCCAAAATAAAGGTTACACTTTTGTACCCTTTGTAGTGAAAATGAATCCCAAAAAGGATTTATTCGTTCTAGATTTTTTCTCACAATAATAAAAATACAGAGAACAGAGGAAGAAAACAGATGAGATCACTCCACCTTGCATAAGATACACAAGAGCTCCCAGCACTGAGGTCACCATTAGCCAGCTCCCAGCACACAGTGTTGGCCATCTGAGAGCCCTTAAATAGCATCATCTCTGAACAATATGCGATATTACACACAAACACACACAGAGGGTTTTTTTCCGTTCCCTGTCCCAGTGTGTATGTGTGTTTGTCCAAGTCCATGAGGTAATCTGACATTTGACAACTCCAGAATTGGATTGAAGACATCTGGTTTATGTTATATGTGGTTTCTGTTATTCTCTCTATCCATCTCACTCTCACTGATTTCCCTCTCAGGCGTTCTTAACTAAAAACGCTCAGATAACATGACATGTGCCAAGGCCCTACTTTAATGGCATAATTTGGTCAGTGGGACTCAAATAAGTCACCAAATTAACTGGCATGCAAAAGAGAAGGGCTGTGCGAGTGCAAGACGGTAAGAATCCAACTCTCAACAATACAATTAGCTAAACAAAGACGCTGGAGCAATGAGCGATTTTAAAGCATATGATGCATTAACTGTCACCATGGTGACAGCTGAGATAAAAGCTTGAAAAATAAAAATGAAAAAATTAAATTACAGAGGGGAGAAGTGCAGCATATCCTCTGTCGCCGTGTCCTCTGATCCACTCGCTTAGAAACACTAATTTTAGATGCACTTTGCGAGAAGAAGCAGAGGTATCAGCGAGGGTACATCTCAGCAGCAGCTCATCAATTAGACACGAGGAAGGCTGACGAGCGCCGTCACCAAAGAGAATCGACAGCTGTGCAGGTGGAGAGATCAGCGACTGTCATCAGGGAGTGCTACGAACAAGTTCAACTTAGCTAAACTCTCATTGGCTCGCCTGGCTTCACACAAACCCTATCATAAAGCTGATTATCCACCATCTCCTTAGGCTATGAGCCTGTTCAGCCTGTTAACAGTGCTTCTGCTTTTCACTTTTAACTCAGCTGTAAGCTGTCTACTTGGGTTCAAGTGCGGATCTCAAAGGGACAGCAAAGTTAACGCTATGGATGCCACCAGCTGACCTTAAGGGTTTCTAGGAATGAGACATGTTGAGACGTGATACATGTTAATGTTCCGTTCTGCTGTTTTCATTTACTTTCCTGTGACTTTTAGATCTGTATCTGAGAGCTGCAGACAGAGCATGACAGAGCTCACACAGAAAAGAGGAAACTGTGTGACGTTATATATGAGGAAGTGACATGCGACACTAAACTAAACATTAAACCTGTGAAATCTAACCCTCTATCAATGCCACACTGATTCATTCAAAGCTTCACCTTTAAAAATATTTTAATAGCACCTGTCCCTTTTCATTACAGTTAAATTAATAATTGTCTAATAAGTCAACTCAATTATATCTACCTGTTAGAAAGTTTTATTTCTATAAATAAGGAACACGCTAACAGTTTTATCTTACTTTCTTTTATTGCTATTGCCTCACACCAAGAGAAGCAGATATCAAGTTTATTGTAATCAAAACTCAAAACTGTGAGAAATATTTAGTTAAAAGAAATACAAAATGAAATTAAAGACGTAAACTTTAGGAAAAAATAAACACTGACTGAAACGGTACAAAATAATAATACTAATGTCCTTAGCTTTAGGCTTTTTTAAATTTGGTCAAATTTACCAAGACAACAAGCACAAAGATGTGTTGATGCGTATGTTTATGGAGACTACACCAGTGTTAAGTGAATTCTACATGTAAATGCAATAAAAAAAATTTTTTAAAAACCTCTGGTACAGGATATACCTAATACACATTCATTCACATTATTAAACAAAATTTTGTTATTATTATTAAAGTAGAAAATGCCAGAAACACCAAAGTTTAAGCCTAACTTTTGAGTACACTGTAAAATTTGATGCATTTTTTATAAACTGTGTAAACTCACTGCCTCAAAGAAAAATGGACAAAAAATATTATTATAATCAACGCATAGGTGGGACAAGTCAACTTAATATTATCTTGAGATTGCGCGCTTAAGTAAAAGAGCTAAACAAATATAGGTAAGGGTTTACCTACATTTGTTGTACACAAGCTTTTCTTCATGTGTAAAAAGTTCAGTTTTTGCTCAGCTTTTCTATGTCTCATATAGGAAATCACGTTTTATTAAAAGCTTATTAATAACCCCGAATAACACAGAGAGGTAGGCAATTAATTGCTACACGAGCCCTAGCTATGTTGGCGAAACATTTACACTCTCGGCTACACAAACTTTGGAAACCACAACATTCATACACAAAAATACACAACTGAAGAAATAATTACATCACTCCAAAATGTAAAAAATGTAAACATTAGGATTATAGAAGGATTACGGACAGCTTTTGCGTTTACAGTGTTTGTGTATATTGCAAAACTTGACCTGCACCCCTTAAATCACAGGTGTCGAACTCCAGGCCTCGAGGGCCGGTGTCCTGCAGGTTTTAGATGTGTCCTTGATCCAACACAGCTGATTTAAATGTCTAAATGACCTCCTCAACATGTCTTGTAGTTCTCCAGAGGCCTGGTAATGAACTAATCATTTAATTCAGGTGTGTTGACCCAGGGTGAGATCTAAAACCTGCAGGATACCAGCCCTCGAGGCCTGGAGTTCGACACCCCTGCCTTAAATGAAACTCCCAAAAGCTACTGAAAGCCATTTCTTTAGGCCAGGCTGCCACCTGAAGGGACCACAGCAGGGTAACACACACACACACACCAGAGGGGCTTCCCAATACGAGGCGGCACGTGTTTGGAAGTGGTCAAAACACATGTGTCTCTCTGCCTTTGGTCCACACAAGTGTTCCACTGCAAACTGCTGGAGGCTAAAAAAACCAAATCCAAATTTCCCCACGTAACCCCAACATCCAGCCCACACCAAGTTTCCTATTACTCTCCCTTCCTCTGTTGCACAGAACCCAAAGTCTGTCTGTAATCAATCCCTCTTTTGTGCTCGAGCAATCTGATCAGCTCGGTGTTCCCTCCGAAAATAGAGGACGATGCCGATTTTGCACCAAAAGCGACACAAGGACACAGGGCTGCCAGAAAGCTGTGATTAGCTCTCATCATTGCTGAGCTATGACTAATGTTCCACTGCTGATTTCTACCAATTGTGGTTAGAGGGGCAAGGCTGTGAAGACTGGCTTGTGTCTTCAAAGAATTCGCTGTTTTGATGACAGATTTTAAACAGACCTGAGAAACTAGACTAAAAATAGCAGCAAGTTTATTGCAGATGTTCCATTTCCTCTGCAAGGCCTGAAACCTTGATTTTTTTCTGACCAACTGCTAGACACATGCATTCTCTGCGACCAGTGTTACAATGCAAGATACGGCCTTAGAGGAAGGGAGCTGCACGATGCAGGAAAATATGCAGAGAATTTGGTTTCCTGTTGTGTGTGAATGGGTGTCTAAATATGCAACGCGAATATGAACAAGCACGGGCGATAATGCAGTAGTCAGTCTCTGTGTGAAAAAGGATTGTATTGCATCAGCTCTGCGTTCATGTGTGCCTGCTGCTCTATTCTCTCATCTGGATCCTGAAAAATCTGCAGCTGCAGTGAATGAAAACTGGAGTGTGTGTGTGTGTGTGTTTACCCGTCTATTAAAAAATAAATAAATTTAAAAAAAAATAAAATAAAATACACCTGGGGAAATGGTTGATATTTGGTGGAAGGAGTCAAAGCACATTATATTCCTATAGGGCCGGAGCAGCGGCTTGAACCAGCAGAGCAGCAAAACTGGCACAGAGGAAGAGGATGTAGGGGGGGGAGAGAGGGCAGCATACAAAGAGGGAAAAAGAAAAAAAAAAAACATGGAGCATGAAGAGACTGAAGGTAAACAAGAGGGACGAGAATTAGAAATGGTAAAAGCAGAAAAATATGGTATGGCACTTTGGACCTAACACACCGTTAAACTCTCAGTGTTTGCCAGATTTCATAATTAGCAGATTCCGTGCAAACAGTCACTGAGCAGGAGAAAAAAAGAAAAAGAGGGAAGTCATAAGATGAGAGCCGAAAACAAAGGAGAAAAAGTTGGATGCACGTGTTGCAGCCAATGGTGCATCAGCCCCAGATGTTCCTTCCACTCAACCCAGTCAAGACCTCAAGGGTACAAGCCTGCCTGTGGGATAAAGGGCTGAAATAGAGAAATAAAAGTGTGGAGGGAAAGAAGCGACACGAGTGGATTTACACTCACAACAACAAAAAATATCTGTATGTGTAAAGAGCCTTCAGATGGGCTACGTGCCAAAGAGACCGTTACTGCTGATGTTTGATAACTGTAACTAAAACTAATGTTAAAAAAACCAAAAAAACCAAACCACTGACAGGAAAACTTTTTTTTGAGGTGGGGGGACTTTCATAAAACTGCACTGGCCATCATGACTCCCTTTTATCTAATCTAATAGAGACAGATGTGTTATCCATGGAGTATCTTATTCATGACACACAGATTTCAACTTGCTTTAATTTTACAGCTGTTCACTGCTAATGATCGAACGCACTGTTAGAAGGAGCGGATTGGTGAGTTTTGTGTGGTTGCCGGTTGTAGCTTGACAGCAGCTACAGTGACTCCAGGCATGCTTGCAAAAGTATAGCACGAGTTTGACTATCATATGGCAGAACTTGAATGTCCATTCATTGAAAATCAGACTTGAGTACATAGTTTGCTGCGACAGATACCATACAGAAATGAAAGTATGCAGACGGGGCAATCACAGTCACAGTGGAGGAAGTTTGCTGTGCTTGACGTGCAAACATGTGCGAGTGGGAAAAGTCCTGGAGAGGCTCAGCCCACGTCAAGCTAAAACAGACAGGTATGCACAAGATGTGGAGGAAGTAGAGCAGAGTGCGACTTTCTGCCAAGAATGCCACATCAAAGCTGAACTCTTAAAAATGTATCCTTAAAAATTAAAGTCGAGATTAAAGTCGGTTGGTGAATGACTGCATTAAGAATAGGTGAGACTGAATGGTACGTCAAGGCCTTTAGGTACCGGTGCACTTTAGCAACATGCTAAACAGATGATGCTAGATTTTTAAATGCTAAATTTTGGTCTTGAGCGCTTCTGTTATAAGATTTATCCATGTCCGCTCTAACCTGTGAGACACTGTAAGACATAAGATACTATCTTGCATTCTAGTTTGCGACTATAGTCAGCAGACATTAGTGCAAAGCAATCCTCACTGCTTACCGTGCTGCTATACCAAGGCTTTAGAGCTGAGTACTGACAGCCACGATCACAACTAGAAAGTAAATCTGTAAGAAACACTGAAAGGCGAAACTAAAACACTGAGAAATACAACACAAATCCAACAGCTGTAAAAGCAATAGTTCAAATTCTGGTTTCATTTATGTTGCTATGCAATATTCAAAGATTTTAGGGTGATGAAAGTCAGGATTCGTGGGAGGATTTTAGTGTGTGGGAGTGGATAGCATCTCTCTGCAACTTATTAGTAATGAATCGGATTGCATGTGTATTTTATTAGTATTCATCTGCACACCAAGTATACAGACCTTCAAAACCAAGATGGTATCCAGTCTAATCTAAACCTAAGTAAAAAAAATTCATTTATTATTAAACTGATAATAGTGAGGTTTTGTTGTGAGGTACATTAGACACACAGGTGGCTTTGGAAAATGAGGAACATCGAGCAGATGAATAAAAAGAAAATAAGGCACAGTAAGAGGGCCACCAGCAATTCCCAGCAGAAGCACTATCCTCGCCTCTTTCCTTTGTTGATACTGAGGCTAGGATCTCATCTTTCACTGAGAACATTAAACAGAAAATCAAGCCGATCGATAGCTGAAAGAGACAAAGCGGCAAAGATGCCGCGAGCGGTGAATGCAAGCATCTCTGTTTGGCCGGCGGCGTCTGAGAGACGGCGAGCTGCCAATCAGCCAAACATCACCGGCGGCGTGGCTGAGACGGAGGGGACATTGATAACCTTAAACACTCGCAAAGGGAAGAGAAATACATCGCAGGGGGAATGAAACGGAACAAGTGAGAGTCGTGTGAGAGTTAGATGGCTGCAAATCACCACCTGACCGTTCGTTACATCCATCTCTATGTCTGGGGTGTGTGTGTGTGTGTGTGTGTGTGTCTGAAGAAGGAGATTACATAGACTCCAAGCCAGGGGAGGAACTTTGGATGAAACATGGTTAGAGAGGTTGATTAGCTACATTAGCAACAGCGTGGTGAGACATGGCATCACATGCAGTTTGACCAGGTCCCATCTGCTTACTGCTAAGAAGCAATCTAAAGGCCACTATAAGAGGCATCTGTTACTGTTGTCTTTGGCTGAAGAAAAATTGTACCATGTTAATGTAATTCCTCAACCTCTAATGAAGCTTGTACAACACACAATGCAAGGCAGCTGCGATCTCAAGACAGAAGGAGCGCTTCACAAACTAAACAGTTGGCAGGGAACTACCAGCATTGTATGCAAATCATTCATGGCCTTATGTGGCTAAAGATCTGGTTCATTTTTATTTCAGCAATGTGAGATTTAAAGGAGTGAGGAATTAAAGACTCCTTGCTCCAATAGTTTTTGTTTGTAGTCTCTCTATGCGCCTCTTTTCTGTTTCCTCTTTCCATTTAACCACCAGTTGGTTGTGGAAGATGGCTGCACCTCTTGGACTGGAAGTCTCTTGCGGTCAAAGGGGAGTTCTTGCTCCCCACTCTCACAGAATGCTAGTTCATGGGTTAATGCCCTTATTGTTGTGGTTCTCTCTGTAAGAATGCAGAGTTTTTACGATACAAAAACATTGAAATGAAATAACATGTTTGAAAGCTGCAAACCTTATTTGAGTTTTCAGCCATTTCAAGGGTAACAACTTAAAACACGAAGCCAAAGATAAGCCAGGGGAAGGCTATCTTTTTCAAATTCAGCCTAAGAGCTGAATCCAAGGTGAAGGTTATCTAATTAATGCATTAAACTTTTTTTAAAAGCTTTTTATATTATTTTATGCTATCTGACCTGATTCTCACAGGATACTATGAATGTTTTTACTGGTCTGGCACACTTGAGCTCAAACTGGGTCGTTGGTGGGCCATAAAGTAAATGAATTTGACACTGATCTAAAAAGGTTCTTTTAATTTATGTAATTTCTGTGTGCAAAGCGCCCACCAGGACAATTCACATTCACAACAGTAATGGAAAGAGGTGTGCTTTAAATTTGGCCTTAAATTTAAATGGAAGCTTGGAGTATGCAGTAAAGCTGCACCTGTTTTGCATGCAAAGCCAGGCTGAAGAAAAGCCAGGAAAAATAACAGGATCTCCATTTGGTGCCTGACATGTCAGAGTCCTTAGCAAGGAAAATGTATCCGATGGAGGTGGAAACGGCACAGTCCCAGAGCTGCACCTCAGCTCCATCTTGATAGCAGCCTCCCTGAAAGGCAGGCGTGTTGCACCCACTGTCCAGATTCTTATCTCTGTAATTGCGTTCCAGTCAGGGAGGAGCGCCAGTGGAGCTGGCAACAGCACTGCCAGCCCCTGCTCCAAGACAGGGGACATGCTCCGATGGAGGCTCTGGAGAGCCGGGGCCTTTAGTTCAACTGCCAAGAGAGACATTGGTGCAGCTTTGTCAGCTTTGACATACATTCAGGCTCCAGATGTCTCTGAAGGGTGCGACTGGTTGTTTTAGGCCAACAGGCCACTGCAAGTTCACCGAGATGAGTCACAGGTCCAGCTACGATTTCTGTGGAACACGGCAGTTCTATGGAACGCCAGGACTGCCATAATGAATTAAATAAATACACCATTAAATAATTAATGAAATGTGGCAATAATTAATTAAAATCGGAAATAATTAATTACATAAATATTTACGACACATGTAATTAATTAATTATTGACACATTTAATTAATTAATAACACATTTAAATAATTACTGACAGTTTTAATTAATTATTTAATTATTTATTTATTTAATTCATTTTGGCCCTTCATCTCTCTCCTTGAAATAATTTTATCTGTCAGCCACACCCATCAAACTAAGTGGGCGGGGTTAACGCTGCCCGTGCAGCTTCTCTAACATTTGATTGGTTGCCGTGCAAAGTAAGTCAAAACAGGTCGATCCTAGATAATCGATTGCTTGTGTGGACTTGGGGCAGCCAGGTATCCCAGAATGAATTCTAAATCACAGGCAGCAATGGTGGTGGTTTTAAAATACCCCGTTTTTCTGTCACCAACTACACTTTTAACAGTGTTTTAGCCGCGAATGTAGTGGCTTAATCTTCACATGTCTAGTCAGGTTGTCAACATAGAACATGTTTGCAAAAGTGCTCAGATGTTTTCAGAGATGTCACTAGCTCTGCTAACAGTCAGCTGAGTGTACCAAGTTCACAGCCTTGGTGTTCCAGCTTAACTGTTGTTTTTTCTTTTTAGTTTGTTTGTTAGTTTTTTGGGGGGGGGTGTTACGTTAACCGGTTTGTTTACATATTCCACTCTCCGTGTTCCACATGTTGCATTCGCAGATTCTCATTTTCACCGAACGATCGTCTCTTTCCGCCTGATCTTGTGTCTCTGTGCTTCTGTAACATAAAGAACGAGCTGACATTTTTCTAATGACACCAGCGGTCAGCTCAACAGGTCCTCAGTTTACCTGCATGCATCCTCCTTCTCACCTGTCAGCTGTTTAACACCTGCTGCTAATTCAAGAAACACGCCCACGTTACCTGGTGATAGTCACAGTTTAACTGGGCAGCCGGTGCTCGATATAACGCAATGTCGGCGCATTTTTCTGCACAAGATAAGTAAATATAGTTTTTCCCGAGCGCAGAGCTGCTGGAGCTTGTTTCCCTACAGAGCACTTTATAGGCGAACCCACTTTATCAGCAGCTGATGTCAAATCACCGGCACACAGCTTTGAAACCTCACCTGAGTTTTAGCTCTCAGTGGTTAAACACTGGACTTAATTCACTCAGGTTCTGTCTGTCGGGTCACGGCCAAATCAGTTTGGCTCAGGTTAAAGTTACGTTCATAACTGCATAGTTTTACAGACCTTTAATGGTTCACTGGCACATGTGTTAGACTAAACCATTCGCTTTTCTTTATCTGGTGTGTTTTGGATTTAACAGTGAATTTTGAGATTAAACTGACTTTTAAAATGTTTTTATACAAAGAGGAAAGAGAAGGCGCATTTCCATCGAGAGGAGCAGAGTTTGCAACAGCGTGTTCATCATGAAGACTGCAAACTGGACAGAAATATTACATCATCTGTTTTTTAATAGTTATTCAAGTGTATTCTAAGCACCAGCTGTCTGTTAGAATTTTTAGAGTTTACTTAACTAAAAATAAATGAGGTTAACATATAATTTGTGTGATTTTTTTTCTCTTTCTTTCTTTTTTTTTTGCTTTTTCGGTCATGTTATATTTAACTGTCAAAGGCTTGTTACAAACTATGAAACACATGGTGCAGACTTCTGGATGTTAGAAGAAAACTAATACTGCTCATGAATGAGACTAAAGGCAGGAAGGTGTCCTTTAAAACTAAACATGTTAATAGGACCTCCCTATTTATATCATAGTTTATGATATAGCACGTGTATTTCAGTAATAGCCTACTTATTTCAATGTAGTGGTGAACAGTCACACAGCTCACGTGGGCGTTATCTGTGATACTCCTTAACTATAATTTATCCAAGTTAACTTCAGTTAACCATTCAGACAGTTCTTTTGCAATGACAAACAAACACTCATGTCGCCGGTAGGTTTCCGCTGTGCCAGCTGTTTACATTACAGCCACGGACTCTGAGCGGCTGGATCGACGGAGGTCAGACAACAATTTTACATATATGATCTTAAAACAGGACACAGCCACTATACGTCCTGGCCTCATATTAAATGTGAATGCAGACCGAGTCTGTTTGACGTTTGCTTTATATCTAATCTTCCTCTCAAACATTTAAACAGCAGCGAGTCTGCAGCTGAGGGAATACAAACTCAAATTGTCGGAACAGGTTTGCTCGTTTCTTGCGTGTATTAATTTGGTGATTTATTAAATGTATAACTGTTAGTCTAATCTGCTGCTGAGTCTCTGACGCTGATGAAAATGCAGAAAACACAGATCACAAACACCTGTTCAACCAATCACTTTCATTCCACTTTGATCTGCGACAAACTGATGCGTTCATCTCTGTTACAGTGTTACTGCTATATTTTTTTGTTCTTTATGCTGTAGATTTTCACGTCTCTGGAATAGTTGGCAGTAATAAGGATGATTTTCTGTAAAATCATATTGATATGACCCGTGACATATTCGTAGATGACCGTTAGATTAGTCAGCTGGGAAACTCTGTGTTAACTCAGAGAGCTGAAGATATCGTGGACATGCTGACCTCGCTCCGTGGTGTACAGGGCCGTTTACCCTCATGATTAATATTCACAATAAAAATATTAGCCGAACATCATGAAGTCTGTATGTGTTTCATAGTGTCGAACAACCTTTGTACAGTTAAAGCCAGCAGTTACTACATGACGGAAACACCAACGTTATCTCTTTTATGCGTTTATACGCAGGTCACGCTGATTACTGAACAAAAACCCAAAGATCAGCTGTTAATCGAATTTATTTGCTCTCTCTCCTCCTTAAACATGTTTTTAATGTTAGTTATAATTCAGAATTGGCGACTGAAACACGTAGGACACATAAGAACGTCAGGAAATAAAAACCCGATAAATATAACCTCAGTAAAAGAAGTCAGTGTCAGCGGGGGTTATTGCAGCTGTGTACCGGGGCCTGCGCTTTGTCGGTGGTAATAACAGCTCGACTGCTTGCGAGGTGAGCGGGTCTATCCCACGCTTGCCGTGAGACTGGGCTGGGCAGACATCTCCGAAATCATCGAAGCACTTTTGAGAAGAGGCTCTATCTTTACAAACCGACCAGACAAATGAAGATTAAACCACTACATTCTCGGCTAAAAAAGTATTAAAACGGTATTTGGTGACACACAAACAGGGTTTTTCAAAGTTCAGTTCTGTTAGTTTCCACATGCCGGTTGTTGTGTGCTAAAAACAATGGCCACCAAGCCAAAGCAATGGTTTTGACTCGATCAGCGTTAACCCCGCCCCCTGGGTTTGATGGGTGAGGTTGACAGATAAAATTATTTCATGGTGAGACCCGAAGGAGTCAACTGTGCCAAAATAAATAAATTAAATACATCATTAAATAATTATTTAAATGTGGCAATAATTAATTAAAATGTGAAATAAATAAATAATTAATTAAATATGTCAATAATTAATTAAATGTGTCAATAATTAATTAATTACGTGTCGTAAATATTTATGTAATTAATTATTTAATGGTGTATTTAATTAATTCATTATGGCAGTCCTGGTGTTCCATACAGTTCAAGCCAAGAGTGCTCTGACAATGTTTTATCACGACTGCCTGCAAAGGCAGAGCTCATTAACCGCCACCTAATGTCAGAAAACCCGCTCCATCTAAGAAGTCTAGCCTTCCATAAACCTGTACAAATATTACATCTATTTTTTTTATTTTTAATTCCATTTCCATGTAATTATATGTAAGCTTTGTCTTCACTATCTGACAGCCACAGCTACAATTACCTACTGATTAATCTGCTAATTCCTTGGTTTGCAAAAATGTAATTAAGCTGTAATTAATGACAAGGTTTTATGCTCAAATTTAGGACTGGGTCATAATATTACATTTTGTTTGTGTGTTTGTTTGTTTTTGATTACATATATCAATGCACAGATATATCTTCATAATGGAGATGGAATGGGACAATATTGTTGATATGGTTATGCTTTGATGTTGTATTACATAAAGCTGTGCCAGCGCAGCTCTGCCCTCACGTCTCCATCTGTACTCCACAGAGCAAGACAGTGCTGCTGTTTCAACAATGGATATAAATTTATTAGTGGTGCAACAATACTCGTATCGATATTGAACCGTTCGATACAGTGCTTTCAGTTCAGTACGCATATGTATCGAACAATACAAAACTTTTTAATTTATTTTATCAACTCTTCTTCTGACGATGCTGTCTGTGTTGAGCGCTCAGTGGATCTGCGTTCGACTACTCCACCTAGGCTGCACTGTTGAGTGCAGATCCACTGAGCGCAGCGCAAGCTAGCGAGACAGAAGTTAAGCTCGTTGCAACATGGCAACTGCCTCAACGCTAGCCGAAATTGAACCTCCCCCACCCTCATTCAGATCTGGCGTTTGGAACTATCTTGGTTTTCATGTGAAGCATGACCCTGATGGTAAGCGCGTCATGGACAAAAGTAAAACAGTATGTCGGATGTGCCACGCAATGCGCAATTACATTGGTGGGAACTAGTGCGTTAGCGCAGTTAGCTTGTTAATGTGTTGACGCCGTCCAGCCCCAAGCACGGGGCGATCCGTGGTAACTCGTTAACGGAGATTTGCGGCGTTATGGCGTTAGTGTCATTTTAACGAGATTAACGCTGACAGCACTAGTGGGAACACAACGAATATGACTGCACATTTACGCCAACATCATCCTAGTGCAAAGACAAGTGGAAGCAGACAAAAACAACAAGCACGCATGCTACAAACTTTACCCAAGTCATTTAGACAGCCGTCAGCACATGATTCTCCTTATGGGGACCTGATATGTTTAATATGCTGCTGAGAATATACCCCAGAAGAAGCGTATAGTATAGCTTTTATTTTGGAAAGAGCCATTTCTCTGTAATAAACTCTCTTTTCCAAAGATGAGTGATTTCTCGATCTGATAGATTTATTTATTTTTTTAATTATTTTGTTGTTTCAGCAACATTAAATTTAAAAACTGTACTTTTGAGTTAAAATATATATTTATAATTTTAATAAATGACAAATTAAAAAGGCATGAACATTTTTTTTGTATCGAAAAAATATCGATCCGTGACACCAAAGTATCGAACTGAACCGAACCGTGAATTTTGTGTATTGTTGCACCCCTAAAATTTATATAATAAAGTTTGACAGGACACATTTATGTAATCTTAATCTGGGGCAGCAGTAGCAAAGTTTGTTGATTTGTAGACACCATTGCACATGCTTTGATCAGTTATTTAGTGGTGTATTTGAATGTACTGGTCAAATCAACAGTGAAAGTATCGAGCAGCGCCAGTTTTCTGCGAAATAATTTTTAAAAAAAACTCAGCAGAGAAAAAACTGTGTTTTTTTTATTATTTCAC
Source organism: Oreochromis niloticus (assembly GCF_001858045.2). Lineage (NCBI taxonomy): Eukaryota > Metazoa > Chordata > Actinopteri > Cichliformes > Cichlidae > Oreochromis > Oreochromis niloticus. The sequence goes on from NC_031986.2 coordinate 6,990,647, forward strand.
AGAAAACTGTCATGCTCGATACTTTCACTGTTGATTTGACTATTACTTTCAAATACACCACTAAATAACCAATCAAAGCAGTAGTAGGCAGCTCAAATCTTTTGTGAGGCGAAATTCCTCATTTTGTCAATGGAGTCTGGTGGAGCGTAACAGCTCTGCTTCCTCATCGTAAAGACCTGTCTGACAGCAGGTGAAGCAGTGAAAATGGTCTAAATATAGAATCCACTAAAACAGATATTGATTCCTTCTGTTTGGTGGCTAAAATTCATTTTGCTGCCAGCCATGCACACAGCAGTACACGGCTTTAGTTTCTGTACAGGTTGGGGGTGTAAATACTGCCATCAGCTACAGGTAACACAGTAACGGCAGATCAGAACCTTATGCAACCCCAAAGAGCCTGCAGTATTGTTATGCCAAGTAAAAAAACAACAACAAAAAAACACTCCTGTTATTTTTAACATGAGAAAGAATATGCACAATGGTTTTAATACGCTTACTGAAAATTAGAACAGCTCCTGAATGAGAAACAACATGACTCGTGGTCTAAGGAGCTTGGAAAGAAAAGCGTCTGGACATATTTCAGTTTCCTGAAGACGTTTCACCTCTCATCCAAGAAGCTTCAGGACTGAAGAAGCTTCTCTGATCAGAGGTGAAACGTCTTCAAGGAACTGAAAGATGTCCAGACGACTCAATGCATAACACTAACTTGCCAATCTTGATCGACTGAATATCAACTATCAACTAAATCAACCAATGAGCAAAACATTTCGGCTTTAATACCAATTTTAACAGCTTCTTTTAAAACGATCCCTGTCTTTTTTTCCTCTCTTTTTTTTTTTTAAAAAGCCCCGAGTCCTCTGGCTTTTGATTACATCATCTTTGAGTCATTTCACTGTACAAACATTTCTATTAGTGAAAGAGCAGAGAACTCAGAGAGGTACAGTCAAAGGCAACCTTCCAAAGACGCTAAAGAAGAGCAGAAAATTGCTTTAGTGCCAGGCAAACAAACCAAGGTAGGTGAAAGGATGTTGTATTAGAACGGCTGCAAAACAGGCTTTGACTATCACAGAAACAGGAAGAGAAAGTGAGTTGTTTTTGTTTTTTTTAAACTGAGCAATTCTGAAAGTCAGACACTGTCTGGGATCGTTACTATATTGATTACTGTTTTTTCATTATCAGATTTTCTTTTTTAATTTGCATTTGTCTCAAAATGATGCATCCAAGGTTTACGCTGGCTCACCACAGGCCTGTGCAGGGTCGTTACATATATAGTTATAGAATATAGTTAAAGCACAAAAAAAAAGAAGAAGAAGATGAAATAACAGTTTTTAAACACAATAAAAACCAATTAATCTGTTTAGTTACTCAGCCATAAGATTTTTAATCCGACGCTGCCTTTTCTTTTAGATCTCTGGGCAGGTGATCTATGTTCTCTTCACTGGAGGAAACTGCCCTGCCCGTATATATGACTCTAACTTAGATTTCCTTGGACAGCTCTGAAAACAATACACATTCATTTCACACACTTTTGTCATGTAATTTACTCGGTGTTGCCTTTCAAATGTTCTACACTGTATCTCTTTGAATTTACTGCTATAAGAGTGAGTGGTCTGTTTATATCCTTGACAAGTATTTTCATCACAAACACTCACACTTTCATTCAACTCTACATAATTTTGTCGTATTCTTACCATCCTTTGTCATGTGAAAAAACAAATTCACAAAGGCCACATCAGCACTTCCAAAATGATGGCGGCAGCACAGCAGTTCTCATTAGAATTACACTAATGCCAGTGTTTCTTTGAACATCTCAATCAGTCTAATCCAATTCTGCACATACTGCTTCGCTGTACAGCTTCACATTCCTACTACTTAATGCTGCGCAAACAACTGAGAGCGAGTCCCTCAGAGGGGTCTCAGAAAAACCAACACCTCATTCTCTCAGCTGGGCTGAATTCATCATCTGAAAGCTGGCAGGAAAATCAATGAAAACTAATAAAAGGGTCATGCAGCGTGAACACAGGCCTTATTTGAATCAAGTCCAAGCATGCGGTCTGGACCCATAAAGTGCAGTGGCAATACTGGGAAAGTTTAGCTAGCTGCATGCCGCAGGAAAGATATTGACTAGAGTCGTTTTAAAGACATTTTCTACGGCCACAATCAGCTTATTCCCATTTCTCAGTACTGTGTATGTATCAAACACTTCTAAAAGGATGAGTGCACAGACACATTTATAGTCTTTCTAAGTGGCACAGGATCAATGACCACTGGAGCCAGGAAGATTTCTGATTCTAAGATTGTACTGATAACATTTACAAATCCAAATGCGAGATAAATCCTTTAGACTGCCCCCCACCTTGGCACAGCATGCACACAAACACTTAGGCCTATTCCAAAGCAAAAGAAGACTGCAGCACATACCTGCCACGTTTATTTTCTCTGAGTTTGGAGCGCTGGGTGTAATAGTGCTGGTGCCATTGCTCAGGTTGGGCCCTGTGCCATTGTAGATGTTCTCCACCTTGGACTCTAGCTTGCCCAGCCTCATCATGATGTTATCCAGCAGGACTGCGAGAGTCTTCTTCAGGTCTGCAAAATAAGAACGTTAAATTTTATTTCTCTCCAGCAAAAAAAAAAAGCGGTGTGTCAGGTCCATGAGTCGGAGTACAGTGCTTAAGTTGTGAAAGAGCTTAAGTTGTCAAAATCAACTTTTATCTAAACAGTGGTGGGAATGGCATCAACAGGGGATTTCTTCTAAAAGCTGAAAGTGTAATGTGACTAAAGCAAACATTTTAAGGGAGAGGAATAAAAACCAGGCTAGAAACCAGTGCAGTCATTGCAGTGGTGCAGTCGTACCACTGCAATGGTACGACTGCACAGTTGAGGTTTAAACTGTGTGGTGGCAGTCATACTGTTACTACGGGATAGATATAGGCAAGTGTACCTTTGATTTTTCTTCACTTACTCAATCCATAAAATATGATATTTGCTCAGTGCTCTTGTGGAATGAGAAAGAGAAGCTGTAACTTTGGACTGTAGCTAGCAACACTGCGAGATGGTAGTTCTTCTTCTGCTCTGGTGATCGGCTGCCAGGTGGTTCACGTGTAGCTTGACGAAGCTTGACGAAGCTGAACAAGGACTACTATCGCCAGCTGCCATCTGAGTGTGGGATAGTCACCAAGTGGCACGAGTCGCTCCTAGGATTTTGACTAATGTCCTACCGCTTTAGTTTGTTTTTTATTTTAAATTTGGACCTCCAGCTTAAGTGTCATGGTCCTGGGTCACTTTGACCCAGCGTCATTTGTTGTTCTTGGAGTTATTCTATCAGTCCTAAGTTGTTCAGTTTAGTTTACTGGGTTTCCCCTCGTGTTTTATTCCATGTCTCTCCAGCTCGTCATGTCTGTGCTCTCCCTCGTGCTCCTCAGTGTTTTTCTCTCCCCCCTCTGGTCTGCGTCTTTGTGTATTTCCTCTTTTATTTTTTTTTTTTTTTTATGTATTTTATGACTACTGTTCCTTTTATTAATTGTGTTTCTTGTAAGGTGACCTTGGGTTTCTGAAAGGCACCCTCAAATGTATTATTATTATTATTATTATTATTATTATTATTATTATCATCAAGATCGGTATCTTATGTCAGTGTATTGAGTTTTGCTTCCCCATGGTCTCGTCATGTCTGATTACTCCCAGCTGTGCCCTCCTTCTGTGTCTCATTCCCTCGTTACCCCTCTGTGTATTTAAGCCTTGTGTTTGCCTGTGTTAGTTGCTGGTTCGTCTGTGTATCGTCACCTGTATGTCTCCTGTGTAGACCCTGTTGGACTTCTCCATGTTCCAGGTTTTCAGGTTTCTAGTCTCAGGCTTTTCTTCCTCTGTATTATTGTTTTGTAGCTGCTCCCAGTTTAGGCTTTGTTTAGCTTAGTTCCCTGCGATGCTTTACTTTTGTTTGTGCTTCACCTTTCCCTGAAAATAAAACTCATTCAGTTACTCAGTTGTCAGTGCTTGCACTTGGGTCCACACTTCTCATCTCCTGACGATCTGCCTCGCAGATCTTGACAGTACGAACCAGCCACTATGGACCCAGTGCCACTTGATCCGTCTGAGGAGCTCCTAGAAGACATTGTTTATTCTGTGGAGAAGCTAGTTAACCTCTGGTTGGAGCATTCAGGGAAGGAGTTTCGTTGTGCTGTAGGGAGCCGGCTATAGCGACTCATTTCCGGTCTCCCCTGGCTGTTGGGTGTACTTCACCCGCTCATACAGGACTTTATTCTCAATGAGCTTCACCTTCACCCCCCAGCTGCTACCGCTTGCCTGCCCGGCTCGGTGGAGGATTTGCGGCCCGGCCCCTCCGGACATGGAGTTACTCGGCCCATTGGAGCCACCTCCGAGGAGAAAGTGGCGGCCGCACCACCAGCGCGTCTCTTGGCCTGCTGTGACTGTTTTTCCGGAGACTGCTCTCACCCAGCCAGAAGCTCCGTCAGCTGCCCTTAGCAGCTCAGTCATCCACTCAACCACCTGCTTCACTCCCACCACAACCATCACTACACTCGGCCGCTCAGGATGCTACGCAGTCAGTCATTCAGCCCGTAGCTCTGCCATTAGTGCAGTCTGCAGTTCAGCCTTCTCCCCAGTGTGCAGTTCAGCCATTTACTCAACTACTAGCTCTACTTTCACCACAAACGCCACTACAATCTCTAGTTCAGTCTCTTCTTAAGTTGCATGCAGCTCAGCCATTAGTTCTGTCACCAGCTCAGCTGCCCCCAGTTCAGTCTCCTGCAGCTCTGTCGCCCTTAGTTCAGTCCCCAGTACCCCTGTCTCCCATCCAGTCTGCCACTCAGCTACATATTCAGCCAGGGGTCTCAATACCTTCTGGCCCTGCATCAGCTCCAGCTGGAAGCTTGAACGGGCCAATCCAGCACTCCGCGGCTCCCATGCCACTGTCTGTCGCCGCTGGCAGTTCAGGAGAACTGAGGGGCCCTTCCAGCCTACAGCGTCACCACCTGCTGCTTCCACGCCGTCACCAGCAGCTCCTGCCTCATCTGGTCCTATGGCTGCCACACTGCCGTCAGGTCCACGTCCTGCACCTCAGCATCACCGGCCACGTTCCAGACCACTGGCCGGACATCATTGCAGTCGTGGCCGGCCTCCTGAACTGCGTTGCCGCCGCTGCCTTCCGCACGGTCGGCCTCCGGATTCCCATCCCCTGCGCCACCGCTGCCTTCCGCACGGTCGGCCTCCGGATTCCCTTGGCCTGTGTCGTCGCCGCCGCTGCCTTCCGTGTGGTCGGCCTCCTGAACTAAACTGTTTTGGACCTCTGTGCTGCTGGCCTCCTGGTCGGCCCCCCGAACTGCTTATGGACTCGGTTTTCTTGGGCTCCAGTGTTTTTGGTTTTGGACTCGTGTTTTGTTTTGTGACCTTTTGGTGCTCCTGTTTTGTTTCTTTAAACATGAGTCTGTAGAAAATACCATCAGTTTTTGCAGTTAAATGAGTTAAAGTGAAATATTAATGTCATTTAAATTTTGACCTGATTAAAACACCGTATAAATACCCGAGCTATCCCAATCTATCCTCAGGAGGAGACAAGTGTGGGGGGAAAATGCTATGGCATTTCATCCAACAGTTAAGGTTTGTACCCAAAGCCATAAATGTTACATTTTTTTTGGTGCACTAGAAAATAATTAGAAGATGACCAAAAAGCTACATCTTGACACAGCCACAAGTGTCTATATGAACTTTTAATATAATTCAGCAATAATTTCCTTAGTTTCTTAAAATAATATTATTACCAACAACACATGCCCAGTCCAGGAACTTGGGCTGGGCCCCTGTAAGATGATTTGACTTCTGAGCGCAACAGCCAATGTTTTACGGCTTAATTACCACAAAATGGAAAGCATAGTGGTTTCAAGATTACATTGTCTTTTGGTCTTCATTTCCACATGAATCTTTTCTAAATTTACTTCCATAAAACACAACCATGGCAAAATGGCAGAACATGTAGGAACGTTCCTGACCAGTAGCGAGATAGATGAGGCCATATTTAGATTATATTTAGCACAGTCACAATGCTTAAATACTATATTTTTGGACCCATTTATCAAGGTACTTGTCTTGATACTTTAACCTGTAACAAATGCACTGGCATTTACAGAGAAATGTTAAGTTGTGTAAAGCTGCTGGAAATGCTACTCAGAGCACAGAGTATCCCCTACCATTGAAAAGCAAGGGTACATAGGTAACAGACGCAAGTCCGCTTCTATGAATACATCCACTCAAAAAGGTTACGCTAATGACTACCAATCGAGCCAAAGGCCATTATACAGCTATGCAAACAATGATAGCATTGAAGCTACAGCCAACAGTTGTTATTTATATTAGCCAGCAAAGCTAAGCGAGGTTACATAAAGATACCTTAAATAAAGCAACATCAGGAACACAACATGACATTTAAACTGTCGCTAATATTCATTTATGTATTTAACAAAGAGAAAACGCCTACGCCTGCTAATTTTCATTGAGAGAAAAGGTCTGAGATACTCTTAGAAGCCATAGCCAGTTATATTATTTGTATATTGGCTTAAATATGTACTGAACTAATCCAAAATGGCTCGGGGTTGCTTTACTCAGAAGATGGTAATTGCTGCTTGTCTGTCACATGCAAGCACCACTTTTTCCCGCGCCATGATGCATTTAACACGCCATTTTTCATCACGTCAGAAGGATTGGCAATAGCACAACGAGGCCTGGCATGGCACCACCAGTATGTTTCGTGTGAAGGCCAGAGCATTTGTCTGATTTGGACGAGCCGAGGTATGCTGGGAGGAGCAGATGTACAGAGAGCAGCTCAGTGACACCAGGAAGAACCCAAACGGAAAGCTTTGGAGTAGTAGCCATGCCAAGCTATTGGGCCGAACATAATATATTCACCCCAGAAACAGAGGCCTGTGCCTTCTGACTTCAGGCTGAATAACACAGAGATTCATTAGACTTGTTTAAAATTTCATTTGGTACGTCTTTCCAATAGGAGAGCAAAAGATAGAAACTTCCATCTTATGTGACAGATGTATGAAATTATAGTGTGTATATGTTAAATATTCTGCACAACAAGAGTCCAAACACTGTCCATGGTCACTCCAGTTAAACCAGACTTACCTGAGCAAGCCAGTAGGGTAATTTACCTATTGTGTTTATTACCATTAAGCATGAGTACTGGGACCAGTATTAAATAGGCAGACACACAGACCAGACAGGCACCTAGACAAAAGGTACAGCTATTGATATTTATGCAATGTTAATATATGCAATGCCAACATAGCTGACATTTTAAAATTCCTAAGTGTCTCTAGTAATGACACTTAGAGTTGAGGGATTATTCTTGATGTTGCCATGTTTCTCTGTGCTCTACTGTCATGGCTGACAGGGCAAAATGGGAGGTTTGTGCTCACTTTACTGTATTTAATGAAAACTGGAGCTCAATGTGATATGCCACATGTAAAAGGTTAGATGCTTTGTAAACCCTGACACATATACAAATCTGAATTTAAACTAAATTTGAATCAGTGCGGTGTAGTTGGCTGCTTTAGTTCTGATGCTGATGGGATTTGCCAAACTGTTAAAGCAACTGTTTCAACCTCGAGTCAAGATGAGACTGTTTTGATGAAGTTAGGATACAGTTAACATTCCTTTTTTAGAACGTATTTATATGATCTTATCCTTTGTTTTTTGTTTTTGTTTTGTTTTGTTCAGAAAAGCAACAGCCCCGGCTTACACCAAGCCAGTGGACTATGTAATCAGACTCTCTGTTGCCAAGTTTATTGTGAAAAGATATCAACCCAAGGCTGTCAATATGCATAAAGATTGCCACTTTCCATAAATCATTAGATTTGGAAGAGGCAGTAGCTATACCCTCTCTGTTGAGCAACAACACCTGCAGGTAGGAGCGTTTCTAAAGCTGAACTTGTGGTGCGTTCTTGAATATGTCGTAGCGCTCAGTGCCAACTCAACTCGGATTTCCCAAGTCGGAGCAGACCAACGTGGCCCGAGTTAGCGATCCAAGATGGCAACACTGTAAACATAAGTAGAACTTTAAACTTTTAATCTATACTGCAACTGTTATTTAGTGAGTCAAAAATACACAAGTCACAAGCAGAGCAGTGATCAGGCTCTAGCCATGAATGTGGGGGGGGGTTTAGATGCAAAACGTACACATTACGCTTTTTGCTAATGATAGTGAATGGCTCTACTTTGCTAAGAACCATAACAAATTCAGTTTGTTTGGTTTTTTTTGACATTTTCTGGAAAGCACTAAAAGTTACGACATCCGATTTCTGAGGAATCTAGATCACAGCACCAGCGAGTTGGATCATAGCATGAGCTGAGAAAGTTAAATTGGAATACTTTGAGAACTTTAGGGGGATTATCCCAGCCCTTGACCCTGGAGGAACATTAATAAACACCAGCACATCTGCTTAGTAGGAAATGGAAAACATCAGTGACTATAACCACCATCATGTCTTTATTTATAGTAAAATATGGAGAGTAGCATCGATAGGAGTATTTATCAAGTGAGGAAGTAATATCTGTCACTATAATTACTATAGTTAAATGTGAGGCTTCACTATAATTAAATGTGAGATTGTGATTCAGAAACCTTCATTAGGCTGTGTGTTGCTGTGAATAATGCTTCGACCTGTCCTTGTGTGCATTAAATGTGCTGCCAGGTAAGCGGGATGAGTAATGGCACACCTAGGGAAACATCTCTGCCGGCCTCCATTCTTCTTATTACGGTGATGCACTTGCAAAAACAAACCCTGCAGCAATAAACATAGTGAAGTTCATTCTGCTATAAACAATAGTGTCAAGCTAGGCAATGATGTGGTTACAGAATCACCTGGGACATTTCATTAGGCTCGTGAGCATTAAAAAGAAGTGATTACACAGAAACGTAGGCCCAAAGCACTTATCAGGAACCCCTCTTCTTTCCCATCATCCACAACCAAAAGCTCAACCCAGCCAAGCAGTGGGCTCCGTCTGACTGACATAATGTAGCAAAGAGCAGGGAGGCACACGGTGACCTACCATCCTAGAGAGGACGAAGATGATTAGAAAAGCAACATACCAAGGCTGCCAGGCCAAGCACAGAGCACACGAGCTTTATACGTTTCCCAACCATGAAAGAAATCCACAATAGCTTGATAGCTACATGGTAACAGCAGATTGTTGCAACTAGTTCCATGGATCAGTTTTGGAAAGGGCAGTAGAGTAAAGCTCATATCCAATCATATCCATTTCTAACAGCCTTTTTATTCACATTTAAAACTGACGCTGGCTGGTCAAGTGAAATGACATGACTGAAAAACTCTGCTTTCCCTGTCAGCTGCTCGCTCCCTCATAACATTATGTTCACTTGATGGGAAGCTTTCATTGCACTTGTAGCGACCTAACATTTTCTACTAGCATGATCATAAATAACAATAGACAAAGAGAAAGGTGCAGTCAGTGACTTCTCTGCTGCCACGTTCTCCCACCATATTAGAATGGAAGCACATCCCCCTTCTGGCTAATCACGTTTTACATATGTGGCCAGAGACGGGTCATACGGAGAAGAAGAGAGGTTGTAGGCTTTGGCCTGCAGTGGAGTGACATTTAAATTTGTGTCTGCACTTTACTTTATACCTATGTGTTAAGGGGTCCCCTTCAACAAAGAAGCATCTTAATAGAACTCACACGTTCCCTCTGATAAACAGCTCGATTACATTCTCACAGTTTATTTGCCACCTAAAAGAGGCTAAAAGAGTCTAACGGTAACTGAATTGAAACAGTGAATGAGTTGAATGAAAACAGCAGCGCTACTGACAGTTCAGCATATCCTTAACAACTCACTTGAGTATCAGTGTCATAAATTAGAAGTGAGCTTGTCTAACTTTTCGACTTGTATCAGACTCCTTTCATTAAGTTTTACAGCTTCTTCCAGAGTAAATAAAGCTGGACGATTCTCACTCGGCACTGACACCTGAGGTAAACAGTGGACCGACTCTGGGGCAGATCCAGGCCAAACAGCAGCAGAAACATGCCAGCTGGCACTATGCAGTATGACATGTTTATAATGTTTTTGATCATCTCCTGGATAACTAAAACATGTTTGTTCTGTAGCAGCCACTGTAGCTAGGGTTATGCCCTTGAATTGTGAGATGTAAGATAACAGAAGTCAGTTGACTGCAATCTACTGAAATATAATTGAAACATTTTACACACTGAAAACTAAAACAGGAGACTTAATAAAGCAGGAACACAATGTCCACTTTAAAGTTGCTTGAAGAAATGAGCTTGAAAGAAATTATAGTTAGGAAGGAAAACAGGGAATTCAATATACATGTACTAAAGGGATTTCTACCAATCAGAACCACATATTTCAAATGTAATTCATAGATCCACTTTCTTATTCACTTATCCAATTTAAAGTTACAGTGAGTCTAACGCAGCTTTCATAAAGTGAAAGGTATTTTACATCCTAGACAGGCTGCCAGTTCAATGCAGGGCCAATCCAGAGACAGAGACGATCATTCATGCTTACATTCACACCTACGGCCAATTTAGAATCACCAATTAATCTAACAAGCATGTTTTTGGACTGTGGGATGAAGCTGGAGTACCCACAGAGAACCCATGCAGTCACACGAAGAACATCTCCACACAGAAAGGCCCCAGCCAGCTGCTCATGTGAACCCAGGACTCTTGCTATGTGGCAAATCAGCTACAAGTGGTTCTAAGTACTCCCCCACTAATTCAATCTTCCTAGAAATACACTTTTACCTGTTGACGTATTCAGTTCATATAGTAGCACAGGATTTTTAAAAATCTAAATATAACCCTGAAGATGTTTTTAAACACCCGCGGAGAGAAATAAATAGCTGAAATCTTTCAGCGACTGGCTGTGTACAAAAAGGCTTGGACTCACTGATTGGATGCTTTTCAACATGTGGGTTTCTTAAAATTATCCTGACCATTAAAAGCAACTAAGTGGCCCAAATCAGCTTTCAGGAGTTATAGTATTAAAGCCACATGCATTAAGATGGCATGGGTCATTTATGGGTGGTAAAGGAGGAAATGCGGTTTCCCAGTAAACTCATTACGAATTGTATCAAGCCAAACACAGGAAGCACAGAGGATCCCAGTGCTCGGCTATCTAATCAAGGACTTGAAATGGACTGTGATGGGATATTGGACGCCGGTCAGCAGACTGCTACAGCAGTGTGAAAATCAATCCATCATATAAGGGAACAAAACAAACTGGACAGGAATCTGTTCACTGGAACAGCAGGCTGATGTATTACAAATAAATCTATGGATGGGGCTCAGACCACTTTACCCCAAACAAATCACAGAGTTTACAGGAGGATAGGGCCCATGCAAATGTACTTCAAGTCTGGGCAATGAGAGCAGCACAAGCAATAATAATGACTTAATATAATATTACAGATGTTGAAGTTTATTTCCTCCAAGCAGCTCAGATGACACTGCTGAGTTAAATGTTTCAAGCAGAGCCTGATTACTGACAGTAATTTGGATAGGAAGACGTTTTGCGTAGGGAGCTGAATTTTTTCCACATACTGCATGCACTTTGAAATAAACAAAAGCAGTTTAACCTCCTAGGACCTGGCGTCCACATATGTGGACATCACATTTTGGGTTATTTAGACCAAAATACTCAATTGTGCTCTACAAGGGCCTGATATCCACTTACGAGGACATTATACTGCTACTGTTCTATCAAAATTTTAAACGAATATCCCCATATGTGGCTCTAATTTTTCATAAAAACAAAAGTAAGGTAAAAAATCTGGTAATTCTTTGTTTTTACATTCATTGGGCCCCAATATGACCAAATATCAAAGAGAAATTAAAAATGCATGCCGTGGAGGAGTTCGGGTCTTATGAGGTTAATGCATGTCAGAAAGGGGGGGGGGGGGGGGGGGGGGGGGGGAGCAGAAATTTGACACCCTAGGGCTGTTCGATATAACGATATATATCGGATGACGATATAAAAACGTCTATCGTTTCATTTGGTGTCGCAAAATAAACTGTTTATGGCAATATTTTTTCATTATTTTGATGGTCACTGTAGCGGCTATATTAATTTCCTAAAGTTCTCTCTTTCTCTTTTATTTAATATAACCACACTACAGACGGACAAGCGCTTGTTTTTATGCGTTGTCGTTAGCAACAACAACAGTAAAACCACCTCGTGTCCGCTTGTTTATTTTCCACATAAACCTTTCACAATAAAGCTCAAGATCCTGTTGAGACTTTTCAAAATAAACTGAATCACGTGAACGATGCAGAGTATTTACGGATGAGAAGCAAAAAAGAGCCGCCAGGTACTAAAAAATAAACCTTAGACTCAAACGTTAGAACAGGCTTTTCCCCGCAGCACGCCGTGTAATAAATACTCACAAAGAAAACGGCGGCCGTTACAACCTATGTCTAAAAATGTATCGTTTCATGCATCAGTTAAAACACTCGACTCCAGGTACGCGACGCCCAGCTGGAAACACTTCACGCAAGTCGAGCTGCCCGACATTCACAGAATTTACAGAAAATGTTACATTCATACATACATTACATTGTGATTTATATCGTTATCGGACGATAGATGTCTTAATATCGGGATATGAGATTTTGGTCATAACGCACAGCCCTAACCCTATGCTACCAGCGCACTTGTTTCTCTTCTCGCTCTGGCTCCTTCTTCACGTTCCTAATCTCCAGGAGCTCTACTGTATCCTGTTGTTTCTCTGGGCATTAGAGAACAATCAATTCCAATCTCAGGTTTCTAATGAAGCCTCCCATCGAGCCATACAGGTCTATTAATGGCATGAATAACTTATTGATGGCTCTTCTGGACCTGTGCTATTACAGTATTATGCTCCAATGCAGCCGTATCGACGTTAAAGCTCCCGAACAGATTTTTTTTTTTTTCTTTCTTAAATAGAGCCAATGCTGCACCTGTTCAGGAGGCAGACAAGTGGAACTATTCCATCCAATTTAAAGAAGATGTGAAAACAGAGGCCAACAGCCTAAAATAACTGTCTTGAATTTTGCTATGCTTCACACTTAAGCATGTACATGTATCTGGCCTTTTACACTTAAAGTGACACATTTATAGAACTAAAATAACCAACGATACACAACCTTAAACCTGGAGAGCGATATCAGTAAGATGGAGATGGGGGGCTATGATGAGAATCAGGTAAAATGATTTTCTTCAGCTCTCACATACCATGCACCAGGAAACGATCTGCTTCATATGCATTTGCACTTCTGCAAATACTCTGTGGTCTAAGCAAGGAAGCTGCCTTAATAAGGGTGTGTACGATGCCAAGTACAGGCCGACCACTTGTGAGCAGTACGTGCCCCAGACTACTTGCAAATCAAAGCAGTCTCACGGAGACTCATACTCCGGAGGTCAAACACTGATTGATGACATGCACTGTCAGGTAAGTCCCAGAAATGTTCAGCTCTGGAAGCATGTGTCAAACTATTTTGTGACTGATTGAGATATGCATCCTGGCCTTGCTGAAGAGCACATGTGGCGACAAAGCTTCTGTAGTAAAAGTAGAAAGATTGCTCTCGAGTAGCCATGTTAGAGAGTCGACTACTCACCGTAAGCCGTCATGGTTCCCACATACGGACCATCCATGACACTTTGGTTTTCCTCAGCCAGCGCTTTGATGTAGCGCTTGCTAAGGTCGAGGATCTGCTGACGCAGCACGGCACTGTTCTCGTGGCTGGCTCGCTGCTGGATGGTGAAATGCAGCAGCATCATGCCCCAGATGAAGCCGAAGCTGACCAGGAAGAAGCCCAGCTTCTGAGAGGACAGTTTCCACAGGAAAGGTGTAGCCATGCTGACAGGACAGGGACTTGGAAGAGCTGGACTGACTTTGACTGGACAGGGGGAAAGATAAAGAGTTTGGCGAGAGGAATCAGGAGGTCAGGCGAGGCATATCTGTGTCAGTTGGAGTGGCTGCGGCAGTTTTTGGAGGGTGGCATGCAGCTCGTCACCGTCGTGATTTCCTTCTTTGATCCATCCTTGCTGCTCAGTAACATCTCAGGGGGCAGAGTCCAACCTGTTGCAGAAAACAGAAACAGAGAGGAAGTAGAGATTAGGAGTTAGGTAGTTCCTTTGCTAAACTCAGATAACAAGGGAGTTGCCTTCCCTAACCCAATCCCACATGACCATGATTATTTAAAAACACTGATAACCAAGAGAGGTTTGGCAGTTAGAGATAACTTACAGTAAACTGAGGTGGGGTCCTATTACAAGCATGCGCAACATACACACACTCAGCCACATGCCCATATGTCGCTAGCATGGAAATACTTCACTGTAAGTGAAGACGCAAAGTTTACCAAAGTAAACAACAAAACTACTTCAATCACCCTCACTCAGATAAACGATAAAAAAAAAGCTGAAGTGGTAGCTAAACCTATCCCGAGCTCAGAGCCAGCAGCCTCAGTATGAGCATCGCTATTAGCAGCGAAAAGATTAAAGCAGTTAATGAGCAAAACTGTGGAGATGAAAACGAGAAAAGGGCCGATGCCCTGTTATTTGTTAAAGTAAAAACTTAGTGAAAAATGATGCAACAACACAACATTTGTTTTTTGTGCACAGCAACTCATATTCAGTTAAATATTTGTAGTTGATTCAAGTAGCAGATCACTTCAGTTGTTTCAGTGAGACAAGATCTTGTAACTTCCTGGAGTTTTGAAGTAACTATAAAGTTTAACCATTTCTTTTAATGTGAAAAAAATATAGTATGGGTGTGTCACACTCACAAAGAAGGGGAACCAAACTGAAATTTTTTTTTTTGTCTGCTGATTATTGAATACATGGATATAAACTGCTTTCTAAACTGTTTTACTACAGCTGAGAAGTTCTGCAAAAGCACACACGCATAAGTTATTTACTAGACCTCAACACATACCTGTCAAAATAACAGCAAAGCACTGTTTCATATGAGAAGATCAGAATAATTTTGCATCCTGCTCATGAAAAACTTCCCATTTTAAACTAAACACAGGGAATAATCTAGACCACCTGTCCTGTACCTCATACTCAGACAACAAACACATGCCTCAAACTAACACATTAAAATTGCTTAATGTAAACACACATAACTCAAGCCATGTTAAATCTTAAAATTAAATATGACGCAGCTCTATTGGCTGTGGCTCAGGAGGTAGAGTGGGTCGACTACCACTTTGGAGTTTGGCAGATGTGATTCCCCAACTACTCCAGTCTGCATGACAATGTATCCCAAGGCAAGATGGAGAACCCCAAACTGCCACCGAATCACCCGTCGAACTGTGACTGTGTGCAAATGTCAAACAAGGCGGCTAGGAGTAGAAAAAAGGAACTTGTCCATTCACCATTTAAATCCTTCATCATCACCTGTATAAAATAATATTTGCCGTAGATGAACTGTGAGATAAAGGTGGATTTGCAAAAGGTGCAACAACTAAACCAGCAGACCAAAAACTATAAGCAATAAAGCATGACCATATATGCTGATAACAATACAGGCATACAATTTAGTTGAACAAGTTCTTGAAAATGAGTAACTGGGTGGAGGTGCTCAATGTTAGTGAAGCGAGCTTCTTCTTAAACTAATAGAGGAGGATATCAACCTGTTTCAAACTGCAGCAGGCCACACACGACGGAGCCGGAGCATACCCAGCTGAAGGCTGCTGTGCTCAGTGTGTGGAGGCTCATTTGAGTGTCGCATGGTAACACAACAAATTTGACTAGGAAAAAAAACAACAACAGAAAAAAAGGAAAAAAGGAGAAAAAGAAATGACTTTAATGCTTCTGCGCCTCTTGAAACAGAAGCAGTCTTGTTTAATCCAGACAGTATCGTGTGTGATTGATGTCGCTGTGCGAATGTTTATGCAAAAGGGTGTATACGGTCCCTGAAATAAAACATTTGAATAGCTTACAATTTATCTTCCTCACTGACAGGTGAGAACACAAACAGAATTTTAAACCCTTTCACTTTTTGTCATCGCACTCTCATGTTCGCAACAGGTTTAGAGAGGGGCTCTCAGACTTGGTCTGCGTGTGGGGTCGGACAGCAGTACGTGAGTTTGAGGCGTACAGGTAAACACAGTAAGGTGAGACGAGCTGAGCTACAATTAATTCTTTAGTTAATACGGGGCCTGGGTTTCACTAACATTTAAATTATTAATCAACCAGTTGTTTAATAATTGTCTACAACTTCCAACAGCCTGAGACAGTCTTGCCAACAATCTTTTTCAGCAGCTGTTTGTGGGGCTGTACTAAATGAACTACACTTTTTTTAAGCTCAGCTGTTGATATTCCTTAACAAAAAAAAAAAGTCTACTATTCAGAATAAATTCACACCTGAGTTTGGAGGACACAGACTTCGAATCTTTTCAAGTCACAGGAAGAGAGAGGAAGAGAGAGTTTTTAGAGCTTTTTCTTCTCGTTTTAAGATTTTAGAGCATGCCCGATGAAGAACATCAAAAGCCCATCACTGAAATCCAGTCAGCAGAAATTGTACACATGTGGCATCGTATCTTTATGATTAGCTGGAATGCAGGTTTGCTCATGGCACATGTTATCTGTCCAGTCAGCAGCCTATATATACTTCTTGCATCAAACTGCCCTTCTGCTGTGCTTGTAGTATCGCTCATTTTGTGAGACAGCATTTAAATCGCACGGAGCCGCCGAGCTAAGCAGGTTACAAGACTGGAGCATAAAAATGAAAGTCTTAAAAGGTGACAACAGGTTATCCCGATATAAGACATTTATCGTCCCAACAACGATATATATCACAAAAATGTAACATTTTCTGTCAATTCTGTGAATTTCGGGCAACTCGACTTGCGTGAAGTGTTTTCAGCTGGGCGTCGTGTACCTGGAGTCGAGTTTTGACCGATGCCTGAAAAGCCTGTTCTAACGTTTAAGTCTAAGATTTATTTTGAGCACCTGACGGCTTTTTTTGCTTCTTATCCGTAAACTCTCTCCACACTCTTTCACGTCATTCTTGCGTAGGTGTTAAAAGAGGTTTGCTGTGTTTGAGTCTGAGGTGGGGACCGGTTTCCTGTATAATTTGCATAGTACAATCTTCTGGTCCGTGTCAGACTTTTCATAACCAAACCATGTCCATGCTACAGAGGTAGCCCCTCGTTTAGGAATAAGGTCCTCGATTTGTTTTGACTGGTCTTTCTGTTTGTCATCATCTCAGTTTATTTTGAAAAATCTCAACAGGATCTTCAGCTTTATTGTGAAAGGTTTATGTGGAAAATAAACAAGGGGATAACGGAGCCACACGCTGGTTTTACCGTCGCTGTTGCTAACGACAACGTGTAAAAACAGTCACTTGTCCGTCCGTAGTGTGGTTATTTTAAATATAAGAGAAAGAGAGAACTTTAAGAAATTAATATAGCCACTACAGTGACCATCAAAACCATGAAAAAATATTGCCGTAAACAGTTTATTTTGCAGCATCATGAAATAAACGATAGCGTATATATATATATGGCTGCTTGATTATAGCAAAAACGATAATCACGATTATTTTCACTGAAATTGAGATCTCGATTATTTGACGATATTTATTTAACAATAACAATGTATTGAATAATGGCTTTAAAGATGTCAAAAAATAATATAAAATAGTGTGCAAATACTGATAACAGTGCAAATGTTTGCAATATAAAAAATAAATGAAAAATGTAAACATCTATGTTTAGTGAACTTCAAAATACTGTATAATACTGGTTGTTCACTGTGTTAATTGAGCAGTGGTCTTTGGCGAGGAAAACGTTACTGCGTTTGTTATCTCCTTGTGTCTCTGGGAGCTGGTGGGATATTTAGTCGCGTTGTACAGGGTAGCGTGAATGGAGGTCTGTGAGGATGAAGCAGGTGTTGTCAAGAGTTTTTCTCTGTTGTTCCTTCATTGTTTGATCGTATGTCACTTTGTGAGCGGTCTTCAAATGATTGAATAAATTTGTAGTGTTGCTCTGTGGTGCAGCTACGACACCGTAGCAAAGTTTCCACACTATGTCTACTTGATCCACGTCTGACTCCGTGAACCCATAATGTTTCCACACCACTTAAGTCGTTTTATCTCTCTTTTCAACCAACGGCATTCTTTCTTCAGCAGCCATTATCCTCTCCTCTCCAAATAACTTCTGCTTAGCTTTCCGAGCTTTCGGAGCTTCCCTCAGGTCCTCTTAATTGTTCTGACGCGTGTTCGAAACGCAGAGAGGTGCGCTCGATTTGCCACACGGAGCAGCGCGAGAGGAGGAGCTAATAATCGGCTCGGTCATTTTTAATGATCGTTGAAAGCCCAGATCGTAATCACGATTAAAATTCGATTAATTGAGCAGCCCTATATATATCGTTATATCGAATGAGACTTGATGAGAGTATTGAATAGTCTGATTATTATTAACAGCAACAGGAAATAACGTTTATCAGAAACACTGACACACATCATTAATATTAATCTATGCTGGTGCCTGTGCATGCTGTAAACAAGCAGCTACCAGATATCTTATTAACCAGCATTTGTGTGCATGCCTGACCACGTGAATGAAACCGAAACAAACATCCATTTCTGATTATAACACATTGTTCCGTTCTCTGCCGTGCGAACAGCTTCTTGTATCTTTGAGAAAACCTCACCAGGCTAATCAGCATAAACATTCAACTCTAATTTGCTGCACTCCCTGGCTTTATAGCTAGCTGAACATAACTGCACCATTATCAGCAAATTTGGCTTTAACCATCAAGCTTTTGCACATAATGTAAAATGAGGCTGCCCTGCAGCACTTTTTGGAGCTGTTAAATAGTTCAACAACTATTAACTGACGACCTCTAGGCAATTTCTGCAAAGCTAAATAAATGCCTCTGGCTTTAGGCATTATGCCACAGCAACAACAACATCAAAAAAAAAAAAAAAAAAAAAAAAAAAAAAAAACTTCAGCACGCAGTCAAGCCAAAAGAAAAAAGATGTGCTGTCATCTGCATTCAGCCGCTGTTGCTGTAAACGAGGGTAAGTGTGAGGAGAGGATTTCTGCAGCCTTGCTTCTGAACTGCGTCTTTCTTAGACCCTTTTAAAGCAGCTCTAACCAGGTCAAAGCCACAGCCGCTTGCATGAATGCAACACTTTGAAAAACCCCAATACTCACTTGACCGAAACAACTACAACACCACATGCTCCTGCCTGTATCAGAATTACTGAATTTGTTGAACATTTAGAGAGGAATATTCGTCCTGGATCTAAAGCACAGCAAAGATGTGTACGCCAGCAATTAAGTGCCGAAAGGAAATCATCAGCACCTTCCCAAGAAACACAAAAGGCAGCCACACAAAGGCTCTTTTCACCTTCCATCCATCAGCTTCATAAATAGGTCAGAGACAGCTGCGAGCAGCTTCCAGCAGGGCTGGAATCTCAATGCAGGTTATGACACACCATAAATGTTCAGTCATTTAGGACGAAGGCCTGTGTTTGCTTTTTGCGTGCACAGAAATGGTTTTATACATTTGTACAAATATGACATTGTCAGAAATTAAGCCAATTCTGTATTCCGTCTTTCGGACATTTACTAGTCCAATTTGCTTTGTGATGTGTGCATAACGGGAAGGACAATAAAAAAAAAAAGGCAAGAAAGAAAAATCTCGGTACTTCACTGTGAATTCATAAGACAAGCCTTTGGCAGCAGCGCTGGCAAATCTGCAGTGCTGATAACATCGGATGTCTCTCGCTGCTCAGGACTCTGTTGGAGGAGGGCACGAAAAAAGGCTGGCAGTGCTTTCTTGTTGGGCGCTGACAAGCATGGGAGGCTCTGGGGCTGTTTATCAGAAAGGAACACCGCTCAGACAACCCCGTGGTACATCGCTGTAAGATGCACGAGCCAAAACCTACACAGA
Organism: Oreochromis niloticus; assembly: GCF_001858045.2. Taxonomy (NCBI): domain Eukaryota; kingdom Metazoa; phylum Chordata; class Actinopteri; order Cichliformes; family Cichlidae; genus Oreochromis; species Oreochromis niloticus. Next base: position 7,010,598 of record NC_031986.2, read on the forward strand.
ACACTGACTCAACCGCTTCGGTTTCTGAAAACACACATGGTCCCAGTTGGCACCAGCTCTCTCGTCTGACCTGATTTCCTGCATCTATCCGTCTTATTTAACTCTGAAATCCATAACCCCTTTGTTAGGAGGCTTTCCGATGTCCTGTGATCCCTAGAGAAAAGAGCAATGCAACCATTCAGCCCCCAGTGGTGCATATATTGCCTCTCAGTTGCCTTCTGGTTTCTAATTCAGGATCTTAATTAGTCTGGCAGGGAGCCCCCTGGCTCTCACCAGCAACAGCCCACTGAAACTCTGTGTGATGACAGCCGGCTACGGTAGCAGAAAATATGATCCGTGGCAACTTGAGATGATGACATAACTACCTGCTGAATGGCCATTTCATTGTTGGAAGAAATGGCAGCGCATCAAACTCTAAAGGTTCAGGAGGTGACGGTAAAGATAAAAACAACTGAATCATTCAGTTCTGACAGAAATCAGTGTCCTCCCAGAGCAGTGGCAAAGCACTTTATCCTGCTGGGACAAAAGCGGTGAAATTTAAGCTTCAGCTGTAGAGTTTTAAGCGGTGTGGATTAACCCTATGCGCTCCAGGTAGATCTGCCACTGATATTAGACTTTCAAATGCAGTTTCTGTGGTGGCATTTCTGCACAGCTGCAACGGTAGCAGCGAGTTTCACATCGACAGAGAGGGTGAACTGTAACAGCTAAGAGTATGATGGTGCCGATGGCGGAAAACAAGCATCCAAGGCAAACTTCTAGTTGTCTAGCTGGAATTAAAACTTTGTGTTAAAAGGATGAGGACTAAAACTCACATTTCCATAAAAATAGGATTTCCCACGATAGAAAGAGGCTTTTTTTGGCCGCTCCCTGGAGGGATGAGTATTTCCTCCCAGTGTTTGCATTAGGCAAACATAAATATAGATTATGTTTTATAATTTCTGTCCCCTTACTTGGTAAGGTTTCTGCTTTCTGTCTGAAGATTAACAGTGTTAACATCAACTGGAACTGCTGTTTGGCATCTTTCCCCCAGAAAGCGTTCTTCATCAGAGCCACATTTACATACTTTAAATATATTTGAAAAGAGTCTAGCTATGCATCAACTGCTGCCCAGGTCAGTATTCAGTCTGTGTGTGCAGCGCTTCTGGCTGGTCTTCCCCAATTCCACAGTAGTGCAACTGTTATCAAAACGATTAGATTGCTGTAAATATGCAGGGAATTTTCCAACTACATTTGAAGGAATGCATTGAATTCTGTCCAATAGCCTTAAGGCCACTGCTGAAATTCAAGTCGTGAGGAAAGATTATAATCTAAAAAAGAATGCAATCAACAACAACAACACTGGCAAACACAGACCATGAGGTTTTTCTTTGATGGAGACGTCTTAAGGATGTGTTAGCAGTGTGTGTGTGTGTGTGTGTGTGTGTGTGTGTGTGTGTGTGTGTGTGTGTGTGTGTGTTACTGTCAGAGTAAAAACTGTAAATAAAAGATGGGTGTAGCCACTGTTACCTTACCCAGTGGTTTCAAAACTCCGGATTTTGACGTTTCAATGTTACCATTACGTCAACTGTCATGTTTTTTTGAGGCCATGGCCATATTTAGAGATTATAGTGCTCTGCAGTTCCAGCTAATGTTAGCAAGCTTGATTAGTAATGTGCATATACAGCAAGTGTTAAGTGACAGAGGAATAGAACCTGGACCGCATGTATGTTGGACACACTTCAAACCAGAGTTGTTATAGTTTAGCATTTTGTAATTTGATTGTATTTTGGATTCATTTTCAATATTTGTCTTAATTCAATTTAGTTACAGTTCATTTTCAGAGTGGTTTTTTTTTCAGCTGTTTAGAAAATCTTTTTGTTTTAGTTCACTACAATAACCCTGTTTCAATGGCCCCTAACTTAAACCTTACAAGTATCCAAAAGAATGAGAAAATTATGAACTACAAATGGAAATTAGAAATATTTTTATACTAGTCTGTGCACATGCTAAATGATTCACATGGTTAAAATCGGGAACTTTAACATGGAAGTTGATTGGGGATACACGTGGTCCTACAGTTATTAGCATCTATGAGCTGATTCCCTTTTTTAGCCCCAGAGGTTGCTGCTTGTATCATTTTAGTTTAAAAACAAGAAATAACAGACAGAATTTAATTTCCCTTTAAAAACTACATTATGAATGTAAAATTTCATGTGCTAGCTACAGTATATAACAGACTCAGCAAACTGAAGACACACTCAGGTACAAAATATGAAACTGAAATTTTGGAATCACCACTAGTGGCGCTATCCCCGATTAAGTACCTTCATAATGTATAGCCTGTCCAGCTCTTACAAATGTCTGTTCAGATTAACCAAAGCCCTTATGGTTGCTCTAGGTCATAGCAGTATCAAATACAATTGCTTACAATCAGTGCTATCAGTCTAGCCTGGTGCAATCATGGCCGGGAGGTTTACTGTCCCTGCATTCTCGGTAAAGTCACAGAGATTAAGAGTAAAAAAAATGATATCTCATCATTGTCAATCATCTCTGGCTTCGCTATCCTTCCACAGGAGTCCTAATCACATAGCCTTTGCCCTCATACGATTATGAACAGGCCATGCTGCAAAGTGAGATACAGACTCCATCCATTGCCTCCACATCTGCGATTAGAGCTGAAAATAACTTCCTTTAAAGTGCAGTTTAGGGGATGTTTCATAAAGGTGAAGCAGACTCAGGGAGGTCTAGATTAATTCCACTGCATTGCTTCAGGCCTAAAATAAAGAGAATTCAACTGAACTGAAAAAAAAAAAAAAAAGAAGCATACACTAAGAGCTTGTTGCATAAGCACAAAAAGTAGTGAAATATGCTCTAGATGTAGCCTCTGCCATCAATTATTGATCAGCTTTGAAAAAGGATCCATTTTCCCCGTGAATATAAATAGGGTCTTGACTTCTCACATCCAGGTGACTGCAGAGCTCTCAGGTGGTGACAACCAGCAGCCTTACTTTGTCTGACTTTTGCGATACACATACTTTTAGGATTAATGCTATCGTCCGAAGACAGAATTAGTGTTTGTGTTTATTATGAGTAAGCACCTAAAAACCAACTGAAACTCCAGAAAAACCTGCACACACACAACTTGGCTGAAACTCTTCTTGTCCCTTTGATTTTCTAGCCTTTCCTTCCTGCAGACAAGCACTGTCAACAAATATGCTTAATTCAATTGTATAACTAAATGTTGAAAGAAAAAAAACATTCAATTGACCCTGTGCACGAGAAAATGCTAACTTCCTGGTTTGAGACCGGATGTGGGGTTGTACACTTCCGGTAGCTTTACTTTGCGGTCAATCGCTACTGCGAAGATATACTCCAAAATCATGTCCAAAACTCGAAAACGGAAAGATCGCGTTAAGTTACAAAGAGCAGAAGGTGGGAACACTCACCACTGTTGTGTCATAAAAAATCTAATGATCAATTTTGACGTTTAAAGAGTTTAGATCAATCAGTTGTTTACATCACTCAACACAAGCAGAACTGCATTACTGCAGCAGAAGACATTTAAACAGGCAAATGTTCAGCATTCAAACTACAGGTGAACAATAGTCAAACCAGATGTTTCCCCATTATGTCAATATCAGCTAGTCAAGTACACACCTACACAGCATGTTAACAAACCATGAAAAAAAGCCACACACAAAAATGAACGATTGCTGGTAAGGGTTTCTCTACATTAGTATTTACGAAGGGTATGTTGTGACTTACCTTCAAAATTACAGTGGTCCCTCGCTATAACGCGGTTCACCTTTCACCTCGCTGTTTCGCAGATTTTTAGTGCAAGTTTGCATGCTTTTTTTTTTTTTTTTTACATCACATTGTGTCCTGCGTCCTGATCGCTGCAGACGATCTCCTCCGTGACGTCTCTCCTGTACAGTACAGAATCGCTGCATCGATCGCTAGCAGTGTGACTCTGAAGTGCAGTACTGTATGTCCACGATGTCCACGCGTCAAAAAATAAAACTGGCTACTTGATTTCACCCATCGCTGGTTATTTTTAGAACATAACACCCGCGATAAACGAGGGACAGCTGAGAAATATAACATTTGAATCCCTTTTCTCTTTTGCCCTGAGGTGTGGGGGAAAAATATCGACAAGTCGATGAACATCATTTACAGATATATTGGGTAAATGCCCAAGACATCTATAGAAATGTAAATCGCCGCTTGATTCATTCATTTGGTTAACTTGTTTTGGACCGTAAACAAGGTGCGAATAGGACACCGGAAACAAAGCTCCCCACAGGAGTTTCCGCACCGGAAGTAGCATATGCTAACGTGCACATAGTCAATAGTGAAACAAATGGGGGGAAAGCAGTACTGATGCCAGCAGTGTGGGGTTGTTGGGTTTCCCTTTGAAGGCACTGGAGGTAGATTCAACTTGAGAGAAATGTCCTCAATGATGACTGAAAATGCAAAGCATTTCTGCCCAAGGGGACTACGCAGCTTCATTATTAGCAACAAACATGTTTGGAATGAAAAAAGAAAACCATTACAGATATCGGCTCATATTTCAGAATATCAGCCCTTAAAGGCATGAAATATTGGTATCTGTATCAAGCTTAAAAAGCCTGTATCGGTTGGGGTAGTGGATCCAATGAATTCTGATGTATTTAATGCACAGTGCCAGCTTACTGGTGGTTCTATGATATTACAAAGCCACCGACCACAACAGGGAACTGCAGCCCTTCTAATGTGTAGGTATGTAGATCCTAAAACATGTTTATGCTGAACTATATCTACTTATCAAAGTAGTTATTGTGATTTTTGGCCCTCTTGTGGATTATAATGCAATATTTGAATGATCTGAACCTGTGTTTTTGTTTTGTTTTTTGTAGTTATTGCTGACAGCTCTAATGCAGCCAGGAACTGCTGAAACCTAACGGAGCACCAGCCTCAGGGTCGCTTTCACCTGCAGTTTCCCTTATTTGATTTCAGCTGGGTGAAAAACACCACAGACCCAGTCACAGAAAAGTAATGAAATATGAACAGCTGAAGAACTTTGACCACAAAATAATGAATCTAAACCAAAGTTTTGACTCACGGATGTTGTGAAACCATCCAGCTGGAACATTGAGCAAAATAAAAATCCTCCTTCCAGTCTAATCTCCCTCAGCCTAACACAGTGCTAGTTCGACTGTCACCTGGCCAAAAGAGACGTGATCCTGATAATATGATCCTGCTACCATGGAGACCACTGTGACTCTGCATCTTAACTGACTCCTTCACATAAGCTCCACCTCTTAATTATTCATATGGGCCCTCCAGAGAAACAGACCATGCTGCGGCTTCGTCACCTTACTGGTGTGAATCCAGCTTGGAACCAGATATCAGCAGCCAATCCTGAGCTTTGGAGTCGGGCGGGAAGTTTATCTAGGCACCCAGATCAATGTTAATGAGCTCTCCATTCAGTCACTTTTTTTTTTTTCTTTAGAAGAAAAAAAACCCACCTTCATAAATAAACAAGGATCAGATTTAATAAGACAAAACTTCAAAAAGGCTTGGATGGTGACAGTGAGGGCATAGAAGTAGAGAGAAAAGAGAAAGTGATTATTTTTCTATATTTGATGGAGCTTACAGTGAATCTCTCATCACAAACACAAATGAATTTGCACGAGGCAGGGAAACAGTGACATCTCAACATGAACACAACCATCTCCATTGTTTTATTTTCAGTATTGCTAGAAATATTATTTACCCATACCTACATATACAATAAGATATTAGTCACATATTTACTAGCTAAGTGCAATGAGTAATTTCAGCAATTTAGGCCTACTCTAATCTGCATATTTACAGATGAATGAGTGACTAAACTGTAGAAGTGAATAATACAAATGCTAATTAGATACATTTTTTTTGCTCAGTTTAACGAGGCTGTTAATGCTTTTCATTATCTTCTGATACGTTATATTTAAATGTAATAAGTTACAGTGGTGAATATTCATATTTACCTTGGAAACAGTTTTAAATAATAAGCTCAGACAGTTTTTTCCTACTCTCTGTAAAGAGTACAATGACAGTGAGAGCAGGTATCCCAACTATGCTCATCTCAGGAACATGTCTTTGGCTGTGTGCACAGAAGCCCCCCGACCTCCGCCAGGGGTAGCTAGTCATTACAAACGTGGCTTTAGCTTGAGTAGTTCTCTCAAACTGCTGGTCTGCGATAGACACCCCGTTATTTTCATTCAGATGAAACAACAGTCTGTCAGTAACAGCGACCCACATTGTCAGTACTTTATTTTGTTGGTGCTTTAAACAGACGAGTTCCAGGTGTAACATTTTTATCAGCTGACATCATGTTGACCAGACAGAACAGACAAGCACTCTCTGTAAGCAGACGGGCAGCCCGTAGCCACCGGCGAACTGCTCGTCTACCAGCACTACCACCGCTGACCCATCTTTTCCCATCCACCCATTTTCTTCCACTTATCCAATTCAGGGGTCGCAGCGAACTGGAGCCTCTCCAGCTGTCATGGGGAGAGAGGCAGAGTATACCCTGGACAAGTCACCTATTTGTCACGGGAAGACAATCATTCACACCTACGGCCAATTTACAATACCAACTTTACCTAATCCATGCATGTCTGTGGATTGTTGGAAGAAGCTGGAGTTCTTACTTATGTCAGCATGTACCGCTCTTCACTCTTTTCCATCTTTACAAATAAGACATATTTGGTTTTTACTCTGTTAATCAGACAAAACAAGCCATTGGTATCGCCAAAGACGTTGATACAGATAGATACAATTACACAATCATCTAATATGACACACAATTTGAATTCAATAAAGATACAGACAAAATGCTGAATAATAAGAAAATGTTTGAAAAGAAACAGCAGAGTGCCGTTAAGCACCATCGGGTTATCTTTACAGGAAGGGATCGAGCTTGGTGACAGCTCCCTCAGCCATATTTATTCAGAGCTTTGAACAGTGTGCCTGACCTTAAACCTTTAGCTCCACAATGAGAAATCTAGGTCCAGCACAGAAGTCTAAATCCAATCCACTGTGATCATAGGCAGCATGGACGGCTGGGAGGACCGTCAGCTGAGACTGAGAATCAGAATGGCCTCCCAAAAGGGAACACAGTGGCTCTCACACAGACGTAAGGAAAAGAAGTAGGTGGTGAGCCACAGATGTGCTTAAAAAGAGGAGAGAGAAAAAGTCAGAGTAATTAAGATCAGCAGGATGGCAGTAATACGGTGGCAGAAACCCAGTAGAAACCCAGTTTGGCTGTTTATTTATTTATTTATTTTTTAACTTTATTTAACGAAGAAGTGAAACTCCAGAGATTAAAAATCTCTTCAGTGGCTTGGCTGACCAAGAGGCTGTCTGTATCCCGAATCCAAAGAGGGGCATGAAAGATGAAGCCTCTGTCTCCCATTCTTCTTCTATATATCCTAGAAACCACACATAAACCAGCAGTCTGAGAGTGTTCCCAGTGCACTACTGGGGTGATACAGTAGTATGAAGTCTTTAAGATAAGATGGGGCCTGATTATTCAAGACCTTGTATGTGAGGAAACATGGTCAGGAAACACCTGGGTTACCTGTCTTAGTCTCATTGTGCGTTTTTGCTGCTTGCAGCATGTGTGTGAGAGGAGCCCCAGCTCCATCATAAACCATGACAGCACCATCTTAGCTGTTGTTGCGATGTCAAAAATGGAGGCTGATTGGGCTAAATCTGGCAATACTTTGTATGCACACACTTTGTGTGCGTACTCTGTGTCTCTAAATATATTTTACAGTCATTGTATATGTTCTTTGAGTAATTGTTCTCTGTGTCCAGCCCCACATCACCAACAACAACAAAAAAAAAGGTGAAGTCATATCTGCGCTTGGTGGAAACGCTGTTGCTGGCCCAAACAAGCCAGCAGCCGACCAATCAACTTGCCCGACAGACTTTTGGCCATAGAGACAGCGGTTACGTCAAACCCTAGTATTGTTTAACAATGCCTGAAAAAAAAAAAACCTAACACCACAAGTACATGATAAACACAGAAGCAGAAAGATGATGACAGAACCCAAACCCAACCTGTGAATACCCAGAACCTGCAGGGCTGAATTTACAGGAAATGCTCTTTGTGGGTACCAATAACCCAACCACAACCTCTTTGCACACAACTGTCACAAACTGGTTTTAATGGCACTTGACTTCACAGAGCCTTTGCAGCTCAGGCACTACAGACCAGGAACGACAGGTTCAACAGGCCACAACATGACCTGCATGTACGGTAACTGCAGATGGGGTGCTGAAGCTACACAAAGCTCTTCCTTTTTCCTGTTCGTGACGCATACGAGCTTTTTTGTTGTTGTTAATGATAACAAAAACATGGCACACGAAAACATTAAAGTGAGAAAAACATGGACGCACACACCTTACATTTTACACATCGGCAAATTATTCTCAGCTGATTCGGCTGTTCTATAAATCAAGTGCAGCATTTAAGGGCAATGTTCCAGCATGACATACATACACTAACACTAACATGCCTGTACCGACTAACACTGACTACATTCCAGCTCTAAACCGTAACACTTCTCCTTCCCCAACATAAAACTAATCCTTTTTCTGCTCTTCACTCTTAATGCACGGGCAAATCCTCTAAAACCCTTTAAAGATGTCACAAGTGGCAAAATGTCCCCCGTTCCTCTCATTAAAGCTGTGACATTTATGTTGGCAGACAGGTAAAACCAGATTCTCTGGACCATTGTGCACTACTTTTATTATTCCAGATTTGACAAAACAAGCAGTCAACTAGACAACAAAAATGCAATAATAAGGGAGGGTTATGAAACAGCTTACACCGGCCCTTTCACCACCTATAAAGAAGTGATTGTATTGTGGGAAAGAACCAGTTCAGAGAGGAAAGAGCCAAAAAGCTGATAATATAATATGACAATGTCATTTAATACAATTGGAAATTAGGAATCGCGAAATTCTGGGCCAATACTAATACAACGAAACAACATAACAATATGACCGCCAATATTTTTTTTCTTTTTTCTATTCTCGGTTTTATTATTGCCGCATTTGTTCTGAGGAAAGGAGATAAGAGACTAGAGAACGTTGATGAGCTCAGTGACTGGTAAATAACAATTAGCAATGCAAAGTGGCCCCGACCTTTGTAGCCAATGAACTATAAAGTGCAACAAAGAAATTTATTGACATGGTTTCTATTATTTAAAAATAACAATAATAATAATAATTGCTGTCACCATCTGGTGGCCTTCAAATACAATTCAGGCTTAAGGCACCTCCGTGCTGGCTTTATTTTTCCAACCTAGAAGCTAGGTCCATCTTTCATACCGTGTTTGTGATTAACTCAAACAATATGAATATCTGCAGGGTATATTGGTGCAACCTACTACAAATGTATTTGCTTTCAAGTCTTACTGAAATATATGGAAATACTTAAACTGCGTCCACTGACAGCTTAACTGAAGATCGACCGATGTCAGTCAAAAAGGCCACAAGCAGCCAAAAACGATCCTTGGCCGATATATTGGTACATCCCTGTTGTAAATCCAATCACTTTCAGAGATCTCTGGCTTTTTGGAAACACTGCCACAACAAATAAATACTGGCCACTGCCACACATTGTTTGCTTAGATACGGATATCAGTTAACAAGGCCAATACTGGCCGATATAACAGTGCAGCCTCATTGGAAATCTGATAACTTTCAGAAATCGCTGGCTTTCACCATACTGAATTTTTTAGCTCAGCGATCAGTAGCCAGAAAGCTGGCACACAGCAGAAACACAGGTGTGTCTGTCCTAAGAGAAACAGGAGCTTTTTAATCACAGAAAAGCCAAGTGTTCTATTTTCCCTGTGTGGTATCCATCATCACCACAGTGCCTCAATCCCTCCATCTTCAGTCCCTCCTTCCTCACCCCTCTGCTGGCTCTCCACCGGAGCCCACCAGAGCACACCCTCCCCTCGCACTTGCACACACGCACCCTCCAACGATTTCTTGCCAGTGAAGCATGCCACTGAAGCAAAGCTCCTTTTCCTCAGGATTTATAATCCCAAAGGCTCCAGCAGCAAAATAAAGCAACTCAAAGAGCTCTTTATAAAGCCAGAGGGCAGTCAGTGGCTCACCTCTGGATGGACACTACTCCCAGCATTAGCTCACAGCGTACAATCAAGGATCATAAGCAGGAAGGAGGTGAGGTTTCGCTGGGTCACGTCTAATAATACAGGATTTCCTCCCATTCTGGGGGGAAATCGCCAAACTTGTACCACCACACGTTTAAAGACATCTTTACATCCTTTGTGTAGACAATACAACCACATTTGGAGCCTGCATGATAATGAAGCAGGATGCATTTCATATGATCAAATCAGTGTGTCATAACCTGATTACATGCTACTAATGGGTGCACGCTGAAAATGAGTGGCCTGCTCTGGCGAGCTGAGTGCTTGAGCAATGAGCACACAAAGAATGTCTCACTCTCCGTATGTCCTTGTTGCCAGGTATGACCAGCTTTGCCTGCCCTGGTATTTTCTCCAGGCATTTCCTTTCATTTTCAAACACCGGCCCTTTCCCGGGCAGCTGATCAAAAACGCAGGTTCTTCCAGAGAAAACGCCGGGGGGCCCCACGGGGCAAGAATTAACACGATTAACTTCCTCAGCCTGCTATATCAGCCGGTGTCACCAAAACCCAACATCACCTCTGGGAGCAGACGCGTCTCCCTCGCTCGTGTCTAACAAGCTGAAATGTCTGGTTACTGTTTCACCGAGTTAAGAAAGTGCTCTTAAAAAACACGAGGAAGTGCAACACAGTCCGAGAAGAACAAGGTCGTCTGTCAGCCACACACCGCAAAATGTTAACGACTCACCTTCGTCCGGTTAACAGCTCCGTGGAGTGAAATAACAAGGAGCCCTCCTGGTGAAGTGCAGACAGCTGCTCCGAGGCTGCTTAAATAAACTGTCCTTGACCGAGACATGTTACAATGACCTGAGAGTTGGGCTTTTAGTTATTCCTGAACAACCTGTTCTCCGTAGTGATGCCACTCGGGCAGAAAGAGCAGCCATCGCCGCCTTCACTGTAACACCGCGTTACTGTAGTTTTAGTTATAAGCTAGCTAAACCGGCCGTGTAATAACAATGGGACCCCATACTCGCTGCGGCGATTAACGTCCTGACTCCCCAACTGGCTCGAAAAATCAGCTAGCGTTACGTTAGCTATTCAGCTCTGTTACCCACCACCGGGCTCGCCTTTTACACATCCAGCCGCCTTTCGTGCCAGCTATCAGGCTATACTAGCTTTGCTTTGGAATAGGGAGATGCCTAGCTGTCTAGCTTCCTAGCTACGACCACCACACATTTCACAACAAAACAGCCGCAATGACAAGTCGCCCACTCCCGAGCACACAAGGCAAAACACTGCGCCTCTTCTTCCAGCGATATAACCCTAACTACGGGGCTGAAAACGAGCCCCGGAGCCGTTGCTTTGGGGAAAGACGGGTCTCACCTTTGCAGTGGTTTCTGTCGGCAGCCCGCGGTGATGCTACGAGGTGGTTTTAAGGCTTGAGACCCCACATTAAGCGTGCGGAGACGTCGTTATGTTGAATATACCGGAGAGATTCTGGGCACAGCGCACGAGCTTCTGTGTTCGCTCTGCCCATTTGCGAGGCGAATATGCGCTCAGGGACCGTCCGCGTGTTACCAGCCCGCGGAAAAACGCACAAAATCATAACGCTATATCGCAACTACTACTGCTGCTGCTAGTAATACTACTGTTAATATACCAATAATACTTATACTAATACCACCACCATCACTACTACTATCAATAACAATATTACGCATGATACTGAGAGGGATCTACAGTGAACAAAGTGTCAATACACATCAATGCTGCTTTTTAACTCCCTTTCCTGATAGTGATTAGCACAACAGATGATCAGGCTTCAAAGAAACATGATATGATTTTATACCACAATTATCTTTTTTGTTTGTTTGTTTGTTTGTTTTTAATGACATTTATGACAGGTGGCAATTCCCTTTAAATGTGACTGTTTAACAGAAAGAAGAAACCTATAATAGGACGGTCCCTAACTGCATGCTCCTTGCTTTATATACGATCTGTTACAGAGCAATAAAACTTTGTGTTTGCTGCCATCTGTTGGCTGGTAGAGGCCACGCGCTGTTCATATTTGGACTGTAAAACATGTTCATGAAAATCACTCAGTCATCATTACGGTAAATTGCTGCGCCTTCATCAGACACGGTCCTTTTTGCACATGTGTCTTGCTGTTACATATACAGTGCACTTCCTGATTCAACTGGGATCATACCTTAAAGCAGATACTGATATGAGAATTCAGGAAATTAAAAAAAACACTGAAATGCAAATAAATTACGCTTTTCACTGACCCATGGAAACAGAGAATTTCAATCTAAAGCTTGCGAGAAAGCTGTATTCATCACCTCCAGAGAAAGGCATTTTCAGCCCTGAGTGAAAATAAAGTGGGTGGTTGTGCTGTTATGGTGGAATATGATGAAATGTGATTCCATAAACAAATCAGAGAAAACCTGTTTTGTGTTTTACTAGGAACGTCAGTGCTGTCACACGTTCACTGCTCTTTTGTATGACTAGACCACACGCATGCATGATGAAACAGTTTCCAGTGAAAAACCACGAGCCCCAAGGTCAGCCTCTGAGAAAATAGATTTAATATTCAAATAAGCAACACAGTCTACACAGTGGCTTGCAATCATCAGAGAGAAGACGAATATGGTTGTTGATCATTTACAGACATATGAAGTTTGGGGGTTTTTTTCCCAGCAGCCCTACAGAGATGACATGAAAAATTCACATTCCTATCATATTCAAACATGCATAATTTACTGTACAGACATAGAGCCGAAGGCAGAGGTGAGCTTGATTCTCACTAAGGCACCCGTGATTAAATCCTCTGCCATCAGTGTGCATAAAATCAAAGAACTAGCTAAATTTGGTTTATTTAGCTGGTTACTGTCATGTATGATCTTTTTATTACAGACTGATTTCCCAGACTGACAGCATTGTTGTTTATTAATCAGAAAACGAAAGTTATTGTTGAAAACAAGACTGTAACCTATTAAAAAGGACTACAGAGTAAGTATTTGCTGTAAACTACAGAGTGAGGCAATAAAACAAGAAAACTATATTAACAAAAGAAAAACAAAGATTTGTAACTTCTTAAGAAAATCCGTCTTGTACTCTGTATTTAACTGATCAAATAAATGGTTAATTGCCTTGTTAGAAAAAGGAAGGCCATCACAGCGCTGACGCTGCACCAGTAAAAGACAAACTGCTTTGGCTGAGACACGTTCTTAGCATTGCTTTCCTCAAACACCCAGGAAAACCGGAAAACACAAAATCATACCAAAATCAACAGGAAAAAAAAAAGAAACAAACAAACAGAACAGTTAGATTCACATATATCCAAGACATTTATGACACTAAAAATATTAATTTAATTAGTAAGGAGAAAATACTTTAGTAGAAATTGGGATAAACACATCTTAACCTCCTAACACTCACTGTTTGGGGATCTGCTGTCGAGCGCAGATTTTTACAAAAATTTTCCTACACTTTTGACACCTTGGTTTAAATGACTGTTAACATCAACTTTAGAGCATCGTTAGCTGAAGCAACTTAGGCAATTATGCTAAATGTGTGTGTGTGTGTGTGTGTGTGTGTGTGTGTGTGTGCGTGTGTGTGTGTGTGTTGCTTAGGCAGCTATGCTGACAAATGTTGCATCTATGAGCAGGGCGCCTCCAGAATTTTTTTGTAGGGGTGGCCACTAAAAATATTAGGGTGGCACACCAAAAACTGAACTTCCCATTTTATTATGCTGTTGTCAAATACAGGTTATTTGAAAAATATTGTGCGGGGTGGGGGTCACGACAGGAAATCCGAATGACAAATATTATATATGCCGGAATAAAAAACAAGTTAATGTTTCAACTTATTGTAGGGTGTCTTCCTTTCTCTTGCCAGTGCCCATAACACCCCCCACCCCCACCCCCTCCAGTGGCCCCCCTCGGAGGCGCCCCTGTCTATGAGCCTTGAGGAAAAAACTAGCCAATTAGCAAATTAAGGCTAACTTGGCCAAAGTTAAAGCAAAAATAAAACTCCAACAAATACAGGAGTTTATTTATTTTATTATTATTCTATTATTATTATTTTATTATTATTTGTTTATTTACCCAAGAAAGGCTAAAAGAATGACAAATATTTGCAGAGAATCTGACCCATGTAAACCATAAAAGAATACTGGGACGGTTTTGTGATTTAAAAGGTTTCCCAGCTGTGAAAATATCTGCCTATCGTAGTTTTTAATATGTTTAATATGAAGTTGTAAAAGTAAAATTGAATATGCCAGGTGTCAGCTATTACTACTTATTTAATTATTAGTGTTTATTAACACATAGTGTTTCCAGAGGCTAATGATGTAATGTTGCTTGGTACAATACCACCACAAAACTCTATGAATAGTAGGGTGTGTTATATTTGCATGACCTGTGAACAAAAAGGGATTTTGTTTTTATTTGCGCTAAATTTAACGGAATGTTTTTTGTTTGTTTGTCTTTCTTTTTAAAAATTTTTTTGCTGGCATTTGATTTTAATGCTACAGTTTTTTCCTATTTGTACATTGTCAGTTTGATCTTTATGTTTGAATGTAGTGTGAACTACACTCCCCAGGTGATTTTACTTAGTTCACCTGCTGTCAGTTCATTAATCACTGATGACTGGACAGTTGTTGCTTAAGGAAGGGATTTACTATAACTAAACACTGAGCTGCAAACTTCATACATTTTTCCTCATTGAATCTTTTTTGAAAAATGACTGTAGTATAATCATTATGAAACAATTTTCAGCCTCTTTAGTTTGCAAGCATCGTTTGATGCGTCAGACATCTGCTGCTACACAATACCATTACAAACACGATTCATGATTTTTAGCACCTTCTCTGAAACATCATACCAGTGTGCTACAGTTAAACATATTTACTATATTACTATTACAAGTGACACATACTGTGCCAAAAGTGTATGTAATGGTTTTCCAAAAAAAAAAAAAAAAAGTGATTTATTAGATATTTCTCAATAAAAGATAAAAAGGTTCTTGAGTGCTTGTGATGCATTCATTTCCCCAGCCTCCTGGCGACATCCTTATAGGCTAGCTCGATTTCCACATCAGCTGCACAGGTGTTGATGAACTCGTCCTGTTTGTAAGCATTTCCAAGGTACCGCCACAAACCTCTGAACTCTGACGGGATGTCATAGTTTCTGTATTTCTTTGCAACCACCTGCAAAAGCGCAAGTTATTTTGACACTGCTAAAAGTCAAATTTAAAAGATTCAAGTAGCCAAAGACAAAGAAACCACTCAGGTGGAGGTTACCTTAACGACATGAAGCTTTGGTAGAAGGTTGCAGTCAGCAAGTGTCAGTTCATTTCCGTCCAGGAACTTGCGGGTGGATTCTCCCTCGTCTGCCTCATCAGGGAGAGGACTAATCAGGTACTCGTCCAGCTTAGCCAGGGCCTTGTTTAGATTGGCCTCTAAAGCTAAAACACACAGGAAGCATCACCACAGGATTTTAAAAGACCCAGTTAAACCCAATTATAGACATATATCCTGGATGCTGCATGCTCACCTTGATTTTTATCCGGTTTTGTATTTTTGACAAAAGCTGAAAATCTGGCAAATATGTCATTTCCTGCTGTGTTGGATTCACGATTCTTTGCTGCAAGTTTGGGGTACCTGACAAAACAGCAGAACATTGTTTCGGGTTGTTACCTGCCCTATTTACCAATCTATTTTGTCTGCTTGTGTGTGAGACCTACTTTGGTGGAGCCAGCTTTTCCTCCAGGA
Source organism: Oreochromis niloticus (assembly GCF_001858045.2). NCBI lineage: Eukaryota > Metazoa > Chordata > Actinopteri > Cichliformes > Cichlidae > Oreochromis > Oreochromis niloticus. The sequence goes on from NC_031986.2 coordinate 7,026,506, forward strand.
ATTCCTCTATTTTGTTGACATCAGAGTAAACTTCCCCTTCGAAGGTGAGGAAGGGTGGATGTGTCCCGGGAGCCAGGTTGTGAAGATCAGCTGGTTTCCTGATTAGAGTGGAATCATTTTTACACCCTCTTCAATAAATATGTCAAATATGTAATAACACTGATAACGTAGTAATGAGGCTCTTAAAGTTTAATTGCGACCCTCAGAGACTTTGTTTATTACCGTCACGTATATCTCAGAGCAGCACTTGGAGCCAGAGCGTAATTAAACAGACCTCTGAAAGCTATTTTTAACTTTTGTCAATAAAAGAAAATGTTAAGTATGTAGGTTTGTGTAATACTGCAAACAATATCAAATTTCTTTTGTTTTTCTTATTTAACAATGTTTGTTTTATGGCTATTTCGATTCGCAGTACTAAGAACTATTCTCAAAGACTGCTTAAAGAAATCTGAAGAAAGCTTACGCAAGAATGTTAAAAAGATCACATTAGAAAATATACAATGTAATATATTTCCTTGTATGTTTGCATGTTTCAATAAATTGCTACATCTAAGCTGTGTCCAAATTCAGAGGCTGCATCCTCCTGAGGACCCGGCTTTCGCGGTCTACATGGGCCGGGTCCTCCGAAGGCTGGGTAGGCTGGAAGTGAGCGGCTGTGAAATGGGACAGTCTAGCCTTCAGATTTGCGTCACCAGCTGTCTTGGTGGAGTTTAATAAACTCAGCCGTCTGGTCCTTGCTATCTAAAATGTAACAGGACACTGGCATAAATTGTCAGCCATCTCACACGTCTGTCTAAGTTATCTAAGGGACTTATATATCATGTTTAACCTGAGTTGCAAAAGACTGCGAGGGGTCTGAAAACGATGTGCCGGGAGTCCGGTGCTCTCGCCGGCTCTGGCGAGCTGGCTAGCTATCAAGCTGGTGGGTAACAGACGTCTTTTGCAAATATGTGATATCTTGATAAACAGAGCAGATATTGGAACAAAGTTACATTCTTGCCTGAAAATATCTTAAAAGTTTATTTTGTGACCCAGAAAGAGTAATAAGAGTAATATTAAAACCGCCATTGTTGGAAACTGGAATTGGCTGGGCCACGCTATGAATTCTGGGATAGGTTGGGCCACGAAGACCCATGCTTCAAATCTGGTGAAAAGGAGGACGCATTTGTTGGCCGCATTTGGAGGAGTCTACGAATTTGGACAGCTTTCGTTGTGTCGCTGTGACGTAATCGGCCTACAAATGTGGCCCCAGGAGGAGGCAGCCTCTGAATTTGGCCACAGCTCTAGTTCCCATTTTCCTAGCAAAACATAAAGAAATGAAGGGAGGCTCAAGACTTTTGCACAACACTGTATGATAACTGTATGGTAAACTGTATTAAGGCTTAAAAGTAAGCATGATTAAGGCTGTGGCTGTTTTGAACGATAGAGACACCTACCCATAGACATATTCTATGGCTAGTTTGCTTGCTAGCCAAAATTAGCATCATATCCCTTAGCAAGCAAGCTAACAAGTGAAATGTTAGTTTTTAATTCCCACAGGCTACCCTCTCGTCCAAATGTGTTTTTAAAAATGGCAACCCGAAGGCTCTAAAAGCTGCATCCATCTGTTACATGCAATCTATGGGTTAAACAAGGCGAAATTTTGACCTCTTGGTAAAAGAATTACTGGAACAAAGAGCTAAACAGATAGAATTCCTGTTCCTACAACTGTGCTGCTGAAAATACAGATCTAAACGTAATACTAATATTGTGACAAATCTTTATTTGCATTACATTGTGTATCTATTAATTTTATTTATTTATTTATTATTTTATTTATTTTACAAGGAGTGCAACTCAGAAAAGAATTTACATGAATTTTGGTGCTCATATGAAAACAGGCACCAAAAAAACCCAACCCAAAAAACAGAACACCAGTTGAGATATTTTATATACTTTACAATTATGCAAATGGCTTGATTGTGAACTGTAACTTGACAGCACAACACTGTGTTATCATTTAACGCAATAACATTTAGTTATTACCTCTTTAGGTCAACAGTGGTGACGTTGAAGACAACACCTTTCAGCCACAGGATCATGAAGAGGCGCTGGGAGAAAGGACAGTTTCCAATGCTCTCACCATCACTCCCAGCCTGTAATATAGTTTAGAGCTGAGTACAAAACAGAACGTGCATTTGTAATGCATAGAGATGAATCCTGGCTTACTCTTCTTCTAATGCATGCAAGAATACACTGACACACATACACTGATTCACACACTTGCACACAATGCACACAGTCCCGATGAGCTATCAATCAATCAGCTCACTGGCACAATGAAAGACGAAGAATCAGTGCTTTATAGTGTGAAGCAGGGGTTTTGCAGTTGGGCTCGTGTGTATATTATCGAAATAGAAAGCATGTATGTTTGTGTACATGTGTTCTTCAGTGTGTGCGTCAATGCAAAGCTGCAACAGGACACTGTAACGAGACACCAGGTCCAACATGAATAATCCACGCTGCTTCCATTACATGCTTCACTGCCTGTTTGGACTTCTGGTCCCTACCTACTGCAGCAGTGTGTATCAAATCATACAACAGGGCTCACTGTCGAGCCAAGGAAACACTCATACTTCACCTAAAACATTTTCAATCACATTTTAAGAGACTAAAACCTATTTTGGCCAAAAATACCAACTGTATAAAGCTTATAGTGTTTCAAGAATTTTCTCATTGCTGTTGCCATCCATTCAGGTATAGTACAGAAGACACTGAAACACTGAATGTTGCATAATATATACATTTGAATTACCAAAAGTTGAATCTGTTCATCTGGACGTAGCGTTTTGTGGGAGAAACGTTTCGTCACTCATCCAAGTGACTTCTTCAGTCTCAGCTGACTGCAGGTTTCCCCAAACCTTATAAACAGTATGTTTGCATAATGACTGAAACCAGCCCACTGAAGGAACAATGGGCTGTGAGGTCAGTTCCTTAATCATAATTATGCAAATTCAAGGAGGCCATTTACGTGAAAAGGGAAAGACCATCTCTGACTTGAGGAGGGGGCCTAAGGGTACATCTTTCGCCATCTTACAATGCTGTGATTGCAGCCATTCCCCAACTCTCTGTGAATGGTACTCATGGCCATTGATCAGTGTTCTTTGATCAGTGGGTTTTGGTCAGTGATTGTTGATCAATGGTCATGGGAATTTGCATAATTATGATTAAGGAACTGACCTCACAGCCCATTGTTCCTTCAGTGGGCTGGTTTCAGTCATTATGCAAACATACTGTTTATAAGGTTTGGGGAAACCTGCAGTCAGCTGAGACTGAAGAAGTCACTTGGATGAATGACGAAACGTTTCTCCCACAAAACGCTACGTCCAGATGAACAGATTCAACTTTTGGAGATTTACTTTCCTGGATAATTGAGAATGCATCAAGATACATTTGAATTAGTTGCAATGTGAAGAACCTGCCTTATATACCAATTAAATCATATTTGCATGTGATTTGTGGTAATTGGTAATTAAAAGCTCAATGCATTGACTGTATACTGTAAGCTACATTGTTTCAGATTCACTTCTCCAATCCAACCTCTTCTTCTATCAAAATCAGCAGGAAAGTAACAAAAAGAAGGATTCTCTTCCTGCCCTTGTTGATTGCTGCAGCCAGCAAAGTTAAAAAGGTTCACCTTCAAAGTAAAAGTTATGCCTCAGCCAGCATGTTTCAAAGGGCAACTTTTACTTTGAAGGCAAACAGTCCCCATTTCCAGTTTGTGTCACAGTTTTTATAGTTTCACTACAGCTCACGGAGCAGTTGGCCGATATTTGTAGACAAGTCCAACGCATCTCTTCAAACTACGACTGTAGCAGTCAATATGCTTTTGCCAACTGATTGGGAACTAAATTTTTCCTTAGCGACAGGTGGTTGCCAGAGAGTACTGACCAGTATGTAGACTTGCCTAACTGGGACTTTAGTGGTAAATTTCTCAGCTGCTGCAGAGAACACTCACAGCCAGTTTGGGAATATTCATTTTTTCCTCACGACTGGTGGTTGCCAAATGGGTCTTATTCAACTGATCCTATGGCAGCACCGCGATTGTCACCAAAAATGATTAACGGCAGTTAAAGTTAACGCCAAGTGGTCAATAGCCATGTTTCTGCAAAACCGCAATATAAAAAATAAAATCTCGTTAAAATGATGTTAATGCCATAACCGCATTAACGCAGCAAATCTCCGTTAGCGAATTAACACGGATCGCGCTAACACGTTAATGAGCTAACCGCGTTAATGAGCTAACCGCGTTAATGCGTTGATGCTGTGCAGCCCCACAGCCCCTCCACGTTAACTCGCTAACGGAGATTTGCCATGTTAATGCGGTTATGGCATTAACGTCATTTTAACGAGATTTACGCTGACAGCACTAATATATATATATATGTGTATATATATCAGAATGTTTTAATTTAAAAAAACTGATATCAGGAGTGAGCCCATAAATCCACTAACAGACTCAAGAACGAGCTAAAAGTTAAACCAGTTAGCTTAAAGTTTACCAGTTAGCCAGTCAGTTAATTTTAGCATAAAGACCAGAAATAAGGAAAACAGTTTGCCTGGCTCTGTTAGAGACTCAGTTTGGATAGAAACTAATCAAACAAAATTAAGAAACAATGACACTTTGCTTAATTCAAACAAATGAGATGAATATGCTAATTTGTGGACTGGAGATGATGAGAGCTGTGCTAGCTTACATGGCTAGCTAATGTCTCCTTTTTTCTATTATTTTTAACTTTGCAAATGTGTTCAAGTGTTAGCAAAAATGAAATAAAGGAATGAAAAAAAAGTAAAGTAACAATGAAAACTACTTGAAAGGATATACATTCATGCTATGGTCTCATATCAGAAAGGAAATGAATGTCTTCTTTACAGATATGTCAGTAACTTGTAAAGTGGGAGGAATTTGCCTTTGAGTCATCTAGTCATCACTAGTGATGACTCTTATTCTGAAGAATAGAAAAACAGACTTTTTGGAAAAAACACTAAAATATTTTTATTTCTGTTAGATAGGATGACCCAAATTCATTAATAGTTTAATAATTCATAATTAATTTCCATGACTGCTAATTGTGAGGACTGTAAAATGTAAATATTCTGATTGGTTACTTTTAGAGTTATGGTTAGGGTTTGTAGTGGTCAACAACTTTGATCTCAGACGGTTAAGGGGTTTCTGGCAGAAGGTATATTACTTAGTATGTGTAGCAAGGATACATGTTATGTATTAGCATATTACGCCGCATGCCAACAGATATTGTGGCTTAACCTTCAGCTATTAAAAGCTGCTGCTCTCAATACTGAAAGGACCCCAGTAATAATTCAGTGGGAGAGAGCAAAAGAGAGATTGTTTGTGCACGTGGGTGTCAGGTTAACACACGGAAAATCAGCACGCTACAACAACAACATGGCATGCACACACTTGAAGGAGCCGCCGACCCCCCTACCCTACCAAACACAGTCGTTATTTAGGTGGTAAAAATGTGTGCATACTGAACTTAAATGTTACTTGTCATACAAAAAACGAAAAACATTATCGACAGCATGCAAACATATGCAAATGTGCTATGACATTAGATTCAGAAGTGAGACATGAAATGATCGAATGTTAGTTCGATGTTAGTTTGTGATGTACACACACCAAAATGCACACATTTGGACCCCCACCTTGACAAACAGCTCAATATCAGGGTCCTTGTCCTCCTCTGCGGCAGTATCCGTCATGGTCAAAAAAGACCTGCTTTGTTTGTGTGTTTTATTTCCACAGTGCAGTTGTATTTGTTTGTGTGTATATGTTAGTGAGCCAGCTCAGCTTTCAGCAGATCCCCCTCTCCATTAGGTAAAGTCAGCTCAGTCCCACAGCAGCTCTGTCAGAGTGTCAGCTGAGGACGAGTGACGAAGAGAGAGAGAGGGAAAGAAGGTGGAGGGGGTGGTGTGTGTGTTTGGGTTCAGTTTTCTACCTGAGCTTTTAGCCGTGGGGGCGTGACATTGCCGAGCAAAAATAACCCCACTGTGGAGGGGTGGGGGTGTTGGTGAAAGTACTAATACAGTTAGTAGGGAAAGGGCAGAGCAGGGGTGCCCTGGCCCCTCGCACCTCTTACAGCTTTGATGGACAACAGCTGGGTGATTCTGAATCACCACGAGTCACTGTTACCGTCTCAGACTCATCACCACCCATAGGTCCCATGGTGTCTGTGTCAGCATGGCAGCAAGGTGATGTCAAACCTTCAGAGAGCTTCTCACACAGTGCATGGACTGTATTTTATGTTTGTTTTGCACCCTATATCAGTGCTGTTCATCCCTGTGACCAAGATGTTTTAAAGGGGATCAGGAACAAGAAACATGGTAACTAAATACAGTGTACAAAGTTGATGTAGAAAACGGTAGGCATAAATTATTTTTTGCCCTGTGATATAGGGCAAAAAATATTACATTACAGTGGGACTGCACACATAGAAAACCCCAACAATCGTTTGACCCCCCTATGAACAAGCACTTGGCAACAGTGGGAAGGAAAAACTCCTGTTCAGCAGGAAGAAACCTAAGTCTTGTGAAGACATGATTTGCAAAGTAGTGAAGCAAGTATTTAGACTCTTTATTTGAGAAAAAAAACATAATTCACATTAATAGCACCTAATAGTAGAAAGGTTTTAACATTAACTTACATACATTTTTATACTACATATACAAATTCTACGGAGGAGTCCTCCAGGACTCTTTCTAGAGCTGGCAGCCTGACCAATCTGAGCAATCGGACTAGAAGGGCCTTGATAAGGGAAATTAACCTGGTAATCATTCTGACAAAGCTCCAGGGTTTCTGGGTGGAGAGAGAGGAGAAACTTCCAGGAGGACAGCCATATCTGCTGGACTCCCCCAACCAGGCCTGATGGCAGATGGTAAGACTTCTTGGTAAAAGGCACATGACAGCCCGCCTAGAGTTTGCCAAAAGGCACCTGAAGGACTGTCATAGAAAAGACTGAACTCTTTGGACTAAATGCCAAAAGTCATGTCTGGAGGAAACTAGGCACTGCTCATCACCTGGCCAATACCATCCCTAAAATGAAGCTCGGTGGTGCTATGAGGATACTTTTAGGCAGCAGTGTAAAACGAAAAACATACAAAAAATTATTTCTCATTTGATATATCTATAGAACTAAGAAGTGCAGCCTAAACTATGGAATAACACCAGATGTATCTTTTAACCCATTTAACCTATTTTTACAATAATGGTTTTTGGCATATTTCAGATTTTGTTTTCAAACTAAAGTCTTTTTACATTCAGAACTTTTGTCACACCAGTGTATCCTGTTTTGAACATTTTGCTAAGTGGCAACCCTGTAAGGAGTTGGTACTTAAGCACTTTACTACAAATAATAAAGTGTATACAATCACGTTCTTTACTATATGACTGGTCTCTCGCAGTAAGTTACCAGCAAATGGTTTATACATCATACAGGCTAATAAATCAGTAAGGAAACACCCTCAAACTATTCTGCCAAATGAGCTGTTGTAATTAGTATGTAGAGTTTTCCAAACGACCTGTGGACATGTTCCAGGAGGTAAAAGATAAAGAGAACTTTATCTCGTTATACTTCCACTGCTCTGTCAAAGCAATGATGTAGCCTTTAATATAGCTAATTACAGATGAGCATCTATATTATAATTATTGTTATTATTATCATTATTATTATTTCCCAAGGGAGTTTCCCTGTCAGGAAGGGCATGTGGTGTAAAAATCAGCCAAATCAAACATGTGGAGCTACTCACTGTGGTGACCCTTGTGAATAAGAAAGCAACTGAAAATAGTTTGTTCTATTAATATTATTTTTATTTTTAGTAGTATTAGTATGCTAAAGTCTGTAACACAAGAATTTCCCAAATAAAAAATGAATAAATCATTTATCATGTTATCTTTATAAAGGTGCTCTTTAGAAATCAGTACCGAAATTTTAGAACTGGCTGTCAAATCATAGCAACTCATGCTAGCTAGTCAGGTTTAAGTGAATGTAGAGTATAGCAGTGTACACAGTAACCAGAGTTAGCTAGCTCTGTCTGTATATTAAATGTGTATAGCTATCTAGTGACTAAAGTTTGGTTCCTAAGATAACGCTAGGCTAACGTAAGTGCAAGGTAATTTAGACAGCACCTTATCACCCTTAGAGCTTATTCAAACTGCTTTGCAGGCAAAAGATAAAAAGAAATAAAAGATTATAAAACTGAATCTAACCAGAGGTACGTGTTTCAGACATGTTAAAATTTAGAGGTTTTAGAATGAGTCTAAAAGAAAGCGGCACAAAACGGATTAGTTTAAATGAAACAGGATATTCACAATGAAAGAGTTTGGAGACCCTGGGATTAGTTTGCGGGCTCTTTGTTGTTGCCTGCAGCAGACTTCGGCCTCTCTGACTCTGCTGCAGTGGCCTCTGGGTTATATTGCTATGTGCTGCTTTAGTGTCAATGTGTAACATTTATGATCCCTGTGTACTTGAGTGATAGTGGACTTTAATGTGGAATGTGCTGATTGTGTAATAGGTCTGTGTGTGGATTTAGAATGCTTATCGCTAATATAAGTTCGATAGACGGATGAAACGGACACATGCTCACTGTATACGTAACGCACATGCACATACCAGTCTTCACGTGGTCATTTGACAGGGACCGTCCCCAACTATCCCTGCACTGACTCCGAACATTCCCGTCAGTTCAGCTGAGCTTATATTTAGAAATAGAGTAACTCCCTCCAGCACACATGCGCACATGTGCAGAGAAATGACTAAATACTATGGCCTATTAATAGAAGGATGTTTGTACTGAAGAGGCATAAGGTTCAAATGTGCCTTTATCACATTCCACATAAATTCACACACTATAGATAGTCACCGACCTTGTACACCACGCTGATATGAACCTAATCATGACTGAAATTTATGGACGCTATAAGTTAGTTCAAAGAAAGAGAAGACGGCGTGTGTGTGTGCGTGCGTGTCCTGTAGAGCCACAATATATTTTACATTCACCTGATCTGAGCCTTTCTCTTTCCTACCTTAACAAAGAGCATGACCTTTGGTCCATCTTCGTCAGGCTCTGGCTTCTCCTTAGCTGTTTCCTTCTCAGAGGCTGATGAAGATGATGACGAGGATGAGGATCTGCGTGATTTGTCCACCTCCATCTCCCAGTTTAACTCATTTAACGGCTCTACCTCTGTGTTCTCCTCTTCTTCTTCCTCTTTTTCTTCTTTTTCTTCCTCCACCTCCTCCTCCCCACTGGAACTCTCCAGCTCCACTTTCTGCTCTTCTTTCTCATGAGAAGAAGAAGATGATGAAGACGATGAGGAGGATGAGGAAGAGGACGTGCTTCCTCGCCTCTCCTCTGTGGGAGGCTCAGGCGCCGGGATCGAAGGAGGAGCTGGTATTCTTCTCGAGGCCACTTCGGCGTTTTCATACTCAGGAGTCAGATGCGAAAGATCTTCGTATGAGGCCTCGTAGGGCAATTCATATTCGCCTGACGACTGGTTCTCGTAGGTCGGCTCTGGGTTCTCGTACACATTCCCCTCAGAAAGATCCATCCTGGTTGGAGAAATCAAACAGAGATGGTGGAGCGTGCCAAGGTGTAAAGCAGAGTGAGGGCAATCGCAACAGGGCCTATCTTATCAGAAGATACCCCAATCAGGACTTTGGACAGGGATGGCCAAAAGGCTGGGCCAAGGGGAACTGCAGTAAGTCAGTATACTGCATGTTATTACTGTTTTAGTGTCTATAAACACAGTATAAGCATGTTTAAAAAATATATATGAGGGTCCAATCGTTCCAAAATTATGTTCACAGTGTCTTTGTCAGCTGAACACATATCTAAACTGTACTTCAGATGTGGCAGAACTGTTTTGGCAGATTGTACATGTCCACGGTAATGTTGAGGTTATTATATTTTTTTATGATTTGGAGAAAGCTAGGTAGGGACAGATAGACAAATAAAGTAAAATTGCACAGAGAAATGTTTTGTCAGTTGGGTTATCAGCATGGACAATTTGTCATAATAGCTTTGTCACAAGTGAAGCACAGGTCAAAGTTTAAAAGAACATTTGTAGACACACATGGAAATCCAGCATATAAGACAGAAAGAGCTTGTAGAATTCTAGAGAGCTTAGAAGTTAATATTTTGTATGACTGCCTGCCATAAATCAAAGTTGGCTAAAAAAGTTTCACACTCTAAAGCACGACCCAACAAGTGACAAAGTGCTGTTCAAAAATTCTATTAACACAAGGCTCTCTTAGTAAGGAGCAAAGACTTGAAGCTGCGGTCAAACGTCATGGTTTTTTCAGGACTCGGTTCAAGAAAGGTCAGTGGAAGCTAGAGCTATTATGAGGATGGAGTGTCTTAATTGGATTTGGTTCTTCCTTGATGTTTCTTGGGAGGCAGTGGTAGGACAGGAATGGACTGAGCAGGGCTCCGCAGAGAGATCAGAGATGTGAATTTGGACAGGCAGGTGACTATGGCATGTTGGTTTCCTCAGTTCCTTTCTCGGAGGATGCAGACCAGCTTGGAAAGCCCAGGGAATGCTTTCCCAATATTTAAGACTCAACTTTGAAAACAGAGAAGGCAAGATATAAGCACAGGTTAAATTGTTGAGCACACTGTGAGCTTACACGATCTTGATTGCCATGTCAGTCTGACAGACAGCTGTGTCTTGAGCTAGTCCTTGGTGAGGAGTGGCAACTGAGATGCCTCAAACATTGGGCAGACAATCCACTCATGGCTACCTGAAGGGAAAAACACTGGGAAGGCAATGAAGGAATCCTAAACCACCTCAAAACCATGACACCAACTGTATTTTCGCAAAACAACCTGACCTCTCATATGTTAGCTTTTATTATCTAATTTCCTTAAGTAGTCTTTGGGAATAACTCTAAATGCTTCTTGTAGGACATTCCAAGGTTCTTTTAAGGATGTTGGCCTCTTTTTCTTCTGTGCTCTGTCATGATGATCTCACTCTGCTTCAGTAATGTTGAGGTCTGTGCTCCGGGGAGGCCAATCCATGACCGATAGTGTTCCACTGTATGTTTTCTATCCTGATATGCTTTTACTATATTGGCAGTTTGCTCTGGATCACTGTCAAGCCAAATGGTATTACATGATCCAACGCTGTTGATCGTGTTCTGTATTCATAATTCCATCGATAGATCCCCAACAGTGCTGGTTAAAAAGGAGCCCGTAACCATGACAGAGCCTCCACTCTGTTTTACGGTGTAGATCACCATGATGCCAAAAATGGCTTCTTGACAGCCACCCTTCTACTGAAGACATTTCTCATGTGGCTTCAGTGAAGAGTAAGTACAGGGCCAGATGCATTTGTTAGGTCTTAAGGATATGACTGTCAGAAACTCATCATTTGGTGTAGATACATTTATAGGTCTGCCACTTCTCCTTTTCTCATCCATTTAGTTTCCTTAAATTTCTTGAGGACACATTGCACACCAGGCTAAATAGGTCAAATTTTCAGCTTATGGATCACATTGGTGATGGAAAAAAATTGATTTTTATTCTTTATTTTAAAATACTTTTTACCCAGCTGCCTAAAGCAAAAGTGTGTTTTAGATTTAATATCAGATATTATTTTAGGTGAAACCTGCAGGACAAAAAAGTAAACTGGATCCGATAAACTCTCATAATTTCACCTGTTAAATGACAGATTACACTTTTTTTGGTTTAACTTTTAAACTCACATCTCACTAAAACTGGTGTATAACCTACTTTTTTCCACTCTGATATGCACAAGATTGTGCATACAAATCTACACAGCTTTCTTTGTGGGTTTAACGGTCCAAAAAGGGAATTTCCATCATCAGAAATGTCAAGGGAAATTCCAACGCAAGGCTAAAATGTTACCTTGAGGGGCATCATGTTGGAAAATATTATCTCAATTGTTTTTTACTAAAAACTGCATACAACCTGGGCCACTCTTCTTTGTGATCTGTAGGAAATTCTCTACTGTGACAACACCATCAACTTGTGTTACCATGTTACCTAATTATTCTGAAAAAATAAAGATCACAATAATTTAGTGGTCAATAAAATGTGTTCAGATTCATCTCATAAACATGACACACCACTCTTTCCTACATAAGCTGCCTTTATTTTTATTTATTTATTTATTTATTTGCCTGTCCCGTTCGGTACTTTAGCAATCAGAATTGTTGTCTGAAGGGCAGGAAAGATGGCCAAAGGATTTGGGAGAAATTATGGCAATGCCATATTGGTCCACTTGATTGATCTATATTATTATAAGCTGCCTTTATAAGTTGAAAATATTGGTATCTGTGTTGGTATCTGCAATATCTGATAGTAAATCGATACCAAAAATTGCAGCATTGCACACCACTAAGCAGATGTTCCTCTTTAGCGACCCTTATAGGTAGCAGCCGAAAGAAGAGAAGATGTGCAATTTTTCCCTGGTCATGGCATCAATCGACTGGTACGTCAAGTTTGCTACAACAAAAGCAAATAGCGACAGGTTTATTTCAAAATTAAAGCACTACATTTTAACGCTCTATGAATAAACCAAGTTGTGCAAATATAGCATTTATTGATTATAAAAAACAATTAAGTTGGCATTAAAATAGCAAACGAAACTACCAGACGCCAAAGAATTGCATTATTTTGTGTCGCCGTTTATATTGTCGCGATTTATTTTGAAATTTCTCACCAGAACTGAGTGAGAATGATATTAGCCAACTTGACAGCGTCTCCGCAGCGTTTGTTTGTGTGTTTTGTGAAAGTCCACCGGTGATGTTGCTGCGAAGATAGGGGGGAAAGGTGTTCAGAGGCGCTGTTTGGAGCACAATTATCCGTCAGCTCTGTCAGGGCAGGTAACGTGTTTAAACGAACTGTTGTTGTGGGAACGCCGTGACATTAGCAAGCTAACTTGGTATACGAACTGCTAACATGCGCCCCTGCTGAAAGTGAAAATAAAAATTTTCTTGGTCGGGTGACCCAACACGTTTTGCATTTCCAACCTGCCAGAAGAAAATAAGAGTTTTTTTTGCATGGTTTTCAGTGTTTATTCGCTGTGTTATAAGTAGAGCTGTGTCGATATATTTCCTTTAAGAACGGCGACTTCCTTGTTGTGGTTATTTATCAGACTGGTACTGTGAAAGCCAAGGCTTTTCGCTGGAAGTCCTTGGCGTCACTTCAGTACTTCCTCCAACACGTGCATGAAATGTAACTAGGTAGTGTATAAATAAAATAAAATGTCTTTAAAATAAGTAATTAAATTAATGAATAAGGTATAACTTTATTTTTATAACCTCATTAATTGTGTTTTCTCTGCCACACTGCAGACCATCACCATGCACTGATAAAAGAAAGTCAAACGTAAACGGCAAAGTTGCGTCGTGAATAGGAAGAAAGCGCTGGAGAAACTGGTCCCAGTTAGGATAGTGGTTAGAATCAGCATCATTTATCAACTGGAGCCGTTTGTGTGACTTATCTAGTGGCGTATCAAGGCCCTTTGCATGAATGTGCATAGTTAGGATGTGTGTGAAGAAAAATCCTTTGTCTGCTTTCATTTGTTTGTGCCCAAATAGTGGTTTTGTTTTTTTTAAATGGCAAATTTCCTTATAAAACATGTTATTCTTGAACACATGAGTGACAGTTCAAAATAATCCTTGTTTTTGTGATTCTGAGCTTGTTTCAGACAGTTTATCTTCCGTCTGAAACGAGCTGTTCTTTAAGCCGATGTTCTGATGGTTACCTGTGCCTAAACAGATGAAGCAGGTGGTTGGGGGTCCTGTGTGAGAGATGGCCTTATTTGTGGTATCTGCTCTTATTGATGTCATACAGACCAAAATTGGGTTACAAAAACCCCCAAAACAAACTGTCTAAAGTGAAGAGCTTATGGCAGGCTACAACCTGAGCTCTCAGTGATCACTTCTACTCATCATTAATTAAAAATTTGGCCTTGTCCAGTATGAGCATCCACCAATGTAACTGTATACATGCAGAAATAATCCTCACCCCTCACTTGGCTCACTCTGAGCCTCTGTTCAAGCTTGTTCTTCCACCACTGTGACATACTCTTATGTCACTTGAGCCACTTATTGACTTTGTTTGTACAAAACACATCCTGTTTATCCATGTGCAAACCTGCAGGAAGAACAAACCTTCCAGCTTAAACCTGGTTTAGACCGTGGTCACAGCGTGTTGAAAGATTCTTACGGTTTCTGTCGAGTGGTACTTTTAGCTGGTTGGAGTTTTCCGGCTTTTTTTCACTGCAAACCAAACAACTATAAGTTTCACTTTCTATAAAGTAAAAGTGAAGGGCCAAAGAATAATTCTGGTATTTTGAGAATAGTCATTTCCTTTGTCTATGTGAGACTTACACCTAGGGAAATCATACCCGGAACATCCAGTCTCATTTATTTAGCCCTTTTTGTATTGTTACCCTGAAAGCTGATTAATCTCCTGCAGGCGGGGTTTTCAGTCTGGCACACTGTAACCTCTAGCTTAGCAATGTGAAATTAAAACCCCTCTCAGCTTGGTTCGAGTATTTCAGGTTTCTGTTTTTTGTCTGACACATTTTCAGGATGTCGTTTAAATTGGTGCTGGCTTTCCTTTGTGGCGTTGGTGTTTGGGCCACAGAAAATACCACCACCCAGCAGGAACCGCTGCCGCTGCTGCTGGTGTCATTTGATGGGTTTCGAGCTGACTACCTGAAGAGGTTCCCCATGCCGAACCTGAAGCTCCTGTACAGCCAGGGAGTCCTGGTGGAGCAGCTCACTAATGTCTTCATCACCAAGACGTTTCCAAACCATTACAGCCTGGTAAGCCTGCTTTTGTTTGTGTGCGTGCGTGTGTGTGTTTGAATGATGATCTGTCTGATAGTTGTGTCTGATTCTGGTCTGAAAACGCTTCCTTCATTTGAATTTGATGCAAGAAAAATAAGCAGGTTCTTCTCTGAAAAACACGTTGCCTCAAAACCCACAGCCTTTCTTTCGCTACTGTTTAACCCAGAGGCGACAACACCCAGGATTTCCAAGAAAAAAACCAAAAGCCTCACTGCTTTCATGCTTCATCAGATTCACTAGTCATTTCCTCCTGTTTATTTAGACTGTAAGCATGCATTAAAAAGAAAGAACAGAGCTTTTGTTGAGCTGGAGTATCTCTAGAGTGAAAAGTTACACCAAAAAATTGACTTGGTCAGAACCATAGACTGTATATAAAAGATGGACATAGTGACTTGAGTTGGGAGATGCTGAACACCTGTGATTGACAAGTCATTAGCTGATGAGTAAACGCCTTTTAACCTGCCTTTCTGATTGCAAATAAAGAACACAATTAAGAGGGCTATTATTCTACCATATGTGTTGCCCCCAGCTGGCCAACAGCAAGAATGCAGGTTGGGTCTTGTTTTAATAATTATTTTAGTTATTAATTAATGTCATTAGCTGCAAAATGTTTCACTGGGTGTTTTATATATATATATTTTTTAAATCACACAAGATTTTCAATTTTCCTGTAAAAGCCTTGTAAATGTGATATTGTGAAGTTTATTACTGTTGTCAGATTTTAAAAGAAATATAAAAAAAACCAATTTCTAAGTGTGATATTAGTGCTACACGATTATTTTTGATCAGTACTGTGATGATGGCCATTTGTCATGATTATTCATTTATTTTTATTGACAACAATGTTTTTATTGCACTGTGAAGCAAGCATACTTTCAGATCCACGTACGGAGCTGTACAAAAACCTAGTGCTAAATTAAACTGGGGACTGTATTTTCAGTGCAGTTGTGTTGCTTGGCTGCGCATCATTCTTTGCATATGATTTGTTCTTGGTTTATACCACTTGGCCTATTGCTAAAGACTTCCAAACAGTGCATTATGATACACTTCTAGGAACAAGCTCTTTGCATTGTGCTGGGGCCAGACATTCAAATCAAATCAAAATTCAGTTAATTGAGTTCCCAGACTTTTCATCATTGCATTCACCTTTTAACATTTTGGAAGCTGCTTTTCATGCTTGACTAATCAAGTCCCTTAAAGATAGATAATAGAACAAAATCACATGGACAGTAGAGCAGGGCGATATGACCAAAAATATTTATCACGATATACATTTGAAAATTTGCGATAACGATATAACTGACGATATAATTGACACTAGACAAAATACTTTCCAACTCCACAGCTTTATTAGTGCAAAAAACCCCATCAATGTATTTTCACTTAAACAAGCAGCTGTTTTTTATGTGCATTAAAGTTATATAAAAATGTAACAGTGCAAATTCCTTGCTGACAGTTTAACCAAAAGGCATTTCCAGTGGAAATTGGCCGACATATCCTCAGCATAAGCATGTATAATATCCACAAAACTTAAAAAGAGGTTATACACACACAATACGGTAATATTATGTTGAAGCACAGTACGTATCACTCCACGAGGCTCCTGCCTACGATAGCCGTAATGCTCCGACAATCCATCAAGCGGTGCGGCTTCGTAGCTTAGCAAAGTCGTACTGAAACATTTGACAGATTTTTGAGCGCCGTGTACCACATAAAATCGTTTCGAGGTCAGTAAACACAACCAGAATTCATACATAAGGCACACGGGATTATAAGGGGCACTGTCGATTTTCAGAAAAATCAAAGGATTGATTTTAAGTGTGCCGTATTTTCACAAAAACATAGTAATAACGACGGCCCGCTAGCATGCTCTACCAAAAATAGTGCTTTGTTGTGTATCTGACGGACAAAAGCTAAACCAGTTCCACACCACTGAAGTTGCAGCATTTTTACAAACCAGTTCTGGTTCATCCGTTTCATTTAACGATCCAATTTCGCTCTTCTCATTCTGCGTCGCCGCCATGTGCGTATGTAAACATAGGCACTGCGCATGCGCGTTTTACCCATATTCTATCGCGATATTTCATTTTCCTATCGTTGCCCAAAATTACACCGGTATTACCGTGAACGGTATGATATGGCCCAGCCCTAATGGACAGTATAATATTATTGTTTTTATTATTATTATCTCCACAGGTTACAGGGCTTTATGCAGAGTCTCATGGTATCCTGGCCAGTAGCATGTATGATCCCATCAGCAAAAAGCACTTCAGCCTTAGAAACGACACCGACCCGATGTGGTGGAATGGGGCGGAGCCCCTCTGGATCACCGCGCTGGGCTCCGGCTACAGCACTGCAGCCATGATGTGGCCCGGCTCCGACGTGACCATCAGGAACCGCACACCTACACACTTCTTTCCCTACAACCCCAACGTAACATTCCGGGAACGACTGGGGAATGTGACAGACTGGCTGTTAGGAAATGAAAAGGTTGAAATATCATGTCTCTACGTTCCGATTTGTGGCGCTTTGTGGGGATGGTCTAATTTGGAAAAGCTGGAAGGTTTGACATTGTTTATGATTTTTATAATCCCACCAGGAACAAGGAGTGAAGTTTGCAGCTCTCTACTGGGAGGAGCCGGACAAATCAGGTCACATGTTCGGCCCTGACAACACCACCGCCATGGGCAAAGCGCTGAAGGAGGTACAGCCATTTGGTTATATTTAAATGATCAAACAAGCTTACTAGGTTGTCATACTGCTACAGCAAACCTGCATGTACAGTGGAGGAAATAATTACTGGGTCCTCTGTTGAATTTGTAAGTTTGCTCACTTAAAAACAAATGAAGAGTGTCATTTTTGTGGTCGTTTCATTTTAATGCAGAGACAAAATATCAGCCAAAAATGCAGAAAAATTCTGAAACCTAATACATTAAAGTTATAAACTGATTTGCATGTCATGAGTGAAATAATTGGCTACCCAAGCAGAAAAATGAGTTATTATTGGAGGAGAAACCCTTGTTAGCAAGCACAGCTGTAAGACGTTTCTTGTAATTGGTCGCCATGTTTGGACACACATTAGGAGGGAGTTTGGCCCACTCCTCTTTCCAGAAACCCTCTGAATCCTTTAGGTTTCTTGGCTGCCACTTATAAACTTAAAGATTTAGCTTTAACTTTATAAGTGGCAGCACGACTGAGGTCTGGAGACCGGCTGGCCACTCCATGACCCTAATGTGGTTCTTTAGCCACTCCTTTGTGGCCTTGGTGTAATGTTTTGGGTCATTGTCATGCTGGAAGACCCATCCATGGCCCATCCTTAGTGTTCTGGCTGAGGGAAGGAGGTACTCATGCACTTTTTATGGCCCCATTCATTGGACCCTAGATGCAGTGAAGTCATCCTGCACTCTCAGCAGAAAAACAGACCCAATCCATAATGTTTCCACTTCCGCGCTTTACTGTAGGGCTGGTATTAATTGGGTCACATTTCTCTTACTCTAAACACGGCGGATTGAGTCGATGCCAAAGAGCTTGATTTTGGTTTGGTCTAACCACAGCTTTCTCCCAGTCCTTCTCTAAATCAGTGAGATGTTCACTGGTAAACTTCAGACGGAGCTGTACATGTGGCTTCTCTGAGCAGAGGCACAACAAGATTTCAATCAAATACAGGCTGGTGTGTTATCATTAACAAGCTCATCCCATGTAGTTTTGGACTGATCCGAGACCTTTCTCTTGATTATCCTCACCACATCTTGCCTGGAGCTCCAGACCAATATTCTGATATTCTGTCTCTCCACTAAAATGAAATTAAAGACTAGTTCCAGTGGTGCAAGTCTTTTTTTTTTACTTGATGCAGACATTTGTGTCTTCTTGTGTGCGATCAGGTTGACGACAACATCGGCCTGCTGATGTCTGAGCTGAATCGGACCGGCCTCTGGGGTCGCATCAACGTGGTGATAACGAGTGACCACGGCATGGCCCAGTGCTCACCCGAGCGCCTCATACAGCTGGACGAGTGCCTCCCTGAAGACAACTACACACTGGTGGACCTCACACCTGTGGCGGCACTCTTCCCAAATCAAAGTAACCATGCTGAGCTCATCTCATATTACATAATGAAACTTGTGTCTCTGTTATTCTGTGCATTGAGCTCCCAGTTGCAATTTTCATGTGTCTGCTGTCCAGGTGATCAAGCTGATGCTGTCTTCAAAGCGCTGAGTAAATGCCACCCCCACATGACGGCATACTTGAAGAAGTCCATTCCTGATAGGCTGCACTACCAGAACAATGTGCGCATCCAGCCAATCATACTGATTGCTGACGAAGGCTGGACCATAGTGAAGAAGGGGAAGAAGTTGCCGAGACGTACGTGCTTTTTTTTTTTAGAATGTATTTTTTTTAATATTTTTTTTTTTGATATGTTAAGAGTAAAAGACAAAAGCCAAAGCACAATGAATTAACTGCCTACAATATTAATGCCTGGTAATCCTCCTATTTACTCCTTTTTACTTTTAGTGGGCGATCATGGCTATGACAATGCTCTTCCCAGCATGCACCCTTTCCTGGCAGCGACTGGGCCTGGCTTCCGTCAGGGTTATCAGCTGAGCAGCTTAGAAACTGTGGATGTTTATCCACTCATGTGCCGCCTGCTGTCAGTGCCCGCCCAGCCCAACAATGGCACCCTGACCCAGGCTCGGTGCCTGTTGGCCGCTGAGGCCTGCGTAGATCTTCCCCTGGTTATTGGCCTGGTGGTGGGTGTCCTGCTGGTACTCACTACAATCACTGGTGAGTAAGAATAATGTGTCTTCTTGTTGTATTGTGTTGATGTGGGGGAAAAAAAGGGGACCCAGATTGGAACCCTGTGGAACCCCTCAACATCTTCTCAGCCTTTCCATCAGATGAACAAGCTATGATTTGTTTTTTCTTCTTTCTCCTCAGTTTTGTTCAGGTCTCTGAGCACTCGCCGCCAATCAGGGCCTCAGCCTTTCCGGAGGCTGCAGGTCGACTATGATGATGATGACGACGACCCCTTGTTGGAATAAACCAACTGTGTCGCAAACAGGTTTAGAACCACACATTTATCAAGAGCAGACCACAATGCAACCCAAAACAAGAATGTAAAAATGTAATCCAGGCTAAAAGAAAAAAAAACAAAACAAACAAAAAGAAGCTGCTTCAACTAAAGCCTGGAAGGAAATGCAATCTGTGTAATTTAGTAGGCCTATCAGTTACCTCCCCATCATTATGCAAAGAGAGTACAATTGTGCAGTTTATTACATGATTGTGTTATGAGACATAAATATGTCATGCTACTCTTTCAGCTGCTCCCCAGGCTTTGCTCTTGGGAGCACGTAAAGGTTAAAGACAGAAACATATGAGGGAGTTCAGATTACTCGGAGTTCAGGGAACAGACTCAGAACCTTAACAGAGATCATTTTTTTCGCCTTTAAAGATTATAATGTCAAGCATGTTCACACAGCTTTCAGCGTGGCTACTTTCAGATCACGCTGTTAGAGTCCCTTTCTGACGACGTCAACAAACCATTTGAATTTGGAAGATCATTGCTGGTGGTGAGAACTGGGTCACTGGCAACGGTCTCAATCCAGGAGTCACATTTTCCAGGGACGGTGCAGACTAGAAAGGAAAGCTGGGAAACAGAGTGGTAGTGACATGCAGCAAATGGCCAAGAGTGGACTTTTTATACCATAACTAAACATGGCACTTTTCTTATTACACACACTCCCTACTGTATTAACAGTTTAGCCTGTATTATGTTTAATCTCTCTTTAATTGTCTGGTATTATGATTGTAAAATATGCCGCTCTGCTTCATGTCCACGTTGGTGATCGGTCTTATGTTCCAAAATCCGCTCACAGCTAGACTGGGAATCCGTGGATAACAACGTTTGTGTGACTGCTAAGCCTGATTACAGAGGTCTGGTTTAGTGAACCCAGATAATGAAAAGACATCCCGGGTGTGTAATACAGGCCTCAGGTCTGCAGATCCCCTATGTTGAGTCGTGCACTGGTATAAATACAGCTGTGGGTAATGCTGTATTTTGTTACTGAGTCTCCATAATGTTACTGCTGTTAAAAATCCTTGGACTTGAACATGTGACAAGAAGCCAGTGGTGATTAATTAGCTGTGAAATCATGTTTTGGGGAAATCTTGGCAAAGTCTTTGGTGGGAAGACGGTAACAGTGAGACTGATATTATTATTATTATTAATATTCTCAAAGAAGAGACACAAGCTACTGATTTAAGAGATGAC
Source organism: Oreochromis niloticus (assembly GCF_001858045.2). Taxonomy (NCBI): domain Eukaryota; kingdom Metazoa; phylum Chordata; class Actinopteri; order Cichliformes; family Cichlidae; genus Oreochromis; species Oreochromis niloticus. The sequence continues at coordinate 7,047,650 of NC_031986.2, forward strand.
TTTCATTTATCTTACTTTTCTTTCCATTTTTCTTTGGGAACGTTGTTTAAAGTTGTGCTGTTACATTTTATCAGCAGAGGGAGCCACTAGCTCATTTAACTCAGCTGTGACAAAGTTTTGATTTTGATTAACATTCAGTTTTCTTTATGTGGTGGTCTGTTTTGTTTGTTACACTGTTACCCAAGTCTGCCAAAACCTGAATTTTAAATCTGAATTGGTACAATAATAATAATTTGTAGAATTACAGGTAATTCCTCACAGTAGTGTCTATGCAAATTGTTCACTTTACATGAGGGTGTGTCAGGGTCCATCTGCGCTTCCTGTATATGAGTGATACCAAAGACTGTTAGATGCACAAAGAAATAATCAGCACTTACATTTTTTTTTTCTTACACAGGGATTTGTATTACAAAATTAAAACTGTAATTGTTATTTTTAGCATCAGATAGGTTAGCTGTGTACGCCTTTTTTTTCTTTCTTTCTTTTTTTTTTTTAGAAACAGTACAAACGCAAATTCGGGTAGTAGTTTGAAACTTGAATAGCAATTTCAAAGGCTGTTTTATTTAATCTGATGCTCACAGAGGGAGCAGCCACAGGTCTGCTGTCCTGATCAAGGAATTTAGATAGAGCACACGCCTGTTAGCAGGGATCGGAAACTGTCACCGCTCAAGGTCACAGCATGAGCCTGTTGATATTTAACACTCCTATTATTGGCAAATTCAACAACATGACTCAAACCACTGAGGGATGGATCCATATGACACATTTGTGGGAATGTTACTCTTGTGCTTGTATCCTTTCCTGTTTCCCCCCAAAATGTTAAAGAACATCAGGACACACTGCTCCTCCTCACCAGAGCACTAGATGAATATTTAATAACATAAAAAACTTCTATCTCGTTTCTCTAGTAAGATTTAATGCAAGCCAAAGGCCCCAGTTGTTTTGTTTATTGTTTCTTTATTAAATGGATTATATATGGAATGAAATGGGTGAAATATTTTCTGTACTTTTCAAGGGATTTATTGAGTATAACCACATTACAGAATAAAAACATACAACTTGCACTTAGTGCAGAGCTGCTTGCATACTTTAACCATTTAGAATGTGAAACCCTAACTTTTGTAAAGTTTGCCATGTGATGTTCCCTCTTCTGCATATTGCACATATAGTTATTTCTGATAGCTTTATGTAATGTGAACATATGTGGGCAGCTGTGGCTCAGGAAGTAGAGCGAGTTGTGCACTGAGTTAAATTCAGGCCACTGGTATGACTTTTTTTTTAATGCAGATGTCATATCCATGTGTTTAAATGCTCTATCTGTATTGCATCCCATCAAGGATTGCTGTTTAAGGTTACTGTTTTTAGAAGTGTAAAAGAAATTGGTACTATGCAAATTGTGTCTGACATGTCAAAATATTTGTGTAGTTAGGAGATTTTGACAAAATACAAAATGTTGGGAAGCCTGATTCGTCTCTTTGTGTAGTGATTCTGAGGAGGATTAAAACTCCATATGTCAGCTGGCATTGGGAAGAACAAGCGAGACACCTTTGGGAAAAATTAATTTATATTCCTTTATATTTTTTTTCTCCATCGCAGTCACATTACAATGTAATAAAATGTTAAACATATAAAATCAAACTCAATACTGACGCATATACATTTGTTCTGTGTTCAAAACCAAACGAACTGTACATGTTTTCATTTATATTTCTTTCACATCATTTAAAATCTGTCATAATTTCTATGTAGTCATCTGTATTATTGTAAATCTTTGTCTCTTCACAGATAAATAGACTTTATTTCCAGGAGGTATTGTAACAAAAATAACACATTTCCTAATGGTGGCTGCCTAGAACCACCGAAAATATCATTCAACTCTTAACCGTAATGCTTAGGTACTATCGTAGACACGCAATACACAGACAAACTGAAGGTACATGATGTGTCTTCTCGTTTCCCTCCCATTTGTATTTGGTGTGAATTAGGGAAACCCCCTGAATGGTATCTGTCATGAGCTGACGTGGGAGCGATTTGAATTTCTGCAGTGAAGTTAGGAGATGTTAGCCAGACAGCAGGACTCGCATATGAAATGTAATACACGCCCATGTTTGGGCTTTTTTGTGTTTGCACTGCACTCAGCTAGTTGATTGTAGTTATTATTCCAAACAAAACCAATTGTGCGAAAAACTTTTTCGGTAGCGTTAGCGTTTTGGCCAGAACTAGCTAGCTAGCTAATTAGCCATTTCCTTGTAGGTTAAACTTTTAACTGAAGCAAAAATAATTACCCAATACATTTTTTAATTTGACATTTTTGTAGTAATATGTAAGCAAAGATAACCTGAATTGATAAAATGATAGCACTGAACTCAGAAATCAAGATTAAGGTTAAAAAAAATAATTAGTTGTCAGAATGTTATGCTAACTTTTTTTATTTTTACATTTACCATAATTTTGTCTTGTTAATTTTTCCTCATAAACATGAAAGTTTTCTCTCCGAAGTTTCTGTGAGTAAAATCATAATGTATAACAAATTATTTTTGTATCGATAAACATTTCTTCTGAAGGTTTCTTTTGAAAGAAATTATTACTTAATAATTCTTTTTTTTAAGAAAAAAAAGGAGCACAGTTGTCTGGCAAATCACCTCCAAAAACTTCATCCCACCCACAGAGCTAATATCAGTGTGCTTATACTCAAGACAACACAATGGCACAGATTCCTATGAGAACACAGCTTCCAGTCACGCTGAATTTTTCTTCTCTCGTTTTACATTCTGGATATTTAGAAAGAACATTTACTATCGGTACATTTCAAAGAGCCATCTAAGCAAACCCATGGAACATAGATCCAACTGAGAAGGATTACCAGAAAAAGGTATTTACAATCAAAATGCCACCCACAAGAAAATAAAAGTTACTTTTGCACATCGAAGTCGCTAGAGCTACTTTTTTTCCCCCCAAGCTGAAGAACATGGTAGAAAAGCATGACCCTAACAAAATAAAAACTCATGGTACATCTAACAGGTACTTCCAAGTTAAGGTTTAGCTTGACCCTGCCCTGTGCTTATAGTATCCAAACCTGAGTCAAACCACTGAAATCCTTTTTCTTCATTTTCTGTGCCAAAACTACCAAACCGCTTCGATTCCTCTAGGAAAGGATCTGAATTGTCATTGGACTCAGATCTGGTAAAAACTGGTCTGAGATCAGAAACAACTTAACATCTGGCCTCAATAAAACCATACTTTCACAGCTCTAGACCAAGCATGTAAAAGAATATATGAAGCATTCATGACACTGTATGGTAGCTTGTGCTCAGACACACACACACACACACACACACACACAGCCTTACCACAGGCCTCATATGCTTTGTAGACCCTGATAGTGGAACATTTATGTATTTTATCCAAAGGAAAAACAACTCCTTGGTTTTCATTTCATTTTCACAGCAAGATACACATTCCTCAGTCAGGAGGTGGCATTCATCCCAGTTATTCCCAAGGTACAGTTTTCCCCTCCCGACAAATTTTAAACCATCAGAAGTCAATCCTGATAGAGAAAAATGTAAAGTCCATAAAAATAATCACCAAATTATTTAAGAAAAATGCAAAAAGCTTAAAATCTGTAAACAAATGGTACATCGCATATTTGCAATTCTGCACATCAACACTTTATGGTTTATTCCTTCCTCACTAAGAGAAAAAAAAGCCTAAAACATATATAAAAACAAGCAACGCGTGAGAACAGTGACGTGGTATTTCTGTAAAGGTTATCTAAGGCCAGAACCTTCTTGCTCGTAACCTTGCATAGCTGTGGATGTGAAGCCATACAACAGTGTCATAACACCGACTGGATTTAAATTCTCTTACAGTGTGGGCATGGGTAAGGCTCTGGTTTTCTCGATGAAGGAAGAAACTTTTCACTCAGAGCGCGCAGGCTCAGTCGTAGACCCAGTGTGGATGATTTTTGACTGCTGGGTGACACAACCGAGACTGAGGTATGATACCTGGACTTTGATCATGAGGCTATCGCTGAGTCTGAACGCTCCTCATGAGTAGTTCCATATAAAGACAGAGAATTGTATTATTTGGTTGCTTCTAACCTGATTTGGCTATAATAAACCTGATTTCTCATTGGCTGGAGCTCTGGGTGCGAAGAGCTGTAGATTGGATCAAAAAAAAAAAAAAAAAATCAGCGGTCAATGCTGCGGGAAAAAAACAAGCGGGCCAGCTGCTCTTTGTTCAGAAACATATAAGCTGTGACTTTGCCATTTATATTTACTCTCAAATCCAGATCGCTCATGCAAGATTATTTGTTTTTCTGTGAAACGAGCAGGAGATGCCTGACTGCGCTCTCTAAATGGCACATGTTTGGTTTACAGGACATCGTGCTGACGCTGTTTTCCTTTGATTTCTGCGTGCTGACGCTATTCTTCATGTACAGTGCATGTCCAGATCAGAGTGTACCAGAAAAGTAGCACCACCCTCCTATGACTCATATCTTAAAAAAAACACACAGAAAGAAAGAAAGAAAAAAGAAACCACCTCCACTTCAGTCGAGCAGATAAGGCATTGTTGCTTTGATGTGTTTCACAGAGACGGAAAGTGTTGCTGTTTTTTACATACGCTGTCAACATGAAGAAATTAGACTGTTTAATCGATCTGAATGTTTGATACACATATTTGGCTAATTCTTCACCGTAACCACAACTATACAAAAACCATCTAGCTTTACTCAATAGCACCATATGAATATTGTTCCCAAATTATAAAGGGGTAAGGGAATACTGGACATTGGTGTGTGAGTGTGTTTGTGTGTGTTCAAGCGGTGAGGTAGGGATACATCCCATGTTATTACACTGCTTTTCATTGTGTGTCTCTCCCTGCTTCAGAGGAAAACCGTGTGTGTGTGTGTGTGTGTGTGTGTGTGTGTGTGTGTGTGTACACTAAGCACATCTCCCCCGTGTTGGAGACTTGCATAGCTTCTGCAGGACAGGAAGAGCAGTTGTCCGTTTGGACGGAGCCTTTGGCACAGCCTTGGCTGATAACTGAAGGCAGTACTCAAGTTGCACCATAGAATTCAAAGAGACAATCTGCCCTTATTGCACCATAAGTACATGTGTGTTTTGTATTTGCACCATATGAAGTGGGATTAGCAGCCAGTTGACTCTGAAGCTCGAGAGTGTTGCACCATATGAACACTGATGCTGCTGCTTCTGTTGCGCGTTCGCACCTAATGTTTCTACTCGCCGGTTCGCAGCAAATGGACTGATTTGTCTTTTGTTTTGTCAGTCGGCTAGCACCACAGAAAGATAATGTGAGCCCACCTATCGTTCGCATCGTTCACACTTAAAGGGACGCTGTATTTCTGCTTTTAGTCTCCTTATTTAAATAAAGAAATTTCCACACTGGGGTAATTATTACAGTTTTATCTACTGATTCACTTTATCAGTCATTAATGGTGTTCTTAACATCCGCCAGTTCATCGGTGAACCACTTTGGTGGTAGGGTTGCCGTTAGGGTTGCATTTCACCAAACAGGTGAAAGCTCTAAATGGTAGATGTGACCCTAACCCTTAAACAAGCCTTAGGGTTAAAGCTGGCAATGTTTCCCAACGTAAGGTTTGGGACTATCATTAATGCTAAGTTTTGTTTTTTTGTTGCTCCAACTTTGTCATTTTTCTCTGAACTTTCATACACAGAATTTGTAGGAACAGCTAAGGGCAGAGGATATTGGGTCTTGGTTGTTTGAGTACGATGCTGACTTTTTTGCTTTCCAGACACACTAAGTGGTTCACAGCTAATAAGCAGCGGGGTTGATAGTTAGCACCTGTAAGTCTGAAGCGATGTTTCTGAGCCAGAAGAAGGTGGGTTGCCCACTTTGCTATGGGGACAGGCTGTTTTCTCAAATAGAGGAGTTAAAGTGTCTTGGGGTCTTGCTCATGAATGGGGGAAAATGGATTGGGAGACTGACCAGAGATTGGGACAATGTTTGTAGTGATCCGTAACTATTTGGCCACAAACTGTGAGTAGTGACTGAAGGAATAAAACGGTGGATACAACTACCAGAAAGAAGACTCAAAAGACTGTCTGGACTCACCCTTAGAGATAATGTAAGGACTCAGAGTGGAGATGTTTCTTCTCACCATATAAAGACACCAAGTGAGGTGTTTCAGGCATCTGGCTAATATGCATCCTGGAAGTTTCTTAGGTGAGACTACTGAGGAGAGACCTTGGGTAGACCCAGGACAAACTAAAGATATTGTCTCTTGGCTGTTTTGGGAATGCCTTGGTATCTTCAGAGTCAGTGGCCATGGAAAGGGAGCTCTGGTCATATCCGTCAAGCTTTTCTACAACCAAATTTTAATGTGATACCTTAAAATTTCAGGTTTTACCAGTCATTCAAAAGATTCTCATACTTCAGGGTCACTGGTTGAAATCAATCACAGAATTATAATTTGAGGACTAATAAATTAATTAATTACGTATATTTGCACGTCGCCCTCAGAAAGACTTTGACTTTTACCGAAATGACAAAATTTGTTGACGTACCCCAATTTTAACTCTCTCTATACCCAGCCCTCATAGCAAAGGGGGTTGTAAAAAGCAGGAGAAAATGGGCTCATGGAACGAGATCGGAGGAAACCCCCCCCCCAACGGCGTGAGATTTCAGGAGTTGCACCGTTCCCATTGACATGCTGATGACTAATATCTCAGCTCATGTGTTTTCGCCTGCCAATGTAACAGCTTGGATTACAGGGGTAAACAAACCAAAAGAAATAAATAATGAGCCATACACCACAGCTCAGCCGTGGGTGGCTTTGGAGGAGTTGATATTGGACACGAAACAGGAGAAGACAAGTCACTGGGAGGGTTGTGATGACTGAAGTCCAAAACTGTTTTATGTCAGCTTCAGTGGCAGCACCCTGTTAGTGTGGGACCAACATGATTAAGCTATCACACACACAAAAATGTAGTAGACCTCGATCAAAAATAATTAGTCTTGAATCTACCCTTATTTTTATGATATAAAAAGACCTCCCACAACTGCTTGGAGCATAAAAGGAAATGATGGAGAACTCCCCCTAAGATGGCATTCAAATTTCACACTTTATTTCCCTCACATATTCTACATGAGCAATATGGTTATGACCATATTACATTTAGCCGTACTTAGTGTAACATCATCTAGGACTTTACTTGTGCTATTTTGTAGTATATCTATGTAGAGTCTACAACAGCCTAGGCAAGAAGACATTCCCAGGCTTTTGCAACAGTTGTTGGGAGCTGCACTGACGCCACATGTAGTTACATACTGAGGGAGGTGCATGCATGAATATAGCGTAGGGCTTCAAATGAGTTTGCAGTCAAGATGTACCTATGGCACAGATTTAAGGCAGAAACATTCCTTATGAATCTTGTTCCACTAACATGGAAGTCAATTATTAAAGAGTCTTCAGTTTGTTTCAGAATTTTCAAATAGCTGGGAGCTTTAATGCATGGCTTATATAATCATGAAATCTGAAACCGCATTTAGCTAACATCTAACGAAAAAGCTAGCTAGCTAGTCCTGTTTAGGTGTTGTAGTTTGGTTTACTTTGAAAACGGTTAAAGACACTGAAATCACCATAATTTTAAAAAAATTTTTACTTTTCCAAATGTTCAGCAAGAAATTATTTCAGTGTTATTGAACTATGCTTTAAGACGCGACTGTTTTTCATTTTTCCACATTACAGCTAACATGTTGCTAACTGCCCTCAACATAATTTTTTCAAGTCTATCTTAAGGAAATAGTTGGGCTTTCTTTGTTCTATGCTCAATTGGCCTTTGAGTTACATGAGAAAAGCTGTACTAGTTCTTTATCTCTCCATTAAATATGAGTTTCTGCAAGCCCAAAGAGCTGCTAAGTGCCTAGGTTAGCATAACAAACAAAAACAGGTAGAAACCTGTAGCTTTCAAGATCTCGAGTCAGATTTTGTGGCAGGACTTGCTGAGTTGTTGACATCGTGTAGGCAGAAACAAGCAGAGAAAAGTAACTATTTTGTTGATAGAAATAAAGTTTGCTACAAATTCATATACATGCTTTTATTTATTTAGATAAGCTTCAATTTATAACATAGCATCTACCATTACGCTACACAAAGTAACCCAGATTAGCTGGAAAACTTACTCCCCTGATTACCCTGATAGGTCAGGTATCAACTATCACATTTCTTTTACAAGCCCTGATCAATAAGAATGATAATTTTTATAGCATGAGTTTGTTTCCATATTTTGACTTACAAGCACATGAACTCCAAGATGTGAAGAGTTACTCTTTTACTATCTTAGGAGCAAGTAAATGTGCAATTATTCTTAGTGGTAGATGGTTTGGCTACTTTCTGAACCCACAAAAAACTATTTTTCACATTTATCTTTTTGTATAATTTAAATAAGACAAGATGCTAGCTACTACATACTTTAGGAGAAAACATCCAGGCTAGCTGTTTCCACCTGTTTTTAGTTTTTTTAAGCTAAGCTAAGCTAATCGACTCTTGGCCTGAGCTCTAGTGCTAATGTCAGGGATGTAGTGATTTACTCTGCCTTTGACAAGACAAGTAAATCTACTAAACAAAAACTGTCCTTTTAAGAAACTGTAGCTAAACTTTTAGATTTTTAAAAATTGAGGCCGCAAATGTAAAAATTGTTGTTTGAGTGTACTGGATGCCATTACTACCACTTTGTCTCCATCTTTTCCATCATGCTCGATCACTCTCCCCGTTAACCTTGTCAGTGATGTCGAGAAACTGATGTGTCCAACAGCTTTGTCCAACAACAACATAACAACAGATTAAAAAACATCCTCTCTGTACATAGAAAATATATACACTATCTTTTGACCAGACTAATAACGACATGTTACAACTCCTTTTATTAAAAGTGACGGTCATTGTGTCACATCTTTTTATTCTACTTAAACCCGTGAACGCGTGCAACATAAATGGCTTGCGGTGGTCAAGGACTCCATCGTAAAACTACGCTTATTTTTCATATTTTTACTTTTTTTTTTCTTCTTTGCAGCGGAGCGCGCACATGTAAAATTAAAGAAATGAGACCAAGTGAGGGACGATTAGAGGAGTTAAATAGAGTGACAAAAGGTTTAAGAGAGGAGGAGACGGGCTCGCGCCGAAGCAGCTTGTTGAGTCATGGCCATGGGCTCACAGGTCGCAGGTGCCCGCAAGGAATGTAAGTGTGATCGCGTGTGTGCGCACACATGTAAGTGTGACAGATTGCTTCTGTGTGTGTATGTGCTTATATTCAGTGTGACTTTCTGTGCATGAATGTGTTTCTAAATCTTCTCTAAATCTGAACATCCACATATACATACATGATTTTTTATGGTGCATATGTGCTTATGTGTACTTGTCTGTATATGTGTGTGTGTGTGCTGATTTGTGTGTTTGTCAGAGTGAGGACTCATACTGCAACAGTTCATACAGGAGGGGTCCATCACGATAGCGGATGCCCACAGCGGCTGGCGTTATGTACTGCAGGATGTTTATAGTTCTCCGCAGGCGCCTGTCTACATAGTGGGCATCCCATGCTGGGTAACGCTTCCTGGGCATGTCGATCTTTATAAGCGGGCCCTCGGGCTTGGAGGTGGGGGGCGCAGACCTCACCTGGAAGACGGGAAGACACGTCTCGGCCACATCCTCTTCCGTCTGTGACTTGGCCATGTGGGCTGGTGTGGGAGGGGCTGTGGGTGGGGCTGATGGGGGGAGAGGGAGACCCCAGAGCAGCTGGGCACAGCAGGATGAGGCGGGACTTGGCTGGAGGTGGGCAGTGGCAGGATGGAGGAAACCGTAGTACAGCAGCATGACCAGGACGCCCCCTGCGAATGTCAGGTAGACGCTGCACAGTGCCGGGACAGCATAGGAGTCGGTCAGCACTGGATCTCTGTAGGCATACCTACAGGATGACAGGTGACAGTACAGGGGTTAAATTAATAGGTGTACATCTACACGTGTTTATAGCAGTAAACCATCTTTCCCACTGGTTCCCCAAAGCTGATTAGAACTGTTTTATCTACTGATGGGTAGCCCAGTGTGTATTTTAAAACATGGTTCATTAGTGGAGTTGTACTTAATATTAATAATCGAAATCGGCAAAATAATTTCTAATTATTGTTTTAAAATAAATGTAAAGTCGTACACTCAGTAACCCTTCTTTTAGACAAGCCCCTGCATGCTGCAGGTGGCACTGCTAGAGGGAGAGGGGGAGGGCACCAAGCTTTAAAGCGATCTGCCAAATTAAGCTAGCAGTTTGTTTGCATACACGCAGCTTTTTGCTTTAGCATATTAAAATGACTGCACAACCATGTAAAGCATGCTGGTGGTGGATGAGAGCACATGAAAAGATGGATGAATTTCAATAAAGCCATGACTGTGATGACTCTGGCTGCCAGAAACACTGTCATTGGTCCCAATGAGTCATCAACTGGCAAAACAATTTTCCAGTGTACTACTTACTGGCCCCGGGCCATGTGGCCATCAGTTATGTTGCAAGTAGTATGGCAGTAAACTCATCAAGAAAGCATTTACGGGGCGGAGCCTTTTATTACATGAATATTTTGACATAGGCAACACTAGCAAGGTAACTTGCTAGTGTTGTAAATAGGCTAAGCTTTGGTAAGCACTTATGGTGTACTTTGAATGTGTCTGTTTACTTCTTCATTTCAGAATAAATTTGAAGTCTGAGCAGGATACAATACAGATTAAATACTCAGCAGAACGAGAACAAGTAACCTTCAAAATAAAACAGGAAGTAAAGAATGAAAGGAAAGACCTAGAGAACACAGGCAGCATAGAAGATAAAAAACTCCAAAATTAGAAAGGAAGTAAAAAAAATAAGAATTTATAAGAGAATTAGAAAGAGATCATTACACAGATCGTTGCCATTTAGCTTTGTGAAGCTGGATGAACCTTGTAGGTGCAAACCTGAGAAGCTGCAGGAGGCTGCGTGCCTTTACAGTAGCTCCTTGTGAAATAAGAGGTACGCCTACCTTTTATAGTTTTTGGATATTCTTGCATACATGCTGTGATATTTATGTGAAAAAAATTATTTTACGACTTTACGCTTGTTGCATCAGGGATGTCAGAGAATGCAAACGGCGCTAAACTCACCACAGGCCGGTCAGGATGCTGTTCTCAGCCAGCACCACGGTGTAGTACGCCACCATCCTGTATCGCGTCCGACCCTCTTTCACGTTGAACCAGCAGAAGATGTAGACAATGCCGACCACCATGTTGAAGAGCACCTCCTCCCACTTGGACATGCAGAAGTCAGTGCCTCCGTGCACTACCCAGAAGGCCATGGCGCACCAGTGGATCACCACGAAGATGCCGAAGTAGATGTGGAAGAGGGAGGCAAAGAGAGCGAGCGAGAGGACGCGGGAGGAGATGGTGAAGAGGCGCCAGAAGAGGTGCAGCAGCGCCCCGCGGTAACTCATGCTGCGCTGGTCGTCACGAGAGTCTCGGAGCAGTTTGTGGTAGGAGGCCAGAACCCAGGCGAGAGACAGGAGGGAGGCTAGGGAGGAGATGCCTGCAGGGAGACAGAGGTGGATGATTTCCATGCTTCTCCTGTTTTGTATAAACACGACATTATAATGACTCACTAGGGAGGGAGGGGAGGGAGGGTTGTTTTGTGTAATGGTATGAGCATACAGTAAGTAAGAGGTAGTGTGTGACACGACCGAGACATTTGGTAATGACGAGTCTCAAATATGAAGTTATTTTTAATGTCCCAGCTGTCGTGTGTATCCGCCCCCTTGTGTACTCGTCACATCTTTCCATTAAGGTAAACTGTGTCCCAAAACTCCAGAGTGAGCACGATGAATAACACCAGTGGGTGGCCGCCCAAGATGATGCATCCAACACAGAAGAGGAGGATGATGGAGTCTGACTCGCACATCCCTTTCTATCTTTGACAACCTGAACAACAGTAAAAACCTGCAAAATCCAGCAGCCATCTGCAGCTACACATAATCAAGCACAATGTGTGTAAATTGATAATTAGCACTTGAGCAGCTGCTCATTTGCATGCTGCTACGCGAAAACATGCTATTACACCGGTACAGCGCAGTCTGTAAATCCATCCAAACACCTACACTGTAGCGTCTCGGCTCGGTTCTCCTGGATCATGATGCAGAGCTGCAGGACCAACTGAGGCGCCGACTCCAGAAACGTTTCCAGCAAACGCAACATGTTGACGTCGGCGTACTCGAACATCATGGCCCAGTACCAGCGCCGCTGGTGCTCCTTCTGCCGACGCGACATGACGCCTAGGTACAGCGTCCTGATGTACCTGTAGGGGTTCAGAGGGGCAAACACGCATATGTCAGGCTTTTCTACACACTTTCAATCAGGGAAGTCAAACTCATTTCACGTCGTGGGCCACGTACGGCCCGCTTTGATCTTAAGTGTGCCAGACTCACTTAAGATCAAAGTGTAAAGCAGTTTATCTGCACATTAAATCTCTGAAATATCACAATGTAATAAAAAAGAAGTGCAAATTCAACAGTACATGTTAGTTTTTCGACATGATAAAGAAATGGCTCTTTGGGCTTAAAATGTAAGAAATAAATGTGTAAAAATTACAGTAAAAGTTCTGGACTGTCCTGTACGTTTAAAGCAGAATGTTTTTGTTAAATCACAGAAAATGCCCTTTTTAATTAATTAATTTTACTGAGGACACACTGAAAAAAACTGAAATTTCTATAGTAGATCATGAAAAAAATCTATTACTTCATTACTTTGATGTAGTATGGATGGCGAACAAGATGTCAAATTTATTAAAATATAGATAAATTCAAAATTTACGCCCTCCTTCAGATTTTCCAAAGATGTCCACTGGATCGGGTTGGAGCCTGTGCTGGGCCACTTCTGGCCCCCAGGCCTTATTTTTAACACACCTCCTTTAGATGAAAAAAATATAAATAAAAAATCTGTATGCTGTCACTGATAGCAGATCTCCCTAAAATGGTCATCTAAGGCCCACGAGCTGCCACAGAGGGCCGGCCAAAAAGCTGGTTTAAAGGGAACCGAAAGAGCTGGTGTCAGACGGCAGTCAAACTCGTGGACTTCATCAAGGTCCCGTATCAGACAAATATGGATTATTTTGAACTCTACCAGAGTCCCTGAATAAGAATAAGGAGCTGGAAACGAGCCTAATAGGTCACATCTTCCCTTGCGTTCTTTCACCTAATCGGGCAACTATTTCAAAAGCAACACTCTGACTTATTCCTGTTTCAGCTGATTGGTGACTGTAAATATTTCTAGCCTTCATTACTGACTTAAACACTGAATTTAACCTTTCTATAAACAGCCTTGAAGAGATGCTGATCTATACGTGCTGGATGTGGGAAACTACAGCACATGTGGGCAGGATGTAGGCAGTGATCTCAATTAAACTGTCTCACTGCCACACTGAGCATGTGTGTGTGTGTGTGTGTGTGTGTGTGTGTGAGAGCAGTATGCACACAAATCTAAACGTGCTGTAAAAATAAAATCCTTCAGCTTCCTGCATGGCTGCAGTGCATGCATGGGTGTCCTCCATGCAGACATGCGCTTCTACATTATGTACAGTATGCCTATTAGAGCCGGAGGTTAATTCACGACCCATAAATAATGCAGCGTCCCTGGAAGAAAACACCCACATGTGCATTGATTTAGAGCACGCCGGCCCTCCCAAACAAACCATTTCAAGATGTTTTAGTTTTAAGATAAGGCCAGAAGGATGCGTGTCCTTGACTCAAGAGCAGTGAAAGATAAATAATCAGTATCATTTGTTTGGCTTCTGTAAACAGGAGCTCTGTTCTGCAGTGGTCACGGTTAATGTTGAGTGTAGCAGGTGAGCTCCTTAATGCCCTGACATGGAAGGAGGTGGTCTCAAACCAAGTACAGCTGATCTTCCATCCAGCCCACCCTGCCCCCACCACTCTCACTTCTCCTTCTTCTCCCCTCCCCCTTCTTTTTCTTTCCACTTGTGCACGTCCTCACCCCCCATCTCTCTCTCTTTACGGCCTCTCCATCTCTCAGTCTCAATCAGGCTGTGCCATTTCCCCAGCTACAACCACCCTTTCTCCCCCCCCCCTCTCTCTCTGCTCCTTCTCATCCACCCCTTCCTCCAGGTGGGAGAGTCCATTCTGCGGGCCAAGAGGGGACAACTACTGGGAAGTATGTATGGGTGTCAGATGGGTTGATTTAACCCTACAACCAAAGCGTAGAAGCTGTGTAGCACATCAGCATAGTAGGACGTAAACACACACACACACACACACACACACGCACACACACACACACACTACTCTGCTCTCCCTGCTGCCCACCCAGGGGCAAGTGGACACCATTAAGAAGTCTTCTCAGAGAAAAGAGAGAGGAGGGAGGGAAGAGAGCAAACGTTGTCCTTACATAGAAGACCGGGAGGCTGGAAAAGAAAAAAAGAAAACAGCGCCCTCGTGTTACTACTACAACTACAGTGTGTGTGTTTGTGTGTGTAGACCAAGCTGCATGCTTATATGAGGCAAGAAGCCCACAATGAAAAGAAGTGTGTGTATTTCAGTTTTTTCCCCCAACAGTGCTTTTAGCACCACAATTAACACCTAACCTCGTCCAACTGTGGGAATATATGTGTGTGTGTGTGTGTGTGTGTGTGAGAGAGAGAGAGAGAGAGAGAGAGATGTGCTGCCAGAAGCGCAGATGCTTTTCCTCTTTGTACTCTCCATGCATGCTGACACTCATGGGAAGAGCCTTGACACCGTTTTTCCACTGGTCACACACACATGCTGACATGTGTCAGCACACACACAGATACACACAAAGGCATGCTGACGTTTCTGAAGGGAAGAGCCTTGACCGAAAGCTGGAAATGCTGGGAATATGTTCAGCACCATGGAGAGCGCTTCGGTCAGCCCTTAAAACACACACTCTGGAGGATGTGGCTCACTTTGTTTCTTTACACTGTGTGAAGGCTTGACTGTAGCTACTCTGCAACTGCAGACGCTTTACTCAGGTTCTGTTCTGGCTGTGAATTCTACCCTTTCTTACTGCAGGGTGGTCAGCGAGTTGCTGAATTAGCTTTTCATAGGATGAGTCAGAAATGAAAAGTTTCAACAGATCAGAGTTTGTATGTGAAATCAGCCTCTCTGTTCTCCTGACTGTCTCTCTTAATATCTTCCTGTCATTCCCAGACAGCAACTGAAGCACAGAGGAAGTCGCAGAGAGCCTTTCCATGTCTTCCTCTCGCTTTTCTCTCCTGCCTGTCACTGTGAAGCGAGCTGTCTTTTCTAGTAGCCACATCAAGTGGACACCCTGCTCTGCTCATTAGGAGCATTAAGTTTTTGTGAGCGTGTTAGAGAGAGAGAGGGGGGGGGGAAGGATCAGGTGTGTTTGTGTTGCCCCCTCCCCCTCTTACCTCCACACTTGTCCCAGCTGGAGGATGTGTATGGTGGCCTGCCACAGCCAGATAGTGGCCAGCTGCAGGCGGTCCCTGCCAGGATACAGGCACCCCAGAACCACCGTGCCCCGCTTGGTCAGCCCCTCGACCTCCCCGAGGCCCCCGCCGGTGTAGTCCTGCACGAACCATCGGAAACTCAGAATCTGGACCAGTACCGAGGGCACCAGTACGAAGAAAAGAGTGAGGCCGAACCAGAGGTAGTCCTGCCTCTGGTAGTAGTCCACCGCCAGGCACAGGTCCGTGCCGACGTCCCAGAAGAAGACAAGGAGGGCAAGGATGATCCAGAGGCAGTCCAGCCACAGCTGCTCCCGGGGCGGGCAGTGAGTCTCCCGGATGCCGACCCCTCCGGCAGGCGGACCCCCGCCGAGCAGAGAGCCGAGGCAAGCTGAGCGGCAGCCCCAGTAGCAAGCGGAAGAGCGGCAGCACTGACAGATGTGGATCGCCGCGGAGTCCAGAGGCTCCTCGGCGTCAACATCATAGAGCTGGGCGAAACCCCCGCCGCCGCCGCACCCGACCCCGGCTTTGCCGCCGTCGGACTGTGCGGCCATGTTCGCCTTCCCGCTCCTGCCCTCCTGCGAGACGCACGACAAACGCACCGTTTTGCTTTCTTGTGGGGCGCGGACACCACGTCACTTCCCAGATACCTGCTGTCCCCTACCCTCTCGCTCCGCGGCGACTGCTGTGACTCTTTCCCGCCCTGGGCGCGAGGAGCCATCAGAGCCGGCGGCCGCGCGACGGCGGCTCCTCTTCTTTCTCTACCGGCCGACACACACCCGCCGGGGGCTCGCGGTCAGCAGCAGCAGCGGAATCTGTTACCGTTCTAGTCCGGCAGCCCCGCATCCTCCCCGTCCTGCGCGCGCGGTCATCTAGGGCAATGAGAGGCTATGACGTAATGCATCTCCCGCTGTTCTTAAGATGTGTGAGTGAGTGACTGTGTGTGTGTGTGTGTGTGTGTGTGTAGGCGCTAAACGGACAGCAGGCTATTCTCTTTAACCGCGGCTCTGCTAATGTAAACCTTCCTGTTCAGTCAACTGGAGGCCCTCGTGCTCCTCCTGCCGCCCGCACTCAGGCTGCAGGTGCCCGGCATCCGCTGCCACCCATGTCCGCTCCGCTCCTTTCCGCAGCTCCAGCCCTCTGCAGCTCCTGCTTACCCTCTCCTCACTTTCTCTCACACTTTCACTCCGCCCTCTACCGGATAACAACCTCAAACCCCCCGATCCACATCCGTACACACACGTGAGCGAGCGCGCGCACACAGACTATGGTCGTGCACTGTATGGGAACATATGAACTGTTTTGAAGTGTTTTGAAGTAGTTGCTGGGAAAAAATTCCCAGCAACTGACGGTCAATCAATACCCCCCCCCCCCCCCCCCACACACACACACACACACAAACACACACAGCTCTCCATGACTCCCTCACACTCTCCATGAATCTCTCCATCATCTCCTCCAGTGGGCTGAGCGCCCAGTGGCTGTGCCAGCCTAATCAGCCCTAACATATGTGCGTTTGAGAGATCCCTGCTAGGCAAACATGGTGCCAGAGAGGGAAGGATTTAGGAACACGAGGAAATGGATGGACACTGTATATGTATGCGAGGAGAGAGGAGGGTAGAAACGAGAGCATGGATGAAAGGAGGTGTGCAGAGAGAGAGAGACAAAGATAGAAAAGACGGTTCAGCTGAAGCAGTTTGAGAGGATGAAAAGGCTGACGGGATGAATGCAAGAGAGAGAGGATGAGTGTGGAAGATTAAGGAATTGTTGTTGACGGGATCAAGAGGTTGTGTCAGAGGTAGAAGAGGGGGAAAGGGCCAGAAAATATATGGTGAAACGGAGTGGAACAAAACAAAAATGAGCACATTTAGGAGATTTAAATAGAAAGAAGTTAGGATGGGGAAGTAGATGATGAAGGTCAGGAGAAGGGAAAATGGGAGGAGAGATTTTTTTTTAAAAAAGGGAGAAGGGAAGAGTTGATTTAGGAATTCTCAGTGGGATGGAGAAAATGTGTTTTTTTCCAATCGTATTCCATTATTATTTTTAAAAAAGCTCACACAATCTCTCTCTCTCTCTCTCTCTCTCTCTCTCTCTCACACACACACACACACACACACACACACACACACACACAGATGTAAGCAAGCGTGCACTGCATCTCTTCATCACACTCGCATGCCTTTTCCGCGTCCCCAGAAGCACGTTTCTGTGTGAGCTCATGCACTTTCTTTCTCTCTCTCTGTCCACTGGAGATTAGCCGCTCTGTTGTCATGACAACCATGGTTGGCTGAAGGACAGGGAGATGCTTGTAAAGCCATTTGCATGTGAGCAATAGGAGTGAGTGAGTGACAGCAACACTCGAGGTATTTAGTCATACAGGTCGTAACACCTGGGCTTGAGGGTAATTCCACCCGGTCTTTTGGAAAAGGGCAGAGAATCAGCTGAGGTCGCAGCTGCAACCTCCCAGCCTCCTATACAATATTTATCCCAATGAATTTGCAAAGATGCCAGAAGACTTGAGATCAAACACGTGCCGATGAGTTGCTCGAGACAAAGGAGAGGAAGCGGTAGTTACATCAGCTGTGAACTTCAGAAGATCAAAACAGTGGCCTTGTTCTGAGCTGATGGGAATCATGAGGACACAAATAGGAAGTTTAATGTGGCTGTGACTGTGGAGGGAGCTAGATGAGATATAGATGTAATTAGACAATTCAGCTCATTCCATTCAGCGTACAGGACAGTGATTTGTGCAGCTTAGAGGAAAAGCTGAGTCGGAAAATGAAGTTGATTACAAATCTAACAGCAAGAGACGTGCGTTTGATTGCAGTGGAGAGCACTGAGAGTTTCCACCAGTCTGTGCTTACAGTGCACAGACCGGTGGAAAAAAAATGCATCCAAAGTGGGTTGTCATTTAGCTCTAGATAGAGATCACACTGCTGAAGATAATGTAAGCACAGTAGGGAGGATTACCGGGGAGGATGCTAACAACTTTCAGCCTCTAAATAGAATCTGACAGTGGTGGAAAACTGTGTTCAGATCCAGTGGCAATCCTACTCTGTAGCTATGCATATCGACTCAATTTACATAAATGTTCTGCATTCAAGGTACCACTTTACCTCTCAACATCTACAGAGTTAGTTTCAGGTTTACATCCCATTACATGTTTTTTTCACTTATGGCATATCCAAGTGGAAATATTATAAAAGAAGAACCATAAGATGAAATTGATTTGAAAGATAGCATCTTTAGTTAACTGGGACAAAAAGAGAGAGCATATTTCTCCCACATTGGCTTCTCTTCATTGACTCCCTGTTGAATCCATAATTGAACTGAAATTCCTTCTCGTCACAGACAAGGTCTTGAATAATCAGGCCCCATCTTGTCTTAAAGACCTCATAGTATCATATCAAACTTTGCTCTCAGACTGAGAGGTTTACTTGTAGTTCCCAGGATATTTAAAAGTAGAATGGGAGGCAGAGTCTTCAGTTTACAGGCCCTCTTCTGCTGAACCAGGTCCCAATACCCAGGTCCACATAAAATGCTTTTTTGTTAAAACAAAGTTTAAAGATTTGTGGTTCCAACAGGAGCACATGCCATCGCACCATAATTTCGTAGCTCGATCTCACTGCTGAGCCTGAGCAGAAGTCATCAGCCAAACAAATTTGTGTCTTTTTTCAGTTTTATCTATTTTAGGACAGGATTATTATTACAGAAAAATTCACGGGTAAGCATCTCTTTATCCCTCCTATCTATCCTGAACATTCATTTCACAGAATCTGTAATGTTTTTGGTGCTTGGAATTCAGCGTCTTGCTCAAAAACCTTCTGACATGTGTACAGAAGCAAATAAAGTCTCCGATTAAGGCGAAACCAACAATAACTCGAGGTGTCAGTGTGTAAATACAATTCAGTTCAATTCAGTTTTATTTATATAGCACCAAATCACAACAGCAGTCACCTTAAGGTGTTTTATATTGTAAGGACCCTACAAAATTAATAAAAAAGTTTAAAAAAAGATTAAAAAGCATCATAATTCTCTTTGTACTATAGTGAAGAATAAAGTAAAGGTTTATTTTGTGTAGCACTATATCTTTTTTAAGTATACCAATATTTCAGGATGACTGTATAAAATGTAAGCCTCTTAAATGCCAAGAGACAGATGTCTGAAAAAAAAAATGCACATCTAATAGAGACACACATTTTGTGGATGTAAATCTACAGCCATAGCTTATCATTTCATATTTGTTCTGTTTGCCTTACAGAAGCAGTTTGAAACTGTTTTTTTATTGCAAAAGTGCATCTTGCTTTCATTCTATTGGCTCCTAATTGAACTTGAAGACAAAAACAGACAAAGTTAGAGAGGAGACATCCATAAAAAGTATTTTAAATAAAGAACGTTGTATTATAATTCAGGGAGGTTCTACAGTGTCCGACACTGGTTTGCATTTTACTTGGTGACAGTGTCACACAAGAAATTACAGCAGAGCTCCAAGAAACAACATGTTTTCCCCTCCACACTCCAGACGAACCATTTTCTCTTCCAGGGTTTTATGGTTGATAATAGGAAGAGCCACTTAAGTGTTGATGGCTTTCTTGCTCCTCCGGGGTGGATGATTTGTCAAGAATTAAGAACCATACTGGGAATAAGTATGATGGGAAGGAGATCCTGCAGCTTCTTCAAAATCGAAGGGCCTTTTATGGTTTGCTGCCAAGGTCAGTGGGCAGTGAATCGCTGCCTACTGCAGTCAGGCAGTGCACACTGACCTTGAGCTAACCCCTCTGTTTTGAATGCAGGGGTTAGCTCAGGTGAATAGGTATTTACTATTTATGAGGTGCTTCTGTGAACAGGTTCGAAAACATGTTGGTTTTCAAAGCCCGAGTAAACATCCTGTAGTTGCTGAGAGACAATATGAGCACACATAGAAGGAAATTGACTGTACTCAGCAGCTGAGGCAAGAAGAGAACAAGACACGTTGTGCTTGATTTCCTCAGACTGTAGGATGTACAAATTCAGACACTGTTATCAGCTGGTCAACGAGTCTGCTGCTGATTCATTCAGTGGGGACGCTGTGTTCAGTTTGTGAAAAATGCAGCACAGCTGCTTCTCTGCTCGGCCACCACAGACACAAATGCAGACATTTACAGTTTAAGTGGCATGTTAGATTTGTGCCAATTCAAGACACTAAAGAGAGACCTGGATAGACTAGAAGGCTGTTTTTGTCCTGCAAGAAAAAGAAATGTAATAGTGTCCTGTGCATTTCTGCCTCTTTCACCATCTGTTTCCAGCTCTGTGGGGAAAGATCATTATCAGTTAGGTTAATTAAAGAGTCAGCTCTGACTGACCACTGATCCTTGGGTTCCTACAAATTAAAACAGAGTTAGTTTTAGTTTAAGTGTGTGAAATAAAGCCTCTGACACATCCCTGTTCCTTTAAGACTGTTTATCTGAGAAGTAAATTATCTTTCTGGCAACCAAATTGAACTTCTACTATTCACAAAAAATATGCAGCAGAACAAATCGATATTTTTTAACCTGATAGGGTGGCCCAAGGGAAAAATGAACTGGTGGCTCCTCATTAACTTCCTGTTCTCCAAACCCTGTTTGTAATGTGACCTCTGCCACATCCCACAGGTTTGCTGTGGGGGGTTATTTAATTTAATATTAATAGGAATATCCGAGAGTAAAAGCAAAAATGATGCGAGTCGTGAACAAGGACTGAAGCAGGACATATTTTTTTGGCATATTTATAATGCTACACTGTCAGATGCTTAGATGGCTCTGTGGTGTAGTTGTTTACACTACGCCATTCACACCTTACACATGAAAGAAATCCAGTTTGAGTCTGGGAGGAAATACAACCCTAGCATCAGTGGTCACAACCTGGTATAGTCCCGATGGTGGTCCCAAGCCTGGGTAAATGGGAGGACAGCACCATTAAATCTGTGCAAAATCAAACATGTGGATTCATCTGCTGTGGTGACCTCTTGGGAAATAACAGAATAGCCGAAAGTACCTCACACTGTTAGACGTTCAAACAAAAATATGGCCAAAGTTTTAAATGGTAAATGTTTGTAGTTTAGACTGCTCTACATTATGTTTTTTTTTTTTCCATCTTTAGTGATGAGCTCATGTGAGCTCATGGATGTCTTCTTAAAGTAATCTGTTAGGCACAGCACACCAGGAAGTACAGCTAGCAAGCATTCACACAATGAGTTGCAATGGCTGTTCTTTGGCAGGCATCTGGAAGTTGGACAGTGAAAAGTAAATAGGGCTTTAGAGAGGGAAATCCTAAAGACACAGGAATTAAAATTAGTCTAGTCAAGACTTCTAAGAATTACCAAACCCAAATGATCAGTACCATTCTTAATCCACAGGGTTTAATATGATGTCGCTCCCCCTTTGCAGTTATAACAGCTTCAAGCCTTCCGGGAAGGCTTTCCACAAGGCTTAAGTGCGTGTTTATGGGGACCATTGACCATTCGTTCAGAAGTACATTTGTGAGGTCAAGAAGGCCTGACTCCGGTGCCAGTTTAGCCCAGTTGGTGAGCAGGCAACCACATGCCAGCCTGCGTTCAAGTCTGACACGCGAGCCTTTGTTGCATATCTTCCCTGCTTTTCTGTCTATCTTCACTGTTTCACTGTCTAATAAATCAAAAATGCCACAAAAAATCTTAAAAAGAAGGCTTGACTCACAGTCTGCACTCTGATTCATCCCAAATGTTTTCTGTTGGGTTGAGGTCAGGACTCCGTGCAGGCCAGCCAAGTTCTTCCACACCAAACTCACTCATGCATGTCTTTATGGACCTTGCTTTGTGTGCTGGTGTGCAGTCGTGCTTGAACAGGAAAGGGTCAAACTGTTCCGACAAAGTTGGGATCATGAAATTGTCCAAAATGTCTTGGTATGCTGAAGCATTAAGAGTTCCTTTCACTGGAACTAAGGAGCTGAGTCCAACTCCTGAAAACAAAACAATCCCATACCATTATATCCCCTCCACCAAACTTTACACTTGGCACACTGCAGTCAGACAGATACCATTCTGACAACCAGCAAACCCAGACTCGTGCATCTGATTACCAGACAGAGACCTGTGATTCGTCACTTCAGAGAATACGTCTTCACTCCTAGCCAAATGCAAAACTAGTGAATTTCTTAAGAGACTTTTTTACATCCATTAATTATCAGAGATCAGAACCTCAGAAAGCATGTAGTGTAATACTTGCATGTCTTGATCTTACCACAATGCTCACGGTTCATTGTATATTTAATTTCTTTATGATAGCAATGAATAAAAACTCCTAAAGTTCTAAATATCTTGCTGAAAAATGTTAAAGGAACCCTTTAACATATAACTAGCTTGAGTATAGCATCAAGCTAGTTAAACGTCTGGGATATTGAACTGGTTATTTAGGTAGCAGCGGGGGTTGTTAATCAGTTTCAGTTGCTTTGATGTTAATGACATGAACCACAGGGGCACCAGAGGGATAACAATGAGACAACTTCTAAAACAGGAATGGTTTTACAGCAGGAGACCACTGACATGTTTTCCCTCCTCATCTTTTCTGACTGTTTTTTTATTTCACTAGTTTTGCATTTTGATAGGGTCAGTGTCCCTACTGGTAGCATGAGGCGATACCTGGATCCTACAGAAGTTGCTCAGGCAGTCCAATTCCTCCAGGATTGCACATCAATACATACCATTGCCAGAAGGCTTGCTGCGTCTCCCAGCACAGTCTCGAGAGCATGTTGGAGATTCAAGGAGACAGACAGTTACTCCAGGAGAGCTGGACAGGACATGAGGAGGTACTTAACCCATCAACAAGACCGATATCTGCTCCTTTGTGAAGGCGGAACAGGATGAGCACTGTTAGAGCTACAAAATGAGCTCCATCAGGTTACTGGTGTAAATGTCTCTGACCAAACAATCATAAACAGACTTCATGAGGGTGGCCTAATGGCCCGATGTCCTCTAGTGGACCCTGGTCACTGCCCAGCACCATGGAGGATGACTGACATTTGCCACAAAATACCAGAATTAGCAGATTACTCCAACCAGTCCCGGCAGGTTGGATTTACTTTACCCGGTAAAGTAAATCCGTTGGGTATCTTTGTTGGCCTTCCGACAACAATTATGACGGCTAAAGAACCAAACGGGAAAAAAAAAAAGAATTAGCAGATTACCCCAACCAGTCCCGGCAGATGGCCGCCCCTCCCTGAGCCTGGTTCTGCTGGAGGTATTAAAAGGGAGTTTTTCCTTCCCACCGTGGCAAAAGTGCTTGCTCACAGGGGGTCATATGATGGTTGGGTTTTTCTCTGTATGTATTATTGTAGGGTCTACCTTATAATATAAAACGCCTTGAGGCAACTGTTGTTGTGATTTGGTGCTGTATAAATAAACTGAATTGAAATTGGTGCCCTGTGCTTTTCACACATGAGTTAAAGTTCACCCTGAGCACTTGTGACTGATGTGACACGGTCTGGAGAAGCTGTGGAAATGCTGCCTGTAACATTGTTCAGCATGACCGGTTTGGTGGTAGGTCAGTAATGGTCTGGGGAGGCATATCCATGGAGAGACACACAGACCTTTACAAGCTAAGCTATGACACCCTGAGAGCCATTAGGTAAAATAGGTATAAAAATGCTTGGACCAATTGTCAAACCCTACACTGGTGAAGGGGGTCCTGAGTTCCTCCTGATGTACAGCAAAGCCTGCTCTCGTGTGGCACGAATATGCAGGCAGTTCATGGAGAAGTGTCCCAGTGTTGTCAGGCAGGCATACAAGCACGTGGGGTCATACAAACTACTGAGTAACATTTGAAGTTGCTGCAATGAAATTTTCAAAAAAATGGACTAACCTGCTGCATCATTTTTTCACTTTGATGTTTTGAGTATCTTTGAATGCCCTGTAGTTGGATACTTTTCATCAAACAATGTGGCATCTTTCATTCTATTACACAGTTCACAGCGGTATAAATATCCAGCATGATTTTTTCCCATTTAGAGCTAATGTATTTTCAAAGTGTACGATTTTGAGCAGCGTAGAAAGTTAGAGTTAAGAGAATTGCATCAATATTTTTTACACTGTTTGCTGAGAACATTTTGAGTTTTTATTTCACGTTTCCTTTGTAATCCAGTCTGAATCCAGTCCTCTGCTGGGATCAGAGTACTCCTGATATTTTGGATCAAAGTAATCCTTATCTGATTTAAATAATTTAAACAACAGAAACAGATAAAAAACTAGATTCAATTACCTGATTGTATCAAATCACGTAATCCTGTTTTTCCTTTGTACAGCTGAGCTCTGCTGTTTGTAGTTGTGGTTTTACCCCTGAATATCCTGAGTTGGTGCAGCCAACAAACTAGATATGTCCTGGTTGTGACTTACCACAGAGTCCCACGCACAGCTCTGGTGTTGGAGTGCGTCATATTTGATTGAGTCAAACTGTGCTTCAGATGTCTGGTATCTTTAATAAACAGTGTGAGCCATTAATGAGAAGTACAAATGCATCACTACAAAGTCACAGGCCTTCACTGAAAATTCAAATTCATTTCATGTAGGAGAGAGAGAGAGAAAAGAGGCGACACGATTTATGAAGTGCGAGGAGAAATAACATTAGTCTTTTCTTTGTTGATGGAACATGATGTGAAAAATGTCCTCTCTGCAGTGTCGCTGACAGCAATTAGCCGGCAGCCACGAGAGACTGGTGGGAGTTTGGAGGAGTGATGAAATATATTAGACTCCACAATCTGCTGTGGTGTAAATATTTTCACACTGCTGAGAATCAGTTGGGTCTTTTGGTACGCTGTAGGGTTGAAAAGCATGTTGGATAATGATAGAAGAAGAGGTTCTTATTTTAACTGGGCCAGCACTCTCGGAGCTGAGATCAAGGACTTTCTAATGCTGAGCTTTCAGTTTGATCTCCACGTTCCAACTGCTACTGTGGCAGCATGATTTAAAGCCAGGGATTGGAAATGTTTGATCGTTGGTTCCGTTAAAGAGAGACGGCTACACTTTATTTTCAGGAATGACGTTTGCCAGATAAACACACAGGTGCTCACAGTGGTGATTATGTGTGTGTGTTTCACTTTTCCCGGTCTCAAAGGTCAAGTAGGTGAACTTTGGAACTACAGACAGAGCGGTGCACTTTGTGGTTTTCATTCTGAGATCCTGTAAACAAACAGACACAGGCTGGAGCGTTTGTTAGGACTGTAGCTGCATTCACGCACGAAGCGATTCGTTCCTCGCGCATCGCTTTGAAGCTGACGGCGGAATTTCCAAGCTGCGGTTGCCCGGGTGACCCTCTATTATATTTACTACCAGGTCATGTGTCAATCAACGGCATTCTTCATTCTCATTCGTTTTCACTTCAGTCACCGGCCTGGAAGATGAGGAAAGTTAAATCGGGTCCCGCCCACTTCCCCCTTTCGCTCGCAGTTTCTGTTTTCTCTACAAATCGTTACCAGTGACCATTTTTGCCAGATAAAGTGGACAATGGCAGGATTAGACTGGACTTACGGTGTTTCCACTTTACGTCAATGGGAAGTAAGTTTATAGAAATCGAGGGACTGTTTAGGGAAGTGAGCGATTTCTTTTCCTGCAAGGAGTTAGATGAGAAGATTAACACCGCTTTTGACAGTAAATATAGTGGTAAATATTTTGTATAGCTACAGACAGGATTTGGTTTGATACATTATTGTGCAAAAGTCTTGATTAGGGTTGCCAACTTTTAAACTATCAAATAATGGAGACTCTGGCGTGCACAGCCATGTGGGCATAGTGTAAATATGCACTGTGTGTTCATATTCGTACATTAAAAATACAGTAAATCTTTGGCATTCACTTTAATCAATACCTCATCTAAATCAATAAAGAAAAATGCAGTAAATGATGACAGAAATCACAAACGAGCAAAAAAAAAAAAAAATCAAATCAAATGCTGCAAATAAAGGCATCAGTTTGCCAGGTTTCTATTGTACGGAGGCCAAACGGCGCCGTAATTTTACGAATCACGCATTACTCCTCATATATGGTGTTCGTGAGGGACCGTCACTAACTGGGCACAAACACTCGTCTGATACAATTGCAGTCAAATCAGATTTGATATTTGTAAGAGTGCCATCTGTTGCTCAGGAAATGACATTGCAGGTAAAGGAGATGTCCCGGCTAAAACGGGACAGTTGGCAACCCTAATCTGGATCCACATCTCATTTCTTTATGCAGTGCTGTAAAAAAAGTAATTTTTTTTGTCCATATTTTACGGTGGCCCCTAGAGACAAAGCACGTACAAACTCCAAAACACATGCAAACTCCAAAACACTTGCAAACTCCAAAACACTTGCAAAATCCAAAACACTTGCAAACTCCAAAACACTTGCAAAATCCAAAACACTTGCAAACTCCAAAACACTTGCAAAATCCAAAACACTTGCAAACTCCAAAACACTTGCAAACTCCAAAACACATGCAAAATCCAAAACACTTGCAAAATCCAAAACACTTGCAAACTCCAAAACACTTGCAAAATCCAAAACACTTGCAAACTCCAAAACACATGCAAAATCCAAAACACTTGCAAACTCCAAAACACTTGCAAAATCCAAAACACTTGCAAACTCCAAATCACAACGGAAGTGCTCCAGGACGCTAGGGGCAGTGTTGAGCTCAATTTGCAAAATAAACGGCAAGTTTGTCTGTATGGGACGGTCTAGTCTCCGTCGCGCTTCCCAGGTTGCCTAGCAACCATGATACTAACCGCTGGAAACGTGTCATACAACTTTGTTTGACAGAAATGAAGGAGAACATATTTTGTTCATTTGTTTGTTTGTTTCTACAAGAGCTTTGTGTGATTTGATAAGTATCTGAGGCTGAGACCACAGGACTGTAAAACATGATTTTTGGGCTTCATTTCTGTAATGAACAGTCATTTAAGATTAGTTAGTAAATAACAATTAGCTAATGTTGTTCATGAGACTAAAGTCATATCACTTTGGTAATGTAAATATAATATGGCCAATATTATAGTTATTATATTAATCATTATTAGCTATTACAGCAGTGAACATGAACTCTGTGTCAAATACTGAGCCTCAGTACAGATTCAAGTTGCAGTTATCTATATGTCTTATCACCTTAAATCTTCACTCAAAGAGAAGTATCTTTGACAGTGCATATA
Organism: Oreochromis niloticus; assembly: GCF_001858045.2. NCBI lineage: Eukaryota > Metazoa > Chordata > Actinopteri > Cichliformes > Cichlidae > Oreochromis > Oreochromis niloticus. Next base: position 7,075,302 of record NC_031986.2, read on the forward strand.
TAGGTGTATCATATATAAGAGACAAATGTTGTTCCTTCAGTATGTTGGCATTGCTAAATTTGGCTCATTGCTTACATATATTTATAAAAAGAAAATGTACAAACTGTGATAACTGTTTCTGATAAAATGAAGAGTAGACTGATATATTAAATATTCCTTTATTGGGTGAGAAAATCAGAGCATGTCATAACTGCTTTAAGTCATACAGAATAGATATCAGAGCCTTAAACAGGCTGACTTCTGCTAAATGGGTCAAACTGGGCAGAAAGTATACAAACACATAACATCCTTATAGAATATGATGTAACACTATAGATCAACTTACCTCAGAATATATAAAGCATATAAACAGTTACAGCAATATGATGCAACAAACACAGCAGTGCTACTAATCCAAAATACTCAAAGCTTCATAGAACTGAAACAAACATTTATTTTTAGCTCCATTCTGCTGCTGATACATACTTTAGGTTTCTGAATATTAAACTTGTTGCTGCCTTTCATAGTGTGTAACTTGAAGGCCCTGAGTACTTTCTCCCACACTGAAAACACTGGGATGATAACATTATTTGAACATTACCTAATAAGACTGATTCAGGACAGACAATTAGTTATGTTAAACTTTCCTAGCAGTCCTTCACAAACAGGGAACAGTCTGTCTATTCTCTCCATCTGTCAGCTGCTGCTGGCTCTTCCTCCTCCTCTTCCTCACACACTGCTGAGTTTGTCCTGGTGGATCATCAGGGGTGCAAAGCCTCACAGATGATGTGCAGCAGTGGGTCCCTCAGTCTGTCCTCACTCTGGACACTTGCAGTCGTCACACATGGAAATCAAATGTGTGATAAGCTGCAGGATTCAAACACAAGTGTAACTTATAAATACATGTTCATACTTTTATTCCACAATCAGAGAGAAAGAAACAGAGAGAGAGTGCAGGACAGACAGACAGGTGACAGTCTCAGGTGTACACACTGCTACAAAACAGCACAAGAGAAGGAGGATTTAGTGTTTGTGTTATTACGAGTGCTAAACAAGAAGAGTTCCCAGATGGTCCAGTGGACACATGTGTGACTCCTGTGATTAAAGCATCTTTCTTTCAGCTTAACGAGTGAACCGTCAGCTCGTTCAAACACACGTTAAAGTCCGTTTGGCTCGACACCACCGAACAGAGGCAGCAATATAACATAGCTAACATTAACAGTGCAGTGAATCCTGCTTGTGCCGTCATATTCAGGACTGCAAACCGAGCAGCATCACTGACTTTCAGCTTGTTGTGTTTGTGGATATATGACTGACTTTAATTATCCATAAAATCATCACATTCTCTGTAAGATTAAAGTCAACTATTGAACGGCATATATTTTGAAGTAAAGGCTTTAAAACCAAGTTAGTACAAACATCACTAATGTCACTTAACTTTGCTGACATGTGGCCAACAGTAATGTTTTAATGTTCTTCATTATAAAAACATTTGCGCATAAATAAGTGACATAATATTCAGTACTTACTTCTGAAAGTTTACTCTTTGGCGGCTCCGCTTCCGCCGTTTTTTTCGGCAAAATTATCCACACCACGGCCGCGCTATGAAATCTGGGATATGTTGGGCCATGAAGGCTACACCGACCCATCCTTAAAATTCAGGGAAATTAAGGACGCATTTGAGGGCCGCATTTCGAGCAGCCTTTGAATTGGGACAGCCTTCGTCGTGTCGCTGTGACATAATCGTCCTTAAAATGTGGCCTTTAAGGCTGCAGACCCTGAATTGGGATAGAGCCCAAATCCGGTCATTGGTACTTCCTGGCTTGTGTAGTTACTAGGTAACGAAAGCTCAACACTGCCCCTAGCGTCCTGGAGCACTTCCGTTGTGTTTTGGAATTTGCAAGTGTTTTGGAGTTTGCATGTGTTTTGGAGTTTGCAAGTGTTTTGGATTTTGCAAGTGTTTTGGAGTTTGCAAGTGTTTTGGATTTTGCAAGTGTTTTGGAGTTTGCAAGTGTTTTGGATTTTGCAAGTGTTTTGGATTTTGCAAGTGTTTTGGATTTTGCATGTGTTTTGGAGTTTGCATGTGCTTTGGAGTTTGTACGTGCTTTGTCTCTAGGGGCCACCGTAATATTTGTTACACTTGGTTCAGATCATCAAACAAATTTCAATATCAGACAACCTAAGTAATATACAAAATGCAGTTTTTAAATTATGATTTCATTTATTTAAGAGGGAAAACATATCAAAACCTACTTGGTCATGTGTGAAAAAAAAACAAACTAATTACCTCCCCACATAGCTGGACTGGCCATCGGGCATACCGGGCATTTGCCCGGTGGGCCGCTCGTGATTTTTCGTTTTTATGGGCCGATGGGGTTTTCTTTCTTTCTTTCTTTCTTTTTTCAACGGTATAAATGAATAGTGGTTTATTGGCCAGTTGGTCATCATGGATTGGGCTGGACCAATTACAGCCGAGGAGGTCGAACTTTAAAGTTGAGGTGAAAAGCAACGCGATTTGTCCCGATCAGCTGATCAATGATCAATGATCAGCTGATCGGCTTTTCTCTCTGCGTCAGAAAGAGCAAACCAGCGGAGGTCGCGTTAAACAACAGAAGCACCTTTAAATTTGATGAGCTGTTGTTAGAATTTATTTAATATTAATTTCTAGTATCAGCTGATGTTTGCTGGAGGGATGAAGGGTTGAAGGGAAGTTATGAACTGTTTCTGGGAGACAAATAACACCAGGATCCTTTTCTAAGTAGCTGACAGCTGGTAACTGTGCTGGGGCGGGTCTTGCAAAGTTTTGCCAGGGGGCCAGGTAGGGCATTAACAGGGAAAGGGGGGCACAAAAAACACGTTTCTTTCTTATTCTCATTTAAAATTTCTAGCTTTTAACAAATAATTATCTGAATCATACAACCAAAGTTTTCATCTGATGTCAAATGTACAGAAATCCATTATTGTACATAGTAATTTTTTTCAGGGTCCCAACATAATTTCTTCAGAAGTAAGTACTGTATATGATGCCAGTATTTTCCCACATTTTCTACATACTGTACCAGTACTGTGTGTAAAATACCATCAAAATTAAGTTTTGATGGTAAGTTTTGAGTGAGGAAGTTTTATTCTTTCTCACCTTTCTTTCTGTCTCCTTTCACTTTTTAAAGGTTGCCATGTTAGAAAAAATATTTTGCCCTGCCATGCTGTTTATTGATGTGGTAAATAAATAGTTTATGAAAATATCACTAAATCTGTCATGTATTATTTTTAATATTCAGTAATGGTCATGTCTCACCTCTAGTCTTCTCTGTCTTAATTTCAAGTTTCCACGATATGTTGTAGATAGTTCAGGAGGTAAACCAAGCAGTCTTTGGGTTTCAGCTGAGTACTGTTTAGAATACCAGAATAGGGAGGATGGTGTAGGTTTAAGTTAAGTTCTAGATTGATACATATATACCAACAAGACAGTGTACATCACTGTCACAACGACGTTTGTTTTCATTCAAAGGCTTTATGGTTTTTCCCATAATACCTGGTGGGCCAGTCTCTAGTCAAAATGCCCGGGCTGATTTTTTGTCCCAGTCCAGCCCTGACTATGAACAAGTGTACAAATAATTTCCCCTCAAGTACATGGGCACTCTTAGATCCTTAAGATTGTTTTTAAGGTCCTCACATGTACAGTTATATAAAAGAACTTGACACACATTCACTTTGCACACGACCAAAATTGAAGACATGTTGTGTCTAGACAATCGTCCTTGGTGCAAACACAGAGGAGTAAACTTACTGTGTACTGTTTTTTTTTTCAGCCAGCGTTCACTGAGGCATTTATGTGAAATTTAAGTGGATGAGCTTAGAAAATCCTTAAGTATCTGTTATTGCAGGGTATTTCACTACTCTCCAGCTCCTCCTAGGATAAGCAAATAGGATGCCAGAGAATTTAGCCAAGAACAATGTTGCTACAGTTAGTCAAAGCCAGCCTGCACCACTGAGCGCTTTTCATTTCCCTCAAGTCCCCCCAAAGTTATTGCTCCCTGATCTGTGCTGTAATGCAGCATCCATCCACTCTCTGCTTTTACAAACGGACACATAACATGGAAACAAACATGTCACATATGACCGCGCTGTACTTCAGAGACTGTGGGAAAAAACCTTGTCGTATACAACGTGTAGAATTAAATAAATGCATAGGCCTGTTGTGTTCATGAGAACTTCCTGGACATACAGTAAGCCCAATGCGTCTAAGGCAGGACTGGACTGGGAAAAAAAATCAGCCCGGGCATTTTGACTAGAGAACGGCCCACCAGGTATTATAGGAAAAGCCATAAAGCCTTTGAGTGAAAACAAATGCTGTTGTCACAGTGATGTACACTGTCTTGTTGGTATATATGTATCAATCTAATAAACTTAAACCTACACCATCCTCCCTATTCTGGTATTTTAAACAGTACTTACCGGAAATATCAAACCACCTAATCAATAATTACATATACCTAACTAACAGGGTTGCCAACTCCCAGCAAAAAAATAGGGAACCACCCCCCACCCTCCGCCTCATGATGCTTAATCGACGTAATCGACTTTAATTTATTGCCAGGGTAAAACAAATGCACAGAAACCAATTATTTTTCTACAGTAATTAAATAGATTCAACATCTTTCTGCAACAGAATTGCAGACTGCGCACATGGTACCTTCCCAAAGGAAGAAGTACTATAGCTTATTAGGGCATATGGTAGACTTAATATTTACTATATACAATAATGAATTTTTATATATTTTACATCAGATGACCACTTTGGTTGTAAGATTCGATTGTATTTATTAAAACCTAGACATTTTAAGTAAGAATAGGAAAGAGAAGTATTTCTCTGTGCCCCCCTTTCCCTGTTAATGCCCTACCTGGCCCCCTGGCAAAACTTTGCTAGACCCTCCCCTGCATAGTTACCAGCTGTCAGCTACGTAGAAAAGGATCCTGGTGTTATTTGTCTCTCAGAAACAGTTCATAACTCTGATGATTCAGTAAGGACATCTCCTGGTTTCATCTTCATGTTTCCCTCTCACCAGATATCGGTTAGGATATCTGGTAAGAGGGAAACTGTGTTGACTGTGTGTTGACCAGCACCTTTACGGCTGTGGCTCCAGCAAACGTCAGCTGATACTAGAAAGTCATATTAAATAAATTATAACAATAGCTTATCAAGCTTAAACGTGCTGCTGTTGTTTAGCTCGACATCCGCTGGTTTCGTCTTTCTGGCGCAAAGTGGGGAATAAACAAAGGACTGCAAAGCCGATCAGCTGATCATTGATCAGTTTCATGATTGAAGTAGCAACAGGAGATGGAGGGGGAGAGAATGAGAGAAGAAGAGGCAGCTATGCAGCGTAAAGACACACAATAACTCCAGCTTTGTGTCTTTTTTTTAATTATTTTTGCTGAAGTTCGGGACAAATCGCGTTCCTTTACACCTAAATACGGAACTTTAAAGTTCGACCTCATCGGCTGTAATTGGTCCAGCCCAGAGTCGATCATGACCAATTGGCCAATCCACCATTTTTAATTGTTTATACCGTTACAAAAAAACTAACAAACAAAAAACCATCGGCCCACCGGGCGAATGCCCCGTATGCCCAATGGCCAGTCCAGCTATGGTTGCAGTTCTAGGGATGACTCTTTCTGAAGCCTCCAGCTGACTGTTTCCTCTCAGCTGTAAAAGGTTGATGATTTACAAAACAGACACCACGTCGTTTAAATAGATGAGGCTTAAAATAAGAGATACTTTACTCTCTGAACATTGTTCCTAGTTTCCATTCATCCATTTAGTTTACTCTGGTCTTAATCAAGATCTTAAGAAGAGATATTGTTAGAACCTAGAAAGAGGAGGAGCAATTCAGACTTTAAGTTTGGAATATGCATTGCTGGACAGAAGAAAGTTAAAAGCTTACAAGACAAGATGCTGAAACGTTACATACTGTGTATGTGTGTGTGTGTGTGTAAGAGAGAGACAGAGAGAGAGCTTGAGAGAAGCTGAGCTTTATTCAAAGTGATTTGAAACACACTGCAGCAATAAGGGCAAACTAGTGCACAGTTATGTTTACGTGAGTGTTATTTTGTATGCATTTGTACAGTTCGATAACTGTGAGAGTACATTGATAGCATTTAGCTCTAGTAACAGGCATTTGTACCAGTGAGCATGAAAAAGTAGGGGAAAGAACTAGTATGTAAGCACTGACTGGTACTGTACAGTGTGTGTGTGTGTGTGTGTGTGTGTGTGTCTGTGTGTGTCTGTGTGTGTTTTTATGCTCAAGTGTATGAATAAACGAGTCAGTTTTAAACAGTAGCAATTTAAACAGTAGAAGAGTAGCACTATATTTATATATATTTATAAAGAATTACAAACAACAATATTTGATGCTCAAATTAATTAATTAATATCCAGTTTATTTCCAATTAGTTCCGAATTCATCTTGAATTCTTATAGGTTTGTAGCTTGAACCTATTCGCTGGAACGTTGAAGGCAATGTAATTCCACAGCAAGCAAGACACGAGTAGGCAACATTCTTTATGTTTCACGTGCACGGGAGAGAACTGGACAGGCGCCGTTCCTTCGCTTGACCCCAGTTGCTCTCGTCCGCTCCCCCGTAACACTGCTCTTTTATTGTGGTTACATGAATATGCATAGGGTCATTAACATATGACCTCTTATATAGGTATACATGTGAACAAAGAATACCGTGTGTGTGTGTGTGTGTGTGTGTGTGTATTTGTGTGTGGGGGTCAAACTGTGACCCCAGGAAGACTCCCCAGAGCCGTCCATCTAAACAAAAGGCACTTAGCCTAAAACAGATATAGATACGTTTATCCTACCATAAAACAATAAGACAAGGTACGACCTCTCCCATGCTCCTAAAATGTGGGTGTGAAAGTCAGAGAGCTCTGGAATGCACACAAAGCTTGCAGACTATTAAGGATCAAACCTCTACCAATCTACACCTAATTATAAAACTCTAAGAATATAAGTAGATATTTCTAAGCATAAATGACAATCACAATACAAATCTAACAAATTCAATTCAATTTTATTGATATAGCAGCAAATCACACCACCAGTCACTTCAAGGCTGTATGTATTATTGTAAGGTAGACCCTACAATAATACATACAGAGAACCCAACAATCATATGACCCCCGTATGTATTATTGTAAGGTAGACCCTACAATAATACATACAGAGAACCCAACAATCATATGACCCCCTATGAGCAAGCACTTTGGCGACAGTGGGGAGGAAAAACTCCCTTTTAATAGGAAGAAACCTCCAGCAGAACCAGGCTCAGGGAGGGGCGGCCATCTGCTGTGACCGGTTGGGGTGAGAGAAGGAAGACAGTTGTTGTAGGTCTGATTGAAGGACTGATGTGATGGTAAGTTGACTGCTGCTCCACAGATTAATCAGTGGAATTTAAGCCAAATTGTGCCTAATTTTAAGACCATATTCATTGGTTGTTTTTGTTGTTGTTATTATTTTGGGCTTTTTTTTTAAAAGAATTGCTAGCTTCCCTAGAGTTTTGGCAACCCCAACAATCAGATGATTGCTGAGAAAGCACAAGGTTTCATACCCCTGTGCTATTCATGTCAGTGCAGGGTGGTCTCCTAGAGAGGCCAGGGTTGAAAAAAGGGATGCTTCAGAACCTCCAAAGGTGTTATGCGCTGATTTGCATCCAAGGCCAACATCTGTTTGATTAGCCTGACAAATAATGGTTGGCCATTTTCAGGTCCTCGCCTTACCTTCAGTAGTTGTTCGAGGTCATCGAGACACTTAAGTTTTATATATCGAGTTTCCTTGGATTGATAATTTGTCTCGTATTGAAATTGTTCTTTGGTCTTAAATGTCCAGCGCTGTTCGTAGTAGTTATCTTTGATGAAATAGTAATGAGTGTACAAGCCAGACTCTAGAAGATGATCTGGTAGCTGACCCTGAGTTTCAATTATGAATTTCAAAACATCATAATCGTCTTGCCCAGGATAGAGAGGCACCCCTGTAGCAAGCTCCACAGCTACCAGCCCCAGAGCCCACATGTCAATTGCTTCATCATATGGAATGCCAAGCATAACCTCGGGTGCACAATAACCAACCGTCCCCACACGGTAACCAGGAATCAGTGCAGAAGCGGGACATGCGAGGCCAAAGTCTATAAGTTTGACTTTGATGGGAGACTCATGGCGATTCACAACCATTATGTTGGCAGGTTTGAGGTCAGCATGCACTATTCCCACAGAACCCAGGTGGAACAGAGCATTTGCGATCTGATGCAAAATTGGCCTGAGTTCTCTTATTGGGAGACCCTGGTTATTCCAGCCCCCTATGTAGTCCCACAGGCTTTGATCGAGGAGTTCAAAATTTAAACAAATACGCTCTCCATCGAGGAAATAGCCGTTCCATTCAACAATGTTGCACCTGTCTGGATCCAAGCGTCGCAGCTGCTCCAGGATGAAAATTTCATGTTTTGCCTGTTGCAGAATTTCAGGGTCGCTCTTGTTGACTTTAATAGCCACAATTTGGTTGTTTTTTGTATTGCGACACCTGGTTACAACACCAAAGCCTCCTTCTCCAAGGAAAGACTCTACCATGTGGTGATCTCCCAAAATGGTCCCTTCAGATATTTCAAGATCATCTTCAGAGGAAGATGGGTTGGCTGAGGTGTTGACGTGTCCTTTTTGAGGAAATTCAACTGAGTTTTGGAAACTGCAGTTGAATTTTTGCGATCCTTGACTTTTCCAGCTTGAAGGCTGCTGAGAGACCACAAGGTTTTCTCCCCCTGTGCTATTCATGTCAGTACAGGGGGCACTCCTTGAGAGGCCAGTGTTGAAAAAGGGATGCTTCAGAACCTCCGAGGGTGTTATGCGCTGATTTGCATCCAAGGCCAACATCTGTTTGATTAGCCTGACAAATAATTGTTGGCCATTTTCAGGTCCTCGCCTTACCTTCAGTAGTTGTTCGAGGTCATCGAGACGCTTAAGTTTTATATATCGAGTTTCCTTGGATTGATAATTTGTCTCGTATTGAAATTGTTCTTTGGTCTTAAATGTCCAGCGCTGTTCGTAGTAGTTATCTTCGATGAAATAACAATCAGTGTACAAGCCAGACTCTAGAAGATGATCTGGTAGCTGACCCTGAGTTTCAATTATGAATTTCAAAACATCATAATCGTCTTCCCCAGGATAGAGAGGCACCCTGTAGCAAGCTCCACAGCTACCAGCCCCAGAGCCCACATGTCAATTGCTTCATCATATGGAATGCCAAGCATAACTTCGGGTGCACAATAACCAACCGTCCCCACACGGTCACCAGGAATCAGTGCAGAAGCGGGACATGCGAGGCCAAAGTCTATAAGTTTGACTTTGACGGGAGACTCATGGCGATTCACAACCATTATGTTGGCAGGTTTGAGGTCAGCATGCACTATTCCCACAGAACCCAGGTGGAACAGAGCATTTGCGATCTGATGCAAAATTGGCCTGAGTTCTCTTATTGAGAGACCCTGGTTATTCCAGCCCCCTATGTAGTCCCACAGGCTTTGATCGAGGAGTTCAAAATTTAAGCAAATACGCTCTCCATCGAGGAAATAGCCGTTCCATTCAACAATGTTGCACCTGTCTGGATCCAAGCGTCGCAGCTGCTCCAGGATGAAAATTTCATGTTTTGCCTGTTGCAGAATTTCAGGGTCACTCTTGTTGACTTTAATAGCCACAGTTTGGTTGTTTTTTGTATTGCGACACCTGGTTACAACACCGAAGCCTCCTTCTCCAAGGAAAGCCTCTACCACGTGGTGATCTCCCAAAATGGTCCCTTCAGATATTTCAAGATCATCTTCAGAGGAAGATGGGTTGGCTGAGGTGTTGACGTGTCCTTTTTGAGGATATTCAACTGAGTTTTGGAAACTGCAGTTGAATTTTTGCGATCCATGACTTTCCCAGCTTGAAGGCTGCTGAGAGACCACAAGGTTTTCTCCCCCTGTGCTATTCATGTCAGTACAGGGGGCACTCCTTGAGAGGCCAGTGTTGAAAAGGGATGCTTCAGAACCTCCGAGGGTGTTATGCGCTGATTTGCATCCAAGGCCAACATCTGTTTGATTAGCCTGACAAATAATTGTTGGCCATTTTCAGGTCCTCGCCTTACCTTCAGTAGTTGTTCGAGGTCATCGAGACGCTTAAGTTTTATATATCGAGTTTCCTTGGATTGATAATTTGTCTCGTATTGAAATTGTTCTTTGGTCTTAAATGTCCAGCGCTGTTCGTAGTAGTTATCTTCGATGAAATAGCAATTAGTGTACAAGCCAGACTCTAGAAGATGATCTGGTAGCTGACCCTGAGTTTCAATTATGAATTTCAAAACATCATAATCGTCTTCCCCAGGATAGAGAGGCACCCCTGTAGCAAGCTCCACAGCTACCAGCCCCAGAGCCCACATGTCAATTGCTTCATCATATGGAATGCCAAGCATAACCTCGGGTGCACAATAACCAACCGTCCCCACACGGTAACCAGGACTCACTGCAGAAGCGGGACATGCGAGGCCAAAGTCTATAAGTTTGACTTTGACAGGAGACTCATGGCGATTCACAACCATTATGTTGGCAGGTTTGAGGTCAGCATGCACTATTCCCACAGAACCCAGGTGGAACAGAGCATTTGCGATCTGATGCAAAATTGGCCTGAGTTCTCTTATTGGGAGACCCTGGTTATTCCAGCCCCCTATGTAGTCCCACAGGCTTTGATCGAGGAGTTCAAAATTCAAGCAAATACGCTCTCCATCGAGGAAATAGCCGTTCCATTCAACAATGTTGCACCTGTCTGGATTCAAGCGTTGCAGCTGCTCCAGGATGAAAATTTCATGTTTTGCCTGTTGCAGAATTTCAGGGTCGCTCTTGTTGACTTTAATAGCCACAATTTGGTTGTTTTTTGTATTGCGACACCTGGTTACAACACCAAAGCCTCCTTCTCCAAGGAAAGACTCTACCATGTGGTGATCTCCCAAAATGGTCCCTTCAGATATTTCAAGATCATCTTCAGAGGAAGATGGGTTGGCTGAGGTGTTGACATGTCCTTTTTGAGGATATTCAACTGAGTTTTGGAAACTGCAGTTGAATTTTTGCGATCCTTGACTTTTCCAGCTTGGAGGCTGCTGAGAGACCACAAGGTTTTCTCCCCCTGTGCTATTCATGTCAGTACAGGGGGCACTCCTTGAGAGGCCAGTGTTGAAAAAGGGATGCTTCAGAACCTCCGAGGGTGTTATGCGCTGATTTGCATCCAAGGCCAACATCTGTTTGATTAGCCTGACAAATAATTGTTGGCCATTTTCAGGTCCTCGCCTTACCTTCAGTAGTTGTTCGAGGTCATCGAGACGCTTAAGTTTTATATATCGAGTTTCCTTGGATTGATAATTTGTCTCGTATTGAAATTGTTCTTTGGTCTTAAATGTCCAGCGCTGTTCGTAGTAGTTATCTTCGATGAAATAGCAATTAGTGTACAAGCCAGACTCTAGAAGATGATCTGGTAGCTGACCCTGAGTTTCAATTATGAATTTCAAAACATCATAATCGTCTTCCCCAGGATAGAGAGGCACCCCTGTAGCAAGCTCCACAGCTACCAGCCCCAGAGCCCACATGTCAATTGCTTCATCATATGGAATGCCAAGCATAACCTCGGGTGCACAATAACCAACCGTCCCCACACGGTAACCAGGACTCACTGCAGAAGCGGGACATGCGAGGCCAAAGTCTATAAGTTTGACTTTGACAGGAGACTCATGGCGATTCACAACCATTATGTTGGCAGGTTTGAGGTCAGCATGCACTATTCCCACAGAACCCAGGTGGAACAGAGCATTTGCGATCTGATGCAAAATTGGCCTGAGTTCTCTTATTGGGAGACCCTGGTTATTCCAGCCCCCTATGTAGTCCCACAGGCTTTGATCGAGGAGTTCAAAATTCAAGCAAATACGCTCTCCATCGAGGAAATAGCCGTTCCATTCAACAATGTTGCACCTGTCTGGATTCAAGCGTTGCAGCTGCTCCAGGATGAAAATTTCATGTTTTGCCTGTTGCAGAATTTCAGGGTAGCTCTTGTTGACTTTAATAGCCACAATTTGGTTGTTTTTTGTATTGCGACACCTGGTTACAACACCAAAGCCTCCTTCTCCAAGGAAAGACTCTACCATGTGGTGATCTCCCAAATGGTCCCTTCAGATATTTCAAGATCATCTTCAGAGGAAGATGGGTTGGCTGAGGTGTTGACATGTCCTTTTTGAGGATATTCAACTGAGTTTTGGAAACTGCAGTTGAATTTTTGCGATCCTTGACTTTCCAGCTTGGAGGCTGCTGAGAGACCACAAGGTTTTCTCCCCCTGTGCTATTCATGTCAGTACAGGGGGCACTCCTTGAGAGGCCAGTGTTGAAAAAGGGATGCTTCAGAACCTCCGAGGGTGTTATGCGCTGATTTGCATCCAAGGCCAACATCTGTTTGATTAGCCTGACAAATAATGGTTGGCCATTTTCAGGTCCTCGCCTTACCTTCAGTAGTTGTTCGAGGTCATCGAGACACTTAAGTTTTATATATCGAGTTTCCTTGGATTGATAATTTGTCTCGTATTGAAATTGTTCTTTGGTCTTAAATGTCCAGCGCTGTTCGTAGTAGTTATCTTCGATGAAATAGCAATTAGTGTACAAGCCAGACTCTAGAAGATGATCTGGTAGCTGACCCTGAGTTTCAATTATGAATTTCAAAACATCATAATCGTCTTCCCCAGGATAGAGAGGCACCCCTGTAGCAAGCTCCACAGCTACCAGCCCCAGAGCCCACATGTCAATTGCTTCATCATATGGAATGCCAAGCATAACCTCGGGTGCACAATAACCAACCGTCCCCACACGGTAACCAGGACTCACTGCAGAAGCGGGACATGCGAGGCCAAAGTCTATAAGTTTGACTTTGATGGGAGACTCATGGCGATTCACAACCATTATGTTGGCAGGTTTGAGGTCAGCATGCACTATTCCCACAGAACCCAGGTGGAACAGAGCATTTGCGATCTGATGCAAAATTGGCCTGAGTTCTCTTATTGGGAGACCCTGGTTATTCCAGCCCCCTATGTAGTCCCACAGGCTTTGATCGAGGAGTTCAAAATTCAAGCAAATACGCTCTCCATCGAGGAAATAGCCGTTCCATTCAACAATGTTGCACCTGTCTGGATCCAAGCGTTGCAGCTGCTCCAGGATGAAAATTTCATGTTTTGCCTGTTGCAGTATTTCAGGGTCGCTCTTGTTGACTTTAATAGCCACAATTTGGTTGTTTTTTGTATTGCGACACCTGGTTACAACACCAAAGCCTCCTTCTCCAAGGAAAGACTCTACCATGTGGTGATCTCCCAAAATGGTCCCTTCAGATATTTCAAGATCATCTTCAGAGGAAGATGGGTTGGCTGAGGTGTTGACATGTCCTTTTTGAGGATATTCAACTGAGTTTTGGAAACTGCAGTTGAATTTTTGCGATCCTTGACTTTTCCAGCTTGGAGGCTGCTGAGAGACCACAAGGTTTTCTCCCCCTGTGCTATTCATGTCAGTACAGGGGGCACTCCTTGAGAGGCCAGTGTTGAAAAAGGGATGCTTCAGAACCTCCGAGGGTGTTATGCGCTGATTTGCATCCAAGGCCAACATCTGTTTGATTAGCCTGACAAATAATGGTTGGCCATTTTCAGGTCCTCGCCTTACCTTCAGTAGTTGTTCGAGGTCATCGAGACACTTAAGTTTTATATATCGAGTTTCCTTGGATTGATAATTTGTCTCGTATTGAAATTGTTCTTTGGTCTTAAATGTCCAGCGCTGTTCGTAGTAGTTATCTTCGATGAAATAGCAATTAGTGTACAAGCCAGACTCTAGAAGATGATCTGGTAGCTGACCCTGAGTTTCAATTATGAATTTCAAAACATCATAATCGTCTTCCCCAGGATAGAGAGGCACCCCTGTAGCAAGCTCCACAGCTACCAGCCCCAGAGCCCACATGTCAATTGCTTCATCATATGGAATGCCAAGCATAACCTCGGGTGCACAATAACCAACCGTCCCCACACGGTAACCAGGACTCACTGCAGAAGCGGACATGCGAGGCCAAAGTCTATAAGTTTGACTTTGATGGGAGACTCATGGCGATTCACAACCATTATGTTGGCAGGTTTGAGGTCAGCATGCACTATTCCCACAGAACCCAGGTGGAACAGAGCATTTGCGATCTGATGCAAAATTGGCCTGAGTTCTCTTATTGGGAGACCCTGGTTATTCCAGCCCCCTATGTAGTCCCACAGGCTTTGATCGAGGAGTTCAAAATTCAAGCAAATACGCTCTCCATCGAGGAAATAGCCGTTCCATTCAACAATGTTGCACCTGTCTGGATCCAAGCGTTGCAGCTGCTCCAGGATGAAAATTTCATGTTTTGCCTGTTGCAGTATTTCAGGGTCGCTCTTGTTGACTTTAATAGCCACAATTTGGTTGTTTTTTGTATTGCGACACCTGGTTACAACACCAAAGCCTCCTTCTCCAAGGAAAGACTCTACCATGTGGTGATCTCCCAAAATGGTCCCTTCAGATATTTCAAGATCATCTTCAGAGGAAGATGGGTTGGCTGAGGTGTTGACATGTCCTTTTTGAGGATATTCAACTGAGTTTTGGAAACTGCAGTTGAATTTTTGCGATCCTTGACTTTTCCAGCTTGGAGGCTGCTGAGAGACCACAAGGTTTTCTCCCCCTGTGCTATTCATGTCAGTACAGGGGGCACTCCTTGAGAGGCCAGTGTTGAAAAAGGGATGCTTCAGAACCTCCGAGGGTGTTATGCGCTGATTTGCATCCAAGGCCAACATCTGTTTGATTAGCCTGACAAATAATGGTTGGCCATTTTCAGGTCCTCGCCTTACCTTCAGTAGTTGTTCGAGGTCATCGAGACACTTAAGTTTTATATATCGAGTTTCCTTGGATTGATAATTTGTCTCGTATTGAAATTGTTCTTTGGTCTTAAATGTCCAGCGCTGTTCGTAGTAGTTATCTTCGATGAAGTAGCAATTAGTGTACAAGCCAGACTCTAGAAGATGATCTGGTAGCTGACCCTGAGTTTCAGTTATGAATTTCAAAACATCATAATCGTCTTCCCCAGGATAGAGAGGCACCCCTGTAGCAAGCTCCACAGCTACCAGCCCCAGAGCCCACATGTCAATTGCTTCATCATATGGAGTGCCAAGCATAATCTCAGGTGCACAATAACCAATTGTCCCCACAGTACCACCAGTAATCACTGCAGAAGTGTTACATGCGATGCCAAAGTCTATAAGTTTGACTTTGACAGGAGACTCATGGCGATTCACAACCATTATGTTGGCAGGTTTGAGGTCACCATGCACTATTCCCACAGAACCCAGGTGGAACAGAGCATTTGCGATCTGATGCAAAATTGGCCTGAGTTCTCTTATTGAGAGACCCTGGTTATTCCAGCCCCCTATGTAGTCCCACAGGCTTTGATCGAGGAGTTCAAAATTCAAGCAAATACGCTCTCCATCGAGGAAATAGCCGTGCCATTCAACAATGTTGCACCTGTCTGGATTCAAGCGTTGCAGCTGCTCCAGGATGAAAATTTCCTGTTTTGCCTGTTGCAGAATTTCAGGGTCGCTCTTGTTGACTTTAATAGCCACAATTTGGTTGTTTTTTGTATTGCGACACCTGGTTACAACACCGAAGCCTCCTTCTCCAAGGAAAGACTCTACCATGTGGTGATCTCCCAAAATGGTCCCTTCAGATATTTTGCGCTCATCTGAGCCGAAGGATGGGTTGGCTGACATGGTGTAATGTGTCTGTTTGTTTTCTGAATTGGTTTAGAAACAAAACTGAACTTGTTTTGGTTTCTGTCAGAAAATGCTCTCGAAACTTCTCGAAAGGGTTTTAGCTGCTGTCAGGTCAATGTCAAGCCATAAAGTATAATAGGTGAGCGCTCCTATTTATGGGTTTTGGGATCAAAGCAAAGTTGCCACGTCAGGAAGGATCAAAGCAAAGTTACCGAATCACAAGGGATCGAGGCGTTCGAATATGTGCGCGCATGCGCACACACGTGGTTGTTTGTGTAATGTTGTTCACACTAAGAATTTTAAAAGGAAACTGACAGTTACAAAACTTTTTGTTCGTTTATTTGTATTTGGGGGGTTTTGTTGTTGTTTTTTGCATACCATGTCAAGCTTTTCTGTATAAAGTAATGATGAATCTTGGATTTTAATAATGTAGTTCGTGGATTTCGGATTTGGTGCTTAAAACTTCGTGAAACTGTAACCGTATTTCATTCACCACAAATAACTATCTGATTGAATAGTTTTCTTATCAGATAGAGAAATAAAACGAGTCGCAAAGTCTAAAAGCAACATTTCTCTGCCTGGGCTGCCTTGTACCTCTGCACGTCAGTCTGTTTCAATGTGTGACTAACGTGCCTGGAAGCATAGCTGGACTGGCCACATAGCTGGACTGGCCATCGGGCATCACCATCCCGATGGTGATTTTTCGTTTTTATGGGCTGATGGGGTTTCTTTTCTTTTTTTTTTTTTTTTTTCCCGTAACGGTATAAACACTGAAAGGTGGTGGATTGGCCAGATGCTGGGAGATGTGTAAAAATAACTCAATTGGCAGGAGGAGCAGAAACAGAGGCGGTGAACTGAACTTCAGGTAAGAAGTTATGACCTGCAGTCTATCTGGGTCAGATATAAACCAAGTTTAGGTGGAGTTTATTTTCGTTATGCTGACTTTTTACAGTCAGTCACAATAACTCGTACTGCGTGCTAGCTAGCATGACGGAGTTTATATACTGCTGGGCGGGTACTATGATTTTATTGATGCTGAACTTGTTTTATCTTATTTATAATGTTAGTTATTAGAGTTTCCAACCGTCCCGTAAAAAACGGAATCGTCTCGTATTCAGAGAAAATATTGCGCGTTTCGTATTGAGGGGAAAACGAACACAGTTTGTCCCGGACTTCAGCTACAATGAAAAAGACACAAAGCTGGAGTTATTCTGTGTCTTTGCTGCACAGCTGCCTCTTCTCCTCTCATTCTCTCCCCCTCCATTAACAGGGAAAGGAGGGCACAAAGAAATACTTTTCTTTCTTATTCTCATTTAAAATGTCTAGCTTTTATTAAATAATTATCTGAATCTTACAACAAACGTTTTCATCTGATGTAAAATGTATAGAAATCCATTTTGGACGTAGTAATTTTTTTTCAGGGTCCCATCATAATTTCTTCAGAAGTAGCTAAGTACTGTATATGATGCCACTATTTTCCCACATTTTCTAGATTCTGTACCAGTACTGTGTGTAAAATGCCATCAAAAAGTCAATGAAGTTTTATTCTTTCTCACCTCTTTCTGTCTCCTTTCACTTTTTAAAGGTTGCCATGTTAGAAAAAATATTTTGCCCTGCCATGCTGTTTATTGATGTGGCAAATGAATGGTTTATGAAAATATATCTAAATCTGTCATCAGTAATCAGTAATGATCATGTCTCACCTCTAGTCTTCTCTGTCTTAATTTCAGGTTTTCACCACGTGTTGTAGATAGTTCAGGAGGTTAACTCGACCAAACAGTCTACTTTCGGGTACTGTTTAGAATACCAGAATAGGGAGGATGGTGTAGGTTTAAGTTTATTAGACTGATACATATATACCAACAAGACGGTGTACATCACTGTGACAACAGAGTTTGTTTTCATTCAAAGGCTTTATGGTTTTTCCTATAATACCTGGTGGGCCGGTCTCTAGTCAAAATGCCCGGGCCGATTTTTTGTCCCAGTCCAGCCCTGCCTCCCCACCCCTTGTCAAATCATGAATTAACTGTGATTAACCACATTGTTTGGAAAGCTGAGTTCAGTTTCACTAGCAACACCCAGGCCTGATTACTGACAGACCTGATGAATCAAAAGTTCACTTAAACAGACAAACTGAAGAAGACACAATCTAAATAAAAAGCTGAGAAACAAAGTTACTGATCTCTATCAGTATAGAAAGGATTACCAAGCTGTTTTTAAAGCTTTGGGACTCTAGCCAACCACAGTGAGAGCCCTTATCCACAAAAACTTTGAACAGTAGTGAACCTTCCCAGGAGTGCCCAGTTGACCAAAATTACTCCAAGGGTGCATTGATGACTCATCCAGGAGATCATAAAAACCCAGACCAACATTTAAAGAACTGCAGGCCTAACTCATCTCAGTTAAGGTCAGAGGTCATTATTCAACAATAAGGAGACCGGTCAAAAATCAAGACTTCCAAACCAGTGAAAACCACTGCTGATCAAAAAGAGCACAAATGCTCGCCTCAAATTTACCAAAAAAAAAAAAAAAAACTTTTGGAAAAATATTCTGTGGACTGACGAGACAAATGCTGAACTTTTTGGAAGGTTTGGGTCCTCTTACATCAGGTGTAAAACTAACACAACATTTCATAAAGAGAACATCTTACTGAGATGTTATTGGTGGTGGTAGTGTGATGGTGTGGGATTGTTTTGCTGCTTCAGGACCTGGATGACTTGCTGTAATTGATGGAACCATGAATTCTGCTCTCTACCAGAAAATCCTGAAAGACAATGTCCAACCATCAGTTCATGGCCTGAGGCTCATCCACGCTTGGATCATGCAGCAAGACAATGATTTGAAGCCAAAGTATGGACTATTGAGATACTTTGGCATCACCTTAAATAGACCCGTGATGTTTAAAAAACCTCCAATGTGGCTGGATTAAAAAAAATCCGCAAAATGATGGAAAAGACTCATTGCCAGTTATCACAAATGCTTGACTGCAGTTCTTGCTGCCAAGGGTGATGCAACCAGTTACTAGATTTGGAGGGCACATTTATTTACACAGGGCAAGGTAGGTTTGGATGGCTTTATTCCATTAATTAATGAAATCTTCATTTAAAAACTACATTTTGCATTTAGTAGAGTTGTCTAATATTAAAATTTGTTTCATGACTTGAAATAAGTATATGTGACAAATGTGGAAAATATAAGAAATCAAGGAAGGGGCAAATACTTTTTCACAGCACTGTAGGACAGAGTCAGATGAATAATTTGGCCATTTTACAATATTTATTCTAGCTAAGGTAACCAACCTTAAGTTCTTCCCATTTGGCTCATCCTTGCTTCATGTTAGCTACTTTATGCTAGCTAAAGTAGTTGACTGCTGGATCTTACTTGCTTCATCCATTTTATGCTAGCTCAGGTAAACATAGTTTGCTTCATGCCATCTATTTATTCTTGGTACGCAATAAACCGTATAAAAGATGGACCTAACTACTTGGTCACCTTTTTTAAAGTCATAAAAGTTATAAAAGTTATAAAAGTCCTGTTGTGAAGCTTAGTGATGAGAACTTTTACCGCCGCCATCTTGATGTTTGAAAACTGGATGTGACCAGCATGAGGCAGAAGTGATTGTGAAACTGCTAACAACTTATTAATCACAGGTTGTTAGTCAATGAGGATACCGTCACACTAAGACTGGCCGGCATGTATAAAATGAACATGTTTTATACACCATGAGCTGAAATGATTGATTTGAACTCATAAACTCATCAGAAGGGTCGAGGCAGAGGGCCATTTTTCTCATAGAGTTATACAAGCCTGAGGTCAGTCACAGCTATCGCGCCTTGGTGCTCCTTCAAGTCAGTTAGTCGTCAGTCTAATTTGTTGTTTCTTAGTCTGCAGATTATGAGCCTTCACTTCCTGTTTCAGAGAAGTCTAACCCCCTGACACGTGACATCGACCAAGCTTCGGCCTATAGCATTGTGAAGATGTTACAACTTTGTGATTCTCAGATGTTCCAGGAAGAGGCAGGAACGGCCTACCAGGTATATGAGTACTAGCCTTCATGATGGGAAAATGTATTCTCAAAAATTTCCTTTTGAGAATTTCTTTCTTTAAATCTCATTTTAGAGGCTTTTGAGTGACCAAGTGGTGAAAACCTTAATGGAGGTTGCTAAAAAGGGTGGCGGTCATAATTAAGGTGCCTTTTTTTTCCTCCCTCAATATTTGGATCTGTATTTGCGTCGGTCAGTCGGGCGTAAGCTATTGTGTCTTTTGTGTCTTTAACAGGATCCTCAGGAGAGCTGTGTTGTGATGAGCGGTTGTGGCACTTCTGGTCGGCTGGCTTTCCTAATCTCGGTAAAAGTTGTCCCGAAATACTCTCTGCGCCATTCAGGCCTCTGGAAAGCGTATCAGTTACTTGAACGTTCATAATGGAAAATCAAGTGCACAGTGAGCCAGAGCAGAATGAAACAGACCCTGCCAGTAATATGAGGAAAATGGCTCTTAATTAAATTATGTGATCAGATCTCTCTTGCTCATGGAAAAAAAAATGCTTCCTGTATTGTGTGTTTATTGTCTGTTTGTGTTGTTAGTCAGGCTTCAACAAAGCACTGAGTCAGCTGAACCAAAGTAAAGTGTATTCATACATCATTGCAGGAGGAGACAGGTGAGTTGGGGCTGTGTAAACAGAATATAACCAGCAGCAATTTGTTTGCTTGATTAAAATCCTGCAATTAACCTGACATATGCACACATACATGTTCTGGTATAGCTTTTGGTGGCTTTAGCAAACATTAGAAAGCTTTCAGCAAAAATAATAAAAGTGTAATTCTATGACTTAAGAGTCCAACTTTTCATTTTAGAAGAGCAAGAATGTGCTTTGTCTTTTCTTCTATGATTACATGCTGTCACCTTTCCTTTATGCTCATGTCCTCAGAGCTCTGCTTTCCTCCCAAGAGGCTCCTGAAGACGACCCCAGACTAGGCGTGCTCAGTCTGAAGAAGGTCAGGGACATCCTGGAGTGTGTGATTTGTGTTTTGTGAGAGCATTTTGACCACAGCATGTTGTTCTCTGCAGGTGTGTGAGGGAAAGAAGCGAGTCTTGTTCATTGGCATTTCCTGTGGACTGTCTGTAAGTCAGCCTCAGCTCTGAGGTCAGAGTTTGAATAGTGTATAGCAAATAAGGTTTACCTTGCTCATACCCGAGAAACAATTCAACCTGCAGGTAACTCGCGATCAACGTTTGAGTTTTGGTGTTCACAACTCTTTAACTTCTTGTGTGTGCGATTTCTGCCCCCATAGGCTCCGTTTGTGGCAGGGCAGCTGGATTTCTGCTTGCAGCACCCTGAAGTCTACATGCCTGTGCTGGTTGGCTTCAACCCTGCACATCAGGCCAGGTACAGGACTTTAAATATTTGCAATGAATGTATGATATGTGATAAGTTGTGAATAACTATCCATTTTGTCTTTGAAACAAACTGTCTTTATGTATGTAGAGATGAGCCCATACAAGACTGTACCTTCACGTTTCACAGTGTGGTACAAAGGATGCAAGAACTTGCAAAAAGCCAGAAGGCCTTCCTCATTAACCCAGCAGTTGGGGTACTTGTACCTTTTGAACTTGATGTCCTACACATTACGGTCGATGTGCATTTATATTCAAAAAAGTAAGTGAGCGGTGTGTTTATGATTGGCTGGTGACTGTGTGTGTCTGTTCAGCCAGAAGCCATCAGTGGGTCCTCCAGGATGAAGGGAGGCAGTGCAACTAAGATTCTCCTGGAAGTTGCCTTCTCTGCTGCTCATGCTGCCACTTTCTCCAACACACCTATCACATATAAGTAAGCTGGAAGACATATGTCATGTGTCATATGCCATGTAATGTCATGAACATGCTAACTCTGTGCATGTTGCTGTTGCAAGTGTGCCACAAGATTGGATAAAGGTACAGTGGTCCCTCGTTTATCTTGGGAGTTACGTTCTAAAAATAACCCACGATAGGTGAAATCCGCGATGTAGCCAACTTTATTTTTTACAATTATTATAGATGTTTTAAGGCTGTAAAACCCCTCACTACACACTTTATACACTTTTCTCAGACAGGCGTGAACATTTTCACACTTTTCTCTTTTGTTTAAACACCCTCAAAGTTCAAACCTTCCTGGAAAAATAAGTCCAGTATTATAGAATGAAACCAAAGTCACCCGCAGCTGCCTTTGACGCTGCAAAACGTTTTTGTTGTGTTTGTTGGGGAGAAAACTTACAAACATACAGTACAGCACTTCAGAGTCACACTGCTAGTGATCAAAGATTTATGTAAATTTGACAAGCTGAACGCATTTTGTACTGTACAGAAGACACGGCACGGAAGAGATTGATTGACAATGGTCTACAGCCAATCAGGACGCAGAACACAATGCACTGTCAAAAAAAAAAACAGCATGCAAAATTGCCCCCAAAAAATCAGCGAGGCCGCGAAAAGTGAACCGCGTTATAGCGAGGGACCACTGTATACCTACTTCAAAGTGGCCTACAAGTGAGGATTTAGATGACGGTGCCACTGGTTCATATATCACCAGCTACATATTAAAGCCTTCCTTAGGCCTCGGGGCGTGGGGATGAACTGCCGTGTTTCTCATCTGCTAGAAATTCCTGAGTCTGTGTCATTTGTTTGACAGTTTATGTTTATGGAGGTTTCCTGTGTTGCATAGAAATTCTACTAAATGAAACATTAGATTTCGATCAAATACACAGACCACATAAATAACATACAGCGTGTAAGCTTTAAGTGAGCATACATTTTGGACTACGTGTAAGCACTGGGTTTCAATATGTTTAGGCCTAGTCCATCTAGTGCAGCGTTTCCCAACCTTTTGGAGCCACGGCACATATTTCACAAAAATCACACAGCACACCACCAAACAAAAATGTCACAAAAAACATATTGATAATTTTTCCCCTCACACCAGGCATAGTGGAATTGGCTCAGTTTGTCCCCAGTATACCTTTTTTGCTTTCTTCTGATCACCACTCATGCTAGGGCCTTCATCTGGGTCGGAGTTTTCTCCTGGGCCCAGGTCAGACTGGCTACTTTTTCTTTTCAAATATTTATCTATTGCTATTATGTGCTGCATCGTCTCACTATTATGTAATTTCTTCTTCATCTTCTTCTGTTTTACTGTCAGGTGGCAACCCATTCATTTAGAGCAGGTAGTTGTACTGCCCTCTAGTGGAGGAGAATGTAATTGTTCTGCCCGTTATTCACGCCAGTCATTTAGAGTAGCGGTCCCGAACCCCCGGGCCAGAGACTGGTCCGTGAGTCGTTTGGTACCGGGCAGTTTGATACCGGGCCGTGAGAGTCGAGGCTCGGGTGTGAAATTTATGGTTTTCAGGGTTTTTAGCGGTTTTTATCGTTATTTTGTTATCGTTTTTATTGCTAACTTGGTTTCCCTAGGTCTTTTCCTGTGTGTTATGAATAAATCTTCTTTTTTTGTTAGCGCTACTGGTTTTATTTTGTTGTATTTGTCCGCGACACCTTAAAGGCCGGTCTGTGAAAATATTGTTGGACATAAACCGGTCGGTGGCGCAAAAACGGTTGGGGACGGCTGGCTTAGAGTACTAATCAGGTGGAACCAGATAATCTTCCACACCTATGTGCCGCGGCACAGTGGTTGGGAAACACTTCTCTAGTGGACTATCCATAAACACACACCTAGGTGTATAAATAAACACTAGTCCATCTAGTGGACTAAGCCAGTAGGTAGATTAGGCTTAGACACATGCCTAGTTGACTTATTTCTGTCACGACTGGGGCAGCAGTCGTGTGATGAATAAATGAGGACCCAAGATGCAGACGGTGATGGAGATGCGAGTGGAGGTTTATTTACAGTGCAAATAACAGAAGTGAGGGCAGGACTGAACATAAACCTAAACTGGGTGAAACTAACAAACAAACCTGGAACATAAGGTCAGCGGGAGAAACTCAGAGATGGCAGATGAGGACGACAGAACAGGGAGATGTAGCGAAACATAGGGAATGAACACAGACGACGCGACAAGGAGCACAGGCAGACACGCAGTATAAATACACACACCAGGTAATTAGGGAATGGCAGACAGGAGGGGACACAGCTGGAACTGATGGACCTAACGAGACACAAACCTACAAAGTAAAACAGGAACCTCACAGACTGTTTTACACAACCAACTGGGGACACGGACAGAACACAGAGGAGAGACACAGGTAGGGATGAAAGAAACACACAACTCAAACCCTATAAGAACAAATACAAAATCAGAATAAACTAGAAAAAGGATAATAATAAACTTAAAGTGCTGGGTCACCGACCCAGGACCATGACAATTTCCTGCTTAAATAAAAGGATAATTTTTGCTGTAAATTCAGCCTTTGGTGTCTCTTCACACTGTAAAAACGATAACTAGTAATTGTTGATTTGAGTAAAGTTTTCAAATTAAACTGACTTAGAAATAAAACTTTCCATTTACAACCTAAAATAGCTTGTCTGCCCAACAAATTTCTTCCATTGTTGTCCTAACTAAGATTTTCTAGCGAGCATAACAAAGATTATCAACTTTTGAGTAGATTTTTTGAGTCGAGTTGGGAACCGGTGGGAAACCCCGTAGGTGACTGGCACACGTCGTGGTCTGAATAAGTTTGAACTAGACCAAACGAGTCTGAGCAGACTGTGTGATAGTGGTTTGTCGACGTGTTCTGAACTGAAAAACTGCTAAGAAACTTTGAACAAACGTGGCCAAAATTGGATGAAAATTACAATTTTTCGACCATTACGGATTTTACCTGGTCTGAAGTTGGAGTGTATTATTTGACCATTTTTTGGACAGGTGCGGGAGCTGCCGGCCATTTGCCCTAGCAGGTAAGCTAACGACATCTGTTATTAGGATTTTCTACAAGCGCTAGGCTGCATCCTCCTGAGGACCCAGGAGGGTGGAACGAGTAAAGCACTGAAAAAAAGCCAAACAATAACATATTTAAGTCATCTAAGGGACTTAATCCCCAGCTAGCTATCGAAGCTGGTGGTAACAGACGTCTCCGAAAACGTAGAAGCATTTTTGCAAAAATGTGTTGTCTTAATAAACTGAGCAGATATTTGAAATTTACACAGCTACATTCTCGCCTGAAAATACCTTAAAAGTTTACTTTGTGACCCAGAAAGAGTAATAAGAGTAATATTAAAACTAAGTGGCTGCCGCCATTGTTTGAAACTAGAATCGGCTGGGCCGCGCTATGAATTCTGGCATAGGGTGGGCCACGAAGGATACACCTGACCCATCCTTCAAAGCTGTGGAAAGTATTGTATTGTTTTGAGAGCCTTTTTGTTGGTGGAGTATTGATTTTATGTACAATTCCACGGGTAGACGCGATCTGTACGGTCCGACTTTGCACATGCGCAGTAAGGATCGGGGAGTCCGATCCGTAACTTTTTTTTCTCGTTTTTTTTTCTACATTATATTGAAATGTTTCATTATTGCAAACATTTTCTCTCAGGCGGAGAGAGGTCGTGGAGTGTCAGCCTATGGTATCTGAGGTCCAGGAGAGATGACCTGCGCTGTTTTCCTCTGAGGAGGTAAGACTGTCCTAATTTATTTATAATTTAATTATTATTCAAATTGGGCATGATTTATACTTATATTGAAGCAGTACGGTATTTGCTGGGGTAATGCATTGGCCAACTTTATTATCTTGTGTTACCACTCCAGTCAAGGCCCTTGCCAGTGTTATATTGAAATCCTTACCCTGAACATTTCTGCCAGTACAAGAGTCCCCATGCTAAATCGAAATTGTGAAACAGAAAGGCAATCTCATAATTTTGACTTAGCATGTATTTTTTTTTCTTTTTGTGCTAGAAATAGGACTTCTATAGTCTGAGATTGTTAGGGAAAGAATACTAAGGCAGGTCACAGAATCTGATTGGTCACAGATTTTGGTGCAACTTAGAACATAATATGTATTTTCATATTGATACTGGGTTTTGTGGGGGGTGTTTCTATTCCTGTGCAAAAGACGTATTCATGAGAGATTTTTGAAGTAGGTAGGTTTTGCTGTTGATGACACAGTCAGGCATATAACATGGTGCAGACTGTCCAAGACAGCTACCCAGGAATTTTCTGTGTTGAATAAATGACAATATTTTGGTGAATGTATTGTTTAGATATCTGAAAATTTCATCGGATCACAAGCAAAGACCTCCTGGGGACCTTCAATGCATCCCTTGACAAAGTTGTGCCTGGCCTGCTGAAACTGTACTGGTCTAAGAAGGGAGCTCTTGGTGAGGAGATGGAAGACCTCCTGGATAAACTTGATGAACAGGTGAGTGAAGTGCTCCTTTATCTGACATTTTCAGAAGAGAGTATACTTTTCTCTTAACAGAAACTGAAAAAGATGTTGGCTTCAAACAAAACACATCAGTGGACATGTCAGTAAAAATGAATGTCATGAGTCATTGCTTTGTTCTTATTTGGCAGTATTTTATTTAATTTGTAAAACGAAAGTAAAATTGTTAACATGGTGGTGTTGTTGTTTTTTGGGGCGGGGGGGGGTTGTACGTTTTGCATGTTGCTGGGTCTGACCTGTGCTTTACTTTCATTACTATGAGAGTTCTGATTTTGCATTGTGTATAGTACACCATGTTACTTCACTAATTGAAATTCTTGTTTTCCACTGAATACTCTTTAGACATCCAACACTGTGTCCAACGGGCACTGAGAGGCCTGCCCATTTTCCTCAAGAGAAGATGCAACAGAGGTTTTCCTGAAGTGCTTAGTAAGTACAAAAAAGTAATGCAAGTAAAACTAATTGCTATGAGATGTTTTTAAAGGATGAGTTTATCCAAAATGGAAATGTACACTTTCTCAGTGCAGTCCAGATAATTTTATAGTGGGGATTGCAGTTGTCATAACTCTCACTCCTTTTTTTCTGCGAAGCAGCAGCTGGGCATTGTTAGTGGTTGTTCCATAGCAGAAAATATTTTTGTACAAAACTCACAAGGTGGCATTAATTAAAAGAAAATAAGCTTTTTCTTCTTAAAACCTCCATGGGTCAAACGACCAGCATGGTATAGAGGTTAAAGTTAAAATCTTTAGAAATTTGTTTTGTCTTTAGTTTTTCTTAGCTTTCAATAATTCATATTTTACTTTTCTTCAGGACACTGACATTTTGGAACCAGTGTTGAACGGTGCATCAGTTGCCATCCTCACCATCCTACAAGATGACGATGCTGATACGTCTGTGCGAGAACATGCAGTTGTGTTGGAAGGGGACATCGTGCTACATAACATTCCAGATCTCTCTACTGCCCTGGCACACCTCTTTGGCCTTCTGTATGCCCTCAACATTGATTATCCAAAGCAGATGAGTTTTACCTTTGAAGCAATTCAGGCCATCTTATTTTGGCCTGGTCGGACAATATGAAGGTGAAGTGGATAAATCATTATTCGAAATGTAAATTTTAGTCAGATGAATCTGTATTGTTGAGAATATATGGTGAAAATTTGTCTTGTAGTATTTTAAAAGATTTGTTATAGTGTTAGTTTCCTCTTCATTGATGGTAACATTTCTAATAACTTTTAACTTCCATAGTTCATCATAGTAAGCCTGTGTAAAATGTCAATGTCTGGGTGCATAGGCAATCGTTTGTAGCACTACCCTATTTAATGTGCAATAGTTATGTTCAGCTTTTACAAGACGGTCAGGGTGTGTGTGTGAATTATTAAGTTGCTGGACACTTTTCTTTTTTGGTTCTGGACTCTGGAATTTTAACGTCTCTGCTGGGGTGCTCAAAGCACCCAAAAGAAACTGGCAACACGTTTTTGTTTGTTTGTTATTTCTTTTCTTTCTTTCTTTTTGTTTTTTTTAACAGAAATTCACCCTACTACCCATGACATTCTGAAATGTACTGAAAAGACTTTTGAACAAAATAAATAAGCTTTTAGATAACATTGAATTGTGCTTTGTTTAATTCTATATCTATTTATTAAGTGTTTTTTCAAGTATAATAACAACATACATTTTCCTTTGTTTATATAGGTAAATTTTCAACTCACTGGAGTAAGAATTGTATCATTACTCAACAAGAATATCTGTGTTTGGTGAAGGCAGAAATACATGGCATTGAAACCAGAATTTCTTCGTTAGACTTCCAGGATTATCCTAATTAGGTGAACAAGAAGATCCAAGTTGGCAGAACTTGTAAATCTTAGTTGAGTCAACAACAGTTGGCAAAAGTTGAGAAAACTCAAAAATCTCTTGCATCATGTTGCCTTGAAATTTTAAGTTTTCTCAACATTTTCTTTTTTACAGTGCAGGCTCACCATCTGAGTCTGAAAATGTAGCCAAAATACCTTAAATGTATACATTTAAAATATCCACTAGGGGGGCGATCTGTGGATCCAAAAAGACTTCATTTTTTCAAGTATTAGAGGATACAATTATAACCTATGATCCCTATTAGGGTCACGTCTTATGAATGGAAAATACACATAAATATAGAAGAGCTTTTGATATATAGATTTGTTTAATTACATATAAGAGCTTTGTCACAGTTTAGTAAATCAGATCATTTTTGATTGATTGATACTGATTGGAAGACTATATAAGACCAGCTAAACCAAAATAGTTTCATAATAAAAAGACAGAATGTACAGTTACTTCTGGGTCTCCATCATAACCACACTTTACTCACAATAACTCACATTGTGTGCTTGTCAGTTGCATGTATCAATTCAGTATCTGCTCATGTTCTCATAACCCACCATAAATGTATTGAACTGTCCTTGAAGCTGAGATCACGAGCAAGTTGAGAATAAGCAGAAAAGCTGTTATGTGTATTGGAGGACACCACAGCGTGTTTTATTGGGTTTTGCTGACCTCTAGAGGTCATTACAGAAAAGAGAATCTGTTTGGCATGATGATAGACGCAGAAAATTCTGCGCTCTGTGCTTTGTTTTTGTGTCTGTTCAATAGTGGCGTTCTGGAGCACATGAAAGCATATGAGAGAACTCTGGATGTCACGTACTCTCAGACTGATGGCATCACTACTCTGGTGGAGGCAGCGGGACAGAGGTAGAACATTTCATCCGACACCTTCAACTGACGCCTCGAAATTCACTGACAAAAAAAACGGAGTATGTTGATTTATAGCAGCACACTGGTTCTAGCTGTTAAGTCTGGCTGTGTTTCAGTTTGCGGTGCAGCAGGCACGTGTATTACCTGGGCTGGGGTTCGCTGGCTTTGCTGGGCCTCATTGATGCCAGTGAGTGTACCCCCACATTTGGTGCAGGTAAGTGCAGTGCAATGTCCTCATTAGGAGCCAAACTACACTGCCATAAAGAAAATGTCTTTGTTTCTTTTTGTTTCGCATCGCAACTAGTGATGAAAACTATGTGTGTGTGTGTGTGTGTGTGTGTGTGGCACAGACTATGAAGATGTTCGAGGCTTCATCAGCGGAGGATACAGAGAGCTGAATAACAATGACGGCCCCTTAACTTCACTGGTGTGTGAAAGAAAACAATGTAATAACATCTATTTAGACAAAAGATAAACGATTAAGTAATTACTGCATCAAATCTTTCATTTCACACAATGATCAGTAAATTCACAGTGAAGTGCACAGATTCTTTTTCTACAGAAATCCTGCCACTACCAGCTGACTGCAAGCATGGAGATTTCTGTTCTAACATGTCTGTGGGTTTGAAACAAGGCCACACAAAGTAATAACATGTCTGAAATCCTGTAAAATCCAATTAACATTAACATCCAGGTCTTGTTGTGCACCTTGTAATGACACATCTGTCTCTGCAGAGTGTGACTTAAACTAGAGCAGGATTAGAGTAAAATACACGCTGCTGTATCTGCTCAATGTTCCTTAATCTTTTTTTTTTTTTAATTATACTGCTTGTTGGTGTTAATTAGATTTTCGTATCAGTGTCGGTAGGACTTACAGGGCACTCTATCAGTCATTTAGACATAAAATTACATGTTCGCTCCAGCATTCACCTGTTTCAGGGTAGGGATTATATGAATGTTGAACAGAACCATATCTAGGTCCCCAGTTAGGATTCATTCTACATAGATTAGCTGACTAAAATACAACCACTTCTTTGTGTCCCCCTCGGAGTAGGATGAAAATAATGGAAAAAAATGAGCAAGATTAATGTAGAAAACAGAAAAATAACATATTTATTAAAGCATTACAGCTAGCAAGCGCATGTTGAGGTGCCTATTGCCACAAATTTAGCTAGCAGGTAGTACAAAGGGCTATTGTCACTGACTAGTTTTGACTTACTCTTGATTTCCTAGCATCCCAGCCTCAGCGGATCCCCAGGTAGTATTTCGTCTTACAAGACCGAACTTGTGGCTCCAGATGTTTTTCTACTGACATTTATGACCAAGTCACCAAGTCATAAATGTGTATTAGCAAAATAATCTGAATACAAGGAACGTAGCCAAACTTAGCCTGCATCATCTGACATCCTTCTACACATTTAACTGGTAAATGTGATATAGCATACTGCTACAGTTTTGCAAACTGTGTGAATCATTAAGTCTTATTAAAGGACCCAAAATCCAAGATACAGGAGGCAAGGAGGCAGTCTAAGAGAACAAAAGTTGAATTCAATTTATTTTATTTCAGTTTAAAGGGCCAAATCACAAAAACAGTCACCTCAGGGTGGTTTATATTGTAAGGTAAAGACCCTACACTAATACAGAGAAAAACCCGAAATGAGGGAAAAGGGAGGAAGTCAAATTTCCTTAAATAGATAAAGATTAACCTTGAACAAATAAATACTAAGACATGACAGTGACAGACATGGATAACACAGAGAGAACCAAAAACTAGAATACATACTAAAATCATAAAAAAGATTCAAAGTCTCTACAAACAAAAACCCCCCAAAGTTCTCTGAAGTGTAAAAACAGTAAAACTGAAACTCAAATATTAACTAAGAATACAAACCCCCCAAAACAGTGGAACCATGGCACGCCTCGGTGAACAGCTTTCCACAGCTGTTATTGCTGCACGCCACTTTGCAACCCACCTCCAGCCCAGCTCCACATCTTTTGTCATCGTTGCCCGTTCTATTCTGTGCTGAGGTCACGCTGCCCTTTGCTTTCCTTATAAACACGTGACAGAGCAGAGAGATGCTAATATCAGTCTTCTTCTTCTTCAGTGGTCCTGGCTATACCATAGTTTTGTCTGAAACTATGTCTTTCCTGTAGGGCCCCAAGTTCTCCATAGCACATGAGGACTTCCTACATCTGATCCTGCCGTGTCTTACTGATAAGGACACTGTGCTGCTAATCTACACGCACCCCGGTGAGACGGTGCTTTGTTTGTAACTTGGATTTTTTCCGGAGCAGCAAGTGTTTTGACAGCCTCTCTCCACAGATGATGCCACTGAAGTGGGGAACATGGCCCGCAGAGTGAGAGAAAAGACGCCCAACCTCCATGCTGTTTATCACCAGGCTGATGGAGACACAGCAGCTTCTTTACAACAAGTAGGTGTCTGAAGTTTTGGAACTGCAATATTATGGTCTGATCTTTATGGAGTCACAATTAGAGACAGAAAGGATCTAGCTAAACTAATAACACACAAACTACACTATTATTCTCAATGCTAAACATAAAGCTTTCACATGTTCAGCCCAAACTAAGTGTCATTTTAAAAATTAAGCTCTGTTTTTCATTTTGGCAGTGACTTGACAATCACTCAACCTACAGTGAGGTCAAGTGTTCACACGTTAGTCTTGAATCTTGTTTCACACACAGTGCTGACTGAGGGATTTTACAAACATGCACACTGCTGTGCACACTGCATGTATGAACACCTGTTCAAGGTTTAACTGCATTGCTTTGACATTAGGCATGAGCCAAGATGTTGTAAGACCTTCTTTAGCATAACAACCTCCAT
The DNA here is from genome assembly GCF_001858045.2 of Oreochromis niloticus. Lineage (NCBI taxonomy): Eukaryota > Metazoa > Chordata > Actinopteri > Cichliformes > Cichlidae > Oreochromis > Oreochromis niloticus. The sequence goes on from NC_031986.2 coordinate 7,107,093, forward strand.
CACATTTCTGCTTATGTAGCAGACCTACAAAACTATTTCAGTTCATCAGTATTTTGGCATTTAAAAATATGAATTTTCTTCTTTCATTAACCATTTTGTTTCAAGTTATTGACTGCTGCACTCAAAGTCCTCTTTAAACTATGTTTACAGACTGTCAAATCAGTTGTTCCCTTAGTAATTGCAGGTTTTCCATGCCCTGAGGTATCACAACAAATTTTTTCTCATCTGTCAACGGAACAACATCCCAAAGTGCTCTATTGCAAACTTGGGATGTGCCAGTGCCAGTTGTTGTTAGAGGCATTATGTGTTCAGGTTCTCTTTCCTTTCCATTTCCAATTTGGGAACATCTGAGGAACACCTGGATGAAATTTCAGTACATCTCTACACTTTGATCTCAAACCTGTACTTTAACCTTGAATGTCTCAGGAGTTCCTTGAGGGAATGTTTTGGAGGCTTTAGACAAATACAGCTGTGGTCAGAGGTTTACATCCACTCATCATGTTCATGGATGTCATGGTCCTTTTAGCCTTTTAATGATTTATTTTAAATGTTCTTTTTCCTGGGCAGAATGATTGCACAGCATACATCTTTGATGAAAAAGCAAAGACAAGAACTGAGTCAAAAGTATACACATGAGCTTAAATATCAACATACATTCACTTAAATATTTTAACAGCTGCTGCCGAAGGTTCTAAAGTGTCTTTCAACTTGACAAGACCAAGGCCTATCAACTTCTCGTTAGTGATCATGATGGACTACAACTGGTAGTTTCTCTTTCCCGGTGTAAAAAAGATTAGTTTAACAGCACTAATCTGCTGTGCTTAAAGTCAGATCTGTGGTAGTAAATCTACCAGTTTAAATGAACTCTATGAATTCTGCCAGGAAGACTGATCAAATATTAAGCCCGAATCGTGCCAGAAGCTTGCTGATGGTTACTGGTCGTGGTTCAGCTTACTGTGGGACATTAGTGGGTTTGTATTGTATACAAACGTCTAAGTTCTTCCAGCCTGAACCATGAGTGATCATGAATGTGTCTGGGTATAGTGTAGTCAGATGGTGTCTGGCTATAATTGTGACTTATATGAAGATCAGATAACATATTAGCATTAACTGATACAAAAATCAAGGTTCACAAACCTTTATAGCAACTGTACTTGGGTATTAATGTGGGTATTAATGGTGTATTAGCCAGCTATTGATTTATCTTTTCTTTGCAGGATGACATCAAAAAACTGTGTTTATCTACCCTAAAGATAACTTGGCCTCGAGAAGCACTTGCTTCAGGGACCTTGCAGCATATGGTAGAGTATACACACACACTTTGACACACATTAGCCCAACAACTCACTGAAGCATGAGAAATAATATAATGTTAAATGCTCTGCCATTATTGTTCTGCCACCTTCTTTCCTTAGAGATGTTTGCACCCATATAAAGAGATAAATGCAGTGGATGGAGGGAGTGTAAAAAAAACTCATCTTTATTGATTCTCAATTTTTCGTGCTTCTGTAGATCTTATTATGGATGGCAGGTTATTTTCTTTAATGTTTCCTCTCACTGTGGTTTTTATAAATGCAGGAGAAGGAAAATCAATAACTTTTCTGTGTCAGCAGCGGGAGCTGTCCACCAAGCTGGTGCTGAACGCTGTGAGCACTGGAGCTCACGTCTTAAAGGGGAAGATATACCAGAACCACATGATTGACCTGCAGGTCACCAATACTAAACTGTACCGCAGGGCCACGCGTTTACTCCAGGTACTGTGATGTAAAACGCTAACAAAGCTTAAACACTGCATTACAGGGTGTACTGTTTGTGGTCCGTCCTTTTCATCATTATTGACTATTTTCACAATATGCCTTTTTTTTAGTCTTATACCATAACTAGTAACCAATAAACAACATGATGGGAACCCACAGGGCAAAGTGTTTTTGTTTTTTTTAATAAGTCCGTCTTCTTACTTTTCTTCCTGTTTATGTGCAGCACATTCAGCAAAGAAGATTCTAACTTACTAGAACTTAGAGGTAAATTAAGGCTAAATCATTCTATTTTCAGAAGCTTTCTGCATGTCCAGAGGAAAACTGTGAGGAAGCTCTTTTAAAGGCAATCTACCGAGTAGACATGCTGACAGTGGAGATGACATCCTCTGACATCACCACACACACGTGCTTTGCCAGAAACAGCACCAAGGTAAAGAGATGGTGTGCATGTTGCTGACAGATCCGTACCAGAAACCCGATTTAAAAAAGGTTTCTTCCTGTCATTACCTCTTTCAGTTATGGGTAAGTGCTTTAAAAAGCTTTACAGACATATGTTGAAACACATTTTAGAATTTAAAAATAACCGTTTTTTTAAAATAATAATATTATTTTGACACTCGTGAAATTAGCCTATAGCTGTGAAAACTACTATATTGCTGTTCATGTGTTCTGTGTAATATGTTGGAGGTTTTTATCAAAGTCCTTATAATGAAGAGGATCTCAGGATGAGGGAAGGCATTCGTCGCAATTTGTTGCTTCGCTATATGTTCAGCCTGTGATAGTTTTCTCTTGGGATTACATCGCATTCATTTTTACTCATTTTACTCCATTTCAGAGGGGAAGTGCCAACTGCTGTGGCACTCCTCATCTCGCTGCTTGATTTTGCTCGTCGTCAGATTGTCCATTTATCCAAAAATGCTTGTGACATAGAAGAAAGTTTAGAAGTTAACTTCTTCTTCCCCTCACCCCCAACCAATCACAGCTGATTGCTGCCCCTTCCTGTGTCTGGTTCTGCTGGAAGTTTCTTCCTGTTAAAAGGGAGTTTTTCCTTCCCACTGTCGCTGAGTGCTTGCTCATAGGGGTTTTGTCTGACTGTTGTTGTTTTCTCTGTGTTATTGTAGGGTATTTAACTGATAATATAAAGCGCTTTATATTGTTGTTGTGATTTAGCAGTATATAAATAAAAGTGAATTAAACTGAGTAAATGACTTTATGTAGAATGACCCACATGATTGAAAAAATCTGGTTTCTGGTATGGATTGGGTCATCACATAAAGAGCTGAATGACTGAAGAGAGAGGAACTAAACGGCTGTATCATGTTGTCTCCCTCTTTTTAGGTGGTCCCTCTGGCTTTGGTCATTTTACTTACCAGTTGGTCACTCATGGAGGCGGAGTCACATTTGAAGCAGCAGCCAATTGTTAGGGAAGCTGTGGCTCAGTGGATGTGGGAACTGAGGCCGTTAAGCTAAAATCTTACATACAAAGCACACAGATGCTATTTGAGCACTTTTATCTCACTCCTAAATGAACATACTTCTATTCTAATTTAATATGATTGAAATAAAATAAGTAAATAAATAAAAAGCTAATGAAAGTTTCAGCCTTTTTGACTCAAATTCATTAAAATATGTTAGAAAGCCTGACACTCCATGTTCTGTAACCGTTTTCTGGAGTTTAAAGGCTCAGCAGGATCTGTCCGTGTGATGTAAGTCAACCTCAATCCCTCTTTTGCTCAACTCACTCACAGGTAGGGGATTAGTGTGATGTATGTGTGAGTATCTTGAGAGAGAGGTTGAACAGCTTTGGAACTCCACTGGAGGAGAGCCAAACACAGCGTGGAAGCCCAGAGAGAAGGCAGTCCCAAGAAGATGAAGTGCACATCAGGTCTGGATCAGAAAGCATTAGGACACAACTCTCAGCATTTCTGTTTGCCACCTATAAAATCACTGTGATTTTACTTCATAAACCATTTATTACTTAAACTGCTGACTGTTTGATTTTGTAGCATGATGTTAAGATCTTTGCACTCTATTATGTGTAAGACTAAAGCCGGGAAGTGATTAGCTTAGCTTAAATCCATATGGAAAAGATATATATAAATCTTTAAAGTTTGTATCTGTCTTGTGTGAAACTTGTATGAAAACCATACAAGAGTGAAAACAGATATAAGATCCCTTGAAAAATTATACAAATGAAACTTGTATGTTTTGGATACTTACTAAAACAATATATGAAAGTAATGAGAAAGTGGCCACTTTCATGATTAAATCATATAAGCCTTATGATTCACTATATGAAGTAGGCCACATCTTATGCAAGTCTTTTATAAGTTTTTTCTATTTCTTTTCTATATGGGAAAACCTGAAAGTAGAAGGAAACATCTTGTTCTCTCTCATTTCTTTTGTTTTGATCTATACACAGAAACAAATTTGTTACACAATCAAAGTGTCTAATTGTCTCTAAAGGGCTACTAGTGGGAGTTCCTTTCAGCTGTAGCTTTTGAGTTTATAGGCGTTTAGCCATGCTAGCTGTTTCTTTCTGGTTAGATGCCATGCTAACCTAAGCTAATCACCATGTAACCATGGACTTATTAATGTAAGTTTGCATTTCAATACTCTAAAGCTGGGCATTTTAACATGGGGGTCTGTGGGTATAACTCACTTTTGGAGCAAGCTTCAAGTGGCCATTAGAGGAACTGACATTTCATTGCTTTTAACACTCATTTACAGATGAGGACAGAATTATTAAACATGTCAGGGCCTTGTGCTGGCCAGTCAGTCACATTCATAGGTCTTCTGGGGGCAGTTCTTCACCGCAAGATCTGATATCTCCGTGTTGGCGTTGTTCCAACATCATAATAACGATAGTCCCGGATCAACATCGCAACTAACCAGTATGTCTGAGCATTCAACTATCTTTAGTCAAGAAGTTAGCTAATGCTATTAAAAAGTATCATTAGCAAACCAACTTTAGTAACCTAAATTTGGCTAAGAGGAAACCAAACTTGATAATATATTTATTATATCAATAAAATTAATAAAGAAAAAACTTCAAATTCTTACCATTTGTCTGACAGGAAAGTTTTATATAAAGAAGGGTGTTTTTCTTCTTTTTTTACCCACATTGCAAAGCTATGACAACATGATTGGTCATGATTGTTGATCCTGGAACGAGGTTAACACACCAAAACAGGCATGTTAGATACACTGTTCTTCACCAGAAGCAACATATGTTTTGGGTTATGGTCATGTTGGGGAAAAAAAGTGATGACCCATACATAGTTTTGCTGCTGACTGCTAGAGGTTTTTTTTAAAAATCTTCACATATCCTTTCTCCTTCATGATTCCTTCCACCTTGACAAGATTCCCAGTTCCGGACACACTGAAGGATCCCAACATCATAATACTCTCACCACTGTGTTTCACTGTGGGCATTGTGGTGTTATTGGGTTGTACAGCACGAAACTACTAAGTGCCTGCTGGACACGTGGCGATTGGTTGATCAAATGAATGCTGGTATTTTCTGGAGAGAAGCACAGAAGCTTGTCGATGTGGACTTCGCACTCCTGGGCTCCACTCAACAAGAACTTACGAGAGGCAGCGAGGACTGGACTATGAATAAGCGCCAAGAAGCTAGATACTTCGTGTGGGTTATACTTGCATTTGATTACCAGTCATGATCAGACAGCAACAAGTTAAAGAAGTTAAAAATTTTCCTACCTGGGCAGCATTATCTCAAACGACGGTGTCTCCGATCGAGATGTCTGCTCCAGGATTGGCATGGCGTCTGGAGTTCCCTGACAGTTACAGCCTATCTGGAACTCGACTTTACTGAACACGCCGATCAAGATTCATCTGTTCAACTCCATCGTCACTCCAACCGCCCTCTAGGTTAGCGAGACATGGCAATCAACAAATGCAACAATCCGTCAGCTGAACGTGCTCCAACAATGTGGCCTCCGGCGAATATTGAAAATTCTTATACTGGGACCGGATAATGAACAAAGAGGTGCTGCAAAGAGCAGGCATTCTTCCCCTAGCCGATATTGTTGCTCAATGTTGATTTCGGTTTGCAGGACACTTCCTTTGCCTACTCCTTCACTGGCCACCCAAAGTCGCCATGACATGGTTTCCACGTAGAGGGAAACGCAAAAGAGGAGGTCCTAACACCACCTGGTGCCGGACCATAATAGACGATCTGGAGCATGCCAGCGTTAACTTTGATGAAGCCGAAGCAATAGCCACTGATCGCCAACGATGGAAATCAATAGCTGGCATTGGCGCTTCATGATGTAGGAGAAACTAAAGACTAAAGAAAAAAAACCTCTCCCATCTTTCTTTAAACATAATCGGTGTCTCTATGACCAAAGAGCTTTAGTTTTATTTCATCTGACTAATAGACGTACTTCCACGATACATGCTTGCATAACTGACTTGGAGTTTCAGCTCCATCAAACACTGCCGAGTTACTGAAATGTGTCCAGATTATTATAAAACATTTTGAGAATTACCATTCAGTGAATTTATTTTATTTCTGTCAGTATCATTACATTCATATAATCATTTGCTCTAAATACATGATGTCACTTAGTGATGCTTAAGATTAGTGGACAGACGGACAGACCAATAACAGCATAGGCACACACACCTTCTTGGTACCACAAATAGGAGGCTTTTGTCAAACTAAGCAGTAAGAGATAAGTGCCTCATTCTCACTGTCCTGAGCACACACTGACTGTGTGCAGAGTGTGCCTGCTCTAAAATACAGTTGAAGAGTAAGCCTGAAGCCTTTAACAGCAGCTTCGACTCATTCCAGCTTGTTTAACAGGCGTTGTGAGTCGAATGGAGAGCCACTAACTTAAGTGATCTCTTCCTCTGTTTGTGTCGATCATCCTCTGTGTAACCGTGGATACAATAAGGCATCAGTAACACGTTTCACGCTGTTGTTCCACATGGCTGGTTATGCAAACTCCGCCAGTATCTACAGCATGTAACACACACTTAAGGAGAATCCTTTACCAAAGCAGCAGAGAAAGGTTTACATCAACCTTAAATTCAGGCTGTCGTCTCCTAAAATTTCCTGCAGCTACACGCTGCACACTGTTGCTCATGGGACAAAAAGCATTTACAGTATGATCACAGTAATAGGACTACATAAATACAGTGAGGTACAGCACGGTTAAAACACATTCTTACTGTCAAGAATTCAAAGATAATACATTGTTATTAAAGTACAGTATGTATTATTTTAAGGTACCTTCAAATAGAATATTTTGACATTTTGGAAAATACAGCTGTTCACTTTCTTGCTGAGAAAACTTTTATATATGCAAGCTAAATGTTAAATGAATAAAGACTCGGAAGTTAATGAGCTTTGTTTAAAATAAAATGAAAAAAAAATACATTTTTGAAAATTTGGCTATATTCCATTAAACACAGTGAAAATGGCGTGGAATTAAAAAACGAAATGGCCGAAAATCGGCCAGAGGTTCTACTAAGGGTTAACTTAACACTGGAAGAAAAAGTAAACTGTGAGCTAGCTTTGTTTAGAGGACAATAAAAATGACATTAGTTTACTAGCAACTCTAAAGGTCACTAATTAGCTAAGCTAAGCTAATTCTAGCTTTGTAAATGTGTACGCTTGATAGTGCTGAGAAGTCTTCACACTAGCTCAGCAAGAAAGCAAACAAGCCTATTTTTCAAAAAAAGAATCTAATGTAAATCACATTACAGACTTGTATAGGTTTAAAATATTGACTTAACAGGTTAAAGAGTTAAACAAGTAGTTAGATAATAGGTAAGCTAGGAGATTACCTTTTTTAAATCTCCATGAAGATGACATTTTATGACTTCCTTTGTACACTTAATGACAAATTTTGACAACTAAATATATATATATATATATATATATATGATGAAGACATGGTTTGAAGAACAGTAGAGTGAATAGTTTTGGGGTTTTCGTAGCTGCAGCGGCAGACACCACCCTCACTAACTTCTGATGCACACCCAATCATTTTGTTTCATAAGCAGGTTGAAATATGACAAAAAACCCACAGTTCATAGAAGATCTTCAAGGGTTACTTCTAGAAGGTTTTTGAGGATAAAAAATCAAAGCAAGCTGGGTGACCAAAACCCTGAGAATCCAGCACTGACTCAATGATACAGCTCCAAGAAATATTCACAGAACTGAACCGATAACCCAAGTAAATAAAAGTGCCACGGCTGAGCTAACGTGTAGTAAATATAAAAGGCTATTCCATTCAATACAGCAATAAATCTGTCCACTGAGCACAAAACTGATAATTCACCCATAGATACCGAGTGTTAGTTTTTCAAAAATATATTCTCATATGCCTTCTTACATACAGTTAACTTCAAAAATATACACAGATCCATTATAAACACAATTAATGTACGATAGACTGATTTCAAGTTTCATTTTGCTTTTGTAGCATAAATCAGTTTTGTTCCTCCTAAACAAGATCTGGATTAATAAAGTGCTTCAAGTTTTTAAGGGAGTCTTTAAACCTATAAAAAATGCCCATGTTGATCCAGTGTAGTCCCAGAAAGAGCAAATGATGTTTTTATAACTATGTCACTAAGTTGGGGATTCACCTGGCCAATAGTCTTTGAAAGCATCCTGAGGTGTATCCATGAATTAAAAGCTGTCCAGTTCGTCTTAACCCTCTTTCGGTTTGAGTTGCTTGACCCTGGCTGGTGACCGGCTCCTTCTCTGGCCCTTGCTACCACCTGTGGATGTGCTGTCAGCCGTTTTGGGCACTTCTATGGAGTCCACAGGATTTTGTGGGGACTCAGTGTCGATGTCCTCCAACGAGCCCGGCTGGGACTCCACTGAGGTTCTGGTGAACTGATGCAGAAGAGCACCATCCTCTCTTTTGCTTCCATTCACCTTATCCTCTTCCTCTGGCTTGAACTCTTTAACAGCATCTTCCTCCTCATCTTTGTCTTCTCCACTCTCTTCCTTCTCCTCTGATCCCGATTTGTCAGCAGTGGTGTCGCTTGAACGTTTGCTGTCTATGTCCGAGTCTTCTGCGTCTGCCTCCTCTCCCTCGGTCATGCAGGCAGCTGGAATCGCGTCCTGCCCCTGTAGGGTTAAATGAGATAACAATAAATGATCTCTGAGCAGTTTTAATTAGATGAATTGGGCATTAGAGTGCCATCTACAAGATGGTTACATAGTACCACCAATAAATAATATCACCAAACTGATCCTTAACTGGTTTCAGCTTCCGATGGAGGCAAAAATACACAGTTTAAAAGTATTTTAACATGTTGGAAGCTTTTTCTGAAACTGGCAAAAGCAGCATACGTCCATCAGCGGAAGCTTCATGTTGGTGCCAAACAAAACAGATTTGTTCAGGCTCTCTAATTGGATGGCGAGATTATCTTTTCCCACAGGCTTAGAATTAGTGGTGAGGATGCAGTAGGTCAGATTCCTCTTTAAGGGACAGCGCAGTTTGTTGTTCAGGGACTCAGTGGTGTTTTAAAATAGAGTGCAAGACAATAATGCCACAGAAACTGTTATTACTTGAGTTTAAATTTTAAAGAACATTTAATGTGGGGGAACTGGTGTGTAATAATTTTATTAGCATCACCTATAGCATAAATATATTCCTAACTTGTGAAAATGTAGACTGGATAGATGCAATTAAAAATTATGCTGTGATATATGTCATATATATATATTAATAAATACTAAAACCTGGGTGTTTGCCTCACTACATCATGTAAGGCAAGCAGAGGTGGGCGGATCCATCTAATTACTGATATCTAAGCTTCGATGCCAATGCTGGTATTGGCATTAGATTGACACTAGCACGATATGATACTTCCAAGTTCAGTATGTAGCCCTGAAACAGGCAGATTTACATTCCAAGTCTCTAAAAAACCTAGTTTCAAAATACACGAGAGGCTGAAAGGTGTGTTTTGTTTAAAAGGTTAAAAGTATCACTGACCCTGTATTTACTTGTATTGGATTGATACAATAATTTGCGGTACTGCACAGCACTAAAGGGGAGAGTCTGGAGAGTCAGTCTGATCATGTTTGTTGGCCTATCTGACATCTTTGTGGTTAAACTTCCATGAGTGCAGTGTTTTTTTACTAACATGAAAGTGACTGTTGGATCCTTTAAAAGAAAAAAAGAAAACAATGCAAGCCTTTGTGTTATACACAATAATTACTGAATAAACTTCAGTAAAAACATGGTTCACATTTACCTGTGGCGAGGTTCTTTCCTCTTCAGATGCCTCCCCTTCCTGTTCCTCACTCGATTCACCCTCTCCTGTGCCGTCTTCCTCGTCATCTTCACCCTCTGCTGACGCGCTGATGTCCCTCTCTGCAACCTCCTTTGACAACGTCGACTTTTCATTTTCTGTAGTTTCTGCTGCACTATCCTCCTCTTCCTCACTTTCACCATCGGTGGTTTTTTCTTTATCGTCTACTCTCTCATCACTCTCTTCATTTTCTGGGGTTTCGCCTTTGCCCACTGACGCCTCTTTTACTGTGTCTTGGTCACTTGTCTCCTCTTCTTCGCCACTTCCTGTGTCTCCCTCATTTTCCTCTGTTTCATCTTCTCCCGTCTCTTCTTCATCCTCTCCTGTTTGCTCCTCTTCCTCCTCCTCTTGATCACTCTCTTCCTCGTTTCTGGCACACTTACACTGACGTTCTTCATCCTCCTCTCCAGTTTCTGATGTCTCATCTTCTCTCACTTCTTCGCCAGTTGTTCCTTCTTCTTCCTGCTCCTCTTTGCTTGCACTACTTTCCTCATTTCCCTCTTGTTCATCTCCTGTCTCCTCTTCTTCCCTTGCTTTACCATCGTTGTTTCCTTTTTCAGCCTCTTCATCTTCCTCTGCAATCGTCTCCTCTAAAACAACAACCGCTCTGATGTCCTCTTTGGTTTCATCGTCTTCCTCTTCCTCCTGGACTACGTCTAAATTCCTCCCATCGTCATCTACAGCCGCCTGGCTTTCGTCTTCCACTGCCGCAGGCTGTGGCACGGTTGCAGGGGCTGGGCTTTTCTTCAGCTGAAGTATCTTAAGTAGGTCAAAGTCCTTCATCACCGGTGCTTCAGCCGCTAGCGGGTTCGTTTTGAAAGGCCGTGCAGCCATTTTCTTGCGAACACAAGCTTCACATGGACAGTATTCGTCGTCACTTCGCTGGTCGCTGAACTCCCCCGTCATCTCTCCGTCGCTGAGGGAATCGCCGGTCTTCACTGACTGTTTCTTCATAATCTAAAAAGACAAACAAACAAAAAAAATTAAATCCCAACTATGTATGTCATTCAAGCGGTATCTTCTACTATGAAGACAGTTTGTGGTAGATTTACCTTCAACATCTGACGTCTCTTCTCTGTTGTGGTGGACTCTCTGGAGAGATGTGTTCCTTGTGGCGGCCGAGGTGACCTACCACCTCTCCCCGCTCGACCCTGAATCTTCCTCATTTCACGTTCAATACTGCTCTGGATGCGTCGGCTCACCTCATCCCTCAGCTCGCAGATCATGGTGTCCAGGATGAGACTGTCATCCAGCTCCCATCGAACTTTGAACTCTGCCATTGCATTAATGTAGTGGTCCATAAACTGTTTTTCAAGCTTCTTCAGAAGGTGAAGTACCCACACTGGGTCAGGGTCTTGGGATGGTCTTTTGGCCAAAGGTGCTCGAAGAACAGTTGGGGGTGTGCCTGTACTAGAGTCTTCCAATGTCTCGCGCTCATTATCGGTGGGAGATTTGGAACCGTCTTTGGCAGAGGTCTTGTCTGATGACTCTGAGGGTTTTGAGCTTTCGCTTTTTTGAGGAGCTTCTTCACTTTGCACTGGTTCCTCTGCTGTGTCTGCCTTAGCTTGATCTGTGAATGTTTCCTTGTGTTCTGTCTCAATTTCTGTGTCTCCTGCCATTGCATTTCCCTCTTCCTCCTCTTCTACAATGTTCTCTGCTACCTCGTGTGCATGTAGAGATTCTCTCTCTTTTAGAGGTGTCTCATCTCCTCCTTGATTGCCATTTTCCTTCCCTGAACCTGCAGAGCCACTGCTCATACCCACCCCAGATGAGGACCTTGGTGGTGTCACCTGCTCTGGTCTGCTGTTCTTGTTCTCCTTTGCCTCCTTGGCTTGGAGGTTCCCAGGCTCTGTGAGCCAGAGGGAATGAAGGATGGCCATGATATCCTCATACTGCTGGCTGCGACCCTTCTGTACATCACAGCCAGGGCCCAATGCAGGCTCAATGAGCTGGAGCTGGGCCAAACAGTCCAAAAGACCCCTGGCTGATGTGCTTAGTCGGCGTCCATAAACCGGAGATACCTAAGATCAAAAAGAAAACATTCAGAGATTGTAGAGTATGTTCAGTCCAGGAATTATAGTCAAATTAAAACAATTACAACTGGTTAAAAAGGAATTTCAAAATCCTGAAATTAACTGAGCAGAATTTTAAGATCTGCATTTAAGATCTAAGATCTGCGGGGGCACTGGTTGCCTGTTTAGGACTGAAGGTAGTTTATGTTAACATCCACCTCTTTTCATGTCATTTTCACATATTTGGCATATCTAACCCAAAACGAATAACTTCTAAATTTGAAAATTTGCATGTTAATTATGTATGGATCATGAACATGGTTCATTTACTAGCAAGTCAAGTACTTTCGGTTGCTCCCTTCCTCACAAGTGATCGCCACAAACTTGGCAGTTCTATGCCGGATGCCTCTGGTGATGCAGCTTTATATCTATAGCTCTGTTTAGCAGAATATGTTTTCTGTCACAAAAAAGTAACTGGCTTACCTCGGGCATACTCCTACATCGACCCAGAGAAGAACTTAGAAGAACTTTCATCACAGCTGCAGAAGACTGCCAGCTTCTAGGCAGAGCCTCACTTTGTAATAGTAGAGCACTAGGGCGACCAGAAGTCCCCTCTGCATCTCCTGAAGTTGGATCTGAGCCCTTCTCCTCCTGTGCTAGCTCACAGTTGGCTTCATCTTCTTTCTCTTCATCCTCTTCAGGGTCACCTTTTTCCTCCACTTCTAACTTCTGACCTTCAGGACTCTCCTGTGCTAACTCTCCTCCAGGTATCTCTTCCATTTCCTTTGGCCTCAGCTCTTCCTCATTAAACTCATCGCCAAGTGCTAGCATGCTGCTGTTAGCAGGAATACTTCGCAGCCAGTCACTAACAACCTCACTGGGAGACGTGTTGGGCAAACAGGCAGGTGTCAGTTCCTCTCTTTTATCCTTCTGATTGCTGCTTCTTGGACACATTCCACTTTTCTTGCTCTTGGACGTGTCACTGGACTTACTGGCTTTAGATTGTCGGCTGCATGGGCGTGCTGCAGCCATTGTTTCCTTTAGCAAGTCAGCAGCAGACAGAGATTGAGACAAAGTGCTTTCACTGCACGTCTGTACTTTGCTGTGTAAGGGACAGGGGCTTGAGGACTTGATAGGGGTTCCTTTCTTCAGAGAGCTGGCCATTTTGACACTACCACAATCGCTCCCTGTGCTAAATTTGGACTTCCATTCGACCTGATCTTTTTCTTTACTCTGATCTGAAGCTAAAGCTGCCGACTCAGCCCTGAGGCAACAGGGACTTTGGGAGGAGATTACTTTATTGTATGCAGTGTCTTCTTTCTGTTTGGCCTCACTAGCTGCTCTAGTGTTTTCTTGATTTTCTGTGCCATTATTTTCTGAGTTTCCAGGAACTGTTTTTGCTGTTGTGTTTGCAGAGGATTTAATCTGGACTTTCGCACCTGCTGATGACATTGCAGATGAGTTCCTGTCGTTGCTACCATTTGTCACTGGAGCAGACGTCATAATTTCTGTTTCACTGCCATTTCCAACTTTGGTTGAGCTAGCATTAGCATGTTTTTCTTTAGACTTACAGTTGCAAGAAGACTTGTTAGACCTGCTGCTTCTGACTGAAATTGTACTTGCTGCTTTTTCTGTCTTTTGCACTCCATTTTCTTCACCTGGAGTTTCAATAGTTGGGATATCCACTGCTGAACCACTCTTCCTGCCAGTACTGTTGGATTTTTGAGAAACGGTGGACCCCGTTATCTCCACGTCCTCCTTCATGGTGGAAACCTCTGGGCTTTTGGGGAGACTGGGAGTTGATGTCTTTGCCCGGCCCTCGTCATTGCTCTCAGCACTTCTGTGAACACAGACGCTAGACTTCCCACTGTCTGAGTCAGATGTTTCTTCAGGTAACCCAAGAGAGACCGATTCTGTTGAGTTCTGACTCAAAGGATGGTCTGTGCCTCCTGATGACAGGGCGCTGGCTGCTCGCTCAGAAGCATTCTCACTTTTCACCTCGAGCTTCACCTCTTTATCCTTGTTCTCCTTTTCTGTCTTTGCCTCATCAAACTCTGAAGCGGCTCCACAGCAGCATCTGGATTTGCCAGATTTAGCAGAGCTCGCGGAGTGAACTGACAAGACACTGGGCCCTCTTGTGTCTCCAGCATCAGAGCCATTCAACAACTGCTGCACAGGAGACTTGGTGGATGCAGCTGAAGCGTCGGGAGAGCGCATCCGTGGCGAACGTGTTCGCTTAGGTGAGAGCGTTTGGACATTAGATTTAATTTTTGGTGCACTCTCATTTGTTACCTCTTTGTCTCCATCCGCTGTTTCAATAATAGCAATATGCGTTTTTCCATTACAATTTGACTTTTGAGATACTGTAGATGAAACATTTGATCTTCCTGATGCAGCACTTGGTGCTCTCTCATTCGTCACATTTTCCTCGTCATCAACTGTAGGCGTTTTAATGGTGACAACATTTGCACTTGAATTTGATTTATGTGAAATGTTGGACCTTACTGAAGATTTTGACTTGGCAGACATGACACTTTCCACCCTCTCCTGATTTTCTTTAGCTTCACTTGGAACTGGAGATGCAGTTGTGTGATTTGACTTCTGGGACTTGGAGGACTTGGCACTAGGGGCTCTGTCCACCATGTCATCTCCCTCTATCTTTGTACTGTGAGACTTTGCAGAGGAAGCTGATTTATGGGATAAAATACTAGCAGCTCGCTTCTCAGCTTTTTCTGTTTTGTGTACTATTTCGGAGTCTGATTCTGTGTTTTGATTACTGTCAGATTCATGAGATTTGGAGGACTCTGCACTGGGTGCCCTCTCGTTATTTACCAGTTTAAGTTTGTTCTTTTTTTCTTCAGCTTCATCTGCTGTCTTTGAGCTTGAACATGTCACCATTTCATTGCCATCACATTTAGACCTGAATGACTTTGTAGACTTAGCAGACTTGTCCGATTTAACTGACGTGCCAGACATTTGACTTGGCGCTCTTTCTTCTCCCTCTCCCCCAGCCTCTGAGGCTTTAGTGGACTTATGGGATTTAATAGACTTGGCAGACAGGTTGGACTTTGATGACATTGCACTTGTTGGTCTTTCCTCTACCTCTGTTTCTGTTCCTTTTCCAGTTACCTCTATGGTAGCTTCAACTCCTGTCACTTTTGCACAGTTACTGCAAGTCGACCTCTGAGATATGCTGGACTTTACAGAAATATTTGAGTTTGTTGATCTAGCACTATCAGGTCTTTCAGCCTTTCCAGCCTTTGCAGAAACCTTTGACTTCACAGAGAGGCTACTGGGAGCTCTGTTGTTTGGGTCATGCTCTTCTACAGCTGGATTGTCACTTTGGGATGTGCCTTTAGCTCCTGACTGACAGGTGGAGTTACGAGACTTGACTGATGCATCAGTCTTAGCTGAAACACAAGATTTGGCTGACAAGGAGCTGACTGCTCTTTCTACAGTGTTCTCGCCCACTGCTGTCTCCTTTGAACTGATGTCAGGAGCTTCACTTGTGTGTTCAGACTTGCTGGACTTTGCAGACTGATTTGACACTACGCTGAAGCTTCTCTCGTCCTCTTTTTTTGCACTAATATCAGTGCTGCCCTTACAGCCAGAGTTGTGTGATCTATTGGACCTGTGGCTTGTAGCTGAAGTAGCACTGGGAGCCCTTTCTTTCTCTTTTTGTGTTGCCTGAGGACTGGATGTTCTAGACATGGCACTGGATACTTTGCCCTCCAAGATATTTGATGTGGCAGAGAGGCGTCCATTATTGGTAAGGTTGGTTTTGTTGGATTGGGTAGAAACATCTGAGGCAGCATCATCACTGTTAGGAAGGGGGGAGGCTTGGTTGGAACGATTGGTTCTCTGTGATTCCCTGCCACCGGAAACAGAATCGACCTTGCGTTTGCAGCCCCCGCAATTTGGACACACGCTGGATGTCGCTGACTTTTGAGAGCTTGCTGAGAGTCCTGTGTGACCTGACAAGCCACTTACAGCCCTCTTTATCCCTTCATCATCATCACAGGCCCCTCCTTCCTCTGATTCTGGCATCCTGGTTACGCTTATTTTAGATGTGTTGCAAGGGACTTGATCTACCTCATCTGGGCCAGCTGAGCATACGGCAGCTTCTCCACAGAGACAGGAAGAGGCTGCCGACGCCGCCCTGCTTCCTAGCTCTTCCTGCTCCTTGTGTTTGGTAGAGTGGAAAGAATTGGCTGAGACGTCGTTTGTTGGCTTTTCGTGCAGTTGAGTTTCAGGGGTTGGGGACGGTTCATTGCTATGGCAACACCGCGAGATGCTTGGTGGCAGATCATCGTCCTCATCATCTTCATCCTCTTTCAATGACCGAAGGACATGTGAGGAGCTGCTGACTGCTGACGGCGGGCGATCTTCTTCGTCCTCAGCTGACTTTCTGCTGAGCGGTTGAAGGTTACTGTCCGAGACAACCACTTCACTTCGACTGCAACACCGGCTCACCTTGTGTACCTCAATATGGGTGTCTCCATCCTGCTCTACCTCTAATCTGTGCTCAACCTGCTCGGTTACACACATTTCCTCTTGGACCAGTTGGCTCTGCTCTGAACCCGAGCCACCCCCACAGCTGGAGAGCCGTGCTCTGCAGCGCATCACCCTTCTTGAATTGCACGATGAGGAAGAGCTAGAAGAGTGCGTATGTCTCATCATACTGTGGGTGTGGCTGGGTGCATGTGGGGGTGGAACAGGAGCTGATTTATGGCTGTGTGCAGGGTTTTCCCATAAGTCGTACTGCTGTTCATGCCTCTGGTGGCAACACGGGCAGCGGTTCCCTTCCAACTCGCACTGCAGCGGCTGGCTGGAATAGTCCACCCCGTCCTGATCAAAGGATGTTGAATCAGGGTCAGAACAACTTTCTGACTGGCCCTGCTGGAGATAATGAGGCTGAGCCTGACTTAGAGGGCAACATTCATTGCTCAGAGATGGAGACTTTTTAATTTGAGTGGACCACTGAAGGGTCTCGTCATTCTGGAGGTGAAAACGCACCCTCATCTCCACCGAGAGGCTGCCATCTTTATTTACCAGAACACGTTTTTCAATGTCATCATTCATAATGGCTGGCTTTCCCTGGGGGCATGCGGTGACACCATTGCCATATGACTTTTCAGAGGAAAAAGAGAAACGTGCTGAGCGGTTTGAGGAATCAGAACGAGGGTGAATGATGCTCTTTTTGGTTTCCAGACCAAAGTTAACTGAAAGAAAAGAGAAAAGTACAATATTTAACAATATTTATTCCCTCTTTTTCTTGTACCTTTTAAAACTTCTATGTCTGTTGTTAACTTGCCCAGTTGTCTAAAAAACTCACCATTTTTCTTGCTTTCATGTCCTTCGCTGTACTCACTGGCTCTGGATTGAGCTCCATGAGGTGGGGACCTTACTCCTTGAGTAGCAGGGGATCGTGCCCCATTTCCAGGAGTCCGGGGACCCAGACCAGGGAGTTTCTCTTCTGAACTTTTCCTAATAAAGTTTATCAGCAAGGGGCTGAAGGCTTCCCGGCCAACACACACCAGCACACCTGGACAAGTCATCAGGCTTTGAACGCTGTCAATCTGGAAAAAATTCACCAGAGTCAACAGTTTTCACTAAAATGAGCAACCTTTGCAAAGTTATACTATGCAAATTCAAATAGATAGAACTTTTTACCCTGCGTCCCTCTACAGTGTAGATCTTGCGGACATGAAACTGCATCACTTCGGACACCTCATCTAAAAAAGCTCTCAGGCTCCTGGCTGTCCTTCTGCTCAGGACCACGCTCCTCCTCATCCCCGGTTCGCTGTTCTTCACCAGCAAGATCCGTCGCTGTCTGTAAGGCATATGCAAGTGGCCAGGTGGTGTTGCGGATGACGTTTCAGGCCTCTGGGGCCTCCGGTTGTGATGGTACCAGATGCCTGAGTGTTTGTTGACCAGCTCCATGTTTACTGGCTTTGTCTGGCGTCGGTCAGAGCAGAGGTAGCAGCCACCATCCTGGAGCTGCTCCAGGTGTTTGATGGTGTGAGTGCCACGAGGGGTGGTCACAGTCCGCACACCAAATGGCAGTGGCACCTGTGCACAAATTGTACATAAATATCAAATGTGACTATTAATCTGTCTCTATCTTGTATCCATGTATTGCTCTCCCTACATTGTATAAAGCACTGCTGATCAGGACAAGCGCCGTTTTAACCACTTAACATCCACCAGGTCAGTGATGACCCATCTAGGGTTTGTTAAATATCCACCCCATTTTATAGGATTTTCAATTGTTTGGAACATGTAATGACAAAGTATATGGGATTTAATTTGAAATAAACAGTTCCTGAAAAATTGCTTATTTATCATGTGGCTAAAGCAAAACCCAACCCTAACCTTTGATTAGCGTGGATGCTAAGAGGTGAAAAGACCTGCATCAGGAAAGTCAAAGCCACATACAGCCCACTTATATCTTAGTGGGCCAGATGAGTGAAACTATGTGATAAATGTATAAAATTACAGAAAATGTTGTGGTAGTTCATTGCTCAGACTGTCCTGTAATTATAAAGCATAACGTTTTTGTTAATTGACAGAAAATGTCTGTTCTTGTGTTTTCGATTTGTTTTTTACACTGTGCTATTACTTTTGTGTAGTATGGATGGTCATGAGAGAGGTCTTTATCAGTAGGAAATGCTTAAATACAGTTAAAAGTCTAAAATTTATACATTTATATCCTACTTCACATTTTCCAAAGCTGTCCAAGGGTCATATTGGAGTCTTTTACTCTTCAGTTCTGGTCCCCAGGCCTAATGTTTGACACCCCTGACCTATATGCATGCATCTAAGCGTTCAGTTTCAAAAGAAGTCTCTACTATAGTTCATCTAACCTTTTGAGAAAGGTCGTCCAGCAGGGCATCAAAGCATTTGAAGCTGCGCTTGTGGATGGCCATCCTGACGCCCCCAAACTGGCTGTCACCACTTTTGTAGAATGTGATCCGTTTGGCTGGGGTGGTTGAGGTCACGTGAGCGGGGCGCGAGTTGGAAGGGGGCGGGGCAGGGATGGGGAAGACATGTTTAAATGGGGGCCGGGGGTTCCACAGCCCTGTCTGGACCGAATGCATGCTGTGGTCTCACATACACCTGGGAAACACACAAAGATAAGAACATGTTTGTTTTTTCTGCAGGTTACTGTTTATTTTTCTGGTCCCATCCGTGCTAATCACACTCACAAGAAGAACAAGTCTTAATCAGGATGTTTAATGGGGGATTTAGGACAGGACATCCGCTGAAAGGACTAGCTGACATTGGTGGGAAAAACCTGTATCATTTACAACTAAATTCTAATAATAAGATGTCACTTTTTTACCTGCTGAGGTGAATGTGTTGTTTTCTGCTGTTTAAACAGGCAAAAAGACCAAAACTCGTAATGATTTTCTAGAAAAAGACATTTACCTGGATTCCTTCAAAATATTCTGCGCAGTGCCGCCCCCCCCCCCCAATCATTTATGATCATTGATGATCATTGATCAGTTTCAATTTTGAATTTTGAATATGAACTGCAAATCCTGCAAATATATCAAAGTTCAACAAAAACTAGCCACATACTTTAATGTAAATTAACAAGCTAAACTGTAGACAAATGCTAAATTTACATGGATGCTAAAGGCAGAGCTTTGCACAGGGAGCTATTTTTATTAGCGTGGCCTAGGACATGTATAGAAATCCTGTTTGGAACAGACATAAAAAGTTTCTGCCCTGCTTCTGGAAAGGCAGCATCAATCAGCTTACATAACATAGGCTGAGTATTTCATTTAGCTTTTTTCTCTAGTTTTACAATACATGGATGAACATAGATGAACACAACAAATAACTACTTGTTAGTTTTGAGTTTTGATGGGTTTCAGGTCTGTATCGTCACATACGTATATTAGCTTATATAATACATAAAGTTATAAAACCACATGCTAATATCACATGTATGTTGAAAGATCTGCTGTGGCGACCCTTAAATCCTTCAGCATCAAGACAAATATCACTTTTTCTACTCAGTACATGTGGTCACAATGTGCCTCTTGATTGTTTCCTGTAATGTCTTCCGATAGGCTTAGCAGGCTTTTAAGTCTTATGAGGCTAAATCAGTGTTGACACTGCTTCTTAATGCCTCTTTAGCTCAGTCTTTCCTAATAACATTACATTAAACATATCATTTAAAATTCTATGGAGGGAACAGTTAACCCAACATTTAGGCACACGTTAAACAAGTTTCAGTGTAGAACAGCACAAATAAAACTCACTGTAACATTTATTTTACACTTAAAACTGACTCAGTCAATCTCACATAACTTATTCTGGCTTTTTTCTGAAATGGACAACAAAGTTGCTTTTGATGTGCAACATTAAAAGCAACCACTGAAGCTGTGGGAAAGTGATTATGCTGTGGGACTAAAGGGAGGTCTTAGGCTTACAGCTATGCTGACGTCCATGTGCACTAAGCAAGTTTTTCCAGCAAAGAGGCAAGTTAATCCAAGCAAATGTTAGCTTAACAGACACTTAAACACATTCAGTTAGTGTTTCATTATCACCCTCTGCTTCTTTCTCACTGCCACTCAAGATTTAATGGAATCAATATGTCAGATTTTAGAAATGGAATAAAGGAATATTTTCACTTTCTGTTAATCTCATCTAGTTTCTTCAGGTCTACTTTTAGACTTAATTAATTACAAATACTTCTTAAAAACTTTTTTTTTTTTTTAGAAAAACACCAACAGTCCCAGTTTATATATGACAAACAAAGCTTAAAGTTCTCACATTCATATCTAACACACCGATTTTTCTTTCCAATACAAAACTCTGACTCACATATATTAGCCTTTAACACATTACACTGAACCAAACCATTAACAGGTAACAGCATTGTAGGTTTAAGCCTTTTCAACATTTTAGATGAAGCTCTATTATTTTCCCATGAAAGCATTATTATAGCAGATTTTTGTTTGCACGTTTAGAATCTTTTTCAAATGATTTGAAGATGCTTACCATTGTCGTAAAAGAACAGAAGAATGACTGCTACCACTAATTAACAACCACTTTTTCCATGCCATATGTATTAGTTGCACTACTCACATATTCAGGAAGCATGGTCCAAAGAGGTATGGAAAAGCTGAAGAGAAATTTGTGGATATCTAGTCAGACCAGGAGACTGGTTTGCAGTATTTGTGCAAAAGTGTGTATGGTGGCGATCCCCGAGTCATACGTGTACATATACAGCAAAGTCCCTGATTCCACTCCAGCTCTCAGGGTAAAATGGCAGATGGGCAAGAGGAGGGAGGAAGGGAGTGGGGGTGGAGAGAGGAGAACTGAGGAGATAGGAGAAGACAGGAGGGGTGAGGCTAAGGATAGAATGAAAAGCCTGCTTAAGAACCTCTGTGTGTGTGTGGGAGAAGGAGGGGTTGCTATGGTGAGGCCAAGACAGTAATAAGGCAAGTGATGCTCTTATGCATGCCGCACCTGAGCAGGAGAAGACGCATATGCTAATTTGTAGTTGTGAGGTTGAATTATTGAGATTGAATAGAAATATTAATAAGCAAGTGGCAAATACATCAAAGATGGTTAGATTGTTAGTGAAATTATAGTTTGAATTATGTCAACATGAAAGTTACAGGAAGCTGAAGGACAAAGTTAGGTAGATAAAGTCTTCAAATAAAGTCTGAAGTCTGACGTAGATAAAGTCAGATAAAGGCAGTCGGTTTTCACATTCTGATTGCAGAGTTGGTGCAGAGGCCACAGGTTTTAGCACATATAACCCCCTCTATCTGTGTCTTCCTCACACACAAGGATCTAGTTGGAGGATTGTAATTACACACAGTCTGTCTAACAGCAGGGTTCCTCCTGTCTAGAAACCCCTGAAACCACCAACTGCTGCCCTGGAAAAAAACCCTCTAATACTACTGACAGAGTGGCAGGAAATCTGTAATGAGCCAATCACGACCAGCTGATTTTCTCAGTCTGGCAAAGCACCATCTCACAAACCCAGAAAGGGAAAGAGCAGCAGCAAGACCCAGCACAAAACCAGCACCAGAGACAACAGATGTGGCACTGATTAGGCTGGACACAGCATGAAAGGAGGAGCTGGAGGGCGAGGTGGGTTGCACAGCGGCTTGCAGAAAGAAAAAAAAAGTATTTATCTAGTAGGTATTCTTGATGATAAATCTGAATGTTGTGTATTGCTTGCCCTGTGTGGGTAAGGGGATGGCATATCATTTATATCCACAGTTCTTATTCCACTATCTTTTCTTTTAGTGGGATTAACAGTCTATATCTGTACTTAAAGAACACGTCCAAACTTAACAAGCTCTTTAGCTGCTATTGGCTCCAATAATTTCAACAGACTGTTGCCAGCTTTTTTATATTTTAATTTTCTTTTAAGTTTTTTATTAACTGGAAAAGAACAGCCCACTGTGGTCGGGAGATGGTACTGACACGAACGATGAGGGTGAACAAAACAGTGAGCGAAAAGAGGCTCACACACAAACATGCATATAAAGCGTGTTAGAGACAGAGTGTTAATTATTTGCGTGTTCATAAGTCACGCCGGTCACATTATACATGGTCATTTTAGCTGCTGTTAGCATAGGAATATGATTGGAGCAAATTCAAATATCGCCCTGGTGGAAAAGACTTTCACCAAGGAGACTGGATGTTCCAGGTTATGGTTGCCTAGGTAATCCTCTAATGTATTTACTATCAGATCACCAAGCTTGGTCACCCCGTAGAACCTTATAGCATTGGTGTATGTATAAATGTACACACGTGTTTTTTTTCTTGTTATAGGTGGGTATTTGGGTGTTAAAACACTATATGTATACTTATGATTCCAGCATATAGCAGGACAAGGATTATAGTTATTACTGAAAGTATTGTTATGGTAAATGGTAAATGGCCTATATTTGTATAGCGCTTTACTTAGTTTTAAATACTATTAGCATTTATTTTCTCCCATCCTTTAGTTGATCAGTGAGGCAATATGGTTAAGCATCCTCACACAGTGGGTCTTTGCACCAACACGTTCCTGTTGGGAATGAGAATGAAAATGGGAATGGTCTCCTTTGCACACTGTCCCTACTATCCTCCTATTCTGATGATTGTTTTTCTGTTGCTGTTGTAAGTCTGCAATTTCCTTGTCCTGGATATGTCCTATTTAGCTGCTGACCTGATTTGTTTATAATAATAATTTTAAGAAAATATGCATGTGGTCAAGCTAACGTCATCAACAACAACCTCAATCTCCTACTCTTTTCAAAACACGCTTCCCCAGCTGCCAGTGTGGAGCGTAAGATGTGTATACATGAGATGACATGTAAACCCCACGATACCCTTTGAATGGCAGCCACATCACCTTTATACACAAGCAGAAAAGAAATGAAGCACGAGACAAAAAAACCCCAAAACAAACAAACAAACAAAAAAATGGGAAATACAAAGGGAATAAATACATGTAAAAACAAATTAAATGGAAAAGTAAATAAATTAAGGAAATAATAAAAAATACATCTGAAAACATCAATTTAAATTTCTGTATACATTTTTTAAAATATTTTATTTTAGGTGCCATTAACGGGAAATAACTGTTTAAAATTAATCATCATTTACATATTTTGGCTGTTCTGGGCCTCCATAGTTTTGAACAATTCACATAATTCACCAGTATTGCTGGTTTTTGCTGAGGCTTAGCTGCAGATCTTTTAAATACATTGCAAGCAGAAAAAGCTTTTATTTTATTTTATTTTATTCTATTTCATTTCATTTTTGACAAATTAAATTATTACTCATGTTTAATCAGAGCAGTGTTTGGTACCGCTGTTCAGGGGCATGCTGTATTGTGAAGTTAAAAATAATCTCTAGTAAGAGCAGAAGAAGAAAATAAGAATCAAACACATCTTTTTACACTTTTGAAAACACCAGGGACGTTTATTATTTCCATCCACAGGCTCAAAATGTCCTTGAAATATGTCTTATTGCATAAGTAAAACTTATGCAACTCCTCATTTCATCAATCTGTATCTGCTTCACAGCCTTAATGAGAGACAGAGGAGAGGTAGGCGGCCCTCAGGGGGATTCTGGGTAGACAGGAAGTCAAGGATGAGTAGTTCCGGTGCTGACAGGAACCTGAGGCATCACAGTGAGGCGTCAGGATGCTGCTCTCTGGGAAAGTTTTGGTACCAATGTGTATTCCTAGAGGATAAATCAAGCAGTTCATCACCTGTGCGCTTTGCCTGATGATGTTACACATGGGTATAGGCTTCAGTCCTGCAGGAGTACTTTCCTTTGTGATATGAACACAGTGAATCATTGAATTTCCACATGTTCACCTTAAAACTGACTGAAAACGGAGAGAAGTTCTCTTGCTCTTGTGTTTTCACTTCAGTCAGCAGAAAAAATAAAGACGAAAACAGAGGAGAGATTATTCCGCGTGCGGTGGCCTACTTTTGGAAGTGCGCTCACTCCTTTACTCAATCCCTTTTGTCTCTTATCCTATAAGCAGGTGTGTGATCACCTTATTCCCACAACTGGACCACATACACAAACACAAGCCTACTGGACATATAAGCACTTGCTCATTGGGGTTTACATTCTCACTAAAATAAATTAAATTAAATAAAAAAAAACCCCAAACATACAAAATTCAGACCCTTACCACAGATGTTCAGCTTTGTCTAAGTTCAGAGAAGCAGGTGTTTGTAAAGCAACAGGTGAGAAAGAGAGGCTCATCTTACCTGTGAGGAAACATGCTGGAAGGAACCAGTGAAGATCAGTGTCCGAGTGAAGATCCCGATAAAGAAGCAGTTTGATACCAGAGTGATAATAAAGTCAGGTGTGGTCAGCGGCAGACAGCGCCGCGAGCTCGCTATCTGAGATTTGAGAAGTGCGCACAGGCTGCGGGCGCGCGCGTTCAGGCACGCTGCAAGTCCGCGGCGTGAAAACCGGAAGTACGGCGATTAAGACTTTCAAAGTAATGCGTTGAAAGCCTTTCAGTGAAAACGGCAGGCTTGAACGTAACCACACAAATTGCACAGCTCGGAAAATCAAGTCCAATCAGTTTATTTATTGTGAAAGCAATAAAGTAGCAATACTCATTTAGCTGTTTTATGTATATCTGTTTTATATTATTGTGAAGCACTTTGTGGTTCTTATCCTGTGAAGAGTGCTATATAAATAAAGTAAAGTAAAGTAAGGACAATACAGAAAAAAAAAACACAAGGGAGTTAAGATCTGTCTGCGAGTGGGTTTCAAAGATGTCGAGTGCTAATGAGGTCCTACTTTGAAGAGGAAGACTGTTCCAAATTTTAGGTGCAACTAAAGAAAAAGGCCTTGTTTCAACAACCAGAACAACTAGAATCATCTAGTCAGTTGACCTTAATGATCTAGGAGTGTGCATAGTTAAAAGTTCAAAAATGTAAGAGAGTGCTGATGTATTTATGGCCTTAATAATAAACAAAAGGATCCTAAAATCAAAAAGTGGAGCTGCTAGGGTGCCAGTTTAGCTTAGTGGATGAGCAAGTGTAGCTCTTGCTTGCACACAGGCATGTAACAGACTACAGATCTATTCACCACTCTTGTAAGTGGCATATGTTATGCACAGTGATGAGTCTACACAATGTTGCCTTGGCTTTAATAACTAAAGGGTCCACCCTAAAACTACTGTATTATATTGAAATCTGGGATTACTGATTATGAATGGCTCTTAATCGTTCCTAATTAGGCCGCTTATTTTGTATGTAGGTCTTTGCATTACAATATAAAGCACCTTGAGGTGACTGATGCTCTGATTTGGTGCTATATAAATAAAACTGAATTGAATTGATGGCAACATTGTAATGTGTACGCAACTGAACTGAGATTTGCAAATGTGAAAACGGGTGACTACATTTGCATCAAACCCTAAAGGTTTGATGGTAAAAATCGCACCTGAAATAAAGCTTCTATTTTTAAAGACACAACCGGAAATGGGACACGACCGACTATTTTCAACAGCCGTTACCTTGACATTATTTGGTGGAGAACAGGAGGAGGAGGAGGAGAGGAAAGGCAGAAGAAGAGAGGCGGAGAAAAGAAGGGAGAGGAGTGGGGTTGGTGCTAAAGAGGATTAGAGCTCTCCGCCATCTGTGGCCACAGACTGATAATAAGCCCAGTTACATTACCAGCCTGCTCTTTTCTTAGCCTCGAAACAGCCGCATTCATGAAGACTGTCTGGTTTAATACCAGACAGTCTCTATTAAACCTAGTAACAACCAAGCACTGGGTAATTACGTGTGATATGATGTTATTTACAGGTAACACTGAATTCTCTTCACACGTTCAATCAGCAGCTTTACGTCCCTACGTCATCGCGTCAGTCTCCAATGGCAACCGAGCTCAGCTGTGTGTTTATCAGGATGGATTCCCTAACAGAGAGTGAAATAGCTCAGATAGCGAGGCTACAGGTAGGCGGCCACTGAATTAACACCCAGACATTTAATTTAAGCGATAAAAAGACGAAGTTGTGTCCCAGCATTTTTTTTAAATGGCGCTAAAATTTATAATTTGACCTAAATCTTAAAGTAAGCGACTGGTTAGAGAGTTAGCTTGAAGTCATGCACGCCATAGCATATTATTATTATGTATATATATATATATATATATGTATTGTCCACATTATTTTCTTATTGGTCATTGGTTTAATTTTCTGAGCCTGAAGTTATTTGTTTACGTACAGCAAACTAGGGTAGAGTGGACATTACAGCCAGCTAGCCCTGCATGCTACTTTTTTTATTTTTATTTCATGTTGACTTTTTAAAAATTGTTTTATTTTTATTAAATTGTTTAAAAATGTTTAGTATCTAGCTTAGTTTTAGTTAATGTAATAACCTTGGAGCAGAACTGCAAAAATAAAGACATAACCACACCATTTATGAATAAATAACTAAAAATAACTTGTAAAAATGGTTCTACGTGTCTTTCAACATTTCTCACTTTTGTGTCTGTGTGATTGTGTTTGTCAGAGAGATGATGGTGTGCAGATGCTCAGCCGTTACTTCTCGTGGCCCGAGTTCAGTGACGAGCGACGATGCTTCCATCAAGAGTTTGTGTATGACGTGGTTGTGTTCGCTGCAGACTGTGGCTTCTCCTGGCCGAACGTTATCCGGGCAGCTGTGATTGCCAGAGACATCTTTCCACGGCTGGACGGTCAGAGTCAAACAGCAGTGCACTATAAAGTGGCCTATTAGGTGACACACTGCTTAACCGAGAGGTCGTGGCCCTCACATGACCACCAGAGAATTATTATCAGACGTAAAGCTCTCATTGCTCATAAACCAATACAGACACGCTAGCATACCAGACTGAGTGATTCATTGACAGTGAATCATTCCCTGTGTGCCCTATTAAAACATTACTCATACAGTGTTATCAATGCAGGCCCACCTGTTCACAGTGTGCAGGATCATGTGCTGCTGGGGTTTGGTTCAGTAAACCTCATTTAAACCTTCTGGACTGTTTTCTATCCATCAGATCCTGATGTACTCAACTTGCTGTCCCTACTGAGAGAGGTGCTGTGTGAGAGATTACCGAACCTCACCCCCGTCCATCGACATGACTTCACCAGGTATCTCACAGACACCTGCATCACACGGCGGAGGCTTTTCCAGGCGGTGGTCGATGGAGCTGCTAACATGTCTGTCACTCAGCTACACGTGGAGGTGCAACTGCCACCCACACCCCCTCCCTTAGCACAGGTATGGAGGCCTCTTTAAGTAGCGGCTAGCGAAGGTGCACTGCATAATCATCATGCAGATTCAGGGCTGCTATATGATGGTACTGGAATCCATTTAATATGTCCCAGTTTGTTTCAAACTTAGAAAGTGGCTCCTTTTTGCTGCAGGGCATCGATCTGCAAGAGTGGGAAAGTCAGCAGCATGAAGCTAGTCTCACTTTGACCTTGGAGCAGAAGGAAAACGAGCTGAGGTGTCTGAGACAGGGGTCACGGGTCACTCTGGAGGACATCACTCTTCCAGAGGATAAGCATCTGGATAAACAGGTTCATGTTCCCTAATCATGCAGTGTGCTACGAGAATATGTGGTTTTTGTGTTTTCAATGTTTTTCTCCAGACAAAAAATATTTGTTTTCTAAACCAGCCCTTTTTTTAATACTCTCCAAAACATAGGATTATGGTTACGCTAGCTGAGGTACTTCCCTTAGTGAAATTATTTGGACTGACTGACTGTCACTGTTTTTGGCTCCCCAAGTAGGGCATTGTGGAGTTGGTTCGTGCAGCAGTGAGGGCCACCGAGAGCCAGATAGTGGGAAGCCTAGTCCAAGAGGTGGATCTGCTCAGTGACATCCTGCAGCTGAAACTGCAGCAGGAGGCTCTGGCCACTGGGAGGCACAACAATACTTCTCCTACCAATACAGAGACTAATGCAAAGGTACAAACTGCCAAAACTAAAACAGGGGGGAAGGCGTCTGGAAAAGCAGAGGGCAGGAACTCAGTGAATAAACCTGATCAGAAGTAAGAATGTTGAACCATTTAGTAACAGTCACAGTTTTGGCTAACTGTGTTACTTTTGGATGCTCAAGCTTGTGTTATTATTATTATTGTCATTTTTGCACATCTTATATATATAATTTGAAGATTTCTGTTTTGGAAATGTATCCCTTAACACCTATTATGTCATATTTGATACATGAGTTTTTAAACTTCTACATGTTCGGTGTAATCACACTCTCCTTGAAAAAACTGAATAAATTGCACATTTTTTAGCAACAAATTGCAAAAAGGAAACCTGGATGTAATGAATAAATATTAAGCAAATTAAAACTCATATGTGCAAATATATGAGCCCCCCTGTGTGGAGTTTTTTGTTCTCCCCATGTACTGATTCTTCCTCCCACAGTCTACAGACGTGCAATTAGTGGGGTTAGTTGGTGATTTTAATTTGCCCGTAGGTGGAAATGTGAGTGTGAATAATTGTCTCTAAGCAGAAGAGAATGGATGGATATGCAAATTAATTGTTTATTTGTAGAAATGACCAGAAGGTTCAATAAAGACCTTCTAGTCATAAAATTTCAAAAAAATTACAATTTTCTACTCATTTTTTCATGATTCAGGCTTTAAAGGGTAAAAAGGAAGTTTCACAGCCACAGCAACATGGTTACCATGAACTGTATATAAAAAATGGACATAACCAACATGACTCCACATTTTGGAGCCAGGGATAGCTTTTTGGCTGCTGCAAGGTTGCTTTTCTCCAGACAGACATGACCATAACTGGGTGGAATGCTAAGTTGTCAGCTAGCACTAGCAAGCTTGGTTAGCAACCTGGATGCAACACAGACACAGATACCTAATACTAATACCTAAAAAGACTTTTAACTTGGTAACTTTTACTCTTTTCTCTTAATTTCTAGTTGTTGTGTTAAGAGTTACATTTGGTTATTTTTCCTTTTATTATGTTGTGATGCTCATTTTATCTGAATGTGATTTTTTTTATAATTTAAAATCTGCTGAACTTAGCTCTTCTTCAGTGAATGGTATTAGTGGAGGTGAGGCCTAGTAGAAAGCTATCAAAAAAGCTAAAATTCACCCACTGTAGCTGTTATGGCTCATCAGCATTGGCGTCAGTTTTCAGTACTGCCTGGTTACAAAGAAGAGTCAGAAAAACTTCTTTTTAAAATGGATTTATTAAAAAAACAGTAATAATTCTGAAATAATATCTTTATAAATAACAAACATTAACAGAACATCCAGTCCTTTCTTTTTACACCTCCACACAGAAGAGCCCTGCTTAGCTAATGCTGACGCGTTAATCCATTCAATCCACCCCAAAACATATAAATAAATAAATGAATAAAATGCCCAAAACACACCAGTGCAAAGATCAAGCAGTATCTACAAGCTCATTTCCTTTGCTGCACCTATTTTAAGGCCTCGAGCACTGCTAGGTTTCCTTTTCTGTTTGCCTACCTTGTGCAGTCCCTGCAGCAGTACTGTGTAGGGTCACTATTTCCACAGTTATCTGCACCACTGTTTCAGGACACAGTTCACACTAGTAAACAGTGGGAGTGAAGCTCTTACTAAAAGCCAGGTCATTTTCAAGTGTGGCAGACGTGCCCCTTAAGGCACACCGCAACAGACTGTTAGCACACTTACAGACACAGCACATACGTACTATGTTCACTCAGAAAGAGACCATAACTCTTAAAAGTTCAGCAGCTTGCTTTGGTGAAAACATCCAGCGCTCTCTAGCAGCACACTAAGCACAAATGCTGGACGGGTTCACAGAGAGGAAAAGAAAAGAGGCATCAGGTTGATGGTTCAGTAGGAATGCCTTTTGTTTTGCTTCTTAACAAACATATTGTGGAAATTTCAATTTAAGTCATCCTTTTTAGACTTTCTGCCTGTCATCTTCAGAGTCTTTGTTGGGCCTCGGGCCTGTTCTCTGTACACTGCTAGAAAGATCCAAGCTCATCTGGAAGGGGAGTTTGAAAAAAGAAATCATCCTCACAAGAGTTTCTGCAGGGAAGAGTCACAAGTACCCATGACATGTTGAACTTCTCTTCTGAGATAACATGACAAATGGATGAGACGCTAGTAAAACGTGTACCTGTGAATCCTCCTGTGAGGGGATATCAGATCATTTGTTGATTTCATTCATAATTCTTTACAGCTAATTGCAGGAAATCCCACATAATATTACTTATTACCGGTGCTAACAATGCGCTCCCGTCTAACTGAAGCAATGATTAGTGCACCCATCCTGTCGAGGGTTGAATTTGTGGCTATGGGTAACTTATCAAGGGCTAAAAGATATGGGAGCATACCAAAGTGCCAGGGATTTCTCCCAACTAAAACATCAACCCACATACGGAGGCTACACGCAGGCCCTTGATAATTTAAAAAAAAAACACAAAAACGTTTTAAGATTTTGCTACTTAAGACTGTCACATTCAGTTTTTAAATAAAGCTACAAAAATGCTGCAAATGTTTCAGAAGGCTCGCGCTAGCTTGTTTCCCAGAGTAATGTGAGTCAGCATGGTCTGCACCAGCTGCGGCAGGTCGTACTCGTGCTTCCAGCCCCAGTCCTGTCTCGCTGCGCTGTCCTCCAGTGCTTTTGGCCAGCCGTCGGCTGAAAAGATGTAGCAGAGAAGAAGATGATAGTAGCCAGTGAACACTCTGAAAGGATAAAACTATGACACTGGTATCCCAGCAGTCTCACCGATCGCCTGCCGGACAGGATCCGCATTGTAGGTCACCTTGAAGTCAGACAGGACTTTCTGGATCTCACAGGTGAGGTCCTGTGGCGTGAAGCTCATGGCGTTGATGTTGTAGGTGCGGCTGACGAGCACGTCGTCTGGAGCCTCCAGGAATTCCATAGTGGCCCTGATACAGTCATCTGGGTAGGAAAGGTGGACGGAGGAAGAGATGAGTGAAACGGGAGTGCTTCAGTGCCGATGTCGCCAAAACAAAACGCATCAAAGTTTGCTTTACCGATGTACATCATAGGCAGCCGTGTGTCGCTGCGCAGGTTGCACTTAAAGTGACCGCTCTTCACAGCTGCGTGAAAGATTTGGACGGCGTAGTCTAGAAAACAGTGAAAAGAGACCATCAGACTCAGACTGCATCAAAGACACCGAGCAAAAAAACCCCCAAAACATTTCCAAATGGTGTGCCATCTTCCTTACACTGTCAGTTAGCCTGCACCTTCAGTGTTTCCAGAGACATTATACAAGATAAGTGGTGATGATGGTGATATTATAAATGCATCTGTTATGTGTCAGTTGCCATCAAAATTATAGTTGAGCCTCTATACCCGTTCATTTAAAAGGAAGTGAACCAAAACTTTAACACTTATTCCTAGAAGGTCAGGCTTACTCACCTGTGGTTCCTCCTCCAGGCTGGGAATCAGCTGAGATGATGCCTGGATACCTGAGACAGCGGAAATCCAGCCCATACCTTTGGTGGTAGTACTGATAATGGGAGGGGAAGAAAAGACTCAAAAACACCAGAAATAAGATCAATAGAGCCCTAGAATGAGGACTGGAGCTACAACAGTTGTAAGTGCGGAGAAGAAATACAGGTATGTGTTTTCAAAGTCTCTACAGAGTGTGTCTCACCTCACCCATCAGCTCCGCGTGGACCTTGGATACACCATAAATAGTGCGTGGCCTCTGCACACACAGATCAGGAGTGGGGTCTTTAGGGGAGGATGGACCGAAGGCACCGATTGTGCTGGGGACAAACACACGCAGACCATGTTCGTTGGCTATATCTAATATGTTATGGAAACCTAGAAAGAAAGAGAGGCTGTGCATAAGTCTGCTATGTTAATGCTATGGTACACGCGTCACAGAGGTGTCTACCTGTGATGTTGACCTCTTTAGCCAGGGCCACGTTGTGCTCCCCCACAGCGGACAGCACAGCTGAGTAGTGAACCAGCCAGCTGATGTTATTGTTGACCACAATCTCCCTGAGGTTCTTATAGTCCAGAATGTCAGAGAAGATGAATGGACCTGCGCAGGACACACAATAGACTGTGTGTGTCGACCCACTCATCTTTGGAAAGTTTTACCCAAGGAGTGCAGTTTTATGGACATGTGGTTTGCATTTGCACTGAACAAGAATGGAGCTCCTAAACACAAAGACTGCATGGCCTTTGAAGGGTTTTTACTAACTTGCAGAATATGTAGAGAAGGTAAAAGAAATACACACACCGTTATTGTAGACATGGTTGGGGGGTTTCCGGATGTCAGACAGGATCACATTGAATTTTCCAAATCTCCTCCTGAAGAAGAAACATTAGAGCGGTCAGTTTTGGTAACTCTACTAAAAAAGCTGGTCTGCGGTACATATGACATGATCGCATGACGTCTTTAAGCTCTATTTCATTATACATCATTTTAACAGTTGTTTCAACAGCTCACACATTACACCCCATATAGGTTTGGCTCACGGGTATCACCTTCTGGAAGTTTTTTTTTTAATTTATTTATTTAATAAAATTGCTGGATTTAGGACTGGTATCACCACAGTTTACCACAGCAGTTTGAAAGAGGTCTGCAACGATTCATTGAGTAATTTGAATACAGTGGTCCCTCGTTTATCGTGGGAGTTACGCTCTAAAAATAACCCACGATAAGTGAAATCCGCGAAGTAGCCAACTTTATTTTTTACAATTATCATAGATGTTTTAAGGCTGTAAAACCCCTCACTACACACTTTATACACTTTTCTCAGACAGGCTTGAACATTTTCACACTTTTCTCTCTTGTTTAACACTCTCAAAGTTCAAACCTTCGTAGAAAAATAAGTCCAGTATAATAGAATTAAACCAAAGATCAAACCCTGTTTTCAGGTCCAGAACACTGGAATAGAGCAGCTGCCAGAGAATTCAACATTGATGAATCAATGGTACGGAAGTTGAGGAAGCAAGAAGAATGAGTTGAGGAAAGTTTGACTTATCTGACTGTTTTGTTTCGCTTAATGCGCCTTATAATCCGAAAAATACGGTAACTTCTACCTTCCTTTAGCATGTCCAGAAGTCCAACTTTTTGTGCGATGGTTAGCATCTTCCTCTGCCTTTTGGGTGCTACCGCAGCTGCCTTTGACGCTGCAAAATGTTTCGTCAACATTGTTGTGTTTGTTGGGGAGAAAACTTACAAACATACAGTACAGCACTTCAGAGTCACACTGCTAGCGATCGAAGATTTATGTAAATTTGACAAGCTGAACGCATTCTGTACAGGAGACACGGCAAGAGATTGATTGACAGTGGTCTACAGCCAATCAGGATGCAGAAATTGAAAACATGCAAAATTGCACAAAAAAAAAATATCAGTGAAACAGCGAGGCTGTGAAAGGTGAACCGTGTTATAGCGAGGGACCACTGTAACTCAATTATAAAGAAAACAAATTCCTTGCTTTGATGCTTTGTTTAATGCGTGACCCTGTAGTGCTCACCCACATTTGCGATCAAAAATAGACCTGCAATAGGAGTGCGTGTGTGAATTAAAAGTATGGCAACATTAAGCTCACGCAGCCTCCGGTGTTTCAACAAAAAGACTGATAACACAACAGCAGCAGTAAAGATGATGGTTTAACGTCATAGTTTAATGTTGAGCTGTCTAAACGCGGAGTCATTTCCGAGACGGTGCACTCAGGTGGAGTGAAAGAAAAAGGGTTTTTAGTGTCCAAAACAGCAGCTGTGTTCCTGTAAATCACCATTATAACCTTTACAGGGAAAAAGCTAGCAGGAGTCCTTCATCATACAACCTGATGCATCCTTTGCCGTTTGTTTTACACATCAAAAAAAATCTACAGTATAGCTACAAAAGTTAGGTGACCTCTTACAAGCAAGCACTTGGCAAAAGTAGGAAGGAAAAACTTTTAACTTTTAACAGGAAGAATCCTCCAGCAGAACCAGGCTCAGGGAGGGGTAGCCATCTGGCACGACCAAGCTTCAACCACCTGGTATACCCAGTCGGTCTCTCAGACAAATACTAACCAAGCCCAACCCTGTTTAGTTTCTGAGATCAGATTGGAGCAGGAATGTACAGAATGGTGTGGCCACAACTAATACAGTGACTGGTATGTGTATATTGATAGATTTTTTACTGGTATCAGCCTGAAAACCCAGTAATAGTATCACGTATACGCAAAGAAAACTACGCTACATATGGAAATAGCTAAACAACAGAAATCAGAGGTTATTTAAGCTTCTTACCTTAACGACTTAGCAAGCCCCACCCCCAGCTGTCCAAGTCCTCCTACAAGGATAAATTAGAGAAAAAGAAGCAAATTACCAAGCAGTTTAAGCACTTTTAAGAGCTGTCGTGGAATTTTTGTAAATAAAGTCTGCAACACAGAAAGAGCGGTCAAACTATTTATTACTACGCGCAGGAGAATGGATACATACATCAAAACATCACAGGTTCATAGTAATGAGCTTATGACATCGTCAAACTCTGTGTATCTTTCAGTTACAATGGTCTTTTGTCCACCCTGGGCTGTTGCTGAACAGAGAAGACTCCCACTATCTTTTCCCCGGCCAGCACCTGGCGCTGGCCCTGACCTTCATCCTTCTGAGCAAAACAGTTAGCAGATAACATAGTGAAACATTGTTAGGCCTAGCTAAGCAGTTGTTTATTTCACGAGGTCATACTGACACATACACATACTTCATCTAAGCATGCAAAGGTTACACAAAAATCATACAGTGAGGTTCTAACCACCTGTATCTAAATGTGAGGGTTAACTAGAATTTTCCCTTTACAGAGCTTAAGTAACACAAGAGGTATGACACAAAAACTAACCAGTAATGAGGACTTTGGGTTTGTCACCATCAGTGCAGGACGAAGCATGTGTTCTGACGCCATGTACTGCAGAGGTCGTCTGCATAACACAGCGTGGGGGCCTGTTCCCAGCATGCTTCAATGCAGCTCTCAGCAACTGAACCACCGGCATCATAATACCTTCTATTAACAAAAGCACATATTAACATAAAACACTGAGTGCATCCACAGCCTTAGTATATCCAAGTGGGGTTACATTATTAATACTGTGGACACACATATTATTAGGCTTAACACCATCATCCTGTGATAAGTTAGCTTAGTTAAACTGACCTTAAATCAGTTCAACTGAAAAACCATCCAACACTTAGCTCGACAAAGCTACTTCCTCAGAGCAAGCTAATGGCTCAGTCACATGAGTAAAAATAGGACAGCAGGCTCCTTAAATAAAAAAAAAATAAAAATTGGTGATGCCTCGTAATTGTAATGAATTTTTTCACATCTGTTTGGAACTTGTAGTCACTAAATGGTTGGCCAGAATTTGAGGGTGTTTCACACTTGACCATTTTTGATGGCAAGCTTGCACAGGTTAGCTGATAGGAGGCGACTTTCCTGCAAATAGTTAAACTACAGGAATGTCTCAGAGACATAAATACCTGGATGACCTCTAGTTTCCTGCTTCTAAATCCAGATAAATCTGAGGTTATTGTACTCGGCCATAAAAATCTTAGAAACGTGGTGTCTATCTAGATACTCTGGGTGGCATTACCTTGGTCTCCCATAACACTGTGAAGAGTCTTTGAGTCATTTTTGACCAGGATATGTCCTTCAATGTGCACATTAAACAAACACGTAGGACTGCTTTCTCGAATTTCCGCCTGATCTCTAAGATTAGAAACATCCGGTATCAGAGTGATGCTGAAAAAGTAGACCATGCATTCATACCTTACTGCTTCTTCTACGTCTAGGCTGGACAATTGTAATTCAATATAATCAGGACGTCCTAAAAACTCCTTGAAAAGCCTTCCGCTGATCCAAAATGCAAGAGTACTGACAGGGAAAATTAAAATCCTTCTCCTCACATTCAACGTCTTGACTAATAAGGTCCTATTTTATCCTGAAGACCTCATAGTACCATATCACCCCAATAGAGAACTTCACTCTCAGGCTGCTAGATTACTTGTGGTTCCTAAAGTTTCTAAAAGTAAAATGGGAGGCAGTGCCTTTAGCTTCCAGGGCCCTCTTCTGTGGAACTAGCTCCCAGTTTGGATTTGGGAGAAAGACATCCTCTCTACTTATAAGATTAGACCTAAAACTGCTTTTTATAATGTATATAGTTAGGGTGACCCCGAATCCTACCTTATTTAGACTGCAATAGGAATAGGGCTGCTAAGGGTGGGTTTCCCATGATGCACTGATTGTTTCCTCTTCACTCACCTCTTTTCACTCTCTGCGTGTTTATAACAACACTCTGCATTCAATCATTAGTTATTATTTAACTTCGGCTCTCTTCCACAGTGAGTATTTTGCCACATCTGCCTCCCATCACCCCCAACCGCTTGCAGCAAATGGCTACACCGTGATCCTGGAGGTTTCTTTTCTTCCTGTTTAAAGAGAGTTTTTCCTTCCCACTGTTGCCAAGTGCTTGCTTATACAGGTTTATATGATTGTTGGTGTTTTCTCCATTATTGTAGGGTCTTTACCTTACAGTATAAAGCACCTTGAGGTGAGTGTTGTTTTGATTTTGCACTTTATAATTAAAACTGAACTGAATTGAGCCCAGTTGCAGTCTGTGGAAAGTTGCAAATTACTGCTAATTTCTAAATGCAGACATTTTGTGGCATGTTATGCTTTTCTACCTGCTCTACGTTAAGAAAGATGAGTTTATAAGGGGAATTTTGTGCATATATCAACTTGAAACTGTCAAAATAAACCTAACATGTGAAAGCCTTGCCCGACCCCCAACACCCATCTCAGATTAGCTTCTTAAAAGCCTCCTGCTGACTTGGTCTAAATATAGACCTCTTTATCTATATTCCAGACCACCATTAAGCCTATGGGGGAGCACAGGTTAATGTGGACAAATGACCAACTCTAAGCTGTATAAAACCCTTTCAGAACAATGCAGTCTAGCAGCCTTGCAGTAAATACTTTGTGTGTTAAACTAGTTAGATAAACTTATTTATTTATTAGAGGTAAAACAACTAGTAACGGCACAACTGAATCAGTGCTATTCAGAAAAACGAGAAAAACAAGTTTAAAGACATTTTTTTCTTTTGTTTGTACCACTGGACACAATAAAAGTGCAGAAAGGGAAATTTCGTATCAATTCCCAAAGCTGCCCAATTATTTCCTTATCTGGGGTATAAGGTGTTCCAGCTATTAAAAATAGCTCACTTTAACAGTTATATACTTTGTTTAACGGATGTTTCTTTAAATCAAGATAGTGTCCCCTCAAGCAGGATCCTAACCACCGAGGATAACTAGCTTTACCTAGATACCGGTTACATATGTTGAGATTCAGACCATCTTATTCAGTTAACTTAAAAAGTGAGACGTGCTGTAAAAATAACGTAATGTAATGCGAGCTTTTACAGATGACATGAAGTGTAGCAAACTGAAGCTCCTGTGCAGGGAGCATAAAAAACAAGCTAAACTCATGTTCTCCTTACTTTAACGCGACCTGGAGAAGCTGGCTCAGAAGACGACTCCGAAGCCCGTTGTTTGCGATCAAAACATGGAAATAGTCGCGCGTATATACGGCAAAGCTTATTCTGCTCTGTGATTGGCTTACAGTACGGGAGGCTCGCGACAGAGGCTCTCGTACTGTAAACCAATCCCCTTCCACACTTCCGGCTGTAACTTTAAGAATAAAATCTCATAAACCTGCTGGCGATAATACTAATACTAATACTACTACTAATAATAATGATAATAATAATAGTAATAATAATAATAATGATACATGTCTCTCATATCTAATACATATATCTCGTGGTTGGCCTGGGAAGGGGCGTTCCCCCTGACGAGCCGGAGGAGGTGGTCGGGGAGAGAGAGGTTGGCTGCAGCGACCCTTTATCCCATCTTTTTCTTTAAAAAAAAAAATGCTGACATTTACACAGTGAAAAATGACGGACTGTCTAACTACACAGAACATTCTTCAACAAAAAACAAGAAAACAAAGCTCAGAGATTAACTGGATGGATGAACAACAACAACAACAACAACAATAATGATGCCTCAAGAACACCCTAACATTATAAAAGGTCTGAAACTAATATGGAAAGCAACAGCAAATAAACTAAAATAAAAACATTTAGAAAACTAAGCAGAAAACAGCAAGACAGGCTTATGTTGGAATTGCCAGACAGTTTTTGTGCTAATACTATTAAACTGACAAATTTGAATAATCCATTTCATTTATTGATTTCATCAATTTCATATACAGTACTGTGCAAAAATCTTGAGCTACTACTTATTATATTGCTTCCAGAGACTGAGACTTACTAGTATTTTTTTAAGTTGTCTTGAGGAACAGTGCTCCAGGTTCTCTGAAGGTCAAAGCCAGTGTCTAAGGTTTTCTTTGGACACCTTTTTTTGTTTGTTAAGCCGCCTAACACTGATCTATCATCAGGCATAAAAAAGGTGCCTAACTCAAGGGATTAACGAGTGTGGCGTCTACATACCAACATACTGGCAAAGAACCAATTTTAGGGCACTTTGTTACTAGTGGCCGGTCACATAAGCACACAGTTTGTTCCCATTTCTTTAGTTTAATTCATGATAAATTCCAAAGATAACACAGTTTGACAGACATTAAATAGTATTTTTCTACTTATATATACTTTATATATACTTTCTACATAGAGCTATTAGCCAAAAACCTGGCAGCATGGTGTGCAGTTTCTTATCAGAAATAGTCTCGGTGGAAGAGTGGCTGCCAAGAAGCCAGACTGACTGAACTAGACTGAAAATCAGTGGAAACTGGTCTTTTTGGACTAATGAATCCAAATTTGAAGTTTTTGGTTCAAATCATCATCGGCATATACATGGAGGAAGTCAACTGAGTGGCACAACAGTCATATGTAAAACAAAGTAAAATACAGCTCTGTCACGATTTGGTTCTGCAGTTCGGTCAGTGGTAAAAGGGTCTGATTGGCAACAGCTTCATGTTTCAGCAGGACAAACATTTACTGCCCAGCTTGTTAGAATTACCTTATATGTTTTTGCTGGCTTTTTTGTATATCTGTGTGTGTGTGTTTTGCTTTTAGGGTACCCTGTATCATATTTAGCATTACAAATGAACAGTCCCACAAATATGAGTTTTCTTTGTTAGAAATTCTGGTGACTCATCAGATCAGTGGCCAACATTGCACTTGCCTACTAACATATGTAACTCCACATGAATTTTATACAAAATAAAACATGATTATTAGTAAAAACTCCCATAAGAATAAATTATCAAGCTGTGGTGAGAACAGTGGCAGGTGTGATTAAGATGAGACGTGTTCATGCAACCACTTCTGTAATTAAGATGAAACCTAGTGTCAGTTATAACCTTGCCCCTGCTAATTATGTGCAATTGATTTATCCTCTGTTGCATGCAAAGAGATTAATCTGTGTCTTCCACCGCTAACAAACGGTGGACACATGCGCACACATACACTCCTAGATGTACGTGAACATGAATCTACATTCCTTAGAGCTTTTCATCATAATATCAGTCTTTTTTGACAAATATGAAGATTCTGTAAGGGGACAGTACATTTTTCTCCTGGCCTGTACGTCTGTTTGTATTTTTTGGGGTAGGCGGCCCAGTTTGTGTTGAATAGACTGTATATAAAAGATGGATATGGCTTTAAGCTTTAAAAGGAGAAGTCAAACTGTATTAAGCCTGCATTCTTTTAATGGTGACTCGGGTGGTTATAAAAATTGCCAGTGTCGTTCTTGCTCTGTGGCCTCAGCAAATCCTTGTCGTGCTGAGTTTATGGTTTCTGATTTCAAGTCATAATCAATGGAACAGAACATGATATAGAATAAAAGCACTACAATACAATGCTGTCCAAGGTAGGGATAGATTTGTCACAGATCTGGACAATATCCTGAACAATGTGATCTGGAGCTTTGATTTGTTTTTGAGATCTTTACAAATCAGTGAGATCTTTTGGACATCACTGGATACCCATCTGTCAAATATATGTATAATAGACTGATATTTATTCTGTTGAAGATCTCTTCTCTGATCTCTTTTCAAATTAACCTGATCTTTTATGTAGCTGGTTTTGAGATATCGTAGATACAACATGTGGATGTTTGACGGATATGTGTTTGAGATATCTTAGTAAACGCAAAAGATCGGACCCTGAAAAATCCCAAATCCAGACACACTTCTGTAAAATATACATGTAACATGCTCATATTTAATCTGGATGCACACACGAAATATTTAGGTAATATGCCATTACTGCCATAATTGATTAGAAATCTTTTCCCCCTTTTTAAAGTGTCTTGAGGCAACTGTTGTTGTGATTTGGCACTATATAAATAAAACTGAATAGAAATGAACTTTTGCCACATACTATTCTAAAGTATCCACAAATCATCTGTAATTTAGATTTTATCTCTTATTTTGTCAACAAGGACCAGCAAAATCCCTTTTATATTGGCTAAATATCAAGATTTAATGTACCGCAATCTTTTATTTTAACATTTTGGTACTTACAAAACCATGAATACAAAATAACACATGACACAATAACACATGAAACTAATTAATTCTTAAAGATTAAGAAAGTAATTAGGCAAGTTTAGTATTTTGGTTTGCAGTGGAAAAAGAAAACTAAAAATTAAGCAGAAAGTTGGTAGTTTTTGGACAGTTAAAATGTAAAATTCG
The DNA here is from genome assembly GCF_001858045.2 of Oreochromis niloticus. Taxonomy (NCBI): domain Eukaryota; kingdom Metazoa; phylum Chordata; class Actinopteri; order Cichliformes; family Cichlidae; genus Oreochromis; species Oreochromis niloticus. Next base: position 7,148,355 of record NC_031986.2, read on the forward strand.
TTTTACATTTTCAAAAGAATGCTAATTTTACCCTTTGAGCTTTTCACTGTTTCTTAGAGGGAGGCCAATAGTTATAGAGCTGGTTTGGCTCACACTGTAACTGACCTCACTGACACCTATTATAAATAAATAAAGTATTTTTGTTTGTTTGTCTAGAACTAGTAAAACTATATTTAATGTAGCATTAAATATCGATACTGTAGAATTTTCCCGTATTGCACACGCTTTAATCATGCCTGTCGGCTTGTAGCCACCAGGTGGCGGTAGATACCCAGAAATTAGAAAAATAAAGAGGCCTTAATCTGTGCTGTCCACTCTGCACAGAAAAAGAAGAATCAATTGTATACTTCTCTTTTCATAATTACCTGCTGAAAATATAATAAATTACGTGTGTATTTCCATTTTTATATTAGGTTGTATTTTATTTTTAATTTTTTAATATTTCTATTTTCTAATCTAATCTTAATCTTTGCTACTTAGACAACATAATAACAAACAAAACTATGCACAAAAAGGCTTTACTGTGACTTCTGTTGAATTGAACTGGACAGGATTTATCCATCAGGAGTGCTTCAGTGCCCCGTCTACTTCCACACTCCATACGTTTGGAAATGAACCAATTCTTCATGTGGATTCAGTTCCAGCCCTGCAGAGCGGGCCACAATAGATGATTCATGTCTTATTGTTCTTTTGCTTAAAAAGGCTCTGTTGTTTTTGCCACTTTTGGAGGCCTGCCAAATATAATACGTTCACATACTCCTAGCTTGTTTTGCTCATTGTTGCTTTGTGTGAATGCTCAAAATGACGGAGTGCAAAAAACACAAAGCTTTGTAAAAAAAATTTTTTTATTGCTGTGGTCGCCGTGGGTCTCCACATGAAGAAGACGATATTCTTTGTTTAATGCGGAGTGGAAATAATTATTGCTCACACAGGCAAACATGAATGCGATTACTCATAAACAAAGGATTTTAGCCATAATACACAATGAAGTGATGTCCTACAGTATAGTCATGTACACCATTAAGACAATACAATTTGCTGTAAATGATTAACATTACTATATGTTGGAAAACAGCTTTTTATTGTATTCAAACTTCATTAAATAAAATCTTTATAAACATCTACAGGCTTCTTTTAAATTATTGCTCACATTTTTAGCATTACATGCTCAAAATTAATTAGTAAAAATGCTGTACATAACACACGTACTCTACAATAATACTATTATGGTGTATTTGAGTGTAAGCAGCATTTTTTGTTAAATTCAAGCTCGAGACAGTTTTAATGGCTACATATGATGCTGGATATTTTAACCAAGGATACACCGATGTGTTGTCCGAACATTGACAGATATCGGCCGATATCAGTGAGTCGATAAAAACAGAAAAAATTTGTTTCTTAAAAAATGAAAATCTGTTTTGGCAGAAAAATCTAGAATGAATAGCAACAAATCAAACTAAGTGAAAGCACATTTTAGTGGGACTCTCGGCCAAATACAAGTCATTTATAAAGTGACATTTGTACTCACTCACAGCTTCACTATTGGTGCATTCCTATTTAATCCAGGACAAAACATCAGATTTTTTAAGGTGATGAAATAATACTGGTAATGAAACAGACAAAATGCATAATGTTGTAGAAAATGAAAATAATCATTTGAAATTGTATTTGAGTAGAGTAAAAGCCTATCACCTAAAAACATCCATGTTACTTAATATCTGAGCTTTTGTCAACATCAGAAACCACTAAGTTATTAAGTTAGCCTGTGTCAACCACAGTCCCCGCTGGCTTCCATATAAAAGCAGTCCTGTCTGATATAACACAGCTCTATTAATTTGGAGCTGTATTTTCATTTTGCCTCCGCCTCATTTAACCACCCACAACTGACTTCAGCCCAACCTGAACTACTTGTCATAAACACTGCTCTGTCAACACGTATTATTTCCACAGATACTGTATACACAAACGCAATTAACTCGGAATAAGCTGTATTTAAATGGGAGCGTTTTAACAAAAGGGCGCCACGTTGGAAACGAAATGTGTTTCGAACAAATAGATATTTCAATAAATGAACAATAAAAAGGACAATTCGTGTAAATGAGCTTTTGTGGAAAATAAAGGGACACGGTGTCAGCTCAAGTAACGATGCTCATATTCAATTTCAGCCCAGCGTTTAGTCAGTGTCCCTCCTAATTCACCATCATGACTCAGTCGGCTAATGGGATTGTAGTCAGGCCTATTTATTGCCATTAGGGAATTGAGGCAACATACAGTGGGTGAGGGGTTAATTACAAACAACTGAAGGGGTCAGAGGTGTCTGTGTGCGTGCTTGTGTGTGTAGCTCATGTGATCATGAGAGGGCCGGACCTTTGGTAATAGGGGGCGGATTTAAACAAGGATCCTTGGGAGAAGATTTATCCGCAGGCTGTGACACGGCAACAAATAGTGCTGCTAGGTGAAGGCCCCTCGATGTAGAGTCCAGTCTGGATGACAAATGGCTTGCATGCGTGTGTGTGTGTGTGTGTGTGTGTGTGTGTGTGTGTGCGTAAAATAGGAAGCCAGACCATATTCACTTATCACTGAGTCAGGTCCTCCATCGGATCCACTCCTGACATCCACAGGGACCCATTTGCTTCTCCCACTCGCTTCTCTTGTTTTGTCCCTGCCTCTCTCTTTCCTATCTCTCTCTCTCTCCTCTCTTTAATACTCACTTTCACCCCCCACCCCACCTCCCTCCCCTCCTCTCCTCCAGCGCTCTCAGCAGTATCTCCCAAGCCTCTCAGCTTCCCATATTACACTGCCAGATAAGAGAGGAGAAGGGCCCGACTGACAGGAACCCCAAATTAATTTACAAGCAATGATGCCGTTTGTGGGCTGATAGAACAGTCTTTATACAATATGAAGGGACGGGGAGTGACGCCTCGGAGCCTCCACTGGGGAGAGTGGAGACCGCGCTATCTTTGTAATTATACGGAGAGACCTTGATCCTTCTCTCACTTTCTGTCTCCCTCGGTCTCTCTCTCTCGCTCCTGTTTTTTTTTCTTTTTTATCCTCGATAAATGTTGCAGAAGGAACCCAGGAGACAAATCCGAGCTTACCGCTCTGGATGTAAGCGATGAAGAAATCAGTTTGGTTTCTTTCTTTCTGCGGCTTATATTAAGCACGATTCGATCAAATGTTTCATACGGTATTCTTCGGGGTGTTTCTTTAAGGAGACTATTGTGCCACAGTTGTTCCTTCCTCCTCAGCCTCCCACTGCTGTTACTTTCAACACTTATTGCACGATTCTCCACAGCTCTGTGGCCTAATAGGCTTACCACACCATAGAATCTAAAGAAACGTAAGTGGATTAAGGAAATCAGTTTTCCAGTTTATATACCATTCATTAGCCACTGCCAACAGTTGATGTTGGACCAAAGCTTCCACTATGAGAGCTATTCCACCCTGAGTTTCTGGCATAAATGCTTCAAGGTCCCCTGACAATCCCTGCAAAATGAGGAAATAATAGGGTCTGGTGCTCATGGTTTGCTCTGACACAGTCGAGGGCTGGTCCTTCAGTCTTTGACTGGCTCGCTGAATGGCCGGGCAACATTTCCTGCTGATGAACAGGAGCTGTGTCAGATCAGGTGACAGTTAACTTCTTTTGTAAGGTCTAGAGCCTCACTGAGACAGGATTTATAAGCTTAATGCCAATATTTAGTGATTTAAAAATGTAATGTTCCTATATATTGACTCATTAGTTTTTTAGACACATTTTTAGGGAAATTACAGATTTCCTAACATTTGTTATGCTCAGCTATTTATTTTCTCGTTTACACTCTGTCTGACTCTGCCCAGATCAGGTGGTTATTGTATTTGTGGAGTTTTGAATGTGTGTTGCCGAAAGGAAACTAGCAGAGTGCCCTCTAGTGCACAAACTATGCAGCACTGAAGGGTGTCTCTACCGTCTCTCCTATAGTTTTTAATATTGGCTGTTTTAAATGGTGAGATCAATACATCATCAAATGCCTAGAATCAGCTGATAATATTGACCTGATAATAGGTCAAGCAATACATACATCTGTACAATTAATTTGTCTTACTGACAGCAAGAAACCTCTCACAACTACTTGCCAGCTGGTCTCTAATGACCAGTGGTTACTGGTGACCAGTTTCTAGGTGTTAAAATAAAGACAACCCAGTGCTAATCTTATTGATCAGGATCATCTACGATAGGGATGCACTGATATATCAACCAAACATTGGCTTGGTATTGACTTTGTTGACTGATGTCAGCTAATGGGCAATTCAAAGCACAATAACTGATGAGGATTGATCTGTTGTATCATATCAATTTTGACTTAAAGATTGAGACTTAAGAATGAATGCAACTGTAATCACTGCGTTGATGCCACAGTGGTTGGATTAAATGGCAACAGAAACAGAACAAAGACAAAAAAATGATCTTAGCACAGAACTTGTTAAATTATTGTAAATGGCAATGGTGGGATTTGTGGGTGGAGCCAATCTGATGGCAGGAGGAAGCTAATGTAGTGGAACAATGCACTACCTGTAGGTAAAGGAAAGGAGACGAAATGCAGGGGTTAGAAAATGTGGGGATTGTGCATTTCTTCACTAATGTACGATAGTGAAGAAATGCCTGTCAGTTTCCTAAAGCTCAAGCTAACAAACTCTCTATTCTTTTCAACGCCCATAGCATTTAGGCTCAGCAGTGATGATGACCATGGGATAGCCATGAACAAAAAAAGAATGATATGGTCATTGTGGCTGATTAAAATCAGTTATTTCATTTTCAATCCTTTGTTTTCTAAGATGCTAGCACTGCCACCTGGATGTGCATTTTTCAGCTACTGATATGGGGTCAATCAGGTAGACGTGATAACGCCATATTTATTAATATGGCGTTTACAGTCTTGGTGTGCCCACTACATCACGATCACTGATCAAAAATATTGGGTGGCTTTCCTTCTAAACGCACGGGAATGGATTAGTTCACATAGTTTGAAGGCTAAATGCTTTGTGAGCTGTGAAATAGATAATTTGTTGAGGCCGGGATTCAGGGGCAGCTGCTGGCAGTTACGCAGTCCTGCCCTGATGGCAGTCCAGCAATCCGACACAGACCAAACTGGTTTAGGTCCACTTAACACGTTAATGTTGAATTCCCACATCATCGGCTCCGGCTCACGGCGCTTTGTTCATTTTTGATGGCTTTTTGGACACTTCAGAACCTCCGACCTTCATCCTTCTTTTTATTGTCAGGCACTCTAGTTTGACCTCAAAGTGACTTGTTCTTTATATTAGCATGACGTGTATCGAGTGAAGCCAGCGTTGCTAAGCTAGCATTAATGAACATTGACAGTAAATGTGCTAACACGCTGGACTGAAAATGAGGCTTTGATGACACTTTCCTGTGCACATGATATATGAAGTAAGTGCGTGCATATGCTTAAATGTCTTTTTATTCAGTAAATTTTTATGGCTGCAGGAGGGTTGAAGTGGGGTTGATGATGAAGCAAACTTGGATGCGGGACGAGATCAGTGAGCTAACATAGCTTCCAGGGAGCCGTGAAGCAGCCGGGCTGTGCTCCTCGCACAGAGATGGAGAAGTGTAAATCCAGGGCTGAAAACTCCATTAGGTTGAGTCAGTCATGCATCCGTGTGCTCCAGTGCCAGACAGCTCTGTAAATCAGCTTCCTTTTTTCTAGCTCCACTGAAGAAAACAATATGGGTAGTGTCTGGGTACTGAGCATCGGGTCCTTGGGTTTTACACACACACATGCACACACACACACACACACACCCTAGAGGCCTGGCTGCGACAGAGTGAGACCAAATGCTCTGATCCAGGTTGAACTAACCACTGACATGTGCACCTGTCAGACATGGCCTGCTGAAGGTGTGTGCGCATTTATATGTACATACTGTATACTGTGTGTGTGTGTGTCTGTGTGTGTGAAGTCCTGTCTGGGTGAGGCTTTAATACTGAAATGCCAAAATCTACATTATAATTCACCTCACATTTTAATTTTGCAGAATGATTTCTTTCTTAAAATCCGTTCGGGATTTTAAAGTCCCGCCCCCCCCCCCACACGCAATACACAGACTGTAAAGTAAATGGATTTGGAGTGTGTCCGCCCGTCCTAATCTGTTGGCCAGTAAAGGCTGACTGAGGCCTAGCAGGTGCTAGACACTTGTCTGTGGAATGTGGAGGGCCAGACCTCAGACCTCCCACCAGGACTGAGCTTCCTCTGTGCTGCATATGTATGTGTGTATGTGTGTCTGTCGGGTGGAGGGTGCGTGGGTGGCAGCCACCACCTGCTCTAAACCTAATTTCAGTTTTTCTCAGGACCAAAACATTGCAACGCACCCAGCATCCGGTTAAAACCAAAATATGATGGATTAAAGAGCAAAATTGAAATAAACAAATTCATATTGACTCTTAGTACTGTAAATGTTAGTGGGTGCATGCCCATGTACAGTATTGTGCGGTTTGTTTGTGGTGTTATGATAACACTTTGAGAAAAGTTAAAAATAATAGAGTTGGTGTTGTTTATAGAAATAAATAGAAGAAAAAAATTGAACTAAAAAATATAAAAACTATATAATAATATAATGTAAAAATTCAAAACTGGACAATTTTTGGGGTTACCCTCAAATGCTCAGGTCCTTTTCTACTATATGAATGTTATTGCTAGGTAATTTCTAGGTAAATTTGATGGCCTCATGAAGTATCATATATGTATATAACAATAGATTTTGTGGGTATAAATTTGTTGTCGTGAAATTTAAATGATGGAATGTTTTTATTAGGTATTACAGGTGCATAAATGCTAAAAATAGATCATTTTAGCCCAATGGAACGTGGCTCCAAGGCAATATGATGACAGCACAACATCTGATGTAGATGAGAACCTTTAGGAGCCTCAAATGTACCCGTGTAGAAAGTTTTGTTGCTCATCTCCTGATCACATAGGAGGAGTTTAGGGACAAACAGACAGACAGACAGACAGACAGACAGACAGACAGACAGACAGACAGAGATTTGATGTATTATAGTAAGAAGCCAAGAATTTTGTGACTTGCAAAGTTTTCTAAGATATCAGATATTAATATTTTACTATGTAAACAAGTATAAAGTCAGCAGTTCAGGGATAAATAATATTTATTGCAACGTTAGCTAACTTCAGCCAAAGTTTCCTCCAACATTGGGTCACAGCTTGGCTGTAACCCTTTCTAAAGTCAAACTTGTGGCTGCTGAAGGGTCTAATGAATCAAAGAAGAAGCAGAAGAATGAGTTAAAACAGAAAAGTTGCATGCCAGAAGAAAACAAAATACCAGGTTGAAAGATACTGAGATGCTGGGGTGAGCAAATGTAAAATGACAGATTAACATCCACCCACCTTCCTCCTCTTATTCAATTTAGGGTCATGCTGGAGTCAGTCCCAGCTACCATAGGGCGAGAGGTGGAGTAGTCCCTGGACAAGTTGGCAGTGTGTTGCAGGGCTAATACAGAGAAACAGACAACCATTCAGATTCACAATCACACATATGGACAACTTAGAATTCCCAGTTAGCCTAACCCCAATAACTAGATGTCTGTGGGAGGAAGCTGGTGTACCTGGAAAGAACCCTTACCTATGGATTCAAACTCAGGACCTTCTGTCTGTGAGGCAACAGTGCTAACCACTGTGCTGCCCTGTCTTAGGTTTAATGTAGACAAAAAAATAAATTCAGAATACACAAAGTATATTTAATCTCATATTGGTTTATAGGATTATGGGCAGTATGTGTGTATCTATCAGAATAGTTAGCCTTTAGAAGGACAAAAACTAGGATTGTAACAGTGTGTTATTCATCCATCATGCAATGCAAACATGCAAGAATGGCACCTATTTATACAATAAATCAAACATAATAAATTCAGGTGCAGTGCTTTCTTTTCTTCTAGGTTGTTCACTCCTGTTGTGCAGTGGTCATCAGAATATCTGTTGGTGTTGTCTGAGACGGAGACCACAGTGCGCTAACTGCAGAACTCAGTACCTCAGCATTAAAAACGCTATTAATTGAAGCTTATCGGCAGAACAATACGCAGCCTTAAATAAGTGTGAATCGGCAGAAAAGTGCTGTGTGCGCTGTCTCTAATGTCTTTAATGTAGATTAATGCTACCTGCCTGCGTTTTGGCAGCCTCTGCAGACGGCAATTAAGAGCAATAATCACCTTTTCATGGTCTGCTCTCTTAGTAGGTCACTATCCTCATAACAGCCCCCACCCTCCACACAGTCACACCACTTTTTCAAATGCAGGGTAATGAGGAAGGTCTTAAAGGGTGTCGGTGTTATTGTGTGTTGCATTTTAATGGGCGTTATTTTGTTTTCCTAAACGCTAGCATGAGTCAACACTTTAGGAAATATGCAGAATATTCAGATGTATCTGTTTGCTTTTTTCTGAACCTTTAGCATCCAGGAAGGACCGACAGCTCCTCCTTCCTGCGCCTGGTTCTGTTGGAGGGCTCTTCCTTTAAAAGGGAGTTCTTCTTCTCCACCGTTGCCATTATTGCTTTCTGAGACAATTTTTTGATCATTAAGTTTCTCTCTCTAATATTGTAGGACTTGTAATGATATAAAACACATTGTATTATTATGTCCTTATAATGTTGCACAAACAGGCCTGAGATCTTTGGACTTCAGCAACTTTCACCAGTGTATGTTTGCTACTGTTTACATGGATGCAGATCATAGCTGTAGATTTCAGAGTGAACAGTTTGAGGGCCACAGTACTGATCTTATTTTGACGAGGCTGTTTTCCATTTCTTCAGGAGTAGGTCTTTTCAATCCTAAAATGTGAATTTGTCTTTAGTGGTAAACGTAATATTCCCCGCCCCGCCCACACACTAACACATATGTGGACATATGCTGCACAGTCTGTGGTACCACGAGCACACAGGCAGTATGATAACCATAAAAGAGAAGGGCATTCGTAAATGTGCTTCATAGATAAAAGTGTTTTGACTATCATGCCAGCCTTAATAATGGCCTCAATGATTCAAAACATTTTTTTTTACAAAACACAAATACTGCATGTGCTACATGTATGTGTGATGTGTTTGAACATGAGCAGAAATGTGAAATCGTGAAAGAGCAAGGGTTCGCTTTCATGGCCAAGGCTCAAATGTGTAAAAGACGAAATGTTGCAATTGAGTTCACAATACAATATTTTGCACTACATCTGCATATATGCACACATCTATCATAAACACGGAACGGCAACCTCACCAAACTGTCCCAAACAGAAATCTCATGTAGGCACCAGGTTGCATTATTTGTGGGAATGCATGAAAATTCAAATGTTCTGGGTAGCAGTATAGTGCAGCAGTAGATCATGAGGTTTTGGCAAATCCACTTTTACGTCTGCTTGCAAAGGATCCCGCCTCTCTTAAGGGAAAGGAGGATGTGACCCAGTCTGTCTCTGTGATGTTAGCAAGGAAAGCCATATGGTGTAGTAGGTCAGAGATCCTGCTTGTATTTCCCTTCGATCTGATCTCAATGCAAGGACTCATCTTTTTAGCAGAAATGGGGGAAACTACTGGGACTTCTGGGGGTTGATTATAATCTGGATTTAAAAAGATGACATGATCGTTGCCACGTTGCTAGACTGAAGGGCATGGATTAGATTCATATGTTTGATGTATGTTTATTAATGTATGTTTCACCATATAAGTGCAGAGTATCACTCTCATCTCACTGCATCATCGTCACAACCTCTCCATATCCATATATAATATCCCAGTAAATGAATCCAGAATTGAAATCTCACTTTGTGCCCAGTTTTTCTTTCCCTTTAGATAATCAAACATTTCCTTCATAAACTGGTGTGATTAAAATTCACCAGAATTCAGGAAATTAGGTAGAGGAGAAACACCTAGCTCACTTTATGTACCCACTGCTCAAACCACATCTACATAATTTTATATCTGTATAAAACAAGGATATAGAAAAGTGAATTAAATAGAAGCGAGATTATTCAGCTTGGGAGACACTGCTGGACTAGACTAGAATGAAGGTAAAGGGGTGAGCCACATATTTATTTCTCTCCCCCTTTTCCCCCTTTTCCACCTTCCTCATTTTTCCCGGTGTCAGTATGACTTATGGTGGCCAGCAGAAACGGGTGTCCAGCATTATACCTCCGACAAATAGTTGCGGCCAGCTCGGCCGGGCCTTGGACCAGACAGAAATCAATATTTCACCATTTAAAATCTATCAAAGGAGGATTTTTGAGAGTGCTACAGCTGCCTGCGTTCCCTTCCACCCGCTGCCAACCACCTTTCTCAAACTCCCACCCCTCCCTCGGTACGCAACGCCACAAGCACTGAATCAGACACTTTGTAGTTACAACTAGTAATCAATAAGCCAGCAGTCGCCTCGGAGTGGTGATGGATGGCGAGGAAGGCCGCGATTCATTTTGTCAGGCCATTACGCCGGCGAATTCTGTCCACTTCATCCTGCAGACAATCATTTTTCACACTTCATAAGAAGCAGAAATGGGCTGAGATAGAAGAGAGAGAGAGGGGAGGCAGATTACGAGAAGGAGGAAGGGAATAGGTCAGGAATAAAGAACAAGGGGAAAGATTGAGAGGGAAATTCAGTCAACAAAGGAGGGAGGAGAGAAGAGGCTAAAAGAAGGCACGAGAAGAAAGGCGAAGGCAGAGTTATAAACCATACTGAGTAGGCCCTGCGGAGAAGAGGACATAAAATCATTAAAACCTCAGCTCTGCTTTGGTTTTTATGTTTAAACTCGGACTGAAAGATTACAGTGACCTACGGTGATTTACGAGAAGTCCTCTTATGAAATAAGCCAAAACAACAACGAGAGAAAAAAGTACATTTGTTAAGCTTTAAAACAAGACAACAAGTTGTAGGGAGAGTGTGCCCGAGCCGTGTGTAACCAAATCAGTCAGGGGGGAAATTGATTTTTTTTTTCCCCCTTCCTCTCCGCTCTCGCTGAAAGAATTTTATCGCTGTAAAGTACACAAGGGCAAAGTAACCATGAACAAGTCCCGCTACTCAAACGTATTATGTTTACAAAACAGCAGAGTGGTAAATTAGTTGAGCTCTGACACTCTTGGCTTCAGCACAGAAAAATATTGTGCTATTGCTTCGCTCCACGTTCGGTTATAATAGCCGTGGAGTACTTAACCCTGTGTCATTTATCGGCTTAGGGAATGTAAGAGTGGCAGGAAGTGAGTGGACTTTAATGGGAGGGAGAAGCAGATAAACTCTACTTGGAATCCTTCCCGCCTTTCTTCCTTCCCTTCACCTTCTGTCATTTGCATCAATATACCTCCCCCCCTTCCTCCCCCCTATCTTGGCCCAGCTCCCAAAGACCCACCGTGTTCTTGTTGGATCGGTCTTGCCTCGGAAAACAAGCGACAGCTGCTGTGTGTGTTCGCGTGCGCACGGTGCGGGTGTGTATTTGTGCACGAGTTCGTGCTGCCCCTTCGTCGTAGTCTCGCCCCATATGTTGGTCCTCACCTGCTGGCGGGCGGGGATTATGAGCTACAAGGCCTTATTAAAACTGGATTTGTTTACCCTCCCGCTTGCATGTGGCGACAACAAAAACAATACGACCCGACCGTTGCTGGGCCGCCGCCCAGGACCGTGAGAAAAGCCGCGGTGAACTCAGCAAGCCAGGCGTGAAGGTTATTTGTGAAAAGATGGACATTGGACAACAGAAAATTAACTGGACAATTTTGATCTTAGAAATCCTGGAATGAACTAATAATGAAAACCTTTTTTTTAAGCTGAATGACCAGACTGTTTTTTATTCTTGCTGAAAAATAATGAAAGGGTAACTCACCTCAAGAATGTCTCAAACAGATGAACCTCTTGCTCTGAAGCAGTGTTCATTTCATTAACCAAAAGTGTTCGACATATTTGTCACATGTGACCTTTTTTTCCTGCTGAAAATAAAATGCATGAAGACACTTTAGTCAGCTAATAAAATGAGGTGAAAACATTCTAGAGAGACGAGATCCAATCAGAGCTAATTAAGTTGTGCAGAAAGGCGGGACGAGTTTGGAGGTGATCCAATCAGAAGGACTCTTGTGCAATAAGGTTAGATGTGCACCTCTAATCTGTCCCCGGGCATTGGAGCTAGTTGCACCTTTTTTCAGGAAAAGGTGCAACTAGCTCCCATGCTTCCTGTTTCTCATGAAAAAATGACAAAACGTGAACCCTCGGGAGAAAAAGAAATGGACACATTTTGCATTTTATGTCAAGGAAAATAAGACATTTTGTAAACTGTGTAGATTAAATCTCACTAGTTGAAAACACAACAAACCTTTACATAATTTTAGTAACTGAACTTTAGTTTTAGTCTACTATAATCATATGATATTAGATGCCTAAATTACAATTGAAACTAAATCTAGATTTGCTGTCAACATTAACACCAGTGCGAAGTTCATATTTTAGACCTGACTGAGCAACATGAGGTTTGTGTTGGTGTGTGTGACACTGATCATGCGTTTGTGAGCTATTTAGCATTCAGAAAGTAGATGTGACGAGAATCCTTCTTCCTGAAACACAGTATCAACAAGAGTTTTTATTTAAATGGAGAAGAAATTTTATCCAGTAAGAGTGGACAGTATTAGCAGAGGTCAGGGCTCAAGTCTGTTTTCCCATAGACTTCTATTGAATTCCTTTTGTAACCACAGTCATCACTCCCTGGTGACCATTAGAAAGAATGGTAGTAGTATAGCAATAGTACTCTGCGTACATGGAGTTGTATTAAAAATGACAAATACACATGAATGTTCTTTATAAATATTATTAATGTAGATTTTATTTTTGTTCTGTAAGAGCGGACGTGAGTACACAGTAGCTGTACATAGAAAAAATTCAGTACAAGTTACAGCATCACTCCTGTTATTTTAAATCTCCTTTTTTGTGTTTTTGGTTGTTATTGCAGGGAAACTGTGTAATCCTCATGAAAGACCTTTAGCTCTTTATCACAGAATGTTTGTACAATTAGTGCAGTCAGAGCAAATTAAATGTGACACAAGAGATCAACACCAGCTATCCACACTGGTAAATGTCGCCTTTTTTACTAGTATTTCTGTGGGTATTTAAGTCGGTGGCATGGGGGACCATCGTTTACTCCCTGCTGGTCCTGAACATGTAGGTTTTTTTAAAAGACAAGACACAAACCTTATTAAGTCTTAGTTAATGTGTCTTATTTTCCCTGTGTTCCTGTTTTGTACATATAACAGCTTTATGAAATAATAAAAGAATGAAGCTAATGTAACAACTTCTTTTACTACAGCTGAACTTTAAGAGAGCTCAGCGGCACTAAATGAAAACTACTTAGAGCTTAACTTGTATCAGTTGCTTTCTCTGCTACTTGACCAAACAAAGAAAGTCTTCTTAATTTCACTTCAACAGCTCTAATTTGAACAAAAGATCCAATTAAGTCCCCCACTACTACAGTCTTTCCCAAAAATACGAGAAAAGTTAGTCTTAGTCGTCTTAGATGAACAGTGCATTAAACGGTTTAATGATGATCTTTCTGACAGACATTTGTAGGTATTCCACAGGGATCCAATCTTGGACTTCTTTTATTCACCTTGTACATAAAACAATATTGTCTCTGCCACCCATGATTGTACACCTTTATGCTGATGACACTATTTTAAAAACCACTGGCCCTTTCCTTGATCTGGTGATTCTTGATCAGGGCAATTAAAATCTGCAAATCCCTTTTTTATAAATCCTAGAAATCTTGTATCACACACATTTTTGAAAAGTTCAGTTGCATGACATTTACAAGGTCAAACCCTTCATGGTCATGAAGCTGAAACTGTTTATTGTTACAAATACTCTGGACTATGCCTAGATGCTTCTCTCACATCTTTCAAGAAAACTGAAAACTAAAGCTGGATTTTTATATAGAAACAAATCTTGTTTCTTCATATTTTTGTCTGCACTTGATTATGGTGATATTGTTTATATGCGTGCATCTTCGTCCGCCTTGACGCCTCAGTGTGTTGGGATTTATCACAGACGATAAATCCCAACACACTGAGCCTTACTCACTATCGCATCTTATATTAAAAACTGGGATGGTCCTCCATAACTGAAGAAAGGAGCGCTGTATATTGTTTATTTACAAGGCTCTACTGAAAAGATTGAATGCTTCTTGCTGTTTGAATTTAAACACACTACTTGCAATGTCAGGTTTCAGAACACTTTAACATTATTGTGCCTCAGATTCACACTGCCTGTAAGTCAAATGAGCTGCAAAACCCCCACGACATTTGAAAAAGGTTATATTTATTTATCTGCAACAACTTTTGCATTTTCCTAATTTTTGATCATTTATAATGTTGCGTCACTATATGTCTGTCTCAGTATTTGCATATGTTTGCTGTACACGGCTATTGCTTGTAAAAACGATCTTGATCTTAGTGAGACGACCTGTTAGCACTTGTTAGCACCTTGATGTGACTGTTGTTGTGATTTGGTGCTGTACAAATAAAATTAAACTGAACTGAAATAAATTAAATAAATCATTTTAATAATAACAATGATACGCTTACTAATTAGTTTGGCTTAGATCAGTCATTACTGTATGTGAACTAGGTTAAATGTGATTCTGGGCTTTCCTGATGCTCTACATATACACATTACTCTCTCTTCATGCTTGAAGTGCCTGCTGTCTCGCTCATCTCTCTCTGTGTACAGAGATACACTGCATATATCAGCCCTGCTATTCGTCTAATTAGCAATTAGCTAAAGTCTTTTTTTCCCAGACATTTTTAGCATTTAATGGATAGAACAGTGGGAGAGGGCAGAGAGAAATACTGTGCAGAAAAGGGTCTGGGACAGAGTCAAACTCACGTCCCTGTAGCTTTTTAGTATTTGCATACCTGGACAAGCTATAGCTGCCCACACTGAATGCTTCCATAGAGACTTATGGAAAGCATCTGTTCCATACCCATGCAAGCATAAACCTGACATATTACATGAAATGACCAAAAAAACAGCTACAGGAACAAATCGAATATCATATTTCAAGAGCTTTCATAGTACTGTCATTACATCTACAAAGAGTTCAAATAGATATATATTTGTGCTGTCTTTTTCTGGTAAATTTAAAATAGAAGCAGCACAGTTTTATATGTGACACAATATTGACACATCATTTTCAGATATCACTGCTGTCATCAGTATGTGTTTATAATGACACTCCCAATGAACCGCGGTGAGTCCAGCTGAAATGAGAAGCTGCTCTGTAACAGCAACCTTTGCATCACTCTGTAAGTCAATAACAGCACGTCCAGCACTCCAAACCTCGCATAGATTTATTTAGAGGGGGATGATATGGATAACATCCATCATCTAATATCACGCATAACATTTATGGCAAATATTTTGAGAAATTGTTAAAGCACCAAATGAAATGCTTGAATAATGAATGCACTTTTTAAAACAACACAGGAGCGCTTCCTGGCTTATTACACCCAGAAACATCTCATGCTTTATGTCATATTAAATGATTTATTACATACCTAAGGCACCTTCTGTAATATATTTTTAGTAGTGCTCTCGGGCTTCAGAATGAGTTTAGTTGCAGACATAAGTGATTACGCTACATCCTCCTCCTTTCATCTGTTTCTCTTCGAGCACTGACACAAACACTTTCTTGCTCTTTAAATGTTTCCTTCTCTTATCTACAACCTGTTTCAAGTTTCCACTCTTTCTTCCTTTGTTCTAATCACTCGCTCTTATCCTCCACCTGGCCCCCTCTTTTTGAAATCTTCCTTTAAACATGTCTGGCTTCTTTTTTCTCCTTTCTTTCTTTATTCCTTTTGCTTCATCATTTTCTAGTTTCTTCTTTCTGTCAATAATCTGCTTCCTATCTGCTCTGTCTTCTCCTTTGCTCCCAATTTCTATTCCCCTCTTCTTTCTTCTCCCAACCTCTCTTCTCTTTTCCATGATAAGAAATCAGCATTCCCTTCCCTTAATTGGAAGCCATCAGTTGCTTAAACATGTCGGGCTATGATCTTCTTGCTCTCTGCCGACAGTTAAAAATCTACATTAATTGTGACGTGTTCGCACGCATCTCCCTGCAAAGTCGGCATCTCTTTTGTGGAAATAAAGGTTTGAAAATGGTGTTGAAATAAAAAGAATGAGATAATGACAGGAGAGATGAGAAAGGCGAGAGCAGGTGGAGCACTTAGAGGGAAAGGTGGAGAGTCTGAAAGGAAGGTGAAGATAGCAGGAGAAAGGATGGAAGACGCAGATAAAGGCAAAGGGGCAGAGATAAATGGAGGAGAAGGAGGCAGAAATGGGGAATACGGGCAGAGAGAGACGGGGAGTGAGGGAAAGAAAGGTGGAGAGGCAAAGTCAGCATCTGTCTTGGAAATTAATAAGGAATGTGACAAGTTATGGAGTCGCAAAGGAGAGGGAGGGAGCGAAGGAGCGGATGGAGAGCCCGCTGCCTTGTTAGTTTCCCGAGTACAGAGAAGTGACAGGGGAAACGGCTGATTTGCTTCTGATTATGTTGCTCTGCCTGAGCTTCTTTTCGACTCTATCACCGCTGGCCTTCTGTTAAACAGTCCTATTTGATGCTGAAGGGTTGAAGTTGGGTCATTTAGGAAGGGGTGACTTGTTTATGTGTTCAGTTTAACAAAAGACTCATGAATCTGTTCTGTGGTCCATCCCAAATTTGGCTCATTAAACTGAAAGTTTTTTTGATCTTTTAAAGCTGCTTTGAACGCTGACATCATCAGCAATGTGAGACCAGTTGGGTTTTATATACTCCTTAATATTGTTTTCATACTCTTTCGGACATCTAATAAAGGAGATAATACCAGGGCGTTTTTGGCCATGTGGCGGCAGGAGAGATGATATTACCACAACGTTACAAGCATGCGTCTCATTTTTGTTTATCACAACTATATCAGCTGGTCACCTATTGCCAGGATTGCCAGAAGGGGGCACAAAACTACTGGCTTAGAGTCATTACAGGCCAAACAGAGAGGCCTCCACCTCTGGCCACCTCACTCGCTCGGCTGTGTGAGTTTGATTTTTAGGGTTTGGGTTTTTAAATTTAAGACCTGGAAAAATGAAAAAAATCTATTTTTTATCGTCTTAAAAAAAGAAAACAATTTAAACTCTGTTTGAAAAGATATTCTTTTAAGGTTGTTGGACTAGTTAAATGGAAATAAAAGAAAAGAATCATTTAAAAACACTTTTTCAATGAGTGCAGGGCGGCTGTTTGTTGAAAATAAATATAATTACGTTAATAAAAAAGGAAAATAAAATGCTAAAGGAAAATAAAGTGTTTGGTTAAATTAGATAAAAATTATGATTTTCTTCTAAAATGACTCAAATTATTTATTTTAATAATTGCTGTGAATTACACACACACACAAAATAAAAACTAAAGTAAAATCAAATCAAATCAAATAAAGAACTTGTTGCAGACAGCCTATTAAAACCCACACTCAGGACAATTAACCAAACACGTACTATTTGTGTTTGTTAGTTAGTACAGTTCAAGTTTTAATAAATGAGAAAACAGGCATCAGGTTAAGGAGCTCGGAGGCGAGGACAAAAGCCAATTTCCTTTCTGCTTGTCGCCTTTTGTGCCAAAGAACATTGGAGGATTGCAGCTGTCAGTCAAGACTCGCAGCAGCATGTTGCCCCTGCAGCAGGACAATGAAAAAAAACATTCCTTTATGGGAGCCTTTGAAGGGCCTTCAGTGAAACAAAAACGAAGCCCTTTCCACAGAGGATGCATCATGTTGTACAGCGATATGGAAGATTTTATTCCAGTAAAGCCTTTTCAAATTGAATTCATAAATTTGTCTGCATTTGCTAACAAAGATTAGGCTAAAAAAAACAACATTCATTTTATAGAATTTATGAATTAAAATACTGAGAAAAAATCCTGAGATCTCTAAGAACAGACCTTTGATTAAAGAGGGAAACAAATCATGCCTATATGTGTGTTAACTAAGCAGAGGCTAATTTTGGAGCACAGCCTGACATTAAAGACACTTCCACCATATATTAATGTAGAAAATGAATAAAAAGCAACAAATCTGTAAAACTAAGCATCTAATCCTGTCTGCTGTGCATTTATGATAAAATATACTGTCCTTTTTTCAGTTGTAAAATTCTGCAAAGCCACCTGATATATTATTAAAGCTAATATAAATACGCATTCATCTGATTTTTTGTAGTTTCTGGGTTTCTCGGCAGCAAAGACTTAAAAGGGAACTGGGTGCTAAAGCGCAGATTGAAAAAACTTCCCTCGGCCGGCCAAGCATCACAGACATCAAAGTGAAGACATTGTTTGGGAGGAACAATGGCTGCCGTCACAGTCCAGGAGTTTGTGTGTTGTTGCGTATTTGCGCTCCCAGAATCCCCCTCTGACGGCGGAATCACTGGATTATCAAACCAGCAGATGCAAACCGCAGAGAACAATATCATCCGCCGCCCTCAGAGGGGAATCCTCAAAGGCCCCGTCTGTGAGAGACGCACAGATAACATCAGACAATGAAAGTAGGGAGTCCTGCACAAACTCTTATTCACTTGGTCGTTTTTCAGCATAATTTAATTACTTATTTCCAACCACGAAACAACGAATTCAGAACAAGCTTTCCTGTTAAATAAATTCCAACTCTTTTCTCTGTCATTCTTTACTTTTACTCAACAAATTTATAGCTGAAAAATCAACGTTGAAAAAGATTTTACTGTAAATTTACAGTAAATGACAGTTGAACTCAGCTTTAGAGTAACTGCTTAAAAATGACCTTGTTTAACACTGTATGTCTGAGCTTTAACTGTAGCAGACCCAAGAAAAAAAGGGAAAAGGGACAATTTTTAAAGTTTGAAATATGAAATGCATATTGTATAATTATATTTATGTTTAATTATACATGTGCAGAAAAAATATAGATAAAAATTTCTATATTCTATGAATCTTCCCACTGAAAGCTGAGCAAACCCTGCTGGTAATGATGCAATAATAATACCTGTAGGTGTCCCTTAATTCCCATTTTTCACACTTTCTTACATTTCCTTTCAGCGCGACTGCTGATTCTGTGCACCAAACACTAAACATCTGGCTGTCTTTAATGGTTAAAACAAATTCAAAGAATTATTACGGAACAGCCGACGTGGAGTGGACTGTCCCAGTCAGCTGGAAGCATATGGGAATGCCATCAAACTGTGATTTCCTTAAAACCTCTGGGATGCTTCAGCCATGGAGGTCCATGCCTTCACTGACACTTCAAAACCACAGAGACTGGTGGGGATAATGCAAAACATGGAGACACAGAGAGAGAGAGGGAGAGACAGACAAAAAAGAGGCGCTGGACAAGAAGAAAAATGTTTCTCTGTCACCGGTGCACTTTACACTATTTCAGGTTAAGCTTGATAGCGGCTGCTGGGACTCATTCTGTAATTGTCTCTTTAAGTGACAGAAATCATTTGAGAAAGTCTGCTCAGGCATTTCCGGACCATACAGAAAATCAGTAATGGTCAGAGTTCACACACACAGAGGTGAGGTGTATAAAACTAATACAAATCAGATCTTATTAGCAGAGGCTCAAGTAATCACAAACAGAATTGATTTCTGGGTCCATTAATGGGGCTCATTAGAGTTTTAATGAAGCCAAGTTCGGCAGAACCAAGATAGAGGGTGAGGAAAAGGTAGATGGAAGGAAAAGAGAGGGATGGAAAAGAGAGGGGGTAGCAAGGAGAAAGAGAGAAATCTGGAAAGTAAGAAAAACAATGTGAAGAAATGATAAAATGACAGATGACTGGATTGAACATCAGGGTTTAAAAGTAGCAACAAAATCCCTCCAAAAGACAGAATCTACATCCCATCATTTACCTGTTAAATATTGTTTTCCTGTGCAGTCAAATTCAGATGTTCTGCATGCATGTAGCTTGTTAGCTCGAGTAAACTTGTTGCTGAGAGACGTAGCACGGAGCCGATGAGCCGGCGTGGCAACAGGCCAGGTTTATGAAAAGCCTTTTTTTGGGGGGGGGGGGGGTAAAGAACCGTCAAGTGGTGTCCCTCATCTCGATTTAGGACCAACGAGAAACAGGATTACTATCTCTAAAGGAGGAATGAAAATAAGTTCCATGCACCGATATGGCTTTAATAAGCATGCAGAAACCTTCAAGTCGGCTCCTCTGTGCTTCCACGTCATCGGCCATGTTGACTGATATCAGAACGTCTGCAAATAACATTTCTCAATAACATTTGCTGATGCTAATTTGTTCCATCGCACCAATTTTACAGTGGCGGGAAAACTTTCCTGGTAACTTAGAAAGAAAAAGCTTAAATCATAGTTACCAGTGCAGCAATTAGTTGGGACGTGTTTTAAACATCTTCTGTAACATGATGTTCGAAATAAATGTGTAACACCTGATAAGGCTGGACAGTATCTATATATGGTATTGATGGTATTGTATTGAATCGATCCTAACACGATAGGACTGATACTTTGCTTCTGTCCTCTAATTTTGATATGTAGCTCATTGAATTCTGTTAAATTAATCATTTGAATAAATTTTATAGAAACGAAAAATAATGCCTTTGGCACATTTAAACAAGAGAAGTGGACCCAAAGTGCTTTAGAGACAGATTTACATCCCAGGAAAAATACATGAAAAGCTGGAAGGTATCTTAACTAATTATAGTTTAAAATTAAAATCACAGTGATTTAAAATATGTTTACAATATATCAGCAATACTGGCCCTGTGTTTACTTGGTATCAGATCGATACCAAAATTTGCAGTATGGCACAGCATTGTTCAGGACCCCTTTAAATAAAAAGATAGTAATGCAAACAAAACTTTTCATTTGTTTAGTGATAGCAGAATTTTACACTTAATTCATACATGCTTCTCTGCAGCAGTTTCCCCTCGCAGAATGGAAAAATTCAGATTAATCATGGAGTAAAGAAATCAGTGAAATACAAGCTGACTTAGAGAAATGCTGACATGCAATTGTGGATTTAGAAAACAAAGCAAAAAAAAAAGTAAATAAAATAAAATCCCTTCTGAATGGATGCTGGGGCGGGGGAACGGACAGTCGGGGAAAGAAAACCGAGCGGACGAGCTGTGGGGCCGAGGTAGCAGAATTTATTCTGTCTGGAGTTTTTCTCCGTGCTGTTACCGGGGGAAGAAGATACAGGAGGAGGTCTGTAAGAGGGGGTTACTGTGATTGCTTCAGTGTGCCAGCAACAAAGAAAAATGATGTGCATAATAGTTTCCTGTCTCCTGCAGTAGCTGATGGGGTGTTTTGTGCCTGAGGAGTGCCTTTGAAAACAAACTTGGAGGGTTTTCTTCTCTTTGGACAGTGAAACCATTGAGCTGTGGAATGTTGGGCGACCAGTGTTTAATGATAACCTGTTAGCGGGTCATTAGAAATTCCTACTCACTAAACTGATGTCTTTCTGTATTTTTAAAATGTTTTATTTTCTTTTTTTGACCAAACAATGTAAAAGAAAAGTTGTTAATATCTTGCATTTATGGAAAACCATTAATTGCATGTTCTGCCATTTGTTAAAGGATACTTTATTCTAATACTTTTTTAATTTAAAAACATGTGGCATAAAATTTACTTAGGAACTGCACTTTTTCTTGTGCTAAAGATTTGAAGTATAGCAACAAGTCCTCCAAATTAAACTACAGCATACATTTCCTCCAAACCTTCTGCCTCGATTTCACTGAAATTTGGAAAACCATGACAAATCAGAGACCTTCAAATGTCCAAGCAACTCTAAATCCTAACCCTGTGCAATCTAAATTCGCACTTTGTCACATGAATAGTATAAATAGCATAAATACATGCAAAAATAACTAAAGTCATGGAACAGCTGCTGTAGAGAAAAAACAGTAGACATTTTCTCACATATGTTGCATTTTGGGTGGAAAATTTACTGAAACTAAACACAACCATGCTGCTTTAAAGGGAAAAATCTATTTGACTGCTTTGCTTCTTTTCCGTATAACATTTATTAGAAAACCTATTTTTGCTAATGTGATCTGTTGGATAAGCAGCTATTTTATTATTAGTATTAGCATCATTATGCACGTCTTCTGTGCTATCTCCCTCAATGCACCCCCAAACGGTAGCAGCTGTTTGGGGGTGCACTGTAAGAAGAAACCTCCCTGCACCTGGAGGTTTCTTCCTGTTAAAAGGGAGTTCTTCCTTCCCCCTGTTGCCAAAGGGGGTTGTCTGATTGTTGGGATTTCTCTGTATTACTGCAGGGGCTTTACCTTAAAATATGAAACACGGGGAAGTGGCTTTTGCTGTGAATTGGTGCTATATAAGTAAATACAATTGAATTGCATTATTATTATTATTATTATTATTATTATTATTATTGTTATTATTATTATATGCATGAGAAGTGAAAAAAGTGTTGGGTACTATTACAAGGTGTTTTACTGACACTGTTTATAGGTTTTTTTTGTTGGGGTCACGTCTCTGATCCTCGGCTGCTCCTGTATCCACAATGTAGCAGTGAAGAATTCAGGTGTTTGACTTGACAGACTTCTACACTGGGTCTCCTCCTGAACCTTTGCATATAAGGCAAATGTGCTAACCACTGCAGTATGAAACCACCTTGTTGCGACTTCCATCCATAAATAAAGCTGCAGCCGGCTGAGTTGGTTGTGTTGCTGTGACGCGTCTCCAATGATCCATACAGAGTCATACTCATATTTTGAGTATTTATTTTAAGAACAAAACAAGATATCTGAATCTGAAATCCAGAGAGTGGGAGTTCACAAGTACTTTTTTCTGGATACATCCATGGATAATCAGCTCAAAGAGTAAGCCTTGAGCAGGAGTACACGGGTGTCTTGTGTATTTAGAATTGAAAAAAATAATAAAATGACTTTTTTTCTGTGCTGTACGGCACCAAACTACAAAAACTGAGGCGCCAGACAAACGATACATTTGATTTCCACAGCTTCAGTTTTAATGCATACACATTATTTTTACTGAGAAGGTTCAGTCGTCAAGTATGCTTTCATTCTGTTTTTCCATTTTTTTTCTTATTTTCTTCACTCTCTCGCCCTTGGCTTTGACCTTTTCCACATCCAATGCAATATTTTCTGGAGCTGAATGTCAGCGACCATCAAAAATGACTCCCCAGCTAAAACACCATCAATTTCAGCCTTGTTAGGTTTCCACGAGCTTGTGTGCGCACGCAAACACACACGCGGCGGCGGGCCAGCAGCACACAATGTAAACCAATCCCTCCATTGCTGTCAGCGAACAAGTGGCTACCTGCTGGGTGCAAAAAGGGCACAGTGAAGAGTGCTCTCAATCACTTTCAATTATTCCCCCCTCCTCTGTGCTTGAAGGGACTTTAAAAGGACAGTTTTTCCATGGGGTGTGTGTTTTAAGGGGGCACTTAGGCCACCTCCTGACTGTGATGGCACTTTGATATTGATTTATTATCCTCTTTAACAAACTCTATGGCTGGCAGACCTCGCACCAGACCCGCTGGCATCAGGGAGTCATTAGCTTGGAGTATTGGAAAAGACTGGAGTCTGCTTAAAAGCAGCCGGGGTGTGGGGGGTGTGGGTGGGGTGCATGCATTTCAGATGTGTACAAATATTTGGATCATTTTCAGCCACAGTTTCCTCAATAATCTCTTTTCTATATCAAATTCGCCCCGTTGTGATCTCCAGACAGTTCTTATATCATGCTAATAGTGTGGATAATGATAATAAAAGAGAGCGTATGGGTGTATGTGTGGCGGCGTGCAAGATCAGGAGCGTCCCTGCTTGAAATGATTAGAAGGTTGGGGCCCATTATGAGCTCCTCTCTGCCTTTTGTATCTGCTGTAATGAATATTGAGGGGGGTATTTGGAGCACTTTGAGGAACTAACAGCCTTTTTAATCCTTTAATCCTGAGGAAAACCAATTTCACCCCTACACACACACACACACACACACACACACACACACACACACACACACACACACACACGATTTGAAAGGGGTTTCACTGAACCTACTGTGTGTGTTTAACCTGCTCTCGTTAATTTCCCGGCTCAGAGACCTGGTGATCCTGGAGATTAGGTTCATTAAAATCACATATTGTACGCACAGTGGCATGGTGTCTGTCTGTGTGTGTGTGTGTAGCATGTGTGTGTGGATCAAGGGAGCAGAAAGGTAAGGGCCACCGTTATTGGGGTTATCACCCCCTTGTAGGTCTACCACACACATTAACACAAATGCGCACATTCATGTGACCCCTCTGCCCCACCCTACCTCCACCCTACTCACCCTCTGTGCCTCATTTCAACCCCAAGAGACTGCAGTAAGCAGTATCTGTTACAGTGTGCCCCAGACATGCAAACAACCTGCTGAGATGAGTGCTGAAGAAACATTAGGGAAGTTTTGTCCTGCCTCAGGTACACAGACCCTCTAGCAGAGATTTAACAACACCTGCTGTAAACCAGTTGTGTAAAACAGCAGCTGTGCTTCCTTATTATGGCTCTGATCATTGTTTCTACAAATTATAGTGTTTTAAAAATTGCCACCTTAACATGGAAGAGGGGTTTGTGTGCCCTTGTGATATTGGAAGCTGTGTGGTCTGATGCAATAGCCCCTGCTAAGGTCTCCGAAGGCAAAATGGTACTAGATGAATCAGACTGATATGAGTTTAGTACCTTGCTAAGGACAAGGGCTGAATCTGCCAGGGCACTTCACCAGGGAGCGTCTGGTAGGTGACCTGCAGTTCTGGGGCTCTTCCAGGCTCAACCTAAACTGTGCTTTGGATACACTACCAGGGTGAAGCATTGGAATTGGGCGCAGTCTCACGGAGTGCGTCATTGCCTCCTTCTTTCTAAACCCCATAGTACTGTTGCCATCAGGCAGTCAGTTGTTCTTTGCTCCAAACTGTAAAACTATAGATTTCCGTAAAACTATAGATTTCCTTCCAATATAAAGTCTCATGGCTGTCTGGAATCTAGCCGATGAAGGTGACGTTATCTCAAAACTTCACAGTACAGTTCAATCTATGTCCGGAGAAGCCGTGAGTGTACAGCAGAAACTGAAAGGAAGTGAGCTCTTGGAGGCTCTGGTACTGGGCACTAGAGTGTACTTAATGAAAAAAAGCACATATGCTGCTCACTTCCAAATACATAAAGGTCTAAAGGTTAAGATGAAGTCAGCTACAAGTTTCTACACATTTACCTTTAGAGTATCCTTAACTTCCTGAACCGAACAAGTCAGCTCAGAAGTGCAGTTCCTCTAATGGCCACTTGAGGTTGGCTGCAAAATCAAATCATAAATCATCATAAACTTATCCATGTGGATTTTACTGAGGCTCAGAATTATTAGAATGGCTACTTTAATTGACAAGTGAAATTAAGAAAGGTAGCTTTGGCCAGTCAGTGTCTACTAGGCCTGACATTTGCTGACTGGAGTTTTCCATTGTGCTTATGCTGTTGGTGTCTTTTGGGATTTTTCTAATGGAATTATTCAACCAATATTATGGCCTGCTGAGGTACATACTGTCCAAGTTTGCTTTTCAAATTGCTGAGGGAAATTCTAGTATTTTATCATCCATCCATCCATCCATCCATCCATCCCCAGTTCTTCTTGGTGTTTGTAAGCCGAAGTCTTTTCCATATTACCAGGCTTCTTCATCTCTAGCAAAGCGCCTCGACACCCTACAGAGGAAATTAATTTCTGCCCCTTAATACCGCAGACGTGAATGCTTGAAAAGAAGCCAGCTGGACTTCTTTTTGGATTGCAAAGACTTTTCTCTAACAGGTTTCTTCAGTTAGCTACTAAGAACCTACATCAACATTTAACTGTAGTCTCATTTTTTTTTGTCACTACTCAAAGCTCATTGCCATAGATGATGGCAGGACCACCAAATATGCTTTTAGTGTTAGCTGATCATGTAACATCTCATCTAATCCAATCAAGAGTCCCAACACCAGCATGGTGACATCATCATGAATACAGCCTTCTTTCATTCGGTCTGTAGTTCACAGTTAAAGACATCATTTATTCATAACTATTTTTTTACTAGTTATGAATAAATTTTTTACTTTTTTATTTTAGTCTATTTTTTTTTACCTACAATGCCTTAAAAATATCATATTGTAGACTTTTTTCTTTTCCGCAAAACGAAAGCATCAAAAATAACTGCAGTGTGTGGCCTGTTGTTATTGGTGTGAATAAGAATGAATAAAAAAACATGCAGACAACCAGTACAGTCGTTACCAATCCTATTTTCTGATACATCACAGGCCGGCAGTATCATTATAAATATTCTATCAATGACTGCTGCATTCTCACACATTTGTGTGGGAGATGAGCACATGCAGCTCACGCACTGCACACTGAAAAAGCTCGATAAGGAAGCAGGGAGGAGTGAAAACTGCTTTATGTGCTTTTGTGTATACTGTTTGAGTGTGCATGCCCTGATCCTTGCATGTGCATGACGATGGCGGTGAGTGTGTGTGTGTATGTTTTTGTTACTCCCAGCATCACCTCATATCATTGCTCCATAATGGAGAAGTGTCTGGGGAATTTTATCATCGAGCCTGGCTGTTCGGGGGACTTAGAGGCCAGGGGCCCCGCTCAAAGGGCCCCGGTAATGCTGAAAAGGTGATGGAATTGAAAAGAGGATAGGGAAAAGCTGCTCATCTCTATAGGTGGGTGAGAGAGGGTGTGCAAAAGTCAAGGGGGCAGGACACAAGAGAGCACCAGACAAGAATCGTCTTCCCAGCGTGCCACAGGGCTGCTTTTACTCCCTCCATAGGTGAGGAGCAACATAATTAGACAGATAAAAACCAGCACTGAATGTGGAAGCCCAGATAAGCTCTAATGAGAAGGAGATGGGACAGAGAAAGAGAAGGATACATCCAAAGAGGGGGATAGAGAGGGGAAGGGAAAAGAAGGTGGCGAAGCGATAGACATGAGGAAAAAAGCAGACGAGAGGAGAAAAAAAGGAGGAAGATTCAGATCAGAGGAGGGTTATTAGTGTGAGATGACACACACGAGGAGTCCTGGACAGGGAGTCGGATCTCCCTGCTTTCTCTTCTTCCATGTGCATGGCTGCTTGCTGCAAAAAGTGCCCCTTAGTCATTTAATAAGTACGGAACACAATAAACAAGAAACAAGAAAGTGTGAAATAACTGTTTTAGATTCTTCAAAATAGCCGCCCTTTGCTTTGATTTCTGCTTTGCACTCTCTTGGCATTCTCTCGATGAGCTTCTTGAGGTCGTCACCTGAAATGGTTTTCCAACAGTCTTGAAGGAGTTCCCAGAGATGCGGAGCACTTGTTGGCCCTTATGCCTTCACCATGCTGTCCATCTCATCCCAAACCATCTCGATTAGGTTTAGGTCAGGTGACTGTGGAGGCAGCACTCCATCACTCTCCTTCTTGGTCAAGAAGGAGAGCCTGGAGGTGTGTTTGGGGTCAGTGTCCTGTTGAAAAATAAATGGTCCAAATAAACCCAAACCTGATGGGATGGCATGTCGCTGCAGGATGCTGTGGTAGTGTCCCCAACAGTGTCACCAGCAAAGCACACCATCACACCTCTTCCGCCATGCTTCACAGTGGGAACCATGCATGTAGAGACCATCCATTCACCTTTTCTGCATCACACAAAGACACGGCGGGTTGAACCAAAGATCTCAAATTTGTACTGATCAGACCAAAGCACAGATTCCACTGGTCTAATGTCCACTCCTTGTGTTTCTTGGCCCAAACAAATCTCTTCTGCTTGTTGCTTTTCCTTGGTAGTGGGTTCTTAGCAGCTATTTGGCCATAAAGGCCTGATTCACACAGTCTCCTCTGAACAGTTGATGTAGAGATGTGTCTGCTACTGGAACTCTGTCTGGTATTTATCTGGGCTCTAATCTGAGGTGCTGTTAACTTGTGAGTTCTGAGGCTGGTGACTCTGATAAATTTATCCTCAGCAGCAGAGGTGACTCTTGGACTTCCTTTCCTGGGGTGGTCTTCATGTGATCCAGTTTTGGCGTAAAGCTTGATTGTCTTTGCGACTGCAATGGGGGAGAAATTCAAAGTTTTAGCAATTTTCAGGACTGACTGACCTTCAGTTCTTAAAGTAATGATGCACTGTTGTTTCTCTTTACTTAGCTGAGGGGTTCTTGCCATAATATGAATTCCAACAGTTGTCAAATAGGGCTGTCAGCTGTGTGCCAACCTGAATTCTGCACAACACAACTGATGGTCCCAACCCCATTAAGAAGGCAAGAAATAAACCCTGACAAGGCCCACCTGTGAAGTGAAAGCCATTTCAGGTGACTACATCATGAAGCTCACTGAGAGAAGGCCAAGGGTTTGCAGCGCTGTCAACCCTGAAAGTAGTAAAGGGTGGCTACTTTCAGGAATCTAGAATATGTCTTATATTCTAGATTACTCTATAGATAAATAACTCTATAGATAACTATAGAGTTATTTAACAATTTTTTCTTTGCAACATAATTCCATATATCTTGCTTTATATATTTGATGTCTTCAGTGTGTATCTACAATGTAGAAAGTAATAAAAATCAAGAAACAAACACGAAATAAATGATGAAATAAATATTTTCTTTCAAAAATGTTCCACTAAACATAGATTTATTTTTTTCTTACAAACCTGAAATAGTCACCTTGTAAAAATAAAACCATGAGATATTTTTTGCAGTGTTCCCCCTCTTTGTGTCTCTCTCCGACTATCTGATCTTTCCTGCTGCCACCAACCGCTCTGTGGCCATCTGGGTACAACATCCGCTCTCTGGGAGGCATCTCTGTTTATCTATATCATCCTGCAGCAGATTAGCTAACACCTCTCACCCCTCCTGCTATGACCTGCCCTGCTGTCTAACCCCCAACACACATTCTTCTACATTTCAATAGCTCCATTCGTGAATGCTCTGAAAGCTCAGTTTTGTTATTTTGCTTTATCATCTGAAAATAAACAGCGAGAGAAAAGAGGTTATTCATTTAGTCTACAGTGCAGTGACTTGTCTGTTATTTTTCTGGGT
Source organism: Oreochromis niloticus (assembly GCF_001858045.2). Lineage (NCBI taxonomy): Eukaryota > Metazoa > Chordata > Actinopteri > Cichliformes > Cichlidae > Oreochromis > Oreochromis niloticus. The sequence continues at coordinate 7,177,418 of NC_031986.2, forward strand.
TTTATTTATTCATTACAGATCATTTGGCTGTGACCAAGTTGGCAGCAAAGACACAAACAGAAAGAAGGGCGTATCTTTGCAACACACAATCCAATCATGATCGGAATTGTTCAGTGGGCGATATGTCATCACTACCTGCTGTGTAATCTGATTGCTGCACCTTTGCTTGGCTTCTTTGTAAATTGCCAGATCTAGATAGGTTGCCCTTTCTGTTAGGATGGTAAAACCTGGTGATTGGAAAATAATACAGGGTCCCCCAGCCTATAATGACAACAAGGTAGGGGCAGGCTTAGGGTAGCATTTTAGAAACATGCCAAATAATCATGTTTTCAGAAACTAGAAGATGCTGTCTTTCAGACTAGATCTCTTATACACATTTCTCCTATTTTTGTATACTGTACATATTAAAATCTCATATAAAGGGGTAAATATGAATCTTACGAACCCTTCCAATAAATGTCCACAAGGCACAGATGGATCACATTACAGGTATTTAAAAATCTAAATCCTTTAGGGTTTTCTCTTTGCTTGGCAACTCAAAGGTTCAACAGATTTTCTATAGGACTGATGTCTGGAGACGGTCCAGGCCACTGCGTGATCTTATTGTGCTCCTTTTATAGCCACTTCTTTGTTGCAGTGTTGGGCCACTGTCATGCTGGAAGACCCATCCACGACCCATCTTCTGTTTTCTGACTGGGGGTCAGAAGGTTCTCGTTCAAGGTTTTTTGGTTCGTGGCTCCACCCATTGGCCCCTCAATGCAGTAAAGTCACGATGCTTCCACCTCCGTGCTTGATTGTGGGGATGGCGTTCTTTGGATTATACTCAGTATTTCTCTTTGAGCTGATTTCATCTGACCACAGGATCTTCCCCCAAGCCTTCTCTGAATCACTTAGACGTTTACTAGCAAACCTAAGAAGGCCTGTACATGTGCCTTCTTGAGCAGGGAGACTTTAAGGGTGCTGTAAGATTTCAGTCCATTACAGAGTAGTATGTTTCCAGTGGTGCTCTCGGTGACTGTGATCCCAACTGCCTTCAGATCATTAACTAGCTCCTCCTGTGTAGTTTGGGGCTGATCCTCCCCTCACCCTCATTGGGTAAGGATGAGCTTGCATGGAGCTCCAGACTGAGGCTGACTGATTTTGTATTTCCCTCATTTCCAAATAATGTCAACAGCAGTTGTTAGCTTCTCACCAAACTTCTCACTGATGGTCTTGTAGCCAATTCCAGCCTTGTGCACGTCTGTCCCTGCATGTCCTTGGACAACTCTTTGGTTTTTCCCATCGTGGTGGAGAGGTTGGAATGGAAGAGACTGATTCTGTGGACAGGGGTGCTTTATATAAGCAATGAATTAACATCAGGAATATCTGTATCAAATAGGGATGGGTATCGTTTAGGTTTTATCTGATACCAGTACCAAACCGGTACTTTTGAAACGGTGCAGGTGCTTAAACGGTGCTCGAACCGGTGCTTAAAGAATGGAGAACAGAAAATTGGTCCAAAAACCTCTCATGTTCAGCTGTTTTTTTTGTAAAAAGATAACAATGTTAGCCTTTTCTGCAGCTATAGGGCATATATGGTCTCACTCTTGGCTGGAAGCAGTGCTTAAACAATGGAAAAAACACAAACTTTGTCCAAAAACCTCTCATGTTTAACTGTTTTCCACTTTTTCTTTGGTCATTTTAGCCTTTTTGGCCAGGGTGAAGGGAGTATCTGCCATCAAACAAGAAGACAGCCGCATGTAACTACGACGGTGTTTGCTAGTTCACCTTACATGCATTAATTTAATAATGTGGTTAGCCTACTCAACGTTAATTACACACGAACAACATGAAGCTACTCACGCAGAGAAGAACGGCTGCTGCTGCCATCATCATCCTCATCATTTCTGCTACGCTGAAAGGGCTAGGGGCCAGGACTCTACTCTTCGGGGTTTTGGGGGATGTTGCTAACTCCGGGTCCGATAACAGGCACCACACCCGCAGTAGATGTGCTCGGTCTCGCAGCAAGCTATCAAATATGGCGCATTTCTCGGCTTTTAACAAAATGCTATACGTCGCCAGGTGTTTCATCAGATTTGAGGTGTTACCTCCTTTGACAGTATCACAGTATCAGCTTAAAGCACTTGTTGCAGGCTGCTGAGTTTGCATCTTTTGCTGTGAAGTACAGCCAGACTTTTGATCGCTTCGCCTTGGGCGTTTTTAATCTGTAGCTCTGCTCTAAAAGAACGTACGTACCTGGGCCCGCCTACTACGCTTGCAAAGGTAAAATGATTGGCTAGAATCCAAAGTGTATGACATCTCAGGAAAAAAAAGCACCGAAATAAAGCACCGAAATGTGCGCTGCTTTTCAGTCTGGTTACTACCGTCTATGCCATAATGGCACCGGATACCGGTACCCATCCCTAGTATCAAATAATATTGTATCACAGTATCAAGTATAAAATATCAAATACCTGTTTCCTCAGTGATTTGACGCAGATGTATTTCTTCTTGCTGATCTACTCTAGCAGAGGTTAAGAATAAAAATGTAGATAATATAGGCTCTCTTTAACGGTCTGATATGGGAATTCTTCAACTTATGGCATAAGCTGTTGAATATACTTTGAATTGTAATTGGAAACATTTCAGTTGCTTGATGTAAGATAGTCTCTGATGGTCTGAGATGTGTATTACCTAGTATAACCATCAGACAACATTCCCACATCTAGATTTCTTTGACTCTATTTTGTTTACAGGCCACTGTTTAATCCAAAAGAGGTAATGGTATTGATTAACACAAACCAAACTGGTTGAATACTCAGGAATAAGGTGATCAATCATATCTTTAGGAGTCCTGGGCCACATATTTTACCCCCTGCATTAATCCAATCCCCATTATCAGGCCTAAGGAGGAGGTCGTAATGGATTTGTGCACTCTAACAGAAAATGGCTTTTTGAACCAACACACAATTAGCACAAAGAGTTTTGGCTAACCATACCCATATTATCAACATAATGGGAAATAAGCCTGCAGCTTTTTAAATGAGTTAGAAAATGGGGGGTTAATAATGTGTACAGAAAGTTTTCAACTTTAATTTATCATTTCAGGAGAGACCATTAATCAAAGCAACTGCAAAGTGATGTTTTTTCCTATTGATTTCAATCTATTATTTAATCCCTTTAGTTAATTTCCACACAGACTACTGTGCTTTTAGTTTGCTGGTAATAAATAGACCTGCTGCATTTCAAATGTGAAAAACAAATGGAATATGCTTGTATGCCAGTGGCTGGAGTCGGCTGATTACATTTTTAAACTTTTAAAGCAACAAGCAGGGGTGAAAAATATAGAAATATCTAGTGAAACACTGATGTGATGCACATGTACATCCTTCATCACAAGTCTTCTTGGCATGGCAGAAGGAAATGTTATAGCAAATATAAGTAATTTAACAGTAAAAATGGCGTTGACTAAAGGTCTGCTTACTGGTCTGGAGAAAGCTGGTGAAGGTCAAAAATGGATGTGATATTTCTCATTTTAAGGTGGAAAACATGATCTGAAATCTTTAGCAGCTGTATCTGTGAAAGGATCTTTAAAAAGTATTACATTTATCCAACCACAGGTTTCCAACCCCTCCCAATTCAACCCAAGTAAAGCCAGTTTTTTGCATACATGACAACGTTATGGTCTAAGCCAGCGGTCCCCAATCCCCGGGCCATGGACCGGTACCGGTCCGTGAGTCGTTTGGCACCGGGCCGTGAGAGGTGAGGCTCTAGTGTGAAATTTATGGTTTTCAGGGCTTTTATCGTTAACTGGGTTTCCCTGGGTCTTTTCCCGTGTTGTAGTTGTGTGTCTTATTTTGAAAGAAATATTTACGCGTTACCATAGCGACCAGAGAGCACTAAGGGGCAGAGAGGAGGATGTTAGTCTCAATGTTGTTGGTGCATTTCAGGAGGACCCTGCTAATGAAGTTACACAATTATACAGTCAATTCGCTATTATTATATTTACAAAATACCAAAGTTTTTGCCTCAGTTGTATCATTTTATTTTGTTATATTTATCTGCCACATCTTAAAGGCAGGTCCGTGGAAATATTGTCTGACATTAAACCGGTCCATGGCACAAAAAAGGTTGGGGACCACTGCTCTAAGTGACACAAATTTCATCATCAGGCGGTCAGTGCCAGGCGGCAACCTCCAGGTTAAAAATTAAACCAATGCCTTATCACAAATAGTTCTTTGAATGGTCTCTCAGGTTTATAGCCTGGTACAAAAACCAGTTTAGCTGACTTCCCCTTTCATACCCATTGTGCTCTTGAAAGTGTCTGCCAGGCCTCACCTCTGATAATTGGAGTCACTTGACACTTTTGCTAAATCTTCTGTCAGGGGTATATTTTTGATTGAGCTTTTACTCTTTACTCAGTTTGCCAAGTTTATTTAATCATGTTTGGATTATTGAAATTCTTTGATCTCTTGTTATAACAAAGCTTCCTTGAAACGACTCAAATGTCACATGATGCCTTCTGGTTTTGACTTCTGGAGCATAGATAAGCACTAGTTTACATCAGTGAACCATTAAAGCCATACATGTTACTTTTGTTCATTATTTTATATTCATATCTACGCTTTATGTGTGTATGCATGTGTATGCATTACAATAGATGATATATATGAGAGATGGACAAAATCAATGTAGAATTTAGTGGTGTAGTGGGTGACTTTGGTTGTGCTGTGGCTGTGTCTGAATGTGTATGCGTCCCCTGTACCGGCAGCAGTGAGCAGGTCCTTTAAGAGAGCGTAATCTCGGCCTAGTTTGATTGGAGAACAAACAAAAATACACACATTTTCAAACTTTGGATAGAAATAATTGTTGGTGTTGTGTTTTATGAACCCATCATGGCAGTCTGTTATTCTAATAGAAGATTTAACTCATGAAAAGGTTTGCAGTACTGAAGTACTACAGTAGTACTTCCTTACATTTGTTTTTATCTTACTGTGTGGATGACTACATGTCTTTTGAAATGAGGATCAGAAACATGAAAAAATGAGGGTTCAAGGTTACTGAAGGAGACCAAGAAAGCAAAAGTCCCATAAAAGTGTAAGAGTAGAGGAAAACGCAGGCTAGTAGGGATTTTATGAATCATGATGACTTGTCTGTCGGGTAAACAAAGCTTCCTCGCCTGGTCGCCTAATACTCTGAAAAAGTGCCAAATCAGCCGGTGAGCATTCCGTTGTGTGTGGGGATTAAAGCTAAAACCCGCGAGTCCGTGGCACCCCTGTATGCAAACACAGTCCGCTACATTAACCCAGTTTGATATCACAATGCATAATCTCTGCTTTTTAGAAAACACACACACACAAACACACACAGGCGTAATCTCTTCTTCCCGCAACTGTTGGGGTGTGACCTCCATGGCCTGATGCCTGCTGAGTGACGGGCCGCTCGTCTCTGCACAGCACGCTGTGTTAGGCACATGAACAACGCGTACACACACTATTGTACAGCCACAAATAACATCTAGTTATTTTGTGCGGTGGTGAATTCCAACCTACAACAAAACCAGACAACACTTTACTTTTTTTTTACTTTTTTACCTCAAATATTAGATTACTCTTTTTCTGATGTTTTTTTTTTTTAAAGTTAGTGACCTAAAGTGACCCCTCCCACTCTACCACTACCAATCTGCAGCCTCTGCAGGCAGAAAATGTGTTTCGAATACATTTAGAAACATCACACAGAGGCTTTCTGTCCATATTCCAAGGGAAGTGGGTATCTTTTATGACACGCATGACTTAAAATCACTCAAATTTGTCACATGTTATGGGATTTAAATCAGCAAAGACACAAATCAAAGATTTTGAGTGCTGACTCCACCAATTTACGAACCCAATCCTTATGTTGGGACAGTCTGTAAATGTCAATACAACAGAATGCAAAGATGCTCAAGTAAAAAACAACAACTATATTTTATTCACAATAGAACATAAAAAACATATCAAAAGGTTTAAACTGAGAAAATATATCATTTTAATAAAGATCATTTTGAATTTGATGGTGGCAACATGTCTCAGAAAGTCGGTTTTACCACTGTGTAGCATCCATCTCTTGTTTTAACAGCAGTCTGAAAACATCTGGGGACAATATGTTCTATTGTGTAGAAAATATGAGTTTATGAGATCTCCAGTGTTGCATTCTGGTTTTATTTACACTTTACTAAGAGTCCCAACATTTGTGGAACCGGGTTAATAGATTATTTATAGGTAAACAGGCAGAGTGGGACAAAGAACAAAGTTGGAGTTAACTAAAAATGTAAATAAAAATGATGTAGTACAGAACAATGGTATACAGTGTTTTTGTACCCTGTTGACATTTTTCACTAAGTTACATTTCACCGTTGTTCCTATCCAGATTCTCCAGTCATTTGTGGACACGACCCTGCCCCCCGTCCATGGCTTTTTCTGCCTCTGAATGGGACTTTTGCATAATTAGTCCACATATATAAAAACGATACATTTGTTTTACATTATTTGACAGAAACTTTTCTGCCATTTCATGAATGCAACGATTTTGGCTAAAACCTTTTTCTGGGGTCCAAACAAATTTTTATGCGGAAAAAACCTGATACGTGCAAATGAGTGCTAGTCGAGCTGAGAAGGTTGTGCTAATGTACTTCAAGCTGTTTGGATTCGGTCTGAAAATGTCAAAACAAGCACAAGTGTTCATCTGTTAAAGTGTTTTAATATTCAAATGATTAGAACTAAAAAATAAATATTAAAAATTTAAATTTAGTGTGGACTTTTTTGGTGGTGAAGAACTGTCTCCTTTAAAACTAAATGTTTCATTGTAGCGAACAAATGAGCCAGAATGAATGGGGATTAGCTTTATTAGCGGAATGCTAGCATTTTATGAGCAAATTTACTTTGGTGTGTTCATATTTTCTTAATCCAGTACCGATGACTGAAAAATAATTTATTTATTTTTTTGTCTAGAACCAGATGCAAATAATTATTTTAGCACTTTGAGCTCTATTCACTCGTATAGATTGACTAGTTCACATGTGAACTTCAGATACAAGTTTACTTACAAAAATGAGTCAGTCCTTTAACATTGATGCTGGACGACATGGCTTAAAAACTTCTGCAGCGTCATGAATTGTATGCTAACTGCAGAAAATGTCTCCTTTCTCCTTCTCCTTTTCTGTGAGAAGACTACATCGACAGCTCTCTAACTAAATAAACAAATCCTTATATTCCCTCTGCTGAATGTGTTACTTGTCTCTGCAGTGCTTTGTGATTTCTTAGATTATGGCTGCATTTTCAGTCTTTTAACAGCGTTAAAGAACAATACGAGGCAGGAGCCGATGGATATAAGCTTGGACGCTTGTCAAATCCTTCCCATTTCCAGCAGTTCACCTTCACTCTAACCTGCAACCTTGACGTTCGCAACGCAACGGTTCAGCAACTTCCCCTTCATATCTGCACCTGGCACGCATCAGACCTGTGAAGTGACGGCAAACACCCGTTAGTTAATATTTACACAGCATTTACAAAGCCACTTTTCCAGTCAGTTATAGGTGCTCTGCAGATGTTTATCACTGTGGGCATTGATCCATGTCATTCCATGCAAAGGTTGGACTCTGGAAAGGTTAATTGGAAAACAAGGCAGCAGAACAGTTGAAAGTTTGCAGATTTAGTGTGTTTTCTGGCGCTCTAGTGGACAATGAAGGTGAATAAGTTAGTACGTTCTATAAAATAAAAAGGTGGGTGTTTCACTGCATACTTAATCTCAACATGCACACGTTAAAACATTAACAGTAAAATATTTAATTTTAGGGAAAGTGGTAAAAAATGTGAATTTCTCACATCAGAACTGTCTATACACCTGCCAGTCAAAGCTGCCACTCCCCCTGATTTTAAGCCCTAACAAACAGAGCCTGACCGATAAACGGTTTTTAAAACCTTATCTGTCACTATAAATACTATAAATACTGATACTGGTATATATTATTAAAAAGTCTTATTTATACCCTAAAGTTGGGCATTTTAACATAAGCATCTATGCAGACTGACTTATGGAGTAAGCCTCAAGTGGCCATTAGAGGAACTGCATCTTCTTGACAACATTTAGGAGAAGTTCTTGGTTTGGATTAAAATAGACCTCATGTGGCCGACCTTAACCACATCCTAAAAAAATCAAAATCTTTAAGTATGACATTTCCCACCCCAAGAACACGCCTCATAGAGTTTTACAGCTTTTATCATTAAATACAAGGTTTGCTGAGAGACTCTGACATGAAAAATGTATCCACTTTTTTATTTATTATCACTCCACTGTGATGATGATTATAATTGTCTTGATTATGATAAGCAGAGGACTTCGTGTGATATAGAAATGACACCCGATGTTTGTGTGACACATTAACACCTGATAATTGAAGTCTCTGTTTTACTCAGATTTATTTACATCTACGGTCAACAGCTGTAGACTCAGGGTTGATATTAATAGGCTGCCACGTTGTAACTGCTAAGCCTGTTTAAAGACAGCAAATACCAACGCTTCCATGCACGTTCAGCACCCTTTAGATTTTTTTTTACTGCAGATGAAACTGAAGTTGTCCTTTCTATGAATAGATCTCCATGCTGTATAGCAGTGCAAGCCCTCCTGAATGCTTTCCTAAAATTCTGCTGTAATTATCAAAGCAGAATCCATAAGTCTTGCACAGTGAAATGGCAGACAGGGCGAATATTATTATAGGACCTCTTTGTTTGGCCATGACAGATTTGCACAGGATTGGCTTCACACACTACCAGTTATTCCAACTTGCTAGTAATACTAATTCAACATGAAGTGAGTGAAATATTTATTAGTGACAGATAAGAACATCACAATCAGTTAGTTTGGGGATCTCTTGGATCACCGTTTCAAACTGATATCCGTCGACGTCAACATAACTTTCATGTGGTTGTGAGCTGTGGCACGGGACAGCTCGCTAGTGACCTCTGCATTTCCAAAATGGGCAAAACTTCAGAAACTAGAAAGTGTAACCTTTCAAATGATGTCTCATATGTTCAGTTTGAAATAAAATCTTTCTTTTTTCAACAGCTTTTCCATTTCTAATTGGTGAAAAATGTAGCGGTGGATGTTAACCTAACCCTAACCCTAGATGGGTCACCATCTAGGGTTAGACTTGTTGGTGAGAGGTTGACAACAATATGAATGAAAAGTATTTAAAGTGACCTAAGAACAGCTAATTAACTTTCATTTTGGTGCATACTAGGCCTTGTCCTGCCATGGACAGCCAGCACTCGGCAATGCTGGCTGATTTCTATGGCTGACCGCTCGGCTGTCACAGCATGAAAAGTACTGCCACCCCTTACTAAGTCAAGAACTGTCCCCAAACACTGCCATTTCCATGTTTGTGTTTAATATTATACTGTGAGAAGCTGGCACTAAAGCCAAGCCGAGGATGTGCAAGGCCCTCGAGCTGAAGGGGAGGCACTTTAAAAGCAATTCATCACCTCGCTGTGGCCTGTCTCTCCTCTTTCCCCTTATGTCTCTCTCCCACTTCCCTCTCTTTCCACTGCTCCTGCTCATTTAAAAAAAAAGAAACTCTCTCTCTCTCTCTTGTTGTTCCGTTCGCCTATGTCCTTAAAAAAATCTCCTCCTCTCCCCTCGCCTCCAAGCCCCTTCGCCCCCACCCGCCCCTCCACTGTCGTCTCTCGGTCTCTGTCTAATCCCGGAGGTGAAAGCTTGGGTTCTGTTTTTGGCGTATGGGTATCTGACCTCAGCATCGCCTCTAATCCGGCTTAGTTCACTTAATGATGCCACTTGTGGTGCCGCGAACGCCACCGAGAAGTCTATAAAAGCCTTCCATTAAAATGCAAATCCGACCTGGCGGAGAGAAGCTAAGCGACACAAAAGTGGGAGAATTTGACCGCAGACCCCTTCTTTTTCGTCTCTCAGCTATGCAGCCGATGCAGCGTGCGCTCCCTCCAATAATAACTGATCCTGTGATTAGGACCTCTGCTGCATGTTGCTGATGAAATAGACTCCTGTGCTCCCGCAGAACAAAACAAGAATGAGAGGGAAAACTCAACCTATTCCATTTCAGAGAAGAGTCGTGTAATTTTTTTTTTTTCGCTGTTGTTGTCAGGAAATGAACAAATGGTTATCAATGTTCGGAGGGGAAATCTCCCATCTCTTGGCCAGGTTTTCCCAGCTGATACTATTTTCTCCGTACAAGGCAGGAAATGAAATTTCTCTGTGCGCTGTATCACCTCTCGTCCCCCCTCCTCCTCCTCCTCCTCATCTGCTCTACCTTTTTATCAGGAGCGAGAGGAAGGAGCCTCCTCTCCGTCTCCAAACAGAGAAGTTGTCTTCAGCAATAACATGCCGTACACATCAGAGCCGATACACGCAGCAATAGAGTAGTTTCAATTTACAGAATTATTTGGTGACGGATTTCCGACCTTTTTTTTTCTCTTTTTTTTTTTCTAAGGAGGGATTATAGCATATATCATGTCCGCCATACTCCTGTGTGGTTGCAGGTTCCTCATAGTAATTAGTAAAACTACATTTATTCTTTATTGCTATATTTTTTATGAAAGATAATTGCACTGATTTTGAAATATAAAGTCTCAAAAAATTTTTTTTCAGGTGACTACTGAGCACATTTACTACTTTATGAAAGCTAGATCTGTAATTAGCCATGATGCTTAAATGCAAAACGTAGAGCTCGATTTTATAGAATTTCTTTCTTTCAAATGCCTGAAAGTCCAGATGACATGTTGACAAATATGTCAAAGTTTTAGGGTAGTATTTTTTTAATATTAATTTTTAAGAAACTGCGTGGATACAAAAGTCTTCTTTTCGACTGTATTGGTACAAATTGTAGTTCTAAATAACACACACATAAAAACAATCTAAATACTGCAGCGTGAGCTTGTTTTAAGATCAATTATGTGACCATTGGGATTATTGCATTTACATTTCAACAGCAGAGGCTATACATAAGACATAAGTAAGGATTACGAGCGCATCTAAAAAAAGCACAGGCTAATATAAAAACACTTTAATAAGAGGATAAAAGGATTAAAAGATTAAAATTAAATAGAAGATGAAAATGTACAGCAAGAGCACGATACAAGATATACAAGGTTGTTTTTTTAGAGTACATTCAACGTACTCTTCACTTTATAAATCTTTCATTTTTTTTTCACACTATAGCACAAAACACAGCAAAGGCAGACTGAGAGAGTAAACCAGTAGAATCAGGTATTAATAGTATTAATGGCACAAATTCAACAATGTTGCGCTCTCAGTTTATGAATAATGGGTAATCTTAGTCCTCAGCTGCCAAACTGCTAACATTTTTATCAGGACGGGTTATGTTTCTCATTCCAGGCAACACCTCGGAATGGAAATTCTTAAGACAAACATTGTTTTTGGCAGAGCGGGCTGATGAGCCAGAGCTGTTGGCTCCGTGGTGAAAACAAGCCTACTGAGAGTGAGGAGAGTGAATTTTGGGTCGCTTCACTGCCCCGTCACTTGCCAGTGACTGGCCTCATTCCTGCCTCAGAAATGTGGTTTTTACACACACACACACACACACACACACACACACACTCACACACACACTCACACACACACACACACACACACACAGTGAATGGATCTTCTTATCTTTGATATAAAATTATGCCTAACACAGTAGTAAAGTTGATGGATATGAAAAACACTTCCTTTTTGTAGCTGTTCTTACAATATACTGTTACATAAACAATATTTATAGATTTTATACAAACACACACACACACACTCAGCACTTTCATTATATATGTGTGTGTGTGTGTTTATTTGACAGATAAGCCCAAGAAATGAACCACTGATAGTCGTGGTTGTCTTTAAATTACCAAAAGGCTTTCTCATATATTTATATGTATAAAAAAAAATTAAATATCAAAACCAGTTAATGGAAAATATCTCACAGATCAAGTTCACTATACACTAGTTTTTAAACAAAGATTATTTATATAACATAATAAATTACCGATTGGCAACAATATATAATAGTGAATAATAATAATAATTAGTAATGGCTGATAAAGGATATATTACTGTTTAAACTGTAAATAGTTTGGAAAACAGTTGCTACTATACAATAACCAATCTGGATTCTGATGAATGATGGTTAATGTACTTTATTTAAAGCCCTCATGAGTAGGCAGATTGTGCTGCAGTGTCCCGTACGTCTTTTCTCTCTCATTGTTTTTATTTGTTTGATTTTGCTTTGTTTATGGAAAATGTGATCTGAGTTAAAATACAACAACTTCACTTCAGACCCGATATATGCACAGGACTGATGGCAAAAAACCAAACAAAGTACAGTTTAAAATAATATTTTATTACATGATCTATGTGATGATATTTACATATATTTAAATATCACTATTTATTTCATTTATTCAGTTGTAATAGTAACCATATATTACAATAGCTGTTAGGAAGTATTCATGTTATGTATATGTATCTATATATATATATATATATATCTATATATACATATATATGTATATATATATATATATATATATATATATACACACACACACACACACACACACACACACACACACACACACACATATATAAGTATATATATAGAGAGAGATATATATATACATATATGAGTTTTGGTTCATAATATCCTGTTATTGCTGTCAAATAAAAACCTAAATTAAATTCTGTGTTCAAAAGCACAGTGTGTAATTTATCAGACTCTGAATGGGGAAGTAAATCTGTCGTCTAATTAAAAATTTTAAAATTCTTCAAAGGTTCCGACTTTTCCACAGTTTTCCACTTTAAGACCAAGAAAATAAAAAAGCAGTTGTTTACTACAGATGAGTGTTTAGAGGATGTATTACAGACAGAAGCTCCTGCAGTGACTATAAAGAGACTTGTTTTTGTTATTTTGATGGCATGCAAATCGAAAATTCACTGCTACTTGGGTTTAAAGTTGCACTTGTATACCATCACAGTCAGTATGGTTTCAGCAACTTTCTGCACTCAAGCTTACAAGAAGAGTCAATGTGATATGTAGACTGTGAAACAACAAATCTGAATCCAAATCACTCAAATGAACTGTTCCAAAGGACGGAAAATGTCCCATCTGTGCTCATTTAGCCTTCAAGTGCCCAGGGGGAATTAGGGGAAATTAACAAATGGCATTTACTCAAAATGGCACTGCAACAACAACAACAGCAACAACAAAAAACACTTATCATAAGCACATACATATAAAACAATACATTAAAAACAGTTTAAATATAAAAGAAATATTTGGTAAAAACGTAGGTCCCAGCTTTATACTATTGTACTGTAAAATCATTGTAACTGAACTTTTACCTCATAAGTCTGTAAGTCCACTTTAAATTGTAAGCATCTACACAGCAGCGTTTAGGTAAATGAACTGTGTGTCCCTTTGAAACAGCAGTGTTTAGGTAGTTGTGGGAAATAGAGGGTGTACACTGGGAAGAATACGACCAGAGAGAGAGAAAGATGTGGGGAGCATCTGCCTGCGGTCATGCTTCATTCACTTTCGCTATGGCCTCTCAGCTCTTTGAAAATGCAAGACGGTGAAAGAAAAAGGGAAGGGCTGTGGGGTTAAGGGAAAGGGGGGGCTGTTTAGAAGAGAGCTGGCATGGCACATAATTTCCCCCTGATTTTTATCTGCTACATTCACCCTGTAATTCTGACCATCACTCCAACCTGTTTCTAAACCACTGTTTTTGTTGTTGCCAGAACCCAGAGTCTCAGCGGAAAGAAGTAAAAGCTGCACACAACTCAGGAACGGTGACCGCTTGATCAGTTCGCCTTCACAACCCAGTGAAGTGTTTTCTCTTTAGTCTACTTCTGAACAGGCGTATCGGTGCAAAAAGGTTGTTGGTCGTCAGAGGAGTTCTCGGCATAAACGTGTAACCTTATTTTTATAATTTGGACACCTTAGAATAAACCAGGCTGTTCTTTATGTTCTTAAGAACATTTTTCCAAGCTTGCTTGCACTATAAATCGTACGAAACGGAACGGATGCTACAAAATGTAGTTCCCATCAAAAGAGGCTCTATCACGAGTTGTCTGAGGCTCCCCTCTGCTTCTTGGATGAGCTCGAGGTTTTGGGTGCTAGAAGGGGCGGGGAATTGATTTGTGTCTACGAGGGCTGACAAAGGCAGCGCTTTTGCATGTTAAGAAAAGGCTGTTTTTTTGGGTGGGAGAAAGACGTGAGGTCATTGCTGTGCTGTTTCTGGGGCCATTGGCGCGATGCTGATAAGGCAACACAAGCGAGCGTGTTCGACAGAGGAAGATGTATCTACTTGTGATATAGCGTCGCACCCAGACCTGCCCCACCCTGCCCCACTCTTATCCAACCCCCTACCAACCTCAAATCTATAGCATCAGGAAGCAAACCGTCATTCTTCCAGCGCTGTTCCAATGACACGTTGACCTCAAGGGCGTCAACGTTTCAAACTTTTCCGTGTAGATATCACAATGCGAGCGACGCTGTTAATACAAAAGTAAGTTGAACAACCAAATCAGGACGGTCAGAAGTCCTATTGTTCAAATTGCTCACCTCCTTTCCAGCCGACTTTCTTCTGTGTTCTACAAATGCACATTCAGCTATAATCCCTTTATGCTTCTCAGGAAAGCCTTACACATTCAAACGTGAGGTCTTTGTCAACGCTTGACGTATTCTCATGTCGCCAGTTTGCTGTTGGTTGTAATGCTAATAGCTGTCAATACAATGACAACATAACTGAATAGTTGAAATGAGTGATGATGTCGAAATGGGCAAGGTGCTGAATACGGACGAAAACTTGATGAGGGAAAGACATTTTCGCACCCTGGACAATTTCTATTATGTCAAAGATTTTTGCAAATTTGATTCTCATTTATCTACGAATCAAATGTACAATGTGTCGTTTTTGTATTATTTAACTGGTTCGTTGAAAGCAGTCCTGGATAATTTTAGCTTCTGCGGAACTTAAATCAACACAAAGGACAAAACAACATCGGCCTTACTTTTGGACTTTTCGAGCCAAACTCTCATGAAGGCCATCTTTCTTTCTCTGACTTCTCTCTGTTGGCTACGCTCTTTCATTTGTGAGTCCTTTTGTCCTTTTGCGTGCCTCCGTTTTGTCCCATTAACTCAGACGTGTCAAGGCATGCCCATTGCTAGCTGTGCCCAAGCCTGAGCATGGCAAAGCAGGACAGATGGTTGCTAGGGAGGTTGCCAGGGCGGATCAGTGGGCCTGTGTGTGTGCCTGTGTGTGTGTTCAGTATCTCAAAGCCACGCTTCACCGTTGGACAATAGCATGGTCGGCCCACACCGGGGTTGGCTGGTGGCACCAAGCCGCGACCCAATAATGCCGGTGCCGCTGAGGGTTGCGACCTGGAAACGGGGGCCGACTGTGATAACAGCTTGGCCGAACGGCAGGGTGGACACCTTGTCAGTGTCGCCACGTCGTAATGCGTGAATGTCACTGTCCTGCTTGCCCGCCTGCCCTCCACCTCTTATTTTTCTCCAGTCACCCCCCCCAAACACACACACACACACACACACACACACTCCTCCTCCTACATCCACCACACTCCTCCCTCTCTTCTTCCATCTTGAGAAAAACAACATGTCCTAGGAAGATATGAAGACCAGAACCAGGAAGAAAATAAAAGGACTCCCTGTTGATTTATTGTCCTGCTCTATTCTCAGCTCAGTTTTGAATCCATGCCTTGGCAAAGGGCTCGTTCAGCTTTCATGACCCATTGTAGAGAGTTCAAGGCTTGACTTTTGGTTTAAGTCACATTGTCATTTTTGGGCATCTTTATTGAATATGTTCTCTCTTGACTGAATCCATAATACAGACACCAGTGAATTATAAGATTAGAAACCTGTGTTTATGAGCCTGCCTCTTCCTACTCCGAGCCGATTCTCAATGGGAACAATGATCCGTGCCTGGTGGATGAATGTGAATAAGAATAAACTTGCTCTATTGTTTGAGACAGCGCAAAGACCTCAAAGTATGTGTAAATTTAAACTTGGCTTAACCTTAACAGGACAGATTACACTCAGCAGGTAAGTCTGTGGGTAACAGGGGCAGGCTGCTGGCGTTGGCATGCCGCCCCACCAGCAATAACTCTAATGGAGCACTTTCAGAGCTCCTGGGAAGGCAAATCAAATGATGTCAACCATGTCATAATCCAAGCTGGACTCCACTGAAGAAACTACAATTTTAAGAGAGAGATGTGTGGATTGGTCAGGGCCCTTGACACAGAGCTCTTATCTTAAGTTCTCTGATCTGACATCTGTGATGTGTGATACACATGACCGGGGAAATCATGGTCAGCCTGACAGTCTGGAAAATCAAAATGTAAGGATTTGTTCATAGTGCTTCTTTAGAAACTTACTTTAAGAGAAAGACATTTTAGACCTTTCCTGCCTTATATTTACAAAAAATAACTAGTAACAAGGTTGCTAGTGACCAGTTTAAGGTTAGGACTAAGGGAACTTTCAGCTTATTATATAAAGGTGTGTGAAACAACGACAAAAGAAGATCTGGAAGGTAAAAATGCATGTAAGGGAGCTGCTTCGAAATATAGCATTTTCTAGTTTATTAAACTGAGATTGTTTAGCATTTGCACCCCAACCCTAGCCTTTAGCAGATTGTTGGTGAACTGGTAGATGTTAAGAGGTTCACTCTCTGAGGTCTTAAGCCATCATTGGGGAAAAGCCCAAACCTACCCCTAACCCTAGGCCTTCACTCTTTGTTTTCCTACCAAGTCTTTGCAATCAGGCAACACATAAAATAATCATTCTGACACACCTGGAAAACTGTTCATGTTTTCAAAAAAGTCTGTTTTGCTTTACTCCGAAATGTAGACGTTAGGATAGAGTTACCTGTGACGACTTAAACCTCAGTGGGTTATTTATTTGCAGCTTCAACTGTCCTTGTCGAAAAGCCAAGCAAATACATTTCCTACAGCCAAAGATATTTTCAATCAAATGAAACACTGTACAAACAAAACCAGCAGCTGGGTGACAGTGTTTCAACAAACGACTTCGCTCTTCAATTACTGCATTCGAGCCCTTAAAACGAAGATATTTTTGTCTCTGTCTCCTTGTTACAATCCATGTCTGATGTCTTGCTCTCACAAGTAGCTCCCTAAGGTTTTTCTCTGATGACTTGTAAAGCCACAATCTTTTAAAGTTGGTACTCTGTAACCGCAACATCATGCTTGGTTTTGACACTGATTGGGGATCAATTGGTCTGTGATTATGAGCTTGCTGACAGCGTTGGCTCAGGTCATGTGTCATTTTTGCAGAGAGATGGAAGATGAGAGGAGGGATGATGATGACTTGGGGTTTTTCTGGTTTCTAAAGCTCTCCAACCTCTAACCCTGCGGAGCACAATGTTGCTTATCCAGGACTGCAAGAAGAACCAGGACAAAAAAATGCTTTGATGTTAATGTTTTTGTGTTTTTGCAAAATCCTCCATCAAACGTGTTACACTAATTTCTTTTCTACAACTAAGTGTTTTCAAAGAAATGAACAGTGGTGAGGAGAACAAGGGGATTATCGTTAGAGCTGGGTGCATAATTAGCACTTACGTGGTGAAGCCCGAGTAAAAGTCTGGCAAACCCTGCATGTACTAAGCTAGAAAGTGACAGCCAAGAATCTATTGATGAACCGTCATCCACATGACATTAGCACCCGCTTTTATTGAAGAAGTGAGCTGGGAGAGCTGCCTATTGAAGCGCCTCAGGGTGCCATCAGATCCTTTGTTCTGATAGGACCACAAACCTCCAACCTGCATGTGTGTGATCTCTCCTCCGACTCACACCATTCAGCCAGTGACTGATGACGTTCCTCTCCAGTGCCAGGCGACATTACGGCACAAAGGGCCACTCCGGGTGAAACAAAGACCCTCTAATTGTGCCTTTGAGTAAACCGCTTGGTCAGTCAGCTGGTGGCTAGAGGGTCCCTCGGGTCCGGCTGTCCTACAGATTGGCTCAGGCTTGGGCTGCTGCACCAGGAGGAAAGTGAGAAAAAAGAGTCTTTTGTCTCCTAGTTCAGATGCTTGACTAATATTATGGTTGAGCATGGAATTATATTACAAGTGAAACAATTACTGGGTGTGTATCCAAAGCCTGATATATCTTTTTCCTCCCTGTTGTCTGTTTTGAGAACATCATTATAGATCAGTTTTAGTCAGTAATAGTCATTACGACAATAATACCTATTCATCTACAGATGAAAAAAGCTTCCTATCTTAGTAGTGATCATGAAAACCTACAGAGCTCAGCGTTTATTAATAGTTTAATTGTATATTCATGTCCCGTCTTTAAGAATTAGTCTGTAGAGCTCAGTGGGCTCATGGTCGCAGGTAAGTAAGGTTTATAGGTGATGACATTTTCAGGGTAAGGATTAAGTTCACTTTTTTTGGAAAACCCAGAAAAAGATCTTATGACATTGTTCTACAGAACTGCAAGGCCAAGATACATGTAAGAGAGTTCACTTTCTGAAACTGCAATCAATTGGCATGTGGCTGAAATGCAACCTCTGCACCACGATCATTCTGGCGCCCTCTTGGAATTCCTCCGCTATGAAAACACGAGGACTGCAATGAAAGCACTTTCTTAATCCACTTTTTGAAGTGAGGACTTTATTAAATGGACAACAATAACAAGAAAATGCACAGACATCCGTTAGGTAACACAAATGCTGTGCCTTTAAGGAGCCCAATCAAGGCTCATCTGAAATATAACAGTTAAACAAGAAAGCAAGACATGAGTGGTTAGTAGTGGTTGCTTTTAATGATTAACCTTTTTTTAAAAAAATAAAAAAATAAGCATGTATCCTAGTGCTGCAGCAGCTATCATACATCCACCATGACCAACTACAAATGTATATTTGTAGCTGGTAATGGTGTAGGGAGTAGCAACTCCCTATTTAGACTGTGCTCTAAATAGGGAGTTATATCATCCAGTTCATCCGGGACACTGGGACCGTCCTGACTGTGATGGATGGTGGATGCTGGTGGTCTGTTGTTGTGGATGCAAACATCCAGGCCATTTGGTCCTATTGTTAGCCATTGTAAATGGTGGCTATTGAAGGATAACCCTGCCTCTAGTCCTGAGGTCAATGAGGTTTGATGATGGTGTAATGGATACTAAATGACACTTTAAAGAGGGAAAATTAGGGTGCAGTGTTTTCACATCTAATAATCTTCATTTTTATGGAGACAAATTCTCTCCCCACTAAAATGCTGTGGGAGTGGGTCCTGCTTCAGCTCACCTGACTGAGCAGGCAACCATATGCCACAAGGCTCAATGCAGTGGCTCGGGTTCAAGTCCAGGTGGGGCCCTTTGCTGCAAATCTTCCCCACATGCTTTTTCTTCCAAGTGTCCATTCTTCACTGCTCTACTAAATAAAGGCAAGATGCCTAAAATATAATGGGAAAATAGACAACTTTGGGCAGTCAAAGGTTGAATATAAAAACCAAAAGTCAGCTTGGGTTATTCTTATAGCAGAACCTCACAGAATCTAGACCAGTGCCGTGACAACTTCTCCACATCAAAACATGTTTTCTCCAAAACCAGTCGGTTATTTGTGGCGTCTCCCATGTAGCGGCATGTCGCAAGTACAGTGTTTGTTGTTGCTGTGAAAAGACAGCCTGCTCTCAGATACATATTTGTGTGTGTGTGTCTGTGAGAGAGAAAAGCCTGGCTGCTAGGATGAAGCAGCGACAGACAACAGACTGAGAGGCAGTCTGCTCCCGCTGAGCCCTCACTGCTGTGCTCTGAACACGCCGCTAGAAAGTGCTCTTCTGCAGATTATACCCGACTCCCTCGCTCAGAGTCCCCCGCGTTGGATCCGCATGCACACACACACACGCACACGCACACACACACACAGTGTGCACTGCTGTGTTTCAGCCTATCGTGTGTGGAAATATAGCAAAGTGATTTTGTCTAATAGATATACACACTGCCCTTTTGTATATCTGCAGGGCTTGAAAGTGTTTTAAATAAATAAAAAATGTAAATAAATTCAACATATTAGTGTTTTAAGATGATTACGCTACGTGCAAAACGTCATTTGCAGGGTCTAACACGGGTGCATTGATTTCATTTGTATCAGACAGATTTGTTTGACATGAGCGATAAGGGGCGGGGCCAACTGAAAATCAAAAGGGGCGAGTCGAGTGTCTGCAAAGCAAGATGGATGGACAGGGTGTTTTTTATCAACTGTTTTCTCGTTAAATCTCTGTTTTATTCATACTTTAATAATTCAGTATCAGGTTATCATTCATCAGTCTATCAGCCTGTAAATAATAATAAGTAAATATTTTGGGAATTTTATTTGTGGATCTGCATACGTGTGTATATGTTTTATGTATCTTGTGCTTCCTTAGCAAGGTAATAAATGTAAATAACTGTCTGCAGAGAGATTAGGGTCTTCATGCTAGGCTGCACTGCCAATTGAAATCTGCTGATGAGGATGGTCAGAGGACCAACTGTTCCTCAGACAACACCACAGAGCCGCCAGTCCATCGCCATTTGTTATCAGCTCTCACACACACAGCACAGCCTGGTGGGGTTATTATAGTCCCGGTCCCCCAGGACTACAGTGTGTCTGTAAGGGTCTGCTGTGAGTGTGACGAATAATTTTGCATTCCACATACTTCTGTGCGACGAAAAATTGTGTTCATATATGTGCATGCAGGGAAAAACAAATGTGAAATAAATGCGTGCATATGTGTAAGTCCCACTGGGTGCTGACTGACGGACAATAGAGGAATTCCCAGTGGGCACTCCGACTCCCAGTGAGACTTTCCAGTCCCGGTGGAGTCCCATATTTCCCAGAGTCCCCAGTGTCTCCTCTATCACTTTTAAGACAGTAATTATTTCTTCGTTTTCAATTAGCAGCTGTCACCCAGAGTGGACATGGTGGCCACAGAGGACGTAGCTATTTTCTGTCAAGCCAAGATTAATCGTAATTTTTTAATTCACAGGCTGATCATCCATGCTAATTGTAGCTGCACCTGTTGGAGTTACAGTAAAACCTTAAATATAGTTTTTAACATGTTAAAAAATGCCTTTGAATTTTAGTATACGGGATCTGATATAGCTTTTTATATAAGTGTGTTAAATAGGACTGAGTGTCTGTTGGTGCCTGAACATTAAACTATAATTAACTGAGCATTCACCAAATGGACAAGATAAAGCCAAGTTTCCTCTGATTTCAGATTTTTACGTGAAGCTAGGCTAACTTCTAACTGGTTATAATTTTGTATTTATACCACTGAAATGAGGTCCAACAACATTTTCAACAAATCTCCAAGAAAATAAAATTATGCCACAATATGCTGAACAATTTCTTTAAAGGAACAGTAGTTTGACACTGAGAGAGAGTAAGCTAAGCTAATGTGCCACATATGTGTATATATTAATACAAAATCATTGCCAAGCTAGGCTAACTTTTCTCTGGTGTAAGTGAAATTATGAATTTGTTTAGGGCTAATTTTCAACATATTGAAAAAAAAAATTAAGGTACACTACAAGTAGTTGCACTTATGCATTAAAAATAGCAAGGGTAGGTTTGAAAGTTTGCAACATCTTACACAGTAATAACATCATACACTAAGTGGCTAAAGTGGGCTTTAGCAGTTGAGGAAACCTAAGATCCACTGTAGCAATACAGTGTGGGGGAAAAAAATTACTTATTCTTGACTTGTTTTTTGAGCTTGGATCATTTATTTATTTATTTTTTGGTTTCTTTTTTTTTGATTTAGCGAAAAAGATATAAACAGCATGAAATATTTGGCTGTTATGTGGTCTAGATGTTGATAAATGATGTTCCCTATCCTCCCCTATCCTCCATGTAACCTGGCATTGACCATGAAGATCACAGGCTGCCCAGTGCCAGTTCGACTCTATGTTGAACTGCACATCACTGCAAACTTCACACTACTGCACGCCTAACTGGTCTAGACTCAAATGCACCTAACTGCAAGATTTGGACCACACAAAATTAGTGTACTTTTTTGCAAGACCTTTCAACATAATACAACACAACACATCATGATTTAAAAACTCTAAACCAAATAGGATATTGTACTGGGGACTGTTCATGCTGACGTTCAAGTGTTAAGTTACAGTGTTATATCAGCTATTCCAGTTATCTGTGATATTGTTAATTTATAACATAACTGCAGCTGCTTGTTCTGTATTAAGTGGGGCAAGCAATGCCCAACATAAATGAGACTGCTCTGGTCACGTTTGTGTTTTGGGGTGTTATGCTAATAAAGTTGCATTCCTGTAGTTGGCCGTTGTATGGAAAACAGGAACTGCAAATCAAAATAGAGATCTCTGTCTCCTCCTTTAGCTTAAGCTCGCTATAATTTTCCAGTTTGTACCATTAGGTATAGACTGCTTTACCATAAGGTAAAAATAATAATAAATAATAAAAAATAATCTCATCTCTTTCCATCCAGTTTTTCTTACATCTCAATCTCTGAAAAATTAATCAATAACAAAGCAAACATTAATAATTACTCTCCTAGCTAACTGCACATTATCTAGCTAACTGCTAACTCTATATTATCTAGCAGACACATTATGCGTGTTTGGTGGCAGTCATTGAGCTGTCTGAAAAGTTGTATTTGAAATAAACTGCCACTTAACACCCCCCCCCCCCCCCCCCCCAACTAATTACCAAACAAAAACCATTATTGTGTTCATGCGTCATTGCTAGAAAATGAGTACTGCCACCACAACTATATTTATATCACAGGGATGTATAATGAAGGATATGGAATGACATTATATGTTTATTACTGAGGAAGTATCTTCTCTAGAAGCAATGCACATGAAAGGCTGCAGCACATGAAGAATGAACTTGTCTGACGGCGATACGCATTAACCTGCCTATTAGATTTAATTGCTCACCAAGGTGCTCGACCATATCGTTCCAGCCCACTTCAAGCCTGCGGTCAGGAGTGATCCCTGTGCTAAAACACAAGCAATAATGCTGCATATCTTAAATACAATGTTCAAAATTAAGATGTCAGTGAACGAAGGAAAAATGTTTATGTTTTTCTTGTTTCATTTCTTAATCCATAAAGATAAAGCGGCAACATTTTGCTGCCAGCTATCAGCTCAAAGTTGTAAACAGAAAAATATGAGTTCAAGTCGAGGTGTTTTAAGGCTTCAGCGTGCAGCTGGTGTACAGCCTCTGTTTTCAAAATGCCCTCGCTGTTTCAAACTGCAGCTGCAGTCCGTGCAGTAGAAACCACATGTTTGCATTTGAATACAGCCCCTCTGCATCATGGCCCATCATGGGAATGCGGACCATGTGGGCTGGTGGCTTTGGTAAGTTTTGGAACTTTTTACGTGAGGAGTTTCCGGTCGAGCGCTCTATTTCTGTGACGGACAGTGCAACTGTTTTTTGAATGCTGATTGAAAAACCCTCAGCGTTCTTTCTGAGCATTTTGAAACACTAAATAAACGTCACATTTGCACATTAAAGTGATTTCCAAGCAAATGTGAAGCACATGGTAGAAGTAGTTTATTAACACATTAAAAGGTTACAGAGACAAGCAGGAAACTGAAGCAGTGTGGCCCCGTTGTACTTCAGAGGATCTGGGACCTCCACGCCATTTCAATTCAAATGGGGTGGCAGCAGCCCAGCGCTTTGAGAGCTTCTCAGAGGGGCGATTTCTGGAGCGAATCCCTTGTTGCAAACTCCTCTTTAACACTCTCTGTCAAGGTTGAACCAACAATGCACTTAACCTCCGGCGGCTCCGGCAGAGCTGCGGCGGCAGAGGATTGCGGTTTTCCTTTCAGCTGAGAGTGTGTGGAGTTAAGAAGAATGTTGTGGAAAAGGGAGCATGAGTCAGCACTCTTTGATTTATTAGAGCACAAAAAAAGAAGAAATGAAACATAATCAGGTATTTAAAAGATGCAATTATTCATTTTTGTAATTATGTTTTGGAAGGAGAATGTGGAAAAAGGTTATAAATAACTAGAAATAAGTTGAACGTGTTGGCGGTGCTCTGAGTGCGAGTTGTGCGAAACTTTGCTGCATGATGAAGCGTAACTCGGAGATACTATCCCACTGCGAATAAACCGGTGTCTGTCCTCTTATGGGAAATGTTGCCAGCATTATATTTAATTAGCTTTCTTTAGCGTGTGTATAAAGAAAACAATTAGTCTTAATTAAAATCGCTGCATGCCGTTGTGTGGTTTCAAAGTAATAAACTGCCGGTGCACACACACTGAGCATAAATAAATAATTTCCAGTCGCTTTATTGAGTAGTGGCTTTACATTTACCATGGGGGTAGCTTTATACAAGCTGCTCATATTTATCCTAATTGGCTTATGATCTTAGCATTAATAACTGTTAGACTTTAATCAAGGAATGTTAATAGCACACGGCTATATGTGCATGTCATTATATGTTATTAGTCATGTAGGTTATATAGCTCGAACCCGCGTGCTAAAGCAGCTTTTGTTCCTGATGGAAGCCTGTGTGTGTGTGTCAATAATTTATTTGTAATAGCAGAGATTTTTTTCCATTTTTTACAGTGTGGGAGACTCAGGCCACAGAGCAGCAAACACAATAACGGTGCAAGCGTGTGACGAATGAGAAGGGTAAATATTGTGTACATCTGAGAGCTGCTGAGGCGAGGCAGTAGCCTAAAGAGGTACTGAGAAGGAGAGGGAAAAAACACAAATGCACACACACACAGACACACACGAAGCACACATGAATTTGGTTTAATATGTAGCTTCTCCACTTGGGAAGTGAAGCAGAACCCTTGCTGTTCTCCCACCAGAAGGCTGGGAGAATATGGGCTGTGTATGTGTGTGTATGTCTGTGTGTGTGTGGGTATGCTTAAGAGTTGACTCTATTATTCAGTCTCTTCATATTCTTCAAATTGCTCCAGCAGGGAAAAGTGGCACAGGCCCTGGAGGACTGTAGGAGCTGGTGTTCTTTTTCTTCTTATTGTTGTTGTTATTTAACATTAGAGGAGGTGGAAGCCACACAGAAAAATATTTGGAAAGTCTGACTGGATTTTACTGAGGGATTAACTCACAGCTAGTCTCTTGGAAGAATATAGCTATAGTCTGAAAGCGGTGCCTGTGCATTAGCATTAGCATCAGGTATTTCTAGGCAACAAAGGCTTTTTCAGAGTTCTTATAACTCTTGGAAGTAGTCCTTCCCTTCTTTGTGTGTCCACAATGGAGGAGCTAGGGACTATCAAAGACCATAAAAGCCTATTTTTAGGGTCAGCAAACCTGTTTTATCTGTAATGCATGTAGCTTATTGCTAATGCTATTGTAGCAAGTGGACAGTGCAACACATTAAACTGCAATCCCCTCCTCCCCCATGGGCCAGTCTCTCAACTTTTCTCCCTTTCCAACTCCAGTGACACTTATTATGTGTTATTGTTGCTACTGACAACACAATTTCAAATATAATCCCAATTCCCCAAAAGTTGGGATGCCGGGTAAAATGTAAATATAAAAAGACATCAAAGATTTGTAAATACAATAAACCCATATTTTATTCAGAATAGAACATAGAAAAAAATCATGGATGTAAACTTTCAGCATTTTAGGAAAAATATTTGGTCTTTTTGAATTTGATGACAGCAAAAGGTTGGAAAAGTAAGTGGTACTAAAAAGAAACAGCTAGAGGAACACTGAGCAACGAAAGTGGTTACCTGGCAACAGGTTGGTAAGATGATTGGGCAGGTGTTCATCTGCCTGTTTCAGAATAATATTCCTCTACATAAAACTGTAAACAGACACTCAGAATATATCATCACCTACACTACATAAAATCATGAAAAAGGTTCAGAGAATCTGGAGAAATCTGTGTGTCCAAGGAAGAAGACGGAAAATCTTTGGGCCCTTGACCTTCAGGCCCTTGGGTGGCACTGCATTAAAAACACGCAAGTTTCTGACATGGAAATCACTGCATGGGCTCAGGAACACTTTCACAAAGTATTTTCTGTCAACAGCAGGTTAAAGTTTAGGCAAGTCTATTAGGCAAAGACGACGACAAAAACAGATTTTCAGGCTTCAGAAATGTATGATGTCAGTGAGAGATATGCCTAATGTCGCCACCTCAGGCCCACATGAAGCTCCAATGTTCAAACCTTCTATTTCCAAATGATATTGATTTAGAAGAAAGCTGGTTGTAAGGCAGGGAAAATGGAGCTAAAATGGTTTGTTTCAGGCAAATGGGAACATCTGGGGGCAACAAAAAGTGACAGCCACTGCGACAGTACAAAAAAATGATGGCTACTTGGTCTTGATTCAGTCCCCATAGACTTCCAGCATTTTTACAACCTACTTATAAACAACCTTGTACAAAAATGATTTTGGCCTCTACGTTTTTTTTCACAACTGTATAGGTGGTGAATATGTCTCTCAGTTAGAGCATTTCTGAGTGTTTTAATTGGTTAATCTGACCAACATGGCATCCTGTGGAGTACTGACCATCCAAGAAATTTGTGCTTTAGTTTTGATGAGTAAAAGTCTACTTTTTAAATAACCTGTTGCTCAGCACTAATTAATAAATGTGTGCGTCTGCGTGTTGCATTTGTACAATTAATAAATGTAGCTCGCTAACCAAACTTGCTAATGTTTACCGATAATGTAGCACGTCACACTCTCATCCAAATATTGGGACTTTTTGCTTGAAAAACAACATGTTGGCAACTAAGATGCTAAAATTGCAGTTAGCAGGTAACAAGGTCTCATTGAGGTATAGCCATCTTCTATATACAGTCTTTGGTTTGTGACAGTGGATGAAACCACTGCACCAAGGTCCAGTCTAATATAAATATGGATTATTTTTGAACTGTCACTCAGTCAAAGCTATTTTACTGGAGTCCAAAAATAAAAATATGGAGTTGGAAATGAGCACAATACTTCTCCCTTTGATGGGGTGCTGTACAAACACAGTGTATTCACTGCCATTCATGGTCCCGGGCAGGACTCCACTCTTTTCCCAGACTAATTGCGTCTACGTCTTGGCCACATTGTCAAAGTTCAGGTGCAGTTTAAACTTTTACAACTTCAGCATGCGGGTGCCTTTCAAAGAGCTTAATTAAACTAATTATTCGACCAGAGCTGAGCTAGATTGTCAGAGTGATTAAAGTTTTAGTCCTGCTGATGGTGTATTATCAAAGCCCTATAATTTTCGTGGTTATTTAGAATTAATTGGAAATAATATGTACGGTGCACTGGGCACATAGTGTGGCCCTCTAATCTATGGCTTTTGTTAGTGGTTGAGATAAAGCTAACCTTTTCCCTCTTCATACAGGTTCAAGTTAATTAAATCTCCTTTTAATTGTGTTTTAATACAAAACGCATATT
The DNA here is from genome assembly GCF_001858045.2 of Oreochromis niloticus. Taxonomy (NCBI): domain Eukaryota; kingdom Metazoa; phylum Chordata; class Actinopteri; order Cichliformes; family Cichlidae; genus Oreochromis; species Oreochromis niloticus. The sequence goes on from NC_031986.2 coordinate 7,204,842, forward strand.
ACCTCCATTAAATATGTCTCCTCAAGTCGGAGTGAGAAAAAAACCGAGGCTAATAGAGGAAGTGATTCAAGAAAAGGGAGGGAGAGGGAAAAAGTAGTCATTTTTGCCCCTTCTTCATTTTGCGAGAGAAGTGAAGTGTCAGCGAATTCAGGGTGGCGAGGGCAAAATTAATTATTTCAGCTTGATAAAGCTTTTCATCTCCCTGACTCCTTGCACTGAAAAAGCCAATTAATGATGTCAAACATGCTCTCCCTCTCCAGGGACAGCCTCCCCGCTGATGAGTGTGTTTACTGGGTGAGCTCTGTGCGGCGTGCGCGTGTGTGTGTGTGTGTGTGTGGGTGGATGTGTGTGTTGCCTCCCCGCCCACCAAAGGACCCTTCCTTCCTAATCAGGGCCCACCTGTCAGGCCCCTGCCTCATTATCTATGTACAGAGAGGCCATTTTGTCAGGGCGGCTTCTGCAGCAGCCAGCAAGCCTTCTGCCCGCCACTGGGAATGTATGGCGCTGTCCTATGCAAGATAATTCACTTAATTATGGGGTAGAAGTGGCCTCAGGCAGGCACAGGTCAACACAAACTGACATGTAGCTCTCTGCATAGCTCATACAGCCTTAACTATGTGCAGACCTAAAGACAAGAGGATACAAATTCCTCCCGTCTGAGGAAAGCTTTCTAATGAACTGACTGTGAATATTCTCTTATCTCGTGCACCCCTTGAACTGCAAGGTTAGAGTTCAGAGTCAATTACAGCAGTAGCTCAGTAGTAGGTATTTACTGTCTTGACCTAGGACACTGGGGCATTCATTTACTTAAATGCTTGATTGAACCAGGCAGCAACTTTTTAAGCTGACAAATGAAGCCAGTGCAAATGTGTCAGAACTGCAGTTTCTCAAATGGCCACTGGGGGCTGATTTCAGTGAGTCAGCCCGTCATTTTATTTTGTTTTATGAAACCACGTCAAAAATCTCTTTTATAAGGGAGACCAGGCCAAGAACATAATTACATAGAAACAAACACGAGAATCAGTCAACAACCTTAAAATGTACTCACATGAAACATCTGCACACCGACAAGGTAAACTGTAACATTCTCACCATAACTTTAAACTCCTTCAGTGTAACAAGGGCGTGACGCTTAAGTTCAGATTGTAATTTATTCCAAGCATTTTGTGCCAACAGGGTAAGTAGCAGTAAATACTCAGAGAAACTGAAAAAAGAAGGAAGCAAAAAATCTCTTCTTTCTAAAAAGAACATGGCAGCACTGCCTTGGTTTGCAATGTTGCATATAATCAAACCGCAAGACTTCTGGAACAATGTCCTTTGGACAGACAAAGGGTTTGGCCATGCACAACACCTCATTTGGTGGAAACCAAACAGCATATCAGCACAAACACCTCATAGCAACTGTCCAACATGGTGGTGGAGGGATGATGATTTGGGCACCAGCAGTCACTGAGACCATGGACTCCTCTCTAGGCTAAAGCATTCTAGAGTTAGGCCAGGATAACAAGACAATGATCCCAAACACAGCAGCAAAACTATAAGAAAGGTGTTGGTGTCACAGTGTTGCAGACCTCAAATTGATTCAAATGCTGGACCTTAAGTAACGTGTGCATAATGAATGCCCACAAACCTCAATAAATTGAAGCAATGTTGTAAAGTAGAAAAGGCTAAAACTTCTCCACAATGACGTGATAGACTGATAAAGTCGTACAGAGAATGATTACTACATTTATTACTACTATTAGCTACATGGGGTGTACTTAGTTTTTCACAGGACTACATAGGTACACATGTCTGTGCAACACATTCATAGCTAATAACTTATATTAACTATGAATTTTATAGCTAAAAACCCAATATGGCGGTGACCATAATGATAAAGTTGGGCTTCTCAGTAATGGTCCAAAAAACAATAAGTAATATGACTTTTTATCTTTTATATGCAGTCTATCTATTAAACATAATATAACATTAAACATAAAACCTGAACTCTTTTTTATTTACGCATTTATTTATTATTTTTTTAGATGATTACGACAGCGTCTCTTACACCACTAGTTTAGCAATCAGTCTTAGTCACAAAGTATCGGAGAGATTTGATGGGAGCCAAAGTAATCGCCAACAGGGAGCATAGATAAAACAGGATATAACACTGAAATAGAAAAATCCTCCAACTCAAACATGGCTAAAAATCATCATTTGAAGTCTCAACTGTTTCAGTAACCACTCTGAATGAAGGCACTGGCCAGACAACTAAAGAAAAATCAAGAGTTATGCCTGCAACTAATAAAATGATAGGAAAACCAAAGAGCCACATCGGCATGTCTCTGCAGTGCTTTCTCATCTTTAAGTGTTTTTCCTCTTGGAAATTTCTCCTTTGAATTCCTGTAGTTATATTTTCAGCTTCTTACAAAGAGGCCACACATAAAAGGGCATTATATTCTGAACAGCGACCGTATGTCGCTAGAGCTCAATCATTAACATAAAGAAAAGTGTAGCGTGTGAGGACCATGGGAAGCATTCCTTTTGTTTCACTGTATTATTAATGAGCAAGCTTAGTATGTATGTTCAGACAAATCAGCAGCAGCAAAGTGTGACCCATACAGAGCTGAGATGATATTTGTGTGTGCACGCATGTTTGTGGATAAATTTATATATGTGTGTGCTGTTGGACAGGGTCAGAGTGAAATATGGACTTGGACAGGGAGATGAGAGTGCTGGCACCGATCGCTGACAACACGATCAAGATGTAGTTGACTGGTGTGTGTGTGTGTTTGGGGGTTTTGAATGTGTGCGTTGGCGTCTAAATATCTACTGCACTAGCGCCCCGTCACTTCCCAGACCCCCCAAACTTCATTCATTTCATTCTGAAGGATGATGGTGATTTAAAGTCACATCCCACTAAAGCAAAACACACACACACAGACCCACACACGCACATGAACATCCACTCAGAAATAGAGATGCACACACACAAACACACTTATGGGAACCATGTGGGACAGACTGTCTCTGACATTACAACCATCATCTCACTCACTCTCCGACCCATGTCTTCCTCATTAAACCTTCATTTGGAAAGGTTCTGTGCGCTTATGTGTGTGTGTGTGTTTGGAGAAGTCCTTCTAGTCAGGCTCCTTCAACCATACTGATAAAATTAATGCCTGCTCGTTTATGGGAACAAAGTCGTCTCTCTTTACGTCTCTCCCGCTTTTCAAACTGATTTAGTCATCATTCAACTGTATAGACTTTACACATGTGCTGGCATGTGTCTGTTTGTATTTGAGACATTTGAGTTATGTTTCTCTCTGAGCAGCTATATCAAAATAACCGCTGCAACTGCTTCTTTTTATCCGAAATTCCTATAGGAAACAGAACCAGACGCAGGTAACAATCCGATGAAAAATTTGACCTCGCTGAGGTGTGGTTGACTTGTTTTGACACCCGGGGATTTACTCTCCAGTTTGTTTATCACCCAGCACTCAAGTTAAATTATTAATAACTGCAGCAGGCGCGTGGAGAAAGTTACACAGCAAGTTGCCCAGCAAAGTTTGGTAGACCTCCAAATGCATGTTTTATCTTACTCCCCAGATAAGACGGAGCTAGAAGCTTGTAAGAGACAAAGAGGTGCCTGGTCAGCTGTCATACGTATGCCAACCCTGGTTTTCTGAATTCTGGGCTATTAACAGGTATTTGGCTAATTTTTGGGAATATTTGGGAAGTGTGGGTTCTGCCAGAATTTGACTGGCCCCACCTGCTGCCTCAATTATTATTTCTGTCTTAAAACTTCATTATAATCTTTGAAACTGTTTATTATATGTGCAAATAATACAGATTAACAAACTTAACTGTTTGTGGTTTCATATGTGAAAAAAGTCCCCAGTGCTAAGGCCCAGCGGGGGCGGATGGTGAGGGGCTTTTAATACGTCCTGTTATTATAATTCTGTGATTTTCAACTGAGTTTGTTTGATTTTTGTTCTGATCTGCGATCCAAATGTTGCATATTGTAGTAACACCAATCCTCTTCTTGTCCTCAAATATGAAGGTTTTGCTGCAGTTGGACAAATTATGTTGATAAAGATTAGGTAATATTAGCAAATTTGAGGTAAATATCTCACAGCTGTGGATTGATTGTTTCCCACTTTTCTCCACTGCAGTTACAGTCGACCTACAGTTGTAAGTTTTACACGACCGTGTTTTATGAACTTGTGATCTTCTTGCCTTTGAAGTGGTTGCTTCAAAGATGGAGACCAGGTCTGTGACCACATACCTCTCTTCCACAGCATGTCTTTATCCTGTCTTCCTTCTCTCACCCCAACCGGTCGCAGCAGATGGCCCCGCCCCTCCCTGAGCCTGTTTCTGACGGTTGTTTCTTCCTGTTAAAAGGGAGTTTTTCCTTCCCACTGTCACCAAAGTCCTTGCTCATAGGGGGTCATATGATTGTTGGGTTTTTCTCTGTATGTATTATTGTAGGGTCTACCTTACAATATAAAGCACCTTGAGGCGACTGTAGTTGTGATTTGGTGCTGTATAAATAAAACTGAATTACTTACAGTACAACTTACTTACATCAAATCCAGAAATTCCTCCAAAAATAGTGACGTAGTTGCTGCAGGATGTCAATTTAACTGCAAAACGACACACATAGCAAAATCGCTGGAATACAACCAGTCTGAAACTACATGGCTAAAGTCCCTTATTCCAAAGAGAGAAATTGCACTCATCAGCACAGGCTGAGTCACACTGATTGCAACATATTGGCAATTTTTCTGTTTTCATAAATTTAGTGGTAATTAATTGCAACCCTTATGCAGTCAGTCCGAGATGGCCCTCAATGACTTGCATTTGATGCAATCACTGAGCAACCACAGAGCTTTCCGACATGTTTAAACTAGTGTGACTAGTACACATGTATACTATGCGCAGCAATATTTGTTTTTTTCAAAATACCTAAAAAACCTTTCTAAACCTTTTTCATATTATAGGAGATCCACTCAACAAAAATAATTATGTTTTAAACCGATGTAATTAATGGGTAATCAGGTTACCTGTTAGTCCGAATGCTCTTCCTGATCTATTTTTACTTGAACTCTAAATCACGGACTCAAATCGAGTCGTTTTATTTTATTATGCAGACACGTCTGGGTGTCACGGTGTAGAGTGGCTGGTGACATTTGACAGTTTACAGTCTATGTCCATGCCACCACTGAGAGTGTGTCTGTGCCTGCAAATGCCATCAGTCAATATTATATACTGTATGTACATATGTTGAGCTCTGTCTGCCTGTATGCCAAAATATCCACCTTAACAAGTCATTTAATTTAAGCTGCTACCAGTGGAATTTGAAACTTGATGAGTTCTGCGACCCCCTTCATCCCTCAGCACCAATATTTTACACGAGCTGTCTCAGAGCTTTTCCACAGCCGTTCCACTAAGTCCTTTAAATTAATTTGAGAGTGATGAGGTTCAATAACCAGGATGCAGGGCTTTTATTTACTATGCGAATCCATATTGTAGCATTTTTAAACAGCTCAGCCAGTGGAAGGAGTTGATTATTCAGTGATGTAAAAATGAATGAGCCTGTTTTGCACATAAAACAAACTTGCGAAATGTTGAACATGATTTATATTTCTACTGTAATTAAGTTGTACAAGAGTAATAAGGTAAAGCTTTATTCATCCAGAAGGAAATTGAACAACAAGAATCAACAGCTGTAACATGAGTAATTGGATTTTCTGAATTTCTTAACTACATTTTTGTTGTTGTTGTTTAATGAGTTGATCTTTCCTCACTGTACTCAGTAATATTGTTATGGACAAACTCGCCAGGTGTGGTTACACAGGCTTTACAAGTGCTTAAACCCAAAACACGTGTTCGGCACTTTTAATGGGTGTATCACATAAATCAGTTAAATCTTCTTGGTAGAGTTAAAAACTAAAATATTGCAATTCATGTATATTAAAACTGTTAAGATATGCAGATGCTAACTGGAAGGCAAACTGGATGACCCATAAAAGAATAATTTTCAGCTCCACAAAATGGTATTACCCCAAAATGTGTTCTGTGAACATTAATCAGTAAAAACCATGTGTATAAAAATTAAATACCATAATGTCATTTATAACCAGTGTTGGGTAAGTTACTTTAAATTAGTAACTTAGTTACATTACTAGTTACTTCTCTAAAAAAGTAACTCAGTTACTTCAAGTTACTCGTTACTTTCAAAGTAACTAGTTACTAGGGAAAGTAACTTTGGTTTTACTCAGAATTCTCTTGTTAATGTGTTGCTTCCGTAACTGGATACCCAGCAAGATTGCCAGTCTTCTAGCTTGCTTACTTGCCACAAGTGCACTGTGCCACCTACCAACAGAAAGGAAAAAATAATGTGCACATTTCCACGAGAGAAATCCCACGCCTGGACTGTCGTTGAGCGCCGCCATGATTCTAGCCTGCTTTTTACATCCAACACAAAAACTGCAGTCGTGGTGCTTTTGATTGTACTCAGAACTTGGAAATTCTGCCTTCTGAATAGGAAGATGTAGGTAACACCAGACTGCAGATGAGCTGCATACAGAGCTGGACTGGGACAAAAAAATCGTCCCGGGCATTTTGACTAGAGACCCGCCCACCATTATAGGAAAAATCATAAAGCCTTTGAATGAAAATAAACACTGTTGTGACAGTGATGTACACTGTTCTGATGGTATATATGTATCAATCTATCAATTGTTTGTTGTAAGACTCAGATAATTATTTTTTTAAAAGCGAGACATTTTAAATGAGAATAATAAAGAAAAGTATTTCTTTGTGCCCCCCTTTCCCTGTTAATGCCCTACATGGACCCCTGGCAACACTTTGCTAGACCCGCCCCTGCACAGTTACCAGCTGTCAGCTACTTAGAAAAGGATCCTGGTGTTATTTGTCTCTCAGAAACAGTTCATAACTTCCCTTCAACTCATTCATGTCACCTAACAGGTAAACCTGTTTCTACATCACCTGTTCAGCTCTGATGATTCAGTAAGGACATCTCCTGGTTTCATCTTCATGTTTCCCTCTCACCAGATAACCAAACTGATATCATGACCAGCAGCTTTACAGCTGTGGCTCCAGCAAACATCAGCTGATACTAGAAATTAATATTAAATAAATTCTAACAACAGCTGATCAAGCTTAAACGTGCTGCTGTTGTTTAACGCGACATCCGCTGGTTTCCTCTTTCTGGCGCAAAGTGGGCGATAAATAAACAAGAGAGAAAAGCCGATCAGCTGATCATTGATCAGTTTCGTGATTGAAGTAGAAACGGGAGAGAATGAGAGAAGAAGAGGCAGCTGTGCAGCTTCAGCTTTGTGTCTTTTTCATTGTAGCTGAAGTCCGGGACAAACTGTGTTCCTTTTCACCTCAGTACGAAACGCGCAATATTTTCTCTGAATACCAGACGATTCTGTTTTTTAGGGGACGGTTGGCAACTCTAATAATTAACCGTATGAACAAAATAAAGTTCAACATCAGTAACATAGCACCCACCCAGCTGTATAGAAACTCCGTCATGCTAGCTAGCACGCAGTACGAAAATGTCAGCATACCGAAAATAAACTCCACCTAAACTTGGTTTATATCTGACTGATAGACTGCAGGTCATAACTTCTTACCGGAAGTTCAGTTCACCTGACACGCGGACCGGCGGCCGCTTCGGGTCTCTCCTCTTGCCTCCCTTTTCCTTCATCCACCTGCTGGCTTCCACCACTTGCTAATGTTATTGCATCTGTGGAAGCTCCGCGATATCCACCACACGAAGTAACGAGTAACGAGCCTATCTAAATCCCAGTAACGAGTAACGCGTTCCTGGTTTTGGCATAATAACTAGTTACCGTGCTCGTTACCACAATAATAACGTAGTTACTGTAACGCGTTACTTAATAACGCGTTAGTCCCAACACTGTTTATAACCAATAACTTTTAAAAACTAAAAGTGTTTTAAAGAGCCTATTTTAAATGGTTCAGAATAAAAGTTTCGTCACTCACTTTACATCATATTATTATGACTGGGTTTTGAATATAAATTAATAAAAACGTTACAGACAAAAGAAAAATAATATCTTGATTTATTTCTCATATACTATGAATTCTGTGTTTTCTGTAAAAGCATGATTCATTAGGGGTGAGGGTTGGCACACAAACTGTAAAAAGCAGACCATCTCAGCCATCTGAAACAAAATCCTCTCTAATAGAAAAACCCCCCAAACTATATTATTACTACTCATAAGACAACTGTGATAATTAAATACTCCGATCAATTCAGCTAGCATGAGGACGGGCGACACCAGAAAACCAAATAAATATTTATCCGTGGTTTGGAAGAGTCGGTGCAGTTTCATTTCATGACACCTCATGAAGTGCTAGACTCTGTTCTGCTGTAGAGCATATAAAGCTATTTGTTCACGTTCTCCGGATGACAATTCCTGGCAAAGGACAAAAGCCTGATGCTGATGCTCTGTTAATAGACACTGCTCTCCTCCTGGTTTCAATTGAGTGTCTTGTCTTTTGGCAGGACAGCAGAATTCCACATATAGCCACTGAGGAAAGTGAGAAATGAATTACGGTCACAATATGAGGAGATTATCCAATGATTCGTATTCATGTAGTGTTCCTGTTCACTCTTTTTAATCTGCAATAATTCTCCTTTTGCACATAATCTTAGGATGTGTGTGAATTTGTAATAAAATTGAGGGGATGGATTATTTCTTGGCTGTGGTTATTCCCTCTCTGTCTGTAATTCATTGCCCAATCTTCCACTTTTCAGCACTTCTTTTTCTCTTCTTTCTTCTCTCGCAAAGCCGTTGTTCGTAGGACTCATCGAAGCACTCTGATTGTTGCTGTTTGACACGTGTCAAAACAGGCTACACTATTTCAGCCTGTGACATTTTCTTTCTTCTTTCCCATCGCTCCCCTTTCTTTTCCCCCCTCCACAGCATATTTTCTGTGTAATTCCACTGTGCCAAATTCCTCCATGTCCAGAGGCATTTTTTTTAAACAAATGACAGATACAAACCGCCCTTTTGAGATGGGTGGCTCATCTCCCTCGACTGACTTCCTAGTTGTATCCTCATTTGAACTTCACTGTCGTCTGGGGTTTTTGAATCCTTGGTCTCATAAAGGGTTCTGTGTTTGTGTAACCCTTTTACTTTTTACCACTGTGTTTTTTCTTTTTTTTTTTTTTTAGTTTAACTTCCAAGACTTTAATATCCAAGACTTTTTACCCTTTGTGGTCATGGATAAAGTGAATAAATGCACTTAAAGCTGAACAGCATAATTTTATTATCTTATTAATTAGTATTATTAGTGGTTAACTGGCTGTAAACTGGCTGTAAAGCTTAGTGAATAGTTAACACATGAGGTAACACTATACAGTCAACCCCTGGTATTTGCATTGATTATATGCTTATAACTGCTTATTTTAATTTTCCCTGGAGCTTTGTGTTTGGAATTTGTGCATCATTTGGTTAATGTTTTTTAAAGAAAAAACACATTTAATTGATATTTTGCTGTTTACATTAATATTTAAAAATTAGTTAAAAAAAATAAATAAAATGAAAATATTTTACATACGAAAAAATGTGCTAATTTTCTGTGATTAATTTGGAGTTATGTTCCACAGAAAAATCAGTGAACACTGATCTGCGACTAGGCGGGGGTTGACTGTATCTGTCTGTTAGTTCGCTGAAAAGGCTGGTTTTGAGTGATAGTTGTTCTGACAGCTAGCTACACAGCTAAATCCTAGCTCAAGGAAGAAAATGAAACAACTGGAAAATAAGAATAACTTCTGAAGCATTAAATAAAGAAAGGGAAAAACAACAGAACAAAGTGTTTTAAAGAAAAAAATCTATTTTTTTTTATTGTAGGTTTAAAATCAACAATACAATTTTAATGTAAATTTTAATAATTGAACTCAGTGTTATCCATCATTATATAAGGGTTTGCTTATATAATTTTTTTCAGTAAACTTACTGTACTTCACTGTGACTACCTACCAACCTATAGTTCTGATTATCTTTGCTTTCTGTGCTGATTCAGTTTTTGTAATGCTCAAAAGTAAATGGAAAGTCTAACATAATTTTAAATTGGATCATTCTTAATGCTTGTATAGAAATCCTTTTTGGACTGCAGGACTGCCTCAAGTCTAGAAACCATTGATTAAGAAATGCTGTTTTCTCCCTTGAAATGCTCTACCAGGCTGTCACCTTTATTTGTTGCTTGGTTGTCTCTTTGTCTTTAGTTTTGTCTTCAGTAAGTGCTCTACTGGGTTAAGGTCAAGCGCCTGACTTTGCTATTTAAAAAATATCCAATTTGTTTGCTTTGAGAAACTTTTGGGCTGCTTTTGCAGAATACTTTGGGTTATCATTCGGTAGTCTGAGTGGTCATTGTAGTCTCAGTAGGCAAAACCTGGAACCTCTCTTCCCCTTCCTATCCTAACCTCCTGATTGTCATTCAAGGCCATTACCACTTGAATGAAAGTCAATCAACTCAAACTAAATGGCAATGAAAGTGAAGCTATCCTTATTAGCTCAAAGGACTCACTTGCTTCAGACTTAACAACACAAGTGCACCTCGTTTTTGGAACTTATCACCACTTCACCTTCTTCCCCTTGCGTCTTTGCCATAGCTCAAATCAGCTATACCCATGTGTTACATGTCTTACAATCATAATATTCCTGGATTTTAAATCTCTTTTAATCTTGTTCTCCTTGTTAGTTTTGTGTTTCAAGGTCACCTTGGCTGCTTTGAAAGGCACCAACAGAAAAAATTTATCAGTATCAATGATATTGATACTGAATTCTGCAAAGAGTATAGCCTTGTACAGATCAGATCCACTGGCAGCCATTCATGCCCATATTATAACAGTTCCTTCACCGTGTTTGCCAGCTTCTCCTTCTCCACGCTCTTCTCTTCCTAATGTTCTGGTTCTCTGTTGTTCTTGAGTGTAACCAGTGGTTTGCACCATCTTTTAAACCCTTTATATTTACAATCATTAAGACACATTGATTCTATACTTTGGCAGTGATAAGCCCTCTTTGAGAGTGTTTTTCACTTGGCCATTTTTTTGTTGCTTTGTTGGTTTTTAGTATTTCATTTTTTATTTGTAACAAGGAAAAAAAAACCCTCTTTTATCCACTTCATTTCTCATTTAATAATGAGAAAACATACCTCACCATGAAGCTGCTCATCGATCACTTGCTAATCCAATATGCTTTTTGAACACCTTTAATCAAATCTGAAAGTAAGCACTTCAATTACATATTGATTGGTGATGTAAAAACTATGTCACTGTTCTTACAAACCTAACTTCATATAGGACGAATTTAATTTCAAACATAACATATTCAAAGCTAATGTTGATTGCAATACTGTTTTCATTGTTCTTTTTTTTTTTTAATTTCTGAGTATACGAACAGAGTAGGAGGAGGAAAAGGAGGAGAATTAGAGGAAGGAGAAGGAGAAGATGGGAGTGGGGGGTAGTTAAAACCTCAGTAGTGTCACAACTGCCAATTTGTGGCCAGTTTGAGATGTTGACATCTGCATTCTTTCACGTTCACTATAACGCTCTGTGCTGAGCCCAGAGACCAGCTTTAGATTGCTTTATTTATCTCAATGCTCCTGCGGTTGAAAAGATTTGGTGACCTCTGAAGTAGTGTGAGCAAATGTGTGTGACCAGAAAATAAAGTCAACCATGTCTCAAAAACGATCTAATAGAAAGAAAGTCAAAGCTATTATTTATCTTCACTGAAATTAAAACTGAAAACTGGTGCTCGGATTCGATGAGCACTGTGTCATCACAGAAGTTTTCAGAGACTTTGATGGAAAACCAGTGGACAGATGCTAAAAATGTGTCAGTCAAGTGAAAATCTATCGACTCAGATAAGAGTAATCAACACTTACCCTAGGCAGCTTCCTTGGTTTCCTTAAAGGCTGACGTGCTAAAGACCTGTTAAATGCCAAATATTAGAAAATTATTCTGGCTGCAGCTTTGATCAGCAATATCTTCTCAAGATTTCTTCCAAACATGTTTGAAGAAACAAAACAACCTAAATAATAAATTATAAAATGACATCTAAGCTTACACCATTTTTAAACACACAATATGTTTACAATATGTTTTTTGTTTCAGGACAAATATTCATTTTCGTAGCTTTATAATACATTTTTTATTATATTTGAAATTTGACTTCCTCCTGTTGGAGTTAAATCTGCAATGTAGCTTAACCTGTATTCAGCATACAGTTTATGATGTCTAAAAGCCATAAAAGCTGACATCAGCATTGCTCAAAAATTCCCTGACTGTTCTCAAATTTCCTCAAACACTCCTTTCAGATTCCTGTTCCTCACAGGGGACTGCAGTCCTTTTACAAGTGCTGTCTGGTTCCCATGAGCTGTGAAACAGGATCATGACCAGACTACATATTTAACAGTGTTCTAGGTTGTCCCATATGGAAAAGATATAGATATATATATGTGTGTTTTTTTTAACTAAAGACTTCTATATTTGATCTGAGACCTGTAACAGTGAAACCAGATACAAGATCTGTTTTGTGTAATATGAAACGTATGTAATTATGAGCACTATACTTATAACTATGCCAAGAAACCACATAAAATATATTTTTTAATGTATTTAATATCAGACTTGGAGAATAAAATTTCCAAGCCTTGAATGACACACTGTACATAAGTCTGAAAACAAAAAAATTAAGACTAAAAAAACAAACAAACCCAAAGACGTTTAAATTCTGAATTTAAACAAATCTGAGGCTAGCATACTGGTTGGCTAATACTGTAAAATGCAGTCCTTGGATATTGACACTTTGTTGAGGTCGCTACTCCAAAAAAAGTTAACAGATTACACTGTACTTGTTACTTTTCTTGCTAAGCGTGCAGCACGTTACTGAATTACTTGCCAGAGAAAGTTGTTACAATACTAGTTATACTATATTAACGTTACACCGTGAAATGACCTGAAACACATTACATATTTACCAGTTAATTATATAAACTTAAACTACAGATCCATACACTGACACAAGACCCTTTTTTAATGAGGACACACAATCTTTCTAGTGTTTACCTATGAACACAAATCTGACAAAAGAAAGCAACGTAGAAAACTATCTCAAAAAGACTTCAACGCCACAGTGATAGAAAGATGCACAACTACAGACTGAAGCTACAATACTGCACGCTGGACTGCTCATTACTGCCTTTGTCGCCTCTTGAAGCTCAGGCTCTGGCTGCTGGGCTGGGGTCAGTATACAACTTTATAACTATTCTGGGTTCTTGGCTAGCTAGCTTTGTGTTAGCGTGTTGTCTGTGCAGATGCTTGCAAACAGGAAAATTTCAAACTAAATTTCATAAATAAATCTCTTGTATACTATAACGTACTGTAGCCTATAAAAGGCTAATGATGGTAATTTTGTTTTCTTAAGAACAACAATTACTTATATGATTTGTAAATGAACACAAATGTCCTTATGTTTGTCTAACAAAGACTTTCAGCCAACTTTTACAGAAGTACCTCCAACTAACTTTGTGGTAACAGCCGCAATGTTGGTTCAACTTTAATTTTGGATGCCAGCCGGCAGCTGGGCGTTACTCAACGCTGAAACATTTGCTGAGTTGTTATTGACAAGCTAACTTATGAAAACTAGCTAAAAAGCTTTGATACTTGATCCAATTTGAATTGTCATGAATATTCTACATTTAAACATCTACAAAAGACAAGGACAGACTTCCTGGAAATGGCAACTCAATAAATATCAAATGATTTGCCAGTGAAAGTTTGCTTTTTTAATGGTAGTGTGACCAGATCAGTAGGAGTTACAGTTCAGTACAATATGTTTAAACCTCCTTGTTAAGTAGAGCTTGTAGCCTGTCAAACTGCGTTTAAACCTCTGCCAGGCTGCTTAATCCCACTCTGTCTTTGACGTACAGCATTTTGCCTAAATGGTATACCCAAACGGAAAAGCTTATAAAAGACAAACTGCAAGGCCAAAATGCTTGTATCAGACTTTGAATAATAACCACTTTTAGTCTCTAAAAATATGCAAACTCTAACCCTAAGTGGCTCATCAGAAACCTGGTGAATGTTAAGAGGTTAAAATGTTTGCAGGGAACTTTTACCAGCACGGTTATTGATTGTTATCTGGGGTCCTGAAGAATCACCCAATATCAGGAATCAGTGAGGCGTTATGTTTGGGTTTCAGCTGAACACCTCAGTAGGGAGATATTCTTACAGTTCATGAATGGAGCTTAAACCCGCGTTCTCTGGCTGAATGATAGTTTCTTTAACCACAGGGCCATCCTGCCATCTTTCTTCTCAGTATTTTTGGGATGGTTTGCCAGTAACCCATTGCCAGTGATTGCAGGCTGCTGCATTCGATGACCCAAAGAAAGTAAAGTGATACTCGTCTTCATATCACAACCAGATTTAAGAAGCGATTTAAAGAGAACATTTGCATTCAATACACTTCCTGTCTTTTGTTATTTGTATACATGTCAGTCATTCAGCTAGGTCCTGTCTCTGCGTCTCTTAAGTATGAGAGTGAGTACAAGAAACTAACAATCAGGTCCAGCCCTGTGTCTTCATTCCATATCTGCTGTGTGAGTGCATCTCACCGTGTCGACTCTGATTACTGTGATTTCCTTTCATTTGGCCTTCAGCTCAGTCTGCCACACATACACAGAGATGCACAGACTGATGCAAACTGCACACGAATGGGATACGGGGACCTACACTCATCCACCCACATCATTCCAGGCGCTTCCAAATGAAAGGGACAGTAGTGATGCCACAGGCCGCAGGCCACCCAGCACTGCAAATGAATACTGTGCAGTTCATCGCATTTGATCTGCCTGTCCTCTGTAAGGCTAGCAAACATCTAGTGTGCGTGCATAGTGTAAATTAATTCCCCATACTTTTTTCAGTGATTGACGTAGTTAATTAATAATATCATATTTCACACGTGTTTGACCTCACTGAAATAATTATGCTGTTATGCTACTTGCAAAAAATGTTAACATTTTTTATATTTATATACTTATTTTCATAAACAGCGTCACAGTATCGATACTGGGAACTGTGGTGTAAGAAAATTTTATACAGAGAGCGAAGTAAACCCCCCCCACAAATAATGGTGTTAAATAAATTGAGGTTTTCTTCCTCAATATGTCCATGCTGTAGATCTAAATGGACATAAGAGTGAATCGGAAACTCACACATTCTTTTAAAAACTCACTTCACTTCTCATACAGTACTGTGCAAAAGTCTTGAGCCAAATTGCAAAACATTCTGGCTTTCTGGAAGCAATTTTTTGTTTTTTAAATATAATGTGGTCTTGATCAATAGTTCTTCAGGCTCCAGTCCAGTTCTTGTACCATCATATGCTTCATTTCTATTTGTAGTATGCTTTTAGACCCTTCCTCTGCGGTTATATTACTTTACAGGCGTTGGTAACACCTTAAGGTAAATGTAAAGACTTGTTGCTGAAGTAACAGCTGTGATATGAACATGTCTGGGAAGTCATTTAGCTAAAACGGGTGGAAAGAAAGATTATGTCAGAAAGAAGGGATATCCAACGTGGAAGGTTGTGTTGCATTTCCCTTTAAAAAAATTAATAAAATCTACATTCTAAAATATAAAATAATTGTAGTATTTGATAAATATTGAAAAGTGATAAATATGCTAGCAGTCACTAGAGAACACAGTTAATACAGTTCTGTGGTCTTTCTAACAGCCATAGCCTGTTTCCCAGTTGGCAGCACTGCTGAGTGTAATTACCGTAAACAAATGGGTCCATGGTTGTGACAACTGTTAGCTTTTATCTCATAGCAGCGCTGCTGTTAGTGGTAGTGTTTCTCGAAATTAAGACCACATTTCACATAATCCCCCTTCTTCTCCTGTTGTAAAGAGGATGTTACTAATTGTTCTGGCTCCCCTTTGTTGCTCCATGTGTTTGTTTTCTGTTTACTGAAGAAGACAGCCATGTTGGAAGTCATTTGTTTTCCGTCAGCTTTTTCTTTCCTGACATCTCCAGCTCCGTTTGTGCTGAAACAACTCCACCCTCTTCCTGTTCTGTCCTGGAATAAGCCTTCTGAGTGTTGGGCTCCAGTTTGCCATTCTTGACAGGAACGAGTAGCAAGTGTTCGAGTGCCAGTGATCTCTTCTGCGCAGCGTGTCCAGAAAACATTCTGAGTCTCCTTGTGAACTCGCTGTCCGGCTAAGTTCCCCCCTTTCTTAAATATTGGCTGTAATTTTGCTGTGAGAGCTACAGGCTGGATGTCAGGGCACACAAGGAAAAAAACACAGCAGCAGAAACAACCCTGGAATGTCATCCAGCCAGCCAGTCAGCGAGGCCAGGGTAGGCGAAGTGCAGTAGGGCCACAAGTCTTTGAAGTCTGCCTTGACAGTTGTGGACCCTGGATGCTCCCTGGCACAGCGCAGCGAAACCTGATCATGTTTCATTATTTTGATGGGAAAATCAGACAAACGGTTCACTTGAGGTTTATTTTAGTGCTGCTAACCTCTTGTCAAAGCACAGCGAGCCTCGCAACAGTATGCTGAATGGCTTAGACACACACGCACTCTCTTTCCTGAATAGCACGCAAAGCAGAGTTCACTTTAGATTAAGCAACAAAGAACACATTCATCTTTTTCTAGTTTGATGTGTTCCGGTCTGTTCCCTGTTTTGTTTTATTGTGCACTTTCCTATATAGAAAAATATGTCTCTCTCTGACACACACACACACATTCCTTCATAACATCTGTGGCACTTGATTACATTAGTTATGTGTTTAACTTAAATCAGAAACTTGTGCATTTAAAGGTTAGCATGTTTTATGGCCATGCCGTTTACTTGCTAATTTAATTCTCTTCATCCTGAGCCAGCCTTATGAATTCCATAAAATATCATTTAAAACTAGACTTGGCTTTAGAAAAAAAATCCTAAACTGTATAAAAACTTGTGATATCTTCTGTTTTTATGTGTTTTAGCAAATTAAAGCTATTAAATCTTTTATTTAATGCATTTCTGCATGTAAAGCTGTCATTAAACTGTTTTACTTGTTGAAATACAACCTTTAGTTGCTTATGTTCAGTTAGTTGGCCTTTTCCTTCTTTTTTAGCACATGGCTCCACCACAAACGTAAACTGTTGATAGGAGGCAGGATGGATGTTTTAAGTTGTTTACGCCAAATTCTTAATGTACGATCTTAAGTAGTAGTGTACGATACTATTATCGATCCGATATCCCATAAATACAGAGGCAGTATTCCTGATACTAATACCGATACGGATACTTAAAACTTACAAAGGCAACTAATGTAGTGGAGATCAACGTGTCATGATTTATGAGATGATTCATTATTAATTAGCAAATTCTAAAGACATTTTCATGACCGCTCACTGTGATTTTTACTTTCCACAATAATTAACACAACAAAACAAATCTCTCAGCTTTTCATGTATTTTGAAACTGTGTTTTTTAGAGAACTGGAATGTAAATTTGCCGCTCTCTAAAGCACGTTGAATCAGCTTCTGTTGTTTAAATGTGTTATAGGCTATAAATAAAAAAGATGTAAAAGTCAACGCTGACATTTTTTTCTACCACATGTTTAAGTTATATTTTTTCATTTCCTAAAAAAATAATAATAATAATTTAACCCAATTAAGTGGGCTAAATACTGAACATAGAAGATATAAACAAGGTATCGTTCCTATCACGCTAGTATCCGGTCTTTAAGCCTGACGTCATTAACTGTGTCTGGGCCCAAACTCCACTTCATGTCCCAAAGTCAAACGATCACTGCAGGATCACTGAGAGTTGAAAAACTGCCTAAATTCTTTTATCTTTAATAAAATGATCAGTGTTGCTGCTCTACCAGGTGTAACAATTAAGTTTAACATCCAGGCATCCATGAAAACAGAATTTATGAAGTTTGACACAGTTAGAAGTTAGCAGGGAGTTAGCTCGCTAGTTTCCACCTAAATATAATGTACCATGTTCTGACTGAGGGATTTCTGAAAAAATTAAAACGTACAGCTCTGCTATCACTTTCGACATAAATGAAGACAAAAACTAAACAGCACTGACATTTGTAGGGTTACTGAAGTTGGGCTAGCTGGTATATAATGATGTGCTACGTGATGGCTAGCTACACAGCTACGGTTAGCATAACATAAACACAGTGAAGCTGGAGGATGAATGCTAACTTTTTTCCACTCGATAAAAGTTAACATGAGGGTTCCCCATGGTTAGGGACAAATGCAATTGCATGGCAGGATGCTGTAAAAAGACCAAACTTCAGTCAGGAGAACAACTGAGATAATCCATCCACAATACCAGGTTAGTCATTAGTTTACTGCTGCATGGGCTGGGCTGTAGTTACATGTAAGGTTTTAAAAACTGAGCTTTAAAATGAACAGTGGTAATAAAAACCGAGAGAGGCCGACAGTGATCACTGACTGTTTTAGGGGATTGTTCAGATTAAATAGAACAAGATACAAAGCATTAAAACATGTTAAAAACACAACAGCCTTAATAAACACAGAGTAGTTTGGACCCGGAAGCAGGATTCATACGTCATCACTTAACAACTGGATACTTTGGATACCAAGACCTGCGATGGTATTGATACTCCAACCACCTCAGAGTCAGAGATAATCTTCTGCCTTGGTTGTAAAGAGTGGTTATTTGATTTAGTGTTTCCTTCCTATCAGCATCAACATGGCATCTTCACCTGGCGAGCTGGTCTCTGTTTTTTGGACCATTCTCTGTCAGTTTGCCCAATTAATTTTGAACATCTGAATGGGGGATTCTTACAGTGGCCCTGAAAGGTCAGAGATGATAAGTGTTTGGACAGTGACACCGCTTTTGTACTATTGTAGCTGTCTACAATAGTACATTAAATCAGCTGACAGCTGACATTAAATCAATATACGATTAAAGTGCTGACTTTCAGCTTTAAATTAAAGGATGTAACAAAAGTATTGCATTAACTGTTAGATATGAAATACATTGACCCCAAAAGGTCAGATGCACTGCAACTAAAAAAACACCAAAATTTTTTGTGTGTTTTGCATTTTATTTGTGAGCTTTTGTGGCATTTTCTTCTATTTCCCTTGTGTTTTATTCAACATCCATTGTATTTTGTGTGCTTTTGAAATGTCTTTCTACTTGCTGGTGTTTTCTGAAGTTGTAGCACATTTGACCTTTCAGGGCCACCGTAGCTTATGTCTAAAAATAGCTGTAATTCCTACACAGTTAATAGAATACTGCAGCTGAGCCCCTTAAACTGAAGCTGAATGTCAGCTTTTAATGTACAGCTACAAAATTATAAAAGAATCCCTCACTTTCCAAACACTGATGCATGAAAAAAACTGATGCAAAGGCAATCCCTCCTGTTTACGTCATCCCACACCCTGAACCTGGTAAAATAAATAAAGACCCTCTTCGACCTCATGAGAGTCAGTAAGGCATGACAGCTGTCTAGTAATCAGTAGATGCCTCCAAACTCTGACTGTCACAATATAGTGCAACAGTGTGACAGAATTTTAAAGGTGTGTTTAATGGCATCTATTAAACATTGAAAGCTTTGCTTAATACCTGTTTTCCCCACAGTCCCACAATCATGAAGCGTGTGTGAGTGGAAGGCATGAAAGGTGAAAGAGGGGGTTCTGCTCCTGTGACTGACAGTGTACAAGCCCCTATTAGATGTTATATTTTTAGTGCCTTGTCCAATCAAAATGTCACTCACAGTATGAGGGGAGGGTCAGAGAAGGACACACTGTTGTTTTTTTCATTGATTGACAGGTTACAAGCTCTTTTTGGCTTTTCCGTCACTCAAATTTCTGCTGTTTGTCACTCGCAGCTTGTGCAATGTTGCCTGTCTGTGATCCTGCTGCTGCTGCCCCATGCTGCCACTAAGCATCCACAGTGTTTTTATTTCTCTGTTGGTGACAGTAGCTTGATGTGACTTTCATTCATTGGCTGAGATGCGGCGAATCGTGCAAAACAGCTGTTGAAACCCACTTGAATGGTTTCCTTTAGGATGTAATGAGATGCTGAGAGTGCAGCTAATCTCTATTCTTCTGCCTAAGTCCGCTGTTTAACCAGCGGCATGAATATATGGTGAGTAAATGGCTTTTCCCTCTGCCCTGGAAGCTGTCTAATCACTTCAAAGGTTAAGGCGTGGGTGGGTAGTGCTGGTGGTGGATGCAGTGTTTAACTTTTTTAACTTAACCCTTAATCCCTGCCTGCTAAATCTCTGTGTTCATTTAATTTCTTCTGTCTTTTCTAATTTTGGTCTCGGGGTTTTCTAAAAATATTCCAAGCCTTTTCTTTTTTCTCTGCACTGTAAAAAATAAATAATAACTTTTTAAAAACTTGAAAGATGTGATTTGTGTTAAAGTTGCATTTTACCCTTTCTCCCAAAAAGTCCTTGTTCCTTAAATGTGAATGTACAGCACCTCTCTCTGCAGCTCTACATCGTTTACTGCCTGCCGCTCAGTCCTCGATCCCCCCACCCTTAGACTCCCTCTTTACTAACCTCCTCCCTGTATTTGTATGGCTTAGAGAGACAGTGGTATTGGTTACAAAGCCTGGGAATCCAGGTAAAGCATGGAGAGGCTTTATCAGCTTGAGCATGAAGGGAAAAAGAAAAAAAAAAGGTGGGTGTGTCTTTTAAACATGAGGGCAAAAGAAGTGGATCAGAAAGGCAATGCTCAGACAAAAAAAGGGATAATCCGTGAAATCTGTCCGGGTTAAGGGTCAACTTCCAGCCAGCCATGTGCGTCTAGGCGTGTGTGTGTGTGTGGAGATTACCTTAAGGAGGCCATGGAGGAAATGAGGGGAGAGTTTAAAAGGGGGTGTTTATCCTCTTTAAACTCACTTCACAGCCAACACGCTGGGGAGCCCCGAGTGAGGAAATGGGGGTGGGGATGTTAGGCTGGGTGGTAGTGGTGTGTGCACTGTCTGAATTTCCAGCATACGCACAATGCATATGCTAATCATTGTGAATTTTAATTAAGTTTCCCCCGTTTTGCAATCAAACGGAAAACACTACAGTAATTGTCCTTCTTTACATCCGGCGAACAGCTGCTTGATATAGATGTTTTCATTAAAACGTGGCCCTCTGTGTGTCTTTGTGTGGTTGTGCTGTATGCACTGTATGTGCATGTTTGATTGGGTGATAAAGACCTTGGTCTGTATGTGCAATCCCATTAACAAGCATTTTTGTGTTTCCTTCACGTTTTGCACTGAGAAGTAAAAGTGAGAATGGAGAGGCTCCCCGACTGATAAATCTGTCTCTCTCTCTTTAGTATATATGCATATGTATGTTTTATAACTCAAAAATTGGTCTGATGCACATTTGGAATATGTTTCTAATTTATCAGCCTGCTAAATATATGAATACACTTAGTATGGAGACACAGACAGGTCAAAATTAAATATAAACATCCTTTCTGTCTGATCTCATTGTTCAGTCTTGAATTCATTAATTTATTCAAAAAGTGGAAAAAATATCTTGCATCACTTTCTGATAATATTCTTGCTGTAAATGAGGTTTAAGTGTGTGACTTAGTTTGCCAACAAAAAAAAAATATATATATAAATGCACATTTTTCTTTAGTTAGTCGTGCAGTTTGTCTCAGTTTTTAGAATGGAAACCAGCAACGTCTATTTTAGGTTGCAAATTTAAAAGAACACTTTCATTAGTATGGAGGCTAAAACTGTTATAATGTGTTTAACGGCACATTATGAAACAGGCTAAATGATCACACACGTAAAAAGACCAAATATTAAATTACATTTTGACTAAATTAAACTCTTTTAATCTAAAATTGGTGATTTCATGTGATTAAAAAATATCTTTATATTAAAAAAAGGTTCATTTCAAGAAGACTTTATTCTCTCTTTCATTTTATTTTTCACCCAAGTAAAAGAGAAAAGCAAACACGAAAAAGAATTTAGGGATCACCTGCTCACTTACTAACACTGACACAGCAGCTAATGACTTATAACAATCAGAACAATCTTTGGAAAGCCTCGTATTTCACTGAATATTACTTAACAAGTACTTAAATAAATACCAGCCTCCTTTCATTTAGTAAAGTTTGTGAACTTAATTTTAATTGCGTTGGGTATCCGCAACTTTCAGTCTAGATTAGCTTGAGTTTCAGTCATAATTCAGTTAATTAAGACTTAAAAAAATACTTGCAGTAATTACTTGTAAAGTAAAAGTTTTATTACAACGGTTTTTATTTAAAAAACTTACCAACCTAAAGCTCGCTTCGCTGCTTCATAGCGGTGTTGTTTTCTCTGTGTATCATGTTCTTCTTCCACCTGTAGGAGTTACTCCGGCCTTTGCAGGTGTCTCAGGGTTGAAGGAGTAAAGAAGGTCAATGGTCAAATGTCAAGGGTTTAAGGGCTGTAAATGCTCCCACTGGGCCTGACACCTGTCACACATGTGGGAGGTAGCATAAGCTGTCAGCATGTGTGTGTGTGTGTGTGTGTGTGTGTGTGAAGATGGACACCAGCAGAACTTCAGTGGGAAAGGGAAAAAAATGAAGGAAGGCATGTGCAGAATGTAAGGGGTTTAAAATCACTTTATACCGTTTCAAGAATGTGTGTGTGTTTCCAGAGAGAGAAGCAAAACACCTTGCATGCTGCACCTGTAGCTGGGCTAAAGTTACTTCATATGGACATTTGACATCAGACTTGGAATGTGTGCTTTGCTGTCAGTCCATGGCATGAATTTGCCCGCTGGCTAATTTACTGCATTATATAGGACAAAAAAGGGCCTAGTAAAATATAAATAAATAAATGAGCACAGTCTAAAGCAGTTGCACAACTATTAAATGAATTTAAGAGCAAATGGCTGCTAATTGCATTCCTTAACAGTTAAACTGTAATTTTAATAATTTTAATAAACTGTTATTACATAATGCATTACACTGCTTTATAACCCCTGACAATGGATTTGATTGTACCACTCATTATATTATTGCTTGAGATGAAAAGTGTACAGTTAACAATATAAAACTTAGGCTACGTGACTACACAGTAATACCAACCCGTACAGTAATGACTGTAAAGTTTTTAAATATTGACAGAAATTGTGGTGAAAAGTTTATATTGTACTGTTTATATCTCTTTACAATAATAATAAAAAGAAAACTAATGATCAGATGAGCCTATATGAGCAAGCACTTGGCGACGGGGGGAAGGAACAACTCCCTTTTAACAGGAAGAACCCTCCAGCAGAAACAGGCTCATTTTAACTTTTAGTGATTTTAGTGAGGGCATTAAAATGTAATCGGCTAGACTGGGACACCCCTACACACAAGCATTAACACTCCCTCAGGTGAATTTGTTCTTTTGTGACTAATTAGGAACTAATTACGAACTGATGCTCTGCACAGTAAGAGAAACACGTGATGAAACTCTACATCTGAAAAACTCAAATCACCTTTGACCTGAAAACGTCTTTTAAATGACTTTACTTACATTTTCTTTGCTGTTTTATTTTGGAAAGCACGTTTTTCTTTCCACGCTCTCTTTTTGCTGTTATTACCACCAAAGAAAAAAAAGTGACTCAAAATATTTTGGCTCAAACATGCAGACTGCACTCTGTGGAGTCATGCGGATAAAAAATGACGCGTATCCCGATGAGGCATCTCATGACTTACAGTTTACGAATGTTCAAAACAAGGCAGAAAGCAACAGCGTTGTGTTTCTAAACCGAAGAATATAATTTTGTGTAAATATATATCTTCCATCTTGGATCCTTTTTCTAAACGTCTTTTCCTCCATATTTGTGTACGTAGCAAATTAGACTGGACAACTCATGAAATTGGTGTTTTGACATGGGGTGGGGAGGGGTTTCCTCGTGTCGGCCAGCAGCACGCTTGTCCCAGCACTCGTATGGAGGACAGGAAAGCCGCAAGTTGCCCTGCTGCAGCTTAGCTAGCAGCTTCTGTTAGCAGGAAGGAAAATGCTTTTTCTTCCCTGGTGTCCTAAATTGAAAATCACTTCAAGGCCACCTGGCTTTGCTAAATGCACGGCGCTGAAATGGATGCAAGATCAGTCGGCATTACATGCAGGTTTGGTTGGAGCAGAGGACAAATCTGATGTGTGTTTAAAGGGTCTGTGTTTTTCTCTGTGACGGTGATGACGTTTGCACTTCTTTTTGAGTTTTTACACACACTAATTTTACATCTGATGAGTAGCTTAAGAGTCATGATGACTGCACTCCATAAAATTCTTATGTGTCTCTGGAGGAGAGTTTTTTTTTTTAAACTTAGGGTTTCTATGCTGTTACATAAGATGCTTTTGAATTGCATTGTGGGAAATATATTTACTTCTTTGTCTTAGCTCTCTTGTGCCATCCCTTTTAAATCATTTAAAGTGGCAATAGGCAGAAAGAGTGTATGAATTATAATTCAAAGAAAAATCATTTTCCCTCCTTTGCCCGCCCCCTTTAAGCCAACTTTGTTCCGATGGGCTGGCTTTCATCAACAGAAGCACCTGGGTGGGCTTCTGTGTTCCTGAGATGACCATATTAGGAAAAGCTGCTCTTACTGACATCACACAGAATCAAGAGCCAAAAAAAACTGCCAGAAACCCATCTCATGTCTCAGAATGGGCTTTCACCACCCTCATAAAGTGAAGTCCTTCATCTTATTTTTTCCTTTTCTTGTTTTACTTGAGTAAATTAAGACCCAGTTAACATAAAGTTAGTGTTATATTTAAGATGATTTTTTTTTTCTTGTTTGTGTATTCAAGAAACACCTGTCGTAAATTATCATTTGGTGTTGAAGGAATCATTAGAGACCTGAACTTCTTTGCTTATTCCCTTTTATGATTCAACAAAAAGCATAAACACTGTAAAGTGTCCCAAAAACACACGCGTGTATTGTGAGTGCATGCATGTTGCTGCATCTGTGCGTGTGTGTAGATTTCCTGAAAACGCCCAAAGCCTTGTAATACAACATTACTGGTAATTAATAAGTCAGGCAAAGGCAGAAAACACATCACTCAGGGTTTGGAATAATGCCATTCTTTGCTGTGTATGTGTGCCTACAGTATGTGTGTGTACAAGCTAAGTGGGATATTAATACAGTGACCCCGGGAGGCAAAGTGATTAAATTATAATCAGCGCGGATTAATTAATCTATAATATTTATTCCTATTATGGCGAGGGGAGAGGAGGCACAGAGCTTAGAAAAGGTTATGTGCGCACGCTCCTCGCTCTTTGTCTCAGAGAAAAGCGACGCTCGGGGAGGGAGAGGCAACAAGGCCCCCTTGACAACGCAGGCAGAAGGTTATTGCTGATATCAAACGCCCTGCATGCAATTATCTGTCACAACAAATAATTAAGAGGGCTGATAATGAGGAAATTAACATTTCCATTGTGGAGATGCTTTATTGTCTGCTTGGGTCACTGCAGAGGCGGCTTCGAGAGGGGAGTAATAAATTATCTTTCCGTGCGAGGCTCTGCGTTGTAGTCTTTAGACAATGATAAGCAGACAAGCACAGGGACGTATTAGAGAAGTGTGAAGGCATTTTTGTGCAGAACATCACTGCGCAGTGCGAATGGAGATCTGTGCATTTGGGAAAATAAGGGCAGGAAAAGCAAGTAAAAGGAAAAACAACAAATCTGACCACCAGCCCCAAATTTTTCAAATTATTCATTCCATATTTATTTGTGAGTTGAACCGAATTCCGTTGCAGATTCACATTTTCATGACCGTTAAGTTAGGTACTGGTGACCGACAAGAAAGAAATGGAAATGGAGAAGATAACATGGCATTAACAGTTGGATACATAATAAATAATTATAATAAGTCTCATAGTAAGAGCACAAACCTCAGATCACTCTCTGGGCAGTGTGTACTTTTAAGGTAATAGTACTGAATTTTCTATATTAATGATCTTTTCTTTATCTTTCAAATCGAACTTTAAGACTTTTGCAGTGCAGTAAAAACAAGTGCAAAGTGCAGGTTTTTGTTATTTGCCCTGTTGAAACCCATTTAATGCCTGTATCTAATCCCTAGACTATTTTACCTTTTATACATATCTTTTCTGGCTTTGTGCTTTTAACATGTTTTACTTGATATGCATTTTATGTTATTCCTGTGTATTAGTGACACTGACCTGTTAGCATCCTTGGTACTTTGTTATGGTCCTATAATATTTAATAATGTTTAATTTTTATAATATTTTTGTCTTATTTTCTGTCTTTTATGTGAAGCACTTTGGTATACCGTTGGTTTTTAAATGTTCTCTATAAATAAAGTTGTATTGTACTGTATTTGATTGCACTTGGCATAATTGGTTATAATTATGTTTTATTATTTGTTATTTATGTGGATAGAGTACAATCTGTTTCAATATGTAGTAATAAATATAAATAAGCGACAAGAGGTTTTGATCACAACAAAACATATTCAGGAACGTTATACATTTATTCTAATTATTATTTAACATTTATAACCTGTTATTGTGCTGTACATTACAAAGAAATAATACAATTAATCAACTATATACTATATTATATTATTATTGTTACAACCCAGTTAAAAAAACGCAACATGGAGACAAACACCAGAATTTCAGTTAGAAGAGGTTTTATTTTAAATTGCATATAACTGGTACCACCAAGGCAAAGACCAGTGAGCCTTTCTGAAAGCCTGCCTCAGGTATGTGTTTATCCTGACTGTGATCAATCAGCAACAGCTGAGATTAGGGGCTAAAGAGGGGCGCAACAGTTATCATCACTTTAGTCTTCAAATTTGTTGACCTTGAATGAACGGTCAAAGGTTAAATGTAACATGATTTTTTCAAAATGCCTGTATAGTACTTTCTATATGTGGACAACACATGCCACACTTGTAATAATGCGTTTTTTGGTCAATTTTCAACCAGTAAATCATTATGTTGACCTCGAGACGAATGACGGAATGACACATGTACACATGCAAATGCTGCCAAAAACATAATAATACACAATGTCGGCATTGTTTGGACCTATTTCGCCCTATCACAGATGGAATGGACTCCTGAGCCACTGTGAAACCAGCTAATAATAGATGGATGCGTAAAAAGCTAAATTCAGGGTCCTGCAAGACTTTAAAAATCTAAAAAGTCAAACACAAATGCAAGCTACAGAAAAAGTCCCAGAATACAACTTTATTAGTGTGAGTTAAGACTAATTCAAAATCACCTGATAATAAAATGTCTTTCATTTTGTTCATAACCAAATAAGGATTTCAAAATGTCCAATTATGATGAGCTTGCCATTGCATTGTTTGTCCTGTGACATCGATTTAAGGACTGATTGGCATCAAAGCAATCCCAAAACTGAAACAGTGCAGACGGCGTCCCAAATATCAAACGCCTGCCCAGATATCTAGCCAAAAAATAATAAAACAACTGAAATGTCCTGACTGCAGCGATGGAACAGAGATATGACTCCATCTGTGGATGAACTGTGGCTGCTGGTAGGTGGTGGTGGGGACGGGGAGGATCTCTGGGTGGGATTTGTGTTTTCACAGGAACTTGACCCCAGACACACACACACACACACCCACACACCCACACACACCTACACACACACACACACGCACACACACACACACACACACACACACACACACACACACACACAGCCTGGGTTTCCATGTGTTTTGACTGATGTATCTTTGACGCTTTGTGTGCAGCCAAGTTTAGCTCTCCTCTGCGTGTGTGTGTGTGTGTGTGTGTGTGTGTGTGTGTGTGTGTGTGTGTGTGAAAGAATATTTCCTGGCTTTTGAACTCCTCCTGACTGACACAAATAGGTTTGCAACAGCCCCCCTATAGGTCAAAGTGTGTGTATGTGTGTGTGTGTGTTTGTGTGTGCGTTGGTATGACAGCACTCACTCTGGCCCCCTCCCTCCCAACCCCTGTGGCTCATACTGAGGGTCATTTTAATACCCCAACATGTTTAGGAAGAGCCAGTGGCACTGCATTGTTTGCCTACAATGGAGGGCAGACGGCAGGAGCTGGAGGTCGGAGGGGAGACGGGGAGGGCGCTGGACAAAAGGAAGAGCGAGCGCTCACGGTTCGTCTCCTTTCACCCGCCATGTCTAGACACCGATGTTCCAGAGTCTTGGAAGAAGGGCCGAAGAAAGGAAGAAAGAATGGAAGTGGAGGGAGTAAGGCTATTTTGGTGGTCTGAGGATGGAACAGCAAAGGGCTGATGAGAATCACCAGGGTTTTAGCTGCTATTACATGGTGCAGGTAGCAGGAGCAGAAGACAAAGATTAAACGAAATGGAGAACGTGTAGTAATGGTGCCTTCAGTGACTGTTGGAAAACTGATGGACAAACATGCATTATATGACTGATACTGTTAAAAAAAATTATTTGTTAGAAAATAAATAAATCAGAGACTTAATTCTTCCTCCTGCTGTTTTACAACAGCACTACACTTCAAACAAAAAGTATTTTAGATTATACAACGTCTTGAATAATCAGGCCCCATCTTATATTAATGGCCTTACAGTACCGTATCACCCTATTAGAGCACTTCGCTCTCGCGCTGCAGGCTTACTCGTTGTTCCTAGAGTATTTAAAAGTAGAATGGGAGGGAGAGCCTTTAGCTCTCAGCCCTTCCTTCCTCCCCTCACCCCAACCCTTCCACAGGCTGGTTCTACTGGAGATATCTTCATGTTAAAAGGGAGAATTTCCTTCCCACTGTCGCTTTGATTGTTGAGGTTTTCTCCTTTTTCTTTGTATTATTGTAGGGTCTTTACCTTATAATATAAAGCATCTGAGGCAACTGCTATTTAAATAAATTTGAACTGATTTTAAATTTTATATTTTAAAATGTTTTAAATCTTTTTGTTGATGACAGCTGGATATGTAAAAAGTGAAGTTAGAATTTGTTGTAGCACAGCACAAGAACGGCAAACAAAGTATATAGCTAGCTTAGATTCACTACTTAATTTAAGTTAAATATAGATTAAAAAAACTATTTTAAGGTTATTTATTAGAAAATAGAATAGTGTACATATAAATATGAATTATACATGAATTACTTCTTCTAACAAATTCTCTTCAATTTATAATCAAGCCCTAAAAAATGCCTGGAAGCAGGCTCTGGTTTGCGGAAGATGTGGCTAAAGACTAGCCACTTATCCTCTTCGCCCTCACCTGAAGCCTCAAGCCTTTCCTGAACTGAAGTTGGGCTTTCATAAACATGCATTTATTCCCAATATTATCAACTGATTACTGATTTTCAGTTACTTATATTTAGTGATTTAAATCACTTATCAGTCACCTGGTAAGTGTCAGCTGATTAGACAGGCCCCATATTGAGCACTGAGGTAAACAGTGGGCTGGCAACCTACACTCACCACAGTTTAAGGACAGCCAGAGTTGTTTGTCCTGCAGTGGGCACTGTAGCAAGGATTATGCACTTGAATTGGAAGGGGTAAGAAAACAGATTTCACTTGACTGCAATATGCAATCTTCTGACATGTAGTGGTGAGATTTTAAGCGCTGCACCTTTAAGTTAAGCTAATGTCTCCTGGTTGTATCACAGTGATACTTTTTCAAACAAACTCTTGTATAAGCAGATGAGATGACATTGACTCAGTTAGATCACTTTATGAATATGGTAGTATCCACACTGTGATATCCTTAGTAAAGTCAAAAACTTCACTTTTCTGTCCTTCATCTTCTCTTTGAAATTACGATACTGTACAGATAGCTGTGTTTAGGGGGTGGTCACAGGTGGTCATCTACACTGCTGGGTCAGTTTTTCTGACATATATTAGTTGTTTTTATTATGAATGTTATGTAGTTCATATGAATATTCCCATCAATCACAAACTGTGCATGATCCAGGTCAGCTGCTGTACACCCTCTCTTCTAGTGACATGAGCACAGAGGTAGGCTGATAACCATGGTAAATGTGGTCTGACATTAGAACATTTTTATCTGAAAAAGTCTTAAAACCGAGTAAGTTAAACCATTTTACAGCTTAAAGAGATTGTTGCTAAGACACTAATTAATGTTGTGATGATACTAGCTGTTCTTCTTGTTTTCAGTCAACATGATTGCTAAAAACTGGTCCAAAAACCCAGAAATGCGTTATATTTTTAATGAAACAAGAGCAGAGTCCTCTCCTGCCGGAGGTTTCTTCCTGTTAAAAGGGAGTTCTTCCTTCCCATTGTCGCCAAGTGCTTGCTCAGATGGGATTGTTTGATTGTTGGGTTTTTCCCTCTGATACTGTAGGGTCTTTACCTACACTGTAAAGCATCTTAAGGTGATGTTGTGATTCTCTGCTATATAAATAAAACTGAATTGATTTTGAAGTTACTTCCCAAAACAAATGATGAACACCTGGTAACAGAGTTGTCAACTAACTACCCTCTGAACCAGGTAAACACAAAAGAGCACAGAAGAGTAAATATTGCCTTTGTGTTTGTTGACTCAGCAATGATAATATTAAATGTGAACATCTGAAATGAACCCCTGTTGTGGGTGTGTTCGGAAGGGCAACCCCAGCATGCATTTGTTGGTGATGCTGTGTGGTTATGTTTCTATGCTTGTTCATATAATTCCAGTTGTATTTTATAGCAAATGTATGATCTACTATTAAATTAGCTACTAGCTAGCTAGTTTTCCTGTGCTCACTCTCTGACAAAAGCAATGAAACTTAACAAAAAAACAAATAAAAGGTTCTGCAATCTGCAGACTTAAAATTACACAGAGCACTCGAAGGCAACGCACGCACCTCCATCTTGATGATTTTCAATTGAATCCACAACATCATTACCATAAATGTTAGACAGTAAATGTGGCGTTTTGATCCATACATCTCTCCCTGTCTTCAGTGCTCTGCAATCATGGCCGGCCTCAGTTTTTCAGCGCTTTAATTGCAGCTCTAATTCTGCTTGTGTAATGCATGAAACGAGACTGTGGTCACCGCGAACGTGACATTATGGAAGTCTGCAGATAGATTTGGGTCAAGGACGAGAGACAGAGAGAATAAGACAATAAGGGAGGGAACCATATAAACAGACAAGCTTGTGTCTATGAAGGCTCATGCTACTGTTGATGGGTGCTTGTACAGTGTGTGTGTTTTAGTGGACGCTAGTGGCAGGTGGCTGCAGTTCTAGGAGAGGACCCCCCAGCCTTCGCTGAATCCTTATTTTAGCCGGGCACTAACTAGTCCGGTCTAATAAACCTTTCACCCCAAGGGCTGTAAATCTCCAAACAACTGGTGTGGCTTGCCTTGCCACCCACAGTGACACACCAGCAGGCGGGCGTAAAACGGGCATGTCAAATGCCATCAGAGAAGAAACTCTAGAGGCCTTGCCGGCTGTGTCTTTCCCTCCTGCAGGAGCAGAGAGGGAGGAACAAGCCGAGGAGAGAAGACAAGTAGATTTAGCTGTTTAGCGGCGCTCCTGTAGACAGACTGTCAGGTTGGCGGTATAACAATAATTATTACAAACAAGGTGTATTCACACTCAGCATGCGTGGTTTTGAAGCGCTGGAGAGAATGCTGAATAACAAAATATGAAGACAACAAGCAGGAAATAAAGAAACAAGGCTAAATACTCACAAGAGACTTAAAGGAGGAGTCTGGAAACATTTCAGATTTGTCTTATTATCTATATAACACTAAATCTGTGTCTTTGTTTCTTTTTCCACAAACTCCTCACCGATCATCAGAAGCTGAGCAACCAAACGGGGGGCGCACAGGTACCCCTCAGGACCCTAGAGGCTGTTACCCATATCCATAATGGTGTCACTTTGCTTAGCAACCACCTAGCCAAACACACTGTTTTTTGGGCATTTATGCACCTATAACGCCATATAAAAGCGTTCTATCATTTCAGCTTCACAACAATAACATCTAATTTCTGTTCAGTTATGCTAGATGTGGTACAATGCCATCAATTGGCCTGGAAACCACATCGCAATGGGCTAAAAGCACTTGTTTTCACCCTCTATGCACCCAAAAATCCACTTATGGCAGTATTATTCATCTTAAATTTATGACTATAACGTCTAATTTATATCCACAAAGGCTGAATTATGTATGCATTAACAATACCTAACATCCCTATTTTTCTTTAGTTAGTTCGTTTTTTTAAAAAAATTTTTATTAGTAAAGACAAATTAGAAACCGCACCAACTACAAAGCTGGCACTGATTAAGCGATTTCATTATGGCATGCTATACAATATTAGCAGAATTAGCAGGTTAGCAGACCAGGGTAAACAAACCAGGGTGACAGCATCTCTTGAACACTGCATATTGATGCAAAGATTTAGTAAACAGGCCATATGCTGATATTATAACTCTGTTATGAAATTTAATTAACACTGACTTATTCATAGCAGGGTCAGTGTATCAAACCTCCAGCTGTATACAGCTTAGCAGATTTATAATAAGTTCAATTGTCTTGTAAAACTCTCTTTTTTTGTCCTTGGCCTTCAGTCTGTAGGTCCTAGAGTCAAAAACCTCACTATCAATGTTATTTATGATGAGACAGAGTGTTTAGTGAAATGTTGTACTTTACAGTTTTATCAGTCATAGATAAAGTGTTTATCCTTATAAGTTAAATGTGAAGCAAGAATTGATTTAATAGTGAAGTAAGAACTAAGGAGCATGTGCCAAAGAAACTATGTAAAATTATTTTGAAATGATTATTCTTGTAAACTTTCTATCACTTATATAGAATATACAGAACAGGATTATAGCAGCTTGGAGGGTTATCTTCTATAATTCCTTTCCCACATTGTTAATCCCCCTGAGACGTGTTTATAAAGTGCATTTTCTTACCTGCTAAAATGTCTCATCTATACCTTTCTGTGAGTGTTTTGTTTGCTGCTGAATTGTTGGGTGTTTTTTCGCGTTGTTTGGTCTTGTTGCAGTTCAAAATAAAGGATTATTTCTTACATTTAGCTACAGTTCTGGTTTCTGGTTCTGTTGAATTTCCCACCACATCTATTGTTTCTCTTCTGCCTTCATTTCAGCAGCTCCCCTCCTCCTTTCTGTTTTCCTGCTGTCATGCCTGCTGATGCGCTGAAGCTCTTCCCCTTTCTCCTTCACATATACTCTCCATCTCTCTCTTGCTCCTTCTGTGTCAGCTTGGCCCCTCATTTCCATATGAAAGTGTATGCTGGGGACCCATTGGTCCCCAGAGCGCGCCGACAGACCGTGCGCCGCCCCCATTCAGCTCTCATTTCCTCTCCGACTATGAGCCTTCGCTGAATCAATCATGTTTTTGCTCCGCGTCGCCCAGTAGTGTCCGATCTCTACTACACGGAGATCAACCTTAAGGTGTGAGCTGTCGTCACCATAGCCCTCTTCTTCCAAGCACCTAAGTAATACACCGGCTAAACCTCCTCACACACTCCCCGTCACCATCTGTCAATAAATGGGACAGCACTTAGAGAACTGATTCACCTAATTAGCAATCAATTAGCTTGTTACCACCAGCAGTAATTACCTTTTATAGAGCCAGAGAGGAGTGCAGCTGCTGCCACTAATAAAACCTGGACCCTCCTTCCTGGCCTTCCATGGCTAACAAGACCTGTCTTAGAGAGTTATAGGCCAAGGAGAGCAGCCAGTGTGTGTGTGTGTGAAGGAGAAAGTGTGTGTCTCAGGCAGGGGGCCTGGCAGAGCAAACACACTCCCCAAGGGGCCTCTCTGTTCTCCCTTTTTAACAGGTTTAAATCCTCTTTTAATGAATATAGGGTCAAGCTAAATGGGAAATCCATCATGGCAATAAAAGCAGGAGGCTTCAGCCAGGGAGGTTTTCCGACGTGAATGAGCTGACTTTTGTTGTGAATCCAACTTTTCTCACTTTGCTTTTAGCCAGCTAGCGACGCAGCTCGGTGGAGAGCAGTGTCTGTCAGTATTTCAGCAACTGTTGGATGAGTATATACAGAATTGTATACAAACCTAGTCTTTAGTGATCACCTTGTGTGGGTTTCAGTGAAATGTTTAGAGACCTAATCGATATATTGCCATCATTATTTTTTCTGCTGTGTGCTTCATTGCTATGTAAAACACACTGTCTGCCTAGCAGCTAGCTTGGCACACCGTCAAACAAAGACTGAGCAGCTGTCCCGCAGTATGCCATGAATTGTAAATAACATAGTGGGTTGTAAATAACACCGGTGACCTGTCAGGTCCTGCTGTACATTGTTTTTGGTGCTAATTATTGAATGTTAGCATGCTATCACTTTGAACTAAGATTCCTGCTAAACTTCAGTATGTTTTTAGCATTTAGTTTTAGCATGTTGGTTTTATGACTTTGCATTTTGAGTGCTCAGGGTTAGCATTTGGGCTTCAGCTGTTTGTTTTTTTTGTTTGTTTGTTTTTGAGGGAAAAGTGGAGGTAGACTGCTAAGTTATTAATTAAACAAACATTAGCTTTAACCTACAAAGCTAATGGTAGTTCATTAGCCAGCCAACATGGTAGCACTAATTATTTTCCTCTTTTTGTGAGGACATTGTTGCTAGATACAAAAGTAATAGTCCCTTTGCTTCCAAGCACTTCTGTGTGCCTTTGTCTTGTTTTGTGTATGTTCCTCTAGACTCTATAAATCTTTCTGTTGGCTATTTATTCCTGGTATCTTTACTATTTATTTATTTATTTTTACTCCTGCACAGTTGGAGTGGTGCACCCATAATTTCATTGTATATGTACAATGACAGTAAAGGGCTATTCTATTCTATTCCACATTATTCCATTCCTTGGGTGCTGAGAATGCTCTTGTTATCAGTCCTGCTATAAACACCAAAATACCTGGTAACTTGCTCATAGCAGAGAGACTTGTGGACAGATGTGGTTCTGGTAAAAACCAGCAGTTATCAAGGAAGCTGTTTTTTCTTTTGGAGCATGCCAAACAATGTTCTCATTATGCAGTATATAATATATTGATGTAGATAACTTGAATAAGCAAAGCCTGGACTATAAACTATGTTTCAGAGTCACAAATAACCACATCCTTTTATTAAATGTAACCTTTGCTCGACATTATGTACTATGATCAATGGTAATTATGCAGAATCAACCCATTACATGATGAGATGTGTTATTACTGCCTTGTTATTGTTGATGTGTCATTATGTAACCAGCTTTTCAGCATAGCTGGTTGAAGTGAAGCTCCATTAAATGATTTTACACACTGGTGGTTTAACCTATGCAAAGATAATCGTTTGTAGCACTGTAATCAACAGTCATCAATCGCTGACTTTACAGCTAATTATTTCCTTGAAAAAACATAATGGAAAACTGGCTTGCGTTTTAAGTTCCACCAGTTCCACACACAAAAATCTCCTTACCTCTCATCCACCTAAGCATCCAAGATACTTCCTTTTTGAAATTCATCTCTTATAATCCACCATGCTTTGCTTTCTCCTGCCTGCGACTATCCGGGCTTTGACTATTTATTAAATGCAAACTTTGAATCCTTTAATCCTAAATGCATCGCTTTATCCCCTGAAGCAGTGAGAAAATAAATCGGTATGTTTTTTTCTTTTATCCAACAGCAGGGGAGCTCACAAATACCTATTTGCAGCGGCAGCCTCCTGTTTACTTGTAACAGCATGCGGGGCTAACAATGGCCCCAAGTGGCAACCAAGGTTAATCCTATATGTCGCCATTATGCAGGGTCAAGCTGCCTCGCCATATATTTAGTGTGTCATTAATTTCCAATCTGCTACTGCTGCGGAAAGAACAAGCTGCCGCTGCTCAGCTCCCACAGCACACACACACTCTCAGACACACACACGCACATACAATGACTCGCTACATTAGCTAAATGGCCAGAGCTCCGTCTCTCTCTTTTCCTCTCTCTAATGAGACGGGTCTCTGGATCGTGTAGTCTATTCATCATCCTGCTTGT
Organism: Oreochromis niloticus; assembly: GCF_001858045.2. NCBI lineage: Eukaryota > Metazoa > Chordata > Actinopteri > Cichliformes > Cichlidae > Oreochromis > Oreochromis niloticus. The sequence continues at coordinate 7,240,802 of NC_031986.2, forward strand.
TCCAATCTAGCTCTTCTTTTATCAGGGTTTGGTTTGAGGGCCGAAGTCGTCACAGGCAACATAAATCACCTGTCAGTATTGGTCCCTGGGCTCCCATAATGCTCTATTAGCAGTTCCACCAGTATTATTGCCCAAGCCCAGCCAGGTATTATACTTACAGAGGCTGCGACCGTGTTTTAAAATGTCTGGTTATTCATTACTTTGTTGTATTGTTGCTGCTTATAGCCAGAGTGCGATTATAAGCAGGGTCCTGCATCTTAGCTGCAGCCGCAGTGTCAGCGTTCAACTTTGAGGAGGAACTGGCCCGCTGACATACTCTAACAGAGGCATACAAATAAAAGCAGCCACATTACGACAACATGAAGAAAAAATGACGACCTGTCTGCTACTAATAAAAAGATCTTTGTACAAAGACATAGATGGGTTGCATGTGATAACATGAGAATGAGGTCCACTTGTCAACTAATTCAGTTTTATTTACCTAGCGCCAACAACAGTCTCCTCAATGCACTTTACATTGTAAGGTAAAGCATCTCCTGTAATGAAATGTATTCCTTATTGATGTGTAATCCAGTATTTCAATTTTAATTTTTTTATTCACAATAAATGTACTAGTGGGCAATTGCCTACTGCTGTCCAAACCACTCAGCTCTTCTCCAAAGAAGATATCATTCGTCAGCTGGATGTAATCCAGTTCCTCCATCTTAGACTTCAGCAAGTGCAGATGTGCTGTTGATAATGAGCTCGCCGAGGCTGCAGTTGGAGCTGGAGCTGGACTGGGAATTACAGATTTATGTCTGTGTCTATCTATTTCATTCAAGGGCTTTCAGTTTAGTTTTTGATTTCACTTCTAAATATTATTACAAATTACAAAAAAATTTAATATACGATAATAAAATATAATTGCTTTTGCAAAGACTAGAATTGGATATTTGTTTTATTTTATTTTTTTTAGGTACAAAAGTTATATTTATTTCAATCAGTGTAGAGTGCTGTAAAAAATGTCTTATTTTTTATGTATTTGTCAGATTTACATGTTTCAGATCATCCGCTACATTTTTAATGAGTCAAAGATAAGCCATACAACTACAAAGTGCAGTTTTTAAATGATGATCTCATCTATTAACGGACAAACGCTACAAACCTACCAAATCCAAACCTAGCTAAACCTTTGTGAAAAAGTAATTATTATAAGTTAAATTTCACTAGCCAGTCCCAGGCCTGAGTTGAATCACGAAATCACTTAAACTGTATGTTTCTGAAAAAGTGAATTAGGCATAGAGATCTCAAAAAGCAACACATCACACCACAATCTAAAGAAGCACCTGAGAAACAAAATCATTGACATTTTGGGTTTACAGAGCCATTTGTAAGGGTTTGGGACTCCAGTGAGCCACGGAGAGCATCATTATACAACTGCAGAAAAGTTGGAGCAGTGGTGAACCTCCCAGGACTGGCCGGCCTACCAAAATTACTCCAAGAGTGCATCAACGACTCATCCAGGAGATCACAAGACACCGGAACAGTATCTAAAGAACAGCAGGCCTCAGTTGAGGTCAGAGTGCACGATTCAACTGATCAAAAATGGCATCCATGAGAGGGTCCCAAGATGACAAGGCCCATCACACATTTACTAAATAAGATCTCAATGGTTCCAAAGAGTTTTCGGAAAGTATTCTGTGGACTGCCGAGACAAAAGTTTCTGGAAAGTTTCAGGACCTGGACGACTTGCCTAAAGGAGAATGTCTGGCCACCAGTTCATGACTTGACGCCCAAGAGCGCTTGCGTTATGCAGCAAGACAATGATCTGACTCTTACCAGCTAGTCCACCTGTGAAAAGCTAAAAAATAAAACAAAATGAAGGTATTGCAGTGGCCCAGACTTTAATCTAATAACACCAATTTCAATAATCCAAATTAATTAATATTTAACATCTTGCATTAAAGAATGTAATATCAAAAAAGAAAACTAAAATCAGAATAATGTAATGTTAGCTTAACCAGTGATTAAGCAACGTTAATTTTGGACAACTTAAGGTGGACAAATTAAGAAAAATGTGTCTGCTGAACTCTCCATAACATCATAACATCTCCCTGTATTGTACTTGTGCATATGACATTTTCATTACATGGTTGAATATGAAGGGTATCTCAGTGTATTTTAGTCACTTTGTTGATGTGTCCCATGAGAAAAGACCAAATGTACAAAGAAGAATTTAACCTCGTCCAAAACTCTGAGAAATTAAGACCAAAAAAAGTTGGGGAGGATGCCATCGCTATCTTTTTTCATGACAAAGTCGACCTCTCAGCCCCAACATCTGCAGTCAGTCCCTCAGGTCTGATCCAAAAAGACAGGATATGACCTCATCTGTGATCCCGCGACCCGAGGAAGTGCTTCAAAAGAAAACGAGAGTTCATCTAGGGAAGACTTGCACGAAAGATGAGGTTACTATTTGACCTCTAAAGGAGTTGATGCTCTGATTTGGTTTTACGATGAACATGTGCCAAGTAGATGACTGGATGCTGTCTTTGTTTATTCTGCACAGCTGTAAAGGAACATACTGGTTGGTGTGCTTAAAGCGGCTCTGTGTACACCTACTCTACAGTTCAGACAGTGGTGGAGGCATGCTGCAACAAAGCCCATTGTGTATTTACTCATCGGACACACGTCTAATGCATGCATGAATGAATTTTATCAACACTGTTTTACTTACTGATCATAACCTTGCAGGCCCAAGCCTGTCAGCCAATGGGAAGAGAGTATGGTCTCTACACACTATGACACCTACTGTAATATAATCTCTATAAAAAAGACTTAGATCTCTCTTTTTGTTCTTAATGGACTGCTGTAAACTTTATTATTTAAATTGGGGTGCCTAACAGCAACAATAATAACAACCAGAGGTGTTGCATACTTTAGTTTTTATGGCACCTCAGGCTTTTTTGTTTTTTGCTTTTTTTTTTACAGTGTAGACAACAGACTTTCATTTTCTTTGTTTTCCGTGACCTAAAAAAATATCAGAATATACCTCAGACCACTCATTTGTCTGTCTGCTTGCACTGAGGTTTTCTTCATGCGCAGTTACTCTCCCATCAGTCTCCTCCACTGAACACTGTTTGTCTGGTCATGCATGGCTGTGTTTCTATTTGTGTGTGTGCCATCGGTGCCGACCAACCAAAACAAAAAAGCGGCCGCTGGGGAAAGGATGAAGGTATCCGTGAAGACTAGACGCTCCAGTGCTGAATGGGAAGGAGAATGGGAACAGGCGAATAGTGAATACAGGGAGACAGGTAAACTAAGAGAGACAGACACTGGAAAAAAAAGACGAGGGGGAGCGAAGGGGGAAGAGGCTTTACCCGTCAGTGTCTGGTCCACAGCCAAGTGCACAGTTCAGTCCGATGGGAACGCCGTCTGTACACCTGTTCTAACCAGCTGGCCAACAGTACCTGTCTCAGTGGAAGCTTCACCCCAAGACACACCCACACACTCACCAAGGTGGGGGAGACTCAGCAGCGGATGGGTAGATGGAGAGTAGCTGCTTGGCGACTGCAGACTCTAATATGGATATAATGTGGATGAGTCTTTGGAGCGCTCTGGAACATGCGCAAGCTATCTTAAATATGGAAAAAATATGAATGGAAAAGGAAAAAAAAACACATTATGCATGATAAGTGCCTTTTAGTTGTGTTTTTTTATTTATTTACATTATTTCCTGTAGTGAAATCACTGGACTTACTTAAAGTTCATCCATTATGAGTTCAATGGTTTATCCTAGTGTCTCTTCATTTGATCCATAGTTGAATTTAAAGTTATTTCCTCATGTGCAAAGTTCTGAATGAAGAGAGCTGATCAGTTGTGCCAGCAGGACTCATTTTCTTTCTTAGCAAAAAAAGGACGAGATTAATTCATTCTTTTCCTCCTTAGATATGTTTCAGAGAAATGTACCTGATTTGAAGAACAGTCAGTCACAAAGACAATATCAATTTTGATCAAATCGAACAGCCAAGCTACTGTAGCTTAAATCTGAAAAATGAAATGCTAGTTCTGATAGGAAGGTGTGAAAATACACAGATCATCACAGTTTGTTGCATTTGGGGCTGAATAGCTGCAGACCAGTCAGCGTGCCCTTGCTGACCCCTGTCCATCACCGAAATTCCCAACAATGTTCGTGTGAGCATCACAACTGGAGCATGGAGCAATGGTAGAAGGTGACCTGGTCTGATGAGTCATGGGTGGCCGGGTGTGTGTGTTGCTTAGCTGAGGAGCACCGTGCACCAGGATGGAGGCAGTGTGATGCTTCGGGTCATGTTCTGCTGGGGAACCTTGGGTCCTGCCATTTGGATGTTACTTTGACATGTAGAGGCCTTGGCCTTATTCAGCAGGATGATGCGCCCTGGCAAAAAGCAAAAATAGTTCAGGAATGGTTTGAGGAGTACAACAATGAGTTTGAGGTGTTGGCTTGGCCTCCAAATTCCTCTGATCTCAATCCAGTTAAGCATCTGTCAGATGGGCTGGACAAACAAGTCGATCCGTGAAGGCCCCACCTCCCAACTTGCAGGACATCCTTGTGCCGATTCCCAGTTTAGGGTCTAGTGGAGTCCATGCCTCGATGGGTCAGGGCTGGCTTGGCAGCCAAAGGGGGACCAACGCAGTATTAGGCAGGTGTCTGCAATATTATACGGCTGATCAGTGAATTACTAACACCACTAACTTTTGCACATTTCTCAGGAGAATCTTAACCACAAAAGACAGTTTGCTCTCTGTTATTTAAAGCTCCAAATATGAAGTATTTCATTTGTTTATTTCTAAGCCACATTTTTGCTTGCTAACAAAATACAATGGCCATTAAACAGCAGAAATATTCCCCATACACTGACCTACATCCAAAGATGTTAACACCAATCGTTCCAATCACTGGCCCTGCAAAGAAGTATTTGCATCATAAAATTAGTGAAAGTAATGCATCTAAAACACATTAAACAATCCACAGACTGGATGTCCACACACCCAGTTTCAGCTGCCAGTACAACTGGATCCAATCTGTATGAAAGACCTTATAGTATCATGTTATACCAGTGGAGCTCGCTGCCCCTCCCTGGGCTGGATTCTGTTGGATGTCTCGTTCTGCTAACCTGACATTTAAGTCTCCGTGATGGTAACCCTACCCTACTTTGGACAGGGACAAGTTAACTGTTTTGGGAAAAAAATGTGACTAGTCAGTTAAAATTAGTATTTTTGTTCCCTGATTGCCAAGAGTTGGGAGAACAATTAGTGTTGGGGTTGTCACCAACGACTACTTAGACCCCAAAGGGTTGAAGGGCGAAGTGATCGAAGAAATTACATTTTTGTCATTCGGTTTTGTTAAACTTTTGAGATGCATTAAGTGCAGAACTGCACATTCCAGTTCTTCTGTGTTTTCTGAATGAGCGTCATATTTTGAGGATTTTATAGAACATAAATAGTCTGATTCTTTCTTCACATTTTTCCTTGTTTTTAGCATTGAAATGCATCCATCAGATGCTCCTTCAGCTCATTAAAAACAGGCAGATCTAAGAGACGCCTTCTCATTTACTAAATATGAATATATTTTTGTTTTATGAATACGTGGCTACATGATACAAGCAGGACAAAGGAGGCGATTCTCTTCCTCAGCTGGACTGAGTGCGTGACTAAGAGAGTAGTTTGGGGAATGCTGTCGAGAGCTTCTTTCCTGTCCCCGCTGATGGAGTCCGGGTCTTGTCGGTGGGAAGACGTCTGATCAAATGTTGAATTTCTCCCACGTCCAGACTGTTTTTGACTTCTCTGTTTTTTAAGTGATCGAAAAAGCAAACGAGAGAAAAAGGCATGAGGTTTGAATGGACATGCATATGTGTCTTTGAACGATAAGAGGGCGAACAAAAAGGAGAGGGAGAAATTGACTTGGTGAATTAGGAGAAAATAAAGGGAAAAAGCAAACATGGAAGAGAGAATGAAAAAGGAAGCAAAGGGAGGACATATCCACATGAATGAACAACAGATGACTCCCGGCTCCTCTCATCCTCTGGGCTCCACAGATGTGCGTGTGTGCTGGATGATAAAGGCCGAACCAATTGAAGTGATACAACACTGGCTCTATTAAAAGGCCTAAATGACATTTGCATGGTGTAATTACTGCTGGCTGCCCTTCTCTTTGTGTCAACGGCCACCGGGATCCTGTTGAGAAATTATCCCTGAACAACTCCTGATGAATTAGGCGGGAAAGGTGCAGAGAGGTCAGAGCGACAGCATGTTCACAGCTGACTGGTGCTCTGGAAGCACCAAATACACCAAATGGTACATGGTGTTTATGTATAGAGCATTTTGACCAGCTTCTCTGCATTTTGAAGCCAGCACCTGTCTGAATTGCCGGCTCCATATTAAATTCCTCGAAGAGATAATAACGTTCTGGACATGGAAGATCACGCTCGGCAAACACGACGCCCTGCCGCCGACGCCTGCGAAATGTAAATCTCACCAGATTAGATGTCGGTAAGCAGCTTGTGTGTGTGCAGGAGATTGGTAGGTGGATGGAGAGAGAGGGAGAGGTTGTGCGTATGTGTGGTTTTATGTGTGTCTCTGTCTCATATCTCATTCCCTGAAATAGACTTTAAAGAAATCTCACTCCGTCCCATCCAGCAGTGTCCCTGATCGTTCACCTCACTCTAGAACCAAAACCATCTGAGTCTGACGTTTTTATGGATGCTACCTATTTAGCAACCTTATCAACCTGTGGACAGGAATCCGTGTCAGGTGGTGTGGAATTACAAAACCACCTCTGTCTGTCCCCTGTTGGTCACCTTTGCAACTGACTGAAATTATAGTCACATGAGAATCAAGTTACCACTTCTGTTTTTCTTGCTATCATATTTTCGAATGGGATAACGGATGGGATCCAGTAGATAAACAGGGCAGAATGACGCTGTAAATTAAAAATGCAGTTGGGCCGATGTTGGTCAGTACTGATATTAGGCTGATATTTGATGCAAGCTTGACAAACATGAAGCAGGAAGACAGGACAGAGGCCTGGGCAGGGGACCAGGTCACATATTGCAAACACTACATTTTTTAATGAAGATATAATGGTTTGATCAGCATGTTTATCAGTGCTGCATGTTAGACTTTATTAGATACATCTTGCCAGACCAATTCTGAACCTGCCACAAAGCCGAAATTGAGACTCATCAGATGTTTTTATGTTTTTATAATCTTCTGTTGGCCAGTTTGGTGAGCCAGTGTGAACTGTAGCCTTACGTTCTTATTCTTAGTTGATGGTGTGGTCTTCTGCTGCTGTTGTTTCAGGGTTTGACATGTTGTGTATTCAGAGATGCTCTTCTGCAGACCTTGGTTGTAACAAAAATATATGCATAACAATTTGGGCTGCATTTTGCTTTTAATAATCGGATTTCCTTTCTTTTATTCATTTGCTTCTTTGATCTATTGGAATTTTTGCATATGGTATGTTTACAAAATACCCATATTCATATTTATGTAACTATAAACTCCCGTTCTTCTATATTTGGTGTATTAATTTATGGCAATACCTGTCAAGACTTTTTAAAAGCTAGTAAAGTTGTATGATACGATCAAGGAGGCTTCCACACCCCCGTCACGTCATTGATCCCTGCACAACCACTGCTTGGCTCTTGTTTTTAAGGTTTATTTATAGTTATTTAATTCAGACTATTCAAAAAACACATAATCTCAATAGCAGGAGGATCTCTCAGTGGCCTCATTTAGAGCCTCTTTAAGCTTCTATGTTACCCTGCTGGTCATCCAGCTTTCATAAGTAATTAAAACAACTTGATATGAGGTTGGGTTAGGTAGAAGTCTTGGTTAACCATGGCATCTGCAGTTTTACAAGTCTGCTGGAATCTGTTCCAGCCCCACATAGCTACATTCCTGCTGCCATCATAAAAATGCAGTTCAACATCACAGCATAGAATACTGAAAGCTGTTCACACTGTAACTTTATAAATGTGCAGCAACACTTTACGAAAAGGCAGACGCCTGCAGGTGAGAGCAGTATCGCAAGCAGAATATCTGACATGTCAGTTTGAAACACTAAAAGCGTTAATGACAAACATCCTTCTAGGCACTGCAGCCAAAGGTAGCTTTTAATGCTTAATGTGAACACATTTCTGTTTCCAAGCTCACACCTCATATCACCCAGCCATCAGGTTTCCTCTGAATGTATTTCAGAGGATTAGGCCGAGCTGCTGGCAGCATTTATCAGTGATGCCTTATATCTTATTTTCTCTACTGCACACTATCTATATCTATATATATACTGCATGTCTCAGCATGTATCACAGTAGGATTGTGAGATGTCTGGTTTGTCTGCAGCTTTTCTGTGCTGATTATATAGCAGGTTGTTTTTGTTTGTTTGTTTGTTTTAGATGATACCTCTACCAGGGTGGGGGTCAATCTGACACTCTGTTTTGAACTTCTCCAGGTTTTGGTTTCAGAGTCTTTGCTTTGAGTTTGAGTTAAAGTGAAATTCTGATATTTTATTATTATTTTATTAGTCCGTTATTAATTAGCACTGTGTGCTAACCAAGCTTGATAACTTAACACCCCAAAACAGCTCCAGAAAACTAGTTTCACTTGAAATGTCTTCAAGATTTTGAGAGCAGAACTGAAGTTAAAGTGGCTACAGCCATCTTTTATATACAGTCTATGTTTACAACCTATAAAATAACAAACAACCAAAAAATTAAAATAAATGTTAGTGGCATAAAAATATTTTAATTCCAAATATGGGGGAGTAGAAGTACAAAAGTTAAAACATTAAAATCGTACTTCAGTAAAGTGCTGGATTAAATGTACTAAGCTGCGCTGCATCACACTGATACTGGGTTGCACTGGTCCAGCCAGCGCTCTCTTTCAGAGAGCATTGTACTCTTGCTCAATGGTATTAGTAGAGGGAAACTACAGGGGCCAATCATGTGTGCATTTATCAGTTTTATTAGTAGTTCCTCTCCCAGAAACACAGATTTGAAACCGCATCTGAGCGTCACTGAGTTCAAAAACAAAATTTGTTCTTGCTTTCTACGCTTGACATTATCCCATCCTCTTCTGTGATTGACAAGCACCTACCCCACAAACCCAGCAGGGTCGAACAAACACAGCAAACCGGGTTTTTCTTCACCTGCTGATTGTGAAAAAAGCTTTTTTGTGTGTGTTTGTGGAAGAATGTGTGTTGACTCTGATTGGAAAAACAACCCCACAAGTGCAAATATGCACATTTTGAGCATGCGTGAGCTCCTACTTGCACAAGTGTGTCTGTACACGAGTGTGTGTAGCTACAGTATGTGCATGTGTCAGCATCATCGCTCCATCTCCCTCTGCGTCTCCTGGAAGCTGACAACTGGATAATAGCTTTTTACTTTTCCAGAGCAGGGCTCCGGAGAGAACTAATATGATTATAAATCATTATTCAAATAGAAAGGTGACGAGTGGCGCTCAGGATAGCAAGAGAGCATGATAATAGCATCATTACCTTTTATTTATAATTCAGATTTTTACCCCCCCCCCCCTTTTCTTTTTTTTTTTCTTGGTGTTTTTTTTGGGAAACGTGGCACCTCAACCTAATGCAGGACTAGAGGGGATTTGTCTGGAGGTGTACATGCATCAAGCCATCCTGAAAGACAGCAGATGTGAAGATGAAGTCATTTGTAAAAGGGAATATTTATAACACAGGGGTGTGTTTGAAGGGAGGTGGGTTTTATTTGCTACAGGGTAAATCTTTTTTTTTCTTTTTCTTTTTGTGTATTTTGTTCTGTAACAGCCTCTACCAGCCATCTCCAATCTCAACAAAGTCAACATTGCCATGGTGACACAGTCAGTAAGCCTGTTTCGGTCAAACAGCACATCTTTGTTGTGTTTGTCTGCAGTGATCACAGTGGATGATGACATCGTTTTACGGTGTGCTTAACCCTTTGAAGCCTGAGTCATGAAATCATTGCCAGAAAACCTTTTTTTTTTTTTAAAAAAGGAACATTTAATGAACCTTATGATAAATGAAAAAAATTAAATATTGATTTGGATTTGTGAGTTTTGCACTATATTCGTTACATCTGGCATTTAAAAAATTTTTTACAATTTGCAATTAAAAATGTATTTGCAATTTTTTTAGGTGGGTTTTTTGTTTTTCTTCCCAGACATAAGTGGGCTAAAAGTAAGTAGTAAAAGAAAAGTAACTGCACTGTTTGAAGATTTTCCTGCATCTTTATTTCCCTTTTTAGCTGCTTATTTTATTCTCATTTATTTCATTATAATTGCTTGCTATTAATTCTTTATTAATTGTTTTTTCTTTGTTTTTCAAGCTGATTAAAATTAGGGCGCTACGATGCATTAGCTAACATTTTATCCACAAAAAAGAAGGAAAAAAAGAAAAACAAAGAAAAACAAAGGAAAACAAGAAGATTATGTGAAGTCACCCATTGGTTTTAGACTCCTCATTTTCAAACTCCAGTGTTCTTTTTAAATCCAGAAGTTACCTGATATGGGTAAAACGGTAGCGTGCTAATGCATCATCTAGCTAGCTAGGTTAGCCTGCAGCTATAAACTGTGTGGGTGTAATGCCAATGTTATTTATTTAGCCTGTTACCAAGTAACAGGCTAAATAAAAAAGCAATTTCATCACGAAAACTGAAGCACCAAATTCTTTGATAGTCTGTAACATGGTGAGGTAAATGGACTAGTTACTCCTTTCTACACTCTTTTGTTCTACCAGCTGAGCCCAGCTACTCCTAATGTTCCTGCACACAGTAAGACATTAAGTTATAATGCAGTAAAGCAGCACACTATAACATGGAGTTCTATAGGGATTTGCCTCCTTTTTGAGCTTTGATCTGAGATGGCACCTAGATAAAGTGCACTTTTTGTCACTTGCACGTTGGCTTCCTTTTCAAGCTCTGGAGGTTTCCCCTCGTTACACATGCCTGCAGCAGGTCAGCTTAGGCCTGGTATTGCATTGGGAGAAACCTCGGGTGATCCAGCAGTCCCTCTGTTTCTGGAGCTACAGCCTTTTGAACAGCTTTCCCTTGGCTGCTGCTGTTGGTACAAGATTGCAAATGGCTCACAGACACAACTGTTTTCAAACTGTTCATGCTGCAAGAATTTAAGCTACAGTGGGCCCTTGGCTCTCTGCTCCCTCAGAGGTCAGGACTGTTAAGGCACGCCACTTTTGATCAAGAACGTAACTTTGATGTTTAGAGTTAATCGAAATTAGCTGAAGTGATTTCGTTGTGAGGTGTTTGCTATTTTACAGTAAGTGCTCATGTGTCAAGCCTTTAATAATTGTCTCAGACTTTAGAAAGTTCCACCTTCAGAGATACTACTTTTCCAAAGAGGAATAGTAAGACTGACTTTGACATGTAAAACTGGTTGCTTCTTGAAAGCAGCCTTTTCTTTTTGTTGTCCTCCCATTGTTGTAAGAATTAATTTGAAAGGGCAACATGTAGAAGAGGGCTGTAGTAATGTAATGAGAACATCCTGGCAGTCGTTTGCGTGCAAGGTAGGATGTTCTCTAAAAGCAAAACCTCAGATTCATCTGCGATTGCTTAACTTGGCAGACTCGGATTGCTGAATCGCGTTGCATATTGAAATCAGGCTTTGATTTCACTTTGAGTCCTCGTCAACGTCTGAGACGGTTTCGCTCCGACTGCGCAGGGATTTATCTGATGCTCCTATTCAGACAAAGACTCGGTATCATTTCAGCAGGGAAGCCCTTCTGTGACTTAACTAACCGCTTTGTTATTCTGCCGCTGCTTGAGGTATGAGCGGCCTGATGAGCAGGCAGCGCATCGAACGTCACTGAATTTCAGATGATTTAGCAGCCGATTAGTCACGAAGCCCAAGCTCTGTGTGGAATGCGACAGGGAGGGAGAATAGAGGAAATCTGTCTTTGTCAGAGCGCTGAGATGCTGCTTGCTATACATACTTAGCGATTCCCTCGCTGACAATTCAAAATGATAGAAATCAGAGAAAATGTGAAGTGACTGAAACAATGTCATATATAGTCGAAGATAAGATTGCCATTAAATATCCTGAGAGCAAAGAGATTTAGTCTAAAGAACTGATTGAGGATCAGCTCTTCCTTTGAGGTTATGTCAGCTATTTTCCAGCCAGAGATAAAAATCGATGCCTTGATGTTTTCTCCAGCAAAATGTTTGTTTAATCCAACCATGTAATGAGGCTTTCTGCCCGCGCTGTGTGCATACATCTGTGTGTAACGTGCTTGCATATACAACAGAGGTGCATCTGAGTATAGCCTTGTGTGTACGGTTGTATGTGTGCAGGGTCTTTCATGGCATCCTGTTGAGTAGGAATCTCGCCATTTGTCTTCCAGCTGATTTCTGTAAATGCAGCAAAGGGGGCCCAGCTCCAGTAACTTTATTTTTGGCCTTTGAGCTCTAAGGCTTAACAGATGTCACTTCTCAACTCCTCTGCAGCTTAATGTAGAAAATACTTGTTTTAGTAATGGGTGTGAGAGGAAGGCCTCACCAAGATTGTGTCTCATACTCCACCAGAGACTAAGGAATGAGGTTATTTTATAGAGGATGTAGGTAGATTTCTTTGTGCCACAGTTCTTCACTGCACTTTCATCATTCTTCCTGTAAGAGTCAGGGTACACTGTGGACTATATGTCCGTTTGTCACCGTTTGTGGCTTTGGATTGTGACGAGAAGCTGGTGGTAATCCAGCGGAAACCTAAACAGGCAGAGGGAGAACAACTCCACACAGAAAGGCCCAAAGTGACCGGGATACCAACTACGGCTCCACCTCGCTACCGTTTAATGGAACATAATCCAGAAAAGATACTTCAGCTATTTCATCAGTGTAGAATATGTATCATCGCAACCCAGCAATAGAAGCTCGAGTGACATATACCCAAGTAAATGTGGTCAGATGGTGGCACCAAATCAAGAGGTACCACTTCAGTGAGGGGGGGATTGTTATAGCAAGGTCGAAAGTCCCATGACGTCATTTATATGCCAAACAAACACAACACAACCAATGAAGATGTAGAGGTGATGGTAAACCTGCTGCCTTTTTTCAAACTCAGGGTAGATGTTGCAGCACGGTGTTGGTCTGTGTGTCGCCATTTCTGTCGTTGCCGGGTTTCATAGTTGTCGGGTTTGATTCTTGTGAAGGAGCTGCTCTCATGACTCATCCAGTGATTTTACTCCCTGGCCAATCAGTGGCATGCAATCTGTTGGCGTCACATTTTTGGCTTGAACAGTTTGCTTGGAAGTAGGTACTAAAAAAGTTCCTGGTACCAGGTACTACCACCTAATGGAAAACTTGTAGGAACTACTTCATAGTAGCTAAACAGCTGAATGTTTGTTTTTTAATTATTTAAAGATGTTATTTGTCATGAATTTCCTGCTGTCTCCCGTGTGAGAAAAGACAATCTGCAGCAGGTTGACCAGGTTGAATGGCATTAGTTTTTTCTTACTTGCTAAAGATAAGGCTTTGGCCTGAAAATACAGCATAATTTGCTCCAATTTCTTTTTTATCACATTGTTTAATATTGAAATTAAAGCTATTTTTAGCTGCTCCCAGATGCATTTCCTGACACAACCCCAAAGAGCTTTGTATCTCCTCCTGGGATCAAACTGGGAAACCACTATACTATGAAGTCACTATGCAGTGTTGAAATTAAATGTCAAAAACATGCAAAGAAAAATAATATAAAATATATAAAAACCAGTGTGGGGCCTTTCTGTGTGTGTGGGAGCTCCTTCCAGGTAGCCTGACCTCCTCACAGAGGCCAAAGACATCCATGGGGTTCTTCATTGTGATCCTAAATTGATCTTAGGCACGAATGTGAGTGTGAATGGTTGTCTGTCTCTCTGTGTTAGCCCTGCAATAAATTGCCAGCCTGCCCAGGATGTACCCTACCTCTTGCCCCATGACAGCTGGGATAAGCGCCAACCTCCCCATAACCCTGAACTGGTGGATAAGCAGAAGAAGCCTGATATATAAAATGTGGTTTGACATTAGCTCTGCCCATGTCTGGTTTACCTGCAACTGGAACAGATAAAGATCAAACTCTACGAGCTGATACAGGGAAACAAAAATGCCGTTTGCTGCTTATTGCTTCTTCCACTTCCAGTTAATGTCAACATCCTCTGCTAAACGTCTGCTTACCTTTTCATCACACTTATTTCTGATGTCCCCTCGAGCAACGCCCTGAACCCTTTAATTACCTCAGTGGAGAACAAAAGACGAGGCTGTGCTTTTTTCATTGAGCAAATGTGAGAGTGGGTGAGAAAACAGTGACTCACCGACAAAAGAACATGCAGATTCAGCAAACATTTCTTTGTGCTGAGGTATTTTTCTTTTCTTTTACTCTGTTTTCTCAGAGAGCAGAGATAGCCAAAGAATGCAAACTGGATCCTGGCCAGAGCAATAAAATTATTTTTTAAATCCTGTCACAGCTGCAAGGTTATGCTGATGGATGATGAAGCGGGGTGTGGTGGGAGACTTGACCTTGTAGCCCAGAGGAAGGGGGGGACCCATCATTAGCGTGGCACCAGGAAGGTTTTACACTTGACCCGACAGCCCTCACTGTCCAGATAAGAGTGAAGGATCAGCTTCGGATCCTCCCCCCTTCCTTTCCTCTGTCGCTTCCATGCACTCTTATTCGCCCCAGTCTAAAAGCCAGCACAGTTACTGGCAGACAAAGAAACAGGAAAGGGAAAAACACTTTGCTCTGGTCTTCACTTCGGCTGCTGTGTTTTCTGCCTCAGCAACACTTCTTCATCTCGCTCCTCCTCCTCTCCCTCCCTCTCCATCCCCGGCGACGGCACAGGGACTTGTTAGAAGACTGATGTCTGCCCCAGTTTAACTAATTAATCTTTCTCAACTCCCAAGCTTTTCCTGAAGCCCAGCAGAAGCCATCAGACCACTGAGTGATCACACCTGGGTTTTTGTGCTGGCGATACATCACATCATTTACAACAGGAGACAAAGGAACAATACTCAGAGTAATGCCTGCGTTGAATTTTTCTTCATATACTGCAAGCAGAAATGTGGTTTTAACACTAGAGAGCTGTAGCTATACCAAAGAACAGACAATGCTGTGTAATCCTTGCTAAGTATGATAAACCCTGCTGGTTAGATGTGTGTACCTACTCATCCCTCCTCACTAGACATCTGCACTGTAAGATAAAGTGCTGTAGTTTGACAATGCATTTGTCAAAAATTCTTGTGGTCACATCTGAGCTCAGTCCCCCTGTGCAGAAACCTCTACTGTGATATTCATGTGCTTCCACATTCGTTTTGTGAGTACTACAAAAATGCAGGTGGTGTACTGATAATGATCAAAAAAGGTGAGTACATTTCTCAGTCTCAGTGGTTAACATTTTAGCTATGGAGCAGATGGGAAGTGACCATCGAGTTACTTTTAGCCAGAAGAAGAAGCTGATGGCAACGCAAATGCTAGCTAACTAGCAAACAATGTACGTTTGTTTGTTGTGTCGCGTGCTTAGATTTTGTGTTTAACAAAATAATTTTCTCACTATGTGTGATCCAACATTTGTCAGTATTTTCCAAAAACACAACAGGGGCGATCGTGGCTCAAGAGTTGGGCGTTCGCCTTGTAATCGGAAGGCTGGCGGTTCGAGCCCCAGCTTGGACAGTCTCGGTTGTTGCAACTTCACCCGTTGCCTGCTGGTGGTGGTCAGAGGGCCCGGTGGCGCCAGTGTTCGGCAGCCTCGCCTCTGTCAGTGCGCCCCAGGGTGGCTCTGGCTACAATGTAGCTTGCCATCACCAGTGTGTGAATGGGTGTGTAAAGTGCTATACAAATACAGGCCATTTACAACAAAAGGAAAAAAACCCTGAAAAATATTTGGAATAAAATATATAATAATCATTTCCAACAAAGGAAGCTGTTACCTATATGGAGCACTTTATACAGTTATGAGGAAAAAAGTTTTCTCAGGACTCTAAGCACTCCTGTGAAAAGAACCACCAGCTTCAAGAAGCACTATTAGCAGCAGAAAGGTCAGGACTGTATCAACAGTCCCAAGGAAGAAATACATTAGCAGTGTTACAGAAGCAATTGTGTTTGACCATCAGTCTGGAAAGGGTTATAAGGCCATTTCCAAACAATTTCAAATAAGAAACATCATTCATAAGTGGAAAACATTTCAGTTGCCAATCCTCTTGGGACTGTCTTGACTGCTCCTGATCAGAAAACTAGCAAAACTTCTGGTTTCATAGAGCTGCACGTGAACTACATTTGGTTAGCAGAACATATGTACAGTAAATGTGTAAACTGTATAATGTTGACGGTTTCTTAACCTCAGTGGTGGCCACCAGGAATGACCACCAACCAATTTTCAGTAAGCAGCGGGAGGATATTAGTAGTTAGATGTTAGCATTAGCTAGCTAACAGTGTCATATTTTAACTTGTTGCAAAGATGTCCTTTGATCTGACAAAAGTAAAGGTTAGAGAAACACATTAAAAATATGAACTTAAAGCCTTAAAATCGATATATAATCTATGCCCAGTCTGATGATATTAATCATGCTTTAAAGCATTAGTCATGTTACAGCTAATTAAAAATCGCTTTTTAGGCTTTTCAAACAATCCAGGCTTATCAGACTGGATCTTGGCTGCTCTGAGATCTGTCTCTCTATATAAGAAACCTACAGGAAACACTCGTGTCTCCCTGGGAACTGAACGAGAAACAATAAAAGCCTGTTGTAGTCTATTTTTACACATGACACATACACATTATTTATTCTGATTATACTAAATCGGAGCCCATCCAAGGAAATCTCCTCTGAGGGGACTGGCTTCTTGTCTTTGAACTCAGTGTTGTAGGCAGCATAAATGCCTGTTGGATCTCTTTGAGTTTTTCTGGCAGTAGAAAAGAGATTATACAATGAACAAATTGCAACATCTCATCCCCCAGGAAATAACAAGGGGATTTATGGGAAACGTGGTCCTAATACTGACAAATAGCAAGCACTAGCATAGATCATTTTAGCCATGATCTCATTTGTTTGTCACCATACCCAGATGTTACAGGTAATTTGACAGTGATTTATCAGTGTTATTAATTACCAGACATAACAGATTTAAAATCTGACCTCTTGAGCATGCAGTGTTTTCATGAGACGGTAACAAATTATGTCTTGTTCATCGTAAATCCAGAATAGATAATGTTGGTTCACTGTCTGGGCCAGGTAGGATTGTCTGTCTGCGGTAAGACACAGTATTAGCTCTTATGTCAAAGCTTCATTACGTCCTGGTCCAAGCTGATTGTTACCAGCTGTACTCCAGGATTCAGTCTGTATGTGTACATTAGTCTGTGGACAGTGAGTTATATCCTGAACTGATCTAATGAAGGTCCCAAGAAGGGAAAAAAACGGCAAGATACTTTTGATATGTTTTGGAAATATTATACAAGACTGTATATCCAGTGTATTTCTATTTGCTTCAGGATGATACAGTTTACTACGAATGGGAGCATTAGTGCAGTGGAAACCTTGACCTCTCCAGGACATTTTCAGGTCCACTGACTTTCAGGTCAGTGTATTATAACTGTACAACACAGAGGGCATAGGAGTAGTGATCATTAGAAGAAGTCATCCAGAATAAAAAGATGTCAACAAACCAATTGATATTCTATCCTCTGAAATCTAACTAAAACTAAATGTGTTTTCTTTATTTAATCTTATTGATTGTTGGAGAACATTTTATACATTTTCCGTTTTATGTAAAATGCATTTAAAAGCATGTTGTTTCCTAGAAGAGGCTGAAAAAAGCCTCAGGTCTGGGAACTGAATCACAAGAGTGGTTTGTTGGTTTGACCGATGACCACAGGTTCAATCCACCAGCAGCTCTGAATTACATTAAGGTCTCTGGCACACTGTATAACCCTTTGTTTGCTGTTGGGATGATGCAAACATATTAGAATGCCATCTGATCTAAGTTTTTTAAAGGCATTTGGTAATACAGATTTATAGCGACAGTGTCAGCAACACTCCCTTTTGAGTCCTAAATTTTGCAGCGAGAACAGCCAACAGATTTCTGCCAAAGAACTTTATTTAGTCTGTCAGTTATTTTCTGACACCAGAAAGTGAAAACTGACAGAACAGGACAGAGTGTTGTAGTTAATCCAATATTGGCTTGGATGTTGCCCAGATTAACAATGTCCACATGAGAAGATGGGCGACCAGGACATACTGATGAGAAGTGGGCTGCTGGAACCAGACACACACGGGCGAGCAAAGCGAGCACTCAGTTGATGGAAGGGGCCAAGAAGAGGGGTAATTATGTGTGGCCAACAGAGACCGATGTCCAGGAATCAGCTAGCACCTCAATGCTCTAACATCAGTAGACGAAAGCTACGATGAAGACTAGTGTTCCTATTGTATTGGAAGATTCCAAAACAATAGGAACACTGACTGAAACAATTAGCCACCATCTACTTAAGCAGACCCTTGTAGAATTCACTGTCCAGTTCACTGTCCTTTATACCAGCAATACAAAAACCTGTAAGCTTGCAAATGCCACTGCATTGGTAATCCTGGAGTTACTTAGTTCTAAGATCAAGAATACAACCTGAAGAGATAGCACCATGTAAAGGAGAAGGTTGGAAACATAGGAAGGTACACCCGAATCGCTACAGACAGATACTGGATGGTAAAGAAGTACAAAGGATGTCTATAAATGAGGCTCTGGAACCTGCAAAAAAAGACTCATAAGTAAAAGTGCTGCTAGGGTAAAGGGTGACTACACCTAGAGGACCCAATGACATCCAAGGTGGGCACCCAGCAAGGAAGCAATGGCACAAGGACAGGCCCACCCAGAGAGAAAGAAGGATCACAAGACACCAATAACCAAACAGCAGTTGCATTGCATGAGAAATGCCCTCAGCCAATTCACATAGGGTTTTTGACTTATGGGTCAGTCCCTTGAACCTAATGATCCCACTTTGTATGAATGTATTGTCAGGATAGAAGAAGTGTTGAATGCTACGTTAATGATGAAAAATTGATCCCAGAATGGAGCCTTGGGGAACTCCACAGAGCAACAGTGGGAACAAAGCATTTTTACTTTGATAAGTTAAATCACTTCAGGGCTGTCGCAGATAGCAAAGCAAGTGCTGGAGTGTATTAATCAAAACACTGAGGTCAACTGGATTTTGAGCTGCAGATAGTAGCTTTTTTTAAAAATGCATTTGGATTACTTGGATTTTTGGAACTTAAAAATATTATTTCAGAATGGTCCCATTAAGTTTAAACACTGCTCTGGCAGCAAGCGCAAATGTGTGTGCACTCAGACGTTTCCTTCAGCGAGCTGACGGCCCGTTATAGAACTCAGTTCCATGTTGATTTAATAAAATCACACCTAGTTCTCAGTGGGACTTGCACTCTCTCACAGTGGATTGATCCTCACCCCAGCTTGACTTCTAAAGCCAATAAACAGCTATCACATGCTGATCAAGGAGAAGTGAAACTGTTACTTTTGGCTCCCTGTTCTCTGCTTTGATGTGAAGTGACTGGAGGACCTTGGCTGATAGACTAAATATATACAGACATCTGCAGCTCACTTCATTCCTGTTCTATGTTCTTTGCAAACATGTTATTTTTTTGCCTTTTACCCAGTAACTCTGAGAGAGCCACGGTAGGCTAATGAAAATCGGCTGCTGACTTAGAGATTGATTGCACGAACAGCCAATTGGCACCCCGCTACTCCCAGAATTGATTTTATGTAAACCAACAGTGCCACTGCTGCTTCTTCATTTCATTAAATGTGCTAGGGCTTTAATCCTTTTTATCCACAACTTCTGTTAGATGAAAGAAAGCCAGACAGGATACCTACAGATCCCCAAACCATGTGTGTAACAGTTCAGATAATTTTTAGCAAAAGCATGGAGAATAAAAAGAAGAGTGTATTTAGCAAGAGAGAGAGCAGAAAAACAAAGCATGTGCCAGATGAATTAGTGAAGAGTATATCATGGAAAATGACTTCTTTACAAAGCCAGGGTCATGTACCTATGTAGGATTTAAAAAGCTTCTATGAGTTATCATGCTATCATTCCAGGCTGTCATTGCCTTATTATTTGGAGGATCAGAGACACTTGTATTATATTTCACTTCTAGCTTCTTTGGAGAACCTTCCACTGCAACCCTGCTGGGCCCACTCCTAACTGGAGGAGTTTTAGGACTTCATAAGTTTTCCCAGAGAAAAGCCACAAGACTGATTTAGCTGTAATCTTACCCTACGTCTTTATAGAAACCAGATCTGCTGCATCATGAGCTGCACAGTCAGATATAACGTAAAACCATTGAAATGACAGCCATCACTGAAGTTACAGGGTATTACTGAGCTGAGCTATTGTAGGCTATTGTATTGTAGGTATTGTAGACTGGTAAAAGTTCATCTATCTATCCAAACCATATATATATATATGTATATATATACATAGATGTATATATATATATATATATATATATATTAATCAGAACTTTGTTTTGTTTGTTTTTTTGTTTTGCACAGTAACTTCTGACCTCTGCCTCTGTAAAACAAATAAAATAAAATTGAGCAGAGTGTATTTTGCACCAAATGAAATGCAATTCTAAAAACTTCATATTACACATGGCCCTTGGACTGAGGCATTGTCACTGGTTGCATGACCTAATAGCACAACGAGAATGGCAGTGAGGCAGAGCGAGAAACATTCAGACCAGGAGCGAGGGGGAAAAAAAGCAGATGAGAGAGTTGAGGTGGGGGATTAGTGGTCAGGGGTATCACGGTCAAAGTCATATCAATTTATGCTGCTAAATTCCTCAAGGCGTCTGCCCTGAAAGCTAGAGGGGGAGCTCGGCGGCATGCTTGTTTACCGCTGATGAGGGATAATTTCATATTCTCTCTCTGTGGCAGGAGTCACCTGATAGGCACTCATACCACTGTATGAAAAATTGGGGCCACGATCACAGCGGGACTGTAATGACATATCAGTCTGCTGCAGTAGCGAGGCTACTTGTATACCTTGCGGCTGGATGGGTCAATTTAGATCACGTTCAGAGGATAAATTAATCAGGGAGCTCGGGGAGCGCATTTCAATTAAGGGAACCTGGGTTGAATTGTGCTCGTCCTCACAGTTAACTGGATTTTGATGAACTTATATTAATTCATACTGTGTCAAACACATTTTAACATCGTTAATATGAATTTCGACTTGTGCAAAAATGACCCAGTAAGACTAAAAGAAACATTTTCCTCATTGCTTTAAGCGGTGAACCAAACGTTGCATGCATCTGAGCACAATAAATGGTGCGTCTTATGCTAACCCACAACAGAAATCCCAACTCCTGCTCCCTTGTTCTGCGGCAATGCATGAGAAGCAGTGCGTTTTGGCTTATCCCAAATGCAGATGTCAGAACAGGCTTCCTGGTTATCTGATCTGACACATAACATGGCAGATCTATCTGGGCACGAAGCAGGAAATGAAAATGACTTTACTCTCTTCTTTTTCATTTAAACTGTATGCTCCATGATGCATGTTTCATGTTTGTGGGAAGTAAAAAAAACACACACACACGCACACACACCACCATACACAAGACTGTGTCTGTATGTGGCATCGGTCAGGCAGCGGTCAGAATAGGTTTCCATTAAAGGACTTGCTGTTCATGGGTGAAATATTGACAGACATGCGAATGTTTGTCAGCAGACTGAGGTTAAGCTAGACGTGGAAGTGAAATGGCTCTGAGCGTTTGAAAATCGGTTGTTTGTGATGTGATTTTGGCGGCCAACTGGTTAGAGTAGAAAAGTAGAAAGTAGTAGTAGAGAAACAACCTGAACTGACTACAATATAACTGCTCAGCCAAAAGAAAAAATGTCATTAAGTCACAATATCCAACCAGTTCCACAAATAAATGGATTTAGACAGACCGTCTTCTCGGGACTCAAAGTAAGTAGCAAGTAAGATGGATTACTTTACCACCAAAGTCATATGAAATCATAAACTGTATATAAAAGATGGACCTAGCCACTGATTGGCTAAAGTTCTCTCTTATAGCCCTAAATTGTTTGTTTTGGTGATTTGAATTCTGATGTTACAAATGACGGGTCACCATATGCTCGTTTTCTAACAACTTGGCAAAGACAAGGTAGCCATGCTCTTAGGCCCACAGGTTTATAATCCCGTTGTTTCTATGTGAGGATTATCATTTACAAATACAACATCATGTTGTATCCAGTAAGACTTTGAAACTAGCAACTGAGACCATAAACACTAATGTTAAACCATCCGATCGTATTCCTACAGACTTCTATACAGCAGCATTTATTTTGCAATCAGAGGAGTTGATTCATATTTGCCAATAAAAATGCAGGTTTAAGGTACTTTTTAAACCTGGAAGTTTTATTCATTTTGATATAAAGTCTAACATATTCTGTTACCACATACCCGAGTTTTAATCCTGCATATCTGAAGAGTTTGAGTCATGCAAACTCTAACAATGTTTGTGCGTATCTGCTGTTTTTACACCATGGAGACTTCACACCATGGAGTCATTAATGTCCACTGTAAAACAATTCATTAATTTATTCATGTGAATTCTACGGAACTGTAGATTAGTTTTTGTTTTGTTTTTTTTAATTTGGTTTAATGTTACAATGTGTAAAATCTCACCATTAGAATTTTCTTACCACTTCAAATTCAAGTGCATAACTTATGTTGGTCACTGTAGTGAGTGTAGGCAGCCAGTCCTCAACTGTCAATTTGCTGGCTGTCCACATCTATTTACTTTGGAGTAGGCCGTAAAACTTTGTGAAAAGCCTCTGTTATGAGTTGATGAGCCAGTGAAGCTCACTTCTGTCCGATGATAATGACACTGCTGCGAGTTTTGAGGATGTCGTGAATTTTTTCTGTCTGTAAGCTGGTTTTGACACTGTTAGCCTCTGTTAGCTGCTGTTAGCCGTCATTAGCAAAACTTTTATTTTATGTAGATATAACAATGTTGGACTCAGACACTTGATGAATAAATATGAGAAATCTCTCTCACTTTTACAATCAGACTGTGAATCAGGTGGAAAGTTTTCGTTTTAGGACACTCAAGTCTAGCATTAGCTGGGATAATGTTAGCATGTAACGAGCTGTTATTGTTGCTTAGCTAGCTTGCTGTAAGCTGTCTGGATATTGGAGGTCACATATCTTGTGTCTAATCACACGTCTAATCTGCTGACAGTTTTAGAGCCCTCACTTTAGTTCAGGAGATGAAGGTTGAGCTAGGAGGAAGATGATGACACTTCATCCAGATTTTTGGGGGGGACTGGAATGTGAATGTGCCTGTCTCTACAGCTCTTTGAGTCAGACTTCTATTCTTCAATTGTGCCTTTAAAATAAAATAGACATGACAGTCAACACACAAAAAAGGTCAGATATTTTTCATAGTATATTTTCAAGGTATATTTTTTCATTTATAAAAAAAACATTCAACACAATTGAGTGCGCGACATACTGAACGAAGGATAACGAATTTTGGAATGTGATACCAATACCAGCATTGGTATTGATACTGTTGATATTTGGACTATTCCACCTTTAGTTTCAGCTGTAATAAAGAAATATTCCTTCTGTCCCCTTTTGTATATTTTAGTGGTGGAACCATACTTCCCACACTGCTTCAGGAGATGCAAGCAAGACAAGCAGTATAACCTTATAAAATAGTTGGCAGGCACAGTTGGTGTTGTGTGTGTGAGTTTTTACGCTGCATTTATTTAGTTTGAAAAGACTAGGACCAGGACTAAACAAAACAACTTTTACTGGATTCTTTGTGATACTGAACCAAATATTTTACCCCCTTTTTAAAAGTTTAGGTTGGACCCGTTTTGCCTTCATAACTGCTTTAATTCTTCGTGACACAGATTCGGCACGTTGCTGGAAACATTCCTTAGAGATTTTGGTCCATATTAACATGACAGCATCTCACAGTTGCTGCACATTTGTCACCTGCACATCCATGATGTGAATTTCCTGTTTCACCACATCCCAATAGTGCTCTATTGGATTTGGATCCGGTGACTCTGGAGGACATTGACTTCTGGCATTGACAAAGCATTTTGGCCCCAAGACCTGCCGCTCACTGAATATTTTCTCTTTGTCTGTCCATTTTTGTTAAGCCCTTGAGGTGCTTGTGTGGATCAGCATATTGAAATACTCAGACCATGCCAGATTCAAAGTCACTTAAAGGACCTTTAAAACATGTGTGGGGGTCTTTCTTCTGTGTTACTGTGGTGGTTTTCTGGTGTCCACAGTCTCATCCGAGGATGAGAACCTTTGTCCCGCCAAATCAGCAGATTATTATTGGTGAGCAAAACGATTACCGAACCATATGTTTCATAACGAATCAGAGCGCAGAGACAGACAAAGATGCAAGCAAAGTGTCTAACTGAAGATCTGAGGGACCCGAGACAGGGCAAGGCCGTCCCACGTGCGTGTGTGTGACTTGGCTCTGTTGGAGAACGCTCGCTAAAGGAGATGTTGCTCAGCACTGAGAAGCAGTGTTGATGATAAGTCAGAGAAGGCAAACAGTGAGAGGGGAGACAGAAGCAAGAGGTAAATAGAGATAGCACTGATGAAGAGAGGGGACGTGAGAGCTGGTTAGCAGTTATAGACATGAACTCTGGCTGAACTCCCCAACTGGTGGCAGCCTTCTCTACAACCTCAACGGGATGAGACATTAGGGTAGGACTCAGAGAGCCCGACATCCAGCCGACAGCAAGACATGATATCTTATTTTCCCGAGCTGCGCTGACACAAATTCCACTTATTGTTTTGTTTTTTTCTCATGCCTGTGGAGAGAGAAAGAAGTTTCGCACACAGGAAAACTTCACTCCCAGATGTTCATGCAGTTCCTTCGCTTCTAATCCAAATAATTTTCAGAGCGTTTTCCCGGATAAAGACGTTCGTCTTGTCAGGAGTCTTTTGATTGAAAGAAATCCTTGACCTTCCAGTGCCTTTAAATTAAGCTGAAGGAGCACTATTGCATGTGCATGCAATTCTATCTGTCAATCCTTGAATGAATATAAGACATGTGGACAAGCCTTCACCACTTATATGACACAGTGAGAGCGTGTGTGTGTGTGGGTGTGTGTGTCTGAGAGAGAGAGGGGTAGAGCGTGCAGCTCCATGTTAGAGCCCTTTGCAGTCAGAAAAGATGAAACCCACGTTCACGATATATATTACACTTAAATTACCTCGAAGGCTGAGAGGTGTAGATTGCTTTTATCGCACAGTATCCGACATCTACGTGCAGTGGTGGAGCAAATTTTTTTTCTCCATTTGATCTCATGCTAATTTGAAAGCAGACGTTAAAACGGTATCGAATAGTCCTGAACCTGTGCCAGTGTGTCACCTCTCTGCAGCTGTGCCTCCGCGCCTCTCGCTGATGGGAGCTTCAGCAATTAAAGCTGAACAAATAAATGGCTATCACATCACAGAGAGAGAGAGAGGTGAAATTGGCCCGGTTCAAGCATATCAATCACAGCAGATGTGTGTTTAGATAATAGAAAGACCACAGCGGGGCACGCTTCTGTCAAGTGTTTCAGAGCAAGACTCACTGCAGTGTAGACTACACCCACTTCAACACAGTTTATAATATATATCCTCTTGTTAAACGCAGTAAAACAAGTAATACTGCTGGGCTAAAGCAAATACTTTGTCTTTCCTTCGAGATGTGTAGCTACCGGGTAAACCGCTGTTGGAATGGGCTGACTTGGCAAGCTAGGTGACAAGTGTGTTAAGAGATCCAAACATCACCAACTGTAACAGCCCATGCCAACTAATATTACTTACTAATCTAGCAGTGAGAAGACCAGCCTGGCATCTGTCAAGCAGCCTTTCATTTTGGGAAACTCGTGCCAAGAATTAAAAGCTGGTCTGAAATCGACTCTCGCTCGGCCTCTCAAACATCAGCTTCTTCTGTCAGCATCCTCTTCAGTCTCTTCACCTGTGCTATGACATCCGTACTGAGGATCCCAAGCTGGTTTTTGGGGGGGGGGTTGTTCCTTGTCCACACAAACTACACAGTGCAAGAAAAACAGCTCTGTGGTGCAGAGGCCTGGGGATGAAACAGTCATTACCCTTATTAAAACTCAATAAAGCATTAAAATGGTTTTTCAGTTCTTCATTTTAGGCCAAACTACAGTGGCCCTGAGAGTTCAAACTCAGCAAATAGCACAAAACACAAGGGAAACAGAGCAAAAACCACAACTGAAGTTGAATCAGACAGAAAAAATGCTGCAAACACTCAGAAAAACAATCAAAAATAACAACTCATAAAGTGTTTTTGGGGAGATACAATGAAAGTTACAAGCTAACAGTAAACGGCTAATACCAGACATGCACCTACAGTATTATTTGAATCACGTAATTAAACTTTATGCTAGAAATGTTATACTTGCAGCTTTTTCTCCCTCACAACACTGAAGAACCCTCCACCTCTTTTGTCTCAGTGTGATCCTTCACTTATTTCAGTCTCTCTGAATTCCATCACATTGTTGTCTCTCAAAAACACTTCCACTGTGTTTTTGTGAGTTTGTTTTTTTGTATTTCTGCTGTGTTTTGGCTGCTTTTGCATCATTTTTTCTATTTGCTGTTATTTTTTTAAGTTCCAGTTTAAGTTGTTTAACTCTTCCAGTTGTATATTTAAGCAGTTGGTTACTAACTGCCTGCTGCAAAGCACAAACATACACAGTTTGACAGGCACAAAACTGTATCTTTGTCCCAACAATGAGATTCCTAAACAGCAGTTAGCTGAAAACTTGGCAAATCTCAAAATGGTATGCAGTGTAAACCTAAAAACATTTGAGGACACCGGACAAACGGAGGACAAATGAAAAAGTGGCAAGCCCAAGACGTTAGCTACAGCAGGTGAACAGTATCTGCAAGTCATGGTCAAGAAACGGCACTGGGCCAGATGGGTCGTTTGTTATGTCATAAGTGGTAAACATAACCTTTTGTTGGATAAATGTTTTGCAACTAGAAAAAAAGTTCTAAAAGTTATAATCCTACTAAGTAGCTTAATAGTGGACAGGTTGTATAATCAGATTACATATATTTATAGTTCCTAAAGAAAATGAGCTAATTACAAGAAATGACACTTTTCAGAATCATATCTATGCCCCTCACTGAGCCACTGTCACCAACTGTAGGAGCTGTCTGAGGTGACAGTTGTTGTGAGTTGCTGCTATAAAAATAATATTGAACTGAAATCGAATTGGATAATTGTGCATTTATTTGTATTTCCTGAGTATTTGTTTAATTTTAATAAAATAATATATATTAGTCTGATTAACTATATATTGCTCTGTAGCTCAATCTAAAGTAATGCAATTAATCTGAAAAAAGTAACTAAATAATAAAAAAGTAACTTAGTACAAAATGAAATAACTGCATCCAAAATATGGGAGCAAAATCAGGAAGCAGTACAGCATAGGAATACCCAAATAAAGTACAAGTACCTTAACCCTTGTATGGTGTTCGTATTTTTGTTACTCAGCCAGTGTTCATGGGTCTCACAGACCCGAACACCATACAAGGGTTAAACCTCAGTAAAGTAAAAATACTCAGTTAAATTCCTGCTAACAGCCATGCTCTCATCTAATGGTGCTGGGGACTGTTAAGACTTTGGTGGGGGAGCAGCACCAGCGGTGGCCAATCATGTTTTTGGGAGGATGGATTCTACATATTCATAAGCAGAATCTGTTTATGGAGAAATCAGAATTTCTAGGACGAGTGTCTTTTATCTGGACTTCCTGCTTGTACATGCAGTACTTGCACTTTGAGACTGCCTGTCTGCCTGTGGCTGACTACAAAGTCTGCTTGCCATTCAGCTAAGATGGCAAGCAGAAGAAGTTTGAGCCTAAGAGGCAGCAGCAGCAGCATCTTCGAGCATTTTGCTTTACTGCCACAACTGCACATTCCAAACAGAGTCTCGGCTGGGTAAGAATGCATACACTACTGGCCAGAAAACCAGGCGAATTAGCATAAGTGCCATGTTCGATCCATCAGCGGGGGACTCAAATGGCTGCTGGTCCTTATCCCATCCCACTCTTGGCCTTGTTTGCGGAGGAAGTCGTGAACTCGGAGAGAGGGGAAAGGGAGAGGCCGTCTGTTTAAGTTGATATTTGCTCTCAAAGTAATTTGGAGCAGATTTTTTGGAATCAGTGAAAGGGCTTCGCTGTAATTCCCTTTCATGCTCATCTTCTATCTCTGAAGTCACCATGGGGCCTAAACAGCAGCATAAGGATGCCAGATGGATTAGAGGGATTCTGTCTCTCTCTCCCTCTCTCCATCTCTTTCAATCGCAACATGTTTTGTGTACAGGGATCCAGAAGGCAGATGACAGAAGACCAAATCACACTGGCGCTTTCTCACTGTCACTCTTTCCTTTCCTCACAGTAACTTACTCTGACATGTCATTTTTTTTCTTCTAGTGCTTGCTGGACTGATTTCCTCCCTCACATCGTGACTTGCTTGAGCAGTTGCTGGAAAATGATGACAAAAATTGCCAGGTTTTTTTTATTGTTTTACAATAGAAAAGCTTTTCATTCATTTGGAATCCGAGCTCATCGGTAAAGCTCTCGTTCCACCGCTGGTTTTACTGCTCAGTTCAAATTAAAACGTGTCCTAAATATTAACTTTTAAATAAATAATGACATGCATGCAACAGCAGGAGTCAACAGCGATGTCTCAGACATAACACACAGGGAGGGATACCCGATAGGGGTTTATTCTGCTTTAGCCGCAAACTCCATGAAGACAATGGGTGCCAGGCATTGCTGTGAAACGTGGAGGGAAAGCAATAAAAGCTGTTTTGCTGCTGCTGCATTGTTTTAAATGCCACGCGAGTGCTGATATATATATATATATATATATATATATATATATATACATATATATATAAAGTTTGCAGTTACTTTGTTGGAACAGTCCTGGCTTATTACTGATGAACTGTCTTGTTTTAGATTACTGTGCACAGTAAAACTTGCTCCCCTCAATGACAGCTGGAGGTAACATGTTAAGTGCTATGGTGGAAAAAAAAGAAAAAGAAAGAAAGAGCAAAGCCCCACAGGTCAGAGTCATCTGCCTGGGATCTGTTCGGTGGGGTTACGAGGATCCTCGTAAATATCTCTCGCCAGCTCATCAGCTGCACTGCGCTGCACACTGTTTCCCGACGAGGCCGTGGGCTGGTGGAAACGAACTATGATGGATGCAGTGTGGCATGGTCACAGTGAGAACACCACAACATTACTGCTTGTGAACAGTACAGTGCTTGTGCCTGTGCAAATCAAGCTCAATTTGTATTTAAGTGAACAGTAAAGTTCTTCTATTTTCCATTATCCAGTTTTTAGCTTGTAAGTATCGACAGAATTTTACATTTCATGTTTCTAATGTGAAAAAACTGCACTTTAATGTATTGTAATAAATAGCATGTATTTCTGATTTTATTAAGCGTTTGATGAAATCATATGGAATTAATCCTGAAAGCATTCCCGGGACATGAAAATCATGCAAATGTTCAATAATCACTGTTTGGCAGTGGTCATCCAATGGACTGGAGGGCTGCCAGTTTGAACCTGTGTTTGGGAATACTGGGTGAGGATACTGAATGATAACTGGTCCCACCCAGAGCAAAAAGTCCTTGAGCAAATCATACACCTTGAGTGAAGCCCTCACATGTCCTCAAGGCTGTTGCTCTGAGAATTAATACCTTCTAAGTAGACTTTCCTGCTTAAATGCAAGCTTAAACAGGGATTTTCTGAATGTGACAAGCACTACTTGCTTGTGACAAAACACATTTGCTGGCGAGACGTCTCCCGGGACAAACGTGAAATCCTAGTGTTGGTTGCCATCTCTTCTGTCATGCTGCTTGTAAAAGAATTACTCCCTCCTGCCTGTAGCTACACTTGTGACAAGGCTGGAGTATCGGGCCGCTTAAATTACAACTGTCATTGACTTGCAGTGGTCACACATGCAGATTGAGAGGACCGAGAAGATCCTTTTGCTTTTTCGTCTGGATGTTGTGTTGAACTGGGCCAAGGTTACATGATGAAGTTCATCAAATGATTGTTCATTTAAGTTGGCACATGTTCTTTTAAAGTAGATAAGTTGCATTATTGAATATAAATAAACTGTTTGTTTTTCTTGCTAAGGGCAAAAAATGGAAGCAGCCTCAAATTAAAAATGACAAAGCTTACAAAGCCATGTTTTGCTGAGACATCGTATCCTTGACCAAGGTTTTCCAGGATTTGCCTCATCCACCACCACCTCACACATCCCTGGCAGCACGGTCTCACCAGGTGGTTTGACTTTACAGCCACTTTTCCACTTGAGGACTTAATGCAGACGCACGGTCCCAGCTGGAACTCATTAGGCCTATGGCTCAACCACCTAGGCCAAAATCATAACACCAGCTCAATCAGCTGGTGCAGGGGGGCCTCTGATGGACGGGAGGACGCTGAAGAGATTTTAATGTTGGGCCACCACAGGATAATGCTTTCCACCTATAATTAGGTTGATGCAATTTGGCCATTGGTATAATATGATCACTTGGCCAGTTTTAGACAGATTTCAAAAAGAAGAAGCATATCAACTGCTCTCTCTCGGGGGCTGAAAACAATCTGCAAGTACAGCATTATCCATGATGGCAAACATTAGCCTATTTGTCATTTAACCTACAAATCCGACAGGCAAAGATCCTTTTGTGCGTTACCCTGCAGTTATAATGTTCATGGCATCTTGATGAATGTAAGCACATTTACCATCCTTTCACCCATGATTTCTTCCCCAGCCACTGAGACATAGACCAGATTGTTTTGGTACATTCACCAGCTAGTTGCTAATGTTGTGTCATTTGGCAATGAATAGGTAGTGAACAGTCTTTAAAGTCTTTTTAATGGAAAAGTTTGCTTGTGCTGAAATTAAGCTGAGAGCCAAAACAACAGGCTAAAAGACATTAAAAGGTTCTATGGGAATGTGGGGAACCCTTGTTATTTGGTGCATCTGCTTTCACACTATACATATTAATATGATTCACTGTTAGTATGGAAATATTCTTTAGTGTAGCTTACATTTAGGTTTTCTCTGCATTGGAAAGGCTTGTGTGTGAGACACCTTAAGCTAACATCCACAGTTCCTCTAGTCTTTGCGGGTTAGATTACTTTATGAGCCTTTTATATGAATTATTAATATTTATTTGAATATGATTGTAGGGTCTTACCTTGCAATATAAAACACCTTGACGTTCTGTTGTTTACAGCCTTTGATAAATGCCATCATGAAGCTTGAACAATATCTCGTACATAAACACAGAAATGTAAAAACAGGAAACCGAGCTAAATGTCAAAACACAAAATGCTAGCAAGACTTAACAAAGGCTGAGGGCAAAGACAGATTAGATAAACACAAAAATGAGGGATAATTAAATGAGACACTAATGAGGGCGGGAAAAGTACAACAAAACACAACTGAGGATAACAACAAAAATCCAGAATCAATATTCAGCAACAAAATAGAAGTAAACTGAGAATAATAACAGCCGGACCACGTTAAAAAAAAACAGACATGAAAAGACTGTAAGTACAATGCATGTCGCCAGCTTTTCTTCTCAAAAAGCACAATGGGGTAAAACTATATTAAAACAACAAAAACAAAAACAAATTGAACTCTCCCACAATTCCCAGGATCCTCTGGGACCCGGACAGCAACAAAGGCCTCTGAGAACCTGAAGAAATCCATGCAAGTTGTGGCCAGTGGGCCAATCTTTCTGCCGTGCTGACACATGTTTGGAGTCCTCAAAACAATGATTCAGCATGATGTTGTAACTGACTGGTACTACACGCCCGTTGATGTTATGTAAGAAGTACTTCATATGTCTGATATTTAGTCCCTGGATCTTCTGATGTGTGAAAGATCAAGGTGTGTGCAGATGGCGTGCAGGTCACTCAGGGCACTGCTCCATCTCTCGGTCTCTCGCTGCTGTGTGACACTCACAAACACAGGGCGGCTTAGCCTCTGGCTGACCTGGCCTTGGCATCTTGTCAGCTTGTCTAGTAAGCAGACCTCGTGGTAGCAGTTTGTTTGCAGTCTGTTGGTTTTTAATTCAGCAGAAAACAGTATTTGCACTATATTTATTTAAAGAAATGTACATTATTATTATCTATTTGATTTTGGAAATGATAGGGGTTTTTGGGGGGTCTTCTGGCTAAGAGGTCATTCAGTGTGGCCTGGCCATGGTCTGGTCCACGTTTTGGGAGCCAGATTCTGCTCCAAGGGTCTTTACAGGTCTGTGAGGTCGCTGAAGCCTGAGCCAGGCGGAACAGGGAGACATCTGTCCAGGCCTGGAAGGATTTCACGCTTCTGGCCGTGCAAATGATTTAGGCCCTAAAGGACTACCTGCTGGGAGAGACTCCCAGTGGGTTAACCTGACACAGATGGATCCCCGGCCAGCACTGAACACACACATGCAGAAGCACACACGTGTGCACACACATATATGAGGGTGAAGACAGATGCAAGTGTGGACATAGTGGAAGAAAAACACACTTACGCTGAAGACTGACATGCAAAAATCCACTGCCACTACGCACACAATCGCACAATTTCACACACACTCTGTCCTCTCAGGCCTCACAACACAGATGCGCATTTTCCACAGACAGGCCGACTGATGTATGTCATACCACACAGGGAACAAAAACACAGCCATGAACCACAATGTGCATGTAAGGATTTTTCTTTATTTCCTGTTTTATTTATTTATGATGGACATGATCCAATCAGAACTGGTTGTTTACTTGGTCTTGAAATTACAGTTTTATGCATGTATTTACTTATTTACTTATTTATTTATTTATATCTTTTCTGATTTTATTTGTCAGATAGCTGATGCACTTTAAAATGTATTTGGTAAATTGTGGTTGCCATTTCAATTATATGCCCATTTCAACAAATACCTAATATTACCAATATATTGGCATATATCGGTAATATTAGCTATTTTCTTAAATATAAATATCAGCATTTTAAGAGATAAGAGAAACACCCTTCAATAACGTTAAGAGTGTTGGATTTGCATATTTTGTCCACCAGGGGGCACTCTGCAGCTTCTCGTTTGGCAACAAATCTTTCTTTGAGTATTTACATGTAAGCACAAACCCGACAACACAAAGCATTTACTTATTGCATCACTGAAATATGCAGTATGAATACACCAACGCATAAACAAGGAATTTTTTGTTTTGTTTTATGGGAGGGAACAGAGAATATTTACTGAAGGAAGAGCTCATGTATTTTGTAAAGGTAGAACTGACACTTATGTCTGAAACTTGAGCCTAGAGAAACTTGTTACCCTGGAAACGGACTCAGATTGGAAACCAGTGGAAGCCTGTCTGAAGGTAACAAAATACCTCTAAAACTCTTAAACTGTTTAATCAACATGTTGGATCTTGTCCGTTGCCACAGGTTTGCTGTTTTCACTGTCAGACTAAGCTTGGGTGGCTACAGTTTCATATTTCACACAGATGTGAGGGATGCAATGATCTTTCATCCAAGCCTTCAGAACTTTATTGTTTTACATTTCGTGAAATAGTAGAGAACAAAGTAGGAAGATACAGATAAGATATACTGACTTATGTCCAACTATGGACCAGAAGTCAAATACTGCGTTTTACACAACACAGCTGGCTCACTAGAACATCACACTCACATGTGTCACAAAGTTTTGACTGCAACGCAGACACATCACGGATTAGTATTATAAAATAATACTGTAATACAACCCGACTTACTGTATACTGACACTGCTTTGTATAACAGCCTGAGTATACAGTAGAAGAAACTAGAGGCTTTGCTTGAGTCCAGTATTTGCTACAAAGAGC
Organism: Oreochromis niloticus; assembly: GCF_001858045.2. Taxonomy (NCBI): domain Eukaryota; kingdom Metazoa; phylum Chordata; class Actinopteri; order Cichliformes; family Cichlidae; genus Oreochromis; species Oreochromis niloticus. The sequence continues at coordinate 7,274,738 of NC_031986.2, forward strand.
TCATATCTTTCTGAGAACTTTTAAGTTGCATAATATGTTCAATTCAAAGCCATATTATGAAAAGAAGGAAACGTTTCCCTTTAATAGCTAACCAAATTTGCCCGATGAGCCTGACTTACTCGTCCCAGTCGTCTCTCCTAATTCTGTAAAGCTGGCTGTAAACTCGCCTCTGTGGAGTGGCAGGGATCAGCAACATCTGGCCGGGACATCAGGAAACGCCTCTCCTTCTCTGTCTAACACACACACACAGACACAAACACACACTGAGGCACTGGTACTCAGACGTGCACTCCAGTGAGCGTGAGGCTCATGAACATCTGGCTTCCCAGACTTCTCCCAAGAGGGAATTGACTTTTTGTTGTTTTTCACCAACTGCCTCTCATTTCAGTTTTTGGTTCTTCTCTACTTAGTCTGTTTAAATGTGGGCACACTTGTGTAGTCTTACTTAATTTTCCTCCCTCCTACACTGCAGTTATGCAGTCATGTCAGAGGCCTGTATGTACAATATTTAATTAGAGGCTGTATAAATAATTTGTCTGCGCTGTATAGATTGCGGTCTGTAGCCCTTTCTTGGACACATCTCTTATAGTTACTGAATCACACGGTCTTTACAGATTAATTATGAGCCGTGTCTGACATGTAACGTGAAAAGGAATTATTTATGTCAGCCACTGAAAAGTTATAGCAGGTGGAGCTGTAACACGAAGGCGGCGGCAAGTGCACACAGTCCTCCAATCACAGCTGAGTTTTTCATCCAGGCGAATGTTATCAAACCATATAAATACAGCATTTATTTTTTTTCACATTTTGTAGAAGCTAACTCTATTTCCCACTTCCAGCTGCTATGCCAAGCTCTGACTCAAGTTTATGGAGCCAGTTTTACCCTTAAAAAGGAGATTCTTGGCATCAACGCTTCCTGGTTAATGAATAAATAATAATTATGTAAATAAAAGGATCTAGTCACTGTGACATCACCCATTGGCTTGTGAATTCCCGCTTTCAAGCCTTGGCTTGAGCTTGGGCGTGCTCATTAGGTAGTGACTTGTCCACATGGAGGTTGCCATCCCCTAAAGCATAAGCTGCTTTACTGTCTGTTTTACTTACAGTGCAGCCATAATTTATAAAATTAACATTGTAATGTGTTTGATAATACCTAAAACTACTGATTGGGACCAGACACTTGTCTTAGAAATGTTTACTGAGATCATAAATCGAGCGAGCATTAGAGTCAGTATCCATAGACTTTTTACACTATCTGACTGCTTCTTGGAACTAGAAGATTCGCCCCCTGCTGGGCGTTTGATAGAATGCAGCTTTTGGCACTTTTGCATTAACTTCACATTTTAGACCTACAGGCTATGTTTAACCATACAGACGGACCAAACTGATATTGTGAACCATTTAGGAACCTATCAAACCAATCCCAAGGATCAAAACAGTAGAGCTTTACTAATTCCTATATTATTGCTGCTCTGTAATGAATAGTTTGACCTTTGGCCTTCTGGAAAATCATTAAAAGGCGATTGGACTAATTCCCACTTTCACTGCATACTCTTTCGCAGGCTACTTGGAAAGTTTTCAGATCACAGACCTGCTGTCGATCTGAACAGAAAAGGAGTTGTGACTTGTTTTAATGACTCATGAATTGACTGGCAGCTTAACATTTGTTTATACTGATGGATTAAAACTGCTGTCTAAAGCATTAGTATGTGATTAATTAATTAAAAATGAGCCATTTGGATTTAATCACTATTGTTGCAGTCATCTCAGCTGACAGCATGCAAGGCAGAACTCACAGCAGTCTCACCTCCAATTATATTCTTGCTTAATTCATCTGTTTAATCCCATTTGGAGTCTGCGGGGCCTATTTTGGTTTCTTTGTGAAGCGAGCGAGCCAAATAAAAAACAGTCAAAGCGAGCTGCTGCGTTCGTTTCCTCAAGGGGTGCCCCGCTTTACCGTAAGCCCATCAGGGCCTGTTTCTACACACATTAGCGGTTAATTATTATCAGTCTATAGCCATAATGAGCTCTGCATCGACCTGTGGCTGTATGTGCAGCAATAATATTACTTAAAGGAAAAACAATCAGCCGGCTTTTCCCAGTGAGCAGTCTAAAAGGTTTGCAAGGTTTGCAGAGATAATAGTTGATTGATTAGAGAGAAAATGGGAAACAGAGGTTGTGTATGTACTGTTATTTATTGTGAGTGTGCTCATATGGGCGTGTGTGTGTGTGTGTGTGTGTGTGTGTGTGTGTGTGTGTGAAAAGACAAAAAGTGAATTCCTGTAAAGTGTTTTTAAGCTGCTATTTTTTTTTTTTTTGGCTCTTAAAATTCAATATCGCTGTGATATCAATACCATTTTTGAACGCTATTATCAAAGCCGGCGTGCTGCTTCCCCGCACAGATCTGTTTCTCTGCTCAAACTGTGGCTTTTCACATCTGTCTTCAGATACAGCTCTAACTTAGATAAGATCTTAGGAACACAAATGTTAAAATATCCCCTAAATAAAGCCTTGCATGCTCTTTTCATTTGTGATAGTGACGTTTCCAGGGCTTCTTGGTTTGACCCACTGCGAATGTGACTTTTCTGATCTTCATATGTCAACAAGCCATGACAGCTCATCACCTCCCTCTGTCTAAGACTCACTGCTGCAGTCAATGTCGTGCTTTATGCTAAGAAAACAGTAATTTACCGTGCAGCCACAACCACACCGGCTTTATCACTCCCACTCACATTTGTAGGCCTACTTTCATTTGACCCTTTCCAATACAATTCAATTCACTGTATTAGATGTCAAGTCGATTTCACTGGTATATCACCAAATCATAACAGTCGCCTCAAGGTGATTTATATAATACAGAGAAAACCCCCAAAATCAGATGAACCCCTATGAGTAAGCACTTGGTGAGAGTGCGAACAAAAAACTCCCTCTTAACAGGAAGAGACTGTTGACGAGTTGGGGTGAGGAGAGAGAGACGGGACAAAATATAAGCTGTTCGATTGTGAACTGTACAGCATGGTTTGAAGAGAAAACGCACTTACTTAAATTAGATATTTTTAAAGGTGTGGCCGGAGCCAGCAGGGAACAAGTCCACTTCCTGTTATTCACAGAGGGCAGAGGGCAGCTCATGAGATATGCAGCAATGAATAGAAGTGAATTTTGCTAATTCAAAATAATTATTGAAAAAGAAAAATCAACGTGTAAGGAGTATACATCTTTAAATTTAAGAAATAAAGAAATAAAAGACAGATCATTCATGTCAAATCCAGCTACAGACAAAGTCTTTGTATCTGAAGCATCTTCATGCTAAATACACATTTCAATTTTGTCATGACACATGGAAAAACAAAGGGCAGTTAACCATTATATGCTCTGTACATAACATACTAAGTATGTTATCGAGTAAATCTTTGAATTTTAGTGTATTAATGGATTTGCTGATTCTCGATAGGGTTTGGTTGTTACCATTCATATGGTGTTTTTGTTTGTAATAAAAATTTTAATTGATTTGGCTTTTGTTTTGTAAGTGTTTTCCCCACACCTCTACAAAGTGTGTAATCTATAATAAAAATATAAAATGCATATTGATGTTTGTCAAAAGTCACAAGTCTTTGACTTTGTATAAAACTGCAATAGATTTCATAATTTTAGCTTTGACATAATTTATATGTAATTACCAGTTTCTTGCTTACAGACAAAAATAACCTTTATTTTAGGGGTTAGTTTTTATAAATTCAGTAGTCACAGTGTGGCACTCGGGTTCTTTATGTTTTCTCATTGGAAGGTAGATTGTGCTAATGCAGGTTGATTGACCCGTTAAGGATTTAGTTGACAGTAAAAGTCACAGCAGGGACCACAACAGAAACATCCATGTGTGTATAAGAAGCACCTGGGTGTAGCGGTTGAAGGTGACCACCATCAGTTTTCATGCCTGAAAACAAGATACAGAAACTGCAAAGTAGCTTATAGCGCTGTACTGCCCCTAATACTCAAGTATTTTAGTATAATTTAAAATCCTAAAATACGGTTTCAACGGTCTACCTGAAAAACACCTGAAAAATGTGGGATTTTTTTCTCTACCACTTAGTAGAACAAATTTTATTTACATTGTAACCAAAAGGTAATATTATCGCCATCTCCTCACAATTGAATCCGCCATATTGTCCATCCAATTTTTGCTACCTTTACATGTACTGTACTGTACAATCCACGGTATTTTTTTACTTAACCTAGCAGGAAAAGCAAAGGTGAAAATTATCCCAGCAGGCTGTGAGAGCGACCCAGCATCACTGAAAGCAGGATGCTGGGAATAACTCGGGTAAATGGGATGAGGTTCTTTTAAGTGTTATTAAATCGACCTATTCTTCTTTTTGTGCAATGCAAAAATGTCTGTTAATGAACATCGACAAAAGAGATTTGAGTAGGTTTGCCACATTTTTGACTTGTTAGCCTAAAAGCAAACAGAAAACTGTATCAAACTCCTGGTCGCATTTCAACTGTCAAAGAGTTTGTTTGATTCATCAAAAAGATCCTTCCCTTCAAAGTTTCTTTACAACCTTCTGGCTGGCTCAGCTGATACGCATCTACACAATTGTCATATAAAAGAATATGCTTCTTTCAGCTGCTCCCCTATTCACAAAGGATCACCACAGCAGGTAACTCTGCATGCTTGATTTAGCAGATTTTTTAACACTGGATGCCCTTTGTGGCCCCAGATGGCTGGTGTCTTCTCCAAGAACTGAATCATGGACTGTTTGTGTGTTAGGTGAAAGTGTAAACCACCCCACTATGGAGAACTGAAAATTTTAATTTTAATTGTTTTATCCTCCCACAGGTGTTACACATCTGCAAGCCACTTTGCAACCTGTCTCTCCCTCAGCTTGTCTTTTTAATTTCTGACTTGATGTTTATCATACAGCGTCTCTATGCTGTGTGTGTGTGTGTGTGTGTGTGTGTGTGTGTCATGCAGCTGCTGTCTCACCTCTGGTCCCAGTAAAGGAAAAATCTATATTAGCACAGTTGATTAAAGTGCTCTCTGAGCTTTTTTTAATTACATTTTTTTAACTGTATTTGACTTTAGTAACAACTCCTCTACAATTCATCTAGCCATGGTAGTAAAATATTGCATATACAGTATTTACTCAGTATTATACTCATGTGCAAAAGTCTTGAGCCATCCTCCCCCTCTTTATATTCTGTCAGGAAAATGAGAAATTGCTGCAGTGATTTGTTCAAACAACTGTGCAAACATACATGGAAATACAGCATATCAGACAAAAATATTTTGTGCAACTCTGCAAGTCAATATTTGGTATGATTCCCTTCATTATTCAACATAGCCTGAAGTGTCTTCGCCAAGCTGTCTTCAAATTTCATTAAGTAATCTTCAGCAGTAGTTCTCCGGGCTTCTTCAGGCACATTACAAACTCGTGTTTGGATGTTTGCTACCTTTTGTTCCTTTCTGTCATGACGATCTCACACAATAGTGTTGAGGTACGCACTCTGGGAAGGCCAATCCATGACTGATGGTGTTCCAGTGTTTGTCCATGCATGCTTTACTGCACTGGGAGCGGTTTGGGATCATTGTTGCTTCTGAAAAATGAAGCTGATGTGGGTCAGATGGCGTTACATACTGGGTCAAATTCTGAGGCAATTTTTCTGAATTCATAATTCCATCAGTTTTGACAACATCACTGGCTGAGCCACAAACATAACAGATGATTGTAAACAGCCACTCACTGTTGTACCTTTCTTCTGACCTCTCTTTCATTCAAACATATTCATTCAACATAATAATAATAATAATAATAATAATAATAATAATAATAATAATAATAATAATAATAATACCCCATGATAAAATAATTATGGATGTAGCAATTAATATAAATAAATATGAATTTAAACTTATATGTGCAAATTAATATTTAATTGATTTTTTTATTGTTCAACAAAACTTCACTTAAAAAACTGAAATTTCTGGCAATTAGTTCATGCTTTAGGCTTTAAAGGGTAAAGAATGGATTCTTCACAGCAACCGTTCACTGAGGACATTTCTCATGAGGCTTCAGTGAACAGTTGATGGATCGACTGAAGGGCCTGATCATTATTTTTTTTTCTTATTCCTTAAGAACATGATGTGCAGATACTGCTGTAGATAGTTTTTAAGTCTTCCACTTCTTGCGGAGGTATGCCAAGTTTTTAACTCTTTGGGAATCACGTTGTGCCAAAACACTAATTTATGCCTGTCACACTGTGTTATCTTTGGCAGTTTTCATAGATTCAACTAAAGACATCGGACAAATGATGTGTTGTTGTAACTGGCTGTTAGTGACAAGGTGCCTAAAGACAGAATTATTATGTATATACACAACACTGGTTCATCCCCTGAGTTACATGTCTTATTTACACGAACGATTCAGTCAGTGGATTAACAAAGAACAAAGTTTGTCTGCTTTTTCACTCATTTTCAGAGGAAAGTCCAAACTAAAACTTCAAAAGACTTCCGGAAAGTAGGGAGAACTACTGCTGAAGACCAGTTTGGAAACTTACTAGCACAGGTGACAGTTTCATATCCTCTATACTGTTATATGTTCTTCTTAGAGTAACACAGAAGGTGGAACATGCAGTCCGCGGCTCCTGCAGTCCACATGTCTAATTGCCAAAATACTAATGCTCAAATTACTTCTATTCAACACCAGTTTCTAAGGCTGTGGGATGGATAAAGCACTGTGTGGGTAGAATAAAGAGCTCTATGCAGTTGTGTGACTGGGTGAACGTGGCCTGGAGTATAACAAAACAAATTTCCCACCTGTGGGACTAATAAAGGCCATCTTATCTTATCTTATCTTATCTTAAAGAGCAGATAATTGGACTGGAAGAGAAGAAGAAATACTCCAAAATGCCCCTTACATCGGTCACTGATTGTATTTTATTTTTGAATGGTTTTTTCTTGTATTTTTACTCTGATTTACGATTATTTTACTGTTATCTTAACTACTAATTTTCGCTGCTGCTGCTGCACCCACATTTAGATACATTCACACGCCTAACTATATTCTTTTTGTTTTTCCCTCTTTGAAAGGACCATAAAAAAGCGGAATGCCCCTCTTAAATACAGCCTGAAAGAGCAGCATCGCATTTTTGAAGTCTGGATTTTTGAATTCCTGCGGCGACGCGGAGCAAAACACATACACACATAGGACATCTGAATTCCCATCCACCAACTAAAAATGGCTGGCAGTTTTGTAGGGTTGACCTCCAGTCTTTGATGGTTCCTCCCCACACACTAGTCACAACACCGGCAGTCGAGTTAGCTGTTAAAAAGTAACCATGTATTGTTGTTGTTCCTTACTTAGCTGCATGCTAATGATAGCAGCTTTTACAAGCGCTTCACGATATGAACTGCTTTTATTTCTTGTGACATTTCATATATTTTTTCAAAATTGCTTTAAAGAATATGAACAAAATATTTTTTGATTCTTCAAGTAAATAATTTTGGTTCCAAATTTGGACCTGAGAGAGAGCTGTTTCGCCTTTTTCCCCTCGACCAACATGTCATTTTGCATCTGGTTTCCAGCACATTATAGCATTGCAGGAGGTCGTCCGTGTGCTGACACAAATCTGATCCCCGACCAGCTGTTAGAGACGGCTCATCTTCTGTCGACAAACATCTGTGGTTCATCTCCACAGTTTGACGGGAAATGCAAGACTTCAGCTCCCTTATGCTCCTCTCTTTGCTCCCATTCTCCCATTCCTGGTTCTCTCCCTCTCTCTCTTTTTCTCTCTGATGTTTGGTTTTACGTTGGAGCCATCTGCTCCTGATGATTTCTAAAACACTGACTTTTATACACAGAGGCAGTCCGAGGCAAAAAAAGAAAACAAATGTGATGAAATCAGAGCTTCTTAATCTGCTTTATTTCTTTCCTTTTTGGTAATATCTTGGAAATGACACTAAGGCAACATGTCTTCCACACTGGACGTTTGAACTCTCACCCATTTCATTCGTCACAGTGAGTATGCAGGTGTTTAGCTTCACACCTGTTTACAAGAAAAAAAGGTATTCATAAGTATTCATTGTGGTAAAACACTTACTGCAGAATGTCTGACCATTTTGCCAGAGTGAAGAATTACCGTAGCAGTCCTAATATTATTAGTTGCTGTGCTGAGTACAAAAACACGTCTGAAACTTGAACTATCTGCCTGCTAAAATCCCTGCTGTCACAGGGAGCAAGGTGGGATATTCCCTAGAAAGGTCACCGGCCTAAATAACCTTTAACACTTTCAACCATAATTAAGCTAACTCATACAGTGTTTAAAAAAATTAATTTAAACCACCTGTCAACAAAATAAGAAAAATATTTTAGAAATTTGTCAAAAACTTCTTTAAAACAAAAAATGATGTTGCTGTTTTCTATACACAAGTTTGAGTCGGCACACTGAACTGTAAATATCTAACATGTGTTATTGTAACTAAAAATAATAATGTGTTTTAGTACTTTTTTTGTTGTTTATTTACAAAACTGTAAATTTAAATCTTCATGGATGAATAACAATTATGTGTTTGCATTAAAGCGCTTGCACATACTGGTGGCTTAACCAATAATAAAAAAATAGAAAATGATTTTGGTAATTATAATTACTGTATGTTACTTTATATTGTTTAGTGTTCTTATTAAGCGTTTTACTCGTCACCGGGCTGCCTGCAAGTTTGGAAGCTGTTGTATTTTTGCATAATTGGAGTCAGTGCCAAACATTCAAGTTGGAGTTTGCTTTGATATATTTTTAGATATGAGATTTAACCTTTTGGATATAAAATTACTAAGTAACTAAGTAAGTATTTCTTCATGAGTAGTGGACAAAAAAGTGTCTAATCTAATCAGTTTATCACTGAGTCCAAGTGAAAATATATGCTGACCCCCTCAAACCATTCATGACAATGGGACAAATATCTGTAAAGACATAAGAATATATACAGACCCATACACATTGATTTAAAAAAAAAGTATATAAATCAGAGATTTACAAAACGTTACATCAGCCAATGTCTTAACACAAGTACGTAACTTAAACCTTTTTTAAGGAGTTACAGATTATCTTCAGTCATTTGTTAATTTCCAGGTAACTGTTAGATTGTTAAAATGACCTTGTCTTCTTTTATCAGTCAGATAGGGATGTTACAAAATCCAATAATCACTTTGGTGTCACTGTGAACAAAAATCTAACAATATTCTGGAAAATCTGACCAAAAAAAGAAATAACGTTTATTGTTAACATTATATATATATATATATATAGATAGATAGATATATAGATATATATAGATATATGTATTACAATTATCATTATGTCATAAAAGCATATTCTCCCAAATGCTCCCATTAAAGACGTCTGAAGTGAAAAGTGTTTCTTACTTTCCTCAAAAACAGAGCACATCTGCTTATTTAACAGCCGTCACACTCATTGATACTGTATAAGCTGATATCTGCCAGTGTCTGTAACTCTTTTTTAAAAGCATAACTAAAAAAATTCTCATTAGTTTCTGTTCTTGTCCCTCTCACGAAAGTTAGTCCCAAAGTTTTCGAGCCGTTACTCGAGATGTACATAACAAAACGTATGGTGTTATATTTCTGTGCTGCTTTCACTTATATAAACATGATAATTTAATCCAAATCAAGACTAACGTGAAACTCTGAGGCCCAAACACACACAGACAGACAGAGTATGCTTTAGATGGTATGTCACAGACCACACATTGTGCCGGCTGTGTGTTAAAACAGTTATTCACGGTCTCGCATCCTACCCACAACCAGAGATGAGTAACTTGAACTTCATGCGTGCTTGTGTGCGTACGACGATTTGCACATGTATGCATGTAAATACAATATTGTCTCTGCGTTTTAATTAGATTTGTATCTAAATGTATTAAATAAATATGCAGGTTATTGTACTTGCATGTGACCCATTGTCCACCAGATTACTTGGTCTTGACTGCAACAAATTGGATTCATTGTCAATGGCGGAGCAGCCAGATTCGCTGAATATGGGAAGCTTTACTGTCTTTTGTCAAGTGACGCTTCATAAATAACTCTGACTTCCTCCTCTGGATTCCTGCCAGTGGCTGTTCACTATAAACTACATGAGCTCCACAGCTTTCTCTGAGCAGCCGACTGCAAAATGGACTGCCGGCTGTTGACCCCTTGAGGAGTTTGGAGCCATATCTGAGCTAACGTTACTGTAAAGAAGAGCTGGAGCAATCGACCACCCTCCCTCTCTCCTGTTTCGAGGATCCGTGCTTGTGTTTGTATCTGTAAGCAAGACGAGACATAACTTGTTAAACCAAAGACGTGTAGTTTCTTTGAAACTAGGTACTAGGTTTTAGGTTGTGAATGATACAGTGAAATTTGAGTTTGAATTCTCAGAATATACTATAATGATAATGATTTTAGAAAAATAGCCTATATATGAGGCACATTGTTGCCATTATTAACTTGTAAAATCCAAAGATTTCTTAAGGAATATGTCCATTTACAACACAAAACTTTTAGCTAACGAGCAAACTTCTTCTCATACATCCATCTCATGTCTCATGAATTAGGGAACGTGTGATGTGTGTCGATAGGCTTTATCTGTTTATTATTTGGGTCTTGAAAAGGTTCAGTTAATTGTGTGAAATTCATTTAATTTTATGCTTTAAAATTCGACTTATTACAGCCTACTAATCTAAGTTATGATAAACATAGGCTGTAACCAGTGTAAGAACTTGGCGTGGAAAACACTGGGGATGATTTTCAGACTGCAGTCCTGTGTCATGTCATAGATTTATTAGTGAGAAGTGGTCCTGCGCAAGAGATTAAAAGTAATTTTGTTTGGGATAAAAGTAAAACATAAAGTAAAATAAAGTTTTTAGATTTTTCACTTAAGTAAATTCTGTGTAAGTAGTTTCAAAGTTCGAGCTGTACAATTAATAGTGCACATATTGTATAATCATAATATATAATACCTAAAGTAAACATACTCAATAAGTATGTAAATCATGCACAATCAAGTACCATTATTCAGGTTTGTGGTTTGGAACATTCAGCTGTAAAACTGCGATTGTTGCTGCCCTTCAATCTGGGAAGAGTTATGAGGTCATTTTACTTTTAAAGTCCAACTTCTGCAATCCAATGATCCAAGCAAATATGCACCAAGGTCAGACCATGATGTTCAGACAAACTGAAAAAAGTCCAAGTGCTATATCTCAGACTGAACACGCGAAAGGTTTGTTTGGAAGGGTTTCCAGGAGAAAACCTCTTCTTGTAAAAAGAAAACAGCGATGTGGTTTCGGTTTGCAAAGTTGCATCTGATCAGTCAGTAAGACTTCTGGAACAATGTCCTTTGGATAGACAAGACCGAAATGGAGATGTTTGACCATCATACACAGCACCACATTTGATGAAAGCCAAACACCTCATACCAACTGTCAGGCGCAGTGGTGAACGGGTCATCATTTGTGCTTGTTTTGCTGCCACAAGCCCTTAGAGTCATTGGGATACTAGAGGAACTCGTGGTCGCCTCAATGACTCCAAAGTGTTGCAGAATCAAACGTGAGGTCGTCTTTCTGGCAGCTAAAGCTTGGCCCAAATTAGGTCGTGCAATAACGCAATTATCCCAAAACCCCAGCAAAGTTGCAAGTTGCAAGTTCCTGCTACAGGTGGTTCAACAAGGACTCGAATCATCACCTGGTCAGTTCTAGATGTTTTTTCTTCTTGTGTCCTGATATCTGAAAAAAATTGATGGATGGTGCACTTTTTTTGTTTGGAACCATGGCTATATATAGCATTAGTGTTCCACCTGTTGATCATTTTAACTACTTATGCATTACCAGGTATCGTGATCAATAACCATCCAATTAATCTGCAAAATAAACTAAAGAGGAGAACAAAGTGTGATATTTGTGTCCAAAATATAGTGGAATCAAAGGACAAAGCAGTGTAACATAACAATAGTTCCCATAACAAAGGGGGAGTAGTGCCAGAGAGTTTAAACTTTAAGGATACACATGCTAGTTCCTGACCCTACCTGCCTGCTGTCATCTACCATAGTGCCAGTATCATGCTACATACACCCAGACACACAAGTATATGCTCAGAGTTCACGGCTTATACAAACACATACACCCAGACTAAAGTGCCGCCTCACATTCATCATCCCACTCGAACAGTGATATTGCTCCCATCAGGGGCAATTTTCTCCCCCTCTCATGACAGCAAGAAGTCTTCCCATACTCCGGGTGGCCACAGAGGGCCCCATGCAGGGATGACATCAGCGCTCAGCCCGGAGGAGCTTTGTGACAGCCATATGTAAATTGAATATGACTAATCGCTTCCCCACATCACCTCTCGCCACCTCTGGGCCACTGCGACGAAAGACGGAGCGTTGAACGAGGAGAGGGGGAGCTCCGGAAGTGCTTTTGAAGTGTGAGCGTAGAGGGTGAGAGGGTAGCCAACCAGACGGACGCTACGAAAGTCAACCGTTTCAACAAAATGAACCCACAGAAGATCCAATAAGGAGGTATCAGGTCTAAGATGTACACACAGGTGATTGCGGTGTCTCTGACAGCCTCCAACAAAATGTGGTTTTACAGCTAAGCTCACGTCTGAAGGCTCTCAAGGGGGCCGCAGATGGGAATATGATCACTATTTTCATTGATGACCATTCTGTTCTCACAGCTTTGGCTTTCTCGCTGGAGTGAAGTGTTTCACACTCGAGACAGACGGTAAAGCGAAGCGAGCGAGGCACCAGGAAGATAAAGTGCTTCCACATGTGGAAGGCATGAAGAAGAGGCAGAGGTGGGTGTGACCACCCATACAACAGGGGAATCCCAGGTGTCCCTGTCTTTGTTCTCACTGTGTGTGCCTGTGCACGTGAGCCCATCAGTAGGTCACCAGGAGAAAAAGTTTGATTCATGAATGCCGTCAAAATGCAGAAGAAATGCTGTTTTTTTAAATGACTTCTTTTAATTGAAAATGAAAAATATAATGAGATCACAGAATGCACACATTCACACTCTGATCATTGGCCTGAATTGATGGGCTGCCTGCCACGTAGCTGCAGCTGGAGGTGCAGATGTCATTTCCCAGTGTTTGTTTTTTAATTAGAGTGGAATAACTGTCCTTAAACGTGCCATATACTGGGACATTACATCCCCCGATAAAACGCTGAAGACTTTTTCAAAGGTGATAAAAGTATGTGACAAATATCGGGACGTTTGATTTATGCAATTTTAGAGTTGCATCATTTTACTAACTAAAACAGTAAAAATGCTCACATCACACAGTTTTTCCATTTTACATATTTACACAACTTTTTTTTAAAAAAGGGGAAAGTTCTCCTTCACTTTTGGCCTGAACACTTTGCATTGCACACAGTGATGACCCCGCCTCCGTTCTCTCCACACCCCACTTGGCTCAAATCACCCCCTGATGGGCAGTGTAAACAAGTGGCACTGTGTATATCCTCCATATAATCTGGATTTAGCTCGGTGAGATCACGGCTGTTGGAGCGAAGAACCCCCCCCCCCCCCCCCCCCCTCCCTTGTCCGGACTGCTCAGCTGCATTGTGGGAGGTTCTCTTTCAGTGCCACCTTTGTCTATGTGTGTGTGTGTGTGTGTGTGTGTGTGAGAGAGAGAGAGAGAGAGAGAGAGAAAGTGAGAGAGAGAGAGTGCCCCTGATGACAGGTCACAACAAGTCATGAGTAAACTTCCCCTGTGGCAAGACATGATCTTGGTATATGTGTACTCCTGAAGGGAAAACACTCACAAATTCATTCATACTGTTAGGTTGAAATCTCATAAACACAGAATGTCGTCACTTTTTCTTTCTCTTTCTTGCACACACATGTAAGCACACTGCAAGTCAAGAGAAAGATTTGAACCCCTCAGCAATTCAAACCAGGAATATTCGGGCAGAGTAAAACTTTGTTCCCAAACTAGAAGTGTTATTTATAATCGATCATAACCTACAGATATTTTCTGCTGCATCATACAGTTCCCATCTGTTGTTTTAACACTTTCAATGTTATTATATAATGCCCTAAAAAGCTTTAACACAAAAACCACAATATCCCCTTATATATCATAACAAGATGTTCTTTGAAAATAGATAACCTCTGTAAAAATGTGCTCTAGAAACTTCTATTACCCCAAGTAAAAAGCCAAAAGCAACAGAGCTACTTTTTGTAGGCTAGCTAACAAGCTAGAGCTAAAGCCAGAACAAAATGTATTTGTTTTTTAAGCATGTACGAATATAATACCCAAAGACTGTTACAGACATTGCTAGTTGATGGTTGGAGGTGCTCATTTGTTGGGTAACATCAATTTCATTGTTTTAAAAAAATAGTCGAATGAGAAGCTAAAATATTTTAAACAGGTTAGCTCTTTTTTAAATGTAAGATTTCTTTGATTCACTGCGACAAAAAGAGACACAAATGGTGCCAATAAAAAATAATCTATAAAAATCATAATCTTTAAAGATAAATATATTTTGACAAGATGCTTTTTGACTGATGATTAAATGAGACTGAAGCTAAACTTGCGTAGCCCAGCTAACCTGCTGTTAGCTAGCTTAACTAGCTTAGAAAGCAATAATAGAAGCTCTAGCTAGTTTCCCAAACCTAGCAAATAACTTTTGGCTCTAGATAGAGGAATTCATGAAATTTAACATGATTGCATCATGTTAAAAAAATTTCATTTAAATGTAAGTTTATTTAAAAAATTGAGTTCAATTTGGACACAACAAAAGTGAGACAATGTTTAACTTAGAAAACACATATTTAAAATAAAACAGACAAAGAAACCAAAAGAAACATTTGTGTACCACTGTTTCCCCCCTTTACTTTTTCTACTTTAAAAAAGCAGAATTAATTTTGTAGGTATTAAATTTATAGAATGTACCAGTGGTGAAATTATGTGCTAATACCAACAAAAATAGTTTAAATGATATGGCTGATAGTCAATTTACTGTGTGTCTGATGTTGTTTATTCATCCTTTTGTACCATAGAAACAAAGAAAATATATAACATAAGAATTTGGGAGTCTTTCAACTGTTCATCAGACTAAGTTTAGACAATTATGTACTAAGTTAACTGACTCAAATAAAAATTGGCTGCTCCCAGTAGTAAATGTAAATCGTCAACAAGTCCAAGTCCAGAGTCCTTTTTTTCCTGATATTGTGCATCCCTGCTGTAAGTTTTTCTCTTTCTCTCTATGATAATTTTTTTCAGTCACCCAAACAAATAATATTTGCTGCACAGGAACTGCGTCTTTGTATGTCAGCATTGTTTTCCTGCATTTTTTTTCTGCATCTGATTTTCATATAATTTTGTTTTATCCCTATAGTAGGCAAAAGCGTGTTTTTATACACATTTGTAACGGCTCTGCACATATTTTCTCCATGCACCCTGTGTTTCTACAGTGTACAGTGAAACACACCGGGTGCCAGAGACATCTCCTGACAGAGCACCGAAACAAATGAATACAGTGTTGCCTCATACAGCTGGATGAGCTGCAGAATGTTACGCTCTCCATTTTCTCCATGTCAGTCCAAGAAGAAAAGTAAATAAGAAGAGCTCTTCTCATTGCCGCGTGACAAATTTTGCTGGTCTGCATGAAGTGTAGAAAGAGCAATCTGATGTGGGACCAGCTGGGCATCTGCAGAAATTTAGGTAAAAAGCTGAAAAAGGAGAGACATGAAAAGGGACTCTCTCATTGTCTCCCAGCTCTCTTTTCTCTTTATAGAGGCAGCAGCTGGGAAGGAATTACTAAACTTCTCTACTTAGCAGCACCACAGTCACAGGGTAGTGATCTAAGAAGCTCTTTTAAATGGCTGTGTGTGTGTGTGTGTGTGTGTGTGTGTGTGTGTGTGTGTGTCAGAGAGAGAGAGCCTAGACTGTCTTTTCCTGCCTTTTTGCACGGATGCTTGTATGTCTCTGCATGGGTGCATTTTATTGTGTGCGCCTCTAAAAGCTCTCCTATTTCTGCGTTGATGTGTATTTTCCAGCAGCTTGTAGCACGCTGATTAAACAACACTTTGAACACTTAAATTGAATGAACTACTGAGGTCACCTCCCCTTTTGTTTGAATGGCAGGTGGTTAGGCTGCATGTTTCTAATAGGAACCCCACTTTGTGTGCTGTCACCATTCAAAGTGTTACAAGTGGAAAAATGTTTCTAAATGTTGCTTCACCTCTACATGATGTAGATGTTTTTTCGAGTGTAGTGTAATCATCGATACATTTAACATGAATGTATCTGTGTTAACCGTAGGTCAAAACCACAGCAAATATAATCACGTTTATGCGAATAAATATAAAAACTAAAGAAAGCTTGTTTTACTTTTTACCACATTGGCTTAATTATTACATTATTAGAAATTATGAGAAGATCTATATTTATATAGATGATTATTTTTTTCATTATCACTGATTGCTTCATAGACAACAGCTTTTTAAAGCTGTAGCTGGTCAGAGCTATTGTGAAATCATGATAATGCACTGATGATGTTTAACATTTTTTGTAGGGGTTATAAATTTATTTAGAACTTTCAAATTCATCCGTAAAGATATTAAAAAAAAATTGTTGGTGGCATTATTGCTACTTTGGGGGTTTTTCAGATTTTCTAGATATTTTTAATATTTTTTCTTTATTAAGAACAATAAGCGTGACGTAAAAATACGATACTGTGATAAACTTGGCTTGCTTTTTCAAATATACGTTGTGTTATATTATATTTTTATGTATATTGGCAACATTTTGTTTTAATTATAACTGATTTCTTATCAAAAGAACATTTACATTTTGTAGTAAGGATGAGAACTGTTACGTTTGAAAATGAAATATTGTTATTGAGTTAGTAATGTAAATAAAGTAACATTGTAAGTAATGATATTATCATATGTGTGTAATCTCTTTTTTTTCCTGAATGTGTTTGTACAGTCATGGTTAGAGATTCTTTACCCATCGCAATGCATTTGTTAGAAAAAAAAAAAACATTAAATAAAATAAATTAAAAATATTCATGCCAAAAAAGTCAGCACACACTCCACTGCCTTAATTAAATTTGGTTAATGGCATTATTTTTGGTTTGTATGTTTTCAAGCTTTCTAAAGATACCGGAGAGGTTTTATCCTGAATTTGCTTCCACAATACTGAAAGTTAAAACTGAGTGTCTATTAAGATGAATAGCTTTAGAAAAAATGATGATCCCTTGATGCTACTATGTGTGTGATTTTTGTCCTGTAGCATAAAACACACACACCCTTTTTAGAAGAGATGTCAAAGCTGCTGACAAACAGTTTGGGACTAAAAGGTCACCATACACTGATCACCGATAACAGGCAGAGGCGATGCAAAGAAGCTGAATTTCCTTTTTTTTGCAAAAAGGAATGATACTTGGGTGCAGTGTCCGTGTGTGTGTGTGTGTGTGTGTGTGTGTGTGTGTCCACGCTCTTTGATCTTGTTTGCTGCTACATTTGGAGCCTCGTGAAGGAAACTTTCCTCATGATGGAAATCTTATTTAATTCTTCGCGCAGCTTTGTGTGTGTTTTCGAACAGCGGTGCTAATGCTGCTGTGTTGCACTTTCTGGATATTATATAACACCGCTGTTCTCGGGGTGAGCCTGATGATAATGCTTCATTTTGTGCATGCGGGCTGTACCTGCTCTGAATCCAACTCTTCCCCCTCTTTTTTTAAACGGCCCAGATTTCCAGTGTGTATTCTCTTTTTATTGCTTTCATTTGCATATAAATTAAATCCATATTGTGCCTGCGAGGCAGACTATGCTAACTATGCAAACGATCCCGGGCTTTTCTTTGTTTTACAGATAAACCCTCTGCTTCCTCAATGACAAGGTGGGAGGGAGGGAGGAGGGGGGTTAGAGGAATCCTCTCGCTGTTTCATAATTGTATGAATTTTAAATACACTGTCATAAGATCCTCTTCCGCATTCACAGCAGGGACTGGAACTATCATTATAATATTAGAGCTACAGGGTTGGCTGACCGTGAAGAGGCAGGCAGCCTTTGCACCTCTGCTCACACATGCGGGCCAGATGGCCAAAGACGCAGGATTTGGAAACACACTGTCCTTGTGTGTGTCTGTGTATTTTTCCTTAAACATCTCCGCCAACTCTTATTTTATTCCCGAAGACATCGAAATTACAATAAAGTATCTTTAATCGATGAGAAACAGCGCACATTTCATCGCATCTGCTGCTTTTGAGCGGCATCAGCCAAACAAACAAAAAGTAGCACAATTTTTTTTTTTTTTTTTAAAAAGAGAGAAAATTCCAACTGAAATTACGTCCTATGAATATTCAGTCACACATTATAGCGGTTAGTGACGTTAAATTAGTCCTTATATTAGTGTGGGGCCTCTGGAAGCCCCTTCAAGGACCTCTGGAGGTTTTCACAGGCTGCAGGAGATGCTGCAGGGCCAGTTATTATCAGTCTGCTACTACCTCACATTCACCATGAAAAACAGAAACCCTTAACTATAAAAAGAAGGTGTGTGTGTGTGTGTATATATATATATGTATATATACATATATATATATATATATATATATATATGTATATATACATATATATATATATGTATATATATATATATATATATGTATATATATATATATATACATACATACATATATATATATATATATGTATATATACATATATATATATATGTATATATACATATGTATATATATAATGTATTTTGCAACTTCTATGGTCACTTTTTGTAATTTAAACCTTCCTCTTTATAATCGAATTCATGTTTTTCTCCAGCGTAAACATGCGCAGTTATGTCTGCTGGTCGCTTTGAGGGACAACAGGCAAACAAATAAAGATTTTTAAGGTAAAATCGTTCATTAAAATCTGTAACCTGCCTTTAAAGTTCACGCTCGTCGTTATTGTAATCAATTATCAACACGTTATGCTGCGCGGTTATTAAATCTGTGCTCTATAGGCAGAGCCGAACGCAAACGCACTTGAAATAATTAAAGCTCCTGAAACGCGGAGGCCGTGAACGCCTCTGCAGGCTCGTTAGCTCTTAATTAAATAGCGCCGGAACAAACAGAAACAGCGCTCATCGAGCTCACAAACGTGCTTCGGATGTCAGTGTTTCTTCTTTATTTAAAACCCCCCCAAAAAAGTCAAAGAGGAGAGCTTTCCTCTTCTTTGTTCATGTGCGCCACAATCAAGATGTGGAATTTAATCCAGGTCGAAATAAATCGGAGGGGCTACTAAAGGCTCAGGTGCCTGTTTTTACTTCCGGGGAGGATTTTTAGCAACGAGGGGATGCTGTGAGGATTCTCACTGGACTCTATCGCTGACATAAACTCCAAATATTACAGTTAGAATTACTGAAAGTGAGCTCACATAAAAACATATTCACGTTTTCTTAATATTTGGAGGAAAAATTCAAGCTGGCAAAAGACGGCAGACTGTTCAGCGAAGACTAGTCTGATACTAATAATTATATTTCAAGAGTATTTAAACAGTTTCTCTTTTTGATTTGGGTGAAATTAAATGGATTTCTATAAGTTTTTCTGCTGCTGACCCTGGAGTGCGACACACACACACACACACATACACACACACACACACACGCCATGACACAGAGTTCACAGCCAGGCTCAGTCTAACCTGAACCTGAGGTCAAGTCAGGCCGCGCAGGACAGAGAGACAGAGCGCTTCTCCCCAAATCGCGAGTTCACGTTTCTTTAGTATTAACTCCAGCGTGCGCGTTCACGCTCCAGCGTGTCCGGGAGAAAGTTGAGCAGAGGCGTGAAAACCTATAAATGCCCAGAATAGTTTTAATAGGTGAAATGGTATCCATCAAGGAGGCGCTGAAACAGGACCTGCTGTGCGATATATTTCTGTGTGTGTCTCAGTTTAATATGAAAGCTCCGATAAAGACTTCACATAATCCGCTGTTTTATAGACAGACGGAATTTAAAAAGGCCGGTAATTACACTTTCCTCCTTTAAACACATTATATGCCACGATTATTTGTCCGTGTGGGCGTTAATATGTTGGGGAGTCCAGGCAATGTAGTTCAAGTGAAATAATAATAATAACAATAATAATAATAATAATAATAATAATAATACCCAGAATTCCCGTAAATTCACCATATTGTACGGAATCACTGTGACATGCTGACAGCTTATCATAGATTTAAATATGTTTTATTCTCAAATATGGCAACAAAACGCTTTTATTTATTTATTTTTTTATCCGTGGAATTGTATGAAAGAAATAATAATTTAACCCATTAACTACCGCTCTCTCTCTCTCTATCTCCCTCTTTTTTTATTTCAGACTACATGTGAACATATTAAAATCTTTGGCTTGTTTGGCTTGACTGAAGTGTTGAAGGGAAAATATGGCGCAAATATGGGGAAAGGGGGGGTGGGGGCAAGGAGACCACAAGAACCTATAGATCCTAAAAAACAGCGAGGACAGACAGAGAGGAGAGAAAAAAGGAACCGCGTGAAGAGACGAGCCTGAAATTAAATATACCGTATACAACATGATAACTGTGTGGCTATATAAACTTTAATAACGAGCGTTCATTTATATAACTATGTCCATATACTGTTACCATAAACAGAAATCTGTGTTTTTAAATAGCGTCCCCCACTTCTCCTTCTTCTCCCAGTTCGTTATGTCCAAAAGAGTCCGGCCGCTCATTCGCTCTCCTCCTTCTCCTCCTGCACGGTGGTCGTTGAATGGTTGTAAAGTCCTTGAGCCATGAGCTGCAGGGCCAGGCCGTTCTTGTAGCCGCTGGCCTTTTTAATCTTGGCCCTCTTATTCTGGAACCAGATTTTAATTTGGGACTCGTTCAGGTTGAGTTCCTGGGCCAGAGACTGTCTCCGCTGCTCCGTTATGTAGCGGTTGGCCTGAAACTCGGTTTTGAGTCTCTGCAGCTGCTCGGCCGTGAACGCCGTCCTGGGCCGCTTGTCCTCCTTGCCGCTCTTTTTCTTCTTCAGTTTCCGTGTCCTTGGGCCTGGTGTGGAAACAACAATGGGAAACAAAGATTTATTCTAAGGCTGGACACAGTCTGACACCGAGCCCCACTTTTTTCCCCCCTCTTCTATTTTAAAGGAAAAAAAACGTGAAAGCGTCTCTCTGTGAGCGGTGATAGCGCCTTATTATCTGCTCGGTATGCTCGAATGTAGGTCACAAGTCTGTGCGGGAATGACTGATCTGGGCAGGTTAGCCTGTGCTGGGGATGACTTCTATCAAAATAATGTTTTGATGTTACAGTAAAAAACAACAACAAACAAACAAAAAACAAAACAAAAAAAAACAGCACAGGGAATGAGCCGAACTGTTAAAGCCGGACGCTGTGCAAACACTACTTGTTTTAAATCAGAGCAAATAAATATAAGCCTCTGGTGGAGGAAGTGGAGGGGGGATAGTGGGAGAATATCACGCGTGATTATTCATTACTATTTGACATGCTGAAGGTCTGCCTCACAGGTGATTGTGGGACGTGGGAGACAAAGTAGCCAATCAGAAGAGAGCAGCAGCAACCCAAACAACAACAACAACAACAACAAGGAAAAAAAAAAAAGCTCCGGTGCAAATGATGAGACTTGTCAAAGCCTTATGAGCCTTGCCCTATCACTCACATGTGGAAGTGTTAGACTGGAGGTGCAGAGATGCAGATATCCTCCCTGCACACTCCACAGCTCCACATGCTGCAGCACAGTTAATGGGACCTCATCCGGGGCTGCTTGATCAGTTATGACTGCAGCAGCGCGGTATTTTCACTTCAAGAACCCATCATCGAATAAAGCTGAGGCAGCAAAAAGAAAAAAGAAAAAAAAGCACGGGAGTTTGGTCACGTAGCTGAATATATGAGTGCGCATTGATCGGCTGATTAACTGTGCACTGCGCACATTTAATCCAATGGGACAAAGGAAGCACTGTCGCTGTGATACAGTGCAGGCTGGAGAGCTTCGGCTCTAACATTAGATTTCATTAAAAAAAAATAATAACAATAAGTCGCAGAAGGCCCTCTGACCTTTACTCTGACACATAGCCACCACCATTAAAGCCAATAAAACCTTCTGCACCATCACACAGGCCGGCCTAGAAGCTATGAGGCGCGCGCGCACACACACACACACACACACACACACACACTGTTTCAAAGACACATCAGCATCCTGTATGTTTGAACTGCTAAACATTAAACGGGCCTAAAAAGTCATTGCATGACATATGCAAACACTTTAACCTGTGTGGATTCAAATCTTTAAACGCCTTCAAACTCATCTCTAAATCGAAAATGCATCTTCTGCATCAGCTCAGAGGGGAGAAAGCGGATAAAAGTGAAAAGAAAAGAACTGCTTTCAGAAAAATAAAAGCAGCAGTGGTGGAGGTTAGAAAACAGATCCATGCCTCTTTTTTAAGTATTATTATTTTTAGGCTAAAATTCGGGAGCAAAAACAGAGAAAAACATTGCAGCTTTAGTTCTGTCAGAGTAAATAAAATTAATGTAAAATAACCGGCAAAAACACGCTAGCCCATGAAAGACAACAACACATTTGATTTTTGAAATAACCGTGTGGACTTGTAATTGGGTTTAATAAGGCATGAATCCTCGACACTGTTGTTGGCTTGTTTTACATTAGTTTGGTCTTTTCCGCATAAGGGAGGAAACATTAATATAAACATAAAAGCCAAATACATTCCATATATTTTTGTGTAGTTTGCCTTGTTTAGAGTTTTAAAAAAGTTTTTTAAAAAATACATAAAAACTAAATCTGCTCGTGACACTGCCTGGGGCCACATCAGCTTTAACCCCAAAGTGCTTCAACTTCACTCTGAATTAATTTACTTAATTCTTCACTTTGACTGAAAATACCGCCTCCAACCCCCCCAAACTAAAACTACAATAACACACACTGTTCTTTTGTCACCTTGTGCTTCCGTTACACGCTCCATTATAAACTGCTAACCACTTTTATTTCAGCGACTTCTTTTCAGCACTTCCCCCCCCGACAGTTCTTATTTTCGAAATCAAAACACTTTGTTTTGATTGGCTGGAGCACCTCAGTAAACTATTTAAACACTCACGTGCCAATTTTAAATTCCCTCTTTTTCTTCACGCTGACACCTGGAAGAAATGTATTTGACACAGCGGAGAAAAACACAAGTCACCCCACTGCAGCACCACACTCGGTATAATTCGGGGACTACTAGCGCCTTACCAGATGAGGGCCGGTCCGAGTACCGCGTACAGTACACCCAAGCGGGCCACAACAGCGGCTGGCTTTCTTTTGCCATGGGCGGAGAGCCTCCATTGCTGCCGCTCATGACCATAATTGACGAGGGGCTGTCTGCGTATCTGCCAGTCCCGTTGCTCGTCGGTTCGCACTGCTTCGACGAGTTCTGCTTGGAAGAGGGGGAAGAGGACGTGGACGACGACGAGGAAGGCGACGACGAGCTGCTGTCGCTGCTGCAGTTGGAGTCCAGGCACAGGCTGCCGGTGTGCAGCGGCCTCGCGCCCAGCGGGTTCACGTTTTCCCGACCCGACGTCTGGCTCCGGTCGCGGTAGCTCGGCTCTTTTCTGCAGCCGAAGTCCGGCCGGAGGATGTTGTCTATGAAAAAGTTCGTGGTTCTGTGGGCTTGCTGGGCTGCCTGATGGGGTAATATCATAGCAGGGGATGGCAGGTTCGGCGACAGGGACATGCTCTCCTCCTCGGTTGTGTCCCGGCCGCTGTTGGGCTCCTTCTGCTCTTCCATAGCTGGTGACCGTGAAAAATGTCGGCCTCTCCACGCCAAACTCCACTTGTTGCTCACTCTCCCGTCCCCTTCGGTATCCAATTCAGACAGACAGCATGTAAAAACAAGCCTCTTTTAACTAGAATAAACACCTGCGTTCGTTAACAATATCATCTAAAGCATGTCCTCTCCTAACAGTCTTCCGAGACCTGGCATAGCGAACAGCTCCACGTTACAGCCAGTGTCCCTGCCGCTCCTCGGTGCAGCATAATATCTGTGTATTCGCTCTTCCCAAACTCTCCTAAAACCGTTATCTCCCCCCCGTGTGTGTGTGTGTGTGTTTTCTCCCTTTCTCTTACACCCAGCCGGAAGCACGTGTGCGCGTACACACAAAGCAACCGGCCAATCAGGAGGGAAGATCGTCCCTGTCACAATTGACGCCGTCCAATTAGAGCTCTGGCTGTGCTGCGGGCGAGCACGCGCGCGCAGCACGCGCTTATTAGTTGGATCGATTCGGGAGAAGCGCACGTGCACACACGTAATACACAGCAAAACAAAAACAAGCGCGGAGACAGCCACCATTAAAAACACTGCTCAGAGGGGCGAAAGGGTTTTATTCCACATCGCTACATGCTCTTTAAGTACATTTTAGTTTTACAAACTATTTGAATGCAAGCGCACGTTATAAATATGATGAAGGAATAATAAAAACAAATAAATAACAAGGAAATTTTTACAAAAATAGGACTACTAGCATTAATTTTTAGCTAAAATGTAAGACCTTTTATTTGGTGAATTTTGCAGCGTAAATAGTGTTAACCGTCCAAGTGTAAATTACATTACATCACGTGAACTGACATCAGCCACCTAAAACATGTTTCATTTTACGTGGAGTGTTTTAAATATATTTTAAAAAAATATTTTTATGTGTCTTCATAATATTACATAAAAAATAAACAAAATAAAAACATTTTGTGTGCTAAAACAGCTCCTCCGTAAAGATTATAAAATGCACATTGTGGATTACAGCGTTAGTTTCTACAATCTCACCAGATGATTTACCCTTGTTCTTTCCTTCTTATTTATTTTTTTCTTTTCTCTAACAGTGAAATACAACGAGGATGCTGTAAATGAGAACATGTCAAAGCTTGGACTGTTAAAACCATCAACAACATCTGTTACTTTACCCTTAATCCCAATTTATGTCCCTTTAATATTTTGATTAGCTATTATAGAGCCACGAATTTGACATGAACAAACCCAAAATTCCGAAAAAGTGACCCAGTAGTTATTTAAAAAAGCAGACTGTAGTCTGTACAGTCTGTGTAGTCTGTACAGTGTGTGTCCACATAAAGAAAGGTAAGTCTGTAGAGTTTCCTTCCTTCCACTGAGTAGCTAAGACTTTGATTTAAAGTATGATTTTAGTGGGGTTTTTCCACAGCAGCACGAAAAACCAACACGTTTGCGTTTCCCTGTGATATTTCAGTTCACAGGAGCCCACTCTTGAAAGGGTATAGGGGAGGATGGAAAACAGGAGTGTGTCGCGATAATAGGTGGCTGCTGTTTTTTTTTTTTTTCCTTTTTTGTGAAGATCTTCAGAAATTGCCTCCAAGCCCTAATTGGCGATTTGAAATAATAATAATATTAATAATGATAATGGCAACAGCGTGAAAGTGGGGGACGTGTTGATGGTTAACACGGCCGCGGTGAAATCTTCATCCGCACGGGGGTCGGAGTTAAGGATGAAGGAGGGGGTGTGGAGGAGGGTGTGGGGGGCACCATGGCTACTTAATTAAATTCCAATTAGGACAGTATCAATATGGCGTTTAGCCGCAGCGCCATTGTGGCTAAATGAGCACTCAGTCCCGCTCTTATCTGGCGCCGCAAAGAGAGGGGCTGCTCGAGAGGAGCTGCAAAAGATAATTTATAGCTTTTAATTAGTCTTCATTCCGCCCGATGTGCCCGGTGTTCATCACCGGGAGCGGGGGCCGGAGAAAACCCCGAGTCAAAGCCGCTGTCAGCGCTCCCTGGCAGGGCCCTTAATCAAAGTGAAGCAGGGCCCGCGCTACAAGCCACGTAATTTCCAAGGTGCTGATAAAGCTTGTTGAATAATAGCGGGGGCCCTCGGAGACACCATTTACAGAAATGACTTTATTGACGGCTTAACGTTGGTAATTCATTTTACCTTTCATGTATTGGGAGCCGGATTTGTCGCCGTAATAGGATGATAAATGCACTGACGGATCGCAGCCCCGGTTTTATTGAGTAGCCTATATACTCCAGGAGCCTCACTGGTACACACACACACACACACACACTAACACACACACACAGTCAGTCCTGATGAGCTGATGTAAAGCTGTGTGACACTGTGTGTGCGTGGACTGCACCTGGACTAAAGCAGGTTTCTCCGTTGCTTTAAGCAGCACATTGTTTCTTTCTGCGAGGTTCAGTGAAACGAGGAAGCCTCGCGAGAAGGAAAAGAAGAAAATCTTACATTTATTTCTTAAAAAGAAAAAAAACCCTGCTTCACTTTCTCCACGTCCTCACTCTTAAACGTCACTGGCTTCATCTGTGTTTGCTATAAAACCAACAGTCTGGGCATTCATTCAAACACTACGCTTGATTGTTTTTTTCTTTTCACACAGAATTGCTAGATATAGAGTTGTATTTTGAGAGCACATAAAGATGTATAATAAAAAACGCTTGGATTAAACACAAATATACTTTTTTAAATTTATATTTTGTTTCAAAGTTTAATTAATAGACCCGTTATTAACCTTTCAAATATGTGAACAAATGATTAGTTCAGCATTTGTTCCACATCCTCAAAATACTGCATTTATAATTTCCACACCAGCTAAAATGAAACACAGATTTATTTATTTTTTTGTTTCTTTATTTTATTATATTTCCCGATTGAACCATGTGTTTGGATGTGGTTTGTCCTCAAATCGTCAAGGATATTACAAATGTTTCCAAATGACAGCATAATTGTGATGCTCGGCGGAAAGTTGTGAGGTTTTGGATGGGCTGTGTCTGGGTGCTGCAGGTGTTTGTGTCTGCCGCCATCTAGTGGAGGATGACGGGAAGCGCAGTAAATGATTCTATCCAAAAACATGTTGGGTTTATTCGTGTGCATGCTCATTAAGGTGAAGTAAGAGAATGAGTCAGTATCACCAAATGTTGTTGTTCCTGAGTGAGAGTTCAGCTAAAGCTGGTATAAGCAGCGGCTGTAATCAGTTGGTTCCACTGGAGATTAATTCCCACTGTCCAACAACTTAAATGCAAATATGTTTTTAAGCTGAACAAATATATATGAAATCGGGTGCTGAATGCAAATAAAGGCGATTATTAACGTTAACCACTGTGGGAAGTCCCGGCCTTACATCCTCATTTATGATCCCATTACAAGTTAAAAGCGACCACATTACTTTGGCGCCATCTACTGACCAAACTGCGTAAATAGTTTTTTCTCCTTGGTGCTCCCTTTAGGTGCCGTCACAGTGGATCGTCCGCCTCCCTCTCCTCTTCTGTCCTTCCCCCTGTGCCACACCATCCTCTGCATGTCCTCCTACACCCACACTACACCCACAAATCCCCTCTGTGGACTTCCTCTTTTCCTCCTGCCTGGCAGCTCCATCTTCATCATCCTTTGTCCCATCACATCCACTATCATCTGCACATGTCCAGACCATCTCAGCACTGCTTCTCTACGGTTCAACCTGAGCTGTTCGTCTGTCCACCCTGGTCACTCCCAATGAAAATCTTGAATCTTCAGAGTGGAATACTAAATATTAAATTCTTATTACATTTATTATCACCTTTGAAAAGTTCAGTTACTTTACAAACCGAGATTTAATGTCACAAACAGGTGGCGCTCACTGCTCAGTTTATGTGTTACAACAACACACTTACTGACTCAGGCTACAATAACTTTGCACACTTTGCACATCATGTTCTTAGGTAGCTGGTATTTATTTCAGAATGTGTATTTATATTAATATTTAGATAGAGGTGTATATGTTTTATATACTGTAAATACCATATAGTCCATATTCTATGTCTGACACCAATTTCTAATTTGTGCACAAACTTGGCAATAAACTCCATTCTGATTCTAAAATTTTGTATCCATGAGTGAAGTAATGTTATGAATCCATTAAATGCTTTACGTCCACCAAGATCTTTCTTCAAGGTCACCTTAATGATTTATTCATCGAAAACTGACACAAAGAAACTGTGATACCTAAAAGTGTGGTGTTTATCATCAGCATATGAAAAGTACTGTTTAAGGATTTAAAATATTATGTCAGATTTACCTTTGACTTCAACTTCAAGGTCAGCAGATTGATCTAAAGGTCAAAGTGATAATAATGCAACATAAAGCTATTTAAAACTATGATTGCTGCCATTGTTTGCACTGAAAACATATAGGTCAATATATTATAACTTTCACGTTATTGTATTATGACTTTGTTTGTACATTACAGCAACAGGTTATAAAATGATTTTTCCACACTATGCATTGATGTAGAAAGCAACTTTCAAGTAACCAGTGAATGGCAGTCAGTGCAAAACATTCATCCATGCAGCCTCTCTCACTGTTTGTTGGAAATCTTAAAGGGGAACAGTCATGCTTTTCCTTGTTTTTCCTTGTTTTACATAACCAGCTGTTACATCTGGTTGCTCAAATTAAAAAGTTTCACATAATGAAGTCAGAATATAGCCTGGTAGGATGGCCTGCTTTGGCAACTCAGAGGAACTCTCATTCATACAGTTTTATATACAATAGTTGGATTGCTGCCTTCCTATATATATGTTCCCTGCTTGCAATGAAACATGCTGGTCGTTATTGTCTTCGTCTGCAAAGTTACTTGTTGGTTCCTGTTCCATTTGCCTGAACTGAATTTGGCAAAAGCGCTTTTGTCCATTTAGCACCCTTGACTTGGAAAAAACTGCAGATCGACTTGAAAATGACAGAATTCATTTCATTTAGTGCTTTTAAATCTAAACTAAGAATCCTTGAGGCCAAGTCCATAACATGCAACTGTGTCAATTAGATTGATTGTCATTTTAACTGAATTTTTGAATTTTTTATTTGAATTTTATCTTTATTTTATTTTATTTTTCATTTATTTTTGCATGTGTGTTGTTGCTGCCTCTGTTTAATTGTCTAATATTTGTAACTGTGAGACACTTGCTCCTGCCTATCTTGGCCAGGTCTCCCTTGAAAAAGAGGTTTTTAATCTCAGAAGGATTGCTTCCTGGTTAAAAAAAAAGGTTAAATAAAATTAAAAATAAAAACAATATGTGCAAGCAATCCGTGTGAGACAAAAGCTCTAAATGCTTGCTTTTTCTGCTCTTGGTTCTGTATGATGTCAAGGAGAGAGAGTATCGCTAATAAGGCTATGGTAGATACAGAAGTCCCACCCACCTGCTGTTCAATTCTTTTGTTTATTAGGGGCAGCCAATCAGAGGAAAGGTGGCTTAAAAAAGAGTTTAAACTTCTTATTTCAGACTGAGACACAGTGTAAGATAATTACGGCTTATTTCAAGCACTCAGTAATGCGAAGAGACTCTAGAAAGGATAAAAAGGCCCCCATACTACATGGTAGAAATAGAACATGACACTGTGAACACAATAAAATAAATTGTAATGCTATTGAAAAAAGACTAAAAAAAAACTACACAAACAGTAAAGAAATAAAGAAAAAACAAAAGCAAAAAAAACAAAACCTGAACACCCAAGAAGGAAGAAAAGTATTTTGTGATGGTAGCACTTTAAAAGAGTCGTTATCTTGTCAGCAACTGGAAGAAAAATGCAGACACTACTCTGTTTGTCCACCAGATGTCAGAGTAAAACAGCTGAAATTATTCCAGTGAGGAGGAACCCAAACAGACAGCAAAAACACTGCATTAACCACTAAAGATCAGAGGCCTGCAGCAAGGTTGATGATTTTTCTTACTGTTACTATCACTCGTCTTTCATAAAGGTCATCAAAGCCAGAAAAAACCAACAGCAAAGACAACTTTACTGGATGAAAAGACCAAATAAAAATGTCCCCCTGTGGAACTCTGTGAACTGCAGCACTGGGGCTGTAAAACCACTCAACAAAACCCACAACCACTGCAAAAAACTCATAATTAAAATAATGTTGTTTACAACAAGGAGTCTTTAATGCAAATGCCTAATGAACAGTGGCCACCAAAATGATTATCCCACCTGTTTCCTGCTTTTTTGGCTGTTTGACATCTCCTAACATCGTGCCACGAGTGTCAAAGCGTCACGCATTTGTGCTGAGGAGACACAAACCTTAACGAGACATCGCAAACAAGGACAAGTTTTCAACTTTGCGGCACTCAGTCCCGTCTACTTTCTGCCACACACACAACTCCCTTCAAATATTGAAATGCCACCAATGTACAGGGGACATGTTTGCATACTAAACGGTGATTATCATTCACCGAGTGAGTGTCCGTCTCTCTCTGTGTCTCCACGAGGTCCGGACTTTCTCCACTAATAATACATGAAGGGCTCCTCTCCCTCATCCATTAATCAGGAGGGAGGCTGAGGTAACGCAGGGCTGATCTTTGGCCTTCGCACACACATGCACACGCACACACACACACTTCACCCGCCATTAATAATTGAAGGGATATTAATGCAGATAAATAATTAAGCTTTGGGGGATCTCTGCAGAGTTCTAATGAGAGGTGGGCGACAGATTGCTCCTCAGTCTTATTACATCTTACACAGAAGTTTGTGAAAGCTTAAGGTGATGATAAATGGGGGCCATTTAGTAATTGGCAAATTAAATCAATGCAGGCACTCTGTGGAGCTCCATGCATTCTCTTTCTGGAAGAAGAAATGCCTCTTCTGTCTTCTTTTATGTCTGTGTGCTGAATTTTACCTCTTTTTTGGGCCTTTTGGTTGTTTGGTGACCTTTAGGAGGCTTAAATTAACAGCTTTTTATGGAATACTTCAACATATATTTAGATACGAAATTCAGTTTAAACATTTGTGGTCCCCTGACGATGACTCCTGATTACTTCAGTTCAGCCCATAGAGCCAAATAATCAGGCTGTGGGTACCCACGTAGCCTCTGTGTTTTTCAGTAATGAGTTTCTATTCATAGATGATGATTTTAACTGCTTTAAAACTAGAAGTTGCTATAAAAGACAACAATATGGTGCTATAAAAATAAATAGCTGAGGGAGTCCCAGATGAAGGTTTGATGTTTGGAAAAAAGTCATCTTATCCCAAACACTACAAGCTGTCAGGACAATAGATTGTATGTTAAAGATGGACATAGCCACTGTTAAGTCACCCACTGTTTGTGGGATACATTTGCAAGGCGCATGTTTGGCCTTTTGTCCAACACCATACGATCATTCTCAAATCAACACAAGCCTTCTGCTCAACCTTTCATGATTTGCATGAAAATTTTATGTTGCAAGTTTTGCTCACATAGAATGAATACAGAAAAGTTTTATATAGCAAATATTTTTCAAATCAAATAATTTTCAAGATATGTATTTTTAAACAGCCCTGCATGTGAACTATTTTCAGGCCCTTTTTTTCTCTCACACATTGAAATCTGAGGCAATGTCTGAACATGCAAAACATAATATCACATAAACTATTAAAGATAAAAGCTTGAAATTTTTACGTTTCGAACCATCAAATTGAATCTGGATCTGTAATTTGGGACAGGTACATCACAAAATGTCTGAGTAGTTCAAATATGAAAAAATTTAAGCCATCTTGTAAAGTTCCATATTTGGGCACAAACTAATAACAATTTGTCACATTGCAAAAGACTGCTAGTAACCGTTTCTAATGGGTGTGTAGCTGAATTTCGCAAAACTCTAAAATGAGGCATATAAAATACCATTTAACATGAAATTCAAAGTCACAAAAATGAAGAAAATGCTATTTTCATTCAACTTTCAGGCTGGATAGAGCAAATATGACAAGTTGTACTACAAAACAAAAATATGAGTAAATTTATCTTAAAAAGTGTTTGAAATCAAAATTAAGTTAAAATTTCACAGCACTGATCTCTAAAAGAAGCTCACAAAAAGAAGTTCATTTTTCCGTTGGGAGGATGCTAATTCTTGAATGACCACACACTAACATGTTAAACTTTGGTAGCTGAAATAAATTAATATCATTAGCTGTCATTGCCCCTGTTAGCAAGTCTAATGCTAATGTTGACTTTTAATTAAAAGCCACACTGTAGCTTAGCAGAGTAGCAACATGGAAACTGTTGCATTATAAGATCACTGCCTTTAGAAATTTTTACCTACTTAGAAAAAGAAGTTGGCAGAGTTCATTTGCATTACCAAACATTATATTGTTTAAGTATTGTTATACTTAGCTGCTACATTTAGCTTGCAAATGTTGGTTAGAAGACCAGAGGCTCTAAAACCTACTTCACGTTTAACTCTCAGCATGTATCTCATTGTATAATGAGCTTTCTGTACACCATATAGCTATTATATAGCTAATATTTATGTCAAGTTGCCTTTTAAATCTCATAAACCAAAGACTTTAACAAAGCTAAAAACAAGCTAGCAATTTTAGAGCCGTAGCACCGGCACCGGTCTCCTCCTTTGCAGATCTCACTACTAGCTTTGTGAAGCTGTCCTTAGCTTGCAAGTGGTTCTTAAAAAGTGACATAGAGCTTTGTGGAAGCAGACAGGCACTTACTGTCACCCCAGGACAAGATAATTCACAGTGTAAAGGCCATCCTCTATGCCATCGTGCTAGCTGACATGACTGACACAGCAGCAGGATTGAATACATTCCACTGGTCGGTGGGTGTGTGCCAATGAGTTGAAGCAAATGTGCCAGGAATACAGTAACATTCAGCTATAATGGGCTGCGTATTTTAAAAACGAACACGTTTGTAACTGTGAACGAAATGAGAAACTTCTACAGATGTCATCACAACTTGTCTACTTGGGTGGCTCTCCATTTTATGATGTGATTTTCCATTTTGTGCTTTTTCTTTTTTTATTCAATTTTTTGTAAAGTTACAGAGAAAAAAAATATAATCAACTTGTGGAATGACATACAACCGCCACATCAAGCAGCTCAGGCAGCTTTTACACATGATTGAATGGGGTTTTGGTGTATGCATATATATGTGTGTGTCCTCATCAGCCATGCTGCCTGGGGCCAATCTAACCTTTCAGTCAACTCTCAGAGGATCATCCCTCTCATCTGGCATCTTTCGGCCTGTCATTGTCATCAGCCAGCAGAAAGATAAAACCTACAGTCCTTATTGGCTTTGTTACAAAAAGAGGCGCCTGCTTCAGTGACTTATTTCATTGTAACCTTTTCTCCCATATATTCAGGAATGACAGCCCGCATGACACAGGATTCCAAAATCTTCCGTAGAGACGCTGTGATAAATTAATAATATCTCAGATAAGTCCTGATCAGATGTGAAAGCTGACAGATGACAACCATTTTGCATAGCCTGACTAATAAAAAAGAAAATGTGACGCAGTTCACTTTGGTGAATTTAAACTAGACTGCTTTTTTATGACCAGAATTCAGTGTTTAAAGGTCAAGGTGCCTGTGACCTCACAAGAAAACATGTCTTTGGTCATTACTCAACAAGAAGCACTCAGCGAGTGCAAACCTCTGCCGAGGCAGATCGCTCTCTGGGCAGTATTTACTTTTAAAGGAATTTTTTGTTTTCTTTGTTACCATTTCAATATACTTGACATAATTTTGAGTACAGTTATTTTTTGTTATTTGTTATTTATGTGGATACAGTGCATGTGTAGCATTCATTCCATTGTTTAGTAAAATTGGTTTAAATGTTTAGTTATAAATATGAAGTGCAAAACGTTTTTGATTACAAAATAATACTTACTCTGGAACATGTATTGAAATTGAATTTAAAGGCTTATAACCTGTTACTGTAATGTACCTAACAAAATCATTCAAAATAAGTAAACTGTACTCAAAAGGGATCATATGCCAACATGTTCTCGTCATTCTGAAAACAGCTATATATAGCATTATTATCACTTTGACCTTCAGATCACTCTATTGACCTCGGAGGAGAGGTCTAAGGTCAAATGTGACATATTTCAATTTTAATTTACTCATCATGCAAATTCACTATTTATAAGGTTGAGGAAACCTGCAGTCAGCTGAGACTAAATTCAATTCAGTTTGATTTATGTAGCGCCAAATCACAACAACAGTCACCTCAAGGCGCTTTATATTGTAAGGTCAACCCTACAATAATACATACAGAGAAAAACCCAACAATCATATGACCCCCTATGAGCAAGTATTTTGGCGACAGTGGGAAGGAAAAACTCCCTTTTAACAGGAAGAAACCCCTGGGAGAACCAGGCTCAGGGAGGGGCGGAGCCATCTGCCGCCACCGATTGACTAAAAGTCACAACTTGGATGAGTGAAATGTTTCTCCCACTGAAAACACTACATCTAGATGACCAGATTCAACCTTCTGGCATAGTTTCTGAGTTATTAGGCTTTTTGTCAGTTTTTCAAGTTCACCTTTAAGACTGTGGTGGATGTAAGCCAAATCTTAATGAACCTCCCTTCAAGTGTAACTACATATCACGCTGACAAAGCCTGGATAGACTCCAAAGACTTGATTCACTCATTCAGTACTGTCTCTTTCATCAATGAGTTTTTAGCTAATTCTTCTTCTGACACCATTTTTCAAATTAACTGGAAGAGGGAAACCAACACCAAGCACAAGCAAAAATGCTGGCAAGTGTGTCAGCAGGTTGTGTAGGCGCTACATAGATTCAGCGCAGAAGTATGAATTAAGGTTTATACTTTAACAG
The DNA here is from genome assembly GCF_001858045.2 of Oreochromis niloticus. Taxonomy (NCBI): domain Eukaryota; kingdom Metazoa; phylum Chordata; class Actinopteri; order Cichliformes; family Cichlidae; genus Oreochromis; species Oreochromis niloticus. The sequence continues at coordinate 7,309,368 of NC_031986.2, forward strand.
ATTTTGCATCATCTTTTGCACCAAAGAAGCTCAGGTGAACCCAAAGATTTCCAATCCTAATGAAGCTAAAAATAGATGCTTTTCCCACCCAAGAAATTTAGACTGTTGGCTTCATGTTAAGAGCTTTAGAGCGGCAGGAGGTGAATGGTTGAAGGCTCTAAAACTGTCAGTCACGACGGGCTGAGGGAGGAGGCTGGACATTAATAATGACAGTATCAGTGAGAGAGAAAGCAGGGAGGAGGTGTCGGGAGGGCAGAGGTGGATGATGGCTGACAGGATGGGAGAAAGACAGGGTGTGTGTGTTGGAGAGAGGCATTGATTTCTGTGTACTCTCCTTTAGCCTCTCATTATGGCAGAACAAGACAGGGATGTGTTTTTCTGACAGTTATGCCTTTTCCTCTGCGTGTGAGCTGTTTCATTTCAGTGTACAAGAATCGAATGCCTTCACAGAAATAGAAAACAAATCAGCATCTGGATAGAAATGAAAGTTTATGAGTGATTGTAAGTCTAGAACTAGGATCAGGTTTATATTTGAGTAACTAATTATTATTATAGAGGATCTTGAAAATGTCGCGCTTCTTTGAGACCATCTTTAGTTTATTGCCACACAGCACAAATATCACTAAATGTTCACACTGCTGATAAAAGTTAGCTGTTCAAATATATATATACCTTTTAAGTAACTAAAAGTTTCAGATTAAAAGCGCATGAAAATTTGTTTCTTGCCCTTCCAAGTCTTTCTGCAGCAACAATAAGGCTATAGGAAATATAAAATGGAGTTTATTTGACTGTCTTAGACGACACAGATATGATTCGCGAAAGTCCCAGAGGTAAACAAGTGCCCGATGAAAAGGAGCAAAAACAGAATAAACAGAATGCATCAATTCAATGACATATTTTAGAGCGAGACAGTTACAGCAACGGATTAACACACGTAGACGTATTCATGATGCAATGCGTCCATTCACTAAATAAGCTTAACCCTGAGTTTACACCCCCTGGAGGGCTGCAGATGTTTTATTTATTTGCCTTTATGCTCTATAAAAAAAAGAAGAAGTTCCATGACAGAAAAATCCTCACTCTTATTTTTTACCCGCTCATGGCTTTGTCTTTCCCTTGCTTTCTCTTTCCTTCTGCTTCCCCTCATTTGGCCGATTAAACTGTAGAGTAGATTTTCGGAGTGCACGCTGACAGATGAAGTGAGTCACCATTTGGCCGAATCATTATCCAGCATATGAGCTGTAATCCTGAGCATAAATTCCACTGGAGCTAAATCTGTATCTCTGTGTTGTGGTGTTAGTTTGGACTCACTCCATCTCATTTATACATTGTTGGATTGTTAAATGTATAGCCGTGCCTCATATGTGATGATGATGCAGATAAAATTTAGCTGTAATATAATCTGAATGTTTTAATGTAATAAATTTAAAGTAGCATATAGAACAGAACTCTCATGATAAAGCCCATTAACTGTCTCATATCATACACGTTTGACCGTGCAGAAGTCTCCCATAGAAGTCTGGATTCACTCATAGGTTTCTTCGACGCTGAATATAACAAGGTACAGTATTACTGTTTCAGCCACATCTGCTGGCACTCCTGGCACTATTCGCTGCCTGACTGCCTAAGCAGAACCTATGAAGCCATACAGGTTGGGAGTTTGATACTTGGCTCTTCTGCTCTGCTTGTTGAAGTGTCTTTGGGCAAGAAATTGAACCTCAAATTTCCCCCAATGACATGATCATCAAAGTTTGTCTTTGTCTTCTTCAAGTGACAAATAAACCGCTGCATACATGTGTAAAAAGTATCTTGAGTGTTCAGTACAAGTAAAAAACTAGCATGATATAAATACCAATGGACTAGACGTTTGGCTCTCTCACACTGGCCTAGAAACCGGTTGGCAACCACATGTAGTCAGAGAAAAATGAGCATTCCCTGAGTGGTTGCTAGAAGTTGCTGTGTAATCAACTGCTAAAGTCCCAGTTGCCTAAGCCTAGACTCTCCTGGTTGCAACAAGCGGTTGCAGGAAGTTGCTTGCATCTTGTCAGCAAACAGTCAACAACTACTCATGAAGTGCTTGTGAAACTGAGTGTGATGCAAACTGGAAACAGAAAATATTTGTTTTCAAAGTAAAAGTTACAATATTTTGAAACATATTGGTTTCAGCAGTAAGGCACAACTTTTACTTTGAAGGTGAACAGTCTCCGTTTCCAGTTTTGTGTTCCACTCTCTCAAGTTTCACTACAGCTCAGTACAACAAGTGGTTGCAGACAAGTTGGCATCCTCCATGCAAACTACAGGTGACCGTGCCAATCTGCATACAAAGCAATAAGAGGTGCAGCACCTCTTTGTGACCAATTTTACCCACTCACCAAGCAGTCAGGAAATAAACAGTTTTAGTGAGTATATACAGGTTTTACTCACCAACCAGTTTCTAGAATTGAGGACTTAACTTTTTGGGATAACTAATTTATTGTCACGATCCTGGGTCATTTGACCCAGCATTTGGATTTTTAATATAATTTGATGTTTATGGTAACACGGGAAAAGACAGAGTTAATGATACAAACCCTGAAAACCATAAATTTCACACCCGAGCCTCAACTCTCGTGGCCCGGCACCAAACGACTCACAGACTACTACCGGTCCGTGGCCCGGGGGTTGGGGACCGCTGGTCTAGCCTTCAGATTTGCGTCACCAGCTGTCTCAGTGGAGTTTAATAAACTCAGCCGTCTGCTACTTGCTATCTAAAATATAACAGGACACTGGCGTAAATTCTCGACCATCTCACACTTCGGTTTAATCAGTTTTCTGTTTGATGTTTATTCAGCTGTGTGAAAACTATAACTTTAATCTCAGCCAAACCGATTTACTCAGGAACAAATAAAACACTGAAAAAAGCCAAACAATAACATTTTTAAGTTATCCGAGTGACTCATATACCATGTTTAACCTGAGTAGCGAAAGACCGCAGGGGGTTTGAAAATGATGTGCCGGGAGTTCGCCGGCTCTAGTGAGCCTTGAACCCCCGGATAGCTATCGAGCTATTGGTAACAGACGTCTCCAAAAACGTCGGAGCCCTTTTGCACATATGTGATGTCTTGATAAACCGAGCAGATATTTGACGTTTACACAGCTACATTCTAGCCTGAAAATATCTTAAAAGTTTATTTGTGACCCAGAAAGAATAATATTTCAAACTCCGCCATTGCCACGTTTGAAAAATGTTTTTATATTATTATAAAAATATTATAAATAATAATTTAATTAATCAAGTATTGAAAAGGGTAATAAGAGTAATATTACAAGTAGCTGCCGCCATTGTTGGAAACTGGAATTGGCTGGGCTGCGCTATGAATTCTGGGATAGGTTGGGCCATGCAGGATACACCCGACCCGTCCCTTCAAATTCGGGGAAATGAAGGACACATTTGTCGACCGCATTTGGAGCAGCCTTCAAATTGGGACAGTCTTCGTCGCCTGGCTGTGACGTAATCGGACTTCAAATGCTGCCTCCGAAGAATGCGGCCCCTGAGTTGGGACATAGCAACAGTCTGCTTCCGCACACTGTGACATTTATCAAGTTATTAGAGGAGACTATACATATACTGGTACTGATATCATCTTTGTATGTTTGAAATGATGTTGTAATGATGTTCTGATGTTCAGACTGCAGGCTACATTGGACTCACTACTTTCAGTTTGAGTCACAGTGGATCCCATCAGACTCCATCTTTTGGAATAGCAGGACAAAGATGGCAAAAACCTTTTGCTTTCCTGGTGCTCAACTTTTGCAATTAGCCAGCAAAATGCCAGAGATCATGATTTCCAACATCAACAGTCTGAACTTCTTAAACAAGATGTTCTCCATGTGTTTAATGTCTTGGTACCCCAACTGCCCAGTAATCGTGTCTGCGGCCAAACCAACTAAAAATAACCAGAAAAAAATCACAAAGAAAGACAAATGTAACTGTTTCAACTGCACAGCAGCACAACAATTAAATGTGGACTATTAACCTTTAGGTCGCTCACCTCTAAGTCCCTGTCAGTATATGATTTAATAATTGATCAAAATATTGATTTATATTGCCTCTCAGAAACCTGGCTGCAGCAGGATGAATACTTTAGTTTAAATGAATCACACCCCTGAGTCGTATTAACTGTCAGAATCCCCGAAGCACAGGCTCAGGAGGAGTGGCAGCAATCTTTCACTCTGGATTATCAATCAACCAAAGACCCAGACAGAGTTTGAATTCATTTGAAACTCTGACTCTGAGCCTCGTACACCTTAACGGGAAAACACAAAAAGCTGGCACTTATTTAGAGTTTCTATTCAATATCTGAGACTTTTTATCTGACTTAGAGCACAGTTCTGATAACAATTATTATAGTGTGTGATTTTAACATTCATGTAGATGCTGGAAATGACATCATCAACACTGCATTTAATGTTTTATTTAATGTTTTTAGTAGACCCAAATAGCTTCTGTCAAAATTTAACTCAAAATAGCTTTGATCACATTTTGGATCCTCTTTTGTTTGATCATTTCTTCGTAACACTAAATTTTACGATAATGAATTACACAGCGCTGGATGAAAAATGTCTTTAGAGTAGATTTCTTTCTGGATACTGTGGCTCCTCTGTAAAAGAAAGCAACAAATCGGTAACACCCGACTTCCTGGTATAACTTCCACTGCCATTGATTTTTTTTCCTTCACTTTTTGTTGATAGTTTAAGTTCATTTTAGAGGGTTTTAAACTTGCTAATTCTACAGAAACCCCATTTAATTAAAAAAGTTTAAAGATTACAATCCTTGGCTTTTTTTCTCTCCAGAACTCTTCATCCAGGTTCAGAGCATTGTTTGAACAAATGATGAAGTAAAATTTAATCCACAAGGCAAAATCTTCTTTCATTTTTTCCCTGTGTGCTCTGCACTGACTCCACAGTTCCATCTTTAATGTGACGACTCTTCACTTTAACCTCCTTTGTTTGCTTTTCCAGTGAGGCTCGTCATCTTTCCCAGCTGTGCGGATTGCAAGCACACCATCCTGAGTAAGACTTATGCGATAAACAAAAGAAGAAGATAAGCAGAAGGTTTTAAAGTGTCAATCAGAGTGAAAACTCTCAGCGTCATCCCTCTCTGGGGGGTCTCTTTAGATGTCCCCGTCTTTATATTTCACTCATGCCACGCTGCCATTTGCATCTCAGGCATGAACATGGATCAATCATTGTAGGGAGAGAAGCAGTGGAGCGAACGAATGAGGAAAGGTTTTAAAAATGTCCCAGTGATTGGCTGCCTGCACAGAGAGCTTGTCTGCCGCAATATTTCACGCCGGGTTCGGCAATCAGACGAAATCAGCTGAAAGGAGACTGCTTTTTGTTCCCGGCGACATGCGTTCGGGTAGCAGGCTGCTATGTGTTTTGCACTGCAGGCTCTATTGTCAGATTCAAAAGTCAATTAAACTGATCTTAGTTAATAAAGGTGGCAACACTAAAAACACACAGCTCGGTCGCCTGGCGACACACGCTATCATTACTTCAGTGATGCCTGTTGCTCAGCTGCCTGTCAGGCTGAATTCCCCCGAACACAGTGTGTGTGTGAGGCCTTGCCCCACTTATCTCATCCATCAGAGAATTTCACTACTCCACCTGTCAGTCAGAAATCCCTCACTGTCAGGCAGAGTAGGGGGAAGCAGCAACCTGATCATCTATCGTGTTGTTATATATATATATATATATATATAATTTATTTGTGTGTGTGTGTGTGTGTGTGTGTGTGCGTTTCTGTGTGTGGGGGGGCATCCGTCAGGCAGTTAGTGACACTGTTGATGTCTCAGTTGGTGTCAGCAGCTCCACTTTTCATCCTAAATGTGTCTGCAGTGGGGGCTGCAAGCCTCTCCGAGGCCATCACGCTTTGATCTTTAAGCAGTTTAAAAGAGCCCTAGTGGTGACATCATCGCTCCAGTTAATGTCTCTAAACCTCTCTGAGCAGCGATCATCTCAAACAAATACTCCTATGTCACGCATTTTGATCAAATCTAAGAGATTTTATTAATAAGCCTAAACCATACTGTTGTTTCTGCTTTCACATGCTCTTTTCTTTGAGCGGTTTCTAAAACATCACCTCCGAGGAGGATAGAGCTGTTTTTTTTAGAGTGCAGGAAAACAAGCCAACACCTTAATAGAGGTTTATCTAACCAGACATGCTAATATTTGTTTCCCATGATTTCCATTTAAAGTGACAGGAGTGGTGTGTAAACAGCTGGTGTCCCTGAAGGGGATGGAGTCGAAGGGGGGGAAAAATGGAAAATACACACAAAACAGCCATCATCTTAATAGATGTTTACAGCAATGTTTGGATCTGGCTAAGCATTTGCACATCTCAGGACAAACTGATCAAAAATGAAACCACCAGCTTCCACCAAGATTTAGATCTGAGAATGTAACTGACGTCTTCATGAAGTCTTAAAGGCGGTTATTCATGCTTACCATAGTTTATACAAGTAACCAATATGGAGATTTGCCCATCTCTCAACAGGCTTCTGCAGGGGTGTTTCTTTGGAGGTCAAGTTGGAAATTAGCATTGCCCCAGTTCCCTTGGCTGAACATCAGTTGGGTTTTTCCATAATGTTTGTGGATTATTGCAGAAAATAAAAGTAGAAAATAAAATTTTTGATGCTTTAACGTTCTGTTCAGAAAAATAATGTCTACAAACTAAAGCAGTGCAGATGTAGATATAGATCTGAAGCTTAAGAAATAAACGCTAATGTTAGGTTATGAATCAGCTAATCTCAAATGTTTAGTCTTATGGCAGTTTATAAAATAATTTCTTTTAGTTTAAGTGAACATTCCACTTCTGAGTGTGAAACAGTGTGCATTTGAATAAAGGAGAACTTTCCAGTGATTTTTGCCACTCACAGTTAAAACACTTAGTTTGGGTTAAGATTATGAAGCTTATGGTTGAATTTTAAACATAGACTGTATATAAAAGATGGACACAGCCACTGGTTTTGGCCTCAGCAGAATCCATATTTAGTGATTTTGTTCATTTCTGACTTTAATACACTTTACATCATTTTAAATTCAATAAATTTTGTATTAATTATTATTATTATTATTTGTTTTTTATGTACATATAGTACACATGTAACATTCATTTAATTTTTTTAAACATTTGTTTACATTTTTTTGGTACAATGTTAGTTTATAACAAAAAAGTAGTTTGAGAAATAGTTTGTTACAAAAACGTTACAAACTAACTTTGTTACAAAAAATATAAACAAATATTCCAAAAAATTAAATGAAGGTTACATGTGTACTATATGTACATAAAAAAAAACAGTTTTTTATAAACTGACCGTGAATAACTTGACCTTATATAATACTAGAGTATTTTTCAAATTATGTTGGCAGCTCTTTCTTCTGATAATACTTTCTTTAAAGAAATAACAAATTTTGGATTGAAAGAAAGGCAGATGTGAAATGTAAAAGTGAACTCATAGTTTAAGTATCGTATTATTTACAGTCCTCATATATCAGCATCATTTCCTATATGTCCTTTCTAAATACAAACAAAGGCAGTAGAATTTTAAGCATACTTTTAAAGATAAAAGACATTTTATTTAAACTTACAGAGGTCAGAGGTACAAAGTAAAATGATATTTAGAATCCTCATATATAATTTGCTATATGTATATATGCTGAAAATACAAACAATGGAATGTAAAAAAACATAACTTTAATAAAGAGCTCTATATATCATTTCATACAGCTATATTTGATCTTCAGATCACTCTATTGACCTTGAAGGAGAGGTCAGAGGTCAAATGTGGCATGACATTTTAAATCTTTATATGGTACTTTCTATATGCTGCCAACACATACCACACTTGTAATTTCTAATTTATAAGCGTTTTGTCGATTTTTAGCCAATAAATCATTAAGTTGACCTTTAAGATCTTGGTGGATGTAAACCAAATTTCAATGTATTTTTAACATGACCTCCCTCAGCACCCCTGCAAAGTTTTATCAGAAACTTTCGTTTCATTCAAAACTTTTCGAACTATTGTTTTTGCAGACAGAATGACACGCACGCACAAAAACGCTACTAAAAAGATAACCCCCTCCGAGAAAAATGTTCTCAATGTTATATAGATCAAAATGACTGCTGCAGATATTTAAGACTGAGCTATCAAATATTTTATATCCTGCTAAATCAGTAATGTAACATATTCTTTAAAATCATATTTTTGTAGTGACTTACCTGTGACAACCACATGTCGACCAAAAAACAAAAAACAAAAGCACTTTTTAATGAGCTGAGAAAAAATATACCATCAAACAGAAAAACAATGAAGTGTGAAAATAGAACCTTGTCGTGTCCTGTCCCCTGTCAGTCTTCCATCAGGTTTATCCACGATGTGAATCTGCAAATAAAATGGAAAAAACTAAAGATTTCAATGGCTCGTAGTAAAGCTCGCTTCCACAGACAACAACTATTTGTGATTCCGAAAGGTAGCAATTTAAGAGCTGGATGCAAACAGGCGATAGGAGACATTTGATGCGATATGACACAATTTGACATGCAAGTGAAAAGATCACTTTCAGTTTGGTATGTTTTCACTAATTTCACAGGGCAAGGACTGCTCAGCATGTCGCCCTAGATGGAACACCACTGTCGTTTATTTTGTTTGCTTTTTTTTCTTTGTACCAGGCTGTAGACATTGGCACTTCCATCATGGCTTCATTTTTCATCCAGTAAGGTTGCCACTTTTTCAAAGCTTAAAGCTGGGCTGGTTTGACACGATAATGTTGAATGTCACCAACAACTTTCGTAGTCTGAAATACATCATAGTTTACTGACATTAGATTGAGAAGAGGAAACCAGAAATGCAAAATACTATTTAATTTCTGGGATTTAAGACTCATTCCTGCAGTATTTTATAACCACAATACCAGGTTTGTGCCCTTCAAAATAAAAGCATGTAAGCTACAGAAGTGATCATTTTTTGCTCAGTATTATACAGAGAAAATCTCTTCTGCAAAAAGATATTTTCAAATGTAGCGAGGGTACATGTCATCTGGTCATTATATAGTCTGTGAATGTCAAACAACACGATAGATGATCAGGCCCATGATTCTAATTTCGATAGATAGTTAAGAAAATGTCAAAAACAAATTTAAAAATGCCAGTCCCAATATCTGTGTCCAAGTTCATGACTGATATTATTTATTCAAATATATTCTGAATATGAAAATAAGAATTATTGATCATTTCAGCTTACCAAAAGAGAAAACAAAATATGACTAATGTGGTAAAATGCAAAGAACTCACTGTAACCTTTCTGAATAATTACAGCTTCAGTGGTTTGCAGTAGAAAACGCCAGAGAGCAGAGTTCCTGTGTCCAAGCTCACTGACTAAAAATGTCTCCAAGCCACAGCAGAGCAAAGGACATTTAGAGAGGCACCTGGAACCCGAGGGACATATTGTAGAGAGGCTGCTTTATAGGCTACAGTGCAATGCAATGCATTCAGGCAGGCGGCGGTTTTAGAGACCAGTGTGGAACAAAACGTATGCAGAAAAATTTCAGAGCTGTGGTGAAAAATTGAACCGGAAACGCCAAAAGTCGTTAGGAGAAGACAGATGACAGTTCCACCTACGTTTGCCGTGAAACAACTCAACACATATTCCATCTGCATCCTCCTTAGATTTACATTCTCCTCTCACCCTTCTGCATCTGCATTTTAAAATGTGCTTGTCCTCACCAGGATTTGCTCGGTCACAGATACTCAGACAAACCAAACTTTTTGTCAAACAGTATTTATTGATGTAAATGAGAGGAGAACAGAACAGATTCAGTAAGGACGTGAGACATCCATGTGTATCTTTCACGTGTGGTGATTGGTTACTTTGTTAAACTCTGGACACTACTCAAAGCACCACAGATTTCCTTGTTACAGTGAATGTCTTCCATGTCTTTAAGCTCTGTCAGTTTCCACTGACTGAAGAGTTTAATGTACTGCAGTCTGATTTTAAGAATGAATTTTTTTTTTTCAAGATCATCTTAAAACAATGCTCTTATGAATAAAGAAATGACTTTAAAATTTCCTCCTGTCCCAGCTAAACATTATTGGATACATCCGTGGCAGCTTTCCATAGCCACACAATTACAACATCTCCTCCAAAATTTGCACTCTTTTAGTGCCACACTTCATTCTTCTGTCTCTCTGACGTCTTTCTGTGCTACTCTTGAATGAAAAATTAAAGCACAAACAGGTATACGACTCCTGAACATGACGTTTTGCTTTATACTTTGTATTTATTCCCTCCATCACTTACACTGAAACCACATTTGAAGGCCAATGTTAACGCGATGGTTTAATACACCAAGAAAAAAAAAAGTTTTGTCATGGATATTGATGCCTTATTATTGTTTAAAGATGGATATGAAAAAAATATACACCTTACTTTTAAGTTGCTGCTCCAATTACCCATGCATACTGGTGGTGCTTGATTGTTAGCAACGGGGGAAAAGAAATAAGGACAGAAGGAAATAACAGTGTGTCAGTATGATCCCAAGAACCTGGTTTGGTGGAACCGTTTTTGTAGCTTTAGAAACTTGTAGAAACTACTCACAAGCCCTTAGACCTACATGAACAGAGGTATGGGTAAACTGTTTTACCTGCTGGGCTAGCTACAGTTATGCTAGCTAGCCAGGGATGTGTTAGCACAACTCAGTCAAAAAATCTTTATATTTCATCTGGGCCCTTTGCCTATTATGGACGTAATATTCCCTTGTGGTTATGCATAATTTTATTCAGCAGAGAATTTGAATGAATTTGGGGAAAGTATATTTATAAACGTCTGAGCGTGCTAACTGATAGCTGTAGCTAGCTAGTGGAGAAGCTCAGTCAATAAAATAATTTTTTTGTTGTAAGTGTAACATGAACCTATGCTAAACTTGTTCAAGTGAGCCAAAATTTAGACTTTGGACTTCAGATTGCTCTAAATGCTTTGTTTCTGCCAGTTTGCTCTATTCCTTTGTATGATATCCTACAGAAAGGATGTTCCTAATATGACTATCACAGGCACACAAACCAGAAGAAAGGTGTCTTAAGGGAAGTCGGAAAGTAGGTAAAGTGAGTTTTTTCAAACAGAGGATGAACTGAGAGGCTGCATTAAGGCCAAATATTTGATAAATAAGAATTGGTTTTAACTGTGACTCATGCAAATCTACTCTACTTGAATGCAAGACTAAAATATGGAACTGGAAATGAACATGAGATATCCCCTTTAACTTTCCACAAACTATGATTTTTGAGTTTTGCTCATAATCTACTAGAGGAAGTTAAATAAAGCTGGACAGTACAATAAAACTACAACAGCGTCCTTCTTTTCCACCTCCAGCTCCCTGAAAGGTCAGAACTCACTGAATGGATTGATTTTGCCATGAATGTTTTCACTGCTGCTATTGACAGGCCACAAGGGCAAACATTACTGGCTAATTTATACTCTGAAAACTGCTTATCTGACATTCAGTTTACATCTTGATTTCTTCATATTGTCTTCGAAATACTGCATACTTTTAACACACAAGTGGCTTCAGAAGACCCTCTCAGCCTGTAAGCATCCAGTTGTTAGCTTTACGTCTTCAGACCTGTTGCCTCCACAGAATTTCAGAAAGGAGCTCAGGTAATATTTTCTCCCAGGGATGCTCTAAATTACCTGGAGCATTTGTTTCTTCACACTAAGGTATCACACACGCACTAATGACAGCAACCTCCAGTTGAACTTAAGTTCAAATAAATATACAAAAAGGATCTTTGACTGAAGTAACAGAACAACAAGTTGCAGATAAAGCCGCTAATGTTGCACCTATTCAAAAGAACAGAAACCGAGTTGATCATATTCTTTACTGTAAACTATATTCAGTGAGTGTCCAAGGATGTGCTGCAGCGTGATTAGTCGGGGTATAAGATAAAACCAGAGAACGTGCTGTATTTGTTATTATTTCCTCCATGAGCTTTGCCGCCGTCGAGCTTGACGTAGACCTCGTCACCAGAGTCCAAATGCAGCACGGCACTGTTGCTGGCGTAGTCATAGTTCTGGTCTGCATCCTGAGCTATGGCACTGGCTCGAACCTGGTTAAAGAGAAAGAGAGAGAAAGAGTTCCTGTAACGAACACTGAAATAGGACTAAGCAGAAAAGTTCACATATACCTGAGAGGCAAAGGGAAGCAGCAGTGGTGCGTAAAATGGATAGATTCCAACTTTAAGCTACCAAGTGTGAGGTTAAGGGGACGTCAGGTTAAAAAAAAAAAAAAACGTGGAGGAAAATAGAATAGAGCAAAATTTGGCCCTAAGCCTGAACTGAACTCTGAACTAATGATGTCAGCCCTCCTGTCTGACCCCACATCCAACTGAAGCTGTCTCATCTAAATGGGATTTACGCATGAGCGCTACCGTCAAACCGAGCGCACAGACAGGCTTGGAGAGAACTAGAAATACCGCTGGTGTTATGCTAAAAACAATAAAGATATATTTGCTTCCACAATTCGTTTGGAGTCCTGTGCAACCGTGTGCGCTTTTGGTGCGTAAAATATGTATTTCGGCACGAGTAAAAAAAGCCATTTTTATGTATATCTACATAAACTTAAATAGTTATGAATTTATTTTAAAAACTGTTAGTGCTCCCGCTTTTCCCGTCTGAAGCTACCCTCCTACCTGCCCGTTCTTGCACAGGTCGGCCCACATGCTCGTCCCGTCTCCTCCCCGCATCAGCACATGATAAGTGAAGAAATAGATCCCGGACACATGGCAGGTGAACTTCCCGGTGCTCGGATCGTAGTGGTTCCCCAAGTTTGTAATCACGTCGTCAAACTTTAACACCTCATATCCTTCGTGCGGATTTTTCAGACCGACGTAGAAAGCGATCCTGAAACCGCTCGCAGTGGCGTTCGCCCCCTCTGTCTCGCCGTTGTCACCCCCCGCAGCTCCGGTCAGCGCAGGGAAGGATAGTTTTACGTCGCCGCGCTCTCCCGGTGGGCCCCTGGGACCAGGGGTCCCGGTTCGCCCGGTGGGCCCCTGGGTCCCGGTTTACCCGGGCGCCCTGGCTCCCCGCGGCTCCCTTGCGCCATCGGCGGCAGCGGAGCCGCCCCGTTCAGGTTCTGGATCACCTCCATGGCCGTGGCGCCTCCCGGTTTGGGACTGTACGGGTCGCAAACCATCCGGCAGGTGCCCATCATCTCATAGTAATGAGCAGTGGTTTTAGAGGTGCGGATCAGCAGTAATGGGACAGCGATGGCGAGAACTAACAAAACCATTGCGACGGCGGTCACCAGAAACACCACGGACCACTTCCTCCGCGCCGTTCGGGGACCAATGGAAGATAAAAAACCCGAGGAGCGGCTCTGGGGAGGAATCGTGACAGAGGACAGAGGGGGGGTTCAAGAAGAGAAAAACCAAAACAGGTGAAGTTCAGTAAGTGCGCGTAACTCGCTCCTGCTTTTCTAATTGGCGTCTTCTAGCCTATGGGCAGCGGATGTAACCGGAGAGAGGGTGCGCGTCTTGGCTGGCCGGCTGGGTGGACAGATGCCTCCAGCTGTAAGGGTTAGAAAGGATGAGACCGGAAGACAGAGAATGTGGCTTTCAAATTAAAACTCTATTCTACTGACCGATGAACGAGTAATATCGAGATTACAGAAGAAAACTGAGCGATGGAAACGATGCTTAGCGATGCCAGTGAAAACCACGAGGCTGCACTGCGCAGTTAAGACGCATCAAGAAGTTAAGGCGCACAACTGACTGAAGGTCACGTGGTGTGTAATTGTACTTAAGTAAAGTTCAGAGGTGATTACTTTCAGTGGTCGAAATAAATATTTGCTGGAGCGTTACTTTTAACTTTGCAGATGCATTACACTAAATGTCGAATACAGCAGGTACAGTAGGGTCAAAGCACCAGGAGGCCACAGTTGTACTGATTTGACGCCATTTATATGATAGATAAACCTGAACTGATTCTAATCAGTAAATAATTCATGTTAATGAGCCACCGAGCAGTAATTCACTTAGTTAAATTAGTGTCTTCTCTACCAGAATGAGGTCCGTACACACTGAATATTACCTTGGGAAAATGAAATGCATTACTTCGACTTTTAACAGAGTGTTTCTGTACAGTACTCTCCTGTTTTTACGAAAGTAACATCGCGTTATCTCCACTACTTTATCTTTATATTACACTGCTACCTCAGCTACAGTACACAGGGGTGTGCTGTATTTGTTACTTCACTTCACTTCTTGTTTTCTTTAAAAGCTAAGAAGTTTTACATATGACATGACATTGTGTGGATCCCAACGACACAATGAAAACATCTGTCTGTCAATGTTTTTTTTAAAAAGGTTGTGGCAAACATAAGAAAGGACCTGAGTCATTGCATCATTGTAAATATGACTATAAAATGTGTTAAATAATATGCATTAGAAGCTCTTTTGCTAATTATTGATCTAAAGCACTAAAGCTCAAAGTGGTTTGGTCCACTTTTTTGCCTATTATTCCCACAGTTATGTATTATAACACTTCATAATATGGCCTCTCGACTGAGGGTGTAATTCCTCTCAGTTTTAGTATTTATATGAATTTACAGTATAATTATATTAACCTACAAATACTTAAAAGTAGGGTAACAAGTCAGGTCTATACAGGAAACAAAGAAATAATTATAATGTAAGTCAATTCAAGCAGTCTAAAAGCAATTTCAAGTAACACATTAGTAATTTTAGGTAGTCCATGAGTCATTTTAAGTATTGCATAAAATCAGTTATTTTAAAGGAAAGGAGATAAAATGATTGCGTAAGTAAATAATAACAGTCGTGATCACAAATGAAATATGGTCAAATAAAAGGACAGTTGAATATGAGAACATCTGTCATACACTTCAACATAATGAATATTAAAGAAAGATATAAAGAAGAAAGATTAATCCACTCCATAATATAGCCCAAGCCCCAAGAAGTACAACATACTTACCAGGTAAGACGGGGAAATTTCATTTAATTCGTTATTTAAAGGCATTTTACTGAAATCAAACCCCTTAGAACTTAGATCTAAAATGCTTCTTTTAGACTTTTTGAACCCCTTCTATCAATAAAGAAATGAAAACTTCATGATAGTCATGTTTACAGCAGAAGGAGGTCTTAATAGGCGGTTTTGATTCTCTTCATTTTTTTAACTTTCAAATAATAATATTACCAACATCGGATACAGTTTAAAAGAGCTTTCATTTCTGCAGGTGTAACAGGAAATGCTCTATTTAGTTTTCAGTGACCTGACAAAAAGAACCAGCCATATAAAGTTTGCACAGATGTTATTCAAAATGTCAACGACTGGCAGTGTTTACATCTCGCAGTCTTGTAGCGGACTGCTTCAATCCATGCGTACATACACCGCCTTAAAGAGCCACATGACTGCATATTTGTTTACAAATTTTCTTTATGTAGGCGGAATAAATTACAGGGGAAAATGTATTCATTCATTCCCTTGATGGAAATGAGGTTTTCTAAAATAGATTTATTCTTCTGTTGAGACAAATTAGTGGAAAGTTTGGGGGCTTGAATTGTCTCCTCCTGATCCGTCAGCTTTTAAAAATGTTTTGTTTTTTACTCGCTTTGGCTTCATGCAGTCTGTCTGCACAGATGCTGGATTTTGCACTGATCATCATAAATACATGAAGTAGTTAATAACTCTGTAGTTAAATGCATTAAAGATGCGGGTTGCTTCTTATTTATTTATATATTTGTTGTTGTTGTTTTGTTTTGTTTTTAGGCTAAAGTCAAATTTAATGAAGAGCAGCTAAACTCATGACCAAATATTTGACTCAGACCACGAGGAGATCTTTCAAAGTCACATCAGATGGCTGAGGGCAGGTTTGCAATGGTGACGTCATGTGACTGACATCATGTTTGCATTGGTCACTTCACACACACACACACACACACACACACACACACACACAGAGGAAGTGGAGCACAGAAAGCAGAGTGGCGCGGGGTGGTGGTAGGGGGGTCAGCTAATATATGCAGGATGTGGACCAGAGATGTCTAACTGCTGTCGACACCTTCAGCAATAAGCTCCCCGTGGCTGCAGGGACATATTTGATGTCTTGCTTCACATCGAGCACCACGGGCCTTGAATTTAGATTTAGATTGTCTGGCAAATTAAAATTCTTGACGTGCATGGGCAATCATTACTCTATTGCATACAGATTTGTCTTAAATGCCTCGACAGCCTCTCTTAATATCTCCCCGCTGAGGCTGCTGGCCCCCGCTTACTATGTGCTTTATGAGCTCGTCAGTGGAAATAAGACTATTGTTAATGCCATTCACTGGTTGTTTGTTAAGACTTGCAAGCTTTTGAGAGACTCAATAAAGAGGACCCATGCTCACTGAAAATAAAAAGCATCTATTGATTTCCTTTTCAAGCTCAAAATTTTTCCCCAAAGGCCCTGAAACACTTCAAAACGGCAGGTCAGCGGAGCTAAGCACCTGGAATTGGAGCACGGGCCTCTCATCCACGAC
Source organism: Oreochromis niloticus (assembly GCF_001858045.2). Taxonomy (NCBI): domain Eukaryota; kingdom Metazoa; phylum Chordata; class Actinopteri; order Cichliformes; family Cichlidae; genus Oreochromis; species Oreochromis niloticus. The sequence continues at coordinate 7,325,941 of NC_031986.2, forward strand.
AGAGGCTTTAAAGCTCAAGGCGATGTGGAGAAATCTTCAGAGGCTGAAGACAAGGCTTAGCCGAAGCCCTTGTGCTGCCTCCCCCTCCAAGCAATTCCAGCTTGTGCTCAGCTCAGCTCCGACTCCCCCGAACATTGGTCCGGCTGGGTTTTTCTTATCTGAAGGTGAAATCATAAATGAAATTGGGGTTAAAATTTGTGGACACGACTGTCCCGGCAAAGTTGAAATTTTGTGTTTTCCTCTAACTGAAAGGAAACAGGAAGTAATTAATAGCAAAAGAAAACTCTTAAAATAAGTATGCATGAAGGCACACAGAGCACAATGTGATCCCCGACTGCAGAAATGACCTTTACCCAGGATTAGTACAGTGAACTGTATCCTCAGGCCATGGTGAGCCATGCAGGACACACTGTCCACATTAGGCACTGCGGCTTCTGAGAATATACTGCCCTGCAGCGCTGCCATGCTTCTAATCATGTTAGAGCACAGCTGTGTCGTGCACATGAGCCATACATTGAGACAAAGGAGGCAACGCATTATTAGGTTCCTATCTAAATTGGGTGTAATCAGGGAAGACAGGATATAATACCATACAGAAATTTTAACAAAGCAAAACGTGTGGTCACTCTGAGAGATCAGCTTAGGTAATGAAACACACGCAAATAAAGAAATCATCTTCTCATAACTGGAAATGCATCTATGACATCTCCAGAGATCTGTTCAGGGTTAGACTGACATCTACGACTCTACGTGGAATATTGACCTAGTTGTCATACTCAAATGGAAATATTATAAATGAGGAATATGAATGACAAAATATGTGTAAAATATGAAAGAAAGAGGTGACTTGTAGGTTCTGACATCTTTGTTTACCATGTATACAATTTACCATAAGTTAAAAAAAAAAACATATGTAAATGCACAAGTGTTAACAGCATAATTTAAGTTTTATTTCTTATTTTTAAATCAGTTCAGCACAGTTTTTAATACTTTTAATTTGGTCTCTATTTTCCTACAAAGCCAATTCTATACTCAGTAATTTTATTGAATTGCTAAACCTGTACAAACCTGTAGAAAACTGTAGAAAATGGTGTTTAAAATCTATTTTATTTGTGACCATAGACTGTATATAAAAGATGGAAACAACTAAATAAAGTCCCGCCTTCTTTCTAAAGGCCAGCAGGGGATAACTCCTGTGGTTTCAAAGGGAAATCTGCGTACAGAGTGCTGCAGGAATAAGTCCAAAACCCTGGAAAAGAGGGGACTTTTTTTTTTTTTTTGATGAAGCACAAACTTTATTACTTTTTGTTGTTTTTTTTTATTTGATTGTTTGTTTTGGGGGTAGGGGTGGGGGAGGTTGTACCACAAAGCAACATATTTATCAGATGATTCCATTAAAAATACAGAAGGAACCAGCAGCACAAACAATGTCTAAAGATTCATTTCAGAGCCTAATTAACAGATGTCCAGCTAGCTAACAGCCATCCCACTTGTCACACCTGCCACGCCCCTATCTTAAAGCCTTATCATAAGTTAATGGCTTTGTTACTAAAGATATATTTTTAAAAATCTGAATAAATTACCCTGGGCCTCTAAACACATCTCAAACAAGCTTCCTAAGTCTGTAGCTGGGTAAGTTGGGCATTGTAATATGGGGGTCTATGTTTGACTCACTTTTGTAGCCTGCCTCCAGTGGCCATCAGAGGAACTACAGTGTTTGGCAGTTTATTTTCCAGCTTGGTCTTATTAGTGATTCACATAAACTCCCTTGAATTATAATGACATTGTTGTGTGATGAACAGTGTTGGTTAAGTCACATGAAAATAGTAAATAGTTACTAATTACTGATTACTTCTCCAAGAAAGTAATCCCATTGCCTTACTGATTACTTATTTTCAACAGGAATTAGTTACTTTATTAGTTAGTTACATTTTAAAACCATGATACACAACCTAAATACATAATAAAGCAATAGACCTTACAGCCAAATTCCATTTTTTCTGCATAATCCATCATATAAAATTCAATCAAATGAAAAAGTATCTTTTTAAAACTTGTTTTATTAGTTTTAATCTTTTAACTTCATGCACATTGCATCAAGCAAAAATTAAATTATATCCAACAGTCTTTGACTTAACATTTAAACATGGTTCACCTCATTTCTGGCGGATAGAACACTTTTAGTTTCAGATGCAAACTTCTGGTCAGATGTAGCTAAATTCTTATGTGGAGTCCCACAAGGACCAGTTTTAAGCCTCTTGTTATTGTCACTATATATTCTTCCTTTAGGCCGTATCATTAGCAGTTTCAAAATTATTTCCTCTCTCTGTCTTTTGATGCTCATATCAGGTCTGTGACCCCTCCTGCTTTTTTCATTTAAGAAATATTGGTAAACTTAGGACTATTGTCTCCAAAGGTGAAATGGAGATGCTTGTCTGCCTTCATCTCCTCCCGGTTAGACTATTGTAATGCACTCTTTTCCTGTCTGTCTATTGCTTCCTTAAATTGCCTTCAAGTGGTCCAAAATGCCGCAGCAAGGCTTTTAACCCACAGTAATAAATTTTCCCATATCACTCTGTGATGGCTGCATGCAACCACACAATTAAGATACTTAGGTAATATTCATTTGGTCTTTTGTCTTATGTTTACATTATGCTCTAAAGCTTCTGTGATCATAAGTTAACTAATTTGTTATTTTGAGTTTACCTGTAATGCATGACAGCACTAAGCTATAGCCCAAATGGTGGCATAGACCCTGCTTTGCATTGTTTGTTGTTTTATATAGGTATGTTATATTGATAATATTTCTGCTCTTTCTGAGTTACCTGACCTCCGCTCCAGTCCTTCCTGGTTTGGCTGAAAGAGGAGGCTGTGGGTGGAGCTGGTTTAAATGCAGAAGCCAATAAAGTGGACTGGACCATCAATTGTGATCGTGCAGGGGGAATGGGGTTATTCTTGAATGATGGTTAGCTGTTATCTCTTTAGTTTTCACCTTTGGTGTATATAATGGTTTATTCATTTGCTATATAACCGGAGCTGTTTCTCATTTGGCCAGGTCAGTTTGTTGAGTTATGTTTTTGTTAAGTGACTTTTGAGTAAAGCTCTGTTAAGTTAACCTCTTTAATGGGCCCACTTGGTTCTTAAAAAAAAGTTTATTTTTGTTATTTTGAATTTTTGTAATCCTCTTGTCCTTTTTGGGGTATAATAAAACCCATTTTTTTTGAAGATTACATTTGTGCCTGTGTGTTCCTGGCCGCTTGGATCCTGACACACTCCCATGTTCAAATCCTTGCACTGGCTTCTGGTTGGGTACAGATATCAGTTTAAAATCCTCACTTTTACGTTTATGTCTTTACGATGTGAGGCCCCCACCTATATCACTGAGCTTCTTCAACCCTACTCTATTCCACAGACCTGCTGGAAAACAAAGGGGGATCGCACTTTCCCAACCCTTGCTCCAATACTGTGGAACAGTTTACGTCCCCCGCAACGCACCATCGACTTTGTGGCTTCTTTTGAAAAACAGCTTAAAACACATCTGTTTAGACAGGCATTTAGGTAATGTTCATGTGTAATATGTTTTTATTTGATATGCTTTTATATTCCCATGTGAAGTGCTTTGTAATAGTTTCCTGTCTTAAAAAGTGCTATATAAATGCATTTTACTTACTTATACTAAACCTAGTTTCTGCATATTCCAGCATATAAAATAAGTTTTTGTGTTTACAATAAAACAGCAAAAAATAAATAAAATCAAAGATACAGCGGTCCTGTTGCTCTGAAATCTGTTTTCACTTGTTTAGCAGGAGTGGGGAGGGTGGAGGTTTGCCCAGTGCCGCAGTGGTCATGTCAGTGGGAGGATCCGAGGCAGGGCTCGCAAAATCGCTAGCCCGACGTCCCGGGGCTAGCGATTTTTTCCAGTCGGGCTACCAAAATCTATCTCAGCCCTGCCCGTCGGGCTATCATAGGAAGGAAAAATATGTGTCAATGCTTTTGCATTTTCTTTCGCAAATGTAGCTGAGTAATTATGTTATTGGCATCGATGAGCCACTGTCAATATGTGACATATCGAAATCGCGTTTGAATTTGCGTTTGTTTTTTGCAATCCGTTCACTTTGCGATCGCGCGAACGGTGTATAGAGAGCGGCAGCACTGATTGGTGAGTGACGATTAATTGCGCACCAATTCCTCTGACATCGTCTTATCACTCATTAGCTTACTATTCAAACGTGACAAGTGAAATCTCCCACAGCAAGTTTAAACATGTGAGAGGTTGACTGCGCAGAGAATCGCTGACCGTTATGTGAGTGCGTGTGTGAAAGCAGCAGGATTTACGCCGGTATTTTAGTTCTGCTGAGCCAAATAAGACAGGTCAGGGTGAAGAAGGGACAACCAAATAAAAGCCTACCACAAAACGGAAAAGTTATGACAAATCAGACTATGAGGCAAAAAGAAAGCTCAGCTTTTTTTGGTTTCATGGACAAAAGAATTTATGTGGCTGGAATATGACGAGATAAATAACATCATGTTCTGCCGGGTGTGTTGAGTTTCATTTCATTTGAGTAGACAAGCACCTTTGTAACTGGGACCAGTAATTTTAAGAAAGACCCCATCAGAACCCATGAGAAACGCAAGAAATGCATTATACTGCACCCAGTCTGCAACACCCAGTCTGCAATATCTTTCCCAGAACAAACGGCAATTGCAAAAAACATACTAAAAATAAACCAAGCACAAGTCCTGAAAAATCTTTCAAAAGCGTACTATGTTGCAAAGAGTGAACTGCCATTGGCCAAATTTAGCAGTTTTGCAAACTTCAAAAAGCAAATGGCCTCGATCTTAGTTCCCCTTACCTCTTACCCTTGACTTCAGTGGAATTTTCAGATTCAGGATCTGACACAGACTGATTCATGTTCTACACAGTTCTTACAAGTTCATAGAAATTTCTGTTCAATTAGAAACAAGTATTTGAGTTGATGGTTGTAATTTTTATACGGTTGTGATTTGTATTTAACAATTTTCTGATTAATTTTTGTTTCTGTTACAATATTATACTTTAATCTATAATATTGTAAAGGAAACAAAACATTAAAAAATTGCTCTCTTTTTTATTCGGGCTACTTAAATTTATTTTGGGCTACCAAAAACTGAAGAGTGCCTGCCTGAAGGGCTACCAGAGATTTAGAAATTTTGCGAGCCCTGCGAGGGTTTCTCTGTGAATCTCACAGTCCCGTGGCAGCGTGCTCGGTGCATGCTCAGATTTGAAGTTTAACTTTTTGCTGTAGAAAAAAAGTTTTCTTCTCACGCAGAGTGTACAGCGAACGCTATGTCCGCGCTTTAAACGCTGCATGGTCGTACTCTCTCCCGCACTCCATATTATCCTACACACGTCTGTTGCTGCCACGCTCGTACGTCATTGTCATGGGACACTCTCACAAACAAAAATCACGGTTTAGTAACGCAGCGTGCTTATGGGAAAGTTACAGTAATCTAATTACATATTGTGCAACTTGAAAAAAGTAATCAGATTACAGTAAAGCATTACTTTTAAAGCTCTATTAGATATTGTGTTTTTATTACAGCATTAAAAAAGGAATTCAGAAAACTGCTAACGCCGTGTCCGAAGCTTTAATTAGCCAAAAAGTGTATTTGCTGCGAGTAAAATGTCGCAGCGTGTTACTGCAAATGTGCATGAGAAACCTGTAACTGAACCACAACAGGACAGCGAGGAGAACTGCAACATCAGCTCCTGTCTCAACGTGTGACCCCAATCCCCGATGAAGGGCACTAGAGACACCTCTGCCCCTGATGGCTCTGATAGAAGCGCCTTCCTGCCTGCAGCACTTTGACACTGAGGTCCTGTCAGATGTTAACATCGCATCGCTGTACCTGTCCACCTGCAGGCAAACTTTTTATGACCTTGCCTTTTGTCCCCTGCCACAATATTTCCCATCCAAGCCCTTTTGATTCATGATGAATTTTGCTTTGCTTTCATTCACTTAGCCACATAGACAAGGCAATTCGTAGGAGTTGATATCATTTTTAACATTAGAATCCATAAAAAGAGTACTATTTTTTCCTTTAACAAATGTGTAAACAGACTACTGGATCAGAATACCCTGCATTCACCAGTAATCGATACATATTCACGAAATCTCAACATCATATACTTATATATATATTAAAGATATAAACAAACTAGAGGCCATAGCTGAGTGAGGGTGAGGGAGAAAGACTGTGTGTTTGTGTGTGGTGGCACTGATGCAGCACAGCGAGCCGCGGGGATTCAACCTTTTGCAAGTGGCAAAGGCAGACATGATGAAGTCATGTTGACAGTGCGTGTCCTGCGGTCAGGCAGCTTTTAAACACAGATTTGCTTTTGCTTTTCTCTTCTAATCCCAAGGCCAGTGTATCAAATACTCCGATTTAATAGCAATAGGGAAAATGTGAGGCGCCACTATCTAATATACTGTTACTACTCCTTCATCAAGCAGACCTGGCAGTTTGGGATGCGCCTCTAAAATTATTCTTATAATTGAGTCTCCAGCTACAGTAGCATTTCTGTAAGGCTGGAACATAGACTGTATATAAAGGATAGCCGAGGCTGGTGTGTCGCCACACATTAGCTGTGAAGATTCAAGCTGAGCGTTGTCGCCATGGGCTTCTCTGTGTTTTGTAAATGAACACGAAGAGCAGTCAGCAGACTTGAAACTGAGCATACTATGTGCTCAAAGCGTACCCCTGCATTATATTCCTAACATAAAAATAATGGTGTGTTCAACAAGACTAGCATGTAGTCACCAGGGCAGTGTTTATAGTGTTTTCCAGTGTGCTGTTCAACTGTGTGCTGTTAATGTTTAGTTGTTTACAATGATCTACAATCTACATCTTAAATGTCAGCACATAGGTGTTATAAACTGTCCTCACCCAGGAAACAACCCCTCATAATGCGTGCTGTCTTCACCTTGAGTTGGGAGAGGACTTTACACCCTGGTATCCTAGAAAAGTGACATTTTCTAATGCTTTAATGTTGAAAAAAGCTATTTTAACCCAAACTACCATCTGTCTCTAACCTTTAGTTTAGGTGCCCACCTGTCAAAGAATGTAGGGCGAGGTAGACCCCGGACAGGTTTCCAGTCTGTCACAGGGCTAATAAAACAGAGTGGAAATTTGGGCACGAACGTAGCAACCAATATGATTGTTAAGTTGGAGAACTTGTTGGGGTATTAACTGATTAGCACTAAACTGTACAGACTCGAATTTTGAGCTAACAGTGGCACAAAATGAATCGCTGAGAAATCACTGAAGTATAATCACTGTATTACACTCCGCCTGCTCATTTGCCATAACTGGCTCAGGAAGTGGGGCCCGGATAATGGGAACTGTTGCACTGGGAGTTGTTTAAATCTTTTCTGCCTCAGCAAACTATGTAACATGTCATAGTGGTCAATTCTTTATCCAGAGCAGCTCTTTAGTTATATTCTGCCCCCAGCATGTCTCCTACTGTTATTTATCCTGATGATTCACTGTTGTATCTTTCTTTGTTTCCTTCCCTGAAGCTCCACATAATCCAGTACAACCTTACTGCGGTTACATAATCATCCCCCATTTCCAAAGGCTCCAAATGAATTGAACAAACTAATATGAGGACTGTTTTAATGCTTGGATGAAAACCCTTTGCAGTCAATTGAATGCCTGAAGTGCAGAATTCATGAACAAGACCAAATGCTGTGTTTCCCCCCTTGAGATGCTCTGCAGGGCCTTCACTTCAGCCTCCTTCAGCTGCTGCTTGTTTGTTGGTCTGAATTCAGTTTTGTTTTTAATAATTGAACAGCCTGTTCTATTGGATTGAGATCAGGTGTCTGATTTGGACACTGAGGAACATCCACTTTCTTTGCCCTTAACAATGTTGGATTGCTTTCGCAGTATGTTTTCATCATCCGTTTTTTCTGTGAAATACTGTTTTCTCATCCCATCATTCTGTTACAAGTTAATCTTGGTTTCATCACTCCAAAGGCTTTTTTCTGACCCTGGCTGGCACTTTTACATATTTTTAAAATCTTATCTGGCCTTCCTGTTTCTGAGTGTTCCAGTGATTTGCACAGTGCTATGAACCCTCTATAGTTCCATTCATGAAGCATTGGTTGATTGTAGACTTTGACAGTGACAAAACTACCTCCACAAGTTTGTTATCAACTTGGTTCAACGATGTGAAGACGTTTTTAATCATGTAAGCAAATCTCTGCTTTGATCTTCTAGGTCTATTGATTTAGGTTTCTTCCTGTTAAATCGAAGTTTTTTTACAATGCAAAAGTGACTGTTGCTGTGAGTTGGTGCTATATAAATAAAATTCAATTAAATTGAACAGACTGATGATTTGGCCACTCTTAGAATTTTGCCATTTCTGATGGGAGGATGTGCATGTATGTGTGGCGTTGATATTTATTTGGACCTCAAGTTGAGAGTTTCAGTGAACAGCTACCATATGCAAGTTCAGCAAATTGGGCACTGTAAGTAAAAATCGATGTAATTCAAAAGCAGGTAAAGTAATACTATTTCTAAATTCCTGAATTGAATTTAAGTCTGCACCTAAATCACATCATGATTGCTTGATTTACAATCCACTGTAGTGGTGTGCAGACAATAAAATACAAAAATGTGTCACAGTCAATAAACCTATGGACGTAACTGCATATATGGCACAAAAAGAAATGCATTTTTGGCTGGTCACTCCATTTCCTTGGCTCATGTGCAACCCTGCCCCTAAATGTATTATGTGAAAACTGATCATGCACAAGAGTTTAAACACTGTTTATAGAAATTACCTGTTTTGCAATGTAACAAACCAGGTATTAAGAGCTTTTCATGAAAAAAAATCATAATCGCACTTAAGTAACGTAACAATACTCATTTCTTCAGCACCAAAATACGCTTAAACTATCTAAAGCAGGGATGTCAAACTCATTTTACATTTTGTTCTTTAGTGGGCCAAACCAGTGAAAGTCCCCTTTTTGTCAGTGTAAAGTTATTTAAATCCTCATTTAAACCCAAATTAAAATAATAAGAAAAAAACTGCAATTTCAGAGTGACATAAATGTTTTACAGTTGATAGTGAAAAAATAGGAAGTTTTCTATCATTTAGTTGTTTATCTCTTACATGATTAGTTGTTGTAGTATGAATAGCAACGGCAATGACAGAGGTCTGTATCAGTGGAGAAAGCTGTAAGTAAAATACACTTTAAACTGAAATTACAGTTATATACAGTTTAAAGTCCAATGTCCATGCTCTCCTTCATATATTCCTAAGCCATTTAGTGGGCCAGCTTGGCGTCTTTGACGGGCTGATTTTGCCCCCGGGCCTTACATTTGACACCCCTACTGTAAAGTAATGTTAAGATTTGCAGCTCTGTAGCCCTATCTGGTGTTTAAGTCTGACGTCGTTAGCCGTGTCTGGGCCCAAACTCCGCTGCAGGTCCCTTAGTCACACGATCACTGAGGCATCACTGAGAGTTAAAAACTGTCTAAATTCTTTCATCTGTAATAAAATGATCAGTGTTGCTGCGCTACCAGGTGTAACAATTAAGGTTAACATCCAGGCATCCATGAAAACCAAATTTATGAAATTTAATTGAGTTAAAAGTTAGCAGGGAGTTAGCTCGCTAGTTTCCATCTAAATATAATAAAGCATGTTCTGACTGAGAGATTTCCGAAACAAATTAAGACGTACAGCTCTGCTATCACTTCCAACATAAATGAAGACAGGAAAGTAAACAGCAGTGACATTTGTAGGGTTATTGAAGTTGGGCTAGCTGGTATATAATGATGTGCTACGTGATCGCCAGCGACACAGCTATGTAATAGGGGTAATAAAAACAGAGAGAAGCCGACCGTGATCACCAGAGATGGGCAGTAACGCGTTACTGTAATCCGAATACTTTTTGCAAGTAACGAGTAATGTAAGGGATTACATTGCAAAAACGGTAATTAGATTACCGTTACTTTCCCGTAGGAACGCTGCGTTACTGCGTTACTAAAACCGTGAGTTTTTTGCGAGAATGTCTCATGACAGTGACATAAGCGAGTGCGACGTTCGTGACAACAGCTGTGTGCAGATCAACAATGGATAATATATCAAGTACGGGAGAGAGTATGAGCGTGCAGCGTTTAAAGCGTGGAAGTACTGACCTTATTTTGAGTTTGATTCCATAAAAAGTGACAAAAACATTAGCGTCCGTTGTGCGTGGGAAGAAAACTTCTTTTTACAGCGAAAAAACCCCCCTTAACTTCCAAGCAAGCGCCGAGTGCGCTATGACTGTAATGGGAAATTCATAGAGAAACTCGCGGATTCTTCCACTGACCGCTGCGGCACACCTGCACCAGGGTAAACCTCCGCCTACCCCAGTCCTGCTTTACAGGTGAAAATAGAGCAACTAGCCTTTGACTTTGTGTGTTTTACTTGCATCTATTTGAAAGAGTGAGTGTAAACACAAAAAAATATTTTATTTTATGTGCTGGAATGTGCAGAAAATAGGTTTAAATGTTAAACAAATTTCTTCCAGTCAGAGAATGTTGCATATAATTTAATTTTTGCTTGATGCACAAAGTTAAAAGATTAAAACTAATAAAACAAGTTTTAAAAAGAGAGTTTTCCATTTGATTACATTTTGTATGATGGATTATGCAGAAAAAGTAGAATTGGGCTGAAAGATCTATCGCTTTATCACCTATTCAGGCTGTAAATTGTGTTTTTAAAAAGTAACTAAGCAACTAAGTAATTAATTACTTTTGAAAATAAGTAATCAGTAAAGTAACGGGATTGCTTTTTTGGGGAAGTAATCAGTAATTAGTTACTGATTACTTTTTTCAAGTAACTTGACCAACACTGGTGATCACTGACTGTTTTTAGGGGCTTGTTGAGATTAAATAGAACAAGATAAACATAAAACATTAAAACATGTTAAATACACAACAGCCTTATTAAACGCAGAGTAGTTCTGGCCCGGAAGCAGGGTTCATACATCATCACTTAAAGACCCGATAGCAGTAATCTGGGGGCACCAGAAGAATATATTGTATAGGGCTTTGGAGTTGACGTCACTGGAGGTGGGCCACGCCCCCTTTCCGCCATGACAGTAGGCTAGACACAGGATACAGCTTCAGCTATGGTTCATACGTGTTGTGTTATCAGTTGCAACGTTTGATCACACGATCGTGAAAGCAAGAAGCTGGATAATGGGCTCTCTTTTCATCGTTTTTCAACCTGGAGGGATCCCATGTATCCGATATTACTAAACAAAGACGTCAGGCTTGCATTGCAGCAGTGAGACGAGCGGATCGAGTTCTGTGCAATCCCCAGCTTTTTGTTGGTTTGGTCTCCGCATCTTCTTTCCGGTGAGTTCTAAATTAATTCATATCACTATTAAAATGCTTTTAGTGTTATTTTCAATGTGCTGAGGTCATAGATAATGAGATAAAACATGCTAATGTGTGATGCTGCAGAACCACGTCATGTCATCATGTCGACTGAGTAGCTTATGATTTAGCATTATTGCAGGCAAACCAGCATATGAAATGGATGTAACAAATCCAGACTGGGCACCAACACTGCTCATGGGCCTCTAAAAACATACTAAATTGCTCTCATTGTACACTAATCCGCACATAACTTCCAGATGAATCACACACCAGTGGGGGTGGTGCCAGCCCATGCACACACCCCCTCTGGACCCACCCCTATTAAGGATTAACTTTTCATTTCTCAAACGTCATAATTAAGAGAAAAACGCATAAGTTTTCCTATTAATTATGGAAATGGAGTAACAGCCACTTTGTCTTTACTGTATGCAGTGCTCAGGCTTAATGCGGTGTTAAGCCGCCCCTTTAAGTGCTGAAATCACACGTAAATATCATGGAGCCCGTTACGCTGCTTTATCTCGCTTACACACGTGGGGGCGTGGCTTTAACGCCCGCGTCATCTTATCAGGAAGGAAGGCTCCAGTTTACAGAAAGCGCTTTGGAAGCGTGGAGCCTGAACACCTACACGCGAGTAAACAGTGTGCCTGTAAGTATTCACAGACGATGTATTATGTCAGACAAGCTGTTATTTTACCAAAATGCTCCTCTTCGTTTTGCCTGCGTTGTCTTGTTTAACTTTTTTCGGAGGCAAAGTTTTCCCGAGTTGACTCAAGGGCATCAAGCAAAGTAGCTTTCAATCCGCTTTTCCGTTTTCATGCCAGAGTCTGTGTGGATTTCAGTCTGTTTAAGTTCGTATCGTACTCCGAACCACTTTTAGCAAAAGATACAACATTAACCGAGACAGCCTCTGAAGTATGAGCTTTTTAAAATAAATTCGGCACGTATCACTGTGAATATTAAATGATTATTAAAATGCTTCAAAGTGTGTTTTCTCGAATCCTTCCGCGTGAGATAATCCCATCAAACGGGGCAAACGTGTTTCAGCAAAGTTGAAATAATTAAAGTGAAAGCGTCCTGGGTTAAATGTGTATGATTGTTATGGTTTTTTTTAATTGTTTTTAATTGTTTTTTTCAGCGTGTCCAGGAGTAGCAGCAAAATTAGTAGTTGCTATATTTGGGCTGCCATAATATCCATTTACGCTATTATTGGACAGTAACATTGCTTTGATAGTGCAGAGTTGTGGATCTAGGACATGCCAGCTGAGATTCACAGATAATGGGTATTAGACGTCTGTGCTCTGCTATGGTGCAGCTAGAAAGCTACCGTCAAATTCAACCTGTTGTACCTCTGTTATTAAGATTCATGTTTGTTTTAGGTCTCATCTGCTGCTCTCTCTGCTGGTTTGTCAGTGCACTATGCCTGATGATATGGCGAGGCCTTTAATTCGAGAAAGAGCCGGGGGCTCCAGACACCTTGAAGCCTCCATGCTGGAGCCCAGCACCCTGGTGATTGGCATCCTGGGCACCGGCGACTTCTCCCGCTCTCTGGCCAGAAGGCTGGTGGCCTCAGGCTATCAGGTTGTGGTGGGCAGCCGAACCCCTGCGCGCTCAGCGGCTCTGTTCCCCGAAGAGTCAGAGGTGACATATGCAGCGACACTGACACTCACGTTCACACTCGCAGTGTAATTGGTGTTTTTGTTTCCGTCCCTCTGGTGGTAATTATACATTCCTTTGACTTTTCCCGCAGCAGTGATAATGGATGTTGTTGCTATACCTCATAAACATAGCTACTAGATAATCTCAGCTGATTGAGAGAAGAAGATGAGAGTCAGCTGCGGTATGGGAGGAGCATACAGCAGTTAATCCATCACTTTTCACCAGTCAGCCTGCGCCACAATGCATTTGCACCACAAGATGACTTCTTGTCAGCCCCTGATTAAGTTCCCATCTGCAGCTTGAATCATTTATTTTAAGGTTTCTTTATCACAAGCATACAAATATGGATGAGGACCAGAAAGTGCTATTGTTATGTTTTTCACATGCTGTTAAAATGGCTTATATCAAATACGTTCAAGTAATCCCTCTCAGGCAACAGCTTCAATTTAAGTCTTCTCTCAAGGCTCAGTTTAACACAGTTGTCTTTACTCTTATGGGATGTCAGTGACTCTGGCAGTCAGCGCAGAAATCCCCACTTAGCTGCTGTTTAAACCCCTCTGTTAGTGAAGGGCAGCCAATCAGAAAAAGGCTGGCTTAAATTGAGCTGAAAGGCTGCACCAAGGTCCAATATAATTTCAGTTCAGTTTTATTTATATAGCATCAAAACACAACAGTCACTTTAAGGCGCAAGAGCATACAATAACTGAAAGAAAACCTGAAGAATCAGATGATCCCCAACGAGCAGGTGCTTTGGAGACAGTGGGAAGTAAAAACTCCCTTTTAACAGGAAGAAACCTTTGCAGGTACCAGGCTCAGGGAGGGGCAGCTATCTAAATAAGGATTATTGTGAACTCTGGTTCATCCAAATCCCCTCCAGTGGATTACAAGAGTAAACATAAGTAGCTGAAAGTCACCGCATGATCATTTTAAATGAAAGTGGCAAGGGCTAGGCATTTTCTTATCATTCGTTTTGCTAATTTAGTGTCAGTGCCTGCTAGAATTCATGCTCAGTAATCAACCTGTCTTTTATAGGATCTGGAAGTTAGAGTTGGACTATGTTGTAAACTTTATTGTTGCTCTGCCAAAAAATTGCTGACTAAAATCCGTAAGATGGCACGAGTTATGGTCTCATGTCAATGTCCGGTCTCACACACTATCTGACCAGATCTACTTCCACTACTGTCACCAGTGGTGGAGCCTTTACCAGTGTGCTTTCAGCTCAGTATAGGCACCTGGAACCCACAGGAAAAAAAAATTTAAGGGTCAAATGTTCTTTGGAGTCAAGCCATGTGATGAAATGTGTAACAGCTGAATAACCTTTAACGTTGCCTTAAAAGCTCATGTGTGAATATAGAGTCAGAAATGGCAGTTGGGAATTGAAGTAAGACGTGTATGTAATGATATGCTCCTTTGCCACATGGAGTGTTTAGTACTTGGTCAAAGCACAGTTAAAAACCACACACATGCATTCATCCTATTAATGCTACTCCCCCCCCAGGAAAAAGCTAACTCAAACTAGTGCCTTATGATATCTCTTTTGTTGTTATTCTGCTAAGGAAATGGGAAATAGGTGCAGCGTATTGTATTATCACCTTTATTCGTCAACACACCCTGACCTCGCTTACACAGCTTTCTTGTCATTTGTTTAAATAGTCTTCTTTAAGGACTTTCAAAGCTCTTCTTTGGATATTGGCTACCTTTTCATCTGTTCTCTGTCAAGGTGATCCCACACTGCTTCAATAATGTTGAGGTCTGGGGAGGATACTCCATGATTGTCATAGACTTTATTGTTGCACTGCCAAAAATGGCACTGACTAAAATTACAATAGAGCCCATTAGCCATGGTCTCGTGTCACCGTTTGGGTGAGACACGAGACCATGACTGATAGTGTTCAATTGTATGTTCCTCTTTTCAAGCATTCTTTAGCACTGTGTTTAGGATCATTGCTGGCAAATGAAGTTGTTGCCATTCAGATGCTTTTTAGATGGAGCTAATGCTCAACTTCTTTATATTCATAATGTCATCGATTTTGTCAAACCAGTGTCCACAGAAAGGGTTTGATAGACATTCAGAAAATCTGGAGAACTCTTGCTTAAGACTGCTTTTAATAACTACAAGAAGGTCTGGCTCATTGGTGGAAGAGTTTTAAACAGAACTGTAATATCATATGTTATTACTTCCTGTTTATTCATTTGGAAGCTGCAAGAGAGGACTTCCTGGCTTATTTGAGTTTGAAATTCAGATAATCCCAATAAAGTTTTTTTTTTTTGTTTGTTTGTTTGTTTTTGTTTTTTTTGGCTCTCTTCCATGGTTGTTTTCAGTAAACATAGTTTGTGGTTAATGGGAACTGTGCAAAGCATTCGACTGAGACTGACAGCGACGAGCTACAGGGTTTTAATTCAAACATACAATTTATGTGTCACGTTCAGAGGTGTGTTTTTAGAGCCAAATATGTACTAGGAGATGCTTAGCTTAGTGTAAATACTGTAAGCAGAGGTCTATGCTATGCTACGTTTTACTAATATTTGACCAGGCTGTATTTAACAATACTGGGAAATCTACTAATGAAACAAGCTAAATATAAGGGAAAGTTTTGATATCTATATCGAGTGTGAATGTTTCTGTCTTTGTCCATCAGGTGACCTCACAGATGGAGGCTGCAAACCAAGCAGACTTGGTCTTTGTTGCCGTGTACCCTGAGCACCACTCTACATTGGTCCAGCTGAAGCCAGCACTTGCTGGAAAGACCCTCGTGGATGTCAGCAACGGTTTGCAAATCAAGCAAGAAGGGCCTTCCAATGCCCAACAGCTGGCTGATCTATTTCCTGAGAGTTATGTGGTCAAGGGGTTTAATACCATATCAGCCTGGACGCTACAGGCAGGACCACGGGATGGGAGCAGACAGGTAGGGGACGTCATCACCACTCTAAGACTATTCGCATTCACGGAGGTCTGGTGGTAAATGCGGTTTCAAATGAAATCGGTTTCTAGTCTCTAAACTTCTTTGTCTTTACGTCGTCTTTTTCTCCAGGTTTTCCTCTGCAGTGACGATCAAAACGCCAAGAGCTCGGTGATGCAGCTTTGCCGCAGGATGGGCTTCATCCCTGTTGACATGGGCCTCCTCTCCTCTTCACTAGAGATCGAAAACCTCCCGCTGTACCTGTTTCCATCTTGGCGCACCCCCATCATCTGCGCTCTGGCCCTCTTTGTCTTCTTCTACCTGTATAACTCCGTCCGTGATGTCTTGTATCCCTACGTGACGTCGAAGAAGAACAATTTATACAAGTTGCCCATTGAGATTGTGAATGTCACTTTCCCATGTGTAGCCTTGGTGATGTTAGCACTGGTCTACCTGCCCGGTTTGATTGCCGCCTTCCTCCAGCTGTGGTGGGGCACCAAGTACAACCGCTTTCCTAACTGGCTGGACCATTGGTTGATCCAAAGGAAGCAGTTTGGGCTGTGCAGCTTCCTGTGCGCAGTTCTACATGCGATTTATAGCCTGTGTCTTCCCATGAGGAAGTCCGCCCGCTTCCAGCTGATCAACAAGGCCTTTGAACAGGTTAGACGAAGAAGAAGAAGAGAGGTGTCGGTTCAGACGTTCCATGAGTCTAACAAACAGGACAGAATAAATATAATATACATATATATACAGAATAAATATACAGTCTGTAATTACATTTTCCAACAAACTGATGTATTCTGGTAAACTTATATTTAATCCGTTAAAATACATAGCACTGGGCTTGCGGTTTGTGGAAGCAACAATGTTCCCCCATCATATTTGAATACAATGTCCAGGAAGGATGTCTCCCTTTGTGCTGGTCTCTAGTCAAACATGCTGAAGGCAGAGGAGAAGGGAACTCATAGGTGTTTTTGTGCTGAAGAGGGGACGTTTAAATTTGTGTCTGCACCTTACATCAGGCCTATGCTGTATTGTGGGACGAGGAGTCCTCTTCACCAAAGAAATGAAAATGCAAAAGAAGAGACACCATCTGCATCTTAATAAGATGTAATCTTCCTCGTAGCCTTAAGCTTCATCTCCTGAACTAAAGTCAGGGCTCTAACACACGAAACATTCATAAACACCCTTATTTATTTATAATAACAGATAGTCATTGGTTACTCAGTTATTATCTGCCCAGGTAGGCTGGTTGTTCTGTTTGTGGCAAATGGGGAAGTTACAAAGCGCCCCCTGATGGACAAACTGTCCAACATCAGCAATCAGAACATGATTGAAGGGTGTTTGTACCGTCCTTTTAAGTGCTTTTCTTCAACACTTCTTTAGCACTCAAGAGTTAAAGGATCTGAAAAGGCAGTTTCACATTTTTGTCATGTTGCTGTTACCCTTGCATCGACTGCATGTCTATCATCGTTGCTTGTTACGCAGGTGCAGACTGGCCGCCCAGATTCGTGGGTTGAGGAGGAAGTTTGGAGGATGGAGCTGTACCTGTCCGTGGGCATCATGGCTCTCGGGCTGCTCTCTCTGCTGGCTGTCACCTCGCTGCCCTCAGTGGCCAACACTGTCAACTGGAGGGAGTTCACCTTCGTTCAGGTACGCACCCACACATACTTCAGCCAGATACTTCATGCTAGCATGTGCTGTCAAATGTTTTTTGTTCTCCGTGCTTGTAGGCTGATGGTCAAAGACGTTGGAGACAGGCAGGACGTTTGAGTTGCACGCATACGAGCAGACATGCGTCACTCTGATGTGCAGACAGATGCACGCTGTGTCTCTTACACCACATAGTGAATGTGTGGCAGTAAGACACATATACAAACACTGACTCTTAGTGTTTGCAGTCCCGCAGCTGCCCCAGATTTGCTGTTAAACTTGTGCTGTGACAAAGCCGTTAGGAGGGTTGTGACTCAGTTTGTACACACACTTCCTCCTCTCCTCTCCTTAACCCCCCCCCCCCCCCCCCCCCCCCCCAATGGCCTCCAGTTTTCCAGGATTTGAAGTCTGTTTGTGCCACTTTCCCATTTCGTCTTCCCTAAATTCAGTGGCCTTCAGATTAGTCACATGTCAACAGTTTGTGCGATGAAAGCACTTCTGGACTTGTTGTGAACAGCATGGGTGCAGGATTTGTTTGTTTTTGTGTGCTTTTTTTTCCCCCTTTTAAAAATAAATGCATAAACACTGTCAGAGCTAGCAGCTGTCAAAGTATCCAGAACCCTGTTTTTGGGGTCTTTTTTTAGTTTCTGCTTCAGGGTGGGCGCTCTCAGACAGTTAAGGAACCTTTGAGTGATCCAGGTGTTTCATTTATATAGATCTGAGCAGCTCAAGTGACTGGTAGTGTTTGTTTGTTTTGTTTTTTTAAAGTCAGTACAAAGATGAGTGGTGTAAGCAACGGTTAGCTCTAAAAATGGAACAAAACACAGTGAAATCAATAGGCAAGTCCAGACTGTATTGTCTGAGTTGAAACAGGATTAAAAAGACAGTAAAAGACCACAGCAGCTGTGTTTCTGAAGAGCTACACTGACTCAGCTCTGCTATTCTGTCTTTGCTGCATTAATAGACACACGCACATACAAATCTCAACAAACCAACAAACCAGTGCTACTTCCTCCATCTAGTTTTTGTGGTGGCATTGAGTTGCTATTTCAGTTATCAGCTGGCTAATATTTTAGGTGCTTTAGATGTAAAGTACTCTGAGTACTCAGGTAGAGCAGAAACATGCTATATGTAAACCAGTCCATTTATAAGTTGCTACCCAGGCATATGCAAATTGCTAAGCCCAATGTGTGACCCACCTGCCACTGGGACACTAACTTCAATATAAGAGCAGTAAATTTAGGTCATAGTAATGAGTAATATCTCAGGCTAACCACCTCCTATTACCAGTTTAAATTCTCTTTTTTAATAAATAAACGTATATAAATATGTAACCTGCCAAGGGATTGCAGATGCAAATTAGCTTTAAGATAACAGTGTTACAATGCATCATGGCAGCCTTTATGTTAATATTGCACTTTGTTCTTTTTCAAATAAAACAAAAAAACAAACAAATAAATCTGTGCGTAAGTAATTTCAAACTGACTTCCAGTCCCGATCAAAAGTTTAAGAGCACTTGAAAAATGGCAAAAAATCATATTTTGCATGGTTGAATCTTAACAAGGTTCCAAGTAGAGCTTCAACATGCAACAAGAAGAAATGGGAGTGATACAAAACATATATATTTGAGCATGCAATTTATTGAAAACATCTTTTGATCGGGACTGTTTGTTATTAATGTGGCTTGCCTGCAGTACCGTTACAGTCCACCAGGGCTGGCCACTCTTTAGGAATCACTGTTTTAGGTGACACGAATGCAAAAAAAAAAAATGTTCTGGGTTTAAAAATAATGTGTTTTTTATGGTTTATTTTTTAGTATGTGTGTTTAAGCAAAACTGGTACACCGGTTCCATAAAAAGGCTTTCTTTGGAAGCAAACGAAGCAGAATGATCTACCCTGACCTGCACCTTTCCATAAATTTATCATTGCTTTTAGCAGTGAGGATAAACTCAAGCAAACTTTGAAGTTTTTAAATCATTAAAACCCCACCAGCCATCAGACTGGACTGCAGTAAGTACTGCAGGATGTCACATGATCTAAATAGAAAATTATTCATCTCTTGCCACTGCAGCTCACTTGGTGTTTAATTCACCTCGAGCTGAGCTCGAGCACTTGGAGAGCACTGTTTCTGTTGGTGAACCTGTGGAAGGATTGATAGCAGAAACCTGCAGCCGCCTTTGGCTGTTGGCTTTGGCTCTCTGACGACCCCCCACCCTCCCGTCTGCCCTTGCACGATGAGTTTTACGGTCAAAAACAGCCTCTAGTCTCAGACTAACCCTAACTGCTACATGAGTCTTCGTCGCCGACCATCCCACCGCTCTTTTTCTTTTATTTATTTGCTTTTGATTTGAATTACATTTAAATTTCAGGGATATCCCTTGTAAAAAGTTTCATCCTCAATAAATCTATTATGTTTTTTGCAACTAAATAGGTTCACTGGCAACAGGTCAGCAACATGAGTGCGTCTAAAAACAGCTTATTAGAAGTAAAGGTTGGCAGAGTGTCATTAATCTGCGAAAAAACTGCATCTACGAATTGTGGAACAATTTCAGAATAATGTCCTTTAACATAAATTTATGAAGTCCTTGAATATCTCATCATCTACAGAATCTCTGTATGCGAGGGACAAATCAGTTATTAATGCCTGTGATCCTTGGGCCCTTGGGAGGCACTGCAATAAAAACAGACATGAGTCTGTCATTGAAATGAATGCATGAGCTCAGAAACACTTTAAAGCTTTGTCAAACAAAGAGGAACTCGTATGTTAACATGATTCAGAAATGCTGCCGGTGTCTCAGGACCTAAGCTCTTTTATACAAAGCAGAACTGCCCGGCTTTTTATCAGCGCTCGGTTCAAAAGCCTGCATGACTGATGGTACGGCAGTGTTTCGGTGCCTATTTAATTGGCAGCTCGGACGTCTGTAAAGGCACCATGAATGCTGAAAGGTATATGCAGTATATACCTTTAAAAGGTATACACAAATGTTCAATTCAAGTTTATTTATATAGCACCAAATCACAACATTTGCTTCAAGGCGCTTTATATTAAACTGTAAAGACCTGCAGTAACAGAGAGAAAACGGCAACAGTCAGACAACCACCATATAAGCAAGCAGCTGGCAACATTGGGGAGGAAAAACTCCCCTTTAACAGGAAGAAACTTCCAGTAGAACCAGTGGAATTCGCTTAAAAAGTGTGCTAACTAAAATATAGCTCATTTTTAAATCTATGGATGGAAACAACGATTTTAATATTGCATTTTTTTTAATCGTGAACACAAGGAAGCTAAAAAATGCAATCAGTGTTGTAAGATTTTATTAAAGGTATTAATTAAGCCCTTTATTCTGCTTCCTGCAGTCCACACTCGGCTACTGCGCCTTATCCATGGCTACCCTCCACACCCTCATCTTCGGCTGGAACCGCGCCTTCCTCTCGGCCCAGTACCACTTCTACATGCCTCCCACCTTCCTCCTGGTCCTCATTCTCCCCCTCGCGGTGCTGCTGGGCCGCCTGGCCCTCTTCCTGCCCTGCGTGGGCCACCGGCTCAGGCAGATCCGCCGCGGCTGGGAGAAGAGCCGGCACATCCGCTTCATCCTGCCAGACGACGACTGCCGCAACGGGCTGGAGAATGTCAGCAATGTGTGAGAAGCACCGTTTTCAGCGGCGTGCATGGAAAACCCAGACTCATGAATATAAAGCACATAGAGGATAAAAGATTTATACACTCTTTGAGCACTTTGGAGGATCATCTCTGGCCTTTCGAGGGGGTTCAGAGAGGATCCTCTTCAACAATTAGCTGGAAGACTCTTTGAGATTTTTAGAGCGGTGGTGCCACCTTTACTGCTCGATGCATTGGTAGTTAGACTACTTAGTTAACGTTTAAAGTATTTTATTGATCTCTTTGTTTTCTGTCAATCCAAAACTGAAGAGCAGTATTCATGCAATCAAAACAGCCTCTGTAACCTTACAGCTCATAGTCGAGCTTAAATGGGGTTTACTGTGAGCATCAGAAGTACGCTCGGCTTTCCTCACGCTGTCTGCGTTCCTCTCTAGGAGTATTTTGTGCTGTACAGATCTGTTTCTATTTGAAGTCATTTGAAGGTTTTCTTTTCTGATTTCTCCTTTTCTTCCCTTCACTGTGATCAGCACTGTGTTAAAACTATTTGTTTTGGGAAAGGCGTATCTTAAAGAAAAACAAACTCCTTCCCAGAGTTGACACTATGTTTGGAATCCTCTCCTTTACAGAGAAACACTGCAACAGTAAAATATTAAACTATAATATTTAAACACTGAATATCATCATAGATCACTATTTTTCACAATATTTGACACGAGTGCACACGTTTGAATTAAGCCATTTTCTCAAACGGATCAGCCGCCTGCCTTGTCGTAACTTAGAGGTGCTAACTGCTCTCATTTTCCAGATCGATGCACGTAGATGCAGCATCCAGGCCGGCGAGATGCACGTCTGCTGCTGCCATCTCGCTCGGGGGAATCTCACCACGGCCTCTGACTTATTCTGATGTAAAATGTCAGATGTTTCTGCTGCTTTTTTTTTTTCTCCCACTCTGATGAAGTAAACACCAACACAGGCAGTAATATTTCACAGTTAAGAAGCTGTGTTACAATATTTTACTGTTAGGAGTTGGATAAATCTAAATAAGAAATTATTTATTTAAGCTCACTTCATGTCAGGTGACAGTCCTGACTCTAAATTAAGGTACAGCAGGCTTATATTGGGTAAAGTAAGAGCCCATAGTTGAAATGTAACCAAGCATCATGTGACATTAATACTTGTTACACACCAAACTGATTGAAAATAGTTTGAAAACTCAGATTCATGTTCATTTTTAGTGGATATATCTGTATGTAGAAACGAATGCAATTTCAGGTGTAATGCTCTGTTAGGAAGCGTGGCACAAAATGAAGAAGTCTTTCTCATGTTCTAAATAATCTGTCATACGGAGAAGGCGGAGCGGAAAAATAAAAACGGATTAAAAAGGAAGTTTTGACTCTTTAACCAACTTAAACACTTTTTCTTCATTAAAAAACTCCCAAAAACAACACCCTTGTACATCAGCCCTACGTGCACTCTCATTTTTCTGCTCTTGTCAGAGATTTTCATTTATATGCTGGATGTGTTAAGTCTGTGTCTGTCGTCGTGACAACATGATGATTTCAAGTGTTAATTTATAAAACCTGGAATAAAGTTTTCTATAACAGAGCGTGCTTTCACATTTCTGGTGTTTGTCGTCGTTTTTGGGGTTCTTCAGATTAGATTAACTTCTGGATTCAAATAAACCATCTTCATGCTTTAAATATTACACTTAATGCCACCAAATCTGTGCGCACACACACACACACACACACACACACACAAGGCCGAACATGTGATTTTGTGTTTGCTGCCATCTTGTGGTGACTTTTTCTATTGTCTTGCACGACTTCTCCTTTGGATTTTTTTCCACCCACTTCATGGCCTCCACAGTCAACAGATCCCAGTCCAGTAGAGCATGTTTGGGATGTGGTGGAAAGGGAGAGTCATGTCATGAACAACCAGTCGACAAAGTAATGTTTTCAGCTCCTTGTTGAATCTGTGCCACAAAGAATCAAGCCAGTGCTGACGGCAACAGGGAGTCTAACCATGTAACAGCAAACTGTACCTAATAAAATGGCCAGGTACAGAGTTTCTATGTGTGTTTATATGACAGAGACGGAAACGTGTGTTTACCTTCCTGCCGTCATAACTAAAATATGCTTTTAAATTCACATTTCCTGCTGATGAAGCTGGAGCGCCACAACTGGTTTGTTCACCAGGACTGACTGGAAAAAGCGCACATAGATTAATATGTGCGTGCTGCCCTCTTGTGGTGACTTTTTCTACTGTCACACAAAACCACTCCCTTGACATGTAACGATTAGATCTTTTGCAGGAAAATTTGTAAGTATAATATATAGGTTTGCTATAGTGGGTGTAAAATATCTCACAGATTCATACTGGAGAGTAGATGTGGATAGATTGATCCAATTATAAGTATCAGTATAAGTATCGATACTGACACTGGTATTAGTATCTGATTGATATTTTGTTTCTATGCTTCAAGATCAGCATGTTGTCCACTGATATCTGTTAAAAAAAATTGGTTTTGGAGATCAAAATACACGCAACACACTATGAAATGACAATCAATACTTTGTCATGTCTACTTTATTTATATTTAAGTGCATCAGAGACAGACATGTTTACATTCCAGGTCACCAAATTTCAAAACACACGAAAAGCTTAAAGGTATGTTTTACCAACTAGTTATTGAGGAAAGTAAAAATCACAGTGATCTAGTGGTCATTAAAAAGTGTCTAGAATTTGCAAATTGATGATGATGAATCTCATAAATAATGACTGTAAACTGCCTTTATAGGTTAAAAGTATCGGAATTGATATCTGAACCGGCAACAGTAACTGTATTTACTTGGTATCCAGTCAATACCAAAATGCAACGAACGGCCCCCCGCCCCCCCCAAAAAACATAAACCCTCCCACTTCCTTTCTCAACAAATCACAGCACAGCTGAGACAACTGCAGCGAGTTGGGCGAGCACGGCCTTTGAACAGGAGCAAAGGTGTGCCCGAGTTTCACTGCAGTCATGACTGTAAGTATGACCTCTTTAGTATTTAAAACTTTCCTGGAATCTTATCTAAAATATTAACATTGTTTCTAAGCGATTCTCTGTAATGTTGACTTACGTATAAATCACAAGGCAGGAACCAGAGCGTTTAGCTCGACAGGTTCTTGTAGTTGTAACTAGGCGTTAAGTCTAAACTCGTTCCTTGTTATAAGCACTGAGATGGGCGAGTGGATATGATCTGAGGATATGCTGTGACTTGTCCTAACTAGGAGGCCTTTCACAAAGCGGTAGAGGAGGTGAAGGTTCTGAAGCAGAAACCGAACCAGCAAGAAATGGGAGATCTGTACGGCTTATATAAGCAAGCTACAGTCGGTGATATTAACACAGGTGAGTAGCGTGACTGTAGCGTGTGTGTGTGTTTGACGTTATGGAGCCACTAAAGGTAACTGCCTGTGCATGTGCGAAAGCGGAGACGGGTGGTACTGAGAAAAATCAGGTTTGACGAGTTCTGCTTGATTTGCTGAATAAATTCCCACAAAGATTTGAAGTTTTTTTTTTTTTAATTTAAACTTTTGATGTATATCCCAAACGATATATATATCTTTAAACCCCTGATACCTTAAAGGGCTTATTATGCTGATTATTTTAATCCCCATCAGTGTTGTCAAACATAGGGGCCCGGGGGCCAGAATTGGCCATTCGAAGACTACAATATGGCCTACTGGACAGCTTTGGCAAATATGATCTAGGGCATAGGGCAAGGGTAATTTTTAGACTTTAAACTGTATTTTTAAAAAATAAGTTTTAGAACTCTTCTTGCTGATAAAGACCCCCCCCCCCCCAAACACACACACACACACACACACACACACACAGCTATTCATACTACAAAAGTAGTTAAATAGTAGATAAACAATTAAATGAAAGGAATACTCCAGTTCTTCAGAAAAAAAAAAGGAAAAAATATATCAATTAACAAAATCTTTGTTTTAACCTTTGGGACAGTCAGTGCAGTGAGTACTAGAATGTTTTCCTGTACATTTTATGCATTTATCATGTAGGAAAAACTGAGCTGATCCTTTGAAATTGCTTTTCCTTATCTTATATTAGGATATCTCAGGGATTAAATGTGTAGTTACACGTCTTTTCACTGACATGTGGTCTTCGATGTAAAGACGAATTTGACATATTATATATTCTTTCTTTGTTTGTTATTGAACTAAAAATTAAAGTAGCTTTGCATGATTTCCTGTTCAAAATAGTCCATATTTATCTCGTAATGTGTGAGGGGGTTTTTGTTTTGTTTTTTGTCTTTTTGTCCTGTTTCTCTCCCCTTATCCCACAACCAGTCACAGCAGATGGCCCCGCCCCGAGCCTGGTTCTGTTGGAGGTTTCTTCCTGTTAAATGGGAGTTTTTCCTGCCCACTGTCTCCAGCTGCTAACTCACAGATGTTTGTTTGATTGTTGAGGTTTCTCTCTAACATTGTGGTGTCTATACTTTACAATATAAAGTGCCTGAAGCGAATGTTCTTGTGATTTGGCGATACATATATATATTTGAAACTGAATCGAATTGAATTGTGGAGCCTCTGCAATTTGTTTCCATATATCACTTTTATTATTAAAGCATCAAAAAAGATATTTTCCATGTGATTAACTCACGGTTACTTTTTTCACAGAGCGTCCAGGGTTCCTTGACTTTACAGGAAAAGCAAAGTGGGATGCATGGAATGCAAGAAAAGGTCGGAGATATGAAGCCTTTGAAAACAAATCTCAGCAATGTCACATATTTCGTGCAGTAACAAACTACTTTCTCCTCTGTGTCTGTTTCCTGATCGACAGGTCTGTCCAAAGAGGAAGCAATGGTCAAATATGTCACTTTGGTGGAGGAACTCAAGGAGAAATATGGAATCTAGAGTGTGTGTTTCATGACTGTGTGCATTCAGATGGTTGACAGGGATAAGCCATCCTTATTGGAACCGTATTTGTTCTTGTTGGCAACAAAATGGGACTGGAAGCGTTCTGGTTTCTGTTTTATGAGTTCTACTGAACCACTGAGCAGGCTTTGGTTAAATGCACGTAAACCGTCCTTTTTGGAGACCCCACCTGGTACCACTTCATACTAAACTAAACCAGCTTGTTCTAGCTTCATACTGAGGATAGACATGAATGCAGTACTGGGCTTCTTGCCTCCTATCAAGACAGCAAATAAGTGTTTTGTAAAATGTCTGAAAAATAAAGACTTTTGAATAATATTTCAAAAAAATAAATAAAATCTGTTTCTGTTGTCTTCGGGAAACTCCTTCCTTGCCATCAGCCTTGCACGTTTGCCACAGATGGCTGATCTGTGTTCAGTCTGGCTTCATCTAATAATCTCACCCCGAGCTTCCTTCAGCTCTGGAACACATCACGGGTGGTGGTGCTTAATCTCAGCTGACGTCTTGAGTCAGAGGGCAAGAAAGAAGCGCTCTTGTGTGGTTGAGGGCAGTAGATGTGTGGCTAAAGCAGCGGCCTGAGGTGCCACTGCTGCTCCATAGAATAAAACATACTGCAATGTCAGCATGGTCATCAAACTGAATTAGTTTTAAAAAATTTGTTTTTTAAAAATCCAGACTGTTTATTTGAAAAGATAGTGCTGAGTGCTGTTATGGGAGCTGTAGGACATACTCCTCTGGAGCTTCAGCTATGCTAAGGACAAAATCAGGATGCCTTTAACTCTGTTTTGACAATTCCCTCTTTCTAATTTCCTGTCTTTAAGAAATTGATTAAAATGTTACTAAAATAACTACAGCAATCAACATGGTAAATGGACTTGCTCTTATATACTGCTTTCTGCTTAAAGCCCTTCGTACAACATGTCATTTTGAAATTTAAATGCTTCCTCACATTCATTCCTCATCGAATCGTGGTCATCTGCAGTATGTTGCACTCTTCTGAAATACTCACTCTGTGCCACAAGATGGTGCTGTGATCAAAGTTATTATAGTTAACTGAAACTGAACTAAAAATAGGCATTAAAAGCGTTTGAGTTAAGTAAAATCAAACTGGAAATTTTATTTTTAAACAATGTATAGTGAACTTAAAATATTTTTCAACTTGGAGCACTGAAATCAAAACTACTGGAGGGAACTAGCCTTAGTTTTAGCAACTGTTGGTTTGGTAGAAGATTGTACCACAAATTGTCTGATCAGGGTGTGGATGTGGAGTCTTGCAATAAAAATCCAATCTGGAAATGAACTGAAAGCAAATTGAAAAAAGTCAAAATGAAGTAAAACTAAATGCAAAAACAGAACTCTGGGAGTGAGCTGATGTAAGCTTTATTTAACCAGGCGAGTCATTAGGAGCAAACACTGATTTAGCGCTGTCACCTTGCAAAAGGCAAAACCTGTATTAGGAAATGGGGGGTAGGACAAAAAAATTAAAAACATAAAACATTTCAACACAGTAAAATTAAAGCTTAGTTACAATGTTACATCCATTTTTTTAAAAAGAGCTTATTAAACGTACACCCTGGACAGGTTGCCAGGGTAACAGAGGGTAGCTACATTTTGCATAAAGTGATTAGAGAAAGTAGCTTTTTGTTCACCGACTCCTAAAATCTTCCTGTCAGTACTTTAAATCTCCAAACAAAGCGTCCGATGCTGTTTTAAGCAGCCAAGCTGTCGACTGTCGGCACTAAGTGAGAGTCCTTCATGCTATGGATGAGACGAGCGAGAAAATGAGCCGATCCCAGCTTGAGTCACATCTCCACGGTGTCCACGGGGAGCCCACTTGTCGACAGGCTGCCTGGAGAGCAGGGCAGCAGGGAAACCTGGGTGTGAGGAGTCCCGCTGTGGCTGATGGAGCCGTGACGCTGGCTGCGTCTGGTGGGCAGGTGCTGAGTCAGCTTCCACCTCCTCCACCGTCTCTGAAATTCATGCTGCACCTGAATACACACATGACAGACCCCGCCCCCAACACACGCACGTTGGTCCGCATGTTCCAAACTTTCCTCTGAATCTGTTTATTGTAAAAGCAGAAGACTTCTCACCTCTCCGTTCACAAAGCAGTAGAGGACAGCGACCACAAAGCCCTTCAAGAGAGAAAGGTCAGCTGATCATGTGGTTACATTTGTCATTGAATTGAGCGAAATGGTCAGGGTGTCACCTGGTTTACCTGAGTGGATGACAGAGCTAGCTCTACAAAGGTCCAGATCTTAAACATAGAGCTGCTGACTTCAACGGGCAAGAACACGAACAAGATGTAATGCACGCCAAACAGAGCCACCAGAAAAAACGTGGACTTGATCAGCCTCCTGGGGCAGGAGAAATCAGCATTTTTGTTTGAGTGACAGTAAAAACAACCCATTCGTGTCTGTGATGTGATATTTTTGCACTGACAGCACTTAAACTAGAAAATTGCATGCACATCCAGCTGAAAGGGTGACAGGTGCTGGGACAACAAAAGAAAACTGGAACTCGAGGACAGACATGTTTGAAAATCTGTCATCATCTCATTCTTTTTGGTACCTGCTAGATTAAAGAAAAGTAGGATTTCAATCCACGTGAGAGTGCTTGGAAAGTTTATTGGAAGCTTAGGGTTAGAAATGGTTAAGAAAACTATTAAAAACTAACTTTTTACTAGTCAAAATATGTACTACATGGTATAGTTTTCCCTGGATGCAGTCACCCATCTGTGTTTGGACTGCACAAGTGTCTGGATCTGTTCTTGTGGGACTGAGTTCAGTGTCCGGCTGGTCATTGGTTGCGGCTGCCTCTGGGACATTGACCCAGCCTGTCACAGGCTCATGTTCAGTAGCAAACATACCAGGACTAATTGCTAACTAAGGAAGTGTCTGGATGTGCTCCGAGTCCTGATCCAGAAAGGCCTACTTTACTCTGGCAGCGTGGAGACGGGCATTGTTGTGCTGAAACACGAGAACAAGGAGGGGAAGGGGTGGTGCTGCATCTCTACTCCACAGTTTGTCTTTGTCCTCTCTTCCTCCCCTCACCCCCAAATGATGGCAGATGGCTGCCACTCCCTGTGCCTAGTTCTGCTGGCAGTTTCTTCCTGTTAAAAGGAAGTTTTTTCTTCCCACTTTCGCCAAGCACTTGCTCATATAGCTCTGTGTGATTAGCCTTAAAGGTACTTTTTGTAATGACCCTCCACAAACTGGAACAAAATTTTTAACAGGGGCCAACAGTTTCATTGTTAAGTCTATGGAAATGTTTTTGGATGTGCATTGCTGTGTAACTTTGTTTCTTTTTAGCCCTGCCCCTATTCCTCAGGAGGAATCACATTTAAGAGTCTCTTAGATGTATCAAACATAAGGCCCAGGGGGCTAAAATTGGCCAAGCAAAGACTCCAATCCTGCCCACTGGACAGCTTTGGAAAAATATATATATATATTTTTACTGTTGATGTATATTCAGAATGATATATTTTTTAAACCCCAGACACCTTAGGGGACTTATTATGCTGAATATGTTAATCTACATCAAGGGTGTCAAACATAAGGCCTGGGGCCAGAAAAAGCCTGGTAAAGGGTCCAGTCCGGCCTGCTTGACAGCTTTGAAAAATATGATGGAAGGCATACAATTTTAGACTTTTAACTGTATTTTTTGATGATGACTGATAAAGACCTCCCCGTCGTCATCCTACTACACCAACACGATTACGTAAGACATAACAATTAAATGACAGATGTTTTTCTATCTACCACAGAGATTTGTGTTTTTTGGGGGGGGTTTTACAATGGGTCCACAGTTTAAAAAAAGCATTTTCTGTGAATTAACAAAAACTTCCACTTTTATAATTACAGGGCAGTCTTTGTGGGAAATGAGCTGCCAGAAATGTTTCTGTAATTTTGCATATTTATTTCGTACATTTTAAGCCCAAAGAGCTGTGCTGACAGATTTCTTTCGTTTGCTAAAGCATGTAAAGCATGTAAAGCATGTAGACACACTTCTTTTTCTTATATTGAAATATTTCAGGATTTAAACGTGTAAGTAAAGTTCTTTACACTGACAGAACGGGGAGTTTCACAGGTTAAACCATGCAAAATGAGTTGACATCCCTGACTTGCCTGGCTGAATAGAGTTTGCATTGACTTGCCCCATGTTATGGCACAGAGCAGTGTGACTGAGCTCTGGTTAAACTTCAGTTGATATTTCTTCAACACAATGAAACCGTTGTTTTATCACAGGTTTTAGGGTTTTAAACTCTTTTTGAACTTGTGAGTTTACAAAATTACCTTTAGGTGAACATATTAGTATAAGTATAGCTCCATCAGTATGAGTATATCATAGAAGTATAACAGCAAACATTACCCTGTATGCACTACTCACTTATACTGGCTTAATTCGTTTCTCTGTGCATCTGGCATTCTGAGTTTGCTCACCAGTATCCTCAAAATCCCCATGAAAAAGATGAGGTTCATCTGAAATGATAAAAGCAGTGCAAATGATTGTTTCTCCTTCTGTGCTTCTAGTCCCTTCTCAAGTAGACTTTGCTCCAGAGTTGGCCACCATATTGGACATGATACAATCAACGGTTTCTAGAGAAAAATGCGTATTTCCCAACTGGGTGGCAGTGGTTCACGCGTTACGTATTTAAAATAAAAAATATGAGTAACTGTATTCCATTACAGTTACCATTTAAAAAGGTGGTATTCAGAATACAGTTACTTTGTTGAAATAAATGGATTACACAGCGGTCTTTTCCTGTTTCATATGTTCGGCTATGCCCTCTCTATTTTTGGTAATTCCACGCCGGTGGAAACCCAAACAAAACACGCATTAAGAGGCTCTAAAGCCTGTGTCTCAATCCATGTCACCTCTACCTGCAGCCCGCATAATGACGTGCCGAAATATTTTTAAAAATTATTGTTCAAAAAATGATTTAATATGAAAACAATAGGCAGAGTGTTACAGGCATAGCCCTAAAGAATGTAGCCTCATGTGCAGTGTAGCCCAGTTGTAAGTAAGCTATAAAGACTCGACTGCACTGTGTTCGTGTTTTCCTCCGAAACAATAAGTTCCGTTGGAGCAGCCTTTCAACGCCTCTCTCTGTCTCTCACTAGCAAAGTTGACCCAGACAACAAAGTAAAGCTAGTTTTCAGGTACGAGCCCGACATGGAACCCACTGTATTAGCCAGAGGTCCCTTTACTACGGTTCAGAGCCGCGGACCTGTTTTATATATACGCGGAATAGTTTTCTATACGAGAGCAAAAAGTGCAGCCTTACCTAATGTCCACCCTACTGTTACTCATTTTATATTAAGATTTAAAAATCTAGTTGGTATTGGTATGGCGAGTAACCTTCAGTAATAGTAATAAATCACACAGCAATAGTACATTCATGTAGTTGTAAAAAGCATGATAAGTAATCCAAAGTATTCAGAATACGTTACTCTCAATGAGTAACGTAACGGAATACGTTACAAAATACATTTTAGGACATGTATTTTGTAATCTGTAGTGGAATACATTTTAAAAGTAACCTTCCCAACACTGGTTGCCACTGTTGAATGTAGTTTTAAATGTTTACTCCCTAAGTCCTAGTTGAGTAGACGTACTTGTAACTTGTAAAAGTGCAACTTTGGGTGCTAGGAGGTTCTCACTGTGGTCTGTAGTTTTTCATGTTTGTCTTTAAATTCTTATTAACTGCTAGCTAGGTAAATATGCGAGTTGAAAAAGTGCAATGCAAATCATAAAATGGAGAATATTCACCTTCAAATTACAAGTTATGCCAGCCAATAGATCTTGGAAGGTGAAAATCGTACTTAGAAGGCAAACTGTCACCATGTATGGAGGTTAAAGAGGCTAGCTTGCAGAACTCTGGTGAATATATAGAAAAGAGTGACCAGCAGGTCAGCTGATCACAGCCTGTACGCAAAGAAAATCTACGGGAGCTCACATTAGAGATTTTTTCTTTACACTGAGCCACTACAGCAGATCTCAGGGTTCCCCCCACTTGCTGAATCTCACTGTAACCCCTGACTGTTTTTTTTTCTGTTTAGGTGTGGAGGCAATATAATAGTAATATAGCATATAGTTACCTTTGCCTAAAAATAGATGGTAGAATTGTCCTTTAGGGAGCTGATTTTACTTTAAGTACATTTCAGAGGCTGTACTTTTTCACTTTTACTTGAGTAAAGAAGTTGAGTCAGTACTTTTACTATCTTTACTTCTACTTAAGTAAAGAATATCTGTACTTTTGCCAACTATAAATAAGAACACTCATTTTCCCCTCATGACTGGTGGTTGCCAGGTGGTTACAGACCATCATTTTCACTTCATGTGGTTAGCTAAGTGGTAAGCTAAGTTAATTTGCTGCTAGCTTCAGCTTACACATGATACGTACATCTGTCAATCCAAAAAATGTTCAAAATGTGGAATGTTTAAAAATAATCTTTCAAATAAGAATGAAATGTAAGTACAACAGAAAACCAAAGTTTTACAGATATAGTTAGAAGAACTGGCACTCGAAGTATCCACCAAATCCATTCATGCCTCCTGGTTTCCCAACATCTTTGAAAAGAGAATGAGAAAAAACTGTCAAATAATAATATATGACATGATAATATCATAACTGCAAGATTGAGAGAAACAGACCTTACCCTTCATCTTCATAAAAATATTTTGCACACCCCCAGGAGATGATCACAATCAGTGGCAAACCTGTGTGATGAAATAAATCAGTGTCTATAGATCTGAGGAAAAGTTTTAGGAAAGGAGACACCACAAGGTAAAGACGGTTCTTCTTACCCCAGCTGAGGACGATGTACCAGGCCAGATGTTTCTTCAGGGAGAAGAAGGAGCGGTTAACAAGGGTGTACAGGAAGTGGCCCTCCACCAGCAGCCAGCTGTAGTTTGCAAGGATGGAGTAGTTGGAAAACATCAGCACGACCTTACACGGCGCCTGCCTCACCACGATTACACAAAAGAACTTGAGTTAGGCTTATTGTTATTCCAAGTTATCAAAAATAGTTTTCGTTTTAGTTCTAGAACAAAATCAACAAGTCTCCTTTTGGCTGTGCTAAAACGATGCCTATGCTAGAATTCAGTGAGTCCATGCTGTTTACATCACAACCTCAGTACCAAAATAACTCCTGAAGATTTCTACTCGCTGCCAAAAGAGCATATTACCACATCCTTTCTTTTGCCTTTACCGCCAACATTTATGCTAAGGTAAGATAAGCCAAGAACTTCTTGGATCAGTTTAACTGAGAAGAAATGACAAAACAGTAACACATTTTTAATCCTATTAAGCCTCAGAACTTGGGTTTCATCAAACAATCGCTGGTCCATCGCTACCGGATAGTGGTCACAGTGATAAATCTCTTCATCTGTAAAGAGCAGAGCATCTCGGATGAAGATGAAGATGGCTCTCAGGCTGAAGGAAATGAACAGTTGAATGTGAATGTAGTTCCTGGTACAATGAAGTTTCCTGAAGAAATATAAACACGGACAATTCGAGGTTAGGAACTATTCATCGTCTTTAAGCATAGGGTTGACAGTTATTCAGGCCAAGATGTTGCTCACCTAAACACACAGAATATGGTGATGGCAATGATGAGAGAGATGAGGGAAATTGTGTATCCAACTGTGTACATTGTCTTCACATAGGAGAAATACAAGTGGCTGTCTGAGGACTGAATCAAGAATAGACAACGGTATTAAATTATTTTCCTAAGCAGCAGGATATGAGAATGCAGCATGATATAATAACGGAAACTAAGAATACACTCATAATTTGTCTTATTTAACTGCATGTATTCTGTGCAAAGGTTCATGTCTTTATATTTGGCTAGTTAAATGGAAATAACCACAGTGATTTATTGAAATGTACTACAATGCACGGAAATGCAGTATGCAAGGCAAAAACGGATTATATGATTCTAGAGAGCTTGAAAGTCAAAATTTGATATGACCGCCATTATTCTTCAAAAGATCCTGAACTCTCTTAGGCAAGCTTTCTTGTAATTTCTTTAAGTGGTCAGATACTGTTCATCTACTGTAGGTACTTTTGTTTGTCCGATACTCCAGCCTTTTTTCATAGATTTAACACTAGAAGTGGGAACAAATGATGTGCATCTGTGACAGACAGTAACAAAGTGTCTAAAGATACAATTTTAAATGGGTTATCCCTTGAGTTAGGTGGCTTTTTTTATGCTTGAATAATTAATAAATCAGCATTTAGTGGTTTAAAATACAAAAACAAAAAGACATAGTATCAAGGAGGCCATGAAAAGGCAGATTTACAAGTTTGAGCAGAATTAGAAGTTAGCGGTAAATTAGCTAGCTAGAATGTTCTGTAGCTAGCATTTCTAAATAAACCAAAAATGTACAGCAATACTGTGACTTTGAACATAAGCAAAATGGAAAAGTAAAACTGAGTACTGTTTTAAGGGTAAGTTCATTTGGGCTAGTTGGCATTGGCAATGATCTGCTATCATGAGCTAGCTTTAGTGCTATATCAGCATATTACTAGGTTAGGTTCCGCGGTTAGCAAAGACAAACACCATCATATATCAGGAAGAAGACACTAAAAATAGGTATCACCTTAGCCATGAAAATACCTGCATAACTCCATCCACAACACAAGCTTAGTCGTTAATGTTTGTGCATGGTCTGTATTAAATTTGTGGCCCTCATGCTCATAAAAGTGTCAAAAATGACACTGAAAAATGTTACAGCCATCTGTCTATTTCAAAACAAAGAACAAAAGCTCTGAAGCACATTAAAATGACAGGAGCCTCATCCAAAGCAGTAAATGCTTGGGTCTGGAAGCAGAGCTGTTTATATCATCACTTAGCAAGTGAGATAAGCACTGGCTTTTAGAAGACTTCCCATGAGGCACTGTTTTTTCCTTCAGACCTGAGCCTGTTTCTGCTGGAGGTCACTTCCTGTTAAAAGGGAGTTTTTCCTCTTCGCTGTCACAGGTAGGGATAGGGGATAGGGAGTTGTCTGTTCACGATGGATGACATCTATCTATCTATCTATCTATCTATCTATCTAGCTATCTATCTAGCTATCTATCTATCTGTCTATCTAAACACCAACCTCTCCAAGAAATGAGAGACTTTCATTGAAAGAGTAGCCACAAGCATCTTCGTGTGGGATGAGCAGGTCTGTCCAGCCATTGTTTGTGCAGTTGCGATGCACTTTACCTGTGAAAAGCAATAAAATAACACTTGAGTTTTGTCTTGGTGTGCAAACTGCACTGCTATGTATGTATATATATGTATGCTATTTTGGGAACCTGTGTGTACAAAGAAAGAAAAAAAAGAACCTGACATCTGCGTTTATTGTATAATCTACCAAAAGAAATGCAGAACCTTTTATTTCCCTCTTCAGGCACTTCAGAATTTATCAAAGTTATCTCCCAGAGTAAACCTACCACTAAAATGTTACCCGGTGTCCTATGTACACATGTATTTTATGGCGTAGTGTTTGGATAGAGACCCTGAGAGGGAGTAG
The DNA here is from genome assembly GCF_001858045.2 of Oreochromis niloticus. Lineage (NCBI taxonomy): Eukaryota > Metazoa > Chordata > Actinopteri > Cichliformes > Cichlidae > Oreochromis > Oreochromis niloticus. The sequence goes on from NC_031986.2 coordinate 7,361,653, forward strand.
GTGTTTAATTTCCTTATGAAAACAAATGAGGTTACTGGCAAATATTTAACAGGTGCAATGTAGTATAAATAATAGGTGCAAGTGAGTGCTGGTGTGTGTGTGTTTGCATAGTACCTCCTGAATTAAAAAACTCTGGACAAGGTTGGGAAACAGTTTCCCCAAGAAAAGCCGGTGGCCAGCAGTTCAAGTCGTCCCACATTCCCTTGCAGTGTACGCTGTTGTTTTCTTAGTAGATCAAAAACAAATATATATTTCTATTTTATAGTAGGTTTTCTTTCCATACAAACAATGGAGCCACATTTTAAAATATGAAACGCAATCCACGTCAGGATTAATATTTGGTGCAGTATGTTATGTAACCAGCAGGTGTCGATAAAATACCGTTGAGTTAAAATAAAAAAAGTTTAAAAATCTCATTAATTTCAGATATCACTAGTATTCCCTCATGGCACTTTCCACCAAGCAGCGGTCCTTGACATGTCACGACATAGCGGAAAGAGACAATTTAGAAACCGTATTGACTTACCAGCTGTTTTGTGTGATGTTGAAAGTAGCAAATCTTTCATGCACTTTTCTTCCTCTCTCATAAGGCGAACATTAGGATGACAGACTGGTGACGATTTTGCCTGTTTTTTAAAGAAAATATTACATTAGGCTCTGCTGATTTATCATAGATTAAAACAAACAAACAAAGAAAAACTAAACAAGCATGCCGCTTTTCCCTCACCTGTGCTAAAAGTAAAACCCAGATAAGTCCAAGTTTTATCATTAGGTCAAAAACCTTGATTTTCTCCATTAAAATGTGTACTTGCGTCCAAATCCCAGGGTGTGTATATGATTAGAATGAAAAATCAGCATGGCTGCTATACAGCAAGTGCGTGAAGTCTGAAAATCAAACATGCGCCTCTTGGGCTTGATAATCACGCAGGGTATGCCTCAGGACAGTTTGATAGGGGCTTTTATCAAGGTCGCGCTAATACAATGAAAACGTCCTTCGCGACTTTCAAAGTGTTTATTTATTTACTGTTAAACGTAGTAACAGGACATCTGCGAATATATTTAGCAACATATCCATAGAAAATCTAAGTTTTAATTAATATATATATATTGATCTACTGTGTAATAAACGTATTCAAACAAATAACAGCACGTAAACTTGAAGCTTGACTTTTATTTTGAAAGTAAAATGTTTAGCTTCCCGCCTAACATCGGATTGATTGACTTGATGTAACGACACAGGCAGCCGACGAATCAGGATATTTGTCCCACCCCCTCAGAGCTTGGTGGTCACCACGGTAACGGCCGGGTTTGACAACAGCACTAAAGTGTTGAAGCGAAATACCCGTGTCACGAAAATACACGAAACACGACTGCTGTATTTGAATAAATAAACGCAGCCGCCTGTCTGTTACATAAGTAAGTCCTGGGTTTTTTTTAAGAGGCTTTAACAAAACTATTTATATGACGCTTTTAAAGTTATTTCGAATTATTCATACTAATAGCCAACAGTACAGGGGTTATTTGCGATTTTTAGCATTCCTAGCGTCGCACGTGAGTTTGTAACTTCTCACTTTTATAGTGAATGCGACAGTGAGTCTAACAGAAAGTGACTTTATTAAATTAACTCTATTTTGCTTACATAAAAAAAGAAAAGAGAAAAATAATCGCCGTGTTTCTTTCATAACCCTTCCTCTGATGATGCCTTCAGATGTCTCAGTGACTGTCCTCCGACCGTCTGTCATCCCTCTCGTGAGGAGCAAGGGCTCATCTTTTGCCAGGATGGAGGTGGCTCTGTCTGGGCCACAGACGCTCTCAGAGCCCCTGAGGAGGAGCGCATCTCTGCCTCTGAGCCAGCTGGTGGAGGAGACCCAGAGCAGAGGCAACATCCCCAATCATCTGCTGGAGTCAAGTACATATTAACCATGACCTCTGAAATCCTCGATAGAATTCATAATTGCAGCTTTCTGGAAGCAGTGATACCAAGTACTTGCTTTTACAGTGACAACTTAGGTTGAGATTTCTGTTTATTTCTTTATGTATTTTTTTTTGTAGAAATCTATGCTAACCTGAAAAGCAACAGCCTGATCCAAGCAGAGCCCTCTGAGCTTCACTTCAGTGGCTTTGAGCTCGGCAAGGATTATGTAAAAATCCTGGTGAGGAAAGTCCTGCTGTTTTCCCTTACTACTTTCTAAAAAGCAAATAATGTAGCTAAATCACAGGGCAGGTGTTATGTGGTTTTTGTCTCTTTATTTTGGAGTTATTGTAATAGGAATGTACTTGATAAATGTGACATGTGACACCTCATTTGAGCAGGTAATTTAATGTTAATGGTTGTGGAGACAAAACCCCGTCATGCTCTGATCACACTATAGATGTGATGGAGAAGATAGTGCTCAGATCTCCACTGTGGAGAATTACCGCAGCTGTGTCAGGCAGACAATAGAGATGGTGTTGGGTCAAGGCCTCTGGTTGTTTTTGTTGAATTTTGCAGTCAGCACTAACCAGACCTCAATTTTGGCACCCACCGCAGATGTGGAGTTGCTTTGTGTCTTATTATGCAGTCAAACACAAATGTTTTACTGTAGCTAAAATAAGACTGTTATTATAATGTGAATCATTAGTGGGGACCTACAATGAAATATATGAAGTATATGAGATTTATCATTACCAGTTTCAGTAACAGCGAGCATGTTAGGTCCAAATGAATGCAGACTGTATTTGTTTGACAGTCTGTTATATTTGAATAGGCCAAAAATACGTCTAGCAGCTAAAGGATGACAAATAGTCTATTTGAAACACTAGTTCAAAAAAGGCATTCTGGCTATTACTGAAGTAGCAATTATGTGTAAATATGCCTGCAGTGCTTTTCTCTTTTCTCCAATCCCCGTTTTTATTTTCCATCAAATTTCTCCCACTTATTGGATGTCGCCAAGCTGCCAGCTCAGGGACAAATACAAGTTTGTGATTCATCAATAAAACCTTTTGATTTAAAAACAAAAAAAGATTTCAAAGACATTTTTTGGATTTACAAACAAAATTTTTTGGTTCATAAATAAAACTTTGATTTCAAAGGAAAATGTTTGAATTAACTGGATTCACAAGCAAAAACAAAACTTTAGACTACAAAATAAAATTCTGGGGTTTCTAGTTAAACTTTTAGATTCACACACAAAAATTTTTGGCAAACAGAACCTTTGGATTTGTAAACAACAGATTTGTATTCATTAACAATTTTTTTAAATTCAGAGTCAGAAATGTTTTATTTGAAAACTAAAACTTGGAAGTTTTGATTTCTAATAAAACCAACTCATTCAAAAACATTGAAAAACTTTATTAGCAAACAAAATGTTTCGATTTCAAAGGAAAACTTGTACAAACAAAACTTTTTTGGATTCACAGACAAATATTTTTGGTTTGAAAACAAAAACATTAGATTTGATTTTGATTACGAAACAAAATATTTCTAATGAAACCTTTGGATTTGAATCAACTTTTTTCCACAAATAAATCATTTTTAAAACATCGTCAGTACTTTTGCTCTAAAGTTTCTTTTTGATTACAGACATTTTGTGCTTGATTGCATTTTAAAGAAACAGTAACTTCAAACACAAACAGATTCAATTTGTATTTTCTTTACAAAACATTAAAATAATTGTAAGAATCCTATCCCATCATCAAGCCCTCCCATTTGGTTTCCATTAGGGTAATTTAAAGTGAATGGGGGACTGATTTTACACCCTGTGAGCATGGTTGAGCACTGTAAGCACCAGGAATATGGAAATGGCTTTCTCAAGTGCACATTTTAGGTGGAATGAATGATTTTTTTCCTCTCCTCTTTCTCTCCATCAGAAACTAATCAACATCTCATCTGAAGTTATGAATATTCATGTAATTCCCACCCAAACCAAGTACTTCCAAACAACTTATACCAAAAAGGTATTTTTTTTCATCGTTCCAAATTGCTGACCTGAATATAAGATTATAACTCCACTTGGCCATGAGTGCAATCAGTGTTGTTTCTGATGATTCAGTCTTGTTCCATCTGTTTTCCTTCCAGTATCGACTCATCCCAGGTCTCGCCTACACGGTGAAGGTCGGATTCTGTCCTGATGAGTGGCGTTACTTCTATGACTGCATTCGAGTTCACTGTAAGGTTAGGTTCCAACAGTTTCTGTGCCATTGTGGGCACTCTGTTACTGTTTGGCAGGGAGTCAGCTGCAGTGTGCTAATGCTGTTTGTTTTGTGCTTAAATCGTTCCACCCAAGGCATTAAAGAGAAGTTGATTTTCGCAGAATTTACACTGTGACTCCCCACAGGAGCTAGCTGGTGTAACATGCATCTTATCTTACTTATGGAGTTCAGCAAACATTTAAACAAGCAGGATTTACTCCCTGCTTTAACTTATCTACCTCGATCTTTACTCTGAGAACTGTTTTCTTTTTTCTCTGTGCTTCTTTCACACTTCATATCATCTCTCTTATGTTTTCTCTTGATTTTGTTCATTCAACCTGCCTACACCCTTTCTCAGGGGGAAGATAACCTGTTAATTCCAGTTCATGCTTACCCTGTCATCGATGACCTGCACATCCCTACTCATATCGACCTACCAGCTGTAGCACTCAGACAAAGGTGTGTGTGTGTGCTCCATGTTAGTCTCTATGATGGACTGGTTTATTTTGACCTCACGTCTGCCTGAGGTCTTGCCTGTCTCCTTGTATTCTTCCATGCAGCCAGCCATGATTTCATTCACCCATTGATGTCAAGTCATAAAAAAATAATATCATCTCTGTCTTTCTTTCCTTGTCGCTAGTGTTTGGCATGCTATTCCTCTGAGATGTAGCTGTCCCATTGGCTTTGAGTTTCAAGTGCACATTATTCAGCCCCATGAGTCCTTCTCCATCCACCCCCTCACAGGTAACCATTCACTGAATGTTTTCTGTTGTTGTCTGGGTTTTTTAACAACACAAAAATCTGAATGTTCAGATTAGAACATATAAGTGCTCCAATCTATTGAACGTTTACTGATGGGCTGTAAAGCACCACATCTTGGGCACAGAAGGAGCAAGTCTGTGGGACTTGCTCCCAGTGACGCAAGCTCTCGCAGGTTCTGAAAATTCTGTGTTTAGACAGTCTTGCTGACTTCAGATAAAATGTTTCCCAACTGTAAAGCTGCAGCTGAGGAGTTGCAGGTAATTCAAGTGAGCCTTCAGAAGAAAATCAAGTCAGACTTCTGAAGTTACTGGTCCTAGTGAAAGATAGAAAACCAAATGACAGTTATTTTCATTGCACTCTCTCTTGGTGAGTTTAGCTACTCATAACACTCGGCGGTCAAAGTCATCATTGCTGGTAACCCTAACTGTGTGTGAGGGTGAAAAACATGAAGGGGGGAAGTATGGAAGGAGACATCACAGGAATCAGAAGTGGGAAGTGCCACTGCACTGAGCACAACCATGCCAGATTAGATGTACCCTGTGTCCCCACCTCTGTCTACAATGACCCCCAGAGGTAAGGGAGCTGGAAAGAGGAGAGAGGAGACCAGACCAGATAAAGGTGGGGAAGGAAAGTATGAGATTTGGTGCCTGTGCAGTTTGGGTTTAACAAAACAGAAGCTGATTGGCTGAGATTAGAGTCAGGTTTTCTCTAAATGAGCTTAGTTGAAATAGTTCCCCGACCACACTGGTTTGGAGTGGAGGCTGCACGATAGTTCTTTGTTCCAACAGCCATCAAGTACAAGAGGGAGGAATGAAGACCAGGGAATGTCCGATGGGGTTAGGCGACCTTAGATTAGGTTAAGGTTTAGGTTAGTTGGGTTAGGAATGAATGATTTAAGGTTTTAACCTGAGAACTAGTGTTTGAGTTGAGCTTTGATTAATAGGATCTTTTTTAGAAACACATCATCGGTGATGGACTCTGGTAGCCTTGAGTGTTTCGACTAATATGGGATGGGGTTAGGCATAAGACCTTAGATTAGTTAAGGATAGGGTTAGGGGTCAAGTTTAGAGAATTGGGGGTTTACGGTTGGGGTCATCACTGACAACGACTTAGACCTCAGAGGGTTACACAAGCAACGATTTTAAGTCTGTTTTGACGTTCAGTCGTAAAATTACAATTTGGTTTTAGGAAATAAAAGCAGAACCCAAACAGTTATCAGTTTGTATAGTAGTACACTGGTGTTTACATTTATGAAAACAAATGTAAACAATAATGATAAAGAACAAACAAAAACAAGTTACGGGTAACAGTGTGATTATAAAACACATTAGCTAGGCTAACACTCGCAGCTTGTGTCTCAAACACACATTGAAGATTCAAAGTTCCATAATTCTGTATCCTAGATGAGTTTAATTCGGCCTCAAATATTCTCCATTTTCATAATAATGGTAGACTTTTCAAAGAGACGTTCATACTGAAATAAATGTACAACTAGCTATGTCTTTTGTTTAATTTTTCTCCTCTTGTGGACGTAACACATAATGTGGGTTTCTTGTGGATAATTTATCAAACATGGTTTTGTGTAAATAACATGAGAATGGACTATGTAAATATTTCTTTTGTTAGATTTTTTCTACGTTGCCCTGTGAAAAGTGTCCCTAATTAATGAACAGCGGTAAATGTCTGAGTTTTACCGGGAAATAAAAGTGTTGGGAATTACAGTATCATATTTAGCCTAATAGATTAAGGATAAGCCTCAGCAGAAAAAAAGCAAGTGTCCTGCACTTCCTCAAAACCTCAGCCCAACGTTGTGCATGCAGTAAGTCACTGCAGGACTTGAAAGATTTCTTCTGCTTCCACACGCTCAGAATGATCAGCATTCATGATCTGGGAAGCTTCATAACGCAGGGTGAAAAAGCACTTGGATCTGAATCACAGCTGAGAGAAACAAATGAGTTTCTCATTTTGGAAATACTTTTGTGTATTTTCTCCTGTATGTTTACGCAAGAAACAGGTCCACTTCTCAACAGAGCTCAGCATTTGTAGTATAACACAACAGTATCTTTTTGGTCATTTGTTATTCTTTTATAGTAAAGTCATTACCGAGGCCTTCTTTGATCAGCCCAGTAGTCAGTCAGACACATTCATCATGTTTCAGAATGTTTATTTGAACTGATGGTAGCATGGATGGTAATGCACTGCAATCATTGTGACATTAAATAGTAGGTCAGCGCAGGTGTTACCAGTGACACAAATGAAAGTTGATTAAGTGATGTGACTGGAACACTTGTGTTTACCTCTCAAACTCTATCCGGTGTATTTAGCTTACAGTACTGATTGTTTATTCAGAACTTTTAAAGTCATTTATTGTTTTCACTGCTAATTAACAACAACAATAATACATAATACAATAACCTTAATTCATAATTTCTTCCCTTATGATGGATTGTTTATTCATTAATTTTTAACTCTCAAACCAGTGATCCTAAAAAACTACTTCTAGGCTGGACTATTATTATTATCAGTTTATTGTAAAAGCAGAGAAGACCATGTTTGTCACTGTATTTGTCACCAACGAGACACAATATTTGTCCTGTGTTGGCTTCATTTTATTGCATCCTTGTTGGAATCCTGCTCCTCACATTCACAGACACTCTTGTTTCTGTTTTGTTATTAGACTCAAAACGTTGTTTTCTGATAAAGCTGATAGTTAGGGCTCGATCAGGGTAACTGGAGCCATTCCTTAGATGTACTGCTATGGACTCGCACTGCCTGTGGGACTTCGTGTGATGCACTGAGCATTTATTTTCCACTCACCTCTTTTGACATCCCACATGTTTATATACCACTGCAGCACGTCACTAAATTTTAGCCGTCTCTCTCCCTTAGTCTGTGTTTTGTCCTGTCTCCCTATGCTCTTTTTCTTCCCCTCACCCCCTACCAGAATGCTGCCCCTCCGTGAGCCTGATTCTGCTAGAGGTTTCTTCCTTTTAAAAGGGTTATTTTCCTTCCCACCTCGTCAAGTGCTTGCTCACAGGGAGTCTTTGATTGTCGGGGTTTTGCTTTGTCACCTTGAATTAACTAATATTGCGATTTGGAGCTATATAAAGAAACCTGAATTGAAACTGAATTGAATATTTTTACATATATTTTAGAAATAGTTTTCAGTTTTAACCTTATAATCAAATTTGTACTATTTCAGGAAAGTATTGAGAGGAAGGGGCAGGCAAAGAAAAAGTGGGATAGTCAGGGAGATGAAGAAAATAAACAGCCGTGGTGAGGTGCGCGGGGAGCAGTGTTGGTCGTTACTCAAATAAATGAACATATTGCTCTTCTTAAAAGTAATGCAGTATGTTACTTAATTACTCACGGGAGAAAGTAATTTGTTACACTGCTCATTACTCTGTAAAATGACCTGAAACACATAATCTTCCTTTTAATATTTGAATATCAAAACAAAACTGAAAGTACAAAGCAAGCTGAAAACCAGCCTAAAGTTTGATTCTATCTCGCACCTGTCCTTTTGTCCAATAGAAAAGTAATGAGCATATCCACGCCAGAGACGACGTCATTATTTTCCTCCTCCGGCACACGAACTGAAATCAGCTGATTGTAGTGCAAGTGCGCAGGAAGAGAAAATGCATGTTTGTTTGACTGTTTTTTTCTATCCATCCGGTGGGCAGATGGCTGAAGAACCTTTGTAACACATTTCACCCTATTTGGGCTCAAGGTGGGATTTCATCAGGGATCAGCTCTGAGCTCCTTCTTGTTTGCAGTAGTGATAGACAGGTTGACAGATGAGGTCAGGCAGGAGTCTCCGTGAACTATGATGTTTGCAGACAACATTCTGATCTTTAGTGAGAGAAGGGAGCAGGTGGAAGAGAACCTGGAGAGATCGAGGTATGCTCTGGAGAAAAGAGGAATGAAAGTCATTAGAAGCAAGACAGTCTAGATGTTTGGGAATGAGATGGAGACAGGTGTAACAGTGAACCTGCAGAGATCAGAGGTAGTAAATGTAGTTGTGTTTAAATATCTGGGGTCAGTCATCCAAGCAAGCGCACAAGAGAGATGAAGAAGAGAGTGCAGGCTTGGTGGAGTGGGTGGAGACAAATATTGGGGGTTATTAACAGCAAGAGTAAAAGGAAAGATTTACAAGTTGGTTGTGAGACCTGCTGTGATGTATGATTTAGAGAAGGCAGCACTGAGAAAAAGGCAAGAGGGTGAACTGGAGGGGGTAGAGTTAAAGATGTTTCATGAAGGATTTTCACTGGAAGTGACCAGACTGGACAGGAAAAGAAATGAGAGCATGAGAGGGACAGCTAAGGTTGAGTGTTTTTTGGAGACACAGTTGGAGAGGCAAGGCTCAGATGGTTTGGACATGTGCGGATAGTGGACAAAAGATGCTGAACATGGAACGACAAAGCAGGAGGAGAAGAGGAAGACCACAGAGAAGATCGTGGACGTAGTGAAGGAGAACGCGAGGACAGGGTGAGATGGAGGCAGATGATCTGCTATGGCGAGCCCTGAGAGAAGCAGCTGAAAGAAGAAGATTCAAATTTTAACTATTTATCCAGAAAGCTTTGGAAAGTCTTTTTAAAAAAACAATTTAACTGTCTAGTGCTCTTAGCTAAAAAAGTAACAAGTTCAAGTGTTAAGTTCACTTATTTTGCTTGTAAGACCTTTCGTATGTTACGTAGCTGGCTTTCTGCAGTAGAAAGCCTTAATGCAGTCACCTGAGGCTGCAAATCACTGATCTAGGTTAGCCAAACACATACCTCCATTATTAATGTTTGTTTTCTCCCTCTTCCAGGTGTGATACCAGCCAAAGGTGAGGCAAAGATAACTGTGACCTTTTGTCCACTCCAGTTTGAGACTTCTCAAATCACCTTCCAGCTGGTCATTTCACAGTTCAACACCAAGCCTTACCTGTGTACCATCACTGGGAGCTGTGCACCTCACATAGCACTCAGGTAAAATTTCACAACTGACTAGAAATACAATGTTGTGTTAGAATGTTTTTACAGATGAACAATTCGACTAATCAAAATTTCCGTTTTACTTATCTGTCGGTGTTTTGTTTCTTTCACAGTCATGTTTTACTCTATTACTCTTAGTTGCTGTCTTACTGTCCTATTATGTGCTTTTGCTCATAACAGCTGTGAAATCATCAGCTGAAATACAACCTCAAATTGAAAAACACTGGGATCTCATTTACGCTATCAATGTACACTAAGTAACAAATTTAAGTCTTTCCACTGGTGCTTTATTGTTTTCACGAGCATCCGGCATCCTGAATGATAGCTTGGTGAAGTTTGCTGTTTTATGATAAAAAACAGTTCTCAGCTTGTGCGAGTAAGTTTACCGCTGAACCACATGGGAGTGAAAACATCCCCCAAAATATGTGGGGACAAAAACTAACTGGGTTCAGAGAAAATGGGCACATGTGCAGATCAGAGGTTTTTCAGCTGATATTAATTTGGTTCCCATGAGAAAGAGGGTGCTATCCATCACACAGTGGTAGCTCCTGACTCCATCCCCTGCACTGTCTGGTGTTATCTTGGCCAAAAGTTAATAATTCATGAAAATAGCTTGGTAGCTGCTGCAGTGATATAAGGATGGATACAGCTCCCAATAGATGTTTAGCATATAAAACACTCTCCCTCTGTTTGTTGTTCCTCACTGTGGAACCAAATAAAAGATGATAGATATGCAATGGAAAGATTAAGGAATATATGCTAGAGCCAATGTTTATCCAGCTTGAACCAATGTCTGACATGTGCTTGTTACTGTGTCCTCAGCCTGACTTCTCTGACATAGAGGCTGCTCATAATACAAACTGACTTGAGTGATTTTGCTTCTGTGTTGCAGAACGTCATCAGTCTAATGCAGTCTGATATGATGCTTGGTAATAAATCCTTAAATAAATCTAGTGCTTCTTTGTGACCGAATGTTCAACTCCTGTTAACTCCTTTTTGCCAAAGGTTGCAGAGTCAAGTCAACTGTGATTTAAAGCTGTAGTTGGCTAGTTCTCTGTCTTGGACTGCATTGCTAAATTAATAGCCATTTTTAATTAATTGTTTGTAATTGTAATTATTAGGCCCCGACTCCCAGCCACCCCGACACCGTGTATTCTCTATCTGTTCATATATCATTTTATAAATACTCCTAGTTTAGAGCCATTCCTACTTTGCTGAAAGAACTATTTCTGGAACATTCGTAAAGGGAAACCTTGACAGCTAGCTTCTTCTGATTGAAACCCATCTGTTTACAAATGATCTAACCAACAACTTCAATGTTTCATCAACTACTTTGAGCTAGGTTTGCAAAGTTTGCTTTTCTGTCCACTATTTAGCCATTTTAGCAGTTTATAGATTGCTTTTAGCTAACCATTTATCCACTGTTTTAAACAGTTTCAGTTTTAGCCGATTTGTTACTATTTCAACACTTTTCCCTGTTTTTTGTTTAGTTATTTATTTTTTAAAAATGATACGACACTTTTACTTCGTTTTTTCACTGTTTCTGATAATTATTTCAACAATACAACCATTACTTTTAGCTAACTATGTTAAGTACAGCTCACTTGTTTTCTGCTTAGTTTTAAATCGTTCTCTTTTACTAGGGGCGACCTTTTAGTGTGAGATTATTGCAAAAATGTAAGTTGTGCTCACTTTAGCAGTGAGCTAATTAGCAAGTATTCAGTCAGTTTTGGTATACTAATGTGCACATTTTTTCACCTTTTCTTTTTTTTTTCCTTCCATCTTTCTGTTAGTGAACTGGAAAAAAAGTTCAGTTATGAAAATGCAGTGACTGTGAAACACAAAGGAGCTTCACCTTCCACCCTAGTGCTTCCTCGAAGTAAATCCAAATACAGGGCAAATAAGGAGGCTGACAAGTCAAAGGTATGGCCAACCCATGGTCTGACTGATTAACTCACTAAACTTTTATAATACTTTTTAGTTATATTTCAGTAGGTTGACTTCCCTGACTCAAAAGCAATTGATACTCTATTATGCTGAAATGTTTTAACAGTTTTTTTTTTTAACATAAAAATGTTATTTTCTGTAAAACTTTTTTGGGAACTCTGCTGGGGAAACAGTAGCAAGACCCTAGCATAGACACACCAGGCATTGATAAGAGCAAATATGATAAGACAGGCACAGATTGAAAAGGAAACACAGGGATGGAGGTGGGTTGGAAAGTGGTTTGCAGAGATAGGATGTTTAGAAGGGCATCAGATGGGATTAAGATCAGCTGATTTTCTGGGATGGCATCTTGACTTTATGACTTTTCTTAACTAATGCTACTCTTTTTCCTGTCCAATAGGCAATCAGGGATCCAACTAATGTGAAGTTTAAATTGCCAGTAGATGTCTGTACTCCTGCAGGGGTGGCAAAGATGCTGATCAAAGACTCTAATAAACTCAGCTCTAAAGACTTGAAGCAAGGTAGATGCAACCCAGTGTTTTTACTCTTGACGCTGACATGCGTGTCAACATTGTTGCCTTATCAATCACCTCTGTTCAGTTTTTGTTGAATTACATGCATGCATTTCTCTTTTCTGTTGGTGCAACCTTCACTTCAGCCATATCCTCTGGCAGCATGATAGCACAGCAAAATAAGCAGATAAAAGAAGCCCTGTTCAAGAAAAAGGTTCAACAAGACATGAAGGAGGAGCAAACAAATCACCTCAAATGGTAGGTTTGATTAAATATAAAACTCAGCCAAAGTTACTGAATGTTTAATACATATCTTTACTTTATGCATCCCCTTTGACTCAGGCAAGTCCATCTGGGTATGGACCCCATGTCAGAGCATGCAACAAGGCAGATAGTGGAGGAGAGAGAGATTGCTCTGCATGAATATATGGTAAGTTATTTCAGCTCGTGTGGATGTAAAGAAACACTGTGCTCAGTGATACTTATTGAAGCCAGAGGGCTTGGCTAATACACATTTTCCACCAACACAGTGGAAATAACCTCTAAAAAGTTCTAAAAAAGGTATCAGGGTACAGCGGCACCAGGTGTTAACCCATCAACACTGTGTTGATGGACTAGAGGTCAAAGTCTGACACTTAAATGTCCCTTTGCTAGACTAAACTGGCACATCTGGGGGCCCCACAACAATGCGTGGTTACTATACTTTGTTATTCTTAGACATGAGAAATTTTTTTTTGGGAGGAATGTAAACAAGGAGTGTTGTATTAGGCTGTTGCGTAATGTTTCCTGAGAATTATGGACATCTTGACCGAACCATAAACAAAAAGTGAATCAGAAAAATGTTGAACAGAAGAAGATATAAAAGTGTAGGCCCTGAGAGAATCAGAGTTGTTTGAGTTCTCTTCCTGTGCTTTCTGAGAGGTGTTGGAGATGGTGACAGTTTGCTGTGTCTGCATTGGAGAGGGAAGATTAAAAAAAAAACTTTATAAAGAATTCAGAAAGTGTATTTAATCATTCCTTATCTGACCATCTTTGATTTCTTAACTTTATATACACCGTGTAAACTGGAAAGTTCTTTATATCTACAGCTCTTACTGATAAAAGTTTGACCTTCTATTAAATGGAGTTTTAATGCATGAAAAATATTTCTTGCTGAAATAACTGATGGGAGCCCAACTCACAGGATTGTAGAAGTTACCGGAGTCTTTGCCCCATGGGCTTGATGATAGCGGTACATAATTCATGGGAGTCTGTAAGCGGTGAACTACATAGTGGTGCCTTGTGTGTAGATTTTCAGATATCCCCATAATAAAGCCAAGCTCTTTTCAACACACCAGCATGTACATGTAATTCCGACCAAACATAGTGAATATAATAACATATTGAAAAAAAAAATATGCAGGACACAGGGGGACACGGACCTTGGGCGGATGGAAATCAGTACTATCTTGCAGGGTAATTTTGATTCACCAAGTCCTCTCCTCTTGGTCAAGGTATTGGTTTTAATAGAACACATTTTTTCTCTTTTCTTGTAAGACCTTGGAGACATACTCAAATGTGCTGATAGCTCATCAGTGCGTTCCATATTCATACCATTAAGGTTACCTTATTCAGATGTAGAATTATTGGATCCACAGTGGGGTTTTGACCCTTTACAAAAACCCTCTTGACTGTATGATTGATTTTTATTAAGTCGCCATGGAAATAGTGCAGAGTCAGCCAAACTAATGTCAGTTTTGAAATATGAGTCTCTCCATGTCCTCAGAAAGGTTGTTTGAATAGTTATCAGATCTCTCACAGACACTTCCTCCCCCATCTCCTTTCCACCTGCACACTTTATAACGCAAATACACACACACACACACACACACACACACACACACACACACACACACACACACACACACACGCAGAAGCGTCCTCTGCCATACTCTTTCTGTTTTACGGCCTTGTATCACCACACTTTGTGATTTTATGGGAACTCTGTTGTTTTTATTATACTGTCAGCTGTCATCATCTAATGTGGGCCCTCTGTGGAGTCTTGACTGGAGGCCAAAAAAATCTGTTTGTCTATTTGCTACAGAGTTATGTAGTTTTATAGCTTTGCAACATTAATTTTTGCAACGTTATTTTTCCTCAGCCAGGCTGTGATGGTTACAGATTGAGAAAGTTAAGTTTACGATTCTGAGAATTAAGCCATCAACCTCCTTTTCCTCTTTAACCAAAGAGGTTCCAAGTTTTCCTTATTATAGAGAATATAGATGTTGGAATGTTTGTGTTCCAGTGACCGTGCAACAGCTATCACTGCCACAGCTCTAAAGGGTTTGCCAAAAATAGATAAAATATATTTTTGTTCCTTTTTATTGCAGTCAAATTGCAAATCATTTAAAGCCTTATTCACAGAAAGTATTCACAGCAGTTCACTGAGCATCACAGAGAGGCCGGATCTTTCACTCTTTCACCACTGTAACAGAGAGTGGGTGTGATTAAGTAGTGCAACAGTTTAGGAATACTTTCTCAATGCAAAGTTGCATTGAGATTGCATAGATTTTTTATTTGTTTTATTTTGTCATCTACGCTACATAATATCATTAAGGCTGACAACCAGTATTAAATGGCTTTAACCTACAGGCTTTGAGGCAGCATTATAAATAGACATGAATCTGAAGAGGAGCACCTCTGAAGAGCACTGACAGTGAACACAGTTCACAAATACAAACTCAAACTCTGCCAACTGGACTTCCCACCTCGTGTCCACCTTTAGGATGGACACAACCAAATTGCAGTTCTTTTGAAATTTGTTTTTCACATGCGCCAAGTTAGTTGGGTTAACAGGAACATGCAGCATTAACCTATGCTGCCATCCACATCGTGTCGTAGTGAGTTAAGCCCCTGCTTGTTTCAGAGAAACCAAACCAAATTTTCCACGTCCGAGTTCAAAATTGGCCCGATTGCTGTCCAGAGCTTCCCCTAAACATTTGGAGTTTTATGAAATACTCCAAAGAGCACAAAGGAAGTTTCCAAAACTGGACCTGTTTTTCTTTTATTTTCCCAACCAGTTAAAGTGCTGCTGTGAACACAAAAGAAAACAAAAGAATTTGTGAATGATTTGCAAATGATTGCATTATCTATTTTATTTATATTTAAAATGGCATCTCATATTTTGGGTAGGGGGATGGATTCATACGATCTTTTACTGTACACTAATTGACTGTTTTATAGGTGAAAAGGGGAGCTGTAGGGCAAGAAGAAACCTTTGCTGCTGGACCGCCTAAAATGTTCTCAAGACGAGTGCTTTGTGAAGTAGGACGGGTATGTTGTTAACTTTGTTTTCATGCTAAGATCCCCACAAGGAGCTGACCTTGATGGGAATAGGGGCCGGATTTCAATCAGGCATGGTTTTTCCTTATGGTAAATGGTAAATGGACTGGTTCTTATATAGCGCTTTTCTACTCTGAGCACTCAAAGCGCTTTACACAACTAATTCATTCACCCAATCACTTCCATTCACACAAGCACTTTTTCTAAACTGTTTAGTGCTTACTGTCTAGCATTCATACACATTCACACTCCGATGAACGCATCGTAGAGCAACATGGGGTTAGTATCTTGCCCAAGGATATTTGGCATGCAGACTGGTGGAGCCTGGGATCGAACCGCCAACCTTCCGGTTAGCAGCTGACCTGCTCTACCTTATGTGGGTGAACTTCTGGAACTTTTTCAACACAACTCAGTAAAGTCTCAGGCAGCACAATGTGCCTCCACAGCAAAATCTGAAGCTTAAGTCGCTGAATTGAAAAACTGCTGCATGACGATCTTTAATTAATACTAAGTATATTCTGTCTTGGTGAATGTGTGGATATGCTTCTACCAAGTACCAGAACATCTTTTATTCTTTGTACAAGAGCAGTTTCACGAACAAAAGAAAAAAAAAAAATCAGTTGCTCATAGCTCATTTCCAGTTTAATCCAATCTAATATTGACTTATTAGTATTCCACTGTCTTTTGTCATTTAAATACTCCTAGCAGAGGCCTAATAAAATTTAACTTTATGCTTTTTTCATGTACACTAAATGTGCAGTTAACTGTCGAACACGAGCAAGTGAAATTTAACAATGAATGTGTTTCTAACCTGTTCCAGGCCCCTGAGGGAGCCCCGGCTTTCCAGTTTTACACCCCTTTTCAGTGGGAGCTGAGACGAAGAGTCCTCAGACTGTTCCAGCAGGCAGCTCGAAAGGTACAGTCATCCATATACTGCAAAGTCTCTGAGGTACATGAGCAAGTACACACATCCATGAGCATTTGCTCAATGCATCGTTCACATACACATCCCTCAGGGGAGGGCTGTTACACCAGCGCCTGTCCCTTTTGTTTAGCTAGGTGTAGCTCAAATGTAGCTTCTTTACAGTATAGTCGGTTTTCCTGTGTGAGGTGTGTTACAGTAAAAGTAAAGAAATGTAGTATTGAATTCTGGCCGAGAGAACTCTCAATCAAAACAATAACAAAAGACACAAAGTGCGTCTCTATGGGGATACCTACATTTGATACGCTGTTCTACTCTGTGTACTATATGCTCTTGTATAATTTATGAATTTTGGAAGGTTAGTGTGAGACTGGCTTGTCCACTCTATGACCTTAATGTTCTTCTTTAGCTACTGCTATGCTGACTTGGTGGTATGCTTTAGGTCGTCATGCTGGAAGAACAATCCAAGGGCCATCGTTCAGTTTCTGGGCCAAATCCTGACTGATGGCAACTTATTCTTTCATAGTCAATGCTTGGAGTTTGTCACAATTAGTGGGTTTTTGTTTGTCCACCTGCCTCTTGAGGATTGACCACAAGTTCTTAATCTGATTAAGGCCTGGGGAGTTTCCTGGCCCTGGACCCAAGATTTCAATGTTTTGTTCCCCAAGTCATCACTTTGACCTTATGGCACGGTGCTCCATCATGCTGTTCTTCAACAAAATGTTCTTGGATGGTTGAAAGAAGCTGCTGTTGGAGGATGTTTTGGTACCATTCTTTATTCATGGCTGTGTTCTTTGGCAAAATTGTGATTGAGTCCACTCTTTTGGATGAGCAGCAGCACCCCACATGAATGGTCTCAGGATGCTTTACTGTTGGCATGAGACAGGACTGATGGTGGCGCTCACCTTTTCTTCTCCGTACAATCCTTTTTCCAAATGCCCCAAACAATCGGAAAGGGGCTTCATCAGAGAAAATGACTTTACCCCGGTCCTCAGCAGTCCACTCGCTGTACCTTTTGCAGTATATCAGTCTGTCCCTAATATTTTTTGGGGAAAGAAGTGGCTTCTTTGCTGCCCTTCTTGAACCCAGGTCATCTTCCAAAAGTCTTCACCTCACTGTGTTTGCAGATGCACTCAAACCTGCCTGCTGCCATTCCTGAGCAAGCGTCGATCCCACAGCTGAATCATCTTTAGGAGACCGTTCTGGCCCTTTCTGGACTCTCTTGAGCGCCCTGATGCCTTCTTCACTGCAGTTGAACCTCTATCTTCATGATCTGATAAATGGTTGATGTAGCTGCAATCTTAGTAGCAACAACATCCTTGCCTGTGAAGCCCTTTTTATGCAGCGCAATGATGGCTGCACGTGTTTTCTTGCAGGTAACCATGGTTAACAGGAAGAACAATGATTTCAAGCATCACCCTCATTTTAACGATTCCAGTCTGCTATTCTAACTCAATCACCACGACATAATGATCTCCAGCTTGTGCTCGTCAACATTTTCACCTGTGTTAACAAGAAGATTACTGAAATGATCTCAGCAGGTCCTTTTATGGCAGCGATGAAGTGGAAATGGGTTTTTGGGATTAAGTTCCTTTTCATGGCA
This sequence comes from Oreochromis niloticus, assembly GCF_001858045.2. NCBI lineage: Eukaryota > Metazoa > Chordata > Actinopteri > Cichliformes > Cichlidae > Oreochromis > Oreochromis niloticus. Next base: position 7,379,866 of record NC_031986.2, read on the forward strand.
AGGAAGGACTTTGCAATTCATCTGATCACTCTTCATGACATTCTGGAGTATATGCAAATTGCCATCATAAAAACTGAGGCAGGAAACTTTCTCAAAACCAATGTTTGTGTCATTCTGAAAACTTTTGGCCACGACTGTAAGGGCTCAAATACTTATTTCACTCATCGACATTTCATTCAATTTATGACTTTTAATGTGTTTTTTCTGGATTTTTTGTTGATATTCTGTCCATTAAAATCAAACTACCAAAATCAGGTTCACTTGTTGAAAGTGTGGATACTTACAAATTTAGCAGGTAATCAAATAATTATCTCCTCCAATGTACCCACTGCTCCTCCTTTGTCCTCTTCCCACTGCTCCCCCTCCAGGGCTGATTAGTGAATAATAGAAAAACCAAAGGGCTTAAATGTCAAAAAATAATTAGAATTGGAGTGAACCTGAAATCTCTGTCTGGCACATCTCCTGAAATCACAAGTGTGAGTGAGGAGCTTTAGCAAAGCAGTAGCACCCTGCACCACCCTCGTCTCTCCCTTCCAGGTCGTGATCCGACGTCGCATGAACCGGAGACTGGCTTCTTTGAAGAAACTGGCAGACAGTATGAAGAACCTGCCCTTGGCACAGAAAGGTTTTCATTATCCTATGATCTCCTCATTCAGAAATAATCTCATTATCCGATGGCAGTAAGGCACGCTTTATTGAATTTATTCCTTGAGGAAAAAATGAAATGATTATGAGGCTCATAACACATATGCAAGTGTCTGGAACAGAGTTTTGAATGTGAACACTGAAAATTGCAACAAGTCTGTAGAAATTAACTTTTATTTATTCTTTTTTTACATGTCACCTCCTCACGTTTGCTTTAGCTGATAAAGAGAAGACATGCGACCTAAAAGTGTTTGCAGACAAAGTCTTTCCATCTTCATCCCCCTTTTTCTCTAATGAAGATGACCCCCTGGTGAGTACCATGCACAACTGGCAGTGGAAAATAAAGACTTAACACAGATTTTGAACTGTTCTTGTCCATTGTTGTGTAAATTATGTAATCACTAGCAAAAAGTGCGTGGTAATTTATTTCAAATCAGTTTACCTTTCAACCTAACTGGGAGATGACACCCAGAAGACAAGAAACCACTGACGAGCGGGTGCTAGCTAGTGTCCTGCACTCGAAACAATTTTAATCCATTATTTCCTGTGAAAGACGTCCTTGATCAAACCGTGGAAATCAATGAGGAAGCTCACTTTCCCGTACTTTGATTAAATCTTTCATTTCCTACATGCCCCGCAGAGAGAGAGAGAGAGAGATGGGGTAGCCTCTGTGTTCACTGGAACAAATAATGCCATTTTGTCTCCTTCATATTTCTAGGCTAACATTAATTTGTCTGAACTACCTGTGGATACTATTGATGTGACTGTGACATCGCACATTCCTTTCTTCAAGCTACAGGTAGTTATTTACATCATACACAGCACTTTCAGATCAACAAATTTTACCCAGCAGCGGCATTGATAAGTGGTAATATAACCATAAACGGCATAGACTGTATATATAGATTAAACTGGAGCTCTTTCTCACCTTTCTAGCTTTTGAACAAATGTGTTTGGTGACCCCGTGGAGGGCTCAGACACCTTATTTTCACCTTCACCACCGTCAGTCATGCCAAATGCCACGCACAAAGTGTCAAATTACTATTAATACTGTCATATATGAGAGCATTTGCCTGTAAAACAGTGCTTTACTTTTTAAACTAGGATATATTTTTCTGAATACTCCTAGAATTACGAATATAAGATTTTGACCTATAATTATTTTTATTGTTGTTGTACTATTTTTTAGTGAAGTGGACATATAAAGGAAAATGGGAAATAAGTGCAACAATTTATTGAAACATGCAAACATAAATTAAAATGTAAATACATGTAATATTAACACCTGTATTCTTCAGCAAAGTCTGACCTTTCTAAGGAAATTTCTTCAAGTGTTAACAAGCAAACCAAAAACATTGCTCTGAAAATGGTCCGGTACAGGGACTGGACTGAAAACAAGTGAAAAAGCAGCCAGTTTCCAAAGAAAAATTCTGAAAGATCTTCAAAAAGACCAAAGAACTATTGATCAAGACCACTTAGTAAAATACGTAATATAATACTCACCTGGAGTAGCTTGTACCGTGCTTCAAAATAATGCACTTCCTCTGACACAGGTGACGAGTACTGTTAACACAAAATGTGACAGTGTAAAAAACTACATTTTATGTAATCTGGGTCATATTCTGCTTACCTTATAAAAAATCTCATCCTTTGAGTGTTTGACTTTTGAAGCTAGAGTGGATTAACAACCACTGTAGCGTCATAAAATTAAAATAATAAAAGCATCGACCAAGATAGTGGTAGAAGTATAATTTCCAGTGGAAACCATATTTTGGAACAAATTTTACAACTATTTTGTCTCAATAACCGCTGAGATTAGAGTTCATTGACAAAATGCTTCATTAACTAAGATGTCTATAGAGAGACAGTGCCTCTACATGGATTGTGGTGGTAATAATGGGGTCATAGGGACTCCTCGTCCTTGTTGATGTTATGTTGTAACCATGCTATCTGTTGATATTATGCAGGTCCCTCTGCACTATAAGCTTATGAGCTACCAGGCTGTGTCAGCTTGGGAGGCATTTAACTGTTATATTCCCATGACTTTGGCCAGGCCACTGCGTACTGGAGTTCCGGTAACTAAGCACCACACACATGTTTATTTATTATATATCAGCTATGTATTTGTCCACTTATCTGCTTAAAAATTTCTCCTTGTTTTAGGACAAGCTGGTACCCAACAGAGCTCATTTTCCCATGACAGAGGACACCACAGCAGGAGAGCAGCATGATGAACAAGACAAAGATGCAGAAACAAAGGATGATTCCAGTCTCTCTTTCTGCGCCCCTGAAAATCTGCTCAGCCCTTTTCCTGCAAACCCACTGAGAATCTTTGTAAGGCAGTATTAATCAGGTGCAAAATAGAGGCGCTTTTCCATTTATGATGATTGTTATTATTATTATGTTTCAGAACCCAGCTCCAGGACTTCAGACCTTTAAAACACCCCCTAAATATTTGGAGAGTGATTTGGAGTTTCATTTCTGCCCTCTGCCCAGGTAACAAGAGTTATTCTCACCTCTATGATCCATTTATTTCTATGAAACGTCAAACAGCTCATTCTGCTTTCAGGTATACGGTCCCTGAGAGCACATTGTGTGGCATAAGGACCCAAGTGCCACACACTCAGAAGAAGTTTCTCAAATGCAAGGTAATTTCCCCCTCACTGTGCAGTTTGTGAGTTTCTTTCAGATAATTTTTGTGTCCAATATAGAACATGTCTTCGGAGATTTTTGGTAAAGCGTGTTAAATAAACTTGTTCTTACATATAGAGCTTTATACGCCATGCCTCTTTCACAAACCACTATTTTCTATGTCTAAGTAGAAAAGTATCTTGCCCAAAGATATGTTTGCATGCAGAATGGAGCAGCTAGGGATCAAACCACCAACCTTCCAATTAGTAGATGCACTGCTTTACCTACTGAGCCACAGCCATCCCACAAAACATAGAAAGTGCTTTTCACTTGTAGATCTATCAAAAATGGCTCCCGTTTTCTGTCTGAAAATTGACATGTCCAGTGTAGCTCAGTGTGATCCCACCAAATCAGCTGATTTCAATACCAGATCACATCAGCCGATGGCTCAGCTCTTACCCTTCTACTCATCCCAGTGGAGGATTTTACGTAGGCAACACTGTTTAAGCTGCTGTAGCCATGAGCAACAGTTGCTGTAAATCTGCAAGCCACTTTGCAACCCATCTACATCGCAGCTCCTAATGTCACGCTAGATCTGACCTAATCAATATCATATCTGCTGTCATTGATGCCTGATCTGCTGTGTACTGGGCCTGGCTCCTGCTCTCTCCACCTCTGGCTTTACACATATGCACACTGAAGGGCGGAGAGGTCCCGCACAGAGCCATGCCACCAAAAATAAATGACCGCAAATGGGAAAATCAATCATCTTCTGACTATAGTGGTCCTGACCGAAATGTTTCTTTTTTTCCTGATTTATAACAGGAAGTGATCCCTGGGGTTATGAAGTGGAAAAATTTGGATTCTATCACCTTGAAAAGTCTTTCAAACCAGCCCACTCTCACCAGTGACTGTGCTCCGCGCAGGTTGGTCAGAAATATTTTGTCCTCTTTGCTTTGCAACGTGAGCTGTGTGTTGAGAAGAGTTCAATCTGGCTGCTGACACAAGTGAATCAAAACCTGCAGCTGGACTTTTCCACTACATCACTGTTTATGAGACGTGTCGGGTCACATTTTTCTTCTTATCTGCTAAACTAGGCGGCAAAAAATGACTTCATACCAAGAGCAGATACCCAAAAGTTAAAGAGAAGGTTCTCATGTTCTCAATAAGAGTGTCCAACTAGAACAGTGTCGGTTCATAAGTTTGTTTATGGTACTTGTTTACAGAGGAGAAAGTGGCTCTTGTCCATTTCCTATGTGAAAGAATTTGAACTTTTGACCCTCTGGCTGCCAGAGCACTTGAAAGACAGTGTTTTCACAAACTACATCAATATATAAAAAAAGACAAGTTACATAAGCCACAGGCTCATATTGGTAGTTAATAGTTACCTTCTCGGATATTATCCTCTCTCTGCAGTTTGGGATTCACTCTATCATCTCAGTATTCCAGAAACACGACTTCTCACTATCTTCCAAAATAAATATGTCATGTCACATCCACACAGCTTCCAGCTCCTGCCAGGATGCAGGATGTCAAACTCTTCACTTGTAATCTAGCTAGCAGAGTTCCTTTTACACGGAAAGAGTTGGAGAAGATGGTTGTACAGTATGTAGGACTTGAAGCACTTCTGATTTTGGAGTTAAAATGCTGGGCGCTATTTCCAGCTTTGTAAAGCAAAGTGCTGTTATTTTAAAACTGTCCATTTAACCAGATAGTTGAGAATAGTGTTTTGATTAAATCAGAGGTTCTAAAAGCTGGTGGGGAGAAAAGCCCCACTCAAATCTTCCTTTTCACTTAGCTCTAGTGTAAATAGCCAGAGTTAGGGGTTTTTACAGCTGCAATTATCTATAGATTTTACCTCAAAATAAGTAAAAACAGAGTGTCTATCTGTAAAGATAGAAAGCTTCTTCTCATTCTAAATGTTTTTTCCTTTGCTATGTATGTCTGTGTGCGCGTGGAATCTAGGTCATACAGTATGGAGGCTTCCCTCACGCTGCAAAATAATGATTTATTCAATCCTCAGTCTAAATGGGCAGTGAATAAATGATGATATTTTTCATGTAGTGTATTAGTGAACACAGCATTGGGCTGTCCTGTTCTATATGTGCTTCTGTCTGCGCCCTGTCATAACTGATACCAATCAGGTGTGCAAAACACTTTGTGTGTCTGACCTTTCTAAAGCCTATACCGCCATGTGCATTGTAATTTGTCTAGCATGATAGAGTTTCTTGTTTAAAACCAATTTAAGTACCAAAGTGAACATTGGAGAGCTAATGAAGTAACACTCCTCAAGAGATCCGAAGTCGTCTCAAGTCTTTATTTGACAAGATGCCTGCATAATCTGGGCAACCACAGTTCACGTGGTGCATTTGGGAATGTGTGGGTTTGAATCTCTGCTGCAACTCTCTCTTTTTACCTTTCTGCCTGCTTCCCTTTTTTCCTCACCTGCCCTGTGCTGTGCAATCAGAGCCAAGGGAAAATATTCGCTTTATGCTTGTCAGTACTGACCTACCTGATAAGTGTAGATATATAATTCTTTATTCGTGTAACAGAACGCTTTCCCTCAGCATTCCTGTCAGTCTTTCCTATCACTGGCTACAGCCACAGAGTCTGCAGGTAGCTTGTGAGTGGCCACAATAACTGGTGAGAGCAAAGTTGACAGAGCCATGAGTTGTAACATGATTTTAAATTATCAAAAGGACAGTGGTGTGGGTACAGAGCTTTTTAAGAACCAAAACCAATAATGCATGAGAGTAACTACCTCTTACAAACTGTAGTATTAAGTATTTACACAGAGTAAGTGCCAGGTTAGCACACATTACAGTTAGCTAATTATCCTACGCTGGTTAATGTTAATATATGTAACATGAACAGTAATAGGAACACAATAAATGCAGATACAGTCCACAACTACTGGGTATAAATACGTAGTACTAATCATATATTTATATGCATTTAGTACTAGATGTAACACATTTTACATCTAGCTAAAAAGGCTATCTAACTAGCCTTAGCTTGCTAATCTTTAACCAAAATCTTATTTCACAAGAACATAAATGCAACCCAGGCCAGGTCACAATGTCTTTATTTGTACATCCTTTGCCCCATCATTACAAAGTATTAATATTTTTAAGGAATCCCTGGTTATTCTGTGGTCACTAACATTTGGCTTATCAGTGTTCTTGTTTTTGCCCCTAAGTGGTTTCAACTTTCACTAAGGAGCACCTTTATCAAACATGTTTGAACTGAGATATGAAACCACCTTAAGCACTCCTTTCATCTCAGTGAGACTGAGGAGCTATCTGAAAATTATCTCAATTCATCTGATGCACGGTGGTCCGGCTCTTCAGGGGATTAAGCGTATGTGTGTGTTTCCTGTATAGATCTGTCAACTACAACACAGAGATACTTCCACTCACCGCACCTTCTCCTCTCGCCAACCTCCCTGATGATGAGGTGGCCCCGCTAATGGACACACTGTAAGTAGACGAGGCACTATATTGATCTTTGTGCTGGAAGCTTCTTTTTTTTATGGGTCTCATGGGAAAGTGCTCCTTTGATGATTTCACTGTGTGTGTATAACCTCATGCAGGTGTGAAGGCTCAGGAGTACAACTGACACCCGAGATGATCAGAGCAGAATTCTTGTGTGGAGAAGTTCTCGTCTCCATTAGCAACCTCGACGCAGGAAAGACAACCGTGTAAGTGTAGGGATCGTGAGCATGCAGCAAAGCTAAAAGATTACTCATACATACAGTCTGGAAGAGATTCAAAAGATAGTTTATGGCATGATGAATGGATGTTTACATGAAGGAAGCCCTTCACAAGCAATAAAAGGGATGAATGCTCCTTTGCACACACATAGATATTTTGGAAAAGACAAAACACATGTTTAGTTTGAAGAGGGGAAGTTGTCAGGATATACCAACCATTAAGTTAATGGATTGAATCAGTTCGTGTACCTAAAGTTTGTTCCAGCAAAAGCTTCCTGGGAGCTGGAAAATACTACACAGCGCTTTTTTTTTTTAAAGTGTTGTCATAGCAATGAAACTGATCTTTAATCTATTCAGCTTATAATCACATTAGATGTAATATACTGTAGCAAATATGTTCTTATATCACTGGTCTACGCTGATAGCGCCATTTCTCAAAATTTTATTTAGAGGCCAAAAAATATTTGTCTGGGTTTTCAGGATTTTATGAAAAACATAAACACATAAAATAAAATAATAGATATATATATTTTAAATAGTGATGATTAATGAGGTAATAATGATACTGTTGATACTACTGACTAGGGCCCAACTAATATAGAAATAGGATTAGCCCAGTAGCGATACTGATATTTGATGATCTGAAAATAGCAAATATAAACAAAAGCCAACCTACTAGTGAACAGCTTTCTTTATCATACAATTAAAATGAACAGTAGTGTTTGAGTTGTTTAAACATTACAATATTAAACATTTTAACACCTGTAGATGGACTTTGAAAAAAATCATATTTTGGAAACTTAGCATGTGCTAGGAATCGTATAGGTTTTCTTTTTTGGGTTTCAACAGTTGTAAAAGAAATGTAACAATTTGCTCAGTACCATTTGCCTCAGTCTTATAATGGATTTATTCGTGCTATCTCTCCTTTTGTTAATGTTTTTACAGATCTACTCAGTGCAAAATTGATGTGATATAATTGATAACTGCTCACATTTGAAAAGGCAGCTGATAGGTTTTTGTTTTTTAAGCTTTAATTTAGTTTTTTTCATTTGTTATCGTTTTGAAGATTTTTTCTAAATTGTCATTGAGACACGAGGAACGATACGTGTTGTACTCGCTGCTCTTCTTCCATCTCTAAAGTTAAATTTTTCTGTCCCAGGCAGCAGAGGCAGCATCAGATTGAAGCGACCTACAGGTCTGAGTTTAACCAGATGGGAAAAAGAGTGATGACTAGACTGAAGGAACTTGGAGTCACTGACAGAACTTCTCATTTACCTGAAGAAGACAGTGAAAAGCCGAAGCCTGTGCACACACATCCTATACACTCACATGAGTAAACACCACTGCAAGACTACAGATAAGCATTATACCCATCCTACTCACTCATACAACACTCTCCTTTGTTGGCCCTGACATGTCTTTGAAATAAAACCTGGTTACTTTCCCACCCACTCATAAGCCTCCTTTCTACCCACTCAAAATTACCAGTGAGCTCCCCTACTGCGCTTTTACAAAGCCTGAAAATTTGTTATCCCTCCACCTACTCAGATTCATATATAAGCATGGCTGCATTTTACACACCATTACCTACATTAAATGAAATATGATCATTCTGCATTTTATATTTTAATTCTTTTGTAAAAGTTTATTACAATTAAATCTTATTATGCTATCCAGCAATGTATAATGCTTGATGTTTGACCTCTGACTCTGTGTATTTTCCATGTTCCTGACATTGCTGTAACATGGCATCTTGATTGAGCCTGTACTGATTAGAGTCAGCTATTTGTCTGATGTGTAACCACCTGAAGAAGAGATATTCTTTCTATATTTATTAGGAACATCAGTTCAACATTTATATTTTTGTGCCTCTTAAAGAAAAGATGCTCAGGTCAGTAATTAGTTACCAAAACAGCTGACTGGCTGTGAGCTCACTGGGTTGGAGTCCAGTTCATACGTGTTCTCCGACCCCTAGAGGGAGCTCCAACTCTATGAGTGTTATGATTAGAAGGGGTCTCCACATTTATTTGTCCTTCAGTGAGTATGCTCGCTTGTAACGACTCTGCTGTAGAGAAATACAGTAAAAGTGCAGTATATGAACTTGTTTACAGACATGCAAAAAAAAGGGTCAGATTTTTTTGACATGGGGTTGGATGCAGTGTACTAAAGCCTTTAGCCATGATCCTTCACTGTCAGAATGCATTGAGGTGACAGTGAAGCGTGGTCCTGACTTCGCCTCAGCTTAAAAAGGAGAATTCTACTCAGAGATTAAGTATATTATTATCAGTCGTGTTATTATAGTCCTATTTCACTCTATAGCTTAAACTGAGATATGAGCAGTCTGCCTCAAAAGAAGCCTATAGCCACATATTAAATGCATGTCATTGCTGTCTCAAATGAAATACGTAATAGACAGCATAATAATAGTAACAGGCATGATGATGTGTGTGTCTGCGAGTAGGAAATAAGGAGTTGCGGTACACCAACATATTACAGTTTGTATCAATCTTTCACCCAGCAGTCTGCATCTACCAATTCCACAGAAAATACTTCTACCACGGCGCCTTTTATGGCTCACGCTACACTAAAGCTTTCACCCCGTGAATACAGGTGCTTTTATTCGTGTCGCCATTCCAATTGAAAAATGGGACAAAACACTCAAAGACTCAACAGTGGAAACGGGAACACTTTAGCTTCAGCAAGCTCAATTTGTGCAGTACTCTGTGGCAAGAAAACAGCTTCACCCCACTGACACGTTGGTCACGATGACCCGATCATCCCCTACAATCTCCCAAAGAGGACAGAATCAAAGCAAGAGGTCCTTTCGGGGGTAGAATCTCCCTCTCTCTGTAACTCCATCGATCACAGTTTACAACTCCTAGGACAAATGAGCAAACCTGCAGCAACAGCCTTGTTCTCTGGTTTCTAGAACATTCCCCTTCATTTGTGCATACTTGCAGCTGCCCTTCTTCTTGTGGAGGCTTTTCACCTGACATGTTTCACTGAGTAATTTGCCAACACTTAGGTGAGAAATTGTGCTGGGTTTTTGCCTCAGAGTAGTGGCTCCTCAGAGATACAACATTCTCCCTCAAATTCTTTGACAGGGCAACCCCAGCAGCTTCTGTGAAAAGCTGAACACTGTTGCTTGGAATGGCTTCGAGGACCTGAGCTGTGCAATATTTATTTTACCTCATACTGTACTGTGCAAAAGAATCTCGAGTCACACCTCATTTCTTTGTATTTTTCTTGGAAAAGACGACATGGGTGCAGCAGTTTATTGAAATGTGTGCAAACTCACAGAAGTACAGTCTTCTTCTTTCAGCTGCTCTCACAGCAGGTCATGCGCCTCCATCTTCCTCCTTTACTACATCCATGAACCTCCACCAAGAGCCTCCTCTTTTCCTCCTGCCTGGAAGCTCCATATTCAGCATCCTTTGTCCAGTGTATTCACTATCCCACATGCCCAAGCCATCTCAGCCTTGCCTCCCTAACTTTGTTTTAACCACCCAACATGAACTGTCCCTCTAATATATCATTTCTAATCTAGTCCAACCTGGTCAAATCTCCACACATGCAAAAATAGTTTGTACACGAGCATGAAAGTCTGTATTTGGTATGACCACCTTTATTCTCTTTGTTATTATTTATTCTAACACAGCCTAAACTCAGGTAGGCAAGCTTTCTTGGAATTTCTTTAAGTAGCTGAAGGGCATTCAAAGCTTTTCTTTGGATGTTTCTGCTTTTTGTTCTGTTCTCTGTCATGATGATCACACACTGCTTCAACAGTGTTGACGTTGGGGTCTGGGGAGGCCAGTCCATGACTCATAGTCTTCCATTGTGTGTTTTTCTATCCAGCTATGCTTTTACTGCACTGGCAACGTATTTGGCAAAATTATCATGCTGAAAAATGACATCATTGCTATCAAGCACTTTCCAGATGGTATTGTATGCTGGGTCCTTTGTTGCAATCATAATTCCATCAATTTTGCCAAGAACATCATTGGCTGAAACGCAGCCCCAAATCACGACAGAGCCTCCACTGTGTTTTTGCAGCACTCACTGTTGTACTGCTTACATGAACACTCATACATACTAATGATGACCTGAACCAAACATTTGGCATTTTTTCTTATATTTAGTTAAATCTCTCCCTTAAGATTGGATTCTTGACAGCCACCCGTCGGCTGAGACTACTTCTGAGGAGACTTCAGTGAGTAGTGCATCTCTCGTGTCCTATGTCAGGTCCACCATTTGTCCAATATCCTCAAAATCTAAAAACACCATGCTGAGATATGGCAAGTTTTTGGCCAATACTTCTTTGAGATTACTTTTTTATGCCTGTCAAACTGAGTTATCTTTGGACTTTTTTCAGATTAAAAAGAAAGGGGAACCAATTTTGTGTTTGGCTAGCAAGTGTCGAAAATATCACATAGAACTGCTTCTTTGCTAAGTTGTGCATTATATGTAGACAGGAAAGTGGCTTAATAAACAAAAAAACTTTTGAAAATCGTCAGGTACAAACAACAGGACTGAAAATGAGTAAAAAAGAAGCCAATGAAAAGCCTGAAGAACTACTGCTCAAGACCACTTTAAAAATAAATTACAAGGAAGTCTGTCTCTTTGGAAGTACAATAGAAAGGAATGAGGGGTGACTCAAGACTTTTGCACAGTGCTGTATATAAAGCCCTAACTGAAGTCTGTTTGAATGCAGACTAAAGCTTATTTTATAATTGTTTCTGACTTTGAATGGAAATGACTTCATTCATGTCTGTGTCTTCAACTAGAGAGAACAGGAGGCAGAAGGCAGTGCTAAAAATGTGGCGGATGGTCAGGTCACTTTGTCTGACAGACTGTGAGCCAGAGATAACAAATTAGAAATTTTTTTTTGCTAATGCTATGTCAGCTGTTTGTCTGGCATAAACAACTTTGTTCAGAAGAACTGCCCCGACATCTTCACCGACTATTTCTGAAAATAAACTCAGGGTCCTGCTAATATCACTCCATGTCTTGTCCTTGATGACAGAGAGTTTTAATGGCAGTGGCAGTGGCAAGATGCCCTGAACAATTTTCTGAGTGAAGTCACTGAAAGGTCTGTCTAAATGAAGGGATGTTGTACTTCTACCTCTGTCAAAATTGAGTGCATTTAAGTGGGAGGAACAGCCAAGCTGGCAAAACACAGCATGTCTCTGAGTTGCCCTCTGAAGCGGGCTTCCAATGGAAAAACTAACAACAGGTAATTTGTGGTCATACAGTTACTGCTGCTTTTACATCAGATCAAAACTAGATCAAAACCATTTACCTTTAGTGGTACACAGAGAGCCTGACATTTTATCATATTTGCACATTTTTTTCCCCAAATGACAATTCATTCTTTCTACTGGCTGAATGCTGTTTGATGCTGTTTTTAAAAAAGACATTTTTTAAAAACCATGGTTACCAAATGGTTCATATTTTGGTTCAGTGATTTCATATTTGAATACCAAAAACAAACAATAGACATACATGTAGCAAAAGAGATGCTGAATTCTGTCAAAGTTCTGTAGTAACAAAGATAAAGTTTGATTTTTGAAACAAAATGGATAAAAAGCTGAAAGAATGCAGTTTATTCCAAATGAATATCCAACCACAGATCGAAGCCATCGCTTATTGTGAATATTGTATGTTTTATAGCCAATATTTAGGGCTATCTATTTTCCCAAAAAGCCAGCTTTATGACTTCTCTTAAACACAATTTTGACTAGAAAATGGAGCCAGATTTGGATGACTCCTTGAAAATTGATGGGTTAAGGAATTATTTGCTGTTATTTCTGGGTAGATGTGTAGAGAAATGGAAGATCAAGGAAAGCCAAAGTGGAACCTTAAACTGTGATTGAACTACTTTGACTTTTGTTAAAATTGGTTCTATGCGATCTGAAAAAGAAAAAAGTGCTACAGACTGGGTTCTTTCATTGTATCGATTGGTTGCTCACTTTAAATTGCTGCTCTCATTTTCCAGTCTCCAAACCTGGTGTGAGTTTTCTCATCCCTGGGAACATAAAAAGCAAGAATCTCAGGATCGTAACTTTGAGCCAGAGTGCTGTGTGATTTATAAAAACGCCAATTTGGAGTCTTCCTCGCTTGCACACTTATCATTGTGGTGCGAAAAGCATTTTATTTATTTATTTTTTTTAAATGCCAGACTTGTCATCTCTCTATAGCGAGCAGCTTTTATTCATATTCTTGCGAAAATTTTGAATCATCTCTTAAGTGAGCTATACGGAGCAGCAGTGTTTTCCACGTTTGACGCACTTAATCTCAAATTACTATGTATTGAAGAAATGACAAAAATGTGAATGATGTTCTGCTGTCTCATCAGCAGGCATAATTACCTTTCCTTTAAATGTCATTTATGTACTTTTTGTCGATTGTACGGAAGCTTTATGAGCCTTTTTGTCTTACTCAACAATATCAGAACTTCCACTGCAAAATAAATTACTTTTTTCTTCTGCAGTGGCTCAGTTTTGATTAATGCACATTCTCTACCTTAACAAGAGAGAATTTTCTCTAAATAACCTTTATCACTGACTCACTTGTGTTGGCAGTGTTAATACATTGTGTTTTGAAATGTCACTGGTCTGCAACCCCTGACACAGCCTCAAGCAATGCAAAATTGCTGCTGGATTCTCTGAGTCATCTCTGAGTGGTGTGGTTGCACTGTTTCCACTGCCATCAGTCTTTGCAGTTTGTTAAACAATTACTTCTCACTTTTCAAAGAAGCCACACATAACTTTTAAAGTTACTGCAACCAGAAAGGAGACAGGGTGGATTCTTAAGCATCCATACAGGAAATGATGATGTAGAGTAGAGTTTCAAAGTTTTTTCAACTTTCAGTTGCATAATTGAAGTGGCTGCCAGTTAGATGCAGACAAGCAAACTGCTGCCTGCATGGACGTCCCTGAAGATGCCTGGTCTCTAGGGAACAATCAGGGCTGCGATTGTCTGGTAACCCTTTCCAGGCAAAACCAGTTCTATTTACATTATACATGCTTCCCTTAGGCATAGCATAAATCTTCACTGCAGTTGAGGCCCAGCTCTATCTATGGCACACACCAATTAGTTAAATGATCTCTAATTTCCTGCTTCTACATTCAGATAAAACCGTGTGTGGTGGGGCGTGGTCTGCGGTGCCGTGCAGGGAAGGCGGGTGCACCTGCACAGCATCCTCAATCACGCCTGCCATGTTAAAACACGGGGAATCTGGGTTTGGGGACAGTTGAGAAGTATTGTAAATGATTCCCTGTCTTTTAACATGGCGGGCGTGATTGAGGATGCTGTGCAGATGCGTCCACCTTCCCTGCATGGCACTGCAGACCACGCCCGACCACACCCTGATTACTATACTTGGCCCTAGAAATCTTAGAAACATGGTATCTAACCATATACTCTGGATGGCATTACCTTGACCTAGAGTAACACTGTGAGGAATCTTGGAATCATTTATAACCAGGAAATATGCTATTATGTGTATATTAAACAAACATGTAGGACTGCTTTCTTGTATTTGCACAATATCTCTAAAATTACAAACACCCTATATCACCCTATCCCATGGTGACATTCAATTCAATTTTATTTATACCACGCCAAATCACAACAACAGTCACCTCAAGGCGCTTTATATTCTAAGGTAGATCCTACAATAATACTTAGAGAGAAAAACCCAACAATCATATGGCCGCCTATGAGCAAGCACTTTGGCGACAGTGGGAAGGAAAAACTCCTTTTTAACAGGAAGAAACCTCCGGCAGAACCAGGCTCAGGGAGGGGCGGGGCCATCTGCTGCAACTGGTTGGGATGAGAGAAAGAAGATAGGACAAAAGACATGCTGTGGATATATCAGAGTTCTTTCCTATTATGATGTTTGCAGATGACATTGTGATCTGCGGAGAGAGTACGGATCAGAGCCTAGAGAGATGGAGTTATGCTCTAAAGAGAAGAAGAATGAAAGTTAGTAGATACAAGACAAAGTACAACAGATGGAAAGATGAAGATGCAAAGAGTAGAGGTGGTGAAGATAGACGAGCTTAAACGCCTTTGGTCAACTATCCAAAGCAACAGACAGCGCACAAGAGAGGTGAAAAAGAGACTACAGACAGGGTGGAGACGAGTATCGGGGTGATTTGTGATAGAAACATAGCACCAAGAGTGAAAGAAAAGGTTTACAAGACAAAAGTGAGATCTGCTATGATGTATGGTTTGAAGAGGATGCTACTGACAAAAAGACAGGAGACCAAGCTGGAGGTGACAGAGCTGAGGATGCAAACATTTTCGATGGGAGTGACCAGAATGAAGAGGATTGAAAATGAGCATATCAGGTTGAGATGATTTGGACATGTGCAGAAGAGGAAGAGCAAATATCCTGGACCTCTGATCCTCTGTGGCGACCCCTGAAGGGAGAGGACCAAAGAAGAAGATGCTGATACTGTATTTCAATGTATGTTTTCACATTTCAATGCATCGCTACAAACATTTATCCAGTTTTCTTTAAAATATAAAGAATTGAGGGAGGCTCAAGACTTCTACACAATACTATACTTTTAAGGTGGAATGTTTTCTTACATGAATAGACACTGTGAGTCACCTTTAATATCAATATATCAGTACAGTCCTTCAGTTTCTCCATCATCACATTAGTGACGGCTGGATCTTTTTAAAGATATAATATTACACTTTTTGTCCACGCTCTGAGAAATAAAAATGACAGAGCATGTTTTTGGTGCACTGTTGCAGCAGTACACGGCCATTTTCTCCTCTGCTAAGGAAAATCTTAAGCCTCTTAAAAGACCTCTTCCCCACTCCTAACATTTCTTTACCTTAGAAACTCTAAGATGCTTTATCAGTCGTATCTCTAATGGGAGATTCTTAGAAAATATCATAATTCTAAGGAATTTTTTAGAGTTTCGTCACTAGGATCAGGACTTAGTATTGTGAAGCTTTGTGAATATGGGCCCAGATCTTTAGCTGGCTGAATTTGAGCTCAAACTAGTCAGTGCCGGTAAGTTCCATATCCACAATGGATTTGTCACATTAGCAAATCTTCACCTCTGATAGGGGAATATTTTCCTCTGCTTGCACATTAAAATGCTGCTCGTATCCCAGAGAGAGAGATGGAATAGATCCTCTGGTTATACTTCTAGATGTCCATCCAATGTTTAATTCAAGTCCCTAAAAAAAACGGACTCAATCAAATCAAGCAAGCTTGGGTGGGTCGACCAGTGCAGCTTTAATAAAAGCATTATTTAGAAAGCTGACGGATGGAGTTCATTCTCAGAACCTAAAATTCCAATTTTGAGGCGGAGTTCTTTAGGCTTTGCAAGAAGAGGGCATTTGAAGGAAGATATGATCAAATAGTAAGTGTCCAAATATGAAGAGCAAAAAGCAGATATCACACAGGGATTATCTCTCCGGATTCTCAGAAAAAAGGCTAAACGTAATCTGGGTATATGATTTTGTAACAAGCTCGTGTCAGTTTTTGTTTTTTTGTCAGTGTACTTATGCTCTCACAACTACTCGTGCCTCGTCCACATGTAGGAAAAATGACGCTGCTGTAGTTTTACAGGGGGTACTTTCAACTGTTCCCTTATTTCCCATGGGCTTGCCGCGTGTCACGAGGGGCATCCAGCACAATCTTGTGAATAGGGAAGCAGCTGAAAGTAGCTTTGGTGTAATCAGGGTACAGCAGCTTCTGATTCAGTGTCTCCTCTCAGTCTTGGTTCAGGGCTCTGTAAGCATTCAGAGCATATTTGTCATGCTTACATGTGTCAGATAGTCAAACAATGGTTAATACTGGACACAGATTGCCTGAGTAAATACAAAATGCTTTAAATGATCATTTCATTAATGAAATGATCATTTAATAATTTAAGGGAAAAGAGCTTTCCAAGGTTACCTGGTTTTGTGTGAAAAAGTCTCTCCTTGTGAAATTATGAAGTTGCTGTGATTAACCACAATTTTTGGAAAGCTGAGTTAAATTTCACACCGAGGCTTGATTACTTCCAGGCCTGCTGAATCAAGAAGTCGCTTAAATACACCCGTCTCAACACATCATGCCAAGATCTAAAGAAAGAGCTGAGAAACAAAGTCACTGACATTTATCAGCCTCAAAAGATCAACAAAGCCATTTCTAAAGACTCCAGTGAACTGCAGTGAGAGCCATTATTCACAAATGGAGACAACCGTTTGTGGCAGGCCTACCGAAATTACTCCAAGAGTGCATCAATGACTCATCCAGGAGGTCACATGAGAACCCAGAATAACATCTAAAGAACTGCAGACCTCACTTGTATAAGCCTGGTTCTTATAACATATCTACATATGCACTCAAAGCATTTTATACAACTTGCCTCATTCACCCATTCATTCACTTTTTTCTAGATGCTTTCTATCTAACATTCACATACCTTGACACACCTATGGATGCATCTTGAAAGCATTTTGGTGCTAGTATGTTGCCCAAGGATATTTGGCATGGAGGCTGGAGCAGCCAGGGATCAAATCTCCAACCACCTGAGCTACAGTCAGTTCATTATTCAACAATAAAAAAGACTCTGGGTAAAAATGTAATCCATGGCAGAGTTCCAATATTAAAACCATTGCTGGCCAAAAAGAAACAAAGTCTCACCTCATGTTTGCCAACTTCTTGGTGATCAAGAAGACTTTATGGAAAATTACTGTCTATAGACTATGGAAGCCCGTTTCTGCCACAAAAAAAAAAAAAAAGTATCCATAACTCGAAATTTCGACTTATTAACATGAAATTTGGTGTTACTTTTCTTAAAATTTCGAGTTAGCGCTGCCAATCCGCGTGAATTACATCATTTCCCTGTTACCCAGAAGCTGAAACCCTCAGCTACAAATGCTTCAGCTAAGCTACCAGTATTACAGCCGGTCATGAATGCACAAATTGCTGAGTATTTTCACCGTGGCTTCACAAATGATGGAATCTTTCTGTTATTAGCTGAATCACATGGCATTACTATCAGCAAACGTACTCTCGAAAGTGCCAATTTGTTGCGATCCGGTTTTGAGTGCACGTTCCTCTGCGCCATATCCTTCCGGGTAACAAGAAAATGATGTCATTCACGTAGATTACTGATTGGCAGCGCTATCTCGAAATTTCAAGTTACTCTTTAAAAAAATTTCAAGTTAATAAGTTGAAATTTCAAGTTAATAACTTGAAATTTTGAGAAAAGTAAGTTTTTAAAACTTTTTTATTTATTTATTTATTTTTTATTGGCGGAAGACAAGCTTCCATAATAGACTGATGAGACAAAATCTGAACTTTTTGGAAGGTTTGAGTCTGGTGTAAAATTAGGCAGCATGTAGTAAAAAGAACTTTATACCAACAGTCAACCACAGTGGTGGTAGTGTGATGGTCTGGGCTACTTTGCCACTTCAGGTCATGGATGACTTCCAATAACTGATGTAACCATGAATTCTGCTTCTACCAGAAAATCCTAAAGGAGAATGTCTGAGCATCAGTTTTTCTGCTCGAGAGCACTTGGGTTGTACAGCAGGACAATGAGCCAAAAGACAGCAGCAAGTCCTCCCCTGAATGATGGAAAAATGAAACAAAGAGAAGGGTCGTGACTGGCCTTGTCAAAGTCCAGAATTAAATCAGATGGAGATGCTTTGCCATGACCTTAAATGGGCTGTTCATGCTTGAAAGCCTTCCAGTGTTGCTGGATTAAAACAATTCTGCAAAGACTCATCACAGTTGCTTGATTTAAGTTGTTGCTGCCAAGGGTGGCACAACCAGTTACTATATTTAGGGGACGATCTTACCTCTTACTGTAAAACTTCACAGTTGTGCTTGAAAATACTAACATGATGAAGGTGTAATTGCAGACAGTCATGTCCACTGTGTGGGGCTGCAGTCCCCAGAACTACTTCTGTCACACAGGTGAGACCCATCCCCACTTCTTGAAACATCTATATCACTTTATCTATTCTTCTTCTTTAGTGGGTCTATTTCAGTGTATGAAATTAACATCTTACCCATATCTGGGAGTGCATTTAAAAACTTGGTATATGTGTCAGTTTGACAGGCACTTAATATGACTGGCTACATAAAGAGACACGCTTTCATTTCACATACTGAGGGTTGTGCACTGTAGCATTAAATAGGCCACCAACACAAAACGGGGACCTCATAAATCCCCCTGACATTTCGGCGAAGGGAAACATAAATGTTTCTTTTTGATGTTGGGGGAAAAACAAGCAGGAAAACAACCAGTTTTTGAGGAGGAACGTGCAGACCTCACCTTGCGCTGGAAAAGAAAAAATGTCAAGAACGAACAGAGGTCACTTCAAGTCCAGCAGTATTCAAGGAAGTGGAATTTGTGGTTAATTTTACTCAGTTCATTTAATATTTCTGAGCATTTAACAGTCTGCCTCTCATCCTTGATCCCCGTTGTGAATCTTTATCAAAAATCATTTAACAAAGACATAATTTCAAGCCATTTTTAGCTGAATGTACTCTTCGAGCTGGAGCTGTACAACATGTCGAGGTCAAGACCCAAATCCCCGTTGCTTGTGGGCTGTGGAGCAGCGCCTTGTTTGTTCTCTGTGCATCATACAGTATGTATCTGCACTCCTGCAAAATTGCCGGTTTTTGTAAATATAGCTGGCTGTTATGCCCCTGAGACCGTTAACTGCTTTCACTTGGCAAATACAGCCATTCAAAACTGAGAATACCACAGTTCTAGCATAAACTACTTCAGTAAGAAACTGTGTTTATGCAGTACTTTTGAAAGCAAAGTTTACAAAGTGCTTTTTACCAGATGGTTAAAGTTGACTTAAAATGTCTCGGTTATCTCCAGTTTGCAAGTGGACACTTTGCAGAGCTTTCAAAGCACCGTGATGTCAGCAGAAACTTCTCTGTTCAGACTTCAGTACACAGCCAGTCAAAGGAAAACGGGATCTGCTGTGCAGCTTGTCTAAGATGTCAGTATGAAAGCCTGCAGGGTATTTTCTTTTCTTTAAAAAAATCTAGCTGACCAGTATGAGGATCAGGATTCATTATCCCCGTATATTATAATGTGTTGATCATGAAAACTTGGAGCTGTTCTAAGAAATTCTGATACAATGTATCAAAAGAAATAAAACAAACATGTAAATTCACATGGGAAAAAATTTAATTGTGCAAAAAATCAGACAAAGTCAATAAGGCAAAAAAATAGAAAAGATTACATAAGAGTGAAATGAAATGAACTGAAATGTTGGTTGACTTTGAATCATTTGAGAGCACGGGGTGGAAACACTTGTAAACCTTAATGGAGGAATCGGGGATTAAAGCAGTTGGTTATCAGTTTAACTCATCATGGGGCTAATGGGGTCCAGGTCGCTCTGTCACAGGTTCAGTCCCTGTTTCCACAGATTTATGCAACACTGAACGTTTCCAGGGTGCGTGTAGATGGCACCACAGTAATGGATGTGGCAGGACATGCCTAGGTGTTAGAGTCTGAGGATTTCCCCTTGGATGAGCAGAGTCTGTAAGTGCATCTCATCCAGGTCAGATATGAGTCCACCCAGCTGTTTTTCGCTTCTTACCTCTCTGGCACAGCAAGCTTAGCTCTTTGGGGTCTGAAAAACAGCAAAACCTGATCTTGGTATGAAAAAATAAGTGCCACTGATTCCATGATTGGTATTTGCACGAGTTTTATGCGTCCGGTGTGGAAAGGCTTTTGTTCACAGTGGGGTCACTACATAGTCGATTTGGCTGGTGTTTACACCAGATGGTCTTCCGGTACAACCCTCTTGGGCTATGTCTCCTTTCAAGCTCAAACCTGGAATCTTTTACTTATTAGTCAAACATGTAAACCACTACACTATAAATTACATCCCCTAATAGGAAAAATAAAAACAAAACCCAAAACAACTAATATTTGATCATTTAGTCTCTGTTAGAAAATGGAATATATCCAGATATCTGTCACTTCTTGGGTTCTTTCCAGTATATCAATGGAAACCAGTTTAAATTCTATTTTACTGAGGTTTTGGATCAATGGCCATCTCTCAGCCTCATATTTCTGACAGTGTGTTAAAACACATGTTGGCATCTTCACCTTGTGATAGCTGGGACAGGCTCCAGCCCCTCTCAGCAACCCTGAATCACACACATGGTTAACGTTGGATGGTGTACAACACCAGTCCATAAACACCATGATTTATGCCCTGTATCACTTACTGTTTAGTTTTAGCTTTAGGAAAAGATGACAGATTGGGTTAAAATACAACAAATTCAGAGTGAGATGTTACTGCTGTAAGATATGCATCACAGGACCAGCTCTGACAGACAGCTTATGCTCATCATCATCAGAGTCCTTGCCAGTGTTGATGTGTGCCAACAATGACATCACTGCTGCCGTGGAGTGGTGCTCTTCATTTCAGCTCCTGATTTTTGTAACCTGGCTCTGCAACAGAGCCTGGACTGGAGGCACGGCTGTGGGAGTGTGTCTTCTCCACAGGCATTTTAATGACGGATCACTGTGGGAGCATACTGCTGGCTTTGACTAAACAGCAGTAGCTGATTTCTGGGAATAAGAATGGCCTCGCTGAACTGCCGTGAAGTCTTTATTACAAAAAGACAGCATTTGGTACTTCTTACAAAAACATATTATTTAGTATATAAAATGTTACCTGCTTCCTTTTTGATAAAGCATATAATTAGAGCTGATAAGGTGACCCTGAACCCTCCTTTGGTTACGCTGCAATAGACCTAGGCTGCTTGGGGTTTCCCATGATGCAGCGGTTCTTCTTCACTCACCTCTTTTTACTCTGTATCAGTTATTAATAATGACTACAGCATGTGGTTTTGTCTTGTCTCCATTACCCCCATTGCAGTAGAGGAGCCTGGTTCTCACAGAGGTTTCTTCCTGTTAAAAGGGAGTTCTTCCTTCCCACTGTCACCAAGTTCTTGCTCATAGGCGGTCATGTGAGTGTTGGAACTTTCTCTGTATTATTGTAGGATCTCGTTACCTTACAATATAAAGTACCTTGAGCTGACTGTTGGTGTGATTTGGCGCTATATAACTAAAACTGAATTGAACTGATGTAACTGTTTTAGTCTCATATCAGCTATGAGACAATACGATATCATTCAAGTGCCAGGTATCACACAATTAATGGTTAATAGAATGTAAAGAATATTAATTCAGTTAACAGTAACATTAAATTAAAGTTTATTAGTGACAGTTATTATTAAATGTTACAAGAAGTTAAACAAAAACAATATTATTAATAATAATAGAAATAATCACAGTTTAAGACTGCTTTTCTGAAGGCATGGGGACTAATTAGTTCCAGAGCATTCCTCAAAGGAACAATATCACTGTCATGTTTCTGTAACATCCTTGATAACTATTTTTAATTGGCTTCAGGAGACCTGAACCTGCCATTCTCGGGACAAACCCTGCACCACTGGATGGTTTAATCCTTTCAATAGACCTGGAGGCTGGGAAAAAAGAGGAACACCGCTCTCTCATCACACTGGGCATGAAAGCTCTGCTTTCAGTGCCATTGTGGTGTAAGATAATTAGAAACCCTAAGTGGTCCTAACATCGCTGAAGCTCTTAGAATTAAAGGCAAACCCCAGTAACTGAAGTTGACTGTGTACTCTGTTCCACCATATAACTCGTATACTCAAACGTGCTCAGAATGATGCACAAGAGAATCGCGTCACTTAAGTACTCAGATTGCCCCGCTGAAGAGCCTCGGGAGGAGCGCCACTTTCAGCAGCAGTTACCAATGCATGAGCGCTGTAATGGAAGCTGTTGTTTATGTAAGACACAGACCAACATGAGAGAATCAGAAAGGTGGTTACCAGCTGCTTGTTTACCGCTAATTAGCTTAGTAACCACAGCACAAACACAGTGAAGAAAGCTTTACGGGCTCCGAGCTATCTATCCAATTACTGAGCTAGAAAAGCCCATTGCAGCCAGTGCAATCCCCAGCGAGTGTTTGTTTGCAGCAGTACAACACTTGCTGGGAGAACTTCACTTTTCTTTTTTTTGAGAAACCTTTTTCTTCTCTTTGGTGAGGGCATTCTGTTGAGTCTGGGCTTGCTTTCAGGGAGACCTGGTCAAAACAAGAAGATGAGAGAAAACAGAGGAGTCGGTCGTTTAAGCTTGGCTCTTTTCAAGCTTGTGAAGCAAATGAAGCTGATTCTGAGCTTTGAGAAAAAAATCGTGATTGTACTTACTTTGTGATAGCCCTCCAATTAGAGAACATGAAGCATCTGTCTCGGTCTGTTTGTCCTGGTAGGTCACAACTCATAACTACTTTGGACTTAAATACCACTGCCTGGGGGATACCACACGGAATCCTTTTAATTAACTAAGTGTAACATTCACTCACCTCCGTATTTCACCTCGGTTTGTGTTTCAGACATTTGAACAGCATTTGCATGCGACTGCCTGCATTTTAGTCTCTCTTTTCAGGATGCAGTTAGTCATCTGTGTCGTCCTGTTGTTTGCTATTTTGTCCCGTTCTCTTGTTGCACTACTGGGCAGAGAACAATGCTGCTTCCAAGTACTTACATATGTAGAACCGCTGTATGTAGCTGTGGTATAACAGTGCAAATGTATGCTGTTGCTGCCAGATGTGGCTGCTCCTAACAGCTGCTGAGAGAGTACATGTTGACAAGATTGATTACGTTTCTCAACATAAGCAGATGACTCTCATCAAATTTTCAACCAAAGAAAAATAAAGAGAGACATTTCATCCCACTAATAAGTCATGAAATCTGCGTGTCAGCCCATCTGTTGTTTGAGGCTATTTGACTGAGCTGTTCTCATTTTTTGTTCATTCTTTTTTTGCCTAAAAGTTGTTCTCTGTTTCTAAAAGTGAGTCGCGATACTGCATATTTTGGTATCGAAGTAAGTGCCACTACTGCTGATACCAATAACAAAGCCAAAATTTTAACCTATAAAGGCAGCTTATGCAGGGGAGAGCAGTGAGTCATGATTAATGAGCTGAATCATTATCAGTTTGTAAATTCTGAACACATTTTAATGACCAGTAAATCATTGTGATTTTTACTTTCCAGAATCATTAATTATACAACAAAAACAATCAAAACAACAAAATACACATCAGGTCTCCACTGCAGTAACTGCTGCCTGCTCCACTCCGTGTGTAATGAAGCACAAGTACTGTACATACATACACAGTGATGTTTGGGAATCTTTGTAAGGCTACTGATTTATTCCCAAGTGCTAATCTGGGAATTCCACCAGAACTTCTTTTTCAGTGATGAATTTTCACAAGAGAAAAATAATTCATGATAACAACAGCAATGTAGTTATGACACTGTTAAAAAAAAAAGACCAAGTTTACAGAGCTTTAGCAAACAAGCACAGGAAAATAAAGTGTTGTGCGAAAGCATCAAGCCTTCCCTTTCATTGTATTTTGCTAAGGGAATGCAAAATAGGTGCAGCCATTTATTTGAAATGTGCAAACATACAGGGAAACAGTATTTTTTGCACAATTCTAATGAACTTGAAAGCCAATATTTTATTCTTCAACACAGAATGAGATCTCTTGTAATTCCTTTAAGTAGAAATAGTTCTCCAGGCTTCTTGGAGATCACACAAACAATAATGTTGAGGTCTGGGCTTTAGGGAGGCCGTGACTGATAGTGCTCAGCTGTGTGTTTGTGATGATTGTCATGCTGTAAATCATGTTATTTCCAGACACTTTCCAGATGGCATTCCCTGGTGTATCAAAATCTGATGGTACTATTCTGTGTTCAGAATTTCATTAATCTTTTCAAGCTCCTCAACACAACCGGCTGAAATACAGTCTTAAACCATGACAGAGCCTCCAGTGTGTTTTACAGACAGCTGTAGAGACTGTTGTACTGATCTGACCTTGTGCACATGACTTTAAACAAAAAATTTCAATTTTGGATTCATCAGTCCATAAGACCTGCTGCCACTCATTTTCAGTACATTTTACATAGTCGAAAATGGCTTCTTGACCACCATCCTTCCTCTGGGTCCACTTCTAATGAGGACTCAGTAGAAGTTAAACTTCAGGGCCAGATGCATCTTGCAGATCCTGTGCCAGGTCTTTGCTATTTTTTTCCCCTAATTCTTAAAGTCATAACAGATCCGATGTTGTTCATCTTCTTCCTTCTTCTTCTTCTTCTTCTTTTACGTATTATTGGCGGTTGGCAAACAACTGCATGGTGCATTACCGCCACCACTGGTATGGAGTGTGGACAGAAATATGTCGTTCATCTGCTGTAGATAGATTTTTGGGGGCTGCACAAAGTGAGCAAAGTGGAGACAGCTGGGGAACACAGCTGAACAGAATCCAACTAATGAACCAAGGGAAGCAAAACTGGTGAAAAAAATGGGGCGAGAGACTATCAAAGTAAGACAGGAAACATAATCACAAAGATAGAAACCCAGACTCAAGACACACACTGGATGCATGGAAAGAGTAAACAAACACAAAGACTTGACTGACAGAGGAGACAAGACTGACTTAACACAATTAATAGGGAGACAGAAAACCACAGACACAGAGCCCTGGATGACTAGGAAACAGACATGGACCACAAATGATGATAATTCAATAATGCAAAACCCAAAAGACCAAAAAACAAACTACAAAAGGAAATGATAAATGCTCCAGGAAATCTACTCATCGCATTAATATAAGTAAGGAGCCAGAAAAACACAAGAGATCCTTTAAACTAACATGAATCACAAAAAACTCTAGAAGAACACAAAGCCCCGAGTCCACGACCCAGGGACGCCGACAAAATTAGCATTTCATTTCCTCTGTTTTCTCTGTGTTGTGGTTAAATTAATCTCCCACTGCTAATATGACATATGTGGTGCACTAAAGCACACATATACAATGTGAGAAATGCACAGAATGTCAATGAAGATTACACAGCGTAGCATACATTCATTAAGATATTGTAATGGCAATATGTTCCACCAACCTGTTGAAAACAGGCAGCTATTAATGTCATGTACCATCCGCTGATGATCATCGCGAATACACGAGGTCAGTCTCCTGCAGTGAGGATTGTCACTGCGACCAGTGAACCTTAAAATTGTGTGAAAGATAAACCTTTGTCAGCTCAGGCATCTTGGTTGCGCGCCTGCTGTTAAAATGATTATTTCAGGGATTTTTTTTCTGTTTGGCTCCATTCCTCTCTTTTCCATTTTTTGAGTATTTATTTTAACCACTGCCAAATATCTGGATCCTGCTATGCACCAGGCATCCTGCCGTAATCAGAGATCACAGTGCGTTCAGAGAACCTCGGGGCTTTTTTGTAACTACATTCTACCTGCGAGAGAACAGCTTCAGGGTTTTGATTTTAATCAGGCAGAAACTGGTTGGGAAGTCATTAGAGACTCATGCTCTCTGGTGTCAAATAATCAGCATGACCTCCAGAATATTTTTTTAAATAATTATCCTAAACTCACATTTCCTAAATCTTTTTTTTATTACGCCGCCCAATTTAATTAATGTACCTCAGTAATGAAAAAACACTTCCCGCAATCAAAACTGCCACAAGTCAGAGTTAATGAGAACAAAATTGTTGGTAATGTCCTTCTGTGTAATTGTTTGGCTGTCTGTTTTCACAAAATGAAAGGTGTGAGAGCTGTGTGGGTCCAGAGGAGGGCACATAGTCAGAATTTGAGGTTTAATGTTTTATTTGTACAGAAGTGTTAGTCTCGTCTAGCTGTGCTCCCACACAACATCACTAAAAATTTACTTACTTGGAAATCTAAAACTGAAAGCAGCAAATGAGACTCTGGCACATAACTGTGCTGCCATATGTCACGTACTGAATTATTCAGCAGAATTTCATTTTTTACTACATTTTTTAAAGTAGTTGTTAGCCTACAACCCTAACTCCAGTAAAGTTGGGAGACTATATAAAATAAAAACAAACAAACAAAACAAAATACAGTGAATACAGTGAGTACAGTAAACCCACGGTATTCACAAAAGATATCAAATGTTTGACACAAGAAAATGTATCACTGTTAGAAAAATATTAGCTCATTTCATGGCAGCAACATGTTTCAGAAAAGTTAGGACAGGGGCAACAAAAGGCTAGAAAAGTAAGTGATACTAAAAGAAACATATGGAGGAACAGTTTGCAATTAATGAAGTTAATTGGCAGCAGGTCAGTAATATGAATAAAATAAAATTTAAAAAAAAATAAAATAAAAGTGTATCTTAGAGAGGCCACCTGAGAGAAGTAAAGCTCTGCAGAGGTTCATGCACCGTCAAAAAAACAACAAATATTGGAAAAAAATTAGACTAAGTTCCTCAGTGTAAAATTGTAAGACTTTTGTGGTCTATTGTGAAAATGTGGATCTATGAGATTTGCTAAAAATCCAGCTTTTGGGGATTGGGTTTCTAAAAAGTGCCATAAAACACTGTATTAGACCCTTTCTTAGAATAAACAGGGCAACATTTTGATTATATCTCAAATTTGACATTAATGTGTGAAAAGAAATACTGTGCCTCTGAGGTATTCTCTGTGAAAGACAACTAATAGTCCCACCACTGATTTCATCACCAAGGCCAATTATGCCTGTGAGTTATCATGTTAAGATACCATCAGGCCATCAGGTCTAGCTAGCAGCCTCCCTCTCCTGGGCTGCAGGATTTAACTTACAGTATGCTGTCACATCACAGCCTTTCTGGCTCAGTATCCATTACATCTTTGCAGAAATGTCTGCTTCCATGATCAGTAATAATCAAGAAATCTTCATAACACAATTTAAAAAATATTTAATAATTGAGAAAGATAATGAGCTGACGGGATGAAGGACAAAGCAATATAGTAACCCAAAGTTTTTAGCAATTATTCTTCAATTCAGAGAGCTGAGAAGAAACCAAAGACATTAGCCAGAGAGAATGAAATAAGTGCAGATCAAATCATGTGAAGGTCAGTATGAATAAACTAAATTAAAATGGGTAATATAGAAATTTTGATGTTCTGCCAGCCTAGAAAAGGCCTTATAACAATTCAAGACAGTTATAAAATATGCAATATCTATGCAAGTGACATAGTTTAATTACCTAAAGATAGCCTATACCATCCAGCAACAATAATTCTGCCTGTTACCTTTTTTGTGTATCTGTAAGACACAAAAACAGTTGACTTAGTTGTTTGACTTAGACTGACTGACGAGTACAGCTGGGTGTCATCAACATACGGGGATAAGTGACAATATACAAACTAATTAATTCACTCCAAGCAGAGCACATATGGGAGATGTTTCTTTTTTTTTTTAATCATGCGATTTTCCTATTAGTCTATATCAGTGTTTCCCAACCACTGTGCCGTGAGAAATGATCAGGTGTGCTGTGGAAGATTATCTGGTTGCACCTGATTGGCGATCGGCGTGAGTAACGGGCAGAACAATTGCATTCTCTTCCACTAGGGGGCAGTACAACTACCTGCTCTAATTAAATGGGTTGCCAACTGCCAGTAAAACAGAAGAAGAAGAAGAAATTACATAATAGTCATGCTGTGAGACAGATGAAGGCCCTAACATAAGTAGTGGTCAGAAGAAAGCAAAAAAGGTATACTGGGGACAAACCGATCCAGTTCTGCTATACCTGGTGCACGGGAAAAATTATCAATATGCTTTTTGTGATATTTTTGTTTGGTGGTGGGTGGGTCGTGTGATTTTTCTAATGTGAAATATGTGCCGTGGGTTTAGACTTTACAGGCTAATATATTTGTTCCTTCAAATGGGAACCGTTTTCTCAAGCAAGAGCTTGAGATTCAGATAAGCAGTGTATGTGTAAAATTGTGTAAATTACTGTGGAATGATGGTGATACACAGTGTGATGGTGAACAGCCAGTTATCATTTAATGTACACAGTCTTTACCACATCAGAAGAAGACAAAAATATATTTGGCATGCACATTTATACACTGAAGGTCTTTTTAACAAAATTACTATTACCCAGAATGAGCCATCATTCACTACAATATTTTCAATATTCTGTCCATTCAGACGAACAGTTTCCACAGCCATGGCTGGTGTTTGCTTGAATTTTGTTAACTGACACAAGACTAGAAGCCATTTCTGAAAAATGAGTCGACCAACTAGGTCGACTCAACTAGTCCCTACAACTAGGAATTCTTTGCATGTGGAAACCAACTGCAAGTAGTTTTGATGACCTTCTGGTCACCCAGAGGTTGAAGGAATCAACTCCCTCAACCCGTCTTCAAATAATCATGGTCTGACTCGGAGTGACTGCAATCACTCTCAGACAGCTTGGCAAAGGTTCGCAGACAAAGGCCATCTAATTTAATTTAAATACACACAGATAACAAGACACTGCAATCCATCTAAGGCTGTTATCACACCTGTGTGTAAATTAAACCCTGGTTCATTTCCCCCCTTGGTGCGCTTTGTTTGTGCAGGTGTAAACACAGCAAATGCACTCCAGTGTGCACCAAAGTAATCGCACCGAGCCCCTTTGGAGGAGGTGGTTTCGTTACGGTTCCAAACAAACTACTTTGCAGTGAAGCATTTTGGTTCACTTGGGGTTTACTTGGATTTTTCTGTGTGTGAAAACAAACCAAACGATGGGGAAAAGCTTTACAAACTCAAAGTAACCAGAGTAAAGAAACTATCGATATGAAAATGCCATGAGTCAGTCTGCACCAATGGGTGCAACTCATCTAAAATGCATTTCTTTGCAGTAGGAGACTAGACTCAGCTGCCACTCAAATGGATGTATTCTATTTATATTTCTATATAAAACCAAGGTTACCAAGCATTTGTGTCACTTTGCAGTAAAATGCCATCCTATAGCAACAACGTCACTGTATCTGGAAGAATTTCAGTTTCAAAGGTTCTGCCTGGACTCTGGATGTAATTAATGTGACTTTCTATGTATGTAGATGGCAACAAATTTGCAATTTTCACTGCTTTATCCCAGATATTATCACAAACAGACTATATGTAGCTGCCAACTTGACCCAAGCTGCCTTGCTACATATAGTTATGTAGTAAATCGTGCAGCATGTTGAGTTTAAGTCTTTTGCAACCAATATTTACAACGTCTCTGTTTACAGTCTGTGGGATCAACAGACAGCAAGAATGCACTAAACCCCAAGTCACTTATGTCCTGTGATAGTTCAAGGTTGCAAGATAAGATAGCTGTGTCATCAGTTATAGGTGTAGATTTCACCAATAACAAATCTGCACCTGAACAGACACCTTAAAAAAAGATATAAAAAGATAAGTTAAGTGACTCCATAATACGACCAGTATCCAGAAAAGTGCTGAAGTATAGACGATGTAAGAGGTGGAAATATTGTTCATTCACAAAATTCCACGGTCATTACAAACTCCTTAAAACTAGTTACTCTGTACTTAAAATTACTTACAGTATAATTTGTTACCTTACCTGTAAAATACCTGGAAATTAGGTAAGGTTAATATGGTCCAAAACCCTAAAAGTACAGTGTACTTATGATGTAAGATTGGGAAATATTGTTTGTTTTTTTCACT
The DNA here is from genome assembly GCF_001858045.2 of Oreochromis niloticus. Taxonomy (NCBI): domain Eukaryota; kingdom Metazoa; phylum Chordata; class Actinopteri; order Cichliformes; family Cichlidae; genus Oreochromis; species Oreochromis niloticus. Next base: position 7,410,412 of record NC_031986.2, read on the forward strand.
AAATTACCAAGAAATTACACAGTACTTACAGTATAGTTATTTCTTTGTTTCCTCTAAAGACCTGATTTGTTATCCCCTCTTCTAGTACTACATTTAAGTGTTTTTATGTAGATTTAATTGGGTTTTTTTCTCTATTATTGTTGGGTCTTTACAGTATAGTGTCAGAAGTAAAAAAGGCAAATTCCTCTTTTTTTCAGTAAGAATCAATAACATAGCAGAGATGGACATTATTCCTAAAAATTGGCAACTCATTGTTTTTGCAGTGCGCCTATAAGACGTATGCAGCTTTAAACGAAATCACAATAATTGGATAGACTGCCATTACGCTTTGTTCACCCATTGCAGTTAGACATTAAAAATACATTAACAGCTCAGGGTCTGTTCTTACTGAGAGTATACTGTATCAGAGCGAATAAAGAATTACACTCAGCTTGACACACTCAGATATTTCATTTGTTTTTTCAAAAGTAAGCTTGAGAAAATCTTTCCCTGTTGTACCAAAAACGATGAGAAGTTATAACACCTGAATGACTGCACCCTAGACACAAAACTGCAGCTGGTGAGAATATTACTAATTCTGAAGATATGTGATAAAAATCCAAACTGTTAACAAGGCTGACAAGAGTATAATTGGCTAACAGGAAAAGGAGAACAGTGGGTGAGGTATACACTGTAACGCTGATGGTTTTGGTAAGTAAAAGTCAGCGGTATTTGGTGTCCATGGATGGTAACCTCACCCCTAATAATGATTAACAGCCCATCAGAAGGTACTGGCTGCAATCATTCAGATGCAAACAGATTTTTTTAAGTACTTTGACAAAGTCAATCATGGTTATATGTAACTTACGGTGATTTTTTTCACCACTTTACAATAGAAATTAGCATTGGGCATAAAATGACACAAAAATTTTTGCAATTATGCTTTTATATCCAGGTTGTAACCACACATTTATTCCCCGTGCGCTGTGTTTTAAATCCCATTCTGCTCTCAGCGCTCTTCTGATTTATTTAAAGATACAGTGGGTGTTACTCAAGAGCTCCATCTCCCTGGCCCAGGGCGGACGTCACTCAGCTACAAACGAGCCAAGCCCTGCCTACAACTTGATTAGACCCTGGCACTCAATTTCACTATTGTCTAATCTGTGGAGTCAGGTGATGATGGGGAGTTCAATCTTGTGAAGCAACACACTTAATGGTGCATTTCACTGGTGCATTTCACACATGCTAACGGTGCAGCAAGAGAAGTCGTGAAAAGGTCAAGAAAGACAACATGTTGAAGGGAATAATGAATAGAACTGAACAGAATAGAATAGATCTTTATTCTCATTGTACATTTACAACAAATTGTGGGGATAAAATATAAATAGTAGACAGTAGGAATAAATCCAAAACAACAGAAATATATACAAAAATAAGAGAAAGGCACAAATTAGAGAACAAAATAGTTGCAAAGTGCTTGGAAGTAGTGCAAAGAGACTTGGTCTGAATAGAGTCTGTGTGTGAGTGGCCTGAGTGATGGACTTACTCAAACCATGGCTCAGATTAGTGAGGTGGGTCGTAAGGGGTAGGTTGTTGGGGGTTGGCGTTCATTGCTTGGGAGTCTGGCGGTGTGGGACCTGATTGACCTGAGGCGCCGACCAGAGGGCAGCGCGTCAAACAGATGTAAGGGTCACCTGTGACGGCCAAAAGGCATCCAGCTTCTGGTTTGGGAGGAAGTGCAGCCACTGTTCGGCCTTCTTTACCAGGGTGATGGTGTTGTGGGTCCAGGTGAGATTGGTGGAGATTTGGGTGCCCAGAAACCTGAAGGTGGAGACAGATTCCACCTGTTCTCCATTTATAAAGAAAGGGGAGTGGGCCTGTCTGTGCCTCCTGAAGTTCTTTTGTTTTGAGGATGTTCAGCTTCAGGTTATTTTCTGAACACCAGCGGGACAAGTTCTCTACCTCCACCCTATACGCTGTCTCATCTCCGTCAGACATGAGCCCAACCAGGGGTGGTCTCAAACTGAGCAAAATAGGTGTTGAACTCCTCTGCGAGTTTGAGGCTGCTGTCAGGGGTTGGGGGCCTTTCTAGCTGGTGAGTGCTTGGATGCCTCTCTACACCTGGCGGAGGTTGTTGTCAGTGAGGAAGCCCTCTGTCCTCCTCCTGTAGGCCTCTTTAGCTTGTTTCATGCCCTTCCTCAGGTTGGCTCTGGCAGTGCTGTACAGAGAACTGTCAGACAGGTTCTGATGAACACAGCACTTAATGTAGAAAAGGACAGACTGAGTGAAGTTTTCAATGTCCTGTTGTTCAAAGATGGAAAAAAGGGGCAGAGAAACGAGATTTTAGAGTGAATTTTGTCCTGCATGCAGGCTGTAGTGGAAATTAAAGAGATAAATATGCAAATTGTAACTGAGCATGCTCACCGTGGTACCAGTATGCTAAATATGGCTGCCAGTTGTGTTTTTACTCAGCTTGGACTCCTGATTGCAGATAAAAGCTCTGCTGACTGTGGCTGCAGGATGACAGCCACGTTTTAAATAAGTGGAATGCTTTCAATTAAAGCATGCTTTTGAGCTGCATACAGGAAGTGTGATTTATGCTGCCGGGCTTCATCAGCGTGGATGTGTGCGCTCCAGGAAGGATTAAGGCCCATTGCACAGTTTTAATCTCAGACACAGATTACTTCTTGGCTTTCTACGAAAGGCTCCGCCGTCAGATACAGTATCAATGCTTCTATGTGTTTAACTTCAATATATTCCCGGTTCTTTTAACATGTAAAAAATCAAAGTAAATCTTTTCAGATTTCTTGGAAAATCTTCCCAGTTTTCTGTCACCAAACACCTACATGTGAAAAACACAGGAGAAGCGTGGACGTGACAGTGAAGAGACATCATCAGCTTCAACTCTCATCAACACGTTGTTGTTGATGTGCTCTTTAGTACTTCAGGCAGGATTTTCACACTTTCACACAATCATAACTGGAAGCTGTGCACAGTTACTAACCACTTGCCTGCAAAAGCTGGAAATGCTGGAACAACTTTCAGTCTCTTCTGTCTTCTCATGCTGTAGATATGCAGTGTATTTGTATATTATTCAGTTAGAACTACGTTTCATCAGTGTTTTGCCTTTTTCACAGACTTTTCACTGGACTTTGCTAAAGCTGCACAGACAGTTATGCCTGTACTCCACCTGCCCAGCCTTCCTTTTCCAACCCAGGGCTTGAGGCCAGCAGCAGTTATCAAGTCACAAGTTCTCCCAAGCCATGCTCTATTTCAGGACTGCTTATAAAGATTTACTGGTGGTCGTGTGGTTCATCGTAATTGTTGTATATACATAACATGCTATTAGTGTGTTATCACTGATGGTATGTGTTGTTATTGTATTATTGTTAACTCCAGCAGTGTGTTTGTTTTAGTGTTAAGGTCGAAATTTGTAGGGACACTAAACTGAAGCTGACAAAGAGATAGTAAAAATAAAGAAGGTGTAATTCAGATTTAGGTCTAAACAAAGTGTGTTGCACTTACAATGCAGAGAAATCCAGCAAACAACAGAAGCAGTAGCCACAGGCAACAAGAAAAGTTGGAATAAACACACAGGCGCCACATTTGAAGTAGTCTTTAAGAAGTAAGTTTATAGTATTTATCATTTCAGAGTGCTGACATGGTTTAACTAACCTGTCCCTTAAATGTCTTCCCCTGTTGAAAGTTATCATAGGCCAGTCTTTGAATGTCTCCTGTAAAGATGGGTCACTTTGTGGAACCTACCAGTGTTTTAGGTCAACTTCATTTGCTGCAAACCCAAGCCAATCGGAATTCAGCAAACATTTCTATTTTGCTTTCATTCTGTACTTCTGGATCTTCACATATTCTTTTTAATCTAGTAAGTATGCTTTTCTTAAGCGGGATATGATGGAAACTTTAAGGATGAAGAAGTGTGTTGCAATTTGTGGGCTTAGTATAAAGGGAGGAAGGAAGGACACCAACTTTTTTTCTTGTTTTAATATCAAGAAAATTCACAGCTAAAATCAAGAGCAGTCCTGCAAAATTACGGCACAAAAGTGGTACGAACTCAAATAAAGTACAAACTGATCCTCTCCGAAGAAAAAACATGGTCTGTGTAACATTTCAAAGAGACTATGGTCTAGTAAAAAGCTGTTCTTCTGAAACATTTAACAAGGCTGAAACTACAAACATTTTAATTAAATATTTGTCCAAAAGGGAAAAAATAAGAACTAGAATTTTGCAAGTTAGGTTGTATTTCAAAGAGTTATTTAAAATATAAATACATGAGCTGTATGTAGAGGTCTGTAAATGCATGTAGACCATGTGTGAATGTGCTTGCAGCACAGATCTGAACACGCTGGGCTCAGCGAGAATGAGGTTTAACCCTCCCCGGCAGTCTGAGGCAACTCTCCATATCTGGAACATAAATGCATGCAGAGGGTTCCTTTCACCTATACGTACATGCTATAAAAGCATTAACAGCTCGTAGTAATATATGATCATTACTGTCAGTTATGCTGCTGCCTTTGTGTGTGATCCCAGCACATGTGCTCACACACACATGCACAGAGACAAGGGATGAAGGATACAGCTGCTAATCGGAGAAGACTTGAGGTTAACTAGCACCATACTATTATTAATTGTGGTTGTGTGTTTTCTCCATATCTCTCAGAGGAAAGGAAAGAAAGGATTGTTTTGACGATCCTCCTTTTTCGGTCTTTGTATTTCTGTGTGTGAGAAACACCTTGACCTGTTAGTGTTATGTGCACTGTTCCAGCACATCTCTAACAATCCATCATGATATTTACTGCACGGCCCTTCAGATAAACACCTGATAAGATGAAATATTGATTTTTCCTGCTTTTTTCCTTTCTCTCACACACACGCGCGCACACATGTGCACACCTTCTTCCACATAATAAAAATCTAACCTCACAGCCTGTGTCGCCACTTCTGTATGCTTAAGAGTCATGGAGGGGCCAGTTAAAATGATATGTGTGCAGTTGCTGCTGAGATATATCACCAGTTGATTTCTGTTTTCCATCTCTCTCGTAGAGCAAACAGGAAGCGATCCTCTGCCAGATACATTTTACTTGATCAGTGCCGTACTGGGAGAACAACAAAAAGAAAACAGTTGGAGGTAATTCTTTTTTATATTTGCCTTACACCTTCACAGATTCTGTCTTGCTGCATGAAAGGGCTCACTGAGTTGTTGCTATGTCTACATGTGCTTTTGTGTATCTGGAAAAGGTTTTGACAGTACAGCCTGACATATCCTGTGGGACTATAGACTGCCAGCATTGCTGGTGCAAGCCATTTGGTCCCTCTAAGCTCCAAGTGAGCATTGTGTATCCTTGGCGTGCAGGCAAGGGCAGTCAACAGAGTCACTTTGTGGGGGTTTTTTGTGTTTTCTTTTTGCAGCATTCGATTCTGAGGTACTGGTAGGATGTGGAGTGGGTTCAAATCTGTGACATACAGGTGACATCTGCTCTTTGCTGATGACACCGTCCTTCTTGCTTCAGTGAACCGTACTTTGCTGATGTGGGCTGGAGCACTTTGCTGGCTGATAGCGATGTGGATCAACACCTCTAAGTCAGCAGTAGTTCAGTTGTCTTTGGGTCCAACTCATAATGGGGAGCAGCTGCAGCAGTGTAGATGCTGCACTGCACTGGACTGGACCTCCCTTTGCTCTCTGCACACTGATCTTGGACCTGCTGCTGGGTCTTCCAGATGGCCTGTTGGCATCTGCGACCACCCCCCTCCGCCCTGGGAGAAGCTGGAGTAAATTTCTGGGGAAGATTTGTCCTACTAACCTTTTGTTGTATCAGCATAGTTTTCTAGTTGAATGGACTGACATATAATTTCTTTCTCAATGCAACCTAAATTTGGCAATCCCTCACTTTACCTACAGAGCTACCACATCGATGAAGGCGATTTTTGTGAAATAGTTCCTCAACATTTTGGCGAATTAGTCCAAAATCTGGCACAATTAGGTTGACAATGTTCATGTTGGTATTGGAGCACTTTGCAGGCCTGAACTAAGAGACTTGCTAACTTACTTTTGCAAGGATACTGTATATGTGTATGTGTTAACAATGTGACACAACAGAAGAAAATCTATTTTGCTTTGTTGACAGGTGAAATATTAAAGTGCTGTCTAAGTCCCGCCCTCTCTCAGACCTGCTGGTTGGGACATTCACTTTTCCCATTTTTCCTAAAAACATACTGAAATAAACTGGAACCACGTAGCAGAGGAATACATTAGATTTCTCAGTGAACCCACCACAAATATAAAAACCTACTGTATCAAATCATCACAGTCACCAAAGGACAACCTCACATACTGCACATCTGATGAGTGCCCAGGAGAGCCAGACACTAATATCTGAATATACACAATATAATTTTTTTTAAAAGTAATGCTTTTAGAATAGTAGCATTAGGTTCATTACATAGTAGGCCTAAATGCACACTGTGCACATTAGCCTGCTGTTATTCGGTGATAAAGTACCGGTGCTTTGCCCATGAATATTAAGTGCTCAGTGGTCAGTGTTGATGTTCTTATCATCAGCCTATTTATTTTATAAATCTTATTTAAATAACAGCAAGTGCATAGCTGCTGGTGTACAGTGTATTTGTGTTTTGTGTATGCTTGCTATCAGATGACCAGGTGGGTGTTATAGTACAGAGGAAGCCCCTGCAGGTACAGTCTTTATGTGTCAGTTTTACCAGTAAATACATGGAACGCCATAACCAAGTGGCCAGCATAGTGTACAGCAGGGGTCCCCAATCCCAGTCCACGAGGGCCGGTGTCCCTGCAGGTTTTAGATCTCACCCTGGGTCAACACACCTGAATCACATGATTAGTTCATTACCAGGCCTCTAGAGAACTTCAAGACATGTTGAGAAGGTAATTTATCAATTTAAATCAGCTGTGATGGATCAAGGACACATCTAAAACCTGCAGGGACACCGGCCCTCGTGGACTGAGATTGGGGACCCCTGGTGTACAGGAACATCTGTGCTGAGTATAACCTGGAAGTCCCAAGGTCAAAATGGGAGATGCCCCCAAGGGTGATGGAGAATGACCGAGCTAAGATCCTGTGGGACTTCCAGATGCAGACGGACAAAATGGTGGTGGCTAACCAACCGGACATAGTGGTGGTAGACAAACAGAAGAAGACGGCCGTAGTGATCGATGTAGCGGTTCCGAATGACAGCAATATCAGGAAGAAGGAACACGAGAAGCTGGAAAAATACCAAGGGCTCAGAGAAGAGCTCGAGAGGATGTGGAGGGTGAAGGTGACGGTGGTCCCCGTGGTAATCGGAGCACTAGGTGCGGTGACTCCCAAGCTAGGCGAGTGGCTCCAGCAGATCCCGGGAACAACATCGGAGATCTCTGTCCAGAAGAGCGCAGTCCTGGGAACAGCTAAGATACTGCGCAGGACCCTCAAGCTCCCAGGCCTCTGGTAGAGGACCCGAGCTTGAAGGATAAACCGCCCGCAGGGGCATGCTGGGTGTTTTTTATATATATATATATATTTATATGATGTTATGAGCCCCAAGTCATCTCAAATGCTCTTTATCTGGTGAGTGAAGTGAAGTGGGTCTAACGTTGTCAGACACTTAGTGAATAAACTCTCATACAACGTGAGAATGTAATCAAAGTGTTAATTAAAGGGAAAATGTGATTCTTCAGACATTCAAGGCTAACATTAGGTGACATAATGTTAGCTTAAAACCTGCACACACTTGCTGTGCACACACCAGCTGACTTGTGTAATGTGTTCTGTTGGTTGGAACAGCCTATCCGCTAAGTTTATCCCTCAATTTTCTGCGTCTCGTATAGTCATATAGTTTACAGTGTATGAATATGATGTTATTACCAAACTTGCTAGCCTTAGCTGTTAGCTGCTAGCTTCAAAATCTAGATTCGAAAAGTAATCGATGACTATGGAGAAATGTTTCAATATACAGCCTATGAGTCATACACATAGATACACACAGTACACACTGACACCATATAAAATGCATGGCTTAGATCGAGCCAACATCGACAGCAAAAATACACATTGCCTACCACACGCTGCTCATATGATACCTCTCACCCCCGTATCTCATGCTCTATCCGCACATCACAGCATGTTGTTAATGTTAAAATGACTCATTCAACTGTATTCTAACTACTTTCATTCACAACTCTGCGCACATTAAGCAAATGGGAGCCTGCACAAACCCAGCGCACCTTTATGGTGCCAGTGCTTTTCAGAGACCCACTGAGACCTTAGAGACTGTGGGTGTATGTCACATGCTGGCTGCAAAATTAATTGCCATAAACTCAATGTTCTCGGTTTGACTTAAAAAAAATAACAGAAAAAAAATACTGGCAAAGAATTCATGAATACAAATATTAAATTTAGCAGCTGCAGGGATTTTTCAAATCCATATAAATATGTTTTTTTAGGTAGAAGTTCCCTGATAAAAAGCAATTTTGCCATTTAACATGGAATCAGTGTATAACAGACGTACAGCAGACCACAGACCATTATTTACCATCTGCTCATAAAAGTATCAAAAATGAACTATTTACATTAAAATCAAAGTCAAAAGAAAGTGTCACACACAGCCAGCTGTGGGCATAAACACACCAGCAACATATAACTGACATCAGGGTGCAGCGAGCTTCAGACACTGAGATCAGCCTGAGCCACATTAATGACTGCATTTTGACAGACCTTACAAATGTTATGTAATAGATGGGATATGAGAGAGAAATAGCCCGAAAATAGAAAAATACTTAAAAGTTGATTTTTGATGTCGGAAAGCTCTGCGTGAGCACACACCTCTGCTTTTGAACTCACTGCAAATTTCATTATGGACCAGTCTCAGTGGAGAGAAATGAAAAAAAAACCCTGAAATGCTGGAAACCCCTCCGCTCATGGACAAAAATACAACCGAGGAGCTGGAAAATGAGGATGATAGGTTGTGTTTAACAAATTGGAAAAATCTGAGATCTGAGAATTTGTGGAAAGAGATGAAAGTAGGCAATGTTTTCTTCTTTCCATTGGGGGGGTGAGGTGAGTGGAGTGGTCTTGCCTCACTATATGGGTGGGGCAGAATACCGGGGTGGTGGTGATGGAGATTCCTACTTATACCCTGACTGATGCTGCTTTCATCTGACCATTTTAAAAAAAAATTTTCTTTTTTGTTTGCTCAACCGCTTAACATTGACCTATGCAGCATTCAGTGATAAAAAAGGATATCTAACTCAAAGAACCAAAGTTGTGTCTGTACATAACAGACAAATTGGCAAAGAACCAATAATTAATTGCAGCTTTAGGCGCTTATTTTTTTTTACTAGCGGCCTGCTGCAAAACACAATTTGTTCCAATTTCTTTTGTTGAGTCTATTAAAACAGTACGTGATGTGAACAGTGCTATCACCTGAAAACAGTGTGACCTTAAAAAAATGATGGAAAATGGACAAGCAGAAGACAAAAGAAGAAGCAGATGAAAAGTATCTAAGAGCTGTGTCATTAAGAAATAGTAAAAAGTCTAGCAAAGACTTAACACATGACCTAAGAAATACATGTAGCCCTTTAGTTCCATTAAATTCATCTACGGGTATGCTTTAAGCAGTGTGCGATCACCTTGACAGAGATCAGTACAAAAGGCAGCAAACATCCAAAGAAGAGCTTTGAAAATGCTTCAAGAAGCCTGGAGAACTGTCTCCAAAAACTACTTAAAGAAATGACAAGTACGATTGCCAAAGACAGTTCAGACTGTGCTGAAGAATCAAATCTTGGCTTTCAAGTCATTTCTCAAGTTAGAATTGTAAAAACTCTGCGTTTGCCTTTCATATTGTATTTCTATGTGTGCTTGCAAATTTCAATTAATTGCTATGCCTACACCGATCAGGCATAAAATTATGATCACCTGCCCAATATTATGTTGGTCCTCCTTTTGCTGCCGAGTCTTGGACTCCACTAGGCTCCTAAAGGTGTGCGGTGGTATCTGCACCAGGATCTCACCAACAGGTCCTTTAAGTCCTGTAAGTTGTGGATTGGACTTCTTATAGCTTGATTGGATTGAGAGGAACTGAAGGTCAAGTCAACACCTCAGAATTGTTCTGCAACATCCACATAGATGTCAGGACCCAAGGTTTCCCAGTAGAGCATTGCCCAAAGTACTGCACTGCCCCCCATTGGGTTGACATCTTCCAATAGTGCATCCTGGTGTCAGGTGTTCCCCAGATAATGGAACACCTGACCCCCATCCAATGGTGGATGGGGGTCAGCATGGGCCTTGTGGCTGGTCTGCAGATAGGGAGCCACATACACAACAAACTATAATGCTCTGTGTATTCTAGCCTGTTTGCTAGATTGGAATACACAGGCCAGCCTTTGTTCCCACGTCGATCAGTGACCCTTGGCCATCCATGAGCCTGTCACTGGTTCACCAGTTTTCCTTCCTTGGAAAAGCGCACATCCTGCTGACCAGGAACACCCCACAGCAGCTGCAGTTTTGAAGATGCTCTGACGCTCAGTCATCTAGCCATCAAAATGTTGTCTTAGTCCTTACATTTGCCCGTGCTTCCTGCTTCTAAAACATCGGCTTTGAGAACAAAATGTTCACTTGCTCCTTAATGCATCCCATCCACTAACAGGTGCCATGATGAAGAGATAATCGGTGTTATTCACTTCACCTGTCAGTGGTCAGAATGTTATGCCTGATTGGCAAATTTTCCATTTTCCAAGCAGAATACAAAGAAATGAGGGGAGGCACACTTTTGCCCAGTACTGTAACTCACTAGTTAATAACACTCACATAATTGAGCTGAACCCTGAACCCTGGTGCAGCTAGTTAGAAGCAAGCAGCCATAATTGGTTTTCCTCCTCTGAATACAAACATAAATACTGAACACACAAGTGCTGCCTTTTATCTGATGAATCCATTGAAACGGCTCTACCACCATCACGGAGTGAGCGACCCTCGGTTTTACCTCGACAACTGCGTCCGTGAAAGCCGTGATCACGGTTGTCGAGGTCAACGGCATTCCGCAGAATTTCTGTTGCAACAGAAAAGTAACTACCAAACTTTTCTGGATAAATATAACATTGAAATGAATGCATGTACTCGGAGAGGAGGATGGTATTTTGGTGTGAGCTCTCCCAAGGTGTTGCTTTGTGACACCAATAAGGCAGACTGTAGCTCTGTAATGAGCTGAGAAATGGCATCCCACTCCTTGGCTCTCTGGTGGCCGGAGTGAAACAGGCCTCGTGCTATTTTTTGACAAGAACTGACAATACGTGTCCATCGTTCTCGGGAAGAGAGAGGGAGAAAAAAGAAAAAGCAGAGCGACTGGACTTTGTGCACTGGCACCATGTCATCGCCGGGGTTAGTGTTTTCTCACACAGCACTGTCTGTGAACACTGTATTTATTGCCACACAGATGTTCTGGAGATGACAAATCGAGTCCCCCGCTGTTTACTGCCTTGTATTTTCAATAACACATTATTGTTTGTAGCATTCAGTAGCACCTACTCACTTATCTTTAAGTGGACTTAAAAGCAACCCTTTGTGTTTATAGCATGCTTGGTACTTTATATGTACCCCGTTACTTTTGTTGCCCAAGAAGAGAACATTTATTGTGATTGTAAATGTCGTCCATGTCCATTCAATTGCTCTTTAATAGAGTGGTTTATTTGGGAGGATTATTTCCTGGATGCCAACAAGGAGGTTTATTTACTCTCCTTTTGGACATCTGTGGTTTTTTTGTGCTTTGGCTCGCTTTCAGGGTTGCACAATCCAGTGCTGTCTGCGCAGCGTCAACTTTTGAGGGATTCGTTCCTGCAGAAGCGAGGCTCTGTGCGTAAGTGATGGCTGCAATCTGTCTTTTCAGTGTTGTTCTCCGGCTACAGATCAGCAGCTCGTGGCGGCTGGCGGAATGTGGTGGGCGAGTGGAATGCAACAGCTGATGTTTTTCATGATGCAATCCTAGCATGAAGCGGGCAAGCACATCATCGGCAGCTCAGCAGCCTCTTTTATTCAGCCATTATTTACTCAGCACTTCAGCCCGTGGGCACATGACTCCACAGATGGTTAAGGTGGGGAAACACGATCGTTGCAGGGCCATTCTGGGAGCTCAGACCTTTGTAAAGTAGAATACCTACATGGAGAAATGAACGCAAAGAGGTAAAAGATAAAAACTCATGTGAACCTGAAACAAATGGCCACTTTTTGTCTATTGATGTTGCCCTTCCATTTAATTCTCTTCTTTATTTATTTCTGAAAACCTGTAAATGTAAAATGCATCACTTCCTGTAAACTCGAGTACCATCCTAGGGGTGAAAAAACCCCAACAAAAACCAACAAAAACCAACCAGTCCAGTCGCAGAGAGCTTTAACACTCACCGCAGAAGCTTTTATGAACTAGATATAGCCTCTGTCATTATTGTTTTATATCAGTGCGTAGAGATAGACATCAGTGAAATGAAAAGCTTTTATTGCAAACGTTAAAGCTGCACATTAGTGGGGGGTTTTATTAACAGCGGCTCAAATCAAAATGAGTGATATGAAAGCAATCTTTGTTATTACATCATGTTTTCTCTCATCCTTTTAATGTTTTTACCTTCTCTCTGCCTCCTGTGCTCCCTCTGTTTTTACCTAACTGTTAGTTATGGTGCCAGGAATCAGTCTGTACATGCTGTTAGCTTAGCATTGTGCAGTATCATAAAGGCTGGTGACTTCTATGTTTTATTCTCAGGTGTGTGAGTTATTTGTGATATGAGTCTGGATGGTGCAACAGCAGCTCCTATACACGCACATACTGCTGTCTGATTATGATCCTTGCCTTCCTTCTGAATATTCCCTCAGTCTTTGTCAGACTGTGAAGTAATCCAACAGAAAATTCAGAAAATGTTGGGATGCTGTGGAAAATAAATAAAAGCAGACTGTGATGATTTGCAGATGTCATAAACTCATGTTTTCTTCACAACAGAGAACAAATCAAACATATCACGTGTTTATACTGAGACTTTTTACCATTTTATTTTCATGAAATAGCAAAATGAAATCCTTCAGTGTGCAAAAGAGAAATTTCAGAGGTCTTTCCTTCCAGCTGCTGTCAGACTCTACAATATAAAACAGCAGTGAATGTACTCATGTGAAAAACACCACACATGCACACACTGGGGTCTGTACAGCTCTCCATGTGCCATACTCAATACCTAAATCCAACCACACCGCTATGAAGCATTGCGCTTTGCTGCTCCCATGCTACCAAGGTGCTACCTGCAAAATAAAACCCAGCAACAAAATAAACAAAAAGTGTGGCTATAAATTATGAAACAATTTCAGAATAATCCTCAACATGAAAGTCTGAATATTTTTGTCATCTGCAGTATAATAATCACATCAAAATATTAATAAATGTGAAGGAATCTCTGCGCGCAATGGCCAATCTTCCCGCCCTCTGGTGGCACTGCATTAAAAACAGGCATGATACCAGTTTGCCACGCCAGCCGCAAATAGTGGTTAAACCTCAATCACGCAAAACAGAAGCTATACATGAATATAAAACTCAAAACTTTTAAACATGGACCGGCGCAAAGTGCAAAGCTGGAATTGGCAGCTTTCACATGTTAAAAGGGACCATTAGTGCTAAAAGGATTACACAGGTTTTAGAGCAACATACGCTCCAGATGATGTTTTTCAGAGAAGGCCTTACATATTTAAGCAAGACCACGCTAAACACTGCATATATTACAACAACATGGCCTCGTGGAGATTTGTAAATCACTGCATTCTGTCTTTATTCACAGTTACACACTGTCCCGACTTATTTATTTGAACGTATTTGAAGTTTTGATACTGGCTCATTGAATCTTGTATATTTTGCCTCTGCAGCCTCTGCCTCATGCGTTGTATGGAACTAAGAAGATGGCCATGCAGCACAACAGCTGCTAAATTTATATTAAATATTGGAAACAGTTTCACCAGAAACATTAACCCTTAAATGTCAGTGTTCTGTTACTGCTTGACAGGATCTTAAGCATTTTTAGCTAAAAATTAGTAAATAAGAATCAGAACTCAGACTCCATAAAATTCAAAGCAGTGTCTTTTTAAATATTCTCAGTCGGTTCTGGAAAAATACAAAGACAGGCTAAGCCAAGCGGACGCACACTGCAAACTAAATTAATTGGCCTTTACTTTTCCCCAAGCACCAAAGCAGCATATGACAAAAACATGGAGTCCACCCAGTCATAGTGCCACATTCCAAAGGTTTCCAAATGGCTTTTTGTTTGGATTTGCATGTTTGCTCCTGCCAAAAAGAATGAGCAATTAAGGCATGTTGCACTCAAGTAAGACAGGCGGTGCTTGGCAAAAATCACACTCTTCGGCTCAACCCTTCAGAAAATAAGCAATTAACACCTGCTCTTCTAACCTCACTCACTCCTGATGACACTCACAATCACACTGCCTCATTAAATCCAAAAATACATCCACATGTATGTGCATGTACACGGCTGCTGTCCTAACTCACTTCTTAATCGCAAACACACAACAAAGGGAGGACTGTTTTCTGCTTGTGTTCTGGCAGTTTCAGCGCTATTGATTGTCCCCTATTTTATTTATTCTTTCTATAGTCTTGGACACACATATACACACACATTTATGTGTACACTGACAGAGTATAGTAAGATCTCTTTGCTATTCTTACAGAGCAGGAACATAGTGCACTTGCTGATACACGACACTGTGTACCAGACATTCTTTCAAGACGGTTGGTAGAGACACAAAATAATGTTCACAGCAAGAACAGCCTAGATTGATACTCTGTGTGTGTGAAGAAGGGGCACTGGACTCAGAAACCCTAATGACCCATCAGCTCCCTAAATATAATCTACTGTACTCCGCTATTGCTGCCTAAAATGAGCCTCTTTCATGCGTTTCCTTACTGGGATAAACTGTAGTCAGGGTTACTGTTAAAACCAGCCCATACTAGATAAGATAAGATAAGATAAGATAAGAAGACCTTTATTAGTCCCACAGGTGGGAAATTTGTTTTGTTACAGCAAAGTGCAAAGTTATGTAGCAGAAATTAGAAAACACTGGAAAGCAATAAAATACAATAAAATAAAATACGATATACAATAGAATAAAATAGAATAGAATAATATATACAATAGAATAAAATGGAAATACAAATACTATATACAACTGAGTAGGAAAATACAAAAATACAACTTCGTCAGAAGAAGAATTGCACATATAGCAGTCTTATTGCACATGTGTGGGTTTGTGTGTTTGATCAGCTGCAAAAGTCTTTATTGTGGAGTCTGACAGCTGTGGCGAGGAAAGACCTGCGAAATCTCTCCGTCCCACACCGTGGGTGCCGCAGTCTCCCACTGAAGGAGCTGCTCAGTGCTGTCAGAGTCTCCTGCATCGGGTGGGAGATGTTGTCCAACAGGGATGACAGTTGGACAACATTCTCCTTAGCCGCCATTCTCCTGTCACTCACCACCTCCACTGGGTCCAGAGGGCATCCCAGAACAGAGCTGGCCCTTCGGATCAGCCTGTTCAGTCTCTTCCTGTCCCCGGCAGAGATGCTGCCACCCCAGCAGACCACACCATAGAAGATGGCTGAGGCCACCATAGAGTCATAGAAGGTCTTCAGGAGTGGGCCCTCCACTCCAAACGACCTGAGTCTCTGCAGCAGGTACAGCCTGCTCTGCCCTTTCCTGTAGAAGGCGTCTGAGTTATGAGTCCAGATGGCAATATCTACATGACAATGAAACCTCTGTCTATCAGTCAAAAGTTATAATTTGCTCTGACACACTCCTAACATTGTTTCAGTCTTCTACTTGGTTGTCAGGCCTTATTTTGAAGCTTCACTGTTGGGTCTTTGAGTGCCAGAGGTTACCATTTGAATGGGAAGATGAGGTTGTTACAAGGTTGGATCTAAAAGGGGCTTGTGGAGGGTCTGGCCACCACCAAAATTTGATTGGTCAATTTTGTGGTAAAAACAATGTTGTCAATGCATCATTTTAAATATAATTATACATTTTAAATATTAAACAATACTAGCAAACCCCACACTATCCACAAGTCTTTGTTTTGGTTAATAAAACAAAAACTTATCGTGAAAATACAACTTACTTTTTCTCCATTGTGATTACATAACACAGTTACGGATTTCCATTATGTTTATATATTCATACAAGCAGGTCTTACATGAACTGTCATCACCTAATCCTGTTGAACAACGTCAGCACAGACACATATAGCACTAAGCACATGGTTTAATATTTTAATGAAGGACGGTCTATACAGCATAGAGGTAAATTTACCAGATCAGTACTGTTTGTAATGATACAACAGATTTGTTAGATGTGATATTTTGAATGACATAAATATGTAAAATGAAGTGTATCTTAAAACAATATAATTATATGTATTGTAACATTTATGATGAATTATAGATTTTACATTTATAGATTTGGTAGACTTTAGAGCTTTTGTAGTGGCATATTTCAATACCTTGATCAATAATCAGCGGTCTCTCAGCAGCACTGAGAAGATGAAAAACCCCACAGGGAGCCCCTCCAACCAGCATTCATTACAGTTATGTCAGGCAGAGTTGGCTTCACTTGATGAAATAGAATTGACTGATTGAGCAACCAGGTGAGACTTTAGCCCATACCACTACCACACTGCCATTATCCACAAGTGGAAGCCACTTACTATTTGGCTTCACATCTATTAATGTAGAGCACTATTAGGACATGTGGACTTTCAGAGTTTCTACTAAGTAATTATTTCACTAAACTGAAAGCAACTTTTCCCAGAAGATATCCTGGAATATTCATTACGTCTGTAGTTGTGGAAGACTTAGTAGGAAAGCCCAAATTAGTTCTGGCCATTCAGCTTCTATTGACTACATTTGGGAACATCTTTAGATGGACATTTCAATATATAGGCCTTGAGTTGTCAAAGTAAGGTAATTCTTGATAATTCTGGACAGAGGCAGCCGGGTTTTTCCACCCGGCTTCTTTAGGGTCTGTAGACACAGTAGGAATGTCACCAGAACTGATATTTACAACACCTTTCAATAACAAAAATGTGCTGCTTCTGCAAAAGCTCAACCCCCACTGATTGATAGGAAAGGCAGTAAGATTCGGGCACAGGAGTATCAGTACTAAAATAATCCAATATGCAAACAATGCTATCATTCTTTTCAGATAGAGGGAAGAAGTTCTTCTTAGCGAGGCATCTAAAAGTCTGGGATGTACATGTGTTAAAATAATTTACTTTGACATCTATGGTATGTTGGTCAACAGAGTGACCTTATGCACTAAAGATCCTTAGTTTGAGACACAAACCCAGCCTCAGGAGACTAAACTAGTGCCAGTTCCAAGCCCGGATAAACAGAATATTTGGTACATGTGTACCACAAATGTACCAAATGTGGTGAACCCACTTGTTATAAAGGAGCAATGTTATGTTTAAATTTATGGAACAACCATTTTTTCTTAACAAATTATTCACAGCAGTCAATTCAATTCATTTTAAATTATAAAGTGCCACATCACTACAACAGTCGCACCAAGGCGCTTCATATTGTACAATAAAGACTCTACCATAATCCAGTAAACAATAATTAGTCACGTTCTACCACCACAGCACACATGGAAGATTCTGTTGTTTAACTCTGCTTCTAACATACAGTTATTGTTTGGTAATGAGCGCCATCAGGGGAGAGCGTTCAGTCATAATAGTTAACTGATTATTCAGCATGCATTAGCATCTAATGCTAACTATGATTTTAGGTCTTGTTATTTTTTCATTTAACAAGACTTGATATTTATTTTAGTATCGTTACTGTATTTGCAAAATGAATAAATAAATTTGCACCTCTTTAGCTTTCTGACTCTCTGGATTGCCCTCTGCTGCACCCCTGGCTGTATTGCACCCAGTTTGCATGCAGCTGGAAAAACAGGAGGTGGAACACCTCTCCTTGGTTGGCTCTATCCACAGTTTCTCTACCAGCATCATTCACAGCGTGAATATCATAAATCCTGCCTTGCTGTTATTTTGATTGGTTTATCCAAAAGCTAAACCATTTTGAAATGGCAGTGCTGTATAGCGGAAAAAACAAGTCTATGCTGAGGTGGGTAAAATATTAGCAACACGTCTGCAAGATACTCTCCCCTCAGTAATTCATAGAGATCAAAACGGTTTTATATTGGGACGCCAAGGTCTACATAATGTAAGAAGAGTCTTTAACATTATAGATGGACTAAACAATTCTTCAGAGAGGGCCTTACTCTCACTGGATGCTGAAAAAGCATTCGATAGGGTCGAGTGGCCCTATCGTTTTGATGTTTTGACTAGATTTGGTTACGGAGATGTGTTTCAAAGATGGATACAGTTATTACATTCAAATCCAACTGCTGAAATCTTGACAAACAAAAATATCTTTAAACCAATAAGGGTGAAACGGGGATGGCCACAAGGCTCACCGATAAGTCCACTGTTATTTATATTAGCTATGGAACCCTTTGCTATAGCCGTACGTTCGAGTTTATCATTGACAGGAATTATGGTAAATGAAGTAGAACATAGGATCTCGTTGTACGCAGACGATGTAATAGTATATCTTTCAAAAATAAAAGAATCTATACCTGCTCTGCTCAGATTGATAAGGGAGTTTGGTCAAATATCAGGGTATGTCATTAACAAATCTAAATCATCCGTTTTATTACTAAATGAAGAAGAAAGGAAAAACCCACCCATAGTAACATCTCATTTTAAGACAGTAAAGGAATTTATGTATTTAGGAATAATGATTTCGTCTAAATTAAGTGAGATCGTGGAAAATAACTATGAAAGGCTTTCTAAAGAAATAACAGAGATAGTGGACAGATGCATATCTCTACCAGTTTCTTTAATTGGTCGGATTATACAAAATGAGTATACTGCCAAAGGTGCTTTATGCGTATCAGAACATCCCCCTGCCGCCTCCTGTTGATTGGTTTAGCAGGATCAAAAAGCTTGTTCTCGGTTTCTTATGGAAAAATGGGAGAGCCAGGATAAGATTGTCATTGCTACATCTACCATACAACGAGGGTGGTGTCATGTGTCCAAATATTGAGTGGTATTACTGGGCATGTCAAATCAGGTCTATAAGATACTATTCTGACTTAAATAACGCCCCACAATGGACAGAGATGGAAAGTATTAATTTGCATCCACCCTTACCTTTATATTTTTTCTCAGACACAGCAGTAAACTTGATTAAAAAGGTAAAGAACATGGTCAAAGTGTTGTATGAGGTAAAAAGATATATGAAGGAACCTGTAGTATTGTCACAGTTTACACCGATGTGGGGAAACCAGGATTTCAGACCAGGAAGAGAGGATGAAGTTTTTAGACAATGGTCAACTAAAGGACTCCAAAAAATCCAAGATTTGTATGCAACAGATTCTCAAGATATGATGTCTTTTGATATGCTTAGACATAAATATAATATAGATAGAAAGCAATTTTTCAAATATCTCCAAATTAGAAGTTACATTCGAGCAAAACAAAATAATACCTGCACCAAACCACCAAAATCAGAATTGGAAGACATAATTAGCAAAAGCAGTTCAAAAAAAGGGGCAATATCAGAAATATATAAATTAATTAGGTCTAAAACATCTGAAAATTCGTTAGGAAGGTTGAACGCCTGGAAAAATGATTTAAAAAAGGACATATCCATGGAACAATGGGAACTGGTTTGCACAAAAGCTCATAAAGAAACAATTAATTCTAGACTAAGGTTGTTGCAATACAAATGGTTAATGCGAATATATATTACTCCGGAAAAATTAAATAAGTACAACTCTAATATTCCAGACACTTGTAATAAATGTAATGAAGATAAAGGTAATTTTTGGCATTGTATTTGGGATTGCAGGAAGATAGGATCCTTTTGGGTTGCAGTAACACAAACTATGAAACAAATATTATCCAAAGAGGTTGTTTTGGATCCTGGCTTCTTTATTTTGGGATTGTACCCAGGAAACATGAGGTACACAAAAACTGACAGAATATTTATTGATATGAGTTTGTTACAAGCAAAAAGATTAATTGCACTAAAATGGAAAGAAACAAGGGAACCGAATATCACACAGTGGATAAAACAAATGATGGTGGCTTTGCCATTGGAGCGGATAAGATGTATACTGAAAAGGAAATTGGATGTTTTTGAGAAGGTATGGAGACCATTTGTGAACTTTGTAGAAGGATTTGTATTATCTGAGGAGGACGAGGACTGAGGACAATGACATTTGATTTGGGATAATGAGAAATTTAGGCCTTTAACGGAGTGATAAATCTGACGACTTCTTTGTTTTCTCTTTGTTGTCTGAGAGGAGTGTATGTTCATGTAGTATTTAGAGTGTTGGACTGTTTGTAAGTCACTAAAATGTAAAAAAAAATAATAAAGATATTGTTGGGAAAAAAAATTAGACCTGATTCAAAGCAGAAGATGACTTCTTTTTTTTCCTGCTTACACTGTTGATTCTTGCGGGGTCACACCTTCAGCGTTCATAAAAGTTTCTCTCACTGCAGTTTCTTTTACTTGGCTTAAATAGCAACACGTTGTAATAAGTGGCGAGGACAATTCATTAGCAGTGCCTCACCCATCACTTCCCACAGACTGATGATATAAAACTATGGCCCAGTGTTTGCCAGGACAACATCAATAGCTGCTGCCATAAAATTGAGCTCTTTACAACAAACGCTCTGTCTCCGTTGCCATTGGCAAGCAGTAGCCGCATAGACACCAGTAGACTTTTGTTGTGATTTGGCGCTATATAAATTAAATTAAATTAAATTGAATTGAATAGTTTTCCCTCACTCTCACGTCCTCGTGTGACGGATTGTTTTCATCTCCATCTAAACTAAGTACTGGTTGACTATTTTCATCCTCTCTCGGATTGCTCTGGTTCAAACTGGAAAGATTGAACAGAACCCATTTCCAGTGCGCTGCTAACTGTGAACTTGATGCGGTGCAACTGTATGACGTCACTACCCAGAGTGCATTGAGAAGTAAATAACAATGTCGGCCTACTGGCAAGTCAGTTTTATATAAAATGTGCTTAAAAGGGAAACATTTGGCGTATTTTAATACCACATATATGTTATTGAAAGCACAGTGCATATTTTAGTGCAAACGTGTGTTAATAGCCGGGGTTCCCTTTAAATAGAATGTTCATTTCTATTACTTTATTCAAACGCTGCCCAATCAGTGTGACTACATTTAGCTGGATGTGAGCAGACAGTCTGTCTCTAAACACCTCAGAGTTCATTCAGCTGCTTCTGTCCTGTGTCACATCATCAATAAACGCTAGTGTCCCAGTGGCAGTGGCAGCCGTGCACTCCCAAACCATCACACTGCCTCCGCCGTGTTTTACAGATGATGTGAGTTGTTCCACACCTTCTCCATACTTTTTTTCTTGCCATACTTCTGGTAGAGGTTTCATGTGTCCAAAGCATGTTTGTCCAGAACTGTGCAGCCTTTTTTAGTTTAGTATGGGTTTTTTTTTTAAGCCTGTCCCGTTTGGATCTTTAGCCATCAGAATTGTTGTCTGAAGGCCAAGAAAGATGCCTAGCGGATTTACTTTACCAAGTGGATCATGGCCTTGCCATATTGGTTCATTTTATTGACCTTTATTATAATTATGTATTTATTTTATTTTATTTTCAGTTGTTACAGACAGGACAGACATGACTGGGGGATAGGACAGGGAGAAAAAATGAAAGAAAGAGGGAGAGAAAGAAAAATAGAGGGGAGCGAGGAAAAAAAGCAAACAAACAAAAAACAACAACACCTGGATCACCTGTCGAGAGAAGAAAAAAACAGAAGAGAAAACAAACAAAACAGAGCAACATAATAAATACAACAACATCACAATAAACTAGCTAACTGTAGATAACAGTAGATACTAAATATTACATGTTATTGTGCAGCACGCAAGATTGACAGCGCACAGTGTGCTTTGAGGTAGCAGCCAAGAAAGGTGTAGTTTGTGCACACCTGTGTGTACACCTGTGTGGATCAGCACGCTTGTATTCAAAAGGTTTCTCCATGTAACGATCTGCTAGGGAGTGTGGGGAGCCATGGCCCCGTCCCCCAGGGCATGAAGCAGGTATGGAGGAGATCCAGGCCCCAGACATCCAGAGGGCCCAGAGTACGAGGACCCAAGGAGGATCACCAAAGGAGCAACCGTGCCACCCTCCTGGGAAGAGCTGAGGAGAGCCCCAGACAAGGGGTCACCCAGCAGCCACGGAGCAGAGGTCAAAGGGGGTTGCAGTGACGTGCCCGCGGCCTCTGCCGGCAGCCAGCTGTGCCAGAGAGGACCGAGCCCCAGGCCCAGAGGCCTGAGGGCGTCCCACCCGCACGCCAAGCCCCGCCAAGTGGTGGCCACCAGGAGTGAGCCGGTACATACATGAGCGCCCAGCCCCAGACACCAAGAACCACCAACGCACCGACGCCTGAGGCCACCGGCAGGGAGTGTAGTGAGGGGAGATAGGCCTCCATACCTCGGAGAGCCTGAGATGTTCCCAGAGAGGTGGAGTCTACGACCCGACCTGACATATAGACACAGACTAGCTGTGCACACAGACAAACTTGTATTCCCACCCCCATATACACATAAGCAAATATTCGGCACTCATCCGACGTGGAGACAAACAGAAATAGACACTGCACACACATTCACACTCCCCAAACATACTCTATATCCCAGGTCCAGGTACCCTCGTCCCCAGAGGGGCAAACCATACCCAGACCCAGGAGATGTAACCCTTTTCCCTGGGGTGGAGGCAAGCAGACCGCCACCTTATCTGCAGTAGCAGGGTGGCCCCGCATCCCAGACCCCAATCTGACGGCCAACACCTCCTCCCAGCCCCCAGCCCCGACGGTTAACAGAGAACAGGGGTGAGTGAAGACCCCAAACCTCCCTCCGCCTGCTCATATGTAGTGTTGCTGTGTGTTGTACTAAAGTGCATTTAAAACACAGGAGGACATGGTGCTTCCTGCCAGAGAGCAGCATGGCTTCTCCCGAAAACCCTCAGTGTCTATATGCATTTAAAATTGAGGGTTGGGCACCAGCACCAGAGGTGGGTTTGAATACACAGACCATCCTCTGGACGCTGTATAACGTGCCCACCCCCAAGGCCCTATATGTATGTGTTTTGAGAGTATGAGTAATGTCGTGGAATAAAATTGAGGCACAGGCGGCCAGAAGGGGACAGAGGGGGACTGTTTTTTTTTCCAATCTAGCTTTTCTATTCTTGAGGCTTATGAGTAGCCTGCAGTGAACCCTCTGTATTTACTTTCATATAGTCTTCTCTTTATGGTAGACTTTGAAATTGATACGCCTACCTGCTGGAGAGTGTTGTTCACTTGGTTCATTGTTGTGATGGGGTTTCTCTTCACCATGGAAATGATTCATGTACCAATTTCTCGGATGGGTTGTTCTGTTCAGTTCTCTTTGTCCACATGTTGCCTGTTCACAGTAAAAATTTCCAAATGCAAACACTACACCTTAAATCATCTCCAGGCCATTTATCTGCTTAATTGATAACAACATAACGAAGGAATTGTCTTTACCTGCCTATGAAATAGCCTTCGAGTCCCTTGTCCAATTACCTTTGTTCCCTTTAAAAAGTGGGTAAGACGAAGAAACTCCTAAACCCTTCATCGAATTCGAACATGGATACCCTAAATTGCAGCTGAGTCTGCACATCATGTCCATGATATAACTAGGGCTCAGGCTGGCGGAGACCATGAGAGGAAGAGCTCAGCGCAAGGCAGGACTGAGTGAACACGCAGTCTGAGCTTCCACTGTCAGTAAAGTGCAGAGACAGGTGTGAGGCTTCACACGCACAAACATGAGGGGCGTTCACCCGTGGTTACTGTGACCGGCAGGTGGTGACGTCAGGAAGGCTGACGGGAGCAGTCAGAGGGGGTCTGTGAGTACACCAGCCTTCATTTAGCGTTTTCTGTGTCTACATATGTACGTGTGCCTGTTAGCACTCTCCTCACTGTTGTTTTTAGAGCCACCTTAAATCCAGGAACAGCTCCCTGCCCTGAGCCGGCCTACTCTCTGTACTCTACCGACTCCGAGGACCAGGTGATGAAGGCAGACGATCACGATCCGCCTACGTTATGTATATGCAGAATGCAGACCATGTGTGGCGACATGTGAAGCTAACATTTTTATTATTAGTTCTCAGGATTTATTCACTTGTTTGTGTAGCAGTACTAAATATCAATAGTGTCATCTAGGACAGGTATCACATACATCTAGGACAGGTATCACATACAGGCATGACCAAGTTGTAGCTTATCCAAGTTTTTGCCACAACACAGCCATCTCAGGGTAGTAAACATGGGAAGGTGAACAGAGGAAATCTAGCATTTCCACAAAGTCAATAGGCTTGACAGACACAAACCACTAACCCATGTTGCGGGTTCAGATATTGAGGATGGGCACAAAAACAACACTAGTCCAGAGGTGTCAAGTCAAACGATGATTTTAATGAACACACGCGTAGGAGATGTACGCTGCAACATCAGCTGTAAATCTCACCCCAAACCTATACAATCAATTGTTTTATAACATCAGGGTATTAGAACGCCCCCTCATGCGTCAAGAAGGTACGATACAGACATAAGTTTCAAAACCACACATGTTCTGTTGACGACTTTTGACACATTTAAGAAGGACATCTTCTCCGTCTCGAGGCCAGGTACTTCCCATTAATCTTCCAACTCTCGCTTATCCCCTGGAACAAAATGTCCCTTATGCAGACATGATTTTGCAAACTATTATTTGAACTCTTACCTAAACATGAGTCTAACTACTGTTTGTGTGTGTGTGCGTGTCTCGACCTCAAACGCACTCTGTCTGTGAGGGCAGAGGCCATTCTCCTGTGTGCAATAACCTAAATGAAACTATATATGTAATATGTTGAATAAATGTTCAACATATTACTACCGCATCATCGGCACGGTGTCTGAACACGTTGGCTACAATAAACTGGATGTGTCTGCCCCAGGTCATCAGTCTGCACAAGGGTCTGGACCGCTGTGCTGCCCTGCTCAGTGGGATCCTTCAGGCTGATGAGACAGGTCAGAGGAGCTTCCTAATGCTGTAGATCAGCTCAGTTTGTTACAAGTAACAGTAAAAAAGCTTGATCTAAAGTATCAACCTTTTCCTTTGTGGTTACACTGAGGATTTTCTGTTTTTTATGTATAAGTTAGATCTGTCAAACACTTACTAGTTGAATGCAACATAATAGTACTCTGTGCGTGTGTAAGTGTCTCCAAGGCTTCACAGAACAGTAAGCAGTGCAGCAGTCAAACCAAGGCTATCCACATCAATGGGGAAAAAGAGCTCGAAGAAAGGGCCTCCAAAGGCAGGTGGGTGTGTTCGAGGTTTGCTTTATTGCACACTCTTACAAGACAGTCGCTGAGAACTTCCACAGAGTGACTGGGGTCGCAGTAAATGTAATGATCTATGTGTATAATTCATTTTATCTCTGTTGTAAAATGCAGCATTAACCTAAACCCTACAGTCCAGTTCGGACGGGCTGGTAAAGCCCAAAAATGTTGCCACTGGGACAACTTCCGGTTAACTTCCGGCGCCCCTCCGAGCTGGCAGCCAGTATCAGCAGCTCAGACCTGACCGAGTCCTTTTTTCTCTTTAATATACGTTTCTCTGTTGTTTTGTGTTTATTGTTTTTGTTTTCCTATTGTGGACTGCTGTCCCCCACTATGGAGCTCAGAATTCTATGGACAATGGTGTTCTTTATTACATTTTTTATGGCGTCTTTGTCCGGAGAGCGCGTGGAGGTCCGACCTCCCATTGTTTACAGCAGGGATCAGCTGTTAGCCCTCAGAGCCTCCGCTGCCATGCCTACCGCCGAGCAAGCTAACATCCCCCGCGAGGTGAGGAGGAAGAGACGCGGTACTCGGGCCGGGATCGGGCGTCGCAATAAAGTTAGGAGGTACCAGCCAGCGATTCCATCTATTATTATGGGGAATGTGAGATCTCTCCCCAATAAAGTAGACGAACTGGCGGCTCTTACCCGACATCAGAGGAGCTACAGGGAGTGCACCCTGATGTGCTTCACAGAGTCGTGGCTAACTGCGCTAACTCCGGACTCACACATAAACATGGATGGTTTTCATCTGATCCGGGCCGACAGAACAACAGAGAGTGGTAAGAAGAGAGGAGGGGGTCTGGCTGTGTTTGTGAACGATAGATGGTGTAACTCTGGGCATTTATCTATCAAAGAGACGCTATGCTGTAAGGACATTGAGCTGCTAGCGGTTAGCATGAGACCGTACTATCTACCGCAAGAGTTTACACGCATGATTATGATAGCTGTGTATGTCCCGCCCTCTGCTAGCGCTGCAGCAGTCTGTGAGGTCCTGCACACTGTAACCAGCAGACTCCAAACACAGCACCCTCAGGCCCTTTTCCTGATCTCTGGGGACTTTAATCACATCTCCCTGTCCTCCACTCTCCCCACCTTCACCCAGTATGTTACCTGCCACACCAGAGACAATAAAACATTGGACTTATTGTATGCCAACACCAAGGAGGCATACAGCTCATCACCTCTCCCTCCCCTGGGGGGCTCAGATCACAATCTGGTTCATCTCCACCCTGTGTATAAACCTCTAGTACACAGAGAGGTGGTGGCTGTAGCTCAGGAGGTAGAGCTGGTCACCTACTGATCGGAAGGTTGGTGGTTCGATCCCTGGCTCCTCCAGTCTGCATGTCAAGTATCCTTGGGCAAGATACTAACCCCAACTTGCTCTCCGATGCATCCATCGGAGTATGAATGTGTGTGAATGTACTTAGAAAGCACTGAGTATAGATAAAGTGCTTGTGCGAATGGGTGTGAATGTGGCATGTTGTATAGAGCGCTTTGAGTACTCCGTGAGAGTAGAAAAGCGCTATATAAGAATCAGTCCATTTACCATTTACAGAGAACCAGTAGTGAAACGCACAGTAAGGAAATGGTCAGCAGAGACTGAAGAGGCCCTGAGGGACTGTTTCCGTTCTACTGTGTGGGACAACCTCTGCAGCCCCCTGGAGGATGACCTCAACAGCATTACGGATTACATGAACTTCTGTGTGGTGTTACGGGTTCGAAATTGAGGATGAGAGTAAAACAATGATAGTCCAGAAGAGGTGGTTCAAACAATTGATTTTAATGAATGCACGCAGCGTGGAGAGGTGCAAACTGCAAAACAGTTGTACATCTCTACCCAAAATACACTCTAGATTGCTTTTATAACATCAGGGTATTGTAACGCCCCTTCTTGCGTTTACAAGCACATAATTTGCATGTACAGAACATTCATGTATTTTAAGAATTAAATGCAACATAGAGGTTCCTCCTTGTGGCATACTCTTCCGAATATGGTGATGACCTAAGGCCTTTGAGGTCACCATGGACTGGACATCCTTCCGTCACCTGTAACTAAGCAAACTCAAATACCACAAGAAGCTGAATACATTCAGGCCTTTGCTCAGCTACTATTTTACTGTAACAATATACTCAGCATATGAGTTATGATACATATATATTTAACTCAATCATTTTAAAGTAGTTATAACTACACCTGTAATAAACATGTTAATATTTGATTAGGATAACCCCTATAATATAAATTATAACATAATGCCAGCAGCTTCAATAAACACATTTTGATGAAATGATAATTAATGCAATGATAAGATGATGGTTATGCAAAATAATCCCTGTAATTCCACAATTCCCCCTTTTGACGTCTTCCAAAGACGTCACTACACCATTCCCAGGTCCACTACCTTCGCTCTGACCCTCTCTAGCCGCCCCCTGACTCAGCAAATCCGACAACAACCTCATGTCCTCTAGGTGGTCCAGCAATAAAACACCAGCTCCCACTTGAAAACACTTCATGCTTAAGTGGTCTCTGCTCCTTTTCTGGGTCCTTCTCTAGTGGAAATCTTCTCCTGTAAGGGATAGAAAACAAACAACCTTTCTCTGCTACACCTTACTAACTTACTGTGTTCATCTCAGGTTCCTGTCATTATTCAAAGTTGGTTCCCAATATCATATCAGGCAAAATGACAAACCCTACTGCCACGTCTACTTTGTTAAGCTCTTCAGTTAGACTCTGTACCGGTTTGCCAATCTGTGTGTACATGCCTCTACACTTTTAATGTCTAAATGCACATCTGGATGTATGTGCACTTGTATGTCTGTCTGCATCTATGAGTCAGTGGTTTTTCAGAAAAAAAAAAAGGCGTTAAAGTGAAGAATGTTTCCTGACTATTAACTCCTGATACTGGAGGGACTTTCCGGGTTGCCCAACCTCCTAGGTTTGGCCTTTTACACTTTTACTAAAAAATTTTAACCGAGCCCAAAGAGATTTTTATTTTGCTCCTGTGCTTTACAGGTTAAGCGAAGTTGTTTTTTGTTTTGTTTTGAAATTTTCCCTTCTGTGTGTGTGTGTGTACATAAGTAAGAATATGATAATCAACATAAGATCCCTGGTTTGCAAATGATTTTCTGCCCCCGCTGCAGGGCAACATCATGTGGTGGTGAGTCTATGTTGGCTAGTTTAATGCAAATATGTAACAGTTGCTTCATTACATTGCCCACTCAGAGGTGCGCAGTTTCAAAGTATGTGGAGAATTCAATACACATTTCTTGGCTAATTATTTTCCCAATAAAAGTGAAATCAAACATTACATTTGATTTTACTTATGTATTATCCTGTTCTGGGCTCTATCCATTATATTAACTTTATTTAATCTCCATACTCTTTATGTGTGTGAGCAACGCTTTTAGTCTTATTTAACACAACCCAAGTAAAATACACACCATCCCCCTGTCAGCCTGACTCTCCGCTAAAAAGCACACTTCAAAGTTTTCTATCTGGATTTACGCCTCTTTTGGCCTCAAGCATATACATAACATGCAAAGGTTACTGTTAATGCCCGTTAGACAAGTTTCCATTATCTACAACATTTTGTTTCACCCGGTTCACCCTCACACATTTCCTGTTTACTTATTGCATATTTATCTTTAACACCTTTTACCTCAGTAGTTGCTAAGCAGAAACAAAGCAACCTGTGGTCCACCTTTACCCTGTAAAATAAACTCATATCATGTTTGTGTCTGTAAGCATGTTTTGCATTCATTCATTACACTCCCCGCCATTCCTGCAAGTTAGGAGCTGTAAAGTTGAAAGCTGCATCAAGTCCAGGCCTTTGGCCTGGCCTATATTTAAATCATGTGTGTTTGTAAGCGTGCATGCAATTCACCTGCTATGTTCTCATCTTCCCTCAACATGTATCACCTGGACACTCTCACCAGTGAAGCTTAAAACCCTCTTGGATAGAACATCAACTCTAAACTAGCACAGTTATGCAATGTGTATAAAATGAACTAAACCTGTGAATAGAATGAATGTGATGACAAACCTATTCAATGCACTATGAACCCTGTAAACAATATTACTGGTAAACAATGCTGTAAAACATGTTCTTAATGCAATCATAAAACATCACTGACACTTGCCAAGTTTACTTAGCCACACCTTTCCATTGTCCAAACACAGATGTCATCCAGGACGCCAGCAGATTTTCGATACCTGAGTGCTCATGCATGGTTTTAGATAATTCGATTTCGCTCTCCCGTCAGTGAACTCGGACCAAATTGTTCTGCGAACCCCATCATGGCGTCCCTGGTTTGGTTAGAGAGTCT
Source organism: Oreochromis niloticus (assembly GCF_001858045.2). Lineage (NCBI taxonomy): Eukaryota > Metazoa > Chordata > Actinopteri > Cichliformes > Cichlidae > Oreochromis > Oreochromis niloticus. The sequence goes on from NC_031986.2 coordinate 7,440,222, forward strand.
CAGCAGGTTGTAATGAACATAATGTGGCCAACATTTTTCTTAGGCGTTACCCAAAGAAATATACTCTCCAATCCTGCAACTACCTGACTTACCAGCTTGCACTCATTAGGAACTCCCCTGGGCACTCCTATGGAGTCTATCCAGGTCGGCGAGTTCAAACGAGGATCATATGCATGGGTAGTCTGGGTCCCTCTTTTGGCCAAAATGTATCTCTTACGTATGGCAGCTAAAGTTCACGTGTTATGTTGTGGAATAGCCTTTACCTGGTTTCCAATAAGCATGATCGGAGCTCCCAATCGCACCATCGCACATGTCCCTACGCTTCCCATAGGAACACGAATATCTTCCCCACAGTATTAGTAGAGCCCACTTCTTGCCCATGTTCCAATTACCGTGGTAGGGTCGCTTACATTGTTGGTGGTTCGTCCTGTGAGTGTGACAGCACACCTAGTTGGGTCGATCTCTCCCACCTTGTACTTTTCATTATCTTGTAGAAAACTTGAAACATGTAATTATCTTATTTTAGCATAAATGGTCCCACTGCTGTCTGCTTTGAAATAGCAGGGAAAAGTCTGGACAACAAAGTACAGTTGCCAGTAGTCACTCCACTTCTAGTTAACTGTAACATACAATCATAGCCCCACTCATCCTCTAATGCAATGGTGCGGGCTCTGTAAACAACCATGACCTAGCTGAAGCACAGGCAACACCGTCAGATACATGTTGTTCTCTAACATCTTGAGCCACCCAATCAAGCCAGAGGTTACTGTCCTTGAAACCCGTGGCGCGCTTTATCAACTCTTTAAGCTTCAGTCTAAAGTAATCTGTTGTCAGAAGTACTCTCCCTTTTGGTTCCTGTTCCTTTTGAGCTACTGTTCCCGAAGTTACCATCTGATCAGTCAGAATGGTGATTAAGCTTTCTGCGAGCGGCTTAGACTTTGCATCAACTAAATTTACCCTAAGCATATCATGGGGTGATTGTAGACCCGTACATCATACGCTCTCCAGCTACTACTAGCTCCTGTACACTTAATGACGTCACACAAATCAAATGTGAATGAGCTGGTAGACCCTTTACCATAATTCAACCCTATGCCCTTATTCCTGCTGAGACACTCATCACCTTTACCTGACCCCTCGCGCTTTTGTCTTTTTTACCGATCCTGTTTTAGCAACTACAGTCTCAGGAAGTGCTGGGCTGGACTGGCCTCCGTGTTCAGACAAGTGGTTCGGAGTGCCCTGCAAAATATAGACAATAAACAACACAGCCATAGTTAATATCATTGCATACAATAAACATGTAGTTGTAAGGAACATTCCAATCAGTTTTCTCATTACGTGTCTCTGATTCGTGTGTTTGCATCATGTTATATAAACTTTGTATACTTTGTAGTGCATTATGCTAAACAAACCAACCCTTTCAATTCCCCAACCCTATCTGTCTCCTCAACGGGTTGTATGTTTTCAATGTTTCCTTATTATTTTGTCATAAAATAAATCAAACAAATAACTTAAGCTGTGTGACGGCACCTTGCGTTTACGCCAGGCTGTGAGCTGCCCTGAATCTACTTGCTACACCCCCCTTTCACCCAATTTAATTTCTCAATCTTAGTTTAAACTATTCCTGACCTTCCCCTTCTCTCATCTGATCATCTCAAGCACGTCCTGTACCAAATTTGCTTCCTCTTTTCAAGCCCACATTTAATTACAAGCTCTAACACATTTGCCCTATACGGCGGTCTCGACGTGTTTCCTGTCTACTTACAAAGTTATTCTCAGAACTCAGAGCTGAGGTTCCCCTTTTCTAAGTCTGTCTGTTCTACAAGAGAGCAAGTCGGTAAACAAGTTTATCATCACAAAGGTTATTAGGTAAAGGTCACGTAGACATTTGCCTAGTAACCCTAAAAGAACACATTTCATGTAGCTAATCGCATATATTAACACCCCCCTTTTTGTGACACATCTCATGTGTTACAAACTCAAAATCTTGCACTCAGGTTAGGCAATTAAAAGAAAAGTTTAGTCCTATCATATTATGTATAAATGCTCCGGAGCTTAAACCTGTGTTTAAGGAATGAAATCAAATTAATCATCATGTGAAATCCTTTCTTGGCTCCATCCACAGCCTGCATCCTTGAAACGTCCTATAAACAAAAGCCTGTGTTAACCAGAACATCACCTTTTATACTCAGTTTATCCACTTATGATCCAACCTGTGTTATAAAACAAAAGTTAAAACAGAACAATTATCAGTCATGTGTCCAACCTTAGTCCAGTCTTTTGTCAGTGTCCAGTCGGTCCAACCTATGGTCTGCCTCGTCCGTCCAGTCACCATCCATTTACACACATTCACTCACATGCATTAACATCAGGTATTGCTGACAGTGGAGACTATCTCGCAAATATTCAGTCTTCACTCTCAGCAACATCAACTCATTTATTTGTTTTACTTTGTTTTTAAGAAAATAGTTCTTTCTGCTTTTTGGACTGGATTGGCTCGCGGCAATCCTTTTAGACAGAGACTTAGCCTTCTCCTCTGCCTATTGTAATCTGGAGAAGGTCACCGAGAATTTTCAGCGCTGTTATCCACTCTTTTGCAGGCCTGCTTAGAACAAAATGAGAAAAAGAGAGCTGATTATTAGCTCATCAAAACACAAAACAAAATCACCTGACAGGTTTTTTCTAAGTGCACTGTTATAGAAACTATGGGCCCTTTTAGACATGTCCATGTTTACCAAAACTCCCTCTATTAAAAATAAAACAACAACCTCAAAAATCTTCAACAATCTGAAATTTCACCCGTTCGACACACTGAAAACCTCGCCAAAAGCTGCACCGTTTCGTACACAACAATATCCCCCTTTAGGCACTTTACCATACTCAGATTCAGCCTAAGATCTTACAACAATGTGTCAACACTAATTTATAAACCTCCTAATCAAATTTGCACCTCTGAACAATCTACCCCTCCTTTAAGGCCTCAATCACACACACACAGCAAGCTCCTCTGTCCACATTCACACAAGCTCTCAAACTTTTTCCATACTCAGCCATATCTCAACAATTTAACTTGGCAAAAGAAATACATGTTTAAACTTTATCACATTATTGAATTATTTTCATTTTCTTTCTATACTAATCACTTGTTTTGATCACTCAGTGCAAAAGCACTGCTAAGTCACCCTTTTAAACTAGTTTAATCCGTTTATTCAACATTCACACCATTCTATCACTCATACAAGTAGCAAGCCGATCTTCATTGCGTATGTTTGTGTGTGCTATTTTGCATATATGGCTTCACAGTCTCACAGACACTTTCCCATTCTCCAGTTAAAGAGTCAGTTTTCTCCTTCCCCCAATCACTAACCCAAATTTTACTTCCCCACCTTAAATCACAGCCCTGCTGGTCTTCCACCACCAGTTAGGGCTTGCTGTCAGGTTCCTGGACACTGTAAACAATTCAACCAGAAACTTGCCTTAACATATCCATTCATGTTAACCTGTAGTTTCATCCGACTCCTGGATCTGGAGAATTGGTGCAGGTCTGCTTGCCCCTAAAGATAACAAAACTAAGACATTTTCATTATTACCACAAGTGCTTAAATGACCCATTTCTCTGTCTCTGGTCAGAAACACCAATTATGCCATGCATGTAAGCGTGTTCTTCCCTGCATTTTATGTTAATTGGGTGTAAACTGCTTCTTCATTAAATTAATTCATTGAGTTTCTCATTGCATTTCTATGTATTCATGTTAATGTACACTACGTGTAAGCTGTTTCTTCATTGCATCCTATATATTCATATTTAATTTATGCATTTCACCACTGAGCTTTAGATTCAAACTATCTCACTTCTGATTCATTTCAAAAATAATCTCACATGTAACAATTTGTATGTGTGTTTTCTATTCATTAAGGTAATGACAATTATTTCTTTCATTATTCTTACCTTTTCTAATGTTTACCTCTTTGTTATGCTATGGTGGACATCCCTAAACGATTCATGAGTTCAGGTTTCAATTTTCAATCCAATTATATCCTATATTCTCGCAGTCAAACTCGTCCAGCTTCATCTCTCACTGGTCCTCTCTGCACAATGTCCTGTTCGGGCTTCAAAGCTCCAGCAAACACAGTCTGTTTCTTCTCTGTTTTGATCTTTCCGTATTCTTCTTCGACATTAAGTTCCCGTCCGGCTTTTCAGTCTTCTCTTCCAAGATTACTTCAAGCATGGCAAATATGACACTCAATGTCCAGTGCTCTTCCACAATTCTTTATCCCACTGTTCAACTGCCCAGCCTGTATTTTCACAGTACATGTTACATTACTCTTACATGCTGCTGCTGGTCGTCAGTCGTCATCAGTGTTACTGGATCAGTGGCACTGCCGTTTGCCTGCTGTATTCAAGTCCACGATGTTCTATCGGTCTTCATCAGGCGATTAACTGTCCTTTGAACTTCTTCTCCGCTTCAGGGACAAAGTGAGAGATCCAGCCGCACAATTTCGAGCCAAAGACTGGCTTATTTTCCCAATTCTTTTAATCTACTTTTCTGCTGCTGAACTCAAGGTTGCAAAGTTGAAAGACGCCCACCTGTATTGACACACTAAACCATATAATTAGTATTATATTCATTTTTTCTTAAAGGCTTCATTTGCTTCATGTGCCTAGAGTTAACTCTCTCTCTCTACTCTGGGTGCACACTTGTCACCGTGAGCTTCCCTTTTTATGGGCATGCATTTCCTGTCCCACACACACACACACGGTTTCCTGTTTCTACAGCTTCTGCAGAGACTTCCTTTTAATTTCACAATCTACAAATAATCAGTAATTCTACTAAAAAACCATATGCCTTCATTTCACTCACACACATTTTAATAGCGCTCTTTCACACATCAGGACAACTAAGACTTCTCCACACACATCACCATTCTTTAGGTCAGTTTTGTAGCATCAATCACACAATCATTTCTTGAGTGGGTGTACTAAGTGCATATACTTATATGTTTTTAAACAGAAAAATAAACTCAACCTCTCATCTTCATAGACCCAAAAGTAAGCATATTATTTCCCTAGTCAAAAGTCAAACCGTTACTCGCAGTAATTTTAATCTCACAGCCTTTGTGTTTTGAAACTAAAAAGAGGAAGGAACAGCGCCCAATTTAAACTGCGCATGTTGTCACTCAACAACACACACAGAAAATGTAACTGTATATATTATCTCAAACTGAAACAAAACCCATCTAAAAATCCTAAAACATCTTACTTCGACACCCCAAAACACACATCGCTTACAGACATCTTTATTAATTAAATTATCTCAAATTCAATTTCAGTTCTCAGAACCCAGGTAACGGTCTTAAGTATCAACAGTTTATGTATCCTATCTCAAAACCCCTCAAAAAGTCATACAGTCATGGGAAGAAATAAAACTTTACTTACATATTGTAATAAACAAGGCCAGCGTCTTAAGTACATGCATCAGCAATGTCTAGCAGTCCCTATTAACTTCCTCATACTCTATTGACCTCTCAGCTGCCTTATTTGCATTCTCACACACACACACAATCTAAAAATAATACCAGCCTGACTCTCAGACTCAGACAAGTCTCTTAATCTATTTACACAGGCGTCCTATGATTACAACTGCACAGGTTTTAGGCCTCTCATTTCAAAACCTACACAATTTAGACAATTTTTAAGTTAACCCTCCAAGGGACAAACTCCCTGAGTTTTTTGTCATCAATTTAACCAGTCTCGGCCCCGGGCCGTGGTCAAATATCTAAGACCCTACACAATTTAAAAGCGTCAACCAACTCAACCCCTGCCGAAAAGCTCTGTTTTGGGGACATTTCACATCCCAGGCTTCCCCGAAGTTTTAAGTTAAAAGTTACACGCCCGAAACCCGGTTTCTACTGACCAAAAAAGTGCAAACCACCGTCCCGGACGGCAAAGTGGTCCAACCACTAGTTATTCTGGAGTGCCCCAAGCTCCACAGTGACCAACTGACTATCCCTCAACTGAGGACAAGGTCTAAGCGTCCTTGACCTTGGCAACCGTTACGTCTGAGCAATGCACTTGTTAGACTCCCAGAGTCCCGTTCTATACAATTTAATTATTTTGAAGACACCCCGAAAATCATAAACCCACCATATCGGTGTCCAAGCCCGGCTTTATATTCAATTGAGACTTTAATGTCACAAACTTCACCAATTACCTATTATTCTAAATTCTCTTTATCCTAAATCCTCTTTATTCTTATTCCTTTGGGACTTTAACCCGGTACCTTTAGTGAGACTCTAACTCACTTTTACTCTTTTTCTTATCATTACTTCAACTTCAACTTCTCATGAGATTTTCACCAAAACCAAAACAGACCTTTACCAGTAATTTTCAGTGAGTAGACTTTCAATTTTGTCAGAACCAATTCAGCACTGTTTGGAAATAATTCAACAGGTAGTGCCTTACCTTTGAATAAGCCGGCTTATGTCCACTCACTTCGACCACTGACTCGTGTCTGCCTGTTTGAGCACCTTGGACCCTCTCAGTCTCAACCTCCACCTTTTCTCCCTCAACCCTCGGCCAATGCACCAAATGTTACGGGTTCGAAATTGAGGATGAGAGTAAAACAATGATAGTCCAGAAGAGGTGGTTCAAACAATTGATTTTAATGAATGCACGCAGCGTGGAGAGGTGCAAACTGCAAAACAGTTGTACATCTCTACCCAAAATACACTCTAGATTGCTTTTATAACATCAGGGTATTGTAACGCCCCTTCTTGCGTTTACAAGCACATAATTTGCATGTACAGAACATTCATGTATTTTAAGAATTAAATGCAACATAGAGGTTCCTCCTTGTGGCATACTCTTCCGAATATGGTGATGACCTAAGGCCTTTGAGGTCACCATGGACTGGACATCCTTCCGTCACCTGTAACTAAGCAAACTCAAATACCACAAGAAGCTGAATACATTCAGGCCTTTGCTCAGCTACTATTTTACTGTAACAATATACTCAGCATATGAGTTATGATACATATATATTTAACTCAATCATTTTAAAGTAGTTATAACTACACCTGTAATAAACATGTTAATATTTGATTAGGATAACCCCTATAATATAAATTATAACATAATGCCAGCAGCTTCAATAAACACATTTTGATGAAATGATAATTAATGCAATGATAAGATGATGGTTATGCAAAATAATCCCTGTAATTCCACAGTGGACAATACCGTACCCATCAAAAAGGTACGTTGTTTTTCTAACAAGCCATGGATAAATCCTGAAATTAAGGCTCTCCTCAAGGAGAAGAAGAGAGTCTTTAGATCTGGAGACAAACAGGAGCTGAGAGTTGTCCAGAAGAAGCTGAAATGGAAGATAAGGCAGGGAAAGGAAAACTATAGGAGGAAGATGGAAGAGCAGCTGCAACAGGACAACATCAGAGGGGTTTGGAACAGCCTGAAGACAATCTCAGGACAAAAACCAACCCCCCAGGCTGCAGGAGACTTGGGGTGGGTGAATGACCTAAATAAATATTTTAATAGGTTTGATCAACCACCCACCCCTCCCACAGTATCGTCCCCCCTGCTGCAATCTCCTTCATCTTCAGGGACTGCCTGTCCTTCATCTCAGGACTTCACACCTCTCAGCTTCACACCTCCCAGCTCCCAGTCATTACACCCACCCCCGGCTTCTGTGGACTCCAACATACACACCCCTCCCCCAAAATCCACTCTTTCTATCTCAGCACTTCAAGTGAGGAACGAGCTTCGCAAGATCAAGGTGCGGAAGGCTGCAGGTCCAGATGGCGTCAGCTCCAGGCTCCTGAGATGCTGCGCAGATGAACTGTGTGGCATCCTAGGTTATCTGTTCAACCTGAGCCTGTCACTGGGGAAAGTACCACAGCTGTGGAAGACCTCCTGTGTGGTACCGGTACCAAAGACCTCCCATCCCAAGGACCTCAGCAGCTACAGGCCGGTAGCCCTGACATCCCATCTGATGAAGACCCTCGAGAGGTTGGTTCTGAACCATCTGCGCCCCCTGGTGAGGTCTTCATTGGATCCGCTGCAGTTTGTTTACCAGCCTGGCATTGGGGTGGAGGACGCCATCATCTACCTCCTGCACCGAGCTCTGACTCACCTGGAGGAGCCTGGAAGCACTGTGAGGATCATGTTCTTTGATTTCTCCAGTGCTTTCAACACCATCCAGCCACGACTTCTGAGAGACAAGCTGGAGCTATCGGGAGTGGACCACCACATGTCCCAGTGGATACTGGACTACCTCAGAGAACGTCCACAGTATGTGAGGACACAGGGCTGTGTCTCTGACATGCTGGTCTGCAGTACGGGGGCCCCACAGGGAACTGTGCTGGCACCGTTCCTCTTCACCCTCTACACTGCAGACTTCTCCATCAACTCCCCACGCTGCCACCTACAGAAGTTCTCTGACGACTCTGCCATAGTCGGCCTCATCACAGGTGAGGACGACTCAGAGTACAGACAGTGGACTCTGGACTTTGTTGACTGGTGCCAGCAGAACCACCTGCTGATCAACGCCGGGAAAACCAAGGAGTTGGTGGTGGACTTCCGGAGACGCAGACCCACCACACTGACACCGGTGAACATCCAGGGAGTGGACATTGAGATAGTGGACTCTTATAGGTACCTGGGTGTTCACCTGAATAATAAACTGGACTGGAGCCACAACACTGATGCTCTTTACAGGAAGGGTCAGAGCAGACTGTACCTGCTGAGGCGGCTGAGGTGATTTGGAGTACAGAGAGCGCTTTTAAAGACCTTCTATGACTCTGTGGTGGCATCTGTCATTTTTTACAGTGTGGTATGTTGGAGCAGCGGTTTATCGGCAGCTGAGAGGAAGAGGTTGGATAACCTCATCAGGAAGGCCAGCTCTGTTCTGGGATGCACCCTGGACCCAGTGCAGGTGGTGGGAGACAGAAGGACTCTGGCCAAAATAACATCTCTGATGGACAGAGTCTCCCACCCCATGCATGGAAATGTTGCTGAACTGCAGAGCTGCTTCAGTGACAGACTGCTGCATCCTAGATGCATGAAGGAGCGTTTCCGCAGGTCCTTCCTCCCTGCAGCTGTCAGACTGTACAATCAGAACTGCTCCCAACAAACACAGATGTTTACATCAGCACTGTAACTGCAATAAGTTAATCAACCGATTCGCACTACAACCTGGTTTGCCTCTTATCTGTAGTTATTTTTATATTTAATTTAATAACTGTACAGTACTCTGTATATAGTAACCATTGTCCTTAATGTAAATATGTAAGAAAAATTGTGTATGTTTCTGTTCTGTGTCCTGTGTACTGTTTGTTTGTATATGTGTCTTTTTGGCTGCTGTTACAACCAAATTTCCCCTTGTGGGACAATTAAAGGATTATTCTGTTCTTCTATTCTAATCTGTCGCTCACTTTAGCAAGCTAACACAGCAAATGCTAGTTAGCCTACTTTATTACTCATACAGAAGTAATGTCTTCAAAGTAACCCACGGGCAGATTTCTTTCGTTTTCATTTAACCAGTGCTTGCTATAAACTTTGCCCCAATATGCTGCCTGAAACAAAGGAGCATTGACGTCCACACAGCCTCCAACAACAGCTAACTAGCCCCCGCTCTGACTGATCTTCCTAGCATCCCGAGCCTTTCCTCTGAGCATCCCCACCTATCGGCTCCTCCGGCGGAGCTTGTCTCGGCCTGTGGTGGCGCACACTCACAGTCCTCCTCCTCGTCGGAATTCATACGAGACTTTATGCCAGCAGTTTGTTATCCTGTTGCTGTTTGTGGGTGTAGTAGGTCCTGCGTGGCTTGTCTCCAACGTAAACAGCACACTGCTTTAAGTCCGATCGGGCACCGGTGAAGGATTTTCTATAGAAAACTTCATTCACGGCCTTCCTACTACAGGCTCTACTACAGGCTACTACGGGCCTAGAAGCACCTGTAGAATGGTAAAGTGAGGGCAGAGAGGAAAAACAGGAGTTCCCTCCATCAACTCTCAGCCTCCATCCACAGTTACATAATGGCTTCAGCCCTAACTACAGCTTTTATGAAAATGGACAGTTGAAGCTTCATTCTAAAAGTCCAGGCAGTAGGCCTTTAAAACAAACCCCACCGGAGAGCTGATTTTCCAGGAGAGCACTCTGACAGCTAAAGGCTTTACCCCCCATTCTACTTTTGAAAAACCGTCTGCAGCCTGACAGCAAAGCCCTCTATTTAGGCAAGGCAAGTTTATTTATATAGCACAATTCAACAACAAGGTGATTCAAAGTGCTTTACAGAGACATTAAAAACAAAAACAAATAAAAAGCATGATTTAAATTTGATTAAAACAAGCAAACAAACAAACAAAACAGTATATAAAATCAAATATCAAAACAGTAGATAAAATCAGAACAGTAGATAAAATCAGTAGTTAAAAAGTAGGTTTTGAAATTTAAACTTAAGTGTGGATTTGGTGCTTTATTCAAATTAAAAGCACCAATTTTAAAAAATGTTTTTAATTCATTTTGTAATTAAGGTATACGTTATGAAGGTTGGTTTTGAGGTTTTTGCATGTAAGGCAAAGCTTTTGAAATCTTGGTTTGGCTTTAACAAGAAACCAGAGAAGAAATGCTAATAAGAGAAATATGACTCTCCTCCCAGACACCTATGGGGACATTCTAATAAGTAATTACAGCTGTCTGTGCTGGAAGTAACAAAGACAAGGATTTTCAGGTCAACCTGACTTTAAAGTACTTCACAGTAGTGCTGGAAACAGTGTAATTTGTTTGAATGATTTTTGACGCCAGATGCAATGATTTTAGTTTAGATTCAGCAAGAAAATATTACACCCAGGCCTTTATATCTTCTGACATGTTTGGAGTTCTGATTTGTTTCATCTGGGCTGGATAGTAAAGAGCGTCAGCTGCAATGGAAATTTATGCTTCTAACAGTTCTGGATAAGATCACTGGTCATTTTCTAAATCTTGATCGAAAACACAAAAATTCAAAATATAGTCCTGCACATACAGTCACATAAAGGTTTCACAAGAATCTTGATGCTCTGGTCATTCAAAATTTAGAGTCTGTTTAGTGTTGTTTATTAACTGAACGTCAGCTGCTTGGTATATTGTCTAGATTTTTGCTGTATTTAGTTATTGTGATTGCAATTTTTACCTGTTGTTTTTTATTCAATTGACCTTTGATTTTATTATTTTCTTTTTTTTCTGTTTAATGCTCCTCCTTTCCTTTCTTTTTTTATAGAACAATGCGTTTATTTGGCTTTATTTAACATAACCCTAACCCTCGGTCCTGGTAGGTGTTGGACTCCATCAGGGCTGCCCTTTATCACCGATTGTGTTCATCATTTTTATGCACGAGGGCTTCCACTTGGGTGGTCCAGAATCTCATCTCTGCTTTTCACAGATGATGTGGATTTGTTGGCTTCCTCCTATGGTGGACTCCAGCTCGCACTGGAGTGGTTTGCAACCGAGTGTGAAGTGGTGGGAATGACAGTCAGCACCTCCAAGTCTGAGGCCATGGTCCTCAGCTGGAAAAGGGGTGGAGTGCCCACTCTGGGTTTAAGTATCTCAGGGTCTTTTTCACAAGTGAGGGGAGAGGCGAGCAGAAGATTGACAGATCGTACTGTGGCTGCTATGATGAGGACGCTGTACCAGTCTGTCATGGTGAAGAAGAGAGAGCTAAGTCTAAAAGCAAAGCTCTCCATTTACTGGTCAGTCTACATCCCCACCCTCACCTATGTTTACAAGCTCAAGGTGACCAAAAGAATGACATCATAGCAGTGGACAGGAGCTCTCTTGGAAGGGTGGCTGGCCTCTTTCAGGAAGCCCTCCTGGGCATTTCCTGGGAGAGGCATCCTTGTCAGATACCCAAACCACTCCAGCTGGCTCCTTTCAATGTGGCGGAGTAGCTGCTCTACTCTGAGCCCCTCATCCTATCCCCAAGGGCATGTCCCACTGGGAATTTGGAAAAAAGATATGGTTATATCATTTTATCTTATTGCTTAAGTACATGGATCAAGGCATTTAAGTTGAAAGCTCTTAGCATATATAAAGAATATATATGTGAAGTGTTAAGGACAAGGCATAGGATATAAAAGATGGCTTACATAAACTGCTTCAGCTAGCTCATACAGATGAGATGACAAGTATAAGTGTACATTGGTCTATAAATCAGTTTATAGTCAGGCAGATTCTGATGTATTTGATGTGACATCTGTAGCTAACTAATTGAATTGAGTCTCATTCTCCTTCCTTAGTGAAGCATTTTCCTTTTTCGCACCGCAGTCTTTGTGCTCCCATCTCTCCTTGACTGTTTCAACCTCTTCCTTTAAATACTTTCCTTTACGCTGTCATTTCACCAGCAAGTGTCCTTGTCTTCTTTCCTTAGTCCAGAGGATACACCAAACACCTTCCTGACAGGTTCCCTCACTAATTCAGCTGTAGTTTCCCAGCTGGTAACTCTTCCCTAATATCTCAACTCCCTCTTGAACTCTGTGCGATGTTCCTCCTTCTTCAGCTTCCATCATTTAATCCTTGGCTCTGCCTTCACTTGATTACTCTTCTTGATGTCCAAAGCCATCCTACAGATGCTCCCTACCTACATCCTCCCCTGCCACCACCTTACAGTCCCCTGCCACTTTCAGGTTGCATTTTCAGCATGAGTCCACCTGTGTTCACTTTCTTCAGCTCTGACATCATCCTATCTTCCTCCTCCTTCTTAAAGTTCATGTTCACCACAGCCATTTCCATTCATTTCGTAAAATCCACACCATCTGACGCTCTGCATTTTTCTCCTTAACACCATACCTCCTAAACACCTCCCCATCGCCTCTGCAGCCTTCACCTACATCCCCCTCACAATGCTCTCCACCCTGGGGAGACCCTCCTCCACTTCATCTAGCTTTCTCTTCTAGCTACCATCCGCCCTGTGGGCATACACACAACATTCAACATCACTCCTTTGATTTGCACTTCAAACTCATGACCCTGTCTGACCCTCTCTTCACCTGCACAACACTATTCACATACTCTACCTTAAAGATTACCAGAGTAGTGGTAATCTTTAAGGTATTTCTCTTTCTCCATCTACACCATGGTAGAATAGTTTGAGTCCACCTCCAGTGCTCCTGGCTTTGCTTCCCTTCCACCTGGTCTCCTGTACACACACACTTCCTTCTCTACATACCACCTACCATCTCCCTTTATCAGTCATAGTCCCACCTCTCACCTCCACACTCCTGCTTTTTTGTCACCCTCACTGCCTCCTAACACACCTTCCCCCCTTCCCCTTGTCTTGTCAGCAGGCTGTAGCTCAGGAGGTAGACCAGCTCATCTGCTAGTTGGAGGGTTGGCAGTTCAGCCGCTGGCTGCTTCAGTGCACATATAAGATAGTCACCAATGAGCTGCTCTCCAATACAATCATCAGAGAGTCAGTGTTTGATAACTGTTATTAACTTGGGTCCCAACTGATATGGAAATCTCATTCCTAATAATCTGCATTTTTGATCTGGCACTGATTTTACACTGTTCTGTCCTCCCCATTTGTCTTGGGGAGCTTGGGAACAATATTAGAAATACACAGTCTGTTGGCCTCCCAGCAGAAACTTACAGCAATTATTATTTGCTCTATTTTTTATTATTGCCTGGTCAAAGTTATATCAATACAAGTATGAGAGTGTGCAATGTGACAATCACATTTAGTAGTGAACATGCAATTGTGTAGTTTTCCAGCAGATGGCAGTGCATACTCTATGCGCAACGAGATTGAGCAGGTGAATGGTTTCTAATTTATTGTATTTTATTAATGAATTATATTATTTGGGGATAGAAAATCGGTGAACACTATCAGATTTATTTTTATTTTAATGCACTGAAAATAATAGCCAATAGGGTGAATTTAGAGTAAAGGAATTAGTGGTAGTTTAATAAAGCGTTTATATATCACCTCCACTATAAAGGCTTAATTTTTAAACAGCTTTTTAAACTTTTCGAACTAACAACTTTTTAAAAAGTCGATTATTATAAAGGAATATTAAAAACTGAAAGAAAGCAGAATGACATTTTCCAGTTGTTGTGCAACAGCCTTCAAGTTCTACAATTTTGCCAACAAAACTATATTTATTAAAAATGTTCTATTAGAAGCTATTTACAGGGGGGAAAGTTTATAATTCTTCGTATTTATTTCTTGTATTTTCAAAAATCCAGTTAGGCGGGAAAATGGCGGAAGTTGCAAGTTTGCGGGTTGTGAGCTGTGCATGCGCGCGCCCCATTCTGTGAGCGGACGAGCAGGCTGCACGTCGAGGAAGACTCTCATCTGTGAAGACACTCAGAAAGTATGGTTATTCTACCTGGGCCAGTTTTACTGCATTACTGTCACTTATAAAAACCAATTTTTGAAGAACAAGATGTAGTTATTATCAGTTTTATTAATCATGTCGTGCTGTTTTAGTTAGCGCTTCCAATGCTAGCGGGTGTCACCTTTTACGTCCACTTGTAGGTTTTTTTTTGGTTGTGAGTGTATTCTCGAAACAGCTCTTTAAAAAATGACTCATTTTAACTATGCAAACACATGACTTTAAAGCATTATTTCGAGTTTGCGTCTAAATTGAGGCCAGAAGTTAGCCACCCGCCCTGCTCCCGCGTGCTCCATGCGTCTTGATTAGCTAAAAGCAGCGCGAAATTATTTTCTGTACTTCAGAGTGAGAGCATTTACGAGCCACATTTGCTTTGCAACAGTCGACGTTTTGATTAAAGATACTTGAGCATTTTAAGGTTTTAGTGGTTTTAGTGTTAGCTTAAGTGCCTATCATTTCTCGCGTGGTAGTCGTCACGTTGTCCCAGATTCTCAGGAAAAGTTTAGCTTTTCATGTCGGAATGAAAGCGGTTAAAAAAAAGGAGGGGGGGGGGGGTGTATTCGTTATCGTATGTGATTTACAAAATTTCTTGTGGTACTTTTTTCCTCAGGTGAGCAAGAATGGACGAGTGGGAAGAACAGGTAAGCTAGTGTAATATCCAAAGGCCGTGCGTACGCACTTCGATGAGCCGGTCAGTCAGCGTCCGACTGAAATTGCCCATGTTTACAGGAAACCGCTACCTCTGGTACTTGTGCACTCACCAGCGACACCTCAACTGGAGGTATGTTCCACTTCAGATTTATTGTCTGCTTTAATTCTTTCTTCAAAGGGTTAAAATAAAGATTGGAGGCAGGTTAAGATTTATTTTGGTATTATTCTGTATTTGAAACAAACATGTTTTTAGGTACACAAGGAGATTTCTGGAACTCTGATCATGGTGAATTTCAAGGAGGTGAGTGTAGAAAGACGATGGAGCCCTTACAGGAAGCATATTGCATGACACTGAAGAGTGATTTAAATGTGTTCCTCCAGGTCGTGGTGGACGGGGTAGAGGAAGAGGAGGATTTAAAAACTCATTCTTCTCAGGTGCACATTTAACACTTTGTTTAAGAAGTGGTATAATTGTCCTTTGAGCAAGTAAACATGTATGAAAATTAGCATTATGTATGAGCTGTGAGGTGAAAAGCCAGTAGGCGTGTGTGTATGCCCATCATTTGGCATGCAATCATAGCTTTAAACAAAAAATATCCACCAACCTCTGGAGTTTTACCTGCAGTAATTAAGTTTTTTTTGTGCCTGGTGAAGGCCCACGTGAGCAAGGGAAACTGGATATGACATGCGAGGGCTGCATCTAAACACTGAAACTCACTGTTTGGCATTTTGTGACTGATGGTGAAATTGTCCTGGATAATCCTCATTTCTGGATGACAAATTTCAGAGTAGATTTAATGTGGAAGAATGCTTTTTGGGATTGCATGCAGCAGGGGTGTCCAACTCCAGGCCCCTAGTGCCTATGTCCTGCAGGTTTTAGATTTCACCCTGGGTCAACACACCTGAATCAAATGTTTAGTTCCTTAGCAGGCGTCTGGAGAACTTCAGGGCGTAATTTATCCATTTAAATCAGCTGTGCTGGATCAAGGACACATCTAAGACCTGCAGGACACCGGCCCATACAGTGTAAAAGATGAAAAGTGGAGGCAGTGTGATGGTGTGTTAAACCTGTTCTCAGCCTCCATGGGGTTAAAGCTGTTGTTGCACAGACACTCCTAGTCCTGAGCTCAGAAAATACTTTTCCTGATGACTTTATGGTCTTAATGTCTCAATTTGGCTCACTACTGAATAAAACAGTTCTTGTTCATTTTGATCATTCTGTGTCAGATTTATGCACTGTGCTCAAGACATTACTCCATCAGTGTGTGCTTTCAGTCAGACCCAGCTCTTATTGTTTCAAAATGACAAGATACTGTTTTCAGCTAGATCAGCTGCCCCCTGCTGGCTGTTTAAACAGTGTTGCGTTATGGCACTTGGCTCTAGTTTTCAGACCACAAGGTTTGCTTGATACTGTCACACAGTAATTATCAGAGAGGTGCCAATGGAGAAGCATGCAGGTGATGGGAGAAATGGTTATCACATTATAGTAGGTGCATTCAGACGATTGTCGAAGGTATCTAATTTTAGATATTTGATTTTTTTTTTTTATTAATTTATTTATTTTTGAGGTGCTGAGGACGGTGCAAACGGTAAGCATGAAGAGTATTACATGAGCTGTTGTAGTTTTCCTCATTGTGTTTCCTGAGCGTTGCATTTCTTCCTTACAGATGGTGACGGCCAGAATAATACAGCAGAAAGGAGTAGCTTCAGCCGAAGAGGAGGCTGTGGTAGGGGTGTGTGTGAGCGGGGGGGTGGATATACTGTTGGTCATCTCAGTGGAATGTTAGGCATTTGTAATAAAGTTTCACACATTATGAAAACAATTCAAATTACAAATACTGAAAAAAAACAAAACGACTAGCAGTGTGAAAGAGGATTAGCAAGATCGTTCAGCCAGTAAAGATGAGCAGTGGTAATACTGTGCTGTGTTGGCCTGCCAGGGCAGTATGCATATTTATGCTGTAGTGAATAGAGCTGTTGATGGAATTGTAATATGACAGTTGTGTGTTATCAGGGCGTGGCAGAGGATTTGGCAGAACGGATCACAGTGATTTTGACGGTAATAATTGGAATATTGATGTGTATGTCTGTTTGGCTTTGAGCTGGAACGCGTCTGACTTGATGTTCTTATTTTTACAGCCAATGAAGAGGATGGTGACAATAAAAATGGTAGTGTTAATATTTCCATTAAGACACAAAAGTAGACTGAAAGAAATGCTTGTTTACAATGTGAGCATTTTCTGCTTTTCACAGTGTCGAGAGGAAGAAGAGGAGGCAGAGGAGGAAGCTATAGGCAAGGTACGAGTCTGATTCCACTGGTGGTGGTTTTTTATCCACTGCATGCAAATGCTACATTGACTCGTACTTATTAGTGCCTTTTTACTACAAGCCTCAATCACACATTCACATCCATTCATCTATGTGTTGTTTTTCCTATGGCCTAAGCACTGTGTGACCTAAATGTTTACACACTCGCGCACCAGTGGGAGCACCTCGGGGTTCACCTGGGTTGGAAAAGCTAAGGGTTGATTAGTAGACCGCTGTGGCTCTGTAGACCTCCTGAGCCACAGCCTCCTCAACAAATGCAAAGAAATTTGATCGCAATCAGTGTGGATTTTGAATAAGAATAACAGTTAATTGACTGATGTTTTAAAGGTGGTGAGCAGGGTGGCAGAGATGGCTTTGGAGGAGGTGAGTGAACAAGCAGTTCTGATCATGTGCAAATCTGTTAGAGGTATCAGAAGTGTAATTTGTGTTGTGTTGCAGGCTACCGTGGGAAAGATGAAGAGGTCTTTGCTCAGGGTTGTTTTTCATTATTGACCTCAATGATTCATTGCACATAAGTTTGAAAGATTTACTGATGTGGCTGGCATCTGTGTGTAATACAGGGCACGGGGATACACCTGCAGAGAACGCAGATGCGAGTGATAGTAAGTTAAACTTCATGTTATTATATCTGCAGCATGCCAGCTTTATCTTCCATTATGTGCAGCATTTCTGTTTCTCACTGCAGGACCCAGGGTTACCTACATCCCCCCACCACCCTCTGAAGATGAGGAGTCCATTTTTTCCCACTATGAGTCCGGTGTCAACTTTGACAAGTACGATGAGATCTTGGTGGATGTCAGTGGAACCAACCCACCACCAGCTATAATGGTAAGAAATGTTAGGGGGCAATCCAGTAGGTACACAAATCTGTTATCAGCAGTTCTTTGCTGATATTGAATATGGCTTGGTACAAAACTGTGGTTACATCAGTGTGTGACACTGCATGCAATACAGGTGCATGACATGTATGCTAGTTATCCTAGTGAAGATGCTTAGTTAATTTTGGCTTACTGTGACTGATTCTGACACATTAGTGGTCCCTTGCCTATAACCCAGTTCACCTTTCGTGGCCTCTGTTTCACAGATATTTTAATTTTATTTTTATTAAATTTTTTTTGTGCAGTTTTGCATGCTTTTTTTTCCTTTTCTTTTTTTTATGGCACATTGTGTTCTGCGTCCTGATTGGCTGTAGACCATTGTCAGTCAATCTCCTGCCGTGTCTCCTGTACAGTACAGAATGTATTCAGCTTGTCAAATTTACATAAATCTTCGATCGCGAGCAGTGTGACTCTGAAGTGCTGAAGTCAAGTCAAGTTGGCTTTATTGTCACTTCAACCATATACAGTTTGTACACAGTGAAGCGAAACAACGTTCCTCCAGGACCAAGGTGCTACATGCAACATAAATAAATTTACAACATAAATTAACAGAAAAACACTAAACTAGCTAACTAGAGACAGGACAAACTGACCTAACATAAATTACAACATAAATTAACCAAAAGCAAAAACTAACTATCTAACTAGGTAGGTAGTGCGAAGGTAACAGTAAACATACTTGGTATGTAGGTAGTGTTGGACAGTAAACATAATAATATTGTGCAAAAAGAGCATTTACAGGTTGATGCTTTGAGGTAGTTGAGTTGAGCTGAGTGATAGAGTGTGTTAGAGCTGGGCGATATGACCCAAAATTCATATCTCGATATTTTTTAGCTGGATGGCGATATAAGATATATATCTCGATATTTTTTTTAAAGCCATAAAGTAAGGACAAAAAGAGAGTTCTTAGTCAAAGCTGTGTCCCAGATGTCACACAGGCACTTTTATTAACATACAGCATAGATGTACATGAAAAAAAACTACTCAAAAATAAATTATGAGCATTTATTAAATAATGATGCTCCGTAAATAAAAGAAAACTATGTTGTTTTGTGCATAACAAAGCTCACAATTGTGCAGTCAAAATGTAAACTAACAGACGCTGAGCATAATAACATAGACAGATTTCACAGCTGCTCTGTTCCCAACTTCTACTGCGTGACTGACAGCCTGGAGTTTGAAATCCGCTTCGTAACCATGTCTCTGAACAGGAGCCATTTATGGTCCTTATACACACACAATACGGTAATATTACGTTGACGCACAGTACGTATCACTCCGCGAGGCTCCTCGGTAGCCGTAATGCTCCGACAATCCATCAAGCGGTGCAGCTCCGTAGCTTACCAAAGTCGAACTAAAACATTTATTGACAGATTGCTGAGCGCTGTATATCACATAAAATCGGTTCGCGGTCATCAAGCACAACCAGAATTCATACAAAAGGCGCGCAGTCAACTTTTGAGAAAATGAAAGGATTTCAGGCCGTGCATGGTGTTAGCGTGGCTAGCTCATTAGCGTGGCTAGCTCGTGGCACCGTCCAGCCCCACGCACGGGGCGATGCGCAGTAACTCATTAACGGAGATTTGCCGTGTCCATCTTGCTGCCTGCAGGTGAAGCGATGGAGGGGGAGTTGTGTTCAGTGAAGGAGAGGCGAGGCAGGGTAACGTTGCATAGAGACAAAAGTGGACGAAAGAGAGGCAAACTTGCGGCTCCGCAACTATAATTATAACGTAACATAGACTATATCGATATAAAGGATATTGTCACATCTTATATCTCGTATAAAAATACATCGATATTTTTAAAAAAACTCGATATATCGCCCAGCTCTAGAGTGTGTGTGTGTGTTTATCAGTCCAGTCCCTTTTTGTTGAGGAGACGGATGGCTTGTGGAAACGCTTTGCGAATGCAGCGTGTGTTGTAGATGTCCTTAATAGAGGGGAGAGAGACCCCGATGATCTTCTCTGCTGTTCCCACTATCCGCTGTAGGGTCTTGCGGTCCGATATGGCACAGTTCCCAAACCAGACAGTGATACAGCTGCTCAGGATGCTCTCGATAGTTCCTCTATAGAAGGTGGTCAGGATCGGTGGTGGAAGCTGGGCCTTTCTCAGTCTTCTCAGAAAGAAGAGACGCTGTTGGGCTTTCTTGTGCAGGAAGCTGGTGTTGAGGGACCAGCCGAGGTCCTTCTCCAGGTGGACTCCCAGGAATTTGGTGCTGTCAACGATCTCCACAGAGGAGCCATTGATGCTCAGCGGTGAATGGTCGCCTCGTGTCCTCCTAAAGTCGACAACCATCTCTTTTGTCTTGTCAACATTCAGAGACAGGTTGTTGTCTTTACACCAGTCTGTTAGCCTCTGCACTTCCTCTCTGTACGCTGACTCGTCGTTCTTGCTAATGAGACCCACCACGGTTGTGTCATCAGCGAACTTAATGATGTGATTTGAACTGTGTGTTGCTACACAGTCATGAGTCAGCAGTGTGAACAGCAGAGGACTGAGCACACAGCCTTATGGGGCCCCAGTGCTCAGTGTGGTGGTGTTGGAGGTGCAGTTCCCGATCCGTACTGTCTGAGGCCTTCCGGTCAGAAAGTCCAGGATCCAATTGCAGAGGGAGGTGTTCAGGCCCAACAGGCTCAGCTTTCCGATCAGCTGTTGGGGGATGATCGTGTTGAATGCTGAGCTGAAATCTATGTACAGCATTCGAACGTGTGTGTCCTTCTTGTCCAAGTGCGTGAGGGCAAGATGGAGTGCAGTGGAGATGGCGTCGTCCGTTGAGCGGTTATGGCGGTACGCAAATTGCAGTGGGTCCAGTGAGGGGGGCAGCAGGGTCTTGATGTGTCTCATGACGAGCCGCTCGAAGCACTTCATGATGGTGGGTGTAAGTGCAACAGGACGGTAGTCGTTGAGACAGGACACAGAAGACTTCTTGGGCACGGGGACGATGGTGGTGGCCTTGAAGCACGTGGGAACGACGGCACTGCTCAGAGAGATGTTGAAGATGTCGGTGAGAACATCTGCCAGCTGTTCAGCACATTCTCTGAGCACTCTGCCTGGGATGTTGTCTGGTCCAGCAGCTTTACGTGGGTTGACTCTGCGTAGAGTTTTCCTCACCTCAGCTGTAGTGAGACACAGCACCTGGTCATTCGGAGGAGGGGTGGACTTCCTCGCCGCCACGTCGTTCTGCCTGTCGAACCGAGGGTAGAAGTTGTTCAGCGCATCTGCACTGTATGTTTGTAAGTTTTCTCCCCAACAAACAACAATGTCGACGAAATGTCGTCACCTGCGGGTGCCTTTGGTTTCATTCTCTAATATTGGACTTATTTTTCTATGAAGGTTTGAACTTTAAGAGTGTTTTAATCGAGAGAAAACTGAAAATGTTCATGCCTGTCTGAGAAGAGCGTATAAAGTGTGTAGTGAGGGGTTTTACAGCCTTAAAACATCTATAATAATTGTAAAAGAAACAAAGTTGGCTACTTCGGATTTCATCTATCGCAGGTTATTTTTAGAACATAACTACCGTGATAAACGAGGTACCACTGTATACCATAAGGAAATGGAATTGGCGTGTAATTTCTTTTTCAAGTGGTCCGGTCAGATCAGCTGTTCATGAAAGATTTTGTGTAACTAGTTCAGTCTACTGGAAAAAAAACCTGTTAAGATTTTATTTTTAAAGCCAAAGCAGCACACGTTGTGATTCCGATTCCATTATCACTGGCACTTATTTCTCCTTGGCTCCGCTTTGAAAGTAAGCAGCTTATCAAAGACGTTATATTTGTGTGAATGTAATTGCCTGCTGTGGCATGTTAGAGTGTGCATTTACTCAAGAAAAATACCGTTTAAAATTTTTAACGTCAAACCCAAGATGGCTGCCAAGTGGTGAGACTGCCTTATAGAATAATTGAGTTTTATTATTTGAAGTTGATGTTTTTATGCATTTCAGTGACATCTGTGAGCCATTTAATGCTTTATTTACACTTCTGGACTTGTGATATTTGCAAATAATGCAAACGTTAAGCTGAGAGAAAGGCGAGCTGCTCATTTTATGGTTTCTGCAGCCTGTAAGACAGCTGTTAACTTGTATGACAGCACACATGAGCAAGTTAATACACAAGACTGCAACACTTGCGTTAGTTTCTAGTATAACCGTGCAGCTGGACACCATTCTGGTCAGATTCCTGGCGACTTCACACACTGGTTGAAGGAGCCAGCTCTGTTATAGTTGGAGCTGTTTGGAAGCAGCTCTATAGGCTTAGTTCAAACAGCTGCGTGAAACCTGAAGTAATTTAAAGCATAGTGTCACAGCAAAATTGACTTGCCCTTGATGCTGGTGTACATTTCTTCTGCTTTCTCTCAGACATTTGATGAAGCAGCGCTGTGCGAGTCCCTAAAGAGAAACGTCAGCAAGTCTGGTTATGTGAAGCCCACGCCTGTGCAGAAGCACGGCATCCCCATCATTTCTGCTGGCAGGGATCTCATGGCCTGCGCCCAGACTGGGTCTGGAAAAACGGTATGGTTTGGGAGAGTCAAACCTGGGTGTAGACCTGCTTGTGGACAGAGGTTAAATGTGGTCTCCCTCCACCAGGCTGCCTTCCTGCTCCCAATCCTTCAACAGCTGATGGCAGATGGTGCGGCGGCCAGTTGCTTCAGTGAGATGCAGGAGCCTGATGCCATCATTGTGGCACCAACTAGGGAGCTGATCAACCAGATTTACCTGGAGGCCAGGAAGTTTGCCTATGGGTGTGTTTCTTTGGCTTTGACAAAGAATAACTGAACTCCACCAACATGTAGATTCAAGGTAAATTCAAGATGTTTGTCTCCACTCTACAGGACATGTGTGCGACCTGTTGTAGTGTATGGTGGAGTCAGCACTGGACACCAAATAAGAGACCTCTCGAGGGGCTGTAATGTGTTGTGTGGAACACCAGGACGACTGCTGGACATGATTGGAAGAGGAAAGGTAAGGCCGTTTAAAGGTACCATAGATTGGATGACAAAATTGTGCAGCGCTTTAAGATGCTAATAAATGTGTTTCAGGTTGGCTTGACTAAAGTGCGTTACTTGGTGCTGGATGAGGCTGACCGCATGTTGGATATGGGGTTTGAGCCTGACATGCGCCGCCTGGTGGGCTCTCCTGGGATGCCATCAAAAGAGAACCGTCAGACTCTGATGTTCAGTGCTACTTTCCCCGAGGACATCCAGAGGTCTGCTGCCAGTTTGTACTATTGACATACAACCAGGTCTGATTGCCTGCCAGCTCATCTCAGAGTGTGTGTGTGTGTGTGTGTGTGTGATATAGGCTTGCAGCTGACTTTCTAAAGACTGACTATTTGTTCTTGGCCGTGGGTATTGTGGGTGGAGCCTGCAGTGATGTGGAGCAGACATTTGTGCAGGTCACCAAGTTCGCAAAGAGGGAGCAGCTTATAGACCTCCTGAAATCAACAGGTATTTTTAGGCAACGATTTCAGGCTTCTGGGTTTCCAGTGTTGAAAAGAACTAAAGGTCAAAACAAACGATAGCTCAGTGTAACTGAACTGTGTGGTGTGGGTTTGTGCTGCAGGATCGGAGCGCACCATGGTGTTTGTAGAGACCAAGAGACAGGCTGATTTTATTGCCACAATCTTGTGTCAGGAGAAGTTTCCAACTACCAGCATTCACGGGTAAGTGGTGTTTGTGTGTTTACTGTGGAGATGGTTGTGTCCTTTGTGTGACATACGCACACATGCACTGATAACACAGTTCCACCCCCATACTCCAAGGACTTGCC
The DNA here is from genome assembly GCF_001858045.2 of Oreochromis niloticus. Taxonomy (NCBI): domain Eukaryota; kingdom Metazoa; phylum Chordata; class Actinopteri; order Cichliformes; family Cichlidae; genus Oreochromis; species Oreochromis niloticus. The sequence continues at coordinate 7,464,228 of NC_031986.2, forward strand.
TCTATAAACCACCACTGTGCAACACTTAATTTTACGTGCAGTAACCCAAACTGTAAATAAATTTTGTGTATATATGTGTGTGTGTTTGTGTGTATATATATGTATATACATACAGTTTTCTTTTTTCTAAATACTGTTCATATGCATATAGTGCTGCAGAAACTGTGCACCTCACCCCCCTTTCTTCTCCCACATGTTTGGAGATGCTCTAGATCTCATTGTACATCTATTCTATGTGCTGTGCTGGCTTCCAGTGACCGTGAGCAGTGGCAGCGAGAGCAGGCCCTTGGAGACTTCCGCTCTGGCAAATGTTCTGTCCTGGTGGCAACCTCTGTAGGTGCCCGTGGACTCGATATTCCAGATGTGCAGTTTGTTGTGAACTTTGACCTCCCAAACAATATCGACGAATATGTCCATCGTATTGGTAGAACCGGCCGCTGTGGCAACACCGGGAGGGCAGTGTCCTTCTATGATCCAGTAGCTGACAGTGAGTTGGCTCGATCACTGGTCACAATCCTGTCCAAGGTGAGACGCTGCATTACAACTGCACAATAGCCACTGTGCATCACCACAAGTTGAGACCTGAGTGCTTTAAACGAGGTGTTTGGGATTGGCAGGCCCAGCAGGAGGTTCCCTCGTGGTTAGAGGAGTCTGCTTTCAGCGGCCATAGCCCCTCTGGCTTTAACCCACCTAGGAAGCATTTTGCCTCCACAGACTTGAGGAAGGTAACTGGTTAAAGTTGTGTTACACTGAATTCTCTGAGATGTTGTAGTGTTTCACATTGTGGTCCTTCCTCAGGGTCCACAGGGAGGCTTTTTCCAGGACGGCAGTGTAACGAGCCAGCTGGCAGTACAGACGGCTGCTGACGATGAAGAATGGGAGTGAGAGCAGCGCAGTCACACAGCAATGATCCCAGTTTTCTAAATTGTTAAGCTTGTTGGCGTTTTACGAATTTTTGTTGGAAGAATAATTTGCCACAGTGAAAATGTCAGTACAGATAAAGTACTAATATCAATATGTTGACTTTGTCACTGATGTAAAATCTGTTTGTTTTTGGGTTGGGGGTTGTTGTTGTTTTTTTTTAAAACTTTTTTTTAGTATTATTATTACATTATTTGGAGTTAAACCATTGTTGTGTAAGGCATCATAGCCAAAATATCTAATTGTAGTTCTGTTTCCTGTTAATAAATGAATAAATGTTTAGAGCAACACCTTCATTTATTACATGGGTTTAATGTGAGCAGATCTTCCTGGAATGATTCAAACACACCTGGAATACCCAGCTGCTGCCTGGAAATGGATTAAATTCATTCATTCACATTCAATCCATTTCCAGACAGGTGCTGAGTCCCAGTGTGCAGCTTCCAGTCCCAGAGATCATTGACGTGGATCAGGAGGACCCAGCACCTCACAAGGGGCGTTTCCATGGAGCTAGCCTGGGCTTAAGGCCTTTCCTATCCACAGTATTCCTGACTTCGTGCAATTAGACCTGATTGGACTTCCGATGATGTCACCGTAGCAATCGGTCGTGCTCTGAACTGCTCCTGCAGGTAACTTTGCCAAATCCTTAAAATTAAAAGAAAAACGCTATAGACCCACGATGCCTGGACCTGGTAAGACTACCAAGGAGAAGACTAAGTCAACCACACAAACAATGTTATCGGTGTTTAGCGGGGAAGCTAGCGCGTTTGAGGCCTGCGCAGCTAACAAGCCAGCCACCATGAGTGAACACAGCCCCGCGGATAGTGGCAACATGGAGGAGAGGCTGCAGCGTGCCATACGAGAGGAGTTTGCAGGTATTGAAAACAAGCTTGCAAACCAGGGGCGATTTTAGCCCGTGGTTTCTTACTTTTTTTGGACAATATTTGCCGTTTGTGTGACACACTACTAAAATATAAAAAGCATACAGTACTTGTTTGAGACGTAACATTTTAACAACAAAAGTATAGACAGCCCCCCCCCTCCTTCCCTCCTAAAATGGTTTGTTCCAGCTCGCCTCTCCCCTACTCTGGCTCTAGTTCAGTTGCTGCCAGAGCGATGATGGCTGAGGCTACGTCCACACGTACACGGGTATTTTTGAAAACTGAGATTTTCCGTTTTCGTTTGAAAAAAAAAAAAAAAAAATCCAGTCCACACGTAAACGCAGAAATGAAGGAAAACGCTGCTAGGAACATGCCAAAGCAACAGGTGCCATGTATTCCAACAGGTATTCCTAACCTTGTAGAAATGTTGGCCAATCAGAAGTCTAGAAGCCTCGGTGGGAAATAGTAAACAAAGATGGGGCATAGAAGCAGAACCGAGTCGTATGTGTGGAGGGACAGTAACTGTGTGTGTATATGTAAGCATTTAAACACTGCAGAGAGTACAATTAACAGTAACAGTATTGTAGAAATTAATTTCACCGAAACAATAACGTGGCGCACAGTGTGACGTCAAAAAGGCGCACACCTTTGACGCTGCGTTTTCTCCGTTTTTCTGGTCCACACGTAAATGCAAAAATGGAGTTTTCGAAAATATCCACCCTGGCATGCGTTTTTAGAAATCTCCGTTTTCAGTGACCGAAAACGCCGTTTACGTGTGGACGAAAGGTGCAAACGCATAGAAAAATCTCCGTTTTCAAAAATACCCGCGGAGCGGAGGTGTAAGTGCCTGGCTTAAAACACGACATATTAGCTGCATTTAACCTTCAGTTACTCTGTATATAGTTAGGTAGGAGTCGGACCATGTTTCTTTTTAGCTGAAAAACATTACACCCAGGTAACCTGCAGTGTTGAAAACGTGTTTTCCGACGATGTTTGCTACCCTGCAATCCGTCCTACTCTGTAGTAAAATCAGCGACATTTGACCGCCCTGTTGCTCCCATTGAAATGTATACAGCCTATTTAAAATCTAAAACTTAAAATTGTCCGTAGCCTACTGTTGTTGCCACTGTCCTGTTTGAAATGGAATGAGAGAAGCTGGTTATTTTGTCATATGTGCCGATATTAAACCCAGGAGCAACATTCAGGTAAAAGTGTAAGAGCAAATGATCCATCAATCAAGAATGATGTTGGATCAGTGTTTCAATATTTAAATCTTTTATTAGATGTACATGTGGTTTGGTTATTTGCATTTGGTTGAAAGTAGACTGAGAGAGGACTTTTTTTTATTAGTGATCTTAATAGTATTTGTTTTTTCATATTAATTAAATTTTTTCATCTAATTGAATACAATCTATTTGTGTATGATTGTCAGTCCAAAGAGGGAGAGAGGAAAGAGGGGAACGTGAGGAGAAAGTGAAAGGTCAGGAAGAACCAGGTAAGGAAACAGACAGGGAACAGTGACAAGCAAAACAAACTGTTAAACTGCTTGAGAGAGTTGATCACCAAAAAGTGATAGACAGATTTGCCAACCTCAAGGTGAGGCAACATAGGTTAAAATAAAAGAAAAAATCTGCAGAGCCATAGTAGTATCTGCCGTAAAGATCTTTTCATACATTGTATACCATAGGCAAAGTTGCCTCCATTTTTATAATTTTTTTTAATCAATATTTTGTACATCTGTACATTTCAAGGACTTTATTTTTTGGAGTGTGTTTTTATGTATCTGTATTGTATTATACATACACATTAAAAGTGAATCTCTGTCCCCAAAAAATGCACTGTTTACTTTTTACTCACCATGATCATCATTCATCATTTTCTCCCAGTAATTAAGGTTAGGATATGTTTGTTTTTTTTATTCCAATCCATTCTTCATTTGCAGCATTTAAATACCCTTCATCTGATTTGATGGTTTTGTTACAGACCTTTTAAAAAAGTGGTTTGCTTTTCTTTCACACATGTGGGGATTAAATTGTGTTAAAATGTTCAAAACAGTGATGTCATGTTTTGTGACGAGGACCCAGGCACAGAGAGACTTGATGAATTTAAGAATCTTATGATTTAATAAAGAAATTTGCAGACTTACACAGAGATGGTAAAATTATGATGACTGATAACGGAGACGAAGACAACAGACGATGAGGACAGGGAGGAACAGTGGTTTAAATGCACCAAGGAGACAGTCAGAGGGAACTTGGAACAACTGGAGACATTTAAGGATGCAGGGACTGACAGACGCAGGGAAGACGTCTGACGAGTAAAGTTTATCTTGCCTGGCTGGGCAGCTCTCTGGGTGCTCAGCACCCCCAAAGCTCTGATCCTAGAATCGCCCCTGCACACACAATACGGTAATATTACGTTGAAGCACAGTACGTATCACTCCGCGAGGCGGCTCGGTAGCCGTAATGCTCCGACAATCCATCAAGCGGTGCAGCTCCGTAACTTACCAAAGTCGAACTAAAACATTTTTTGACAGATTGCTGAGCGCCGTGTATCACATAAAATCGGTTCGTGGTCATCAAGCACAACCAGAATTCATACAAAAGGCGCGCAGTCAACTTTTGAGAAAATGAAAGGATTTCAGGCCGTGCATGGCGTTAGCGTGGCTAGCTCGTCAGCGTGGCTGGCTCGTTAACACGTTGACGCCGTCCAGCCCACGCACGGGGCGATGCGCAGTAACTCATTAACGGAGATTTGCCGTGTCCATCTTGTCGCTGCCTGCAGGTGAAGCGATGGGGGAGGAGGGGGAGTTGTGTTCAGTGAAGGAGAGGCAAGGTCGAGTAACGTTGCGTAAAGACAAAAGTGGACGAAAGAGAGGCAAACTTGCGGCTCCGCAACTATAATTATAACGTAACATAGACTATATCGATATAAAGGATATTGTCACATCTTATATCTCGTATAAAAATATATCGATATTTTTTTAAAAACTCGATATATCGCCCAGCTCTAGCTGAGGGTGTTGTTTTGAGCTATGGACTTTGAGAGAGCTGTCAGAGCTGAGATTCATAGGCTTTGTATGAAAAATGCTCAGCTAAGCTAACCACCTGCTGGCTTTAGCTTTTTTATTGAACAACAGACTGCTGCCCTCATCTCATCTAACTGCTGCCAAGAAAAAAAAGCTAATTTGCGTGTTTCCCAAAATGTCAAACTGTTCTTTTAACTTGTACTCTGCTGCTGTAAACCTTTTACAGAGTTCCAGTTATAGACACGCAACTTAGGCAATCATTTGTGGATCTGTGGTCTGAAAGCTGGCGTGTTTTAACTAGTTCTACAACATCTTTTAACACAGCAGACTTGAGTGTCTGTTATGAAACTTTCAAAAGCAACATAAAAACTGTCCTCTAGTCAGCCTCGGCTAATAAGCTGCCTTTGACTTTAGTTCGCAGGCCACTCTATCAGCTTGGTTTCTGTGATGTTTTGGGCAGCTTGTTTGCTGGTGCTCTGCTGAAGGATTACCTTCTTTTTTTTTTTCTTCCCCTCCGCTGGGAGAGTAAACAGAGATGGGCAAAAGAGACAGAAAAGTAAGGAGGGGGCGGAGGAATTATCCCATACTTTTGTCTCTGCTGTGAGGCATCGAACAGCAATAATGACTTGATGTGGAGGCAGATAAATGCCTTTGATAGATCCATATATCGGGAGAAAGACAGACAGACGGGGCAAGAAAGAGAATTAGAGAGAAGCCTTCTTTTCTGGGCCCAGCTGAAGCCTGGGAAATAGCTCAGAGCCTTTCAGAAGGGACATGATTTATTTAAACTAGTTTACATGAGGGAGCAACATCACGCAGCTCACCACTCTTCTAATTCAGCCTCAAAAAAAAGAAAAAAAGGGGGAAGATGGGCAGTAGGGTAACCTCCTTTTTTCACAATTGCTCAAAATAAAGACGTACAATCCCCACTTTTTATGTCTGCAGCTCCAGCGTCACGTCCCCCCCCAAAATGATTTCCTTTACACTTGTCAAGCATGATGGAATTAAGCCGGACTACCAGGAGAAGACAATGAAAACAACAAGAATGCAGACAGGACAGAAGGAACTGCTAAAACATGACAGATACGAGAGGAGGATACGAGAGGAGTGAAGGAAACGTGAATGAAATAGAGGTTTAAAACTGCGTCAGGTTTTGGTGTGAGTGGCTGCTGAAGTAAAATCTCATCATCCAGTATAGATTTAGCTTCTTGCAAATTCCAAAACAAACATATATAGTAGCAGATGCCAGCCATAAATGTGGCAAATGTGCATCCATCTGTTAATAGATTACTTTTCACATTCTGATTGCTCTCCAGCATCAATTTTTATACAGATTTAAGAAAAGATCCACCCTTAAAAAACTATCAGGAGGATTTTCTGTCATAGTGGTGGATGTGCATATAAGGCTTCTAATAATGTGGTTAGTGTTTCTATAGGTAATGCTTATACTGCTTCTTTGATGCCTTGTGTACAGGTCCTGTACTATGAAGCCAGTTATCAGCTCACGAAGTTAATCCAAGGTTTCTGATGTACGTATAGTTGAGTCATCAAAGGGGTGGAGCTGATAACATCTGACCAATCACAAAGATCAGTGTAGCTCATTTAGAAAAATATGAAAGGATTATACACATCTGATGGATCCGATGGATTTTAAGTGAGTATTCTAATCAATTATTTTTAAAAGTAAAGTAAGTTAAATATAAAAACTGATTTAAAATTAGTCACCATGTAAATTGGATGTAAAGTCAGTCAGCAAGTACAAGTAGGTGCCCTTTTTTAAGATCATATATTAATCTTATGAAACAGTAAAACTGCTGTGAAATTTTTGCAGCCAACAGGGAAAACAATTATAAGGTTGCCTCTAAAAATGTCTTATTGATCATCAGGGAAATGTGAATACGCTAGATGCTGTTGGCAAAGTCCGTTCTGAAGGATCTTTCTGGAATGGTAATGTTAATTTTCAGAAATGTGATTGGTCAGTAGGCAGCGGTTTCATACCTCTGGATCTGTAATCTGGAACCTAACATGCTCTGGGGCGGGTTAGGCTCACAGCATAAGTTACTATAGTGATGTACACTTGGTCAACCCACCGTTATCTGGATAAGTTGAAATCCTGCTTTGTAGTGCATGCCTCTGGGGGCTGCACCAAGCCCAAGAATGAGTTAATAAGGAATTATTATTAACTGTGAGTCAGGTTAAAAGTCCAAGAATAAATCTATGGAGATGGAAAGAAGAATATTAGGTTTCCTTTAAAACTACCACAAGATCAGAGATTATGGCAATAAAATAGTTTTACATATGTTTTTAAGGGGTTTAAGAGAACATGAAAAGAACATAGGGTTAGGGTTAACAGTTAAATTAGTATATACTCTGTATTGATTGCATTTTGGGAACATTTGAGCCAAAAGATTCCAAAACAGAAACAAAAACTTAATTTTTTAAAATTTCCCAATATAACCACAGTCACGCCCATTGTAAATTTGCTAAGATGTACAATAACAAAGGTACAAAGGTAGAAAGAAAGAACTGGAGCGGCAGACGGGTAACTCAGATTAATCCAGATTTGTGGTTGGAGATATCCCCGTCACACAATTTTTAAAAAATTTACGTAACTGTCAGTTTACATGTCATTCACATTATTATCCAACCCACTAACTGTGTAATGTTTCTGTTGCTCTGTAGTTTTCAAAGTTTATAATACAGGAGATATTTTGTTCAGACTTTAAAGCTCTGAGAGCTTTTCCCCTGCCACAGCCAGTGCCCCAGTGAGCTGGAGCCATACACATTTTCTCTGGGTTTTTCAGCTTTGTAGGATCTTATGTAACCTTGAAACACTGATAATATTCTCCTGCATTCACCTTGGGTTTAACAAAAATTGCCTCATGGGAATTGCATTATCCTTGATTTGTGAATAATTATGGCGGTCTTAGCCTTTGCTGTATATCTTACCTCAATGGGCGCATGGTTTTTAATTGCTGGAATAGCCCTTTAATGATTTTAGGGGCACTGTTCGGTGCTTGTGAGCTCCCGTTGTTTTCTAGTTCATTTTGTTCCTGCATAAGTTATTTCTCACACAGGTAGAAACATCTGCAGTGAAAGTGTCAGCTTTCGGCGTCAGTCCTCGGAGCAGGCAGGGGTTCCAATTTCTCAAACGTCGGTTTCAATTCACCAGATTGCACAGCACAGAGCTGCACAGCCACAATACGTGTGCCTGTTTCCTTTCGGGGCTTGACTCGCGCTTTTTCCCCCCGCTAATCCAGCTGCTGTTGTAATCCCTCTCTCCATCCAAATGTAAAATGTGTGATGTGTGAAACTGCAGATGGATGCAGAGGCGATTCCACTCAAAGGGAAGATAACCGAACAGGCAGACAATGCTTGCAAAGGAATAATGACACACTGGTGATATGGTGTGCTGTGCTGTTGACACACACTGTCTTTCACTCCGACAAGCCCACAACCAGCAGACAGACACATGTGTAAACACACACAACAGGCTTTCCCACTAATTATCCTCCTTTTTGTATCAGTGCGACTTAGACACTAAGCCTGATTGCACCTCTGCATGATAAATGCTCCTGTCTAAACTGCTCTTCTCTTAACTCGAGTCTTAACTGGGTACTTCTGTCAGCTGGTTTAATCAGTGGACTGGATGTTTGCTTGTGGATACAACTACAAAGAGTGTCCTCACTAATACAGATCTGACCAATCTTAAAGCTGCCATAACTGGCAGTTTTGGAATAATAGAGATTGACATGACTGTGTGAAATGCGTAGGTGTTGCCACAGCTTGATGGGGTATTTATTTAAGAATATTTTGTATAATAGGCCCTAAATTTACTTTTCTGGTTAAATATTGCGGTGCTATTAATAGTGCAGTCATAGTGAGCCACATCGTAATGATCTTTTAGCCTTTATAGTTGAGAGGACAACAGAAAACAGTGGGATGGTCTGCCTTTTGGCACACTGTTTGCCCGCCGAAACAGGTAAGCTATAGCAATACTCTCTCTCTCGCTCTCGCTCTCTCCATATGTTTGTTTGCATTTTTTTTTTTTCTATTTCCCTAACATTTGTTGCGGGAAGTTATTTATTCATTTTTTCATGCTCTACCCCACTCTGCTTGGATCAGCAGGGAAGTTGCAAAGTGTCTTCTGGAGGACAAGCTATGAAGGGTGTTTCTTTTGTCCCCCCCGACTAGATCGAGATTTTTAAAGGTTTAAAGGGTATAAAATTCCGTGCCTCTCTTCTAATTTTTAAAAAAATGTTTTCTATTAAAGATTTAAAAAACATAAGAACAGAGACATATTAATACGGTGTATTGAAATTAGTGAACCCAGTCACTGGAGGGCTACAAGTCAGTGTACAAGTCAGTGCACTCCTAGTTGCTGTCCCAAGCCTGGATAAATGGAGAAGGTTGATTGATTAGCTAGGCAAAGGTTGAAATGGAAAGGATGTGCAGTAGACTAGGATGATTAAGGCTAGAGATGCAATGATCAATGAGTAAAACATCAAAGACAACAGATGCAATGTTTGCCATGAGAGTGTTGGTGGAGAAGTACAGGGAAGGTTAGAATGAGTTGAACTGTGTTTTTGTGGCTCTAGAGAAAGCATATGATACTGTCCAAAGGAAGAAACTGTGGTACTGCATGAGGAAGTGGCAGTGAGGGCTGTGCAGTATATGTATGAGGACAGCGAGCCAGTGGTGAGGTGTGTGGCAGGAGTTACAGATGAGTTCAAGGAGCCTGGAGAGGTGGAGGTATACTCTGTGGGGAAGAGGAATGAAAATCTATAGAAGCAAGACAGAATAGATGTCTGTGAATAAGAGGGAGACAGATGTAATGGTGACGCTACAAGGAGTAAATGTAAAAGTAGTAGAGTTTAAATACCTGGGGTCAACCATCCAAAGCAACGGACAATAGAGAAGAGAGGTGAAGAAGAGAGTGCAAGCAGGGTGGAGATGAGTATTAGGGGTGATTTAAGACTGAATGATAGCAGCAAGAGTGAAAGGGAAGATTTACTAGATGGTAGTGAGACCTGCTGTGATGTATGGTTCAGAGATGGTGGCACTGACAAGAAGACACGTGTCAGATATGGAAGTGGAGAGTTGAAGATATTAAGATTTTCACTGGCAGTGACCAGGATAGACAGGATTAGAAAAAAGGACATCAGCTCAGGTTGAGCAAGTTGGAGACAAAGTTGGCAAGGAAAGGCTGAGAAGGTTTGGACATGTGCAGTAGAGGGATAGTGGATATATTGGACATAGTGGATAGTGGATATAAAGGGAGTTTTTCCTTCCCACTGTCGCCAATATACTTATAGAGGGTCATATGATTGTTGGGTTTTTCTCTGTATGTATTATTGTAGGGTCTACGTTGTGATGACTGTTGTTGTGTTTTGGCACTGTATAAATAAGATTGCCCTCCAGGCAGGAGGGTTGGTCTGACAGAGAAGAATGCTAAGGATAGGATGAGATGGAGTGCCGGAAGGGGGGCGCCCAATCTGGCTTCCCACACCTCCCCTCTGGATTGAGCTGTACGAAGTGTAAAGTTGAAATTAGCTCTGTGTCTCTTTAAATGTTCAAGCTACCCTAAAAAGTATAGAAAACTTTTATGCTTGTTCCACGAGTTCACCAATCAGTCCCACACCAGAAAACAGTAAAAAGATCTCAGCTCAAGACACACTAGTGCTCTGCCTTTGCAGGTCCCAAAGGCAATGAGTCAAATTGAATTTAAAAAGCAATTATAAGACATCTAAGGGAAAAGCACCTCTTTTCCTTCTGAGTGCTTCGACCCTCTGATCTTGTTTATTCCCTATTGTTTTTCTCTAATTTTGATTTTTCACATTTTTCCACCCCAGTAAAGCGCAAGATTTGATTATTTTCCGTTAATTATCAAAGCTCTTTTGTATGTTGTTTTGGTTTTTTTTAATTCTTGAAATTTCTTCTTCTGTTTTCGCTTTTTGTCCTTTTGGTTTAGGCTACTTTATGTGCAAATTCCCAATAATTACAAGAACAGAAACCTTTTTCATGTCAGGTCTTCACAAATGGGTTCCCGCTGGGTTAAAGAGGTAATCAAGATGGCTCGAGTGCATTAATCTGTCAACTTCTGTGACGAACAACTACAAGGATAGTATCTTTTATCTTTCAGTGACTGGATTTGAAATTGCATGGAGTGGGGGAAAAAAGCCGTGTCTGAAAGTCTTTTATTGCTTGCTGAATGTATTTCGAAAAAAGAAACTGTCACTTTTTTGAACCCCGCTTTTTTCTCTCCCATTGCTACCTTTTGAAGGATAGATGAGGTTTTTTGGAAATAATTCCCCCAAGCAGGGGAGCTGCTGTGTTTAGACATCCTTTTCCCCAAGCTATCCACATCAGCCCCTGTTAACTGCCAGTCCTTATCTCTCATTCTGTCCTTCCTTCTCTCTCCATCTCTCACCCACCCTGCCTCCCTCCCACTCTGCCTCCTCCTCCCTTATCTCCCGCTTGGACCATTCTCTCTTCCGCTCTATTTCTGTTTCCTTGCTCATCTAGCTCCCTCTGGTTTGCCCGGCTTCTTGCTTTAACCCCAATCTCTGATGCACCCTTGCATTTAACCCCCACTTTTCTCTCTGCATCCCACCCACAATATAGGTATCTCTGGGGAAGCTCTTTTCACACATGAACTCTGAAAAACGTTGGGAGAATGTAGTTGAGACATTGTCTGTAGCTATCCTGTTGAACCTGTAGCACAGGCATCAAACTGACTTCATGCTATGGAGCTGACAGGTTAAAGACTTTTTAACATTCTGGCATACGTGACTCAAATATCAGGGTTGCAGTGCATGGGTGAAAAACGTCTTAAGCCATCCGCCAGTCATTGCTATCACAGCAGGATATATTCCATCCGTCTCTTCATTATTCACTGCAAAACCTTCTGATATTCAGATATCAGCGATGGAGTAGGAATCCTCCAGTTTTTGAGATATAATGAAAGATTTTCATTGTCTATGAAAATAACTCTCTACTGTCAGTAACTAATTACTGAAACGTCACGCTGCTTCAATCAAATGGAAAACGGATTTACTTCTTAGTCTTTTGGAGTTTGAAGAAGAAAATTAATCATACTGGAAATCTCTGATAGTTTTGTAGAGTTGAGATTATTTTTTATTAAAGGAAAGGACTGAACAGAAGGCAACAGAGGGAACGTGAAAGATCGATCCATTCATTCTCTTCCACTTATCAGATTGTGGAGCGTACCCCAGTTACTGTAGGGGGAGAGGCAACAATGATTTTAGTAAAGCAAAGAAAAATATCTAAGATGACAAAGGTAAGAGTTCCCACACCATTTACACAATGTTATTGGCACTAATAACATTCCTCCTCCCTTCAGTCCCAACCAGTCATGGCAGATGGCTTTCCCTTTCAGAGCCTGGTTCTGCCAGGAATTTTTCCTTCCCACTGTCACCAAACGCTTTCTGATTGTCAGGGTTTTTTCTGTATTAGGGCCTTTATTTTACAGTATAAAGTGCCTTGAGGTGACTGTTGTTGTGATTTGGCGCTGTATAAATAAATCTGAAGAAAAACGTTAGATAATTTAAAAGAACGTCATAAACTGTCAAGTGTGACATAGGTTGCTATGGTTGCAACAAGTTGGTCAAGTTTCACTATGTAAAGTTACAGAAAGGTTCAAACCTCATCTGGCATTAAAATCAGCACAACAACTGTAATCTGGGAGCTTCACAGCATGAGCCGTTCCTGTAGGTGGCCCAGTACTTTTGTCCTTATAGCAGATTCAGGTGAAACAGATAAGCGCTGTGGCGTTTTGCTGGAAGAAAGTAAGTAGGACATACAGAACCCCCTCAGAGTCTAGTTGTGGAGGAGACGGAGACTCGAGACTTGAGCAGCTCAGGTGAGATAGGGAGGATGAATGAAATCTGAAAGGCAGATTGACAGAAGAGCTAAGAGTTTTCAAGCACAGGGGATGGAGACTGGTAGGCCTGGAAAAGATTGGCAGAAGGGTTATCGGATCAGAGTGAGTCGAGAATGGAATGGAAATTTTATTTATGTTGCACTTTCCATTACCCATAAACTCAATGTGCCTTAAATAAAGGTGTCAATCTATTTTCTTAAATGCTTATCCAGCCAGGAGGGTCTGAAGCCAGCCCTAACTGATACTGTGGTAGAGGGCCACCAGGTCACCAGAGCATCACACGGGCAAGCAGAAAGGCACACAACCATTCATGCTTTCACATCCACACCTAAGACCAGTTTAGAATCACTAATTATATACCTGTCTGTGGATGTTAGGAGTGAAAACAAACACAGACATGCACAGACAGTATTTAACCACTGACCGAAGGGGATACGAAGATTAAAAGTTTGTTTCTGATTATAGAAACAGTTGTGATTGAACTCAAATCAGCAGGAAACATGTTCCAGAGAGTAGAATCACTGTAGCTCAGAGAAATCTCAACAGATTTGGATCTAATTCTGGGTACGGCTGAAAGACTTTTGCTTGAAGAACTGAGAGGCCTAATCGTGATTTATAGATCATTAAAAAGATTTTAAAGGTAATTTTGGAGCTGTCCTACTGATTTATTTGTTAGACAATCCTGAAAAGAAGAAGTTGCAGTGGTCTAACTCTTTGTGGAGATGATTCTTATACATTTTTACATTAGTAAAAAGTTCTGATGATGTGATTTTGCAAAATAATATCAAAGTTCCTGAGTTGCACACTTTTATTTTAATAGATACTAATTTATATCTAGGTTCTTAAACCAATTAGAAGAAAATCTCAGTCTGTCTTGTCTCCTTTAAGCTCCTTTAAGCTCTAAAAAAGTTCATCCCTACAGTAAACAGTTTGTTCACTGAGATTATCAGAAGGGTTAATAAAAATGGGAAGAAATGGCTAGACTCAATGCAAGATATCTCTGCCAACCATCATATATTGTGTTTGTTGCAAATTTGACAATAGAGGCAACAATAATGCCTTAAGATAGTGCTTTAGCTTAGCATAAAGACAGCAAATGGGATGAATTTTATTTATATATCTCTAAAAACAGTTGCCTCAATGCACTTCATATTGTAAGGTGAAAGATCCCACAAGAATTGTAGGGAAAACTCGAACAATCAGATGACCCCCCAATGCAAGAATGTAGCGACAATGGGAATGAAAAACTTCTATTTAAAAGAAAGAAACAGGTTTAGGGAGGGTTCAGCCAAATGCAATGACAAGTCGTGGGTGAGAGGAGGAAGACAGGACAAACACCAGTTTGTGGAACAGAAACAAATATGAATTATAACTAATGTTGTAATGCTGAGTGGCGTGTAAAAACATAGTGAGTGAAAAAGGTGAGTGAAGAAGAAAAACTCATCATGGAAAGTTACAAGTTGCTAGTATACAGTTGCACCACTTTTTCCTTAATTCTTCATAGTAGTGATTCAACAAGGTGCTGGAAACATTTCTCTGCTATTTTTGTCCGTGTTGACATGATAGCATCTCGCAGTTGCTGTAGATGTGTCGGCTGCACATCCATGGTAAGAATCTCTGTTTCCAAAACACCCCAAAAATGTTTCATTGGATTGAGATGTGGTATCACCTGAGGCCATTTGAGTACTTTGAATGCACTGCAATGTTCAAAACAACTGGTTTGACATGATGTGAGCTATGTGACATGGAGTGTCCTGCTGGAAGCAGACATCAGAAGATGGATACACTGAGGTCAAAAATGGATGGATGGCTGTGATGTTTAAATGATGTTCAGTTGGCACTAAGGGGCCCAAAGAGTGCCAAGAAAATAACCCCCACACCATTACGCCACCAGCAGGCTAAACCATTGGTACCAGATGGGATGGATACTTCTTGCTTATCCCAAATTTTTATCCCACCATCCAAATGTTGCAGCAGAATCTCATCAAACTTATCAGATCAGGCAACATTTTTCTAATCTTCTGTTTTCCAGTTTTGGTGAATTGTAGCCTCAGTTTCAGCACCAGGTGTGGCCTTCTACTGCAACAGCCTTCTGCTTCGATTTTGGTCATGTTTAACATTCAGACAAAGTCTTCTGCACACTTTGTTTGTAGTGAGTAGTTACTTAAGTTATTCTGGCATTCCCATTAGCTTGAAGCAGTCTGGCCATTCTCACCTAGAGAACCCTGAGAAATACAGCTCGTTGGATATTTACTCCTTTTCTGACAATTCTCTTTAAGCTCGAGAAACGATTGGATGGGAAAATCCCAGTACATCAGCAGTTTCTGAAATACAGAGCAGCCCAATAACAAACAACCAATATCACATTTAAAGCCACTTCAGTCACTTTTCTTCCCCATTAATGCTTGGTTTGAGCTCAAGAAGGTCGCCTTGACCCACATGCCTGAATGCAGTCAGTTCAACATGTGATTTGCATATCAGATATTTATGTTAAAGAGTAGTTGAACATGTGTACCTAATAAAGTGGTTCTTGAGTGTATATCTAAACAAGTTATCAAACATCTGCTATTTATGAGGGTTAAACACATTCATACAAACATATTTGTACTCTTGCTGCTGAAAGCAGTAGCAAAACTGTTCAGCGGCTGGATTCCTGATGATAGTTACCTGTCAGGTATAGCTACGCCTAGTGTAGATGTAGCCTTATTTGACAAGAAAGCAAACCTTACACTACAACTGTGAACAAATTCCTATGTCTGGGAATCCTCGAAAGAATGTGTCGGGATACCATGACTACAATCAAAACTCGTGTCAAAAGCCAGCTATGGGGATACAGGGGCTCATTTTCAGTAAATCTCTCTGTGAAGACTCATATAACTGCAGTTGTTCCCATATGGCAGAGGAAGTCTCTATAACTGACTACTTATTCATCTCCACACAGCTGAACAATCATTGTGAGAAATGTGTATAGGTCAGGTTGTGAATTTTGGAAAGTTATTGAAAATCTTCAGACTCCATTCAACCCTCTGACAAGCACTATTGATGGAGCATACTGACACCTTGCACTGAGAACTCGATGTCTTGCTTGACGGCCTTGGGGAAGTTTGTTTGCAACTGACACACTGTAAGGGTACCACTCATACATCTTCCAATCTTTATTTTCAGGTGGATTTCAGAAACATGGCTTTCTTTGCACAAGCCATGCCTCTGCAGCAGTTTTTCCCAATCAAGGACACTGCATTGCAAGTTAGTACATCCAAATGCGTGCATAGTCCTGTTTCAAGCTAAGAAGGGTAAGTTTGAGATTCAAAAAACTTTTTTCTTGAGTTAAACCCTTCACACCTTTTCATGTTTGTCACTAAAAGTCAAATCTACAGCGTCCAACAACTTCCATCTATTTTACCTTTTCTGGTAAATCGGGTGTCCTCTCTGAGGTTGGGGAAAATCACATAAGTTCTTGGACAAAATGGTATATTGACCAAAAGAGTGAGGGAATATTCTGATTGCTTGCTTTAGGGATGGTGGCTCATGTTATCATATATTTGCTTCATTTTGAAGCCAACCTTGAATCCAGAAAACTGTTTTGCCAAGAGGATCCTGGCTAACCATAAAGAAACTTCTTCACCAAACGGCAGCTTTTCTTGTTTTCATGGCTGGTAGTCAGTCCAATCAACCAAGAAAAATGAGACGACAGTGAAGAGAAGACATACAGATTAAACTGCAGGTCCTGTGAGCGTAATCAGTCTTTAGAAGGGATCAATTTTTAGAGCTACATTGTTAAAAGCTAGCTCCTGAGGCCTTGATGCAAACCAAAATTGGGATATAGAGTCTACATTTAGCCTGAATATTGTATACAGATAATCAATAAGCATCAGTGTCCAAAAGGTGGGTCGAGCTTTTTGATGTAATTCCCTTATTAAATGACTGTTGGACTATCATTAGTTCCAGCAGTGAGTATCTCTTGTGTTTTACAAAATGACATTAATTAGCCAGTGGTACGTGAAGCTTTTCCTTCCGACAAAATAATGGTTTCACTATGGATTTTTTTCAGCTGCATGCACAGCCCTGATGACGAATTATTGATCTGTAGTTTGAGAAAAACTAAGCAACACCTACTTGAATAACCAATAAATTGCTTAATTACATTTTAGAATTTCCAGCTGCTCCAGTATGACGATTGACTTTTTTCTATGTTAAATTAGTGATATACCAAAAATCTTTATGTGTTGAACTGCAAAGCAGACAGAACAAACTATTTAAAAACAGCGGTTGGAGATTGCAGCGTGAATACAATTTTTGTAAATGTGTGCAATGAATGTTTTTTTCCTTTGTGATTGGTTGCAGACCAGATCACTGCCTTTAACGCAACCATTTCAGTGAATTTCCATCTTCAAATCAACTTTGGCGAATAAAGATGTGGATAAAACAACAATAAGAAAAACGACAATCAAAAAGTGGTTGGACAACACCCTTAACCTCTGGGTTACCAATGGATCGTCACAACTAAAAGATAATCCATGGAATCACCAGGCAACCAATTTTCCCTCTACTGAGCTGTTAACTGAGAATTCTAAGAGAATTTTAAACTTTCAAAACACGCCTACCTGACATTTCAGAGCATTTCAGAAGACAGTCCATGTATCGTCAAAGTATTCAACGTCTTCAAGGCAAGCGGGTAGGCAGCGACTGGAGTTTACAGATTTTATGAATTATGCATAGAAGAGTCTGATGGAAACAAGGATGTGTGTTGTTCTTTGCTTGCCAATAGTTCCGTTAGGGTGTGCAGAGGTGAATTACTCTCAGCAGGAGGCCTACATAAATCCAGACTACTGCTTCAGAACATGATTGTTCCTAAATTGGCTCTTTGTGGCTTTCATGTTTAATAACAGGAGTTTCCAAGAAAAGGTTTTAGTCACGGCATTAATTTTGACATAACATTTGCTTTTTGTTGTACTTTACTGCAAAAACTAGCTGATGTACAGCAGTTAACAAAAAGTGGCAATTAAAGGGATAAAGGTAAATGCTTAACATTTTAGGTAGATGTACTTTGGTTTTAGCAAAAATATAGCGTATCATAATAATTAAGTGAAGTGAATAACATTCATTCAAAATACTTTTATTTTGGCATTTAGCTTAATTATTAAATAAGAGAATATAATGCAAGTCCTTTAACATTTACCTAAAATGGCCTGTATTTGTATAGCACTTTTCTAGTCCCTAAGGACCCCAAAGCTGGGTTTATACAACCAGTCATCCACACATTGGTGATGGCAAGCTACATTGTAGCCACAGCCACCCTGGGGTGCACTGACAGAGGCGAGGCTGCCGAACACTGGCTCCACCGGGCCTGTCCAAGCCGGGGCTCGAACCGGCAACCTTCCGATTACAAGGCGAACTCCCAACTGTTGAGCCACAATCGCCCACGATAAATTAATATGAATACGGTAGTTGCCCACGATTGTGGCTCAACAGTTGGGAGTTGGCTTATGCTGCTATCTAAATGTAACATTTAGATAAGAGAGAGTTAAGTATTTTAATAATATATTAATAATAGAAGCTACTATGACACTATCTGTTGGTTTCTGAACTCCTTGCTCAATAATACAGTTTTCACCATCAGTGTCTTGGTTTCAAAAACCCAGATGTGATGAGAGTTAAAAGGTTTAAGTATAAAATCATTAGGTATGAATGAATATGCCATGGATAATCTTTTCTTTTGAAGAATAGTAGTAGTAGTAAGACTTTAGCTTTTATTCAATATCAAACAATATCAAACAAATTGAATGAGTGAACTCATAAACCCCTCAGGAAGGTTTTTACAGAGGATAAGTCAGAAAGCCGTTTTCTCAAAAACTTCTCTAAGACCAGAAGTATCATGTTCACTCAACTTTTGCAACCATTGCTATTGCCATCTTCTGGTCTTCAGACAGAATACAGGTTTTAAGCACTTCTGTGCTGGCTTCATTTTTCTGACCTGGAGACCACGTCCTTCTTTTACACAGTCTATTATAGCATTAATGCTAACTTGCTGTGTAAAAAGTTTTAAAATGGAGGAAAAGTCTACAAACTTTTAAAGTGTTCATCAGATCTAACTGGTGATTCTGAGCATGCAGTTATTATATTCTGGTCAACAGTAAACTTGAACTTAATGCTCCAAATATTCTGCCCAGATTTTTTCAAGATTGCTGCCGAGTGATATGGCTTAACTAAAATGTACATACCAAAACACAGGGATGCTAACATTCGCAAAACAAAACTATTATATATTACAATCACCACAGTCATGAAGACAGCAAATTGAGTTAGCTAGTATATAGCTAAAATAAGCTCCCAGGGCTTTTGTCCATCATTGCTTTTAGTTTTTGTAAAACAAAGTAGTGATAATGTGTAACCTTTGATAAAAGAATGATCTTTTCAGTTATTTAAATTAATATGAATACGGTAGTTCAATTAACTGAAAAATAAAACTAAAAACCCTTGCAGCAGTGTTTGCAATGCTATATGAGCATTTCTAATGGAATTTGCTGTAAACATGACCGTTGCGGGCCGTTAAGCACTGATTAAATGGAAACTGCTGTTCCCGACCCAGCAGACATTTTTGACCTTTGCCATTACCATTGCCTTTCAGCTCCCACCTTGTTGGGCACCATCAAACATGCAATGACTATTAAAATATTCATTCATTCAAGCGCCTTCGAGAAATCATTCTATTGGTTTTGAATACAAAGTACGTAAGAGATTTCCTACCAACGTTTTTAATTTTTAATTTTCATAATTGATTTTCTTTTCTTTTCCAATCACCGCTACAGTTTTATAGATTGGCCCTCATACAGTACAACCTATTTCAGACGGTGCTTGGTTTTCCTGCATGTTGTTCTCTCAATATTCTTGTCTCATTCAATTTTAATTGTAGCTCTTAGGATTTATACCAGGCTCCATCTCTCAGATCGGCTGTTTACAGCCTTGTTTACAGCTACGTTTGTGTTGAAGACTGGATGGAAATTACAATGCAAGGCCCAAATGGCATTTTGGCATGTAATTTGAAAGATTTAATGGCACAAAACGAGAACTCGCTCTCGTACACAACAAGGTGTGTCCAAGATTAATCGTGCTAATCGTGAGCACAGATGCACAAGTACAACATCCCATTTTGCATGCAATGTTCCAGCACATTCTCCACAGGGTTATCTACATAATATGAAATGTATAAATCAGTGTGTGATTGATGCAGAGTTTGTATATGCAGGAACTAAAGTGCATGATTGATATACCGGGCCAAAGAGGGAACAGCGGGGTGTTGATGAGGTGTGTCAACAACACTGAATTTTGTTGTCATTAAATAGAATAGATGGTTCTCCATCTTAGGCAAGAGTGCCTGAACTTCTTGTTTTCCTTTAGTTTAGATCCTCAAGAGAAAGTGACTGAAATTAGAAACTCTTCTGACACCATATGCCATTTTTCGTCCGTGCCATTCTTCACACCCTTTACAGCTGTGTTAACATGTAATCATAAGGCCATTAGGCACTGCTGATGACAGTGGTCAGCCATGATGCATGGCTCGCATACCCATTTTTCTCCCCGTCTCTTACATACATTTGCTTTCTCCGTACTCCTGCTATCAATCTATCGAGCTGGGGTGCGGCAGGTTCTGAGGAGAGGCGAGCCACTTTCTGAGCTATTTGTAATTTTCCAGTGAGCAAAGATTTCAGCCGAACAGCTCTTGAGTGGAGAAGGCTGTATCTCATGACGCAGGTGCACACTTGACCGGCAGCCGCCGCAGCCGGCTCTTGTGACTTGTGGGCAACTAAAGTAAAAACTCATTTGCAAGGTACTTACAATTCCCTCTTTCGAAATGTGTCTCAGCTAAAATAATTTATTTATGCACCCAAAAGATCAACCTGTAAAAAAGAGCAAAATTTACCACTTCTGAACACTTAAATCCCCGTGATAGGCCACTGGTTTGGCAGGGCTAATAACCCGAAGTCTGGGGAGCAGCTATTTTTTACTTGCTTAACAGATTAATCATTGCACTTTTAAAACAGATTTATTCTACTTATTTTCTACTCCATTTTTTATAAATCTTAAACTCTACTAAAGTAGCTCTGTATGGCTCATAGGTCAACATAATCCTTATTCATCTTCTCTTTGGCCTTGGCGCATATTGTGTTTAAAGTAGGGCTATTAATATCAGAATTTCACTACAGGTTGATAAAATTCATGACAGAATAATTTTGAGAGACACAAAAACAAATTCTATAAACCAAAGTTTTCCCCAACTTTATTTATTGATGTATTTCATGAATTAACACAGATACAATATAGTAATACGTGACATTCTTGGTAATTGCTTTCGTTCTTTCCTTTTATCCAGTAGCTTGAGTTTTAGTAAATGATGGCAATAAACCATAACCAACATGTCTTTAAAATCTGGAGCACAGATTCTTATTATTCAGCACAATAATATAGAGAAAAGTCGGCAATAGTGGGAAGGAAAAACTCCCTTTTAAGAGGAAGAAGAACACTTCAGCAGTACCAGGGAGGGGGAACCATCTGCTGTGACTGGTAAAAATCTGTTTGTATCTCACTACTGCATATAACTAACTTTTGTTAGTTATATGCAGTAGTGGCCATGACATTGGCTCTGCTGCAGGTTACTTCCTGATAAAAGGGAGTTCTTCATCCTCACTGTTGTTAAATTTCTGCTCATCAGATTGTTGGGTTTTCTCTTTCATATTGTAGGGTCTTATTGTAGCTTACAGTATAAAGCTACTTGAGACAACTATTTTTGTGATGTGGAGTCATATAATTAAGCCATTTACTATTGGAAGGTCTCTGAAAACTTGTTACTTGTCCTTATATAATGATGCCTTGCTGGAGCAACCGTTTTTTATTTTTGTACACTGGCAGTATTCATCATTTATACATTGGGTACTCTATTTCCTGAGTCACTCATCTGTCTTTTCACATAAAGCACTTTCTTCATTTTCTTTCTGTTCTTGCCTTCCAGTTAGTGTCATTTAGTTTTGTCAATTTAATACAAAACACCAATGTACTGTATATACATATATCCTTGGGACACGTCCACCCACATCTGAGGATGAAAGCAACCGAGACACGACTGTGTCACCAGCCAATTTTCACGAACACAGCAACACAAACAAAATCTGAGAATATTCATAGCCCCGCCGTCCTCGTGCGCTCGTTTCCACTTCTCAGATCCGCAGCAGCTTAGGGATATGACTTGTCATTCCTGGCAAGATTTCACCACAGGTTGTGATTCTAACATCACTGATCACACAGACACACCCGCTTGTTCCAGTCACCTAGGACTGACAAAATAAATGGCAACATGGCAGCACAGCTCCCCGGGAAATGACATGCAACTAACAAGATTTCACCTCGAAGTCTGCGTTCTGGAGTTATAACATTTTGACCTGACAACTGTGATTACTTGCTGGAAGAGCTGTAGAAAGGAATACAGACAGCTTTGTCATGTATGCACAGCTGTGCGTTTGTAAAGTGAGAAGTTAGTTCTTGTATAGGCTATATTGATTTAATTAAAATTCCTTTAAGGGGCAGATAAGTTCGCATGCTAGGCTAGTGGGGTTCTCACGCCGATACATATGTTGGATTAGACGCTTTAACATTCACATAGAAGCAAGGGCAGAAACAGTGGAAAGAGAAGAAAAGGCTGAATACCCATCTGATTGGGTTATAAATACTCTCAATGGGGCCTCTGCCTCGTAAAGATTATCAGTAGCACACAGAGCACAGAGGCAAACAGTGCATGTTTGTAGCATTGGAGGGGGCGGTGAGTGCATGTGGATGTGTGTGCGTGTGTGACAGAGATACAGAGAGACAGAGACAGAGAGAGAGAGACAGAAAAGCAGAGCGTGCATTCAGAAAATTCCATCCGGAGTGTCTTCTGCTTGCAGGGATGAAGCTTGAATATTTTATTTGACTTGAGCAAGCTCAAAAGGAGACACAGAAAGAAAAAAAAAAGAAAAAAAGAGGCTCCAGCTTCTAAAAGAGTCGGTGTGTCTTAAAGGTTCTCCACTTCACATGATTGCACCCTTCACACGTCTCATATATGGGGTTTTTGTGGCATCAGTCCAATTATGCAATCATGTGCCTGGAATGAAGGCTTTTAAAGGGCACTCCAATCAATATGGTGGGACATTTCAACCCAAATTCCAATGCGGGAGTTGTGTGTCTCTAAGATCGCTTACAGAAAAGTTGGCTTACACAAATATACACAGTACAGTGCAGCATACAAACCACTGCATCGGACACATCCATAACATTCTGGCTGTTTCCTGTTGATGTAGATGTTTCTAGTGCATGAAACTGTTATCTTTGACTAGGTTGCTGGCAGGGTAAGAAGTAGCGTCTGGGTTATGTTAACATCCAGCCTTTTATATAGAATTTTCTCCTTTTAACTTCTCGTTTCTGGAGATGTGCCTGTTGACCATGTGGGGAAAACAACAAACCCAAAAGAGGCATCCACACGGAAGAAGGTTAAAGCAACACTTTTCAATCAGTTGTTTCAGTAATCAGTAGTTCTTGGAGGATGAAAGAAGAAGAAATTCAAAATAGAAACTATAATAATTTATAAAATGTTTTTGGTCCACAAGGGATTTTCTTTGTCAGTAATTTGCAATAATTAGTTCTGCAAACAACCAATTGGAAAAATTTGCTGCAGTATTTAGCATTTGATCCGTAGCTGAGCTAAAAAAAAAAAAAAGCCAGTCACTTTGAAGAAATTGTTAGACACTATTCTTAAATTTTGTCAGACAATTCCACCTTAATGCAGGCTGATAAATCCTGATATTTCAGCCTACAAACTTTAAACGATTAATAAGCTTCCATTTGCCACCATACTCAACAAGTGCTCTAAGGGGAAAAGGGGGGTAGAAGAAGGTCAGCTGTCCGATCATGGGTGTAATGACCATGCACATGTCCAAAGGTATGGATTTAGTCCTCTGTAGCTGGTAACATGAATGAAAGTCTGTGTCTGGTATGTACCCTTCCGCTGGTCCACTTTCTTATTTGTTGGTTTTGCCCCTAAGCATTATTTTCAAGTGTGTCCCACTGAGAAAGTGATATAAGTTCAGAATGCGTGCTTTGCCCCATATACACCTCATCTTTGGCTGGCTGAGGTTTTCCACTGGGTGCTGGGTAATGTATTCAGGCCCCCTAACAGCCATGAAAATGATAAAGTGTAAAGGTATTGCTGTGGCTCTCTAGGGGCGTTAACTTGTGAGTTCCACAATATCAAGTCTCTCTATGTCGAATCCAAAACTGTGGCCATATTTTAAAGCATCAAAAGATCTTTTTTCTATCAAAATTATTTAAATGTACTGCTATGATATGAAAAACTTATAGAATACACACAGCAGTTAAAAAAGCTAATATCGAGTTTAAAGGGGTTATTTTCTAGTTGCTGCTCTGCTGAAGGTTTCACACCTGTGAAGTGTTTTGCCTAATATAACATCCAGTATTGTCCTGAATCTAGAGAGAGCACTTAGCAAAGTAGTAACTGCCATAAGACTGGAGTTGATTCTACCTCAGGTTTATTATTTTGTGTGCTGCTGTACTGACTTGGACACATTGACTGGCGTTCCACGCGGTTAGCCATGTGTAACTTTTAATAGAGACCAGGCACCACTAAGACACCCACTGTACCAGCTTGTCTGATTTAGATAAAAGCAAAACAACATTTAAAATCCTTTGATTCCAGTTGCATAAAGAAATATATATGTGAATAGATAAGTTAAAGTAGGACAGTTTTTTTTTCTCTCTTTTTGGCTGAGCTGCTTTTTAATCTGCCTGAATGGCCAATTGGAACGTCCCACTTCAAATTCCGACTTTGTGAAAGCCTATAAGCTTGTGTTTTTTATTATTCTACAAGACGGTAGCAATCCTGCCAGTTTGGAGCCTTTTTAAACTTGGAGCCAGATGCATCAATATTTGAAAGTAAATTAGAAACCATCCAAGTAGATAATACAATGCTTAAAAGACAAAGTGTTCATGTGACACAGTCAAAATATCCCGATCGCAAACCTCGGGGGACTTTGTGCCCGCTGGTGACAGCTGGTGTGCGTGATGACTTTGACTCAGGTTCCCCCTCATAGGATCCAAAAAGGCTAACAGAGCTGTCACAGATGTTTGGAGGACGCCTGCTCATTTCTCTTAATCACTCCCCTGTAATGAGTGGGATGGTCATTGGATTTCCCCTCAGCGCTGGTTTTTGTGCACAACAATGAGCAGGAGATCAAACTGAGGAAATGCCAACTTAATACAGAGTATCTGGGAAATCGGAGATCATCATTTGTCCAGGAAGCTTCCGATGATTTATAGCTGCATTCTGGAAAGTGGAAGCACTTGTAGCGCTGTTTACATGATAACATTGTAACACTGACTTTTATCTTTTTGTATCTCACAGAGACGCCTGTGTGTGCGTATCGATGAGGAAAGATTAGCGTAACTATGATAACATTAAGTGTGCCTTGTAAGGCAGCTGGGTTCTTGTAAGACTCACAATCAGTTTTTTTCCAAGGCTGCTTCGTACCGACCTTAAAAATCAGTCAGGATCTAGTGCACGTTGTGCAGCAAATTGCAGCTAGAATTAAATATTTTCCTTCAGGAGCTGGTAAGAAAAACCTGGAGATAAACAGAGAATAAATGTTGAGGTGATCATGACTATGAATCTTGTTTTGTATCTGCTGGAACTGTTGCTAGCAGTAAAAAAATTACCAATACATCCAAGAACTAAAATTTAACCACACTGTTGTTGTACCGTGAAATGTTTGTTTTACTCAAAGAATTATGTTGAAGAAATTGATTGCAATAAATGTCTGTGGTCTTTATCAGCAGTGGGTTAACAGATGACAAATTTGTGTTTTGATCAGAAATGAGATATACAGTAACTCTATGCAACAACAACTGGAGTTATTTTGGTGACACATCCCCAGGCTCAGATTCGTAACTGCGAGAAGCCAGACAAAAACAGGGTGCATTAAGGTAGCCATCGGTACTCTGCTTTATAAGATGAAGCCCAAAACTCCTAACCCTTCCTCAATCTCCCACCCTCTTCTTTCTCCACTGCTGAGTTATAAACACTTCTGAAAGTCAGACAAACCAAGCCAAAAAAGAGATTTCCCTCGAGTTTCCATTAATGAAAACCCTCAGATGAGGCCCAAATGTTTTCCGGGTTTCCGGAGATACATTTGTTCATGCACTGCATGCTTTTATCCCACTATCCAATTTGCAACTGCAGTGAGACCATGCTTAGTCTCCATTTTTAATACTCTGAATACCAGACGGCTTTATTTGAGGAAACAAGATTTTTTAATCTCAAAATCACAAACATGAGACCTGCCCAGAGTGATGAATGAACTGCCACTTGGTTGCAAGGGGTTAATAGCCTTGATCAAACCAAAATTAATGGTGATGGTGTAAAGTGGTGCCTTTCACTTTGACTTTCACATACCCTCTATTAATGATTAAATATTCTGTGCCAAGTTCAAACCAGTCTGAGTCTTTGAAGCAACAATTTTCTGTCTGTAGCCTTTAGGCAGTTGCCACCCAACCATCCAGCTTTAATTGTTTTTTACAACTATTTTTTGCTGCATAAATGATTCACAATAAGTAGGCCAGGTGCCTTTGCCCATACAGAGAAGTCGGTTTAATAACTGACCACATCCACACATAATGATATGAACTCAACCATCCGGTGCTTCAGGACACAGATCCCATCTTGAAATACTTTCTTCGGGAAGCCACATATTATTTAAAAAATGGTAAAGAGTCCATTAACTCTGCTAGGCATAAAGGAATGGAATAGCAGCCACTCGTGTCTTTTTATAGCGTCACACAGCGCATCAAAACATCAGTTACGGATAGAGATGAGTATATTTTTGGACAGATGTTTTTCAGTAGCATAGAATGATTGAAATGTTTGTTGTGAGCTATTGGAAATATCTTGTTTTCCCATGTGTGAAATTTCAGTGTTGAAAATCACTCTGACAGAGAGATGCAGCCGTGTATTACAACAATAAAAAAAATTAAAGGTGAGGATGGGTACACTGTCTGTTAAGTTAGAGGACTAACTCAAGGCTAAATTAGTTTTTTGATGCGTATTACACATAATACTATACATGATGTAGGGAAGTACATATGACTTTAGAAGAACCAGAAGTACTTGTTAATAAATTGAATTCACTCAACATTTTGCATTCAGTTAGTTATAAAATTGATTTTCCTTCTGTTTCCTTCAGTTTCAAAGCAGCTTTATATATAGTCAGAAAACAAGGAATCTGTGTCCCAGAAGAAAGACACCTGAGGTGACGCTTAAGTCTGAAAACACTGCATGGTTCATTCATTGACTAGTTTGACTCTCTGATTGTGAATGATCAGAGTCAAATAATACGAAGATCATGGTGGAAAATCTATAAATCAAAAAAACCCAAAGAGTCTTAGCTAGCAAAGTCCTCCTATCAGCACCTTGAAAGTACACAAGTTAATGCACTTTTTAAAAATGACATTTTTCAGGGAGCTGCATGGCAATAAGTCTAGCAATAACTTAGCTAGCTCTGCTAGTTACTCTTTGACCTTAAGTTCCTGTCATCATGGTTAAAACAAGTATGTCATGATGCCAGAGCATCAAGACGGCTAAGCTAACTAAACTTTCATCTACAACTAAACCTGCATCTTGACGGTATAGCCCTATAACTCTAAGCAAGAACTGGGGAAGACTAAACGAGGAGGACTGGGGCGGTGACAGCAAATGTTATAGCTGTTACCAGACTGCATTTTGCTAGCTACATTACACTGGCCCTAAATGTTGTGCTTTAGAAAGGCAGACATTTTTTTTTACAGAGCAGACAATTTTCCTAATACATGTTGATAGAATCAGGAGGACTGTCTAACATTACATCTTCCAGTTTCAATCATTCAAAATTTTCTGATTTTTCTTATGGACCTCCTTAACTGTGTCTTGGTTCCCATGCTCGCCATCCCGTTAAAGAAAAATGCGGTAAAAGCAAGAACCATTAGCAAGAAATAACATAACCCGTGTAAATGGTAAACTTCTCCTGATGTGCTTTCTTGCAAACACGGAATAATTTACAAATAATGCTCATTCATACTTGATATTCTACTTGTACCACTTTCACGTACATATTACAGCTTGTTCTGCTCTCCAAAGTGCGACTGAAGCCTTGTTCTTTTTCTGTTCTGCTAAGCAGCTCTTATTGCAGCCCGCAGTACAGCCTTTTCCATGCTGCAGCTGATGAATGAATATCTTGTTGAATTCATTTGATACTGTCACTGATCAGGACTCAATCAAAATTCAGTGTTGCATGACTGTAATGATGAATTCCCTCTAGACACTGACAAAGGAGATTGCTGACACAGATTTGTGATTCCCTTTGCTTTGATCATAAGTCATCTTCAGCATGAAAAACACAGATTTGGTCTATTCATCATATCAAAAATGAGCACCAGCAGCAGCCTTATTACTGACCATAAGAATTTCACATGCTGCTCCCTAAAATCAGCTAATGGCATCGCTGTTATTACCCCACAGAAATACGTTATCCCCCCCATCTGGCTTATCCTGCTTTTCCTGCTGCTGGAGCAGTAAAATCAGATGGTTAAGGCAGAGTGAAAATTGATAATCTCCCATGTCCAGATTTTTCCATTATCACTAGAAAGGATCACCCCATCATAAATTTACAGCAGTGCTATTCCAACCAGCTGTCACTCTAATCAATTTTTTCCATTTTCCTCCTTTCTTAACTGAAAATAAAACTTTAAAGTACCATCAAGAAGGGGATGCAAAGGCTTTTACAATAATACTTTAAGCATAATAAATATGACTTTGACCTGAGACAGAAAATTGGAGCTGTCTGTCCGTGTAGTGATGAAGAGTACTTATTGGTTGAGTGTTGCTCTGTAAATTCTTTTGAACTCTAAGAAAGGTAATGTCTAACAAGGTAAAGGATAAAAGAGTGAAGACAGGTCGCAGGCAGTCTGCTAGCAGATGTGGTTAAGTAATAGTTTAAGTTATCTTAAAAAACCTTTACAGTCTTGAAAGACAAACATGAGGCTGTTCAGCAGATATCAAACGAAACCTGTGACAGAAAAATAGAAAAAAGGAGGTCAAGACACAAGTAATGAACTTTTAGTTTTATAGAAGGTGAACTAAAAGAATTTAGTTTGGATTTCATAAAAGTTTAGTCGAACTTGATAAACTTGCCATCCTTCTGCAATTTGAGCTACAGTAGCTCGTCTAATGGATCACACCGCACAGCCAACCTCCGCTCCCCACATGCATCAATAAGCCATGACCCCATTGGTAGTGCCGTCCATCCATTTATAATTCAGAAAAATGGCTGTTCCTCCCAGAGTATTGGCCAGATTTTAGTGAAATTTACACACAACAATCACCTTCACCCAAACTCTGCTCAAGGTCAGGGACACATTTATTATTTTATGGGCAACAACTTGAAATAACATAATCTTTGTGTCTTTGAGTACAGTTGGGTACAGTTGCAGTTTTTGGTTCAAGATCAGAGGGATCTTAAACTAGAAGCACGCCTTTAATTGAATGCAAATTTTACTGTGTATTTGCTGCATGCTTTTCGCCACCTCGGCTTTATGAGAGTGATCATGTTTCAGCATCCTGTCTGAAATATGATTATTGGAGCTATAGTGGTTCTAATCGAAAGATGGCTGACATTAGAAAGATCCCTGGCTGAAAGGAGACAGAAATCGCTGGAAAGGCTGCATCAGGAAGGACATCTTTTGTAATAATCTCCACCATCTGATGTGGCAACCACCTGTGAATAAGGGAGCAGCCAAAAGAAGCTTTATATGTGCCTTGCACAGCTGAATCAGAGACATGCAGCAAACCATAATGTTATGAACCCGTTTTTGTAGCCACAAGGTAACCATTTAGCCTAAAGCTGTGTATATAGTTTGCAGTGTAGCTAAACCCATTCACAGTGAAGAAAAGGTCGAGACTATGTGACAAAAACAATAGTCCCTGATTGACTTTTGTATGTTTGACTCAACAGGTCTCTTATCTTGAATTTTCGTATGTTTTCTTTTATGACAGCTGTTGGGTTTGCAAGACAATCATAATAATCATATTTATTGGCTAGCATTTGATAAACAATCAGTTTATTTTTGCAGAGTTTTCCAGACTTCATAAGCCTCAGTCATAACACTCCTTAAAACCTTCCAGCTAACCCAACCAGCCATTTTTTGTGGCTTTAATAGTAAACGCTTTAACATGATTCAAATTCATGTTTGGTCCTAATGCTTGTAAATAATGACATTAAACCAAGAAATACTCCACATCCGTTGGAAATGAAGATTTGGAAATGCAGTCGGCTTTTAATAGACCTTGTTTTCGAGATGTGGCACTGCCAGTCCGTCTGTTATTAGTGCCTGCGTCACGTCGCCTGAAACAGGCACTGGAAATGCTACAAGATGCATCCAAGAATTCCCACAAGTGTGTGCTCCCAGCAACTGATGTTTTTCACCAGGCAACAAAATGATTAATCTTCATTTAACATGACATTGTTATATTGGTAGAAATTGACCAGGCAGTCCAGGCTGCCAAGTCACTTGCAGATACTCCCTTTTCATGGACCATGAGAGCAATATGTGTGAAGGCTACACACACACACACACACACACACACACACACACACACACACACACACACACACACACACGTATGGGGTATTTATTCATACACCTGTCAGCCCTGCTCAGATCTGCTCAAGATAGAGTCATTGCAATGATATCAAGTTATTATAGCCATCTACTCTACATACCAGTACCATCATAATGGGATACCTGAAAAACATGCTTCCCAGCTCTGTATCTGTTTAATATGATGTTGTAGAAGGTTAGCGGGAGGGGGTAGGTTTGACTTGGCGCACTACCCTCAGGAACGTTGATCGCTCCCTCTGTGAACCACCTCACGGCATGTGAAAACTGTAGTATAAGTGGGACCTAGGCAATGATTATGTGTGTGTGATGGGGAGAGATCAAAAGTGTAATTGGTTTAAATTATTTGCAGACTGCACTGCCCTGAGCTTTACCTCTCAGGCAACATCCGGGCTGCCCTGTGCACACAGTTGATGTTGTTAGTGGTTCATACAGCCTGAGGGAAAGATCTGAAAACATCGCTCAGAGCTGAATAATACTAAAAGCTCCTCTTTATTTTCAAGTCATGGTTTAAGGAGTCGTGTGGTGTGGCTTGTCTTTATGAGACAGCACGCAGTCGGCTCAGTGCTTGTTAGCCTGTGGAAACTGAATGTAGGAAATTGCACTATCAGCAGTCAGAGTTAAATAATATTCCCAGTTCTTAAAGCAAGGTGATTTCTCTGATTTTGTCTTGATCTGTGCCATAAACCTTAGTTTATGGCACATAAAAATATCAAATGTCCATTGTAGTTATTAAAATTCATTGTTAATAATTTGCTAAATGTGTCTGTGTCGTTATCCTAGTTATGGTAGTCTGTGAAAAAAGGCAGAAGAAAAGAGGAATAAAATAGGCCATCTATAGCTGTGTCCCATTTCCTAAGCCGCATTCTTCGGAGGCCGCATTTGAAGGCCGATTACGTCATAGCCAGGTGACGAAGGCTGCCCCAATTCGAAGGCTGCTCCAAATTTGACCGACAAATGCATCCTTCACTTCCCCAGATGGGTCGGATCTATCCTTCGTGGCCCACCATATCCCAGAATTCATAGTGTGGTCCAGCCAATTCCGGTTTCCAGCAATGGTGGCAGCTACTTAGTTTTAATATTACTCTTATTAATCTTTCTGTGTCACAAAATAAACTTTTAAGATATTTTCAGGCGAGAATGTAGCTGTGTAAACTTCAAATATCTGCTCGATTTATCAAGCTATCACATATTTGCAAAAGTGCGCTGACGTGTCTGACGTGAAGTGTCTGTTACCCACCAGCTCGATTGCTGACTGGGAGGTCAAGGCTCACTAGAGCTGGCGAGAACAGCGAACTCCCGGCACATCGTTTTCCGACCTCCCGCGGTCTTTCACTACTCAGGTTAAACATGATATAAAAGTCTCTTGGATAACTTAAAAATGTTATTGTTTGGCTTTTTACAGTGTTTTATTTGTTCCTGAGTAAATCGGTTTGGCTGAGATTAAAGTTATAGTTTTCACACAGCTGAATAAACGTCAAACAGAAAACTCATTAAACAGAAGTGTGAGATGGTCGAGAATTTACTCCAATGTCCTGTTATATTTTAGTGAGCAAGTAGCAGACGGCTGAGTTTATTAAACTCCACTGAGACAGGTGGTGATGCAAATCTGAAGGCTAGACCGTCCAGTTTCACAGCCTCACACTTCCAGCCTTCTCCTTTTTCGAAGGACCCGGCCTTCGCAATCTACGTGGGCGGCCTAGGATGTGGCCTAGGAATTGGGATACAGCTTATGTCCACTGTGACCGACCATTGTTGAACAGAGGGCGTGGCTTATGACAGCCAACTATGATCCCTTACCAGGGATTATCACATCTTGTGTCGGGTGACCCCAATAGGTCACATGATAGGATGAGGCAAGGTCTCACCATGGTTTTAACCAAAACCTCTGCAGATAATGGCCCATGCCTATTTTTCAAACGTTGGCTCATGTGAAGAGGCACATGATTAGTAGTGGATCAAATACCCCCTTAAAGGACAACCCCCACTAGGGTTTAAATATCTACAATGTGTTTGATAAACCAAGAAATAAAAGAAAATGTTTTAGAAATTCTTTTAGCCAATTCTGGAAATGTTTTAGCTTCACCACATCATTCTTCATGCTAGAAATGACAACGAAAAAAAGAAAGGTAGCAAGTTTTCCCCTCTGCAGAGATGCTGAGGGGTATTAGCATTCTCATTTGAGCAATCGTAAGAAAGGTGTGATGCAAATTCAACCTATTGCCATCCAAACTGGTTGGGTGTGCTCAGGAAAATAAAGACTGGGGGTTGAATTACACTTTAATGTAGCATAAAATAGTTCTGATTGGTCCTTGTGGACATCTCCTCTGCCAGCTGATTGCAGTGCTCAGCCCTCTCCTCACAGAGCACTATGAGCAGGTGGGTGGGATGGTCTGTATACAAGACTAGGGAAAAAATCAAACACAGAGGAGGACGACATCATACTTTAACTTGTTGTTTTCGAACACCCTCTCCTTCACAAAGTCCTCATTTATAAAATGCTCAACAAACCCTAATATTACGGCTAACTGCTGTGTTCAGTGTAGCCAACCAACAATGATCCGCCACTTAGTGGAAGGAGTGAAATTGGGCAAGCTTTCCTTGGTGTTTTTTCAACACAAAATCCATCGCAGCAGCCAGTCCAACAGAAAAATGACTCGATTTTTGTGAATTTTTTTTTAAATGTTTTAGTTTCCTTGTTTTCTGTTGAGTTATTAGTTCTTTCACTAGTTAGCTAATATAAACCAATGTAGGACATAAAAAATAACCGTACTGAGTGATGTCATATGTGCTTAGATGAAATGGCACTGAGCTTGCTATAAAAACTGTAACTTAAAACACTTCATTTTTTAAATCTAGCTCCACAGACATGTTGACACTGTCTCTGTGACTTAACTGATTAATAATAACATACAAAGAGCCAATAAGTTGACAGTATTGTATTAATAACCAAATAGTTTGTATAGTGTTACTTTCCTTTGTCCTTACCTACTTGCTGTACAATCCTTATTCCTCAGATTACTTCCTGTAACATGAGGTTAGTTCCTCATGTGGATTTCTGTGTTGTGACCCCCCTTTATTTTCCCACCTTGATTGAGTTCACCTGTGGCTTATTATCCATTTCCCTGGTTTTTGAGCTTTAGTTATGTGTCAACTACTGGGTTAATTTTGCTGTTAGTATAACTAAATGCATTGCTAGCAGCAACAATGCTTACTTAATGAGCTTTACAATATCTGCCATGTTAGTTTCTTCTGTTAGCATGTTAACAGTTGTGCATATATTACAAACACAATGCCACATGACAGTGGTAGAAGAAAAGAGCAACTCCTTTCCTTAGTCTTCACTCTTACAGTCTGGCTGCTACACCCTCGCACACAACTCCATGTGGAGTCACACTTGTGTCTACTGAAAGATTTCTTAATTAAGAGGTAGTGGTATGTCGTCACGTTTCTGTGACAAAAATGGTAACATGCACTCAGCGTGTTTGGTGATTTGTACTGCTATCAGATGGATGTACTGGGATCGTGTCCATCACTTGTTACACATGATTGAAAGTGAAATCAAACAAATTCATCAAACATTTTTTTAAACCCTTTTTATTTCATTTCTTAAACAATACGAAAAGAATTACACAGAACTTTGGTAAACGTGTTTAGCTAGCGTTAGCGGTGCCAAATGTTCCTTCTGTTTCCGAGTCCTGCATTGGGTTTACTTTAGGTTCCTCTGGTTATCTTCAAGATTTGGTGAAGTTTACCTACCTCCTCTTCATGGCACTTTCTGTTTCTGTGACAGAACCAGTTTTTTATCCATGTTTTGGTGTTTGTTCCTTTAGCATAACCTGACCAGTCACATTGAGCATTCAGTTAGCATTAGCCATTTGAGTTGGCTAGTGTTATTAGCAAACCAACATGAGTAACCTAAATTTGTGTAGTAGGAAATCTAACTAGATAATATATTTATTATATTATACAACCTAATAAAGAAAATGCTTTTAATGTTTACCATTTGTTCCAGAAGAGAATTTTATACAAATAAAAGCATTTCATTTTTTTCTCTACACAT
Source organism: Oreochromis niloticus (assembly GCF_001858045.2). Taxonomy (NCBI): domain Eukaryota; kingdom Metazoa; phylum Chordata; class Actinopteri; order Cichliformes; family Cichlidae; genus Oreochromis; species Oreochromis niloticus. The sequence continues at coordinate 7,498,769 of NC_031986.2, forward strand.
TCCAAAGCTAAACATCACAACAATGTGATTGGTCAGATGCAATGTTGATCCTGGACAAACATAATTATGATGATTTAGGAAAAACACCAACACAGGGATATAAGATAGGAGCCATCTAACTACATGTAAATGACTGAAATGTATATTGTCCTATATAAACCCGATGTATCTGTTCATTGAATCCTACATCTGCGCACCACAAATGCTGTTTTATTTTCCTGTGACAAACACACTCTCATATCATATCTCACACACACACACACACACACACACAGATACACAAACACAGTAGTAACATTAATGCACACACACTAAACTACTAAAAGGACTCCCTCCTCACTTAGGCAGCCATGTGGTCACGCATGAACATTTTACCTTATGAAAGTACAGTATGTGAACATGCACATATTCCCTACAGTAGGTTTTCTCACAAGGCGTGTCAGCTCCTCTTTCAAGCAAAGCTGTCATTTCACAGGCATGAACAAATCCATGAGTTAAATTCACACACACGTACTCTGACAGCTCAGTTTTACACTGTGCTGGGGTTTTCTTTCTCCGCATTCACTGCAGCGCAAGCATGCCATCCTGCTTTTTGCACCGCGTAGGTGGCAGGAGCTTCTTCCAGTTTTTGCGGTGGTGGAGCTACGCTGGAACAGCCACCCTTTGACTCCACTTATTTGTCTGTCTCTCGCTTGTACTCTGTTCATGCCGCTTGCTTCAAACTAGGTCACCAAACTCGGGGTAAAGCAGTGACATGCTCATGCATCTGTCACTGGATATTAGTGGTATCATTGTTATTAGGCAGGCAGACTGCCTCAGGACAGCTGTAAATCATTCTTTGTATGGAGATGTCCTAATTTGTGAACTTACCAATCAGAACATTGAATTAAAAGTCTATAAAACCAATAAATGTGCACTAGCCAAATACATTTTCTGTAAATTTGGCACTTAGTAGTCATTTCAAGGTTACAGATAATATCACCAAGAGCTTCATCAAATGAAACCTTCTTGGGTCACTTAGTTGAATTTTCTCTTTAACCATATTTGTGGATAAGAAATTTCTTCATCAGAGGACTCAAAGAATTTGTTATTAAGAGTTCTTCGTATTAGGTTATTCTTTAATCAGTGAATACTGAGTGCATACTGGACATATAAGCAATCCTAAAAACCAAAGGTGTTTCACATTTAGAGACTCCGAGGATTTCAGTAAAGTCTACTAAACTCATTTTAATAAAACCAGCTTGAGACACTTTTGTTGTGACAAAGTGTATTTTCATGATAGAATTGGCAATGGAAAAAAGAAAATACAACCCTAACCCTCAATTTAAGTATCCCTTATCAGACTTGCTTAAATCTTCACGCTTTCCCCTGTTTCCTGCTTTTAACACATCAACTCTGAGGACAAAATGTTCACTTGCTCCCTATCCCACCCAATAACAGGTGTGATGGTGAAGAGATAATCAGTTGTATTCATTGTCACTGTCAGTAGTCATAATGTTAAGCCTGATTGCTATATTTTACCCCTTTAGAAAGGAACTCCTAGAAATACATATGCAACAGGATCAGTCGCAAAACTCTCTGAGTTCTCAGCTCTTACTTGTCACTGTGTGCAGGCACAACATGTAATTAAATCAGGTCCTTTGTCTTGATTGAGCCGACAGACTGCAGCCTCAGCAGCAAATCATTAGACTCGTTGTTTTCTGTCTTCAACAGTTTTGGTAGACTTGTGTCCACTGCAGCCTCAACCTTGATGTTCTAGACTGACAGGACTGGAACCTAACATGGTCTTTCCCCCTTAGGGTTGGAAGAGCCATAAAGACTTGTCAGTCCGCAGGGCAAATGATTTATCCTTTTTGTCAAAACCGCTGGCATCCCACAGGGGTTTTTTTTGGTGTGGGTGGCATGATGTGCCAGGTCATGACAACAGTATGATCTGAGCCTCAATATGAGAGCTTTTAAAGGACCACTTGAAATGCCCTGAGTGAGTGTCATGTTACATGTTGAAGGTTAGTGTTGTGAATGGGTGCATTTTAACCCAGAACACAATCTTTTCCTAAACCAAAGTGTTTTTGGAGCCTAAACTCAGCCAGTGATTGAAACGGAAAGTAAAGAGCCAGTGCTGGTGACACCAATTAAAGAGTTAAAACAAGGTGTTGAGTGAGACACAGTCATATCTTCTGGTTGACAAACTTCTTCCTCCAGTGCCAACTTTGCAAGCCTCACATATGAACCATTGTCCTTAAAGTACTTTCTTTCAATATTGTTATTAAAATACTATTGCTATTATAACACAATTTTACAGTAACTTTACAGTTAGCTTGAAGCGGCTGCACATTCTCCTCCTAACCTTTTTCAATGACAAGTTGTTTCCATTTGCAAATTGTTATCCCCAGCAGATTTTTTGCACCTTCCTGCATAAACTCTAGAGGTTGTATATGACACTTTAGGAAGGTCAGGAGTGTTGAAATCACTCAGACACCAACAGGCATGACACAAACAGTCATGCCTCGGTCAAAGTCACCGAGGTTGTGATCGCGGGGTGAGGCTTATTTGGAGCTCTACAAATAAAGCAAATTTGAACTGACATTTTTTGCCAAATTCGGGTCAAAAGAGTTATGCATCTGTAGCTTTTATGACCTCAACCTTAGTGTATTGTAGCATTATGGTCATCTACAGTCTCTGAATTGGCTTTGACACATGGTCAAACTTCAATAATCCATCTTCTTCAAACCTTTGGAAACTGGGAGTAAAAATCCAAAGTGACATGGCATTGAAGTCCAGTGAAAGGATAGTAGGAAGCATATAGTCTAGATCCGCCTTTGCGTAAAAAGTAAACCCCCAGTGACGGAAATTCACCTGGGAAAAATTGCAGTTGTTGTCTTTTTACAGTTCCAAACCCTCTCAGCTGTTTTGCTTGACAACGTCCAGCAAAGCAATTGAAGCACTTTACCAGAGGCTCACTGTAACACTCAACTTTTTTTCTTGACTAAGCATTAAACAACACTCTTAAAGACTTTCACACAAAAAGACATCACAGTAGCACTTGACCAAAACGTTATTTATTAATATAAGCAATGTACCACGCACTAGAAAAAAGATATCTATTTCACTCCAGAGTCAGTTTTCATAAAATATTTCCCCTTGGAGTGCTGATCCAAGAGCAGAGTGGCTTTTTAAAAAAAATCCTACAGCCCTGCCCAACTCCTCAGAGATCTCACTGACAATCACAACAAACTTGGTGAGCAGGGCAAAAAGGGGAAGTGATTTTTTTGACACCTTTTCTGTGCCAATGACTCTCCACTTTTCACACGAGCTGGGAAATTTTAATGGGGGTGATGAGGTCTCTGGGAGAGGCTCATGAGCGACTTCATTATGCTTGCCAGTGCTGATCCTGGGTTAGTACTCTGATTGCAAAGAGGCTTTATAAACACAGGTCCCAGTCAATTGAAACACACAGGTGGTTTTTGTTAAGACGTAGAAAATAGTGATATTTGATTTTATTGAAGTATCTACATGGACTAAGACACTTATAAAGTGTAGTAGAAATATCAGAGGTGAGGAGAGTTTACTGCGGTGTTGCCCAAGCTCTGGTTAATTCAGTCAGTTCTTACACAGTTAGTTACATAGATTGATGTCTGTGAAGGTTCTCGGTCATGCAGGTCATCGTAGTCTAAGGAGCTTCTAAGGTTAAATGGTGGAAAGTCCCAGATTTAAGCCCAGTGGGAGTGTGCCCCCCAACAGGGACATGGATCCCCTAATGATCCTCTATGAAAGTCCGTGTCCTTCTTGGGGGGACACTCCCACTGGCTTAAATATGGGACTCCCATGAGATTTAATTTGAAAGATGGCATCTTCTAGATTTGACAATTTAGTTGGTTGAACATAACCCAGCCCCACCCTTCTATACTCTAACCCTAGGCTGGTTGGTCGTAACCTTGTAGAAGTTAAGAGTTTAACTATCACAAGGTTATTGGCGTTCCTTTTTAGGGTTAGGGTTACAGTTCCTTTTTGTAGAAAGTTGAACTGTTTGAAAATCCAAATGATAAATATTTTATCAGGAAAAGTGTAATGCCTCAATATATGAGACGTCATTTGAAATATAACATCTCCTAGTTTTTGAAGATGTCCATACATTTTTTTCATGGGGTAAAATCAAAAAGAAGAAGTTAAATAAGCAGAATAAGATGTGGCACACAATTAATTGGTTGTTCTGTTGTTTTGTCCAGCGTCCCTAGAGGCTATTTGATTTTTACTTAAAAACCTCTGGACAGGACACAAATGGCTCTTGGAGGCCACATAAATAAAATATGTGGGATCCTTAAATATAAACTCATCTAAGCTGCTCGAACTGACTGAACTGAAACCAGATTGACTGTGGCCTTGCTACTGGCCTAACATACATTCCATATATACCTGTATGAAAATAGAAACATTAATTAGATACAACTTACATAAAAGCTTTTCTCTGAACATACAAATACCAGGGAAAAAGTGTGTGTGTTGGGAAAGAGAGAGGAAAAGGGCTGATTGTTCTACAAAGCCAAACAACTGCAAAAAACACCTTACAGTAAACAAAAGCATGTCTGAAATGCCACTGGCCCAGTCCAACGTGTGTCTGCACGCCTCCACATATGGCATCAATTTTACATGTTTGAGGAGGGGATGTGGGACTCCATTTAGAGTCATCAAGAAGAATCTTGTATCATCCATTTTTCAACACTGTCCAATGTAGCATCTGTGTGTGTTTTTGTGTGTGTGCATTTGTGTATGTGATATCACAATATGTAGAACCTATTTTACAGTACCTGGGATCATTTCCACCTGGGCACAGGACGATGTGCCTTAAGGGCCTGGCAGGACATCAGAGATTCCTTTCATTTTTCGACTGAAAATAAAAAGTAAGCAAAACTGAAGCTTTCATCAGGGCTTCAATTTAATACACTCAAGCTATAATTCTGAAACTGAACGGGCCAGGTGCAGCATATATGCATTTCTTCAGGGTTTAAGTGGCTTGTGGCCAGAATTTTACCTGTTTAACTAGTTTCATGCTGGCACAATAATTTGTCTTTACTCAGAGCTATATCATTTGTAGCTTATAATTTTTTTTCCGGGGGGGGGGTGTTAAAATATGTTTGCCTAAAGTTGAATGAGAAAATGTTATTCAATATGTATGTACTGTATATAAAAGAATGAAAGCCAGATCTGAATAGTGAAGCCAGTGTGGACATCCCATAAACCAGTGGCCAGCAAGGCGGGTGACTGCACTGAAAATTTTTTGGCTCAGCTTATCTATGACTTCAGCAAACACTTTATTATTTAGGGTGTGCTTTAGAGCAGGGCTACACTGTAACAGACAAGTTGCTACCTTTTGAGAGTGCAGCGTTCCTTGATGTCTTACTTGAACCATCCAGTTGCTCATCACACCTGGTTTCAAAGTAGCTAAAGGCTTCAACATTGAACTTGAACCAATCATAATGGCCGTTGGCTAGCTTTTATATACAGTGCATATTCTCATTTCGGTATGCCAAATGTAAACTGTATTTAACAACTGTCAAATCAGAAAAAAACAAAAAGACTAAAGTTTGTTTAATAGCTCTACGTAAAGCTCGCTAACTAGTTACTGTTTAACCTAAAGAGTAAAAGTGCTAACTTATGTCTTTAGTTGACAAAGAATTTACAAGTCCAAAAACTGTAAATTTTACAGGTCCTGGCAGATTTCCCTTTAGGCAGATCTGGATGCTTCTCCCAAGTTTCAGTGTTTGTATCAGGCTTGCTAGCTACTGGCTGCTACTTTCATATTCAGACATTAATCAGTCTCCTCAATGAACTCTTGGCAAAGAAAGCCATGGGCTTTATTCTCTAAGGTAAGTGTGCCTGAAGGAAGCACAAGTAAATTGTTGGATCATAAAAAAATTAAGGAGGGATAATGTCATTCAGGGAAAAAGGCCAGTTAATATTTTGTCGCTGTATTTCAGCTATAAATTGTATACATAGACCCTATATAGAAAAACGTTAAATGCAGTAAAAAGGGTTCATTTTGCTTTTACTGGAAAGACGATACATTTGGAATTAAAACCTCTCTCTTAAATAAACCTACAAGCCCTAAATGAAGTCTTCTACCAGTAAACTAAATAAAGAGCTAAATAAAGACCATTATTTGAGAATATAAAGTACAATTTCGGAAATATCCAATTTTTCCTTTAAGCCTAAGTAAGTCATAAATTATATTAAAAACTCAAAGTCTGTTTAAGTAAGAAAAAAACCCTTTTGTTTTAAACTGATGTGTTCTTGGAAAAAAGCAGCAGTACTCCAACCCCAATCTGTTTACTGCAACATACAAAATATGCCCAGGTAGCTTTAGATCAGTCTGCAGACATTATGCAGTCTTTATATAGTTGTTGTGTGCGAATATAGCCCAGCATTCATTAAAAACTCCCAAATCTTCTTGGCATATACTGTAAATGGCATGTTCAAACAAAATAGTCATGTTCAACAAAAAAGTCACTGACTCAATAAATAAGATTTTACCATACAACCACTGCCCCTGACTTGAACCCATATTTAACAAGTAACAGCTGATGTGACCTGCTGTGAAAGAACATCTAGTTCCAATAAGAAGAAGAACAAGAAAACAACTATTCTCAAAAAGGGAACTAATTCTAGGGTACAACTAAAACTAATGTGCTACGAAATGAATGGTGAGCGTTGGTTTTTAAACATCTCCAGTGGTGAGAACTGTGTTCTGGGTTTGTTTCATCAAAGACTAAACAGCTCAGCATGCGGCGGTGTGATGGATGAGGTAATAAAGATAATGAAGGGAACTCTGAAGCTGCTTCTCTCGGTGCCGCACCCTTTCTAAAGAAGGCACTATGGGTGCTTCGCCATCTCCGCGACCAAGAGTCAGCTCTGCAACCCCTGTTCCCAAATGTCTCTGAAGTCACAGCTGTCTGTTGTTTGGTTTCTGAGAGAGTCATAAGTGGGACCCATCCATTCAAGTTAATGCTGGCGGCTTGTTATTCTACTGCTGAGCGATTTATTCACGGTGGAGTGGCACTGCTCAAAGTATCATGGCCTTTACATTGTGCACGCCAGCACACATGTATTTTTGAATACGTCATATCACTCCAGAGGCAGCAGCCTCACAAGTCCCACACAGCAGATCCACCTCATTTTTTCCCCTACGTTTAGCACTGACCTCAAATTACAAGCCGTGGTGCAAAGTGCCGCGGGCTGTTTCAGCAGTGCCCACACATCACGGCTTGAGACAGACTAGAGGTAGAGGTAGCTGACCCAGTAGACAATGTTAAAGAGCAAGAACGAAGTGGGGAAGAAAACCCGGGAGTAGGCATCCAGCTCGCGGATGTTGACGTGGATCCGTCCTTTCCTCCAGCCGCCTTCTTTACATTCCTCGTAGCAGCAGAAGAAGCTCTTGCAGTCTTTTCCATCCAGGCACTCATGCAGACAACTGTCATCATAGTCATGCCAGAACAAGGAGTTGCCCATGGGCATCATAGGTCGAGGGGTGGGACCCATGTTGAAAGATGAGTAGGCCTGAGATAAAAATGGAGAGAGAGAATAGGTGAATGAATTAAAACTTTACATAATCTATTCCCAGAGCAATGACTGTCACATCAAAATTACAAGCCATAGCTAGGCATAGAAAGTCCAGATCTCGTCAATGCGGCGCAGCTAACTTAGCAATTTTACATTTGGAGGCTTTAGTTAGTCAACAAGTGTACCTGATGTTCGGCTGAAGACATTTTTTGACACTAATATAAAAGTAGGATGGCAGTGTCTTTTCAATAAGCAAAACCGATGGTTACCTAGTGATTGCAATGAACTTTTTCACATTCAGTGACCAACTGCAAGTAGTTGCGGCAGCCAAATTTTAATCGAAATGCAATTGCACAGGTTGCCTGGTGGGAGACAACCTGTCTCCACACAATCACAGTCAGACTAAGACTGACTGAAATTTCTCTCAGAATGGCAAAGGTTTGCATTGCCTACTAATGTATAAACATATATAGATTGTCAACATGCTGCAATCAGTTGGTTAGTCTATGCTGATGAATGTTAAGTGCATTAAGTCTATTGTCCATTTGACATAGACAATAGACCAGGGGTGGGCAATCTCAGTCCACGAGGGCCGGTGTCCCTGCAGGTTTTAGATCTCACCTTGGGTCAACACACCTGAATCACATGATTAGTCCGTTACCAGACCTCTGGAGAACTTCAGGACATGTTGAGGAGCTAATTTAGCCATTTAAATCAGCTGTGTTGGTTTGAGGACACATCTAAACCCTGCAGGGACACCGGCCCCTCGTGGACTGAGATTGCCCACCCCTGCAATAGACTGTGGTTGGCCCAGTCCATGGGCAAACTCTTTGCTATGTCAAAATGCAAGGTTGCCCAGCTCCTGTGTTATTTTTCTGTTAAAATTTTTGTCCAGTAGCAACTATGTCACTATATGTGGAGAGATTTCTGAATATCTTTTTCAAATCTATGAGGTTCAGGCTGGACTCTGAAGAAGTAGTAAGTGTGACTTTCTGTTTAATGTTGATTTCTGAGTATACAGACAGCAACAATTTTGTGATAAACAGATACTTTCTTGTAATTGCCAACTTGACCTTATTGCCATTTTATCATTGTCTTGAGGCACCAAAGATACTCAGAAGACAACAGCTAACTGCAACTATTTGCAAACCTTGTCACCCAAGATTATAAGTTCATTGCATACAGTTACAATAATTTTGGTTGGGTTGTGGGCTCCAACCACCTGTAACTGTAGCATTACACATATCCTGGCTATGTTGCAAGTCTTTCTTTTTCTTTTTAGGTAGTTAGTGGATGTCAGCTTAATTTTTAGCATAAAAACATAAAATTACTATCAGGCTTCTAGACTAAATCTTTGCAAAGGATGTAGTGCAGTTATTTCTGTGAAAACAAGAAAGCCCAAACACATACTAATTGATGTGATGTGATGGTTGCCAGCATGATGTGTCCTCTTTGAGGAGTCGTAACAAGATACATTCTTCTTTCCACTTAAATACTTTAGGTTCAAAACTTATTTTGCCACGAGCCTGGGCTACTTCTTTGTAGGTCATCAACTATAGTAAAACGATGCTGATACTGACGTATATTATTATCATTAGCCTAATAAGCTAGTTGCAGGACATAACAAGAAGACTCGAGCACTACCACTCCATGAACAGCTCCATTTTTCAGATGATGGCTAAGATTTTTAAGCAGTGACCTTTTTGTTGTATTGCACTATATTTCATTAAAGTCTTAAAGGAGAAATTGTGCCTTCAGTAAATGATCACACTGTATAATCTTTCTATTTTGGAAAAATGAGAAATCATACAAAGACACAAAGCGATGGCATATATTTATTGATGTGTTTGAGTGCTTAAAAACTCAAACTTTCAGCACACTATTGATAAGCTGAATAGATTTTTGAGCGATGTGCCATTCTCATATTTCTGCTGTTATTAGTTATAACAAAAAAATAAACCAGTACCAACAATAACATTTTGTGAATCAATGTAGTTTTCTAACCGCACAAGGATTTCTGGGATGTTGAAGTTAATTACAGTGTTCAATCATATTGTAAACCAAACAAGCTGATTTACAAAAGTACAAATGGCTAAGAAATCTGTTTAGTTATTTTTTCATCTTTCACATAATGCAGCTGTAGAAAGAATTTTTGAGACCCTATTGCCGAATAAGTACCTCCTGAGAAAATTTGTTACATGACTCTCTCCCTGATGTTTATGAAATCATGCGAGACCAACTAATTGGGTTAAAATCTTTTTAAAAAGGTTTCCCGTCCTCCACTACCCTGTTAAAGGAAGGGTGGTAGGCGAGAGAGAGGAACCGTTAGATGTGTCGTGTGGAGTAAGGGATTTGACGGAGTGGGCAGTACAAGGGAACAACACGAATGGTGGTGATTTGGGAGGGGGGGGGCTTCCCCACAGACAGAGCGGGCCAGAATACAGTGAAGAGTCAGAGATGCAGAGGAGGGGACTGTATGTAACACAACTTAATTATTCAGCCTGAGCTGGCAGTCTGTTTTAGCCCTGAGACACATTCAGCAGAACTCCTCTACACTGGGAGAAAATAATGAATAGGGAGGGGATCTGGAGAGAGGGAAATGACAGCAACAGTGGCTGACTCAGTCTTAGTAGATGTGCGCCGACGCCATTAAAGCATTCGCGGCAGGTGCAGCCTTGAGAACGCCCACACAGAGTGGTAGACTCTCATACAGGAGTGGCGGGTAGAAAAGAAATGCATTCAGCTGCACACATGTGCTAATACGGACATGTCAAACTCCTGGGTAGATATTGTGTATTTCCCATATATATATATATATGTGTGTGCACCCTATGGATCGAATCAATATCAGTTTCTGAAGGTTGGTGTGATTACAGCGAAGACACTGAAAGAAAGTATTCAGTCACTTTCTTTCCTCTTCAGACATCTTAACCACTTTACACCCACCAGGTCGTCAGCAACCTGCTAGGGTTTCGTGTTTCAAGGGTTTCAAGTTTCATGCATGAATTTGACATTACAGTTTTGTTTTTCAAAGCTTTTCCATTTGGGTGTTCCAAATAGGCAACAACTTTGTAAAAGGGCTAGACCTTAAACTATAATTCCTAAACAGGTAACTGGAAATGTGGTTACAATGAAAACAAAGATCTAAAAGGGAAACAAAGTGATAAAAATATAGTCTGGTCACCTTTTTTCTACTTATGACAAGACAGAAACTGTGGAGATGTGCAGGAGTAGGAGTCCTAACAACTGAGTGAGGAAGAGGTGGAGAAAGGTGACAAGTAGAAGAACAGAAGAAGGTTGTAAGAAAATATATGGAGGGACATAATTAGGAAGGGAGAGATTCAAGGATTCAGGTAAAGTAAATAGCTACTTTGACATTGAGCCACTGCAATAGTTAAACTTCAGCTTTTAATTGTCACATGCTGTAGTGCAAACCAACTATCCTAACCCAACAACAACTGTACCAACCTGATTAAAATCTGTTTTAATACCAATAATCAAACAAAATGAAATATATACATAATGTGTATGTAAGAGTGATCATGGTGGGCTGTCTGGACTTAAACTGCCAGGGCTGATTTTATTATCGCCGTCCAGCTCTGGGCTGTAGTCTGTCTTTATTTGTTTGTGGGTTTTTGTTCTTCTTGGAATCCCTTCTTCTCTTGCTCTTGTTCATATGAAGGCTGGACCTAGCCTCTTTGGCCTCAGGTACCATTTTATAGTCTTAAGCAGTGTTTCCCAACCCTGTTGAGCCACGGCACATAATTCACATTAGAAAAATGACACAGCACACCACCAAACAAAAATCTCACAAAAAGCTTATTGATGATTTTTCCCCGCGCACCAGGTATGGCGAAATTGGCTCGGTTTGTTCCCAGTATACCTTTTTGCTTTCTTCTGACCACTACTCATGCTAGGGCCTTCATCTGGGTCGGAGTTTTCTCCAGGACCCAGGTCAGATTGACTACTTTTTCTTTTCAAATATTTAGTTATTGCTATTACGCACTGTGTCGTCTCACAGCATGACTATTATTTCATTTCTTCTTCATCTTCTTCTGTTTTAATGGCAGTTGGCTACCCAGTTCTTGTAGGAAGTGTAGTTGTACTGCCTTTTAGTGGAAGAGAATGTAATTGTTCTGCTGGTTGCTTAGACCAGCGCTCCCCAACCTTTTTTTGCACCACCGACCGGTTTCTGTCCGAAAATATTTTCACAGACCGGCCTTTAAGGTGTCGCGGATAAATACAGCAAAATAAAACCAGTGCTGGTACCAAAAAAAAGAAGATTTATTCATAACACAGGAAAAGACCCAGGGAAACCAAGTTAACAATAAATACGATTAAAAAAATCACAATAAAAAATGATAAAAACCCTGAAAACCCTAAATTTCACATCCACCTCAACTCTCATGGCCTGGTACCAAACGACTCACGGACCGGTACTGGCCCGTGGCCTGGGGGTTGGGGATCGCTGGTTTAGAGTACTAATCAGGTGGAACCAGATAATCTTCCACGGCACACCTGATCATTTCTTGTGGCACATACAGTGGTTGGGAAACAGTGGTCTTAAGTTTGGGATTTTGGCTGCTACCACACAAAGAGCACTGCATTCTCATACAGTAGTATATATTTCGTTACCCTGTATTTATACACGTGCAATGACAATAAAGTTGAATCCTAATCCTAGTGACAAGTCCATCACAATATAGCTGTCCCCTAACATACCCTGGTTTATTGTCTGTTTCACTCTAAATGGGGCTACTTCTTTGTAGGTCATCAACTATAGTAAAACGATGCTGATACTGACGTATATTATTATCATTAGCCTAATAAGCTAGTTGCAGGACATAACAAGAAGACTCGAGCACTACCACTCCATGAACAGCTCCATTTTTCAGATGATGGCTAAGATTTTCAAGCAGTGACCTTTTGGTTGTATTGCACTATATTTCATTAAAGTCTTAAAGGAGAAATTGTGCCTTCAGTAAATGATCACACTGTATAATCTTTCTATTTTGGAAAAATGAGAAATCATACAAAGACACAAAGCGATGGCATATATTTATTGATGTGTTTGAGTGCTTAAAAACTCAAACTTTCAGCACACTATTGATAAGCTGAATAGATTTTTGAGCGATGTGCCATTCTCATATTTCTGCTGTTATTAGTTATAACAAAAAAATAAACCAGTACCAACAATAACATTTTGTGAATCAATGTAGTTTTCTAACCGCACAAGGATTTCTGGGATGTTGAAGTTAATTTCAGTGTTCAATCATATTGTAAACCAAACAAGCTGATTTACAAAAGTACAAATGGCTAAGAAATCTGTTTAGTTATTTTTTCATCTTTCACATAATGCAGCTGTAGAAAGAATTTTTGAGACCCTATTGCCGAATAAGTACCTCCTGAGAAAATTTGGTTTATTGTCTGTTTCACTCTAAATGGGACCATAATTTACAAAATGAACCCTCGGGTTGGACTGAATAAGACTTCAAGCGAGTGATTGAGACCATAAACCTACTGAAAAAGTGCTTACAGAGCTCATAAATCAAGTGAAACATAGGCCTGTTTTCTCATAGCCTTCTATATAATCACACTCCTTTTTGCAAACAATAAGTCGCCCCCTGGTGGTTGTTAGAAAGAATACAAGTTTGATGCACGTGGTCCTCCTTTTTGCTACTCATTACTCATACACTCACCACAGGCTTACCATTCTCTTCTTTGGGGGAGGTCTGCGTATACTGTAGGAGTAGTAGTTGAGCATGGCGTACTCAATCATGGCAGCGAAGACAAACATGAAGCAGACGGTGACAAACAGGTCCATGGCGGTTACGTAGGACACTCTAGGAATAGAGTTTCTGGCCACTGTGCTCAGCGTGGTCATGGTCAGCACTGTGGTGATTCCTGCAAAAGTAACAGAAGCGTGAGGATAGGAAGGAGAGTCACTTCACAAAGCATGCACGATGAATTGCTGGTCAGCAGTAGGATGACCCATGTGGATGTCAGTGATTACGTAACATGTGAGCAGCACTTTATTAATCGCTATTAATAATGCATATGGGGTATTCTGGCTAGATGTCCCCAGTCTTGCATCAATCCTTTCTATTAAACACCCACAGCGGGATACGTTTTGAGGGTGGTGCAGCAGAGCGGTCGTAATTATCAAATGATTCAGTGAAATTTTTCTTTTTATTCTCTCTCCTTCCACTTATGATCAAAATGATGTTTCAAAAAGAGATCTGCGGGTTAAGCACTTCTATTACACAGAGGCTTATGAGGCGGATCCTGAGTTGCCTCTGGAGTGGTGCAAGTAGTGCAGCCATAACTCAGCTAGCACATTCCTGTTTGTTATTCCTGTATATCTGCAAAGGAATGTGATTCGGAACCAATCGGATAAATAGTTGTTAAGATGGCCAAAGAAGAGTGACACACATGGAGATTCCTTGCAAATACCTTGTTTGCATGGGGAATACAGTATATTTAAGAAAACAACTATGAAAATAAAAAAACCCTGTTTTTTTAGTAAAAAAAAAAAAAAAAACATAGCAAAAAGTACAGTTTATTTAAATTCTGCATTGTTCTTTTTAAAACATTTCTTTCTATCCTGTTTACCTTTTGTACTAAAATGACTCATCACTATTCTGATATTTTGTTTTTATGCTTTTTTATTGGTCATATCCAATAATTCACTCATTCAGTCAAAGCTGAACTCTTCTGATGTAGTCCAGTCTCCTTATCAACAACCAAATATCAGTTTTTGCTGTTTGCTGTTGAAGAAACAGCTCAAGGGCAAACAGCAAATACATTCTCAAATACATTATCATTGATTATATCAGTGATGTGTTCACTACAATGTTTTCCCATCAAAAACTCTGCACTTTTCACAGTTGTGTTCAGACACTGGAAACACTTTACTTCAGGTCAGGAAAAAAAACAGCTTCTTCTACCTAAACCTAAACCAAAAGTTGCATCTGAACTTAATCCAGAGCGTAAACCCAAGTCTAAAAAGCTTTGTAGTTGTATATAATCATCATTTTGATGATTGTGTTGAGGTCAGTGAAGTGAATGATTTAATTAGCCATGGTTTGTACTTCCTTTTTTGACCTTTTTCTCTGACATGATCTTAGTTCGGGCCTCGAGTTCGGTCAGTGATGATGGTGATAATGGTTTTGGTCTCTTGCTTTCATTGCAGGGTCTCCTGCAGATACATGGATGAGCAGATCAGCCTGTCTGTGTGTGAAGCCTCAGTGGTTTAGGTTGAAGACTGCACACACAGCTCTGCAGCAGGGTGACTTTCTTCCTGCAGGTCTTGGATGCTCTTGTCCGGTTTAGCAGTTGTATGATTATTATCTGTGTTAGCTGTGTTGTTCTCTTCAGTACCCACATTTGAGGTTCTCCACTGTTTTGGACTTGGACTTATGACTGAAAACCTCTTCCAGCTGCTCCTGACTGCATGTAAAGCCAATCCAGCTGAGTCTTAGAGTCTGAAGTCCTGCTGTTTGCAGATACCAGTCTGGTATAACACAACTGCTGCCTGTTCAGGATGTCCTGCAGTAGGTATCTGAGAGCACTGATCTCTCTTGTATCATATGGGACTCTGTCCTCCTTGGGTCTGAAAGTGGGATTGGCCTGGTGATACCAAGTCCCTGCATTAAGCACAGGGTTACCTCTTATGACACCTGCTTTTTCCTCCATATGCGTTTGCACTTCGGCCATTGTAGCATCTCCGTATATGACGCATTTATGTTTTTTGAAAGAATTCCATTTTTCTTTTAAAATAAAAGACCAAAAATAAAGTCTTTTATTTTGAAGTATATGCTAAATTAGCAATATGAGGGCCAACTCTGTCAAATAACAGCAGTAAACACTATATAAAAGCAGCTCATTAAATAGTCAAAATTTACAGTTTATTAAAACAATAACAACCTTCTTCTGGAAATTTATGTATTTATTTTTGGCCAATTTGTTAATGCAGTTAAAATAGAAAAATCTGTCCCCTGTGGTTAATGTTCTGACCTGAACATTCACAAAGAGAAGTTTTGGAAATATGGAATAAGATTTTTAAAAAGCTTTCTTTGATTTTGTTGTGATAAATATACGATAGGTTTTAGGCCATACAACCTTGGGGATTCTAAAAAATTTTTACCACTCAATAGTTAACACTTTATAAAAACCTGTCAAAAGCAGGCATTATTGTCAACAGTCTGTTATACTGTTTTTCCCCTTAAATTCAAATTAGTTTTTGAGCAACTGACCCACTGAACCACAAAAAACATAAAAATAGCCACTTTCAGTTATATAACAGCAGCAGTGGCAGAGAACATAATGCTGCTGTTGAGTGAAAACATCGGCATAGTTGTGCAGTGCTGAGCTTAATGAGTGACTGTCTTTGTGTAGCCTGACCAGAGCTTGCTAATCTTTGCTAGCACTGCTCCACAGTGACACCACGTGTCTCATGCAGGTCTGAAGTGTAAACTGTAATTCTACAAATTCTAGAAATAATATACTGTTGTGTGGTCACTACAGCTATAACACATTAATAATGCCTGAGATCAGATTACCAGAGATCAGAGAACTGACAGACACTCTCTGTTATATAAAGACATCAAAGACACACCTGCGCAGATAAACAGCAACATGGATAATGAATCATAAATGGACATAAATAATTAGGCTCTTTTCTATATTATATAAAAACATGGTTCCAACTGGGATATTACTCAACAGCCACAGTATCTGTCAGATAAATAAATAAATAAATGAATAAATAGGTTACTGAACAAAAATAATGACTATTCACAAGATACTTATGTGTTAATAGTTAAGTAGTAGCAAAATGTGATGGCATTAATCTCAATCAATATTACTGCTGGATTTAATGCTGTGGTGGAAACCCATATCATAGGAATGCTGACATCAGTCAGTGTCTAAGGACATAAGACCTATGAGTTAAAATGATTATGAAGAAGTCAAAATTTAAACAGGAAGTCTGTATGGTTAAATAAAAAGTTAATTTGGAAAAAACAAAGTAGTGAAAAAACCTCATTTAGACTCTGGTTTCTGGATTTAATCAAATGTAGTAATAAAAAAACTATGACCTCCTTTTTTTAAAACCAAATTAAAACAGACAATAGTTAGTAACATGCTACTTTAAAATTCAATTAGGAGATACAGATTTCCTCTTTAAATTTTAACATACCATCTACTACTTTAGCCTTCTTTCACATGTCCAGTTAACTGTGTCTAACAATTAATCCTTTTTTTTTCTTTAGAAGAAATTTGACTCTGTGATTATGTAATAGTGAAATGTTAACGCAGCATTCTCCACTGAGATTTATTCCTGACTGTTATAGTGAGAGGCCGCGTCATGCTGACAGTTAACATCCTGACTGATGTACAGAATGTGGTCATTAGTCGGCCTCTGGAGAGGCAGAGCTCTCATCAGTCCACTTTTCTTTTAATGACAGTGATGAGTGATGGAAATGAGGCTGGAACGCTTGCATTAGCTTGACCTCTGCAGCAAAAAAACTCACACTGAATTGAAGATGTGTAATAGCCACGTCGGGCAATAACTGCCAATCACCTGCTAAAAGCTTGTGCATAATCACCGTAACTGGAGAGCACGTTACTTTGGGAGGTAACCAAGCTCTTAAAAAATAGTAGCCATGTTCAGTATAACGGCTGTATTTAACTAACTGTGTTGATTTATTTTACGTAATAATATTCCTCACAGTAAAAATGTCAAAAAGTCCATCCAATTCAAAAAATGGGCAATTACAGCAATCATTAAAAACACTACAGCAAAACAAAAAGCCTATTCTATCTGACCTTCCAACAGATTAACATCCACCATGGAATTCCAAAAACCTTCCTAACACCCTTTATTTGTCTTTCAGTCCTGTTAGCTATTTGCTATTTAAAAGACTACGAGGCCAACGTAATAATAACGTCTTTTCATTTCTATTACATTTGAGTTCTTCTGTCTACAAAGTAGGTCTAGTGTTTCTGCCAAACACAGTGAAATGCTGTGATTGTTGTGACTTTGGCAGTGACTGAAATACTCAGTCAAGTCTCCAACCAACAGTCTATTGGGATCTTCCCATACAACCATCTTTAGGGTTTTGCAGAAAATATCCAATGAGCTGCAGGCTTAACTAAAATGGTAAATGGACTAGTGCTTTTATAGCTCTTTTCTACTCTGAGCTGTCAGAGCGATTTTAACTACAAGCCTTATTCACCCAATCATGTTCATGCGAGTAACTCATCAAAACTCCACATTAAAAGACTGGGGGGAAAAACACTTACTGGTCTGATGATTCTTTATTTCTGTTGTGACATTTTAAAGTAGGGTCCTAACATGAAGCATGGTTTCAAATGGAGTGTTGCTGCCAATCACGTCCATTCCTTCTCATGTGTGCATTCTCTATTGGCTGCTTGCAACCTCACTAAAAAGAATTTTATCTCAGATTGGCTTCTTGAACATGACAATGAGTTCAGCATACTCAAATTACCACCACAGTTACCAGGTCATTATCCAAAGGAGCCGCTTTGAGATGTGGCGGAACCAAAGATTTGTGTCCGATCTGACAAACTCTTTGTCATATGGGTATAAATCTGCTTTGTAAATCTATGCCATGAAGACTTAAGGCATTTATGATGGCAAAAAGGGTTCTAGCAAGGTGTACCTAATAACAACGTAGCTCTGAGTGTATTGTTATTATAACAATTTAACTTTGCAGGAGTTACGTTTGCATCGATCAGTTACAGTGTTTCCAGTTCTCTGCTGAGATTTACAGATCTTCATTCTTGTTGTGAATGCTGATGAGCAGGACACAAGAAGATTCTGGAAATAATGATGACAAAGGGCATCCTATCAGAATTTCAGAGCTGTTTGTGTGGGTCTGTCTGGAGGTAACTTTTAACTGTGTGTTATTGTGTCATTAGTGGCACCGTGGAGTAATTACTCCCCATGGTGTCTTAAGGGAGACCGCTGTGTTCGCTTGGTGACATGAAATCAATTCTTTTTAAGAGAGATGAGCCCAGTGACAGTAATGCCCACCGGGGGCATCGATATCGACTGCTGTGACACATACACATCATTGTCATGGGCTCGCCATCTTTCCCTCTCCCTCCCCTTTTTTCTTTCCACGCCGCACCTCACCCTTCCTCTCCCCTCTCTCTTCTCGGTCTCTTTCATCCTCTTCTCTCCTACATGTCTTTTGTGGTGGTGGTGGTGGTGTGTGTGTGTGTGTGTGTGTGTGTGTGCGCCACTGTTTTTGCCTGTGGTTTCCATAGAGACGAGTTGCTCCCATCTATTTCCAGCTACCTCCTCTGGTCTAGTGCTCGTCTAGACTTTCTCTTCTTCGCTGCTCATTAGATTTAAGTGCTCAACTAGGTAAATGAAAAACTCTTCTTCTCATACCTTAGATCCCGCTATCTGATCAGACGCTGAAAACAGTATGATCTCAATAAAACGGCACGCGCTCTGACAGTGCCTTTCCTCCCTTTCTTTTTTATTTGGCTGCTATTTCAAATCAAGGTCGCGGGTTGTCTTTGCATAGATTAATTCATTCTGGGGAAATTGGCGCTACATGATGCCATAGCAACCGGGTGATTCCTGAACCACACGGTGTCTCGCATCTACAAACGGAAAACAAAGTGCCGCCGCAAAGAAGTGAGAAAGCTCCAGTGCATATGCCTGTAGAAAGCAAATATGCCACCGACACATCAACGCGAGTGCAAAATAATCTCAGCGGTGTGATCACAGCAGCAAGAAAGAACAGATTTTCTGGTTTTGTTCATGAGGTTTCAAACACATGACAGCTGGTATAAAACCGTGTCATACATGTCTGGTTGGTACTGGCTGTTGCCACAATATGTTAACAAATACCAGACACTGACCTTTGTTTTGTGTCCAGGGGTAAGCCAGGTGGAACAGACCACAGCTTGGCGTGTCTATAAATAGCACGGAGAAGTACCAGTGGAGTATCAGTGGCCGGGTCACAGGACTGCATGGGTTTTCACTGTGACTGAGACTATAGAGCTTTCTCTCTTTAAACTGAAAAACTAAAAGATACTGAATTTTATTTGTTTTCTGGAAATAAACCTCAGCATTGTATTTATGAATCTTTCTTGATCAAAAGCTGTAAATAAAAGATGGATGTAGCCTCTCCTACTGGAATACACACTTTGTCAGTGTTATGACTGCAGCCATGTGGTTTTTGTTGTTATTGGTTCTTGTTTGTTTGCTTACATTTAGTGCTATTGCATGATAGAATGTAGTGCAAATTTATCAGGTAATGCTAGGTTGGTTAGTGAGCTGAATTCATATAGTGTGTAATGCACTGCAAAAACTCAGAATCTTACCAAGTATATTTGTCTTATTTCTAGTCAGAAATATCTCATTACACTTAAAATAAGACACAATCAGCTAAAGAGTAACATTCCATTAAGATATATGAACTTGTTTTAAGACAGTGAATCTTGAAACTAGAAAATTTTCACTTGTTCCATTGGCAGATTTTTTCACTTATTTCAAGCAAAAATATCTTGTATTAAGTGAAAAAAATCTGCCAACAGAACAAGTGAAAATTTTGTAGCTTCAAGATTAAAAGACTGGTACAAGATTTTGAGTTTTGGCAGTGTGCTAGTGTTAAATAAATGACTTGCACTGACCAAACTGAACCTATGCATACAGGTCCAGTTCTAAGACTCAAATTAACCAACGTGATGGCTAGCAGCCAGCTATGGGCTACAGCTGCCTGTCTTATCACACCTAATCTGAAGGCTAAACAAAATCCAAATGGATGAGTTGCAAAAATGTATATATGCTGAGGCTGCAAGCTTGATATTTACCTGACTGAAGCACTTAAGGCCCTCTGATCAGCCTCTATGCCTCTGTGACTGAGGCCTAAGCTTGTGAATTTATTGATCGAATCACTTTTGGAGCCAGCCTCAATTGTCTATCAGGGCGACTGCAGAGTTCGACAGTTCTAACTTGGCTCAGTCTTTCAGCCCTTGAGGCTGTAGCTTGTATAACAGGCAGTTTTGTTTTCTGGGATGATGCCATGATGGTGCTGTTGATACTGAAGTCTTGAACTTGGCTTTTTCGCGATTGCCATCTTGTTGCTCTTCAACTGATAATGAAATTTGTGAAACAAATGATAACTCTTTCTGACATTTTTGCCTCAAAACCAGATTTGCATCCCATCATAAAAAAGGCTGTTTGTATTCTATTGGTATATTTTCTTTTGAATAGCCAGAAATGCTACAAAAAGATTAGAGATCAAAGCCACCCCCCAAAAAACATGTATGTGTTCTGACAAGTGAAATTGAAATTATGCAGTTGAAACAGTTGAAACGGATTAAAAGTTGGTATTGTTTACAACAATCAGGGTGTTCATGATTTGAGCTATGCAGCACTCTGGCAGGCTTTCCACCGCATCAACACAAAGTACAATACAGTATATATAAGAGCTGACAGTCTGCTCGGTGAGAGCCTTGTTTGTTTATGGTAATTATGCTGATGTGTTCAAATTAATGTGCTGGTGATTGAGGTTAAAATGCTACACGCGGCAACTTCAATCTAATGTGATTAAAGGTGTTTCCCGCAAACTGAAGGGGCCTGACTTAAAGCCCCGACCCAGACGTGTAATCAGTCAAATGGCCCTACATGCCCTCTGACCACTTGGGACTAAATAGCCTAATGGGAGTCTACTCTCTACAATATATTTACTCAGTTGCGTATCTTCTGATGGTCAGATGAAATTTAAGCAACTTTGGACACAAAGACCTTCTTTAAATTTGTGTTTCAATTACAATATAAGAATTAACACAACAGTTATCTTATGGCTAACATTTTTGGTCTGTTGAAAAGGTAGCGTTTAACAGTGCTTTTCAAAATTGAATATTGGAGATAAAGTAACTCAAATTTTTTGAATATTTCCATTTGGATTTGAGTAAATTACTATTTGAACATTTTAAATCATGTGTATCTCTTGGTCTAGTTTAGTTTAGACTGGTTTTGTCCAAATGACCCTTGCCACAAGGAGGCCAAGCCACATAAAGTCATTGCTGAAAAGGCCAGAGTGCTTTATCAAAGTACTTAAATAAAAAGTTCACTGGAATGGAAAAGTGTGGTAGGAAATGGTGCACAAGTAACAGGCATGATTACACCATTAAGTGACTTGTCAAGAAAAAATTGATTCAATAGAGCTTCACGAGGACTGGACTGAGACTTTTGTCAACACACCAAGCTCTACCATTCAAAGACATCTTCAGGAAAGGGGCTACAACCCCTGAATCAGAAGTGATGTCAAAAAGGGCAAGTTTTTTGCAGTCTAATGTGAAGTTTCTGCAGTGGGTGATGAGTTCATTTGTCACATCATCTGCTGGTGTTAGTTGTGGTTGGTCATGACCAACGACCTGCTGCAGCAGCTGTTTTATCAAGTCCAAAGTCAATGAAGCTGTCTTTTAGAGCATTTCTTGCTTCCATCTCCTGACAAGTTTTACAAAGACACTGGGCTGGCAGAAAGCACAGCTGAAAGAGATAATCACAGTGCCAAAACTACTACCAAAAGGTTTGCTGATGACATTATTACTGTGCTTGATTGTCCAGCAAACTCACCTGACCTTGAACCCCATAGAGACTCTATGGACTGGTGTAAAGATGAAGATAAGAGACACCTAATCCAAAATGCAGAGAACTGAAGGACACTGTCAAAGAACCCTGAGCTATAGCAACACCTCAGCAGTACCACAAGCCAATCACATGCCCGTTTTCTTTATACAATCAACAAAATGATTAATTGTATAAAAAAAATTTGATTTTTTAAAAATTAAGTTACAAGCCGTAATCATCAAAAAAGCCATGTAATATTTCACTGTATGTGTAATGAAAAGAGAATATTCAAAAGTTTATTAAAGTTAAATGACAAAAAATGAAGTTTTTTCTACTGTTCACATGTTCTGAGTTGTGCACTAGCATATTGCCTCATCTCTCTACCGCACAGACTGAGGAACTTGTATCTTTGTACAATCACCTATCTTTAACTCACTGCCTGCTTTGTGAAGTTCCCATGAGGAACATTGTCAGCCCTTACACCCAAGCTGACATCACCGCTGACAAGCATTTGTGTAAAAGACGGGTCTCACAGAGAAATGCTGGGGTTTTAAATGCTGCTTTTCTATTTTTTCCTTTTTGCTTCTCTTTTGCCAGTGCTTGCTGCTAGTCTGGACCTCATCTTTGATGAACAAGTACTAACCAAACACTTTGTTGTTTGGGTTTGAAGAGCATTTCTTGGGAAGAAAATGACAAGTGTCCAGAGTGGAGCTGTGGGTGCTAGAGACTGTCAAACTGAGAAAAACAATCAGTATCAGCTGGTTTAGCAAATGCCCCCAAATGACAAATGCTCCTCTTCAAGTGATAAGTTCTCTAGTGGCGTTATAAATTAAAACTCTTTTCTGTTGGAAGCAAAGGAGAAGTGACAGTCCTCAGATGGAGGAGATTGAGGTGGATGGATGGTCCAACAAAACATTGGCAACACAAGAAATGTGCAATTCCAGTTTTCGATTCACAGACAGCACTTGAAAAATTAGGTAATTTTTGTGTTTAAATGGGCCCTACCATAGTCACTGGGTCATCAGATCAGAACACAGATTTACTTCAGTCTTCACTTTCCGAAAAATGCTTTTTTTTGTATCTTTAAGACTATTAATCTTGTTACTGAGTGACGAGCCTCTATTATACCCTCGACAGGGAGTACTTAGCTGTACCCTTGTGGTTTGTGCCTTAAAGGGATCAGTACTGAACTTCTGTTACCAGAATGGACCTTAATGGACTGATTAGGATCTAGGGGAGTTACAAATGACACGTTCTAGCTTTAAATTCAGAGGACTTATTGGGATAATGGTCACAACAGCCTTTATAAAAGCCACAGTTGAATTCCTAGAGAGTCTAACCCCCTCTGACAAAAGGGAAGCAATCCCAATATTGCTTTTCTTTCTCATTAACAAGCTACGAAAGTCTTGAATCAATGAATAAATGCCACTGTACCTCCAGCTAGTGGTTGCATCTTCATCAATTTCCCAGCACCATCAAGTTTTTCTTCCATTTAAAGAGTGTTATTCAGACCACACTTGAACAATTCAATACAAAGTCTCTCATTGGCGTTTAGGCATGAATATGTGGGGATTGCAAAATGGTCCAAAAACCCTTGCAAGTAATGTGAGGCTTCATGTCTGGTCTGGGTGACATGGATATGGCTTTATTTCAAAAGCAGTAAAGCAATTTATAGCATGTCATTCATCCAAAACCATCATACTGTTAGCTTAGAAAATGAGTAAAATGCATTCAGGAGAAACAAAGAAACATAATTTTCACCAAGTTAAAGTGTTCTTGCTAACAGGTCAGAGATTCAGCTCTGTTATGCTTGTAGTAGCTAATATAGCCTCGAGCAGAGATGAGAAGGCTACAGGAGGGCTGGTAGCTCACTTCTTTCTTATTCCCTCCAGACTGTTTTCATTCTCAGTTTTGTTGTCTCCAGTCACAACTGATGCTTAAGGCAATTTATTAGGTTTTGCACAGTTTCCTCTGGAGACACGGGTCTTGTGTGTTCTACAAAAATGTTGCAAATCCTTTCTGAGACTTGGTGGTGAAGGGTCTCTTCAAAAGTACCTTACTATTCAGGCTATTATTTCTTTTGCTTTTAAATACTTCTTTTCACTGAGCTGCCCCCTATAGGATGGGTTAATGGCAGAAATCTTAAAACCTATACAATTAAAAGCAAAAATGGAAAAATGGAGTTTGGGGAAGACTCTGTTCTCTGTGGATCTCCTTGAAGTAAACTTGTGACACTAAGTGATACTCTGTATTTCTCTGGATAATGCTATGAAGCATGATGATGGATGTTACCAGTAGATTCAATTAATTCCAGCACCATGGTTCTTCTTCACACCCTCAAGCTCTACCGTCTCAGCTTCTGCCTTGGGGTGGTTTTATTTCCCATCACCAACCCCCTGTATCTATGTCAAGATCCATTTGCGCTACAAAGATTGAGGTCTAATGGGAATCAACCTGAGCTCGGCTCTCTTACTTTTAGCCCGCTGGTGTCCACATATCCTGCTGAAGCAGTAATGTATGACTGAAAGCTCTTTGGAAATGCTACCTGGCACATGTTAACAGTTTGTCGAGGCACTTTCCCTTTAGCGGTTGGGTGGAGGGTCAGCAGGGGCAGTGGCATCCTCTGTATTTTTCTTGGACTCGAGTTTCTCTTCAATCCGACTTGATCCCACTCCGTCCATCTGACATTTCTCCCTGCCTTTGAGTACCAAAGGCCATCACTTTGCTTTACACTCTTTTTCTGTCCCTCCCTTGTGTCCAGCTTTTCCTGCGCTTATCTCTCCTCTCCCCTTTCAGCTTTGGGATCAGGTCTCAGGCTGACTCTAAAACGGGGGCGTTGTACTAGAGGAGGAAGGCTAAATGACTTTCTGTCGTTGACCTGAAAGTGGATGTTTATCAGGACTGGGGGTGCCTGCTTTTTTGCACTATCTGTTGTGAGAGGGAGATCACAAGTCTGTCACTGCCTTTGGTCATGTAATACACCACCACCCACATACTGTAAGCATTAAGTGACTTGGTTATGTCCTATGCAGGCTAAACAGGCAGGCTGACACAGGAATGGAGAGCCAGACTGGCACACATACAGTGTGAGGTGTGTGATTCACATTACAAAGCAGCTGTCATTGCAAAGTAGAAAAACCATAGTAGCTTTAGTCTTTATATGCTGGTTAAAAAAAGGGGGAGGAATTGGTATAAAATAAAACCTGTCCAATATATCTCAGTTTAATAGATCTGAGGCTTATGGAAGATAAGAGAAATTGGTTTTGGAAGGAGAAACTCCTTTACTGCTCCTATAAACAAACTCAAAATAAACCTTCGAGTTGTTGTGTCTCTCTTGATCTCTTCACACTGTTTTGATGTTAAACTGTCATCGTGTCAACTTGCATCAGCCTACGAGCAAGAAGCAAGCTGGGCCGAACACATACTCTTGTCATCATCCGCTTTCATTAACAGCACAAGAAAAGAGCTTTCATTTGGTCCAGTAAAGCCAAAGCTATGATATTATATTATTGGTGGCGGCGTCATTGTTCAGTGTTTTCTTTGGGCTTGATAACCAACAGGGCTGGACAGAACTCCAATAAAACTTAGATATTAACGCAGAGATCATCCAGATGACCTTCTGTGATATTGGCAGGCTCATGAAGGGCAGGAGGGACTGAGAGGAATTAAAGAACTTCAGAGTGTCGTGGGTTGTCTCGACCCAAGTGACAGCTGGGGTGAAGGTGGCTAGAGGTTGGAGAAATAATCTTGGGTTTAGTTCTTGGGTCAAGCGAGAACATTTGTGTGAAAGAGGTTAATTAGAGTCTAGCTACCATCAAGTGTCACCAAAGTGCCATAAAGCAAGGCACTTGAAGCCAGCTGCTGCAGTGGAGATAAGAGTATGATTTGGATTTTTGGGGGTCTTACCTGGGGAAATTTGGGATACTTTGAGTGACCAACCAAAAAGTAAATCACATAACAAAAGACTTCATTTTCAACAGATGTCAACTAGATTGGAAGTGAATTGCCTCTAGACATTTTTGTTCCCCATGAATGCCAGGATGACTTTCATGTAACCTTATAATAATGACGTTTTTTTTTCTTTTTTAAATAAAATTGAATCTCATGACATTCCCATCCCTTTTTTAAAAGACTATACTACCAGTGGCATCAAGATTTAAGGGCTAATGAGGAAAGTGCTAAAGACACGTTGCACTGAAGCTATGTGCTAAACAAATACAGTAGCAGAAACTAGAAGATGTTACTTTCATAATACCGCTTATGCGTTGCTTATGCATTTGGATTTCTATTATAAGATTTCCTTTAAGGTCATAGGTAAAAATTCTATACAACAGGATAGATGTGACCCTAGCTCCTCAACCCCTAATCCTAAGCCCCCGAGGGCTAAATCATCATAGATGGTAACTCCTAACCCTGACCCTATATTAAGGCAAAGTGTTTGATGTGTGTCAGTGGAATAATTATTTACTATGTTCCATGCCAAGAAACGAGTTAATAACATTTTTTTAAATGACATATTCTTACTTAGGGTTAGATTTAGGGTTAGGGGGTCAACCGCAAAGATGAGTTAGACTTCAAAGTGTTAACCAGTTAAGTTGGTACCGGGGGCACTGGTGCTTAACTGGTGAAAGCAGACACCAGCAACAAACAAATACATTACATGTATTAGATTTTCTCACTAAAACTCCGATTATCTCTGAATGCTTATCTGTGTGTCCGTATGTTATCTAGTATGCACCTAATATCAAATTCCTCCACACTTTACAGTGAAATTTTAGGTGTTTATACTGTGATCAGCTTTCAGACGCCACACTCATCAAGTTTAAGCCAGTATGAGATGTCTTGGACAGTTTACATACATTTATATGTCCCCAAAATTCAGCGTTTGCTATCTCTTTAAAAAGTCAGGACCTGAAATAATATTTAAATGAAAGCTTGGTGAGTATGAACATTGTTTGCAGCATGAGCTTGTAATGAGTCACCCACAGGGGGGAAATAGAAGTCCTAACTAAATAAAATTATGAAGCTATGAATGGATGGGGTGGTCATGAACTCATCAAACACTTACCTCGAGTTCCATCTTAAACCAGCAGCACCTTGCACAACATCATCATCCACAGGAAAGCAAATGAACTAATGATAGGCATGCAGCAGAGAGGAAAATAATTCAAAACAGTTGTCAAGTCATGCAAGGAGAAAGAATAACACTACAACAAAGTATAAAACGGAAACAAGCAAGCTGATGGGACATGAATTTTCATGATGGTTTAATGCACCTCTAAAGTCCCACTGTCACGTACATATTCATTTGCAAATGACTAATATATTATACCCATGCACACGTACTCAACAGTTTTGACTCCAAACCAATGCTAGGTGAATATATTCCAGTAATTTGAAAGATTTTAACAACTGCAGTGACAAAGATGAAGTGGCAATGGAGTTGGCATTTCATTCAAAAATAGATCCTTGGTTTTGCTATCTAACTCAGATTGCAGAGAAATTGTGTAGCTTACCTAAAGCCGTCCTTGCAGGCGTGGCATCACTCTTGATCCAGAAGGAGACCCAGGAGAGAACCACAGTCAGGATGCAGGGGATGTAGGTCTGGATGGTGAAGTAGCCCATCCTCCTGCTGAGGTCGAAGTAAACGGTCATTAACACGTAGTCACCTGTTGAGGAAGGGAAAATGGAGTGTGGAAACAACTGGCAAAAAAGTACAAATAACATAAGAAAGTCAGAAAAGATACTATCATGAAGTAATAATGCTGTCAAATCAAATAACACACAATAAATTTAGACTTTGCGTGTCAATACTTATGCAGAAAAATGATGTATATTGTGAGAAAATATCAACAAATTCTCTTGGAAACCACATAATAAAGATCCATCTACAACTTCAGAATGTGGCTGAAAACTTCTACATTTTAAACGTTACTGTGATATCAAAGAAAATTAATATTATAACCGGAAACTTGTAAAAGCTTGCTCTTTCTGCTTTTTTCTGCTTCCCAAAGTGTAGAAATGCAAAAAAGACAAAACAAGCAGCACAATAACTAAGTCCATGGCATTCTTTTGGGGCTTTAACTTACTGTTGAATGAACTACATTGTGGAAATTGTGGTTAAATTGATAATACCAGACAATAGAAACTGACACACAATGTAAGTACTTGAGGAAACTATTGCAAAATTAATAAAAGGGAAGCTTTGGATGCCAGCCTGCACTGTGTGGCATGATTGCTGTAGAGTATTTTCATTGCTCTCAAAAGAAAGAAACCTTTGCTCATTTTTGCAGTTCTAAAATCCTCTTCAAGTTTTATAATACTGTAAGGTGACCCTGCTATTTTTTTAGTTACACTTATATCCACTCACAAACCACCGATCTTCATCCCTGAGGATCCCGAGCAGCACACTGGCTCATGTGTAATTAAAAAAGTCTGATGTCTAGCTGGAGGCTACATCATGCTGAGCTCTTAACTTCATCTCTGTCATCAAAACAAAGGATGGAAAAAGAATCTGAACATTAGACGGTATACTTTTTTCTGAACTTCATCAGAGCAGCAATGACACTCACTAGATATTAAACAAAAGCAGAATTGTGCATGATGTGACAGAATGTAGGTGAAGCACTAACAAAAACAGCTAGGGGCCAGTGAATGAAACCACCCTCCCAAAAAAGAGGACTGTTTTTGAATATTGGCGTTTATATAAAGACATTTTAGTGAGTGACTCATGTCAGCACAGTTTTCTTCAGAGATCTAAAGCATCTAAAGCTGTAACGACCTACCACATATCTACAGACATAGACATTGGGGCTCAGGATGCAGATATGGCCAGCCTGTATGTTGAAGTGTCCTTGGACAACATACTGAACCCCAAGTTGTCCTTAATCTATTCATTGAAATAGGAATTTGTGAATATTAGGTAAAGCACTTTGGCACAGAATAATGTGTCTGACTGGGCAAATGAGACTTGTAGTGAAAGTCCTATATAGGTACCGCTCCACTTATCATTGTTTCTGGGCTAAATCTGGTTGGTCAGTCGTACCCTTTTTAGCCTAAAACCCTATACCCTTAATGAGGAGTTATGACACACAATCTTATATCTCCATGTTGGTGTTGTTCCCACGTTGTCAAAATCATGTTGGTCGAGGATCAGCATGGCAACTAACAAATGATGTTGTTTGAGGATTCAGTTATCATTGACCATGAAGTTAGTTAATGCTACTAAAAACTATTGCTAGAAAACCAATATGAGTAACCTATGTTTGACTAACAGCAAAGCTAACTTGACAATGCATTTATTATATGCTATAAATTAATAAAGAAGACACTTGAAATGCTTACAGTTTGATCCAGTAGAGAGTTTTACATATAAAAAGGGCATATTAAATTTTTCCTGCCACATTGCAAAGCTATGACATTCGATGATTGGTCGGTTGCAAATGTTGATCCTGGACCAGCATTATGATGATGATGCAGATACACCAGTTTTGACACCTGAATATAAATCAATAAAGATGTAGTTTGATGACCATTAGAACATGTTTTTCCATGGTTCTAATGGTTTTTCCAAGGGTACAGGCAGGGATCGCCCTCACAGACCTCTAGTGCACATCTATTTTGTTTTGTCATTTTGTTCTGGAAGCAGGCCAAAATATGTTAGACACTGCTCAGTTCAGAAAAGAGAAACGAAGGTTACCTGCAGGAGGGTAAAGAGTTAACAAGTTTTTTGCTCGCTGGAAATATCTTCAGTATGTTTAATTAAGACCAGTTTTGTGCATCAAAGTGAAGTAAAACTTCACTGAAATTCATCAAAATTGGTATTTTTGAAGACATCGTTTAGGACATAAAAAAACTCCTTTTTAATTGGTTATAAAATTGCTGGATTAAATATGAAGGACAGAAAGAGCGGGGTGGGGGAAAAAAAGACAAGGACAGAAGAAAGCTGGAAAAAGGTGCTGAATTAATTTGCGGAGAGCAAAGGACTCGAAGAGAGGAGAATAGAGAAGCTTAATGGAGCCCAGAAAATAGTAGGAAGAACTTCTCCCTCACGAACAAGTGTATAATGGCACTGTCATTGTGAAAAGAAGATAAATGAGAAGAGTGGCAGAATTTACTCCGCTACCTCTCTAATGGTCCCAGTACTGTAGGATGCTTGTTTAGCAGCTGATAATTGACAGGAGTGGGGAGATATTGAGCTACAACTCTTGGTGAACAAAAGCCATTGTTCGGAGACTTTGACAGAGGTCTACATATCACCCGAGTATTATTTTGAATATTTCTGAAGACTGCCTTTTGATAATCTGGAGCTATTCAGATGATGTCATTTTGAATAAAACCTCTGAATAAGGCAACCTTTTGTCCTCTAACAGCTGAATTCATGCTTTAGATTCAACTGAAATGATCACTTTTACTGGGTGTTCAGTGAAGTAGGAGTGCGGTGATGCTGGTGGTACTGAGTAGGGGGGGATCGCGTACGTGATTACGAATGTGCTCAGGAGCAGAGAGATCGGCACAGTCATGGCAAGGTTTTGCATTTTGTGATTTTTTAAGGCATACTAGATATGACCCCGAGGACCCCTCAGAGATTGGAATACACCATTTTCTGTCCAAGTGAAATCTAAAATGCCCTTGAAAAGTGTTCAGAACTGGCACCACATTACTTATGCTGCATTCATTTTCTGGGGTCAGAAATTTACGAGTGGAAACTCCAGAGCTTGAAAAATAAAAAATCCCAAACTCAACGGCAATGTGTGTTTCCATAAGTCATGACCTTAAAAATTACATCGCACTGTCTGATGTAGGTACTGTTGCCTCTTGCAGTTCATCTTATATTCAAGATAACACAGACATCCATACGACCTTTATCTCAGGTCTTATTACATGACACTGACATCAGAATGTCAGTAAGAGATTTTTCAGTTTTCAGTCAGACACACTGCTCTGATATGCTGAGACACCCTATGGAATTTTATTTCCCACTGTATCCTATAAGTCTGATATTCACAAATTCAGACACATCCCAATGATGTTCTTTAGAAACACCCCATGTCAGAGTGATCTAGTTGACCTAAAAATTCCCTGGAAGGCCTTCAGTTGATTGAATATGCTGCAGCAAGAGTTCTGATGGGGACTAAAAAGAGAAAGGAAAATCCAGAGTCAAATTTAAAATCTTTCACCTCTCATACAAGTTCTTGTCTGATCAGGCCCATGTTATCTTAAAGACTTCATTGTTCCTTGTTATCCTAACAGAGCTCTTTACTTTAGACTGCAGACTTACAGTGCTAGTGGTTACTAGAGTTTTCCAAAGTAAAATGGGAGGCAAAGCGTTTAGCTCTGGTGTTCTGTTGAACCAGCTCCCAGTTTGGATTCAGAAAACAGACACTCTCCTATAAGATTAGGCTTAAAACTTTCCCTTTTGATAAACCTTATAGTTAGTGCTGGATCAAGAGTACCTGAACCCTTTCTTAGTTGTGTTGCAACAGGCCTAGGCTGCTGGGGGCTTCCCATGATGCTCTGAGTGTTTCTTCTTCATTCCCCTCTTTTCACTCTCTATGTGTTGATGCACCACTCTGCATTTAATCTTTAGTTATTATTAATCTGGCTCTCTTCCACAGTGTCACAACAGATGGCAGCCCCTCTGTGAGCCCGCTTCTGCAGGGGGTTTCTTCCTGTTAAGCTGAAGTTTCTCCTTTCCATTGTTGCCAAGTGCTTGCTCATAGGGGATTGTCTGATTGGTGGGGTTTTTTCTGTATTATTGCAGGACCTTTACCTTACAATATAACGCACTTTCAAGTGACTTCTGTTGTGATTTGGCACTATAAAAAAATTTATTGAATTTTTATATATATAGCTGAAGTAGATAGCAGTTGTCCTGCCCATTGGCAGCCTTGGATATGTTTCACTTATTTCAAGTGAAACATGCCTTCCCATCTAAAGTGCCCCTGACTGACATTAAAGAACAGAATAATTCACCACTCTACATGTAGGTCTTTTTAAACATTGTGAATAAACCTCTGGTCTTTGATGAGAGATTGATGGGACACAAGCACCTGAGGAACGTCACTGCTGGCTTTGCTTTCAGTGCCTGGAGATCAGTTACCATTTGCGCTTGGCGGGAAACCTAGCTAGCATTAGCATGTAAACAAGAACTCTCATTTATCATCTGCGCAGATGAGTTTTATTTCGCTAATCACCCCGAACAGCATTTGTGAAAGACAAAACTTTTAATAACTCGTTTAACACTTTAGTAATGAAAGCACTGAGGACTGAGCCGGTAACTCATACAACTTACAGTTTAATAAAACCGGCAAGTAGCGACACTAGCATTGGCATATCTGAGAAATATCTTGGTTGACCAAACATATAAAGTTTAACCAGGTGTTTTGCTAATATACCTTTTCATTACTTTTTAGGTAGATTGGTAGTTAATTCAGGTGTGATTATTTAATATTTTAGAAAGTATATTGTAAATCATTGTTAAACTAAAAATAGGCCCGTGTTTCTGAGCTGACTAAAAGCTCAAAACTATGATTTTAAAGAATATTATGAACTACTGTAGAATAAACAAAATAAAACATATTTAAAATGACCAATTAAATAGAATAAATAGTTTTATTTTTGATTCTTTATAGAGAATTAGTAAATAATGCAAATCATTTTGTTTGTAATGAAGTGTTTTTGTAGTATTTTATTGCTACTTTTCCTAAAGCACCGGTTGTAAAAAAATAAAAATAAAAATAAAAAAATAAAATAAATAAATAAAAATCTTTCCCTACTTGTCATTGTCAGCTAGTAGTTAATAGATAACTATACTAGTATAGCTGCACTTAGTCAGAAAAGAGTGCAGAGAGGTGAAGACATCCAGGAAGATTGCAGCAAGAGGCACAGCGGTATGTTTCAATCTGGTCCAATTTGTCTTTTTAAAGACTAAAGGAAGTTTTATATAAAACTTGTCAACTTTGTTAAGGAAAAAATCATGGTGCAACAAAGGAGTCAGAAAAGGCTCTCTTGGGGAAGCAGAAGGAAAGGTATCCAGCACATACTCAGCCTCATTGTTAAAATAGATAACTACTCCTACACCAGTTTCTGCTCAACCATTGTCATTGTCAAAGAGTAATGACATCTATGTGACCACTCAGCTGCCAAGTAAGCCGTTTTTCTGCAAACTTGCACTTAGAAAATCAATGTGAAAATTACCAGAAAGGGCAAGAACGCTCCCTTTTTAGGCGGGCGGTACCGATCGTCACTTGACTGGATCAAACACTTCTGTTGGCAAGTTATTAATACAAGCTGGTGGCAGCACACACTGTGGATGACGCTGGACATGAAGTGCTTGTACAGCAGCGGAAGAGGTGACAGCACTCATCCAGAATCTTTCCATCATTTGTTCAGTGCTCTGTACACACACGTGTGACATATTTCCTCAAATTAATCATTTTACCAACGTGCTGAAAGACTTTAAAATATCATCCCCTGCTTTACTCATCAAAAGTAACCTGTGTGCATGTGTATAGTTATGTGTGGTGGTTGTGCCGAGCAGTGTGTGATTTTGAGGAGTAGACTGACTGATACCTCTAGCCACGGGCTTGATTCATCATCCGGATTCTAGCAAAAATAAGTGTTATACTTTGTAGTAGCTGTGGATTGAGGTGCAAATGAAACTGTATTTTAGAGTAAAATCACTTAATTCTTTATTATTGTTATACATGCTGTTTTTAAGTCCCTGTGGTCACATAAGTGACACTAAATAGGCTCGCTCCCTATTCCTTTAGTCAGGAACGTCGAAATAACCAGTGAAATGACTTCCAGGAGGAGTCACCCGAACATTTCAAACTCCAATTAACATGAATGTCTAATAGGATAAAAACAAGACAGACAGACAGTCTAAGAGACAGACATATTTTCCTTAAACATGTCTTCTTTTTTATGACCACTAGATGACTACAACTGTCTCAACAAAAACAAGCTTTTGCAAAAAAATTCACTTTTGAAATGGAAGGGAAATTATGATTCTTAAAGGGCACTATAGAAACAACCACCTCTGTCTAAACATATGACGCAAGTCAAATGTCATAGAGTTTAGAGACGCTCTGTTCCTAATCAGCATATAGTTACTAAAGTTGTTCAGATCTCAGTGAGATTTTAAAAGAGGTTTGCTTTCTTTCCATCTTTAATTGACCTCTCCAGTCAGAACTAGTTATTAATTAAAACTGCCAACTACTGCTTACTTTGTGACTGCATGGATCATTCGTGATCCAGATCACTGATATGTTACATTTAACATTTAACATGATCGTAAAGTGTAGAAAGCCAGTTAATCAGTTCTGAAACATTGTAAAAATTAAGCTTAATCTAGTGTAAAGGTTCATTAGTGAGGCTAATCAAGGATATTTTTTTTGTTAGGTATTAGCTATAAATCATGATAGCTGTGATAAGAATGCCCCACTGTAATCATTTAAAACAAATAAAAAAACTAAAAAGCTAAGAGGTTGTATGGGTGCAGACTGCAGAAGCAATAAATATAGATAATGCAGTTTGAGTTACACGTTGAAGGTTAGAGCAGACTTTTGGACTTTTGGGAGAGGAATGTTGTCCCATTTTTGTCTGATACAGGACTCTCAACAGTCCTGGGTCTTCTTTGTTGTATTGCACCAGATGTTCTGGACTACAGGCAGGCCTGTTCATCCCCCAGACTCTTCATGTCACTTTTCCAGTTGTGCAAACTGCCAATTCCATAAGCACTAATACATTTTGATCATTGCCACAATCAGAGATGGTGGTGACAAGCTGGATGGTTTTCTCTTCTTTAGTCCAGATAAAAAATAAAAAAAAAAGACATTTGGCCTTTTCCCTTGCATACAGAGATTTCTCCACAATCCCAGATTCTTTTCATGATATTATGTTTTATAGATGATGCAATATTCATGGTCTTTATAATTTAATGTTAAGGAACATTATTCTGAAATTGTACCACAATTTATAGATTTTTTTTTCTTTTTGCAGTTTAGTGAAACTCATCAGATAGTTGTTCAGGCTCACATTGACAAGAGTTGGGATAATAGAGACAAAATGTGCAGTGTATCTAATTAGTTTTTTATGAGTATAACTCCTTGCACCTCTGTTTTTGGATTCTGCCAAGCCCCGCTGGCTGTCAATATAAAAATGCCATATTAAAAAGGGATTCTTGCAATCAGATCGTGTAATAAAGGGAGTCTGATTCATTTTCTCTGCAGCGACAATCTTAATCACAGCACAGTCAGTCCAACATAAAACTACTGGGTTTTTCTTCCATTTTACCTTATAAAACTGTTTCATTATACTTAATGTCCCCATTTATGTCTGGGATGCAGTATATGTTGTACTACTAAAGCAGATTAAAGGCCTATTAGAAGTGGAACAACAGGAGTAAATAAAACAGTTTATTGTAGCTTGAATTGTTCTCCGTATTTGCACTCCACAAGTTATTGTTGCAAACGTAGGACCATAATGCCATCTACCTTATGTAATATTAATGCATACTATAATATGAAGAATATGTGGAGGCTGGAGCATTGTACCTTCCCAGATGGACGGCCACCAGGTGCAGCGTGGTGACTTTTGGGCTCTAAATGTGTATCGTAACAAGCAACCCCTGTGTTTACATTTTGCTTCGACGGTATTAACCCCTCTGTTTATACTCTTCTGCAGAATAATTATTAGCCTGAGTGGGCTGTCCTACAGTTGTCTACAGACTCTGCATGCCATACTACTTTCCGTTTGGGAAGCTGCAAGGAAAATTCATGGGAAAGCTGTTTTATTAATGAGCTCAGCACAAGTCAGCTTGCGCCTGCTTTCAACATGTATCAGAGTCTTCCTGTCCTAAGTTTTAAAAGTTTTCTACACTTTTGTAAATATAATTTGAGTAAACTATGCCATCACAGTGCAAAAACTATTAATAATTTATTGAAGGGCTGCTTTGAAACTACTCATTGGGCTATCCACTTGTTCACAATGAACTATTTTCTGGTGTTTGCAATGTAAAATGCTAGTTTAAGCAACATTTGGGATGCTTTAAGTTATTTTTCAATAGCTGAACCACTGCCTAAGGATTGGTAACAAAGTAATTGTTGCGATGAGATTCTGCTGATGTAATTTATTTATTTTGTAAAGAAAACACCTCTAAATGTTCTAATTTGTTGGCTATCCTGCAGGAGGACGGAGGACGGACTTTTGGAGATGCCTGCATATATGTCAACACCAGTGATGTGCCAGTGATGGTAAATGAGAGACCAACTCTATTTATTTGAAGAGCCAAGTGATTTGTATGGTTTTGGTTAGTCAGTAGCATCGCTTGGCTAGTGATGAGTGGCCTGGTCTGGTTTTTAACTGCCTGGAGATAAGTCCGTAGCTAAATCACTAACTCACTCAAACCCAGAAATAAGCTTCTCTGACCTCTCAGCAGTATTGTTTTGGGGGGGATTAAGGGACCTTGAGCAGGTCTTAATGAGTGAACTGAAGGTTTCCCCAGCCAGGTTTATCCTGACCTATAGGCTCTCTGATCCTCAGGCTGCATAACGATATTGAAAATGTTCTCTGAAAAGTTCCAAGACTGAACTATAATTTTTAATTTTAACATGTGTGCAGTAAATTGTCTGATTTAATTGTCTGATTGTCTGATTTAGAAGAAGAGCTAAAATGAAACCACATGGGTTTTAATGGTAGAAACCATCATTTTTATTCACAGATATTAGTAACTTTAGCTATCAAACTAAGTGAGCTAACGTTAGCTCTAAACATTATTTTAAAAAGGCTTTATTTAGCTCAAGAAACCTGTAAAAGATAAATCTAAAAGATAAGTCAAATCTTATCTGTAAAAGATAAGTCAAATGTTCCGGCGCCCCCTGTGTGTGGCAGCCTGTTACAGCAGCTCCGCTCATTCTGAGCTTCTTTCTTATCTCCTCTTTATTTTCTCGTAATTTTTTGTAACTAAAGTTTTAGCAATTTTTTTAAAAACAAATTTCCCACAAGTGGGACTAATAAAGGTTATCTTATCAAAACTATAGACCGCACATAAAAGGTGGACATCATAGGTTTGTAGAGGTACTAAGTAACTATAAAGATAATAGAAAATGTAACACAGCAGATTGATGTGCTTGGAGAAAAGCTTCCTAGGCTGCGTTTGGTAGAGTGTAAACCTTCCCAAATCCACTTACGAGCGGAGCAGAGCTGTTAAGTTGATACGATCCAGGTCCAGCTTTCACACAGTAGTAAAATCCTAAAAAGTGAATGTGTCAGTCATGAAAATACTATTTTCAGCATAACCTGTAAGCCCACAGACTAATATAAACCTGTTAACAACAGCACCTTAAATTGAAGTGTTAAGCTTTAAGCCATTTGTTACAGTTTTGCTCTTGTGTTATTGCTTTAATAAACGTCACTGCTTCTGCTTCAACTAAATCGACTCATCTGCTGTGCATGGCTATGATTGTTAAGCTACGAGTGGGCAATCACTGTTCAAGGGAAGGGAAAGGATCAGAGACCGCACAATTAAATTTTGTAATGTCTGTTTGCCTGCTGGTAGTGGTCATGTCTGGGTTAATGGCCAATACTGAATGACTATGAGAAGGAACATCATATGGAAAATGTGAATCGTGAGAAGGGGAGTGAGGGCTTGGGATTTCCACCTTTCTCTCCACAGAAGAAGAAGTCTTTGTAAAAAGATCTTTGAAATTTTTCTGCATAAAAGGGCATCATAAACGCTTTTGGAGAATTTGAAATGGGATGGTTAAATAAAAAGCTGAAGTGTTTGGGATTCCACATCGGGGCCTTTTGAAGAGGACACTGCTGAATTGATAACAATGGTGGATTTGCAGCGGGGTGTCCCCAGTGGCGCTGTGGCCAGGGATCTGTCCACTCCGTCCTCATTAAAAC
Organism: Oreochromis niloticus; assembly: GCF_001858045.2. NCBI lineage: Eukaryota > Metazoa > Chordata > Actinopteri > Cichliformes > Cichlidae > Oreochromis > Oreochromis niloticus. Next base: position 7,536,855 of record NC_031986.2, read on the forward strand.
AGCCCCATACCCATGTGTTTATGAGGGATGAAGGGTAAAGCACAAAGAAGGAGACAGAGGGAGAGGGAAACAAGGGTAAGAAGAAGCGAAACGCAGCACTTTCGAGGTTTGTCATGATGTAAATTAATGATAGGTATTTTTAGCTGGGGATCTAATCATCATGTGTGTGGAGACAGCGCTCCAGCAAAGTGAAACAGGAAAAAGAAACGAGGTAATAAATGAGAAAATGGCTAATTTTCTTGAACAGCATGAGGTAGATGTGTAGGTTTGCCATTGCTTTTGAGCAGCTCAGCAGAAAATTAGCTTGGATGTGTTTTGACGATACAGCAGGAGTCCAGGAAAACGTATAATTTATAAGGCCATCACTGTTGGAATGAGAGTGTTCATCAGTCACTTTGATTTTTTATTTTGTATTGTGATCAGAAACGCAAAGATGAAACGATATTTTTTTTCTTCTATATAAACAGGGGGTTTCATCAGTATTCCCAGTGGGTGATATCGTTCAACAAAGAAAGTTCCAAACAAAATCTAGGTAAATTAATACTTTGAGTTTTGGCCAGTATGGTAAAAAAAAAAAAAAAAAAAAGTCTTGAAGTTTGTCAAGGTCTGACAAACATGTAATCAGTCTCAATTAAAAAATACTCAGGGGCAGACACCCACTCTGCTTTTAAGATTAGGTTTAAAACTTTGTGATAAAGTTTATAGTTAAGGTTGGACCAGGTGACCCCGAATCCTCCCTTAGTTATGCTGCAGCAGGCCTAGGCTGCTGGTGAGGTTTTCCATGATGTTTGTGTTTCTTTGCGCCACTTTATATTTAATCATTAGTCATTATTAGTCTTTTGTGAAGGAGTGTGGTTGTCCCCTCCCCAAGCCTGGTTCAGATTTCTTCTTGTTAAAAGGGAGTATTTCCTCCCCACAGTTGTAGAGTGCACAGGAGGTCGTTTGATTGCTGGGGTTTTCATTGTATTAATAGAGCTGACTGTTGTTATGATTTGGTGCTATATAAAGAAAAAATAATTATTTAACTGTTTGAACTATCATTTTAAGAAAAAAAATTAGCTCATTTTAAATTTGATGGCAGCAACATGCCAACTGTTTTGGAACTAGGTTTGTTAAAGCATGTATCCCATCCGTGTATGCCAGTGGAGCAGTAGTGTAGAAAAGGTCACAATAGCAAGTCTTTTCCAAAAGGTGTAAACATCCACAAATTGTATGGGTACAATGCACAGACACACATATCTACTAATTACTGATAAGTAACAATCTGAACCCCCCCCCCCCCACTAGGAATTCACAAACCAAAACTGAATCACAAACTTCTTGCATGGCTGGAAATTACTGAAGTTATGTTTAATTACTCCAGTTAGTGACGGATCTAACAGACCCTGAAGCTATAATAACCTATATCAGAGCAGTCAAAGCAAAAATGACCTAAAAGAAAATTAACTACCATACGGATGTTATAAAGGGGGAAACTATACATAGAAGTCAAAAGTTGGGCCTCTATATTTAAAAGTCTGTGGGGACTGACTTGATTATGAAATCAGCTTCCCAGTTGGCTTCATTTATTTTTTTTAAATATCATTGTACTTGATGAACTCTCACCTTTGTTCTTTTCCGAGGCAAAGCTTTGGTTGCACTTTCAGAACATAATATAGCAAAATTTCATTTTTTTTAACTGTACATCAGCCCTCACAACTAAAAAGCATAAAAACAGATCAGAAACAAATAAACTAAACTAGAACAAACAATAAAGAAATTTCTGTTAGGTCGAATATTTCTTTGTTGTAACAATGCTTCTTGGTAATAAATCTTATGCTGTTGGAAAGCCTGTTTATTTCCCCTTAAGTGGTGCAACATTAAACCCTTGAAATTTTCTCTGCCAATGCCAAACAGTTTATTCTGGCATTGACTGCTGTTTGGTGTGATTTACTGGATTGGATGATTAAAGTCTGAAGAAACAATTCAAACTATCCAAATCAGTCAACGGTAGTATGTTTAGAGCAGACACCAATTGAACACTATAGCAAGGTCCATGCTCACAGATGCCGCTAATTGTAGGTACACACCTGATTGCGGGCATCTCATTGTCAGCACCTGAAGTTCAAAACAAGAATCAGTAGCACAATAAGCTGTTTGGCACTGACAGAGACGATTTGGTTGGTTTTTCAAGGCCACAACCCACATACTCAACTCTGCATTGTATTTTGCTTACAGATGTGGCACCATTTAATGGGAAATAAATATGCTTATCAAACTATATAAGATTTATTGCCAAGAAGCATTGTTCCAACAAAGAAATAACCGACCAAAAATACACTTCCTTACTTTTTATACAGTTTATACGCTGTATTTAAGCACTGGAAAGAAAATGACTACAAAAACACGACAACGCTTCTACATTTTGTAAAACAAAAATGAAGCAGTACAACTAATTACCACCATAATTTGATGCCACTCCCTGTTATCGCTCTCCTAATCATACTCTACTTCCTCGAATATTAATGAATGAAGGTTCGGCTCTTAGAAAGCTGAATCAGGTCACATTATGCAGATCTGAGCTCGTCTCTCCGAAGACAAAAGAGCGCATGGCTGAAACCATGGGGAACATGGAACTCATAAACAAGGTTAAAAGGGGTTAACAATTGGTGTGAAGTGTTCTTCGAGATAGATACCTCGGTCATTATGCCTCATTTTTAAGCCATCAGAATCAGTTTTTATCTCCAAGGGTCATGTGGAAGAATGAATATACATTAAGAGCTCGTCTACGCCTTCCCAGAGGTGCATGTAATTATAGGAACCTGTTGAGGCAACAGTACTTTTCTCCTTCCTAAACTTACATTAAATTGTCAAAGTATACAAGGTCTAACAGCATGGGAAGGGAGAAGGAAAGAAGTGAATAATTAAACTTCCTTTTTAATGTTTAATCTTGGTGATTAATGTCAGTGGAAAAACCTATTTGCCCTTACACCCGAGGGGAATACTTATGAGCTTTGAGCTTGTAGTTATATGATTACATTTATGGGCACGGTGCTAATCTTAACGTGTGCGAAGCTTGAGGCGCCAAGGTAGTGAAGCAGCACGAGAGGCTGAACAGTTCTCCAGCTTGACTGTGAACCCCTGCCAACTCCAGTTGCCCTGTGACCTCCACTATTGCCTATTTCCTTTAGTTTCTTACCATTATTTGTCAAAAATGTATGAAACGCTATAGTTCAGCACGTTCTCTCTCACTGAAGTGAAGAGTTCTCAACCTTTCTTTGAACTTTTCTCAGCACTTTACTTACCAGCCGTAGTCGTGAGGACATCCGTAGTGTTTCTGAGCCCCATGAAGTCAAACTGGTAAAGCCTCCAGTATTTCTGATCAGATGTCTCCACTGAGTTTCGCTTCCATTTGTACACAATCTCATCTCGTGGGTAGCCGTCTGGAAACCACAAGGAGAATTTGGTGTAAACGAAAGAATATGAAAGGGAGAGAAAGGTAGAAATAAAAGTTTAAATAAAGAATACAGAAAGGATTGTTGCAACAATGCAGTTTTTATTGTATGCCTGAATTATATATGTTATATACAGCAAGTTTTTGTTGGACTGCAGACCAACTGAACTACTCGTTTCCTTGAAATCTATTATGTACAACCATGGTGAACAAATACTCATTGCATTATTTACTGTAGTGTTCATCTTAACCTCTTAAAGTTGAGTCTCATTATAGGATGGTCATTTGGGAATACCAAATAGGTAAAAATTACATATTATGGGTAGAAATGAACCTAGCCCAAGCCTAACTCTAGATGGGTCACAGGCAACCTAGCAGATGATGAGGTTAGCACATGCTTTGAGTCACAAACTCTGTATTTTTTAGTGTACCAAACAAATTGTTGTTCATTGTTATTATAATACCGAGAAATTAATTCAAATTAAATAAGTTGCTGCCAAACTTTGGTATTGGAGCACATTTGGGTTAAGCTGCTGTTGCCTAAAGAGCAGTGCTGTTATGTTACAAGAAAAGAAAATTAGGTTACATTAGGAAACTTACAACTGTTGCGGCTTTTGTTTAGTTACGGCTGTTCGTGCACCTATCGTGACGTTGGCAGTATGACTGCGTTTCTACAATAATTTCAATGATACATCCTTACAGTCGCTCAGAGGTTTAGAGGTTCAGAGTTTGGTTATTATTATTTTTTTCAAACTGTTGATGCTATTGAGACAAAAGATGTGACTTTATGAAGAAAACTTTAAAAAGAAGGTTTTTTATTTCCTGTTTAAATTCTACTGCTTATACCAGCGCTGATGTGGAGGTTTTGTATTCGTGGGGACACCAGTCGTTCAAGAGAATGCTAAAGTGAGTCTGCCTCTCAGATAGTGTTTTTTGCAGGTTTTCTTTCCAAAATGCAAACTGTCCAAGCCTGAGGAAACACCTTGTCCAAAGAAAAAGTTTTCATATTGTGAGTTGCTTAAAATAATTAAGAAGTGTGGCATTATTTTGTTAGAGACCATTTTAAATTCTGTTCTATGTCCTCACCAATAGGTGGCCAGCAGTCTGGATCCAGACCCAGACACCATTCTTTATGTACCCACACATCTTACTGGATTTTGACTGACTATTATTTTCTATCAAAACGCTAGACAGGCCACTGGGGACCTGGTACATGTTAAAAGGTAATGGTAAAAAGAGAGCCTCTAAGCTACTTTTAAAGAAAAAGATAATAGAAGTGGCTGACTTTTTCTTAATAAAAATGGATTTTTCTTTTAATGTAGTGTGTTGTCAGATATGTATTTCCCATATATACTTCTGTTACACGCCCATTGTTCCACTTCAGTGACATGTAAAAGTGATTTTTCCATGGAGTGCTTACAAGGAGAATGGCCTCCTCAAAAGGCTTTAAAGCTGGAGCAACTATGTTCTGTACTAATTCTGGAGATGTTCAACCTCAAAATGGCACAGTTTCACAGGCAGGGCATTGCTCGGGGGTAGACATTAGACACAACCACTAGCAAGCACATTGGGAATTTTCTTGAAAGCTAATACATCAACAACACTGGTGTCTCCTTGTAAGTAAAAGAAAAAAAGCTGAGCTCAATTGACAAGTTGAACCAGTTTTACATACAGAAATGAGTGACAGCAGTAATGAGCAAGTGGCAAGGCTTGTCGTGCCCTGTACTGGCAACCAGACTAATTATGTAAATGGTCTGATTTAGAGGATAGCCATCTACAACCAAGAGGAGCAATCACCATGATGCAAGAGGGATGTAGTTGGCAAATATTATTGCCATCATATTTCTCTTGGTATGTTTATACAGTTATCTTTTCTGCAGACAGTATTACCATTGTGTTGCCAGTGTATCTCCATAGCTACAAGAGCCTTCATGCTTTTAAAAGCCCCCTGAAGCCACATGTTCTTTCACAATCTTATAAATTACAGCTGTCTGTGGCCTTGGTTCTAATATTCTCTCTTCCAACTCTCCAAACAAAGAAGACAAGAGAGGCCGTCTTCTGCCACATCCCTCTAAACAAAGCCACTTAATTAAATTTGATTTCTTTTAGCTTTTTTATATAATGCAAGCTAATAGAAGACATCATTCCTCTTTTTCAACAAGCCCGTGGTCCTGAACCACAACCACTTAAAGGATTAAGAAGTTCAAATCACGTATACACATATATACATATAAATAGACTAAGAGATTTTAAGAAGAAAGGACATTCTGTCCAAAAGTAAGAGTTTACTGTGCTTAGTAACGATTAGCTGACTAAAAAAGTGACGGAAAAGAAAAGACAGAGCCTGCAAGCACATTGTACAGAAGGTCAGTAGAGGTTCATTTCCAGCGTCAGCTGCTTTGGGAATATGCTTAAACTCTAAGCACTGGATTGCGTCCCTTGTTCTTCACAGTGACACCCAAAGATTTGACATTTTAGATGAGCTTTTCAAAATGAAAACAAGAACACAAAACCAGAGCGACATGAATGCTCGGCCACGACTGAACATGAACCTTTGTGGGGGTTTCAAGTACTGTAAAAACCCCTGTGGCAGCCATGATGGAAGTCTTGTGCTTTCTTTGTTTGAGCATGATGGAGTGAGGACTGCTGATTGCATCTTTTAATGCATGACTAGCCTGTTTCAATAGCACTGAGATACACTGATGTTTCTTGATTGTTACACACTAGCAGCACAGCTTTAAGGATGGCAATATCAGTTTGTTGGTCAGTGGAGGTCCTACACCCCTTGTCAGGACTGAAATATCTAAAAAAAAAACTGGAACCCAGAGGATAAATGCTTCTGAATTTGAAAAGTTTCTTGTCTTTATATGTAACACCACTGGCAGATTGACACTTTTTGGCTTTTACCAAAATATCTGAACAATTAGTGGATGAAATACTCGAGCCAAGAGAAATTCACAACTCTTCTGCCATGCCAATGCAAGTTCAACATTTTATGGAATCAAAGGGTTCTCTTAGAAGTGAGGCATGCAGTCATTGTCCACAGAATCAAAATGATTTGAAGCTTTACTTTTTTTTCTCTTCCACTATGCAGCTGACATTTGTGTTTTTGAACAAAATGCCTTCAAAAATACTGGATTTCATACAGCTTATTACAGACAGTCATGTTCTCCTCAATTCACAATAACAATCATCTCAATGTTCTTATTACTGTAAGGTAAAGACCCCACGATAATGGAGAGAAAAACCAACAATGACCCCTGAGCAAGTACTTGGTGACAGTGGGAAGGAAAAACTCCCTTTTAACAGGAAGGAACCTCTCAGGCAGAACCAGGCTCTGCCGCAACCGGTTGGGGGTCAATGGCAATGAATGGTAGTAAGTTCAGTGACTGGCCTCTTAATTATATTAAAGTTGTGCCATACATCGGTTCACGACAAATGCCTGCAAACTAATTAAATCCCCATCATTTCTCTGAAGTGCTGATTGTCAAATGTTACAGCGATAACACAGCAATAAGAATGCATTACCATTTAGACTGAAGCGCTGCTCTATGTGGCCTCTCACAGGAGGTCTTGTTTTAATTTACAGTGCAGACTTTGTAAGGTTACTTAAACCTAGCAGCATCTTGTGACAAATATTCCATTTCTCATATTTAATGATGCATGCTTTTGAAATGTAAATATCCTTCATATGTTGCACCACACTAGGTATTTTTAAAGAAAGTGACTGAAGCACAGCTCTGATGTGGAGAGCTGCATGAGTGCAAAGTGCCTGTAATGATGGCTTGTTAGTTTTATCGTTTGCTACCTTTTATACTGAGATCGCCATTTAACAGAAATCACTATCATAAAGAGACTAGACTAACAAAGAAAAATAGAGCAGCTTAAAAGCATCTTTGAAACAAGGTGAAGCCACTAATTCAAAACATGTTTTCAAGGTGTCGGATTGCTTGCATAATGCCTGTCAGGAATACAGCTGCTATCGAAAAATACTCTGAATTAATAAGAGAAATTAGTGAGGCCATGAACGCATCCATCAAGAATATTATGTTCCATCTCAATATATGAAACTGATTGCAGCCGTAATGGGGAGGTTTCTAATTTGCTTCATGATGAAGAGAGAACATTTTAAAAGCCTTGAACATTAGACTTTGACAGTATTATGACACATCAGCTGCTGCGTGCCTTGAGTGGTAACACAGAGATGTAGGTGGATGTTACTGCACACTAGAAGGCTGCACGTGATTGGACAGAGGTGAAAAGTGAGGGACAATTGTGGCTTCATTTTCAGATGTCATTCTAGTGTGGCTCTGGCCCCCTCTCTCTCTCTGTCTATCCTCCTGCTCCCCTACAGCAGCGCTTCATATCGTGGACCATCTGCCGTGGAATATGCCACTTATAGGCTGGCAACTCGTCTATGCGTAACAGAAGAAGACGACCTGAGAGAAACACTTGCTGCTCAGTTGTACTGCACCGTTAAGACTGATGGAAATTGGCTTTTTTGGAGCTTCGAAATGGATAAACAGGTTATCAAAGACACATGCAGAGATGGATGCTGTCTCCAGAATAAGGGACATTCAAATAAATAAATAAATAAATATAAAATAAGAATTTCTTTAAATCCATTCTATGACAGATACAAATGTAGTTTCTATCGCTCCATAAAGGGAACCTATCGTGCTAATTCCCAGCCACATATTTTTATTCTAGATGTGAGTCACAGATAGACTGTAAGAAATTAACAGGAGATTCATATTAGATTCATAGTTCAAAATAACTTTCATCTTACACTATTCTATTCCCCCTCCCTTTAAGCCAATGTTTCATTTGTTTGGGTGACCCTTGTGGCCTGGCCTCCACAGTCACCTGACCTAAACCTAATAGAGATGGTTTGGGATGAGATGGACCACAGAGTGAAGGCAAAAGGGCCAACAAGTTCTCCACATCTCTGGGAACTCCTTCAAGACTGTTGGAAAACCACTTCAGGTGACGATCTCAAGAAGCTCATCAAGAGAATGCCAAGAGTGCAAAGCAGTAATCAAAGCAAAGGGCGGCTATTTTGAAGAATCTAAAACATAAAACATATTTTGAGTTATTTCACGTTTTTTTATTTACTACATAGTTCCATATGTGTTCATTCATAGTTTTGATGAGTTCAGTGAGAATCTGCAATGTAAATAGTCGTGAAAATAAAGATAACCAAATACATGAGTAAGCATGGCCAAACTTTTGACTGGTAGTGTAAACAAAACTAAATTTAAAGAATTTAAAGACTTTAAATCAGTGCCATTGAAGGTACTAGCTGCTTAGCCTTGGTGCAATTTTCTGCCTGTAGCAGCAATGGAAAATGTCCTGTTTTGCAGTTTTTAAGAAAGTCGTCAATCAAGTTCTTCCTTTAGTCGAGGTTTACCTGTTCACCAAATTTCCTGAAATTAAACTCAGATGGGTTTGCCTGATGTTACTGACAGATGTCATTAATTTTCTCTTTGATGGAGGATAAATGTCCAACCACATGGACCATGGAAAAAAGGTTTATTTACTGCAAAACCTTTCACTAAGAGAAGAGAAATAATGGAAGCCAATTTACGGTCAATAGCTCTTTCAGTAACTGCAGTACTGACTCATCACACAGTGAACAAATTCTATATATGTTTGAAAATGGCCGTTGGATTATCTGAACTCAATGCTGGGTGGAGGTTTAATAATGGGCGCTGACAAATACTGCCATCTGTAGCTGCACTGGGTAATGATTATTATGTAAAATAAATCAGAGAAAGATTTCTGGGCCAACAGAATGACCTGTCAAACATAATCGAATGTGATTTTTATCTTTTAGGTGATGGGCTTGGTAATGAGATGCAGGGGAGACTAATTTCATGGCAGCAAAAAAGCTTCTTGCATTGCTTTTATTGACTTGATTTTCTTTTATGATATTTGGGGAGTTTCTGACTATGTAAAGGAACAGTCAAACATTCTGGAAAAAGTGTTCCTTCGCTCGATTGTGATAAAAAAAAATGATTGGAAAGAAAAAACAGTATTTTTAACTAATTAATTCTAAATCTTATTTCAAAGGTTTCCTTCCAATATAATGACTTTTGTGATTCATTTGACCATTTCTATGTCTTGGGATAAGTGGGATGTACTGTACTGATTAAAACAAAATAACAAACACCTGCATGGACCGCATAGAGATATTGTGCCAGAAAATTACATAACTATGACGTTTTTGAGCTGATGTTAATGCCACAGGATGTTTGGAACTCTGCAGTTACTGAGTCAGTAGAGTGTTGGCAACTTTTACGTTACTTTCATGGCTGCGTCTTTGCGGTTTGCTTTGCAGTAATACAATGCTTCCACTTTGTAATGGGCCAATAACTTTGTCCATATGGAATACGTAGAGCTCTGGTCAATATCCACTTCAAGGTCTCCTGCACATCTCGACTGCTTCCAAAGTGTAGTTTTTGATTTTGTACTGGCCTAGTCCAGGAGCTGTGTTTCACTGCCCCATTGATCCACTAAAGTCAACAGCTGTACTTATACTGCTACACCATCATCATTCCATCCATTTCATCCAATTACTAACTGGTACGTTATATATATGTGCATATAGCTTGTGGTAATATTCTGGGATTTTAAACATGGTTCAAATTTTATATAATTAAAAAATACTTTTTTTTCATTATATAATTAAATAATGCAACCCTGGAAGACTCTAACTCGAGCAGCAGAGCAGCTTCACTGCAAACACACCACTGAATTAAAACAGAGGATATTTGCTGAGGATTAGCAGCTCCCCTTTTTCAGCCACTAAACAATAAAACTGGGTTTGTCCTTGTTTACTAAGGGACTGCATGGAGATATTGTGCCAGAAAATCTGCACCCCCTCCCTTGCATTTGCATTTTCAGGTGTTTAGTGCTTTTCAGCCTGGCGGGTGGGCAGGGCGGTGGGGACATGAGGTGCTTTTGTCTGTGAGGGGTACTGTGAGAGAAACACAAATAAAAATTGGTTTTACATGTCACAACTGTGGACCACTGGATCCTACTATCACATTTTCTTTTCTTTTTTCTGGTTCCTGATGGTCAGTTGTATTTTTCCAGATTTTAAATGGCATACAGCAGGTCCAGTGCCCTGTGGCCAAAGCTGCCAACAAGGATAATGTTTTTCATGACATTGTAAAATGCTTTGAAACCCTGAAAAGCAACCTTGAACATATGATTTGTACAAGCCTGAGCTCAATAATCCATTTCAGACATTTCTTTCCCTTATATGACACCACTGAAAACCTTCACTAGCTCAAGAACAGCTCGTAGAGAACTTCCCTTTGTTTCCATGGCGGAGCAGCTGAAAACTTGACTGTCCTGCAGCTCAACCTGACAAAACAGCTTTGGGAAGAATTAAAGTGGAAACTGTGAGCCAGGGCTTCTCATCCAACATCAGTGTCTGGAAGAATGTTAAAAAATGATTATGCACACACTCCTAAACCTTGTGGAAACCCTTCCCAGAAGAGTTGAAGCTGTTATAGCTGCAAAGGGTGGGCCGACATCATATTCAACCCTATGGATTAAAAGTGGGATGTCAATTAAGTTCATATCCGTTTCAAGGCAGACAAGCAAAAACATTTGGCAATATCATGTATTCTGCTTGGGAGAAGCAGCCAATCAGAAGAATGATGGCTTAAAAGAAAGAGGAACTGACATAAACAACAGGTTTCAGATGGAGGATGAAATGAATGGCTCACCAAGGCTCATTATAAGATAAATGTGGATCATTTTGAGCTAATAATTAACGTGCTGCTGGAAAGGAGCAGAATAGCCCCTTTACTATGTAGTAAATACCCATTTAACACTGTGTTCCATTGGCAGCAATGTGTGATTTATCATGTGGCTTATTAAATATTTCTCTCTATATGTGTACCTTCCTATTCCCCCTGATTGGTGACTCCCTGTAAAACTGGGACACCCTTTTTTTCTTTCTGGGAAATAATCACCTGCTCCTGTTGCCTTCCACACCACCTCTCAAGTGTAAGGCAGACTGTGTTGAGTCAATGTCGTGTGATTGGAGGACATGGGGAACAGTAATGACACCAAACCTGGGCAGTATGGGGTTATGCTTTTAGTGACCAACAACCTCATTCAGCTGCATCAGTCTGAAGTGACTTTAATGTGGTTTTAATCCGAGCTCACGGCACCACTTTTTATGAGCCACATTTCAGAGACGGTGGAAGCTCCATGGTGTTTGTGCCAGCAGCTCACTTTCAAATACTGGACCACATCAAGATTTGAGCTGGCTGGCCAACAAGTTCTCATCATGATGGGTAATAAAATGCTGGGGGTTTTGCCAGATGCGTCTTTTGTCTCCACATTACACACAAGGTGTTCTTTGGCAACGTCGCTCTGACACACCAGATGCAGTAATATCAACTGCTGAGAGATAACAGTTTCCCAGGCAGGATATCCTCTTTGCATCTTGTGGACACCACTGTATTTTGTCACTTTTTAACAATTTGACACTTTCTAACAATTTTCTCATTTTTCTTCTACTTTCACTTGCTGCTTAAGCTTAGTTCTTTAAAACTACTTGGTTGAGTTTAGACACAAGGACATTTTGAGGGTCAGGACTTTAACATTTTACATTCTATCATCCACTTTGTACTTTTCCTGCATCAATTTATGGTGGAGATAATAACAATAATAATAATAATGGATTGCATTTATATAGCGCTTTTCGAGACCCTCAAAGCGCTTTACAATTCTACTATTCATTCACTCTCACATTCACTCACATTCACACACTGGGGGAGAATAAATACAAAATGCAGTTTTTTAATAACAATTTAATTTATTAAGGGAAAAAAAGCTAGTTGAGATAAAAATAATGCATGAAGTTCTTAGGTGTCAACTTTTTAAATTTAATATTATCCCTGTTGAATCAACATACAGACACTCAGGATCTACTCTGCTGTTCTTTTGGTTACTTGATTCCAGATAAGATTTAGTCTAACAACCTGACACCTTTTGTTTGATGGGGGCGGCTGTGGCTCAGGTGGTAGTGCAGGCCATCTACCAGTTGGAAGGTTGGTGGAGTGACCCCCAGTGCTTCTTGTCCTTGTGTGAAAGTATCCTTGGACAAGATACTTAAAACTGAATTGCCGATACATCGGATTACATTGGAGTGTGAAAGTTAGATATAAAAGTGCTTAGATAAAAGCACTGCATGTGTGTGACTGGGTGAATGAGACGCTCTTTGAGCTTTTTGAGTGCTCAAAATTGAAAGACACTTTAGGTGTACCCATCCATTTGCTGAAGTAACTTGCTTAAGTGTGGATGTAGGACTTCTAAATCCATTTATGTATTTTAAAACTCCTGGACTTCAGTAACTCAGGTGAGTTTCAGCATGAGTTCACTTTGGAAACTTTTTGCACATTCAAACCATGTTGTATGTGGTTTCATAGTGTGGTGGTTTACACATTCACCTAACAAGAAAAAAATCCCTGGTTTGATCCCGGAAAGAGACCAATCCCTTTAGGGTTGTGTAAGGGGATCTGCCAAATCAAACACATGGAACTACCCACTGTGAATCAATTCAGTTTTATTTATAGAGTCGCCTCAAAGCCCTTTATATTGCAGGTTAAAGGCGCTACAATAATACAGAAAAAACTCCAACAATCCCTTATGAGAGGGGTGTCCAACTCCAGGCCTCAAGGGCCAGTGTCCTGCAGGTTTTAGATGTGTCCTTGATCCAACACAGCTGATTTAAGTGGTTAAATGACCTCCTCAACATGCCTTGAAGTTCTCCAGAGGCCTGGTAATGAACTAATCATTTGATTCAGGTGTGTTGACCAAGGGTGATATCGAAAACTTGCAGGTCACCAGCCCTTGAGGCCTGGAGTTGGAGACTCCTGCCTTATGAGCAAACACTTAGCAACAGTGGGAAGGAAAAACTCCTTTGTAACAGGAGGAAACCTCTTTATGATAAAGTGGGGCCTCGTTACTTAAGACCTTGTATGTGAGGGTAATGATTTTAAATTAGATTCTGGATTGAATAATGTAAAGAAGCCATATGCGGTGACACTCATGAATAAGGGGTTAGCTGAAAGTAGTTGCTTTCTCCCAAAAAGTTTATTTTTTTCATCTGGACTTAGCGTTTTCAGTGGGACAAACGTTTCACTCATCCAAGAGACTTCTTTGGTCTCAGCTAACTACAGGTTTCCCCAACCTTATAAACAGTACATCTGCACAATGACTGAAACTAGCACCACTGAATGAACAATGGGGTGTTAGGTCAGTTCCTTGATGATTAATATGCAAATTGTAATATCCAAAAAGCTGCTTTCTCTTTTTTCACTTCTTAGTTATTGTGTGTGTGGGATTACCAAAAAATTAATTGGTTATATGAACTCAAATTCATAGTTTGGGAAGGGAACAAAAGACCCAGCCCTGACACTCATCACTGAATGATGCTCAAGTGCTGCAGTGATTTTAATACTTACATAAATCCTTAATATGTTTCTTTACTGTTTTCATACTTTCAGTCATCTGTAAGGCACTTTGAACTGCACTAGCCTACACCAAAGATGCTATACAAATAAAGTTTGATTGACTGATAGCACTTTTTCTCTTAGCCTTTAATTTACTTTCTATTTGGTTTCCATTTTTTCTCCAGGACATTTCCCACCTCCTTTAAAAGTCTTGCCTTAGAGGTGTATAGGCACGAGTATCTGCATATTTATGTGTGTTTTCCGTGTCTGTGTGCATGCTAATCCCAATACTCACAGCTAGAGAAGATGAGAGGACAGGAGTGTTCATCCATTGGGAAATTATGGAGCTGCAGCTGGCACTCTGCGTTGATGGTCATCCTGAAGAGTAAGACAAGTGCAGAGAGACAGAAGCACTTAGACAAAGATATTCAAGGCAGTAAACTCGGCCCATGAAGCACATGGTCTGAGTGCACTGGATTCATCACTGCTTATATCACATTATGCACTACAGTATAAGAGCACTGGCTTCCACCCAGATTCTACAAGTTCACAATTGGTTGCTTGGTTGATGTGTAAAATCCCTGAAAATGGCACAAATGTTTTAACATCAGTATCAGTTCTGGTTTTTCAGTCATGTCAGGACCCCAAGGCATGTCAGCTTCTAAAAACAGGAGTTCTCAGCTAAGATCACTGGACAAGTCACTACACCCGCTCTTAAGGAAAAGCAGCAGTGATTAAAAAGACACATGGGATTCATCATACAAGTAAGGTAAAAACTTAAATCCAATTCAAGTTATATGCTCTACGTGTCACTTTAATAAATCATCCTAAAAATAATTTGCACTGGATACGATAAGGGCTGTAAAAATGACACCGTCATGAAAATGGGCTTTTTCTTTGACTTGTGTTGTTGTGTCTTTGTCGCTGCTACAATTCCTCATTAAACGCCTGACTTGGAGCACAAAAGAGGAGCCTTTGTCAAAGCAAGAAGGGGGCTGCCTCGCTCGTCTTGTTCCGAGGTGAACAAAGTGCAGATGATGTACAGTTCCAATTTGCATTTTTGCTTCCATCCTTGTCGGGAGTCAGAAAAGCCAAATTGTGAGAGTGGAGCTGAGGTGAAAAAGAACAAGCAGCAACGAATCCGGCGGAGATGAGAGAGATGTGTCAGTCAAGGTGAATATGGCCTAAATATACGTCTCTTTGACACTTAATAGCCTGCTAACGAAGCAAGACTTTTCAAATTCATCACAGAAAGAAATGCTAGAAAAAATAAAATGAGCTCTTAAAAGCAAAAACTTTTAGGCCAAGTGTGTTTTTTTGAAGAAGAAGACTTTGTTAAGAGGATTACTTTTCCTTATTTGTGAGAGGAATCAGTCTTTCTAGGTGCCAACATGCAGCAGTCGTTTGAAATTTCCTCGCTTGCTAGCATTAATACACAGCTGTGGGTAAGTTAGCTTTTTAGATATGAGCAAAACAAGCACATTTTGTTTGCTGCCTTTTTGATTTAGAAATATCCTACTCACCGTTCGGAGAAACTAAATGATTATTAAAGCTGCTGCTCTCATTTTTTTTCTTTAGCACACTGAACAACATTATCTTGTGTAGCTAAATGACTGCTTACACCACGTAGCTGCTAGCTGTCTTGTGAGTAACTTGAACATCGAGAGGTTACTGTAACCATACTCAGATTTAAAACTGTAAGGTGAACTTAGCATAACCCCAGACATAAATATCTAATTTCCTGCTATTTCTTTAGCTTGTTTGGTGCTAATCTGTAGTCACAAACTTTTTTCACTTGCCTATAAACTGTCTGGTTTAGCAAAAGAGAAAATAAAAAAACAGTTAGCTTAAAAAGCGACAGCTATACGAGTTCAGTATCACTACCACACCCAGGCCTGATAACTGCTAGACTTGTTGAATCAAGAGGTAACTTCAACAAAACCTATCTGACAAAGTGAAATAGGCTAAAAGATCTAAAGAAACTGCTGAGAACTAAAGTCATTGGCATCTGTCAGCGTGGAATGGGTTATAAATCCATTTGTAACCCGGGCCTATATTGAACCGCTGTGAGAGCCATTGTCCACAAATGGATAAAAACAAAACAAACTTGGAACAGTGGTGAACCTTCCCAGCAGTGGCTGGACTACCAAACTAACTCCAGGAGTGCTGATATGATCTGGGTAAAAAAGAACCCAGAACAACACCTTTAGTACTGCAGACCTCACTTAAGATGGACAGTGCTTGTATGAATGAGGCATGTTGTATAAAGCGCTACGAGTGCTCAAGAAAAATAGAAAAGCCCTACATTAAAACCGGCCAATTTACCATAAGCCCCACCCACCTGCTTTTCAAACCTGTTTTGGAGATGCAGCCAATCAGAAGAAACCTGTCTTCAGTGGAAGAGGGAACTGAACTAAAATTTTCTGTTTTAAGATCTAGTATCAGATTACAAAATGATTTTTTTGAACTCCCCTTTAACTGCTACTGAAATACTTTGTAGAGCTGATGGGAACAGCCACATCAGCTGCTAATTCCTGTGGGTGTGTCACCACAAGTGACCCCTTTCACATTAGAGATAATCATTAAGTCTTTTGTTGATATTAAAATATTGATTAGTGCAGCTATAAACTTGGTGTTTCACAGCAGTGCATTTTAATCTTGAACCACTGAACCCCTGTTGATAACAGGCATATTTATGGCTCAATTTAGAAGTTCATGATCACACTGTTATTAACCTCTACAACATCCAAAATCATCCTGCTACAATTATTCCTCCCATAATTTAAAAATGGAAGCGGGCTGTCTGAAAAGTGGCTCCCTTCTGAGTATTTGCACAAGCAGGCATCACAGCATACCCAGGGAACTAACTGAAATTTGCCAGTCAAGACAAAGGAATGAAATGCCAGAGTCTCACACCCTAGTCATTTTGGGAAATGCTGTTTATTGAATTTATTTGCCTCCATGACAGGACCTGAACTGTCCTGAAATAGCAGCAGTTGTGCATCTGCACCACAAAATGTCTGAAAACAAACACTCAAGGCGGTTCCTTGCCATTAGGCCAGCTCTAGCTCGAAATACTAGGTGCACAGGTGAAATTTGATCTTCAAGACAGAAAAAAAAGCTCATGTCAGAGCTTGAGGACTCATAAACCCAGATGCCACTCCACTTTAAAAGGAACCCGTCCACTCGAATCCTGAGTGTTTTCTGCTGTAGGTGCAGACACACAGTCGGGGGGTGGTCATAAGGCCATCACCTTCACCTGTGTGTCATTACTCAGCCACTGAAAGGCTGTCAGAACGAAAGCAACAAATCGAACAGAAACACAAGAGTTTCATCTTACTGCACCAAAGGTAAAGAATGCTATGTGGTACAGAAACTCATGTAAAGTGAGAAAGATGCAGTTAGAATTTAAAAAGAGACAAATCAAAATCGCATTGCTGGGAGTTCTGTATGTGTGGGAGGTGCTGCTTTCTACAACAACCAATATCATATTATTTACTGTTACTAAAATGATTTATACAACTGTAATGTTCCTGAGATTTTATTTGACTCTTTATTGTTCTGGATCTGCCTTCTGTGTTTCTCTGTCTGTGTCTTCCTGTTTGTCTATGTGACTCACCAACTGCAGTCAAATAGTGAATTTTACTTCTGAAGGTGTTTTTACATGGCAGCTATAATAATGGCTGGTCTTTTGCTAAAGGAAGGCGCCCCGTTGTTCCTTTTGTTATCTCCTCAAACATAGCATACACTGGACCGTTCTGCATGAATGGAAAGGAAGATAATGCCATCTCACAAACAATAAACGTGACTGATGCAGATCATGTAAATGCTTATCCGTTTCTAATTACACACTGTGCCCTGCTAATATGTTTTTGGTTTTTTTTTTAAACTGCAGGCTATTTTAAATCCACAACTTTTGAACAGTTTGTGTTCATTTTGACTGAAAACATGAAACAATTCTAGCTATATTAAACTGTTTAATTTATATGCCGCTAATTCACAAGGTCAAGACCCTAAAGTATTCCAAAGAAACCCCCCAAAATCACATGAGCCCCTATAAGCAAGCACTTAGTGACAGTGGGAAGGAAAAACTCCATTTTAAGAGGAAGAAACCTCCGTCAGAATCCGCCTGAAGGAGGGGTAGCCTTACAAAGTGATCAGTTGGGGGTTTGCAGTTGTCTGTTCTTAGTTCTGTCAATGCGCTCTATTGGTATTAATTATTAGACTTCAGTCACAGAACACTTTAAGAAAGGCAAGTCTCATCTCTTTAATAGAAAGACAAGATACAAATGGATATCAATCTGCATGTTCAGGTTGATTCTACTTTCAAAGATTTACTTTTGCCACCTGACAGCCAATGCTCCAGTTTTAGCTCTTTCCTGCTAAGGACAAAGTATTAGCGAAATTAGGGTTTGGATTTTTAAATGTGATGACTTCTTTCTTTGTTTATTTCTTTGGGAATATAAACAATTGATTTTAGACAAAGCTACAAAATGAAACTTTTTTTTTCCTTTAACAAAAACATATATTTATTGTAAATAAATAAATTTACAATTTACGGCCCCAGACTGTAAGACTCGGCCCTCATCTCTCCTCCACTCATACACTGAGCACCGGCTCCCCACAGGGCTGTGTGCTGAGCCCCCTCCTGTATTCTCTCTACACCCACGGCTGCAGTTCGACCCACAACAACACTCTCATCATCAAGTCTGCTGATGACACCGGTAGTCGGACTCATCTCAAACGGAGACGAAGCAGAGTGCAGAGAGGAAGTCCTGAAGCTGGCAGCCTGGTGTTCAGAAAACAACCTGGCACTGAACACTAAGAAAACCAAAGAGCTCATTGTTGACTTCAGGAGACCAACGGGGAGTGTGTGGAGAGGGTCCACACCTTCCGGTTCCTTGGTGTCCTCATCTCTGCTGACATCTCCTGGACCGACAACATCTCAGCGGTCGTCAAGAAGGCCCAACAGCAGCTGCACTTCCTGAGAGTCCTCAGGAAGTACAAGCTGAACTCCAACCTGCTGCTGACCTTCTACCGCTCATCCATTGAGAGCCTGCTAACCTACTGCATCACGGTATGGTACGGCAGCTGCACCAAGGTGGATAGAGTGAGGCTTCAGAGTGTGGTCAAGACAGCACAAAAGATCATCGGCTGCCCTCTCCCCTCCCTGATGGATATTGCTGCCTCAGCAGAGCAGCAAACATCATCAAGGACAGCTCCCACCCTGGTTTCAACATGTTCAGCCTGCTTCCCTCAGGGAAGCGCTACAGGTGCATCAGCACAAAAACCCACAGACTCAAAAACAGTTTCTTCCCCAAAGCCATAACCACCCTGAACTCACACATGCACCGATAACACAGCCCCCCACTTCCCACTTCCTCTATGGACCACCACTGTGCAATACCAATTCTATGTGCAATAACCCAACTGTATATACACAACACTATTTTATATCTTTTTCCCTCTGTTAATACTGTCCATATGTATATAGCGCTGCAGAACTCTACCCCCCCCAGCATGTTTGCACTGAGTAGGAGATACTCTGTATCTCATTGTACAACTGTATAGTGACAATAAAGGCATTCTATTCTATTCTATTCTATTCTAAATGACCCACTTGCAATACCTTCACATCCCACCAGGGGGCAACAAGAAACATTTAAAGAGTTCTAACACTAAATTACATCACCCATTGCTTCAAATGTTTTCATTGTCGCCATCTTGGTCTTTCGAAATCAAATATGATAACGAGGTGCACATGTGACTGTGAGATTGCAGCCTCATTGGCTAACGACTTAATTTAAAATGTATGAAAAAACAGTGAATCTGCCAGTAAAGCCAACAGAAGTCTTTCCTCATTGACTTCTTTCTTCTTTTGTCTTTTTTGCATCCACAAATCTGGATTGCTATGGTCCCATACAGATAGGTTCATCCATCTGGCTCTTTAGACAGACTAAAGTCTAAATGTCTTTTATTGTCTGTCTATGTCAACACTGATGGCAGAATTTTGTTTAGCCACAATATACAGTTGGCATTAAGAATCAGAATAGAGGGAGTATTTCTCATAAAAAGATTTTTTACCAGCAGTCATTGGCTATGATGTGTCTGCTCTCGATTTTTGTTCTTTTATCTTCCTGTTCTGTGTGTTTCCATGTGTTTTGAAGGGTTTTACCTCAGAGTGTAAAGTATTTTCCCATTGTTCCAGATCCGGAGCAGCTGATTGGGCGTCGTTATCCAGTGAGAATCGGCATTCTTGGAATTTCTAAAGATGGTGTCGGGCAGCCAGATCAGACCGACCATATTGCTGGTTGAAAAAGAGGGAAATTGATACAGAGAGAGAGAGGAAAGGAGGTAAGACTGATTCCCTCAGATTTCTCTGAAATGCATGAGGCTGCACTCATTCCCAATAAGAGCATAATAAAATACTCGGGCAACTAGGGGAAAACAAAGCACATCAATCAATTTGTTCCATTAATTACAGGCCTCTTCAAAAGAGAGAGAGACAGAGGGAGAGAAGAATATTGTTTTTATCATATGAAAATGTTCAAATAGTAGATGCTAAAGTGGTGAAATTGCCACAGCAGTAGTTCATTTTAAAAAAGAGATCTAGTATAATTATCACTAGATTGGTATTGATTCACCCACAAAGCTGATATGTTTAGAAGTTTTTTAATAAAGGTTCCTGTAGTATGTCTTTTCTAAACTTTATAGTATGTCTTTACTAAATCTAATATACCTGTTGAGGGTTAGAATCCGCATGCTGCTGCTGTTATACCGCAGACGAGTGTCCACCCAGGTCTGGGCGAAGATAATATCGATCTGGTACTCCTGGGAAGAGAAAAGTAGAGTCAATATAGAGATCTGACAACCCGTGTTAGAGAAGAATAAAGGCAGAAAGAGACGTGCAGCCTGAAGTCTGTGTGCTAAGCAGCCCGTCGAATCCTTCGAGAAGAGCCAAGAATGTGTTTGTCTGAACACAAATGTGTCCACATCAAAGAAAAATACAAAAGCACTGCAGCCCTCGCTGCAAACATTCAATACATATTATGCTTTTGATATGGAAATTAAATTCCACCATCTCACAAACTGTTTGCTTCAGCACATTTCCTTCACCTCAGCAGAACCTGCGTCTAATTGTGAGGTTTTTAAAAAAATACTGAATCCAATGTTGTGTTTTTGGGAATGTTAATATTATCTCTGTCTTAGAAGAGTGGATTTGAATCCACCTTTTCTTTGCTGCTATTTTCCCACAGGTATGTTTATAATCCACCAACCTCGACCCATAACATACTTCAAGTATTTGGAATTTGTAAAACAGCAAAATTAGCTCTCAGAGAGTTTGGCACACACATGAAACTTCGATTGAAGCCTGTAGATTCCTCCTGAGAACTTGCATCAAAATAACGGCTAAATATAACCAGGCAAATTAGAGCTGACAAAGAATGTCAGTCATTGATCTTCACTCTCCTTCGGGCGGCAATTAAAAGCATTTATCTTGCAGATACATGTGGGTTCTACAAGACAGTTGGCTACACACTCTTCATAGTTTACACATCTTAATGGCTGCTATTATTGCTTTATTAATACAGTGAAACTCCTGCTTTTTTTGCAGTCTTGGCTGTGGTCAAATTTACAGATACCCTAGAAGATAGTTTAGGCAGTCAATTCAACTGTTCTCACATAGTGCATCCTGCTACTGAAACTCATTTGCACTTATATCATTAGTGCTTTGCTCACTTATTTTCTAAATTTGCCTGCTTTCACACTGAAATCTATGCTTGCTGCTGTTCATGCATCACTTCTTCGGCACCACCTCCACCCCCACATCTGAGTATAGCCTCTGAGTATACATTCCTCTTCAAGGAAGAGTTGTTATTGTCACTCCCCACTCACTGTCTTCATGTACATTTTGAGGATGGCAGACTGGGAGAATAAGTGTGGGCCAGGCACTGTCATTCGTACATGGAAGTAACAACAGTGTGTGGGCAAGGATGGTGGTAAAACTCCAATGTCAGAGCCTAAATTCATGCCTCACTCTTTCACTCCCCATAGAGACATTATGATGGCGTACTCTGACATCAGAACTTAGACTTCGTTTCTTAATCTTTTACTCCCCACTTGAAAGTGAAATCAGGAAGTCACGATTGCTTAAGATTTGCTCCTTAATGTTTTACTCAGGTCCCAAAAGGAAGTAAACACAGGAAATGATCATGTTAAACTACACGATCGACTGGCGACTGTAAACTACAATGTCAGATATATATATATATATATATATATATATATATATATATCTATAGATATATATTTTTTTTTAACAATGCGAAATCTTTTTGAATTAAGCAGAAAAAGCCAGAGTTCAAGTGCATCTTTGTATTATTAAGTCAGATGGTTGAGAAATACAACTGATACCACTGGGCAGGAGATGAGGACCTCCAATTTGGCTAGCAGAAGGTCAGTACAGCAGCTGGAAGGCCTCTATAGGACGTAAACAATGCCAGTACTGCAGAGATTCAATTTTATTTATACAGCGCCAAATCACAACAACAGTCACCTCAAGGCGCTTTGTATGTATTATTGTACGGTCTACCTTGCAATATAGAGAAAAACCCAACAAACATTTTGGTGACAGTGGGAAGGAAAAACTCCCTTTTAACAGGAAGAAACCTCCAGCAGAACCAGGCTCAGGGAGGGGCGTGGCCATCTGCTGCGACCGGTTGGGGTGAGGGGGGGGGACAGGATGAAAGATATGCTGTGGAAGACAGCCAGAGATTAATAACAAGTATGATTCAGTGCAGAGAGGTCTGTTAACACATAGTGAGTGCACTATCTATATGCTTTAGCAAAAAGGACAGTTTTAAGCGTTATCTTAAAAGTAGAGATAGTGTCTGTCTCCCGAATCCAAACTGGAATCTGGTTTTGCAGAAGAGGAGCCTGAAAATTGAAGGCTCTCCCTCCCATTCTACTTTTAAATGGAATGGGAGGGAGAGCCTCAATCTTTTGCTGATATAAAGATAAAGTGCAGTCTATTATGGGAGAATGTCTCTCAGTCATGGGTTTTAGTGGGTAAAGAAATGAGAAATCTTCCACACTGGACAGTTTTGTCTTTACCCAAATGGTGACTCAACAAATACCCTCACAAAGGCTGTTTTTAGGGCACAGTACTGTACACAAGAACACAATTTCACAGGCATATGACTTATTCTAAATGTTTTTTACCTTTTACTAAAACAGACAAGCCAGACTTGACCTGCCTAATACAGCTGTTACAAAATCTCCACTATTACTGCTGCCCTACTGTTGATCATTTGGAGATAATGATGGGGAGAGCCCACACTGACTATGGCGCGCAATAATTCAGTGAAGCGCCGAGTGTTACGTGCTCCACGCGGTGCAGGTGAACTCACAGCGATGCTCAAATGGGATTTTCTGCTAAAACTAGGTTCTATTTGGGACTGTACCTCCAAGATGGGTCCATTATTCATGGACATTATGCAAAACACTAAAGCCACACTGAGTGTGGGGAGATATGACTGAAACTAACAACGGAGGCTTTCATTATTTCTCCTGGGATCCATTTCAAAGTCAGAAAACAAAGGCGTGAAGGGAGTCTGTTACTTATAGCCATTGTGAAGAAGCAAATGAATGATGCAAAGACCTAGGCGAGCTGAACAAAGGTGTCTTGTTTTGTATATTCTCTAATGTAAAGTCAGAGAATAGAGGTTGTAAGTTCATTATTTAGAGCATAAATGTTTCATTTTAGCCTTTAAAATATTCAGAATGTGACACACTATTTCTCTCCTGTCCCCGACTATGTTTTTTAGACAGCAGACAGCAGGCACATGAAGTGCTAGGAAACCCTCACACGATTAAAAATGCATTACTCTTTATGTGAGTTGGAGTTGGATCATGAAACCAAAAGGTGTAGGTGGAGATGACAGTTGTTCATGAGAAACATCTGCCTATGAAATCCTGTATAGCGATACCTAAATTTTGCCATATAAAATGAAAGCGCGCTCTCACGATGTCATTTACTTTGCACACACAAACACAATATTATTGGCAAATGAAGGATGGTAGGAAAAATCAACAAATACATCCCCACTCTTTCAGAATGCAAATACCAGTCAGAATCAGATAATATGAAATCCATTAATAAAGCCAAAGGATGTTGACAGCAAAGCACGTCTGACTGAAATTAATTAGCCTGACTTTAGTGGCGTCAGAACAAATAGCTTCCTCCTTATCCGGCCTCATCTTTTTTGCATGGAAGCAGCTCGCTCCTCGCCACTTACAGATGTCTTTCATCCACATTTTCCACATTCAGGTACCAAAACATGTTTCCTGAGAGAGCAGATATCCTATCTTTATGGCTGTGTGTTCAGTCAAAGCTTCACTGAGAGCTCCCAGAGCCAGAAATGTTTAAAAAAAAAATAAAGTGTCTAGATTGGCAGTGACAGGGCTCTAAGGATTAACAGTTTTTTCATGCCTGTAATTACAGCGAGTTTTCCATTGTTTTCCTGCCATGTGGAGGGCCTCACCGGGGGTGTCTGTCAGCGGGATTACACAAAAACTACCGAGCTAGATTTCATGAAACTTGATAGAGAGGTGAACGACGAACAAAGAAAGAACCCACTAAGTTTTGGTGTGGATTTGGATTGCTTCCTTTAAACTCAGTAGATTGTGCCTTTCTATTGTAACACTTGTTCCTTCAATCAATCATGATGTCAATTTACAGTGAGAATGAAAAAAAGTAGAAAAAAATATTTCATTTTCATTAATGAATATGACTTTTGCCCCTTTAGTAATTCAGACCATCCAGGTCCCGAAACCCCAACTATGGTATAGTATTAACAGAAATATGCTCCTCATTCAGGTGATTCAGGTGAAGTTCTTCAAGCTCAGCCCATTCAGTATTTTGGAGAAATTGAACAAAGTGCATCTCAGAGACCTCTGTGGACAAATAAGGCAAGCAAGGGCCTTTCACCCAGGAGACTGTGGTTCATATTCTCACTTAGATCAAATTAGGCTTTAAAACTGAAAAATTGACATTTGATCTCATTTCAGAAGCAATGAATGTTGTTGTATTGTGTATATATATATATATATATGTATTCTTTTTTTCACTAGCTGGGCCTGCGTCCTCATTTTAGTTTTCCTAGTGTTTTCCTAGTGTAATCAAGAAATGAGCTGCGGTTTGGGGAAGGCCTCGATGGGTACTGGTGGCAGATCCCTTATGAACTAATGAGAAGTGAAGAAGTGAAAGAATTGAAAAAAGGGGAGGGAGTGAGGGTGGGGCACGAAAAGAGAACAAACATCTTGTAGAACTGGGGGGGTAATATATAGATAGGACCCGGAAGGGGCATGTTTAGAGGCACGGTTCAGCTCCTGAAATTCAGATAATTTAATTCAGATAATTTATCTCCAAATATTTATACATATATATATATATATACATATATATATATATATATATATATATATATGTATATATATATATATACACACATATATATATATATATATATATAGCGAGAGAGAGAGAGAGAGAGAGATATTTTTTTGAAGCAAACTCAGCTTTGTTCTATTTAAAGGGAGTTTTTTAAAAATATATATACCTACTGGCTCAAAGGGAATTGTTGGGTTTCTGTCTATAATATTGCAAGTGTTGCGAAATCGATCAATGTAGAGCAGTGAAACAAACCACGGAGGCCCCAGAAAAGTGCAATCAAACGGTGAGTTTGTTAACACAGGACAAGAAATTTCAGCATGAGTCTTCTCTGACAAAAATACATGTGGAGAACACTTTTAAAGCAATGGGGTATCCGCCCCCCCCCATGGCGTCAATTACAGGTCAAAAATACATTGTGTACAGTCATTGTTTACAGACAATGGTATATCTTGTACATTTTTAATGGCTAGACACAGACATATAACTTCTCTTTTCTATAACACCTACCAAATAAGGCAATAAACTTCAAGCCCCCAGGGTCTCTGAGGCTGGTCACTAACTCTGGTCATCAGTCACCAAGTAGACTAAAGGGCAACAGGTTACAAAAAGAAGCAGAAGACACTTGGGCCTTCGCTCAGACCTGTCACTAAATTTATGTGTATTGTAAGCATGCATGCAGTCAACCTTCTATGTTCTACAGTGAAACTTAAGACCCTTTTGGATGAAACATCAACTCCAAATCAGCACAGATATGCAATGTGTATAAAATAATCATAACTAAGCCTGTAAATAAAAAAGGTCAATGTGATGACAAACATCTTCAATGCAATATGAACCCTATAAGAAATATTACTAATCAAATAATGCTGTAAAACATGTTATTAATGCAATTATAATAATGCAGGTTATATGGCAGCAATAAAAGAATTTCTGAATCTCCACACAAGGTAATGTAAGGTTAAGGAGGTAGGTAGGTGACTGATGACTCTAAATTGCCCATAGGTGTAAATTACTGTGTTAGCCCTGCAACAGACTGGTAACCTATCCAGGGTGTACCCCACATCTTTGTCTATGGTAGCTGTGATGGGCTCCAGCTATCCCCCCATGACCCTGAATTGAATAAGTGGAAGAAAATGGAAAGATGGATGCTGTGACAAAGAAGGGTTATAAGCTATATCATTTTCCTTTTGTACTTATTTAACCATTTAAGCGAATATGAACTCTAAGTAAAACTACTGACTACCCTTATTTCCCTCCAGTCTTTACATGATCCCAGCCACCTCCAGTCAAATCTTACTGCCCTGCTCTTAAAAAGAATCCCACCAAGCAATCTCTGCTTGGCACATGCTGTAAGCGCACGGTAATAACTGAAGCCATCAATATTTTATTAACCGGTTGGAAGAGATTGATTTCAAAGCAAAATGTAATTGTTTCACTGGTGTGACCTTCAAGCTGACGTCAGTGCAACTCACCGCTTCCTGCTTAGAAGCAGTGAGAATATTACGAGCCTTCCAGCAGCTTGGTGGCAACTCTGTCCCTGATTGAATCACCGATATTGGATTCTGCCAAAATTCTGATTATGTTAAGTTTGTCTTCATTTTATCACTTTGCACAATATTTGTGCATGCTAACCAAACTCTGGTTGAATGTTGCTTACAAATGAATGCATCGGTAATAATTACCCAGCACTAAAATGCACACTAACTCCTTTTTACTTTTGGCATTTGTTCTAATTAATTTTCACAATTTGGTATGTCTAATTTTCCTTAAATAAGGCTCTGAGCGCTTACAGCAATGATTATATGCTTGTTTCTCTTATACTGGTTTTCCTACCAGTCATCCCTGAAACTGGGATCCCTGCAAACCTAAGTACAGATACATATATCCTTTTTTCCTGACTCATTCAAACACCTCGCACTATTAAAACAGCACTTAAAAAAAGCAACAGTATATTTTTTTTACAAACATCTTGCCATCCCTTAAAGTTAAAATTTGTCATGTGTTCTGACTTTAAATACCACCCATCATGATGGTTGTGTAAACATCATTGTTCAGTATTTAAAAAACTAATTCTGTGTTCTGCTGATGATATTATCTCTCTTTATTTTTATGTCTTGGTTTGATGTTCTTTGACCATTCCATTAATGCCAGTAATCTTTTATCTGTTAAAAAAAGGGACCTTTCACTGGGCATCATCAGAGTAAACTTTCATTTCCACTCAGTTTTGTTTTTAAACCTGTCCCATGAAGTGTGTGACCTGATTATAAATGATATGAGCATGATTAATATACTGGATAATAATGGCTAAATAACTGTGATTTTGTTTATTAATGTTTTGTTCATGCATGCATGAAAGCGCAGTCTGATATCTCTGTGTTTGTCTTGTTACTGCAATATCATAACTGTTGCTCCAGGGCTATTAATGCAGCTGACCAGTGATGTTACTGTGATATCATAGCTTTATGTCTTTGAGGAAAAAGACTGGAACAGTGTTAAATACCTACAACAATGTGATAATTGATCCAAAGCGAATGTGTCATGTAGTACTGTGATTCAAGGCATGGTAGGGAGGGGCATGTTAGTCAGTTTTAGCTGCTTTGCACAGGTGGAACAGGTGCGGTAGAGGGGCAACAACGAGGAAACCCTCCAAAAACAGGAAATTCAATCTTTTCTATTTTTTTTCATCCCATCAGGAGGAACGATACCTGCTCCATTGGCACTGCTCATCCCGTTCCTCCTTGCACAGAGTCCTCCAGCAGGCCACTAGTATAAATGTCTCTCATTAAACAATCATAAAGAGACTTAGGGCCCGACATCCTCTAGTGCACCCTGTGCTCACTCTTCAGCACCATGGAGCCCGACTGCCAGTGGCCATCGAATATCAGAACTGGCAGATCCACCACTGGCCCTGCGCTTTTCATAGATGAGAGCAGGTTCACCTTCAGCACATGTGACTGATGTGACAGGGTCTGGAGAAGCCGTGAAGAACATTATGTTGCCTGTAATGTCGTTCAGCATAAACGTGGTGGGTCAATGATGGCTGGAGAGGCATATCCATGAAGGTACTCACAGAACTCTACAGGCTAAGTTACGACAGCCTGACTTTCATGAGGTATAAGGATGAAAATCTTGGACCCATTGTCAGACACTCCACTGGTATAGTGGATCCTGGGTTCCTTCTGGTACTTGACAATGCATCCCCTCATGTGGAGAGAGTATGCAGGTAAGTGTTCCTTTATTTATTTATTTTTCGAGCTGTATAAGAGGCATCACATACATTATATATTATAACAGCCATCCAAATAATGATGAATGCACTACATGATTTTGTTTTTTTAGCATTTACATAAACATCAGTTGCAACGCTGCAATAACCATTCAGGTCGAAATTTATGTTTAATTAACATAACATCAGTTTGCTATAAATGTGTAACCCATTATCAGTGCTAGATTTGCTGAAATCAATTATATTATGTGCAATCTAATTATGTTTGCACTGGTGCAGAATGCAGGATAACTGGCCTGAATCACTGAAGCAGAGGTGGACCAGCATCGAGTATGGACAATACCGGGCAACCCATCTCTAGTACAAGCATACAAGTAGAAGGAAATGACGGAGAACTCCATCACTTTTTAAACCGAAAATTTAAAACCCTGGTTTTAGTTCTTGAAAGTCTTCCTTACTGTAATTTGTTCTTGGGGTCTGCAGGACGCTCACTCAGTAGCAGCAGTTCTTGGTAAGTTTGTTGGTGTTATCAGGGTTAATTACGAGCAAGTCAACAAAAGAAAATCAATTCAGGCTTCCGTGAATATGCCACCATTACAGCTGGCACATAATGAACTCTACTTCATTACTGCTTCTACTTCATTGCTGATCAAGTAGAATCCTGCGAGCTCTGAAATATTGTCTTGCACTTTATTATAATGCTTTGCCAAAAAAAAAAAAAATCTCAAACTTAAACACATATCACTGACTAATGTACTTCCTCAGGCAAAACCAATGCCGCATAGTTGTTATAAATATTTATAAGTGAAATATTTATATCTCTCAGACTCTGGGAAATTGGTCGCTGGGCTACATCTTCAATCCTTCAAGAAGAAAAATGATTTTTTTTTTTTAAATCTCCAAGTAATGTGTCCACTTCTGGAGTGGATCTAATGCTACTTCATCACCACAAACAATGTTTAGTTATTTACTTTTACTCTCCTCATCTGCACTACTGCTCTCCACCCCACCCCACCTTGTCCCCAAAGAAACACATTGACCCAGAATGCAATGGTGTAGCATTTTCCTGCCGGCAGCCCTCGCGGTGATGCTCCTTGTGTGTGTGACGGGCTGAAAAAAACGGTAAACACGATCATTCATCCGCCGCTTTGGGGTGATGATGAACTTCTGTCATACGTGTAATAAACAAAACTGTCCTGTACCTGAGGATATGAGTGGCATTTTGAAGATTGCTTTTGTGTATGTGTGTGTGTATGGAGCTAATTTCATAAACATGCTTTTGTATTGTTCATTCCTAGGAATCAAATAGAAGGACCTTTTGAAAGAAACAAAAGAAAGCCATTTGCATACCTGGCTGTTTACTCGAACGCAGTTTGTGAGGGTGTAGGAGGCAAAAATGAAAAATGACGCAGACTGCCGGCTGTGCTTCGCTGAACATCTATCCTAAGGTCCAATCAGCACCTGTGATTCTTTGTCTAAGATAAATGATGTACTTGTTGTTTGGCCTGTTTAATATTGATACCAGCAGTAAGGTATGGCAGCAGCAGCAGAAACAGCTGTAGCGCTCATTTATCCGCCACCAGCAGACCCTGTATGTTAGACATCATGTTTCAGGAATGTATTTACTCATCACTTTTTTCAGCTAGAGCTGAGTCAGTGAATGTGAAGTCAGATATTGATAAATACCCAGGAGCATAATGTGGAACAAATAGGGATAAATGGGAAGATCTGCCATCCATCAATCCATTTTCTAGCATTGTCCCCAAGCAAGCAAAGAGACACAGAGATAGTTTGCACTGCAGACTCTTTCAGAGTGGACATGGACAAAGACACCTCACCTTGGAGGAACCCTGGAGGCATCCTAATGCCCAAACCATCTCAAATCATTCTTTTTGTTGTGGAGGAGCAGTAGCTCTACTTGGAGTCCCTTCTGAATAACTGACATCCTCATTCCATCTCTAAAGCTGTGTCAACATATAAAGCAATTAGCACATCACTTCATTCATTTACGGATATTTCAGGCTTTGGTTGCATAATGGCTCAGCCCAACCTGATTGTGACTATGAAAAATCCACGTTTGCCATGTGACTGTTCTGATGTTCCTCGTATTTGGCAACTGATTGCAACTGGTCCCCCCAAGGTTGAGTGTTTATGACCTTCAATCTATGGGTGACCAACAGATTAAGCTTTTGACCAGGTGGGAGTGAACCTATCTCTAAACAATCACAGTCTGATTTGGACAGACTGCAATCACTCTCAGACAGTTTGTAGAAGACTTGCATGTATATAGTGGTCTCCCTGCCTCTGCATTGGTTCTCTCCGGGTACTCCGGCTTCCTCCCACAGCCCAGAGACATGCAGTTCGTGGGGTTAGGTTAACTGGTGATTGTAAATTGGGTGTATGTGTGAATGTGAGTGTGAATCATTGTCTGTCTCTCTGTTTTAGCCCTGCCACAGACTGACAGCCTGTCCAGGGTGTACCCTGCCTTCTCGCTCCATGGCAGCTGGGATGGATGGATGGATGGATGGGTAATTTATAAACACAGACAGATTATTATGAACATGTTGTAACGAATCTTAGTCATTCTGTGTCGATGAGCATAACTTGGCTGCGACACACCTCTTTGCAATAGGGGACTTGACTCAGCTGCTTGCCAATTGCTTGTATTCTGGTTATATTCCTTTATAAAAGCAAGCAGGACACACAACGACATCACTCTTTCTCGAAGAATTTCAGATTTATTTTTTCAACTAGTTTCTGTCGCAAGTCTGAAAGTAAGTGGCTAATGGGAATTTCTGTTTTATGTCAGTTCCTGTGTATGTAGATGGCAGTTTGCCTCCATGTTATTATAAGATCAGGTTTTATTGCTCAGTCCATCTTTTTTTGCCTAGAGTAAGTGGTTATATTTATGTCACACAATTGTTGCTACGATATATTTCCACTTGTTCTTTTTTATTCATGGCTTACACCGATTAAACCACATTGTTTAGACAGCTGAATACAATCGTTCAGTGGTCCAATTGCTTTACCTTTGACAATGAGCCGGGTATTACTCTGCACACTTCAATCTATCCAACCATGGGTTGGTCATTATAGCAGTTACCCATGGCACCTATGGTGTCACAGCTATGCTAATCTAATAGGAACATCTGCAGTCGAACTGCGAACAGAACAAACAGAGGACAGTGTGACAGAACAGACATTAGTGTCTGTAAGCTTTGCTACTGCAAAACCAGAACAACCCTGACACCGCCCCTGTGGATGCAACTACACAATTCAACACTTTTTCAGGATAAGGGGAGTGCTAGCATGTGGCACAGCGCTGTTTTATTGATCATTGCTCATTGTTTCACTTTGAGCAGATCATTTGTACATTAGGATCTGCATAAAACAAAGAGACAGCCAGCATAAAGCGAATGCTTCCAAACTCATCTCTTCAGGGGTATTCAAGCCCACATACTCAACATATACTGTACAAGAATGACTCACCATACATTCCTTTGCCACCATAACACTTATGTTTCTTCAAAGTAAGTCAAAATGAATTCGTGAACATCCAGTATCAGCAGCTGGATCATTTCAAGTTCTTTGCTTTAAAGTGCAAAATGATCATTTTCTTGTTTATTTATCTCAAACTGCCAGCATGTACTTAGAACTATGTTGATACCTCGAGGCTTTTCACAGTCTGCTTGAGAAGGTAGTCCTTTTTTACCCGGCTTTAGGAATAGTCCTTCAAACACAAACAGCTCATAATTAATGTATATACCGATTAAAGAGTTTTGCTTCAAATGCTAGATTTCTGTATACAATGATTCAGAGGGGAAAACAAGCAGAGGGAAAGAAGAAAACAGAAGAGGAATTAAATTAGAGAGGAAACAGCAGAAGGTAATGAAATCTAATAGGGGTCAGGGAAGCAATGAGGGGAAATGATGTGAATGGAAAGTCTTAAGTTGAAAGAAAGATATGCTGGAGAAGAAAGGGGGAACAGAGGATGATTTAGGGGTCCTGGAGCTATTACCATGTCAGCTAATCAATATGTGCTGACCCTCAAAAATCATATCCAAACCAGTCCCTGCAGTCCTGTTTAATCAAGATACTGAGAAAGTCTTTAGTTTTCATGCTCACATAATGCAGCAGCTGCTTGTACATGACATGCTACAGGCTCTGATGACTGCTGTCTACCTCCTCAAACACAGAGCTCCTCCTGTTCTGCTTATTATTACCATACTTGGCGAGGCTTGCTGCATCTTGTGTATCTCTTCTTTAAACCCCTTTTTTTTTGTGCTTTCACAGCTCCCCGTTGTTTGGATCCATTAGATACATCCTCAAAA
The DNA here is from genome assembly GCF_001858045.2 of Oreochromis niloticus. Taxonomy (NCBI): domain Eukaryota; kingdom Metazoa; phylum Chordata; class Actinopteri; order Cichliformes; family Cichlidae; genus Oreochromis; species Oreochromis niloticus. The sequence goes on from NC_031986.2 coordinate 7,569,778, forward strand.
GTACACATATTCCTACACTATACTGTCATATAGGAGCTCCTTTATTGGGCAATTGTGCACAACTCTGACTGTGAGCAATAGTTTAAGCCCTAAAACATCATATTTGCAAATAAAGCAAATTTAAGCGTGTCTATCACGGTCTGGAGTGTGTTCACTCTAGGATTTCATTGCTAGGTTTCAGCTCCAGTGACCTGTATTCACCACACTAAGAGAACAGGTTTACATGAGATGGTGGAGAGGTGTTGAGCTACCTTTGCATGTGCATTTTAAAGCATCTGCACCTCATCCTTTTTAGGAACATTAAAATTGCTGCTGGTAGTTGTTTCAGCAGTGCCTCAAAATGCTACGCTTTTAAGTCCCAGATTATATGTAAAATAGGGTGGAGTGTGGACTTACAAGTATCTACTGTCTGTGTTGTAACATACACGGATCAGGCATAAGATTATGACCAATGACACTGAGGACAAAATATTCACTTGCTCACTAATACCAAAGACAAATCTGCAGGAAAAATGAGTTTGACAAAGGCCCAACAGTGACAGCTAGATGACTGGATCAGAGCATCTCATAACCTGGAGCTCTTGTGGGGTATTCCCAGTCCACAGTGGTTGGTATCTGTTAAAAGTGGTCCAAGGAAGGAACAGTGGTGAACCAGTGGCAGGGTCAAGGCTTGTTAATGTGTTGATGGGTGTGAAGGCTGGCTCATGCGGTCAGATCCATCAGACGAGCTACTGTAGCTCACATTGTTGAAAAAATTCATTCTGGTTCTGATAGAAAAGTGTCAGAATACACAGAGCATCACAGTTTGTTACGTATGGTTCTGGATAGCTGCAGCTCGGTCAGGGTGGCCCTGCTGACCCTTGCCCACCACCAAAAGCACCAACAATGGGCACGTGAGCTGAACCACGAAGTAATGGGAAAAAGGTGTGCAGGACAAACAATCTGATCCATTGAACCCCACCTCACAGCTTACAGGACGTAAAGCAGGGGTGTCCAACTCCAGGCCTCAAGTGCCAGTGTCCTGCAGGTTTTAGATCTCACCCTGGGTCAACACACCTGAATCAAATGATTAGTTAATTATCAGGCCTCTGGAGAACTTCAAGACATGTTGAGGAGGTAATTTATCCATTTAAATAAGCTGTGTTGGATCAAGGACACATCTAAAACCTGCAGGACACCGGCCCTTGAAGCCTGGAGTTGGACACGCCTGACTTAAAGGTGCTGTTGCTAACCACAGCACACCTTCAGGGCTCTATTGGAGTCCATGCCTCCATGGGTCAGGGCCACTTTAGCAGCAAAAGCGGGACCAACAGAAATTTTTCATGTAAATTTTAGGAATCCTAACATGGTTCATTTTGAATGATCTGATCCTGTGCCTGGATATCAATGTCAAAGTCAGTGATATCCAGGCACAGGAGCCCCACCTTCTGCTTAAGTCTTTCGGTTAAGAGGGGCAGCCAATCAGAAGACAGTTACCTTGCTTCAGCTAGTTATCTACCACTACCAAGGTGCAGTATAAGACAAATAAGGATTTTTTTTTAAACTGTGGAAAATGCAAAACATTTTGATTTTAGAAGTGGTGAAACTAATGTTCTCCCTTCACATAAAAGTAAATTTGATGTTTGTTGCAATGACAAGACAAAAAAGAGTTGTAAATCAAAAGTTTCCAAGCTTGAAAGGTGGATCCAGAGTGCAAATGCCAAATGTTTGCCCTGCGTGTCCTCTGGAATCAACAGGTGCCACCCATTTAAAAAGGTCACAAATGACAGTTATGTAAGACAGAAAGGATTTTATTACTAATGTCGCCAGGAAACGGCCGATTCTCAACTATGAGAGACTGCAATTAAGGACAGTGAATGCCATTTACTTTCCTGAATTAACTTATGAAGCTGTTTTGGCGTAAAAGAAGAAGAACGGCGACCTTCTGCGCTGCAATCAGATAACCTTTTTCTTATGACTTTTTTCTTGCTTCACTCTCCGGGTACCCAAAATGAGTCACATTATTGAAGGTCAAACGCGGAACATTTACAACAAAGCACGAACCGACACACACAAAATTGCACTCATGCACCCACGCGCAGAGACTACATTAAAAGGCTCTTTAAAGCAACATTTGACATCTGAAAAAAAAAAAAAAGAAGCAAAGATTCCCTGTCACACGCGAGAACAAAGAATTTTCTGCCTGAGCAGTTATTTTCTTTAAATCATGAGTGCTTAACACTGCTCACACTGTTGTCAACTTCTGCCCTCTGAAATCTAGTCATACAGAAAGACGGGAGCAAGTGGCATCTTTTCTGCGAGGTCTGGAGGAAATGAAAGCAATGTCTTGTTGCCCAACATTGTGAATTAAAGTCTAGGTCCTGCGAATGAGATTAGCTCCATAAACAATGGCGGGGTCGGCCTCAGAAACACTGGAATCAAGAAAATTGAGGATCTCACAAATGAGCCTCGAGTGTGTCCTATTTTAGTTTTTGCTGGTGTTGTGTGTCATCAACAAATACAGAGGCCTTGTGCTGATTTTTTATAAACTCGTCGTCATTGTGTGCAGAATTGATTTACACTCTCTGTGATGTTAAAATGATTGCAGCGCCAGGGATCTTGAGGTGCACTGATGAGAGTTCAGAGCAGGTTGTTCTGACTTTATTTTTTGACAACTTGTTGCAGTGCTTGCCACCGGTAAATTTTAAGGTGACAGTCCTTCAGCGCTCTGAAAGACTGTCACGGTGTGTCAGTCCAGTTTTATTTTTATCATTTAATCAGCTGGCTCCTGTCAGGTTCATTGGACTTTCTTCCTCCTCCTTCTCACCTTTATCTCATCCTTTAATTAGCCAGCCCATGCTTGCCATACCAACCAACTTTTGTCAGACTGTCTTACAGTTCTTGTCCCTGATGTATTTTTTTCTTACCATTTGGTGTGCTGTTTTTGCTGGCTACACTGACTGATCATTTAAGGTGGTACACCTCTGCAGCTTCTGCCTAGTGCAAATGTCTAATCAGCCAGTCAAATGGCAGCAACTCAATGGACTTAGTCATGTGGACATAGTCAATAAGACCTGCTGAAGTTTAAACGGAGCATCAGCATGGGAACCAAAGGTGATTTAAGTGACTTTGAACTGTTGTTGGTGCCAGACAGGCTGCTGATGTACTGGGATTCTCCCACAAAACCAGAGAATGGTCTGAAAATGAGTTCCAGTGAGTGGCAGTTGCCTGAACAGAAAATGCCTGGTTGATGACAGAAATCAGTTTGGCAGATTGTGTTGAGCTGGTAGGAAGACAACAGAAACTGAAATGAACACTTTTTACAACCAACGTAAACATATGGAGAAGAGCATCTCTGATTGCACCTTGATGCAGACGGGCTACACCAGCAGAAGACCGCACCGAATGGCTCTCCTGTCAGCTACGAACTGAGGTTACAGTTCTCGCATTCTCACCAAATTTGAACAATGGCTCAAATCAATCTCAAACTTTTTTCTTGAACATGACAATGAGTTAAGTGTATTCGAATGCCCTCCACAGTCGCTAGATCACAATCTTAGAAATCTTGGTCTTTATTGACATGACAACACCACACAGATGCTGCAGATTTGTTGGCTGTGCATCAGTGAATTTCACCACAAAGGTGCTCTTTCTAAGGAAGGTTTTCAGCACTTTGCTGAATCTGGGCCATCCCACCCAGTACCAGCAATGTGTCTGTTTTGTCATTTAGGCATTATTTCTCAAAGCTCGTGGTAGACCTTTGAGTATGACTGACTTACAAAGTTAGACCATTGGTCTATCAAACTCAAATATATCTCACTGCATCGGTAAGGTTCCTTAGTTTTGATATGCCCAATAAATACACATAAATATGCAGGACATCAAGTGAGATACTTCTTAACTATGGGACTGATAACCACCATATGATCACAAAGTTTGTTTTTGCTTTTCACTCCAATATTTGTGTGATTTTTTTTTTTTTTGAGGCACTTGAATGACTTAAATTAAGAAGAGTAAACTCAATTTTGAAAGCTAGATATTTATTTTACACGGCCAGCTCACCGAGAAGCTAAATCGTGGTTAAATCCAGTGAAATAACATTGCTACAGCTGTAAACGCATCTCCACTCTAGAATCAAACTTTTTAACACGGAGATATTGCCAAGTAACCCGTAACAGATTTACAAACATTCTCAACAGTGCATAAAGCAAAAATGAGCAGTGGATATTTAACAGAAATGAAATGAGAAGCAGAGGGAGGGAAACACAATGTTCCCTTTTTGAGTCTAAGAGTCTCTTCTGAAGAGGGTTGGAGCCTTTGATGTTTTTTCCCTGCATGTGTGTATTAATCATAGACAGATGGATAGCTAGATATGTATGTGTGTGCATCCGTGTTAGTGAATCTCTGTGTGTGCTTGTTTGTGTTCCTCGTAAGTAAGTGGCCCTGCCACAAAAATAGCTGCTTCTGTCTGTTTGGAGTGGGGCTTCAGGAAGTCCTTCAATCTCTGTGGACTCAATTATTCAGTGAGTCCGTCCCCGGCTGCAGTTGCGCCGAGGGTGTACACTTTCTTTCCATTCTGACGATGTTTAAGTGCATGCACGGGGTTGTTGGAAAACCAAAGTTACGGGAGGATGAATAAAACAGGAATAAACATGAGAATCCCTGAGTCCAGTGTGCAGTCCTAACCCCTGCTGATATTTACAGCCATGATTCAAATGGGAAAATTGAGCTTTTCAGACGATTTACCGTTAACTTCCACGAAGAAAGCTTTTATGCAAAAACACACCTGTTTTTGTCAGCCTTGATCACATAAGTGGAGCTGCTATGGATACGGAGTATCCCATCACCACTGATTGAGGTGTCGGGAATTTTAAAAAATATAAATAGATAGAAAAAGGAAAGTCTTATTTTGAAGAAGAGGTGAACTTTAAAGGGGCCATATTGTGCTTTTCCTCATTTGTAAAAGATATCCTATTATAATGGTGGATGCTCCTGTTAAACATGGCCTTATGTACAAACAGACTACTACCTACGGTCTATCTGACAGGGCCATAGAAGATCCCTAGCCCATGAGCAAGACAGGTATCTGCTGCTTTGTGCAAGGAGGAGCAGTTTAAGCACTGCCAGCACTCTACAAAATGACCTCCAGCAGGTCACTGCTGTGAATGTCTCTGACCAAATAATCAGAAACAGACTTCATGAGGTGGCCTGTGAGCCCAACGTCCTGTAGTGGTCCCTGTGCTCACTCCCCGGCACAGTGAAGCCGACTTGCATTTGCCATAGAATACCAGATCTGGCAGGGCCATCACCGGTGCCCTTTTCACAGATGAAAGCACAGCCTGAGGGGAAACCCTATCATGTGATTTCCTGAGGTCAAAAGGCCCAGGACGTGAGTGGGCGTTAAGGCGTCAGGGAAGGGATCTCAAAACTGGATTATAGATGGCAGACAGTAGGTGTTGTAAGCCACTGCCTCTGTTCAAAGATGGTTGTTCACAGTGGACATAGATTGCTTCTTTCACTCCTCTTTCAAACCATCTGTCTTCGCTGTCTGAAATGTGAACATTGGTGTCCTCGAAGGAGTGACCTCGCCACTTCATAAACGCATGGCACAACATAGAAGAGCTACCTCGACGGGACAAGACTCGGTGGTCCATCTGCATCTAAAGGACAAAGGTCACTCCATAGGGCCTAAATCTGGGACTCTCCACCATTTGACCTTAGAACTGAAGAAGCTTTTCGGATGAGAGGTGAAACATCTTCAAGTCACTTAGACTACGATTACCTAGTTGACTGAGAACCTTCACAGACAGACTGTAATGTTGTTCAGCACGACCAGTTTGGTCTGGGGAGGCATATTAATGGAGGGACGCACAAACCTCTACAGGCTAGGCAACAACACCCTGACCACTATTAGGTATCAGGATAAAAACCTTGGATCCTTGGGTCCCTCCTGGTGGGATCATGTGGCAAAAGTAGGCAGGCATTTCCTGGAGGATGAATGAAATGATATTTGATTTGATGGAAGATGTATTATCTACAATGTGACCTTACTGTCCTTGTTTTTCCATTTGTGTATGGTAGATAAATAAAAAATCAGTATAAAGGTTTAAATATGCACCTAACTGCCAGTAACTTGAGGTTTCATTCTATCAAAGCTTTTCATGAGTGTTGATAAATCACATATTTCTGTACCTCATCTTACCTTATAATACCATTCAAGTTAAAATATTCACTTCTTTATCCTTATAATCTCATTCTAATTCATAATGTATTTGGCTGAATCGTCCACTCATCCATCCGTGTACTTATTTCACTTACTGGGAGCAAGGGGGAAAAAATTAAAAAGATTGCTGCGTTACATTAAGGAAAATAAATAAAATTTAAAACCTTAAAACTAAATAAAAAGCATCGTGTTTCCATTATCTCCTATAATCCCCAACTCAGGCACACACTAGACTGTCAAAATAATTACAGTGCTGATTGCCGGCTCCCTGTTTGCAGAAAACTGTGAACAAAATCAAATGAATTGACAGCACCCAATCAAAACAAATTAAAAGCACGGCTGCGTTGTATTGCCGTGACCTGTTTTGTGTTTTGGGTCAGTAATAGCATCTTGGAAATGCACATACTGACTAATAGATGCAGCATCTCTGTGCCAAGAAGACTGAGGGCTGTGCTAGATTGATAGCGTGCCAGTGAGAATAATAATCTGTCCTCTTCATCTGAATCACTGTCCCTCTCTTTGTCTCTTTTTTTCCCTTTAAATTACGAAATGATAAATGTGTTCACTGTCGATATGTCTGGGATTCAAGTATCAGCTAATTTGCTTAGCTCAACTTTGCAAAGGACGACCTTGATCTCAAACCTGGATGAGAAAGGATTTGTGAAAAGAGGCGAAAAAATGAAAATAAGCTCTGAAGCCTCCACCAATGAAAGAAGAACAAAAAGTGAAAGGACTCAATAAGCACAAGTGATCAAAGCAAAGGGAAAAGAAGCAGAAAAAGTCTGGATTCACTCACACAGAACTTGTTCTTCAGTGGGTCTATCAGTCCAAATAATAAAAAAGCACAAAGAAAAGATGTTCACACTCACACTGTCTGGGAGACTGTGCATACACGCTGCTTTCTTCCCCTTTGTCTTAGATACTGTGTACACACACATACACATAGCAGCTTTGAAAAATGGCATCTTTCAAACGGGGACGTTTTTTCTCGGCTCTGAACGACATGTCTTCAAAGATTAGTCATGTAAGCAGATTTATTGGCGCTAATATAAACGGCCGTCTGTAGTGGGAGTATCAATCCCTCTCCACTCACTACAGATGTGTTTGAAATGGCATGTGACAAGAGAGACAAGAGTTACAAAAACTTAAAGAATCAAAATAGAAAATGTTAATTGTCGTCTTTGTAGTGGACGTTTGATTTTAACGCGCTATCAGCTAAAGGAGCTGTGTTTAACAGTTGGTATTAATGACACATTCTGTAGCTCACGTTGGATATTTTAACAGCTGTATATGTTGTATGCAGTGTATGTTACGATAACAATAAAGCTGACTTGGACATAAAAGAACAACCAATGCAAGATATATGTTCCATCGCTAAGTCAGAGGTAGCTGACTAGCCACTCCCTGGTTTATTATTAGTGTAGACAGCAGATGTAAAACGTCTTTGCTTTGTGTTTTGATAGGAGTTACTAATAGCTAAAAACAATGCCATTTGATACTGTATATAACTTTGGGGGTGCCAACCCCTCTCATGTTTGAGTGACTGAGACCAATTGCTTGGGGAAAATGTATATTTGCTGAGTGAGCAGATTGCTATGGATCGCCCACGCCATTTATAAGAAACGCTGACTTCTGTGTAAACTCAAGTTAACTAACCAGTGAAAAGTGCAATGCAAATCCCAAATGGAGTACATACTTTCAATTCAATTCAATTTAATTGAGTTTTATTTATACAGCACCAAATCGCAACAACAGTCGCCTCAAGGCATTCTGCCTTGTTTCAAAACTTGTTGACTTTTGAAGTAAAAGCTTCTGGTTCGCATTGCACTCATCACAGTTTCACTATTGCTTCGCGAACAGTTCGTGAGTAACATTAGCTGGTGAGCATTTTGGTACACTAGCCAACTAGCAGTTCTACTGACATATGGTTTTGAAGTCTTTAGATTTGGTTAGCTAAGTTGTGTAACTTAGCTATGTGGCACAAATCTGGCAATAATTTGTTTGTAACATTAAATTTAAAATGATCAGCACAGTTCAATAGAATTAGGTAATTCCAAGAATTTTGGGTGAAATACCTAACCTTATTGACTGGACCAAATATTTTTTAATGTAGGATAATTTATAATTTGTCTGTGTTAGCAAGGATATTAGCATTAACTAACATAGCCAGAAGGAACAGAGACATGATTACCAAGAAGAAAATATCCTTCCATTAGTGAAGTGCTTGCTAATGTTGAACATATTCTTCCCTGATGGTCACGTTCCCATCTGAACAGTAAAGCTTCATTGGATAAACTGTCTTTCTACTTGCTAATTTTAACTGATTTAAATATAGCTATTTAGCACAGACAAATAGCTTGAAACCCAGTTAACATTGTCATAAAAATGATACGTAGCTACAGATTTTGTTTTTGTCCTCGTGAGGAGTTTGTGTTGGATTCTGTGTTGTAGTGGGAGCTGGTTATTTGTTGATGTCAGTGACTAGTGGATTTGATTTTTAAGCTACCATTAGCTAGTTTTCCTCAAGGTTGATGCTGAGAGTGATAAAAATGGGGTGAGGCAGTCCTATTGTGAGACACTAGTGGGTGAGCATTAATGGCCTGTTGCGAGTGTTCAAAATTTAATACTAATATTGTCCTTTTTTTTATTTCATAAAGGAAAACACATGTGCTTTCTTGTTTGTTTTTTAAATATATTTATCTTGAGTTAAATTAAACTAAAACCTGCAAAAATATGAAAATACTTCTCATGGGCAGTAGGATGGGTCCATTGCTGATGTGGGCCAGTTTTGGCCCCCTTAGGCCACCCACAATGCCTCTGTAGGTCTCCTCTATTTAGTTATATTACAAAATATGTGCAAAGGATCTTTTGAAAACACTAACATTAGCTTTTTTGGTTAAATGATTTTGATGATCTTTTTGACATATCTGTCTGCTGTCTTTGTGCCATTTTCCAACAATGCGTTTCCTATACTTCAGCAACTGGAGCCTTTCACCTTCAAGAAGAGGATCTGGGCACATTATTCTGTCATTAATCCTTTTCATTCACTACTGAAGTCAAACACTGAATAAGGCACTGGCATAGGTAACGTAGTACGATCATGACTAATTAAGCACTGAATAATATGCAGTATCAATATAGAGATACAGTATGTTTCTTTTTCAGTGACTGTGATTAAAAAGCCGAGCTGTGACACAAACCGTTGCGTGGCCCCAAATAGCAGCCTATCACTTCCACACAGGTGAAAATTATCTGCTTTGACACTGAGTGGTGAAGAGCTTTCACTGGTGGTTAAAGGATTCGTGTTTGGATGAAGGCAACAATTGATATTCGGCAAATGTAGATGTTACAGTACAACGTTGTCTCGTAATAACTGTGAAATTGCAAAAATGCATAATGTCAAGAGGAAACTTTTATGTTGAACACAGAATCTATTTTTTAGGGGTTTTTTGCTTTTAATTTGATGCCTAGAGAACTGTTCGGAAAAACCTGGTTATAAAATTGCACCAAATATAGATGGAAGCTTAAGTATCTACAATTAACTTGTTAATCTAATGAATATCACCATGTTTTAAACATTATAGACTTTTTAAAGTTAATTAGTAGTCATTGTGGGGATAGGTTAATTGGATAATCGAAATTGTCACTAGGTGTGAATGTGAGTGTGAATGGTTGTCTGTCTCTATGTGTTAGCCCTGAGACAGACTGGTGACCTGTCCAGGGTGTACCCCGCCTCTTGCCCTATGACAGCTGGGATAGGCTCCAGCGCCCCCCGCGACCCTGAAAAGGATAAGCGGAAGCGAATGGATGGATGGATGGATAGTAGTCATTGCAGGTTGTCATCATCTAAAAAAGTATTCGGCCCCCTTGAACTTTCCCACATTTTGTCACATTACAGCCACAAACATGAATCAATTTTATTGGAATTCCAGGTGAAAGACCAATACAAAGTGGTGTACACGTGAGAAGTGGAACGAAAATCAAACATGATTCCAAACATTTTTTGCAAATAAATAACTGAAAAGTGGGGTGTGTAATTATTCAGCCCCCTGAGTCAATACTTTGTAGAACCACCTTTTGCTGCAATTACAGCTGCCAGTCTTTTAGGGTATGTCTCTACCAGCTTTGCACATCTAGAGACTGAAATCCTTGCCCATTCTTCTTTGCAAAACAGCTCCAGCTCAGTCAGATTAGATGGACAGCGTTTGTGAACAGCAGTTTTCAGATCTTGCCACAGATTCTGGATTGGATTTAGATCTGGACGTTGACTGGGCCATTCTAACACATGGATATGTTTTGTTTTAAACCATTCCATTGTTGTCCTGGCTTTATGTTTAGGGTTGTTGTCCTGCTGGAAGGTGAACCTCCGCCCCAGTCTCAAGTCTCTTGCAGACTCCAAGAGGTTTTCTTCCAAGATTGCCCTGTATTTGGCTCCATCCATCATCCCATCAGCTCTGACCAGCTTCCCTGTCCCTGCTGAAAAGAAGCACCCCCAGAGCATGATGCTGCCACCACCATATTTGACAGTGGGGATGGTGTGTTCAGAGTGATGTGCAGTGTTAGTTTTCCGCCACACATAGCGTTTTGCATTTTGGCCAAAAAGTTCCATTTTGGTCTCATCTGACCAGAGCACCTTCTTCCACATGTTTGCCGTGTCCCCCACATGGCTTGTGGCAAACTGCAAACGGGACTTCTTATGGTTTTCTGTTAACAATGGCTTTCTTCTTGCCACTCTTCCATAAAGGCCAGCTTTGTGCAGTGCACGACTAATAGTTGTCCTATGACAGATTCCCCCACCTGAGCTGTAGATCTCTGCAGCTCGTCCAGAGTCACCATGGGCCTCTTGGCTGCATTTCTGATCAGCGCTCTCCTTGTTCGGCCTGTGAGTTTAGGTGGACGGCCTTGTCTTGGTAGGTTTACAGTTGTGCCATACTCCTTCCATTTCTGAATGATCGCTTGAACAGTGCTCCGTGGGATGTTCAAGGCTTGGGAAATCTTTTTGTAGCCTAAGCCTGCTTTAAATTTCTCAATAACTTTATCCCTGACCTGTCTGGTGTGTTCTTTGGACTTCATGGTGTTGTTGCTCCCAATATTCTCTTAGACAACCTCTGAGGCCGTCACAGGGCAGCTGTATTTGTACTGACATTAGATTACACACAGGTGCACTCTATTTAGTCATAAGCACTCATCAGGCAATGTCTATGGGCAACTGACTGCACTCAGACCAAAGGGGGCTGAATAATTACGCACACCCCACTTTTCAGTTATTTATTTGTAAAAAATGTTTGGAATCGTATGATTTTCGTTCCACTTTCACGTGGAATTCCAACAAAATTGATTCATGTTTGTGGCTGTAATTTTTTTTTCATCTGTTTTTTAAAATGATATTATCTAATCAGCAAATCACAAGGCAGCAAATCAGTGCATTTAGGCATGCACACATGCTGAAATTCAAACTGAGCATCAGAATGGGGAAGAGAGTTGATTTAGGTGACTTTGAATGGGACTTTGAATCCTAGGGTCTGAAAAACAGAAAATATCCAGCTAGTCCTCTGGTCAAAAGTGCCTTGTTGATGCCAGAGGTCAGAGGAGAATGACCAGATTGCTTTGAGCTGATAGGAAAGCAACAGCAACTCAAACTCAACTCAACCACCCCCCTAAAACCCAAAATGTTACAACCAAAGTAGGCAGAAGAGCATCTCTGAACCTTGAAGCAGATGGACAACAGCAGCAGAAGACCACACCAGGTGACATAACAAAGCATTGCCTGCCATGATTCGATTTCTGCTGTGACATTTGGATGGTCGGAAGTTATGGATCCATTCCTGCCTCACATCAATGGTTCGGCTGATGATGGTGGTGTAATGGTTTAGGAGAAATTTTTCTGGCACATGTTGGGCTCCATTGCACCAACTGAGCATCATTTAAGTTTCTCAGTTTCTTTCTTGAGTATTGTCTCTTGTCCAGCCCTTTATGACCGCAGTGTGCCCATCTTTTGTGTGATGTGAAGCTATGTTGCAGGCAGGATTGAACCCAAAATGCAGGACTCAAACAGGGTCCTGCATTTTGTTCCAGCTTTATTGCTGGGGAAACTTCTCCATAAACGTAAACTCACATGAAATAAACAAGCCAAAAACCTTGAGAAGAACTAAGAAAAGAACACTCCAAACGTGGAGCTAGAATTAACACCAAAACCAGAAACATGGGGAGACTTAAAACACATGAGGAGGTACAATACAAAAAGACGCAGACTTGACACTGAGAGACAGACTGAAAGAATATGACACAAGGAACACAAGGAAGACAGTGACTTGAACTAGAAGCCAGAACAACAAATAACACCAAGAGAACAAAACCATGAATAACCAATAATTAAGAAGTAAAACTTAAACACTGGGTAACACCCAGGACCATAACATTTTGATGCCTGCTATCAGTATGGTACTAGCTTACACTTGGTTTTAGTGTGTTTCAATGACAGAACAGATAGTCCTAATAAATTCGACTGCAAACTGATACATACTGGTGTTGTGCAAATGCAGAGGAGCAAATTCAAAATGCTACCCACTCACTGGCTCAAGCATAGACATCGACAACATCGTGTAGATGTCAGAGTGTGTCCATCTTTGTCAGTTAATTTACTGGCGCTGTTATCTGCCTCTCCCAGCACCAGCTATAAAAGCCCTGCACTTTCACTTGACTTTAATGCCCCTAATGCCGTTTAATCACTCAACTATTCATCACAGTATGTCCTAAATTACTATCAGCTTCATTTGGCGTTGCATCATCCCAGCCTGTGCCCATTACCATGAGTGCAAAATGAGGAGACATAATATATTTTGTTCAAAGGCAGATGAGAAGCATCCTTGAGTTGGTTGCTGAATATGTTGTCATTTTGCTTCTGTGTGATCAATTCGATTATGAGTCGATGGCACACTGAGGATTTGACCTGTTTTTTTTTTTTTTTTTTAGTTTTTCACACATATACACAAACGTTGAGTGAACACGCTAAATGGAGGTCTCAGGACACATGATGGATTGGACTCAAGAAACACGACGAGTGCAGTGCAGTGGAAATGTGGAGCCAAGCCAAGCCAAGCTGAAGAAATTAGTTGTTTTCCCTCTCTCTCTGTTTAGCTTTGTGATATTTTCAGAGAAGTGGATGAAAGAAGGGGGAAAAAAAGAGGTGAAGATACAGAGGTGGACAGGGAGAGATAAAAGAGTTGTGACTTGGCACTAATTCCAGTCCAGAGAACTCCGGAGGCGGCTGGGGATTCACATTCCACTGACCAGCATCCATCGGCCCTGACGGGGTGAAGCCAATCAGCGCTTACGCAGAGGAAAATCACTGGACGGTCGCAGCGGGATCCTGTTCTCCGCTGAGACAAAGTTTGGACTCCCACAGCGAGCTGAGCTCAGCCATGCCCCAGTGACCCACTACAGGCTGCTGCGTTTTTAATTCACAACAACTCCATTACTCCCAAGTGTGTGTGCACATGTGTGTGTGTGTTGTTGCTCTTTTTTGAAGAGGCTGTTCTGTCTTACTGTCAGTTAAAATTGAAAAAAAAAAGAAGGAATTCACACATTTGCATGGCTACTTGATTTTTATCAGTTTCCTGTTGAAAGAATGTGAAAATAACATAAAACCATGAAGGATATACATGTATATTTCATGTTTGTAAATCCTTTAAGAACACATGTCAAATTCATCATATCACTTTATGTCTTCCATAAATTATGACCCGCTGTGGTAGCGGTGGTGCATGCTGATCCGACCACAAAGGTAAACCTTAACAACACACGCAAGATGGAAAGGTTGATGCAAAAATTGGGGAATTTCAACCCTGAGTGGGTGACTGAGTCGTCTATGTTTTTACCGAGCGTAAAGGGAGGCCTGTTTATCCATTTTTCCATGACATGATTTCTGTCTTCAAAGAACATAATTTGTGCTGTCATTTTGATGTTTGAATCCGCACAGAGAGAGATGGAGGGAACAGAGGCTTCAGAAAGTTGCTGAAATGAAAAGAGGCATAAAACTCAAGTAAAATGTGGTTCTCCGGCTCCAAAGTGATGGAGCTGTAAAGGCAGTTTTCATTCTAGAGGCAGCTGTGTGATACAGGTACAGCAAACTGCATGATCAAAGATATTTAACTTTTCCAATTTTTGGTGAAATTGGATTGTGAAACAAGCAAAGTAAGACTTTTTCATTTATTTAGGACAAAATTAAACATTCACTACTTTGTCTTTTATACAAGACATATTCTATTTAAGTAAATGTCCCATACTATCAGTATCTGACATAATTTAAGCTGTCAAACAGGCTGGTATGAGTTTGCCATATGGTAGCGTTATAGATGGATCTATCCAATCTATCAGATAGCTCCATCTATCTGATAGATAGATAGATCCATCTATTGGATAGATCCATCTATCCGATAGATGGATCTATCCACTGGTGACCTGGTGTACAGGTCACCAGTCTATCACATGGCTAAGCTGTTTTTGACCTTGAAGAAGTCAGAGGTCCAAAGTTAGGTGATATTTAACACGTTCAACACGTTCTCATCCCAACGCGTAACATACCGACGACTGTGACAAATCGTTGGTATGTTACGTGTTGGGAGGCATGAGAGTTTATACACATGAATCTACACATGTGTTTTACGTCTGACATGAAAATCAACCTAACAAAGCATTACGTACGTTAAATCTGTTCACTTTCAGATACTGAATCACTTTGGAAAACAGTATGTGATAGGGATAAGTGGACTGGAAATGGTTTGCACTGTTCATATATTTATATTATTTATATATATTATTTATTTATATTATTTACTGTATGTATTGGTTAAAAAAAGACTATGTTGTAAAAAACTTAATCTGTAAATTAGAACTGTTGTGCCTTAATTTGTTTTTACATATATTATATTTGAAATAACTACATTTTGTATATTTATTTATTTTTGTGTGTCTGATATAAATTGGACATACAACCAGTGACTCCCGACCTGAGGAGTCTTTTCATGAACTACTTTTTTACTCTTAACTTTTTGGGTGACTACTTTTCACTTTTACTTGAGTAATAATATTTTAAAGTAATGCTACTCTTGCTTGAGTACAATTTTTGGATACTCGACCCACCTCTGCTTGATTGCTTGTGGTCATAACAACATAACAAGGACTAATTTGGTATTTCCACTAGCTTTGTGGTGAAGCATCCCTGTTATCTGGGCTAACTGAAAACTTCCTTTTTTTCTTCTGGCCACTGCTTCCTGTCTAGTAGAGTGCAAGATCTATTCAGGTTACTACATCTTAAATCAACATCAGTGGAAGTTCAGGGTACTTGGATGGTGACCCTTAAGCAACATGCCATTTGGAGCTCGTACCGTTTGAATTACCTCCAGCATATTCTCACTCTTGTCTTGTTATATTGCCATATTTGAATCAAAGCAGCACCCCCTCAGTATTGTTTTCTCAGGCACAGGTGTAACCCTTTAGCTTTAATTAGGACAAAGCACAGGTAACAGGCAGATTCTCTTCAAATGCACCCTTCATCAAAATAAACTTAAAAAAATATGTTATATGGTAGATTTCTTCTGTCTTTCTGAAATTTCCCTATTACCATAATTGAGGATCATTAATGAGTTTTCTCATTGGGCCTATTTCAGAAATGAATTACTCCTTTGGATGTTGGATTGCCTACATGCTTAAAATGATATTAAATGCAAATCGAGTCTATTACAATGTGAAGCTGATCGCTGGGAGAGCTGTCATTTAGAGCTTCCATAAAAAGTGCTGTTCTGCTTGAATCCTCACTTACTTGCAAAACCCAGCGCTGACAAATGAAGCCCAAAACTGCAGTTCATAGAGTGGCCACTTGAGGCAGGTTCCAAAAATGAGTGAGACTACCATGCAGTACTGGTTACGCCAAAAAAGTAATATATTACACATTACTTCTTTCTTTTTTTTTAAGTAATGCAGTATCTCCCTGAATTACTTGAGAAAGAAATTCATTTGTCACGGTGCTCGTTGACAGTGTTGGGTGTAACGCGTTGCAAAGTAAAGCGTTACTGCTTTACACATTTTCAATAAGACAGTAATTTACCGCATTACTGTACTAAATTCAGTAATAAGATTATAGTTACAATTATATTGTTACTCGCATTACAAATGTGCTTACTGGATTATTCACACTGTAATGGTAACAAAGTAACACATTATTGAAATAACATTACTAAGTACAACTGTGTTTACAGCCTGATACAAAAATAGTTTTGAGGTCATTGGATATTTGGATATTTTACCCCTTTAGAACAACTGTACAGTGAGATTTTCTTTTAATATTTCACATATTTTTGTTAAGGCTTAAAGTAAGGGCTATGAAAATTTTCACACCTATTCTGACAGATGGAGTTTTAGCTGACTGCTGTATTCTAGGACTTGCCTCTGCAAATTAGCATCACTAAACTAGACTTTCTGAGTAAACAATAATTAACATAATTAATTAGCATTGCGCAATCTGTGGATTGTAAGTGAACTTACTACCAAGTTAGAACTTAACCCTTTTGTTGTAATATAGCCCCTACTAAAAAGAAACATGGCAATGGCTAAAATGTTAATATTAAGACTTCAAAAAGTGGAGTTCAAACTAAAACCAATGGCTCTATGTAGCCTATGCTTACATCCAGATTTTTTTTTTAAATTTTTAAATAAACTTTTAAAAAATGATTAAGGACAAATACCATGATGCTGACGTTTAAAATAAACAAGTGGCTCTTTTGCAACTGCAGGCCAAGAGAAAGGTAATACATTTTTCAGGTTAGGGTTACTTTTTCTTTTTTTAAGAGAGAGCTGTTTTAGAGATGCTGATTATTTTGTGCCCTATTATTGCGCTGATATTTTTCAATATCTTGCAAAAGAAGTCTTTCAAGGATACAGCCACATAATACCAACAAAGACCCGAGAATGCACTCATTTTCAGAGCAAAAGCCTATTAAGAAGATCTCAGGATAAAGCACTGTCTGAGGACAACTTTGGCTCAAAGGGTGTTCTGGCTTTAGTGTTGTATCAGGGATATTTCTTTTATACAACACACAGGATGCAAGGGAAATTAAAAGCATTACACAGGTAGCTTCTCTGCACAGGCTAGCTGTTAAATACAAGGTCCATTTATTTCTCTGTAAAGGTATGCTTCGTTTAACACTCGAGTACATTACAGAACATGTATACTCCTGCTCTTCCTCTTAGCGACTGCTTTTACACATTCCACGATTAAAGCTAACCACTGCAGCAACATAGCTTTGCAACTCCCCTCCTCTGACTATCAAATTGAGAAAATCTCAAGATCCACAAATTTTTTATTAGTGCATACTTGATCCTACTGCTTCTTCTGTTTTATTTATTTATTTCATGTTGTTTTTTTTATCATGTTCAGTGCTGTTGTTTTCACAGTATCACGTTATTTATTTATATTCTTGTTTTTATTTCATCTCTTTTTTTATTACACATTTTTATATTGAGCTACTGATTTATTTTTTTGTCTTTTATGTTACATGTTCTATTTATGCACAGATTTTTGGCACATTGCTACTGACAAGTTTGACCCAATGGACATGTTGAGCATTCAGAAATGCTCTTCTCCATACCTTGGTTGTAACACGTGAATGTTTGAGGTACTGTTGTCTTCATATCTGCTTGAAAGCAGTCTCTCCATTCTCCTCAGACACCAACAAGGCACTTTCACCCAGAGAACTGTGTCTCACTAACTGTCTTCTCTGTTGTCAGACGACCATTCTCTGTAAACCCTAGAGATGGTTGTGTGGGAAAACTCCAATAGATCAGCAGTTTATGAAACACTTCAATCAATCAGTCTGGCACCAATGAACGCATTATATTCAAAGACACTTAAATCACCCTGTTCTGATGCTTGGACTTGAACTTCAACATCCCTACACACCATTGAGTGCATTTAGTTCGTGCCATGTGACAGGCTGCTTAGATGTTTGCAAGAACAAGCAGTTGAACAGGTGTCCCCAAAGAAGTGACCTGTGGGTGTATAATTAAATTCTGTTTTTTCCTGTCTTCATCCACTCACCACCAACCGGTCGCAGCAGATGGCCAGCCCTCTCTGAGGTTGGATCTGCTGGAGGTTTCTTCCTGTTAAAAGGGAGTTTTTCCTTCCCATTGCTGCCAAAGCACTTGCTCATAGGAGTCATATGATTACTGGGGTTTTCTCTGTTTTCAATGCATTATTGTAGGGTCATTACCGTACAATCTAAAGCACTTTGAGGCAGCTGTTGTTGTTATTTGGTGCTGTATAAATACATTTTTTTTCTAAAGTATCTGATATGTTCAGGATTAGCAACCAGTTAAAAAATGCTACCACAATTAGGGACATCAAATTTATTTTCACATACAGCCCCTTTCCTCTTTCTGTCAGTGTAAATAAGTTTAACTACACATTTCATTTTAACGTAAGAAAAAGAACCAAAAAAGAACAACTGGGATGTATTTAACAGTACACTAAAAAAAATGGGGTGGCACACCAAAAACAGAGTTTCCAGTTTTATTATGTTCTTGTTAAATTTAGGTTACTAGAAAAAAAAAATTATATGTGCAGTTAATTTCCTGATATCATGTAAAATAGGCACATATGAAAAACAAATTATATTTTGAAATCTATAATAATCTGTTTTAAAAAAAACATCGCTTTAATGATTCTCATGATTATTACATTATTACCAACTTACAACAATCTTGTCAGAGGGGGCTACTAGGGGGCAGCAAATTTGGGAGCGTGGCCAGTGCCACAATTTTTTTTTCAGACTTTACATTTAGCAACAAGTATCTGGTCTCTTCTTTCACCACAAAGAATTTTCTCACTCCTTTTTCTTCCTACTTTGGTACTTTTTACAGTTTTTTGTTGACTTGTTTTAAGTAGTGTCACTTGATTGATGCATTTTGTACTCATGTAGCTGTGTAAGGAGCAGGAATCTGGGGGCAGGAAGACATCATGGGAAAATGAGCCCCTTCAGTCTTATCAAGAGTCTCTGAATTAACTGCTGAATCACCCTGAAGGGGCTTCTGTTAGAATAATGACCAGTTTGCCATACATTAGCTTCTATTATGCTAATTACAACATGTAGGTGGGTGGATACTTGTAAAGGAACAGCGCTGTACAGTCCAGAAAAGGATTATCATGAGATGTTTAACACTAAGTTAGAATTGTTAAGATTTCACGGTATGTTTTTTGTTTCCTCTGATATACAGGGTGGGCCATTTATATGGATACACCATAATAAAATGGGAATGGTTGGTGATATTAAAGTCCTGTTTGTGGCACATTAGTATATGTGAGGGGGCAAACTCCTCAAGATGGGTGGTGACCATGGTGGCCATTTAGAAGTCGGCCATCTTGGATACAACTTTTGTTTTTTCAATAGGAAGAGGGCCATGTGACACATCAAACTTATTGGTAATGTCACAAGAAAAACAATGGTGTGCTTGGTTTCAACGTAACTTTATTCTTTCATGAGTTATTTACAAGTTTCTCCTTGTTCACAGCCATTGACATGTCGAAGAGGTTAACACGTGAGGAGCGGATTGAAATTGTGTTGATATCTGGTGAACGCAGTAACCGGGTCATTGCAGCAGATTTCAATGCAAGACACCCTACGAGACCACCCATCTCCCATGCTACAGTTAGCAAACTGCTTGCTAAGTTTCGTGAAACTGGTTCAGTGTTGGATTTGCCAAAATGTGGATGCAAGAAAACTGTCACTAATGAAGAAACATCAGTGGCTGTCCTGGCTTCATTCAGCAAGAGCCCACAGTGTAGCACTCGCCGCATGTCACTGCAGAGTGGCATTAGTCGAACATCCCTTCGGCGGATATTAGCTACTCACAAATGGCACCCTTACAAACTCCAGCTACTGCAGCATCTCAACGAGGATGACCCAGATCGGCGCACAGAATTTGCAGAATGGGCAAAACAAAAATTGGAACAGGACCCTCAGTTCACGCAGAAGATTTTGTTCAGTGATGAGGCAAACTTTTATGTGAATGGTGAAGTTAACAAACAAAACCACCGCTATTGGTCTGACACTAACCCACACTGGATGGATCCCTCCAAGACTGTTGGAACAACATAAGTGATGGTTTGGTGTGGTATATGGGGTACAACGATAGTGGGTCCATTCTTCATCAATGGAAACCTCAAGGCCACTGGATATTTGAAATTGCTACATGACGATGTGTTTCCCTCTTTATGCACTGAAGCTGGCATGTTCCCTGAGTTTTTCCAGCAAGATGGTGCACCACCACATTATGGGTGCCAGGTCCGAGCATTCCTAGATGAACAGTTTCCTGGAAAGTGGATTGGTCATCGTGGGCCAGTTGAATGGCCCCCAAGGTCTCCCGATCTGACCCCCTTAGACTTTTATCTTTGGGGTCATCTGAAGGCAATTGTCTATGGTGTGAAGATACGAGATGTGCAGCACCTGAAACTATGGATACTGGATGCCTGTGCTGGCATTTCTCCTGCGGTGTTGCTATCAGTGTGTGAAGAGTGGGAGAAGAGGGTTGCATTGACAATCCAACACAATGGGCAGCACATTGAACACATTTTATAAGTGGTCAGAAACTTGTAAATAACTCATGAAAGAATAAAGTTACGTTGAAACCAAGCACACCATTGTTTTTCTTGTGACATTACCAATAAGTTTGATGTGTCACATGGCCCTCTTCCTATTGAAAAAACAAAAGTTGTATCCAAGATAGCCGACTGTGCGCCGATCTGGGCCATCCTCGTTGAGATGCTGCAGTAGCTGGAGTTTGTAAGGGTGCCATTTGTGAGTAGCTAATATCCGCTGAAGGGATGTTCGACTAATGCCACTCTCCAGTGACATGCGGCGAGTGCTACGCTGTGGGCTCTTGCTGAATGAAGCTAGGACAGCCACTGATGTTTCTTCATTAGTGACAGTTTTCTTGCATCCACATTTTGGCAAATCCAACACTGAACCAGTTTCATGAAACTTAGCAAGCAGTTTGGTAACTGCAGCATGGGAGATGGGTGGTCTCGTAGGGTGTCTTGCATTGAAATCTGCTGCAATGACCCAGTTACTGCGTTCACCAGATATCAACACAATTTCGATCCGCTCCTCACGTGTTAACCTCTTCCACATGTCAATGGCTGTAAACAAAGAGAAACTTGTAAATAACTCATGAAAGAATAAAGTTACGTTTGTCACGGCGGGGTGCGCCAATAAGTTTAGTTTACAGGACCCAGAAGCAGACACTGAAAGGCGGAGTTACTGGCTGAACAGAAGACGATCCTTTATTTGGATGTTGGCACATGACAAAGCATGAAGCTATGAAAACTAAGAAAACTGTGAACACTCAGAAAACTAAAGGACTAAGAAACTCAGTGAAAATACTATGACCAACTATGAACACTGAGTAAACTATGACGTAACACTATGGGGATGCAAACAGACGACCTGACAACGAAACATAGAAAACAGAGGACTTAAATACACACATGAGGTGATCAGGGGAAGTCGAGACACATGAGGAAACAGCTGACAAGGATGAACATAACGATGCACAGGAAATGTAAACTCAAACACAATGACATGAAAACTGGACTTTCAAAATAAACAGGAAAACATGACAAGACACAGGCATGACAGCATCACCCAGAAACATGACACGTAAGACACAATAAACAACAATGGGAACACCGCTGACACGCATGAACCTAATAACAAGGCAGGGGAAGGGAACCTAAATACAATGAACAAAGAACATACTGGACACTTACAACATAACACAGGAAACATGATGAGGCAGACCAGACAACATGGGCTTGGCAAATGAGACATGAAACACAAAGGGCAGGTGAAACCAAAGCCCAGGGAAAGGGGAAATGAGGGGATCAATAACAGAACTAAGGCTTAACCACTTAGGGGTTGTTGGCTTCAATCAATTGTATTGTTATGTGCGTCTGAATAGTGAAAGAAACCAAAGACAGGGCACCCAAGTAAGCCTGCTTGCTGCTGTGAACTTACTTTTCTTCTTTGCTTCCTCTTAGATTGTTGAACACCACCGGGGCTGCGGCTGAAAGAATAAGGCTCAGATTGCTCATGCACATCTAATCAACGTAGCCAGTTCTTTTAATGGAAATCACAATTATAATTATAAGTCAGGACTTCACAGATCTTAATGATAGAGCTGTGATACTGATTAGTTTATTAACTGACACAGTCAGTGTTTTGGTCAGCTTTCCTTATATTTTATTTTTAATTTCTTTTTATTCTCTAATACTGTAGTTTTATCTTTCAATAAAATATACTAATGCTACTAGCCCTGTCTGCATTTGCAAACACTGCCTCATTCATATAAATACACTCATAGACTGGGAAAGTCAAAATTGGAGTTGACCAATGAGCTGATAGCCACCGTAAACATCAGCCTGACTGGTAATAATATATAGGGTTAGAGAAGCAGGGTAAGGAAAAGATATCTGGGGTATGTTGAAGTCCTTTTGTAGCACAGGTCCCAGAAAACAAACTATCCATCAACTTTGGGTTACCGGGGGGCTGGAGCCTATCTTTACTGTTATAGGGTGTGAGTGAGGCTGGGTACACCCTCGCCAGGTGTAATTTCATTACAGAAACACAGGGATAAAGCCAGCCACCACACAGTCTCACATCCATACATACAACCAATTTAGAATCAACAACTGACCAAACATGAATGTCTTTGGATTGTGAAAAGATGCCAGAGGAAATCCATGGAATTAACACACAGCAACATTGAAAGCACAGCATATACAAGGAAGCATTGTAAATGCTGGCCTTGCATTTCATGGGTGGAGTTTGCATGTTGTTTGTTTGGGTTATTCTAAATTGCCCATAGGTGTGAATGGCTGTCTGCCTCTCTGAGGTAGCGCAGCAACAAACTGGATAAGCTCCACCCCCAATCCCAATTGGATAAGTGGAAGAAAAGGATAAATGGACAACATTTAGAAAAAAAACAACAATAAAACCAGAAACAACAAAATTTTAGTAATAGAGTAGAAAGAGCTGTACAATCAAAGGACTTGGATTCTACTAAAGTCAAAAAACAAAAATGTTGTCTCTTAGTTTTAGTCGATTAAAATCCGCTGTAAAAATGGCCGCACAAAAAAATAGTCTGACACACATCAAAACGTACTTAATGGTCCTTTTATTTCTCTCCAAACACTAATACCTGATTTAGACTACTGCAAGAATTTTACAGCATAACCAGAAACTCATTTTAACCTTCCATACCATTCAGTCATTGCAGGCTTGGTCGACCCAACATGTAGTTAGATTTTTCCAGAGGTGCACGTCATCTTACATGAAAGGTTACGGCGTAAAGTTAAAAGGGGTTTCTGGTTACGCGCAAGTTACACTGTCGATTTCTTGCAGAAGTCTAAATCAGGCCTTGGTTTTAGGGGTTAGGGTTACTGGCCATCATCATCACTCTACAGGCAGCCCATCAGTTTAACGCGCTATATTGGAACTATATTTAACTGCATTGTCCCTTTTAAAAGGGGAACTTCAGAGGGTTATATATTAAAAGAGTTCATCTGCTGAAATACAGGTTGGCTTTTACTGTGAAGAAGGCAGAGGAAAATAACATAGCTATAGATCATACAATGACAAAAAAAGGTTTACTGTAGACTAACCTCTTTGTCAAAACAGTGAAAATGTGTTTGGCTGAGCCGTAATAAGTTGCATTAGGTGCTTCTCTGTACTGTTCGTGACAAATTACGCGCTCTTGTTTCCTCCCTCCCCATTTCAGTTGCATTAACACACCAAGCAGAAGTGTTAGCAAATCAACCGGGACAGGAAGTGTCAAACACTGGCCCTAGCTGGCATTTGGTTTGGTCACAGTTTGGTAACCTTAGTAATAGTTCCAGAGACTATCTTTCAAAATGACTGTGCGAGTCCTGCCGGCTCCTTGGAGTACAAAGTAGAAAATCAACTTAATGAACTGTGAGTTCAGCAACACCATTTTGCATCCCAAATTGAATTTACCCGCTTTCACTTTCGGAGAAAACCTAAACATCCTCTGCTGTGGGAGTAAAGTGTAGTAGGTATACTTGAAACAACTTTGTACAGTGCACTCTTTTAAAATGTAGTCCATTGGGCTTGAATACAAAAAGGCTGCATCTGTTTTATAATTGGGAATATTTTCCACCGCCAGTCAACAGCTCCAGCTAAGCATATTGTGGCTGAGTAGGTTCAGATGAAGTACTTTCATCATTTTGTCTGTTTGTAAACCAATACATTTTTTATATTGGAAGACAGAAATTAAAGGAGAAAAATATGCATATCTGACTCTATTGACAGCGGCAGAACAGACCCTTTAGATTCAAAATAATAGGAGGTTGCTTCCATTTAGTCTGCCGCACTCCACTCAAGGCCAAATAACAGACTGCTTATGCTTTCAGTTGTCTGAAAAGTAGCTATTTTCTCATTACTGCTCATCAACCTTTCAGCTTCAGCTCTTCATGTGTTTTATTGAATCTGATCAGACCCTGCATTATGAAAAAGCCATTGATCCATGTCCTGGTCTTTCTCCAAAACCATTTTTCCCCCTCACAGTTGAACTTTATTCTTGTGATTTTCATGCCCGTGGAAAAGATGCAGTAACTAAATGAAGAAAACTCGAATAAAATGAGGCTCATCTCCACTGAGACCCAAACTGCTGTCTAATTGAATAGCAGAATGCTTTCATAGCAGCAATTTTAAACTTACCAACTTGATGAATTCAAGCTTATTCATAGGACATAGGGAAAAAAAAGAGTGTCCACACCTGTCTTTCTTGGCTTCTGCCGCAACACAAACAGCTGTGACGGGCCACGTGGCCTCCAAATACAGCATGAGGAATGACAGCTTTCGTGTCTGATGATGCTAATGTCGGGCAGTGGACAAATGTGTTTGTGTGCAGATGGGGCAGACGATGGAGATAAAGCCATAACTCACCATATCAATGGATGACACAGGGCCGATGCTGTTGATATAGATGCCCACATCTATGACTGTTGGTTTCTCTGCAAAAGCCAGAAGGAATAAAAGTGAGCACATATTGTAGATGAATGTATCATTTGTCAAGTTTTTTCATCCTGAAGTGTAAACCTGCAACATAGTCAGACCCCAGAATCAAATATATAATCAAGTTGCAAACAATAGTTGTCATCATTCACTTTGTCACCTGGGCAAATAAAATGAATCTATTTCCTTTTCAATGAAGGCAAAGCCATCCATCGTTTACCTAGAGGAGAAAGACTTACACCCTTAAAGTCAGAACAGCTCCACTGTGTTTCCTGGAGCAGCTCTGGTGTTACCATGGCAATTAATAGCATTTTCCAGGCAGTACATAGGATCTTGGGTTATTTTGCTTGGCGACAACATTTGAAACAATTGCACAAAGCAAAAACTGGTTGAGTGTGTGTGTGTGTTTGGTGGTTGTAGAAATGGTTTATATGAGCTTTTAGGTGAGATTCAGAGGTTTCTATAAATACGACTTCAAGTTACAGCCGATTACGGAATCTCGCCCCTTGTGCCCCCCGATACCTGGGTCGCTGGGGCTCAAATCTCCAAAACAGTTGGCGGTCAACTCGTTTTTTATTCTATGGTAAACCCTACAATAATAGAGGAAAAACCCCAACAATGAGGAAGTGCTTGGCAACAGTGAGAAGGAAAAGCGCCCTTTTAACCTCAAGAAAACTCTGGCAGAACCAGGCTCAGGGAGGGGCAGTCGTCTGCTGTGACCAGTTGGAGTGATGGGGGTAAGACAGGACAAAAGATACATTGTAGAATGATTAAGAAAAAAAGAAGACAATCTCTGATTGTAAGACAGCAGAGCCATTGCAATGACTAATAGTAGACGAGGACTTGCCTCATCTGACCCAGGAGTGTCTTTGAGGATACTCCAAGAGGAACTGTACAGGATTGCTGGGGAATAGGATGTTTCTTCAGTCAGGATGCAACTTTGAATAAGCAGAAGTAAAATACATGGATGGATGGTTCATGTTAGTGAACAAATGTTAAATTAAAAATTAATCTTGTGTTTCATTCAATATTCTCTATGGATTTTCGTCTTAACTCCATACGTGGTGACCTGGTTTCAACATAAAGTGAATTAAAAAAAAATCTTTTCCATGGGGCTTCCACTGCTATCCGCTTGTTCTAACTTGATGTAACTGGGAATTTATGGGCCCAAATGCTGCTTCCATTCTCATGAACAAAGAAGGACCAAAGCACCAGTGGGAGCAAAAAGTGGTCCACATTCTTTCAGCTCCAATGAAGTGATCAGTGTTGTTTTCTCAGCTTTGCAGCATTCAGGAATCCATTAAACGGGCCACTTATGACGTTGAGACAAGCTGAAATTTTGAAGGAAAATAACATTATATGATATGTGTTCAAAACAATAATAAAGCATTCATGTAACTTTGGATGTGAAATTATTTTAGGGTTAACATTTACTGATTTGCCAGTTAGCTAAGTTGTATAGTCTGACAAAATGACCCAATGTTTTAGTTTAGACTAGTTATATAGAAATTAGGGATGTGTATATTCAAATAGTGTAGAGTTATAGAGCTATTTTTTGTCTAAAAAATATTTACTTCCCACCTCAGCTAATGGCCAACAAAAATTAAACAGCATGATACTAACAGTCTGTCTCTCTGTGTCAGCCCTGGGTTAGATTCGCGACCTGTCCAGGTTGTACCCCGCCTTTTGCCATATGGAAGCTAGGTTAGGGTCCAGCCCAAGCAGAAGAGAATGGATGGATGACACTAAGAACCAGGTAAAGTCTGTCTGATACAGTGAGATCACTGTATCAGACAGACTGAGATATTTTTTGCCTGTAATGCACAATGATAATAGAAGTCGCTCCTGCAGTATAAATGTGGAAATTTCTCTCTGGGTGCTCCGGCTTCCTCCCACAGTCCAAAGATATGCTTGTTAGGTTAAGTGGTGATTCTAAATTGACCAAAGGTGTGAATGATTTTCTTTATCTCTTTTTTAGGCCTGTGACGACTGGCAGCCTGTCGAGAGTGTACCCTGCCTCTTGACCATTGTCCCCTGAGATAGACTCCAGCCCCCATTGACCCTGAAGTGGATAAGTGTTTAAAGACATTAAGAGACATTAATGAATGGATGGACGTCTCATGTGGTACTTAGACTCTGAGTGAGTAGAATATTTTTTTAAGTAAAGTATCTCAGCTGTTACATGGCTCGCTGATTTGCTTCAGATTTTAAGATCCTACTCAGGACAAACTATGCTACTTTGGCAAACCTCTACCTTGTCACTTATTGGCATCAACAGATCGAATTTTCAGTTTGTACAATACTTTGATTTCCCATGTGTGCTTTGAAAAATGCCTGAATGCTAATTAGCAAAATTTTGAGTAACCCTAGAGAGTTATTAAGGGTTTCATTCTATTGTGAGTGAGGTTGAAATGCTGCGTTAATTAAAAAGTTTTATTAAGTAAAATTATTTTGATGAGGTATAATCTATATACTTCACAAACCTGATGATCTGTGAAATATATAGAGTGGGAGCCCCAAGAGAGAAACGTGTTTGCCTTCTTTAGTTGGATTTTGCTGAGGAAGCTATGAAAACAAACTGTCAGGCAACCGTTGTTTAGTTGGAGGAGAGTTTTTTAATTGCTGGGACTCTTCTGGGTGAGTTACCTTCTCAACATTCTTGTTCAGAAACAAGCTAAGCCATCAACAATGATGTGCTAATGGCTATAGCAGCTATTGCTGTTGCTAGTATGTATGAAGAAAAGATAAGAAAGAACGTATGTATGAATGTCAAAACAGCAGATTTTTTTAATGTTACTCTAACAAGTTTTGAACATTTTTTTGATGTATAACTCATTGATGACCTGGTCATCAATGAGCCACCCCACCAGGATTCGTTGACATGTATGATCTCAAAATAAATTGAAATTCTTTGGATGGGCTTTGAAATTTACAAATTCTACATTTCATTGTTCCTCTGCACATCCTGCAAGGAGAGACTTCACTGCTGGACTCACTCAACTAAAAGGTGTGGGCTGACGTAGAGACACTGAGTCAAATCCCCCGGAGGTATGTTTTGTTTATTGTTTTCCATTATTTGGGCCCATTTTTCCTTTTATGTAATGCTATTGTTTTTTTATTGTATATGTAAGTTATTATTCATGTTGAAATTGACAGGTTGTGTTGACCTTGACAAAAATACAAATGAATAAAAGTTCCTCAAACTCATTCATCCACTTTGCTCCAGCAGTCGAACCTTAGCAGTTGGTACTCATGTAATTATTAAAATCTGTATCCCAACTATTGAAAAGGGTGTTACATTTGGCTTGCTAATATGCTTCAACAGTGAGTAGAAATTAGCATGTTAGCATTCCAGCATGAACCTTTAGCTTATGAATCTGTAGAATCTTAGTCTTGTTTTGGCAAAATACTCATCAATGCCAAATAAAAATTTACTTAAATGATCCCCTTGACCAAATGACTGATGATAATTAAATTGCTAAATATTGGTTTGAACAAGAATTGATTTCTCATTTTTTGGTAGCTTGAAGTACTGTGATGATTGCATTCATCACATTCAGCTCTTTGCCAATAGAGCCTCTTCTGCTAATGCTGGCTATAAAGAGAACACTTCTGTTATTTCTGTTTAAGGGACAGGAAACAAAATCTGTCCATTTCACTCGTCGTCATCTGAAATGTTTTTTTTCTTTAAGACAGACTTGTAAAAATGTCAGCACACCCTTTAATGTGTCTAAAAATAAAAAAAGATTAATCTCTTTCATGGTTTAATTCAATCCACTCAAACAAGCTTGTACATGTTTCCCATGCTTCTCTCTGCCAAACTGTAGCAATTCACTTGTGTGCTGGCATATAGACGGGACACACGAACTTCACACTTCACTGCATCGCACAAAAAATAATGTTCTACCTTTTGAGGGCCACTGAATGCAACAACTGCACAGCCTCTTTTAGACAATAGTGTGAATGCCGTTTGAGCTGTTTTGGTTACAGCACATATTGCGAGGTTAAGCACAGAGCACGTGTGAGAGCTCTTGTACCTCTAGCCCTGTGAGATGGTGTAATAGTGGGTTTGAATTATTTTTTTTGCAGGATTGTGACCAACATGTTATAAGGATTTGGAACCTGCCGCTGTTTTTATTGTATTTTGAGGCAATAACAAATATATATACATATATATAGATAGATAGACAGATAGATATAGATATATATATATAGGCACGGTGGTTAGCACTGTTGCCGCACAGCAAGAAGGTCCTGAGTCCAATTCCATCATCAGGCCGGGGTCTTTCTGTGTGGAGTTTGCATGTTCTCCCCGTGTTTGCGTGGGTTCTCCCCGGGTACTCCAGCTTCCTCCCACAGTCCAAAGACATGCAGTTAGTGGGGATAGGTTAATTGGTCAATCTAAATTGCCCATAGGTGTGAATGTGGAAGTGAATGTGAGTGTGAATGGTTGTCTGTCTCTATGTGTTAGCCCTGAGACAGACTGGTGACCTGTCCAGGGTGTACCCCGCCTCTTGCCCTATGACAGCTGGGATAGGCTCCAGCGCCCCCCACAACCCTGAAAAGGATACGCGGAAGCGAATGGATGGATGGATGGATGGATGAATGGACAGATCAAACCCTGGCAGAAGGGGTTACATGAATAGGATGAGGGACCTATGGATATATATATATATATCCATATATATATATATATATACATACATATATATATCCATATATATCCATATATATATATATATATCCTCCAAATCCGGGGGATTTGGAGGCTAGAGGGCAAGATCAAAGTAGCACGGAGGGAGGTTAGCCAACTAACGGAGTTGCAGAAAGGCGCGACAAAGAAGGTGCATAAGAAATACAGCAACCTGTCCATACCTGAGGCCTTGGAAACTGCCAAGCAAAGACTCACAGCCTTGGCCACCCGCTTGAGGAGGTACACCAGAGAGATAGAAGGCAGGAGACGGAGCAATACTGGAAGAGCATATGGGAGAAAGATGCAACCCATAACGGCAATACTCAGTGGCTAGTGGATCTGAGGGCAGACCATAGCAACCTCCCTGAACAGGGTCCAGTAACCATCACAGTGGCAGACATCCAAGAAAGGGTCTCCAGTATGAAGAGTTGGACAGCACCAGGGCCCGACATGGTTCACGCCTACTGGCTGAAGAAGCTGACTGCACTCCACGAGCGCCTGGCAGCACAAATGAACCAGCTGCTCGTTAACGAGAGACACCTGGAATGGCTAACCGAAGGTCGGACGGTCCTGATCCCCAAGGACCCCAAGAAGAGACCGGTCCCATCCAACTACCGACCAATAACCTGCCTCAGTACTACATGGAAGCTCCTGTCAGGCATCATATCGGCTAAGATGAACAGGCACATGGGTCAATACATGAGCGGGGCACAGAAAGGGATTGGCAAGAATACCAGAGGCGCAAAACACCAGCTACTGGTAGACAGAACAGTCAGCCGAGACTGCAAGACCAGACTGACCAACCTGTGCACAGCCTGGATTGATTACAAGAAGGCCTATGACTCAATGCCCCACAGTTGGATACTGGAATGCCTAGAATTGTACAAGATCAACAGGACCCTAAGAGCCTTCATCAGGAACTCAATGGGGATGTGGCGTACAACACTAGAGGCCAACTCCAAGCCCATAACACAAGTCACCATCAAGTGCGGGATCTACCAAGGAGATGCTCTGTCCCCACTGCTGTTCTGCATAGGCCTGAACCCCCTCAGTGAGATCATTAACAAGACTGGCTACGGATACCGACTACGGAACGGAGCAGTTGTCAGCCACCTCCTGTACATGGATGACATCAAGCTGTATGCCAAGAGTGAACGAGACATCGATTCACTGATACACTATACAGCAATGACATCGGAATGTCATTCGGACTGGAGAAGTGTGGTCGGATGGTAACAAAGAGAGGGAAGGTAGTCAGAACTGAGGGGATTGAACTACCAGAAGGCAACATTGCAGACATAGAGGACAGTTACAAGTACCTGGGGATCCCGCAAGCGAATGGGAACCATGAAGAGGCCGCTAGGAAAGCTGCAACCACCAAGTACCTGCAGAGGGTCAGGCAAGTCCTGAGGAGTCAGCTGAACGGTAAGAACAAGATCCAGGCCATCAACACCTACGCCCTGCCCGTGATCAGGTACCCTGCTGGGGTAATAGGCTGGCCAAAGGAGGAGATAGAAGCCACTGACATAAAGACAAGAAAGCTCCTGACCATGCATGGAGGGTTTCACCCCAAGTCCAGCATCCTGAGGCTGTACGCTAAGCGGAAGGAAGGGGGCCGGGGACTGGTGAGTGTCAGCACCACAGTCCAGGATGAGACAAGAAACATCCACGAATACATCACGAAGATGGCCCCAACTGACAGCGTGCTCAGTGAATACCTCAGGCAGCAGAAACCCAAGAAAGAGGAGGAAGGCGAGGAACCATCATGGAAGGACAGGCCCCTGCATGGTATGTACCACCGGCAGATAGAGGAGGTGGCTGATATCTGTCACGGTCCTGAGCCTGCCGACTCAGTGTTTTGTGTTTCCTTATGCTTTTGTTCATTCCAAGTATGTATTCTGTTGTGATTTGCCATTTGTTAGGTTTCTGTTCTTTGCCTGCCTGCCCCCACTTCTCTGTGTTCCCTCCGTCTGTCCATGGTGTCACACTGTCTGTTTGTGAATCTGTCTGTTTAGTTCAGTGTCTTGTCTGGTTCTGTGTTTAAGTTTCCTGTTTTATTGTGAAGGTCTCCGTCTGTTATGAGTGTGTTCAGTTTACGTTTCCCCTGTCCCGTCAGCTCTGATTTCTCCCAGCTGTGTTGCCCTCCTGTTTCTCATTCCCTGATTACTGGTGTGTGTATTTAAGCCCTGTGTGTTCTCCTGTCTGTTGCTAGTCCGTCTGTGTTACTTCCATGCGTGTTCCTCCTAGAGTCATCCGTTCAGGTTCGTTCTGTTAGTCACTCCCAGTGTAGGTCACCTTTAGGTTTTGTTTTTGCTCGCCATGTTTCTGTTTGTGCCACCGTTGTGTTAATAAAAGCTCGCTCACATCCAAGCCAGTGCCTGTGTCTGGATCCTGTCTCTCACTCACCACACGTCTGCCCCCGCAGCCGTGACAATATCCAGAAATCCTACCAGTGGCTGGACAAAGCTGGACTGAAAGACAGCACAGAGGCACTAATCATGGCAGCACAAGAACAAGCTCTGAGTACAAGATCCATAGAGGCTGGGGTCTATCACACCAGGCAAGACCCCAGGTGCAGGCTGTGTAAAGATGCCCCAGAGACAATCCAGCACATAACAGCAGGGTGCAAGATGCTAGCAGGCAAGGCATACATGGAACGCCATAACCAAGTGGCCGGCATAGTGTACAGGAACATCTGTGCCGAGTATAACCTGGAAGTCCCGAGGTCAAAATGGGAGATGCCCCCAAGGGTGATGGAGAATGACCGAGCTAAGATCCTGTGGGACTTCCAGATGCAGACGGACATAATGGTGGTGGCTAACCAACCGGACATAGTGGTGGTAGACAAACAGAAGAAGACGGCTGTAGTGATCGATGTAGCGGTTCCGAATGACAGCAATATCAGGAAGAAGGAACACGAGAAGCTGGAGAAATACCAAGGGCTCAGAGAAGAGCTCGAGAGGATGTGGAGGGTGAAGGTGACGGTGGTCCCCGTGGTAATCGGAGCACTAGGTGCGGTGACTCCCAAGCTAGGCGAGTGGCTCCAGCAGATCCCGGGAACAACATCGGAGATCTCTGTCCAGAAGAGCGCAGTCCTGGGAACAGCTAAGATACTGCGCAGGACCCTCAAGCTCCCAGGCCTCTGGTAGAGGACCCGAGCTTGAAGGATAAACCGCCCGCAGGGGCGAGATGGGTGTTTGTTTGTTTTTTCTTATATATATATATCTATATCTATATAGATATAGATATAGATAGATATATATCCATAGGTCCCTCATCCTATTCATGTAACCCCTTCTGCCAGGGTTTGATCTGTCGAGGATTCATATTGTACATACCGTCTGTAGATATAGAAGACCTCACTGGATATTTTCTCCTTTGTTGGTCCATTAACTGTAAATCCTAGAGAGGCTATGCAGGAAAATACCAGTCAGCAGTCTGAACCATGCCACATAAGTCACTTAAATCATATTTCTTCCTCAATCTGATGCTCGATTTGAACTTGAGCAGATGAACTGGCCTACATGCCTAAATGCGCTGAGTTGCTGCCATGTAATTGGC
Organism: Oreochromis niloticus; assembly: GCF_001858045.2. NCBI lineage: Eukaryota > Metazoa > Chordata > Actinopteri > Cichliformes > Cichlidae > Oreochromis > Oreochromis niloticus. The sequence continues at coordinate 7,603,319 of NC_031986.2, forward strand.
TGATTTATTTGCACTAATAAGCAATTGAATAGGTGTACCTAAAGAGGGCCCAGTGAATGCAGTTAAAGTACTCTATTGCATTTATTTCATTATTAAATTCTAATTAGTAATTTATTAATGTATATATAACTTTTAATGTTGCAGATAAGGATGACTCAGTTACCTTTTTACTGCTAGGTAGCTTTGCCCATAATAATACAGAATCATTATATATTGGTTGATTTATATTTTAAAATCAGAAAATAAAGTTTTTTTAATAGTGTTATATTAAAAAAGCAGCATAACATAGAAATATTTAAATAATGAAAAAGTACATTAAAACGGTACTTTAGGTGCTTGAGTAAATTAGGTTCCATCACTGGTCCTATCCAGTCTTACTGGGTATTATAAGATTATCAGTGCTGTAGCCCAGTAACATTAAGTGTGGCAGTCATACGAAAGAGGGGTAGAGGGTGGGAAAATCATTTTAAAAGTCTTTTTATGCATATTTCATTCACACCAAAAGTAAAAAGGTTTGCATACCACAGTTTAGTAAATCATAAACCCAACCGTGCGTGACATTTGCACCACTGAAGAAACACGCAAACTGTGAGGAACCCTCCATCTCTTTGTCTTTTCTGTTTGCAAGATCATGATCATGATTTGTCTTTAAGAATGTTTCAGTGCTTATTAATTAAAACAGTGAAATGTTCCAGGAAATTTAACACATGAAATCGTCACTATCATGGAGGTTGGAGAAGTTAGCAAAAAAAACATAATGAGTTATCAAAATTGTTCACAAATGATTATCATTTGATTAATGGACCAACAAATCATCATTTGACATGTGCAGTAGTGGGTTTCTTGGCGTTTGACAAAAAAAGGAAACGTGCTTAGTGTTGTGAGGAATCCAGTCGTAGCTTCATATTTTAGACTCACTGGGAGATTAATCTGGCTCTGGCATATGCTGATGTAGAGCCTATAAAACAGCTGTTAATGGCCACAAATCAGGGGTTTGTGAGTGTTCACAGGGCAGTGTAGGGAGGGGAGTTATTGGCTGGGAACAAAAAAGTAAGCAAAGCAATGATTCATGTGTCGATACATTAAGGAGCTATTATTGTAAAGATGAGCAGTGCTTGTGGTTTCGGTATAAAAAAGGTAGTAAAAAAGTTAGCCTCCACTTCATCACTGATATAATGCACTTTAATGCTGTAACCATATTAAGCGAACCAAAGGAAATCAGTTCATAATAAGCATGTATCAGGTGCTTAATGTTCACAGCTGTGACTTGTACTTTCACCTGTGGCCCAAACAATATAGTAGCTGCAAAGCACTTATTCAGCTCAGTGTTTGGCTTTGAGTATTTTACACTGAATGCATGAGCAGGATATCTGAAAGGTATCATAACACAGTCCAGCATCAATCACTGGTACGGTTTATCACTGTTAATTAATGCCTTATACATATTTGTACTCCTTTTACTCACATTTATTATTTATATCCATTTTGCACTCGGTCTGCTGGCACTGTTATCTTACAGCAGCCATTTCCCTGGTGAGAGTAGAATAATGGCCAAAGTTGCAGTGTTTCACATTATCAGACCGCAGCATTGAAGTGCAGCGAGAGAACAAGGGAAAGCTGGTCTGAGGTCAGTACATTAGAGAACTGAACTGACAGAGCAAAGTGTGCCTGTTCTATTAAAGTTGACGTTTAATAGTCCATATGCACAGATGGTGGCTTCAAACAGATAATCACGCAATGTTGGACACCAGTTTAGTACACTGGTTGAACCATATGGCTATATGCCTAAAACAGAGCTGCCCAGGTTCAAGCCTTACCCTCAGCCCTTTGCTGCTGTCTTCCAGTGCTCTTTCGTCGCTTTCCTGTCTAATCTTCACTAATCCACTATCCAATAAAGAAAAAGAAAAAAAAAACAAAATGCAATTCCTTTAGTAGGTCTTAAGGAAACTAACATTTCCTTAAATAGTCCATCTCGACTCCCAACTAGTCACAGCAGATGGCCACCCCTCCCTGAGCCTGGCTCTAAAGCAGGTTTCTTCCTGCAAAAAAAGAGTTTTTCCATCCCACTGTCGCCAAGTGCTTGCTCATAGGGGCGTCATCATTTAATTGTTGGGCTTTTCTCCTTTCACCTACAGTATAAAGCCCCTTGAGGCAACCGCTGTTGTGATTTGGCACTATATAAATAAAATTGAATTGAACTGTAAACTTAAAAAATGTCAAACAAACTCTTTCAGCCATATTTAGTATCCTGTACCTGAACCTATAAATGGGTATCACGTTGTTTTACGATGAATCGTGTGGTTGTCAGAATCTCAGTCGTGCATCTGTTGAAACGTGGGACAGTTTGAAATGCGTCTGTACTCTTACTTTAGACGCTTCTTGAATTCTATGTTTGGCACAGATGTTGTCCTCATCATATTCTCACATAGTTCAAACATTTCTGAATATAAAGAATATAAAATATGAAACAATCAAAACATACTTTAAAATGCCTACTACTTCATTTTCAACAGTGCACCAACTAACCTCTTAATATCTACAGTTGGGCACCTAAATATTTGAAAAAAGGCACAATTTTAAAAAATTGTATCTATTTATTTTAAACACCATAACAGTGGAGATTTTCAGCTTTACAATACAAGGGGTTTAGATAAATTATTGCATTCACCATTTAGGAATTACTGTAGTTTTTATACACCGCCTCCCAATTTTTAGAGGCTCAACCATGATTTGAGAAGCAGTTTCATGTTTCACTCATATTTTTTACAAGTTCGTTTTCCTTTTTTTGGGGGGGGGGTTGAAACCTTCAAATTCTCTCTGTTCAATAATTCACACATTTGCCTCAACCTATGGTGCAATTTAACATCTTGTCATCACTGCTACAGGGCTACCAAGTATGCCGTATTCGGTACACAAGAAAGGTCACCCCCTTTATATAGCTGTGGTAAACATCTATGCCCAGGACTGCGGTGCTTTCAGCTGCTCTCTTATTTCCCACAGGGTCACCGCTGTGGATGGATCCGCATATTTGATTTGGCACAGATGGATAATGAAGTCAGTGTTTACTACTGTAGAAACTGACTTTGAATTTAAATCAGGAAAGTTAAAAAAAATATATATTTGAAACTTTATAAGAAATAAATATTTTTGACTTTATTCTAAATACCAGACTTTAGTAACTGTAAAACATAAAAGTGCTGACAGCTGTTATGGATTCAAGTCATTTTGGGTTTGCTGGAGCTAAGCTCATGGAAACTGCAGCTTTGACATGAGTCAAAGCATCTGCTTGTTTAATTCAATTTCAATTCAATTTTCAATTCAATTCAATTTTATTTATATAGCGCCAAATCACAACAAAAGTCGCCTCAAGGCGCTTCATAGGTACAGAGAAAAACCCAACAATCATATGACCCCCTATGAGCAAGCACTTTGGCGATAGTGGGAAGGAAAAACTCCCTTTTAACAGGAAGAAACCTCCGGCAGAACCAGGCTCAGGGAGGGGCGGGGCCATCTGCTGCGACTGGTTGGGGTGAGAGAAGGAAAACAGGATAAAGACATGCTGTGGAAGAGAGACAGAGATTAATAACAGATATGATTCGATGCAGAGAGGTCTATTAACACATAGTGAGTGAGAAAGGTGACTGGAAAGGAAAAACTCAATGCATCATGGGAATCCCCGGCAGCCTGCGTCTATTGCAGCATAACTAAGGGAGGATTCAGGGTCACCTGGTCCAGCCCTAACTATATGCTTTAGCAAAAAGGAAAGTTTTAAGCCTAATCTTAAAAGTAGAGATAGTGTCTGTCTCCCGAATCCAAACTGGAAGCTGGTTCCACAGAAGAGGGGCCTGAAAACTGAAGGCTCTGCCTCCCATTCTACTTTTAAATACAACAAGTAGGCCTGCAGTGTGAGAGCGAAGTGCTCTAATAGGGTGATATAGTACTACAAGGTCATTAAGATAAGATGGGGCCTGATTATTTAAGACCTTGTATGTGAGGAGCAAGATTTTAAATTCAATTCTGGATTCAGAATTTAGTTGTTGGTTATGTAAACAGCATGTTTCATAAATATATTTGAAGCATTTGACATTAAATATAAGCAAGAAAAAACATTATATTGCAACCCATATTTTCACTGTGGTACACAGGTATTGAACGTTTCCAGTGTTACACTGAACCACTGCTGCTGTGAATATTCGAAGTCAGCTTCAGTGTGTTATTGACTGTAAAAGTCCAAAAATGATGTTTGTCTTTCCACATTTATACCAGTTCTTTCCATAAGAAAAAATGCCTTTAAGCACACTGCTTAACCCCCATCCCCGATTAGCTATGCTGCTCACTATCCAAGAATATCTTTTTTTTTCAGTGAGTAGCTTCAAGGTGTGATTGTCTGAGACAGGAAGAATATGAAGCAGGCTGATGCTGACAAAGAAAATATATTTCAGGCTAAATCTCCCCAGCTGATTAAAAAGACAAGTGAAGAGAAAGTCTTAAGTTAAAGAAGTGGGCAGTAATTGGAAGCGTTTCTTTTCACTCTTTTTTATATATCCACAGACAGCCACACTATCAATTAAGAGCACTAAGCAGATGACAGTTTGCATGTAATCTAATAATGTAAGTTGTCACATGTTGCAGAACGAGCCACTTAATGAACCCGCGGCCTACATTACTTTCAGCTCTATTCTCCATTATTGTTCGTTGATGCTTAAGACTTTCTCTGTTGTTAAATCATCAGCCTCCTCACAGTCATATGTTTTTGGTGTGCTCCGTGATGCTGATATGAGTCGCAGACATTCAAGTACATGTGGGAGTGTAAATATGTGCACATCTGCGTGTTTTGTCCCCGGGGGACCTGCTGCACCGTCCCGCTGACGCAAACAGTTTGAGCCGGCGAAGGTCTGCCGGGAGGCGTTGATTCAAGTCCAACAGCATGTTCTGCTCCACCAACTGGACAATGAGGGACAACAAGCCAGTTGCACTTTTTGAAATTAGCAAGATTTCGATGAGGTCTGCAATTCAGCTTACTACACCAAGGAAAATGTTTTCTGTGATTATATCTTGACTCTCTATTTATCTACAGTAGTGCTCAGTTTCAGCACTGTATTATAGTGCTGAAGCATTTGATATATATACAAATTTTATACAGATGATACATCAACTCATCTTTTGTTATACCCTTGCTTTGTATCTAGTAGGATTTCAAACTGTTCATTTGCAGAGGAAATACCTCACCACCTATAAGTTTTTTAATGGAGGCATTCATGGTTTCCAGCGGGTACACCTAAATGAATCTGATTCCCTGACCTTTCCTCCAGCATAACTAACCATGTTGACGCATGTCTGCGACAACTGTCACCAGCTCTCCTCAACAACTAAGTAAGATTTTGTTACAGAGATTTTATGTTCTTCATTTCTGGCCCTACTTTCATTTTATGCGAGCTTTAACTAAGGACATTCCAACAGGTCTCAACTAGAGTGCATCTTTACTGCTGCTTTTCAGATAAGCAGATAGTGATAGTATCTCACGCTAAGCCAAGATGATGAGCGTGATTAACATTTGCTCTGCTGAATTTTAAGGGTGTCATCATGAGCACGTTAGGCCTAAGTCACAAAGGGCTAAAGACCAGTCAAAGACCTGCTGGCACCCTCTCTAATTTCCCTCTCTTTTCTGATAGATAGTGGCCCCTAACTCATGACCCTTGGGGTGGCTGTAGCTCAGGAGTTGGAGTAGGGCATCTACTGATTGGAAGTTTAGTGGTTCGATCCCTGGTCCCCCAGCTCCCCCAGTCTAGGCAAGATACTAACCCCAAGTTGCTGTCCGATGCATCCATTGGAGTATGAATGTGTGTGAATGTTAGCTGAAAAAGCATAGAAGAAAGTGGTTGTGTGAATAAAGTGACTGTATAAAGTGCTTTAAGTGCTCCAGGAGAGGAGAAAAGTGATAAGAATGAGTCTGTTTGCCTATTTACATGACCCCCAAACCCCCTGTGAATCCCTGTTGGTAAGGCTCTATGTATATCTTGAGTTTCCTGTTAATTGACCCTTAAGCTGCATACTGTCAGTTCTTGGTCTTACTTTAGAGTGCTCTCAATTACTGCCTTACTTGGCTATGACAGAACAATCTGGCCATATGGACTCTGCACAGCTCTGTCTGAACAAGGCACGCTGCATGGCCAACATGATCAGGCTCTGCTTTCTGTGTGAGCAGCAGGAGGTTACCAATCAGTGCCTTAAGCAAATGTTTAACATGATTCACTCTATCCATGCTACGTTGATTTCTGCTCCCTCATCTGAAACTTCCACACCTGCTCTTGCATCTGCTCCAAAAAACACCACCTACCACATCTCCAGTCTTTCAGGATCTGACCTCTCCAACCCGGCAGCCTTTTGGGAGGGAGTTGGATCACTGTGGGAGATTTTTGCTCCAGTGCTCCATGGTATGCAGCCATAATAATTTTTCCAAAACATCCTGTTTGGTAGTATTTCTCCATAGTAATTCAATAGAAACCTACTCATTTGATAATTTCACTGATGAGCTTAAGAAAACTTTGATCACCCACTCCAAGTGTCAGATCCTGCTAAGCACTTGTTGAATTTAAAACAACTTGTTAAGTGCTGGCATATGAGGAGAAGGAGAAAAACATGGAAGAAAGAAAGTGCCAAGGTTATTTTTTCTAATATTTTTCCATAGGACCATGACCTCAGCCACCACTGGTACCCTTTAAATTTTCATTCAGTGACATCATCACTCAGCTTCGTCCATTTATGCTCGCTGCTACGGTGGATGTACCCATTGCAGTATTCTCCTGAATGATATGTGTTGCCACGCAGACAATACCTCCACATCCGCAATGATGTAGGACTTTTTTCCACAAAATTCCACAAACTGTTGAAATATATAATCTGTGAATCTCTGAGCTTCATTACTGATATATCATTAAAATGGTGGTAAGAACTATTAATTTTGTTATCCCCCCTAGTTATAATCAGGTTGCTGATGTTGCCATTAAATTAAAAACAGTTGTGTCCAAAAGCAGAGCTTCATCATGAGTTTTTTCCTACCATGTAGCCTTGTTTACAGCCAATATAAACGTCTTAAAAGGGCCAAAGGACTGCTTGGAGGCAAACCCACTCAAGCCCACCCACCTTTTGTTTGACTTTTTAAATTCTCTTTTTATACTTTTACTGAAAATGTGTACTGTTCATGATAAATATTTCGAACCCTAGCATGAAAGGGATTCTCTTAAGATATATCTCCTGTGTACTGCATCTTTGATATATTTGCTCAGTTCAAAGGAATAATTCAAATACCCTTTTAGCCAAAAGGAGTCCAGAAGTTGAAGATGTCCAGGAAAATCGCAGTAAGACACAGGAGCAAGACTTTCACCACACAAAATCATGAAATGACATGTTTTTTGCCTGGTCCATGTGCCTCTTTACTGTTAACAAAGAGCTGATTTGCTCATTAAGATGCTCAGTCGGTCTCTCTTTTCTATAAAAGTCACAGCATGCTCTGTACACAATAAGTCAATAAGGTACCATCCCTCACTGGCCTACCACACACATTTACAGCTGCTGGGTTCAATAGAAAGTAACTGGAAGCGGTGCTAGAGGGAATGATCTCTTTGGTGGAAGACAGTATTTTGGCCACATAAATACTTGTGCTTCAAAGAGAAATATTTATGTTAATTTTTTGCTTTTAATCATTTTCAAGTCCCCAGGGGGCTTCTTTTGAATTTATTTGGCACCTTTATTGGGCATCGAGCCCAAGTTCAGGCTTAGGATCAAATCTTTATTGTCCATTTGGAGGAAGCTGGCACTGAAGGTGTACAAGACAATACATAACCACAATGTATTCATTGTTAATTCAGAGTAACAAGAGCGTATTCCAGCATATAGTGGGAAAGCCCTTCAGGAAATGCTTCCAGTGCCCCACCAGCAGACAAAAACAGAAATAAATAATGTTTAAACCTCTGGGCCATGTACTGTACCCTGCAGCCTGAGTGATCTGCATGTCTTTGGACTGTGAGGGAGAAACACCTGGAGGTAATCAAGGTGTTAGCAAGCATCACTGTCCCTCCTGTGAGATCCATTTACAGAGGAAACGGGGGAAGGGGAGCATTGGGTGGGAAGCTGATCTATTACAGCTAAGCAAGTGTGACAACCTCAAGGGAATTATCCTTAATTTACACCACAGTGGCTGATCATGGCAGACAGCAACACTGAGACTCTCCATAAGATATGCTTGACATAGACAAGTATAGAATTCTTTACCACTGCAAAAAGGAAAGAGCTACATTACAGTGCTTCCAGCCCCCCCCTTCAATCATTTATTTTTCCTCCCTTTGAAAGTGAGAGTGAGCCTTTGAACAAGCACAGCCTCGCAAAAGATGAGCTGACCTGACGTATGACCAAACAACGCACGGCAGATTTATGTGCGATGGTGCATTTATAATCATGACGCTGTTCTTTTTTCTATAGTCAGAGCTTCTTTGCCCTCTTTAATCCCCCCAAAGAGAAAAATGTTCAGAAGAACCATGTTCTTATTAATATGGAAAGAAAGTACAACAGCTACCTATCTATTCGAATCTACCAACCCAGTTTTCTCCTCTTAATAGAGAAACGTGATCCACAGAGGCCAGATGATTTCTTCTTCCACTTCATGTTGCTCATCCTCCTCCTTGTGTTGCTTTTTAGAAGAGCATGACGGGCCCCATCTGTATTACCGAGTTACCCTGTGGGCCTCGATTAAGAAGAAAGGGCTTTTATGCCTGCTTGGCCTGGCTGGCATGACAAATGCATCGCGGATTGTCAACCCCAGCAAACACTCTCATGTGTACATGCAAGCGCGCATATCCCAGCTGACCATTCAACTCCCATATGTTCAGTATCCAAGGAGCACTGCAATGGAAATATGGCAGGCCTCCGTGGGCTGTCAGATGCATTTCCAAGGAACCTAATCTTCATCTGAGCTTGAAAATAAATGTTCTTTTAAATAACTGATTGTGTGTCCTTTTACCTAAAAGTAATCCACAATATTTTCTAGCTATTTGCTTGAGATAACATTTGATGATTTAATCGTCACAGTGCCCTCTAGTGGCTGGAGCAACAGTTACAGGAGAAACAAAGCACATGTAGGGAGGTGGTCAGGGTGGATTGGAAGGTCAGCCAAACTTGAAACTTCCTTATTTTAAGCCAGTGTGTGTGTTTGTGTGTTATTTTAAATTATTACAGTTATTGTCATTTTATCATTTCCTTTTAAGTATAAGCTGCAAGAAAAGTTTGCATTGATAATCATTTTAAATGATATTTAAAATTATAAAGAAGTCCAGAAACGACTTAAGACCAACAGTTAATTTATCAGTTATAGGTCACCCAGTAAATGCCAATTACAGAGTAGTATGCACACACTGTAATCCATCACTCAATACTCCATGCTGCACTGGAACAGCCCGTCTCATCCACTCTGTTTCATCATTACTGTGTGTGAAGCTCTACAGCTAACATTACCTTTAGCTCGGGTTCGAATGGGCAATTTATGTCAGTGAAACAACAAAAAAAGAAACTGAATATACTTCCAGCAAAGTGGCATTTTAACTGCATACTGTGAAGATAGTTTTCTAAAACTTAACTAGTTTTAATAAATAGAATCTCAATTATTACTTTTTCAAATTTAAGAAGCTTCAGCTAATTATCTAGTCCAGATGTAATATGGAAATCATTAATGCTTTTGTTTAGAGTAAAGATTAGTAACTATCATATCAGCCTGTCTAGCATTTTCTACTCTGTTCCCCTATCATTTTTAAAACTACACAAGTCTTCTTTTAAAGAAAAACCTAATACAATAGTGAAACGTGTAATTTGAATATAAAAATAGATCGCTGTTCTTATATTTCTGCTTTGACATTTGTAATGATCTCTTATATATAGCCACACTCGTCATAATGGAACTCATGTAAATAAGAGGTGACAAGAGGAGTATTTGTGTCAGCCCTGTGGTGTCAGCCCCTTAGTGGTAATCATAACTAGGCCACGTAGTCCTTGTTGGTAGAATCTCAAAACACCCTTTTGGCATTACAGATTGACTGAAGCGTGTCAACACAAGGGCAGACTTTGCAGAGGTTTCCTTTTGCTTTTTCTTTCTCCACTTTAGACCAAAGCATATTGATTAGAAAACAAAGTGTAATCAGCAGAAAAGAACACTTTACCTTTTGAGGTACATCTTGGAAGATTAACAAGCTCACAAGAGAATCTATCCTGTAAGAATACGCTTGTAGCCAAATAGTAGTTCTAGAGAAACAAAACCCTGCTATGAACCAGTGGCCAATGTGGTTGTTTTTTATGTGTGACATTAGAGAAATGGAATCTAATCAATTCAGTTCATATTTATTTATATAGCGCCAAATGACAACAACAATATAAAGTTGCCTTGATTCGCCTCAAGGCAACTTTATATTGTAAGTTAATGACCCTACAGTAATACAAAAAAAACTCCAACAATCAGACGACCCCTATGAGTAAGCACTTGGCAACAGCGGGGAGGAAAAACTCCCTTTTACAGGAAGAAACCCCCACCACAACCAGGTTCAGGGAGGGGTGGCTATCTGCCATGACCGATTGGGGGGTGATGGGAGGAAGAGGAGACAAAAGACACACTGTGGAAGAGAACCAGAGATTAACAATAATTTGAGTGATGTATAAACACGTTGAGTGAAAAGAGGTAAAACAAGGAGAAATTCTCAGTGCAATATGTGAAGCCTCCAGCCGCCTAAATTTATTGCAGCACAACTAAGGGAGGATTCAGGGTCACCTGATCCAGCCCTAAATATAAACATTATTTCTGTCTTCCGAATCCAAACTGGGAGCTGGATCCACGGAAGAGGGACCTGAAAACGGAAAGCTCTGCCTTCCATTCTACTTTTAAATAAGCAAGTCAGCAGTCTGAGAGTGAAGTGTGCCATTGTAGTGATATGGTAACATGAGGTCTTTGAGATAAGATGGTGCCTGATTATTCAAGACCTTGTATGTGAGGAGAGGGATTTTAAATTAAATACTGGATTTAACACTGAGCCAATAAAGAGAAACCAATATGGGAGAAATCTGCTCTCTTTCTAGTCGCTGTCAGTACTCTTGCTGCTGCGTTTTGGATCAACTGAAGGCTTTTCGGGGAGTTTTATTTTTGGACAACCTGATAGTAGTGAATGATAGTAGTCCAGCCTAGAATTAATAAATGCACAAATCAGTTTTTTTAGCATAACTCTGAGGCAGGATGTTTCTAATTTTAGAGATATTTAAATAAAGCACTCCAACATAATTGATTAATATGCACACTAAATTAATATCCTGGTCAAAAATGACTCTCAGACTCCTCACAGTGTTACTGGAGGCCAAGATAATGCTATCCAGAGTAAATAACTGGTTAGACACAATTTTTCTAATATTTTTAAGGCCAAGTATAACAGATTCATAAATAATGAATTTAGAAGCATTAAAGTAGATGTCATCCAGGTGTTTATGTGTTGAAGAGATTCTTGGAGTTTAAGTTATTGGTGTGTGTTATCTGGCTTCACAGACAGATAAAGTTGGGTATCATCTGCATAAAGTGTAAACTGGTTCTACCGCAGTACCCTGTGGAACTCCATATTAACCTTAGTGTGTTGAGAAGAATCCCCATTTACATGAACGAATCTGCTAGTCTATTAGATAGATAATCATTTGCTAAGTAACAACATGCTCACACTGAGTGCTTGCTGAGTGCTGCTAGGGTTAATGTTTAGTTTACCTTATTATTTACTTTTATGTTCACTGTACTCACTGTACACGGCAAATCTCCGTTAGCGAGTTAGCACGGCTCGCCCCGTGCGTGGGGCTGCACGGCGCTAACGTGTTAACGAGCTAACCGCGCTAATGCGTTGACACCGTGCAGCCCCACGCACGGGGCGATCCATGCTAACTCACTAATAAAGATTTGCGGCGTTAATGCGGTTATGGCGTTAACGTCATTTTAACGAGATTAACGCTGACAGCACTAATTAAAATACACCAGCAGTGAGACTGTTGCCAGAATTGCTGTAACACATGCATTACCAACACTAATCAAACCCTTGTGGGTATCTTTCAGATCCCAGTGGCTTTGAATCCAGAAGCTGGGATTGAGGAGTGGCTCTGAGAACAATCAAAAAATACAAACTAAAATATAATAAATATAATAAAAATCAAATCAAATAAATGCAGATGTCACCAAAATGTAAACCTTATCTATTGTTAATAGAATAAAAAAGTACAAAATTATGTGTCACAGTACAGTGCACAGCAAATGACATAAACACAAAAGAGTGTTAGTGTTCTTCCCACTGCTTTGTATTAGTAAAATAACTATTTACTAAAGTTTAGTCCTCAGTTTTCAGTTTATTAGTGTATGAGTAATGGTTATTACAAAGGGTTACAGACAGATGGTTCATCTGATCATGTGTGGTGTGTTTTTTTGAAACCGTATGCCCTTTTTACAAACAGTTTCCAAGGACATCTTTCCAGATGGTACTGGACTGAACCATCTGGGAAGATGATACTGTCAGAGGAGGACTGAAGTAACAATTTTTGGAGTTTGACTCCTAGTATGTGTTGATTATGGCTGTCACGACATCATATTTTGTGTTTACTGTAGCAAAAACAATTCTCTTAAATGCTACTGAATGTCTGATAACATTTTTTTAATGCACTAATGTTATCAGTCAGCTTTTTTTGGCAAATTAATTCTAAATGGAGTGAAGGGAGGACTGATACACAAATTAATAGGCTTTGCTTCTTTTTTTTTAAACATTTTACAGTAAATAGACTCTATGTTTGATATGGACATTTCTTAGTAGGAACCCACAATTAAATAAAATGTAATGAGCATGTAGTATTAAATCTAAAACTCTCACAGCACCACCTAATATTTGTGTATATAACAGCTGCAGCTCCGATGGAGAAAAAACTTCTTTGGTCTGTCTTTTCCAGCGCTTCTCAGCACCCACACAGCACCGCACCACTCACTGCAAAACAGCAAAACTCCATGACACATACACAAACACGCAAAAAAATCTCGATGACCAAAAAATGTCAAACAGGAGCATCAGAAAACAAAAACAGAGCTAAAGGAATTAAGTGATATAGATTTTTTAAAAAAGCTCTCTAAACCGAGTCTTAATGGAATGAGTCAAGTCAATTTGTTAGATAATGGATTTATTTACTTAGCATTTGAGCCAAATGTCAGGGCCAACCTCAGCTCTCTCCATTTCAAGTTTTCCTCTGTCTGGATGAGAACAATTTTTTTCAAAAATTATAAAAAAAAATAAATTTGCAGTTTTGCTTTTAATTACATCAAGACACCTGTGCCCAATGATAAACCCACATATAGCTTTCCTAACAAGTCAAGTTTCTTAAAAAATATTGTTGACGTAAGTGTGTGGTACCTCTTCTTTTGCGTATAGAACAAAGCCCTTCGTCATCAGCCTTTATTCTGAAGCTATATGTCTAGCAACAATCCTAAAGCCAATCCTTGGAGCTCAGCTTAAATAAAGGGTTTCTTTAGAGAGGCAGAACATGAAGTTGGAGTCCAGAGGAAAATAAGATTGTCATGATTTTGTTTTAACCCTACCCTCCGATGCTTAGTTTCTCATCTACTGCCAAGTGATGTATTCAACAAAGGTGCCAGGTGTTGAAATGTGCTCACTGGGTGAAAGTAACACCTGTGAGCAGCGGTCAAGGTTTTGTGAAGAAACGTGACTAAAGGTGAAAATGCCTCAGGGTGTTCATCCTATAACCTATTTATTTACATTTTGGCAAATCTTTAACATGATGCTTCCTCTTACTGGCTGTTCCTGCTGTAACCATGGAAACAGACAGCAGAAACACCTGGATTAAGGTTAAAGAAAAGGAAAAAGAAAGAGTTAGATTTTTCCCAGCCAACTAGTAAAATGAGCATTGGTTTACCCTTTTAATTCATATCAACACAAACGCGTTGGCCACACCCTGAAACCACTCACCCCAGTTTTTAGCTTTGAAATCTGAAAACAGATATCATCAAACTGGTTGTTCCTGATGGGGTTTAAACTCAACCAGTGAGACAATTTTTTGCCTTAAAGAAATTTTTAAATGGCTAAAGCGGCTTGCTGCATATGATGAACAGCAGCCATCTGGTTCTTGCAAGCAGGAAGAAGTAGAGTCTAAAAATGACTGCCAAATGCTATTTGACCCACATCTGTAACATTTCAACACCTCCCCACTCCAAGGACAAGCTGCAGTGAGCCATCTGCACTGCTGAGAGGGACAGCAGCTGCAATCACCCGACTACTGGGAAACGGTTGTCCTTCATGCACAGGCTGTGTTTATGGCTAAACTCTACCATTCAAATAAAAAAGGAAGGGGAAAAAAGCATCAGTTGACAGTCTCACCTCTGGCAGATACTGTAAGTTCAGAGCAGCTGAGTTATCAAAGATGATGTATAGGATGTGAGTCCTGCCTAATTTGACAAATTTGATGCTCCTTAGGAAGAAGTCTTGTGGGAGATCTGGTTTCTGTGTGTAAATCTGAAAGATACAGATTTAAGCACAGCGCTTTTATTGAGTTGGAACCATTTTTTATATGAAAACCTGTCAACACACATAGTTTGACAAATCATTGCAATACCCTATTGAAATAACTTTAATAAAAAAAATTAAGTTCAGTATATTCCAGCTCCTACCTTCTTTTATCTTCACTAAAAAGAAAAAGCTGTACTGAGTTGTAGAATTTTAAGAGGAATAAAAAAACAGACGATTGAAAGGATTTCTAATAATTAAATTGATCAACATACTGAACAACCAAATTCAGTTGTTCAGTATGTAATCCATCCAAGAAAGTAATCCATCTTTTTTTTGTCTGAGTTGAGTTAAAGTTGTGTTTGGATGTTCGCTATGAGGCTAGAGCTAAGCTGGTTGGCTTAACTTGCCCCAAAAAACCGAACAAGCTAACAAACCAAAAACTGATGTAGCGCACTTAGCTAGTCCTGAAAAATAAAGCTTCAAAAACTCATGTATTGGACTGTTAGGGTCAGATATACTATGCAAGGTAAAACAGAGTGTAAACACAATCCTCAAATAGCACTCATACGTGTGGTTAGCTTTACAGGTTATTACACAAGTTGTGCTGTTTTCTAAACACAGCTGCAGTCAGTTCATTTTAATATTGAGCACAAACAATAAGAGCTGCTTTTCTTCTACGCGCAATTAGCAGTAAATTGCATGTCGCAAACATTAGTTAATCAGTTTGCATGCTTGATTTAAATATTCTCCTCCCTGCATTTTGTATCATGAGAAAAAAAACCCTTGAAGCACTTATTGAACATGGCAAGTTCAATAACCTCTTACATGCAATCTTGTCACAAAGAGTGATTCAGTACTTTTTTAATGCCAAAGCCAGTTTGTGCTACTGTACATTTGGCCATTTGTTGGCTATCTGCACTTCCTAGGCAAAAAGCAAACACTGGACCAAAGAAGAAAGCATTACATAAATCTGTTATGTGTTGTTTTATGTTTTACATGGAGTACATAAGTGAGTCATGATTTAAATGTTGGATGTGCTAAATTTTGTTAAACCTACGCTTTTTTAATTGTTTTTTACTCAACGGCCATAAAAGGGAATGGGATATTGTTGTCACCCCGCTAGGTGACATGGACACCCACGTTTGTGAATGAGATAACAGGACCTCGATATTGATGCCTTCAGTGTATCTGCTGAAAATCTCAAATAAGTCCGAATCTCAGTGACCTAAACCTCAAGGTCAGAGGTCAAGTTTTCCGAAAATCTTGTGAATGCAATAGCTTGCGAACAAGGCAGTGTAGAATTTTGAAATTGATACCATGTGTTCACTAAGCTGAGGGGTACCACTGGGGGCCTGAGCTAAGGCTACGCCTTAACTTAGGCTAAGCTAAGCTACTTATAACTAGTGGTGGTATCTTCATTTTCTGCATTTGGAGATAAAAGTGTTATCAGCCTCCTTAGTTTGAGGTAAAAATGTATTTCAAAATACTTTTACTTTAAATAAGCATTAATTATAATGGCTAGAAATATAACAAATACAGCATATAGCCAGTATCGAACTAAGCGTACTGTTTCCGATTTTTCAGAAGGCGTAAATAACAAAGCCCAAATGACTGGCTGACATTGCAGTAGAGTACGGGCCACTATTAAAACATAATGCTTTTTTGCAAATCAGCACAAAAGAGAAAAAATATAAAGCAGTAGGCATTGTATTCAAGCTAGCTACCAGAGTCGAAGTAAGACTTTGATGTACAAGTAAAGAGAGAAGAAAGTCAAAAGACCGTTAGAGTTTAAGCAGGCAGAGAATTGATAAAGTGTCCACATGCAAATAAACCTTAGATTTTCTCACTGTTTCTGTTTCATAAACTCAGAAACAACTACCTTGAACAAAAAGTACAAAACCATGAGGCAGACCATTAAACAATGCCTAAATGAGCTATTGTCTTCATATTGTACTGTGCTACATTTCTGTGTTTTTCTTTTTGTAAATATGTGACAGAACACAGAAACACAGCCAAAGATGCAACAAAAGTAGGCAAACAATGATGCAATCAAGATCAACCAGAGTTTCCAATATTTCTAGCATTTATCTTACCTTCATTGTCTGCAGTATCTCTCAAGACTAAGCCCAGAGAAAGGTAGTTTGAATGTATTTCTGATGTATAACCAGCAATTTAACAACCAACATTCTGTTCTGCCCCAAAATTGTCAAGCAAAACTTCTCAGCTATGCAGGGCAAGCCTCTCTCATCGCTGCCACAAACCTCAGGGGGTGAAGCCTGGCCGGTCAACCTGCGAAATTTGCCCCCATAGAGATGCTGGCAACTTTTCCATCTTTAGCCGGTGACAGTAATGCTGTGTGAATTGTGACTAGTTCACCTGTGTTTTTATTTGAAAGCTCATGTCATTTATGAACATGCTACTACTTTTTCTGTTTGCATTGTTACTAAACATAACATTTTAAAGAAGAAAACTTCACAGAAAATAAAGGTAGAGAAATGAAATCTGGTTTTGCAAGTTAATCTAGAAGGTCTAAAATTTTAGGAAACATAAACAAGTTAAAAAAAAAAAAGTTCAACTTCGCATGCCTCATGCTGTTAAATAAAAGCAAAGCTCCTACACCTCCTTTCTCTTGTCCGATCACCTATTTACCTTTGTCATCCAGCAGAACTGGGGCTGCACTGGACTCCTAGCTATAAGTACACATTAATGAATTTAAAGCAGGGTATTGCTGACACAAATCTTCCAAATATAATTTAAATTGAAGTGTGCAGCTTCACCGACTGACCCTTGGACAGTCTTGGCTGGCAAACGTGTTACATAAACACTCGTTTCTTTCAGCAGACAGAGATAAAAGATGACATCAGGTGTTGTGTGGATTGGTAAAAACTCATATATTCCCTTTATGAATGCATAAATAAGGGGTGGAAAAAAAACTCATTTACTCCTTAATAAAAAGACTTTCCCCTTAGACAGATATCACCCAGCTTTGTAGGTGTGTGTGCAGTCCAGTCCAGTGTAATTGTGTGTGGGTGCGTGGGAGACCGAGCGAGCACACACTGTACTGTGGAGATTGTACTCAGCTCCCTGAACCAAATATTATAGATCTTGGAAGGAAGGGGGGGTGGGGGGTGGGGAGTTAGGGGGGTCTCTTCGTTCAGCTTCCTTCGGTTTAATGAGAACCAAGCAAAGGGTAAGATTTTACTGTTTATGAATCGCCACCAGGCAATAGAGAGAGATGCTCAGTACACACATTTATTCATACAAAGAAGCGGGTGTTTCGTGAATTAACCCCCAAATTACATTTCTATGAATACCTAAATAATAAAATTCGTCTCCTATCGCTTGTAAATGAGTAGTATATCATTCATTTATTGCCTTAATTATTTAGTGAATTGAGGTGACTCATAAGCTAGCATCATTATGACTTTGTTCACACAATTTGAAGATTATGGTGCAAATAGATGCAAAAGGAGGGCTTTGTGTCCCCACTCAGGTTAATCCCACGATACAAAGAATAAATTTATAATTATGCTAATAGGCCTTGGACGACAGCCAAAACAGTCTAATGCTGTAATCTCCCCCCTTTTTGGGGGGCGGGGGGGTTAAGAACACTGGAATATCAGATGTAGTCACAAGTGTACCCGCTGTCTGGCTAAACTGACATGAGATCGGTCAAAGAGTTCAGTTCTCAGTAAGCGCCAGCGCAACTTTCCCACGACCAACTTTGTTACTTTAACACGAAGAAGCAAAAACCAGAGACGCTCGTCACAGCTGGAGACACTGTGCTGATTTAATTAGACTTTGTGTCCATCAGGTAAACAATGAATTATGCATTACTCGGCTCCCTGTGTGCAAGCACAACAATGGAAGACACCGGGAACCAAACAAAACGAGTGTATGGGATGTGTTTAGCACTTTCAAACTTCCAGAAAAGAAGGCGCATGTGTTTCTCGTGAGGTTAAGTGTTCAAAAACATCAAGCTTATTCCTTTAGCTTTACTCAAGTCTCATGGAAGATTTAAAATGCCTATATTAAAACTGTATCTGTTATATTAACTTACTGTCATAATTAAATGAGCATTGTTTAAGTCTTTTGCCTTGAATGATTAAATGCATAACAAATGCAGGTTTTTTGAGGTGGTGCAAACGGCCCTTAATTTTTAGAGGAGACACATTGTGAATTTCGAGAGTTTGAGGTCCCTGTGGTGAGAAGGGTTAATGTTATTGATGGCAGCCATGCCGGGCAGCCTTTCACATTAAAACTTTACTGTGCAGCTGTTTTCAGGGAAATTATACATAACATGGCTGCTTCAAAATAATGAAAGTCTATCACTGAGTCTTAACATTCCAGATGGCTTGGTTTTGCTGGGTATTTTGATATTTATAGCCTATTCCTCTATGTTGTCATGGGAATCCATCCTCGCAAAATCTCGATAAAAGGACTAAATAACTATTAAGATGTAAACTTTACAAACAAGGCCCCACATCTCTCAAGTGAAGAGCACATGTCCACAGTGCTGTTAGATCACAAGTCATTGTGATGTATAATTTAGAAATGCCCTATATAGACGAAAGTATTGGACCACATAACTTAACTCTTTCCCCCTTTGACGTCTGTTAGTTGTTGTCAAATTTATGTGAGTTTGAATTGAGGTGTTTTCAGTTTCAGTGTCACAGGTGTTTAAATCAAGCACCTAACCATGCATCATTCTAAAGACCTCACTGAATTCGAGCGTAGCACTGTAACAAGTCAGTTTGTAAACTCTCATCTTTTCTAGATATTCCATGATCAGTTGTAAGTCGTACACCCTAACCCTAAGTGGAAGTGTTTAGGAACCACAGGAACTCAGCCACAAAGTGGCAGATCGAGTAAAGTTACAGAGTGGAATCACCGAGTGTTCAGGCGCATAGTGCATAAAAGTCCATCGCTCTGCTGACTCAGTGTCTACAGAGATCCGAACCGCCTCTGGCATTAAGATCGACATTAAAACTGTGCGCCAGAAGCTTCATAGCACAGATTTTCTTTCCGAGCAGCTCCTGTAAGGGGGGATGTGTAAGCGTTCCAGTACTCTTGTCCATATAGTGTATGAAATATAAGAAAAAAGTAATGAACTCAGAAGAAAGACTTCTGAAAAGCCAGCCATGTATTTAAAATTTAGTACAAGCTTCCATTTCGATTACTGTAAGAATACAGCCATCTTTTTTTTCTTTCTTTGTTACATTTAAGCATTTTAAGGCTTTTATCGGTATTTGATTGAACTGCTGTGGAAAACAAATGACAAATAATTTTGTAAAAATTAGAACAGTGGAAATAAAAGTTAGTATATAACCTGTTCTATTATTTTAAAGTGGGATTTTAAATACATGTCATGTGATTGTTGGGGTTTTCTCTGCTTTCTTTGTATAATTGAAGGGTGTTTACTGCCGCGAGGCAATTGTTGTTGAATTGAACTGAATTTAAAGGAACTGAACATGATTTATTGATATACGGAATTGAATTAAGCTGTTTTGCTTAATTCTATCTGCCCATCACAGCAAAATAGAATTCCAGTGGTGATAGGAATTAGGGCAGGAGCCCTGGAGTCTAGATTCTGATGGTGGAGATGAAGATGGAGGCTTGGATTGAGCCTGAGTAATAGGAGAGCTGGAGATGGGGAGGAGTAGGTTGCACAAAGGCATCTGCAAGGGAGAATGACAGATGAGCAGTGAGTTTTAAGTGAAGGGGAAAGGCTGAAAGATGATTGGACTAGACCTGTGATGTCAGCAAAAAGCTTGATAGCGTGGGAAAGTGAAAGTGCTGTAAAGCACAGATTAGTCACCAAACACCTGGGAAGCAGACAGATGTGAGACTACAGATCTTCCTTATTGAACTTATGCATAAGCTTCATTATAGTTGTGTTTTTCCTGATTGATTCATTTTTGTGAAGATTTTTTTTCATCACAGAGTGGGTTCATTCATTTTAGATTAGTCATCAGTTTTAGTATCAGTTTTCTAACAGGAATGTTGGAATAAGAAACAACAACAACATATTTTTTCAGGGACAAAATGTAAGAACATCAGAATGGGCGTTAAATTATGAACACTTCATGAAGACATCCTCATGTCTCCTCATGTCTCTATAAAAGAATGTACCAAAGCCCAGTTAGACAGGTTAGATCAGGGGTGTCAAACATACGGCCCGCGGGCCGGAACCGGCCCACCAGGAGGTTTAGTCCGGCCCGGGGATAAATTTGCATTATTAAAAAAAAAGAATAAACTTCATTTTCTTTAAAATCTGCAGTTCCTATGTTGTTCGCTAGGGGCGCTGTGTTTTAGTCAGTTCAATCGCTTTACCCGCTTTTTCTCTTGGAACGGGCACCCTCATCAGCGAAATGTCTTTGTCAAAAAAGAGAAAAGTGGACACAAAGTGTCAGATTTTTCAAGAAAAATGGATTTCTTCCTATATGTTCACGGAGGTGAATGGGAAACCCGTGTGCCTAGTGTGCATGCGGCAAGTTTCGGTGCTTAAGGAGTACAATACTCGGCGCCACTATGAAACTCAACATGGTGAAAAATACAACAGCTTGCATGGAGAACTGAGAAAACAGAAGGTAAATGAAATGTTGGTTGGTCTGAGGAAACAGCAATCTGTTTTCACGGAGCCGAGAGGTCAGTGATGCTGCGGTGAAAGCCAGCTACGTAATTGCTAGTCAAGTAGCATTAGCATCAAAGCCGTACTCTGAGGGGGAGTTCGTCAAAAACTGCATGCTGAAGGCTGCTGAAATTGTGTGTCCTGAGAAGCGACAAGCTTTTGCCAATATTAGCTTGACGAGAAATACCGTGGCAGACAGGATTTCGGAACAATCGGCAGATTTGGACAGCCAACGGAAACACAAAGTGGAGTCATTTCTGGCATTTTCTGTTGCAACTGATGAGAGTACTGATATTACAGACGTCGCTCAACTGGCCATATTCATTCGTGGAGTTGATGATACTTTGACTGTCACAGAGGAGTTTCTCGAGTTGGTGCCTATGACCGACACCACAACAGCTGAGGACATTTTCCGCTCCGTAGTTGGAGCACTGGACAGGGTCGGGGTGGAGTGGTCCCGCGCCGTAAGCCTGGCCACTGATGGTGCGCCGTCAATGATCGGGAAAAAAGCAGGTGTTGTGACCAAGTTCAGAGAGAAAGTACAAGCCGCAAATAGGGGGGGGGGGTGTGATTTTTGGACATTTCATTGCATTTTGCATCAGGAGGCCTTATGCTGCAAGTCCTTAAAAATGGATCACGTCATGGAGGTGGTTGTCCGAACTGTTAATTTCATCCGAGCCAGAGGTCTCAATCATCGTCAGTTTGGCAGCCTTCTCAGTGACTGTAACATTACCCATGGTCTGCCATACCACACTGAGGTAAGATGGTTAAGCAGAGGTGCTGTGCTGAAGCGCTTCTTTGATCTACGTGGGGAAATCGGACAATTTATGGAGAAAAAAGGAAAACCTGTTAAGGAATTACAGTGCCCACTTTGGCTGCAGGACCTTGCATTTATGGTTGATATTACAGAGCACTTGAATAATCTGAACAGAATGTTGCAGGGACGCAAAAAAATTGTAACACAGTATTATGACAGCATACATGCATTCAAGTTAAAGCTCACGTTATGGGAGACGCAGATAGCAAGCGGAGACCCTGCTCATTTTCCCTGTCTCCGAGATGTGTGCGCAGCAAGTGTTAATCCTGACATGAAACAGCACAAAGACAAGATTTCAGGGTTGCTGAGGGAATTTGAGAAACGATTTCAGGTCTTTAGCGAACTCGAGACAGAATTCGCAGTTTTTCGCTCACCATTCACAGTCAGAGCTTCTGATGTGCCTGTTGACATGCAACTTGAAATCATTGATTTGCAGTGTGATGTAGAATTGAAGGACAAATTTGCCTCTGTGGACTTGGACACGTTTTACAAGTATCTCCTACCACGCTATCCTAAATTGACAGCACTGGCTGCAAAAATGTTGTCCATGTTTGGGACTACCTACCTTTGTGAGCAAGTCATCTCACTCATGACCATTAATAAAACAAAGCTACGCTCAAAGCTCACACATAAGCACTTAAATGAGATTCTGAAACTGGCTGCTACTCAAGATATGATGCCTGATATTGATGCACTTGTGCAGGCTAAAAGATGCCAAGTTTCAGGAGCAAATACTGAGCAAGACTAAATTCTATGGAATGCTGCTTTGAACGTTGCACTATAAAATAAACAAATGTAAATATTTGCTCTAGTAATTGCTGTGAAAGTCAGTGGTAGTCAGAAACAGATTTACAAGAGAAGACTATTGTTAAGTAAAATATTATGTCTTATGCATGCCACATATGTTATCTATGTGAGTTTTTTTTTGTTTACATTTTATGCATTAACAAGGAAGGGGCCAAATTTACTTGATCAAATGTCTGTTTAAAACAGCTACCACTTAAGATTTCAAGTGTGTGGCCTCAATTTATGTGTTCAGAATTGCTTCCTAGATGTGGAAAATGGATTTTAAATTCATTCATTTCTAAATTTAGATGTGTTTGATGTATTTTAACATGCAGGGCAGTGTTTTTAAGTTCCACAAAACTGTTTGTTGACTAAATGTTTTAAAACATTGTACAATCACTGTGATCAGATTTTTATGTATAATGCACTTAAATACATGTTAAACTGAGTAAAAGTGTAAAAGGACAATTAATTTAATGTAAAGATTTTTATAATTTATTTCTTCTTTGCACTAATACAAAGAAAAAAAGTGGACTTACTGTTAGTTCTATGTAATTTTGGAATGAGTTTACTGGTCTGGCCCCTTTGACATCAGATTAAGCTGTGTGCGGCCCCCAGACCAAAATGAGTTTGACACCCCTGGGTTAGATCATCAAATGTGGCCAGATACATAAATATGAAAACTTTATTATTATTTTAAATTTTTGTGAGTACACAATATTGTTTCATATACTTCCATTCTTTTTTCCACCAAAGTCTAGTTTTTATTTTTATTTCTGTGAATTAAAACGTTTTGTTTTTCCTCACCTAGTTTAAGTTATACTAATACTTTGCATACATAGCAGTTCTGCTAAATAAACTGGCCTTAACTGGAAGTACAGACCGCACAAGTTCAAGCTCCCCCTCTTGTCTCCTTCTATGTTTTAAAAGTCTATCCACACCTCCCAAATCCCTGGCTAACTGGCAGAGCTTTGGCTGGAGTGGAGTGGACATGGGAGACTCAGATGGAAATCGATTTAATGGTTGGAGCTCACGGGGATGGGAAATGTGTCAGCCATGATCCAAGCCTAGCTTGGTCTTATTACCACCTAATGCACTTCACTTTGGTATCAGTCCAGCACTTTAAAGCTCTACATGATTGCTTGGCCATTCCTTTGTGGTTTCTCATTAACTCCGGAATGCTGAAGGAATGAAAGGCAAGGTTTTACCAAGCTCCGCTAACTTTCTTTGCACAAGAATTAAATATTTTAAGAGAAGCTAAATTCCTGGTCAAGGTCTTATGCTTGCCACCTCGGACAGTGTGTGTTTACCAAACAAAAGCAAAAAAGCACAAGTAGCTGCATTAATTTGCAAATATTTCTGTCAGTGCACTTGTGTTCGCTTGGAAAGTAGCTCCGTATTTTTAACCATTAAAGACGTACAGATGTTTGAAACAAATATATTAATTTGTTCATTTATGCTGTAAAATGCAACAAAATCTAAGAGATCATCTTATCTGTAAGTAGAACTTATAATGATCACAATGGCTGTCAACACACTGGTAGACATCACCATGGCGACACAATGTCCCACTCAATATTCCATGACAGATGACAATACATGTCATGATATGGATATCAACATTAAAAAAATATGCTCAGCATTTAATTAACAGCTCAGTCAAAAAGACAGTACCCACACAAACATGGGGAAACTCCTCACAGAAAGGTTTCGGCTAGATGGTGGATTGAAACACAGGACCTTCTTCCTAGACAGTGCTAACAACCTCAAAATGACCATTTTAACAATTTAACCTTGGGTCAATTTAGTGAGAAAACGACCAATTTAGGGTGTTTCTGACTAAACTGACCCAAATGTCCTTTGGTTTGTAACTTTGCTGCCAAAATATTAACACTCCAGCAGCCACTATGAGGCTTTAAATGCTGAAACCAAAGTCAGTGGGTGATATCATGACAGCTAGGTTCTTTTTTATATAAACAGTATACATGGAACTCATCTGCTTGAAGCTATTTTAAATATAAAATTGAAAAAAAAATTCAGAATTGGAAAATACAACAACCGCCCTCCAACAGCTTTCCTCCTTTCCAGTCTAAGCCCTTCCAAGCAATCACGAGACAGGATGGAGATTTAGCATAGACTGGATATACTTGACTACTATAATATCATTGAGTCTGGTAATGAAGCCTTCAGCTTGTCCTAATGTTTGGAAACCAGGTGTGATGATGAAAGGTGGTAGGTGGTAGGGGGTTGTGAATCATAAGCTAGGTCCACCCTAATGCAAACTCTGCATCTTCCATTTTGACTTAATAGACACAATAAGTTATAAAACAAACAGCACCTTGTATTCAGTAGAAATTAAAAGTAGAAGAGAGATCATGAATTCATCAGGAAAGTGTTTACTGATGACAGATGAAGGTAGTTTCCTCATAGAAAATAAAACTTTTCTTTGTAACCAGAGAGGTTGCCTTCCACTGATCATTAGAAAGAATGCAGGTTTAAACTTTTGGCTTCACTTTT
The DNA here is from genome assembly GCF_001858045.2 of Oreochromis niloticus. Taxonomy (NCBI): domain Eukaryota; kingdom Metazoa; phylum Chordata; class Actinopteri; order Cichliformes; family Cichlidae; genus Oreochromis; species Oreochromis niloticus. The sequence continues at coordinate 7,628,631 of NC_031986.2, forward strand.
CAGACCCTGAAGTCCATCTTTTGGCATATGCATATGCTTATTGCGTGCTGATTTTTTGGTGTTATGTGGGACTCTTAAGCCACTGCGCCACCACATCATAATCCCCCCAAAAGTGATGAGGGAGTCGGTTTCTGGATATTTACCACATGATTGGGGCAATGATGAGAAGATTTGTCTTTTTGGTGAGCATCAGGTGTTACAGACCTTTCACCCAAGTTTACCTCAAACTAAGATTCAGCTTGAGAACTACCCTCCTTGTCCCAAAGAATAATAAGTTGAGTACTCTTTAAAAAGACACTGCAAACAAACTGGACTGCAAAACTCAAGAAAAGAATGATTTATCCTCAGACATTAAGCCTCCCAAACACACACACACAGGGCAAGAGACATTTGCATTACAGAGCCCATAAAAGGTTACATCCGCCAGCTTGTGTGTGAGTCTGCAAGTGTGTACACATTCGCATCTGCCATTTCCACACGTGTGCGACTCGTGCTCACACTGGTGTGTGTGTGAAGCTGGCGTACCACCCTCCCACAGGTGACTGTCGGTTCGGCAAGCCTGGCTACCTGAGATGTGAGGAGAAGCATTTGCCAGGACTCTAAACTCTTCTTCATCTAATGAAATGTCACTGGACTTGAAATAGCCCATCGAGGAGGCTTGTGTGAGAATTGTCCTTTCAGCTGGTGAGGTGTTACCGCTGTGCCAAATGTCAGCTCTGTGAAGATCAAGCAGAAGAGGCCTGCAAGGGCCAAGTTGGCCTCAAAGCCAACAAAGATCTGAGCCAGGGGTGCAAAGAGTAACTATTAGAAACACTGCAATTTTGTGTGGGGATTCAATAAAGCAGCTGTTAAAATGTTACATACGATTAAGCCACTGACAAAGCAGGGCTACAGTTATCACCCTGTTTGCCCAAAGGCCCTCTGGATAGCAGAACCCTTCTAGCACTCAAAGATTAAAAGTGTAACATAACCCTTTGTCTCCTGCTGGTGACAGCTCACATTGCTGTTTTTTGGGGGGGTTTTTTGCCTCCCTTGCATGCTTTATAAAACTGGATTTTAAGGATACTGCAGTTCTAAACTTGTTTGCATCAGCTGTTTGCCAAGGCATGCTGGCCGCTGTGACGCCGCGGGTACAGCTGTGCTTTGAGATTAATCCTAACATCAGCATACCAATATGCTCACAATCGTAACTCTGGCATGGGACAACACAACACTAACTCCATCAGTACGACATCTGATTTGCTGGTGACAAGGTTAGGGGAAATGTCAGCTTCGTCCTGATCATTTTGCAATATGAAGGCAGTAAATTGTGATATCACCCACTGGTTGGTATGGTAGCCTCAGAAATTTCTAGAGTTCATGCATATGGTGGGCTCCACCTTTTCCAAGGCCTTCCCCTTGATGTCTCCCTCATTTCATTCCACAGCAAGAAGCACTCAGAGACCACAAACCTCAAACCAAGGCAGCTCACTCTCCAGGCAGTATTTACTTTTAAGGGAATACTATTTTGTATATGAACAGTATGTCAGAGTAGACGATGGTTAATCGATATTGACTTAATAACCGGACATGAATAACTTGAGTTTATTATATAATATTGTACTAGAGTATATTCTACCTAACTAGGTGATACTTCCGTTAAAGATGTAACACAATTTAGGGTCAACTGTAAAGAATTCTCATATATTAGTATCATTTCCTAAAGGCTGCCAATTCAAACAAAGGCAGTAGAATTTTAAGCCTAGTTTTAAAGATAAAAGACATTTTATGAAAGTTTGACCTTATTTTACCTCAGAGATCCAAAGTAAGATGATATTTAGAATCCCCATGTATCATTCCCTTTATGCCTATATTTTAATACAGCGGTCCCCAACCTTTTTTGCGCCACAGACCGGTTTATGTCCGACAATATTTTCACAGACCGGCCTTTAAGGTGTCGCAGATAAATACAACAAAATAAAACCAGTGCCGGTACCAAAAAAAGAAGTATTCATAACACATGGGAAAAGACCCAGGGAAACTGAGTTAACAATAAAAACGATTAAAAAAATTAAACCCTGATACAATAAAAACCCTTAAAACCATAAATTTTAAACCCGAGCCTCAACTCTCGCGGCCCGGTACCAAATGACTCACGGACCGGTACCGTGGCCCAGGGGTTGGGGACCGCTGTTTTAATACAATTAATGGTAGCAAAACAGTTTTAAATAGCTCTAAATGACAGTATTATCACTTTGATCTTCAGATCAATCCATTGACCTTTAAGGAGAGATCCGCGGTCAGATGTGACATGATATTTAATATCTTTATACAGTACTTTATAAATGTTGACAAAACACACCACACTTGGAAGAATAAGAGTTTCTACAAGGGTTATAAATTGTTTTGTCAATTTTCCACCAATAAATCATCAGACCTTGATGGATGTAAGCCAAATTATAATGTATTGTTAAAATGACCCCACTCTACAACACTACAAAGGTTTTATGAGAACAAAAACATTACCTCCATGGCAGGGTGAAACAAACTGAAGTGATTAACTTGTTCGTAGACACGCCAACAATCCAAAAATCAGATATTGTTATGTAATAATGGAAGAGTACACCACTCGCCATCACGCCACCACTCATTACACCAGTGCAAAAATCCCCAATGATCATAACAAAGTGAAAAAGTCATGATCCATGGAGGTCCCACCTTATAAGACATCCATCTGCAAATCATAACAGAAAACCCCAGAAGTTCTCCATCCATGTCCCATGTCAGGACTTTTTAGGTAACACCTTGAGGTAGGTAGATTGACCAGTTTAATGTACTATTAACTTTGGTAGTGAAGTATTATTGCTAACTTAATTTACTGCTTTCTACCCTGATGTTGCCTTCTACAGCATACCCAAGAGTTATGTTGTAGTCTTTTTATTACAAGCCACGTTCACCCGTTGACAGGTGGAGTGGGGATCAAACCACCAACCTCTGACTGGTAGACGACCCACTCTTACTCCTGAGCCCCACTGATGCAAGGTTAAACTGGTGCTACTGTTTAACCTCTTAACCTTAAGCAGCTCACTGGTAAGGTTGAAGATTATTAGGGTTAGGATCTATTTTAGTTTCATGCAAAACAAGCATACTTTCAGAAACTACACTGAGAAAGATGTTATCTTTCACATCAGTTCTCTTGCAATTTGACCTTACAGTATGCTTGGTGTATGATTTACCCTCGGGTATGTAAAATAAGTACAAATTCATTATAAATGTATTGATGTGAACTGAACCTTACGCCCCTGCTAACTCTATCCATGTAACTGCTGACCTGGTGGATGTTGAGGTTCAAGCAGCAGTTTCATTTAATTGTAATTGGTAAACCTATTAGTACATTTTCCATTTCTCTCCATATTTTCCAGCTTATTTTTATGCAACAGAGTAGCTACAGTGATGAAAATTATAGCCTGTTAGGAAAAGCAAATTCATCAACTGTATCTAATGATTTGAATGTAATGATGTTAAAAAGCATTTCAATAGGAAAATTGGCAATTACCAAAGAGGACCACATACAGTTTTTCAGAACATTATGTCACTGTTTCCAAAATCCAAAACAGTCACTCACAAAAACACTTTGAGTGCTGAGACTCATATAATGTCAAACTGACACAAAGCTCAGAAAAAAAACCATTTAAAGGGATGTAATAAGCAGAGATGGGCAGTAACGCGTTACTGTAATCCGATTACTTTTTTCAAGTAACGAGTAAAGTAAGGGATTACTATTGCAAAAACGGTAATTAGATTACTGTTACTTTCCCGTAAGCACGCTGCGTTACTGCGTTACTGCGTTACTAAAACCGTGATTGTTTTGCAAGAGTGTCTCATGACAGTGACGTAAGCGAGTGCGACGTTTGTGGCAACAGCTGTGTGCAGATCAACAATGGATAATATATCGAGTGCGGAGAGAGTATGAGCGTGCAGCGTTTAAAGCGTGGAAGTACTGACCTTACTTTGGGTCTGATTCCGTAAAAAGTGACAAAAACATTAGCGTCCGCTGTTCACTGCGTGGGAAGAAAACTTCTTTTTACAGTGAAAAAAACCCTTAACTTCCGAGCAAGCAACGAGTGCGCTACCACGGAATTAGAAATTCACAGAGAAACTCGCGGATTCTTCCACTGACCGCTGTGGCACCTGCACCAGGGTAAACCTCCGCCTGCCAGGTGAAAATAGAGCAACAGGACCGCTGAGTCTTTGATTTTATTTATTTTCTGCTGGGTTTCACTTGCATTTATTTGAAAGAGTGAGTGTAAACACAAAAAAATATTTTATGTGCTGGAATGTGCAGAAAATAGGTTTAAATGTTAAACAAATTTCTTCCAGTCAGAGAATGTTGCATATAATTTAATTTTTGTTTGATGCATAAAGTTAAAAGATTAAAACTAATAAAACAAGTTTTAAAAAGAGACTTTTCCATTTGATTACATTTTGTATGATGGATTATGCAGAAAAAGTAGAATTGGGCTGAAAGATCTATCGCTTTATCACCTATTCAGGTTGTAAATCGTGTTTTTAAAGAGTAACTAAGTAACTAAGTAATTAATTACTTTTGAAAATAAGTAATCAGTAAAGTAATGGGATTACTTTTGGGGGAAGTAATCAGTAATTAGTTACTGATTACTTTTTTCAAATAACTTGACCAACACTGGTAATAAGTCATGTATATGCTGTTATTAAGAGTCTATGTAAAGGGTCAGAGTTCGTTGGTGGATTGTTGCTATGGTCTGCTCATATATGTTTAGATCAGGCTGTTCAGATATATTTGAGATGTTAATGTTTTGGACAAAAATTGAGAAACTTGTGAATTTCCAATATTTTTGAATATATATTTTAGCCATAATAAGAGTTGTAAAGTTGTGAAAAACAAAAGCACATCCTCTTTCGGTTCTCACGGTTTCCCATATCAGGTCATGATAAAAGTCATCTTGTCTCTAGCAGGCACTAAAATATTTTGAATACAACCTGAGATATTACAGCATGTCATTTTTTATTAAACAAAAACTAAGCTAAAATGTAGAAACTGTGTTTGAAAAACTAAATACACCCCATGATTCAGTAGCTTGTAGAACCACCTTTAACAGCCGTAACTTAGAGTAACTTCTTTCTGTTTGACTTTATCAGTCTCTCATATTCTTGTGGAGGAATTATAAATGACATTTCTTCAGGTCATGTACGCACAGCTCTCATAAACCATTCTGTCGTAGATTTCCTGCTGAACTTGGGATCATTGTCTTGTTCTGGGACCCAATGACAGCCGAGTGTTAGCTATGGGACAGATAGCCTCACATTTGACTTTAGAACACTTTAATATACAGAGAAGTTCATGGTCAACTCATAGACTGCAATGTGTCCAGGTCCTGTTACTACAAAACAAGTCCAAGTATCTCCCTTCCACCACCGCTCATCATAGTTGGTATGAAGTGTTTGTGCTGATATACAGTGTTTGGTTTTCATCAAACATGGTGGTGTCCATTATGGCCAAAAGATGCAACTTTGCAAACCAAAGCTGTACTGACATGTTCCTTTTAGAGAGATTTCTTCTTTTGGCAGCCCTTTGGTCTTTTTGTAATTGTACTGTTATAAACTTTAACATTTACCATGCTAACGGGCTAACTGTGTCCTGTAGCATCTGAGATGCATACAGATGCATTTTTTTTTCTTGCAGTTTCTCTCAGCATTGCATGACCTTTAGCTTCCTACTTTAGAGGTTCACTCGTTCATTCCTCCTACTGCAACCGACAGGTATACGTGTTTTGGTGCCTGAAGGATTGATGTTGTCCTAGTTAGAATGAAGAGTAACCAAAAATCAATAGGTCATAATGTCCACAAGGATTGTAGTGAAGAAACAGGGCTTTGGTTTGTCTACCGGAGAGCTCAAGTCAGCGGCAATACATTTTTTTGATTTTTTATTTACATTCTTTCATTCATTTTTTCTTAGCGTTTAAGTGAAACAGGGACAGTGCTCATTTATCCTCTATGTAATTGGATAGATATAATTTATAGGTGTAATATAGTGCTTTGTCGATCATTATTGACTTTCTTTCTTCTCCTCCGCCACTGTCACTTCACTCAAAGTCACTTCTACATGGTGCCAGCTGAAGGTGTTAGCATATATGATGTTTACCATGATCTTAGTCTAGTACACATGTCAGAAAAAGGCTTGTAGACCGGGTAAGATCTTTACCAGGTATAAAGTGACTTTGTATCCTTTGGTCATTTGACCATTTCTGCTTTACGTCGCACAACAGGAAAGATGTGAAGATCTAAATAAGGAACAGAGACTCTATAAACTGAAAATAGATTAACGAGCAACAATATTCTGTATTCTGTCATACTCAAATAGTTCAATGATCATCCCATGTTGTTCAGTTCAGTTGCTCAGGTTGTTTTTGTTTCATCATTACTTACTCATGATTGTTAGTGTTAACGATTATCACTGTTTTATCACCAATAGTACAGATTGCAGCTCGACTCACTGTAAAAGAAGAAAGCTGTCATCTTGCTGATGCTGACTAAGAGCGGGTAGTCACTCGCCATTAGTGTTATGCAAGAGAAAAGTAATGAGTAATGACATTGTTTATAGATGGTAATTACAATATTCACCTTGAGATTGTATAGTAACATTACTCACTGCTACCTAACGTAATGCAATTACAATGATTGAAAATAAAAAAAATTAAATTAAAAAATTAAAGACGCTATAAGAACAGACTGATAGGTGGCTGTCATAATACTGGAAACATTTGAGTTGTCTTATAAAAACACACAAAAAAGGGCTAAATGTTATAAAGGCTTTTCAGAACCTATATATGGAATAAGTTGTACATGAAAAGGTGGTTTAGGATGAACTAAATTAAAGCACTTTAATAAACTACATGTGCCTGGCCCCTGATGTGATTCACAGTTTTGCATGAGAATCACAATAAGTGTGGCCTTAGTGCTACAGCCACACAGGGGTGACACAGGAGAAAACGGAGGTGGGAGATTATGACACGAATTATTGTGAATGTATTCAATGAACTTGTTGCCTGAAATCATGGCTTTGAAGACAGGGACCAGGTCTGTGAACATTCGCAGTCAGTTATCGTCTTCAAAGCAACTTTGGTGCATCAAGATGGCGATAAAACGGCAACAAGACAAAATCAGTGCTGTCAATCTGCTTTCAGTTTGCAGATGGAATAAAACTGGCAAATACACGCAATCAGTTTGTGACAATATGCTGATTATTGTCACAAAGTCGGCAAAAGTCACAAATCAATTGCAAATCTGCATACACAGAAATTAGTTCAGCCAGAACTTCATAAATCTAAAAGGAAAGTTCTTAAATTTCTCCACAAATAGTTTCAGCTGGAAGGCCATTTAACTGCAAAATGAGAAAGTTACCAAAAACATTATTTTTATTTAGGAACACAACCAGGATTCAACCATTTGGCAGCCAGCTGAGTTGTGTGTCCTATTGCAAAGAGATGCATCACAGAAAAGTCTGACTCATCATCACAGACTGACTTAGACTGATTGCAACTTGAGGGCAATCTGTCTGTCTTTATAAATTACAGGAAATTAGGGTGATTGAGGTCAGTCCGAGTTGGACTGTGACTGTTTGGAGACAGGTTTCCTCCTACCTGGGGACCTGTGCAGTCACCTTGCAATTGCTGCAACTATTTGTGATTGCTCAAAGTAATACTTGGGCAACGATCAATTTTTGTAGTTAATGCTAGCATCCTGACATGCCGGCCCAGTTTCACTAATAACATCAGACTAAAGCTATACCAATGGATGCACTCAGTTATTATTGTTAATATTATTATTCTCAGTACATAACCAAGCCATGCCAAACAGATGTGCATACAGTTTCATGCCAATTTTTCTGCCCTATGTTTCAGTCTGCTGATTTGATTTTAAATTAGAGCTTAATGCCACTGTGTGTTTGCAAAGACATTAGTTTATTTCCTCAACTTTTTGTTTCAGGCGCATGTGTTAGGGATGGGCAGTGTGAAGACTGGAGGAGAGACAGATGAGCTGTGTTATGCATATAAAAACACACTGAACGATTTAGTAGAAGTACACAGCCTGAGGGGAAAAGTAAAAATGAGTCAGGCAACTGTAATGACTAAATAACTGTGCAGATGATATACATCCACTAATGGCCACTAATTACAGTCGGCTCTACCATTTATCATTTGATGTCAAAGAGTCTCTAGCCTGCGTTCTTCCTTGCAATGCTGGAAGTGGCAAAGAAAAGGAGGCAACTTGCTCTGTGTTTGGGCCACACACTATGTATTATAGAGTTTCAATGGCACCACCTTAATGAGTGCACTCCTGCTGAGACATTTCAGTCCCAACAGAAAGTGGACGGGTCGATTCATCTTCTCAACATTTAGCTCTTTTCTTACTTGAGCACCTGGATTACTGGTGAAGTAGCGCTAGCACATCCCTTTGTATCCTTTCTGAGCCGGAAAGCGCCCCTTTCATCACAGATAGTTAACAACACTTTCTTTCTACTCACTTTTTTTCCCCCTCAGTTAAAGCTGCACATCAATGTGAAATCACAGCACTTGGGAACAAAACAAACACCTCCTTGCTATTTTGGGCCCAGTGGTACAGAAAAGAATATATAAACACAGTCTGAACTTCCTTTGCAAATAATGTTACGTTTTCTCAAATTTGATTTCCACTCGTTTCATGCTTTAATAACGGAAACTGGATACACCTAAATCATTCATCAAACAAGGCAAAAATGCAGGCCTGCTTATGTATAATGCACAAGAATATAAGTAGAATTGAGCAAATGTCGCAGCGCCTACATCCCATCCTCTGCTCTGCGCGCTTTGCCCTGAAGTGATTGAAACGGGTCTATGACATTTTTAATACACATGTCGAAATTCAGGCAAAAGTTTGACCTGCTTTACAACTCTGAAATTTTGAGCGTCATTACTGATATACATTATTATATAGGTAGCAGTGGAAAAAGGAGTGTGTGTGTGTGTGTGTGTGTGTGTGTGCTTGTGGGGGGGCCTGAATGAAGACGAAGAAAAACAGATGGAAATAGAAGTAAAAGAGACAGGAAACAGCTGCAAACCAACAATGTCTGAGCAGCTTCAGTTTCTATTTCTGACACACCTGCCTTTTATCTGAATCCTTCTGAAGTGTCTCTCTCTGTAGACTTCAGAAGAACGTGCACAAACACAGACACATACATGTTTAGCTCATGCGCATCATATTTCTGTATAGGGAAAGCCATATCAGTGGCCACAAATAAGTGTAGATGAATAAAACTACACACAGATGCACAGCACCTTCCTATTCATATGTGCATGCAGTCTTTCACTTTCCACCACCACCCACTGACTTAATTGTAAGTGCCAGACATATTCGGGGAGGCAATAATGGCAGATATGATTGCAGCGACCTGGTCAGTCAGTGTAGATCAATAGCTTGTTAGCTATAGACAATTACAGCCTTCAGTCACAGTTACTGCCTGCGATCACACACAAGCTGAAACTGAATTAGCTACCTGGCAATATTCAGCTGCATCCAGGCTGAAACTGAACTGTGCACCTTATGTAAGCGAGACAAACGGCATGATAGCACAAGGTTATTTTATTGTTTCTGAAAAGAAAAAAAAATCAAGGAATTAAAATGAAGATAGTTTCTGCAGGTTGTGCTGATCAAATCAGACATTTTGTGTCTGTATGATGTGGAGCACAGCACAATCAATGGTTGCTCGAACACCCGTTCATGACGTTGACTTTTGATTGAAAAATGGTTCCAATTTGTTTGATGCCCTGTGTGAATTTACGCTGGACATCCTTACTGGACTTGCTAATGCCATGTTCAGACTACATCAATATCAACCCCGTTGACAACGGGTTATTGGTCTTCTCGGGGACTTTTATCTCGTCATAACCCAGCAGAAATTTCAGTGTTGAATAACTGGCTTAATGTCTTTGGTTGAAAAATTGTTACAAAATGAAATGTGCCGACATCGAAGACGTTTCATAAGTCTGCACATCACCCCTAACAACCAACCTGTCACAACATGCGCGTCCACCCACCCCATCACCCGTCTTCAGTTTGTTTCCATGATCTTTTGTTTAAAAGTGCCACTGCTAGTTTAGACAAGCAATTGCACGATGCAACACATGACACAGAAATTGTAAGAAACAGTCTGATTGGCCCAGATCAGACTGCCATATCAAAAACTGTCTATAGTGCAGTTTGTGGTATCATATTGCACCCAGGTTTGACCGGGGAGACAGTGCTGCTGTTCGTTTGGAATAGGTTAAAAATAATGCTTCACCTCTGACATGTCTTGTCAGTCCAACAGAAAGACTGATTTATGGGGGTCTTGCATGATGGTTCCGACCCATCTGTTACTGCAGGTGAACGAGTAGGAGAACGCAGCACTGTTTTTTACCAGCTCCCTATCAGCTGTGTGAAAATGAGAAAGAGGATAATTTCCATCCATCCATCCATCCATCATCTTCTTCCCCTTATTCAGGGCTGAGTTATGGGTGGCAGCAACCCATAACTCAGCCCTGGACAGGGAAGCCTAGACTTCCCTGTCCAGCTTTTCTGTGGAAAACTAAGGGGTTTTCAAGCCAACCAAGAGATGTAATCTCTCCAACGTGTCCTGGGTCTGCCCTGGAGCCTCCTCCCATAGCACCCAGGAGGGATCCTAGTCAGATGGATAGGAAAGAGGATAATGTGGCCAGTCTAATTAGTTGTAACTGTGAAAGGACAAAAGACAACCAGTATCATACACACTGCTTCTTTGCCTTTGTCTGTTTTGCATTCTTCACCAGGCAGTTGCTAGCTAGTGCCTCCAAATGATATTATATGTGTTGCCAAAGACAGCAAGCCTGACTAGTTAGAACTGTAGTTTCGTAGGCAAGAAAAGGCAAGATTTTATAACTCTGACTATATCAAATTTTTGTCTTTATAACATTACAAAGTGTGGCACAAGAGGAGTCTTTTCTGAGTAATAACTTTGATATATTCTTAAAGCAAAATATAATATAGTAAAGCTTTCGGTTTACTAGTCAATTTACATCCCTATGTTCACCTACTGTCACAAACTCTGAGTAGTGACCGAAAGAATGAGATCGCAGATACAAGTGAGCTTTCTCCAAAGGGTGTCTCTTCCTTTGAGATGGGGTGAGGGGTTCAGCCATTCGGGAAAGGCTCAGAGTAGCTCCGCTACTCAACCACGTCGAAAGGAGACAGCTGAGGTGGTTCGGCCATCTAACAGGATGGCTCGAGTCCCTCCATGTGGAAGGTGTTCTGGGCATATCCCGCCAGGAAGAGGCTCCAGGGTAGATCCAGGACATGCTGGAGAAATCTCTCAGCTGACCTGGTGTTCAAGTGGGTGAGCTGGAGGAGGTGGTTGGTGAGAGGGAGGCATGGGCTTCACTGCTTAGGCAGAGAAGCAGAAGAAAGACTGCACAGAATAAGAGAATGGATGAACATTAATATTATTAAAACAAAACAAAAGATATGCCCCCTCTCTTCTGTAGCTTGTTGCTGGTCCTCGTTGTTATTTGTGATTTCACTATGCATCTATTTTCTTTTCTTTTTTTCCTTTCACCCCGCAATAGATGCCTGTCCATCCATGAACCTGTTTCTGCTGTGAGTTCTTTATCCCCACTGTCGCCGAGTGCTTACTAATAGAGATCATCAGATTGCTGGGACTGTCTTTTTGTAGTGTATTTACTTTGCAATATATAGACTGTTGTGTTGAACTGGTGTCACACAAATCAAACTAATGCACTGTAGTTTTTAGTAGAAGGAAGTGATGCATCAGTTAAGAGGTATTTTCAGTCCCATTTGGTGCTCTGCTGAGTATTAATGACAGCAGGATGATATTTGCTGGAGTCAAAATAAAACTACTGTTTGTGAAAGACTTGAATCTGTCTTAAATTAAGCTTTTAATTTGTTGTTCCTTTGTATTTTTAGAATGTGCCTCAGACCCAAATTTAATTGAGTTCCTTGAATCATCCTGGCTTCCAAACTTTAAATGTGAGTGGCTGAAGAGCCCTCGCAGCATACAAAGCCTTCCACTCCAGCTCTCTTTGTCCTCGATTCCCTAGTGAGCACAGACGCAAACACTGACACATACACCAATGCGCATCTTTGCACAGTACACGAGGATCACCCAGATCTCACACAGTGATCACACTCTGAATCCAAAAGGAAAGTGACACAATAGGGACACAAAAGCATCTCATCTTCATCTAAGGGGAACTGCTTCTTATCGCTTAAGGTGAGGCTCAACACTTGCTCTGCTCGGAGGATATGTGGGTTGCTTTTCCCTTCTCAAGTGGACCAGTCACCCACTTTATATGAAGATTAGACTCGCTGCTGACTTCACAAGACTGGATGTGACAGGAGGAAAACAAACAGGGACACTAAGTTAACAACCCTGTTATACTGTAGTCTCTTGGATTTTTTGATTTTCGGTGTGTTGAAACCCTTTTATCTATTCTAAAGTAAAATAACTCAAAGGTCTTTGAATTTCAGAGAGAATTTATAGAAAATAGATTAGTCAAAATCTGAAGCATAAGGAACAAAAGCTTCATTAGTCAAAGCCTGACTGAAAGCACTGAGCATTTCACATACTTTTAGGATTATAATACACACACACACACACACACACACACACGTCGGGTATTAATAATCTTGTGGGGACCTCTAATCGAAATAATCCTTTCCCTAGCCCCTAACCCTAACCATGAAAAATCAATGCCTAACCCTTACCCTTACCCCAAACCTACACTAAAACCACATTTTGAGTCTCAAAATTGCCTTCAAACTTGTGGGGACCAGGATTTTGGTCCCCACAAGGGCTGTTGGTCCCCAAAAGTATAGTAAACTTCAAATTTTTGGTCCCCACAAAGATATGAATACACACTCAACTACACACACACACACACACACACACACACACACAAACTCCTTTCTGATTTGAATTTTGAGGCTATTTGTATTTATTTATTTCAACATAATAAAACTTCAGATCTAATTAGGGCAAAAGTATTGTTACATTTTTCTGTTTATTTGGACTATTTTTTTAAAACCATATAATAATAAAATATTGTCCTACATGCCTTTGTATGGTCTTTAATGTACCCATAGTGTATCAATTTAAAAAGCTTTCTGTCAATGAAAAAAATAAACAGAATAACGTTATTAATAACTTTGTGCTGTGCCTCAATTTGCGTTTTGCTGTACAAAGTAACCAGGTGGTGAATTTCTTTGCACTTCTCACTGTCAGTGCTGATAATGCCAATGCTAGTTAGCTAACAGTAGCAGATTTTTGTTCAGGCGTGGAAAATTGTTGTCTTCACTGTTGAAGAATTTAGTATTATGCAGATTGCTGAAGAAGTGAACCTTGCTTTGAGACACAGACGTTCAACTTAGAAATTAGCAGCCAATTAATAGTAAAATCTCACATTTGCTTAAAACAACAGTATCTGCTCTGGTTCCACAGCCAGCGGCTTATAAACAAGCACAACTACAGACGAGAAGAGGCAAACAGAAATACAGTGTTTTTATATGTGTGTGTGTGTGTGTGTGTGTGTGTGTGTGTGTGTGTGTGTGTGTGTGTGTATGTGAGGATGACTTTGATTTAGTCAAAATCAAGGTGTCTTGGAAATGAGCCTCACAGTGCCGACTTCAGTGGCTGCTGTCTGTGTGAATTTACTTTCTTTGGTGTGTGTGTGTGTGTGTGTGTGTGTGTGTGTGTGTGTGTGTGTGTGTGTGTGTATGTGTTTTCTCAGAGATTCATTGCAGCGGATCTCAACAGAACCCACTCTCTTTTACAATGACTTAAATGTCCCAGATCTGTCTTTGACTCAGCGTCATCTCCAAATGTGTTTGTTAGTGTGTTGTCTGTGCACGTTTTCCCCCCCCACACACACACACACACACACACACACACACACGTACGTGCTTCCACTGCTTCACATAATCCTGCTAAGAAATTAACATTTCATGGACGACACTGAGGTTTGTCAACTGGATCTCATCAAAATTTCATCCCTAATTACGGAAGCAGAGCTGGAGGGTGATCCCCCACACGCCCACCCCCTCTTCCCCTCTCCCCGCGAGGTGAACTACCAGGCTGAACCGATCCGAGCAAGCTGCTGGTGAACAAGAGAGAGAGGGAGGAAAAAAATTGTTGATGATATCTGGGAATCATTTCAAGCATTCCGAGAAAGACAAATAAACACTATTAATGATCGGAAGATACAGTGTTTCCCACCAGAGCCTGAAAATTCATGAGCAAGGCTTTTTAGTATAAACCTGAGGGTGAAGAGTGTAGCATCTGACTGAGGCTTAATAAGATGAAATTCTAAGAAAATTCTCAGAATTATGATGTTTACTAAGAATTCACTCTTAAAGTCAGGACCAAATCCTGGCATAGGTAAGTGATTCACAAAGTATCTTAGCCCTTAAAAGAGCTCCTAAGGTGATAAAGTGTTCAGAGTGGGGAAGATGACATTTAGAGGATTAAGAGTTTCTTGAGCAGGGAAAAAATGGCAGAAAGACAAAGTTTAGAGGAACTGGAATGCGGCAAAAAGGTGAAGGAAGCCGAATATATGAAATTCATATAATCTGGTTCATCTTTTGAAAGGTGCTTCTGTGATAACAAAAAATTGTCGATTTTCACGGAAATGCATCACTGTCTCTTGCATTTTGATTAGAGTGAAGATTTAAGGGTTGGCTCCATGGGGTTTTCTGTTTTTTGGGAATTTGTGAATTATTGCTCCAAAGTATACCCTGCAATACTCTCCTTTTTATTTACAGTGTTTCTGTGATTTACTTAATCAGTATTGAAATTAATAGTTAAGACCACAAACCCAACAGTAATGTGTTCACTGAAGTCATAAATGAAGCCAGACTTTCTCTTTAGCTGCAAAATAATTCACATTGTATAGAAGTCAAAGGAGTCGCCCTCTGCTGGCCATTGGACATACTTAGACTTAGTTCCTCCTACGCCGGGCGGCGCATTGGGCAGCTAATGATCTCCATCGATGTCGATCAGCAGCGACTGCTTCAGTTTCCTCCCAGGCAATGTCGACAGTTCTCAGGTCGTCCATGAACGTTCGACGCCATGTGATCTTTGGTCGGCCTTGTTTTCGCTTGCCAGTGTGTGGGAGCCATGTAGTGGTAATCTTGGCTGGGCGATGAGGGGGTAGACGTAAAATATGGCCCGCAAAGCGGAAGCGTCTTTCTGCAACAACATGAGCTAACGGCTGGGTGCCTGCTCTTCGTAAGACCTCTTCATTTGTTATTCGGTCCCGGTAGGAAATTCTCAGGATTTGCCGCAGGCCACGTTGTTGAAGCACGTTCAGGTGTTGAGTAACTGCACTTGTTGAGCACCAGGTTTCACTAGCGTATAGTGCAGTAGTCTAATGCTGACCCTAACATTCAGGGAGGTCGAGTTCCAAATAGGTTGGAGACGTCACAGGACACCGACCGCCTTCCCTACTCTGACGTCGACATCCCGATCAGAGATCCCGTCATTCGAGATGATGCTGCCAAGATATGTGAAATTCTCCACCTCTTCAGCACGTTGTTGGTTGATCATGACAGGAACGCGGGCACGTGCATAGCCAACTCGGAGTACCTTGGTCTTTTTGGCGCTAACTCTTAATCCAACTTTCGTCACCTCCCTCTGCAGGGCCGCGGTCAACTTTTGGAGGTCTTCCTGAGTCGAGCCCAGCAGGGCGATGTCATCTGCGAAGTCCAAGTCAGTGAGATTACACGCTTTGTGCCAGGGGACACCGATGCCAGCTTGGTCAACTGATCGTCGCATGATGAAGTCAATTACCAACATGGACATAAAGCAGGGTTTATTTGATTTTAACATTGTCTTTACTTTTTTTATTGAATGGCTAGATCTATAATTTATTGCACAGTTTGTGCGTGAAAGTTATTCAAAAATAACTGCCAGTAGCTGTCGAGTTGCAGTCAAATGGTGCAAACATCTTTCCGAATACTTTACAAGTTGGACTTCAGTAGTCGTACAGCACAAGTGTAGCAATAAATGTAGCTCAACAGAGACACACTGACTATTTGTTCACTTTGAAATCACTACCATTTCGATAAGAAATCCATTCTTAGGTCTCATCCCAGCGAGACCTGCGTTTGCACCCCCCCAGTGTTCTACTTAAGCAGGACTTTGTATGCAGCTTCTGAAAACTTCTTGAATGACTGTTAATACAAAATGTCTTTCATCCTCCTGCAGGCCGAACTAATAGGAAAATACAGAATATTTCAGGCAAAAATTACCTCTGTATAGGAAGCTTGTCAAAAATGCTTGCATTTTATTTCAACATTTAAGTGAAGTGGAAGTGGAAAATATCACAGTGAGCTGCGGGAAGCAAAACAAAATTAGAGTAGAGCAGCTCCCAAATGGCCTCCACATATCAGATTGTATTGCTGATTGTAAATGCAAAATCTGAATCAGGGGAAAAGAAACACAAGGAAAATGTTACCAAGTGTCGAGCGTAAATTGGAATATGAGAGAAATAAAAATAAGGTCACAGCAGAAACAGTTGGAGAAATGTCTGCCTTCACATTCAGAATAGCACCGCTAATATAGTAAAGGCAGTCAGTCTAATGACATTGAGCTACTGTGCTAAACCCCGGTGAAAATCGCCTCACTGGAAACCACCACACCTCTGACTCCTCTACCACATGCCCATAAAGACAGGCTTCCTTGATTTCTCCAAATGACTCCTAAAATGCAGCAGCGACAGAAGCCGGGATTGCACGTTCATCACAGAAAAGCCTTCCAGCCAGCAGCCCACCAATGAGAGGACTCCGGGGAACAAACCGGTAACCATTTGATTAGAGACCTCACTGAAGAGGAATGTTCTCCTCCAAGGAGCCCAGGGCTTTGATTGCACCACAGCAGTGAGAACGTGGGTGCAATCAAGGGAGGATTTGGACTCGAGTTCCCGTCGTCACCCTCGCTCTCACACACACACACAGCACAAACTGGGCATGGCCTGCCAGCTGTGGATAACTCATTCTATCAGATGTGTGAAAGCGATAAATGTCTTTGTGGTTTGGGAGTGACGGCCAGATAAGCTAGCATGGTGCGCTCGTATTTGCATTCTTAGTTTTTAGATTTATTTTATGACCTTTTGATTCAAACTGAAGTGGTTAAAGGCAGCCGGTGTGCTACGTTTTGCTAAATGCTACTGTCATTGCTATTATGCTAACAATGCTAATGCTAACATGCTGGTGTTAAGCAAGATTTTTTTGTTTGTTTAGCATAAAAAAGGCACCAAACTCAAAAGATCAACGGATGAACCAGTGTTGTGTCTACACATAGCAGACAACTTAGCAAAGGACCAATTTCTTACTAGCAGCCTGTCGCAAAAATACACAATTTGTTTCCATTTCTTTACTCGCATCTACAAAAAAAAAAAAAAAAAAAAAAAAAAAAAACCTCCAAAAAGACACTTAACTGAAAAACTGGCATATCTGGGCATGGTATGCAATGTTTCCGTAAAAAATTTGAGGAAGCTGGACAAGCAGGCCTAAAAACCTATCTACAGTATACATTTGAACAGTTGCTGAAAGTCACATTCTTAAAAAAGCTAGAAAAAAATTCAGCAAAGATCTGCCACAGGACTTGAGAGATGTAACTGGTCCTTCAGTTGATCATCAACTGTTCACTGAAGCCTCATCAGAAATGGTCTCAGTGGGATGGTGGCTGACAAGAGGTCTGATGGAGAGATGAATCCAAGTTTGAAATTTCTGTTTCAAATCATTGCCAATAAAATGCAGAGAAGGTACAGCATAAAACACGGTGAAGGCTCTGTCATGGTTTGGGCCTATATTTGAGCCAGTGATGTTGTCTTGTCAAAACTGATGGAATTACAAACATGAAAAGCACTGTAAGATTTTGATCTACCAAGAAATATGATCTGGAAAGTATCTGAGTGGAAATATTTCACCATGACAATGATCCCAAACACACTGACAATGCAATAAAAGCATACCTGAATAGTAAAAACACAATGGAACAATAGTGATCATGAACTGGCCTCCCCAAAGCCCAGGGCTGAACAGTACTGATCGAGAGTGAAGCAAAAGGCAAAACATCCAAAGAAGAGCTTTGAATGTCTTTCAAGAAGCCTGGAGAACTACTCCTGAAGAGAGTTCAGCCTCTGTATGATTCTAACAAGCTTAAAAGTCAATATTTAGTTTGACCGCCATTATTCTTAAACAAACTCTCTTTGCCTTTTATATTGTGTTTCCATGCATGTTTCCCACATTTCTCTGTAGATATTTCCCATGCTCTTAGCAAAATATAAAGAAATGACGGGTGGCTTAATAATTTTGCACAGCACTGTACGTCTTTGTACATTTGGCTAATGTAGAGCCAATATAAGAACATGGTCCTATTTGCATTTTGAATTAAAATGCATTTAAGTGAATTAGCTTTGCAGATAATTTGCCAGAAACCCAAGAAGTGGACACATTTTATTTCCTGTCCATTTACTGTTAATTTATTGATAGAAACACAAATAACTATTAGTCATGTAAATGATGTAAATACTCAAAATTCAGACGTCCCTGTAGTTTTTATTCCCCACTGAATAAATAAAGTTCCCAACACTTAAAATGGACTTGCAGAGATCTCAGCAACCCAAATCCACCAAATCTGTCACAGCGTAACTGAAGAAACCTAATTTTAAAATGATTGAGAGAGAGGGGAAGGGGATGTCATCTTCCCACCCTCACAGCAGCACTACCAGTTTCAGCACCATGGACAGCTCAGGCACAGAGCCAGTCCCTGGACAGCAACACCAAAGTTTCTCCTCCAACCAAACAAGCCTCCAACTCCTCCTCCGCCACTCCTGATCCTTACCTCCGATGTCTGGGCGCAGAGTCTTGTCGTACTCCTTGAGCAAATTGTTCAGAATGAGTGTGGCGTCCTCCTGGTGCGACCTGGGCACCAGCATTTGATTGACAGTGGTGTCCTGATGATCCTCATCGTCGTCGCCATATTCCCGTAAATCAGAGCTGTTGTGTGTGTGAGAGAGAGAAGGGGTGGAGGAGGGGGTGGTAGGAGAAAAGGAGAGGAGGGGAACGAGAGGTCTTAATCATGTTTAAACAAACACAATTGTCATGAAAACTTTGACGCAGAGAAAAAAGAGAACATGTTTGATTCATGACGACTTGGAGCCTGCTGTAAATGACTGTGAGACCCCCAGACTGTGGATTTGGGCGCAGCAGTAAATGGTGCTGTCATTTATCTCCCCCCCGCCTTTTTCTGTAGGAGTGCGTGTGTGTGCGTGTGTGTGTGAGGGAAACCCTTAAAAAAAAAGAAAAGAAAAAAAGAAGCATGCATTACCAAACAGGCTCTTTCACACATGTATGGGATTTCATTCACAGCAGTCGAACTTTTGAAGCTTTAACGCTGTTCTCAGCTGTTGATCGTAGAGAGGGAGAGAGAGAGAAAGGGTGCAAATGACACTCACCGAGCACCTCCAGCGAGCAAAAGTGTGAAGAGGGTGACCACAAACTTGATTGTCATTTTCCCACGCGCGGATCACCTCTGATCGCAGGAACCGGTGGACTGCTGCTGCTGTTGCCGCTGCTGCTGCTGCGTTGCTGCCGCGATCAAGTGCCAGCGCAGTGAAAAGGTGTGGAACCATCAATCCCAGCTCTCAACTTCCTCATCCGCCCACGCACTTTTTTCTCCTGCGCGTCATGTGCACCGAACAGCCACCACCACCTCCAACACCACCACCAACAACAACAGCACCAGCACTACCACAGCAGCGGATCGCGAGTTCTCTCCCGCCCCCCACCTCCCTCCACCACACTTCCTCCTGGTCCTCTTCGCTCCTTCGTGGGGAGGGTTTCCTCCGGGAAAGGCACCCGACGATCAATCAGTGCGATCCAGTCCAACACAAGCGGCGGCAGCCGAAGCAAGAGAAGGATGGTGTGTGTGTGTGTGTGAGTGTGTGGGAGGGGTAGGGAGGCGGGGGTAAGGGGCGGATGGGGTGTGGGGAGTGCTGGGAGTCTAATCGACGGGATCCAGCGGCGGCGCCTCCCTCCACCTTCTCCCTGTGTGGGCACCAGGGTGGCAGGGTGACGCTTTCTGCTGCTGCTGGAGGTGGTGAACCTTAGGAGATGAGCATCTTGCGTGACTCATACACTACCTGGATCACAACTGCACACGGAAACACCCCCCCTCTTTTGTTGCTCTGACTCTGGCATGATGATGATGGTGGTGATTATAATTATCATTATTACCATCAGCTGTTTTTATTATCATTATTATTATCTTGTTTTAGTTAATTAGTCCTAAAAGAAGAACCGGAACTTCTCAAAACTCATTTACTTCCTTTCATCCAATGAAAAAGTCTCCGAAATAAGCATCAACTCATAAGTAAACAGCAAAATATCTAGTTTGACTCAGTGCGAACTGATATCTGCAGTTTGCCTGATGATGATGATGATCGCCCCTGGAAGTCGTGTTCAGACTTTACACGTCCGTTTACGTGCCACAGAGTCACAGCGAGCTCTCCTCCTCACAGTCATTTTTTTCTGAATAGGCCCACAGCTCAGTAGGGCAGCCCTGCGTTCAGCTTACAAACCTGCCAGACTTTTTTCCTTTCTGAACTAGTGAGTGCCACTCGAGAGGCTTCGCTGCCCCCTGGCGGCGAGAAAGAGAAAGTCTTTCCCGCAGTGTTGCAGCCGAAAAGAAAGAACCCGCTGACCAAGCGTGGACCTGCAGGAGTGATTCATTAATAATTCTGATGTAATGAATTAAGAAGCATGTACATTTAGTTATTTTTGCCTATCCACACTAGTGACAGTATTAGGAGACCTGCAGGAAAAATTGATTAATAATGATGACATAATTAATTGAAAATCGTGTTGCCATAGTTATTTTACCAACTCACAGAAGTAACAGTGTTGTCAGCAAAACACACTTTAAGAATAAAAAAATAAATGTGCAAGTTCTGTCCTCTTTGTTACTTTGGGCAAACAGTCTTATCACAGAATCTTAATTTGAAAAGTGAATGGACTGACATGGTTTCTCCTTTTATGAGTGATGAAATTACATGATGTTCTTGTCATAGCTTTGCAAACGTTTAGATATTCAGAAGAATTAGCAGCTTGTTATTATCTTTGTGGAGAAAAGCATGATGTGTGCAGTGAAAGGTTTTGTTAATCAAATATTAAATTGATTCAGTGTAAATGACCATTTATAAGGAACTGAATCATTCCTTAAGCAGTAAAGTGTGTGGTGAGTGCATTTTGTCAGTAGGCTCACTCCTCTACATTCTAGCAGGTTCACAAAGCAGTTATCCATTATAATCAGTGATGAGCAGATTTGTCAACATCTATGTGTGACAAAGTTCATGCAAAGTGTTTGCTAATATTGCAAGGCATGCTTTCAAATGTAACTTTGCAATGTGTGATGTATATTTGAAAAGTGTGCATTTTATCCCAAACCAGGACCTTTTTGTTTGTACACATAACAAAAGGACTTTTAGTTCCGACACTCAAAATATTTTATGCCCAATATGCTGACTTATTTAAATACATGTAAATTTTCAGTGTAATTCTGAAATATCAGAAGAATATAAATTTCAGTGGAATCTGGTCAAATGAAATGTACTTCATCAGTATACATTGAGTTTATACAGAGCACAATCTTTTTTCTAGTGTAAACATAAAAAGGTTGTTTTTGTTTTGTCCAAAAGGCAAATCTGCTTGACAGTTCTTCATTATTACTTAAATTTAGAAGGGCAAAATAGTCTCCACCCTGTAGGTGGATCACACCACCTGTTGTTGATATGTGCAGGACTGATAACAAGTGATAAAAGCTATTGCCTAGGCTGATAACGGTCTATCAAAATTGTTGCAAAAGGCCAACTGATCATTAGGAAAACCATTTCCCAAAGATTTTATCTCAGATGAAATATGTCATCATTACACACAGCAATCCATTTGGCTTGCTGTGTGTAAGCCTGTATGGGAAAACAATGACGTGGGCCCTAAGAAATGAATGTTATTCAATGCACGAAACTGAAAAGCTGAGGGCTTAACACAAAGGTGTGTACTACTCCCCTAACAGAGCAGTACAAGCTGACTTTTGCTTAGCAGGTCCCATTTAATGAAGCTATAAAGAGTTTATTTGTCAATCTAAAACCTCTGACAGCTTCATTAACTGGGAAAATATAAACATATATCATCATCTATCATATCATCATGAAAAAAGATACCACAGCATATCATATGCCACTGAAACACAGTGACAATGGGCCTCTGTATGCCCTCTTAGATACTAGGTAGATCAAACTTAAAAAATAGAAAAGAAAAAGATTCATGATGGTATAAGATTTCTGATGAATTTCACATTATATCAAATTAAAACAAATTTGCATTACTTATAAAAATAACTTTTCTAAGTGACCCCAAATGCATTAAGTAGTTCATCAAAGCATTTAATATCAATAGACAATCAAACGGATAGGATTCAGACATACCAGTGTCAGATTTCCTTTTATATGTGCAGCTTTAATCAGGATTCAACAAAGCAACATTTGAGCTACAGCAGTGTTTGCAATGTATTATATAGCATCTTTGCTAATCCTTTTTATTTGATCATTATCAGTATAATACACAAAACAAATACAGTACATAAAACAAAGAATGAGTGACACAAATACGTTATTAAGCCCAGCTACAATGGCTTTGCTGCATCTTTGCAAAATTAAGCAAAAGTCTGTTTGATGGGTTCTTCGTAAATATTCTTGTAAAAAGTTTTTGAAAAAAAAAACATGAGCAACTTTATGCATTTTATTGGCCACCTTTAGCTTTACTGGAACAGGCAACTGTTGCTATCGTAGCTCCGCAAGTGTCCTTTAAGCCAGCTGCTGGATGTGCAATAAATTCCCCAGCCAAGAGTTCAAAGCGTCAGTCAGCTTCACTGCCCATGAGCTAGCTTGGGATAAAGGACATATAATCAACCCTAAGTTTGTTCCTAACATGCACCAGCCACAGCTGTCCAGACAACACACTGAGAAAAACAAGTGTTTGTCATCAGGGCTGGGCCAGTCAGGGCTTAAATTGGACAGAAGCGCTTTGCTGTAAGGGGCTTCCCTGAATGGGTGAAAGCAACTTAAGCAGAACTAAATCCCTTATTCTAACAGATGTATGGCAGATGAGTCTGTCACAGTGGCTGAAGGAAGGAGGGAGGGGTTGTTTCTTGGCTAGAAAGAGATAGTTAAATGGGTGGGTGCACTGGTTTACGTCAAGAAAGATGTGCACAGACATTAGGAAGTCTACCAGGTTTCAGCACTATGGGGATCCTCTGACCTGACAGCTCTTGTGAATGAGCTGATATACGTGAGTTACTTGTCTTCTTTCAGCCTCTAGCATATAAACATAATATTAGCTTTGCCGAATTTTTGGAAAAGACAGAATTACAATGTGGGTAGTACTAAATATATGATGTCCTATAGTTAATATGATTGAGTTTTCTACAGCAGAAAAAATACAATCCTATATTTGTCTGTTTGCCAAATATTGTCAACGTTCTATATGTAGCTAATATGTAGCTATCAAGCACAGTATGCTAACACCGACAGAGCTAAAAGGTTGATGCTAACAAGTGTAATATTAATAGGCAGGTAAATCATGTTAGTTGTATTAATTTAGCTGGCTAGCATTCAAAACCCATTATGATATTAGCATTGTTTTATTCAGAGGATTAATAATATGGTATAATATGCTTATACATAGATTTATTCATTCATTCTTCAATTCATTCATTTATTAGAAGGTCAGTGTTTGCTATTTGCCTATCACTGTTTTACATGCAGTAAAATGCTAATGCCAGCATGCTACTAATAGTAGAAATGAATAAAAAGTCGACAAATATTATCAAAGATAACACATGCTGAGTATAACAAATGCCACTTTACCTATATGTTATTTTAGCTCGTTATCAGTCAGAAATATTTATTAAATTACCGAGAATTAACATCAGGGGATTTATAACGTATTGAATTCAAGTGTTCATCCATCTGTCTGCCTACTATTATTCTACATGCAGCTAAATGCTAATATCCACATGCTAACAACGATGACGCTAACATGCTGGTGTTTAGCAGCAGGTACAGATGTTTATAAGCTGGTATAACATCATATAAGCTGTATTCGTTTAGCCTGTTAACAGTCAAAATAAATTTTTTTGAAAATTTTTGGACTTTCATGTTATTTTTTAGTTTTATAGACTAGAGGATTATTTTTTTATTTTTAATTGACTGATTCTGAATTAAACTAACTAAACTAAGATGAATTAATTTTGCATATATTACCCACCAGCCACAGTAATTTTGATCTGATGATGGCACTAGAAAAAGTCAGAGGATCACCAAAGTTATTGTAAATTTTCCATGAATATTACCATATTAGCCAAATTTATGGACAAGCTAATAGTTGTAGAGATACACTATTGGCACAAACGTACTGGGCTACCTACAGGAGCTGCGCTGCATGGAAGCCCGTTGCATGAAGCTCCTGCTATACAGTTTTTTGTGCTGATGGTAATGTTGGAGGAGGTTTGGAACTCTGCACTTCAGCACAGTGTTGATTACACTTGTGCACTATATGCCTCAGCTCTTGGCAACCTCACTCTCTAACTTTACGTGGTCTGCCAGTTGGTGTCTGAGTTGCTGTGGTCCCTAAAAACTTCCACTTTTGCAAAAATGCCACTTACAGCTGACTGTGGAATTTCTGAAAGGTACAAAATTAGACGAAGTGACTTGTTGCAATGCCTCACTCTATTACAGTAGCACTTTTAAATTAGTGACCTCTTTAGAAAGACCCATTCTTTCCCAAATAAAAGCACAAAAGAGTACAGGCCTAGATTCTTTAGATTTTACACAGCCAAAGCAATGGGACTGAAAATACAAGAATTCAAAGAATAACAGGTGAGACCCAGTACCTTTGTCCATACAGAGAACTTCTGTCAGACTGAAGCTGCTGTCCACAGAAAAAAATAATGAAGGCTATACGTGTTTCTCAGGGACATTATCAGTGACTTTTTACAGTAATAGTTCCTTTGGTTATATGTTAGAAAACAAGGCTTAAATAAAGCTCAATAAAAACAACTGTTTAGTTTAAAAAACACACTTGTTGAAGAACTCAACTACTGCAGACCTAATCAGAAATACAAAGACAGAAAGTGTGTACTGTTACTTGATAATGTGTCAGATACAAGCAGGAAGTCGAGGAACAGACAGATTACAGATTGGTGGGGGGAGATGTCTCGTCTGTATCCTGTACTTGGCTGCCATTGCACTGAAACTGAAACATTGTCTGATCTGACAGAAAGCTGGATCTTAGATTTCCATAAATGACAGCTTCAACATCAGTTAAACAGCACGAAAATACCACAGCATATCCTGGCACACTAAGTCAAAATAAAATCACTTAAGGTGGGCTTAAGTACACAATGCAAAGCAGATAGCAGCTGATGTCACCCTTATTTACATGGTTTCTCACCAAGCCAGTGTATAAATATCTGCTTAGCGGCCTAAAGTTTTTGAGGACAATGCTCCCAGCAGCAGGGGAGAGAGGTTGGTGTTCAAAATCCATATGATAGATATGAAGAAGTGATATTTCTGTTGGGAGCATGGGGTCCTCTTATTCCTGAGTTTGTCTCACCACAAACCAACACATGCTGTGCAACAGGTAGGCTTGAGCCGTAATGCCAAAATGTGTGCTCGTCGCTTTAATTAAGTCACTGTAGATATAAAATACAAATCAGTCCAAAGATCAAGTTTGATCAGCTCTTCTACAAGCCACAAGAACGAAACAAACTCACACATGTACACAGAAGAAAAAGATATTGGAGACAATAACATACCCTTTATAACTTGAAAGTCAACATTAGGCTTTTTTTTTCTACTAAGGGCTTCAGAACACAAATGTGACAATCTGTCTTTTTTGTGTCAAAGCAAAGAGCTACATTGAAAACAAAAAAGGCTATTTACATGATTCTCTCATGACACTCGGCCTAATTTCCCAAAATTCTATGCAGCTTGAAGGCCTCGTCTAACCAAGCTTTCAAAACAGAGAAACATTCTGAGAAAAAAAAATCAATGCAGTCCAATGACATTGGATTAGCTCGCGGAGGTGAAGTAAATTAATTCAAGTCGGGGTGCAGTTTTGATAAACTTCACCCCATCGATTGAACCCAATAGCAAGTCATTCTGAGAGGACAGAGCTCTGCTGTGTTGCTCACTTTTGTGGACTGTTATGAGTCAGTTCATGGTACAATCAATCTTTGGTCACCTGTTAGCGGCTGAGCTGTTGAATTTCTGTCTCCTGTTGCTGATATATGCGTGAGGTTTTCTTTCTAGTATAGCTTTGCTGGAATCCAGAAACATGACACGATAATCATCTTTTTTCCCCCCCAGCACTTTACTTTCACAAACACACTGTAGACTGGACTTTTTCCAACAGCCTGAGAAGATGCTTAAATGACCCAGAATACTTTGACTTTGTGCAAAGCATGAACTGAGCTATCTCAAGTGTAGCTATTAAGAGGCATGAGTGAGAAAATTATTGATTCACTTTTTGTATGTGAAAAAGAATAGCTCAGTGGGAGTGGAAAGTTCTGCAGGTAATCTACTAAAAAGGTCAATGATTAGTCTTGCGTCAGAAACTGTCGTCTTAAAGGCTGACGCAGCCCAAGACTGCTTTATTACTTTACTACAACCAGCTCTGCCTCACAAACCTAAAATATGTGTTTAACAGCCCATGTGCAGGATGTGTAGCACAACACAAAACATTATTAACTGTCAAATCCCAACTGACTTGCAAACCCAGGCCGGTACTGTGACCGTGCAATGTGTTGTTCTGTATAAGGGTCTGCAGGTATTTATTAAAGTCAAAGGAAAGAATCTGACTCACAGCCACCTGTGGGCAGCAGCTTATGCACAATCCTGGAACACCTCCAACACCTTTGTCACAGTTACAGTGACATTTTGACAAACATTACAGTTTTTTCTTAAAATAGTTTTGGGACAGAACTTAAAAAATAGACAAAATGTATGAAGTCGATTTGTGATGTTACAGAGCTCAGGGTGTATTTTTTGAGTTTGTTTATTTTTTGAGCTCACTATGACCTGCTGCCTATTTGATGAAACATGATGAAAAAACCTACAAACAGCTGTGCACACTGCAAAAAAAACTAACCTTGCTACCAGCTATACAGCCATGGCTTGTATACATCTTGTAATTCTCTCCTTGCCCCCGATGCTCTGCGGTATGTTCTGCTTTGTTATATCAAAATACACTAAATATGTGGGGCTTGGCTCGAACTGTTCAGCATGAGCAGCTGACAGGGCAGATCCAAAGATTTGTCACAGCCATATACCCGAACCAATTACATGCTCATTCTGATAACGTCTCCCCTTGGCATTCCACATAAATTAATGCTCCTTGCGACAACTATCGCAGCCAGGTGCAATATAAGGCATGCTCTTTTCGGTGTTAAATAACGGCACAGTGTGGAGCAAATTACCTGTCGCAAGCCTTAGAAAACCACATTTATATGATTAAGTTAAATACTTTCCTCCCCACATTTGGAATCCTGGAAATGGAACACTTACAAATACATAGCAGCTGTGTCAGTGCCTTACAAATCACAAAAATGTCACAGTACTCATTTAGTAAACTTCACCAGCAGTTTTTTAAAAAACCAAAACAGGGTTATGAACTGTACATGAGTCTGTTTTCTCTGTGGACACATTAGCAGGGCGCATGTCTGGGTGTCTCTGAACGACAGTCCCAAAACTGTCCACATCGCTGTCCTGACTTGTATGTGACTTACTCTCCATTTGGTCTCTCAGCTGTGCATTTTGGTTTCCCAGCTGAGTGACCCAGGCTCAAAATTCTGTTAAATCACATATATCCAATCCTTAATTTGTGCTAACACATCTGCCACAGCCGTCCAGTCACCCTCGTGTAAGTAGGCCAGAAAAAAAAAGATTTTCAAACATTCTTGCTGGTCCTAAATTCAAAACTTCTTTTACTCTCACATTTTACTTTGAGACTCTTACTGCCAGTGCTTTTGGGAAACCAGGCCTGCAGCAACAGTTCTTGAATCTTCAAGTAAAGTTGTACAACAAGAGACACAAGCACCCTCAGCGTTAGGCAGAGGAAAAGAATTGGCAAGATTTTTTTTAGGTTTTTTTCTTTTTAAAAAGGAGACATAAAACAACATTATTAATGCACTTGCAGCATCAGTCTCGAGAGATGTGTCTTTCTCATAGCGCGGAATTAGGTACATTTTAAAATCCTGTTTTAAAATTCAAATGCGAGTTAGATTGCAGAGTTTATGAGCCCAGTGCAGTAAGAACATGAAGCGTTAAATTCCTTCGTTAAATTCTCCGGGTAGTAGTGACCAAGTGTGCTCCCATAGTTTAAGCAATGACTGACATATACATGGTCGGTGTTCAAGACAAAGAGGAGTCCATGTTCCCTTTTGGGGGTGAGCATCATGCAAACTGCAGCAGGATAGATGAGAAAGAAGCAAAGCACCCTCTCTCCTGTTAATGTAGTCTTAAGAAGCAGTGTTTTAGGCCATGAAAAATAGGAAAGGGAATTGTGAAGCCTTGCATCCATTCAGAGTGCTTGAACTAAATAGGTGAGTATAGTTTTTGTTCTTTGTTTTCACATTTGTTTTGTTTGGGGGCAGAGATGTAGCAATGGCCGCTTTCATTTTGGATCACCCCTCTTCAATTAGGCTCAACCTTACCTTCTCCCTGACACAAACTGCACCCCCCCCCCACGCCCTCGAAAAAGAAAGGAACAATAAGAAGAGCGATTACGTTGAGATGACAACTCCTTTCGACAACGGTTCTCTGTTGAGGTACGTGGCCCAGTAGACGAGGTTGAAGGTTCCGAAGAGGACAGGGAACACTATCCGCGACATCTTGTCGATCTTGCTGACGCTGTTGTAGGTCTTCTTGGGGTCCATCGTCTTGGTCTCAGCAGAACGCAGGTGTACCGACGTCGTGTTGGAGATGGTGGAGATGGACGTGTCCTTGGTGAGGTTGGGGGTGTAGTTGACACCTGCCGAGCACACGTTGTTGGGCTTCTTGGACAGAACCATCGGGTCTCGTTTCTACGGCAGGACAGAGCACGTTGAGTAGAACGTTAGTTACAAGCCTCATTTTGCTCTACTGTTATCAGTTTTCTTTTTTTTTTCTGGCTTGAGAAGAATCTGTGTGTTTTGTTCTGTCTGGAGTGATTAGTGACCTTACTGAGGTGAAATATTTCTGGCAGAACATTCTGGTAAAATGTGGGCTGCTGAGTTATTGAATTTCAATCAGTTAGCAGCATGATTTCCACTGGTGTTCTGTCAGTTTGAGTTTTATTTATGATGACTGCACTGTGTATATATGTTTTAGCGCAGCTGTTAACAGATGCCTGGCGGTTGTCCTAGACATCACTGGGATTATTAAACCAAGCAGAATGTATAGTAATCCATGCTGTGAAGTGACTTTCAATATCCTGATGACTCACAGTGCATTTATGTATTTAACTGTTTTTTTCAACGCTTACACTGAAGTTCACTTGCTTCAGTGTCACGTAAATGTAACACTGCTCTAATATCTGTTTGCTAACGGTGTAGCTAAAGGCAGAAAATGATTAGTCTGGCATAAAGGCCTTTACACACCGGATGTGATTTTGCTGGACGAAATTGCGGCATTTATTTTTTTGAACCAAGCTTGCTTTCTCTGATCCAAAAGCAGAAATCTGACCAATCAGACTATGTTTGGCACACCAGTACTGAACATACAATCAGCTCTCTGTAATTATTTCTTTGCCTCCTCAGATGTGGTCTCAACTCTGCCAACAACAGCTCAAACTGCTCCACTGTCATCCCGAGATATGTATGAAAGTGGTCGTGATACAGCTTCAACTCCTGGATCAAACCATGAAATTCTTCCTGGTGTTGCCTGATGAGAATTAGAGGAACCCAGACTCTCAGTTTCATTCTTTTCTTGTTCAGAAACATCAGGAACAGCTTATCATTGCTTTATAATGATATAATTTTTTTCACAGTGCGTGTGAAATGTGTTTTGCCTGTTTATATAATACACAACAAGTTTGGATCCAAAGAATTTGGAATTTCACTTTGGTGTTTTTTGCAGTGTGTTCGGTGTGTAATGACCTTAAGACTGTTTAAAAACCCTATAGTATAGTAGAGTAAGCCGTACTGTTTCTCAGATAAGGCCTAGACGCCTAGAGTAGAGTCACTGAATTTCTTCTGGATTTTTTTTATGGTATCATCTGACAAATAATCAAATAAATAACTGTGCTTCAGTTTTTTTGTCAGTGAAATTCAGTATGCACTCCACACTCATCCAAATATGGTCGCTTTTGGTTTTAACAAATAACAACATGGAAATGACATAATGCTAAAACTGTCTATTGTCTGCTCACATTCCTCTGATTTCAAATAAAATTTTCTCTTTCATTGTAGGTTTGATTTTTTTTCTTCTGTGCTTGCTTGCTTTCCCTGGTAACCCTGTGTTGAACCTCGTAACATTATCCATTATGGTTAGCTTCAAGGAATTCCATTAAGGACCCAAAATGTCCACAAGACAACCCTGATACATATCACCATAACACAGTGGGAAAGCCTCAAGTCTAAGGCAAAACCCTACAATCAGATGACGACCTATGAGCAAGCACTTGGCGACAGTGGGAAGGAAAAACTCCCTTTTAACAGGAAGAAACCTCCAGCAGAGCCAGCCGGATGGGCAGCCATGTGCCGTGACAGGTTTGGGGGGCCAGGAGGAAGAAAAAGTTTAGATAACCATTTGCCCCAGTCAGATAACAAAACATAACCCAACAATATTGTTATTTCACATAATCAATCATTTTCAACACTTCCTTTGTTTCTTGTGGAATATGATAATAACTTAGCTAATGTCTCAAATACACTGCCACACTTCTAGGCCCTGCAACCAACTGCTAATATTTCATAACCACAGGTCATAGCCAAGTTTGCGTTTTTGGTATTTCTGGATGATCTTAGGATAAACTCTTAAATGTGTATCAAAGGACCCACAAATTGTACCTTAGGGTGTTGTGCTTCCATAGCTTTCTTGCCATCCCAAGCCCAGCTCCTCTTGGTGAAGTAGTTCACTGTTGCGAACTCAATGAGGGCAGAAAAGACAAAAGCATAGCAGACGGCAATGAACCAGTCCATGGCTGTAGCATAGGCCACTTTGGGGAGCGAGTTCCTCGCACTGATGCTAAGGGTGGTCATGGTCAGCACAGTGGTCACCCCTGGGTGCAAACAAAGTTAAACATGACGATTTTAAATTTAGTTTTTATGAGCCGGCTGGAAACAAACGACAGACTGGCCTCACTCAGCGAAGGTGGGCACTTTAATAACTCCTAACTGTCAGCTTGTGCAGTGCTGCTGCTCAGCGAGCGACTGTTATTATTCTCCCTGGTATGAATGCGCATGACGGAAATATTACCCAGTTAAATAAAAAGTTTTTTACTTTTTAAATTTTTTTTTAAAAGGATTAGTACGTAAGCAGCTTCACTCACCAAAAACAGTTCTGGCAGGAACTGACTCTCTGTTCAGCCAAAATGACACCTGGGACAGGATTACAGTCATGAAACATGGCATATACGTCTGGATGACAAAATATCCAATCTTCCTCTTCAGGAAGAAATGGGCCATCATCACTGTATACTGTCCTGAGGGGAAAGAAGCAAATAAAAAGGATATAAGGTTAGATAAGGACAACAAACAACAGCGTCCTAATAACAGAAATATCTACTTAAAGATGCGCTTTGAGAATAGAGGAATTATTAATGTGCGACTTGACCTCCTTACTGAACAAAAGATGTTTAGTCTACCGCATTGGGCATGTCTTTATTTTAGAACAAACTACCAGCAGTGTGATTAAAAAACAAGTAAAATGGCTGCAATGGTGCTCAGTCACTGGATAAAAGGAATGAAAAGTGTCATTTGAGAAGCAGTAATAAGCTCAGCTAACACATCTCCCCTTCTTTTCACTATTCTACCATTAGACTAATGAAATAATCAGAGGTGTTAGAGACTGGTGAAAAGGTGTAAAGAGAACATTTCAGTTAAACATAACAGCAAAATGAACCTGACTTCAGGTCTGTTATTAAAAGGAAAAATTAGCGTAAGCGGTGTTAATTACTGAGAGAACACGAGAATAGATTATTATGCAGTTAATGTCTGGGTTCGACAGTGGGCCGTGACAGTGGGAGGTAAAAGTGTGTTGAGAGGTGGGAAGTGGGAGGACAGAATACTCTGTTAAACAACAGAAGATTGCATTTGAGGGTTTTAAAAAAAATCCCCATTGCCAGAAGCAGTTTGTGACTGCAGGCGCTGGTAAACTATGAAAAATCTAATGACTGTATTCCACACACTGGGGCACACGTACACAAGCCGCTCTCTCTCTCCCTCACACACACACACACACACACACACACACACACACACAGTAATACATGAGGCTTTCTCCAAGCAAAATCGGATTTTTGAACCTCCCTAATCCCTGGTTACAATCTGCATCCTGCCATCAGTGAGCGCAAAGAGAGGGAGTTGAAAGCGGGGGGGGTTGAGGGGGGTGCTGAGGCTTCCTGTCTTGGGATCCATTGCTGAGCTCCAAACCCCGCCCCTTTCCACCCTGCCAATCCAGGCTCTGACACACGTAGACACAGTCAAACACACATGAAGCATGATCTCTAGCTGTTGACACACACCTCAGCGCACGCTCTAAGCCACGGAGACGGACACTCATTGCTGCTAATCACTGGTGGGATGGAGGGGGGATAGCCGTGTAGATACATCTGCATACCTCTTTTTTTACTTTTTATGTTGTTTTTCTTTCTTTCTTTTTATTTTT
Source organism: Oreochromis niloticus (assembly GCF_001858045.2). Taxonomy (NCBI): domain Eukaryota; kingdom Metazoa; phylum Chordata; class Actinopteri; order Cichliformes; family Cichlidae; genus Oreochromis; species Oreochromis niloticus. The sequence continues at coordinate 7,661,639 of NC_031986.2, forward strand.
CTGGTACCTCCAACGCTCTTCATGGAACTGACTGGCTTGGGGAGGACAGAAAAAGCAATTCAGAAAGTGCGCTGAACTCATCAGCTGACATCAGCTTAAAACCGGGGGAAATTTCTGTATTTTGCAGCTGCCCTGTGCTGAGGGCGTACGGCCGCTACGCACAGTTATCAACGTCACTGTCACTGCCATGCCTCGATCTGGAGTTCCCCAGCATGCTTAGTTCTCTCTTCTACCTCATCGCTCGGGCCCTCTGATGCCTTCATGACTCCAGGCCACCTGGTTCACAACTACCCTGTTGACTTCTACACCTGCTGGAATCATCCAGACACATCCCTTGCAAAGGGTTACCTTTGCACTTGATGCATGGATCCTGAAAGGACCGGGGGCAAAGGAAAGAGGAAGAACATGCTCCTCTGGTGGATTTTACTTTTCTCGCAAGGATCTGTATTTCACAGTGTTCGTGGGGAACTCCCTTTTGTGTCAAGCAACAATGCAGCCATGCTGGTAAACTGGTGAGTTGGAGGGAAACTGTTTTGCCCTGTTTTGCCAAAGCTGTGTGCACGGCATTTAAAATGATTTATTATTCTCTGGAAAGTGTCCTTCTAGATCATTTAACTTCTTAACACCCGGTAAGTCAGTGTCAATGCATCGAGTGTCATGGTTAGACATAAGGGGAGGGGTAGTGGTAGTGTTTTTATAGTACCTTAAAAGAAAAGTATTAAGACACAAACTAAAAAAACTGTTCATTAGATATTTGCTAGACATTAAGGCTAACACCAAGGCCATTCCTAAACTCAAATGGGTTACTGGTGACCAGGTGGGTCTTCAGAGGTTCACAGGATATGGCGTTTTGTCCCAACACTGATGTCGCAAAGGTTCCTGACAAGCCCCGAGGTCCCTGCAAACTGTAGACGTAACTGCTGCTAGAGTAAGCCTTATCTGCTTTTAGAGTCAGGGAGTTATTTAAGGAAAGTATCTGAGACGGAAGAAGCCGTGACCCTAAAGATGTCAGGTCTTTAAAGAAAAACTCCCTCACTTATCTCCACTTTCACATCCTCAAGGGGGAGTGCCTAAGATTAGTGACCGATTAAAGTCAAACACCATCCAGCATCTGACACTACAGAAAACTTCATGAACACTGTTCATTAGCTACTTTTAGCTACTCCCGTATTCATAAGGGGTCACAACAGGTAGCGCCACAGACTTGCTTTCGCAGATCTGTACACCAGATATCCTTCCTGACACAACCGAGAGACGCGTTTCCTCTCAGACTCAAACCAGGGATCTCTGGCTTGCTAGGCAAATGTATAAATCACTGTATTATGGAGCCACTCATTATCAATGTTCATTGTCAATAAATAGCTAATATTACTAAATGTAACTGCTTAGCGACCACCAGGTGGTCCCATCTAGAGTTATGGTTAGAGATTAAATTTGTTAAAGTTTTTTCCTGTCCAGAAAGGCCCAGTTGAAAAGCTTTTAACTGAAAAACTAATGCCAAAATGTATTCTTTGCTGAAAATGTGTCCTTTTGCTTGTGGCTAAAAAACCCAAACCCTAACCCTAGGTGGACATGGTGAATGAGGTTAATCTTAAATCTCAAACTGTAACCCTGCATACAGTTAGACATAAAGGTTTTGACAGATGCAATGTTACAGGTTAGGACTGCATCTAAAAAATTATTAGCTAACAAGACTGAAATGTTTTCCTCCACTACTACTCTACACACTAACATGCTGGACCAAAGCAGTTGAGTTGAGATGATCAGATTTCCTTGTATTACTGTGGTCTTCAAACTTTTAGGACCATGTAACAGAACAACTGCTATATATATTTAAGAAAAGAAAGTTTGAGAAAGTAGAAAGTAGAACCTTTAATTCCCATCGGTCACTGCACCCTCAGTAACACCTGTCCACTGCATTCAATATTTCATTTAACACACTGGGAAAAAGTGCCAGATCAAAAACCAGAGCTCAGATCTGGCACATCTTAAAGTGTCATATTTGGTCTGTCGAAGTTATTAGTGAGAGAGTCAAAGATATAAACAGTAAATTAACCTTCTGGGCTGAATGTGACCCCAGAGCTCAAGCTCATCAGCAATCTCCACCACTGATTTGGGCAGTTTCCAGACAAGCTTTGAGCTGCATGAATGATTTACCGCCTTTGGTCCTGGAGATAAATGGAATTCTCGGATAATGTTTAGCTTTTTGTGGTAGCAGGCACGACACCAGATGGTGGCTCGATGATTTGGGTAATATCATTAGTACTATCAAATACAACATATGAACATACATACTGTATCATAGTTATTATACTTAGAGTATATATTGTTTATATCTGATCACCCATACGAGAAGGAATCAGTTGGATTAATTTATGCTCCAAAGGGTTGGATGATGCGACATTCTTACAGCTTCATTTGACAATAAATTAAAAAATTTTAGATACTGTGATATTTTGGTTTGCTCTGACTTTTTGCATGCCCATGTGCTCCAGTGGATGAAGGCAATGCTCACTGCAAAGCCAATGTGGACTGAAGCCACATGGTCTACATCCAGCCTCAGCCCTCTATATGTTAGTTTGGGGGCTGGGTGGCTATATTTTAGGACACTTTTTGTGCAAGTACAATCAATTTGTTTATATTTGTCCAAAAACTCAAATCACTTGTACCTGCTTTAGGGTTTTCTGGGTGGTGTTAGTGGCAGAAATATGCAACTAAGCAAACAAAAAACGATCCAAATGGAGATGCTTTAAACAAATTTTAATAGTTTGAAGTATAACATTTACTACTTTTTGAAAATCACATAATTTAGCGTGTGGCTAAACCTACACTAAACTCTAAGTCAAAAACAGGTTGCTAGTGACCTGGTGGATATTAACAGGTTAAGCACATAACTCGGTAATTAGCTCTAAATGTAAACACAGGTTTGTAAAGATCAGTGAAATAGCTTCAATGTACAGTGGATGAATTTCTCACCATTTTTTTCCTTTTACCGTAACTACATTACTGTGTCTTTAAACCATGTTTCTAGAATCAACTAGTCAACCAAATTTTTTTCAGTATAGCAGTTAGAGACGACACTTATGTAACTCTTGGGGGTTTCCTTCATTACTGTACTGTACAGGATGCGTGTCAACTCGGGAAGTATAAAGCTGTACAGGTGGCTCGATGTTGACACAAAAAAAGTATTCACATTTGCAAGAAGCCACCATTTAACCTCTTCACATCCACCTGTCATAGGGTTAGAGCTGGGTTTGTTTTAACCAAATGCTAAGCTGTTGAAATTTTAGGATCTTACCTTTCAAATTAAGTGTCATCTACACGTTTGGGTTAAAATTGACCCTCAACCTAGTAGATCCTAGAAATAAACATGCAGTTACTCTGTGAGCTACTAGCTTCTACCATTAACTAGCACATTAATTAACATGTCAAACCATTCAGTCTCATAACCTACTAGCCAGGCAGCCATCAGTCCTTTAACCAACAAGAGCTTTAGCCTTTCACTTAAACCACTGAGTCACCAAGCAAATATTTAAAGAGCTGTGGTACGCAAATAAAAAAAGGAGGGGAAATCCACACTTTTAATAACGGTTCTACTAGAAACTAGAGGAAAGTGTATTACAGTTTGGTTTTACATAAGAGTATTAAGCAGATGACTTTCAACACCCACACCGCACCCTACCAGCCCCACGTGTCAAAGTGAGGTCGTCCAATCCCAACATGCACAAAGGCCACACACAAACGCACACACTTTTTTTTTTATTCTAGCTTGGCGAGGACCTAAACTGTTATTATTATGATTATTTTTTCACTTAAACCGTTTCCTGTATAATCACCTTAAAGTAAAATGTCTCCTGTAAAAGCAACCCGGTTTAACGCTTCACCTTAAAGCAGGGGTGTCGAACTCCAGGCCTCGAGGGCCGGTGTCCTGCAGGTTTTAGATCTCACCCTGGGTCAACACACCTGAATCAAATGATTAGTTCATTACCAGGCCTCTGGAGAATGTCAAGACATGTTGAGGAGGAAATTTAGCCATTGAAATCAGCTGTGTTGGATCTAGGACACATCTAAAACCTCCAGGACACTGGCCCTCGAGGCCTGGAGTTCGACACCTGTGCCTTAAAGCCTAAAATCTTTAAAGTCCTAACCCCCACAATAAAGAAGTAACTTCTGGTCCTCGAGCTTACTGTCACAATCACCCTGCTGTGTGACTGTCACAGTGACGACATTTGATACAAAGATAAATATACAAATGCACACACCGGCAAACACACAGACACACCCAGCCAATCCCTCACTGATCTGTGATGTCATCTTCTTATGCAAAAGCTGATGGGTGGTTGGATGGGGGATTAACCCTAGGCCTCAGGTCTCTCTCAATTTGTGTGTGTGCATGTGCGCGCATGCTTCTATGTGTGTGCGTGTGTGCAGGGATAAGTGTTGTTTGACAGGGCTGTCCGAGCCTGTAGACAGCTGGTTGTGAGAGGGATAGGCTACTCTCCACTAGCCTCCACTCACTGACTCTGATCTCCTGATAATGTTTCCCACATTTCCTCTCCACCTCGCAGCACATCCATTTCTCCCCACAGTGTTTATCTTCCCTAATCTAGAATTAGTTACATCACCTTATTTGCTATTACACGTACCGTGCAACATAATTCACCTCAGTGCTAATGAAAAATACACAATGCAATGTTTGCACTATGTTCTGATTGAGGTTTCTTTATTTAATGAAAATAATAAATAAATAACAATTCTTAAGATTTTTTTATAACTTAAAAAAAGTTTTGAACAGTGGCACAGTTTTCATCATTTTTGTACACAACACAACGTATTTGAAGTTGAACAATCAAAGTTAAATTAACCCAAAGTTGAATTTAACCTCTTAAATCCAGATGTTAAGGGGTTAAGAAAAAATATAGACTTGACTAATGAACAATTACATTCTTATGTACCGTCCCTTGTTTTAGAGAATTAAATGTAGTGCAACAATTTAACATAATAGTAATAAAATCTTTTTTAAACTTTGTCAGTGATCCTTTGATGATGACTTCCTGAAGTCTGGAACCCGTGGCCAATCAGCAGAGAAAAGGTTTCCTGCTGAGGCTTTTACTGTAGCAGTGTTTAGTTGCTGCCTGCACAATAGTCCACCTTTTTTTTTTAATATTTTTCAAAATCTCCTGGGTTACTTTTGTCAGCATGGTCTGGCTCATTGTTCATCTGTTCTCTGAGATGCCACCCAGTTAAGTTGACTGCACGTCGCTCAGTGTGTACAAGCACTGCTCAGTACACTTTTGTTTTGTCAAAGCACCAACAAACACCTGTGACCTAGTGTCATAGGAAGCTATGCGTATCCCTGCATCAAATTGTCTCTACTTTATTCAGACTACGAGTCATTTTAGATCTTTTTTCCTTTTGTTTCTTCCGAGCTCTGCTGTATTTTCATCTGTCCAAAAAGCTAGTGTGGCTAGCTAAACATAAATGTTTTGCGTCTTGCAATCAATGCAGTGACTTCCACACTTGGTGCATCCCGTGGAGGGTTTTTTTGTCTTTCCCGTGGAAATGATCCTGCCGACATCCACCACTTTTGTCTTTTATGGATTTAAGGACCTATTTCTGTTGACGAACTCTCCAGTGCTTTCTTTTTTCTCAGCAAGAGCCGAACTGCTGATTTGACGAGTTTCTGCTCCCTTTCAGATATGTTTGTTTTCCAGTCTAAGGATAGAATATTCCCTTTGCCTTAAGAGGTCCTTCAACCTTTGCTTCAGTTCACAGAAACAACTTCCAAATGCAAATGCCACACTTGGAATCATCTCTGGACCTTTAACCTGCTTAACTTATGAAAAAATACAGAAATAAGCCAGAGTCGACTCCCCAATAATATTTTAGCTCCAGAAAATAGGGCAGTTTGTATATAAATACAGCTGATGCAATATTTTTGTCCGAATCCTTAAATTAAAGCTGAAAGTCAGCATTTCAGTTGCATCTGTTTCATTTCAAATCCGCTCTGATGGTAAACAAATATACTGACTGTCCAAAGGTCTCTTCACCTGTAAAAAAGAGCTGACTCAGAATTATTACTTAAATAACGGATGGTGCAAGTAGTTTATAACATCATATGGTTTTAATTGTTTTTGTACAGTAGTTGAGGTTTATGGACAAAGAGTGAATCCCGATAAAATGCTACAGAATAACAACTGCAAGACGTGAATATGTGGATCAGTTTACAGTGCCTCCACCTTTTAATGAAAATATCAGCATCAGGTGTAGATAATGTATCAGATTATACGCTACTGTGCACAAGTCTTCTGCTACCCATCATTTCTTTATATTTTCCTTCAAATGAACCAGACTTTCTTGTATTTCTAAAGTGTTCTTGAATGATAGCTTGAACACTCTCCTCTTTCACTCGTTTTAAGGTCGGTCCTTGTACCTGATCATTCGCAGAGGAAACTTTTTTTGTTCAAACCACTGACCTATATGTCATTCAAGCATAAAAAAAACAACTAACACAAATAGAAACAGACAGCTTATCAATGAACTCATTTTAAATGGTATGTTTGGGCTCTTTGTAAAAAGATGCTTTTCAAACACAATGTGTTTGAAAATGCCAAATGTTACATCACGTACACTTGTACACTTTGAGGAAACTAGACAAGCGTAGGACAAAAGAAGATGAACAGGAGATGAACAGGAGTGCTCACATGGAAATTGGCCCATTTGCTGTTTGCCAGTATCAAGGCCTCAAGCCATTTTTGAGGAAAAGAAGGGCCAAACTGGGCCGAAAATTAGTTCTTACGTTGTGATGAATCCAAGCAAATTTAAAGGTTTCAGTTGAACTTGTAATTATTATGTGTAATCAACATAACAGTGTAAGTGTGAGTGTCTACAGTCATCGGTAAAACACACTGGACAAAAAAGCCCGAACAAAAAGCAGCTACTTGCTCCGAAGCAAGCGATATTGGGGATCTTCTCAATAATAGAATTATGAGCCCAGCAAAGTATTGTCAGATTTTCATCGACCAAACAATGCATTTAAAAAGCATCTGATTGGCAACAGCTTCAATAAACACACAATGGAACATGATCGGTCATGGATTGGCCTCCCCAGAGCCCCTATCTTAACACTACTGAAGCAGAGTGGCATCATCATGACAGACAACAAACCAAAAACAGCCAACATCCAAAGATAAGCTTTGAATGTCCTTAAAGAGACCTATTCTTGAAGACTACTTAAAGAAAGCTAGCTTAAAATAGTTCGGGCTATGTTGAAGAATAAAGTTGCTCATACCAAATATTTGAGATTTTCAACTTGTTGTTTTATACATACTCTGTTTTTGCCTGTATTTTCATTTATCTTTGCTAATATTTCAGTAAATCACTCTACTTATTTTCCCATTTTCCTGCCAAAAAATACATTTTATAGGTTGTTCCAAACAACCTAGTTCATAGGTACAGATTCGATTCCACTGAATATTTACAGTTCTGTTGTGATGCTAGCTGAAGCGATGAAGCTAACATTAGCTTGCCATTGTATCACCACAGTTATGATGAAGAAATAAAGTTCGCATATTAAATGTGGACATGTAGACAATGTTGTAATACTATGTTTGTATGAATACAATCTTCCAGTACAATAACTGGAGTACAATAACCAGTACTCGAGTTATAAATAGTAACTGCTAGCTTGCAGCTAAACTGCATTAACACCAGCAACATATGTAAGTATCCTTATATGCCTACACAAATGGGCTAAACTAAGTTAAACTAAACTATTGGTTAAACTAAGCTTTACAAAACTCCTGTAATTTGTAGCACAATCAAGTAGGAAGTGTTGGATTTGTTGTGTGTGTTAATAATTAGAAAATTATTAAATATTTCTATCCTTATTCATGAGCGGTGTAGTGTTTGTCCTGTTGACAGCTTGTATTTGTGTTCGACGGTGATAGCTTAGTCATCCTATTTTTGTTTTTATTGTACTATGTATCCTATACAGTAACTGTCTACTGGGTCTCCAGTTCTTACTATGCTGTGTTACCTAATCTCTGTTTTTTCCCCAACATCACAAAATATTCCATCATTTGGGATTAAGTTGTATTATTTTATCTCTGCCACAACTTATTTCACTAATCCATCCATTCTTAATACTTCGCTACTAGCAATACAAGCACACTGCTGTTAATATTATTACAACAGAGTTATTAAAATAGCACATACCCCTGCTTGTGTGTATATCCTCTGTGTTAGCACTTTGTCCAACAAGATGATACTGATTGAGTCTGGAGCCATCCTCTGCCACCACCACAGATTCTTTAGCTCCCTCAGTCCAAGTGTAGACGACCTCTGACACAGGATAGGCATCTGAGAGACAGACAGGGAAAGATTATTCTGATTTAAGTGTTTTGCTCTTAATATGATGACATTCAAAGCGGAAGTGAAATCCTGTTTGTTTACAGCAGAGTAGATTATTAACATATTAGAGTGAGTTACAACCCTGTCATCACTCATTATGTGTAGCTCGCCGTGTGTGGAGCTGGTGCAGAGCCTCTCTAGCACTTTTTTGATTAGACTGCAGGCTTGAGGCCAAGAGCAGAATTTGTCTAGTATGCCTGTAAAATGTGTGTGTGTGTGTGTGTGTGTGTGTGTGTGTGTGTGTGTGTGTGTGTGTGCGGGCGGATTTTTTAGTCTATTTTTGTTTAAACCACACTTCTGGGTCAGGGGTGAGCTTCCCTGTCAGCAGGACCCAGACGGAGTCAGATTAACCAAAATGTGTTGCATCACACTTGTGATGAAAACAGGGAGCAAACCGTGAAGCATCTCTGGCTATTACACTGATTCATGTTGAATACTGCACCATAGCTGGACATTGATCTATCATGGCCCTCTTGTGAGTACCCCCCCAAACAAAAAAACAAAAAAAAACTAACAACAACTTTGAGGAGGAGAAAATGGTGAAAGGAAAAGAAAAAAACCCAAAAACTTAATTATGGTCATGTCAAGATTTGGAAAAGATTGGCGAATACTATGGAAAGCATTTGAGAAGCAGAAAGTTTAAGGTGGGAGAGGAATTATCTGCAGAGAGCAAAAATAATGAGGGAGGAGGGCCCAATTACACTAGACGCCTTCATTTTGCATTTATTCTTTACTTTTGATGCTTTCCAAAGGCTGCATATTTCATACTGGGGACAGAAAGCAGTGATTAGTTCTTTGGCAGTGATAAACAACTTTTAAAGAGGCGTGCACGGTGAAATTGGTGCAGCCAAGTGTTGTTTCCTCATCAAGAGATTTCTGGAGGCATGAAAAAGACAATTATGCACATTAAATCTATTAATACAACACAAGAAGAGCTGAAATTGCATTAAAACAACTTATTATGCTGACTGTCACAAACACAACTGAAAGCATGGCTTGTTCTTGTGTAACAGCGTTGGCATTGTCTATTTTAGGCCGGCAGAAAACATCTTGACCCGAGTATTTCCATTCTGGGTGTTCACTTGGCAGCTGGGTAGTGCTCCAGACTGTATGTAGTGTTTAAAATTGGGCATGGTCAGGCCAAAGGCCGAGACCTTTAATTGGAGGGTAGTTAGATTGCGATAAGGGATTACTGGTGAATTTCATTAGGCAAAGGAAAAGCTAAAGACTTTGGCAGGAAAGACAGTGCACCTCTGCCAACTTCTCAACACTTTATGCTTAATGCTTTGCTGCTCCTTCTTGTGGGTGAGGCAAAAGCAGCTACAGCTCAGTCGGAGTCATAAATTACTGCAGTTCCACACATACTCTAAGTGCAGCTGTCTGAATTATTAAAGAAAGTAAAAGTGGACGATTTCAAAAGGCAAAGTGTGTTTTCCCTTACAAGTTACTGACAAATCAATATTCAGTAGGGCATAAACGTTAAATAACAGCAATACTTGCTGCATACTGTAGTAACTGAGCATTTAAAGGTCGAGGAGCATGTTAATTCCATCAATTATGTTACTTAAGTTTATTTCTGTTGAAAACTAGTTGAAAATTCTCTGTAGCTGGATGCACAGGCTAGGCAGATATTAGCAGCTCAGTCGTGGTGAGTTATCATACATGTAGGCTTTCTGTCTCATAAAGAGCTCCTTTATGGTTGTTTTAAAAAGATACTTGAATTGTTATGAAGTTAGCCAGCTAGATGTTTAACCTGTTGGCTCTCACTGTCAGCTAGCCCATTTGTGCTGTCACTGACTGTTTCAGCTATCACCTGCAGTACATATAAAGTATATAAGCAATACTACGCAAGAGTCTTGAGCAACCCGTTGTTCTACATATGTAGCTAGGGAAATGGGAAATAGGTGCAGCAATTTATTGAAATGTACAGTATACAGCTTATAAGGTCGAAACAAGTTTGAAAGTCCACAGCTGATATCACCACCTATATTCTTCAATATAGCCTAAAGTTCCTTAGACAAGATTTCTTGTAATTTCTTCAGGTAGTCTTCAGATATAGTTCTCCAGGCTTTTCTGCTGCCTTTTCTTCTGTTCTCTGTCATCATGATATCTGGGGAGGCCAATCCATCCAGATAGTGTTCTATTGCGTGTTCGTCTATCCAATTATGCTGTTACTGCATTGACAGTGTGTTTGGGATCATTGTCATGCTGAAAACTGAAGCTGCTGCCAAACAGAAGCTTTCCAGGTGGTATAGCATGGTGGATCAAAATCTAATGGAACTGTTCTGTTCACAATTCCATCAATTTTGGAAACATCCCCAACACCACTGCCTGAAATACAGCCCCAAACCATGAAAGAGTCTCCACCATGTTTTACAGATGATTGTAGAAAAGCCATGAGGTTAGTATGGCATCAAGTCACTTAAACTTCTGGGGATAAAGATCTGGTCAGGTAAGAGGGAGAGGGGGGTGTTAATTAGTTTAAATTGCTTTGGTGTTAATGAAATGAACCACTGGTGCACCAAAGGGGCAACAATGAGACAACCCCCAAAACAGGAATGATTTTACAGCTGGAGGCTACTGGCATTTTTTCCCACCTCATTCCTTCTGACTGTTCACTAGTTTTGGATTTGACTAGGGTCGGTTTCTCTATTGGTAGCATGAGGTGATACCCGGACCCTATAGAGGTTGCACAGGTAGACAGGAAAGAACAATCCTACTCATGAACGACCTCCACCATCAAACGACCACCCAATTACCTACTTTTTCAAAACATGAACGTTCCTCTCAGGCATTGTAGCCACCAAGCTGATTAGGCACATGAGTCAACACATAAGCATAAGTCAGAAAGGCATTAGAAATACAAACAGAGGACAAAAAGCACCAGCTCCTTGTTGACAGAGCAGTACAACCGGCCTCCAACATGAGGTAGACCAACTTGAGCACCAACTTGAATCTCATCTCTCCAGAATATTTTCATCTCGTTTATTTGCTGATGAAAGGGTCAGTACTTTCCATCATAGGTTGTTTCCTCATGCATTAGTTTTTATTTAGTTACTGCCTTGTTTTTGTCTGAAAAAAGGTCCTTCATGAAAACTATGCCGGAAATTATTGGGTAACGAAATTATCACTGCTTGTGTAAATCATCTCTCTTTGTCTTTGTTGCAAAAAAAAAAAGAAAAAAAGAGTTTGATTTGCCAATAGGACCCGGCTGATCCTATTTCCATGTCTAACATAATTGATTGAATAATGAATTAAGTCGCCAATGTGTAAATGCACTTTGGCAGCACACCCATGGATCCTGAGATCTGCATGCCCCGGCGAAGTGAAGCACATAAACTTTACTTTGAATGCTCTGATTTCCATTGACCAGCACTGGTGCTGAAATGTGGAACAAGGCTGATATTTAGCCTAGTCGATTTTTCCACTTTGATCCCTCCCCTTATTTGGTGTGAGATTTATTTGCGCCATATGGGCTTATGTGAGACCTGGCACCAAGAAAAAGGAAGTAATTGTTTTACCGCCTATATCTAGACAAGTATAGGAACACATAGTCAGAAACTGTCGTGACTACAAAATATTGCTTGCGAAGTGTAATTATAGGTGTTTGACTAAATGACAAATAACATCATTTGAATGGTGGTGGCAGTCCAGAGGTCAGGGTCAAACTTTGGCTCCTCAACAGGCTGTCATTACAGAGTAGGCGAAGTTGAGCTCTGATTGGTGGGATTACAGAAATAATTCAGAGATTCATATCTTAGAATATATAAAGGCTTAAAGAAGGAGAACAATCATAAAATGATTCACTGCCATTCAGTGGGATCATTGTGGGTTGAAGGGAAGGCAGGCTAAGTCATTAGACCGCGCTTGATTGTTTTTCCCACCGCTCTGTGGCTCAGGTTTTGCACACCTCACATCATCATCTGCATTTTTATGCCCCGTTTCATGGGACGAGGAATTTCTAAACACCCGCCTATCCATAAACACCAGCTTTGCAAAGTTCCAAATGACTGGCCCTTTTTTCTATCACAGAGCCGTCAATTATGGTAATCGCACAGCAATTTTGCAGAAAGTAGTTTTCTTTGGCAATTGTTCATCTGTCTCTATTGCCCTTGGTGCAGATGCTATATGACTGTCAGAACTGTCTTGTTTTTTTAGTCAGTTCATCATGGATTTTTTTTTATAGCTCTATTGTCTTTAATGGTCTCCAGTATGTAATTCTGCAGACTTGTTTTAACTGTTTTGAAGTTGTGTAGTCCTGGTGAACTTAAGTGAATTGAGAAGTACTACATAAAAAAAATAGACTATAGGCCCACTGATTACTGATTAGTATTACTCCTCTTAGTGTATATCCTCAGTGTATATTTGAGAACTGTAGAGCTTAAGGCCGTACAGAAGCTAAATTAGTAGGTCAGAGTAAGGGATTAGTTACCCTTTACCCAGGACGACTTAGTGTACAGTAAACCTCCATGCTTTAATAGCATGATAAATCATTACAATGTCACAAAGGGAGAGGATATAGAGGCCCTATAGAAAATAGACTTTTATGACTATGACCCAGGACTGTGCTTGTCATGCATTAATCCAATTGGAAAGTACTGACTGAAGTTTTTGCTATTTGCTTTACAAAGCAAAATACTTACAAGTTTTATCAGGTAAAAATGACTCCATTGAAATCTAGACTTTTTACGACAAGCAAAGGTAAAGCTTCAGGTTACTGAGATATCTAATATCCACCTACTGCACTCTGTTACAGATAAAACCAGATAGCAAGATGACAAGATCAAGTGAAAGCTAGTTTGCGAGCTTGCCATGGTGATGGCTTTAACTAAAGCTTCTGGTAGCTGTAACTGGAAACATACTGAGAGAACATTGGTTCATTGATGATTAACTCACTAAAATGAATGTGATGGTAAAAACAGGATACAGCAGAAAAGTTATTTTGTTAGCTCTAGCAATGCATCGTGTAGTTATAATGATACTGAACGATGAAAGAGCACCTTTGCCTGTTGTTATTGCACACTGACACCGTTTACCTGTGGGCTAATGCAGGGGGAGAGGTTAGATTTTGCCATGGGAAAGCCCAGCAGCTTCCATAATTGGATTGCAATCCGATGTGCTTCTTTTACGTGGTGAAAGTGGGCGGGCTGTATCTCACTGAAAATCTAGGCATAAGAGTCTCATCCTTTTAGTGCAACAGGCTCCTTAGGTGTGGCATTTGGCCAGCTCCGTCTTTAAATACCCACAGGGCCACTCAAGTTTCTATATATGTCCTTGCTGGGAGGGCACACAGACAAGGCGTCAAGTTAAGAGGGCATTGGGGACAACCCTTCCAGTCATTAACCTAATTAAGCGTAGGAGGACTTCGGTAATCTCTTCCCTTCAGAAGTTTTTAATAGTTGATACAGAGCCATAAATATAGACTCAGAAAGCTAAAAGATAAAGTTTAGGTACATCTTTAGTAGGTCTTCAGCTATGTAACTGATATCCTCGAGTCTTTTCACTGACTTTGACTTTTCTCGATTTGATGTTCTAACAAACTGCTAAACAACTGTAGTTTAGCATTTAGCTTATTATAGCTAAATACTAAATACACATAGGGTGCAGTGCAAATGTCTAGAGGGATCAGTCATGTCTTTATATGTTGAGAAGATAGACAGACAGACAGACACATGCTTCAAAGTCAATATTTGGTAAGACCATTATTATTTTTACACATAGCCTTAGCTTTCTTAAGAACGTCTTCTTCTAATGTCTTTGAGGACATCCTTGAGAATAGCTCTCCAGGCTTCTTGAGGGACATTCAAAACTCATCTTAAAATGTTAGTTGCCTTATGTTACATTTTCTGTCAATTGATCCTGCAACGCTTCCACAATGCTCAAGTGCAGACTCTGAGGAGGCCAATCAATGACTGATAGTGTTCCACTGAGTGATTTTCTATCTAGGTACTCTTTTACTGCCTTGGCAGTGTGTTTGGGATCATTCTTCTTTATTCTTCATTGTTGAAAAATGAAGCTGTAACAGCACTGGCTGAAAAGCAGCCCCAAACCATGACAGAGGCACCAGCGTGTTTTACAGATGGCTGTAGACACTCACTATTGTAGCTTAATCCTGAACACCTCTGTACATACGGACAACAACTTGAAGCAAAATTTTAAAATTAGGGATTCATGACTCTATAAAACTGTTTGTATGCTGCTGATTTTTCCTTCCAATTTTTCTTGTTCCTCCATTTGTCTACTTTCCTCAGATGTGTTAAGGACACATTGCACACCATGCTGAGATATACCACATTTTTGCTTTATAGTCTTTTAGGAATTACCTCATTGATTCAAAAATGTTCCTTTACACCCCAAACTGTGTTACCTTTGGCATTTTCTACTGATTAAACTAAAGAAATGGAAACAAATTATTTATTAGCAACTAAGTATAAAAAAGTCAAGATGCAACTGGTTCTTTGCTAAGATGTCTAGTATGCCAAAGCTTACTTTCCAAGTACTGTGGAAGTTTAGCATTTAGCTCTACATTGCACCTAAAGATAACACTAAATAAATCTAAGAGTTTTGCATTTAGTTTATTTTTGCTTTTCAAAACTTTGCAGACAAAAGTGACAAGTATGGTACAATGGAAAATGTACTAATAGTCTTGCTTTAAGGAAAGAAAATCATGGATTGCAAACTCAGCAATCTTGATAATCTCGATAATGAGTGAATTAATTATCCCCAAAATAAACAGAGCCTCTTTTTGTTTTTTAAATTGAGATTAAACTTTTGTATAAAACGCTGCATTGGACTGGAAAATCTCCACTGTGTATCATAGTAGCTGGGACTAGCAGACAGGAAAATAAATATAGGGCTCGACATTCACAGGAGGGTTTTTTTTTTGTTTTTGTATTTTTACTCACAGCTGCCAAATTTGAGAGGGCAGGCGTGGGCATCCATGGGAAAATCCTCCAGCTGCATGGGGCATTCTGCTGATATGGTCAATCTAAGACAAAACACATAACACAGTAAGTCACTTATAGTGTAACACAGGGGTGCGTCACATCTTTTACTCAGCTATCTACCATAAAGGGAGCGATACAGAATAGAAGGGACCTGAAAACACACATTGTTTAAGATATTTTTTGTTTTTTAATCAGTGCTATCAGTAGGTGAAATTGCCAGGAAATTAATCACACCTCTCATAACAGTAAAATGGTGGTGTACTCTTATGCATGACACTTGCAAGTCCAGCAATTCTCCCTTAGCACACAAGTGACAATACTGCCACCTGGTGGTCAGAGGGCTTGGTTGCCCCCCCCCCATTAAAAAAAGAACTGAGGTTGCTTCAGTTTTGTTTTCTTCTGAACTGACCTTAAGGCAAACACATTTTTATTAAAAACAAATGAGAGCATTAGCATGATTTGATGATGTTCATCAATCACCTTCCACTCATTCAAATCCTCAATAAACATAACGACAGTTTTTTTTTTTTTTAATGTTTTATTTGTTACTGGGTATTCACAGTCATCCGAGACATGGCGTTATCACTTCAGCCGCTGTGACGACACCTCTCTGTGCCCTGAAAGAGCAGCCAGATTAATTAAATCAGGCATACAAACCAACAACACACAAAACATAATTATTTTTTTAGCTATCTGTCCCAGATTAAATCAAATCCCTCTGGGTAGTTCCGCTCTTTGCGTGATGACAAATAATCACACAGCGCAGCGGTGATGTGACTACAATGAGGTTAATGGGCTGAATGAAGGATAAACTAAGTGCACACAAACATACGTTTAGATGAAATGAATCGTTGGACTTGTTTTCTGCTTTAGCCGCTCATGCATACCTCAACATTAGTCACAGAGTAGCAGCTATTTTTCCTCTTAGCTGAACTCTATTATAATCTTTCTGACAAATGTGTCACCGGGGATGGGGCGCAAACCACATGGGACGTGTTTTTGTTTTACGCTCCAGTACCTCCTGCCTGTACAGTATGCGGCGACTGCAGGAGGTTTCCCAATTATATCATTAAGGTGAACGAAGCAGAACAAAGTGGGACAGGAGGCCACTTCTGCACTTCTGGGCCTAGCGAAGGCGAATGTTTCGTGGCGGTGGGGGTGGGGGCTCGGTTTGCTTTCCACATCAGTGCAGTACCATCCAACTGTGTCGACACAGCTCGAGGGTTCTCTGCGTGGAAGAGGAAAGAGTGTCTTTGGGATAAATAAATGAGAACATGGCTGTCGGCTATTATACCATGTTCTAATTATTCATGTAGCCCCATTAGCCAGGATGGCTGTAAAGAGAGCAGAATCTAACTCGGTGCCTTTAAAAGTCAAAAGCCAGGCATCTCATTGCGGATCTAGTTTAAATAATGGATTAGACTTATCCTGCGTGCCTTAAAGGCAGGCATGGGCTTGAACTTAAAGCCACGCGCTGCACAGAAGCAGACCAACACGTGGCCGCTCACACAGCGATGGGAAATCTAAAGTTTCTGGTATGCCTGAGCTTGCAGAAAAGTTGGAGAAGTCGGACGACAGAGCCAGAAAGTCCAGGAGCTTTATGCTGTATTACCCACCAACCCACAATGCCGCACCATCTGTCTTTTCACACTAAAAGGCACATTTTGAAAACTTCTTGTACTACACGCTCAGAAAATAAAGCACCTTCCTATTTAATGCTATCTGAACTATTTTACCCATAGAAGCTAATGAAATACTTTAATATACGTCCCTCTCTCTAGTACCACAGTACTAGTTTATTTACTGGCATAATTATGTAAGTGAGTTTTATTTATACATAAACCATTGGGTACCCTCTAAGGTACTGTCATCACACGATCTGATATCGTCGTGTTGGTGTTGTTCCCAGATCATCATGAAAATGTTGTTCCAGGATCAACATTGCAAGTGACCAATCAGAATGTTGTGACGTCATAGTTTTGCGACTTCAGGAAAAACCGCCGTAAAACAAAAAACTGTACTTAAGCTGCGAGAAACCGCCTCTGTCCACCGATCAGCAGACCCTGACTCTAACCCTAACCCTTTAATAAACGGTAAGCAGAATTGATATTGTCCTTGCAACACTGGAATTTCATAAATGCACGAATGGCTTGGCGCGCAAAAGAATAACGTCACAACATTCTGATTGGTCACTTGCAATGTTGATCCTGAAACAACATTTTCATGATGATCTGGGAACAACACCAACACGACAATATTTTATATATAACAAAGACCAGTTTTAAACAGCTGGTGACAATTTAGTAGAAACAATAAAATCATTAAATTTTTAAACTATGCCCCTACATAAACGTGTGACCTCAGCTATAACTTTAAGTGCTTCAGCACTCTGGTGGATGTTAAACGCCAGAGGAAATGGTAAGAATATCTCAATTTTACAGTTTGGGACCACATATTTACTTTCTGGCCATCAAAAAAGTACATATAGATACTTTAAGGTCCATTAATTAGCCCTGGGGGTAACATTGATGTGGACTGTACCTGTAGGACGGATAGGGACTTTCACTGTACCCATAATTCTGAGAGTGTTTCACAGTTATATAATCAATATAAGGTGTGAATAACAAAGGAAGAACAGTTGAAAGTGTTAAAACGTAAAAAAAAAAAAAAAAAATACAGTTTGATAAGAACCTGCCATTACAATTCATATAACATATTAGTGAGTGTGGTGTTATGTTCAAATGATTAGTCAGAGAGTCTATAGGCAATAGCAGCACATCAGCACAAATGATAATGGCAACTGAGCTGTACCTAATGACAATGGTGTGCAATGCACTCCCTGCGTGAGTAATACAGAGCTTCCATACAGCTGATGTAGCAGCTTATCTGGTATCTGCCTATAATGACTGCAATCTGACTGGTATGCATTAAGCTTGCGGTGTGCTGAGAGAAGTGGCATTTTAAGAATTATCCATGGAGACAAACGCATGGAAATTTGCTCTGTAAACCCGTCCGCTTCTCCGCTGAGTAATGGTTTTCAAATGATACGGTGCCGCAATTGCATTTAGAGGAGAAAACTGATGAGCTTTCACTGACACCCGTGCATGTTGCTGAGGAAATGTGGGGCGTGTGTAAATGTCTTATAATGTGCAGTTACTGTGAATGACAGTATGTCTGCACCTCTGTTTACTGAGTGTGTTAATCTGCTGTATACATGGGGACTGACATGTTCAATACACTGAGAGTGCGAAGATGTGAATAACTCATAACTCCACATACTGTGTACAATATTCAATGTTATTTATGTTATAATTGGCCTTGGTGCAGGCCATGACTTCAAAAGCAAACAGTGTCTGAAACTGAGTGCTATCTAAGGCTACGTTCACACAGCAGGCGAAAGCGCATCAAATCTGACTTTTTTGACCCTATGCGACCCATATCCGATCATGGTGTGACAGTGTGAACAGCACAAATCCGATATTTTCAAATCCGACCTGGGTCACTTTCGTATGTGGTACTGAATCCGCTACATATAATAATAATAATAATAATAATAATAATGGATTGCATTTATATAGCGCTTTTCGGGACCCCTCAAAGCGCTTTACAATTCCACTATTCATTCACTCTCACATTCATACACTGGTGAAGGCAAGCTACAGTTGTAGCCACAGCTGCCCTGGGGCAGACTGACAGAGGCGAGGCTGCCAGACACTGGCGCCATCGGCCCCTCTGGCCATCACCAGTAGGCGGTAGGTGAAGTGTCTTGCCCAAGGACACAACGACCGAGACTGTCCGAGCCAGGGCTCGAACCGGCAACCTTCCGATTACAAGATGAACACCCAAGTCTTGAGCCACGATCGCCCTATACCTATAACATATCTGATGTTTTAGAAAGCAACTGCTGTTTGAATGGTGATGTCGCATTAAATCCGTCTTTTACGTCACTGACACAAGACAGACGCCAATTATCAGCGCCGGAGAAGACATCGCGAACGCTTCCTGGCCATCGAGTGTGGATGTTAGTGAAACTGTTGGGAAGACAACATTGGAGAAACGTGAACATTTTATTTGTACTGTATAATCTGCAGATTCTGACAGAAATCTGCAGATTATCCTTTGAAGCACCGCTCCTCTCTAAAACAGCAAGAAGGATCATTATTAGGCCATATGTAAATAACAAAATAACTTTATAACTTTAAGCAAAATTGGGAAACGTAAAGTCTGAAACAAGTCTTTATATTAAGGGCCATCAGTCAAACAATACTGTTTGGTCTGGGTCTAAACCGAGCGCGTTGTGTGTGACGTCTTGTTTTGCGCATGCGGGCTGCTTTGAGCGTTCACACTAGAGCACGTTTGCTGTCGCATTTTATTTGTAGTGTGAACAAGCAGACAAAAAAATCGGATTTGATCAAAAAATCGGAATTGAGCATTAAGACCTGCAGTGTGAACGTAGCCTAAGTATCTGAATCCTGAGCTAATTGTACACACTCTGACCTGCATTTATATTTTGGGCATGTTTAGCGAGAGGGATTTTCATGATTTTCCATGATGTTCCAACAGAGACTAAAGCTCTTAAAAAATTGACTAGTTTCTGTGATTATAGATATATTTATTTTCCTTGTTGGCTCCAGGTGCTTGCTGATATGCAATGACAAAAGAGCCACAAGAAAATGAGGGCAATCTACTTATTGTAGAAGCTGTTTGTCAACCACCATTAAAAACATAGTTAAAGTTAATAGAGGCCAGAACAATCTACCTAGATAGCAGGTGTCCAGCTAGCTAGCTAGCTATTGCAGTTAGCTGTTACCTTAAAGTACCCTGATCCTGATGTTTTCTTGTGTGTGTGTGTGTGTGTGTGTGTGTGTGTGTGTGTGTGTGTGTGTGTGTGTGTGTAATGTGGAAAACTGCTCACGGTTAAGCACTGCTGGTAACGACAAATGTTCAGTTACAATCACACGATTAAAAGCAAGCCTACTGCTGCTTCTGTTCTACTGTGACAGAGGATCTGATGCCGTTTTTAGATTCAACAACACACTTGCGCATTTACATTTTTTTCCATTTGAATATAAATGTGCGTCTCCATACATTTCCATCACTTCACACTTACAGAGATGAACCAGTCACGCAACCCTTTACTTATTAAGCTCTGAGGTCAAAGGTTAGCATCATGTTAGAGCTTACAACGTGCTTCACACCCGCAGTGTGTGTGCTTTTGTGTTGGTTCATGTGTGTTACGTGTGAATGTGTCCTCTTTTGGAAACGTATATATGTCACCGGGGGCAGCACACAGATAATCTGCCCTCCGTGCAGCGTTACTCCCCCTGTGGGTGTCAGATGAGGTGCTCTCATCCGTGATGGAGTCTCTGTTTAAGACCTGCAGCTGCAGTGACTTCTGAGAATGAGCACAGAATTATTTTAATGTACTGGTCGAAAGGTCACTCTGTGACCTGCTAACAGGAACATGATAATTTCTCTGTCAGAGGGGTGCTTTCACTACGCTTTCTTTCCTCATTTTTAAAGCTTAGACTACACTGGTGTTTATCCATATCTGCTAGTGGTTTAGCGTATAGCGATCACCCTTTTGGAGGTCTCTGTTGGCCTACTTTTCCTCCCTTCCTGGCTCCAACTTACCAGTAAATTACTGCCAAAAACGAGTTCACAACAAGGACGCTTTTTCATAATGAATGATCTCCCTGGAAAGAGATTTGGTCTGTGACTTTCAGCATTAGCGAAAGGAAAAAAAAACTAAAGGAATAAAGTGTTTAAATAGGCTTACTGCTGGTATGAACTATCTCTACGAGGAATCATACCTCTCATTGTCCACTGGATGTCAGTATTCTCCTGCAGGCTGAGTCGCATATCAATTTTTCTACATTCAAAGCTTTATTGTGTAATATTGGCCTTGCTGCTGTTGTCTGGTCTATTATTCAGTAAATGATGGAGGACAGATAACTATGAGGTTCACTTCAGAATCCTGAGAAACCTTGAGCCTCTGTACGTCTACACGCCGCTTCTGAATGTGAAGGTTTTTTGATAATTTGTTCTTAGTCACAGCTCGTTATACAGGGAATCCATCATACCTCATAGTGTAAAGCAAGGTGCCGTCATCCTTGAGCCTCAGCAGCTTGTTGGGCGTGGTCATGTTGTGAGCTATAGACTTCTTGCCGTTAAGAAAGAAAGTATCTGGGGTCCAGATGTTGCTGGCCAGCAGGTTGTTTAATGGCAGCATCTCCATGGGCCCTTTGAAGCACAGGCGCTCATCCTTCCAGCTCTGACGGAAGAACACGTCTATGGTGTACTCCTAAGGCGAACAGCAGAGGGGAAAAAGATCCTGGTTGGGTTTTAAGTGAAAAAACACCCAAACGAAACATGTAGAAAATATAAAATCAACCTTCTTAACCTCAAAACATCCACCAGCTACTAAACCACTTGTCTTGGGTTAGGTTAGTATCATGCATGTTTGACACTGCATGTGAAATCTGCCTGTTTGGTATGTGACTCAAACAAAACCCAACCCTAAACCTAGACTGGTCACTAGTGACCTGGTGGATGTCAACCTCCTGAGGTTAACGTCATCGTCGCCATTGACCTCAAACCTAGCTTGGAAGTCTAACCCTGGATTTTGTAGAGAAGCAAAAAGTCCTTTTGTGGAGATTTTTTTTTAAATAGTTTCAGATGCATGTCTGTTAAAATGGTTATGTTCTTTATCCCCTGATTACAAACCTGTGGGGAACAATTTAAAAAAAGAAACATCACAGTGTTAACAGGTGCAGTTTGCTTTATTAAACGGGATTAAAAAGGAAAAAATATGAGAAGATTTAGCCGTGTGCTGTGCTGTGAGTAATCACGTGCAACTGGCTTGTGTACTAGTGTGTCAGCTGATTACTTTATCACTGAGGATGCTAAAGGGAACAGATCTTCCTCTGGCTGTGTTTTTAAAATCATATTTAATACACCCGTTTTGTCAGTTTTTGAGATTTTCCCCTGAACAAAACCTAAATAAACTGAATAAAGAAAAAAAATTTTCTCACATTGAAAATGTGACATAAAGGACAAGCTAAAGGGAAAACAGATCCTCCTGTATGTCCTGATAAATCGATGAAGACTTTGCAGCGTTGTGATTAAACACGGCAGCGTTTAAATCCATCTTGAGTTTGCTCATGTGTGAAATATCAACTCGCTTTAAGCTTGGAAAAACAAACGAGCAAGAAACTAAACCAACACGGCAGCTCGCTGAATAATGACACCGTCATCGGGCTCACATATAAGCTTTTATGGACTGTAGAAACATTCAGGTCTCCTGCCACAATTAATCAATCAATCATGCTCCTCTGACAAAGTAGCAAGTCTGATCACTGCTGTGTGGGAGAGGGTGTAATGGGAGATTTAATGAAAGGGGAGATTTAAGTCTTTCTACTATGCAGGTAGAACCTTATAGTTCGTAGGATTAATAAAGAGATGATTCATTTCAGACAAGTTGGAATAAGTCTATGGAGCAACAAGAGTGCCAAAAGGAAATAAAAGAATACATCATTAAATAGCCTAAAACTTGGTATAGTTATAGCTGAGAATTGTAAAGAAAGCATATTTAATCACTAACATTAGAAATGCAATAGGAATTTCTAACTAATAAGAAAAGACGTCCCCATCCTGTACATGGTACAGCTAATATCATCCAGCTATCAGCTAGTTACACTGATTCTTATACATGTCTTTGGCATTATTTCTAAATGCCGATCTACCAATAAATCACAAGCATAAATAGATTAATTACTTGTAAATTACTTCTAAATATGATTTTGAACAGTGGTTAAAACTACACGTTTACACAGCCACTAAAAGAGGAATGGACACGACCTTAACCCTCACATTAATATTAATAATAGGGGCTTTTAATAGTAAACATTAGTACTTTATCTCAAAAGAACGGCCACACCGTTCTGTTCTGTTCACTGCGACTTGCGCCCTTTTATGCTGATCATGGTTCTTTGGAGGTTGCTTGTAAATGTCTCAAAAGATTCTCCAATCTCTGCCGTGCGCTGTGACGTCTTTCACCCTTATTAATGGTGCAGAATATTAAAGGCATGGCACATACAAAACTAAAAACATCCCAGTTCTTAAAGGTGAAACCCACTGGTGACCGTTAAAATGTTCGTCTGATGTGCTTTTGAAGGTGCAAGCTTTCCATTCGATTTGCATGCCTCGATCACACAGTTTCTATATTTAAATACACAGAAAAAAATTGTAGTCTTTATTCGGAGTAAATAGTTTAATCACCGTTTCATCAAAACCGAAGCAGCTGTGTTTGAGGAGTTCGGGAACAAACATCATACTATCTGTAGAAGCGATTAATTAAATACAATTGGAAATAAATATTTAAATTAATAATTAAATACATGCTTAATGCATCATTTAAGAAAACCCATTTAATTATTTCATGGTTCCTGCGCTGTGGTGCAACATGAAGTCATTTAAACTGTCACTGCGGCTTGTCAGCAGGCCCTATCATCTGATTGGTTGCTCTGCACAGCCAGTCAAGACAGATCAATCCCAGATAATGGACTGATGCAGTGGACTTGGAGCAGCTAGGTATCCCAGAATGCATTTCGAATGAAAACAAAAGCAGCAGATGTTACAGTCTGCTGACAAGCTCCAGTAACAGTTTCATTTGTTTGGTGACGCACTGCAGCACTACAGCCATGAAATAATTAAATATGTTTTTTTTTTCCTTAAATAAAGTGAACCAATGTTTTGATTATTTATGTATTCAATAAATTATTTATGCAGTTAATAAATTATTGATTGATTGATTTCCCATTTGAATGAGTTAACGACACGTTTCATTCATTATTTAATGATGTAGTTATTCACTTCATTTTGGCACTCTTTGTGCTCCATACAGGCCAGTCACGCTGCATTAAAAGTTTAAATCACCCACATTAATTTTGCCTCGTGTCCAAGTAGCCAAAAGGAGCCAATCTTCAAAGACACAACTAGGACATGAGCTCACTTCCAGAGAACAGCAGGAGCCAGAAAGCGGTAGTCGTTTCATAAAATGTAAATATATGTTTCCATCTAAAAATACCGACAGTTGTCTGGATGGGCTTTGGAGACGCTTGTATGTGTGTTTGTCCACCTTAGCCAATCTCTCTCTGTAGTGTTTGCTGTGGATAAACTCACCATCTCCGTGTCAGACACGGGGCCAAAGCTGGTGACAAAAATGTTTGTCTTGATCTCTGTGACATTCTCTGTTGAGAGAGGACAGATGGAAACAGGGTTTGGAGGTTAAAGAGAGACACTGAAGAGGCAGCGCTTTACTAAAAGGGACACAAGTGAAGAACCCATCAGGAAGGACGTCATAATCAATGAGCTGCTCATCATTATTTCTTCATAACTCCTAATGCGGGACTTTCTAGCGTTTATTAACTACTCAAACAAGACAAGAAGTCTATGGCATCACTGCTGATAACAATCTTTACAATAACCCTAACCCCATATAGCTCGACTTTGTGGATGCTATGACGTTAATCAATTAC
Source organism: Oreochromis niloticus (assembly GCF_001858045.2). Classification (NCBI taxonomy): domain Eukaryota; kingdom Metazoa; phylum Chordata; class Actinopteri; order Cichliformes; family Cichlidae; genus Oreochromis; species Oreochromis niloticus. Next base: position 7,686,537 of record NC_031986.2, read on the forward strand.
CGATCAAATCAGTTCTTCCTATTGTTGTGTAATTCAACATATATACTATTTTGTCCAACCACAGTCCAGTTTCTATATCATAACGGACATAAAATTCATTTAGATCCCCTGATTACGAAAATAATTTTCTATGGATACACAAATCACTGGTTTTACATCTTAAAGGTATAACATTGTGAGGCAAATAATGCTCGGGTTTAATGTTAATGTATGCAAATGGTTAGGATCAATGAAATCAATATTCAACAATAGTGTCAGCATTTGAACCCACCTCCCCATCCCCCTCTCAATGGCTTCAGTGTGGTCACACAACACGAACCACACAAAGCAACCTGGATTCATGATTTCTCTGTCAGCGGATTCCTTCTAAAGATGTTGAGGAAAAACAGGCAACTTGTTTCTTTCATTTGTTCCAAAATCACAAAACTCTCTGAATATCAATGTGGACCAGGGGAAGCTGGGCTTGGTCACTCTGTGGAGAGTAGCTTGTTGAATGAAAGCCTGAATATATATTTATAGGCCCTCTTGTCAAAGGTAGCAACCGTTACCAGGATGTGAGAGAGGACGGGCTTTTGCAATGACACATCAGGCGTGTGGCATGAAAAAAAAATACAAAAAGCCCTTCTTTCCTTCTCACGTGGAACAAGTAGTGCATATACGTGACCAACAAGCCCAACCAGACCAGTGTCGGGAGCTTGCAGAAATTCAACGGGAAACAGCACGACTGCAGAAAGGAAAAATCAAATGCTTTCATTTGAAGCATCTCCATCTCTGAATGGCAGTTTGTTGCCTCTCAAGGTTATCTCCTGTTGCCAGGGTGAGAAGTGAATAAAAACACCTCAGCACGCATAATCCAGGCCGTGTTGAGGATGGCTTGATTGATTTGCTTGAAAAAGAGACGGCCATATGCATTCGCGGGGAACAAAGGAAACAAAAGCACCTGACAACTGCATGCGTGCACCTTCACCGACACAGGAGCAAATTCCACATCTGCTTGCACAGTTTCAACCCCCGTGTACCTGCCAGTCTCCCAGCGTTCTCCAATGAATCAGAGCATGAAATCACAGCAGGAAGCCAGGCTTCCCCTGGCCAAAGTAGGGTTAGAGGGTTAGCATAGTGGGAGGTCCAAATGTGGCACTATTGTACTAAGACTTCTAAATGTTCCTTTTGAAAATTAAAAAAAAAGAAAAACACAAAATAGCTGGAAGCGAACCTCCGAGCCCTGGCCGAAGCCTGTTGTCGTAACCGTCCAGGAGCCCGTCCAGGATTCTGGTGAAGACTGTGCTGTTGTCGTTGGTGCCCACCTCCTTCTCAGCTTCTGAGGATGACTGGCAGAGACTGAGAGAGGAAGGAAACCAAAGGAAGCAGACCTCAGAAACACAACACAACACAATTGTTGTGATTAATTAGCTTGCTGCATTAACGGCAGGCTTGTTGCGATTAATTATTGAACACAAGAGCTGCCTCACATCTACCAGTAGAGGTAATTAAGGCTTTGACATGTGATCCAAATACAAACAAATGAGTTCTTCCTTTAAATACAGCGGGGGAGCGAGGCGGCATGGAGGATCTTTTTACAAAGAACGGCGAGCGGCGAAGGGAGGGAAACGCACAAAAGGTCATAAACGGGGTTTGATCGACTCGGATGAGAGTGGACTGCTGACAGATCTTCCTGCTTAAGTGGCATTAGAGCACAGAACAGCTCGGATCACTCAAAGAGAGCGAGATGTAAAAATTCGAAGTTGCTTTGAGTCACCTGCAAATAGAGACGTAAAAATCTGTCACAATGCTTTTGACCGCAAAGCAAAACGGAACTTAGCCTTTTAAAAAACTTCAAAACCTTCCAAAATGGACAAAATATCAAGAAAATGTGAAGTGACAACTGCTATAACGTTGTGTTCAAAATATGTATTTCGTTATAGAGATAAAAGGTTGTACTTGGGTTTAATACCAACTTCTACCATACGATAGTGTAGTGAGTCACTTAGCATCAGATTCTGTTCTGATTCTGAATTCAATCTGTATTTAACCAAGTACATCATTAAAAGCAATAGTGCTTTGCTATAGTTGTTTACTTGGTAAATACAGGGCCAGTATTGCTAAAGCCAATACCAATAGCGATACTTTTAGCATATAAAAGCAGCTTATGTAGGGGATACTAGTAAATCTTGATTTATGAGATAGATAATCAATTTGTAAATTCTAACACATTTTAATGACCACTAGAGCAGTGTGATTTTTACTTTCCAAAATAATAGTTAACACAGAAAAACACACTTTTCAGCTTTTCATGTATTTTAAAACCGGGTTTTTTGGAGACTGGGAACATAAATGCGCCTGTCGCTGATGCACTTTCAGTCAACTTCTGTTGTTTAAATGTTCTATAGATCATAAAATATAGACATGACAGTCAAGTCACAATAGGGGATGGTTGAGGTATATTTCTGCATTTCCAAAAAGTAATTAATTTTACACAGTTCAGTGGGTTAGATACTGAACTCAGAAGCAAAGTATCGATCCTATCCCACTACTATCGATCAGATACCAATGCCAGTATCATTCTATCAGTCTGCACACCTATAAATAGCAGATTGGTATTTACAAATGGCACAACCGGAAACATCTCAGCATGCTCGCAGGTGTTGGGTAATTAGAAAAAGTACCTTTAGTGTCATGAATCCATTTACTTTTTGGAAAAAAAGCTTTATATAACTGTTAAACTTTATTATTATTATTATTTTTATTTTTAAATCTCTTTACCTGTTTTGACATCTGCAAAGAAGCAGGAGGGAAACGAGGAGCCTTGCCGTGACGGATATCCGGCTCACTTTACTGTTGAGAGCTACCACACACACCCAGAAGGAGACAAAGAACAGAACAAAAAGGGCATCACAGAATCAATAAATGACACAGAAACAACACTGGGGTCAAGGATTCCCCGTAAGGCTACACACGGGAAAAGTCTTCACCTCACTGCATACAGAGAGCATTACAGCAAACACTAAATCAAGCAGCGGGACAGTCTCTGTTTCAATTGGCGGGGGGTGAGGGGGGTGCAAGGTGCAACTATTTAATATCAAACAAAATAAATAATTAATTTTTTTTGTAAAAAATCCAATAAGGAAAGAAAGAAAAAAACAACTCGGGATGCTCAAAAACACCACAGAGGCTGGTAAATAAAAGAGGCTCATAGAGAGGCATGTTTCCTGCAGTATCAGTCCCATTGTGTAAAAGCTTCCACTGCGTTCCAATCCAGCCTATTACAATAAACGAGCCACCCCCTATCCTCCTATCCCTCTTCTCCACCTTTCCCCACTCTCTCCATCACCGAAAAAAACCCATGAAACTCACACTTATTTGTCTCATCAGAAGAAAAAAAACAGAGAGGTAAAGGGAGGAGAAACAGGGGCTAACCTGCACGCGGATCCATGACCACCAAGGTTTAGTTTTTGTTGCTTTCTTTCCAAACAGCGATAGGAGGCTTCGGGTTCTCCTGTCGGCGAAACTGGAAGATCGCGGGTCCAATCACCAAATTCCCGTGCTGGTCGGCTCTCTCTCCCCTCCTCCCTCTCTTTAGCTTCTTTCTGCTCGCTCGCTCTCTCTCTCCCTCTCTCTCTCTCTCCTTCAATCAGCGCTTCCCCATCAGCAGCTGTTGTAGTAGTCTGTCTGCTCAGCTCCTCCTATAGGCTTGACTGCCTCGCTTATTCTTTAGTGCCTGCTGCACCGCGTTTCCCGCATCGCCTCCAGAGGTGTTGCAGCAGCAGCATCACACGGGGTGCCTCCTCGCTGGTGTCCGCTGACCTCGGAGGAGACCGGATTCGCTCCACATTTTTCTTGTCTCTGTGCCCTTTCCTGTACCGCCTACTGCCGGTGCGAGAGACTGAAGTGCCGCAACAGAGGCTAATAATTACCAAATAGGTGCTCCCCATTGGTGGGCTGGAAGGAGGATGCGCAGAATTCCACATCATCCATTAGTGAGGATGCGAAAGAAGCATGCAATATATGGGAGCTCAAACTACTTCCACAGACTTTTGCACCTGAAACGTCACACAGTAGCACACTACTGAAATCATTTAACCACGATTTTAGTTTGGCCTCTTTAGCTTTTGCTATTTCTTATGAAGAAGTGCCTGATTTCAGTAGTTAAGTCATTCTGTCTAAATAGCCTATTTGTTTGAACTACTACTATATATAGCCATTAGCTAACAGCTGATCCTTGTAGGCTAGCTAATAGTAACAATTTTTATACATGTATTTTTAGAGTACAATTTGGACTGTTAGCCTATTTTTGTTATGCTAGCTGTGTCAGTGTTATCAATACTTATTAATTAAGCTGTTTTAGTGAAATATTTGTAACTTGTTGCTATTGTAGAGATTGTTTTTGTTATTTTTATTATCTGTATTTAATAAAAAAATAATTATTTGTTGGTTGGATTTGTGCTACCTCTGCTGTCCACTCTAGTCATCCACCTAGATGACTATTTAACAGTTTAAGTTGTGCCTTATAGTTAGTTCACTTGCTATCCCAACATATTTGTATTTATAGTTTTTGTAGCTATTCTGTTGATTATTGATAAAGCAAAAGAAACAAAGTTCTACTGGGTTTTGAAATAAAGTCGGGTTTTGAAACATCAATGCTACAATAAATTGGTTTATTGTAAATATGTCAGACGTTTAAGCTTACTGGACCCCCGAACCTTCTGTCATTACCCTCAGAATAACTCAAGCTACTCTTTCACTGACACCACCGCTGGTATTAGTACAAAACCACGTTTTAATCACGGTCTACTGCATATGTCCTATTGCCAAAAAATTGGACATATAAACTATTTATCTATTATTTTCTATAAACTATTGAGCCATGACTTTGAGATTTATTAAGTTTCTTATCCACATCCAAAATTAGTATTGTTAAATTCATTAACCATTCTCACCCTGTAGTATTTCTCTAAGTAACGCAACTTTATTTCATTACTTCTTAGCTTCATAGATTTCTTTGAGCAGATACTTTCTGAGAAAAAGACATAGCATTAAAAAAAAATCCTGGATTAAGATTTATTAGTGAATTCTGCAACACCAAAATGAGCGGTAAAAGGAAAATCTCATTTAAAATTGTTATTCTGGGTCAAAGTAAACTAACCTTTTAAGTCTTTTCTGTTTTATTGATCATCAGATTTGATTGGTCATTCATTGAGTTTTGCCAGCATGACCTTTGAAATTAAAATGGATTTAGACAATGTTTCATAGTAACTGCCCAGATAAGTGCCCAGAGGTATTTCAAGATGGTTGCAGAGATACCAGACTGTCTGTTAGGAAAGGGATGTCAAACTGATTTTACATCGTGAGCCACAAACAGCCACAAACACTTTGTTATTAAGTTGGCCCGACAAGTAAAACAACACGATGTGTCCAATTACAGAAAGAGTTTTCGTTGCTCATACTGTCCTGTAAACTATACAACTTTCATTAGTTCACAGAAAATGTCTTTTTTAAAATAAATTCTTTTTTAAAAGATTATTCACTGTAAAGAAAGAAAAAAATGAGGATATTTTCTGTCTTTTAATTGTTTGGTAATGGCAGCGGGGGTGCATGTGGGAAATATTTATCAGTGGAAAAAGCTGTAAAACTTATGAAAGCACAGTTAAAAGTTAAAAATCTAGACACTTCTTCACATTTGAGCTGTCCAGTTGACCGACTGGAGTCTTTGTCTGGCCGATTCTGGCCCACTGGCCTTATGCTTGACACTGTTTCCACTGTTCACCCATTCTAAGTCATAAAATGTGTCATTATTTGTGACAGTAACTATGAGTAACGAAGTGAAATGACTGGTGTGTCCATGTGTGTGGAGAGTCTGCGACCCGTATGACAACACAGACTGGGGGCAAATCACTGTGAGGGAAACTGCATTCGGTCGGCTTGTTTAACCCTGGGCCATTAAAACAAGCGCTCGCAAGAAACACGTCATCCTGACGGTTGCCATAAGAGGGTAGCCGAGTTCCATGTTTCGTAGACGGTAATTAGCTGGTAAATTTAACCTCCCTCCACTTTCTTGAATCCGTCTGGAGGTGCAGTCTGCGGACGGGAGCTGCAGCCAGAATACAGTGCGCGCCCTTCGGGAGCGTGATTTCAGCACCGTGCCTGGTGCGGACAAGCTCCCGCGGAGTGTTGACCGTTTGGACGAGTGTGAATGAAAGTGATGGGGAAAAGACTCCCCCGCCACACACACACACAACTCACCACCACCACCTCTCTCTGTGTGTGTGGTAGGAAGATAAGGGTTGGGGGAGGTGGTGTAGTGAGATGTTTTTTTATCCTGGAGGGGGCTCCAGGGGGAAATCGACTGGCTTTCAATATTTTGCCCTGCAGGCATCCCACTGTTTCTGACTTCTGCGTTACTGCAGGCAAGACTGGGTAGAATACAAGGCTATGTAGAGCACAGTCACACGACACATCAGACAGGCTCAAACACGCATAAACGACCAGTGATAATAATAATAAATAATAAACTTATAGCCACAATTAAATTCGGGGAAACATGAAGCTGCAAACGGAACGAAAGAAGTTCATTTTCAGTGTCTTCCTGTTATTTTATTTTCTAATTAATGATGTAATCTCCTTTCTTCTTTCAGGAATGCTGTTGACGGAAACAAGAAGCTGATCGCCATCTATGACACCAGGTATGAACTATCACAGCACGCGCATTCCTCATCCAGCCTCTTCCACTGGGTCTTGTGCAAGCGCGTCGGCGCGTGCACGCGGCCCTAATTAGCCTGTTCACGAATTTTTGACCCCGACTCGCTAAATAATTTATGGTGCAGTCCACACATTTTAAATCAGACACAAAAGGGCCATTATCAACAGATAACAGGCCAATAAATCATAAGCATCGATTAGTGGGTTGATAAATGCTGCCTGTCCCCACTCCATATTGTTCAGGTCCCGCCATTTTTACAGGAAACCCAAGGGAAGGGGATTGGTGAAGATGGTGTGGGGTGCACTGTAAAAAAATGAGAATTTTAATAAGAGAGTTTGGCTTAGTGCTTTGTAACTATATGTAGGTGTTTTTGAGAGTGGAAGAAGGGGTGGGGCAACGGCTTAATTAGTGTTCTAAAAATCATGTCCACTGATTACTGAGGTAATCGAGGAAGTGAAGATAAGTACTCAGTGGAAACAAGCTTAACTAAACAACATGTGTATTTTCATTTCAGTTAAATTTCTTTCAAATAGCCCAAATCACAACAAAAGTCACCTCGGTGTCCTTTATATTGTAAAGTAAAGACCCTATATAATAGAGAGAAACCCCGACTATCAAACGGCCCTCTGTGAGCAAGCACTTGGGGACAGTGGGAATAAAAAACTCCCTTCTAACAGGAAGAAACCTGTTAAAAGGGCAGATCCATTTTAAAGTAGGCACAGCCGTGACAAGATGGAATCCCCCACATTCTGTAGCAGAATCAACCATAATTTTTTATCATTACTCAATGACTCCGAGTAAGTGCGACTGCCATATGGTTACAAGTCAGCCACTTTATTTATTGCCGAATGCATACATAAATATGCAAACATAAAGTTGAATTATAACTTGCTGAACTGAACTTGCTGACCCCCCCCCAAAAAAAAGAAAACGCAAATGCGCCCCTGCTGATACATTCTAGGGCCAAAAATAGACAGGTTTATTAGCAGAAATAAGTGGATTATAACAAAAGTCTGGCTTAAAATGCATTCCCTAAAAAAGAAGAGAAAAAGAGTTCAAGAGCTCACCTCCAAATATATAAAATGAAAAGCTTGAATTTGCAGATTCTACCTCAGCTTTTTTTTTTTTTTTTTTTTTTTTTTTACAGTGTTTTAAGTGTTGGGGCTTCGCTTCTAATTTGAACAAGCCAAGTGCCTTCACCACCACCGCCGCCACCAGCAGCAGCAGCAGCATCGCCCCCCTTCATGTTCTCTCCTCATCAATATGCGCTTCAGCTCCTGAATGTAAGAGCCTCTCGCACAGTTAGAGACGGCAAAAAGGAAAGCGGAGCCAATATTCATGACAGGGAGGCGATGTCAGCCCATATTTCACATCTGACTCCATCCGCAGCTAGCTGCTGACTTTTCCGCGCCTCAGTCTACTTTCTTGTTTTTTGGGGGGGGCAATCGATGGATATACTCTGGATTTGAAGAGTGTCCGTCTCGGCTGTTGATTGCAGGGGGGGTGAGCTCTCTGCTGTTGCTGCCTTCGTGCTTTATAATTACAAAAAGGAAAAGGGGGGATGTTTGCTTTGCACAAGCTTCGTCAATTTCGCGTCTTGTCCGCAATGGTTATCGGTTCGATTGTGTGTTGCGCAAAAAGGTGAGTGATCTTCTCATTATTTTTTTTCTTTTTTCTTTTCTGAGAAGTCAAGGTTATTGCCCGGGCTGATTGATGCGGGAGTCAAGGTGATGTTTTCTTTTCTTTGCTTCTGCTGTCATTTCAGCGTCAATGAACCGGGCAACATGTCTTTTGTGAAGGAGACGGTGGATAAACTACTTAAAGGATACGACATCCGACTGAGGCCGGACTTTGGAGGTATGCGCCGCATTTATCCCCAGCTTTATTTTTTGGCGCCATTTACAGTGTTGTGGTCAGAGTAGAGGTGGAGGTCTGTAATTATGACATAATTAATCTGTTCTAGGGCCCCCTGTCGCTGTTGGCATGAGCATAGACGTGGCCAGCATAGACATGGTGTCAGAAGTCAACATGGTGAGTGGAGTCACACTTCATGAACCCTTAATCCACAGCAGTCCTGCCTCTACCTCAGTGCCAGGGGCATATACAGAAGGGGGGCATGGGGTGGTACCTGTACCCCCCAAATATTCCTGCCGCCCAACAAAGCTGCTGAGCGAGAGTACTGCTGTGTTGCATGTAATATAGTGCATTTTACCAAGTACTTTACTGTAAAACCTTACAGTTTTAATGTACTTTAAGTATTTCTCTTATGCTGCTTTGTTGTCCACTATATTTTGGATTCAAATATTGTACCTTTTACTCTATAGTATTTATTTCAATGCTTTTGTTAAAAAAACAACAACAACAACAACAACCGTGTATTTTTCCATGTATTTTTTCTGAATTTAGGATGTGATTTTCAATGCATGTTTTTGCTTCTTGGTTGATAGAGCAATGCAGTAACAACTGATGGTTTTAACGGACAGACAAACCAAATTATACCACAAGTATTTCTTGTAAGAAGTATAACACTTGTTTGCACTTTTGTCTAAAATACCTTAACAGTAAATCAAGAATTACATTGTAAATTTGGGGAACCTGCATCATAAGACAGGCTGTACTATGTACTAAGTGTAACCCATAAATCTAAGAGCTTAAAAACTTCAATATTTTATACAATATTCAATATTTTATACACTCTATATAATGGCACAGGGCTGCACATGATAATTTTGATCAAATATTCTTAGTTCCTGTAGCCCCCCCCCCCCCCCCCCCCCCCAAGTCCATTATGCGATGGTCAGATGGATGGGTTGGATTTCCTGTAAGCACTAAAACAGCTTTATCTCACACACTGCCAGCACCCCACATACACAGAAGCCTGGGTGTGAATAAAGAAAACCCTCCAACATAATACAGCTTCCTGCTCCTGTTTCCAACAATCCTCATCCTCAGACACTGACTCACTTAGAGGATGGATTAAAGCAGCAGCCATGAGTTTCCAGTCAATAGTCCACATACTGTACCATCCAGGGACAGTAAAGGAAATACATTTTTCCATTGAAGCTCTCTTTTATCTGCAAAAAGAAACCCTTTCTCATTCTGCTTGTTAACCTCAGGAGCCACAGTTAGCAGTGTCCTCCCATGAGGGCCCCTCTGAGCAGACAGCTATCACGAAACTCTGATTGGATTTGCTAATTCATGGGCTGATGCCATTTTTTTTGACACATGCACATGCCGGGAAGTCACTTCAGGCTATTGTATCTTAAAATATCAGCCAACGCTGACCCAAATTGTACCGCAAAATGAGTGGCACCGTGTCACCTGGCTGCCGGCAACAGATTTTAAGGACTCCGGCATCGAACTGAATGGTGGACATTGTGTTTCCAGACCAACACCTCTCCTCGGCTACATTTCACAGCCCACCGCACGTGCAGGTGCAACCATTAGGATCTTTATTAGAGCTGATGGCTCCTGAGCCCCTGTGCTTTCTTTCTTTATAACAACACAGACAAGCGCAGCAGTCAGAGTCAGGTCAGGCAGGGACTGCTGTACATGTACAGCACCAACACAGATGTCATAATGACATAATGGTGATTTTGATTGAGTCTACTCAGATGGACAAAAAAAAAGAAAGAGTTTCACTTCACTATATAGTATTAGAAAACTGTCACTATTTATCTGGAGAGAGGTGGGTGTATAAGTGTGGGCGGGCACTGATCAATACCAGTGACTCAATGATTACTTTGACAATTGACTTTTCTGCCAGTAGTCTGAGGAAAGAAAAGTGGTGCTTTTTTCCAGACGTTGCAAGAATCTCACAGATCAACTATTTCTGCTAGAAGCTATGTACAACAAATACATCATAGGATTATGGATTATGTTTAATTTTTGCTTGAGTTTATGCAACAAGAGGTCATTTTTCTTTTTTTGCTAAATGTCTGAGGGTACAAATCTCTTTGAGTAAAGCTAACTGAGCTATTTGTAATAACACGGTCAAACAAAAGAGGATTAAGCAGAAATACTATTAAATGTTTATTGCATCAGTGGAAAATTATTAAATAATCTTCTTAAAACAGTCTATATTATTCAGAAGTGTGAATGCTTGAGTAATTTTGTTCTGTTGTTGCATCTTGAAGATCTTCCATATTCATATAACTCATAGCCAACTTCTACCAGCATTATTTGTCCAGGTTGGAAAATGATGTGTCTGGATGAAAATAACCTTCTAGCTTGTTGTCTGCTTAACGTGACTGAAAGGAAGTGTTGTTGGTGTTTGAATAAGGTTTTTTATGAGTTATTGCTAAAAAAAAAAACCCCAACTTACTGTTTTTCTAAAACGTTTTCTTCTAAATTTGGTTAATTGTAAAAGGACTGGTTCTTAATGTTTTGTTGTATGCTTATTGAACATACAACATTGAATGTGTAAGAACAAAAAAGATCCCGTCTTTGCAATGTTCAGAAACTCAGCAAATGTGACATTTCAACATTGTATAACCATTAGCTGATGGTCTTTTCTCAATGTTTAGTCATGGTAGAAAAATGGTTCCAAGATTAAAGTTGAAGAAGCATCGTGTTACCATAACATCATTTTGAAGTACGTCTTTTGTGACACTGAGATGTCCATTTGACTTTCAGTAAGGGGAAGTTTGTGTTTTTATATATTTTGAAAAATATCCTAGTCCAGCAAACATTGCAGTATTGGACAAGCATCAGCTGATGGTTTTTCTTGACATCTAGTCAATTCGAAGTACATCTTCAACGACACCTAGAAGTCCGTCTTGAGAAAGTTTGTGTTCAAGATTTATTTTATATCTTTATATTAATTAGAATAAAAAATAAACTAAATGTAAACAATTTCTCAATAGAGAAAACAGGATGAAAAAAACATTCTAACTTGAGATTAACTCAAACCCTACGACCTTTTGCTTCTAAATCCTCTGCTTATCCTACTGAGTTAATTCACAAAACTGTAAATAGCTTCATAGTATTAATTTGCTTATTTTTTAAAACAGTCTCCGGTAATGCTAATTTGTTCACAATCATGTACCGACAATATTAGTTATCACTGTGTCAAAAAAGCAGAACAAAGATAAGTTCATTTAATTCATTCTTTGAAATAATCTGAGTTGTATTATTTGCTTCTTAAGAGACAGTCTGACTTCTAGTCTATGTGAAAACAATGCCAGCATATGTTTCGACCAGGCAGATAACTTTTGGGGTTCAACCATATTTACCAGGAAGTGACCTAAGGTCACTACTCCATGTCCTTGGGAATAATTCTGGAGATGTTTTATTCTCATTGAGTGGTTGTTGCCAATATAGCCATTCTGAAATGGGGTTTGGGTTTGTGACAAGTTGTTTCTAGGGTTTGTAAAAGACTTCAAATGGAACTCAAATGGTCACAGTGGAGCATCCAACTCTTAGAGGCCATCAAGGTTCAACTCATTGAGCTCTGTGTGTGTAAAGTTTGAAGGCAGAGAGTTTCAGGGTAGAGCAGATGGTGGATGAATGCATGGAGGCTAAAGCTGACACAATGACATCGATATTGGTGGGTATAACAAAAAAGTACACACTGTTTGCCAATGCTGTCCTTAGTTAAATTCAAGGTAAAACTACCAGAGAAGTCAAATATTATTACAGAAAAAATGTTCAATTACTTTAGCATAGACAGGGAATGTCATTGACTTGTGTTGCTGACAGTAGTTTACTGAGCATAGGTTTTATTTCTAAGTTGTACAAAAAGAAAAAGGCAATTTCAGTCCCTTAATAGTGCTTAATTAATGTTGTCTGTTCTTACATTTAAAAAAAAATATGGTGTCAAAATAATATATTTCCCACGTTCCCCCCATATTATTTACTCAAAAAGGTTTCTTCCTTCTCTTCATAATTGGTAGATCCATTATAATAGTCAACTTAGTGGCATGACAAAATATCGACGCCACAATAAAATCATATCATATTACAAGAGGAAACAGTGCGATACAGTATCGTTTCATATTGCATCAAATCAACTTAAAAGAAAGAATATTTTCCTGGTTGTGTTATTTTTCGAAATGCAAGGTCACGAACTTGCATTAATGAAGAAGAAACTCACAGAAGAACAAGAAACAGGGGATAATGGCAAACAGCAGGAAAAAGCCAATCAGGGAGCTAATTAATTGAACTGACATGCTACTAAAAGTGCACAATAATGAAATGCCCACATACTGACACCCGATAAGTGCATAGATGCATAATTCCTGATTTTTCTTCTTCAGTTACACAGATTGCAGATGACTGTCTCGAGCTATATAGAGTTTGTATAAGCAATAGAACACCACTGTTGTTGTAATAATATCATACTGTGATTCCCATCCCTGTATATTACTGCTGCATTTGGCAGACGCTACTAAGATCCACAGGTTCTATTCACTGGTAGTGGAAAAAAGTCAGCACAAGAGGAACTACGCCCTGTAGTAATGGAGCACTTAAGAGATTTTCAAACAGAGGGGAAGAGAAGGTGGACTAGTAATCACAGCCCAGTGTAGTGAAGCCAGTCTTCTTCTGTGTTATTTATAACTTAGCTGGAATGCTGCTTTGTCAGCTTACACAGTTTAGTGTCACTAGAATCCCTTCACACATTAATTGTAGCCTTTCGTCTACCTTACTACGGCTAGAGAGGGACTTGGCATGTGTTTAAACAAAGTTTCACTAAGTAGGAGGTACAGTGCGCTTGATGCTTCAGGGACAAAGGCTGGTCTGTTGTGCTGGCTCTCTCATCTCATTATTCCAAAATATCTGCATAAGATCATCAAACCACACACACCCCAAAATATCAAACCTAGGAATGAACTGTACATTGAGTGCATGCATGAAGTATTTTGCTTTCAAAATAGTAAATGGTAAATGGTCTGGTCCTCTAACAGTGCACTCAAAGTGCTTTTCAATAGCACCATTTCTACTATACAGTGTATCAGCTGCTATAGGTGTTAATAACTCTTCTGGTACTGATACTTTACAAGGTCATAAAAAACACAATTAAAAAAAACAAAACAAAAAACCAAAGCAATAATTGCTAGATTACTGACTGAAAACATAGTTATAGAGTGTGGTCATGCAGAATATGGAGTTACTGCGACTATATGCCTAATTATCTAAATATGTAGATGATGATTTTTATGGCACTGTATGTAATTCATAATTAGGTTTACACATGTGGCAGGTACCTGGAGATAAACTTACTTCTAAATTTTCACATGATACGACCACTCCCACTGAATATGTTACAATACCACCACCTTTCTCTTTCACCTTTTTCTAATCTAATGTTTACTCTGAGTACATTTGAAATTACTTACTTTTAATTACTTGCTTAATCCGGTCCTGACTTTTTAAACCCTGAGTAGCTGCTCTCACGGCAGGGGCACCGTTTAATCTCAGTGAGGAGCTCTTAATAAACAGGGTTAGGGGATAGGGCTAGAACAATTAAAAAATTAACAGATTAACCAGTACATATTATAAAATAACTAGGGTTATAAAAGTTGCAAACCTACTTTTCACTGTTAGTTTTTAACTGAGACCATGAAATTGTACCAATCTTAACTACTTGCTATGATAGCTTACACAAAAATATGAAATATACAAAAAGGCCATTCTCTAAAACCCGAAATTTAAAAAAACCCAATGATGCAAAAGACTTGGATTAGTAGGAAACAGCAGTTTAAAAATCAGGAATCATGCACAGACATAATGTGCAAAAAACCACCCAAAAAACTTACTACCTAAAATCTATCAAATTTGTTCCTACACGTGTGAAAACGTTTTGGTCTTGTCATTGATTTTCACAATAAAATGACAGATATCTAGGGCGACCGTGGTTCAGGGGGTAGGGAAGCTCATCTCGTAACCGGAAGGTTGCCGGTTCGATTCCCAGCTCTGTCTCTCTTGGTCGTTGTGTCCTTGGGCAAGACACTTCATCTACTGCCTACTGGTAGATGGTGTGATACAGCAGCCTCACTTCTGTCAGTCTGCTCCTACAACTGTAGCTTGCCTCCACCAGTGAGTAAATGAATAGTGGAATTGTAAAGCGCTATATAAATGTAATCCATTACTATTTTCTACACTGTGTGACTGCTGATTTTTCCTTGCTTTTGTCTTATGATTTTTTTGTGACATTACGACTAATATCTGTTTTTGCTGAATTATGACTATGAAACAAATGTTGTTATCTATGAGGAAATTAGCTTTATGAACCTGTATTTACATGTAAGATTAGCTAGAATTACAAAATAAAACTTTCTTACCCCTTACCAAATGCCTCTTTGGTGGAGGTTTCTTCTTGTTAAAAGGGAGTTCTTCTTTACTACTGCCTCCAAGTGTTTGCGCAGGGGTTTTTGCTAATGTGATTGATGGGTTATTCTCTCCATTATTGTGGGGTCTTTACCTTACAATAAGAAACACATTGAGACGATTGTTGTTGTGAACTGAGGGAAACATGAGTGTCTGTAACAAGCTGTGCGAAATCCAGTATTTTTCAAGGTATTTCATTATGCAGAATGTTCTTTACCGTACAATATAAAGCACTCTTAAAATGTGCACTGATATGATTAGGATGAAATTGTTGCTGTTTCTTATCATCTGTGATTTGGTGTCGAATACAATATATAATTAAGACTCTCTCTATATATAGAGAGAGAATATATAATTAAGAACTGTAAGAGTATTCTAAAAATAGTAAAAAACAATTTACCTTTTAATGATAATGGCTGTTATAAAATTTTACCCTGAAGTCTTAAACCTTTAGTTGATTATGTCATGTGAGGAGGGACTTCTTACCTTAAGTTTCTGAGGAATGCTGTCATGCAGGGGTACAAGGTGAAAAAGCTAAAAGCTTTCCTTCTTCACAGTTTAGTTGCTAACATTAGCTCACTAACCCAGCAAACTATTCTCCACAGAGCAGAGGAAGAGCAGCTGAACAGCCAGGGAGTCAGACAGCTGAGATCATACTTAAACTGATAATTAATTTGCTCCATGTCTCATTGCCACCCATTCCCAAGGGACCGTGCATCTGCGCTCGTTAAATGGGCTGTTCGTGGCTGTTAGCCAGTGTTGAAGCCAAAACATTACTGGTGGAGCTGTTTGTTACTTTCAGCGTTTGACATTTGGTGAATGATATTAATCCAATGCGGGGACCGTCTGTGGTTTTAGCACAGGGACGCGTGCTCTGCAGGGAAATAGATAATGAGTGCTTTTGTCCAGACCATTGATCAACACTAAACAGCACAGCCCAGATAAATGCTGTTGTCTGTGTTATGTGGAATAAAAAGACAATTTTCCATTCTGCATTCATTTCAATAACAATTCCCCTTCACCAGCCCAGTGGAACAGCCCCGCAGGCATAATTGGGAAAATTTGTCTTAAAAGTTGAGGGTTTATTGAGACAAGTGCTGCTTGCTACGCTGAGGCTTGGATCCTTCTCAGCTTGTTCTACAAGGAGCACAGATTTGAACACAGTGCAGCCAGATTTCAGGCTTGTGACGTTCTTTCTCAAGCAAACACAAAAACAGACTGTTGTAAAGTACAACGCAAACACACGACAAGTGCCTAAGGTTTGGAGAGATTGAGAGTAAAGCTGTTTTTGCAGCTTGAGTGCGGATCAAAAATCCAAATAGAGATCCAAAATTTTCGCACTGTTATAGAAAACTAGGACAACCTAAAGCTTCTGAAGGTCCCCGCTAAGAAAAAAGTGAGGTTTAGGCTAAAGGTCAAAAAGCAATGGTGGCAGATAGATCAGGTGAAAAAGGGTTCAGGTTGGTCATGGAAGGTACGAGTTATGGTTTGAGGTGAAGCAGATGTCAAAGGGTGTGAGCTAACAGAAGACTCATCGATGTTACAGGGTGACGGATGTGCAAATCTGGTTCAAAGAGAAGACTGATTGATCTTGTAATGGACTGGAAACTGACATCTTGAGATAGTTGGACTCATTAATGTTATTCAACTATTTAGTTTGGGGAAATAATTTCAGGACTGTGCAAAAATACTTGGGAATTCACAACATTTCAATGATTATCATTATTTTTTTTAACTTAACGGAATTAAGTAGGGGGAAAAAATATCCATATACTGGCAATTACATAATTTTCTCCTACATTTAAATCTGGATTCCAGAAAAAATTCTTGATATTGTTGGTTATACTTAGTTTAAAAGTAGAATAATAGGGACAGTCCACAAATTACTTGTAGTTTAGAAATTGGAAATCGTGACTAAAAGAAAAAAAAGTAACTACCTAGCAAACACTGTTGAACCCTTTCCTGGGTTGAGCAGTTGACATATTTCCATGTAGATTAGAGGTCGGGTCAAACCGTCTCTTACAACATGAGGAATACGGATCTGATTATTGCAAAGAAGGACTTAAATACATTTGTCTTTTTTTTTTAACAGTGACAACTAATTTTGAGGAAAACAAACTTTTTTTTAAAAGAAACCTCTACATTTAAATGCAATTTTAGTCTTGCATGGTGAACTTAATGCATTGGACTCTCACAGTTAACCCTCCCTGTCCATGATGTCAACATCCTAGTCAGTTTAGTAAGTGATGAATTTTGAAGCATGAGATTGTGGATTGCGGAAGTCTATTTCTTCTCCTTATATCAGGGAATTTTTAAAAAATATGTTTGCTTTGTTTTATTTATGAACATAATCTTTTGCTTTCTAGAAAGTCTAAGACTTTGACGTTGAAGATGTACCTCAAACTGATGTCATGGTAACTAACTTTGAATTTGAAACAATTTTTCTACAATGACTATAAGTCAAGAAAAGACCACCAGCCAATGGAGATTCAACATCGTAATGTTGAATGACATTATCGGGTATTGTGTGTAGAATTTTGGAGTGAAAAATGAATTTAATCAATTTTGGAAAAAGGCTGTAACGTGACAGAATGTGGAACAAGTGAATTCTCTGAGTTCTTTCTGTTTCTGATTTCTAAATTTAATATTTTAAACTTGGAAAGCTTGCTTCTCTAACTTATAATGATGGTGAAGCCATTTCAGTCAAAGGATCCTAGAATAATGTATAATGCTTTAGATTTGACCCCCACAATCCAGGTA
The DNA here is from genome assembly GCF_001858045.2 of Oreochromis niloticus. Taxonomy (NCBI): domain Eukaryota; kingdom Metazoa; phylum Chordata; class Actinopteri; order Cichliformes; family Cichlidae; genus Oreochromis; species Oreochromis niloticus. The sequence goes on from NC_031986.2 coordinate 7,704,319, forward strand.
ATGTGCACAATCCTTTAGTCTTTTTGGTTCACTTTGAGTTCACTTCGATTTTTCGCTGTGTTTAAACAAACATGGGCAAAAGCTACGAGTTTACAAAGTCATCAACTGATTCGGACCAGAGTAAACGAACTATAGGTGTGAAAAATGCCCTTAATAATGCTGAACACTTGGAAAGTTTGCTGTGTACCTCTGAGATTCACCTGGCTCCTACTCATATCGCAACACTGGTTCTATTTGATGTGGGGTGGGTTTTATATTTCATCAGCCTCTGCCAGAGTCCAAGATGGTCTGTGCAGGGCTTTTAGCCTTGGGAATCTTACTGGACACAGCACACGGGCAATCAGCGCATCAGGAGATCTGAGAAATAAAAGCGAGAGGAGAGCTGGAAGAGCTAAAGATTTATTGAGTGGCTGAGGGAAAGAGGAGAGCGGAGAAAGCAAAAGATGAAAGACGTGCGGAAAGCGGGGAGAGGAGGGAGTAGCTGTGGGAAATACCCCGCAAACTTGTGAGGCAGCAAATGTGAATATGGCATCTGGTTGGTCCAGAAATCCACCTGGTGGGGCAGGTCGACTCTACCAGTAGCTGCCACTCCGTGAGCGTGAGCTGCTGCACTAGCAGATGCTGCAGAGTCTGAGAAAGGCGCACTAATTACCTCGGAGGTTTGTTTGCGGCGTGCTGAGGGCCTTTGGCTGATGAGAAACGCATACTAGGACAAGATCAGAGCAAGGCAAAACAGATTATGTGTGTGCCAAGGCAGAGGAAACTAGTTGTACACTTAAGAAGGACTTACTTGAAAATGTGTCATTTATTTAGTTTGCTGTCACAGAGAGAGGACTTTTTACTTTTCAGATATACGCAGGACTGTCAGATTAATGTGAGGTTTGGAGGTTGAAATATAACGTAAACACTGTTATTAAGAAAGTTTATTTGCAAAATAAGAGTGCCGTGTGTGGGAGTGTTTTTCATTTCCACGACCTTGTCTTGCAAGAGTGGACCAACAGGAGCAAATCTCTGTTGCAGTAAGAGGTCTTTATATCCAAACCCATTACGTGTGCCTTATGAAAGTCATCACAGGAAATTAAATTACAGCTCAATGAAGGTACAGGTCCCCGCACGCACAAATGGTCAGAGTCTGCACTGTGAATGTAGTTTCAGTAACAGGCTGAACAACCTAGTCATCCGTACACCCACGCTTGCGTGTGGGTGTCGAAAAGTAGAAAAAAACCCTGTCATTATGGAGAGGTGAAAAGATCTCCAGCTCCATTGCTGTTTCTCCAAATGTTCCTGCTGCCTGCTCGGTTTGTTTTTTTCATTTTTTTTTTAAAAAAAACAGCAACAGCAACACAATGAGCCTTTTTGATTTGTTTGCCTTGACAAGTGCCTTCACATTTCACAGGTTGTCAGTTGTGGAGTTCCTGTTTTCTTAACATTAATTAAGTCACACAACCCGGTCTGAGGTCTGATTGTTGTGCCAACCACATCTATATACTGTATGTCTTATTGCATAAAATACATCTTGGAGTCAGATGTTGCCAATGCATTAACTATGTCATCCTCATTATCTTATGTCGGTCTAGCTATGTAGCAACAGTGTATCTTTTCTCTGTGCTTCTAGTGTGGCTTAATATACCCCCATGTCTTTTATCCGGCATCCGGCTTCCTGCCTGATGGAATATAATTGGCCTCGGGAGAGAGCGCACTGTAGGATGAAGTGATGATCACTAAGATTTAGCATAAGCAGAGCGGGCATTTCCTAGTCTTATGTGTGATTTCAGGAGGGGTGGCTGTCCCTTCCAGAGAACAGTGAGACTTGCATACACCTTTAAGACAGACACTTCAATGCACTGGCTTGGGGAATGCGAATCTGACAGGCGCCGGCTTCATTTCCTTTCTGCTTGCCAGTCAAGCAGACATTATGTTGTAGTAAATGAGAAAGGGCAGGTAAACTGTGAGCTGGATTTATGATGTTGATTATTGCAAAGGTCATCAGTCAAGAGCCCGAGTATGCTCACTGTAATTGATATAGCAAAGGCTATATGAGATTTAAAGCAGGCAGGATAGAGTTTTGCTGATATGACTACACTTGGTTTTTAATTGAATTAGAGACTACAAACCAGACTGATGAAAAGTCACCCTTGTCTTAAGCTCTCTTAGTCAAAACAATATATTCAGCAGCATCATTTAATGCTAAGCATATATATATAGCACATATATATATATATATATATATAGCACATATATATATATATATATATCTATATTATAGGCTATAAAGGTTCCTGGCCCCAGTCTAGCTCCAGTAAAACACAGCACACCTTGCTTTCATCCAAAGAAAATAAAAGCCTCTGCTAACTCGCCTCTAGTAACAGTGGCAGTTGTGTTGATGATTAAGTTGTGAAAATATCTCTGAGTTGCTGTCTGGCAGCTGCATGATTTGGCTAGCTGTCAGTGCCTCATGCTAATGCTAAACTTTCAATAGAAGACAAGCAGATAGCAAGAAGCAACAAAGGATCTCATTTTCATTTCAGAGTCTTATTAATTCACTTGATTGAAAATGGACTATCAACCTCCCCTCACTTGCCACTAGTAACGGTTGGCCATGCAGATGAGTTGTTTGCCAGTAGCACGGTTTGGCTAGCTATCTGAGCCCAATGCTAATTCTAAATTGCTATTTTCAATACTTATCACAGTCGATGAGAGTGATACGTGAAGCAGCAATACAGCTGCTCTCTATTCTAACTACAGTGACTCTTCTCTTTTTGGTTTTTCAAAAACACTTTTTTTAATGGGTGTCAAATATGTGGTCCAGATAATATGTGGGGACTAGAAATAGTCCACTAAAATGTCCAGTTTGACCCACTGGATGGCTTGACAATTGCAGTGAAGTCACGTGGGCTATATTGTTTCAGGTTTTTTTAAATCATTGCTATGGCCCAGGTGAATAGTTTTAAAGTGTATTTTTTTAAAACACCTAGAGTGTTTTTGTTTTATAGTTTATTATGTGATTGTTTCACTGGTTTGGCCCATTTGAAGGTGTGGCCCATATAATGAAATGTGTTTCACAGTGACTGACAGTTTAACTACAAGTTAACATGGCGAACTATTCCCCCAGCACTCGCTTGCTTATTAGTCTGTTACTAATTAGGACTAATTATTGTTTTGAGATGTTACAATATTACAGTTACAGTAATATTACAATATTAAAGTTAATATTAAAGGGTAGTGTTTGTTGATAACTTAACATTGTACCTCCTTGTCTAACTATATTTGAATATCAGTTCTCAAAAACTAACATACCAGCAGTCAAAATGCAAACTTCAAGCCTTCAGAGTGTCTCATGCTAATGCTGTCTGAGCTCATCCAGTTATCAGTTGTCTATTTTGGTTTTTATTAACTCACCATTGATTAACACAGCTGGCTATTTGTTAGCCAGAATTATTTACAATTTTATCTCTCTAGTTTTGTATGATTCGATTGCATGACTTGGAAAGTTGTGTTTTTAATAGCTTGTTAAGTGTGCCTATGCCAAGAGGCACACTTATTACTCTTCGTCAGATTTATCCTACTTATTATTATATCATTTTGTGCGGCTGGATCAGGAATGGTGTGCTGTGACTTTTGGTGTTTATTACTTCTATAGTTTTTTTTAAATATTAATATTTTAATACAAGTTTTTGCCCATTGAAATGAATGGGAAGGTTTTGGAAGGTTTCATTTGTGGTGTGTTGGCTCCATCTTTTGGTCCCATTGAAACAGATTTCAAACTTCATTTGTTGTGTGTTGGCTCTCTCTAGTGGTGTGCCGGGAGTGGTACGGCCTGTCTACCCTTATTTGGATTACCGTAATGACGACAATATCAGGAACCATTGGAAGTTTTAAGGTTACGCGAACCATTGAATACGTACAGTAAGCGAAAGGGTGTATGCTTGGTGGAAAACTCCATATCCCACAATTCATAGCACGCCTCTACCGAGTCAAACAATGGCGATTTCGATTTTATATTGCTCTTATTTGTGTTTCTAGGTCACAAAATAAACTTTTAAGATATTTTCAGAAAGTAGTTGTTTAAACTTCAAATATCTGCTCGTTTTATCAAGACATCCCATATTAGCAACAGTGCTCTGACGATGTCGGTGCTGCCTGACAGCTAGCCGGCTAGCTAGCTAGCGCGGCTTTGCTGACAAGCGACAGCCGGCCTGGATGACAGTGAGGGCGGCTTACTCTCGTTTCACCTCCCGGTCTTTCGCAAAGACGCATGTTCGAAGCTGGACTTATTTTTCGTTTATATCGGCCGATGATTTATTTATTCATTTTAGTAATGGTATAAACAGTGGAAGGTGGTGGATTGTCCAGATGCTGGTCGATGTGGAAAAAATAACTCAGTTGTTTGGTGGTGGCTAACGCGGAGCTACAACAGAGGGCAGCTAGCCACCAGCTATACTTTTCTTTCTTACTCTCATATAAAATATTTAGCTTTTATTAAATAGTTATCTGAATCTTACAACCAAAGTTTGTATAATAATACACAAGATTGACTGTTGACCATTGTTATTCATTCAGAACACTGTGTAAAAATAACAAAAAGTGAATGCAAACGTGCATAAATATTTATTTTACGTGTTTGATGTGTGTGGCGGGGCGTGGTCTGCAGTGCTGCTGCAGGGGAGGTGGACCCACCTGAGCGGCATCTGCAATCACGCCTGTCAGGCGTAGTCTGTGCTCTCTCGGCTGTTTTTTGGGTGTATGTTGGGCTGTGAGTTGAAAAGCTACAGCCGGCTGTGTGGGTAAACCAACCATGTGTGAAAAGTGGTCCATAAAGTAATGCTTCAAAGCGTGTTCATGCAAACATGGTCGGGTCTGCCCTGGTACAATGGGACTTCTGCTCATGAACCTCTGTGCACAGCGTCTGCAAATCGGGGCTGTACAAAGTAACTTCATCTTTACCCAAAACTGTAAGCTGTCATCTGTGAAGTGTGAGCGGTGTTTGTTTTTACCATAGTTCATGGTGGAGAATGGCTGCTCTGCTGAGTTTTGTTCTCTGTAGCCGTATGAATGGCAAATTACACTGATTAGCAGCGGCATAGGCACACTTAAAATTTCTTCTGAAATTTTCGCTTTCTAGTTTTTTTTAAGCTTGTTAATGAAGGCATGAATAAAGCCTAATTTCTAAAATGCCATTCTACAGGGTAGTAGTCCATGGTGGGACTCAGTGAAGGGGATGTGACAGTCAATCAGAAGCTTTATGGACAAATATAGTATGTGTGGGAGGTCAGTGAAGAAGAAGGTGTTCCCTTTGACTGGAGCCTAATGATTTATGGTTGGGCTGATCAATGTAGTGGTTGGCAAATACTAGACTTTAACAGACACATGAGTGCTAGCATAATTGTCTTCCAATAAGTGTCCAAATAAGTGTCTTCCAATTAATGTTTTTAATGAAATAAAGTGTTACAAAAATAAAGAATAAAGTTTTATTTAATTCTTGGTTTTTATGTGTTAAAAATGATGCCATTCCTGGTTGAAGTGCATGTGGCATTTTATTATTTAGAGATCTGCTGGTGCTCTAAATTTGAAAGTTCAGATACTGCCAGATGGGTAGCCTTGGCCCTGTCGTGTGTTGTGTCTCCCCTTCTAGTCATTGACGGCCCTCTGTGGTGTCCATCAATGATCTACTAGCTAATTTTTCAAAATCTTGTGGTTGGACAGTCCAGAGTGCAGAGTCGTGGACTGCGACTTGCTGGATGTGCTCTGGAGATCGTCTGCGAGCTGATATCCGGTGGAAAACAGGTTCAGGTCCTACTACATAGAGCTCAGGTGACTACACACACAGAGAAAATGCAAAATACAAGAAAATGTGAAAGTTTGCAAATTTGCAGCACTGTGACACCTCTTAAGCTACAAAAAGAAGAAAGTTTCTCAAATCGTTCCTTCATGTGTCCTTTTGTCTCTTTGTTTTTATGCATAGATTATTTAGACTGAACCAGGAGATAACAAGCTAATGTTTATATCCTGTCTATTCAGGCCTGACATGTAATACCTAATCTCTGGCAGATAATAACTGGTTTTGCCTTTGAGTGCTGCCTTCTTTAACCACATCTGTTATTTAAGCATACAGCAAACTTGTAGGACCCTGTTTAGTAAAACAAAAGAAAAGGCTAAATTATGATACTGGGAAGGGCAAAAATGTATCAAATAGTGTCTAAAATAACAGATTCCATTGAATTATTCATCAATTTAAGAGAAACAATTTGCCAGACACCAATAAATAAAGCAAGAACAATGTGTACGCAGGTACAGTATGTGGCGCAGAGTCATAATGGCTGTTCATAAAGGAGAAAAATGTTTGTACATTATATGTTCTCCGTCGTTCTTCCCTTTGTCCTTCCCCTCTTTTTTGTTATGAGGCAATGCATCATACGATATTAGACAATGAGGAAACTATCCTATAAATTGCAGGGCAAAATTGTCATTTAGAGGAAAAAGTCCAATTCAATCACCTCCCTGTGTTTGAGCTAGAGACAGCGCTATTTTTACCATTCTATGGCAGTCGAAGGAGGAGGGGGATAGGAACTCGCAGAGGGATTCCCCCGCACTGCGGTGGTACGCTGCCTCAGGGCCGTCCCCCAGGGGAGCTCGAAAAAAATACATCAAATTGACTCAAATTGCTTTACCGTACGAGGGTTCATATGGAGTACACAGTGATTACATATCATGCCAACGTTTTTCCTCTCGTGCACCAAAATGAGAAGTTAAGTCAGGGGGAAAACTTGTCATTTATTTTTCAATGGGGAAGTCTGACACTTTGTGTCAGATGGAACAATGATCCGTCTTCTCTTTTTCAGTTTATTAGCACATTTATTTTTTCCTTTTGTTCTATTGTGCTGCACTCTGTGATGTGCTAATTGGAGCATATGCAAGTGACTGTAAGTGACATGTGACAAACAGCATATTTCCTAGATGCTATAAAAGTTCAGATGCTAGTGCTGTAGAGAGAGAGAGCAAGAAAGACAGATTACGCTGAATCTGGGTCATTTCACAGCCAAAATGTTGCTTATCTGAATTCTCACACAGCCTGAATTGGGAGTGATTATCCAGTCGAGCTAATTGAATAATTGAGGCTCGCTGGAAATCATTTCCACTGGTCACTGTCATTATCTCTGTGGAAAACATACGCTAATAATAAACAACAGCGGTGAAGCACGGCGTTGTGGGAATTGAAGTGTTGTGAGACATGCCAATAATTCATAATCTGTAGTCCCAGTACAAAATAAAAAAAAATTCCATTAAAAAAAAACAACACAGAAAATATTGTTCCAGAGCAGGTAACGCAAAGCTGTACTCATCCTCATCTGATATTCATTTTGATTGTCTCCATGCAAGATTGATGAGGATCCCTTGCCCGGGTGTTTGCACAGGCTACATGATGGATGTGAATCATTCATGTCTTACGAGGTGCTCACTGGGCTGCCCACCCGCTGACACTCCGCCAGGAGATAGAAACCTCATGCATGATACTACTCCCAGGGAGGCGGGGAGGAGATAGGGCGTCATTTACTGGGAGCGATGGAGGCTAAGGTTACGGCGGTAATGGAGCAGAGGGAGGGGGAACGTCTATGGTACTGATTCATACAGCAAATTTAATTTCCACCACCTGCTGGGATTAGGCTGTGTAGACTATTTTAATGGGACTTTGACTGATAACACTTATTGCCCTCTATGTCACAAGTTCCTAAAAAATGACAGGAATTTATTTTCCTGTCATTTAAAGTAACTGAAAAAGGATTAAATGCAAATGTAGCATCATAGCACTGACAGCATATTTAACTGCCAGCGCTGTGTGCGTCTCTGGAATAAGAGAAAGTAGTCACAGATACTGACGTCATGTTTCTGAGACCCTGTTGTCACCTCCTCCTCATGCCACCATCACTTGCAAGAACAAAGGAGGAGCAACTTCAAATGGCAACTTCTGGAGGCTAAAGAAATCAAGCTAAAGTGAAAGTGTCTAAAACTGGTGAAAAATGCAGTTTTAGCTTCTATGTATAGTTCGCTCTTTTGTAAGAACTGCACCACTGGTGATTTGTTTTATATGATGTATTTGGGGACTGGTAAGGCTTAAAATTAGAGGCTGGGCTGCTTTGAAAGGTCTCCTGGTATTCAGTGTAAAATGGCACAGTCCAGATTATCCAGAGTATGTACTATAGTTTTTTTTTAAGGTTCTGTTCATTAGTGTGTTCGATTTAACTGAGAAAAATGCTACTAACCACTTATTTATAAGACTTTAGAGTTCAGTTCCATTATGTGTTAACAGGTGATGACTTTGTCATGCGTTTGAAATCTACAAATCTAAATCGCTTAGTGAAAGATGCCTTTTTCACAGTTGTTTAGCAGTTCCAAAATTAGGGAGCTGATTTGAAGCAACTTATTTTTGCAGTCATTGCTTTTATATGACTGTTGCTTGATCTTCTATCTGGAATACAGACTTCAAGCAAACATAAAATGTGCTGCATTTTAAAAAGGCGTCTTTGTTCTCCTTACTCCTATTACACTGGTGGGCGTTTATGTTAAACATGGAACTCGGGCTTCAGACTTTCCTAGGCTTTCAGTTTGCACTGGTTTCTTCTGCTCATGGCTGATATCAGTGAGAGAAGCTATCCTTAATATGGTCATCTCAGGCACACAGCTCTGGCTGTGAGCACAGGTGCCCCACGCACCCACTGTTCTTATGTTTGAACCAATCAGGAGAAAGCTAGCTTAATGGAGAGGAAGGGGAAATAAAACAGCTTGCTTCAGGCAGAGGATAAACTGAAGGGCTTCACCACAGACCAGTATGAGATCAACGAGGATTATTTTGAACTGTGAAACAGCAGAGCTACACTAGTATAGTCCAAGAATATAAATGTGAAATTGTGAATGAGCATACTAGAGCTCCCTCACAGACGCTGGAAAGAATGTGGCACTAAACATACACAAAGATTAATCCTTTTTTAACAATATTTCTGCATGATAAATAAGTAAAGCAATTCTCAGATCTGTTCCAACTTTTGATACAGTAATATTTTTAAGATATAAATACCTTACTTTAAACAGAATCACCAAATCCTGTGCTTGGCAAGGGCTTGTTTTAAATATGGTAATACCGCGAAAAGTCATTGCTACCTGACTATGCCGCATAATTTGTAAAAACCATCATATGGCAATATTGAGAGGAGAGACTACCAAAGAGGCCTTGGTTCCACCACTATACATTTATGGCTCAGAGCCATCGAGCTTTCCTTGTCATGCTGTGGGCCCAATCTGTATCCTGTGCTGACTAAGCCCTTCACTTTTACATCTCTGTGTTCTAACCAAACCTGGAAACCATATTTACTGACTGTGAAGAGCAAGTGAAAAGAAAGCAATCATTTAACACAAAGTCAGTCGCCTCAATTTGCATAAATGTATGATCCCCCCTCGTCATGAAAATGCAAAACCTCGAGCATTTTGTATGCATTAGTAACACAGTGTTTCAGGCGCTTGCAAAGAGACAAACAACTACTTGGGTTATGTAACAGTTCTGTCACACATGAACATTTTGGAAAGCTGTGCTCATCACACTGGACGGTTATAATCGTGTTGTTTTTTTTTTCTTGTTGTTGCCATTCGGTAAACCTGAAAACTGCAGCACCACACGGACATGTGTGCCTCTACCAGTGCCAGATTGGTGCTGGCTGGTTTCATTACAACGTCACAGCGGGTAAAGAGGGAAGATCATGGCATTGCCCCGAGAAAGAGAGAGTGAGAGAGAGACAGAGAGAAAGGGGGGAGAGGTGCAGAAACACAGAGAGAAAACAGAAATAGAGGAGAGGGACTGTTAGCTTGGGTAAGTGGATTATGTGATGTGGAGGGAGGGAGGGGCTCTGTCCTCTATCGTTGCTGCTGCTTCTGCACTGGTCAAATACCGCTCGAATCAAAGCAAAACAAAAATATTTACTTACACAACAGTATTTAAATGTTGGATTTTCGCAGGGCTATGAGTGTACCCATGGCTGGGCTTTAAGTACTTCTTGCCAGTAATTGTTTGACTTGTGTGCCAGATGGTGAGGTTTATACAGAAAGACACAAGGACTACTATTACATAAACACTTCAGTATATGCAAATGCTGCAAAACTTAGTCACAGAGTGAGATTTCGTTTGAGTTTGAGGCTTTTTTTTCAGAGAACAGAGAACTGTTTTTTTTTTTTCAACATGATTACTCATAAACTTGAGAAACAATGTGTTTTTACTGAACATGCACTTACTGCTGATTTTTATTATATTACATTTTTTTTCTGATAATAATCATAGATTAATACTGACAGTGATTAAAGATGTTTGTTATGTTAGCAAGTTTTTTAAGGCTGTCCGTAGTTAACCTAGCTTGCACTTTAGGCTAATTAGCAAAAAACGACAGCATGCTAGCACGTTAATCTTGACAGTGCTATAAATGCTAATGCTGGATGCTTGGTTCACCAAATTTGTCTACTGGCATACTGACATTTTCTACTTAGCATAAAGTAGAGCTTATTCCAGCTGTTAAAAACTAGCCTATAGTTACGAGTACAATGTCTGATTTGGGCTAAACTCAAAATTGGACTAAAAGTAGATAAATCACAGAAAACAAAACTCAGAAAACGGTTTACTAGCACTAATATAGGCATAGCAAGTGGACCTCCAGTTCAAATAAAATTAAGACTAAACTTACTCAACACCAATCATGCAGCAGGAAATGTTGACACACAGTGCACCTACAAAAAGAGGAGTAAAAGCTAGTGAAATATAATCACTGTACCACCAAAATCTAGTGATCATACCAGACTGTGTTTGCTGAAACAAACACAACCTTAGATTGTATTTGATTGAACAAGTATGCATTATAAATTCATCTTATTTGTAAGATAGTGTACGTGATATATTTTAACAGCAAACTTGATCTGCTAATATAGTTAAAGCGACGTAAAAGAACTTCAAAAATCTTGCATACTGCAGTGCAGCCCTAGAGATAAAGTTCTTTTTGACTTTGATTGCATTTGGGTAATTGCAAAATACCTATTAGACTAACAAATAAGCATTGGCCTTAGAGGATACAACAATAAAGTGTTACTTAAAGCATGTGTTTCCATTTCCTTCGCCTATGAAGAGGGAATAACAGAAGAGCCGCATTCAACTAAAGCACGTTGAGAGAAAAACAGCCACTGGAACAGAGCTGATAATAATTCACTGTGTTTTAACAGTCTAAGTGTCACCCCATTTGAATTTGATAAAAGGGAACGTATGTTTAAAAAGCTTCTGGGCTGTTATTATAGGTCTACTTGGAGGTTTTGTGAATCACTGTGCCTATATGAGGAATGCTCAACCACGAGAGAAAAATTAGTTGAAGATCAGGTGAAATTTTCTTTGATTTTTTTTTCAATAAAGCTGCAGCTACATGAGTCAGCCTTCCCACACACTGTTGTACAATGGCACATTACTGTGTTGGTTACTGTACTGCAAAAGACGGGGCAAAGGCACTTGAGAGAATTTGGCTACAATGTGTGTGTGAACCAGTTGGCCCACACTTCTTCAAAAGCTGTTCATGTTGCTTTTTAATGTCTGCTGTGGCCTGTGAAAGAAAACCTGAAGTGATTGCCTGTATAAAATGTAACAATAAGGTGTACCCACTTTTTATTGTGTTTTCTTTTTCTATCCACAGGACTACACATTGACTATGTATTTCCAGCAGTATTGGAGGGACAAGCGCCTGGCCTATGTGGGAATCCCTCTCAACCTGACACTTGACAACAGGGTTGCTGACCAGCTCTGGGTCCCTGACACCTACTTTCTCAATGACAAGAAGTCTTTCGTCCATGGAGTCACAGTCAAAAATCGCATGATCCGCCTGCATCCAGATGGGACTGTCCTCTATGGACTCAGGTGTGTTCTGCTTGTCACCGCATTATCTTCACAGCTCTTCTTCTTCTTCTTCATGAGACAGTGGGACTTTTGACTGGGCTACATGTTAGCATTCTCAGGATTCCATGTGTTGTACATTATATTATGACTCAGTCACACTAGAGTAAAATTAGGATGGCAACCTCCTTGCAACTACAAAAAATTGGTGGATTATTTTGCCAAAATTTCCTTGTTGCAAGTCAAAATGGTTCTCAGTAGTTTGTATGGACCCACATGCTTGTATGCATACCAGACAATGTTAGGCATGTTTCTAATGAGATGATGGATGGTGTCCTGGGAGATCTCCAACCAAATCTGAACCAGGGCATCACTAAGTTCCAGGACTGAGGTGCAACTTGGCAGTGTTGGATGGACTGAAACATAGGCTACGTTCACACTGCAGGCGAAAGCGCATCAAATCCGATTTTTTTGACCCTATGCGACCCATATCCGATCATGGTATGACAGTGTGAACGGCACAAATCCGATATTTTCAAATCCGATCTGGGTCACTTTCGTATGTGGTCCTGAATCCGATACATATCCGATGTTTTAGAAAGCGACTGCTGTTTGAACGGTCATGTCGCATTAAATCCGTCTTTTACGTCACTGACACAAGACAGACGCCAATTATTTTATGCATTTTATTTATAGTGTGAACAAGCAGACAAAAAAATCGGATTTGATCAAAAAATTGGAATTGAGCATTAAGACCTGCAGTGTGAACGTAGCCATAATGTCATAGGGCTGTTCTATTGAACTTAGGTCGGATGAACATGAGGGTCAGTGGTAATCTTGAGTCCTTCCCTACTCTCGCCACATGAGACTGGGCATTGTAGTGCACCCGGAGTAACCCAGGACCCACTGCACCAGCACAGGGTCTAACAGTGGGTCCAAGGATTTCATCCTGATACCCAATTGCAGTCAGGTTGTTGTGACATCAGCCTGGTGTTCAGAGTGAAACTGCTCTCATTGGTGACAAGTGGCCAGAATCTGCCAATTATACTATTCTATGGCAAATGCCAATCTGGCACCACGGTGCCGGGCAGTGAGAATAAGGCCCACTAGAGGACATTGCTCCCTCAGGCCACCTTCATGAAGTCTGTTTCTGATTGCTTAGTCAGAGATATTAACACCAGTGGCCTGCTGAAGGTCATTTTGTAGGGTTCTGGCACTGCACATCCTGTCCATCACTGCACAAAGGAGAAGATACCAGTCCGGCTAAGGACCTTCTACAGCCATGTCTAGCTCCAGAGTAACTCCCTGTCTTTTGAAATCTCCAGTCTCCTCCTGAGACTGTGCTGTGAGACACAGTAAGTCTTCTGACAATGACAAGTAATGATGTGCCATCCTCCAGGAGTTGGACTACCTGTGCAAACTCTGTAGGGTCCAGGTAACGCCTCATGCTACCAGCAGAGAAACTGACCCTAGCTAAATGCAAACCTAGTGAAAAAACAGTCAGAAAAGATGAGGAGGGGAAAAATGTCAATGGCTCTAAAACCATTCCTGTGTTCGGGGTTGTCTCATTGTTGCCCCTTTGGTGCACCTGTTGTGAATTTAATCAACACCAGTACAGTTGTAACTGATTAACAAGCCCCTCTGCTTCTTAACTGACCAGATCGATATTCCAGAAGTTTAACTGACTTGATGCTCTGAATAAAAAGGGCTCCTTCTAGTTTTGTTAGCAGTGAATATTCCCCTTACGCACCCGCCTCAGTTTCTCGCTCTAACAACAATGTCATTTTCTTATTGTTATCAAATCCACAGCTTATGCAAACTTGATCCCACTTGACTTGCTATATAGCTAAAGTTTCATATAGCTTAATCCTTGGTGCCATTAAGTGTCGTTGAGGCCCCAAACAATTAAAGACATATCAGAGAACCACGCTGTTGCACTGCGTGACAACCGCCTTGATTACCATAAATGTGCACTGCAGTTTATTTTGAATCCCACATACACCATTATGCTGCAGTAAACACTCACAAGAACACCAAGTCTGTATTAATCCTCCACTTAAAAATAGTCCCTTGCAAATACTACTATTTTAGAGTTTAAGGAGATTATTGAGCTTTTTATTTATTAAATTTACAAATGCTACTAATCTTTTGTGACACATACTTTCATCAAAAGTAGAGCTTAGAGTTTCAGAGACAAAGTTAAGCAGTCTAAGAGTAATACAATACGCTCTAAAGCATTGTTGATTTTGGCTGTTTTATTTCATTTGTGGAGAAATAGAGGAAAATACAGAGTGACAGCAACCTTATCCTTCAAAATACTTTTTCTTAAAATGTGCCTCTATATTTAGATAAATGAAATGATGAAAAGTTCCTATGATTATATATAGTCAGAAAAATAATAACAAAAGAACTGCATAAGGCAGGTTTATTAAAAATCCCAAATCCAAAAATAGAGAAGACCTGAGAACAAGAGTGAGAAGAACACAAGAACACAACCTGACAAGGGGAGAGAAGGGTAACAAGGAACAGGTGAACGTAATCAGACCGTACCAAGGGAAAGAACAAATGATATTGCAAACACAGAAAATCACATGGGTTCTAACCTTCAAAATAAAACAGGAAGTAAATTGAATCAAAATCAAACTCACAAAGTCAACAGTGATCATGAAAGCTGTTCTGGACAATTTCTGGACCCTGCAAATAAGCAACACTTATCACACAAAGCAACAAAGTGATAATCAGGGTCAAAAATGTTCCCTAATCTTTCTCAGAGCCAAGTTAATTCTTTGTGTTCAAAGCCTTGTTTTGGCACAGTGCTGCAGCAGCTGAGAGGATTTTGTGTCATGCTGAAGGGCATGTCAGTGTTAGCATTATTATTATTTTATTTTTAAAGAGGGCTGCCGTTAGAGTTCATCTACGGCAAGAAGTGCGGACAGGTTGGACATGATCCACAATGCAAAGTTCAGCCTTCAGCTATTGTTTGATGTTTGTTTCATAAAGCCCTTGTTTTGAATTTCCATTGATCTTTTTGACAAGCAGGTTCAGAAGAGCTCGTGTGACCTGTTATTATGCATGCAAGCTTTGAATTATTAGAGCAAAGCAAAAATGTGTGTGTGTGTGTGTGTGCACTTGCATTTGCATGTGTCAGTGTTCATACTTTATAGTCAAGCAGCTATGCTTGATTATGCAAGTGGAGTTCATAGCATTTAGCCCTGTGGACTACTTATAGACCTCTCAGTGCTTTAAAAGATCAAAAGGAGAGGGAGACGTGTGACGTGGTGTTTGTGATATGAGCTGTTACATACATGAATGCCAGGTAGAGCTGAGTGATATGTTGAATGCAGATTTTTATCCTGGTTTCAAGGCAGCCACTCTGTGTGTTTGCTGTTTATTAGGAAAAGCAGCAAAAAATACAATTTTAAGCTCTAAAAGCAGTTTGTATTTATATTGTAAGTTGCATTTTGCCACAATGCCGTTTATTTTATTTTTATTTGTCATTTTTGCAAATGGTCTATTAATTGCATTTTACAGAAACTGTCTGTAATTTAACTGAGGGTACATTAGGGGGCATTAGCCAGATGGTCCTCTTTGACAAAAAAAGCCCACATTTATTTTAGTCTTCACAAATATAGTATCCAAAATATGTCCAATTAGAAAAAAAATAAATAAAAAGATTTTATAAATGTCTTATCAGCAGTTTCCTGTTAAGATGCATGCCTGAAGTAATGTCAATAAAAAAAAAAAAATTCAAATATTCTTTATATTCGCAATTTTTTGCACAGAGTTACAAATTGCTTTACAGTTAAAAGCCACATGTTAAAGATAAGTATACATGTTCAAACATATGTACACATAATCAACCATATGGTCAGACATTCATGCCAACACACGAGCTTCCATGCACGCAAATAGCAGAAAACTAAGGCTCAAAATAAAGCTGGAAAGATTAAATGAAAGGTAAAAAATGTGCCACTACCAGTCATTTAAAACAAAGTCAGCCCTCCTGATAGCAGCTTGTGGTGGCCCAAATGCAGAATACAGATTCGTATTGTACTACAGTCAAAACCTATTAAAAATATAAAAATGAAACGGTTTCTTCAAAACATGATAAAAACTGAACTGTACAATTTTGGGCTTTAGCTCCACAGGATCCCATTCACTCTGACACAAGATACAGTCAAAGAGTTATTAACTTTTCAGAAGATCTTTTCTACAAGTTAATGTTAGCTTCTTTACTAACCTCTTTGGGATACTGTAGTAGTAAGATAATAGGCTAGCAATTGAATTTGCATTGAATACAGACTACTCGAGGGCACAAGAGTACTGTTAGCCTAACATTACTTGTTACTCAAATAGATGGTATTAAGGATTGACCTAGCTATACCGTGAAGTTATAAACTGGTTTCTGAAGTATCATTTTGAAACCTTGAGATGAGGGCTCTGTTGTTGCTGTCTTGGTTTAAAACATCCAGTGTGACAAGGAGGGGCAGGTCTGTCCATGATACCAAACACTCAGCGTACCAGGGATAACCCTGCTGTTTGAAACACAGCGTGATTGAGATTTAAATACAGATTTAATTTTTTATTCTGTATGACCCAGAATGAGTGATTGAGCCCATAACTTCCTAATGATAGTGTTTATGTAGGTCAGCAGCTATTGCCATCTGATAAACTTCTGCATTGGTTTATTTTTCCAACCCAAAAGCTATACCAATGTCTTATAGTTTGTATGACTTCTCCTGTACCTTTACATGAATTTTTGATGGGGTTAAATTGTGCATTGAGTCTTTGTTGGCTGAATTTTGCTGCTTGTGTTAGTTTGTCCAGCTGAAGCAATAGTTTCCTTGTGACTGTTCACATGATACTGTAGAGTCTTTTGAACATTTGGTCAAATCAGCAATTGGACTCTCTTTTGCTTAATACAAGCCCACAGCTCAGACTAGCTAGTTAGTTAGCTAGGTAGTTAGCTGTATGCCAAATAAAAAGAGATACTTCAACAATTTTTGTGTCTTTGATAAATGCAGTAATGAATAATAAATAAGTAAAAAGGCGTACCACAGGCATTTGGTTGTTTCAAAATGACCTTCATGTCAGTGGGTTATATTAGCTAACAGGCGCTAACTGGTGCAGTGTGCGTTACTTGTTTCTGACCTGCCGTTCGTTAAACAGAGTGGCATGATAAAAATAAAAGATTAAAACTGACTGACTGACTTGAGGCTGTAATTTATATTCCAATTTATGCCATTTAGATATCCTCTTTTATTCATATGAATATTTATTTTTTTGATTAAATACCTTCGATGTTCTAATTTAAAAACTGTTACTTTAATGATTTAATGTAAATCAACTAATTTTTTAACTGCTAATCAACACAGTGTAGGTAGTTTTTTTTTCTTGTTGTTACCACAATGAAATGAAGAGATAATGTAGCTGAGAAGCTTCAGTGATATTGATAATGTGTGTCATGTATTGGAAATCCAAGTTAAAAAGTCTATATAATCTATAATATGTGTGGTAATACTTACTGTACATCTGTTGAAGACCTCTTATTATGTTGCTGTAATTTTTGCTGCATAGTAATATCACATAATGGAGCCTCATCTCAGTCTTTGCTCAGTGAATACATCCAGTGGCTAACTGCCAGGCAGCCAGCTTTTAATCAGGCCAGACTTAGCCTGAATCAGTTTGAATTTGCATTTCACTGCTGCTTTTTTTAACTGTCTGATTATCAGTCGTTTGAGCTCGCACATCTGATAAACAAAAGGCACAGATACCTCCTCATGACCCAGTTCAGTTGAACAGGGACTGAACTCAATGCCAGGATGCATTTCCTTAATATCATTTTTATTATTACAAATTTTTACTTGATCGCAGGATGGAGGGCGGCCAGTTTTGGTGAAAGGGGAGCACAAAATGTTTCAAAAGCAAACATGTTTGTTGCTTGTCTGTGTATGATCTAGAGTCTAATTAGGTATAGAGTTACACAGTCAGCATTTTAACTAGGAGGTGGTGCTATAATCTTATTCTAAGATGACAATGCCAGTAGTCTCCAGTAATATGAAACCAGCTGAGGGACAGGTTGAAAAGGCAAATGGACGTTTGGTTTCCTTTAAAGATGACAGGTGAAGACAAGCGCTTTCACCTTAATCCTGTAATCTAATTGTAATTCCCGCAGTCCCTTATTCTGTTAGGTAACTGCTTACCTGCATTGCTATTTTTAAAACACCTCAAATCCCTTACATCTTCACTCTCCTTCCGAGCCGTCTTTCAAAACAATTTTAGTAAATCACATGTGTTATCTAAAATATAACCTTTCCCCCATGCCTTCTTTTTCAGGATAACTACAACAGCAGCATGTATGATGGATCTCAGGAGGTATCCTCTGGATGAACAGAACTGCACTCTGGAGATAGAGAGCTGTGAGTAGACAGGCCTAATGCCTTGTGGGCTTGACAGATCAACAGCGGCGCACAGGCAGAGTGTCTCATGTGTGAAATGTTACAGTTGCATGAAAGAATGCGCAACCTGAGGTACAGCAGCGGTTGTGTGTTTCTCTTCTGTGTTCTGTAGCCTCTCTTTTAAATCTGTACCAGATGGATGAGGGTAGTATATATGACTATGACAAATGCTTAGCTAATTTCATTCAATATTATACTTCTAACTAAATAACTGCACTACATTGGTCTTTTAAACTTTCCCGAATCTTTATAGAAGTCATCTTTTCTTCTCCAAATGTTTGCACCTTATTTAACCTCATAAAGATCCAGCAGGTTGCCATGTGCTACTTAGGGTAGGATTAGTTTCAGGCTCAATTCTACCTCTATAAATGGATTTTCACCTATTAAACAAATCTAAATCTTATAACAGAAGTACTTTCAGGGTAAAATGCATGTAGGAAAGTTGTTTTGAAAAGTAACAGTGTTTAGTTTCTGAAACCTGCTGCTAAAATTCAAGCCTAACACAACTCCTCAGTAGTTCGTCAGTAACCTGGTGGATGTTATGAAGTAGCATTGATGACAAACTAACAATTACTTTTGGAGACTATAAAAGAAAACCTCAAAAAAAGGTGTCTGTGCAAGACTTTACCCTCTGTCATGCATTTTCCTCTGGTTGCTTGCTGGTTCTGCTGTAACAAATATAATATTGGACGTTTGTGTCAATTATGCAGAACAACACAGGGGTTATTGTTCTGCATGCAGAGATATTTTTTTTTTTTAAACAAGCAATAAAAAGAGCTATAAATGCAAAACAGGGATATAGACAAACAGCAGGCCAAGGCATCAACCTGAGGGCGAGTCATTTAAAAATAAAAGTAATAAGTATATGGTAAATCTAGTATTCGCTCTATTTTTAGCTCTTGGGACACACACCCATTGGCCTATTTACTAGGTACACCTAGCTAGTTTCAGGCTGAACCCTATTTTGCCTTCAGCGCTGCCTTTCTTGTGGCACAAATTCGTCAAAGTGCTGCAAACACTCCATCATTCATCATTGTGTAGGAAAATCTCAGCAGTTTCTGAAGTACTGAGATCAGTTGGTGAGACACCAACAGCCATGCAAAATTCAAAGTCACTTAAATTAATCTTTCTTCTTCATTCTGTGCTCACAATCAGCTCAGCAAGTTGTCTTGACTATGTCTACATGCCTAAATGTGTTGAGTTGCTGTCATGCGATTGGCCGATTGGATATTTGTTTTGTTTTGTTAACAATCAGTTTACTTATCCATTTCAGGGTCCAGTGTGCCGGAGCCTGTCCAGCCTATATAGGGCGAGCATGTAGAGACGGAGGGAAATTCACACTCACATTCACACCTACAGCCAATTAGGATTCACCAACTGACTTAGAGTAACAAGGTTAGGTTAGATTAGGTTATATCTGGCCATTTAGCTGCTAAATGCTGCAAATGACTTTGGCCCTGTTCTGTTTTGTGCTGATAGCGAGCAGGCCATCGTGGCTGGAAACAGGGCTGATAAGAAACAGTGACACGAAACAGTGATGGTGTGATCCAAAACAATGAGCTGAAAGACACCAAAGGGCTGCTTACAGACAGGGCATCCCATCTCTCTGTAGGGTGTGTTATTACCAATGACTGGGATGCCATTACACGTGTTATGTTGATATAAAAATATTGATTCGAGCAGATTTAAGTTTCACATATTTATTTGTGAGAACTCCTCAGCGTTTGAATGCTGTATCACTTAGCAGCAGTGTCTCTGCTCGTCCTTTACAGACATCCTCAGGGCACCGCTTGGTTTCATGTTAGCCTTCTGATTGGGCACTGATTTACACCTGGCATGCCAACAATACGGCAGGATAGGATTAGGCTTATCAGGAACACATAGAGTTTAAGGCTAGTTAGAGCCAATGTCTCAGCTAGAGTAAGAACAAAGCACATTGTAGATGTTTGTATTTATATTTTTTTTTGTATCATCCCCACAAAAAATACTAAAGCAAGATCTGCTAATGGCAGCGGACACGTCTATTTTATAATTCTTCTGACATTTTCCAAACCCCAAGTAAAGCTATTAAATGACTTGCCTCCAGAAAAGCGCCTGGTACTTGGAAACAACTTCAAAAGTGTTTTTTTATTTCCTTCCCAAATGACAGCCCAGTTGGATGATCAGCAACACTGCATATCTTGGTCTCCAGTGATGGTTAGACAGATGGTTACACCTTGGTGTGCATGTGTGTGTGTCTGCGCGTGTCTTCTTCTACAGATGGCTACACCACAGACGACATCGAGTTCTACTGGAAGGGAGGCGAGTCGGCTGTGACGGGGGTGACACGGATTGAGCTGCCTCAGTTCTCCATTGTCGATTACAAGCTGGTGTCCAAGAACGTAGTCTTTTCCACAGGTAAATGCTTCATCAGCTGGATTACCTCTGGGAATAATGCACGGCGAGGCTAACTAGGGGATGTGACGTTTTAGATGATATTGTCCATTTCACGCACTGGCCTGTTTTCGGGGGCTGATTATTCCATCAATTTCTACAGCAAACATGCCAAAATGTCTGTTGATCTTATATCCTCAAAGCCAAAGTTGTGTTTCTTGGTGCTTCTAATTGGATTGAAATGAGAAAATTCGCCATCTTTGAAGTATCCCTCATGCAGCAGCAGGCGACGCGAGCTTGTTGGAATGGTGCTTAAGCGGGACATGCGGTAAATTAGAAAGTATATCATACCCACTTCTGGCAGTTCTTGACCCAGAGAGGTGAAGTTTAATGGATGTAATGGTTCAGTTATTGTGCTATCAGTAGGAAATGTAGCTGAAGACTCTTATCAAGTCAGTGTGATTGCAGCAGTCTGATTGTGAACCCCCTGAAAAATTGGTTTCAAATAGAATAACAATAAATAGTCATGATTAAAGACATGAATGTCTGAGTTTTTAGTTATTATTTATGAAAACTGGGTTTGATTCAATTAAGTTTGATTTATATAGCCCCAAACCACAACAGCAATCCCTTCAAGATGCTTCATAGTGTAAGGTAAAGACCCTAAAATAATGGGGAGAAAGCCCAAGCAACTAGACAACCTCCTATGAGTAAGCACTTGACGACAGTGGGAAGAAAAAACTCCCTTTTAACAGGAAACAAACCTCCAGCAGAACCAGACTCTGGCAAGGCAGCCAACAGCTGGGATTGAGGGGAGAAAGAGGAAAATGATATTAAACAGTCACACAGCTGTTTGCAGATCTGATTTAAAATGTTGTTCCTTTCAGAAATCGCTCATGTTGAAATAACTAAATTGATGTAGGTTTGAAAGAAAATTGTATCTCAACATAAAAGTTGTATCAACATTTTCTGAATTATTTGTATAGCTTCATTCACTGTCATCACACTACAGTGACAAACACTTGAGGATGAGGATGTTACTTTAATACTGTTACACCCCACTATATTCACTCTCTGTGGGCTAAAATCTCGCTCTGCACTACAAAGCATCCTGCCGCTAGAGCCCGGCTGATATTCAGTGATTCAAACAATGTGATAGTCCGATATGTTGGCTGATTTTTTTCCCCTTTCAGAAACACGAAGCATAAAGTGATTGCCACGAGCAGCAGATCTCAGACCTTATTTATCCCCTAATGACATTTAACCTCTAATGAAATGTGAATGTCAAGAAAAACTGAGGAAGATTCTCAAAATATTTAGAAAAATGACAGGTTAAGGCAACTTGTAAAGTCAATGTATATGAAGGATTTACCGTATCACATTTCATGTTCTAATTCATGTGTGTCAGATCGCTGTAGAGTTATTTTAACAAGTAATCCTCATTTCAGCCGTTTTCCATGAACTTTGATTTGACACGTCGCCCATCCACTGAGGTCCAAAATGAATCAGACTGTTACCGAATGTGTACATTTACGCCGGAACACAGAGTTTTTATGAACGTTTCCAAACCAGCAACCATATAATCTGGTCAGAGGGGACACATCGAGAGAGGCGGCTTCTCCGGAGCCTCAGAAATAAAAGCTGTGTGACATTTAGCAATAATGTAATTTCTCACACAATTTATGCTCATGAGGAAGAGCCACGCTGGGTCTGAAAAGGACATGCACAGTAATTCACTCTTTGTTTGCCTTCTCGGGCGTGCGTAACATTTCTGTTGTGGCCGTTCTGCGTTATTTTGTGTTTTTTCACGCTGAGATGCTGTTGAAGCACGCACGCACCTTTCTCTGTCTGTGCTGCACGTGCGGCTGCTTTCCATTTACCATCATACGCGGGTGTCTCTGCCTTCATGTGAATCACATGTGAGTGTGCCGATGCTAGCGCGTCTCTTGTTTATGAGAGGCGGCTTGTCCCTTGTGGGTGGTGGCTATTATTTTAATGTCCGGTGGTCTGCTCGCCCGCTCAGGATGTGTGAAGCACATCAAAGGCTTCCTGCCAGGCTGCCTAATGATCAGGTCTCGTCCGTGTCATGTGCCACTAGCAAGCCTTTAGTTCCCTTCCCTTTTTTTTCCTTTCCTGCTATCCCTTCTTTCTGTCACTATCTCTCTCCCTCTTTTCTCTTCCTCCTGTTTTCCCTCCCAGCTTTCTTTAATATAACTTTTCTTAGTGCTTTTAAAAGGTGTGCTTGGATGCCTATTACCCTGCTCGCTGCAAGAAAAACAACCCGGGTTTCAGGGCATCATAAATTCATGTGAAATGAGGCCCTCAACACATCAGTGTTTCTCATTTAAACACACACACAAACTGTCTGTTTGCATGCGAGGGTAATATCTGCATGTCCGTATGCAAATGTTTGAATGGCCACTAGGGCAACATTTCTGAGTTAGGTAACATTTAATTGTGTTTGCCACATAGACTGTACAGAAAAGATGGACATTGCTACCATGGTTTCAAAAGTCTGCTCAGGAACAACTCGAGGAACACAACAAAGCTTGCTTAGTCCCAAACCAATCAAGCATCAGAACAAGCTTGATTCACTGAGTTCCCCTGCTGTTACCTAATGGATCCAAAGTCCGGCACCCCCAGAGATCCTCTGTGTGTGCATCAGGAGGTCAGAGCTCTTTTTGGCAGAACAGAGAAGCAACAAAATACTAAGCAGGTGGTTTTAATTCTGTGACTCGTTGTTCTTTAAGCCTCGAATATACCTTCGAGTTTGTGTGTTTTAGAAAACAAGAAATGCTTCGTTAACAGCTTTAGAAAAAAAAGCCCTGAAAGTACTCATTTTTAATTAATGTAGGACTGAAATTCATTAAGATGCTTTTGCAGACTGCGCACAAGGACAAATCTGGCTCACTTTTGCTGAGCAGCGGTGTTAGAAAAAAAAGTCTTCACTAAGACTTCTGCTGCATACTTGCGATACACTTTTAAAAGTCAGTAATGCAAGCAGTTATATCATGCAGTGCTTCATCTGAGCTGCAGGTAGTCAGCCCAACATAAACAACGTAAAGCTAAAAAAACAACCTTCATATAGAAAGCTTGAGCAGCATGATCCAGTGCAAGATTGGCACATATGGGGTCAGTGGATCCCTTAAAGGCGCGTCTCATTGCCAGAATCAAACTGTCAGTGCATACAGCACAGCCTCTCATTGCTTCTAAACCTTGACAGTAACACCCCTGCAATCAGCGTGTCAAAGCAGACAAAAAAAGACACCCCATCACCACCTCCACCTCTTCAGCCTTACCCAGACTCCACTATATGACTGCCATCATCACCTTAACTCTTCTCCTTTTTTTTCCCCCTCTTCTCCTTCCTCCCTCTCCTCCCCGCCCTCGCACATGGTGTTCCTCCCACTTGCCGATGTTGTTCGGTATAGCAGTTACAGCCAGTACTGCTCTACACCCACACACAAGTGAACCTCAGCCTCCTCTTTTTCTGAGCCACTTCTGCATCTGCTACTGCGGAGATACTCTGCTCCGATTTAGGCTGGAGGAGTTGCCATTAAAACTGCATCTAAAAGAGTGAATGGGATATTGCCACAGTCTGTTCCTATATTCACACTGCAGTGAAGTGTAGGTTCAGCATGTGTGGAGTTTATTCACTGCTGCCAGAAATGTAAATATTGGAGGATCATTGAATGTGATAAACAACGCATACTTTGTGTATTTATATGAGCTCTAACATATGCTTGACTGTGAGATGAAGCTTTGGTTAAAGTTGCACAATGAATTAAACACAGAAGCTAATAGAGCTAGCTAGCCGAGACAATTAATTGATCAGTAAATCATTTAATCAACTAATCAGTTGATTAGTGGAGGTCAAACAGAGTCAAATTCTTCGTTTGTGTACACAAACTTGGCCAAATAAGGTTTTTGTAACTCGTTTTAATCAATACATTCAGCTTAAATTTCACAATCACACAGTATCGGGGCAATGTGTCAGCTAGTGAGCACACCCTAGATATCCCTCCTTTAGAAATTGAATTCTTTTTTTTATTCAGTATAACCCAAAATGATTGACTGAACCCATAAACTAATCAGTAAAGTCTTTACAGGATTAGAGAGCCTTTCCTATAGACTCCTACAGGACTGGAAGTCTTTTTGCAACTAAAGTAGGGGTCATTCAAAATAAGAAATTAAAAACAGGATATCTTATAAATATTTGTCCCTGTTCTGTAGAAGAAGAAATTTGGTGAGTGGAATTTTATAGTATTTTTTCAGTCTGGAAGTATATATTTAATCATACGACATTTCTGCTAAATAAGCTAGTTAGCATTAGCTGATAGCTTAGCACTTCCTTCCTTATTTAAATATGGGCTCTGTGGGCTTCAAAGAACTACATGCTACAGTCTAAAATACAAGCGTCAAGGCTTTAAAATATGAAGTTTAGAAACCATCTGGATAGACCATAGCAATGTGAAAAAAATGGTACAGCAAAAATACGAATATGTGGTTAAATATGACTTAGATTTAAAATAATATTTAATGGTTCTTTAAATTGCACTTGTGATTTGCGCCATGTACACAAATCTAAGTTCTGAAGACTCTCAAGATTCCCTTGATCAGCTGTCGATCAGCGCCCTCAGCATCTTTATCTTTTTACATCTAAAGGGCAGCAAAACAAACAAACACAAAAAGTGTTTACATTTGTGGATTTGTCAAGACCTCACCACCACTTGGCATTTAAAACAAAAAATCACCAGTTACACATGAAACCATTAGGTTCATGACATCAACTGAATGTGTCAAACATAATTTTATTAGATTATGTTAATGTGACATGGTGATGTTAGACATATATGCTTGCTGCATGCTGTTTACAATGTAAAGTGAAACATGGGTCATTGGTATAGAAATTGTCTATTAATATATTTTTAATAAAAAGTAACTACAGAGCAAACGTTTATCTCCTGCCGATAGGAGTGAATCCAAGTGGATTCCCAAAGTTTCAGTTCAAGCAGTTCTGACAAACCTGCCTACATAAATTTTCTTTTCATTCGAAAGAGCTCACTAAATTTGAGTGCGGTAAACTAATAGGTTGCTAAGTCAACTGATGAAAAGTCTACCCTCTGAGATATTGAACGATAAGCTGGTTTTGATGCAAAGTGCAAATGCTTTAGGAGCCACAGGAATTCAACCATGAAGTAGCATGCTGTGTAAAGTTCCAAAGCAGGGTTACCAAGTGCTCAGGTGCATAGTGTGTAAAAGTTGCCAACACTCTGCTGAGTTGGAAACCACCTCTGGCATTAAGATCAGCAGTAAAACTTTGCGCCAGGAGCTTCATGGCGTGGCAGTTCCTGTAGGGGTAATGTGTAGGTGGCCTGGTCCTTTTGTCTATATACTTCTGTATTTCTACGTGGTTTTTATCTTGAAGGACACAGTTATAGAAATAAAAAGAAATAAAAATGGCATTAAAACTGAACAAATGTTATCTACTTGATAAAACAAATTAAGTGAAAACCGAAAGACAAGTAAAAAATCATTTTGTTTGGGGACCTTTTGAAAAAATATTTCAGAACTCATGAAGCCACGAAGGTCAATTCGTCTTTTTTGCATCGATAAAGAATATATTTCTTCATGTCGACTTCAGTGTACATGTATATTGTCTGGTATGTGTTTGTGGTATATGTATAGACTTTGTTGTTCATTTGTTTGTTGGTGATAAAAATTTGATAGGTAGGTGGAAAAATAATGAATGTAAACCTAGTAGGATTCACTTTCTGGGAACTATGAATATCTTCAGTGTAATAAACAAATCCCATATAGACCACTTGGGCCAACACTGCATTATAGCCTGCTGGCACGAGACTGTTTTGGGAGTATAATAAGTTAATGTGGGCTTTGTGCATGACATACTAAATAATTCCACTGATCCATCATGATATAAAATGGGGTTTGTGGGTGCTGAATGCTTTAAAAAGTCAAATCAGTCAATAGCACTTAGAGTACATAATAACATTTGATGTATGGCCTGTTTTTGAAATTACATGTTGCCATTTTTATTGCAATCTAACATACAGCCGGTGCTGAATCTTAATGAGATTGGGTGCGTTTTTTTTTTTTTAAAGTGACTCTATGAAACTCCACACAAGTGTGTAGTCGATTGGACCCACGCTCACCATAAGTAGCTTTGGCTGAAACCCACGGATTGGCAATTACAGCATAATGGGCCCCACTTCTCCTTCAATATAAAACAAAAATGGAAAAATGTCTAAGAATAGTGGGAGTAACGAGCCATAGATAAAATCTATATAGAGACGTAATGCTAGGAGATTGATGAGAAACCGCGCCACACCATTTATATCAGTGCTTCATGCACACTCATGCACAGACTCTGTTTATATTTCAGGTCATGGAAAAAAAATTAATGGCAAAAATGCTCTCTCAAAAGCAGCGCTATAATTTGAAATTCCTGACTTATGAAGCCTGAGAAGCTCCGCTACATGCATTTATAAAGCTCAGCATTCTTGTAATGCCGTATCCTTCAGAATGCACCCGTGAATTATGGAGGTGGATGATGTGGAGAATTGATAAATCAAAACGTGGTGAAATTTTTATCACCGTCCTGAATATTGTGTCACATCTCTCTGATACATGGCTGCAGTTTTGTGTGCGCGTGTGAGAGCGAGTCGGTGTGCGTTTGCGCTTTTGAAGGGGGATGCTTGTTACCATGGCGATACATCCAACCCATGCTGCTGGGGTTGCCGTGGAAACTGAAACAAAAACACGAGGTGTCCCTGTATGCTTCTCAGAAGAACAAAGTTAAAACATTATTAAGTGGATGCAAAAATAACATATAAGGGATGTTAATATGTTTCTTTTTACCAGTTTTTATATTACACGCCATGACCCTTTAGAGGTTCTTGCCTACTTTATCTCTCAACGACTCGTCTCTGTCTCGCTTATCTTAAGGTGCCTACCCTCGACTGTCTCTGAGCTTCAAGCTGAAGAGGAACATCGGCTACTTTATTTTGCAGACGTACATGCCATCAATCCTAATTACCATCCTCTCCTGGGTGTCCTTCTGGATAAACTATGATGCGTCAGCAGCCAGAGTGGCTCTAGGTAAGTAGTGGTGACTGTTAAAGAGCAGGTATTTTTCTTTCTCAGATGAGGTCGGGGACTGGTAGAAATCACAAGCTGCCTTTCTTCCTTCAGCTTGATTCCCAAAAGCAATGCATCTGATAGAGTCTGAACTTCTCCTGTTATTGTGTCTGAGCTTTGGGAACTGGCCTGTAAACGGATGGACTAAATGGTGATAGATTTGAGGAAAGGTGCCATCCTGTATGTCTTAATGGACTGTTTTTATCCATTGTGACAGTTTCTGTAGAGCAAAAGTACAAATTCACTGAGAGGCCTTCAGGAGCTACAAATTCATCACATATCTAATGGGCATTATTTAAGCTCTTCTTGAGTGGTGCAGTTTAGTAGCACTCAACAATGCAGAGATCAAGTAAACAAGTCATTGATATGTAATTATGGAGATTTCAAGCTGGAGGCTGAAGCATAGTTTTGCCTTTGTCTAAAGCTGAGCTGACCACACATCAGGCAAGTGCAACGGTCAGGATATGAAGGCAGCCAACACTCATAATTGACATGCTAAATAGGTAATTAAGTGTTCATTAAGCTACACCTCTAAACAGGGTTCGTACGGGTGCTTGAAATCCTTGAATTCTAATGTCGTCTTTTCAAAGTTTGAAGAGTGCTTGAATTTCAGATGTGGTGCTTAAAAGTGCTTGAAAATGTAACTGTATTTCATTCACAATAAATAGCTATCTGATTGAATTGTTTTCTTATCAGATAGAGAAATAAAATGAGTCGCAAAAAGCAAAAGCAAAATTTCCCCGCCTGGGCTGCCTTGCGTCTGTTTCAATATGTGACCCCGCCCCTCCCTCGGACAGTCGGGGATGAGTGCGCTAACATACCTGTAGGTTGCTGTTTTAATGAGTGTTTGATGAAAAACAACAATGGCGGAGTTTGCGTTCTCCAGTCGCATGATAGGTGAGTGCTAGTAAATAATTTTCCAGTATGTGTACGTTACACATGTTATTTTTTTTAAATTTTGATTATTATTTTGCTAGCTATCAAACTCGCTGGAGAAATGATTGAAATGCACTGAGTGTGATGCAGTATGGCAGCGCTATTACGGAATATGCTGTGAACTTAGCTAACTTTACTTAGCAGTAATATGAGTTAATTTACTCAAGTGAAAGCTTTAAACATTAGCCCCAGGGCTCGCAAAATTTCAAAATCCCTGGTAGCCCTTCGGGCAGGCACTCTTCAGTTTTTGGTAGCCCGAAATAAATTTAAGTAGCCTGAATAAAAAAAAGAGAACAATTTTTTGATTGATGTTTTGTTTCTTTTACAATATTATACATTTAAGTATAATATTGTAAAGGAAACAAAACATCAATCAAAAAAATTGTTAAAACACAAATTACAACAATTGTATAAAAATTACAACCATCAACTCAAATACTTGGTTCAAATTGAACAGAAATTTCTATGAATTTGTAAGAACTGTGTAGAACATGAATCAGTCTGTCAGATCCTGAATCTGAAATTTCCACTGAAGTCATGGGTAAGAGGTAAGGGGAACTAAGATCTAGGCCATTTGCTTTTTGAAGTTTGCAAAGACTGCTAAATTTTGCAAATGGTAGTTCACTCTTTGCAACACAGTGCAGTGTTCTAAACAGCTTTTTCAGGAGTTCTTGTTGTGCTTGGTTTATTTTTAGTACGTTTTTTGCAATTGGTGTTTGTTCTGGGAAAGATACTGCAGACTGAGCAATAATGCATTTCTTGCATTTGTCATGGGTTCTGATAGGGTCTTTCTTAAAATTACTGGTCCCAGTAACATCCGTTGACTCAGATATCCAAGGAAACTCACAACACACCCGGCAGAACATTGTTATTTAGCTCGTCATATTCCAGCCACAGAAATTCCTTTGTCCATGAAACCAAAAAAGCTGTGCTTTCTTTTTAGTGTGATTTGTCATAACTTTTCCATTTTGTGGTAGGCTTTTCTTTGGCTGTCACTTCTTCACCCTGACCTTTATTATTTCGCTCTGCAGAACTAAAATACCTGCGTAAATTCATCTGCTTTTACACACGTACTTACATAACGGTCAGCGATTCTCTGCGCAATCAGCCTCTATCACATGTTTAAGCTTGTTGCCAGAGATTTCACTTGTCACGTTTGAATAGTAAGCTAATGAGTGATAAGACAATGTCAGGAATTGGTGCGCAATTAATCTGTCACCCTCTGCCGCTCTCTATACACAGTTTGCGCGATCGCAAAGTGAAAGCAAAAAACAAGCGCAAATTCAAACGCGATTTCAATATGTCACATACTGACAGTGGCTCATTGATGCGAATGGCATAATTACCCAGCTACATTTGCGAAAAAATGCAAAGCATTGACATATATTTTCTTTAGAATGATAGCCCGACGGGCAGGGCTGAGTTAGATTTTGGTAGCCCGACTGGAAAAATCGCTAGCCCCGGGACGTCGGGCTAGCGATTTTGCGAGCCCTGAGCCCGATACATAACTAGCTAACTTAAGGCTTTCTGATTAACCCTCTGTGGTCGACGGACCCAGAGTCTCCATTTCAACTTGGGTCAAACGTGCGGACTTCAAACTATATACCAGTTTTTAAATTGTGTTGATAGGTCACGTAAAACAGATGTTTGTGGGGGTATATTCTGAATAAAACAGTGGCGTTTACTCCGGGAAGAAACGGTAAAAACGGCGTTTTTTATGGAGAGCGCTAGCAAACACGCTTTGCTTGTGAGTGAAAAAAGAAAAAACACTCCTTCCCTATTGGTGGAAAAATGTACCATGTCGACCAATCAAAAAATGATACGGCAACATGTGGCATTTGGTTGTTGGGAAGAGAGGGAAGAGAGAGCGAGTGAGCGAAAAAGAGAGAGTTTTGATACGTGAGAGATTTGTGATGTTTATCGTGTTTGTAGTCTCAAGTTAGTGTGTTGTCTTGTGTAGTTAGTGTGTAGTGTAGTCGTTTTGTTTTGTGTGTCAGTTCTACTAGTGAACGTCACAGTTGCTGCAAAAAAGCCACCAAAGGCAGGTTGCAGTGTAAACGCTGAGTGACACACCTGCTGTCAGACCTGCAGGATTGATCCCTGTGCTGTTCTCATCTGTTATAGTGACACAAACTATTTTTTGGAGTTGCATAAATAATTTGTGTGCCTTCTTATTTGACAAAGAGCACCTGATTGTTCTGTAAATAGTTTTGAATGGTTATATAAAAAAACGTCTGAGCCTTGGCTGCATTTTTAGGTAAATAGTACCATATAACTTTGTTGTTTGCAAAACTTGTTCATATTTTTTTTTTAAATGTCCAATTTCTATTTGCATTTCAAGTTACGAAAATGATTCGTTAAACATGCTTGTGGTTTTTACAGTCAAAAATATCACTTTCTACTTGTATTTTAAATTTTGTCTGAATTTAGATAAATTGAACTGAGGTGATGCAAATTGAAACATGCATTCTTTTTTTGGCGGGGGGGGGGGGTGCTGGAAAAGCTTAAAAAGGGACCTTGAAAGTGCTTAAAAACTGCTTGAATTTGACCCTGAAAAAAGCGTACGAACCCTGTCTAAATAACAGAGGTCCAGTTCAAGCTTAAGGAGTAAGGAAACAGCTCTACTGCCTATTGCTGAGAGAGGGTGTCTCTTCCTTTAGTTTTTATAAACCTAATAACAAGATTAAACACAAAAGAAGTATATGTAATGTAGCTTTTCTTAGCACTAATATTATGCAAGGTAGCCATACACCATGTTTAGCCGTAAGTAGTAGCTGTGAATACTGCTGTAAAAACAGCATACTGTCTGTACTAAGATTGTGTTGAACATTTATTAGCAGCAACATGGCAACCAGAGACCACTTCAAGTGACGGCAGGCAAAGTAACCACTGGTGACTTGAAGTGGGCGAATCCAGAGTTAAACTGTTCTCAACTTTGAAGTTAGCGTTACAACGTTGCTTTGCAGTTAGCAAAATAACTTTTTGGTTGCTTTGAGCAAATCTCTACTTTATGGAGCACATGTTTAACTACCCAGCAAACATGGTTAAAACTCTGACATTATTCGCTGGGTCAAAGCTGGTCAAACAGATGGTGATGTTTGCTCAAATTGTAATGTTTCAGCCATGTCTTCTCTTACGAAGCAAGAAATATCAGTCATATTACTGCAAAGAAGAAAATGGATGTGTGTTTTTACAACATTGGAGTGATAAATAATTTAGGCATGAAATAGTTGCGATCAGACAGCCACTCTGCATATATCCAGATAAGTTCAGCGTGTAATACACAATCAGTTGTGTGTTACATGTTGAATTTGCTTATCTGGATAGTTACCACCACTTACACTCTGTCCCCCAGTATTATTAAAACCTGCAGTGTGATCTAAGTCTTGATTAGTTCTCTAATCATTTTTGTTCTAACAATATGTCAGAGTGTATCATTGTGAGAAGTATCATTGTTTAACACTACTAGTTAAACTAAGTAATATATTCTTAACCAAAGAGATTGGTGAGCCTTTCTTTAGTAAGATTTCCCATTGTTGGAGATGCTGTAGGTGGTTGGAGAGAACTAACATTGTCAGATACCCTTTAGGGACTATTTTGGAGCCATTTCACACTGAAAAGAGAAGGCTCTTTCTGAACTGGCAACAAGCCACGGATTCATGCAGCAAAGCCCCCGCAACCGGCAAACTTTTCCAAAAAAAAAGAAATTCCAAGTTGTGCTAAATAAATGATGCCATGGAAACTAAAAGCACAGCTTTGTGTGCTAATCTTGAATTGGCAATATTTGCAGTTGTTTTCCTTTATTGACTTTTCATAACATGCTTTCATAAGACTTAACTATCCCAACTAGGCAAATTAAGGCAGAAGGGGCCAGACCTTTAAAGCCCCAGACTGTAATCAGTTGGCAGTAGTAGCCAACAAGTAGTCAAGTTTGGCTGCAGCTAATGATTTAAATGAATCAGTTCATTATTGACTGATTGGGTAATTATTCAGCTTCTAAAAGTGTAAGGTGACCTTTTGACAAACTTGACAAACTTGACGGAAACTTTCAGGTGTGGCTGGAGATGGCTGAGCAGTAAATGTTTGCCCAGGGGCCAAATAGTTCAATCTGGCCATGCCAATTGATTGCTGCTTCAGTCCTGCAGTTCAGTTTGTAAGGAGAGATAATGGACCAGTAATGACCTTAACACATCATAATGCTTTTTAGAAAACATGTTTTGATCCATTACCTTTCAGCAGCATCCATCTCTTCCCCTGCTACCCTGGAGGGCATCTGCGTGTGTGTGTGCATATACTTCTCTGTTACTGCACGGTCTCTTTCCGCCTCTTTTCGTCAAGGCATGTATGCAATATCCGGTCATTATCGTATGCCTTGGAGTGTATGTCTGCTTTTTTTTTGTATGTGTGATAGCTGCGATATCCGGCATGTAGCTCAACAGGAGAAGGCAATCCATTCTCTACTCCTGATGGACCTTTTTGAGCTTTTAGCAGATATCTTGATTGTGCAAGAGGCTGTAAGTGTATGCATGGATTGCTCTTTGTGTGTATGTGTGTGCACACCTGCCGGTAAAAGCAGTGTAATGATCAGGATGAAATCAATTCAAGGAGGCAGCAGGCAAACAATTGAATTGTTTGAAGGAGAATCTCATTTTCCTGAGCAATTCCGAAGGATTGGAAAGTTACAAATTACCTGCTTGCACCTTAATCTGGTTGCAAGCTTTTTTCCACAGTCAGGACCTTTATTCATAATCGTATTATGTGTACAGTTAGGGTACAGTTAGCTGTACAAGAACACTTTTAGTGTAACATAAGACACATAAGTTTGAAATCACTATATGTTTGTTCAAACTTTTGAAATCTTTTTTTTTTATGTGTGCATTTGCAAAGTGAAAAGTCTCCATATATGTGCACAGTGAACTTCCACAAAGTCCGAAGTCCCAAAGTAGTCTTCATATGGAATTTTTACCTATTCAGCATACTACACTGGAGATCTTTTAGCAAAAGGCCAACCGCATGTAAGAGAGTTGATTTGAAAGGTCAATTTTATACTTCCTGATGATGTTTGTCTTTAGCATCTAACCTCATCTAACATCTAACCAGTTTAATGTTGACCTGGTGAATGTTGAGAGGTTAAAGTTTATAGACAGTGTCCTACAATTCCGATGTCAGGCTGTTTTAGATTACATAATACATATCATAACCATCTATCCATTTGGATAGGTGGGATACACCGTTGGCAGGTTACCAGTCAGTCACAGGGCTAAAACCGACAGGTAACCATTCATTCTCACATTCACACCTAAAGCCACTTTAGAATCGTGAGTTAATCTAACATTCATGTCTTCATGTCAGAGAAAACCTATGCAGAGAGGGAAAACATGCTCAGCACAGAGAGGCCACTGATGTGTGGATCACCAGTAAGAGCTTAGAAGGTCTGATTACTCTTTAACTCTTTCCCCCTTGGACATCTACTGGGAGCAACCCCCCAAAAAACACATCTTTATTGATATATACTGAGCAGGGCTCGCAAATTCGCTAGCCCGACGTCCCGGGGCTAGCGAATTTTCCAGTCGGGCTACCAAAATCTATCTCAGCCCTGCCCGTCGGGCTATCATAGGAAGGAAAAATATATGTCATTGCTTTTGCATTCTTTCGGAAATGTAGCTGGGTAATTATGTCATTGGCATCGGGGAACCACTGTCAATATGTGACATATTGAAATCTCGTTTGAATTTGCGCTTGTTTTTTGCTTTCACTTTGCGATCGCGCGAACTGTGTATAGAGAGCGGCAGTACTAATTGGTGAGTGACGATTAATTGCGCACCAATTCCTCTGACATCATCTTATCACTCATTAGCTTACTATTCAAACCTGACAAGTGAAATCTCCCACAGCAAGCTTAAACATGTGAGAGGTTGATTGCGGAGAGAATCGCTGAGCGCTATGTGAGCGCATGTGTAAGCAGCAGGATATATATTTTAGTTCTGCTGAGCCAAATAAGACAGGTCAGGGTGAAGAAGTGACAGCCAAAGAAAAGCCTACCACAAAACGGAAAAGTTATGACAAATCAGACTATGAGGCAAAAAGAAAGTGCAGCTTTATTTATCTTTTGCAGCGATCGTGACAGGATGTCTGAGCCGCGTATAGACCCAGCGGAATTCGAACGGCTGAAAGCCGAAGTACTATATCTTCGCGGTGTGGTAGATCGGATGAGCACAAAAATGGAGTCTCTCACCGAAACTGTCCTCCAACTTTCCACTTCCGTCACCTCGCTGCAACGTCAGCCGGCGCCGGTGAGCGCGGAGCCCCGGATCGGACTACCAGATAAGTGGAACGGAGTTGATGGCCGGCCTGATGGTTTGCTTGCCACTTTAGACATGCTGTTTGAATGTCAGCCCACTAAATACGCCACCGCCCGTGCAAAAGTTGCAATGCTAACCTCTCTCTTGTCTGGCCAGGCTCAGGAATGGGCCACGGCTCTTTACAACAATAAATCTGCAGCTTGCAATGACTATGCTCTGTTTGTGGAGGAATTAAAAAAGACATTTGTTCCCCCGAGCAGTGAAGTGGAGGTGGAGTCACAGCTGCTTCATTTACGCCAGGGCAGTCGACCCGTCTGTCACTTTGCCTCCCAATTTCGTACCCTGGCCGCTAAGCTAAAGTGGGGAGATGCTTCTCTACGCTCCATTTTTCTGGAGGGACTGGCTGATTACATCCGAGATGAGATGACCGGCCGTGAGGCCCCTAAAACCCTGGATGAGGCCGTGGACCTCGCCCTGAAGATCGACCAACGAGTGATGTCGCGGCCTCGCTACACCCCTCGGGCCTTCAAACCCTTCCAGCCTCAGAGGGCCACGTCTTCGCAGCCTCCTCCCCCCTCTGAAGGAGCCGCTGCTAGCCCAAGCAGTACATCCAGCGAGGAGCCCATGCAGCTGGGCAGACTCTCCAAAGAGGAGAGAGAGAGAGACGCTGGCGTGAGGGTCTCTGCGCCTACTGTTGATCAGCTCGACACCGTCATCCCCGGTGCCCGCTACGTCCGGGAAACGACGACGCCAGGTAGACTGCGGGGGTGTCCCACCTGGCCTTTCGCACTCCTCTGACCCCTCTCGCTTTCTGTTACCAGTAATATTTCACCTGAAATGCCAACAGTTCTCATCTGAAGCCCTCCTGGACACCGGAGCCGCTGAGAACTTCATCGACCAAAAACTAGCCTCCCGACTTCGCATTCCGTTAACTCCTGTGGATCGATTCCTCCCGGTGACGTCAGTAGATGGGCGACCCCTCCAACCCTACCCGATCCAGTTCCAGACCCAGCCGGTTCGCGTGTCTATCGGGGATCATCAGGAGGAGATCCGGTTTCTAGTAGTCTCAGCCACTTCCTCACCTCTCATCCTTGGATACCCCTGGTTCCGTCAACACGACCCCCACATCTCCTGGTCTTCCTGCCAAATCCTGGGTTGGGGTCCCCAGTGTCCACGCCGCTGCCTTCTCTCTCGGACCCAAAAGAACTCAAAGTCAGAAGAGGCCTCTCCCCCGGAGCCCATTGATCTGGATAAGATCCCTCCGGCTTACCACGACCTATCTGAGGTCTTTAGTAAGAGGCGAGCCTCTACTCTACCTCCTCATCGCTCCTACGACATGGCCATTGAGCTCCTCCCGGGAGCGGTCCCTCCTCGTGGTCGCCTGTTTTCTCTGTCTCCCGCAGAGAATAAGGCCATGGAGGAGTACGTTGCTGAGGCTCTCCAACAGGGCTTTATTCGCCCCTCTACCTCTCCTGCTGCTGCTGGATTCTTCTTTGTCAAGAAGAAAGACGGCGGGCTCCGCCCCTGTATAGACTATCGGGGCTTGAATAAAGTCACTATCAAGAACCGCCATCCTCTTCCTCTTCTATCCACCGCACTCGATTCCCTCTCCCAGGCCTGCATCTTCACCAAACTAGACCTACGCAGCGCCTATAATTTGGTGCGCATTAGGGAAGGGGATGAATGGAAGACGGCCTTCATCACCCCTAACGGGCACTGGGAGTACCTGGTGATGCCCTTCGGCCTCTGCAACAGCCCTGCCATCTTCCAACATCTGATCAACGATGTCTTGCGGGATATGCTAGGCCGGTGGGTGTTTGCTTATCTCGACGACATCTTGATCTACTCCTGCACCAAAGTGGACCATGTTCGCCATGTGAGGGCCGTGCTGAGCAGGCTGCTCGAGTACCAGCTGTTCTGCAAACTGGAGAAGTGTGCTTTCCATCAGTGGTCCACCACCTTCCTGGGCTTCACCATCTCCTCCGATGGCCTGACCATGGATCCGCAAAAGGTCCAAGCGGTGACCCAGTGGCCTCAGCCCTCCAGCCTTAAGCAGCTACAGAGCTTCCTGGGCTTACGCCAATTTCTATCGGCGTTTTATCCGTAATTTCAGCACTGTTGTCGCCCCACTGACATCTCTCACCAAACCAGCTAACCTGCCTAAGCCCTTCTGCCTCTCCCCGGGTGCAAAACAGGCATTCCGAGACCTTATCCACCGGTTCATTACGGCCCCCGTCCTGCTCCACCCTGATCCTGCCAGAGTCTTTGTGGTGGAGGTGGATGCCTCCGATGTTGGCGCTGGCGCCATCCTTTCTCAACACGGCCCGGATGGAAAACTTCACCCATGCTGCTATTTCTCAAGGAAATTTTCTCCCACGCAGCAACGGTATGGTGTCGGAGACCGAGAACTCCTGGCCATTAAGTGGGCCTTAGAAGAGTGGCGGCATTGGCTCCTGGGAGCGAAAGACCCTTTTCTGATCTGGACTGATCATCAGAACCTGATCCATATTCGCTCTGCCAAGCAACTCAACCCAAGGCAGGCCCGTTGGGCCTTATTCTTTGAGCCTTACAACTTCCACCTCGCCTACCGCCCTGGTTCCAAGAACGCTAAGGCAGACGCTGTCTCCAGACAGTTCGCCCAGGACAACCTCACGTCAGACCCTGAAGCTATCCTACCTTCTCATTGCTTCGCTGCCCCCCTTCGGTGGCCCCTGGAGGACTCTATCCGGGATGCCCTGACCGCCGAACCACCTCCGCCTGACACCCCTGCTGGGAGACTCTATGTACCATCCCGGTGCCGTCAGGAGGCCTTGCTCTGGGCTCACTCCTCCCCGCTCTCTGGTCACCCGGGGCCTGACAGGATCCTCCAGCTCCTCCGTCGTGCCTTCTGGTGGCCCTCCATGACTCGGGACGTCCGTGAATTCGTTTCCGCCTGTGACACCTGTGCTCGGGCTAAGTCCTCACCAAACCAGCTAACCTGCCTAAGCCCTTCTGCCTCTCCCCGGGTGCAAAACAGGCATTCCGAGACCTTATCCACCGGTTCATTACGGCCCCCGTCCTGCTCCACCCTGATCCTGCCAGAGTCTTTGTGGTGGAGGTGGATGCCTCCGATGTTGGCGCTGGCGCCATCCTTTCTCAACACGGCCCGGATGGAAAACTTCACCCATGCTGCTATTTCTCAAGGAAATTTTCTCCCACGCAGCAACGGTATGGTGTCGGAGACCGAGAACTCCTGGCCATTAAGTGGGCCTTAGAAGAGTGGCGGCATTGGCTCCTGGGAGCGAAAGACCCTTTTCTGATCTGGACTGATCATCAGAACCTGATCCATATTCGCTCTGCCAAGCAACTCAACCCAAGGCAGGCCCGTTGGGCCTTATTCTTTGAGCCTTACAACTTCCACCTCGCCTACCGCCCTGGTTCCAAGAACGCTAAGGCAGACGCTGTCTCCAGACAGTTCGCCCAGGACAACCTCACGTCAGACCCTGAAGCTATCCTACCTTCTCATTGCTTCGCTGCCCCCTTCGGTGGCCCCTGGAGGACTCTATCCGGGATGCCCTGACCGCCGAACCACCTCCGCCTGACACCCCTGCTGGGAGACTCTATGTACCATCCCGGTGCCGTCAGGAGGCCTTGCTCTGGGCTCACTCCTCCCCGCTCTCTGGTCACCCGGGGCCTGACAGGATCCTCCAGCTCCTCCGTCGTGCCTTCTGGTGGCCCTCCATGACTCGGGACGTCCGTGAATTCGTTTCCGCCTGTGACACCTGTGCTCGGGCTAAGTCCTCCACTCAGCCTCCTGCTGGCGACCTTCGCCCTCTCCCTGTGCCGGGACGTCCCTGGTCCCATGTTGGCCTTGACTTTGTTACCGGCCTCCCATCCGTGGACGGTCTTGACACCATCCTCACCTTTGTAGACCGGTTTTCAAAGGCGGTGCACCTGGTCGCC
Organism: Oreochromis niloticus; assembly: GCF_001858045.2. Classification (NCBI taxonomy): domain Eukaryota; kingdom Metazoa; phylum Chordata; class Actinopteri; order Cichliformes; family Cichlidae; genus Oreochromis; species Oreochromis niloticus. Next base: position 7,743,390 of record NC_031986.2, read on the forward strand.
CTGGCCGGCCTCCCTTCCACCAAACGGACAGCTGAGCTCTTCTTAGACCACGTCGTCCGGCTTCACGGGTTCCCCAAGGACATAGTCTCCGACAGGGGGCCCCAGTTCACCGCCAGGTTCTGGAAAGCCTTTTGCCGCCTGATTGGAGCATCTCCCAGCCTCTCGTCCGGCTATCACCCTCAGACCAATGGGCAGGTTGAACTGACCAATCAACAACTGGGACGCTTCTTGAGGTGCTTCATCTCCGCCCAACCGTCGCTTTGGCCTCGTTACCTGTTGTGGGCTGAGCTGTCTCATAACCTTCACGTCTCTTCTGCCACCAGGAGGCAGAGGTCGACGTGCCTGCTGCTGAACGGATGGTCCGCCGCTGTCGTCAGGCCTGGATCAAGGCGCGGGCTGCCATTTCCCGAGCCAACGCTCTGTACACCAAGCAGCATCGTCGCCGCCACCGCCCGGCTCATCCTCTTCAGCCGGGGGATCGCGTCTGGCTCTCCACAAGGCACCTGTGGCTCTGCACCGAGTCCAAGAAGCTCACTCCCAGGTTCGTTGGCCCATACGAGGTCACTGCCCGGCTCAACCCCGTGACTTATCGTCTCCGGCTTCCGCCCGCCATGAAGGTCCATCCGGTTTTCCATGTCTCGCAGCTTAAACGGCGCGTTACTTCCTCGCTGGCGCCCCCTCCCCGGCCCCGCCCCTGCCCAGGTTCGTCGATGGGGGTCCTGTCTACACTGTCCGGCAGATCTTGGACTCCCGTCCCCGGGGTCGGGGGTCCAGTATTTGGTGGACTGGGCTGGCTACGGTCCGGAGGAGCGCTCCTGGGTGCCGTCCCGCTTCGTCTTGGATCCCTCCCTACTCTCGGATTTCCGTCGCCGCCGTCCTGGACCGTCGGGTGCCGGTCTTCGGGGGCGGGGGGTCCTGTCAGCTGGTGATCAGATGATCACGGGGCCGGGTTTAAAAGAGAGACGCCACCCACCTGTTCGCCGCTCAGACATCGTTCTCTTCATGTCAGGAGCTCCGAAACCTTGCCTACGTCAGTCTCCGCCTGACTCAGCAACTGTGAGTGTTTTTCCTCTCGATTCTTTTTCTCATCCCGGCTCCGCTCGCTCTCCGTCTGTAACGCCAGTTCCGAAGCCACGCTTCGTGCACTGATCGTTACTAGAATAACTGCGTGTCTGTTCCAACCCACCGCTAGCCTTCGCCGCGTTTGGGTCTAGCCATCACGCCACACGGGCACGCCGAATTACTGTGTGTAATTCGCCCGATCGTGACAGATTCATGTTCTACACAGTTCTTACAAGTTCATAGAAATTTTCTGTTCAATTAGAACCAAGTATTTGAGTTGATGATTGTAATTTTTATACAATTGTTGTAATTTGTGTTTCAACAATTTTTTTGATTGATGTTTTGTTTCCGTTACAATATTATACATTAAAGTATAACGGAAACAAAACAGGAAACCAAACATCAATCAAAATATTGCTCTCTTTTTTATTCGGGCTACTTAAATTTATTTTGGGCTACCACAAACTGAAGAGTGCCTGCTCGAAGGGAGGGCTACCACGGATTTTGAAATTTTGCGAGCCCTGCTGAGGTGTCAAAACTTGTCATTAAGGGTACAAAATAACTCTAATGAGTGACCTTTTAAATTACAAAGACACATAAGGGGTTGTTTCCAAAGTCTGAGATAGAGACCTATTTGCTCCAAAATCATCTGTCCATGTTCATCAGTCACTTAGCCCCAGTGACCTCAACAGCCATGCTTGTTACCACTTTTGTTGCGCATGCACTAAAATAACTTAATTTTACTGAGTACGTCAGTAGAGTTCTGCTTTTTGCCCCAGAACTTCGAATGCCAAAGCTGAAACTCCCAAGTTTTCTTAGCTTTCCAAGATGTAAGTCTATCTGTTTAGTTTAGTTTGCAGTCCTACCAGATTGCCTACAGCTACCCTTTGAAAAACCCAGACAGTTTTCTAATGGTTGTCAAACCACATCTTTATGGATATATTACTACATTTTTATGTGCTTTAAGCCCCGTGTGCAGTCCTATCAGACTGACAGTTTGCCCTGTCTGCAAGTGATGAATTGAAGTGTTCAATTAACACTGCTTTGATTTACCTCCTGTGCCTGTCATTTCACAGGCATAACGGGATTCTGTATGATATACCTTTTTTGCTTTTCATAATGTGGAGCTGTGTTCCTAATGGCCTATTGGCACATGATTAGAGGAGATTTGATTGCCGTGCGCCCTTGTTCCAGCTGTTAGGGTGGAAAAGAGATTTGGGGACATATAACAAGAGAAAGGTGGGGGAGGAGACGCTTAAAAAAAGGCGCTGTGTGAGCAAAGAGGGAAATCACCACTAAACGATGGCAAGATTAAGAAGCGGGGAACAATGAGACAAGACAAGGTGGGGGGAAGAAGGAGGGGGGAAGCGAGAAGGAAAGAGAGCAAGAGAAACCCCATCAAACTATATTTCTCCCCAGAGAGTGTAACACCGTGATGAAAGAGGAGGGAGGCCCACATGCGCGTGGCCCCTTGATGAAATTGTCCGAACAGGGAGCGGGGAGGGGGCAAATGAAAGGGAGTGAGGACTGGAAGAAGAGAGGGAGTGAAGACGGAGATTAATGGTACAGCTGAGCGAACACCTATAAAGAACAAGACTGTCATTATGTGGAGGAAAAAAAAAAGAAAACCAGATTGCACCATCCAGTACGGGCGGTGGCACTGAGCACGCGCACGTGTGAGCAAGCTCATTCAAACCTGCAGTGCACACACGCGAGTGTCGTTTAGCCTTGTAATGTGCCAATAAATCACACGAAGGCTCGGACTGACCTTAGCTCTCCTGCACCCTCCTCCGCGACCCCCCTCTGACTGCTTCATGTCTCGTTGCTCTACTTTATGGCACATGAACCAAAAACCTTTGCTTGTGTGAGTTAAAGAGAATGCAGTGTTCATGTTGTTTGCCCATCCTTTCTTACGGTGGGCGCTCAGGGGTCATCGTAAAATGCATTGACCCTCATCCAGTTCTATATGTGGCTATAATTTTACGAGGCTCACCTCATGGTGTCTTTCTGCCATGTGTGAAGGTGCCCTTTCTGTCAATGCTGTGTGTTATCCCTAGTAGTTAAGGTTACCAGGAGCTGGGGGCTAGATACATGCAACACTATTCTGATGAGTTATTTCTGCTTGGTAACCAAGGGGGCAGTTGGATGTTACAAGGCAGACCTTTGAATTTCAATGAGGCAGACTTTGTGCACCTACCTAGAAGCTTGTGCCTGCTGATCGCTTTTATATTTGATCCTGTTTACAACGGGCAAATTGTTTTATGAGGATTTTCAAATCAAATACATGCCCTCACCGTTGCTGCCATTTCTTGCTGTTTCTCTGGTTCTTGACGATAGCAAGCAAGATAATCTTTTTTTTTCTCTGCCAGGTCAGTCGTGCTAGCAGTGGAAACAGCCACAGTACAAACATGTTTTTTGTAAAAATAGCCTTGTTACTGTAGTAACGGCAAAGACATCTGCTGGAGTTTTCTCCAGTGTGACCTTAAGGTTTTGGTCGAGACAGCAGCATCTGCTTAAAGACAGTCTTGGACTAATTAAGCGTCAGAAATACCATCCAGGATTGATTATGAAGATTGGTCATGAGGAAGCCTCGGAGAATGAAAAAGCAGACTTCCTCCACAGTTTGACTTTGAAACATTTTGCTGAGTGATCTAAATACAGTGATGTTACTGTGGTTAGTTTAAAAGGAGGAGGGGGGGAGACGAGAAGGAAAGAGAGCAAGAGAAATTAAAAGGATAACAGTCCAAGAGGTGAGGGGTTTTTTTTGTTTTAATGAGGTAAGCCAAGATATGCGATTATATAGGGCAGCAGTGGCATACTACATGCAAGTGGGTTTTTCAATATTTCGTGTGTAAGATACACCCAACAAGTAAGCCAGATGTTAGGTTCAGCTTCTTTGCAGTCTAACATGTTTTGAGTTTTTCTTTTGATTCTTATTGTCTATTTAGTCAGACCCAGAAGACTTACCTGCATTTTTGTTATTTTCAACAAGGTACAATAGCATAAAAGTACTACAATACATCCATAGAAATCAAAAACCTCATCACTTCTTCATGAGCATGTCAAGACATGGCTTCTATTTTTGATCGTCGTGCTCTGACCTCCTACTCTGTGCCTTCTTTCATGGATCTCAAACTTGTGGAAAGAGCAAACATGAATTGTTGTTTCAGGATTCTAGTAGACTTCAAGAGTAACATCCTAATAGAGAAAATTCATTAGAGATGATGGAGCTGTGCCAGCAAATGGTACAGAAGTACACAGGAAGATGATTTTGAAGATAAAGCCAACTAAACTTAAGTCATGTTTTATAAGCCCACTCCATCACCTCATTAGATAAACAGTCCAACCAATTGTTATCCCTTTGGTTCAGATACCTACTCTTTCTTAAGTAGACATGTTCATCCTTAAAATTAGGGCTGCACGATTTTGCATAAAATGAGAATCACGATTTTTTTGCTTAGAATTGAGATCACGATTCTCTCACGATTTTCTTTTCCAATATAAATATTTATTGCACTTATTAACTGCACATCAACTTCGTAACAGTTGAGACTGAACATAAAAACAATAAATGAACATAAAAACAACAAATGTCTCACATTTTGTCGTTGCCGCAAAATGTTGTACTGCTTGTAATTCCGTCTCCACCGTTGCTCGACACTGCGTGTATAGAGCAGGTAGTGCAACATTTGAAAAATAGTTGCGGGACGGCACTGTGTAACGTTTGTCTAGGGTGTTGATCATTTTCCTAAATCCCTCGTTTTGCACAGTGTTGATGGGAGCCATATCTTTAGCCAGGTGATAAGTGATAGCCTCCGTAATTTCTTTGTGCCTGCGGGAGTTCGACGGTTATGGGGAAGCGCTGTATAAAGTTCCCGTTATTGATGTGGTTGACCGGGACGGATTTTCTCCTGTCACTTTCTTGGCCTTTACAGCTTCGTCATCTCTCACGTGCTCTCCGTTGTTTTTTCCCTGCCAGCTGGCTTCGGTATCAGTGGTATAAGGCTCCGCCCTTGTCATTTGTTGAGCAGGAAGAGTGAGCGCTTGTTTTCATGCAGATTATGTCCCGGATCAAAATGCGGTACAATCGTCATCTTTTTTTTTTTTCCTTTTTTTAAAAAATCGTTGTCATTTGGAAATGAGATTGCACATAAGTATGAATTGAGATCGCGATTTTCTAACGATTAATTGTGCAGCCCTACTTAAAATCTTAAAAAGACTTGGATTTCTTAAAGTTGGCACCATATTTGTCATAGCTAACATCTCCTGAGGGCTACTGACATCACTGTTCTATACAAGCTATATAGTGCGTAGCCTTGAGGATCGTTTCTGGCAATTTTATTTTCTCTCTTTTTTCTATTTAAGAAGAAGTGTTTTAGTGTTTGCTAAGAATCTTCAAGTCAGTTTTTGGCTCTGCTGTAGGCATTTGCTGTAAATATATAGAGCAAAAATACAATGTTTTTTCTTCTATTTGAAGGGATCACCACTGTGCTAACCATGACCACTATCAACACCCATTTGAGGGAGACACTCCCAAAGATCCCCTACGTTAAGGCTATCGACATGTACCTGATGGGCTGCTTCGTCATGGTCTTTCTGGCCCTGCTTGAGTATGCCTTCGTCAACTACATCTTCTTCGGGAGGGGCCCACAAATGCAAAAGAAACTGGCAGAGAAGGCAGAAAAGGCCAACAACGAGAGGGCGGCTAAGTACGACGCGGCAAGGGTAGGTTTGAATTTGATTATTGATCACTGGATACCTGAGGTGTAATTCAAATTCAGTGTATTTTCACAACAGCAGCAGAGAAAACCAAGGGAAACCGGGAACTTTGTTACATATTTGTGAATATTTCAAATCTGCCACAAAAGCCAGCAGAAAATGAAAATGCTTTGCCTTTAAAATCAAGAGCCAAACATGAAAACTTTCGAGTCTTTTCTTTTAATTTCAAGTGCCATCATTATTATTATTTAAAAATTAACTATTTATTGTTTTAAGATATTTTTTGTTACCAGCACCTGAATATAATGCACTACTACTGACAGTAAACATGTAGGTAAGAGTTTTCTAGGCTTAATGTAACCATACTGTAGCTGGTGTTGCTGATGTTGAGTGCTTGAGTAACGTTGAAAAGTTAATAGACAGGACCAAATAGGAGCATTTGTATATACTATATGTTTGAACTGAGAAGTTGCAGGTTCTAGCTCAGCAGGAAGGCTGATAAAATGTGGCGTGGGTGTTAACACGTTGTAGATACTGAATAAAATTTGAACACTGTCTATTTAGCTTTAAAGGCAAACCCTGCTAGCATGCTATATAGCCGACAGCACGGCCGGACGGCAGCTGGTGCGCTGCCAAAATGTTCTGGGAGTGTGAGTACACTGAAGAGAAATGTCTTGCCAAATGAAATGGTGTGATGCTGCACTTGTATGTGATATATGTAGCTGCTTTCAGAAGTTTGTTTTTCTTTTGCCAGTGCATGCTAGTAAAAGTGGAGCAGATCATTCAGAACTTGTACCTGCTCAACTCTAGCTGTATGTGAGCACCAGCGCCACTGCTGGACAATATGGCCATTCTTTAGCACCAAGAAAATAGGAGAAAAGAAGGGCTAATATGTGCTGTTCTGTAACTCCATTGCTGGCTTTTGTGATTTTGTGATTTGTTGACATTAATGTGGAATAAGTTTGTCCGAAAGCACTTTGTTAATACTCAACAATAAAAGGATTCTTTTCTTTTCAACAGTTAAGAGTGAGGTACTACAATAGGGATTGTTAGACACTTTAGAAAATGAGTGACAAATGTGAATGACATGATATTTTTTGTTGTAATGAAAATAAAGAAACCTCCACAGTCCTAGCAGGATAACTAAACCTGTGAATGGAGCTGTATGTTAGTTATTCTCAAGAATAATTATCAGTTTCTTTCCTTTCATATTCACATATCAGGATATGTATAACAAAAGAGGAACTTTGTATGCTGTTTACCTGCTTTACTTTATCCATAGTGTTCAGTCACAAAAATATATTGGTTAAATGGAGAAAAAAAAAGCTTCAGACTTTTTTTGTTCCCAACATGTGGCTGAAAATCTTCATCTCCTCAGGAGGCAGGTAGTAGGACCGCGTCCCTAAAACGGTCCAATCAGGTTAAAGGTCTTCGCCACTCACGCTCGGTGAGTTGTTTTGTTCAGTGAGACCCTTCAAGTCGCCGTCATCATCAGCAGACATGGATGCGTTTTCTTTTGCCTTGATGCAAAAATATTTCTCCATCCATGTGACGAACTGAGCAATCGCAGGCATCTCCATCACATCGCAGATTTGCCACATTGGTGTTTCTGATATGACTCGTTTCCTCCTTTCAGAGCTCATTTTGAATGCATGCTGTCTGTATATCTTTCCTCATTGAAGTCATCAGTAAAGCCATTTCTTTCACAGCGCATGTAAGAATGTGGTGAAGCAGTCCGCCTGTCAGCGGGTAGTCACTGCAGAGGTCCCCCACCATGCACAGTGGTATACAAAATAAATAAATGAATCTGAATATAGGGAACGTGTCGGCATGTTTACAAAGAAAGATACCAAAGTGACTGTTTTATTTGATTTAATAACTTAAGACTTGAAAAACTGTTCATATTTAACCTCAGGATTATTAAACTGCAAAAAGTTGTATTGAGTCTAGTGATGATTGGTAGCCACCATAAGCTTTTTTATTATGTGGTAATTCTCGATTACTAGAGCCTGACTGATACCCATATTTGGTGATTTAAAAATCTGACATTGCGCTGTATCAGACAATATTTTTTTTCTTTTAGACACACAGAAGAAACAGATTTGCCGAACATTTTTCATAACCATTAATTTATTTGCTGCGGTTATTGTGTTTGTGGCATCCCAGACACATTTGACAACGGGGAAATTGCATAATCTCTACGTAACCATCAAATTGTTCAAATAGCTAATACTGTCATTTACTGGCATGACCATAAATCAGTCAGACTCTGGTGAAAGCAGTACATGCACTAAAATCAGAAATGTAGCTGTACTACATGTTAACTAGAAGTACTCCATATTTATATAAAATACAAAGATAGATTTAAACCTATTTACACAAAATTTGGAATATTGTGTAAAATAAAAATAGAAATGAGTGATTTAATTATTAATTAAAGCCTGTGTTAAATTAAAAATAGTACAAAGACAATTTATCAAATGTTAAACCCATAATGTTTTTTTAAATATATGCTAATAGCATATTTTTCATGAAAGTTGCGATAAAAGCATGTTTACCACTGTACAAGGCCTTCTTTGACAGAGATTTTCTTAAATGATGTAAGTGGGAGACAGTAGGCATTTGTAAAGAGCCATGATGTGGGCATATCTCTAGAATACGTTTTGGCATTATCTTGCTGAAATAATTAAGGCCATCCCTAGAAATAGCGTCGTCTGGATGGCAGCATGTGATGCTCTAAAATCTGTAGTTGCTGTACAGCATTAACGTTGCCTTCACATACGGGCAAGTTGCCGTATGCTCCCCAATTAAAAATATGGCTTAAATGATTTGCAAAATCAGTGATTTCTGCTATATTGACATTTTAAACAGTATAACCTGTTTCCAAAAAAGCCTGGATGCTAAGTGCTTCACATCACCAGATAAGCAGACTAGAGATAGATCACAGTGCATTAAGAAAATAATAAAATATTCTGAAATATAATATAGTGTATAGCATATAACATAAAACTTCTGGATGGGGTAGTGCATAGGCTAATAATTAGTAAATCAAAAACTTCACAATAACAAGCTTCTTGCAGCAGTTTTAATTCTAACTCCAACAAAAAGGAACCATGGGACTTCCACAGTTGCTACATTTGCATGAGCAATCACTACTTTTCATTAATGTTGATTTGTCTGTAATCATAAGCATGGATTATGATGTATTGTATCTCGTGTTGAATTTAACTGTTGAATGTGACAATTAATGAACTGAAATAACTTCTATTCAACTGATGTATCAGGTTAGCAATTTAATGTGTTATCATGGACTATATTGGCATATTAATTTGCAGCAGCAATGCAACATGATTACAGTTATAGTCACAATGTTAAAAAAAAAAGTCAACTGTGAATATTTGCATGTTAAAATGTGACAAATATGTTTTGTTTTGTTTTTCATTTTTGATTTTAGCAAACTGAAGACCTAATTCCATATAGTAAATGGGTTCAACGTGCTATTCAGCCAAAGCGTATTGTAGCTTCTCCAAACCATTGCTACAATGGAGCAAATAAGGAGTAGAAGGGGTAATGCTGGCACCTTTTACAACAAAGCTTTGTGAGAAACAAGGTGTTGGCTTTCAGTGCACATCCATGGGAAGCATGAAGGGAGTGCAGCCTTCCATGTGCTTTAGTGAAAAGCTGGAGGCAGAGGGAGTCTCATCAGGGCCACAGAACATACCTGACAATGATCAAGTCAGATGTTTCATGAAAAGAAACAGCTGGGTTGAAAGGTGTTGCAAAGCATCTTGCAGATGAGTACGATTTGTAAGTAGGATAGTAGGACTGTTTGCTCTACAAGAGATTTGTACATTTGATGTGTAGCATCAGCTGATACTTAACAGACAGCTGATTTATTGTGACACAAATAAGACTCATTTTTGTAGGCACTCTCTTACATTAAAAACTTTATGTAGGTTTAAGCTACCCAAAGCTTTACATGGCTCTGTATAATAAGCATTACTTTAAAATGGTGAATTAAAACAGTTTGAGTTTTCTTTTCTAATAAGTAATTAATCTGTTATATAAAATTTTATATTTAAAATGCAAGAGACAATCCAAGGAAAAATATGTAAAATAAGCCTAATAGTTAAAAGTATGTAGCATATGGGGGAATTCAGATGAGGTCGGGCATGAGAAAAGAAAAGAAAATGCATAACAGTGCTTTAAGAGGAGCTTCCCATTTTTGCATCCTAATGTCATACTGGTGGAAACAAAGTAGCAATAAGTTGACAGTTCCGATACCACCCTAACAAGGCCCATTTGTTACCTCAAGATTTTGTATTGCAATGTATGTTCTCCTGTTTTCCTGTTTTTCCAGTGTTAGTTCCGTTTTTCAATGCAATATTTTAACTGCCTGAGGTCTAGGTTGCAAAGGTGATGGGACCCAACCCTAACCATAATGTTAATACTCACTCAAGGGGCAATCAGAAAATGCATTTTTTTGTTAAATTAAATTCTTCTCCCAAGAAACAAAAAAATAATCATTCCAACCAATGGAGCTAGAGTTCGGGTCGTATGGACTTTAAACCCCAGACGGCCATGAAAATCTTTCTTTCAGGATTCCTTCAATTCTTGGTCTTGGAGGGAAGGTTCCTAAAGTGCTGATACTCATAACTGTTTTCTTTTTCCATTCAGGCAGAGCCACATGGTCATGGGAACATTCTGCTGACCACCCTGGAAATCCATAATGAAGTGGCAGGAGGTGAGATCACCACCAGCGTGGCAGACATTAGGAACTCTCAGTCCATGGTGCAGCTGGACAGCACTGCCTCATCGCACATCCAGTACCGCAAGCAGAGTGGCGGGATCGGGCCATGCTCTGCTAGCCGTCACTCCCTGGACCGCTCCGCTCAGATGAAACGCAGCCGCCTGCGGAGGCGGTCCTCGCAGTTAAAAATCAAAATCCCCGACCTGACGGATGTAAATGCCATCGATCGCTGGTCACGGATCATCTTCCCTTCCGTGTTCTCAATCTTCAACCTCATCTACTGGCTCTACTATGTCTGATTGGACTGTTTTGTTGAGGTGTTTTATTCTGTTTGTTTTTTTGTTGGGGTTTTTTGTGACTTTTTTCATTTCATTTGTTTTTCTTCCTTTTCTCTGTTGCTTTTATACATGATGGAATCTGCCACGTTAAAGACTGTAACACAATAAGACAAAAGTGAAAAAGAGACTGAGAAAAGACTACTGAGTTTTGGACCAAGTTCTCATTTAAGTTGTTTTTATATTTGCAGTCTTTGAACCCTTAGTACCAAGTTCTTTTTATTTTTGAAAGTATGTACTGTAATTGGGATTTGTGACAGTCATTTCCCAACACATTTGCCCTCTCAGTAATGTGTAAATAGCAAGATACAAAGCCAGCAATTGAATAAATATTACAGTATTTGCAAAAAAAAGAAACAAAAACCAGTTAAGTTAAAGATTTTTCTAATCAAAAAAGTAAGAAATCTTTATACTACACAGGTGATCAGATAAGTGCAGACAACTCCTAGAAATCCATTACCCTATGCACTATTAATGCATGTAATGATCAGCCGTGGTAGAAAAATAATGAGTACTTTTTGCCTTGGGTAATAGCACAACTTCACAGCAACAAACCAATGTGTGTTTGTTTATAGCATTAATAATATACTTCCTACTGAATACAATTTATCATGCATTGGGTAAAGGTTTACCAGTTCAAACACAATAACTTCAAACTCTTAACATCCACCAGGTCACTGGCAACCCATTTAGGGGTAGGTTTAGGCTAACATCTACCCTTTTTTAAAGACTTTATCACCTACTTGGAACATCCAGAAAAAAACTGTACGGCCAAAATGAATGTACTTCATTTGAAAGGTAACATAGTTTCTTCAAATGTGCCCATTTCCTATGTTAATTAAACAAAACCCTAGTATTGACCTAGACTGACCACCGATGACCAGCTGGAGGTTAAGAGTTTAAAGGGGAGGTTTTTGTCCTCTGTTCAGAATGATTATGACTCAGGTTCTGAATTTTTTGGGTGTCTTTTTCTTAAAAACCAAACAAAAAAAATGTCGCTGAAATAACTTTTTTGATCATTTGATGAGGGGAATAGAAAATAATAAGCACAACTATGACAACTGCCATTTCTTTCCTCTTCTACCTTCAACCAACAACCTTTCAAGTGATAGCATGACAGAATTGCACTTAAATTTTTCCAACATTCTAGAAAAACTGTTTAAGAAAACTGCCAAGGGCCTTTTGGGCGATACAGTTACTACTTATCTCATGAAATATTATGATATTTTTGTACTCTGTGTCTTGGAGGTCTTCATTTGAGTTCCTAACCTATTCTTGTTTTCTTTTGCGCCATCTCCGTTGTGGTAATAGAATAAAAGACCCATTTTTTTGTACATAAGTTCATAGGTGTGTATATACATAAATGTGTATATGTATATATACATGTATATATATATCTATATATAGTTATAAGAGGTGGGATCAAAAAGTTCCAGGGATAGGCCTCTGAAAATCAAAACTCTTGCTCATTTTAAAATTGGTTCAGTAGACTTTAGTTCAAGGTTATCTTCTCACGTATCATTCACTGTTAACAGTGCATCTGATATTTTTAGGTCACTTAACAGAAGTCCTGTGTTTCTCTGTTGCTCACTGGATCCACTCAAGTGTCTCAACATTTCAGATTGATTTTCTTTTGCATAATCTGGACGAAGCAAATCTAGCAAACAGATTTCTCAGATTTGCAAATCTATTTGCAAATCTGGCAAATATTGTGTTGATGTTGTCAAGAAAACATGCATTTTGAATGCACTTAGTGCTGACACACACCACAGTTTCTGTAGTTTAATGCTAAATGTTCTGCATTGAACCCTTCAAGACATTACCATAGAAGTCTGCATTGACCGGCTGATCCCTGGACAAATTCCTGTTGCAAAAACCAGTGAATTCCAATAAAATGTATGACAGTAGCCCTTCTGTCATGACTGACATGCCACCATGGTGGTTGAAAGCTGTGTACTTCTATTCAGAACTGCTCACTAGTAATCAGTTACGCAACTCTCATCACCAGTGATGACAATTCCAATACTTACTCCACATTAGCTATTTCCATGAAAACCACTGTGTTGGGTAATTAACAAATCTACAAGGCATGTGAGAGGACAGTATGTCATCAGTTCTGTAAGACAACAATCACGCTCAGTCTTGGTACAGGCAACTGTGCATAGTGTACACCTAAGGACAGAATTTCAAGGCATAGCCAGGTGGCAGAAAGCTTCCACTTTGGTGCCCTCAGAATCTTATCACTGCTTTTTGGAGATGATGTGGTTCCGTTGGTTCTATGAGGTGTGGGTCTCGCGCTCGCACTGGAGCAGTTTGCCAGTTGATCTATGTCCCTACCCTCACCTGTGATCACAAGCTTGTGGACACAAGTGGCGGGAACGAGCCTACTCTGAACTACTGTGTTAATGCAGCCAGGGATATAACCACCAACCTAAATTGTGAGTTAGTGGAAGACCTACTCTACAGCCACCCCTAATTAAATTGCCCAACTTTAATAAATCAAAAACCACAAATCGGCAGTACAAAAAAGTCTTTTGGTCTCTATGATAGTTTGCCACTTCATCAGCAGCACTAAATGGGGCTAATTTTCTTATAACTCATCTACCTGGATAATTGTTTTGGGCTCAAACCAATGGTCACATTGTCTGTCAGTTCTTGTGATTGGACTCTGTGGGGCCTCATCTACTTCTTTCAGTCGTTAAATTGGACTGCTTCACTGTAGTTGTCTTCAACTTAGGACTCTATCTTTTTATCCATTCATTTCTGGCTCCAGGAACAAACATGGCAACTGCTAAAACATTAACATTAAAGCTCCATATTTGACGCCCATAAACAGTGGTTACAAAAATGATCATATATGTGTGTGTGTATATGTGAAAATGACCTTGAACAGTAGATCAGCCAAATTAAACTCTGGTATGGATTTTGATTTTTGCGGGAGCCTGTTCCCAGAAGTTTTTGTTCACATCTCATATATCTCTGCGTGTACAACCCAAAAATGAAAATGATCTTTTTGTGATTTAACATAATTTAGTAGAAAGGATTAAACTAACAGGTCCGTTTCACGCATCCGTTTAGTTTTGAGCATTTGTGGGGCACTCTGAAGACATTCCTACCCAATAACTCCACTCAAGACACTGTATGTATGTTCAGCTGTGCTGAGTGATGCAAATGGATTTCATAGAGCCCGAAGATGGACCAAGATAACTGATCTGTCGTGTAAACAAAAGCACATACTAGTATTGAATGTATCAGATCCATTCTTCAGGGAGAGGATAATGAGCCATGATCATCATTTTTCCATCAGAATGTAACACCCATTCCTACATTGTGAGTGACAAATAGAATAGAGTGAGAAAGTAAAAAGATGGTGCTTTACTAGTGTGTGCATGTGCATGTGTGATGGAAAGTGGATATGGAGCCACTGAAAGAGGAATGGCATCGGTAGATCATTTGTTTTCTTTGCTGCTTGCTCAACTATGGACAAATGTCAACATATAATAGTTTTCTGGATTAAAAATAGCTGTACTGTCAGACTCTTTTGACAAACTGTGTGCCATTCCTAAGGTCGCAGAACCATCAACCAGTTATAACTTGATGATGTACATTTGAAGCATTCTTGATCAATCGCAGATACATGGAATACATCCACTATTTGTGCATGTACAAGAATACATGTAGAAAAAAAAAAGGTTCTTGATAACCGTGAGTTTGGTGACAGATTACAATCAGTCAAAAAATGTCAAGTTTTCTTTGTACAGGTTGATATATGACTAAGAACTGAATGTATTGTACTTGGATTGTTTCTGCACAATTGCAGTTTGCTTACTGGGAAAAGGATTGACCTCAATCCTGATTAATATAGAGCTCTTGTGACCCCAGATCACATTTTCTGATGTGTATACAGGCCTGGAGGCAAATAAGACCTGTGTGCAAGAAAGAAATGGCAGCGAAATAATACATAAGTCTGTTTAGGCATGAAGTTAAGGAAAGTGTACGCTTTAACGCAACCTAACAAGCATCTACCCCTACAAAGTAGCTCCAGAGATGACCTGAAACAGACATTCTGCTTCCCATTATAATAATAACAACAATAATAATCCTATTATACTAAAATTATCTGCAGTTCAGCCAGAAGCACAACAGAGGGTGTGTGTAAGATGGTCCCCAATAGGAATTGTAATTAATAGCGCTAAATGGTTTTAATAGTCGCATATGCTTATGCTTCAAGAGAAATAAGCCCAGATATTTATCTATTACATTTTGAAAATACAGTATCTGTAATATTTTGCTGAAATCTGTGAAAAAAAATTAAAAATGGAAATATTATGCTTTTGCCATAAGCCAGTCAAAAAGAACAAACAAAATTTACACTTTTGGGCCCTGTTCATTCTGGACCATTACCCGATCGTAATATAAATCCAGCTAGCAGAAGCTTATAAATATATTAGAAGTTCTATGGTAACTCTGTGAAGTAGTTCATCTGGTACTGGACATGCCTTCCCCTTGAAGGCGAAATCTTTCCAAAAAACTTTACCAGACGCTGTGTTACCAGCACAAATGGAGACTACAAAATATTTTTGAAAATCCAGAAAATATTACACCATCAAGTGATTTACAGTAATGTGGAAACAATTTTATTTCACTCAGACACAAATTTGTCTCCATATCATCATCGTGAAATTGACTAGACTTTGTATGTAATTGCGCTACATGTTGCTTTGCGATGAACACACAGTAAAAGAAAATGTCTTTGACTTTGGTCTTGGTCACAGAGCATTGTTTGGGGATATCTTGCATTAATGCAAAAAAGTAATGAAACCAGTCCAAAGAGGATTCAAACTGCTTTGTGTAGTTTGAAGGACAATATTTGTACCCATATAATGTTGATGAAGCTTCAGTCTAGTGTAAATAAGACTGAACACGGAAGCTAAAGAAAAAATCTGTTACAACAAGAGTCTAAAAAGATCTTCCTGGCTAACTGGTTTGCTTTGAATGACTTTTGGATCATGTGCTGGCATTTACAACTGGTCAGTGTGTGAGTCATTTTTTTTAAATTACTGAACTACAAAGTGCAGTTTAAGAGTAAAAGAAGGCAAGTGTTATAAACTCTAGATACCTGTTTATCATGCATGCAACTACAATTCGTAACTTTGGAGAATTAAAAAGAAAAAAAAAAGATTTATTGCAAACTCATTTATAAGAGCTGTCAGCTGCTCATTTTAGAAATGACACAATGCCATGTGAGCCTACATCTAAAAAATAAATAAATATTAAAAAATAAAATAAAAAAATTTAAAAAAAAGTCATTGAATACTTCAGGTGTTGTATGGCCTTGGTCCCATAATGGAATGTGAAATGTTCTGTGCTGCCACAAAATGTATTTAGGCTTAGATTTATACTGTATATCTCTGTATGTTTCTCTTCCTTTTTCGGTAGATTTCCATGTTAAAACATCAAATAAATGATATACATTGTACTCGTGTACTTGGTATTGTATATATCATACAGCAAGAAAATACACCTTCCTAAAGTTAGGGAAATCCTTACAAAAACTTGGGAAACTAGCAAAACAGTTGCCTGGAAAAAAAAAGTCCCGAGATTGGTGGGGATGACATCTCGTTTTGAAGCAGACAATTTCACTCCAACAAGGTATTTATTTCCTGTCTTTTTCCATTTTCAGTTCAAATCCATATTGTAATTGACCATTTAAACTAGGATACAATATCATATGGTCAAATGAGCTTTCTGAAAGCATGCCAGAGTAATAATCTATATGAGTACCGAGAGGTTCCTGGATATAAAATGAATGTGGGGAGGGTTAAAGTTATTAATTGGTGTTCAAGCCTAGCAGACTTGAAGTGTATAGTAGCATCTTTAGTAGATTAGCTAGCTAGCTTAAAAATGCTAAAATAAGGTTCTCCAAGCTAAATTAAGTTGTTAATCCTTCAGGTCAGGGTGTTCAAAGCACAGATTACATGTTTTCTTATAATGCTGAAAGACAAACTTGTACTGTCAGTCCAAGTTTATGTTTTTCTGGCATAGATTTAGCATCAAATCTTAATGCTCAAAAGGCTCTCAAAACTTGATCACAGCTCAGACACACCTGCTGGCACAACATTTCTTCAAAGACAATAAACCTAGGTTGAACACCATGTATAAATAATACATTGCATTTAAATAATTTTTTGTGCCAACTGGGGGTATATAGGTAATCTGAGTAATGTTCATAATATAGTTTCTTTGGAACAAGTTGTAAAAAAGATGCCACTGAGACATACTGTTATGTGCGTACCCTTAGCTAAGCAGTGAATCATTTTTCAATGACCTAAGTCTAACACCTATGGAACAGGCAGCTCAAAGGAAGAGCAGGAAAACACAAAGCTGGATTCCAGTTTCAAGGGCCCAGTACTGTTCATGCATACATAGTTCTAAAGCTTGTTGAATGAGGCAATGTGAAAACATGCCAAATTTTAGGGAAGTAAAACTTTTTTTAAATGGCACTGCACCAATATTTCTAAGAAAACAGATGGGGCAATCTTCTCAATTTAATTATTTTGTTCAACTAAAATTGGAAGCTAAAAATAAGCATGGATGTTAGCTGTTGTCAAGGAGAATGGGTTTTCCCTAGGTGCTTGTAGTTATATCTGAATGTAATATGTTTGTATGCCCTACCATTTCTGTCTGTGGCAAAAAAAAAATAAAAAAAAAAAAAAAATGTTCTCAGCGTTGCAGGGTGTGTTCAATTGAACTGAATTGACTTTCATTTATATTTCACCAAATTCCAACAGCAGTCTCCTTAAGGAGCTTTTGTATACTATAAGGTAAAGATTAAAGAAGCAGCAGCGAGTGATGCAAGCATGCTGGAATAGTGTTTAAGCAGGACTTGCGGTTAATTACAGAGGAAATCATGCCCCCTTCCAGCAGTTCCTGACCTGGAGAGGTGAAGGTTAATGGACATAATAGTTCAGTTATTGTGCTAATAATATGAAATGTAGCTGGAGACTCTAATCAAGTCAGTGTGACTGCAGCAGTTTGATTGTGAAAACCCTAAAAACTCGGTTTCAAGTATGATAACAGTAAAGGCTCATAATTAAAGAAGTGAATGTCTAAATTTTTAGTTATTATTCATAAAGATTTGGGTTGATTCGATTCATAGCAACAAACTGCAACAATAGTCCCTTCAAGACACTTGTATTGTAAGGTAAAGACTCTAAAATAATGGGGAGTAAACCTCAACAATCAGATGACCCCTGATGATCAAGCACTTGGCAACAGTGAGAAGGAAAAACTCCCTTTTAACAGGAAGAAACAACTGGCAGAACCAGGCTCATGGAGTGGTGGCCATCTGCTGCGACTGGTTGGAGGTGAGAGGAGGGAGACAGGCCAAAGACAAACTGTGGACAAGAGCAAGAGATTAATAATAACTAATGTGTCATAAAATGCTGTGTGAGTCAAGGCAGGATAGGACCTTAATATGCACGACTCAAATGCAAAACTGAAGTCAAAGCATATACACATGAGGAAATCAGGGCAGAGAGGACTTTAGGCCTCCTTAATATATTGGAAAAGACCTTCCTTTTGTCTCAGGTAAAGATAATATACATTGGCTATATCATAACGTACAATAACTTGAGAAACAGCTGAGGTTGGCTTTCTTTGCTCCAAACGCTCTACAGTATAAGCCCCTTGGGGTAAGTGTGAGAAATTAGAATTTTTCTTTTTCCTCTGGTGTCTTTATAATATATATAAGGGTTCTGACCCCAAGATATACTGCAGTTTATCATAAAAAAATTACTGTTCAGCAGTTTGTGGGAGGCATGTGAGTGGGACTGCTTGTTGATAGCAATACGTGTATTTTTCCTCAAAGAGAACTGGCCTTTTTGAACAAGCTTCCAACTATGTGTTGTAGCAGTGTTTTGGAAGCGTTGGTAGGTATAAATAGCAAATCCAGTCGATTTGTTTATCCAGATGTACCTACCTGGCTAACTTCCTACTCGCAGTGGTGCAGGTCTTGCCTTGCCTCAAAGAAACTGAAGTTGAGATTTGTAAGAGTCTTCTTCTCTTGTGAAATTGTTTCTATCACATCAGGTCCCCAGGTCATCCCTGCACTCAGTTTTGAAAGGACAAAAATAAACTTTTTACTCTTCAACTTTGTCAGATTCTTTCACAGCCCTGTGGGTTTTTTTCTTAAAGCATCCAAACAGATGAGGGATTGCTGTTCTTACTCTGGAATCTGACGGGGATATTGTGATAGATGACCTCGGGCAAACAAGACGCCAAAATTGCTAATAAAAAGCACTCTAGAGGGCCGTCAAGCAAAAGTCAACTAAAGGTTATCGGAACAAGAGAAAACAGAGGCATCATCCGTTCTCCCTTCTGCTATCACTCACTCTGATCTTATTGACCGGATACTTCAGAAATAAATAAAGAAGCAGTTCAAATGTGAAAAAAATGACTAATAGCATCATTAAACTTCATCAAATGGGAACAATAAAGGATCTGGATCACTTGCTGAACAATGTAGCCCAGGTATTCAGGGCACGTGTTGTTGAATGTTGTCAAACTCTTGTGGAACCTAAGTCCTTCATTTAGGCAATAAGTCTCCAAAGGTTTGCTGATTTTCAGGTGGGGATGGGGTATGACCTGAAGCAAAGATTTATGTGTGAGCTGCTCTGAAGCTCTGCACTGAGAGACTTATTATTTTCATAAATGCAGTGAAAAGAATATGAATATTTAATTACTTTTTTTTCCTTGTCAAGAATTAGACAGAAGATACAAGTTTTATAACCCCAGTGGGGAAATGGGGTTGCAACAGCACCAAATAATACAACAAAAGAAGCATGTACTAAAAAATAATACAGGAAAGAAATGTGCTAGTTATATAAAAAAAATAACAAGATGTGATGCCACAGCATACTTACCGTGCTTGGAGATATATCATATTTTTAAGTAGACACGGCTTACCATACTTAACACTATAGTTCAATGCATAAGGGTTCTGGCTTTTCATTAATTGGAAATCTAATTATTGGGTCATTTTAACATTTTGACCGAATGATGATGCTAAAGAAATACATTAAGTTCATTTTGATTAGCAATCAATTGCTCCCTAATTGATATACTGCAGCTACTGTATATAGAGTGTCATAGTGACTATACGCACTTTTTTAAGGGCTCTGCATAAAGCCCAGTAATATAGGTATTGACCCACCGATTAATTAAAAATACAAGTCCAAGTCCAACTTGAGTTTCACACACTTTGTTTATTAGAAAATTATTCAAAAGTATGTTACATGCTTAAATTGTCATGAACAAATTTGTGTATTTTTCACCAAAAACGTAAACCTAATTTTTCATGATTTATTGGGTTAATTGCACTTACATTTATGCCACTTTCAGAGTGTAATAATCAACCATCTGAAATGCCTGTGGTGTTAAGATGCACTCTGGATCATAGACATCGGTTGGTATTGACAACAAGAACAGATGCTGTGGGCTTTTTCCATTAAGGAACCAACCAAACAAAAAAGTTTATTGCATGAATAAATCTTTAATTGACACATCTGTATATGAGATTTAAAGGAGCTTTACCGCGTTAATCTCCACTAGCATCAGATAAAGTTAGATCACAGTTATTGTTACTCTCCTGATTTGGCTAGTTAGCATTTGGCATGGCTCACTTTTCTCTGAATGGTGATTTGGTTTTACTTACTTTTTTTAAAATGCTGTTTCTTTTCCTCCATATGAAAATATTTGAAGGGTAAAGGGTAGGTAGCATTTTAGCCACATGCTAAATAGGTATACTTATAGAATGTCGAAATTTCTTTCAGATCAACTCTCTTAGGAACATTTTTTCATTATATTTCTTCTGTTGAGCGATCGTGGCTCAAGAGTTGGGAGGTCGTCTTGTAATCGGAAGGTTGCCAGTTCGGGGCCTGGCTCCGACAGTCTCGGTCATTGTGTCCTTGGGCAAGACACCTCACCCGTTGCCTGGTGGTGGTCAGAGGGCCCGGTGGCGCCAGTGTCCGCCTCTGTCAGTGCGCCCCAGGGCAGCTGTGGCTACAATGTAGCTTGCCATCACCAGTGTGTGAATGAGTGGATGACTGAATGTAGTGTAAAGTGCTTTGGGGTCCATAGGGACTAAGTAAAGCTATACAAATACAGGCCATTTACCATTTAAGTATGTCAAATTGGGAAGAATTCCATAAAATGTTTTAAATTTAACCCTAACTTTCATCGATGTGCAGCTAAGAAAAAAGTTGCTTTAAAACATGTAGAAGTTGTTTTATTCAGACTTTGAGCAGGCTGTTTGGAAAGCTACCGTTACCTAGTTTTCACTATTCAAAAATTTAATGATTGTTTTTAAACCTGGTATTTTAATAAGAGCTTGCTGTGCTGTTGCACTCACAAAGACATTTCAACGTTTAGGTTAGCAATGCTGCATTGTACTCTTGTACAGGCCTTCAGCAGTCACATAGCAACAGCATTTTCCAGCTAGACCTTTCCGCTTCCAGTAGATGCGTTTTGAGCTGCTTGCTAAAAACGAGCCAGCCCATGAACAGAGGCCAAGTTGTTCCGATGTAAATATGAAATATCCTGATACATTTGTGTCAGCCCAAACGGAAAGTGTACAGATTCAGGTGGGTTCTTAGCCCTGACAGCTGACCCAAATAACTCCCTTCAGACCTTAAAAACTCATGAGGCACTGAGCAGTCAGACCCTGTGTTTTTGTTGGAAAAACTAACTCAGTGAATGAATTCTTTCTGATGTCTTCTTTCTCGTCTCCCCTCCCTGCCTGCCAACTGACATACTTTCTTTTAATTCATCAGCAGCATGGTGAGCGATGGAGGGAGCGTGGGAGAGAGTAGGAGGGAGAAAGGATGGATGGAGAGAGAAAGAAAGTCTGTTTCAGCATCAAAAGACTTTCTTGGAGACTAGGGGGAATACATTGACTCTTCTATGTGCTTTTTGATGATGTCTTTCTGTTTTATGAGCTCAATGATACACAACAGCAGCAGAAACGTATTAGCCTACTTCTCTGTCTCCCGTTCGTGCCCTCTGTCTCGCTCTCTTCTTTCAGTCGTCTTAATTCTCTTCTGTTGCTCATCATATCCTCCCTTCCATGCATCTTACCTTCTCTTTTGTGTCTCGTCAGGACAAACCGGCCAGGATGTACTATGCAATACAGTATTTTGACGGCCCATCCTTCCTATGGTCTATTTGATAAAAAAAACAAAAACAAAAACAACTTTTCTTAAAGAGCGTAATACATATCTCCAGATCATTAAACATTTAAAAGGTTGTTCCCTAAGCATTCAATACTACAAAGAAGAACATCCTAATATATATGACCCAGAAAAAAACTCAGTCATATCTCCAATCACATCTGCTCACTGCAAAAAATATTACGAAAAAAAAAAAGTCTCTTTAGAGACAGATTAAAGAGAATACTGACTTGTTATGACTATGATGATCATAATGCTGGTTTGGCTTTGTGAAAAATGAGAGAGCAGGGTTTTGCACAGCATAGCTTTGCATCAGTGAAAATGATATAATTCTGATTAATGCTAGATTTAATTCAACATGACTGCAGCTCTGCATCAAAACTTGTTCTGCTAATCAAATCAAACATAATATGTTAGAAAATAAGACATACAAGCACTGCAGCAGCTGTCTTTGAGGAATGATTTACATAAATGTGATGTAACTGGGAAAGAGTATTGTCACAAAGCTAAATGTTTATCGCGTTATCTGTCTTTTTTAAACTGTATGAGCACAGACTGATCATGTTTATAATTTGGTTTGAAGTCATTCGATTGTTTCCAGTTGTTAAACTGCTACAATAAACATTTTTATATCGTCCATCGAATAACTACTTCATGTATAATGTGAAAAGGAAATAAATTTTAACCTGACTTTACCAAAATTATCAAAAGAATTGGAGGAATTAACCTCTTAACATCCACCAAGTCACAGGTAAATCACTTAGGCTACGTCTACACTAATCCGGATAAATTTGAAAATGGCGTTTCCGAACAGTTGTTCATCCACACTGAAATGATCAAAACACTTACGTTCCTGTATTTTGCGTGAAACGTAAGACGATTCGACCTGCGTCATTTCTGTCTGCCGTTTATTTACTTTCCGGCTCTTTGAAACGTCGCAGCAAAATGTCGAGGAAAAGCACCGAGTTTTTTTAAATGGACTAACAATGAGGTGGACTTGTTGCTGCGATTAACACAAAAGTACAAAGTTGCAAAAGCGAGTGAGAATTAAAGAATTTGAAGGAAAGCTATCTGGAGCATGTTCAAACTGATATTAATCTTTAATATAGGGCTGTCAAAATTGAGAGCAAACAAAACAACTGCTGTATAATGCCCTCCGCTATCTTAGTTTAATTGGTCACATGACTGCAACACATGACTAAAATGTGTCATCGTTTTCGAAAAGGCTCCGGGTTCGCGGTCCACACTGCGATGCGAAAACGGCATCCGCTTTGGAGAGCATTTTCAAAAATGTCATCTTCTCTTGTGTGTTGAGGTGAAAATGTCTGCTGAAGTTACAGGGAGTCCAGTTACCTGACATTCACTCAGGCTGGCACTGAGGTGAGGGTAGAATGGAGAGCAGACGAAGCTTTGGGTCAAGTGCAGTCCCAGCATTGTTGCAAAGCTCTAATGAGGTCCATGATAGCTTTTCCAGCTCAGCTCTGAATTCCCTATGGACCAGGTGTGTTGTAAGGGGTTGCTGGAATCCTATGTCCAAACTGAACAGTTGGCAACGTGGTAATCAGAGATGGATATTAAAGTAATAAAAAAGCTGTATCCATCTACACTAAGTTGATCATCGACTCTGTACATAATGTTCTTCCTAGTCTACATACTCTAATCTCTTCCATTGAGACAAGACCAAGCAAAATGCCATTTCTGCTAAGAAAGAGGAAAACTGGAGCACATCCTAGCAGCTATTCAAAAGCAGTGAGGGAAGGCTATTTTTGTTGCTGCAGCAGCCATGTGCTAAAGGTAATATCCATCAAGAGTCCATCGGCCACACCATTGTCAAGTACCTTCAACCACCAAAACAGAGAATTAGATTTGTCGGAACACCCAAATCCCCAACCAAAAGCCCAAGCCTTAGAATATGTGTGTGGACCTGGGGAAGCAATTTGGATTTCTTGAAGAGACTGCATAGACTACCCTCATACAGGACATCATTATTATCTCTTAAATGTCTAAGCAAGTAGTCGTGATGGAGCTGACAGTGCCCTGAGAGAAGCAGATGGAGGAAGCCAGAAAAAGGAAAAAAGGCTGATGGAGGAGTGCTGCTGATGGAGGTGGCAGTGCAAACCTATAGCCTGTTACTAGGGCATGTGAAAGAACAGGCCTCATCAGCTGGTCAAAGGCTGCTAAACAGAGCACTTCCAGTTGAAAGACTTAAAACACCTGGTGACTCCAGGTACTGAATTTGTGTCCACGTTCATCACTAGATATATATATATATAATCGCCAAGTTAGCATACTACCCAGGTAGGTCATTGTCTCACCATACAATATCACTATGTTCAAGGTGGGGTGATGGGTCAGTGTAGCACTAAGTTTGTTGAAGACCAATAAGCGAAATAGTATCCAAAGGACAGCAGAGCTCTCCTTCCAAACATATTTTTTCTTGCAAATGGCTTAAAATGTCCTCCTGCATTTCATAACAAGACAAAAGTAGTTTTAGTAGTTTCTCCAGTGGCTGGCTGGTGGATCATTTCTAGGACAGTCTCAATAGAAATCCTCCATCAGTCAATCAGTTAGCCATACTACAGTAACTGAATCTAAGGACTTTTAAGTAAAGTTTAGCAAAGGCCAAAATACCTCTGCCAATTACTCCAGTTCTAGCAATAGCAAGAAATATGCTACTCACTTCTACTACACTTTCAGAAAGAGGGCTTGTGAGTTAACCCTATCAGCAGAGAGCATTAAAGATGATACCTTGTATAGTTTAGTTTCATGAGGATTTGAACACAGACATAAAATATGGTTTGGGCAGTAATTTATTCAAAAACAACCCAGAGGCAGATAGACAAAACCAGAAGCGGCCAAAGTAACCTCTAGATAAGCCTGAAAAGAGAAAACGTAAAAGGCTGCTCCAAAGAGTTCGTGCTACACAGCATATAAAAAATGGGACTGTCTAGTCTTTCTGGATACAGCCTGATGCTAAGACCCATTCATGTAAAATAGTCTGTGAAGACAGATTTTTTTCTTACTGAGAGGCTAACTTGTCATAAACAGATTTGACCTTTTAATATAAAACTTATGTAAATAAATCTGAATTGAATTTAATTACTGTGGTAAGGATGACTTCACAACGACTAGTTCTATACATTATATACATTTGAATGTGGTTAAGAGATTTCAGTTTAAACACGCTGCAGCAGAACTGTGATGTTAAAGCCCTGCAGTTTGGATACTTTCTGCTTAGCTATAAAAAAAACTTGATCTCTTGGTTTAGACAGCTTCATTTATTCAAAATATTCAAGTCTAAGTCAAGTTTTCTCACAGCAAGCCTAATTAGTGCAGTCAGTTTCAACCATTATAGGAAGTTCTCACACTGCCAAAAATGACCAGCCCACATTCATCTCTGCCAGATGCAGTGGAATAATTTAAATCTTCCTACAGCACTCTCTCTCTCTCTTTCAATTCATCCCCCCAGTGATAAGAGTACTTCTATTCCTCGGACTCATTATGATCAGGACAAAGTGAGCGGTGGCTGCCAGGGAGAAGATGAGCTTAGACTGAAAAGTATCTTTTAAATGTCACCATACATCTCTGAAAGGTTAACAAGTCCTTGTTATCGTCCTGGTTTGGTTGCAGTCTCTCTGCATGAGGAAAAGACAACCGATTGAATTTATTAAAGTTTGTTCCACTCAGTGATTCACTCAGCACGCTCTTTTCTGTGAACAATTTCCAAAGACAAAGCAAAACTCTGCAAAAACGCTGCAGGTTTTACATTTCTGGACAAAGCCTTGTATTTTGAGACAACTATAATGCTAATTTTGACTCTTTCTAAACTGTCAAAACATGTTTTTATTCATCTTAACAAAAAGCACATTTGGATTACAAAATAAAGTCGACTTATATTAACAAAAGACTGAGACATGGCATGTTTTAAAAATAATGGTGACGTTAAACCTGGCGCCTCGAACAATAACTTTGTCTCTTCTGCACTCTGCTGGCCACTTTAAGTACCTGCAGTGCACACACTGTATTTACTCCACCAACCCTCTCTTTGTCAAACACACATTTACACGCCCACACACTCATCTGCAGACACAGGGAGAGGCGTGCACATGTGATTAATGATCTCTCTTTTCACATTTTGCACTAATTAACTGCTCGTAGCTCCCAGTTACTATTATTTAAAAGACATTTTATTCTGCCTGTGTTGACTGTGGCATACACACTAAAATTACTGTTGGTTAATATTTAAAGATGTGTCTTTTTAACATTTAATTTTTTCATGTTCAATAAATCTACATAGTGTGTATCAGATAAATACATGCCTTGTGAACTCTTTTTCTGAACATTATACATCACTAATTCAGGTCATTATACAAGGAGCAAAACATTTGCTTTTTATTGTCTTTACTAAACACTTAATATCCTGTTGTTGTTGTTGTTGTGGTAGTCAGAATCATTTTCCTAATCATTTCCTGCAAGCTTCCCAGAGAGAACAGTGTAATTTTGGTACTATTTATGGAGAAAAATGAGATGCGTTCAATAGCATGTCAAGTAAATGGCTAGCATTTCCATGAGGGTCTTTCAGTCAGTGCACAGCAGGTGAGCTGAACATGCGAAAAAGCAACAATGTAGCTACAGGCACAGGGGAAGAAATGTGTCTGTTGCACTAGAAACACAAACAACCTCCATCCATCTATTTTCCTAAATGCTTTCCAGTTCAGGGTTGCAGGGCCTATCTCAGCTGGAAGGGTACACCTTGTACAAGGTTTCCAGTCAGTTACGGTGTCCTTGCTTAAATGATGCTAGTGTTTTTGTCTGAATTTACAGTAGTGTAAGTTTACTTACTTACATGGATATTTGTTTCAATCAATAGTTTCTCAAGAACTCTTCTGCCATGTCAAGTGCAAATGCTGTTAGTGTTTAGTCCTTTATTATTGTTTTGTCCATTGTCTCGGCTGTTTTGCATTTAGATTTTGAATTTAGTTGAAATGTAAATCAGTCATGTTGATTTGTGACGGAAACGGAAGGTTTACAAGATGTTAGTTGGACCTGCTATGATGTATGGTTTAGACATGGTGGCGCTAACAAAAGAGACAGGAGGCGGACCTGTCCAGGCAGCTTATTCATAGTGACATTGTCTAAATTTAATATAAAATTTGCAAAACTAACATACTGTAAGGTTCACATTCTTTGTATTTCTACTACAATTAAAATATTATCATTCTAATATTACTCTGATCTCTAAATGAATAAACAAATAAATAAACACCTACAGTAAATAGCTTATTATTGTGTAAATGCTGCTTTTTATATGTAGATATATATGTATATATACATATATACATACATACATATGTTTAGCAGACTCCATGCAACAATCAATCTACTTTGTTCTAAATTCCCTGGTCATGCATAACTTTGCTGCTGTATTCAACATCTAAAGCGCCCTGTTAATAAATGATAATCACTACAGGAGCTTCAGTCATTGCGGTCCACCGTTATCAAAGCCTGGACAATGTTCTTGGCCATTATGAAACTTCTAAATAAATGATTTTAAATAAAATATTTACATTCCTTTGGATCTTGAAAGAAACAAAGATATAGTGTATTAGACCAAAAATTTTTTTAAAATTACATTGTTCCCAAAATGAAGATTTTGTATTTTTAAAACCTGAGCTCCAGCCTGAAGCGGCATCAAGCTGTGTCCAAGTTTTTGCAGGGCCAGTTGGCAAAGTCCAGCTAGACAGCACCCAGGGCACCGGCAGCCAGAGGGGTGCCAAGAAGGGGGGGGGGGCAGTATTCTTCCACTGCCTCTGATTTAGTCTCCAAAACCTGCAATTTACTTCCAGAGCACCCCATAGCCTGTACTGTTAAAAATGTTGCTCAAACTGCAGTAAACAACCAATACTGAGATGAGACTGCTACAGGCACACTGCTGGAGGACTCTCTGCATGGGGCTCGCTCTCATATAACCTGAGTATGTTTTTAAAGCTCTGATCATGTAATTCACTTTCCACCACTGCTGAGTAAGAATCACATTTCAGTAACCAGAAAGTTATTAAGTTGAATTACATGGAAGTCAGAGAATCAGTGGTTCAATAGGAAAAAACTGTAATGAGTGTACATAATACAGGCTAGTTTGTACTTTGCACACACACACACACACACACACACACACACACACACACACACACACACACACACACACACTAACACACAGAGAGCTGTATTCAAATGTTATTAAAAGAGACACATGTGGGTGTGCAATGTGGTTTTGACAAAAGAAGAGGAGCTGATGAGCTGTTTGCTTACAGCTGTTTGTAGGAGTCTTTCCTCTGAGAATCTCCCACAGCAAAAGAGTTGTGCGCGTTTATACATGTGGCACAACAGCAGGAAGCGTGTGAATTATTGTTAATTACTATTCATGCCCATAAATCTCAATCTGTACCTGGGAGAACTGCATGCTTCTGTCTGAAGTAAGGAAACAATAATAAACAATGTTGGTCATTGCCACAATCAGCACCAAAGAAATGCACAATGTTTCTTTTAGACTGGTGAGTTCATGCAAATGCCAGGTCGGAGCAATGGCTTCTCAGCTGTCATCGAGCTTAGGTGGGGTACATGCAGGACAGGTCGCCAGTCCTTCCCTGTTATCCTCAATTAACTTACAATACATGCCTCTGCAGGAAGCATGTGAAAGAAAATTAAGGCCACTAAAAGAAAAAAACAGGGTGACCGTAACTGGTTTTTTTTTTTCATAGTTCTTAGATTGAACCATTTTCTTCTGCTTCTTACAGTCAAAATTCTCTACAAACTCAGATGCCAGCCCACTAGGAGGTTGAAATTCAGTACTTTCAGTCAGTGAAGCAACACTGAGCCAAGAGCACTAACCCCTGCACCGCCATCCCCCTACTCTCACACCAAACACTGCCTTTTGTGTCTTACAACCAGGATGGGCAAAAAATACTAGAAATTTCTGGTCAAACATTGCCCCCAGGTGGTGAAATTTCAAAACACCATTACCTACAATACCTTTAAAGTAAGTCAAATACCAGCCTGGGCTCACCTTCTAGAGCCGATCATCCACTAATCCGAAGGTTGGTGGTTCAACCCCTGCCTGGGCCAGTCTGGATACCAAGATACTGAATCCCAAGTTGCTCCTAATAAGCATCAGAGTGTGAATATTAGACAGATGGAACTTAGGTGCAGAAAATAGTGCTTGGGTGAATGAGGGAAGTTGTATACAGCTCTCTGAGTATTCAGGTAAAAAAGCTCTATATCAAAACCAGAACTGTATTGTCATTATTCTCAGTACTTTTACCAAAGTTAGCTCCACATGTCAGAGCAGTGAATTGCTAAAGTGTGGAGTGGTGCAAAGGTACTGCACACAATACTAGAAGAGCTACAGTATTAACAGAAATTCACTTTGAAATTACTTTAAGTATCTGCAAATTATTAAGTATCTGCAGTTACATATATAAATGTATTTATTTCTATAAAAATGAATTCAGTCCAGTAATAAGAGGTGGTTAGTTTGTGATATTACTCATTACTGTGACCCAAATTTACTCCTCTTGTTTTGAACTTTATGTACAAGTGCAAGTGGGTCACACATCGGTCTTAACAAATTAAGGCTTATAATTTGGCCTTAGCAAGTTACAGGCAACAGTCTGTGTTGTTCATATTTTTTTAAACCACATTTTCAAGGAAATACATCACTCTCTCTTGTTTGTTGGTTAAATTGAAGATTTATGATTGGGTGGGCCCTAAAGGTGGGCAGATCGATCCAAATGGCATCAATACCAACGTTGGTATTGGTATCGGAATGATAGTAGCACGATAGGACTGATACTTTGTTTCTATCCTCTGAGGTTAGTAAGTAGCCCACTAAATTGTCTGAATCTCTTTGTGTTCATTGTCATGTCTATTTTATTAATAACCTACTGCACATTTTAAAGCACAGAAGTTTAATGGAGAGTCCTTGCTTAAATGCACCTCGGGAGTTTTAGCTGTGGCTTTAACAGTGGTTTTACACCTACAGGAATGTATCTTCTCTCCTACTTGGCAAGTTTAGATAACACAATTTTAAATTGTTGTTTGAGTCGTCTTTTAGATTCCCTCCCACACAAACACACCCCACAACCCTGTAAATAACTTTCATTCCGTTCCTCACATGAAATATGCTCAAGAATTATGAACAATTCTTCTCACAGTGCATACATCGTATTTGGAAGTATATTAAAACCTTCCTCTATTGCCACTTCTCCACACATAAAATGCAAATTCAGCCCCAAATGCACGGCAGCTTGGCAATTAAATTGCCGCTTGTATCCTCGTGAAACTAAACAGATGTCTTCCCCCTGTAATGCACGATTCCATCAGCGTCTAACAAAGCGCTCACCTCCAGTGAAACAGCAAAGCTTTCACAGGCATGAGAATGAGTCTGCCACGCTGAAAAGCTGCAGTATCTGACAGAGACGCCCACTGTTTCTTTATATAACACCT
The DNA here is from genome assembly GCF_001858045.2 of Oreochromis niloticus. Taxonomy (NCBI): domain Eukaryota; kingdom Metazoa; phylum Chordata; class Actinopteri; order Cichliformes; family Cichlidae; genus Oreochromis; species Oreochromis niloticus. The sequence goes on from NC_031986.2 coordinate 7,773,986, forward strand.
TTTTATAGCACCTATTTACCTTGAAATGATGTTGCCAAGTAACAACATCCCAACTGTGCAGTGGCGGTGGGGATGGTGGTGTGTGGGTAGGTGTGGGTGTGTGTCAGTGATGGATGTCCTGAAGGGCTGTTATTGACTCTAAAAGTGGGGTTCTAACAGCGTGCTGGGCGAATGAATTCCAGTGTTTTTCGCTCTCATGCAGGTCTGCTGCTGCAGTAAAGGTGCAGACAGGAACTCATCCATCACTGCTGCAAGTTCAATCCTTAATGCTGCTAATCGCCTTGCATGGGGCCCAAACCTCTATGATGCTTCTACCCCGACCCCCCCCCCCTTTTTTTTTTTTTTCCTTTTTCACAAGTTTCTCCAACCTCTCCCACTCCCTCCATCCCCTTTCTCTCTCAGCATGAGCCGCTTAACTGATACATGTACTACAGTAATCCCTCTTCTTAGTGAATGGGATTAATATTTAATTCAAGAAGAGCCTTTTATCAATACCTCCCCGTGCCTTCTTTGTTCGCTCTGTTTAACCTTGTTTTTGCTTTTTTTTTTGGCAAATCCAGCAATGATGTATTAATGCAACAGATCAGAGCAGATGTAGTGATGTGGAGTTCAGTGCAGCAGAGCCAGTCACTTTGGTTAAAAAATGATACGTGTGGAGGGAAAATGCACGTATAGCAGTTTGGAGAGGGGAAAAAAATCTATTATCAATGCATCAAAAGAGCATTTCCTCAGTGCTCTGTTTTAATGATTCCTTCTGGTCTGTTAGGCTTCGACAAGAGACCAAGCTACTGCTTTTAATTCACCCTGCAACAGTATCTGAAGCTGTTTGTGCTTTATCCTTGAAACTCCAGCACTTGCATTGATAGAGGTATCAACCAGAGCCTGTTATGCACTGATCCAATCCAATGCTGATCCAGGATTAGCCGGGGAGGCGAGACCACATGACGGAGTAAACTTGAGAATGGAGGTAAAGAGTTTACCCCGCCTCCCCTCTGATCATATCCACACACATATATTTTAACATGATTTTTGATGGTGGGGATAGTGGAATGTTTCTTTTAGACAGTGAGCTGTCTAAATGCACTCCCATCCTGGAGCAAAGAGGGTGAAATCTATCTGAGGTTGCTCTCTGTGTGTGTTTGATAGTGTTTTGCAGTACTGCAAATTTTGGTATCAATCCAATACCAAGTAAGTACAGAGTCAGTAATGCCAATACCAATACCGATATTTATGTAGTCTATGTAGGGGAGACCAGTGTGTCATGATTGATGAAATGACTCACCAATAACAATAATTTATTTAACACAATTCAGTGTGTTAAACGTAGAAGATTGAAACAAAGTATCGCTCCTATCGCTCCAGTATCAATGCAATACCAATACCAGAGATGATATCTATATTATTGATAGGGGTGCTTGATAGCTCAGGACCTGCTTATTTGTGTTAAACAAGGAGGGATCTCACTTCTTAAGCTGCAGCAATGAAGTTTCCAGGGTTTTTGGTGAAAATGAATAACGATCTTATTTTATGTTCACCTTGTTTTTAGTCATGCAACAGGATGGTGTTGGTGGCTGATAGTGTGAGAACGTAGGCCTTGAGCTGCGATTGTTTTGTCAAGCCTGGAATCCTCATTTCCACATATTCAGCGCTTCCAAGGCATTCGTCTCACTACCGAAGGCCAGGTTTTCACTGCACTGCAACGTGAGTTATGGCAATGAGTTGGGAATCTCACCCAAGCCGATAGGCTTACTGCCAAAATCTTCCCCTTGACCCTGTTCTGCTGACAACTTCAATCATTAACTTCAGAAAAATGTAAAATGTAAAGCACTGCCAGAGACTTGTGTTTTTGTAAAATGCAATCCATACTTCTCTGATAAACAGAGGCATGTGAGATTCTTTTTTATGGATGGAAATGGGCCGTTGTGGTTCAGAGATATAAGAGGACTTTGGCTCCACCTAGTGGTTTCTCTCGTCAAATTTATTTATTTATTTTTGTATTTGCGTCATCACCCTTTCTCAATCCTTGGAAATCTGAGATCAACCCACCGAGGAAGGACTCAATTGGTCGAACGACAATTGGAACAAGAGGAAGTCGCCTTCAAAATAAAGCGTCTAGCGAGCGCTGACGGTGGTCTGAAATGGTACAGAAAAGTAAAAATAGAACAGCCATCTTAAAACGTTATGAACTGAATAACGTTAAAAGACAGTAACACATCACATTCACAGGAATTTCCAACAGATTAACTACCTAACAATTCGGATAGAATTGGTTTCGGATAGAAACAGAGTGTATTAGATATTAATATTATATTAATTTTACCTTTTTTTATACTTAGAATGAAAATATAATGCTAATATATGGTTGTTATCAATAATGATAACAGTAATAATAATAATAATAATAATGATAATAACTCTAAAGCTTAGGTGTAAACGTAAGGTAAATTAGATAAGTAGAAGATCATATATGCATTGATGAATACAACAACGACAACAACAACGTAATAATAACATTAATGCGCAATACCGATTATATACATTTTATTTTGAAATTTGTAACCGGAAGTGTGACATCTTTAGACTAGCTTGAAAGTGGGTGAAGGTTTTTACACAGAACGGTATTTTTCTGTGAATGCATTGTAGGTTGTAGCCATTTCTTTCATCGCTCAGAATCCGGTTCTTCAGCGTTGTTTCTGGAACCAACATCTCTTGTCCGTGACTCACACATCGGAGTAAACCCAAGTCTTATTTTTTTGATAGTTCTCACCGGCTGGCTCGTTTAGCCAGCTGAACCTTGTCGAAGATGGACCCAGCGAGCCGATACCAAGTGGTGAGTGGAAGCTGATCAAAACACCGTTTGATAGCTCGGCCTGCCACCCGTCACAGGCACCAGGCCCTTGCCAAAAAAATTAATGCTTATTGTTTGTATTGACTATTTAAAATGCGTTATGTGGGACAGACAAAAAGCCGCAAAAAAAGCAAACTTTCACAACTGTTGTGTTTTACTTCGTTTTTCCCCTAAATTAGTTTTGCTATGGTACCCAGCCTTTGATTAGCCACTTCCGTGGCCAGCTAACGCTGGCCAGCCAAGACTAGTCGCGAAGGCCGTTTAAGTGAAAATGCTTTTAACAGCGTTACACACATAAAATACACTCTCTAACTTGTAGTTACATGTGGACATTCAAACAGAGGTGTAGTTACACAGTTTTTGGCAGCATAAATTCTGAGAAGCTTAGCTGTAAGTTAAGTGGTTAGCATAGGGGTTTATTAGCTGGCTCATATTAAATGTGGTAAGAGGGCCTCTTTTTTTCCCCTCTGGTTGTATTTTTTTAAAGATGAATTTCCGGCTTAAACCGCAGCTTAAAGGGCTGGTACGAATCAAGAGAAAAGAATGACGGTGACAAATAAGTGTTAACGAACTAATTTTTTAGAAATATGACTTATATTATGTCTTCGCAGAATCATAAAATGATATAGTAATGCAGGGAAAAACTAATGCTACTACTGTTAGTCAAAGACATTAATGGATGCCAGCCTCAGAGTATGGCTTATTTGGTTGAACTGGCCTAAGCATGTGGAGTTTGTTCCTTCTGTTAATGTATTGTAACAGCAGTGTTGGTAAAACTTTGGAGTCAGCTATGAACCTTGGGAGATAAAGTATGCTTTGTGCCTTGTTGTTCTGGTATTATGGCTGATAATCCCACAGGATTCGGTATGAGCCAAGGCAAATCAGCAATGTCCTTTTAAACTTTTCAGCCCTGAACAAAGCAGCGATTCACACCAAGTTCCGTTTTTCTTTTTGGTTTTTTTTTTGGAAACTCTAGCACAATACAGTGGATTCTCAAGGATGGCTTGGATATAGCCAAACAGATGAGTTATCTGATATTGTGGTTTGTGAAAACAAACAAAAAAATATACTAATAAAAAACCCAGTGTTCATCACAGTATGCCTACACTGTCATCTCTTGCTCTGTTTCCTTTCTAAATAATACTACAGGTATGGGGCACTGCTGCTGTGAGGTTCGGGTGTATTTGGACACATGAGGAGGCTTGTGGCTATGTTGTTAAGATCTTATGTAATCCCCTGTGCATGCGCGGGGGTGCAGTTATGCTTTGTCCTTGATTCTGAGCCAGTCGTCGGCCGCTCATTCACTTCCCTGCCTTGTATGCTGACCCAGCGCTGGTGGAAGTTCAAAAGTCGGTTGGGACGGCCAAGATCTTAGTTTTTCAGAAGTCTATCGGTGTGGTAAACCAACAGATTTCACTGTGACTGTGCTTCTTAAAGAAGCTATTTAGATTTGTTAGTCACCTCTGGCTTTTCAACTTGCGTGATATCATTACTTATCACAAAGGGTGTTTCCCCTGTTTGTCGAGGTGTTTTACCACTGTTCGAAAACCACCATTACTTCATGGAAAAGGTTTCAAATGGTAGATTCACCTTTCAAAAACATCATTTTAAGCAGATTATCAGAATTGTGGAATGCAGTCCTACTGACGCAGAGTCAAAATGAGTTTCAAATGAAAACTTGCATAGCTTCAAGCGTCACAAGGCAACTAAAGTTTGCCGCCTTTTTTTTCCTTCCAACTTTTTACATATAAAGCAATCATTTTGTTAATCAGGATTTTTTTTTTTCAGTACAATAATCATGAAGTGAAAATCATGACATGCTGGGTTTTTAATTTTTTTTTAAACCTTTACAATCCTAAAGCAAAAATCTGATATCGGCACATGCTTAGTCAATATTTTCAGTTGATAAATCTGACATGTAATGAAGCTGAATGTCAAACCCAAACTGCCTCAAGCTTTGCAGTGACATCAAATCAGTCTGCTCTTGCTAACTGTAAACTTGGTGAATGTATCTGGCTCAAACATTAGAGGCAAGCATGTTGTACTCCCTATTAGATCAACACAAGTCAGCAGAACAGCATACCAATTCACCCAACTAAAGGTATCACTGTAACTGTTCACTGGTGATTGTGATCATTTAAAATTAAATTCAAGATTGTGTCAATCACACAGATCATAATCTCATCAATAATTGTACTTTTTGTAAGCTGAGTCTTCAACATCATACTTTTGTATGTTGAGTTCAATTTAAGTTGTTGAAAAGACAGCACGCAGTATACTACATTTGTGTTTGGGGGTTTTTTTTTCTTTGTTTTTTGCATGGCTCATCATATCCTCATATGCTCATCATTAAATCCACTGGTGCATGGTGTCGTTTCAGGCGGGTGATGTGCCTCTCGAGTTTGTTTGCAGGTTGAAAACACGAGTTGACCATTGTGGTGATTTTTACCACCATTTAAATGATCTATGAGTACAGAAGCATATACAGAGAAATGTTGCAAGTTTGTCTTTCTGAGGAAAATCTTTAAAAAGAAAGCTTGCAATTTCTTCACTTCTTGGTTTTCACTTCTCTTATATCATCGCTGGTGTTGAGGTTTTCTCTGAGTGGGAGCACCTGTTGTTCAGGACACTACTGTAGTGTATATTCGTGCCCTAAGAGCTGGTATAAAAGATACAGAACTGTGGTGACGTCACCAATGACGTGCAAAATGACCAGTGCAAATATATGGGACCCTTCGATTGCTCTGCTGTTTTTAAGATAAACACGGTCCTGTAGAACAGCGGTATAGTGATCCACCCAAACTATTGCTATTACAATAATTATATTGATGGTGAAAATCAAGAACTGAGGATTATTGTGACAGTTGTCATCTTTGATTACAGGCACTTTACTGTGCTCTTAGGGAATTTGTTCTTAGACTTTAAACGAGCTAAACTTGCTTAACCACCTTGAGACAGCTTTTGTTATTTGGGTTATCAGCATTCTGACGCACAATGAGTCTGTCAGTTTCTCCTGCTAATCCTGGGTCACGTAGCACTGTCCTTAAAGTCACATGGAGTTTAGTTAATTATAAAACCACAATCTTATGCCTTTGGCCAGGAGCTGACTAGATAGAACTTTCTCATGGATGCCTTTTTGGAACAGAGGGGTGGAGGTGATTAGATTCCCTCTCGGTTATACTGTAACCATCATCTGTAATTTCAGAAGGTGTCTGGCTCTAAGACCTGACAAAAAAAAATCTGCTTAGGCTTGTAGATGACCCGCTCAGATGTTGCGTGGTCTGTCATTAACTTATTACATGTAGATCACTTTTCCAGAGACCTTCCTCTGTTGACATATTGATGTGGCTTTATGTATCTGTGCTTGCAGTGTCAAACATTCTGTTTAGGGCAAATGGTACTACTCTTACTCATTTTACTCCTTACATGCAGGCTAGGATATCACTGTAATCGAACATTTCTTAAGCCTCTACATACTGTAGCAGTTAATTTCTTTAGGGTTCAGTTTGTGTTAGCTTTCATTGAGTACAGCTCTGACAGATGACAAAGGGTAAAGACCAAGGATTAATCTGTAATGCTTAGCTAAGGAATTAGAACTAAGCAAGAATAATGGACCCTGCCACTACTAAGAAAGTCTCCTATATAGTGGTAATCACATTTCACTGGGGTAATACAGTATTTAACTTTATCTGTGTTTTTGAAAGGGCTAAAGGCATAACTAATTATTAATGTCAGCACCCATCATGTTCTGAAGCAGTGGTGTGGGAGCCCTGGCAATGCTCCCCAGTGCTAACAGACATAAATGTGAAGTGGCAAGCAAGATGGAACATACAGTTAGCATAGTGTAGCTGTTTTTGGATTGTTTGTATGTATGCAGTGTCAGAACTAACTCACATGTGCCCAATATTAAATTTGTAGTGCTATCAGAGCTAATGTTAGCCACACACTCTGGGTGTTTTCTTACTTTTACACTAGTTGATTACTCTAACTTTTCAATTTAGTTAGAAAACTAGTAGCTATGCACAGATTTAACATCCTGACTCCATATATTTTCTCTGGAGGACTGGCATTTGGTGCTTTTTTGAGGTCACTAAAAAGTAAAAAAAATCCACTTTGAAGTGTTGCCCCCTTTAGCCACAACTTTCCAGCAAATAGTCCATACCGCCTCACCTTTATTAGTGAGACAGAATCCAAAAAACATGTCCTTTTTACACTTTGTTTACCCCTGCTGTTTCACAACTCGCTGAGCTTACTTGATTTTTCTACAAGTATTCTGGTGTTACTCTGACAACTTCTTCTGTCAGACGCTTATATTTGAAAACCACCTAAAGCACTCAAAATGAGTACATGTTCAGATTGTTTGCTTTATGTTTACCTGACTGATACAACAACAAACTTGCCCATACATTGCTATTGGTGCGTGTTTTTTGTTTAGACTGGCCATAGCCTCCCAACTTTGGGCCTCCCTTTGAGAGCGAAACCAGAGTTTGGGAACCACAGTACCGAGGTCAGCTAATAATCTGGGATCTCTAAATACTGACCAGCATTAAAGACAAATTAAAGCAAGAATAGTTTTAATCAACAGGATTCTGACTGTTCAGTAAAATGTCTCATAATTGTTACTCATGGTTGAAACTAAACCGGGTTAAGACGGCCATCTCCAGGCTCTTTTTGAACTTCAAGAGCAAAGATAAAATTACCAACAGCATGAAGAAGCTTCATGGAGGAAAAATAATCATCTACTGTAAATATGCCCACTTCAACCCACTCATTCAGCCTGAATATATATAGATATATATATGTGAAGATATTAAAAAAAAAAATATATATATATATATATCCGAGTGCTGCTTCAGCCACAGTTGGTGCTGAGAAATAAAAACAGATTGTGTAAAGCTTATTTTATTACAAAATGCTGCTGCTGCTTATAACAGCAAGCAGTACAAATGTCCGACTCTTTAATATTGAAATCTTTTGCTTTCTGGTTTGTTATTTCAGTCGTGTGGCAGCTGTTTTCATGCAGTCAGAGGAATTGGAGTTTTCAGACTTTGAAACTGCCAGCACTCTGGTGCTTTCTTCTCAAGTCTTTCAGAGATGTAGGACGAGAGTGTGTGCATGTGTGCATTCCCCTCGAGCAGCAGCATTGGTTTTGGCTGATGATCTGCTTCTTGTTATATTCAGTTGCACAATGAGGACGACTCTTCGGAGGCCGGCGCCAGCGAGCCACAGCCGTGCACTTCTGCCACAGCCCAGCCAGGCACATCCAGCCAGGACCAGAGCCAGACTCAGGTGAGCCCGGCCCCGGCCCCCGCGGCAGGGGAGGCGTCGGGCGTGAGGACTCAGGGGGAGGCAGTGGACACGGCACCACCTCCGTACGCTTCCATCGACTTGGGAGCAACTGCTGCAGCAGCACCTGGTACTAATTTGACTTTAATTGCACACAGAGTTTGGTCTGATGGCAGCTCTGTGGTGACTGTTTGGAGTGTTTGTAGCTTTGAGTCACTTTAGTTTCCAGGACGGTCTCAGAGCATTATAGGAAGTGCACAGCTCCGCTTTGATCCTGCGTGCTTTCTGTCCTTTTCTTACTCTTTTCCTCCTCTCTTTCAACAGAGACTAGTTTCCGAGGTGACTTCCCTGTGCCTCCACCCTACAGCGTTGCCACCTCATTGCCCACATACGATGAAGCAGAGAAGGCCAAAGCAGCTGCCATGGCTGCCTCAGCAGTGGAGGTGATGCCACGGGTAAGGAGCCCTGCTCACGCACGGTCGCCCCTCTTAGATCCCCTCTTATTATTCTTGGGTTAAAGTCCTTCCACTGAAACATTCTTGTGGTTACTGGTCTTTGGTCTGGGTGTGGTTCACCTCAAAGCATACCAGAAAATGTTTGTCTTGATTACCCCACGCTTGTGACACTCGGGACCAAAATAAATGCTGAAAGGCTTTATTTTTACCAGCTCTGAGTCTTCCCATTCAGAACAAGTAAAACTGCATTTCAGTTAACTTGAATTTATGCTCTGAGCACATTATATCAGCACTTTAAGAGGTTATTGTTAAGATGAATTGCTAATTCCAAAATACATTGTGACTTTTAAAATAATATAACATTTCTGCGTCTGTGTGTGTCCATGTAAGGATGATGACTTCCCTCCCAGAGACGACTTCAGTGACGCTGATCAGCTCCGAGTGGGTAACGACGGGATCTTCATGTTGGCCTTTTTTAGTGAGTCTGGTGTTTTCATTTGTTTGCTTATTTATGTGCAAACTAAAGAGAGCTGGCAACAGCGCTGTTTGCTTTGCCCAGATTGTGACACGCTTGTAAAACAGCACGTGACTCGCTGATAACAGATGAATTAACCCTCGAGTCTCACTGATAATTCAGTGGATAAACATTTAGAGAGACGCTCAAATCCATTGAGACTGTTGTTACTTTTAGATTTTTAACATATTTCTATTTCAGGAGGAAAAAAAAATCCACTGCTGATTTCAAAATAAAAGTCACTTGGATGCCCAAATAAAAACGAGTTTTCCTGCTGTTCCTTCAGTGGCCTTCCTGTTCAACTGGATTGGGTTCTGCCTGTCCTTCTGTCTGACCAACACCATTGCGGGGCGCTACGGGGCCATCTGCGGCTTCGGCCTTTCCCTCATCAAGTGGATTCTCATTGTGAGGGTATGTGATTCCACTGTTTGTTTGTTGTGTTTTAACGATGGAGGTCAGTGTTACACACGAGGATCAGGGTTTAACAAAAAGTTGGGCAACTCGGCAGCAATCTTGGAAGGAATCTGTGCAGTTTGTTTGTTTTTCAAACTTATATCTAAGTGAATGAGAATGGAGCCATTACTGAACGTTTGAATATCATTCTCCTACAGCTACACCACGTGAACCTCTGAGCACTGCTACGGGATTAGCTTTTGGGGACGGGTCTCAGTGTCGTAGACCCAAAGACTTTGACCTTGAGGGCTTTGGACCGTCCTGCTGCCAAGCCATGAACTAAATGAGGTTTCTCTGTCAGACACTCTGAGTCCTTTACGCACGCTCTCCAAATCAGGATTCCTGCATAGTTTGTCTAAGGGAGTTACCCAGAGTTCATAGCCCTTTGATGTTAAACACAGGGTTAGTAGGTAACGGGGGAAAATGGCAATGTCATATGCTCTGCTCCTCTGTGTACAACTACTACTGCAGAGGCTCATACAGTGTTTATACCATTACCAGCCTCTTGCAAACAATCAGCTCATGCTACACTAAGCAGACGACCTGCTGATCTACATCCTCAGTCATTCTGGTGTACTGGCTTTGAAACGCAAAAGTTTGACATAAATCTGTAATTTTCTTTGTTGTTTTGAAGTTTCATCAGTTGGGTTGACAAAGACAAAGTCTAATGTGGTCTACAGGCGAGAGTTTAATCATGCTCGCAGTAGAAGGAGCGTTATTATATCAGTTGGGAGCTGCAGCTGAAAAGCTCTCAAGTTGGAGGCGGTATTTGTGATGTTTCATTTCCTTTGCACATGTGCTTCTTTGAAGTTTGCAGAGTGTTATTATTATATCCTTTAATTTGTGAAGGTCAAAAGTCTCACTGGGATTAAAAAACCTCCCCCAGGAATGACGTGGCCAAGAGGCCAGCAGAGCCCTGAGAGCTGTTCAGAGTAAGCTCAGGACCTGCGACGCCCGCGCTTCCTGTCTCATTGTTGTGGGTTGAGATATCGAGAGCGAGTCTGATTCGGGCGTCTGATAGCGCTGCAGCTGCTGCTGTGGGAGAACTCACAGGGGGACATTAAACATACTTAAAAACAATGCTAACTGCATCCTGTGTTAATGTCTGCACACGTGTGCTGTTACCCGTGGTGTGTGTGTGTGTGTGTGTGTGTTAGGGTGACCTTGAGTTTTTTTTTTTTTTTAAATGTCATATTTGTGTTTCCTGAGGTTGCCCTGTTTATACACAGCTGTCCTTTTCCACACAACACATTTAGCAATATTTTCATTTAAAATAGTCAAAGTAAGCCGTAACTGTTTATTTATCTATAGAGTGAGAGCACATGACTGCTGGTCAGGCTTCATGGATGTGGGATTTTTATTTTTTTAATAGACTTTATGAGAGAGCGTCACTTTGTATAAAGAGCAAATTAGACACAGCAATTGTTTCCTTCTGATAACACTAAAGGTAAACTCTCTCTTCCTGTGTGTGTCCAGTTCTCAGACTACTTCACTGGCTACTTCAACGGTCAGTACTGGCTGTGGTGGATCTTCCTGCTGCTCGGTGAGTGCGCTGCAGTCAGTAATCGTCCCTAAAAGCCAAAAAGCCTCTGTGTCAGAGTGACTTCATGATTCTCTCTCCCACAGGTCTCCTGCTGTTCTTCAGAGGTTTTGTGAACTACCTAAAAGTTCGCAACATGTCAGAGAACATGGCCACGTCTCATAGAACACGCCTCTTCTTTCTCTACTAAAGGTATCAAAATCTTTGTATTGATCCGGCTCTGTGTCAGAGTATTTCAATATGTGAAGTATTCAGATCTGCATTTGTTTTCTAGGTGTTTGGTTTACAGCTCCAGCTTATACTGGGGAGGTTTGATGAGATGAAGTCAGGACTAGAGTTTTTCAGGGTCTCGTTCATGAATGTGGTAGGCGCAGAGCTGACAGGTGGCTGTGGTAAAGACACGGCGTGTCGGCGGAACTGTTGGTCGACCTACATGCCGAGTTTTTTCCCCTGTGGCTGTGAGCTGTGGGAACTGAGTGAACGAATAACCCGGCCAAGACTCGTGACATGTGTCTCAGCACCTCGCTGCTGCTGATTGGCCACTTTGCAGAATTAAAGCCTGGTGAGAAGCTGCACCCATACGGAGGATCTGTACCTGGAAGAGAACGAGACAGGAGAGTTGGTTTCCAAGTTAAACGGGGCTTAAAGCAGCACATAGCTATTATCTTCAGCTCAGGTGATCTTTGTCAGTTCTAAAATTAGACACAGCCCCATTCACGGTGATCCTTTGATGATATAATTACAGATGATCGTCATTTAAAAACAGAAAAACCCACCATCCTCCAAAAACCCAGCAGCACGCAGCTCCTGCTGATAGACTGAACAGTGGACACCTCTGTGTGTTCCTGGGTTCACTTCAGCCGGTTATGTTAGAACCTCTGTCTGCTCTGTGGCTGGTTCAAGGGCCAACAACAACACAAGTAAGAGTATAGCACAAACTGGTTGGTCCACATATTTTTGGCACTGCCTAAACAGTAAACAGCTGCAGCGTGTAGAGTAAAGCACAGGCTCTACACCCGACCAGTACAGAGTTACTGCACCACGCCACAGTGAGTTTCAGTGATCGTTTTACACCCTGTGCTGAAATCTACAGCCAACGTCACAGCATCTGTTTTCTTTGGAAGTGTCACAATTTAGTCAGGGGAAGTCATAGTCACACGAGCCCTGAGGTTCTTTGTTCAAGGTCGTGAATGCTGAAGCTTCACGACTCACTGTTAGTGTAGAAATGTTTACAGTGTCCACCTGACAGTGGACAGTGCCAGTTTGTACACTGTGGGAGAAACATTGTGTCCAGATAAAGTTCATCAGGACAGATGTGCAGTTTAAAGGTGGTACTGATGCACTTACAGACAGGAAGTTGCAGATCAGATATGTTCTCATGTTAAATAACTGTCACTGTTCGCCCCTAACGACTGAAATTCATTCCCTCCAGGTTCTCCGTGCCATCACCGCTCCATTCCAATGTGAACATCCTTCCCTCCCCCTTGAATGACCTGACTAAAGAGCCTTGCAGTGAAGAGAGGACATGGGGAAGGAATGGAGGAAAAGATGTAGGGAGAAAGAGTTACCAGTTTCATTAAAAGTTACACCCGGCTCAACTCTGAAGCAGCTGCTTCAGAGCTGAGCCGAAAAATCCGACTTTGATGATCACATGTCATCCCTGGCCCTTTTGCCCCCCCCCCACACACACTTCATTTTCCTTTGATTCAAAGCTTTTCATGCTGTCTTCTCTTGGATCATGTGAAGGAAACACCAGACCAGCTCAAGTGTCACACAAACCTGGCCTGAGGCGAATTTAAGAGTTAACATTTATTCACAAAGCACAACAAAACAATGTAGGATGTACATAAAAATAGCTTTGGCAGTTCTAAGCTAGCGTATGTGATGCCATGCGGTGACAGCAGTGTTAACAGCTTAAAGCTGAATCACAAAACCTTCATGACTATAAAGTAACATTTGGAATTTTAAAATAGAAAACGTGTAGGAGGTGAAAACCCATTATGAGACTTTGATATTCAGATTTCCCCTTCAACACTGCCTTGTTTGTCTCACTTGAAACAAACAGGAATTAAGGATTCAAACTGACAGTTTTTAGTTACTCGTGGAATTTTAAAACACACCACTGTTTACTTTATATGGTTTTATTATAAAATGAATAGAATTCATGGCACATTGATGTTAAAATAATGTTGTTAAAGGTAGCGTGAAATACATTAATTATTTAACAAAAACATTAAAATAATACTAGCGGTGTGTTTAAAAATTCCCTGATGATTGTTCATGTACTTCTCTTGAGCTTGAACTTCTTTAAGCACTAGTTTAGCCATTCCATATTATTTAAGCTTGGGGTGTTATAATGAAGTCTTAATTTAACGCTGATGTAGCAGTTTGACAGCGCCAGTCCTTTTTCGCCATCTCAGATTTTCTTCAAATCAAATTTATGCAACAGTTTCCATTATAAGGGCACTCAGAACCGAACACCGAAGCTCTACTTAGCTAGAAGTGGCTCAAAATATAATAAATGATATAACTTTTTTTTTTCTTTTTTTCAGTCAGTTAAGTTGGGGCTCTGAGCCAATGGAAGGTTTTTGAAATTTCAAACTGGAATCTTCTATTATAATAATTTAAGATAATACAGGTGCCAAAAATTAGCATCAGCAATAACGGCAATCTGGACTGATATCAGTCACGGGCAGATATTTATTGATGATGTCACATTGCGTGTGTGATGAAGAGCTTGAAACCTTTGATGTTAAGCCAGAAGCTTTTATTAAAACGATATCAGATAACAGATCTGCTGGCAGAAACTTAGCATTGGCTAATATTGGCTCTATTGACTGATATCGGGAATGACAGCCATCGATATTTATGCATTATCCACCCATTAATTACACTATGAAAACCTAAATAATTCAACTATAAAACAGTGACGGGGGGAAAGGAATGAGAACGAAAGCAAATTTAAAATGCAAAAAAAAATAAATGTTTTTTTTAAATAAATTGATGAATCATACTGATGCTGTTTTTACTTTTACTGTTTCCCTCTGTGTTCTGTGTCATAAGCAGCTTCCCTGTTTAAAAAACAAAAACAAAAAACACTTTGAAGTTTTCCATGCTTGAGTCATATGACCGACTAAATATCTGCTGATATTCCTGATATCAGTCAGTAAAGCCAATATCAGCCGATACGGTTACCTGCTGATATCGGTGCATCTGATATTACTCGAATAAAAGCTTCTCGTTTGTCTGGGTTTTCATTGCAGTGACTTTCCCTTAGAAACGATGGAAACATTTGCACCAGCAGATTTCCTGAATTAATTTTTTAAAAAACTCCTTTCTCTTCAATAACAATCATTACTCAGCTTTATTTTTTTTTATTTTTTTTGGGTAACTTTTTGAATCAAAGAAAAATGAAAAGCTTTCATTACACTTTTTTTTTTTTTCTTTTGGTTAAACAAAAAAACAAAAAAAAAAATAAAAAAACCCCAACCCTTACTATTTCACAGCACAAGTTCACCTCGTCCCGTTCGGCTGTGAAACGGCTGCCTTTTCATCTTCAAAACAGTGTCTGTTTCCTACAGAGGCGCTAACCAGCGAGAGCTCGGTGGGAAAAGGTTGTTTTCAGGCTGCTACGGTCAGATCAGTAGGAAGTGACCCTAAAGCGGGCCTTGTATGCATCTCCTGCTTCGGTGCTGTTGAAGTTTAAACCGATAATAAGCATTTTTACGTAGAGGGCAGCGACGTGCCAGGCTCGAGGAGAAACTCCTTGAAATACACGAGTCTTATGCAATTTACTCAATTGTAACGACCTACGATTATTGTGGCTGTACGGTCCTGTGATAATGAAGTAGATGTAGTTGAGTAGTTTAATTATCAGAGACTGAGATCCAGTTGTGACATCAGGGAGTGAAATGGCTGTTATTGGACAAGCTGGTTCTGCATGACCTGCATGGCTCGGACAAAAGCCAACACACGGATCTCTCTGAGGTTTCAGCTTTTCTGATTACATTTAGGATTTCTTCCTCTTTCTTTTCATGGCGTGAGAAGCTTTCAGTGATGTGACTCCTTTTTTTTTTTTTTTCGTTTTTTCTTTTTTAATAAATCATTGTTAGCTGACGTTGTGACTTCAAGTGTGTGCGATGACGGCGATGAAGTCTGGGGATACGCTTGTGCATCTTGAATATGGAGCCTGACTGGACAAAGAAAAAGATGAACAGCAGGAAAACATGGTTTTTTTTTTTTGTTTTTTTTTTGTTTAATTATTATTTTTGTCATTAAGAAAAATGAAGTGTATATACCAGATTATGCCAATTCAGAATATTTGCACTTTGAAGAACTTCTGTACAGTATGATTTATGAATCTGCAAAACTGGATGTGGGTTTAGAAAAAGAAGGTTTTCTTTAGCCATCATTGAATTCTTAAATCATCCCAAGTGGAGAATTTGCCTTTTGCACTTTTTATTTTTGAAAATAATATTGTTGGTGTGTGTGTGTGTGTGTGTGTGTGTGTGTGTGTGTGTGTGTGTGTGTGTGTGTGTGTTTCATCGCTTTTAGCCTAAACTGTGACAGCTTGAGAATTGCCAAACTTTTTTTTATTATCTTTTAAACTCTCATCATATTCCACTAAAGCCTCTTTTAGCAATATTCCGATCTTTTGGTGAATTGATGCTCTGCTGCATGATTTTCCCTCCCACATGAGTGGGTAATGTTAGGATTAATCTAGTGCAAAATATTTCTCTTTGTATATAAATGAGGAGGGGGAAAAACGAGGCGGCAGCCACACTTCTCTCGTCCAAAATATGTCCAAGTAACATGTTCTGAAGCGGTTGTTATGCATTTATTATAACTGGAATAATGATGACAAATAAATAATGTGTTGCAAAAATGAGAATAAAGTTCAAAAGTCTGCCACTTACATTTTATGTTGGCGTCTGCTTGAACTCATTTGGCAGTATTAATTATACTGTTCCACTTACAGGTTACAGGGTTAACATGCTACTGTCCTATCAGATACTTGAGTTTCTGTGATATCTACATCATCAGTGTCATTTTGTTTTTCTTCCTCTGACATTTTTTTGGTATTATTTCCTGGTTCTGGCTTCACAGGGATAAAGCTTTTCCAAGTAAGCTATAAAAATCTGAGAGCTAATCTGCCAGGTAAAGCCTGTGTATCATCTTTATTGCTTATCACCACACAATGCTTTACCCAGAATGAAAGCTGACACAGGATATCTGCTCGAGATGAGTTGCACGCAGAAAGTGAGAACACCCACAGGTGCTGATTCAGCTTTCAAAATCAAGAAGGTTGCTTGAAGATCATTTGAGGCCACCGGTCCAAAGGCAAAGCACAACTCGCACCTTTCATCAGGATAATGATTGCAAGCTACCGAGCAATGTCTCAAAATAAAGGGCGATGCAAATCTAAAGTTAAAGCCAATGAAAGGGTCATGAATAGACTTCCTAAAGTTGTAACACAGTCTAAAATATATATATTTTTAAAAATCTTGAAATGACACTAATTAATAATATTAGGAAGTAAAAAGTGCCAGAAAAACTGAGGTATTAAACCTGGAAGGGTTTTTAATCCTTTTAATTGCAGGTTGCAGTCTTTCTTCAAATGATGACATTCAAACAGTTGTTATATAATACACCTACATATATCTATTAATAAATGTCATTATATCAATAAAATATTAAGTAGAAGATTAAAAAGTAGGTTTACTTTTTAACTAATATCAGCATGGAGTCCCCCCTCTTCTAAATGGTAAGTCTTTAATCTTATGACAAATGGTATTTCAATAAGTTTGTTCATTTTCATGTAGGTTTGTAATACAAATTTTAAGTTACAGATATATTCAATTTTTCATTATCTCTAAAGTTTGAAGCAAAGGTTAAAAATGAATGAAAGTTTTCATCAACTCCACTAGATGGAGCCAAAGATTTATAGTTTATGTAGGTCAACGTGTCCCTATGAACATAATTTAAACCTCATGCCCATAAAAATAAACCCTTCATATATCACTGCCTCTGGATTTTTTTGTGTTAGCTCTTGTCATCAAAATGCAACAAGTTAGAAATTTAATTTTACAGTGATGTTTGTACTTTTTTGGAAACAAACGTTGGTTTTCTTTTCCTATTTTAATTTAATTGTGAATCTAGTCAGATTCAAATTTGTTTTATAATCAGACATGGCCTTCGACCTTTATTTCCTGTGGCTGAATAAAAACACTGAAGTGGTGACAGCAGCTGTGGGTGATCGGAGGATCGTTTCCACAGTGAAGGAAAAACTCATTCATCCATCCAAGTGCAGAACACTCCAGATGTAGTGGGAGTTTTTGAAAATTTTCTGCAATTTGGTGGACATCAATGCAACTGAGGATGTATTTGACTTAATAAAAGCCATAAAGATCCATGGCAGGATCACAATAAATCCATAATATAATTTTTCAGTGTCCATAATGATATGAGCCTAACTGGAGCGGGTTGTTAACTAATCGGAAGGTCAGTGGCTTGTCGAAGTATCCTTGGGTAAGATACTGAAATCTAAATTTCCCCTGATGGGTCCACTGGAGTTTGAATGCTTGGCTAGCAGCGCTCAGCCATAGAAAAAACTTACAGGAACTTGTGTGAGGATGGGTGTAAGCACCTGAGTTCTTAACCCTTTCATGCATTGAATTATGACAACCTCAATCAGGAATTTTATCAGGAATACAGTAAAAATAGTGGCTATTTAAGCCCTAGAACTCCAGTATTGAGGTCTCGAGCCACTACTTGTGGGTAGGCACTCAACAGAAAAGGAGGTCTTTATGTGAGGTCTAGAGATGGAGATCTGAAATCCAGTGTTTATTAGGCCTTTCGCTGTGTTGGAAAAGTAGAGTAATATCTAACAGTATCGTACTACATATTAACCCTTTCATGCATTGAATTATGACAAAATGCATGAATTATGACAACCTCAATCAGGATTTTTTCTTAAGTATTTTATTCATCTATAGGCATGAAAAAGGATATTTGAATTTCATTTTTTTAAACATGTATTTTTCAAATAGTTTTTTACACGTCCACTTAGGTGGACAACATCACCTTTGGAGTGGGTGGATGGTATGGAATGACACCTCAGTGTCCAATGTAGTGGTTTATATGCAAATATACCATCAACACTGACACAAATACAACAAAATAGCCTCTGTCTACTGTAGTGACCACTATGTGAGAAAGGGTTAAAGAGAGCAGAAAAGCACTATGTAAGTACCATGCTGTATCTTATCTGGCTTCGTAATGCAGTATTGCTGTTCTTTTCATCTGAGAACTTCCTTAAACTCAGTTTTGGGCGACTTCCATGACATCCTGGATAAATGTTGTCAAATGCTAAATACTCACACCTTTCAAAGAATTTGGGACTTGCTGTTCAAGTGTCTGTATGTCTTCTTCTGGGTAAACTTCCCCGTTTTAACCTTCAGCCAAAACTTCAGCCATCTCATCTAGCAGCACTTATAAATACTCTTAGGCCATCTGTTAAAAAAAGCCCAAACCGATGCCAAAAAAAGAAAGATTAATTGAAGTTGACATGAAATGTAAATATATCCCTTTTACCACACAATATGTAATCAGTTCAGCTGCATGGGGAAAAAGGGATGCTGTATAGGTGTGCAGTACCAGAGTGTGACCAATAAAGATGAAGAGCTTGTGTGTTTTTATTAGCCCTAAAATCTAAGAGTGAAGCTGATCTAAAACAATGATGTCCCTGTTTATGAGATGCTCACCGATGTTCTGATCTCTTGTTTTTATGTTCTACTTTCTGTGAAAGTCAGCTATGCTACAGCGGGGATCTGGAACCCATTTTAGTCTCGCAGCTTTATTGAAGTTTAAATGGTGGTGTGACTTAACCACTGATCCGAGTTCAGCGGTCCCTGTCGAAGGGACTTGATAAATATAAGCCAGAGGCTCTTTAGGACTGCTCTGGGGTTCTGCTCTGTGCTAGATCAGTGTGTTCTCACACACCAGCGCCTCAGGCTATTAACTATGCTCTCTGTCCTTACACAGCTGCCTGCGTTATCATCTAAAAGCCTAGTTTCATGTGAGAAGGCACCACGAGTCTGACGCAGGAAAATGTGTTAGTCATTAATTATCATTGTGATAATAAAGATAAGTGGCTCGCTGTCAGTTCACAGAAGAATGGACAAACTGTATTCACACACAGTTTAAGTTAAAGCCACAACTCGTGAAAAGTCCCAAGGCTTGAATAAGGTTTCAGTCTAAGAAGCAGGAGGTTGTGGTATGGTGATTATTTTCCAATTGCTTGATATTTGTGATGCTAGCAGTTTTGTACTGTATTATATATACTGAATGCTAAAGTCTGGACATTACCAAATTTGCATTGTGAATGCTAATATGTCAGGCAGATATGTTTATCAGGTGCATCTTTTTTCTTCTACTTAAGCTTGACAACAGTTGCTATTAGCAGCAACCTCAAGGAAGGTTTGACAGCTGTTTGCAACTTTTTAAATAAACACAAATCTCACAAATATAGCTTGCTCCATGATACAGACTGTCCAATGAATTATATTACTTAGCATTAATTAGCACTTGCTAACCTAGCTTGCTAACTTTGGCTAATAATTTAGTGTTCTTGATGACTCACAGCTCCGAAACAAATTAAAATGGTGCGAGCAAATGCAAATGTTGAGGCTTCAAAATGCAAGTCCAAAAAAAAAAAAGGAAGAAAGAAAAAAGTGACATCACAGTGGCTACTTCCATCTTTTGGATACAGTCCATGCCATGAACACGTTCTTTTGATAACATATATAAATTACAGTAAAACTGTTTGCTTTTTGTTGAAATAACATTTAGAAAATGACAAAAAAATTATTAAAAATAATTGGGCAACATGAATACCTGCACCTGCACTAAATTTCAAGGCAATCCATCTTAAATACTTACGTAGACATGAAACTACTTAGGATTGTTCCTCTGGGGAATACATGTACATACAATGGAAACAGATTAATTTAGTATTTATTAATATATTTCAGTTTGGATTTACAGGATAGCCAAATCTAGAGATCCCAAGAGCCACAGCACTATGATCACTTCTGTCACCACACAGATCCATTGGGATTTTTTATATATGTGACGTGTCAGCTTAAATACACATTAAATAAACAAACTAACACACAGATCTCATCATCAGACAACCCTCATTCTCAGAATGCTCCAAATTGACTTGTGGATCATAGTGGGTGATTATGTTCACAGCCTGCATGGTGGGAATAATTTCATATGTTTTTTTACCACAAGGAGGCACTGTCTGCATATGTTCTCATCGCCTGTGGAAACTAGGAAGTAAAAGCACTTCATGGTGAGGTCTGACTTCAGTAAAGCAGTTACAGGTCCTTGTGAACTACTGCTTCTGCATACTTCATGTATGAAAAATAAATCCTGGATACAATTAATATTATTAGGCTCTGAGTCTGGCCATGTTGGACTACAGTGACATATTATGGAAATTTAATTACAGTAAAAACTAGTACTTTAGTATTAATCATACTTCATCACATTTCTTGTATCATTCAGGGGAGAAAAAGATATTTTAAAAAATGACCTCATAGTGGGCGATGACTAAGACGCTGGTAGTGCTCTTATGTGTGTGTGCGTGTGTGTCACCACGCTTTTCTGTGAACTGTGAAATGCTTGGAGCTACAAGCTGTCTCCTGCCTCCTGACAGACAGGGCTCAGGTGTTGCTCTTCCTTCCTGTGTAAATTATACACCGAGTTTTGATAGGTGTCACATTAGACACAGCACGTTGTTCCCCCTCGGTCTCTCTCTACCGCTGCCTTTTTCATGTCGCTGACAACAGCTACGTGTGCCAGAACTGGTTTCCACAAAGCAGCATTCTATTGTTTTTAAAATGCTGCTTTGTTTTACCATTTCTTCCTTTTAATATTCAATTAACTTGCCTTCCTGTTTTAAAGAAGTGAGTACTTCAACAAACTGACTTTTAGAAAATACCTGTATCTACATCACTGTACACTGAATAGGCATATTCAATATACAGTGTGGTCACCAGCGAACACACACAAACGTGTCCGAAAAGTCTTTTCAGAATTCTTTGGATGAAGTGTCCCCTTCTTTGTGTATTAGGAATACAGTAAAAATAGTGGCTATTTAAGCCCTAGAACTCCAGTATTGGGCTCTCCTTGAGGCCCTACTTGTGGGTAGGCACTCAACAGAAAAGGAGATCTTTATGTGAGGTCTAGAGATGGAGATCTGAAATCCAGCGTTTATTAGGCCTTTCACTGTGTTGGACAAAGTAGAGCAGTATCTAACAGTATGACAACCTCAATCGGGATTTTTTTTCTTAAGTATTTTTATTCATCTTTAGGCATGAAAAAAAGATTTTTGAACTTCATTTTTATAAACATGTACTTTTCAAAGAGTTTGTTACATGTCCACTTAGGTGGACAGCATACGTTTTGACTTATGAATTTGGTATGGAGTGACACATCAGTGTCCAGTGTAGTGGTTTATGTGCAAGTATACCATCAACAAAGACGCAAATACAAGAAAGCAGCCTGTGAATAGCTGTCCACTGTAGTGACCACTAAGCATGAAAGGGTTAAATTGGAGGCCTCCTCTCTCAGTGTAATCGGCAGCCAGCTGAACAACTTTTTGTGGCTAAAATTCTGCTTTACCAACTCTGAACCCCGCAACACACAACTACCACATCCTCTGTCCTGTCACAATGGTTGTTGCTGTTGTTACATCCACAGTGCCAACATTGCTCTTACATGGCATCTTGATGGCATTTCTCTTAGCAAAAAGAAACTCTTAAAGCTTAGCAGTGGGGCTGGTGCAGTTGGCAGGACGTGACTAGTGGAGATGTGGCCGCTGGAGACCACAGAAAGTCAATGATATCTCACAATTTTAAGCAACAACCAGCAATATAAGAGCAGGTCAAGAATTAAATTGTTGTGACTACGATTGGGAGTGGAGATGGTGATAACTGATACATGAGAAGGGTGATAAATACATTAAAGAGCTACCAAGGCAACCTGAGCTTATATCATAGTTTGTAGAGATTTAGGACCCAAATGCAAGATATAAGCTGACTAAAGGTGAGAAATTTTTATTAAGCCTGATATTTAACTCCGAACATCAACGAGGCCTAGAAGGCAAAAACAGAACCAAAAACTAAATAGATGTGAAGGGGAACAAAGATGGAACACAACTGGGAAGTATAACAGATGATCTGAAGAGGACAAAGGGGAAGCTAGGACTATTTATACACTGAGGGCTGATTAATAATCAGACAGGTAAAGACAATCAGGACAGTCAGACAGACAAGAAGCAAAACTAACACAGGACATGAAAGAAAAACAAAAAGACTGATGCAGACATGATTGCGTATCAATTTTGAAACACACTGAACATAGAAATAAGAAGACACGCTAAATATGAAGACAGAGACAAAGACACACTGGAAGGAAAAAGACAGAAAGATGAGTCACAGGGAGGAACCGATACGGTGGAATTCATGGTTCAGCAAGAGTAGCACATTGGCAGTCTGGGGATGGCCCATCTGTCTGCAGACAGCTCTGCTGTCAATGGAGCCAGTGTACAAAGTATGTGGTACAACTGGTCTGTTGGCCACTCTTGATTGGGCTTGTTGGTGCATCAGCCAGCTATGGAAAAAAGCAAAGATCTGATACAAAGATCTGAAGAGAGTGTTAAAAACAATGAAAAGTGTCTACCGCAGCCACTGCCTGTGCTTTTCATGCTGTATTCTTTTATCTTTGATGTCTTTTTCACCGGTCCTGCGTCAGCATTCGGCAGTCAGCTGCTTCCAGTGATGGCCAGTTGGGATTTTGGAGAACTGTACGTGAGCGTATCTGGTGTGGGTGAAAACCCCTCTTAGCTCACTATAGGAACAGAAACATGTACAGATTTGCGGGATTATAAATTACACATAATGACACACCTAGGGAATTAAAATGCTGCTATTAGAACGCAAGATATGTACTATAACACAGGAGACAATGCTGGAACTTATCACTAGAATAACAGTGAGGTAAAATCCGGAATCAAAGATGTCATATTTGATTTCTCTATTCTAACAGAAAAAAGAAATGAAAACTAAAAGGCAAAGTTAAGGCACTTCATAATATGGCCCGTGCCTTGAAAAGTACAGCGTACTTACGATGTAAAATGGGGACATATTGTCTGTTTTTCCACTAAATTGTCAAGAAATTCCTTAGTATTCCTGTAAAACGAAGGTGTACCTACATTTAAGTACTTTAAGTATTTGGACTGAAATATAATTATATTGTAATTTCAAATAAAATAAATTGAAATTCCATTTAATTACAGGGGAACTGTGCCCTTAGTGGTGGATCATATTGTAAAGTGTTGCTATTTAAAGAGTTACTCTGCATGGGTTTTAGCCCTGTGCATTTATTTTGAAAGCCTACAGTGTTAATGTAACACAGAATTACACTGAGAATAACAATCATTGTCTACCAGGGGAAGCTCCACTGAAAGGATGAGTCAAATAAAAGCCTCACTGCTACGTGAAATAATGACTGCTTGAAGCTTTGGTCGATATTCTGGGTATTCTTAAATTAACATTTTAGTAAAGACTGTATAACCTGAAAACAAAATCTAATCTTTAAAAGAAAGAGGGGCTTACTTTTAACAGAGAGGCCTATTCATATAATGGGTTTATGTTCCCTAGTTGCCTACCCGCCTGCCTCTGGCCCCAATCTGGCCTCCTCTCTTTTAGAGGCTTTAATGACTAACCCATTTACATAACTCCCTTTTCGGTTTGCAAATGTTTCCCTTTACGAGGCCCTTGCCTCCCCTTGAAAATCATTCTCTTCATCCCTTCTTGCTCGCCGTTGCTCTATCTGAACGTCTTTTGCCTTCGGTCTGACCAGGTGAAGCCTGGCCCAGCCCCGATCCCAAAGTAAACCTCTCACATGCAGAGAGAAAAAGGCAGACGGAGAACTGTGCCGACAAACCCTGTCAGCAGCATATCTGAGGGCCTTGATGCCCACCTACTGCCAAGCGTGTGTGTATTTGGCGCGCAAGCTTTCCGGTGTGTGGGTGTCCCTACTCATAGATAGCCAAAAGCTTGGCTTAGCCAAAAAGAATTTGCTAATATTTTTCCTAACATGGTGTAAAATGCACTAATTTTACAGCAACCAGTCTCATTAATTGACTTAGAACATGCCATTTCGGTAGTCAGTGTTACAAATTAAGTTATATTATTACAGTCTGTGCAAGTGTCTTGAGCTACCACTGACTTCTTTATATTTTGCTAGGAAAAGAAGTAGGTACAGTTGACTGAAATATGTGCATACATGCATCGTAATATAGTATATAAGGCAAAAACACAGTTGTACATTTTTAATGGGCTTGAAAGTCAATATTTGGTATGACCACCTTCAACCTTCTTGTCATTTCTTCAAGTAGTTTTCAAGAAGAGATCTCCAGGCTTCTTGAACAACTCTTTAAAAATATTCTCTAGATGTCGGATGCCTTTTTTTCTGTTCTCTGTTAAGATGATCCCACACTGCTTCAGAAATGAGGCCTTGGGAGGTCAATCCATGACTGATAGTGTTGCATTGTGTGTTTTTCTATCTAGGCATATCTCAGTCTTTTCTTCCCATTTCCCTTCCTTCTGGAAGGCTTCTTGACAGCCACCCTTCCACTGAGACCATTTCAGACCACATCAGATCAGGTTTTCAACAAACAGTAGATGGATAAACTGAAGGACCAGATTCATCTCAGGTCCTGCATCAGTTTTTTACTGAACATTTGGTTCTTGCGCTGTAAGTCCAAAGCATGAAGACAAAAATACTCAAACTACACTCGTTCAAATTCTTACTATTAGCTGGACAAGAAGATTGAGATCACTTTCTTATCTTTTCCCAAAGTACTGAGCTAGCACCAGAGCTTCAACATGTTATTTACTGTTATATTTTATTTTATATTTATTCTTATCATTATATTGTTTCAGTGTACACTAAGGGCTGTGGGAGCATTGCAATTTCAAATTCCTGCGTATGACCTGTGCATATGATTTTTGACAGTAAAGCTGACTTTGACTTTGACTGACTTTGACTTATATAGCAGTGTCTTATGGAAACATTTCTCAGTGCCACGGAAAAAAAAAGTTTGTACTGTGGTAGCAATCTGATCACACTGACGATACGTTTACGAAGGAAATAAACCACATATAAATATAGACAACCTAAATGTAGAGCTTCATCTGGTGTCAGCGCTTTGATCTTATCAAACCACAAACATGAAACTTTCTTCTTTTTTTTTTGCTGTTGTTTGTTTGTTTTTAAATTGCATGACTTAAATTTAAAATGCATTTTCTTGCAGAGAGGTGGACACGAAGACTAAACTAATTTCGTATCTGTGAGGTAGCTCAGCTTAGCAACAAGATGGGAAACAGCTATCAGAAATCAGATATTTCTTACTTGTTTATGTACTATGTTTATCATGGTGTCAGAATAAGAAGTCATGTTTTTCGCATCAAGACATGTGATGGAAACATTTAGTGGTGACTTTCAGGAAATAACTTGTGGTTTAATAACAGTCCAATCATGTTTGCGATAAGCTCAAACTGGAAATAAGCCGAGTGTAAATATAGAAGACCACTGCAGAGACTCTGGGGATGTTTCACAAGTGTTGATTCACCAGCCTTATCGGACCGCAGATTTGGCTGCTATTTTCCATTAGGTGGTAAATTATGTGTTTGAGTGTTTACTGGCTGAAAATGTAATGATTTGAACAGTAGGGTTAAAGATTTCTTCTGGAAATTGCTGTCAGTGTGATATAATGGAATGCCTGTTTTTTAAATCTCTGTACCTTATTTTGCAATTGTTATCATTATTATTATTATTATTATTATTATTATTATTATTATTATTATTATTGTTATTAGTATTATTCTGCAACCTGTTAAAATTTAGAACATCCCATCTCAGAGTAATGCTGAAAACTAGTGCAAGCATGTCTTACTGGACTACTGTAATTCCTTACACTAACCTTCCCTGAAAAGCATTCAGCTTTTCTAAAATGCTGTGGTGAAAGTATATCAAAAATATCAATCATATTTCTTCCATATTAGCATGTCTTCATAGGCTCCCTGTTAAATTCTGAATTTAATCTAAATTGTAATCCTTCTCCCCACAAACAAATAATCTCACAAAAGGAAGGTTTGTTTGAATGACACAATGGGTTTATAGCGAGAACTTAAACCACCAACACTTGCATGTGTGAGTTAAAATATTTACAGTACCAAAACCACTGTTAAAATACAACACAAGTCACCCACACAAAGTTCTTTAACCCTGTAGCTGTGAGGAAACACGCAATCTCGTTGGCACAAGGCAGCACGGCTTTCAAGTGGGCATGAAACACGGTGTTGCGGGAGAACAAAATAGCTGCGTGTTCCGCTTTCGGCGCTCACATGTACACACATGTCTCCTTTATTCAGGAGTCAAGACAAACAGCAGGGCCTCGAGGCGTCTTTCACGGGAAGAATGAGTTTGGAATGGTTTCCAGGACACATGCCTGTCTGTTGTCGAATGTCAAACACAGGGCTGTGACATTTCGCAAGACTGCACGTATACACAACATGCAGAGAGAGGTTTTCGGGGCATTTTCACAGCTCTAATGTGGCTCCAAAGGTTATTCCTTTAGGAGAACAAAGAATTTATCAATGAGATGTGAAGCTCTCTTCCAAGTCTTTGGCCAGACTTTGTGTCATGAATGTGGCTTAGTTCTTCATAGGTGGAGTTGTCCTGTCTTGGGACAATTGTAGGGAAAAGAGAGTTTACTTTAATCCTTTCCTGGAATTTTCTAAATTGTTTTTGTATTGTCCTGTGCTGCAATTGACGCCCAAGATAGTTGCAAAAAAAATGACTGAATAAGGATGTGACCTTTGTCATTTAGGAAACAGTTGCAGTTCCAATGCCATTTTCCTATGTTTGTGATGACTTAAATTTGCGGCTTATACGCATTTGCAAAAACTAGAGTGAGAGCAGAGCAGAAGGCCTGTCAGAACACCTGTAGTTGAGCAGCTAGTGTAGCTAGACAGAAATCTTACACCAATTTTGCTAGCTAAGGTCATGCGTCGTTGCTTCAAGACTGAGGTTAATGGTGGATATTTACTTTTAAAAATGCTTTTGTTTGCATCGTTTCTCTCCACGCGTTATTCTGGACCGCCACTTGAACTTCTTGACATTTTAATGTGCCTGAGGGGTGTACAGTATGACATGAAATGAGATTAATGGGTCAACGAGGTATCTTGAGCCTAAAGCCACATTTTCACAGTCATGAAACGGTTCCCTTTAACCGTGGTGACACATGCTGAACCATCTGGGCTGAAAAACAAACCCAGCTTCCTCTAAGTTGAGGCTGGCTCCATTGATATGTGGACTCAGGCGTCCACATATCAGGGGGTAGAGTGACCATATTTTTATTTAAAAAAAGAGAGGACACTTGGCCCAGTCATGAAGAACTTTAATAATACTGTTTGCTAAAAGAAAACTTTAACATATTTAAACGATGCCTTCTCTGTGTGGTTAATGAATGGTGAAATAAAAACTGTCATATAGACTTTTACAAGTCAACAAGTGCAAAAAAAGAGGACGTTTGGTCCCCCTATCAGGGGGGTGTAGTTGATAGCTGTCTGCTAAACCTTGTATCTCGCACCTTATGTTTATGATAAATTTAAGTGCTTATGTGGACATATTAACCCTTCTAAACTGTAATAAAAGTGTGATGAAAGTAAGAATTTTTTCTTCTTGTGGTTAAGACAGTCCACCACCCACTTCTGTAGATAGATATTAATAGATAGGTGGGTGCTTTTCCCCAAGCACCCACACTGTTGATTTCTGAAGACATAAACATAAACAATATCAGTATGTTCATGGGTTAATTGGGTAGAGAAACAGAAACTGAAAGGGTGTAGCCTATGTGCTTGAAAACATGCTAACACGAGCGCCTCCTAAAACCATAGGTGGCTTGGTGTGTTGACATAAATCAGTCTCCCATTTAGTGTCTGTGGAGCAGCTCACTTTATACCTGATGACATTTCAAGTCTTCAGCGTGAGTTCTCTGGTTTCCGGAGAGGCCTCCGTTCCCTTTAACTCCCTCATGTGTGGAGAGCCTTGACACGTGGAACTCCTGGAGAGTGACCT
Source organism: Oreochromis niloticus (assembly GCF_001858045.2). Taxonomy (NCBI): domain Eukaryota; kingdom Metazoa; phylum Chordata; class Actinopteri; order Cichliformes; family Cichlidae; genus Oreochromis; species Oreochromis niloticus. The sequence continues at coordinate 7,802,299 of NC_031986.2, forward strand.
CTTCATATTTTCACAGTAAACAGCCCCTCCAAAGGCACTCGCTCCCTCTCCTCCATCTCTGAACAGTGGCCTCCTTTCAGGGCCATCACTTAAGGGCCCTATTAATAATTTGACAAGTTTTCTCAAAGATTAATTACAGCCAGCTTCTAGGCTGCAATTATGCAGGGTGGAGAGACTCTGTAAACCTTCTTCAACGCCATTTCCAGGCCCAATTTTCCACTTATCAAGATGTCAACGCAGAGGAGAGCAGTCTTCTGATGCATTGATCCCAGTTAGGTGGAAGGAATGAACAGCTCTCACTGGCAAATGCTCTCTGATTCCCTGGCAGATGGCTGAAATTGAATGCCAGATTGAAGTCATTAAGAGCAATCTTTTAAGGCCAAGAACAAATAAATCTGCACCCATCAGGATCAGGGAGTTGTAAATCTGAAGTTCTCTGAATGCTTAGGTGGGTATTTCCTTTTGACTGGACTGCAGGTTAAGGGGGTAATCACTGAAAAAAAAATGCTGTCACTTGTCTAAAGATAACTTGTCCATTAAATGCCAGCAGTGCACATAAACAACAAACAGAGAGAAATAAAATAACTTGTTAAAAAATGTGTCCAGTAAAGTATACTCATAATTGCAGTTGCAATTTTGTGTTTTTGAAAAAGTTTGATGCAAGTATTTATTTCTAGCATTATTATGGTCATTTAAACGGCCTCTCGCAGTACTTTCACAGCTCCTCAGGGGACAGTGGTCCACGGTTCAATACTTCATTAATCCATTATCCCCAGTTGGATTGGACATGGATCGGCTTTTGCAGTTTGTGCAAAATTCCTGTACACAGAAATATGGTGTAAAATCCGACTTACAGCGATGCTAGTGACTCTTCAGGCTATAATAAATGCTAATGCTAGCATGGCAACACTGATTATATTTCAAGTTGTTTATTGAGCCGTGAATATTTGGCTAATATTAATATTGTGCCAGTGGACACCCTGTCAGATTTAATGAAAATGACTTACCCAACTAAGCAGCGTGTCTATAGGCTGTGAAAATCAATCCACATTCAGGGGACACGTCACTGACGGCCAATCAGTGGCTCTAATGTGGACCTAGAGGTCCAAGTGATTAAGGCCTGGAGAGACTTTAAGTAGCACAAGAAGAAAGCTCCTAGCGTCACTTCAGGGGTCACCAGAAGTGATGCTAGAGTCCGACACTAGAGGAGGAACTGTGCTGCTATGGCTCCATCACTGCTACTACTTCTGGACACCGAAAGGAGACCCTGTACTCTTTTCAGAGTCAAACCCACCACTCTAAATGCATCAGTGAAGATGGGACGAGTAACATCTTCTGTTTTTTCCTCTTGTGCAATAACTAGTGTCATAGTGTCATTTGTGGCAGCTTTAGAGTTTTGTAGCCATACTGGCTTTGTACAGCAGTAATGCTCAGGAAGTAGTATCCTGAGACAGCTGCTGCATCGAAGAAGGATCGCTCAGATGCAGATTCAATGCGGGACTTTAAGTCAAGCTTTGGGACAAACAGTGACCTCTCTGCATTGAATCATACTTCTTTTTAATCAGGACAACATGCTGTGTCCTGTCTTCTTCCTTGCATCCCAACCCGTTGCGGTAGATGGCCCCGCCCCTCCATGAGCCTGGTTCTGCTGAAGGTTTCTTCCTGTTAAAAGGGAGTTTTTCCTTTTAACCGGCTGAGAGTCTCTTTGCTATGGATTTCAATCCCCTCAGAATTCAGAGGAGTTGCGCCCTGCTGAAAATGACAGAGAATGCAAATGTATAGCACTTCAGTATTGCTTGAGGCTCCTTACCACCTTTTGTGACTCAGTCACTGTTTAAATATCTTTGGCTGCCATTGCTGCCATCCACAGACTCAGACTGCTGCAAATTTAAATCAACAGACAAAACAAAGTAGATGACTTTTTTTAAAAGACAAAACATTTTTCCATTTTCCATTTCAAATACTCATTTTCCAATTCAGTATCAACAAGCCAGGAATGTCGTACAACAAAGCACTCAAAGCAATTAGCGCTCGAGTCTGACCCACTTCCACCTCTATATGATGAAGTGCTTGAACTTGTGACTGCAGGGTGAGGTGGCAAGTAGCAGCCAGACTCCATACATCACCTCTGAAGAGTGGAAGGCTCCTGTCGTCCAAAGCAGATGGTTCGTCCTGAGCCAGCCAGCCGGCCTCTGGGTGAATGTGTTCAAGAGAGTGTGTGTGTGTGTGTGTGTGTGTGTGTGTGTGTGTGTGTGTGTGAGAGAGAGAGAGAGAGAGAAGTGGCGAATACAATGCAGCGAGTGTCCTCATGCTGTTGTCTGTCAGAGATAAGAGCCACCTGCCTATCCCATTCAACCAGAGCCCTCAGTCTCACTCTAACCCATATACATCAGTTTAAAACTACAATGTGTATGTTTTATGGTGTAGTAGCAGTGCATTTCATTTGGGGTGTACATAGTAATACAGTTGAAGTGTGTAAATGGTGCTTTTTAAGTGAAAAATTAAACAAATATAGCTTTCACTCATTAAGCCCCGCTGGAATAAATAATCACCAACTGCTGCTTCCTGCTCTGACTACTATCTCATTTGCTTCATGTGAAAAGTGTGTTTGGGTTTTTGTTTTTCATTCCAAGCTAATGCATTACCATCTTTCTGTGCACCCGGAAAGAAAATGAGAAAGAGAGGGGGGACGGAGAGGTGAACTCGGAGCACAAAGCTCAGATTGTTCCTCCTCGCTGTCTGTCCATGATAACAATGAGCCATTCATCTGCGCTGCCATGGGCCCTAATTAATTCCAACTTTACATTCTGACCTACAATCTCCCTTTGCTCATCCCGTTTCCCCCCAGATCCATCAGTTATTCCACACGCCCAGATGACTTCACCCTGTGTCTTTATCTCCTTCACTTCCCTCCTTTTTTTGACCAAAACATGTTAGCCTCATTGGGCAAATCTGATTTCCCATATAAAGCTATTTTCTTTTGCACAATATATCTGCATTTTAGAGGGTTTTCCTTGGTTTTATGCATGGACCAGTGCCTTGCCCATGCTAAAAGATGAACGTAGTGGAGGCCTTTTGATTTTGGACTGTATTTTTAAGCCTACATTTCGGCAGCTGCCAATTTAGTTTTTTGTTGCCAGAATTGACCATATTTAGACAATAGGTTAGAGTGTGACAATATCTGCTAAATATATAAAAGAGTACAGATATGCTAAAATTTCACTCATCCAAAACTGAAGCACAAACTTGTTGGATTGTCTGTACCACACATATAGTAGTCACCTGCTTTATCCACATACATGAGCTACAACATTCACCCACTGTACAAAAACTATTCATAGAGACCAAAACTGTGTCTTGAACCAGGCAGTGAACATGTTTTTTAATACTGGAGGTCTGAGGATTTCATCATGAAAGTCTGAGGGGACTGACCGCCCTTTGGAGTTAAGTGGCTAACAGAGAAAAGGCTTTTTTTGGACATTTTTGTATTAGCCTCATTTTTCAGACTGGGAGGTTGCGATGTATCTCCACAACCACCCCTGAGAAAAACATTTGACTCTTAAGCGGCTAAATTCTCTGCTGTGTTTACAAGCTAGCTAGCTAAGTATCATGTTATTTAAGAGTCTAATGGTTTTCTGTTATGTAACTAAAAGTAAAGGTAGCTACATAGCAAGCTAGATAGCCTGTGAGCACAGCGGAACATCTAGCCACTAACTGGAGATTTAAGCTTCAGTGGGAAATCTGCACCATAACTAGGTTGTAACCACAAACTCCTCTGAAACCCTATGGCATAACCTAACATGCACCTTCCCAGAAATGTAACTGCACATTGGTCAACACATCCCCCAACTATTGTGATGGGTCTGTTCAGTACTGCTCATTTCCGAATGGTTTGTGGCTGAAAGACATCACCAAAACAAGCATTAGGCTTGACAAGCCAAAACAACAAGCTAAAAGACCCTAAAATATTCCATTGGACTACAAAGATTCCTCTCACATTCCCGGCAACTGTGCACTAACATATTGAGTAGTAGATTCAATTTAAAAAAAAAATATATACACAGGCCACCTTCCACCAACCTGCTAAGCCTTTAGTAGGTCACCTCCACCTCCTACATTATCCTTTAGAGAGTTACAGTCAGTTGTGGTCAATAAATGTAGGTGGACAGCTTATTATTTCAGTCTTGCAGAGAACGCTGCTATTGATGTCAATCAGTTATATCACTGAAAGCACATTGTTGTTGTTGCAGTATCCCTCTGCTTCTGATTTGATGTGAATTTACAACTGACCTCCTTTTGTTTTCTTCTGCAGTTGTCTTTTCTAGGATGGATGAATGCTGCTGTAAAAACAAGTCTGCTTCTTAGAAACTGACATCAAAGGCTGACATTTACCATTTCATGTTTCACATCACATGCAGAAGTAGAGCTTTGCAGCGTTATTTCTTTAAAACACTCACCACAGAATTTCAAAATAATAGACACGTTGAATGCAACAACTCAGATCTTTTAATAGAAGCGTCCGTGCACGCATGAATCAAACCCGGACACGAAGCTTTTTAGCCATCATTGCTTCTCCTTTTATCTGCCTTTTTCTCATTCATAATTTTTATTAAAATACCCTGCCAGCATCTTTGCCCATGATTTACATCCTGCAACAGCCCACACAAGCTCTGTAAGCAGACCTTCCCTCTTTTTGACCCTCCTTCTTCTGCTTCCCCTCCCTCCTCAGCTCCTTCCTCTACTAACCAGGCACTGACCACCCCCCCCACCCAAACACACACACACCCTTTCAAAATAGTCCCTTTGCTGCAGTCCCTGCTCTCCCCGTGTCAAACAGAGCTTGGCGCTGTTTCCTTTTTCCTGCCCTACATCCGAAATGTGAGGAGAGAAGAATTAAGAGAACGGGGTTAGGGGCGTGACGGGGTGATGACGAAGAATAAGAGACAGAAAATAGGTGGGATATAGAAGGGAGAAGCCATGAAATGTCCAAGAGAGAAAAGTGGGAGGGTAGGAAGGAGGGGGTGGTTGTGTTAGGGGCACAACATGAAGAACAGAGGCTGCTTTGTCGATAGCAACAGCAAACTTTTCTCACTGCGTGTGCTCAAAGTGAAGCAGCCCGTGTGTCTCTGAGTATGCGCGGCAACATGTGAGTCTAAACACGAAGGATTCTCCTTCCAAGAAGGATGGAACGAATGGAAAACACACAGAGTCACACAGGGTACTGGGTCGGTTAAAGCGGCAGTAATGTGACACTTAGCTTGGACCACGATGACCAGATCCTTGATCAGATCCTGTTTAGCTTAGGGGGGAGTATTCGGAGGCCAGCAAAACCAAGCTTACAGATAGTATTTCTCTTGCTGTGAAGCAATGGCCAGAAACCAATTCTTTGACTAAAAGCTACTATGAATAGATAACGTTTGGACAACACATACGTGTGTTAAGTGGATGATATTTATGCATTTTGCTGTGTTCATTTATGTGAATATCTCATTTAGAATGAGACAGGTACTTAGTTTACACACACATTGACAATATATCAGCCCATTCTCTTTCCAGGGACAGAAATTGATGATCTTTGTCAAGTTTGGCAATATATGAACCACTCCAGTGCTTTGATAAAAGTCATTTTTTGTGCCTAAACCTGACCGAGTTGTTTCTGGTGTCTAAAAATGAACAAATAACCAACTAGCTTTTTGTAGCCAGTCATTGTATTGGTGATTGATGCCTCTAAACTTTCAGCGTATTCCCGGCCAATTTATGTGTCTATTTTCATAATTATTTAAAACACAATTTCTCTATTTTAACATCAATGTATAATTGATTAATTATTAAATTAGGGAGAACTATATTCTCTACTAATACTGATCCTCCATAAAGTTCAATTTATGAGAGGCAAATCCAACAAAACAATGATCAAATCACAGCAAGAAATAATGAGTTTCATTTATTAGCCAAGCTTAAATTAAGCACAAATTAATTAGGCCTTTGGGTACTTGTTAAATGGCCCCAAATTTCAGTTTCCTGCCTATTGTCTGTTATTATGTTTTTGTTCAAATTTTGATGTGTCATACCAATTATCTGTGGCGAAGAGCCCACAGATAATTGTAGCAGCTGAATAGTCTATCGTAACTTTCTGAATCCTGACACTGAATATAATTATTCAAACTCTGTGGAAAAAAACAAGAAGATTTGATGGCTTTTCTTGTAGAAAAGTACCTTGAAGTCTGCAATGGTTGTTTGTTTTTAAGAACAAACTTGTCTTTCTGACTGGAAAAAATGATACTACTACTACTTCCCCGAAGAGAGTGGAAAATAAATAATGATTCATTTCTTTGTCAGTGGTAGGAGTTTAATTTTCTGCTGCTGCTTTCACGATCAAGGTGAGAGCCCTGGGCTTCAAAGGATGTTCCCAAATCTTTCAAAATGATGACTTTGTGGAAAAAGCTATATTGGAATGTCCTGTAAGGTATTCTTGTAATAATCTTTATTGTGATTGTTGTTCTTTGAGGTTGATGCCAATGCTGGAGGGTTAGCAACCTCATTTTAACATAATTGGGCAACACTTTTCACAAAGTGCTTAGTTCCAAATACTGTCCAGTCATTAGTGTCCACACTCACCACTGGCTCTTAAAAATCACACGCTGTAACCACATATTGGAGATGCTACAATGACAAGTCTACATGGCAAGTGCTTGACCCAACAATTTTCATTGCTGATAGTGTGTGATAACCAAGCTGCTGTTGAAGCCGTTCTTTTAAAAAAAGTTAGAAACAATTTGATGGCAAAACATCTTTTGAGCTTACAGTGGTGTGATAAAGCATGTACCCCCTCTGATTTCCTGTTGTTTTGTTAAATATAAGAAGAAGACAACAAAAGTCAACACAAAATGCAGTTTCTAAATGAAGGTGTTTATTATTAAGGCCCCCCCCCCCCACACACACACACACACACACACACACAAACTTGAGCAACTGGGGTAGAAGGACCTTAGTCAGGAAAGTGACCACAAACCCGATGTTCACCCTGACAGAGCTCCAGCGTTGCTCTGTAGACACAGGTGAACCAGACAGAAGGACAACCATTTCTGCACCGTGCCACCAGTCTGCCCTTTATGGTAGAGTGGCGAGATGGAAGTCACTCCTTATTTGCCTGAAGTTTGGCAAAAGGCACCTAAAGGCCTCTCAGGCCGTGAAAAACAAAAGTGTGATGAAACAAAGACTGAACTCTTTGGCCTGAATGCTAAATATAGGATTAGAGGAATCACCTGGCCAATACCATCCCCACAGTGAAGCATGGTGGAGGCAGCATCATGCTGTTGGGATGTTTTATTTGGCAGCAGGAGCTGTGAGACTAGTCGGGGTTGAGTGAAAGATGAATGCAGCAATGTACAGAGACATCCTTCATGATAACCTGCTCCAGGGCACTCTGGACCTCAGACTGGGGCGAAGGTTCATTTTCCAAGAGGACAATGACCCTAAGCACACAGCCAAGATAACAAAGGAGTGGCTTTGGGACCACTGTGTGAATGTCCAGATACCAGAATGTCAGAGACTCGATTGAACATCACTGGAGAGATCTGAAAATGGCTGTGCACTAACACTCCCCATATCAGGTTGGATAAGCATACATTTTTTTAAATACATTCAATTTTTCTGAAGGTTCTGTTCATCCACCAAACCCTGTATGCCACAGCCGAAGAGTGGCTATAACCATGTGTACAGCTTGGGTAGTACAGGCCCTTATGAGAGAGAGAGACAGTGAGATTTGGTCTGTAAGGGTCTCTTTCTTCAGGGTTATTGAGCACGGATGACCACAGGAAGCCGTTTCCAGAGCTTTTCCACTGGTGTGTGTGTGTTCAGCTTAGGACCGTCTCACCACAGGAACTTCCTCTTTGGGTAAACACACATATACACACAAACACAAGATTCCCACATACATGCATCACCTGTATACACACTAAATTCCAAAAGGACAAGCACACCCGTGTGTCCAGTGATGGTGTCAGCTTGCACAGAGGGAAACTGCTGTTTATACAAGTGCTTTCATGAAAATTGACTTTTGATTTTTCCTTTGATTAACAAATGACAAAAAGCCGATAAAGCTTGGCTTCTTTTTTGCTGCAAAAACATTTATAGATGTTAAAATAAAGCCCAAACTAAAAGCTGATTATACTGATTCAGTCGACATGGCAGACATGCCTTGTTATTTTGATAGGCAACTTAACTAGCAAGAAAAGTGACACAATTCTGCACCAAATGAGCTCAAGCGAGACTTTGTTTTCTATATTAATCAAGCAGGCATTCCAGGCTGAAGGAATTCTGTTGCTTTTGGCGACAGTTCAACTGCAGTGCTGCTTCTTAAGATGCCTCGCTGTGAAATGACATGTTAAGTGTGCGTCTTGTTTTCTCTAACTTCAGGGTCCCGGCAATGAGGCAATCTCTGTCTAGTGCTCTACAGCGGCCCTACAGACATGGAACGTATACAGAAAGTTTTAGCCACTTTTAAAACTGTAAGACATGCGGGGCTATCAGAGACAAACGCATGTGCAGTAAATCACTACAGAGCATTTTGTTTTCATATTTAGTTTCATCCCTATTTATTCATTTATTTATTTAATGGTGAGAATTTTCTAAAAACTCATGATGTACACGACAGCCCATGGACTCACGGTGTCCTGGACACCAAATATCTGATTGTTGTCAAGGTTTTATTAGATCCTTAGATACCTTAGATTTAGGACTTTTTCATAGCAAGTACTCTAAACCATGAAGCAACATAATAATAATGATAATCCTCTCAGAGACTCTCTTGGCTGAAGTTTGGTCCCCTTTCTGCATCTTTTTCCGGTATTTGTCTCTGCTTATCATAGATGCTCAACATGAACTTCTATTGAGAAGAATTTTCTGTGTCCCATAGTGTTTAAATTAGCCTAAACATAGATTCTTAGCTAGCCACCACATCATTATGAGCCCAAAGACTATTGGATACACAACTGGTGATTTAGTACATTAATCTTTTTTTTCTTTCTTTTCTTTTCTTTTCTTTCTTTTTTTTTTTTTTTACCTCATATCTGGGAATATTTAAGGACATTTCTATTCTGTCATAAGACCCAGCAGTTCTTTCTTGTCTTCTGTGGTGGAAATGAATCTGAGACCTCTAAATCAAGCAAAAATTAATTTAATCTGTATGATTATTGCTGTTCTGTAAAGAGGGCATCCTGAGCTTTATACTGATACCACATTTGTGGGGATTTGACAAACAACATGGACTTTCTTCTCAAGAAGATAAGCATTGCAGCTTCTTCGTTTTATGGCAAATTAAAGGCACAGTCTGTAAAATATCACCACTACATGTCAGTAGATTGCACATCGCGGTGAACTGAATTATCTTTTCTTACAGCTCTTAATTCAAGCAGCTACATTGGCTGCTGTAGGACAAACAACTACGACTGCCCAGAAGAGAAGGCTGTTAAACTTTGAGGAGGAGTCCAACACGACTTGATGAGTAAGTCCGATACGATACTGGGGTGAGTTTTTGAAGAATCCTGAACTTTTCTGTAATGAAGAGCTGCTGTTTTGTTTGTGTTAGCTGCTGTTAGCTAGTGTTAATGAAACTTTCTTTGAAGTGGATCTTACATTGTTGGATTCGGACACACTGTATGAATAAACTCTCATACAATGTGAGAATATTATATTTATATTGCTTAAAATGTAACTGTTCTGTTTAGTAGGTTTTCAGAAATGTGTAACTGACTTGCTAACCCCCATTTTCAATCTCTGTCTCTGTTTCAGAAAGTAGATTTTACTTAGTCAGAAGGAGAGTTAGACTTAAAGCTGTCAAGGGATGAGGTGGAGGAGGAAGGTGAGAGCTCAGGGAACATACCAGCTTTAAGGAGCCAGAGCAGGGACAAAGTGACATGAAGTGATGAGACGTTTTTTTGGCATTACAATATGCAGAAGGGGAAAAAAGAGCTTCTTTAGCTGAAAACACACACACATAAATGTAGAGTGCATAATCAGCCAAAAGTTTGGTTTCTTAAACTATTTACTCTGTTGATTTATATAATGAATATTTTCTAAAAGTATATTAAACTGTAACTCTCTTTTATCAATTCAAAATTTCAGCACCACTGAAATCGGGTTAAAAGAGTTTTTAACATTAAACATGAAAACCCAATGCCCACAACCACCATTGCATTAAAACAGTAATTAGGCAACCTGGTTTTTCAAAATGTCAAAGAACACAAACCAGAGGGAGTTGCTCATCGTTAAAACTGAAAACGTTCTTCAGCATGTCTATATTTATGGCTGTAGCTGTAGAGCAGGTCACCTACTAATTGTAAAGTTGGTGGTTTGATCCCTGTCTGCTCTAGTCTACATGCCAAATGTGCTTGGGGAAGATGCATCAGAGAGCCAAGTTGCTTTCTGATGCATCCATTGGTGTGTGGACATTAGATAGGAAGCACTTCCATAGGAAAAGCATATAAAAAAGTGCTTTGAATGCTAAGTCAGAGTAGAAAAGCGCTGTATAAGAACCAGCCAGTTTACCATGTTCATATCGATAGCATGATGACTAGAACACTATCAATAAAACTATGTTGTAGTGTTCAAATGTGTTTCCTTCATCTGGATTTGTTTTTACCAGATTTCCACATGAAAATGAAAAGATTATTATTACATCACATGTTTCGTTTTTCAAGCAAGACCCAAAGTTTTGTTGTAACATGTTTCTTTGAACCACAACACATACATATATCCTGCTAACTTTGAAATTTATTAGATTAGTTGTAAATGTTTTTTTATGGATACCTGGATGGGAAACTTTATTTTAATGTCTTTTAGAACAGCCACACTGATCATTTTATTAGATCTAAAAGAACTTGGACTTTCAGTAGTACCTCAGTGTTTGATTTTGGGAACCAAAAGTCCATTCATACCCAAAAATGGCTAATGACATCAGACTTAACAAGGAAACTTCCCAAACTTATCCCAAAACTGCCTGAAATTCATTTCTGAAAATGCCTCCTATCAACCTCTGTAACTAAGTGGATCACATGTTTTTTGCTTTTCCAAAGAGCCCCAAAAATAGTGGATAGTTGAGCAAAACGCAAGATAAGCTGAGTATAGCTAAAGGAAAGTATAAGCCAGTTAGCCTAATTTAATACTATTAGCACTGCTTTCTAAAATATGCAAAAAGTGGCAAACTTGTTTGTTTATGGATACTGGAGATACTGGACACCACCAACACGTGGAAGTGCTGGAACAAGTGAGGACATGAAAACCAACAGGTCTGCTGTTTGTTCCACCAAAACGTGTTAGGTTTGGGGAAAGATTGTGGTTTAAATGAAAATATACGTTTCAGCAGTGCTAAACGTATATTTTAGCATTGCTGAATGCTATATTAGTATATAGCTCAGTTTTCTATCTGGAATTTCAATGGCAATGGTAAAGGTGTTGTCTACTGGACATTTTTGTTCCTACAAGTAACAATGTCAGCCTTGTAGCTGGTTAACAGCTTTTGCAGCTGCCTGAACTGAAATTATTTAAACAAAGTTTGGTTTAATATTTGCATAGCTTGAAAACTCAGTCACATTGCCAGCTTTGCACATATTATGTCACATTACAGCTTGAGAACTGAACTGAATCATATCTTCTCATTATACACATTCTTTACACTATTTGTGATAGTGCTTATTAAATAAACCACATAATGCCCCTTATGACAAATGGACCAGACATCTTTCTTAGAGCTATTTCAAGCAATTAAACTTAAATGAAGTAAGATGTTTTGCTATATTTTTGTTCTTTTCCCCATTAGCATTCCAAAGGTGTACTCTCCCACTCTCTCTAAAGGACTCCATATATCATGGCTATAAAGCAACGTGTTCCTCTAAACAGAGGAGGCTTTATCTTGTGAAATATTGCACCTGCACTCACTGCAGAGTGGATGCTTTTGGCACAAAGCCTCTCTCTTTGTCTTATATACCTCCTGTCTTGTTGTTGGGAATCTAGAGGAATCTCAGGTATGTCGACAATCTCTACAGTCATTGACAAATCTCTGTCTTCAGGCCAGGGAAACACGCATACATATACACGTTTTCATGTGCACACAATAAAAACGCAAAGTTTGGCCGGGATTGGCTGTCATCATCAGCTTGTCAGCGTGCCGCACCTGTGAATGGTAACAAGACCCTGTGGCTTGCAGCGTTCTCATAGCTGCCTGACAGACACAAGAGATCAATTTCCTCCAGCGCAGAGCGTGTTAGGAGGAGGAAGTTTCCTTCAGACTTTAAGAATTTAGCAATCAGCTTAGATGTTATTTTTTTAAAAATAAAAAAATACTGAAGTAAAATGTGATAAACATCCACCGTGCTGTTAGCTAGAGTGCTTAAAATGGGACAGAGGTTGCCTGTATGTTAAGCACTGGCCCATTTCCTTTGCAGCATGTACATGCATGCATTCTGTGGTTAACACTCGAAAATACTGAGTCAGTCAGACTTGTCTAAAGAAAGAGTATGAAGCCGCAGGACACTTTAAGGCAGTGAAATCGGATTGCAGCTCTTTTGTAGCATCAGCGACGCTCAGATTTAACACACTGTTTCTGCATATGATTAATAGCTCCTGGTTTAGCATCATTCTGGCCTTCTATCCTTAATAAACTACTATTTCTACAAATAACTAACCCTAAAATTATCTTCTCTATCAACAATTTACCCAATTGTATTTTCAGGTTTTTTTTGAATCAGTAAAGAGCTTCCATGAAATGTTATTCATAAAACTTACTATGCACAAGTAGTGCTTTGAGCTAAATGCCAATGCTAGGATGCTAACACGTGACACTAATAAAAAGTAGACAAACAATGTATTGGATGCATGACTGTAGAAAAAACAAGAAACCTCAGATAAGTAGAGATAACATTTCACTGACACAAGAGAGCTTTTAGGCCTACAGCTAAAACTTGTTTTTTTGGACTGGAAAGATAAACTGTTTCCCAAAAGTTGGCATGCTAGCATTTGACAAAAACCATTGACAGTATAGCCTAGGATGTGATTGCATAATAATAATAATAATAAAAACATGTTTTTAAAGCATTAAATTTAAGCACTTATTTCTTAATTCCAGCTTCACAGACAGCGTTACATCTATGTCAGAGCAGGGCCTTTGTATGTGTAGCGTTTCATGTCCCCTTTAATCTTTGAATTTTTGTGTTTTCAGTCCTATTGCTGCAGGTGTATAACAAGCCCTTGCAAATGTTTGTGAAGGAAGTAATCATAATAAAGAGATCACTGAATTCAAATGTGGTACAGTAACAGGTTGCCACCACTGCAACATTATGGGTCATTGGGTCATTTCTAAATATTGCACCACCAGTAGGTGGAATGATTACGAGCTAGAAGTGTTTAGGTACCTCAGCAACGAAGTGGCAGACCACACAGTTAGAGAGCAGGTTCACCAAGTCCTGAGGGCGTACAAGTCACAGCTCTTTGAGATGGAATGCGTAGGTGGAGCAGTATTTTGGCCCATAAAAGTGTATTAATATGTCAGCATTTAGGAAAAACACAGTGAGCCATAGACTCCATAAGACCTCATGCCAGTCCAGCCATAGATTAAAAAAACAAACAAACATAATTCAAAACTAAATGACCAAAGAATAATACATTTAACAGGAACGTGATGACGGAGGTTAGTTTGGACTAAAGTGGTGGAACAGGTCATTTTCATGCGGAGCTTTTTCTGATTCATAGTTTTGTTTTCGCTGAGTCAAAACAGCTTCATGTTATCCAAATCTAACCAGGCCACATCAGACGATGCGCTGCTGTAGTTATTATAAATATAAACAAGATTTTATTGTTTATTTCTGTACATAGTGACATAATCTCGCTTTTTTATTACGTCACAAAGAGTATGCGTAGCATAAAATTAAGTCAGATTAGGTCTGAAAATACCAAAAAACAAGCAATGTAAGCTTTTGAAGTTAGCATTCACAACTCTCCAGTTTAGAAGGGAAAGTACAATTAGGTGCAAACACATGCCCATAAGCCTCAAGTGTGTTTCTCACACAATAGCGCATTTTTAGTGCAGTGGAGCCTGTTTTAGTTACAGTCTTTTAACCTCCAAGACATCCTAAGTGCATCATTGAGTTTGAGGCATAGGAAAGGAAAATCTGTTTTTAATGGAGCTGAATGACACACAGGTTGATAATATCTTTTCCTTTCACAGCTTTGTTCCACATGGTTTCACCCTCTGCTTTCCCCAATCTCAGAAGGATGACAGTGGAGACATATATAGTAATATAACCGTAGAATTACTTTGAACTCTTCACTGACACGATGGTCCGCTCCAGTTAGGAGGAAGGACGTTAGCTCTTACATCTCGTTCACAGCTGAGTAGATTTCAGAGCGATAGCGTGAATGTGCCTGTGTCCTGTAGTGTGCACGCACGCATTTATATAAATATATGTTTCCATGACAGTTACATATTTGACTTGCAGATGCTCTCACCTTCCTTCCTTGTGCTGTAATTTGAATAATTAGGGCCTGGTCTCCATGTGAATGCTCAGGTTACATGATGTCATCTGAAAAAGGAGAAGTTTGCTTGCAAATTGTGACCAGAGAAAGCAGAAGCCACAATACAATGATAAGATATTTGCCTAGAACCTACACATGAGAGCCAGGCTTCTACGGTAAACAATGATGTTGCTTCCTGTATGAAGAAACCAACCCTTGGAGCTTGCATAATAAAACACCTTACTCAATGATTTGTCACACTGGTATAGAGCAATGTTCCAGCGATGAACTGTTTTAGTTTAGTTTTTCATTTATATAGTTTCAAATCTGGATTAGATAACTATGTACAGTACTGTACAGAAGTCTTGACCCGACTATCGTTCTTTCTCATTTTCCTAGTAAAATATGAGAAGTTGCTGTAAAATATGAAAAAGCAAAAACTGAGATTTACAGTTCCAACGAACTTCAAAGTCAGTATTTCTTCAATAGTCTTTACATCTCTTTACGTAGTCTTTAGGAATAATTCTCCAGGCTTCTGAAGGACATTCAGAGTTCTTCTTGGGATGTCGGCTGCCTTTTGTTTTGTTCTCTGTGTATCTTCCCTCGAGTTAGGTGACTTTAATAGGCCAGTGTTAAGTGGACTAGACTAAATATAAATAGAGAAAACCTTTAAAAGATCTTCAGAAAGCCTGGAAAACTATTGATAAAAGTCAAAAATGAATTCACTAACAAGGTTATTTATGTTTATTTCTGCGTTCCTGGACTTTGAAGGTTAACATCACTCAAGTTTTCATTGAGTGACGGCAGTTTTCAAGCATTGCAATTGGCTTCATTCATTAATTCTTTCACTCTGCCACGTCTGTTTGTACTTTTACAGCATTACCAAATTCATACTACGACAGCTTTATAAATGATTTTAGTTCAAAACAATTTGGTTTTTAGTTTTAACTATACGGGCTACATGGAACAAACGTCGGAGTTCAAAAACTGTGACAGTTTCCACAGATTCGCTTGTTCTGAATTAGCAGCTGTGATGCAGCAGCTCTCGTTACTGAAGATATTTCATCATATCGGTCCGTCATTAAAGACATACAGAGGAAACAACGTTTTTTTAAAACAGCATTTTAAGAGACTTGACGCAATTTATTTTCCTCTCGAGTTTTTCTTCAGTTCTTGGAGAAAGTTGCTATCAGAGTGGTAACAACTTGGTGTCCAACTGATGCAGCTGACCTACTTATTTCCTTCTGTGTGTGCAAACAGTGTTTGGCTAAAGCTGTATGAGCACTAAATGTCTGCTATTCTCCTCACAGAATGTAAACTGTTACTGTATAATTCTAAGTCTGTTAGCGGTTACACGCATGCATCCACAAGCCCACGCACCTTCCCAAAACACACACATAATTGCCACCATTGCACACATCCACACACTAAATGTGATGTGGTATAGTGAGCTGTCAGACCGCACTAATTCCTCTTTTTATGTGTGTCTGTCCTACTGTGTAGCAGAGGGATCAGGATTGCCTTTCAGGATAACAACTGAAGCTCTAAGCTCTTTGTGTGTGTGTGTGCGTGTGTGTATCTGGGTGAACAACAATTGGCCGCTAAGCTGCAAAGAACCTTGCAGCCATGGTGTCGCCAACAAATATCCACTGGCTGTCAGCAACGGACCAACTCTGAGTGTGTGTGTGTGTGTGTGTGTGTGTGTGTGTGTGTGTGTGTGTGTGTGTGTGTGTGTGTGTGTATAGCCAACTTCCTGTGGTGGATTGAAGTTAAGTGCCGCTATTAGACTTAGGCCTCCAGTTGGGGCTTCATTATCTGGGTGAAAGACTTGATTATGCTGACAGATACACACACGTGTGCAAGAATACACATGCATACATGAACTTCAGCACACACGCACGCCTGCAGGTCCGGCTTTTACCATTTCCAACATGTGCAAAGACTTGTCTGCAGCTTTTTCTGCACAAACACACGCACGCACACTCACACGCCCTTCATCTCCTTCACACCCACTAAACTGTTATGACAGATGCATTCTCCAGTGTCTCCTTTGCTCCCTCTATTTGCCTTCCTGGCTTCTATAATCTCTCTCCTTAAGGCATAACAGTAGTTCAGCTGTCACCGGGATGGAAATGAGTTACATAAGATTTCGTTTTTTAACCACAGGCACGCCCCGTAATTCACCTTGTAAAGCTTTGCATGTATCCTAGTTAGTGAATATGAGAATTCAACACCAAACAAACAAACAAAAAAACAGGCCAGAGTTCTCGTACAATAGGAGATCATTTTGGAAATATTCGCACCAGTGATGAGTAACGTAGGAGAGGGCGATGAAGCGGCCTCCTCAGGCATCACATAATCCATATTCATACCAAAAACGCCACTAGTTACTTCCTGTACCTCGAACTGCACAAAGTGACGTATGACAGTAGCAAGAGGACAAACTCAGTGGAAAGTAAAACCACAGTCAGGTGGGGGGATGCGCTTCAGCTCTGAGCTCTAGATGTGCCTCTGCCGCCCACATCGGAAAACAATTAAGAAAAGTTCAGCTTCTGAGAAAACATTTTCACTGGTAGAGAAAAGAAAGGTGTGGTGATTTTTTTTCTTCTTTTACACCTACATTCTGTGGGGTTGAAGCCTCACAGCCTCTCTTTAAAACCACCAGTTGAATTTATTCAACTGACTTTTCTCCCAAAGTAAAGTGAGTACATTATAGGTGTATATACGTCGCATTACAAGAGAGAACATTTTATTTTCAATCCAAAATTGATGGCTTTGGATTTAAAAGCATTGTTTTGTCTGTTTTAAAAAAAAAAAAATTTAATTGATTTTTATTTATATAGCGCCAAACCACAATAACAGTTGCCTCAAGGCCCTTTGTATTCTGAGGTAAAGACCCTACAATAACACAAAGAAAACAGAGAGAACCTCAACAATCATGCCCCCTCTCTGAGCAAGTGCTTTGACAACAGTGGGAAGGAAAAACTCCTTTTAAACAGGAAGAAATATATCCAAGGGATTTTAAAAGAAATTCGCTGTACTTTTCTGCTGGGACCAAGAATATGTAAATACATTGTCCAGTCCAAATGATCCACATAATCCCATGTTTAAAAAACAGAGATTTTAAGTCATGGAAAAATGTGAAATCTACAGAGCCCCTGAAGTCTCCTCATGTGGATTTGTAAAAACTGTCAAGTTTTAAGTTTGATCAATTTTAATTAAAACTTAAGCACACATTACATTTTCTGTCAAGCCTCAACTTCTGTGGTTCTTTATGTTATTCTAAGCATAGTACTTTTTACCTTAACACAACGGAAGGGTAATTTACACTTACTGGCCAACTTGTTAGGTACAGGTCTTCAGCTGCTTGCTAACACGAGTATCTAATCAGCAGTTCAATTCATTTAAAATTTGACAAAGATAAAGCCTGCCCTGTATCGAATGTTCATGTTGGTGGAGATGTAATGGTCGGGGATACTTTCCTGGCAAACTTTGGGCCTCCTTAGTACCAGCTCAGCACTCAAGTATTGTTGCTTCCAGCAAAAAACCACAAAGATTACATTTAAATATCTATGTACATATATATTTGTAAACATGTAGAGACCTGGTGAATTGAAACTGAAAATATGACTTATCACTAGGACTAACAACCCCTCTTTTTAACAGATTCCCCCCCCCCATTGAACCAAACTAAATGCTCTCCCCTGACCCCCAACATGAAGTTAAAGTCAAATCCAATACAAGCAAGCTGTACTTGGTAGTGTCCAGCGAATGCATGTGTGTCATTAACATTAAACTTTTCTCAGAACCCATCCTGTTAAAACTGTAGTGGAAGTGGAGAGCAGGAAACCTCCGTTTTCATTAGTGACAGCATTTATGCAAGCTACAACATTTTCTTTAAACTGTGAAAATGTAATTTCCTGGAGTGCAACTAACCGTGTTAGATTTCAGAGAAACAATATCTTGTCCTGTACCTTTTTAAAATTAGTGCAGAAAGTGTGCTACATAAAAGTGTACCAAAACAAAAATCCAAATGGAGACATACTAATCACCAGGGTGAAAAATTCACAGGCTTTTGACAGCTAAATTACACTTACATTATTCTTATATAAGCCCTGTAAAGACTTAAGCATGACATAATTGCCAAAAAATGTTTTTTTTAAAAGTCGAGTGCTTTTTTCAACCTTCTGACAAATTCAAAAAAGAGAAATTAAATATCACTTTGTATATATGAGTTTTAACTAGTGTTATACTTGCCACATCTGGCATTTTTGTGCCAATCGACAAATTGCACAACACATAAAAATGTGTTGTGCAATTTGTTTAGGTTTTCAGGGGTAGGCAGAATAGTACAGCAAAGTGCAAGTAATCATTATTTACATATGGCCCTGCAACAATTCCGGTTGAAAAGAAACTCTTGCCCCAAACATAAAACACCTTACGTCTTTGTAATCTTAATATGTTTGACAGTTTTCACAGGGTGGTGCCCGTCTCCCTCAATTTCCTCTTCTGCTCGTTCTCGTTCTCTCACAGTGGTGTTTGATTGCTTATGCCTGGCCGACCTTCAGACAGACAGACAATGCGTCCATGAAGAATAGCCTCGCTTCCTTCCTGTCTTCCTGTGCTGCGTTCTGCCTTGGTGAGCAGGGTGAATAGGCTGCTCTGCCCCACAGCCGCCATGAACCGCAGGGGCCACTGCGGCTAAAACCAACAAAGAGAGCCGTTCTGGGACCTTTTTTTTTTTTCTTCTCTCTTTTCCTCCGACCCCCCCTCAGTCCTCTCCGCTGCCAAATCACTGCGACAAGCTTTCCCTTTCTCCTGCATTTATTCTTTTGTGCACCAGCTTTTACTCTTTTTTTGTTTTGTTTTTGGTCCTCCTGGTCACATATACCAGTAAAGCGCACCAGTGGCTTATCTTCCCTCTCAAGTAATGTGAAACCCTTAAAAACCCAAAGAAATGACTGAGTGAGCCAAATGAGATACATCTTCTGAAGATGCCTTTAATCTAAACGTGACTTCTGCTAACGCAGAGTGAATATGCAATAAAAGGGATTAAAAAAAAAAAAGATGTATTAAAAAGAAAGACCTGGTGAATTTGAGCTGAAAATATGACTTCTCAGTAGAATTAACAAACATACTCTTCTTTTTAACTGACCCCCCCTCCCTTATTGAACCCAACCAACTGCTCTCCCCCTACCCCCAACAAGAAAGCCATCTCCCTATGGGAATACAAAGTAGGAGCAGGTAGCAGAGAAGAGCGCTGGGGAGCCAAAATAACCCCCCCTTCAACTATTGAAAACAGGATGAATGCATGCCGGGCTGAATACAGGGGTAAACTGTTAGGTCTTTGTCATTCAAAGTGATGGTTTTAACCCTTTGCAGTCCCCTCTTCCTAACAACCCACTCCTTCTGCCTCACCCACCCTTCCCTCCTTCATTCACAGCTGAGATAATGGAGGGTAGAGGCAGCCTGCGGCTGCAAAGATGAAGCCTAAACACAAGATCAACTCTCTCTTTTCTGTCTCTAATGGGATTCTACCCGTTATGTTTCCATCTCCTCTGCTGTAAAATAGGTGAAAGTTGATAATTATGTAAAACACCCCCCCCCCCCCCCCCCCCCCCCCACCGCCACTTTCCCCAATCAGTCAAAGGCTTTGGATGAATAACAAACAAGTGAGTGCAGGTTGGGCCTCGGCATGTCAATCACCTCCCTGAATGCATACCGCACTGCAAACACGTCCGTATGCTGTCAACAAGTGTCAGGGGCTTTATGTTTCAGGCTTATGTTTCCCCTGCAGGGACACTCAAAACCAAGGAATTCCTGAACAAACCTTTGATTAAAGCAAAAAAAAAAATAAAAATAGGGGACTGAGTATCTGCAGGCTCCTGTGGATCTTGCATGAAACAAACCTGAAGCCCGGCCAGAACGTAATAGCAGGCTTACATGAACGCATATTTGCAAAAACACAGGTGGAGCGTTGGACTTTAGAAGATGAAAAAGAGGCGACGATCGCATTCCTGCACCCACGGGCTTTACCGGAGGCTTTGCCTAATGAGGTGAACATTAATGTGTCCCCGTTTCCGGTTTTGACCTCTCTAAACAATTTAAGCGATTGTGTTGTGGGGAAAATTCCAAAGCACCGGTTAATGACCGCCCTGCTTCGCATTTCGTGCCGAGGCTCAGTTAAAAATGTTGAGAATGTGCACCTTAAATTATATGAAGGAAAGTGTAAATCTAGATGAAACAGAGCTGCTCTTACGCCACAGTAAAGAGAAGCATATTCAGACAGTGAGAAACACACCAACAAACAGGAACAATACAAAAAAAAAAAACAGGAACAACCACCGTCAGACTTCAGGGTTGTTTAATGTCAAACGTTAATATATTTGTCTCCTAATCCATAGTGAAATATTCATCCAGCTTTGACACTCGTACAGGGTCCGCTCTGATCTTGCAGTGACTACAGAGTGACCCCTTCTCCCACAAGCAGGCGAAACATTGATGCCTTCTCAAAATAAATATTTTATCATTATAAAATAATAAACCTTCAAATAAATATATAGTTTTAACTTTACACTAGGCAATGTTGGAATTAGAAAATAGAATTTTCATATAAGGTCACTGTACAATTTACAAGTAGAAGGGATAAGATCTTTCTTTTGTAAATTACATAAACGTGATTAAGAAACATTCCAGTGAATGTAAAACTAAATTTCAAACAAACAAAAAAAAAAGGTCAATTATCTGATTCATATAGCCAATTAGCCAAAAACATTAAAACCACCAGTCTCCCTTTTCTTGAAAAACACTGTGATTAATGTTGTGTCTGGTAGTGAGGACACTGTCAAGGGTTGTGGGTCGGTGACTCTGGTTTGTTTCTGATCAGTTTGGGATATTTTAATGTGTTCTTTCAAATCGTTCCTGAGCAGTTTATGAAGTGTGACGTGAACACTGTCCCCTGTCCCGGGGTGGGGCTTTGCGTAAACGACGTTTAAATGGGCGGTACATTTCCCGGGCAAACCTTATACTGCAATGAGATCACCGCTTCGCTTGTCAGTGGTTTTAATGTTGTGGCTGATTAGTTTAGGTATGGATTCATCAAGGTGCCTCTGGCATGGCAGAAAACTTTTCCCAGTTGAAGTATTATGTACAAAAATAAAACATCTGTTCAACTCGTTTTCTGACGTACGCACACCGTTTGCAATTAAAACTTTACAGTCAGTAACAGGAGTCTGTTCTTAGCACACAAGTTGTATTAAATGTTAAAACAAAAAGAGAGAAGACGCTATCTGCTGGACTCTCATAACAATAAAACAACGAGGGCACTTGAGTGAACAAATTTTCAGGACATTAAAAAAAAGGAGGAAAAAAAGACAGTAGTTGAATATGTCTTCATACATTTAAATGTAGAGCGCTTCTTTTGGTTTACCTTTCAAGTGAAACTCCTAATGCTAGGGTGAGTGAATGCACCTCCCGTGCCTTTAGTACAAAGATTTTTCTGAGCCCACTTTAAAAAGGCAGCATATTAAGGCCATTTTTCAGCAGATATTGTAATGACCTAGATGAAAAATACAAAAACTTAAGCACAACAGCATTATTAGATCTCTATTAAAACCTTTCATCTACACAACTACACGCCTATTGAGTTGAGCGAGCGTAGAGCCCTTCCATCCATCTCCATTTCAACACACACACTACGTCTACGTTGGTTTCCGGACATCCTCATAGTGGACTGAATTTGAGTTCTTGCAACGACAGCCGGGTCGTTTGACTCTGTCATAGCAGCATTGACACACTGCCATGCATCCTTTAACCGGGAGGTAGCACAGGATACAGGGCAAGAACAAGGAGAGGAGCGACACGGTGACCCAGCGGACGCAGCAGTGGGACTGCGTGCACGAGAATGGCTTGTCCGTGCACGTGTCCTCGTCATCGCTGGAGCAGTGGTAGAAAAGGCCTTTAATGCAGCAGACGCACGTCCCGTACTCCACCGCACTATCTGCTGAGCACACGCACCGCCGGCCGCACAGCCAACAGGAAGGGAGCACCCGTGGGCGACGGCAATCTGAACACTGACATCGGCCGCAGTCCTCACACCTAACCGAGTGTTTACCTTGATTTCTAGTGACATTGCTGCTCGGCATCACCACCACTGGCCTGGACTCCTCATTCAGGGGTTTCAGCTCCTCCGAGTTCAGTTCGGAACGCTTGGGCTGTGTTCTGATTATCTGGTCGCCGTTCTCTGGGCTGCCGATAAGCCTCTGGTCTGAAGAAACGCTTCCCACGCTGGTCCTGATGCTGCTATGGGAGTCGTCTACACTGGAAGACTGCATAGCACCCGCCGTGGAAGAGTTTCCATGCAGGTTGCGGAGATTATAAGGCCTCTCTTTTTGAGTCTCCTGCTGTCCACTGCCTCCTAAGCCCTGTGATGTATCCTGAGTACCTGAAAATTTTTGGGCAACAGTGGGCCCTTCTGTGTACTCATTGCTACTCCCAGTTATCCTAATCTGATCCAGAGATAGCACTGGTTCAGTATGGGGCAGCTGTCCTTTGTTCAACCCGGGATTTGGAGGACCGTCATCGGTCTGCCGAGTCCGTGGTTCAGAGCTCCCTTCGTCATTCAGTGTACCCGCTGGCCGGTTTAATGATGACCCCTGCTGCCCTCCTCCCCCGTCGCTGTCGTTCTGACTTCTGGAAAACATCTCGTGACTGAAGGGCCACTGCGGCTGGCAGGGGACACATCTGAAGTCCTGTCAAAGAAACACACAGTTTATATCCGTATGGGGTGGCACGTCATGCAAATTATGCCATGCAAATCCTAACCGATGTCAGTACGAGCACCACTATGGAAATTAGGTCTAACAAACACATCAGTGTGGCAGAAAAGATCTGTTAGATCGCACAGTCGATGTAATGTTTTAAGTCACTAGCTGCTGTCTGCTGGGGCCTGCAGAATCAATTTTATGAAGGCTTCCTTTGAATCACAAGCGAGTCTTTGTCTGCTCTCAAAAGGCAGGATAACCAAAGTTTGTTTGCTCAAAGCTGAATCTAAATCCACTCCCAGACCTTACGTTTATGCCTCTGATATTTGAATTTAGGTGCTTTCCGGCTGCTATTTTGTGAAAACTTCCTGTTTTCTCGCATGTATGACAATAACTCACCATATCTGAAGAGAGAAAATTTGCTTGCAGCTTAAAACAACAAAAGAACAAGACTATCCGGCAGGTCTGACTTACAAGGACTCACAATTTGTTATTTTGCGAGACACTCATCTAAAATGAGTCTTTACAACAAGTCGTCAAACAACGCCCAGACTCCAATGGGGACTGAGACACACGAGGTGAAATTAATACCAGCTATGCAATGCTGGTAATGAATTGATGCTGTGAGGTCATGCTGCTGAACATGAAGAATCCTGCCCCTGGTACAAGTCCTACCACAGACCCTTGCTGCAGCGCTCATGCTTCCTGTCATCGATCTGGCGTGTAACAAGGCTTAAAATGGCTGAAACTTCAGTTTCTCAAATTATGACTCTTTTGGTTGGCCATTTTAGTTTGCGTACTATATGCATGGGGAAAATTCACTATATTGAGGTATCTGTTTAACACCCCCCCCAAAACAATAAAAACAATAAAGCTTGCAGACAAATTCAACTACAGCTTTGTTAACTTCGTTAAACTCAATGTATGAATGCAGGCGGCAAGAAAATTAAACACTCGTTTAGAAAATTACACAATTATTGATGAGATTATAAAATTGTACATTTTATAATATCTCGGTTATCATTAATACACTGCTTTTGTGACACCCCTAATCTGGTTTGGAACCTTATTCAGATATAAGCTTTATGATTAGTAACGAACCGACTGTTCCAGGTAAATCGTGATCTTAAAAAATATATTTATATTAAAAACATACATTCCCCCCCTCCTCTTCTGATGAACATGAAGAAAAATTTCAGGCTATCTTTCATCACAGCAGCTTTGTCGCTTATGTCAGTCAAAAGGCTGATAAAATTAGGCCTATTATAAGTGCATCACTAATCTGTCAGATTGAGCTTCGGGGCATGGCGATGTGCAATTTCTACCTTTAACCTTTATTTTAGAAAGCAAAATGTTAAAATAACCAGATTATAGCAGCATCAATACATCAATTAATGCTATGACGGTTGTTTACCTTATACTCAGAAAAGCCAATCGGTTGCTTGGTTGTCAACTGTCAGATCTGAAATAGTCGTTCTATCAGAAGATGTTAGAAGACATCGCCACTGGCTGAGGAAAAGTAAGATAGGTTTCACTTTTTTAACCTTCCAATAACCAACACGATCAGCCAACAGTCAGAATATTGTCTGACACAGCAAAAACGTCAAAGGTAAATTACGTGTCAAATGCCATGTTTCACTTTTTCTACGCCCGTCTCTCACAGGGTCAACATTTCCATCGTTAGAGGTTGCATACGCTGATGATCAAAGTTCATTTCTTTTTTAAACACTGAAGACTGATGTGGGTCAAACTGATAACTGAAACGAGGAGTTGAAGCGCATATAAGAGGAGAAGGAACCAACTTCATTTCTGTTAAACCAAAAAAGGAAAAAACAAAAACAAAGTAAAGAGCCCCAAGTGTCTAATAAGAGTTTAAAATGAAGCAAAACGATACAAGAGTTCCGACTTCCCAGCTACTGGATACTCACCCCAGATCAGCCATAGTTTCCCTTTGAGTGTGAGTATTAACAAAAGTGCTCTGTACACTGGCTCATTTTCACCACCGCCTCACACTAAAGTGAGAGGGTGGTGAAAACAAACGAAAAAAAAAAAGGTCTTGATTCTTGTGCTCGTGCTAATTACCTTTTAAATGCAATCTTTTTCAAGAGGTGGAGGGACCAAGGCCACCCCTCCTTTCAGTTACAATACAGGAACGGCTTTTGTTTGTTCCTGTGGCAAGTGGCAAATGGCCTGCAGCAAACTTCCCCATTCGAGCACATTTTTACATTGTTAGACAGCTGAAAAGATGATGAGTGACAAGATTTGAAGAAGAAGAAGTTTGGAGCAAAGAAAGAGGCCATATTAAGTGGGAGTGCACTCAGAGGGTTTGTGTGTGGTGGGACATCTTTGGGAACTTCTTGGGTTCTTTTGGTTTTATAAGCCTGGTTAAAACAGACGCCTCCACACAGGAGTCTGTGACAGTGGGAGAGAAGCTGGAGCTCTGTGACAGGATCGAGCTTCCTAAACCTAAACAGAGCATCAGCCAAAAATAAAAAAAAAAATTGAATGCTGAGTAAAACCAGAAAGCCCGATGACTCGCGCGGGTTCTGATACGCAACCGATAAGCGCGTTTCCACTGTGTGCATGAGATTTATAATGCAAACATGCAAGCGTGCGGCACGGAAAACACGTTTAAAAGAAAGAAACGCTAAGCGGACAGCTCGCAGCAGCGGACGGAAACAGTGCAGGCTGTGTGAGTGCACGTATGAGCAAACACGTGCCAACTTGGACACTGCTACTTCCTAATAACCAGACACCAGCGGTCAGGTGAACAATTAAGCTAAATGAGTCATTAGTCAGAGCGAAGGCGGTGGCTAATTTTAGAAGTTAAAAGGGAAAAAGGGACCTTATAAACTTAAGAGGGGGAGGATGACTAAGATAATGAGCTCAAAACTAAGCCAGCAGCTATGTTAAAACCATAACAGTGCACGTATGACCCAAGTGCAACCTAAAGGACGGGAGAGACAAAAACACTGCTAAGAAAAGTGTGAGGGGGAACAAAGTTTGTTAGTCCACAGCTTCAACAAAGAGCATGCGTACTGTTAAAAAAGAGAAAAAAGGATAAGAACTACACAGGTCACACTTACCGTGCTCGCGACGAGACCCCCGTTTAGGTGAAACAAATCCAAGTTGAGGGGGCGAGTATTCCCTGCGGCAACACTTCAGTCGGGAAAACCGTCGGTAAAATCCATTGAGAAAGCTTCCAGCCGGAGCGCTCCTTCGGGAGAAGCGGCGCTAAGATGTAAATCCCATGTTTTTGCGCAACAGCACGAGGCGTTAAAGCACGCGAAAACTTCAAACAGCCGCCGCACGATAAAGTTTATTAGCAAACTTAAAAAGGGAAAGAAGAAGAAGACGAGAACTAGAGAAGAGAAGCAGGCGACAAACCTCACATTTACAGGTAGTTTTCACTCCGTGTGTTTTATCCGCGACGCTCAGAACGTCTTGCAAGTACTTTTTTTTTTCTCGCGTGTGAGTGTGATTTTTTTTTTCTCTCTCTCTTTCCGGAGAGGTCGGGATTTGCGCTGTATGTGGCGTCAACCTGAAAGGGGGGGGGACAGAGCGCTTGTTGTGACAGCGGATATATCGCATCCGGTGCTCAGCCATTGAATGCCAGAAAGTAGCCATTCACACCGAGTCTGATCAAGCCGATCAACCTCTTTGGAAATATGTGTGCTTGGGCCCGTAAAGTCTTCAGTTTCTTACAGCTGACACATTTTTTTTATTATTATTTTTTAAATAAAAGAAGCACGTTACAGAGCAGTCCCCTGAAAATAATGTGTCATATGCTTACCATGTGAGGGGGTTTATAGGTTGCAAATAAACAAAATGTCGGTACATTTGATTCGTTTTTAGCTAACTTTACAGGGTACATGGGCAGCACAGTATTAGTATTTTCTACTTAATGCAGTTTGTGTACTTTGTGAAAGTGAAAAAATGTAACGGTTACATTACATTATGAGAGAAGGTGGGTAATTGAGCACATCTTGTGAAGTACAGTATAACTGCTAGGTAGTGGTTTTGTACATTTGTGTAACATTATGTTGCTGAATATTGAATTAACCTATATTAGGATTTATCACCCTTTTTCAAGTGCAAATTATGGCCTCAGAGTTAAAATTTGTCAGTATTGATTTTGTCCAATAAGATAAAGTTATCCCTCTTCAGTTATTATTTTTGCTTGAAAATGAGATTGTCAAGCATACCAACACTAAAACCTGCTGTAAATGTTGCAATAAGACAGAGTTTGTAGTTGTAAGCATCTTGCCGCCCTGCTTTTACTCGTGTGATTGAGCCGTTAACTTGCTCAGGGTTAGGAGCTTGGGTTGTCGAGCTAAGTGTGTCCAGTGTTCGACGGTTTTTCAGTTGAGGCAGTTAAATGTAAGTCTGCTTCACTGACATGGTCTCAGGGTGGCGGTGTGCAAAAATGACCTCTCTTGTGTGTAGTATTCCCACAATATTTAGATTTTATTTTAGAAAATCTTGATATTTGGTGTTCCTGTACAACATTGCCATGTAAAATATCATGATACTATGCTGTATCGATTTCCCCCCCCTACCCTTCCTGCTGAGGTAGCCTTTTTATACTGCTGTCTTTTTTGTGCTACTTCTCAGTGTTTATGTAACAGCTAAATTCTTTTTATACATGATTACATTTTCAAAATTTGACTATAATATAACAATAAAAACATATAATATATAGAGTACATTTACTCAAGTACAGCACAAGTTCACTTCAATTCCACTTCCTTTCTCAGGGAGACTGTGTACTCTTTAATTCCACTGTAAAAAGCTAACAACTACGGTTAGATGCAAAACTGTTATACAGCCTGCAAATTGTGACTGTTTATAAAGGATGGTGTGGCTTTATTTATCAAAGTGCTTGCTAGTAATTGACAGGGATGCTTTTGTAATTTTACTTTGAAACACAACATCACTTCTTTTCCCCTTTTTCACACTCCCAAGTCCTTAATGGAAAACTACTGTCTCCCTCTAAAATCAAGGTAAGCTGAAGACAAACTGTGAGATGCAGTGCCAGATGGAGTAGTTTCACATACTCATATTGACTTTCCTTTGACATACAGGGCACTGAGTTAATCTTACTGAACACCTCAGGATACTTTTCTTATTTCACACCTTTTTAAGCTCTACTACCAGGCTGCTATGGATTTAAATCCAAAAGCAATCAATGAGAATTGATACAACTAATTAGCAAGTCAATACTGTAGTTACCCCAGAGCTGTTGTGAATAATTATGAAGTGGCGCCACTGTGTGGCCATCTCCATATACTACAGGCTACAATCAATAGCATGTGGATTTTCTAATATAATAATAGATTTAAACTAGCTTCAAAATCAGTCACATTCCTTTCCATGACTATGATAAACACATGGGCACCAATAAAGAAAAGCAGAATGGCATAAAGATGAAAATGGGATGCAGATCAGTGAGTCTGGATTTAGATTCAAGGATGAAAGACTGAATGGGTTTTATTTAGTAGTTGAGTCATACACTTATATCATCTTACAAAAAGGCCCGGACAGGCTGTTACCCGCCTTGTGTCCCTGCAAAATAATAAAAAGAGCAATTAGCTTGTGTTCAGTGAGCCTGAACTCAAGCAGAAGAGATTCAGTGAAAACAATGGACTTGGACATCTCCATTCCCCCGTTTTCCTCTAATTTAGTAATAGAGTGTCTGATCAATTTCAGACAGAATAATTATGAAGTTGTGAGAAGCACACTGCTGAGAGAGGTCACTTTAATCAGCTCAGTGTATGACTTGGCAAATTAACTTGGATCAGGGTCAGCAGGCTCTCAAGACTTCCCACTTTCTTTCTACAATTTGTCTTCCTTTGTTCCTCCCTGGCTGCTCTTCATTTACCCTTAAAGCTTTGTTGTTCTTGATAACATGTTACATGTTTCCAGCAGCACACACAGAATGAGCCAAGGCACAATCAAAGACTTGCAAAATAATTCTGTTTATTTAGGTGCTACATATGTAATGTCCCCCTTTTTGGTAATAAGCACTTTACTTTGCTTACATTTGATAATTTAGACACATTCTGTTGTTGTTTTTTAACTATCAAACATCACATTTTAAGCTCTGTTAAGCTCTGAAACAACCAGATCTGTTTTTTCCACTATGTCTGGTCAGACTTGATTTTTGTCCTTTTGACTATAACCTAATCCTATTAGAGAATTGTGTGATTATTATTGTTATTATTATTAATTTCATCATTATTTTGTTGTAATTAGTGTGTGAATTCTTGTGTTACGGCCGAAAGTGTGTTTGTTAGGTCATAGTGGCCTTTGAAACAGTCTACTCAGCTAATTCTTGATGTTTGTGGCAGATTGTTATTATGAGTTGTGCAGTTGTGTCAGTTTTGGTAGGCATTTGCTTACGGAGAAGGGTTATCAACCTACGCAAACATGCTCCCATGCAGTTCTTCCTAAAGCTCAACAGCACTTAGTTTGTCTGTATAATGGCCTGAAAAAGTATTTGCTCATCTTTGATTTCTTTTTTTTTCTTTCTTTCTTTCTTTTTTTTTTTCTTTTACATATTTCTCACCTTTAAATGTTTCACCTCATCAAACAACTTTTAATATTGGACAAAGTTAACCTGAGTAAATATAAAAATGCCGTTTTCAAATGATGGGGAAAAGTCTCTGCCAACCTGCGTGGCCCTATGTGAAACTGTGAAACTGGTTTTGCCACCCTTGACAGCAAGAACTGCAATTAAGCATTTTTGATAACTGGTAAATGGTAAATGCACTGGTTCTTTCATAAAGCTTTTCTGCTCTACCTGAGCACTCAAAGCACTTTATAAAACGTACCTCATTCGCCCATTTCTTTAGCTCATGTCACCCATTCACACAAGCATTTTTTTCTATGCTTTTCTAAGTACGTTCTGTCTAACATTCACACACATTCATACTCTGATGGAAGCAATGGAGAGCAACAGTCAACAGATTTTTTTCCCTAAAATCACTTTTGTTTCGTTTCGATCAAGAGTGGTTTTCGCCTTTGAACTTTCCTATAGAGGCTGTTTTTGCCCAGTCTCTTTCTTATTGTTGAGTCATGAACACTGACCTCAACTGAGCCAAGTGAGGCCTGCAGTTTGTTACATGTTGTTCTAGGTTCTTTTGTGATGTCTTGGTTGAGTTGTTGATGCACTCTTGGGATTTATTTGATAGGCTGGCCACTTCTGTGAAGGTTTACCATTGTTTCAAGTTTGATCCACTTGTGGATAACGGCTCTCAACATGGTTTGTTGGAGTAGCAAAGCCTTAGAAATGTCTTTGTAACTCTTTCCTGACTGATAGATGTCAGTGACTTTGTTTCTTGTCTGTTTCTTGAGTTGTGTTGCTGGTGATCTGGTGGAAGTTAAGAGGTTAAGCTATTCAAGTTTTGGCCAAACCTGCATTGAGAACTACAGATTTCAAGGTCAGGAAATGCATACCAAAACTACTCCAAAAAACAAAAGCACAATTTCTGCCATCTTTTGTTTATTGTTTTGTTTTCAATATGAGCTAAATTATTTAATGAATGGGTAACGCACATAATACACAGTCTTAATTAAGAGCAAAGTTACCATCTTCCATCCGTTATGGCCTATCTCCTGCCTTTATTTGGGACTATAGGCCACATGAAGATGTTAGTCTAATCATGGAAACTGTAATAGACCTACAACTCTCCTTGAAAAGTCTGAAGATTTGCTGGGCTTGTTGAATTAAAAGCATTCAGTTGTGGAACGAAAAGGCAGTTTTAAAGTTAGAAGTCTGACCTTTGCCTTAGATAAAATAAGGTCAAGCACACAATCTTTCCTTGCATTTTTGTCTCGTCGATATTCTATTTCCTTTTGTGTCAGCGATTTTCTCCTCACACTCTCATGAATTTCTGTGTCAACAGATGAGTTTTCGCATCTGCGGCACAATGATGCAATGGTAGCAGATCCTTAGCAGACACACTTCTGCCGATGAGCCAGGCATGAGCGAAAGGGTAAAGATTTCAGGGTATGACTAATTTTCCTCTCAACTCCCACCTCGCTGATTATGTAAACACGAAAAACTTGTGCTCGACTGGACAGACACCCCTCATTTCCCTTCTACCGAGCATTTTCACTCAGAACTGTGTTTCCTTAAGGGAATTACTGCAATCAAGAATAGATGTATAACACTGAGGCTCTTTACTGGCTACATTCCTGTCCCTACCAGTTAGAATCAAACAGAGCAGACTGCTAAATTAAAGAAGCTTTTAGTATTTCTATTCAAAATGTAAGTGCTAGAAAGTGAAAATTAACCTTTGCAACCCTATCTAGAACCCCTCAGTTTAATAGCTTGATACCATTGTTTCCCCAGAATTTTTTTTTTTTTGGATCCTACCTAACAGTAAAAAGCCTATTAATTGAATTTAGTCATTCCAGTGTTGGAGGGCTTTACATCTGTCCCATACACTCAGGCTGCTGAATAAAGCGTAAAAAATGACCATCTACCCCGGAGCCAGCAAAGTCTGGAAATTGAGTATTTAATGACGGCTGAGTTATTGCAGTTCTGAAAGTTTTTGTCCTGTGCCACAAGCGACAGAATTTCTTTTCTTTTCCCAGAATACTTGAATGGTGATTCTCACTTCACCCGCTGAGCTGGTCAGAATGCTGTGCACATAAAATAAAAGTAGAGAAAATTGAAATGAAACCTAAAACCCCTGCTGCTGTGGGAGATGAACTGTGTCTGGGTTGTCAAGCAGACACTGCAAACTGTTTGAAATAGCTTTGTAAAAGGACCGAGACTCCCAAGTCCATCACCTTTCCTCCCTCGCTGGCACACGCTGAGATGGAGCTGCTGTATTGCTGGGCCGTGATCCTGTAGCCAGATGAGTGGGCCATTACAGCTGCCAGGTTTAGTACTGTGCAACTACATTTATTAAGAAACATGGTGAATCCAGAAGTCATTCACTTTCCAAGATGCATCTTTATGAATATCCACGTAGAGGGCACATGCATTTACGGTGATGGCGTGCGTGGTAAACGACACTCTCTAGTTTCCAATTCATTTTCAGTCAGGACCTGGTGGGTTGGGGCAGATTAGGGGGATTGTGTGGTGCTATGGTGGGGAGTCTTAGGAGTCTTATACTTATTAATCAAGAACAACTCAGCCTACCTTCCAGATAAAAAAATATTAAACATCGAAAGTGGCAGCCAAGCCAACTTTCAGGCCGGAAAAATGAACAGTTCTCCCTGTATTACAAGTATGTGTACAGAGCTAAATATTATCAGCTATAGTTTAAAATGCAGTTACTGTCATTTTATTAAAAATTTATGTCCGAGTTTTAATGAGGGGACTTGGCTTTTTAGCTGGCATGATCACGTACTGTTCATTTAACATCTTTTACGAGGAAAAAAGGGTTTTAAAATTTGCACTTTATAAAAACCTTCTTGGATATCAAGATTTTCTTTGATTTTGAATATTAGCAACAACAACTTAGAGCTGATATATGTTTTTTAAGCACAGGTTACTGTTTTTTTCCTGGTCTTGGAAGTATTACGTATTACGCACTGTCGTGTGTCAGTCAACAATCTAAGCCTAAGACTACAGTCCCATATATGATATACGGGCAAATCTCAGTCCTAATCTTTGAAAACACATCACATCTCAATGGAAACCCCCCCCCCACTGGATATCTATACAGATATAGACTGTGTAATGTGTTATGAATGAAAGTATGTCACATCGTTCGATGGAAATGAAAATGGTCAACCTATGGGTCTGACAGTGGATCCAAGGATTTCACCTCGATATCTAATGGCAGTCAGGGTGTGGTTGCCTAGCCTGTCCGTGTCCATGGATATGCCTAAAACCATCATTGACCAAACCAGTCGTGCTGAATGATGTTACATAATGTTCTCCATGGCTTATCTGGATCCTTTTACGTTTGTCACATGTGCTCAGAGTGAAACTCCTCACATCTGTGAAAAGCACAGGGCGCTAGTGGTGGATCTGTCAATTCTGGTATTCCGTGGAAAATTCCACATCAGTCTCCACAGGGCCTGGCAGTCAGCAATGGGCCCACTAGAGGACGTGAGGTCTTCAGGCCACTCTGATGAAGTCTGTTTCTGAGACATTCAAAGACCACCACGGAGCTTTAACTGCTGTTTCAAGATTCAAAGTGTTTATTGTCATGTGTCACAAGAGAAAAGGCATTTCTCTGTGCAATGAAATTCTTTCTTTGCTGTCCACCCACACATGCCGATTAATATATACAATAGAAATAGAACATATAAATACAAATAGTACAAATAAATAAGTGACGACAGAAAAGGAGACAAAATATGGAGATTTGAAACAGAGATGTGTGCAAAAGAGCTATAGCTTAATAACTTTAACTATAAACATAAGTCGAAAACCAGCCAACATAGTAGACAGAAATCATTGTGACTCAGGTGTTGGAGTCCAGCTGAAGTTACCCAATGCTGTGAACAGATGAATCTGGCGTTTTGCAGTGCACATGCCCTATAGCAGGCTCATAGTATAGGATCCAGTGTATAGGGTAACTTTTATTATGACTTGGGTAACTTGGGTGTTTCACTTTTAGCTTTCTGGCTTGATGGGACCTTAACAGAACATTGCTTTGGCTATTGATTGGCTGGTAGTGCTTGAGTTTAAAGTTAGAGCTGACTGGCTGATATTAGAGACACTATTGCCTACAGCCACAGAATAAAATCTGACAGGCTCAGATCAGGAGAGTGTGATATTGAAGTAGACTCTGGAGGAATGACCTAAATAAAAATGAACTGGATTTTTCATTGTTATTACTTCATATGTCAGAAGTAAAATCCACAGAAATGGGATTGTCACATCTACCCATTTCATTTAATGGATAAATCTCACATTGTGACCTTGAGCACATAATCAATAAAATGTTAAGACAGTTTCTTTCTACAGCTAGTCCCACTTTACATTGACGTGCCAATCTTCCATTATTCTGTATTCTGTGTTTTACCGTGTGCACTAAAACGAAGAGCACAACACTATGGAGTTCTTTGAATACAGAATCTGTTCCAAGTCTTGTTGACTTCTCTGCTGCCTCCCTTTTCATTACAATACAGACAATACATGCAGCATAGAGAGGCTGTGCTGAAGCGTCTCAGTGGATGCTTATAGCAAGCTCGGCCAGGGCAGGATTGGAAAGGAGAAAAGGGAATCACAGAATAGTTGCTATTGGCGCTACAAGTCGTGATATGAGTACTGAGTGAGTCTCAGCTAGCCTTGCTTTTTGTGTGGGTGGTGAGAACCTGGTTATTCACTGGGTAAAAATCCAACAGCAATAGCAATCTTGACAAATAATTCAATATAGTGAATTTTATACTTATTTAAAGGTCTTACTTGAAACAGGCTTAAATTTGCAGCACATTTCAGTCTTTTTTACAAGGAAAACTCTAATTATCTTATTGTAAGACTGTAAAAACAATATTAAATGACTTAAAATAGCCAAAAATAGCAATGATATAATAATATCATTATTCACTTTAATTAAGGACAGCACAAAAACAAAGAATGGATGAATCCTAAATTACATTTAGAGAAAAGCAAGCTGCTCAAACTCATTTATTGTTCATTTTCTACTGACTTTGATGCAAACTATTAAATATGTGATATATAGTAACTACATCAAATCACACATTGCCTTGTCCCATTAGGAAGGGATTCATTTCTGCTGTGGAAGTAGGTCGATTTTAATATTACATGCCCCGGTCAGAGATTTAATCTGGTCTGCAGTGTATGTGAGTAATTTTTCACCCCTCTGCTGTAATTTTTCAGTAAATTTTACTGGTCCTCTCTGTAATTAAAATACTGTCCAGAGCCCGATGAATCTCAGACTATTTAGCTCCTTCTCCTGCAAAATATCAGCTTAGTGTAACGTTCTGGATTTATGTGAGATGATTAAGAGATTTTAATGCCATCATAAAGGTCTATATATAGATTAACAGAAGAGAATTATATCTGAGAGTTGAGCTATAGCTATAAATTGCTGCAAGATCAGCTACACCTGGGTAAAGCCGTCCTGTTTTCAGCACTATTTATAGCATTTATAAATTACTTATGTAACTAAAATCTCTTGTATTGTACTTCTGTTTAAAAAAATAGTTTTGTTAAGCTGGTTTAATTTCTTTGGTTTTTATCAGGATTGCTTAGTTAACTTGTGACTCGTGCTTGTTATTTTTCTGGCTAAATGTATTACTTAGTTCTTTCTTCACCAGTAAACATAAAAACTTCACACACATAAACCCTAAATGATTCAATTCAATCAATTCAATAATTGATTCATGCTTAGTTTTAGCTATCTTCAGATCTTAAGTTAGCTAATATAACAGGTTAGTATATGCTTTCTATCAGCTTTTTTACACATGTATAAAATATACACATATAAAAATAGGTTGAAAAAGTAATAAAGAACCAGGCAAATGTTGTTGTTGGTGGTTTTTTTAAATAACATTTTTAGCTTAGTTCTACCCACTCGTCTCTACTACATAGATTTTTTTCTGCATATAAACAGGATTAGCTGTGATTCAGTTAAAGTGGGAAATAGGCTCTGGTGTGTCTCATCCTCTCTCTCTCTCTCTGTTTGTGCAGACGTTCAGCTAAGCCAGCACAGCTCCCCTGTTCTGTCTGTGCCTTACAATTAGCATTATAGCAGACTGATAATGCTAAATTGAGTGTAACATTTAACCTGTGGGACATCGCAAACCATCAGAAGAAGAAGTAAAATACACAGGCATACTAGAATTATTTATTATTTGTGGAAAGGCAGGTTGGTGGAAAAATGAGAACTTTAATCATCTCAGTAACCGTGATAAAAAGTGCTGTATAAAGAAGATAGTATGAAAACACAAACAAATTCAAAAAGCATCAAAAATCTAACTGGGAACAAGGGGTTGAGGCCACCTGATACAGATGGCAGATGCAGCCTGAATACACCCAGTGTACAAAAGAACAGGAGAGCTTGATTAGACACTAATGAAAAAATATGTCTAACCTTCAAAATAAAGCAGGAAGTAAGCCAAAAG
The DNA here is from genome assembly GCF_001858045.2 of Oreochromis niloticus. Classification (NCBI taxonomy): domain Eukaryota; kingdom Metazoa; phylum Chordata; class Actinopteri; order Cichliformes; family Cichlidae; genus Oreochromis; species Oreochromis niloticus. The sequence continues at coordinate 7,838,628 of NC_031986.2, forward strand.
ATGTGGGAAGTAGCCAAGCATAAATATTCGTTCTTGTATTTAACTAGAATTTCCAGGCATCTGTACTTTACTTGAGTATTTATTTTTCTAACAACTTTTTACTTTCACTCCCTACATTTTTAAACAAATGGACTGACACACAATGGCTGTGGTGGTCAGTGTTGGGTTACATCAAGTCTAGCAGCATCATCATTTAAGCTGATGATGCTTCAGTCATTACTGTAAAATCTAATTAGTTCCCAGAAAAAATATGGAAAATCGATGTCTCAAAAAAACAATTAAAGCTTACTTAAAATGACTACGTTAGGTCAATTTATTCATTGTGAGTAACTTTATAGCTTGTACACTAAGAAAATCTGGAGCTCACATTGAAACTATTGTGAGCTGTTAGTATTTCCCCCACGCTGAGACACAGATCTCTTTGGGGGTGTGTCAGGAAAGGCATCTGGCATTAAAGAAAAAAAAATCCACCAAGTCAAACATCCGATGCTACCTCTTGTGGCGAGCAGCTGAAAGTAACTTCTCCTTCATCTAATTTTCATCCAGTATGATGAGCTAAATTAGCAGGGACCTCTGGGAATATCGCTTGCCCCTGTAATGTTAATCATCGTACACTGGCTTCCCTTCAGCAAAATTAAAAACCCACCCTTAGCAGACATACAAATTAGCATACATGCCTCATTTCTCCGCAGTCGATGGTCTGGTCGCTCTGACCTCAGCAACGCTCAGCGCTTGGCTCCTATGCAGTGGACCCTCATATGTTTTGAGCTCGTTAGCAACTGCAGATGACAGGTCTGCAAAAGAGAAATATAGAGAGAAAGAAATGTAAAGCCCTCCCCTGAAAAAAAAAAGGTTTCTAACAATGTCACCCTTTAGGAAAAGCTTGAGTGTATAAAAATACATTCTGCTTTTGCAAAGAAGCTTCTGCACTCTAGGAAATGTCACAGATTAGCAGAAGCGGAAACCTCAAGGGCCTTCGGGCTGACACGTCTGCATTCCCTGTCTGTAAACAGCCGCATGTCGGTGAGTATATAGAAGTTTGTGTTCAATGGCAGGTTAAAAAAAAAGAAAAAGGAAAAAAAAGAGGCTTCATAGAGAGGAAGAGACATATTGTGTTCATCCAACACATCTCAGGACTGCGGACCTATGAAAATGACTCAAGTGGGAGCAAACTCAACAGGACCAGCTGTCCTGGAGAAAAGAACAAAATAAGTGCCAGTGTAGCTATAAAACCAGCCAGAAACGCTGTAGATGCTCTCTCTGACACTCTATCCAATCCTTCATGCTGGGATTCTCCTGTGCTGTGGCACAGCAAAAGCCTCAAGATGCGGATGAATTTAAGCTCTTGTTTTTTTTTTACCTCTCTTGGTTTAAAGGGCTAGAGCTGTGACCTCTTCTGAAGGTATACTGAGACAAGGAGCCAAACAAACCCAGACATGCCACCATATCTCAGGGTTTTTGGCTGTCCAGCTGGGGTCACTGTTGTGATATGTTAAATAAATCTGTGTGCATGTGTCTCACAGTGTCTGGCCACCTATCACATTAAGAGGTACTGGAGAAGAAGGGTGCAAGGTGAGGGAGTGTGAGAGGAAGCTAACATGTTTGCAACCTTTAGCGACACTTGTGACATATGTGCACTCAAGCTTGAAGTGTTTGAGAAGTGTCTGTAAGCAAGCAATGAGGTCAAATATTCATTCATTGAGTTAGACATATTGTACTCATCCAAGCATCAGCAGTGGCTGATATTGGCCTTGTGGGCTGATAATGTTCTATATGCAAACAGCATTTACCAATAGTTTTGAATAGTTTCCCACTTCATATTAACTGTATGGTGGGTGATTTTCTTTCTTTCCTTGTTTTTGTTTTTGTCACATCCATGGGGATCCTGGAGTTAGAGGAATGGCCCCTGGAACAGTAGGGGCAGCAGCTGTACTGAGGAGACATGTGTCTGTGCATTGTCCCCTATGGTTTATGGATTTAGCTAATGCTAACCATGCTTGTTAGCTGTAGCTTTTACTTTTACAGTCCACCTTTAACTCCAAATACGGTCACTTCTGCCTTCAAACACAGAGACTTAAAAATGCAGCATCCCAAATAATGTGTAATGAGGGATTACACCATGGCTACATCATTTATATACAGTCTTTCCTCTCACTTAACTCCTTTACACATGAATGCTCCTTTTAATAAGACAAAGGTAGTTTCCTCATTTTATTCATAGATACTGTGACCCATGTGTGTTTGCTCAGCATGGTAGAAACAAAGTGCCCCAGCTTGACTAAAACCAAATTTCTGTCCTTAACAGTGAGAGACACCAGTGCATACTAGCTGCATGAGCTTTTAGGGACTACTTCAGTACAGAGGTGCAAAATGCTGCACATTGACTCCATTTTACAAACTATTTTAAAAACTGGAAAACGGTGTCCTTGAAATAAATTGCAGCGGATGAAATTACATCCTTAGACAACCATGTTACAATGGTAATATTTTAATAATTGGACATGAAGAAGTAGAAATGAATATACTGAAACTGAACAGGAAAAAAAAGGAGTGAAATTACATCGTCATGGCAACCTTTTGGCAGAATGAGCCTTACAACGACATATTTCCTTGCTCTCCAGGGAGCTGGGTAAACTGTGAATATAATAATGTGATAATGCATCTGACAAATGCAGGAGGTGTGATGTGATGGTGTGTTTTGTAGGTTCTCTCAGCTGCCATGATAGTAATGTGTTTCTCTAATTTCCTGTTCAAAGGAAGGAGGTGTCACTCCACAAAACAAGTTATCAGCTTTACTTTGCGAATGCTACGTCTAAAGTGTGGTCTCTGATCTACATAATTTGGGAAGGTGCACCAAAATGCACTTTTTTTTGGTCTTTCTGCCTCTGGTTTTGTAGTAAAATGATCCAAATAGTGCTTCAGTGGGCTACACGAATATTGCTTCTTTGAATCATTCAGGCACAGATTTTCAAAGTCTGGCACTGTGTGCTGAATGTCCTTCCCATTGTCATTCCTGGGCTGCCAAATGCTGCCATTTTGTCAAAAATGCTGGATTCTCACAGAAAGTTGCTGGTTGTGTTGCCACATACTGGTCATGGCAAAAGTGAAGTGGTTCACACTGCCAAAGCATCACATGTGGACAGTTGTAAAGAAGGATGTGGTGTCACATTTAAATTCACTGATTCAACTTCAAACCTTCCAAGGAGGGTTAATGCTGTGAACCAAAGACACAGACATTTCCAAAATGGAAATATGCCATTTTTGGTGTGTAAACCTAATCAGTGAGTGAAAACAAAACAAATAAAACCTTAGCCCATCATCCACCTTTAAATTTGGTCACTATTTGTTGCAAATAATTTTGTTTTTAAAATTACACTGTGTATAGGTTTCATTGCTAAATGTCAGTAGATTGCAGATTAGAGTCAAATGATTCAGGTGCATAATCCTAGTTATGGTGAATGGTATAGGATGTTTCAGTCAGCCAAGAGAGATCAAAAACATTCAAAATCAGATTCTACCCCTTGACAGTGATGCTGAGGTGAGTTGAGGATATGTTAAACTTTTCTCTCTATAAGTGGTGCTGCTTTTACTGCTGTTAGCCTCTCTTAGCTGCTGTTAGCCTATGTTAGTTGCTGTTGGCCAGCATTAGTTAAACTATATTTGAAGTGGATCTAACATTAGAGCCTGGTGCTTAGTGAATAAACGGATAGGATTAAGAATCTAATCAAGCTGTTTATCAAAGGGAAAGTGTGATTACTGGACATAAGCTAACATTATCCCAACTAATGCTAGCTTGCGTAACGTTAGCCTATAACTAGCTGTTATTGTTCTCATTGTTAGCTGCCTAGAGATGGGAGGGTAAAAAGATGAGGTTTTATTCAAATGCCGATCAAATTGGTTTAGACCAGTGGTTCTCAAAGTGTGTGGCAGAGGTCTGACAGGTGGGGTGCAAGTTACCTGGCAGAAAAGTCATGTGGAACTAATCTTTAACATCGGAATCACACGGCGGAACAAAGAAATTTGCGGCAGTTACGTTAATAATATGTGCATCACTGCAGCCGCATGCGTAAGTCGACTGCCGCAATAAAGAAGTGTACTGAAAAGTGTGAACGTGGTCGGGTTTCACTGCTTTATTGCGGCTGTCGACTTACACGCGCGGCTGCAGCTTTTCGGCTACAACCTACACACATCAACAACAACAACAGGACCTAGTTCATTCTGTTTTAAGCTGGGGAGGCATGATTGGGGACACCTCCCCTGCAGCCATGCTGCAGACCACGTCCCACCACAGATCTGCAGTCAAAAACAGGCTGACTGGAGCCACTTAGAGTGAATAGTATTAAACTCTCACTAAATTCTATATTTTTCATCTCTGTTCACAAGTTTCTGGTTTCCTTTCTGGAACTCTTCCCGCGTATGTGAGTTTTTTTGTTTTTTGTATGCTGCACTCTCCGTTATCGAAAACTTAAAAATAAATTTTTCTTTAAAAAAACAGACTAAGACTGAACTTTATTTTTCCATGTTTGGGAATGTTCACATTCTGTTTAACTTGTTGCTTTTTTGAAGAAGTGGTGCAGATTAATGAAGCAGTCTAGTGACAAAAGTTACAAATAGTTGTTTGAAATGTTTAAATCAAAAATTACTGAAGGAATCATTGTGAATGAGTTTATTATCCAAATAAAGTTGCAGCTAAGCTTTTCTGTCATTGTTTTGTTTAGATGGGGCATGAAAATATTTCTTCCTGCCATGTGAGGAATGATGTAAAAAGTTTGAGAACCACTGATTTAGACACCAATAGCTCACTTCCAAAAACATTTCAGTACACCTACTGGTAAAACACTGCCCCCTAGTGTTAAAAGTGGTCCAAGAAGTACCTTTAAAAGAGGGCTGGTACCACTACGTGTACATTTTCCTCAGCTGATTAGTAGCAAAAAGAAAATTTTTGGGACATTTACCACATAAATAACATCTGGATGAAAATAATATTTGACCCCTGGGATAAGAGGCAAGAGGCTCTTGGTATTTGATGTTGAATAATACTACAAAGCAATAAAACTAAAAAGCACATTTATAGTAATTATCAGGGATATCCCCATAACAGGAGCACACATTGCATGTAAAGTGCTGTCCCTGGCACCTGGAGCACTCGGCCATGCATCCATTTGACCACACAGGGCACAGAAACAATGAGCAGGCTAAAGAAACTCAAGTCTCGTATGAGATTTACCAATTGGATCTGTGGAGAGTTATCACCTGAGTCGTCAGCTTATTTGGTCTGGTGAAGAAATCAACTGATCTGCTGGGATTGTGGGTGAGCTTGACTTAGTGGCCTACATAAGCTAACACAAACATTTTGAGGTTCTTTAATAAAAAGTACTCATAAATATACAATGATTTGTCTGTAATTATATCTTCCAAGAAACTGATGCATTGTCATAAACTTAGAGTTAATCTATTAAAAGTATCATCTTGAACACAGTGGCTGAGATGGACATTGTTGTTCTGCCTAATCATGTTTTTTTTTACTTGTGGTCACCACCTTATATGCCTTATAGTATATTATAATGCATTTAAGGTGTCAACTTATTGGGCATACATATATTATATTCCTTCTAAGTTAGTTTTAGTTTAAAGATCAGAAATTGCTCTTTGAAATTATACAGTATACACCTATATATGTATATATATATTCGTCATCTCTTTTCTTATTATATCTTTCTCCTCCTCAGCTGCTACTCTCTCTCCATTCCCTCATTTCCACCTCATCGTTATCCTCCTCATCTCAAGGCTCATCTCCTCACAGGCTGTTTCTGATTGTTTGGTCAGAGACATTCATACCAGTGACCTGCTGTAGATGATTTTGTAGGACTGGCAGTGCTTATCCTTTTCTTCCATGCAGATACAGTCCTGGTGATGGGTTAAGGACCTTCTGAAGCCATGTCCAGCTCTCCTAGAGAAACAGCCTGTCTCTCTGAATCTCCTCCATGCTCTGGAAACTTTAATGGGATGCACAAGAAACTGTCTGGCAATGACATGCATCAATGTGCCATCCTGGAGAAGTTGGACTACCTGTGTAACCTCTGTAGGATCCGGGTATCGCCGCATGAGGTGATAACACGAGGTGATTAACAACGCCCTCTGCTACTTAAATGACCAGATCAATATATCAGAGGTTTAACTGAATTGGAGTGTTCCTTTAACTTTTGTGCACGACAGCCCACATAGCAAAATTGGGCCCGGATCTGGCCCATGCATTTTGCTTACACGTGGCCCACATACTGCAAAGAATGACGGCCCTTTGGTGGCCCAGAACTGGTTTGCCAGAGGTGGCCCACACATGGGCCAGCAGAAGGCCAGTTGCAGACACACTGCTGGCCCTGTGCTGGCCCAGAACAGTTTCAGCTCTGGCCCCAGATGTTAGCCCAATGTGTACCTTAATCAAGCCATGTAATAACAACATGTGCCGGAACATAATAGTGCAAAAATAACATGACAAAGCTTTGTACAGACAGTGAACGGACTGATTCTTATATAGCACTTCTCTATTCTCCCAGATTACTCGAAGTGCTCTATATAACATGCCGCATTCCCCCAATCACACACTTTGTCTAAACTGAGTGCTTCCTAACTACACTCATAAACACTCACACTCTTGACATGCAGACTGGAGGAGCCAGGGATCGAACCACTAACCTTCCGATCAGTAGGTGACCTGCTCTACCTCCTGAGCTACAGCCACCCGGTGGTAAACATGAGTAAACATGAGTAAACCCTCACTAGGTTTTGGATAAAGTGTACACTCACAAATCTGTCAAACCTGCATTTGAAACATTGGCTACCATAGCAGTATCGTATTGCAACATGGCATTTGGATCTTCTAACTAAAATAGGAAAATAGAAACATAAATAGTGCCATCATTGCCAGACCTGGCCCACATCTGTTTGACATACACTCTGCCATGACACCAGTCAGTCAGAAGTGCCAGCTTGATGCCGGATCTGGGGCAGACCTGTTTTCTATGAGCCTGGGCCACATAAACCAAACCATATTCGGGCAGGATATGGCATGCCATCACATGAACAATGCCATGTACGCCAGGCTTCGCCCATATCTGGACGACATACCACTTACCATACCAGAAGTGCCAGGTTGACACCAGATCCGGGCCAGACCTGTCTGCTATGTGGGAGCCTACACTCACCGCAGACGGACAGTTATTTCCTAGCTACTGTAGCTATGAGTTTCCACTTTAGTTGGAAGGGGCAAGAAAACAAAATTCAGGTGACTACATTCAGGAATCACTGACATGTTCAATTCAGTTCAATTGAATTTTACTTATACAATGCCAAGTCACAACAACAGTTGCCTCAAGGTGCTTTATATTGTAAGGTAGACCCTACAATAATAGATACAGAGAAAAACCCACAATCATATGACCCCCTATGAGCAAGAACTTTGGCAACAGTGGGAAGGAAAAACTCCCTTTTAACAGGAAGAAACCTCCGGCAGAACCAGGCTCAGAGAGGGGCGGGGCCATCTGCCACGACCGGTTGGGGTGAGAGAAGGAAGACAGAATAAAAGACCACTTCATCTCCACAAAGTTACCCATTCAGAATTACAGTCACATGCTTAATAAGCTAATTTTAAGAAACTAGATGAAGTTACATTGCAAGTAAATTCTCCTATACTCAGGCTCTACAGACATTCTCTAAAAAGATTTGCCAATTAGGTTTTCCACACAGGTGAAAGTTCTAAAAAAAGGAGTGAACCAAACCTTACCTTTAACCCTAAATCTGCGTGGGACACCAATGACCTGGTGGCTGAAAAACAAACAATCTAACAAGCTCTGTGGTTGCCACAACACAACCTACAAATCCCCAGCGAGCGCTTCTGAGACTTATTAGCTGGATTCAACATATCCGTCAAGCAGCTTGTCTGAAAGTACCCACTGAGAAATACTTTCATGTACAATATAAGCCTGCAGTATGGAAGAAGCAATTTGAAAAAAAAAAAGCACTTTTCACTCTAGTGAAATTGCAGGCCAGACTGTATCGAATTGAATACATGCAAACAGACACCCGTGCACACACACATCCTTGCTTACACAAACACACAACAATTTCTACCATATCATTACTGTGCAGTCCCATACACCTTTCATCCTCCCTCTCCTCAGAGTCACTGGGAGCAAAATTTGATTTCCGCCTCATAACTCTCTCCATAATGCGATATTGCCAGCACTAAATTGCCAAGATAACCTTTATCAGAGTAGAGGTGAAAGCCCTGGATCGTTGAACGGTTATTCCTCTGCCAGGCAAGAAAAACAAGGAAGAGGGGTGTGGTGTGTGTGTGTGGAGGGGGATAATAGATATTTTCCCCCGGGCAAAGCCACGGACACCTCAGCAGTGTCACTGAGCTATTTGGATCAATGCCAGGTGGTATAGAAAGGTTCTTGAAATGGACAGATGCGGTGGAAAATCAGAATAATCCTTCTGCCAGGTGCCTCTCATAGAACCTTATTCTCATTTGCCGCTTCTGATGGGATCACAACATTTGCCCAGTGTGTCAGTGTATAAGAGTTTATGCATAATGCGTGGGCTGCAAAATATGGTATTTCAATAAAGCTTTGTTTACTCAGCCTTAGAGAAAGTATCAGAGAGCTGGACCTCTTGGGGCTCACTGTGATGGTGTGAGTACATCTCTGAATGCACCTCAACCAAAGACCTTGTTTGGTATAATATGTTTTTGTTTCCACCTCAGGAATTATTCTTTCTTATAGCACTAAAAATATGCATTTGATTTGATGATGCAATGCTTCCTTCTTCTGCTCCCTGTATTTCAGAGGGATATATTCACTTCCTATTCATTATTTTTATTTAGCTGCCTTAGCCATACGATAAGCTCAACTTGTACTGTTTAATATTAAACCAGAGGCCCCCAAAGTTCTGATGTATTACAATGAATGGATGTATTCTAATGATGTCAAATTTAGTATTAATATAATCACATACTGGGACAATTATATGCAGGTAGTCGTCTCAACTTTATATTCAAAAAATTTTGGACTAGTACCAAAACTGAAATTTAATTTGAATTATTTGCTGCTTTAGTACCACACATATGTATTCTTGAATTATTTGCTGCTTTAGTACCACACATATGTATTCTTAATAATGTTTTTTTGTGTAGTTTATGGAGTTCTGCATAAAGCATTGTTATTAATGACATATATGGCCATAAATAAACTGTGTGAGCGTTCTGCTGTCCGAATTTGTGTCCAGCTCATGCTCAGCACAATTCCAGATCCATACATGTGAAACAAGTTTTCACAAGATGACATGATTCAATAGGTTGCAGAGCCACCTTTAGCATCAGTAACTTAAAGTAATCTTTTTGCATATGACTGTATCAGCCTCACCCAGTAGAATGACTTCTATTTGTTTGAAAATGGCCTTATAACCCTTCAGAGATTGATAGGCAGCAATAAATGTTTCTCTAAGATAATTGTTGATGTCTTTTCTCCTTAGCATTGTGTTAGGACATACCTGAATGTTCCAGACCAGCAAACTGGCAGAACTTCTGCTTCCATAAATGTGCTCACTCTCACTAACGATCAATTCTTGATGTCCTCTTAATTATTACGGAAGCAGTAAGAGTGTCCTGAGTTGTCCACACAGTGCTTCTGCATTTTGACTTAATTCTTGATATCTTAATGACATATTATAATATGCTAAGTATTGTTGTTTAACCTAAATTTAGGACCTGCTAAGAAGCTGCAGTCACCTTTCTCACTCACTATGTGTTAATAGATCTCTCTGCATTGAATCATTCCTGTTATTAATCTCTGTCTCTCTTCCACAGCATGTCTTTATCCTGGTTTCCTTCTCTCACCCCAACCGGTGGCAGCAGATGGCCCCGCCCCTCCCTGAGCCTGGTTCTGCCGGAGATTTCTTCCTGTTAAAAGGGAGTTTTTCCTTCTCACTGTCGCCAAAGTGCTTGCTCATAGGGGGTCATATGATTGTTGGGTTTTTCTCTGTATCTATTATTTTACGATCTACCGTGCAATATAAAGCGCCTTGAGGCGACTGTTGTTGCGATTTGGCGCTATATAAATAAAATTGAATTGAATAGTATGTGGGGGTGGGTGGGGGAGTTGTCTTAGGGCGAGAGGCCAGGCACACCCTGGACAGGTCGCCAGTCTATCATAGGGCTAACACAGAGAGACAGACAATTATTCACACTCATATTCACACCTATGGGCAATTTAGAACCACCAATTAACCTCAATCCACTGTATCCCACTGAATTGTGTTAAATACATGTTTGTTGTTTTTTTAGAAAAAAAAAGAAAACATATCATTCTTTATAACCTACAGGACATTTAAGCAACAGAAGCTGACCCAAAGTCCTTTAAAGCAACAGCTGACCCAAAGTCCTTTAAAGACAGGCACATTTACATCCCAGCTCTCCAAAAAACAAAAACAAATCACATTCTCAATATATACGACAACTGTGTTAATTAATTATTGTAGCAGTTAAAACCACAACACTGTTGTGTTGGTGTTCATTAAAATGGGTTCAGAATTTGGCAAATGTACAATGATTCAGAAACTGCTCTCCCCTACATAAGCTCCCTTTATAGGTTAAAAGTATCACTATCAGTATTGGTATCAGCAAAACTGCTCTCAATTTACTTGGTATTGATACCAAAATTTGCAGTACTGCACATCACTACTCAACATAGTAATTTACTATACATTCAATCTTGTATCTAAATTAATCTACGTGTTAATAGGGATGCATGCGTTAGCTAACATTATCCAGACAAAAAGATAATTTTGTCAATTTCTTGATGTGTGGATTGGCTGCATGTGCCTCCATAAATTCAGTCTTCAGCCTGTTATAGTCAAGAAAGTCAGGGATAGTCTAACTTTTAAGATAAATTACAATCAGTTTTGATACTGACAATAAAAAAATACATAAATACATGAGGAAGAGTTGCATAGAGCAAATATATATAGGCTGCTGAATCAAGCTGTCACTGGTAATTGGATATTTTTAGCTTGTTTTAACGGTACATTTACTTGAGTACATTCACCATCCACCACTCAGAGAGCTGAGACTGCAATCAAGTTAAACTTAATTCAGTAAGAATGATTGGATTTCAGAGAACTCCCAAATGAAATTGCTGGAATATATGGAACAATTCCCGAGTAGCATACTAATATTTTCTCCATTAATAACAAATACGAATGAAAAGTGCCAGATTTATTGTATTTAGCTATTTGTATTTAGTGAAAGCACAATTCTGTGTTCTTCAAATTAATAGCAAAAAATTCACAAGCGGAAAAAACAAACAAGCAAAAAAGAAGCTGCCAGCTGCTGATTATGTTCGATCAGTAAATGACAAAAAACTCCAAAGACAACAGTATTTGTGTTCAAAAACATGTGCAGCAACAGTTACTGTTGCCAGGCAAGTTTGAGCAGAATTTCATTTTGGTGAGTAGCCTGTGGAGGCAAGTGCTGGTGAGTCATGGCATTACAGGTATTCACCCGTGCAAACTCTACATCCTGCTCTGCTAGAGCTGTTGGGGGTTAAGTGCTTTTCTCATGCCACTTTCTCATGATGTGTGCCGGTCAGTGTGTGTGGGCTGCTTTTTCCCACTATAATTTTCTATGCTAGTCTGACGGTGTGAGCCATTACAGAGGAATTCTGTTTTTATTTCAACACTGACAGATTTCCCATTAATGTGGTTTTGGAACATAACTGCATAACTGCACTTTTCAATATTGTGGAGGTTTTTGGGAAACAGGGAAATAGGAGTGACACAAAACAGTGCATAAAAGGTGTTTACGGGGGTGATTAGAGTCAGCCAGATTTCTAAGACATGAATCATTTTCCCTGTAAAAACTGAATCTTGGAAATGCAATAACTTAAGTGCTGACACTGTGACACTCAGTCTCTAAATGCTATAAAGAAAGATCACTGAGGGGCATTTTGAGATGAAATTACCCCAAAGTGATTTTTGAAACTTAGCGTGCAACAATAGAACATTTAACAGCTCTGTCACAGTAAAGTAAAAACAACAGGGCTACTTCCTGGCAAGTAGGAAAAATTAATTAATTTCTCTGTGATTATATTCTCTTTTTTTGCTTTTGGAGACCAATTAAAAGTGGTTGTGGCAACCAGTGGGACCAGAGGTTGAGCGTGCAACACGCTTGAGGCAACCAAATAATTGCATTCTGGTTCAAAATGGCTGCAGTCACTCTCAGACAGACTGCAAACAGTTTAAAATAATTTGAGCAAGTCCGCGCAGAGAAAAGCAACTTGTCTCTTTGCAGTAGGGGACTGGACTCAACTGGTCGCCAACTGGTTGTGTTCTAATTATATTCCTATATAAAAGCAAGCATGCTGAGTGCCTATGTCATTTTGTACTTAAATGCCCCTCCTGCATCAGTTACACTGGTTCATATCTATAATAGTCTTGCACGACTCTAAATGTAAATAGTTAATGTGAGTTTCTGTTTAATATGAATTTCTGGGTATGCAGATGGCAATAGATTTGTAGTTTTTGCCAAATTATCACAGTTATTTAATGTGCAGATTTCATGTAGTTGCTAACTTAACCACAATCAAGTGCAGACTGTCACTGTCTTATCATTTTATTGTCATCTTGATGTACCAAATTCACTTTGAAGATGGCAACAGATTGCAAGTGTTTGCTAACATGGTTTCCAATTTTTGAAGAAACTTAATTAAGTTGCAATAATTTGTGGTTGTGCAGCAGCCTCCAACCATTGCTTTCCGTAATATGATAGTAGCATAAGATGGGCACAGGGTTTACTTAATGGTGGCTCTCATGACCACTTGAGGAAACAACTTTTTCCCTTTCCCCTTTTGTTGCAACTTTACAAGTTTTGATTTTTATACAAGTCAAACATTTAGATGGACATTGATGGGCCGTTTTGACTTATTCAGTGTTTGGTTGTACTCAGTGCTGGGGTTGTTACTCAAAAGAAGTAATGCGGTATGTTGGGAGAAAGTAATTCTTTTACACTGTTAGATTATTTCCGCTTTACTCCATAAAATGACCTGAAATTCATTGTTGTATAATTAGCAGTTAACAATATAAACACTAGGCTACAGTTCCAGAGATGGATCCTGACAAGAACTCGCATACGAGCTTTCTTTTAGTTTTTACTTCTGAACACAAAATGCGACAAAACAAAGCAAAGATGAAAAGCAGCCCAAAGAGGCTTCCCAAACAACCCACGCCAAAGTGATTCTAGCCTAGGAACATGCACAGGTGGAAATGGAGGCTACAGTGCTGCAAACCTGAGTGCTCACTGCCTTTGTTACCTGTTTAAGTTTAGACTCGGAACACAAATACAAATCTGCTGAAAACAATATAATTTACAGCTAAGAGCATCACAGGCCCTTTATAATAGTGGCCTCTCTATTGCTGAGCCTCAGTCACAATTACTTGTATTAACACTGTTCATATTCTAAATAGGGTGAAACAAGGGCCAAATTCAATTAAGCAATGGAAACCAGCACCCCGAGTATACGTGCAAGTGAGCATGCAGCTCTGTGAGCAAAGTTCCCCTTCCAAATCCCAGACCTGTTTTATGCTTCATTCATGCAAATTATCAATAATGTCTTTATCTTCTGTGATTAAGAATTACATAATTATTTTTGAGCAAAACGTTCAACAGCGGTTCCAACAGTTAATTATGAACTGGGACTTGAAAGCTTTTAGACGCGTATGGATAGAAAGTAGACGTGACTTTTACATTAAAAGGCAGGAGATATTCCAGAGTGCTTTCTTTTAGGCAGCGAAGTGGACTCAGTACCTGAGATAATAAGCGTTTTGATTATCCCTGTTCGGATATGTGGAAAACAGATAGTCCCACACTGAGCTCAGCATGGAGTTAATGGGCTCATAGCAAAAGAAAAACAGGGAAATTTATTATCCTCTACTTGTTAAATCTGGTTAACAGTGTTTCAACCACTCCGGTGATGGATGAGGCGCAGCTCAGAGCCAGTACTCCTGTTTGTTTGGCAGGATGAGGTACCAGCAGGTAAGGCACATCGTTTCGACTCAGCCAAAGCAATCTGACAACTCTTCCAGGTAATCCAAAGTCGTCTAGATAAAAAATGTCATAGTTTTTAAATGCAAAAGTTTAACACCATAAATATCAGTAATGGATTTTTCAATAGTCTTTGGGCACAAAGAGTTGTTTTGAAGCTTTATTCTGAAACTGGTCACGACTCAACACTTAAATCACAAGCCATCAGTTCTGGAGTGCTGTCTTTGTTGAATAGAGTCCCAATACGTCAGAGTTTAGAAAAGATTAAGTTGTTGCCAAAGCCATGCAGCAATGGAATAGGATTTTAGGTCACAGCAGGAACAAGATCTTATTTTGAGGCTCTGTTTGTCTGTACAGCAAAAGACAAGTTGATTTTTAGCCTAATGCTCCCCCGATCGCATCTCTTCTCTGTTTCAAAAAACTATTAGTTCTGGGTCATATCAGGTTAAAGATGTGATTTTCTTTTCCTCGATGTGAATAAAGCTACGGTGCGTATGAATCCCAGTGAGGAGAAGAAAAAAACGAAAAGCTTTGGCTCAGACTACATATCAGTGAGCACCAGTTCTTCCTCCATTGACGCGTCAATCTCTTTCCCTCCTCTCCCTCCATTTAAATCCTTCCCCATTCTTTTTCCTTCGTGGCACAAAAGGTTCTATAGTGGACAATCTCAGCAGTAGAAAAGACCTTAATGTTTTCAGGAAGCCAATGATGCCTGAGCCATACCCAATGTGCCATGAGCCAATAGTGGTGCTGCGTTAGAGCAGGCAGGGCAATCTGCTGTTGGGCCCAACGTGAGCAGACTTGAGAGCAGTGGTCTCAAACAGTGTTTAACAGCCAGGCTTGGCTGCAGAGTCCAGAGTCAGTGGGGACTGTGAGACAATTCCCTCTGGTTATGGATTATTATTGGAATAGTCTGTCCCGCTGGATAACAGCACAGTTGAACTCTCAGAAATACACCAAGTTGGCATTTTCGCTGTGCAAAGTATTTTATGGTGGCTTGAATGATTCGAACTTCACACTGTTAATGGAATATCCTTGAGTCGTTAGACTACATCGAAGTTATTTTGTTTGCCATGTGAGTAGTACAGAATGATGCTCAATAACTATAGTGGAAAAGTCCCAAAAGATTTTAGTTTATTCATTTGTAAAGTAAAATTAGTTTAATACCAATTGCAGCATTTACATAATGTTTGTACTTTCTGGATAGTTTTGAATAGTTTTTTTAAATACATGTGCAGTGGGTGAAATATTTACAAGTTATAAATTGATTTTCACATCAATGAGTGAAATAAGTATTTGATCCAAAAGCAAAACATGACCTAGAACTTGGTGGAGAAACCCTTGTTAGCAAGCACAGCCACCAGCTTTGCAGACATCTCAGGAGGAATTCTGGTTCACTCCTCTTTCCAGAAACTCTCTAAATCTTCCAGGTTTCTTGGCTGCTACTTGGAGACCGAAAGCTTCTTCTCCCTCCAATCTCAGTCCTTTCTATAGGACTGAGATTAGCTGGCCCACTCCAAGACCTTAATGTGCATTTTTAGCTACTCCATCGTTGCCTTGGTTGCCTGTTTTGGGTTACTGTTATGTTGGAAGACACATTCATCTTCAGTTCTCAGGCTGAGGAAAGGAGGTTCTCATCCAAGATTTTATGGTATATGGCTCTGTCCATTGGCCTCTTAGTGCAGGGAAGCTGTACTGTACACTTAGCAGAAAAACAACCCTAGAGAATAATAATTCCACCTCTGTGCTTTTTCTTTGGTGTTCTTTGGGTCATACTCAGCATCAACTCAAGCACGGTTGAGTTGATGGCAATGAGCTCAATTTTACTTTCATCTGAAAGAACGCTTTCTTCCAGGCCTTCTCTCAATCCTTTAGATGTTCACTGCCAAACTTAAGATGGACCTTTACAGTGCTTTGTTGGGCAGGGGGACCTCACAGATGCTACCAGGTTTCAGTCCATTACAGCATGAGCAAACTTACAAATTCAGCAGGGGATGAAATCATTATTTCCCCCACTGAAAACCCTGTAACTAAAACCGAGATAAAAACAATTGAACACTGACAGGTGAGAAAATGCAGATGCAATATGTATGCCAGGTTGATTGATAATAATGCACAGGTGAACTCACTCAAGACAATAACCAAGTTATAAAAAGAACAAAAAAAAGAAAGGAAGCTTAGCATTGGCTTTCAGAATCAAACAACTGAAAGCCAATGCTTAGCTGACCTTCATAATAAAGGAGGAGGAAAAGCAGGCACCAACTCTTGGTTACATTTAGGAAAATATTGTTATGTTACTGTCAGCAGGATGTAGCAACCTGTCAAGAACAGGTTATCGAAAAAGCATTGCATAAGACAAAGACATGAATTATCCCTTCATCCAACCGCTTTCTTATCCTTATCTGGAGTGTCAGACTGGCAGCAGGCTACCCATTTCTCCAGCAGTTCCTTCTAAGATCCCCAAATCCAAGATTAGAGAGACGTACTATTTCTCCTAGGACTTGTAGTCTATTGCAGATTCACCTCCAAGAAGAACATTTGTAACACGAGTAACAACATAATTGTAACTGTAATGGAATTACTGAATTTCAAACAGTAATGTATTACCTTACCGTAATCACATAATCACAAACTACCTAAGCTGCCTGCTTTTTTCCACCAAGGAGCAGTGACTCCACTCCAAGCTTCCTCCATATGTCTCTGAGCACCTATAAACATCTCTCAAGCATGTCTCAACCATCTTTTGGATGAAACTAAAAACCACTTGATCTGTAACCTCATTCCTTAGGTAATTACCCATTACCAAATGGCAAATTGACAGATTTGCCATTTGATAGCAATGTCTTCAATGTCTTCATGCAAACACACAGTTTACGTTCCAAAGGACGAAATGATAGCGAAGTCCACTGTATCCAATGTACATTAAAATACTCATCATAAAGTGTATAATTGTTTATTTCACTTTCAATCACTGCTAATATCATCATTGTCCTGTGTTGTGACAGTTCACTGAGGTGGTATCCCATGTGGTACATGTAACTTATTATGTCAGTTTGCATTCATGTCTGTGGAAAGGTGGAAAGAACTGACCCGGAAACCATTTGCAGTTAAATCTTTCATAAAAAAAGATCAAGTGACTTTCCCCACAGAGAAACTGTGAAGTCAGAGAGATTTTAACAGCTGGCAAGAGACGTTATCATGGACCCAAGTCTGGTGATGAACACCTGCTATCCATGTGGCACAAATACAAGAGGCTAATGGGAGGCAAAAGGCCAAGGGAAATGGGTCCCTTGATGAACTGGAAGCTGTTGTTGATACTTGACCTTGCTGCAAGCTCAACACAAAAGAAGACAGAAAATTGCACAACCTTTATCCCAGCAACCTTTATGTTTCCTTTTATGGGACAGAAAAAAGGTTTTGTCCTCTCACCACATTGTATATCTGGACTTTAAAATCCCCTGTTCAACTAGAAACCTTTTTTTTCAGTTGAACAGTAAACACAAAAACTCCCACATGAGCTCTTAACTTGCACATTTAATTTTACAGATTTGTTATGCACCAATTTGGCTCAGGACCTTCATTAACCCTCGTGGGTGTTTTTTTTATTTATGAGGACACCATGACCATGCTTTCTCTTGCCCATGTGACAGTTGTTTTCATTTTCAAACACCCCCCCCAAAAACAAAAAACGCTGCCTTTTTGTCCAAATGCACATAAATATGGATCTGCAGGTGCTTCTCCGTTTTATAATGCTCTCAGAACACCCAGAAACCTGCAAGTGGAAGGAGTGAATACATGCATTACACTTAAGAGTTGGATTCTGGCTTTGAACTGAAAAGAGAAGCACCCAGTCTTTGAAATGCAGCGAAGACAAATTAAAGGCTTCCTGAAGTGGAATTATTTAAGATTAGCTGAAGTGTCAGAAAACTTCCAGGCTGCCTTTCATACAGAAATCTAAAGGTTGATGGACTGAGCAGCAGACAGAGAAGCGGGTTGTATGTACTGGTGTTTTGGTGGCTGTTTCAGGAAAGGCTCCATTTCCTCGCAATTTTCAAAATCCCAGTTTGGCAGTGTACGGGTATGGTCGTTGGGTTGGCATACAGCCTGAAGGACAGACTTCAGACACTGCACAGTGCTGATGAAAGCACTTCCACCTCCTCTTATTCTCGTCCCACAAGAAATTTGAATATAACATCAAAGATAGAAAAGTAGTCCAGGTCTTTTAAAAGATGGTTTCTTCCTTTTTTGACAGCTGATTCTTTCACTACTTTATCAGCCTTCTAATATTTCTTCTGTCATGTCAAAATTACAGTATTTTATAGGTATACTGAGATTAATTTGATTTATTTATCTTAATAGTACTACTGGATGCTTTAATTTAACTATTAAAACTCTGGCTGTCACAATATCACATTTTCACAACAGAAATATGGGTAAAATAATTTAAAATAAGAAAACCCAATGTTTAAAAAATGCTATTAATAAAATTGTATTTGTTTATTATGTGTTTTGTCCATAGGATATACCTAAAAGAGGGGTCTAGACACTGTGATATTATGCGAATGCAAATCAAATTTAGTGCTTTGAAGCCTTGATGGAAACTATCCATAGAGGCCAGATAAACAGAGTTTATAACCATGACTGCATAACTGCATATGAAGATACCTCAGTATATAAAGATATTCTCTTCTGACATCAGTTTGCACAGTAAAGTAGCTGCACACTGTGGTAACAGTTAGCTAGCACAGACTTTATAGAAAAGGATAATGTAGCCACTATGATGTCACCCATTGGTTACTGTCCGGAGAGTGCTTTGGCATTTGCCACCATGTTTGAAACCCAACCTGATGACCAAGAGGGAGATCTGAATGTAATCTAACATATACTAGATGCTTATAGGTTAGCAATTTACCAATCTGAAGTTAGGACCATCCTATTTACACTTTGCCCATAGTTGCCAAGAATGAGCTAGTCCTTTATTTCAGATTGTCAGTGTTGTCAAAAAAATCTACACACTTTGGAAGAATCCATGGATACATGGCATGAAGTGATTTCAACTAAATTAGATAATGTGTATGTAATTACAAAATAATATGAGTAGATAGAAATACAAACATTATTTCAGTCTAAATATTAATTCTAATAACAATAATACTTTCATACTACTTTACTAACAATACTTTCTACTGAGAGCTCCAGTAGTTTCTCTTAACGTACAGGCTGTGATCATCTGATCTGTGCTACTGTTACTCTGAGGTTTACTGCTCTTTGTGGATGTACACAACTAAATTCAACAAGACGTAAGCAGATGTTTTATGAGCTGTCCTGGCTGATTTCCATCTTATACACTGACAGTATTATGTTTATGCTGTCTTTATATTATACCCTATACAGTTGTTATGAAGATGGAATTCAATGAATTAATGAATTTGTAATTAACTATGGCACATGTTTTTTTGGCCTCTTTCATCTCTTTTTATGCAACATCCTGTGGTGATTAATACATGGGCAGGATTGCATTTCATGTGTTACATTTTAGGCTCAAACCTGTTTGATGTTTGAAGGCTTGCAGTGAGGTGAAATAAAAACCCCTCAAATGTGTTAAACCCAAAGTAACAAGTCTGTTTTGAAAGTCTAAGGAGCAGAAAGTACAGAGATTTGTTTTAAAAGTAAAAGTTTTCATTAAAAAAAAAACTAAGTAAAGTACAGATATGTGAAAATGCTACTTAAGCACAGTAACAAAGTATTCATTCTTCATTACTTCCCACCTATATTACATGCATGTAACATGTCTTAAATAAAGTAAATGTAATATCAGAGCCTCTGTTCCCACCTGTATAACCAAATCTATACCTTATGTTTTAGCAGGTATGCTTCTCGTCAATGGCGCAGAAATGTTGTAAGGGCCTGCCTACTCTGCTGTAGACTGATTTAGAGTGCAATTCATCCAAACACACATGCTAATTCTGTTTAATCACTGACAGTGTGAAGTGATGCTGCCTGAACAGACAGCAGAGGGAGCCACGGCATGACGGTTCCATCTGCAGGAGCTAAGGAGCATATTTTCAGCCCTGCACTAATGCGTGTCCACCCACACACTATAAGAGAGAGGGAGCAGCAATTAAAACAAAATGACATATGATAGATCAGCCTTTTGTTGCGTTTGATTTTTCACGTCTTAAAAGAGCGGGAATGAGCCCACTCCCCTCCTCGTCCTCCTCCTCCTCTCGCTCTTCTCAGTCTCAGTTTGTTATTGACCCAGTTTGCAGCGGCCGTGTGAAGTCTCGCTGCCTGTCATCTTCACATGAGGAAAGGAAGGGGAGGGGGTGGTGTGGTTGGGGGGCAAATGACGAGGTGGAAAGAAAAGTTCTGTTCTACAAAGGAGACGTGGTCATGGAGTTCAGTGGCGGCGCCGTGCTCCTTCCACACAGTCTTTTGATTTGAGCGGTAATGAGTTTAGAGCCAAAGGCTGCCATCCTGCTCCAGAAATGGTCAGGCCCTCCCCTTCCCTCTCGCGTCTGTTGTTCCTCATAAACTACCATTTAAATGCCAGCATCTGCTCTCATCATCTTTGCCATCCTCCACACTTATCTTGTCATTTTACATCTGTAAACGAGGAGGGCGAATAGGCTGCACGGGAAACGGGATGCATATATGGAACAGGACCAGGAGAGATGCTGAAATCTATCTATAGAGTGCAAGAGACCAAAGATCAGAGAGAGCAAGACCTGCTTTGAAGAAAACAGAAGAACTGTATCATAGCAACTGGTGTCACTACCTGGCCTTGGGCTACATACAGTGTTGAAAATTATTTGCCTTAAAATACAGCACCATAGATCTTATATTGTACTACTAGCAGTGTTGGGACTAACGCGTTATTAAGTAACGCGTTACAGTAACTTCGTTATTATTGTGGTAACGAGCACGGTAACTAGTTATTATGCCAAAACCAGGAACGCGTTACTCGTTACTGGGATTTAGATAGGCTCGTTATTCGTTACTTCGTGTGGTGGATATCGCGGAGCTTCCACAGATTCAATAACATTAGCAAGTGGTGGAAGCCAGCAGGTGGATGAAGGAAAAGGGAGGCAAGAGGAGAGACCCGAAGCGGCCGCCGGTCCGCGTGTCAGGTGAACTGAACTTCAGGTAAGAAGTTATGACCTGCAGTCTATCAGTCAGATATAAACCAAGTTTAGGTGGAGTTTATTTTTGTTATGCTGACTTTTTCGTACTGCGTGCTAGCTAGCATGATGGGGTTTCTATACAGCTGGGTGGGTGCTATGTTACTGATGTTGAACTTTATTTTATTCATAAGGTTAGTTAGTAGAGTTGCCAACCGTCCCCTAAAAAACAGAATCGTCTGGTATTCAGAGAAAATATTACGTGTTTTGAACTGAGGTGAAAAGGAACACAGTTTGTCCCGGACTTCAGCTACAATGAAAAAGACACAAAGCTGAAGCTGCACAGCTGCCTCTTCTTCTCTCATTCTCTCCTCTCCTGTTTCTACTTCAATCACGAAACTGATCAATGATCAGCTGATCGGCTTTTCTCTCGTGTTTGTTTATTTGCGCCAGAAAGAGGAAACCAGCGGATGTCGCGCTAAACTACAGCAGCACGTTTAAGCTTGATCAGCTGTTGTTAGAATTTATTTAATATTAATTTCTAGTATCAGCTGATGTTTGCTGGAGCCACAGCTGTAAAAGCTGCTGGTCATGATATCAGTTTGGCTATGTGGTGAGAGGGAAACATGAAGATGAAACCAGGAGATGTCCTTACTGAATCATCAGAGCTGAACAGGTGATGGAGAAACAGGTTTACCTTTTAGGTGACATGAATGAGTTGAAGGGAAGTTATGAACTGTTTCTGAGAGACAAATAACACCAGGATCCTTTTCTAAGTAGCGGACAGCTGGTAACTGTGCAGGGGTGGATCTAGCAAAGTGTTGCCAGGGGTCCATGTAGGGCATTAACAGAGAAAGGTGGGCACAAAGAAATACTTTTCATTCTTATTCTCATTTAAAATGTCTCGCTTTTAAAAAATAATTATCTGAGTCTTACAACAAACAATTGATAGATTGATACATATATACCATCAGAACAGTGTACATCACTGTCACAACAGTGTTTGTTTTCATTCAAAGGCTTTATGATTTTTCCTATAATATTGGGCCGGTCTCTAGTCAAAATGCCCGGGACGATTTTTTTGTCCCAGTCCAGCTCTGTATGCAGCTCATCTGCAGTCTGGTGTTACCTACATCTTCCTATTCAGAAAGCAGAATTTCCGAGTTCTGAGTACAATCAAAAGCACCACGACTGCAGTTTTTGTGTTGGATGTAAAAAGCAGGCTAGAATCATGCGGTGGTCAACGACGGTCCAGGCGTGGGATTTCTCTCGTGGAAATGTGCACATTATTTTTTCCTTTCTATTGGTAGGTGGCACAGTGCACTTGTGGCAAGTAAGCAAGCTAGAAGACTGGCAGTCTGGCTGGGTATCCAGTTACAGAAGCAACACATTAACAAGAGAATTCTGAGTAAAACCAAAGTTACTTTCCCTAGTAACTAGTTACTCTGAAAGTAACGAGTAACTTGAAGTAACTGAGTTACTTTTGATAGAAGTAACTAGTGATGTAACTAAGTTACTAATTTAAAGTAACTTACCCAACACTGACTACTAGCAGTTAGGATGCACAGCAATGTTCCTTTTACAGGTTAAATCTGCTTCTACGGCATTCAGTGTAAATAACAGGGTTAGCTTAGATTTCATTCTCACAATAAGAGAAAATTTGAATGAGCTTGTTCATATAATCTATTTATGCCTGTTTGATGTAACATGACATTAGCATTTAGGCAAAAAAAGATACATTATGATTATTAAGACATGAAAATACAGCTCTTTACACAGTCCTTTGAAAAACTAAGTACACCTGATAAATTAGTAGCTTGTTGAACCACCTTTAGTAGCAATAACTAAATTATTTTCTGTATGTCTTTATCAGTGTCTCACACCATTGCGGATTCATTTTCAACCACTTTTGTTTTCAATATTGCTTCTATTGATTACATTTTTTTTTCTCTTATATATAACTCTCATATGATCCGACCACAACCTTAAATGTTATAGCCTGGACTTTGACTGGCCCATTTCAAAACTCTTATTCGTATCGTTTTCAGACTTTCTGTTGTAGATTTGTTGGTGTGCTTGGAATAACTGTCCTGTTCCATGACCTATTTTTGGCTGTTGGACGGAAGGTCTCACATTTGACTCTACAGTACTTTGGCATATGGAAGAGTTTATAGTTGACTCAATAACTATAAAGTGCTGAGGTCCTGTTGCTGCAACACAAATCCAAATCATTACCGCTCCACCCTGCTTGACAGTTGGTATGAGGTGTTTTTCCTGATATGCTCTTCTTCACCAAAGGTGGTGCTGATATTATGGTTAGACATCTCCACTTTAGTCTTGTCTGTTTAAAGGACATTGTTCTAGAAGTCTTGCGGTTCATTCCGGTGTAACTTTGCAAACCCACATGGTGCTGCCATGTTCCAGTTAGAGACTAGGTTTTCTCTAGGAGAGGGTTTGAACTGGCCAGATAGGAAACAGTGCATAATTAATTAGGTTAAAAGTAGATTTGGAACATCTGAAATGCAAAATTGTGGCAATTATGATCTGATTCGACCACAGACGCATCTTTCAAAGAGTAAGCAACGCAGATAAACATTATTTATTTCATGACAATCTACAGCTTTCAGTTGATGCCAGAGTGCCCCCCCTGCTGATACCTTGGCAGCACAGTTTGATGTTAGCCACTTTGCTCTCTCTCTCGCTGGAGTTTATTTACTTTCAATACATTAATTCAACTGAAAATTTCAGAAACAGCCCCTTGTCTTCTGTCTTATTCAGCAAATCCATCCAGTGTAATTGCATTTGAAGATTCTTGAAATGAGTTTTTCTGTAAGATACTCCATGCTTCCTATCACAGTCCTCAAATAAATACAATTAACGCCGTTTTCATTTCTTTGAGAAACTGGCAGAGCGATGCGCGATAAGAGAAGGAAGTCATGTAAAGTTCAGCCTCTTGAGTTCTGCAGCTGTGTGTGTGTAGATGCGTTTCAGCGTGTGTGTGTGTGTATGTGTGTGTGCGCGCGCGCGCGCATGTGTGTGTGTGTGTGTGTGTGTGTGCGTGTGTGCGTGTGTGTGTGTGGGTGGGGTCGGGATTTCAGTGCATCCGACTCTAAACTGTCATTTACAATGTTGTTGCCTCTCACTGCAGGCACTGATCAGTGGCAGAGAATTAGCTATCATACTCCGCAGCAAACACGAGTCTGTGTCAGCCCATCCTCTCTAAAGTTTATCTCCACTGTCAAGGCGTTCGCTTGTTTAATCAAAACTGTCTGCCTGTCCGCTGTCACTGTTTCCACCCAGGAGGGGGTTTCAGAGGTTTAGGAAATTGGCTTTTTATGCTGCATTAGTTCTCTTGCCATTTATTTGTCTTTCTCTATTTCTTTCTCTGTCTCTCGCATTCGGTTTTGATATGGTTATCTTTCTAGATTCACCCTCCGCCACATCCATCCACAGCCACCTTCCCCACCCTCTTCCACCTTCTCCCATTTCCTCTCGCTCTCATTTTTCTCCACCGTCTAATCAGCTGCATTTATTTCACAAACAGCTCGTCTGCCTGTTTGCGCTAATGAACATGATTCCTCAGTTAAATTTCCCTTCCCAGAAGCAATGGAAACCTTATTAGCAGGGCAACAACCCAACATCGGTCTTGTCCCCGAAAATGGAGGTGATTGTCCTCGACTGGGATGCAGTAAAAAGGACAGAGAATGTAAAATGTGACGTCAAAGTTAATCTAGGCATTCTTCAGCGACAAAGCTGGGGATTGATTCAGCGACACCCTCTTTGCTTGACCTTTTGCGCACAAAAGGGGTTTTATTTTATTGTGGACCAACTGAGCTCGATTCTGGGACCCCAAAAATAAATAAATAAAAGTCAACAGAAATTTCAGCCTTTCTAGAGTGAAAAAGCTACATTTCCTTTCTTGAAGCCTCTAGAGATGACAGTCTCATCTCCATGTTAGCTGAAGTAGAAATTTTCTCCAATCCTAATAACACCACATTATACAGTAACTGAAAGGTGATATTATCCTCTCTCTCCTTCTCCACATTTCAACCTCTTGTAAAGGGGACCTATTATATTCATTCCCAGTGACATATTTTATTCTATTAAAGAGGCTTTGCACGATTCACTGTTATATGTTATACTTGTGCCTTCTAGTGTCTATTTTAACATTCTTCCCCTTCTATATAAGAGAACCTTCTTCTGATCGTCTACCCTTTAATGGCCATATTAGGAATATCCTTCCTAGCAGGGTGTATTTCTATGCACAGTGACCTCATTATTTGAAACTTTTTGCCATGTTGACAGAAAATCCTGGCTTTGAGTGCAGTGGATTCATTGCCATGTTTAATTCACTTAAATTTTCTTTCTTTCCCATTCTGATCCTCCCTTGAACTTCAGCAGGTCATCTTGACGATCTCTATATGCCTAAATGGAATGAGTTGCTGCCAACTTGTGATTGGCTGATTAGATATTTTTGTTAAGAAGCAGTTGATCAGGTGTACATACTAAAGGGGCATGTAAGTGTCTCTCCATATAAAACTTGTCATAGCCCAGCAAAGTCACCTAAGATTTCTGGATTCCCCATTTTGATGCTCAGTGAATATATATCACGTCAACTTTTAGTTGTATTATTTTGAAATGATGTAAGGAAAGTGGGAAGCCCTTTGTTTTTTAGAGTGTTTCTGCAAAAACAAGTTTCACTGGGCACCAATAACACTTTTGGGAACTTGAAATCTATGGCAGGGATAGCTCAGTAGGTAGAGTGGTGGCCCCATGATCGGAAGGTTGGGGCTTTGATTCCCCTGAGCAGCTACCCTGACGTACCCCTGAGCAAGGTACCGTCCCTACACACTGCTCCCCGGGTGCCCGATGGCTGCCCACTGCTTCAGTGAATGAATGTGTTAAATGCGGAGAGGAATTTCCCCATGGGGATCAATAAAGTAGACATTATTATTTCAACAGCGCTCATGTGTTATATACCAAATATATAATTTTTCTAATTGATCAGTTATTACTTTAGGATCTCTAAACTAAATTTTAAGGTGACAGTTTGTAAAATTTCCAGTAAATGTCAGTTGATTGCAGATTGCCTTTTTTTGCTGGTGTTAGCCACTGTTAGCCTTTCTTAGCTGCTGTTAGCCAGTATTAGTGAAATTGTCTTTGAAATAACCCTTTTTGAAATATTATATGAATGAGAAAATGTCATTTTCTTTACAATAAAAAGCTCATCTATGTACCTGTGACTTCTGATTTACTTCAAGGGCCAATGTACTTTTTTCATATACAAGTTAAAAAGAAAAAGGAAACATCACTTGAAATAGCAAACTTTATGATACTATAAATTTTACGTCCAGATACTTTTACATCTTAAAAGCTAAAAAGGCCCTTTGACTGAATGGTGTCATTTCTCCAGTTGATGGGGTCTAGCACATCCTCATCATCATCATCATCATCATCAAACAATACCCTCTATCCCCCTTCACACGTCTGACTTTTTACGCTGCTGCTTTCTTTTAAATATCAGACTTTATCCGAGGAAGCCAGAGCCCTTTAGAGCTGGTTAGCGATTAGTGTTAGTAGAAGATTGACAGACGGCAGGGTCTTTTCATACAGCTATTTAAACTCCAGAGGAAAACATCATCTGTTGCAAACTCATGTCTTCTAAAAACATTACATGTACACTTGATTATTACTATGCTTTATAATTATGTTTTCAGGCTAATTGCTGGCAAAATGTTTTTTCTACTCAGCAAGCAATATTTGCTTTAAATACATTATGTACATCTGCCTACACAATTATATAAAAAAGGGGAAACCTAGATAAAAAAAAACTCCCCCTCTCTCTCAATTTTATCTCTTCATAACGTTGTTTATGTTATTGCCAGTTAATCAAGACATTTTCCTGAAAAGCCTGGAATTCATCCTGATGCACAATCAGTGTCATCGGATTGATCGACATGTCGAGCTTTTGCCAGTCTTTCGCTAATGAACACTATAATCCTTAACAGGTTAGAGTGAAGCTCCACTAGCTAAATGCCACGGCAAGAAAGTACTGAAGAGGTGCAGCAGGATTTTAAATTATTCCACAGCACTCCGCACTTTGAGCCTGAGATACCAACGGACACCTGTGACCTCGTCTTCTCCAGCCTGAGGCAAATTAACCCCACGGAGGTCAGACCAAAAAAGCCTCTGTACCTCTGTATCGGTGTTTGAGTGTGTGTCTGTGTGTGCGTTTTGTCTCGGACTCCGCGGCTGCTTCTTAATGCTGCTTGCCGCGACCGGCGCAGGCTCTCCTTCAGGGCAATTAGCGATAATTAAGATTTCCATTAGGCCAAAGGCTTAACATCTTTACTATCTAATGGGATCAATTTATTTGTTCACCTGACCTGATCTTCATGTAAATGAGGCAACTTTTTATTCGATTCTTCCCTCTAAACTAATGGAGCTAATTTGATCTTTCTGTGGGAATCAAGCTGAGTAGAACAGCAGCCAACTGTAGCTCTGTGAGAACCATTCACAAGCTTATGTTGGGTATTGACCAGGGGTTAGGCTGGTATTAGTGTGATGATGGAATGAAAGCATAAGTAGCCCCTGTGACTGAAATAAGCGGCAGAAAAACGGATGGATGGTTTTGGCTTCTCTCCCCCATAAAGCTAACCTTCTTCTGATTGGCTGCCCCTCGTGTAAAGCGGTTTTACTAGCATGTTTGTTCGACTTCTGTACTGACAGCCTGAGATCACCATATTAGGGAACTCCTTCCCCATCCTTCTATGCCATACATTTATTTTTTTGTGGCTCACAGCTGTTTTGTGATTGTATTGGATGGAGGTTACCCAGTACATTTGTGCTGACATTCACAGCTCCCACTCGTCACTACTCCTACACAGGGTGTAATCACTGACCTCCCAAACTTGCTCCCCATTAAGAGTTTACTTTATAATATAAGAGTTAAAACATTTTCCACTCACGTCACACGTATACACATCCTCAATAGACTAGTATTTGTGGTATAAAAACTTATATCTGGCCTTCCTTAGAGCTTCCATCCATTTTCCTAAATGTTTCAAACCTGGGTGATAGACACGTTTTCTTCACATTTATCATCTATCTGTCTGGGTTCATGGGAAACTTGTGGAGTGATTCATCCCACTACATTCATGTTTCAGATGTGTTATTCCTCGCACGTTGCATTCACTTTACTAAGGTTCCTTCCTCGCCTAATAACCTGTGCCATTTAGAGTGCAGAGGTGAAATTTTCCCCCCATGAAAGGAAACAACATTGAAGATTGAAGGTGCATTCTATTCAGAAAGTAATTTCAATAGTCCAGCTGGGTAAGAAGGTCATTACGGAGCCTCGATGTAGAAATGATGGTGCACCATAGGCGGCATACATGTTCGGCACCCCTTCTTTCTGTCTTGCTCACACACCCCTGACGTTTATTAGATTTGAGGAAAAACGGGCTAAGAGAGACAAATGGAAGCTGAGGACGTAAAATATTAATGCTCAGTATGTCCAGGCGCCTCATTTCTCCTCCTCGCTTCCCATCTCCAATGAGTTCGCTCTCTTTTCTGTCTCATTGTACTGTGGCAGGATAGTGGCCCTATCCCCCACAGGTCTTTCGGTGTCTATATGGAGAAGAAGTTAGTCACCAAGGTACATCGAACTCCTATAATTGCTTTTTAAGGGCGAAATGTGGGTCACTCAGTGGCACGTCTGCCTGCCACTGTACGCGTTTGTCTTGACACTTTAGCAATTGTCTTGCACGTTAAGTCGGTTTTATGTGCTGGAATCAAACAGCAGGCTGTCCACCGAGACAGAAAAGCTTTCTTTCTTAGCAAAAGACAATGGGGCGCACCTCCCCACCCCTTTCCTATGAGGATAACTTCTATTTATATTGCAGAAAATGAGCAGTCGCACAATGCATTCCTAGTGCCCAGCATCCCTCGGGTGTTTGAGTGCAGCAGTGATAAGGCACATTTTGTTATTCTGCTAAGCTTGACAAAAAAAGAGAAAAGAAAAGGCTGCACGCTGCTGTGGCAGGTTAACATCTGAAGCCAGTTAATGTATTCTTATTCAACTCATGTGAATATTTTGAGTCATTAGAGCAAGAAAAAGTTTGCCACAACTTTGATTCCATTAAATTGGACCATGACTGCCAAATGCTTCACCCCCCCGTGAATCAAGACGTAACAGATGGCAGGGTGATGTTGAGAAATATTCACCTTCATTTCTTCTGAGTAGCAATCTGGAGATGACCAATCCAACTTAAATAATTCTAACAGCTCTGCTTATATTGTCACAATTTTTTTTTAAACTAAATGCCAGCAACTATGCTAATAATAGACTGTAAAAAGGATCACAGCAGCTCCCAAGATATTGCTTACTGGTCTGTTGACTACATATCTGAAGCCCATAGATTGGTATTTGGCACTTTTCTGTTATTGTTTTTAACCTGGTGTGAGCATACAGCATACATAAGAGGGCAGAGCTCGAACGCTATCTTTAAGTCTGACGTCATTAGCTGTGACTGGGCCGAAACTCCGCTGCAGGTCCCAAAGTCAAACGATCACTGTGGCATCACTGAGAGTTGAAAAACTGTCTAAATTATTTCATCTGTAATAAAATGATCAGTGTGGTGTAACAATTAAGTTTAACATCCAGGCATCCATGAAAACAGAATTTATGAAATTTAACTGAGTTAGAAGTTAGTAGGGAGTTAGCTCGATAGTTTCCATCTAAATATATTGTACCATGTTCTGACTGAGGGATTTCTGAAAACTTTAAAATGAATAGTAATAAAAACCGAGACAGGCCGACAGTGATCACTGACTGTTTTTAGGGGCTTGTTCAGATTAAATAGAACAAGATACAAAGCATTAAAACATGTTAAAAACACAACAGCCTTATTAAACGCAGAGTAGTTTGGGCCCGGAAGCAGGATTCATCACGTCATCACTTAAAGACTGGATTAGCTAATGTTAGCGTTGGGTAACTAGCTTTATAGGATGAAACTTGATGAAAAAAAAGAGTTATCTGATAAACTGAATGGACAGCTCCTTACAGTGTCTTTTAATACAACAGAATCATCAACAAGATGAAATAACACCCCTGAAAAACATATTTATCACATTCATCATCTTTAAAGTGTACAGCAATGTTAGTCATTTTTAATTAGCATCAAACACAAAGCACAACTGGACCAACTTTTACAAATTTTCTAAAGTTTAAAATGACAATTGATTTAATACAGATATACCACATTGTAGCAGTTTGGTTCATTAATGTATCATCTGAATACATGAAAACATGTCAGAAGCTCAATAAAGGTCCATTCCCAGTTACTGGATATTAGCTGTGCTGTTAGCATAGCAAATATCAGGGCTACATGTTTATATTGCCCTTTGGAAAACCATGGTCACATGATTAGTTGGGAACCTATATATGTGAGATTCCTCTCTTTGATCGGACTTTATTTTGCCAGAATACTTGTCTGAATATTTCTTAATATTCTTGCTTCAGTTCCTACTAAAATATTCACAGACATATTCGCAAGTCAAAAAGAAACTGTCTTCATTGTGTGCTTAATTCAAGCCCATGCCCTCCTCTCCATCTGTCGGTTCTCTCCATCCCATCCTCCCGCTTTCCATCCTGCCATCCGCACTGTGGTCTTTGATCATCGGAGTCTGCAGAAAGTATGAGCCTAGAGGCATGGGAACCATGTGTTCTGCCTTCAGATTTGATGTTGTGCCTATAAACACTTCCATGTTTTTGAGTTTGATCAAAATGTAAAAGCCATCTTTAAAATCCATAAACAGCAGATGAATTCCTCAACACTTGTCATGACATCAATACTAAAACGTTACCATTGATAATTAGAATGACAACTTCTGAATGACTTCTTTATAAAACAGTGTTTTCTCAAGAACACATTTGATTACACTATTCCTGTTAGTGAGGAGAGAACTCCGACAATCGAACAGCTGACGTGAGAAGTCCCTGATTTTTTGTGATGATTTTAAGTGAGTTTAATAAACAACGCCCTATTTTAAAGAGTACAGCATTCTAACTGTGTGCTGCATTAAAAACACTTAAAGTACTGAAACTAAACATGACCATTTTGCTAAATGTTTGTTGTATTTTTTTTAACAATGTGAACATTAAAATAATTTTGATTTTCTTACCTCCAGTCCTTGTAATAAAAAAAGCACAATTCCTTTAACATCTGCTTTACAGGCAGCTGATTTTCTGCACAGGTGGATACAGAGAGAGAGGATATTTAAAAAGAAAAAAAAAAGCCCGGCATCTTCAGACCTGAAGAGCATTGTGTCTGAGAGGGGTTTTGGTTAATACGACGGACGAGTGTGGGCGAGACGCTGACCTCTGCACAGCCGTTGGCCTATAAGAGCTTTCATCTCAAAGACACGGAAGAGAGGTGGAGGACGGCGGCCCAGGTGTGCGTCACGTCGATAAGCCTTCCCCCCACTTCAGCCACCCGCTGCCCTCCCCCTCCCTCACCTCCATCTGATCCCATCTTTATCCTTGTCCTTTGTCTGGCTCCTCTCACTCCTTCTACCTTCTTTCTGAAGCCCAAGTATAATCCCAGATAGGAAGGAACGATATGAGTTGAATAAACCCCGGGAATTAATTTTCTCATCTTTCTGAAATATTTCTCCCCACTAACCCTCCTTCCCACGTAGTGGCTTTCTCGCTATCTCTCTATTTTCTCTCTCTTTCTCCATGAACAGTTCAATTGGGTCAGCTAAAAAGAAAAAAAAAAGACCTTTTTTGTAATAGAATTTTTAATTCACCAAGCAAAACATTGTGAAATTAGAAGCATAGTCTCACACATGGCACAGTGATCTTCACTCAGTTTTTTTTTTAAGTTACTTCCACCCTCTCTCTTTCTTCTGCTCCTGACTGGAAATGCAAGGCCTGTCTATATTGACTGCCATGCAAATAGCAGATTTTCTCAAGCTGTATTGTCGGGCACCGGTGAGAGTCTAGAATCCATCAGCTTGAACAGAACTTAGCGCAGAGGCATCTTTCTTTTCTAACAATGAGTCATGATTGGCAGTGGGCCTTGTCGCCACTATCCACCAGTTTCAAAAGACATAAAAATGAGAGAGTGCTTGAACTGATATCAGATTTACCTAAACTCCAACTTGGTCAAGTGACTCCTGAGGGATCAGCTATAAGGAAGACTTGATGAACCAGAGCATCATCTTTTGCATCCTGTGGAAAGTTGCATAAGAATATGTCTCAATGATTGTTAGGATGATAGAGAAGTGAAGACACTTTGAAAACTTTCTTCAAAACTCTATAAAAACCTATATATTAAAATCATCTTGTATGATTTGCATAATGAAGAGAAAAGGTCTCCATGTTAATTTAATGCATGTGTATATGCGAATAGCAGCAATTTTAATAAGTTATGCTGCATTTCAAGAGGGACAGGACTGCCTGTAGCCATGCTAGCAGCCCTGTAAGACTGTACTTAGTGCAAGACTTTCAGCTGAATGCACATTATGGCAGATTCCAAATGCATGGACTCATGGACTTAACAACTGCATTCCCAAGAGGTCCATAAATGTGTACTTGGGACACACTGAAGTGCATTGGAAATTTCACTTAATCTACATGGAAGGAGGAGGCCTCATAGAGATTTTCAGTCCCCTGTGGTGTGGAGCACTTCCAAACTTTATGTATACCATAGACTGTATATAAAAGATGGACGATTTCTGGACTCAGGGTTTTAAACCATCAAAATTAGTGTTTTTGGCAGCACCATATTGCTTTTTAGGAGCCCACAGTGGGTATATTCCGACAAGGAAAGTGGAATGCTAAGTTATCAGCTAACACTAACATGTTTGGTTAGCATGCAGCATCCATAATAGTAGAACCAACAGAATCAAAATCCTGCTCCTCACATACAAAGTCTTGAGTAATCAGGACCCATCTTATCTTAATGATGTTATAGCACCATATCACCCCATAAGTGAACTTAGCTCTCAGACTGCAGGTTTATAGTTGTTCCTAGAGGATTTAAAAGTAGAATGGGAGGCAGAGCCTTCAGTTTTCAGGCCCCTCTTCTGTGGAACCAGCTTCCAGTTTGGATTCAGAAAACAGACACTATCTCTACTTTTTAAGATTAGGCTTCAAACTTTCCTTTTTGCTTAAATATATAGTTAGGGCTGGATCAGGTGACCCTGAATCCTCCCTTAGTTATGCAGCAATAGGTGTAGGCTGCTGGGGGATTCCCGTGATGCACTGAGTCCTTCTTCTTCAGTCACCTTTCTCACTCACTATGTATTTATACACCTCTCTGCATTGAATCATTACTTATTATTAATCTCTGGCACTCTTACACAGCATGTCTTTTGTCCTGTCTTCCTCCCCTCACCTCAACCGGTCGCAGCAGATGGTTTTTCTATTATTTCTATTATTGTAGGGCCTACCTTACAATATAAAGTGCCCTGAGGCGACTGTTGTGATTTGGCGCTGTATGAATAAAATTGAATTGAACTGAATTGCATTCTAAACCCCTTAGAACTGCTTGTCCCACAATAACAGCAGCAATGGCAAAGAAGTGATTTCTTGAAGAAGTTAACTTGTTAATTTTTGTCTAATTTTAAAGGAAAAATTTAACAAAATGAGAATTTAAAATGAAGTTTTATGTGTTTTTTATTGGTTTAAAAAACATTATTATTTTATTACAATTGTACAGTTTAAATATAAGAATTTAATTATAAACAAAACGTAAAACAAACAACAGCAGCTAAAATGTTTTAATAATTTAATTATTGTAGAAGAAAAACTTAATGGAAAATGTAAAAATGTGTAAAAATGTAATTTTGGATAAAGGATGGTGTTTAAAAAAGACAGAGAACTCACTGTGAAACAGGTCATTGCATTGCATGCATTTTAAAACAGACCTCACAGTTGACTACAACAAATTAAGTGACCGACTTTAGTAAAGTAATTACTGTAAGAGTACAACAGTGAAAGTTGAACCACATCTGCCTCTGCCCACTGGACCTGCAGCGTCTCGTCAACTTTTCACACTGCTCTGCCTCAATCTGTAGCCCTTCACCTCCTCAGCTCTGCTCTTCAGGCCTAAAACCTGTCAGATTCAGCTGCTCTGCTCTTTATTTGCTCAGATCATCACACACTTCCCCGCTCTGACCCGCTCTGCCCCAACTCAACATCCCATCTGCCACACGTTCAGCCTCTTGGCAGTTCTAGAGATAAACTTACAAATACACTGAAAAACAAGCATACCTGCTAAACAGAAATAAAATTCTACATTTTCTCTCACCACAACTGAAGTAAACTTCTCTGTACCGTATTCGGTCTTTATGCCTGACGTCATTAGACGTTTCCGGGTCCAAACTCTGCTCCAGGTCCCAAAGTCAAATGAAGACTGCGGCATCACTGAGAGTTATAAACTGTCTTAATTCTTTCATCTTTAATAAAATGTTCAGTGTGGCTGCTCTACCAGGTGTAACAATTAAGTTTAACATCCAGGCATCCATGAAAACAGCATTTATGAAATTTAAAGAAGTTAGAAGTTAGCAGGGAGTTAGCTCGCTAGTTTCCACCTAAACATGATATACCATGTTCTGACTGAGGGATTTCTTAAAAATTAAAACATACAGCTTCTGACATAAATGAAGACAGAAAACTAAACAGGAGTGGCCTTTGTAGGGTTACTGAAGTTGGGCTAGCTGGTATAGGGACAAATACAATCGCATGGCAGGATGCTGTAAAGGGACCAAACTTCAGTCAGGAGAACAACAGAGTTAATCCATCCACAATATGAGGTCAGTCATTAATTTACTGCTGCATGGACTGGACTGTACTTACAGTAGGTTTTAAAAACTGAGCTTTAAAATGAACAGTGGTAATAAAAACCGAGAGAGGCCGACAGTGATCACTGATTGTTTTTTAGGGGCTTGTTCAGATTAAGTAGAAAAACAATACAAAGCATTAAAATATGTTAAAAACACAACAGCCTTAATACATGAAGAGTAGTTTGGACCCAGAAGCAGGGTTCATACATCATCATTTAAAGACCGGATAGCAGGTGCATCAGTCAGATAATTGCATTTAAATCCTCCAAAAGGTATCATGAACACCACCATGAACTGAATAAGCACTGGTGACAACAGCTGCCAGCTACGCCTAACTGACCTCTAGCTTTATGCCCTACCACTACTCAAATATCAAATGTAACATTTTATATAGCTGGCTGTAAACTTGTATATTTCATTGTTTATTATTGGCATTTTAACATGAGAGTCTCTGGTGATTGACTCACTTTTAGAGCTGGCCCCAGGTGCCCACTAGAGGAACTGCAGGTTTGGGCAGCCTATGTTGGCTTCATTTTTCCTTTTGCTCTGCAATCACATGAATCACAGTCACTCTATTCTCTGACATAGTTCTCTTGACGTTAACAGGTGGTGGCTTTCAGTTTGCACTCGGGTGATTCACAGTCAAGTGTGAAGGGGTAGGAATTAGAATTAGCACCTCTAAGGCTCCAAGGTTGTCAGCTGGAAAACTGTGCAGTGCCCACTCTAGGTCAGGGATGAGTTGTTGCCTCAAATGGAGGAGGCCCCTCGGCACACCCATGGTATGCTGGAGAGATTATGTCTCTCGGCTGCCCTTGTAACCTGGACTTGTTTAAGTGGCAGAAAAAGAGTGGGTAGATGGATGGATTTGGAAGATAATCATTATGACCTTATGGAAGTGCTAATTAAGGTCAGTACTATCTCTTTTTTAGAAAACAACCAAGTGGGCAAATCACAGATTTCAGCGGAACAAAAAAGGTCAGCGGAAACACAAAAGCAAAAGCCACAAGAAAATTTCACAATTCTCTTTTGGATCCATCTTCTGGGTTTCAATGTGAACCTTAAATGTATGTACTTAATTCAATGCCGATCCATGTAATAGAAACCTCAGCAATCATCTTTATGTTGAACAACAGTTTGAATAAGGTCCAAAGTTTCGAATGGTTGTGCCAACGTCCTGGACAACACTTAATACTCAGTCAAGATAGCAATACAGTTTGCATTTAAATAAAGATAAATGGCACTAAAGTCGATTGCATATTTTTAAAAAATAGTTAATATTAGTTCTTGAATGGATGGTCTCTAATTTACCTTTAGATTGTACCAGAAACAACTTCTCCTCGAGCTGCCCACCTCATAACAATTGCTTCATAACAATTGCTCCATCTGACCGTGACCTTTTTTTTCGCCAGGGACACAGCGTCACTTTCCCAATGATGTTTGCTGGGACAGATAAAAAAGTCATGAATTTTAAATCTCTATCCACATGCCTCATTCATGACTCATCGACCTGAAACAACACACACACACACACACACACACACACACTAAAAACAATCCAAAGTCTTCCAAGTGTTGGTGGAGAGGGGCTTAGTTGTGACAACTCAAAGGGCTCGGTGAAAATTCATGTAGGAAAACAGCATTAAGCATTGAGCAGAGTTCAGCTTCCAGTCATCTTTGCTGGTGAAATGCAGAAAAGACAAACATAGCAGTATATTTTTAGCATATATTTTTGCAAGCAAGCTAAGAAAGGCTCCTTTTATTCACTGAGATGTTTAAGGACACATCCACAGAAGTAGAGGACAGACAAATATTATATCAGCAGCAAGAAAATTCGTGTTTTTTCTACAACGTAACACAGCCAACGATAATACTGAGCAGCAAGGTATGTTGTGCTGGAGATGGTGTAATTCAGTGTCAGGAACCAAAGAGCAACACTATAATTCATCGATGAACATGTGCCTTAGCTTATAAAACCAGTTAAAATGCAATTCTTCAGCAAGCTGGCTGACAAATGGGTGTCATTCAAGAACTCGACCAGAGATGATTGTCCGCTTGTCCACTGAGCATGCAGTTTCTTCACCTCGGTGAAGTCCTGATCAGCACTTACTACTTATTTTTAGCACATACTGCTTAACTTGGCACAACTCTTACAGAGAACAGATTCTCTTTGAACTATGGCACAGGCAGTTAACTTGACAAATGGCAATTTGCAACCATTACTTAACCATTTGCAAGTTTTCTAACCTACTGAAAATCCTATATAGAGAATCAAACAGTGATTCACATAGAAGCAATAACCCACAGAGCTGCTGCACTTACAAAAGAACACTGCAATTAAGGGTCAAAGGAGGGATTGTCACAACAAAAGTATGTAATGGACAAGAAACAGAAAAAAGCTGGTTTTCTCATGGTGAACA
The DNA here is from genome assembly GCF_001858045.2 of Oreochromis niloticus. Lineage (NCBI taxonomy): Eukaryota > Metazoa > Chordata > Actinopteri > Cichliformes > Cichlidae > Oreochromis > Oreochromis niloticus. The sequence continues at coordinate 7,876,109 of NC_031986.2, forward strand.
TGTGGTTTTTAATACCCTGCTATGGTGGTAGTGGAGTGTAAAGCTAATGGTAGGTGTTCTATCTTTGTATTTATAATCGGTGTTTGCATGACAAGCGCTAGAAGAAGGATCCAAGTACAGACGCAGTGAGACGGGGAGGCACAGTTCAGTGGCTTATGAAACTGCAATAGGAGGCAGTTAAATTGTTTTTTGTTTTAAATCAGAGAAGCCAACCAAAGAAAAAATCTGAGGATACCTGGAAAAAGGTAGCATTAATCTTAAATTCAAAGGAGAAAAAGCTAAATGTCTTTCATCACTGCAGGTTTCACAGAAAGCTACTTTTTGCCATACACCATCAAGTCCCAGTCTTTTTGCAGTTGCTGAATTCCTGCTCAGCAGGATATGTTGTTGGGGAAGCAAGAAACCTACCATTGGATGTCACAAGATGCTGCTGGGAAATAGTTGGCATTAAGTCACATCTGCCTGATAGGGCTGCACCAGCTGCACAGGAACACAGAGGGTAAAGAGGTCCCTGAAGTGGACCATGTCAGCTTTAACAATGGCAAGATGAGGAACAGCCACTGTGCACGTGGGTGACAGTAATGGAGGACCACTCCAGATTATAAACAGGAGGCAGGAGGCAGCTAAAGCTGAACTCCTTTGGAGGTTGTTTCGTAACAGAGGTATGACTTTAAAGGGTGACGAGGAGGCTGGCAGAGAAGGAGCAACCTCTATGAAAGGTAAGAAAACCCAGCATGACAGAACCTCCCTGGGCAATGAACTGGAGGTGATTATTGAAGATGAGGCTACTCTGGAGGAATAATGCAAGGCCAGTAAAGAAAACAGAATAGGTGTAAGCATGGAACCAGCAGCAAAGGTGGGTCTGAAAGAGAGTGCACAACAAAAGCAAGAAGGGGGACTGAAGGTGGCTGCACCACCCAGTATGGAGGAGCATTTATAGTTTTTCACTCGACTGCAAATACAGAAACAGAAAAAGGACTAAAAAAGTATCTGGTAAATGTTAGGAGCTAACCAACAATTAGCAACCCACTAATGATTAGGTTGTGTTATAGCCGCAAGAGTATTTCCAGAAACAGCAAGATACAACCTTGATCTGATATGCGGATGATTTGGCTTCAGACTTCTTCTGTCATAAGAGTTCTATTTGGGTGTGCCAAGTAGGTGGAAATTCAATGAAAAAGAAAGAATACTTTAGTTAGACATAACACCAGTCAACTGGCTAATTAAGGGGAAGCAGCAATTTTTTTTTATGCAAAATTTGTAGTTTACTTTTCAGAGAACATCATCTGTGGTAATCTGGAACTTTTTCCTCACATCATCCCAATAGAGCACTTCGCTCTTAGACTGTTGGTTTACTTGAGGTTCCTAGGATATGTAAAAGTAGAATGGGAGGCAGAGTCTTCAGCTTTCAGGCCCCTCTTCTGTGGAGCCAGCTCCCAGTTTGAGACAAACTCTCTCTTGACTTTAGGATTACACTTAAAACTTTTAAAGCACAATTAGGGCTGGATCGGGTGACCCCAAATCGGTTAAATAGGCCTAGGCTGCTGGCCCCCTTACCATGATGAGTGTTTGTTTTTTATTGACCTCCAATGTATTTATACACCACTCTGCATTTAACCATTAGTTACTATTAAGCTTACACCCAAATGGTTGTGGCAGATGGCCGCCCCTCCCTGCGCCTGGTTTTGCTGGAGGTTTCTTCCTGTTAAAAGTGAGTTCTTCCTTCCCACTGTTGCCAAGGTTTTGCTTATAGGGAATCATTTGATTGTTGAGATTTTCTCAATATTATTATAAGGTTTTTAAAATATATAATGACCTTAAAATATAAAGCGCCTTGAGGCGACTGTTGCTGTAATTTGGCACTATATAAATAAAACAGAATTTTAGCATAGATACTCTCCAAAGAAGATGGATTTACACGTTTGATTCGGCACAGATTTTACACAAGAGACCCATACTGACGCAACTGTCAATTTATCCAGGACTGGGACAGGCACTAGAAGTACAGTAGCTTATGACCCCCCAAGGCTGGGTTTATGTCTCCTCCTGGTTTCAAACAAGGAATATTTACCTGTAAGACAAGTGTTAATCACTACACCACGGATCCATAGTAAATAATAATAATGCAATTCTATGAATTGCTCACCTAGTAATGTCACCAAAAATTAGTTATTATTTTGATCTGGTCTCTACCTGTTCTTTCTACCTGCATACATAAATGACAAAATTGTGAGAGTGGAAGGGGTTAGGGTTAGGATTTCACTGTTTCCTGCTAGGGTCTGAGTTGAAGGTTGAAAAAATCAGTCGCTGATTGCTTCTGTCTGTGGTTTGGATGAACAGGTCTTCAAAGAATTCTGGGTGAAAGAAGACTTGGGCAGATTTAGCTCCCGTAGCAGAACTGTGACTGATGTTTGGGCTGAAGATCAAAGGTTTGGAAGCAAACTGCTGAGCTCACTTCAACGAGAGCAGATGTACAGCCGCAGCTTTCTTGCACTCTATGTAATGCCCAGTCTCCTTTCGCTGAGTCTGTGGAAAAGTACTTCACACTTGTTGACCTCAGTCAGACTATATGGCAGTGAAAAGGTTAAGTTCTGCAACAGAGGGGGTGACATCACTGCCTTTTTGCTCAGAGCGGAGGCTATTTGGATTTATACACTGGACACACTGGCACCAAAGGGGCTTAATGAGGTCTTTGACATTTGTCCTCTTTTCTAATAATTATACTGTTAGGGAATGTTTGGCTTGGCTATAACCTTTCTCTAATTGAACTGTATGCTCATCTGTCAGTGAGGTTTGTTCTGTATAATGTATCTGACCTTATGCTCCACAGTTTCTACAGACAAGTTCATAAATGCTATCATGCCTTTTGGCATAAAGAGTTTCTTTTTCCCCCCCTTCAAAACAAGATTTCTCTGACCTGGAAGGTTCTTGTAACGTTTATGACACAGAATTGGAAAGGCCCATTATCACTCCCACTTGTCATTCTTTTGGTTATACAGCAAAATAATCCATCACAAAGACTAAGTGGAGGGAACAGCTAGCCTTTCCAATAGGGACAAACTAGTGTGCCTAGATATCACTTTTCAAAAAGCAAAACAATGATTTAGTAGATCTTTTAATGCCCTCAGAGACATACCAAGGTAGGTGTCTTAACTTTCAACTTCAGATTTTAACAAATCCATGCCCAGATTTAACTGTTATATAATAATTTTTAAAAAGTAGTATCGTTAAAGACACAAACAAATACGAATCACTCAAATACAAACAAATCTTGCAAGAGCTAGAGAGGAAGGAAAAGTTCCAAAAGGGCTAGAGACCAATGAAATACATCCGTGCTGTCAAAAAACAGTGGGCGCAGGACCATATGCAGCTTGCTGCCATGTGTAACGGCCCAAACTGTCACTGTAATCTTATTTGTCAAAATGTTGCTGCATCAGTGTCCTCGAGACAAACCCGGGCCCATTTATTTCTTCTGGGCAAATAAAGTTATTCGAGTCTGCACAAAGGATGACAAATTCCCGTGTGTCTCGGATAACAGTAGTTCACTTGTTTACCACTTCAAGTACAACAAAACCCCCATGATAGAGTCTGGAACACGGCACAGCACATACATCACACGACTCTGCCACTCGGAGCTAAACATACATGGCGTGGCGTGTTAACCTTTGGATGGACATTTGTATGTGTGTTTTTCAGCTATACCGCTGTGACAGATTAAGATGAGGATGACAGAGTGTGCCTCTCTGGATCACTCACATGAACACATACACACAGAGCCAAAAGTTTACCTGAAGCTGGTTTATACACACTTACACACATATAGGATTAGATACATGCCTCCACTTGCAGTGATGCTGATCGGTAACTAAACAGTGCTCTGCACACACAAGAAGACAGGAGACACACTAGAGAGAGAGAGCAACAGTGGGGAGCTTATGTCACACCAGCAAGTAGAGAAAGCAACATGTGAAGCCACAGTAACTAATGACTGTAAGCTGAACAGGTTTCAAAGTCCTTATGGAGTCATAATTAAAGAACTATTTGTATTTGGTTTTTATAGGTGTAAAAATGAAAATGAGGACAGAAGTCTTTAAATTTTTCAAGCTGTTTTTATATAAGTGAAAACAGAAAAACCAGTAGGCTCAAATGATACATCAGCTAACAGATAGCAGCTAAAATGGTTACAAAGTTGCTATTAAGTTGCAACCTTTGCCAAGTTCTTTATTTGTTTCATTTATTCATTGATCTGGACCACAGATCAGTGATACATTAGTTAAGGGACACCAGGAGAACAGGTTATTAAATTAGTATAAAGTCATACTATTTACCATTTATTCCATCGAGATTTCCCGTGGTTTTTTTTTTTAAAAAAGAAAATGGTGTAAATGGCACAAAGGTGAACACAAAGATATCAGTGAAATGTGTCTTTAAGTTGATATTAGATTTAAACATTTGCCATGTTCTTTATTCTTGTTTTTCTTCCCAATAGTTTTTTTTAAAAGCTGTTTTTATATAACTTTTTAATATGCACAAGATGAGCAGGCACATAAGATACATAAGCAAGCAGATTATAAAATCAGTGTTAAATTGGGATCAAGTTATAAAATTTGCCTGACTTTCTTTTTCAACTGGACCTTTTATAATACAATTTTAAACTGTTAAAGTGGTTTACCAGATACATAATCTAATGGATACCAGTCAGTCAGCATTGAATCCAATTTAAGTGTTTACTTAGGTTTTTTTTAAAACCACATTTATGTGTTTTATCTGTTTTGTCTCTGTGTTTTACAGGAAATGTAGTTTAAAAAGCTAAATTAGCTAACAGATACTAGTTGAACAGTTAATTAAGTCAATATTAGGTCGTAACACTTGCCTGAATGCCTGTTTTTTGATTTCTTTATAATTTCTTGTCTGTAAGGAATATTAACAGTAACATTAGGTTACAGAGTTAAAGAGTTGTTTTAAAAAAGCAGTTGTTGGTCTTTAGACAAGCAGGTGGTCGACTTACCTTTCGAGTGAAACCTGTGGAGTGCTACATAGATTTAAAATATCACGACTAATGATTGTTTTAAACCCTTTCTGAACACACACATGCACACACATCCTTGGAGCTGGACCACAGATCAATGCTATAATGCAGACTCCCGTGGAAAACAAATCATCATATATACTAAGTCTGCATGTGCAAGAGAAACAATGTGGAATTTATTCATGAGGAACATCACAAAGTGCTCAACAGGGAAACCAAGGACACCACAATTAAAAAGCACAGACACAATTTGGAAATTTCATGTCAGAGTGGGCCTGTTTTGTTATGTGGGTGGTTGCATGCACTACAGAGGAGTTGCGTTTGTGTCTGTATCACTGAGCTTGTACCATTCCAACACCCTCCCCCCCACTACCACCACACCTCCTGCCCCCTTTCCATTTCTTTCAGACTAATGTACATAAACAACACAAGACAAATCACCAGAGAGGCTGAAAGAAAACTCATGCAGCAGTTCTTGCACTAATGTTGCCTGGCAACCAAACCAAGGTGATTTTGTAATTGAATACGTTCTCGGGATATTTGTCTCGAAAGTGGCATGTCCAGTTGTGAGGCCGGTAAATGTCGGACAAAAAGCTTCAGGCACGACTGTTTCGAATTGCTGAAAAGCTTGGACACAGACACAGGTTTGTGAATGGTGAACTGCAACTTCAAATCCTCAGGCTGAAAAACTTGGGGTAAAAAAAGCATACCCTTTAACACGGCATTTAACCCCTGACAGTCACAGTGGAGCCAGTGAATGGCCACTAGCACAAAACTGCACTTGTACTGGGCACGTCTCAGAAATGAAAGTCAGCTGTAGCAGATAGAGAACATACAGTTTTATCAAATCTTGTTGTGGTTAGAGGAAAAAGAAGCAAGATTTGATGCTGTATATGGGATGAAATCTAAAGGAAGTTCATTAATGGCTGAAAGAATTTTCAAAATCAAACTTAAATTAATGTGCTGAAGAAAATGTATCTTGTTTTTTGTCTTAAAATCTTAAAACCATAGTCTGTCTTATCACGTGCTAGACTCCAGGGATAATTTTTTTGAGCTATAGCTAACAAGTTTTTGGAAGTGTAGCTCATAGCAACTTGAAATATGTGCAAAGACATGTACGAAATAAAAAGTTTGGAGGCTAATATAACCTAAAGGGGCTAATACTTTGGTGACAAATTTTCAACATATTGCACCATTCTTCAATCACAAGGCAGCTTTTAACTCAGTATCTGTCAGCTACAGCAGTCCTTTGAGGAATAGGGGCAAAAAAAAACATGGTATAACAATTTCTCCTCACGTCTTCCTCTTTTGTTTATTGGCTTTTACACAACACAACCCATTAATATTGTTCCTGCGTTTCAGCAATTAACATTTACACATTTGAAAGCACTTACAGTTCTGCACCTTGTTACAAAAATGTGATGGCATTTCAAATGCCTGAAGGTGGATTTCTACCCAACAGTTTATCTGTGGCATTTTCACATTGAACATAAAAGAGTGGTAGCACCAGATGGGAAAATATCTCAAAACATTTTCATGCTTGGCAGAGGTGGAGAAGGTGGTGTCTCAATAAAAGCAAAGTTCAGCTGAAAGGGACACAAAACATTTTGCTAGAAAATCCACTGGAGTTGAAAAATACAGAGTAGAGCAAAAAGAACACAGTTTTCAACAGTGCTTTTACCATTTTACTTTTTTCACGTTTTCCTGATGAACTTTTCTTTGAGCTTCGTTTTAATTAGGCAGCTAAATAAAGCTAGTTTTAGGCACATGAAATGGAGGCAACTGGACTACATGAAAAGAAGTCAGTTTAACTTCAACTTCACACTATGCTGAAAACAGGATGGCAACTCTCCTGAGACTAGCAAAAATCGGTGTTTGCTCAGAGACTGCAATTATTTTTTTGGTTGTAAAAGACTGATATAAGTAGCTTTGGTGACAACTTTTGATTGCAAGGAAACTGCACAGATCACCTGGTGGAAACCTATCTCTTTGCAGTCAGGGTCTTGACTCAACTGGTTGTATTCCTATATAAAAGGAAGGTTGTGGATCGCCTGTGTCATTATGTAGGTTAACCACTGTCCAGCTGCAACTATTTTATTATTTGATGAGAAGTTTCTGAAGGTTCTTCCTGGACTCTGAATATAAGTATTAAGTGTGAATTTCTGTGTATGTGTAGGCAACAGATTTGTGATTTTCAGCTGTGATCTATCGCAATCAGATTGCGTGCAATTGCCAACTTGACTCAAACTGGTAGCAGACTGAATCCCCCTCATTACCAGCTTATCGCCGTTTTGATACACCAAAGTCATTTTGAAGATGGCAATTGACTGTGAGTGGTCACAGACCTGATCCCCATCTTTGAAGCAACCATTTCAAAGGCAACAAGATCTGTGTGCACAAGATCTTTGCACACAGTCGCAATAATTTGGGTCTCGTTGATGTTTCCCTGTACATCTGACTGTAGCATTAGGATATGATAGAATAGGATAGGATAGAACTATGATATGGATTACTGAAAACTTATATAGACATACATAAAGCTATATTTAAACCTAGCATAAGTAAGTAACCAAGATAAAAAAAGTTTAATAATCCCCAAATCACTACATCTCAATTTCATTATCCATAAAAATTAATAACACATATGCCCAAAAGACCTAGACCATCCTAACATGTACAATATTATTTTTATATCGCTGTCTTAGAAGACAGCTAATCTAATGTTTATGAGCTCTTTTAAAAATCCACAATCTGTAACTTTGTGTCAACTTTTCAGTTACGAAAATAAGTCAGTAGTAACATGAGTTACTACTGACCTCCTGTTGGACAGATTACATGCTAGACTCAATCACTGCTCTGTTACATTCTATCTCTTTTTAGAAGGTCTTAAACTCTTAAAAAACCATTTTTATTCAAATAATACCTTCAAACAACTCCTAATGTCTTGTTATTCTGTCCTCGTTCATCGTCTGTTATTCATACAAAGCAGGATACATGAGGCACTGAATGATGAGATTTGTGAGGAAAAGTGTAGCACAGGGATTCACTGAGAAGTGAAAGTTGATGGGTCATTAATTAAGACTTTATCTTCATAATAAGCTTCAAAACTCATCACTGATGAAGCCACAGAGTAGAAAGCCGATTCATTCTCTAATGCATGGCACTGTGTATTCTGACAGTTTCCACAAAAACGTCCTATCATGTCTGACCATCCATAAAGTCCTGTCTTTATCACAGAGATGAGTAACAAGCATAAATGAGTCGTGGCTTAACAGGGTTAAGAATTAACATAATTAAAATATTCTGATGTTTTTTTCCTTTACCAATTTGACATACCTAGATACAAACTTTGCACATGAGTGACTTGATCTGAAAGGTAACATATTGAGCTTTTTCAAAACTAGAAGAAGAAGAAGAAGAAAACTGCTTGTTTAGCATGTGGCTAAAATACATTTCTGCCTCAAAATGGTTCAGTGATGACATGATGGATTAAAAGAAATTTGTACTCCTTATCACTTAAAAAAATCTTCTTAGCCATCATGTTGCCACATTAACTTTTGCAAGACATGTAGAAACAAAGAGAAAGATTGTGATTTTAGCCTAAGTTTGGCGTTATTAATTTGCTGTCAACAGCTAGCATAACAGCTTCATGCAGAATTTCGTTGTTAGTAATGACAGGGCGCTTGACACATGATTTATAAGTCTTTGCTTGCTAGTTACTATAGTTATAAGCATAGATGGTATTGCCACTTGAGTCTATTTGTGTCTTCATTAAGGCAAAATGTAGTGACTTACTTTACAGCTCCTTGGGATCAAAATAAGGGGTTGTGTTCCTTATAATGCCCCATATTGAGTATCTTTATTTCCACAGTGGATAGGGTTTGACAACTCACTGGTGCTGCGGATGGTTTACAAGATGTACTTGTAAGTCATGACTTCTAAAAACATTTATGTCATCAGTTTGAACATCTACCAGGTTATTGATTACCTGGGACAGGCTTAACTTGTGTTTTATTAACTTGAGCAGGAAAGCAAGCAAGAAAATAGAAGATGTTACCTTTTGTATGAAGTGTTATTCATGCATTTTGTGCATTATGGTCCTTCTGTTACATGCTTTTCGATGCAGAGTCAGCTAAACAGCTTTAGCTGGCAGAAGAGTCAAAGACGTTAGCAGCAACATCCTATTTTCTGCAGTCCAGCTGAGCTTATAAGCAATTTGGACATAGAAGCAAGAGTCAGTTGTCTAAATTTGAAAGTGTACAATTAGTAAGATGTCAGATGTAATTAATTCAGGAGTGCAATACTGATCAATCAAGCATGTCTAAGTAGCACCTTTAAGGCTATTGGAATAGAGGTTAAAAATCAATAAAAAATCAATAAAAGTCCTCAAGGGTAGAAAGAACTGCATGTAGGCATATACAGAACATCTGGGTCATTAACTTTGCTGCTAATCAAAGAATACCGAATAGGAGGAACAAAACAAAAGGGGGTGACACGAGTCAGGCCAGTCAGGGGTAAGAATAAGACACAAAAACACTACCTCCTTCCATTTTCTTGAGTCATATTCCATAAACAGTTATGCAGTTGACCACCAGGTGCCACTGTTAACTCATAGCAGCCTGCCAGATCCCTCCCCATTCTTTTTCTGTCTCTCCCCCCCTGCACTCCATTTCTCTCTTTCCCTCCCCCCCCTCCATCTTTTCCTCTAAAACAAAGTAATTGCCTGCAGCACAGTTCAGAGTCTCCTACTCCGTCTGACGCAGATCAGGCTCCAGCCAGTCAATCATTATTCTCCACCACAACAGTGAATACCTCGTGTGGTTCAAGAAGTCGCCGCAACCTGCTGTTGACACTAGTATGTGTGGTTGCCTCTGCACCCTTGTGTGGTTGTGTTGTGTTGTGTGTGTGTGTAAGTCTATGTGTGTGTGGACTTTGGCGACCACGGTGCCGAGGTCTGGCTGCTCCGTTTCGGTTCTTGGGAATCATATTTATGCATGACGGTGTGTGCATGTGTCACGCACACGATTAGCGACAGACATTAATCTCCTCCCTCCCATTCATCTGTCACTCAGACATCTATAATTCAAAGGCAGCCAGTCAGAGGTCTTGGCTGGGTCTGCCTGAACAGAGAGCTGAATCTTTATTATTATCGATTCATATTCTTCTAATTTGTTTTGTCTCTCTCTCTCTCTCGTGTTCGTATTTACGAGCAATCTGTTAGCATGTGTTTAACAGGAATGTGTATGTGCTTGTCCTCAATGCGTAGGTGGAGTGGAAGTACAGAAGGTCCATGGTAAGTGTCCAGCCTCTACGTAAGGATTTTGCTCTCCTGATATTCTAATAAATGCGGGTCTGACCAAAGTGCAACGAGATTGTCATTGCTCTGCAATTTGAGATCCACATCACTTTCTGCTGACAGAGAGAAAGTATGGCAGAGCAGGATAGAGACAGCAAAATGAAAGGGTGCGAAAGCGAACGCGTTAGAAGTCAGTTAAGCCATTTATTCAACCAAGAGGAAGACAATCTCTTTTTTCAAGGTAAGTCCCAAGCAAGAAGGCAGCAAACGAAAACCAAGGTGTTAAATCTTCGGAGCATCCTGAAGGGAGCGTTTGTGCGTTTGCTGGAGAACACCGACGAGCGTAAATCCAAGTGAAAGCTATGATCTCGTATGGATTTCCTCCATTTAATCTCTTGAATCACAGCAGGAAGGGGAGATGTAAATAAAAGTGGAAGGGCTCCCACATTATCAATAGCACCTCACCTGCGAGTCGCTGAGAAGAGACAAAGCCGGAGTGCAGCGAGGACTGACAGCTTTACAACTTCAAACAGCTGCAGAAACACAATCTTAAGTGTCAGAACAGCAAAGCGGTAGATATAGAAGAGGTTTCCAGTTGAATTGCTGTCAGATGAGCTGGAGTAAATCTCTATCACTTGTACTTTTCATGTTCAATTAGAGATCCAAAATAAGAAAATGCAGAAACCTATCTATTATTAATTTATGAACTTACTGATGTGTTTGCCTGTGTTGCACCAACAGTTCCTCAGTGGCCTTTATTTTTTATTTTATTTTATTTTTTTATAATAGACTATTCACTGTGTTTTGGCAATTTTTTATTGAATTTCAAAAATTTTAAAATGTCACTTGTGTGGAAGAAGAAACAACTTTTCAAGAAGCAGGAAGTTCGAAGGCACCATGGATGCATTGACTTACACGGTGTCTATACTCCATTTCATATTTTTATACAGATTTCACTGAGAAAAAAAAAAACATGCAGGATATCTAAGCTGATATGGACTAGGTGCTGTGTTAGGGATCAAAGGATGCCACATCATTTGGTGGAAATGAAAATTATTAATCCTAGGAGGGCTAAAATGAAAGACAGCCCACGTATACTTGTATGCATGCTCCTAATGAGACAGCGGATGGTTTCCTGGGGTATCTCCACCCAGATCTGGTCCAAGACATCACCTCCTGATTAGTCTGAAGTGCAACCTGGCGGTCTTGGATGGACTGAAACATCTGTCCCTGAAGGTGTTCTATTGGATTTAGGTCAGGCGAATGTGGGGACCAGCTATAAATTCATCCTCCAGGAACTGCCTACATGAGATATGGATTAATAACCAGGAGGAACTCAGGACTGACTGCACCAACGCAGGTCTGACAGTGAGCTCAAGGATGCTTAATAGCACTCAGGGTGCTGTTGCATAGACTGTAGAGGTCTGTACATCCCTCCATGGATGTGCCACCACCAAACCGGTCATGCTGGATGATGTTACAGGCAGCACAACGTTCTCTACAGCTTCTCAGACCCTTTCACATCTGTCACATGTGCTCAGGGTGAACCTGCTCTCATCTGTGAAAAGCACAGGGTCCCAGTAGTGGACCTGCCAATTCTGGTGTTCTATGGAAAATGACAACTGGGCACCCCGGTGCCAGGTAGTAAGCACAGGGCCAATTTGAGGATGTCGGGCCCTCAGGCCGCCCTCATGAAGTCTGTTTATGATTGTTTTGTCAGAGACATTCACACCAGTGGCCTGCTGGAGGTCATTTTGTAGGGTTCTAGCAGTGCTCATCCTGTTCCTCCTTGCACAACGTAGAAAATACTGGTCCTGCTGATGGGTTACTGTCCTAGAGTAACTGCCTGTCTCTCTGCTTTTGAGACTGTGGTGAGATTAGGCAAATACCCGTTGGTAATTAAGATTTAAGACATAATTCAAATTTTTAATCAACTTAATTCCAGTGTCAAGACAGCCTCCATCCCAAAGCACTTCAAACCCAAGATGTGAACCCAGAAAAGAGTCTCCTATGTCAATTGGTGACGAGACTAACTGGCTTCTCTCAAACATACCAACGATTCTCACAATACTGTGTTCCAGTTACCGATCAGAGTACACCAAATTATAATACAAAGCAAAGACAGCTATCTGAGATACTGGAAAGAACTAAAAGCTAGAGCAGATTAGAATATTGTTCTGGAGTAAACAGAGATCATGAATTGGCAGAATATGTATTAACTGTCAGAACACAGAGAACACAGAGATAGATCCTAACCAAAGTATCGGCTCAGCGAGCACAAACTGGAATCTAACAAGGAAAACATTAAACGTCATGGGAACCAAAAAACAACAGGATATGTGATCAGTGGTCACATTTCCTCCTAAAATGTGAATCCTTCAGTCATCAATTCATGCATGAAAGGTTGAATAACAATAATTACAATGAAACACATCATATATCTATACTAACATTAAACGAATAGTAGGTGGCAGGGTATGGAGTGAACCATCAGTGTAGTGGTTTATGTGCAAGTATACCATCAACACTGACACAAATACAAGAAAACAGCCTTTGAAAAGCTGTCCACTGTAGTGACCACTATGTGTGAAATGGTTAAAAACCCTGTTTTATCTCCACAGTAGATATGCAAAAATTACCCACATTATGGCTTCAGCCAAAACTCCAGAGTGTAGACACACTTAATATTTTTAAATCACACCAAGAAAGGACCATAATGTTTCCTTACAATTGTTTTTTTTATCAGTTGGTCCATTTATGAGTTGTAGAGGCTTGTCTATGGTTTTTTAGCTTTTTCCAGCCATTTCTTTAACACATTTAGCTCTAATTATTAAACTAGCTTGTGGCTTAACTTACTAGCTACACTTATCAATGCAAACATATAAAACAATATATGCATTAGCTTGCTTTTGAAACAATTATGTATTAATTGTAGCTACTCATTACCACTTACTTTTAATATACTGTGCATTAAGCACTTTCAGCAAACCTTTTTGATTTAAGTTGGCAGAAACTTGAGAGCGAGTCATCTACCAATCAGAAAGTTGGAGGTTTGATCCCCTGCTCCTTCAGCCCAAAAGCTGAAGTGCCCCAGGATAACATATTGAACCCAAAATTGCTCCTGACTCATTCACTGGAGCGTGAATGCATACGTCATACTTCACAAACACTCAGAGGGATAGAATGAAGTGTTTTATGTGTGTGAATAGGTGAATGTGCCTTGCAGTAAAAAGCACTTTGAGTGTTTAGTTAGAGCAGAAAAGCGCTACATAAGTGCCAATTTATTTTGCCATTTACAACTGCTAGCTTGATATCTGGTTGTCACAGACACTCAGTCAAAACATGGAGAGCTGAGGTGTTTATCTATTTTTTTTTTTTTTCAAATTAGCCGAGTTAAAATTTCTGCGTACTCCCTCAGACAAAAGCAGAAATATCCCATGCGATTTGAATAACCGTAGTAAGGAACTTATGTAATAAAGCAACCTGGTGAAATGTGGAGAAGAAAAGAGCAATTGAAAGAATGACGTGCGAGGATGACAGGAGGAGACAGAGGGTTGTTTTCAGATTTACAGACCTTGCTGCCGAATGCAGCTCACACGAGGAGTAGCAGAGAGAGGCCTAATTAACACAGAGAGCACCAGCATCCTCAAACAGGGTGAGTGATTCAGATCCAGCTGTATTATCACCCTGCCATAACAGTGCCAATCCAACCTGAAACCAGCTCTGCTGAGCTGATTTGCCTTTTCCTCGCATCATCTGAGGTCATGACGTACTATCCACTCCTTCTGAATGCACAAACACATTCTGTGGCTACTGCATAGCTACAGTATCATTCCAGTTATTCATGCCAAATATGTCATATCCACAGAGATTTCACTTGCACAACCACACAATCTAGTGAGGTCTCACTTGTGCTTAATTTGTGCATCCTTAAACATTTCACAATAACAAAAGCTATCAGCACAACCAGTGTTAATTTCATTGACCAATCATTTTCTTCATTGTTTTCATCAAACTACCTTTTTTTTTTACTGTGATGACAAAATGTAATTACTGCACATGGAGTAAGTAATCTCCATGTGCAGTAAAAGGTCAGATGAGCACATTTGATCTGCGCCCTGGGAAGCAGTGCAGCTATCTCCCACCCTCCTTGTTTCTCATGAAATTGCGACAAAATGTGAATACTTGGGAGGAAGAGAAGAGTAAGTGAGCTATGCTCTTTACTGAAAGCTCATTCAAGGAATTGAATGAGCTTTCAGGGGCTTCACACATAGACTGTGCACAGGCTGATTCGCTGTTTCCATCCAGAAAGCAACAGGAGTAGATCGAGCAGCTCCAGCAGCAGCTGAAAGCTCAGTGACACTATGGTCTTACGCTTTCTTACATACACATACTTACACTTTCTCTTCTGCTTAGTTATCTTTAGGCCGGCTAGCGCCAGTAAAGGTAGATATCTGCTCTGTGGTGACTCTGATGTTAACACAAACAGATACACCTGTTACGTTAGTAGTACTTCAGCCTGTCTGGGTATTCTATTGTAAAACCTTGGTTGGATCTCATATCCTGCACTATGCACCTGCTCATTACTTGAGAACTGGCGCTCATCAGATGTGTTACCATGGTAACCAGATCATTTCAGATTAGCCAAGTATTGATTTTTTAAAAAAAAACCAAACAATTATTATGTCTGACAGAGTAAAAACTTTTCTATTTGAATTCCTAATTGAACAGTTACTAACGTTTTTGCATTGCATTGTGGGACATTTACTCCATGCCGATGTAGTGTCCTGCTCTCGCATCCGCCAGTAATCATCTGTTTTAATATCTGTTAACTGTAAACTTAACAATTAGCTAAAGTGTAATTAACCAATCAATCAGTTTACCCTTCATAAACAAACAAAAACATGCAGTAATTTGCATGAAGACAACTCGTTCAGGCTGAGTGGAGCAAATCTTCACATTCTCTGAGAACAAGTGCGTGTGATCAGCGTTTTTATAATGCCACCGTCTCGTTAACAGACCTCGCTTTTTTTGTGGAGAGATTATTAACTTCCTTTTTCTATAAGACACCTGTGCAAGATTCCTAAATGTCAGCAGAAGTGCGAGTACAATCCTAAGTAAATACAGCTGGTAATGTGTGTTACAGTTGTTTTTGTTCTAAACCACTCATCTCTTACACAGAGCTTTTGAAGAGGACTTAATGTACTTAGTAAACTAGTTTGAGTGGAATGTTGTCATTAATGTGGCATAATGAAGCAGCTGGACATTCAGGGCAGCAGGCAAGTTCTTAAAATGACCATATGCTGTTATAAATTAATTAATTTACTGACTCAGATCTTGTTCACCTACTTTGTTAACTTAGTTGAAGTACCTATGAAACAAGATGCAAAATAATAGTTTCTTAATGCTGGAGCAGGTTAAACTTTGGATTCTTGGCATGAGTGAGTAATGTTTTGATTTCATCTTTATCTGTCAAGAATAACAAGAATAAATAAATACATAAATAAAGCAAATTTCCCTTTGTAGTCCTTTAATAGTGTGCACACAAGTCCAACATACAAGGGTCAAATAGAGCAATATAGGTAAAAATATGGATACAGAGCCAAAAACCCTCCACCCCATCACAAAAAGCATTATCCAACTCAATTCAGTTTTATTTATAAAGCAAATATATATATAAATACACAGCGCTATATACTGGAAGAGAAAGACCCTACAATAACACAAAGAACACCCCAACAAGCAGATGACCCCCTATGAGCAAACACATGGTGACTGTGGGGATGAAAAACTCCTTTTTAGCAGGAAGAAACGTCCGGAAAAACCAGGCTCCAGTCAGTTGGGGCTTGAGGGGAGGAAGTCAGAACAAAAGACACATCAATAATAACTAATGATTAGATGCACAGTGAAAGAGACTGAAAACACCTGAGTGAAGAAGAAATGTTTAGTGCATTATGGGAAGCTTCCAGCAGCCTGAGCCTATTGAAGAGTAATCCCATCAATTTAAGAATGGAATAAGAAATGATGGGTGACTGTGGCAAAGGTTAGGGCTTTGTCTAAAATTCTTTCTTACACACGCAAAAAGGTGAAATTGTGTGGTTGTTACATGGACTGACACCTTGGTGGCGCAGTGGTTAGCACTGTTGCCTCAGAGCAAGAAGGATCTCGTCTTTCTCCGTGGAGTTTGCATGTTCTTCCCGTGTTTGCGTGGGCTCTCTGGCTTCCTCCCACAGTCCAAAAACATGCAGTTAGCGTGGTTTGATTAATTGGTGATTCTAAATTACCCATAAGTATGAATGTGGGTGCCTCTCTGTGTTAGCCCTGTGATAGACTGACAACCTGTCCAGGGTCTACCCCACCTCTCACACAGGTTTATTGAATATTAATAACTTGTGTTAATTTAACTCAATTGTTTAAGTTGCTGCCAAAGCAAAACATCTGTGTGCAACCAATGTCCACTATTGAATTAAATAAATCCAACATGTTCTTTTTTTCAGTGCGTGTAGCACACAGCAGCTGATAATCTGCTATGTATGCATTTGCAAATGCATACAAGGCAGATTATCACTCCACTTTCATTTAGGCATTTGTGTTACCTGGACACAGTGCACAGAAGGCAGGACACATAATATAAATCCTCCTCTATTATTCTTACACTGAATCAGTCTGATATCTCGCAAACTCTGTACGATGGCGCTTCAAGGCCTTTTAATATTGATCTGGTTCCATCAGCCATGGACGTTCTTAAATGCACTCTTTGTCAGGTAATTTGGAGGAAAGCTCAGGGCTGCGTTCCTATGTGAAATAGCTTTAAATTCACAGACATTTCTAGTTTTGAAAGCATACCATCCTCATCAAAAACCCTGATGTACAGCAACTTACAAAAAACTCTGATTTTTGGGAAACTGATGATCTTTGATTCGAACGAGCCGAAGCGTGTATTTACTGTACAACAGTTGGAAAAAGAATGATCCAGTCTTCTGGGTTTCAATAACTTGAAGAATGCCACATGTAGATTCACTAAGCCAGCAAAGGAAACATGCCGTTACGATCAATACACAGGAGCGAACTCCAGTCAACATACAAATACCAAGTGCATGGGCTGAAATGTAGGAAAGGCTAAGGCCCTGACTGGTGCTGTAAGGTAGGCAGGGAGTCAAGGACATGAGCCAAATAAAGGAAATTTGGCTTTCCTCTTGGATAACCCAGTGCCATAATTATGTCAGTCGACACTGTCAAAATTAATGCTTCACCTTGCTTTGTAACAGAGTTGTTGGCGGCACTGCAGCAGCTATCGGGTCCTTGTGGATTGGATTGGATAGATGATACTCTGGATATACTGGAAAATGACCGAATTTCCATATGTATTAGGTGTCCACAACAGGACCAGGTGTCACAATGAGTCTTTATGGGATTGTAGGCGGGAGCAAGTACCACTAGTGAGCAGATAGTTAAAGTAGCTATTGATGTGCTCTTGAGATTTAATATTCCAGTTTCAGGCTTATGAGGTCTCGGGTATGATGGTGATTACTGTATGGCAGGGACATGCCAGTGGGAGAACAGCCTTTTGCTCTGTATGTGTAATTACTATGTGGGGGTAGTACTTCTGGCCTAGTACATGACAAATTGCGGAGAACTTTGAATTTCCCTAACTGATTCATAAGATTTTAAAGGGCTGTTGCCTGGACAGGCAGTATCACAGCGAAGTCTGTTCAGGGCTGCATTGCCTTTGTGGATAATTTGCTGGTACAGTTCTTCAGGACAAAGATGCATTGTCCAGTTTTGAGGAATTGGCTTCATCTGTTTCAAAGAGTAGTGATTTCAAGTGACCTCTGGAGGCAGAAAACTAGGTTTGTACTAACCCAAACTCTGGACTTGTTCAAAGAATGCTTTAACAAACAACACTTACAAACCTCAAAGACAGATTTAGATTGCTCTGTCTACTCAGGAAATTCCTATTGCCAAGTTAAGAGAATTTCAATGATCATCTGTAAGTGGTGTTATTGCAAATTGGAAACATTTAGGAACCACAGCAAGTTGACTCACTACCAGCAGCGTTCCAAACCTCCTCATCAGCACAAGAGCTGTGTTCTGGGAGCTTCATGGTTTTTCATAACCAAGCAGCTCCTGTACGTTACTGTGTCTCCACTGATTGCAGTGTCTGGAAATATGATGGAAGGCACAACATTATTAAGTCATGTAAGAGGGCTAGGTCTAAAGCCTGGTATATCTTGTGGGTTTGTGGGAGATGTGGTCAAATATGGTCACAAACTGCAGGATATGTAGAAAGAAAATAAAACACTGAAATTTTACAGTTAATGGTGGATAAATTAACTCTGAGCTTAATGAGTGATGCATGATGGCATTTTGAACAAGGGAAAATGTCATGGACTTTCTTTTCAACTTGCTCACAAAAGCTTGTCAGTAATAAAAACTGAAGCTTATGTATTGTTCAGATCTTTGTCTTTTTAAGACTTATTGTATAACTTGTGCATGGGGACATTGCCTGTACTCAGATGTAACCCATATGGAAAGGAAACCTTCCAGGTTTGAAAATTATATGTAGTATACTTTAAAAGGCTTAAAGTGCTTTCTGCACAAAAGGGTTAAGTGTTTAATGTCTGCAAATATGAGCCAAAGTTTCCAACAGAATGTGAAAAAAAAGAATTAAAGAAAAAATAATAGTGTTAGCTTATCAACTCACACAGTTACAAAAGAAACCTCTGTTTGACTCTGGGTGCTCAACTGATTGTGTAGGAGGAATTCAGACCTAGCACACAGGTAAATCTTAGGTCCCTGAAGGTTCGTATCTACATCAGATATTATGATGTCATTCTGTTGTCTAGCAACCACCTACCAGCTGGCTAAACTTCTTCATTTATACACCTGCAACACCTTATAAAAGCATATCATCATTTTCATTTCACCATAATAACTAATTAATTTATATCCACAAAACTTGAGTATGAACAGTATTGTATGATCTCAACCATGTGACAGACACCAGTCGCGGATGGATGGATATGGGCTTTAATAGCGACAGAGCCCAGAATTTCATGTCTGCTCAAAGCCAGGAAAGCTAGCATTGCTCACCTGTAGATAAATGATAATTAAGGCTGTGACATCTGCAATAACACTGGTATAAATTTTTACATGACGTGATAACATCATATCACACTGTCACTGCTCTAGTAACACCATGCATTCATGGTCCCCAGTGGGTGCTACAACAGGACAAGCCCGGGCATGACTGAAAACAAGAACTAACTATCCCTAAAAAGGGAGATACTATACAAACCTCTAAGAAAAACACAATACTTTCCCAAATACGCAAGAAAATAGTATTGTGCTAAAGATGGAAATAACAAGCTTGATTCACCACTTGAGGCAAAAACACACGGTCAAGAACAACCGGGCTACGAAGGAGAAGATGCTAGCAAGTAGTGATGCGCGACCCAAATTTAAACAAATGACTCAACCACGCATTGCTGCGGCACTTGTTTAACTGCACTTCGTGTAAGTGGAAGAGCAAACGGTGGGTGTAATTTAGGTAAATGACAGAAGCTCACTGGAACAGAAGGATGGAAAATTCCCATTTGCTTACAGCTATAAATGCTGCTGCCAGCAAGCATCAATAAAATGTTCAGGTTTTTCACCAGAAATATCATTATCAGAAATTTTCTTGAAATATGAGGCTATATCTAAAAATCAATTATATATAAAATTATAATGGGTTCTTATTTGTTTAATAAAAATGAAAATGGAAGAAAATTCAGTGGGAGCCTTTAGAAGCTTCTGACGCACAGTGCACATGCACAAACATGGACAAACACTTTAATTACCATTTGATAAGTATTTCCAAGTACTTAAAAAGGTCAAAGCCACCTTAGAAACATTTCAGAAGAACAACAACAACAAAAAAAGCAGACAAAGAAAAAATGGTATTGGCTAAAATCTCGTATCCCATTTATTAATGTAACCCAAAAAGGGCTCCAATTGAGAGGTGACCACTGTGAGGGACCTAAGAAATAAAAGCACTGTGACTAAAAGAAAGTCAGGGTGAATGAAAGCTGATAAATATGCCATTTGGTAGGTGTTTTTGCTGAAGCTACAGAGGACAGCATGCTGAGTGCATATTTCACTTCTGGCTCTTGGAGACGTATACCTCCTGAGGCTGTTGCCTAAAAAAAAAAAGCACCTTAATGTTTGCTTACCTCTGCTCCTTCTGCCCTGGCTATTTCACTCTGCTGTTGGATCTCTACACCTCACCATTACCATGCCTAAAACAATAAAAAACGATAAAACAGTGGATATTGTGCTAACTTTATGTACCTGAAATTGCACTGTTCTATACCGTTCTATACTTCTGCCTGCTTCTTTCTTCTTCTTTTACTTCTGCTACACTACACTGTCTTCTTCCTGTCAAAAATAACATTCTGGACAGATTATTTATTTTTTTCACCAAACTGCAGGTCTAGGATTAACACCATGTTGTGGCATTTGGTTTTACAACTGGCCCTCCACAGGAACAGGCTACAAAGTAAAAATGTTCAATATCTGCACATGTTAGCCAGGAGTTGTAGTGATGGCAGAGAAGAACGGCGGGTCCGGCCAGCAGCTGGAACACCAAGACTCAAACAGCGACAAGTCCCACTCTCAGCCACCCCATTCCTGGCACCGCCGTCACCTCTGACACCATGCTGGCCAAGCATATGAGTCAATCCCCCCTGTTTTTATGTGATTGCGCCCTGCCGTGAATGCTCATTAGCATTTTTTTTTGCTCTACAATTACTGGCCTGCCGTGTACCCATCTGTTGACTGAATTTGTCCAGCCAGGTGTGCTTGTTCGCATTTGTTTGCTCTTTTTATTTGGAATCAAATAGTGTTATTAATGCTAATTTGCACTGCAGTGTTGGCCGCAGCCACAGCTTGTAATCTGTCAGACGCACGCGCGCGTAGATGGTGAACAGCCTGAGCTTTGCTTTCATGTTGGCGATCATTTTCTAACGAGTAGGTGTCAATATTTTTAAAGTGCTGGGTATCTCATTTTTAGATGGCGGCTCTTTACGGCCTGTCTCCTATAAACTCGACTACATGGGAGCCCTTCGGCAGACTGGGCTTACATCTCAGGTGCAGCTGCTTTTATGGGCGCTTTGACTATAAACTTTAACAGGTCGTGTCATCGCTGTGGAGTAGGAGGAAAAGAGCACTTATTTTTGGATTTTCAGGGTCTTAAAAAGTAGAGTTCAGAGTTCAGAAATACTCAATTGCACTATCATTAAAGGTTGCATTCACTGAGTAATTCATTTCATCAGTTGCGCCACAACAATGCCACACCTGCATGTAGAATTTAGCTCATTATTGGGTCACAGTGCGCACTGCTTAGATTGTAAAAGGTAGCTGGCTGTAGATGAATTGCACAAATTCTATAATACATGGCCAATTTCTGCTTTTATAACAATGTAATCCCATGGAGACGCTCCCCTTCCACCCACCCTTCGTGCTTCTACAGCAAATCGGCCTGTGTACAGGAACAATGACTAGAAATCAATGCTCTCTTTGTTCTAGGTGGCAACTTCCACCTGCCTGAGCAATGGCTTTCATTTCCCCCATTTAGAAGAAAAGCAGCATTTGCTTTGCCATTTGCACTTCCAGTGTTTGAGAGAAGCAAGTTGATTTCATATATGCATGGAGATCTAAAGAAGTCTACACCAAGACAGAAGAAAAAAAAAGCATAGTCAGAGACACTCAGGCTCCGGTGTTTGAGGGAGATACTGTATCAACAAATACAAGCAACGACAAGGACTCAGCCGGGAGAGTAAATGCACCCTTTTAGCTTTGTTACAAATAGCCCTATTAGCATTTTAACCATGGATTTATTATAGGAACTATATACTGAACTCAAAGATAGGGGCCACTCACTTGAATGAAAATTGCTCTCCTGGCACATGAGCAAAAAACTTTCCTAGCTTGCTTCTACATTTTGCATCCCAGTAGACTGTATGCTAAAAATGGGCGCAGCCTTTGTGAGGTCACCCATTGGTGTTCTGGCAAGCTTGGGATGTTTCTTTTCTTTTCCCTCTCTCTTTCTGAAGGCTCAGGTGGAGTTGTGAGCTGGGGTCTCCTTGCTGGTCCACCTATGGTGGTAATCAGGCCCTCTTAGAAAGCTGCTGCTTTGCTTTTTGTTCTGTAATCCTTTTTCTCTGTCTGTTGCTCAGTTGCAAATGTGCTATCTTCTGAGTCCACCATGAGCCAAAACAAGGCAGTTGGTTTGTTGACCCCCCCATGTGGAAAGCCTGACTTGAGCATTCTATCATGTTTTTTAACAATAGATGTCTTTAGCATTGGCTTGGACCAAAGCAAAGAACAGACAACACTGTGTGAAGTTTACTCTGTGAGCATCCTGTTTTATTAAATATGACTCAAAATTAGTAACTTAGCTCATAAATCTATCAGGAATATGTTTACTACACTCTAAAAATATAAAGTAATTATTCTTTTTGGGGGGTTATCACAGCTTGTTGATGGAGTGGTACCTTCTAAAGCCACTGCCACTGTACACTTGATGGTAGAAGGTCTTTTTGAAATAACAAAAAGGTAAAAAAGCACCCATTCATTTCTGTAGTTTTATCTATTCTTACACTTGAAATTGGATTGGATACATTCAGTAAATAACACGCATGACTGTAGCAGGGGGTTGGTAACTTAGAGGGCAACAAAAGAAGGTTGGTATCCATTTTCTTGCTTCTTTTTGCAACTAAGGGGAGTTCATGGAGAAAGTCCAGGAGAAAGGAGATTTGAACCCAGAACCAACTGTCTAACGGGCGTTTGCCCTGACAGAGCACACCCTGAACAGCTCGCCAGTCCATCACAGGGCCTTTCCAGTGTAACCACAGGCCAGAAAGCAAACATGACAATATAGTCACATGACGCTAACGAGTGAATCATCATTATGCATACATAGGTCTTCAGGCTACACATTATTTTTTTGTCCGATCACATCACTGTCACTGTGTGAGAATGACTGTGAGACAGGACAGAATATACACTGGTCAGCTTGCTGTGTTTCACAGCATGCACAATGCCACTGGGAAGGAGGGCCAAGGGTCGAACTACTGGAAACAACAGTGTGAATGATACTGGCTGACTTGCATCTGGAAAAAGCCTAAAAAGGAGGGCCAGGAACAAGACTGGATACATTGAGTTGTCCTCGATTGTTAGTCTTTCACTTAGTAGTGAAGCGTCTCCACATAATGAAGGTAAAAGTAGTATACACACAGGCTTTGAGAAACAACACCCAGAAGAAATCCATTCAAAATCAAGCCTTCTCTCTTCTTCAATTATGTGTTCCATTGTGAAAACAACCATAAACCACGTCTGAGTACAGTATACTCTGCTGATTAGCTTAGTAATGCACTAATAAGAAACCCCGTAAACCAGCTTCAAACCACAAGGGGAAAAATTTAGCCCAGACAGAAGTTTTACGTTATCCTTTTTTGGGGGTTAGCAGCAACCCAAGTGCATTCCAGACAGCACCACGAGAAAGCAACTCAAAGTGCATGAACTCAGCTTTCAGGATAATGAATACAGAGTAATTCAACTGCATGAGAGCAAACTGAGCAGCCAGCAGCACAAAATCACATTCAAGCACCAGTGATTCATATTTCTCACAAAAAAACCAAACAATAGCAATGAAGCTAAGTGAAAACTAGCCATGACATGAATGAACCTTCAGTCCAATGACATAACATCGGTTTGGGTCACAGTATGCTCCTTCACAACACTGACCCTGCATATTAAAGACAAAATAACATGAGAGTACCCGGTGCTTTTCAATGTGACAACAAGGGGTCCTGACCAAATGGTCTGCAGATGATGAGCCGGGAAACCTTGTGCGCTTCTTTCTGGTCACAGCTGCTTTGACAAATTTGTATTTATAGCTAGCCTTGTCTACTTTCTGGGGTAACAGAGATATAATGTATTCTTATCATAATGAATTTTCACTTTGATCAACTTCTCTTAAAATCATGGTAAAATGCTTGTTTTCATTCCTAAACTCTGACCCTAACTCTGAACCATTACCCAGCATTTTTCAGTGCCTGAAATTGATCAAGTTTCAAATGCCCTAACTCAACAGAGTAGTTTAAAGTGACTTAAATTAACCAGAAAAAAAGAAAAGTAAATAGCAAATGAAAATGAAACAAAACAAAGTGAAAAAAGCTCCTCAAATGGACATGAACCAGCCTCTCCTGATTAACAAACCTATGTTAAATGTAACTGCCACCCCTCCAACTGTCCTAATATAGACTTTGTGGGTCTTTAGACTGGGACTGCTCTCAGCAGGCAGTGCATTAAGGAAACTATGCATATAATCTGGAGATGGAGGAGACAAGAACAAATGGGATGAGAACATATTGGTTGGTTATGTTTGACTCTTGTGAGTGGTTTGTTGGAAATTAAATTAAGTCAGTTAGAAATGAACAAACTGACTATTTAGTCTGATCTCAGGTAATCAGTTTTACACAGTAAATAAAAACCACAAGCAGCAAACCAGCAGATACTTAGCTTTAACGTTGGTGTGACAACAGCACAAAATCCAGCATACTGCACCAAGTGAGGCCCACCCAAAAAGCACAGGACAATGTGTCATCCATCTGATTGGCATACAAACTGGCAGGCTGACCTGACAACCATCTGACCACCATGGAAAAGTTGAGAAAACACTGATGCTGTTGGCATTTTTCTGAAAGCAACAGTGATGGATGTCAGGATGTAATATCGTCTATACTGTATAACTGAGTGAAGTACAATGTCAGTGACAGCGTGATTCTCCTAATCGATGATCTACGGTTTCCAGGTTTACGCTGAAACAGTAACGTTAATGGCTAGACTCCTGTTTTCTCCTTCCTCTATCCTGTTTATATTTACTGAGGTTCAGATTTACAGAAAACACCAGCTTATTATCTAGTTTTATTTTTAACCAACATTTTTTCCCACAGGTTCTGGAACATGGAGCTTTGGGCCAAAAAAAGTCTCTCTCCCATTCACAAACATCTACTCTGGGATTTTATCAGTGACGTTCTTTTATGCGTAAAAATGATGATGCAAAAATGAAATATAGATGTTGGCCTCATTCGAAGGTATTACAGGATTTGACAGCATTTGATTTTTTTTAAAATCAGGCTGATTTCATAATCTATCAGTGATCCATTTTTAATGACAGTAGTCAGGCATCATAGACTGACAATAAGAAAAACTCAGCCGAGGTGCATTTCTGCAGCTGGGTTAAATTCAATTTTTAACCCTAAAATAAATCTTTTCCCTTCTTTCCTGTCACCCAGTTCACTCCTCGGATGTGCCATGGCTTTTCAAACTTAAAAATACACAGCACACTGACAGGCATTCACAACCACTCACCAAGCCTCACACACACACACACAGTCACATAAGAAGAGACTCTATCTCCAAGCTACAGCCATGACTGCATTACAAGTTCGTAACCTCACACACACACGCGGCAACACCAAAACATGCGCACGTGCAAATACAACTGAGTCCCATGAGAAAGTGCACACACGGACAGATGTACATACACACACACGCTCTCTCCATCAAACACACACACACACACACACACACATATAGTCGTCATCCCACTGCTCATCTCTATTCCCCTGGCTGTCCAGTCCAGTTCAGGTTGGTCGTCTGGAGAGTGGAGGCAGGCTGAACCTGTCCACTCTACTTTCTATCATTGTCTGGCAGCAAACCTACAGGGTCAAACACAACTTCACTTCCCCTCAAATGTCTCAGCAGGCCTTGATTGATTCTGCCTGGCACCACAGAGGCCAGTGGAATGGAGAAGGGAAACTGCAATCCTCTGCAGATCTGGCACCAGACTATAAGGTCAGATTGCTAAAGGAAAGGAGTCAGATGGGTTGCCGGATGTTTTAGGATTTGGGGAATGTAACATTTATGAGCACCTGTTCGCCCTCTAAGGGCTGAAGCACTGTAAACACAGATAGTGGAACAAATTGCTGTAAAAATACAAGAGATTTTGTACAGCAATGTACAGTTCCTTGTGAGTACATCTAAATACTGTAAATGCTGAGACGAACAGCAAGTTGCAGTACAATTCTGAGATATTTTTCTTTTATGACTGTAACGACAGACAGGAAGGTTAGTGAAAGCTTACAGTGTTTTAATGTAAAGCTTATATTGTACACAAAACATGATTTTAAATTTATAGTAAGACACATTAGAGTCAGTAAATGAGAACATGCCTGCTTCCTATATGAGGTTCTACAAAATGATGCATACTTGTTATGAAAAAAGTTTGAAAATCTAACTTTTTTCCATACTTTTATTTATTGAATTAGTTGGAGGTCTGATGATGTATCGTTCTACTGTAAATTTATAGTAGAATGTAAATAGCATCACAGCATTTCAACTCTAAATTTAACTCTAATCCAAAAATCTTCTGCTATTCTTCCTAGGGTTAGGATTGTAGTTATGGTTATTTATCACCATTAACATGAACCAGGTTACTGCTGGCTCCTCTAGGGTTAGAGTTCATTTGACATTTTTATTATTTATTTTGAAATGGAACACAAAATTTCATTTATGAGTTTTTCTTTCTAATGTAGCAACATTTTGTAGTTTCTGAATAGTCAAACTGTGCATTAAAAGGAGATCTAATTCAGCTGCTGTTTAAATTCTGCATGAAATGTGAAATACCTTCCCGACTGCTACATTGCTACATTGTGTAGCAAACCCATGTTGTCACAGGATTATTTATTTATTAATCACAGCTGAAATAAGAAAAAATAAAAACCGCCAAACAAAGGGAAATGGTTTGTCTCATGATACAAATGTCTCATGATATATGGAGAACATCATTCAGGCATCTTGGGAAGTAAAATCTGGGAAAAGAAAGCATTTTCCAGTATTTTTGCTTGTTGG
This sequence comes from Oreochromis niloticus, assembly GCF_001858045.2. NCBI lineage: Eukaryota > Metazoa > Chordata > Actinopteri > Cichliformes > Cichlidae > Oreochromis > Oreochromis niloticus. Next base: position 7,903,393 of record NC_031986.2, read on the forward strand.
CATTCAAATTCACTAACCTCCTCCCTTTGTGCCTGTGATTAGCCTGGCAGCAGCCGCCGCAATCCATCGCTGCATGTCTCAGAGAGATGCTTAATGAGTGAGATCAGTCAACAGAGACTGGCAGCTAGTCACACACACTGGGAAGAATGGCATTTGTTAGTATTTTTTTTATATATATATTAACAGCATGTCCTTAGAAACAATGTGTGCAGTTTCTATGAGAATTGATCGGTGAGCTTTAGTTTTGGATTGCTTTCTTAACAGATGAAACTGATTAGCTTTAGTGTATTGAAGGTATTTAATGGGATATTTTCAAAATGATTGCTGATAAAGGAGCACAAGGCCGCCTCCAAAAAGACAGGCCTTACAAAAAAATCCATTACTCCAACCTTATGTATGTCCTGTGTGTGTCTGGTGTCAGCTGGTCCTGAAAAAATGAATCCAAGTGAAAATGACAGGGACAGACAGGGAAATGGATTCACTAAGTGTGAAGAAGTCCTTGATGCCCACCTGCACTGAGGCAGATTCCAGGCTATATCAGCACTTCAGACATCATGGGACATTTCCAGGTGTTACTCGATCCTTCTCTAGTGGACTGAGACGCAACATGACTGGTCGACATTTGACGAAAGCCTGGGAGACTTTTTATGACGAGACAGAGACTCGCAGGTGAAATAGTCTTCACCAACAAAAACTGGCTTTAGAGTGCTTTACAGCAATTATAGAAGCTTGAGAATCACCACATGATTACCAATCACTTTTTGGAAAATCTTCTTAAAAAAATACACATATAGCATATTAACCCAGCTTGCTTGTAATTCTTGAGTGACTGATAAGTGCCTCATCATTCCTCACACTTTCCCAGTCTGAAAGAAGCCTATGACAGCATCACAAACAATGTGAATATGGGGAAAAGTAACAGTGCATCATTATCACGCTGTTACCATGGATTCTATTGTTAAAAGTAGTACATCCACAGCTGTATCCAGAAGAGAACTGGTGAAATAATAAGGTATTACTTTTTTGGCTCTGGTGTGGCAATCTGGGCATGCTAGAGCAAAATCTCCAAAAAATAAACATAGGAGGAATAACTTATTCCCTTTCTGTGCTGTTTCAATATCCCATATCCACCCCTGTAAAATATCCATTAGGGGTATCTTTCTGTCTCCTTATTAACCTCCTTATTATTTGAATGTTTCTTTAGGGCAGCCTCTTTGAATCCACTAGTGACAGGATGGTTTGTGAGCTATTGTGCTGTCACAGCTTTTTGCTTATGGCTGTATGTGAACACAGGCCAACGGCATCCAGACCACAAATTAACAAGTCTGTTCACAGTGTTTGATGCCTGTGTGCTCAAATTGACATAAACCACTGAAACCACTGCCAGATCTCTGAATCATAAAATCGGAGGCATCGTGTGGGAAATGAATGAAAATGTGGGAGTAATTTGTGAAGACGACTGCTGTTACGCTGTTACTCAATCCCAAATAAAGAAAATGCTGTGTTAATACATGGAGGTTGTGCAATGGTTAAAGTCATAGATACAGCACTCAGCTCCAGTAATGAAGCCAATAATGCAATAAAGTCAAAGACAGTAATTACAACTATCACATCAGCCAACCATTTCCTAGTTTACTATTTCTTGATCTGTATGTCAAGCCTCACTAGAAGCAAGGCTATGTTATTGATTTCAGTTAATTGGTCATTTGGTCCAGACTGACATATGTCCAAACACAAAATGTGGGATATTTCATGATATATTTATGTTATATACTTTAAACACTGACTACAATGTTGGCATAGTAACAAGTAAGGATGAGATGATGAAGATTATGTCTTCGAAACACTACTATGCCAATGCTATCACTGTAAGCATGTCAAGTAGTACTGTGTTAACTTTGACAGACCTTGAAATAAAGAATTCTTCTGTTTGCTAAAAGCATCAAATTCCCCATTGCTCAGTCTAATAATCTCTGGGCCTTTTGGTCTTACATCCCTGTTTGCTCTGTGTGATTAGTCAGTCAGATCTGGTTAATGCTATTAAACTTTAGATGGATTTAGCTCAATTGTTTTCTTTCAGGGCAAGTAAGGCAGCAGTGCTTGCCCTGTGAAATTTAAAAATAGACAATAATTAATGAAATGAAAACTGAAAGTAAACTCTGTGCTTACATCTTCAACAGTGTTCTTGTGGATCACACTCTAGATCTTGTTTTAACATATGCCATAGAAACTGAACATTTAACAGTGTTTCCTGAAAACCCTCTGCTGTCTGATCATTTCCTGATAACATTTACATTTACAATAATTGATTACACAGCAGTGGAGAGTAGACTTTATCAAAGTAGATGTCTTTCTGAAAGTGCTGTAACTAAGTTTAAGAATATAATCCACCCACTGTTATCATCTTCAATGCCCTGTACCAACACAGAGCAGAGCAGCTATCTGAACGCTACTCCAACAGAGGTCGATTATCTTGTTAATAATTTTACCTCCTCACTGTGTACGACTCTGGATACTGTAGCTCCGGTGAAAACTAAGGCCTCAAATCAGAAGTACCTGACTCCGTGGTATAATTCTCAAACACGTAGCCTAAAGCAGATAACTCGTAAGCTGGAGAGGAAATGGCGTGTCACAAATTTATAGGATCATCATTTAGCCTGGAGAAATAGTTTGTTGCTTTATAAGAAAGCCCTCCGCAAAGCCAGAACATCTTACTATTCGTCACTGATTGAAGAAAATAAGAACAACCCCAGGTTTCTCTTCAGCACTGTAGCCAGGCTGACAAAAAGTCAGAGCTCTACTGAGCCAACAATCCCTTTAACGTTAACTAGTAATGACTTCATGAACTTCTTCACAAATAAAATTTTTATCATTAGAGAAAAAATTACCAATAATCATCCCACAGATGTAATATTATCTACAGCTACTTTTAGTACCATCGATGTTAAGTTAGACTCTTTTTCTCCAATTGATCTTTCTGAGTTAACTTCAATAATTAATTCCTCCAAACCATCAACGTGTCTTTTAGACCCCATTCCTACAAAACTGCTCAAAGAAGTCCTGCCATTAATTAATGCTTCAATCTTAAATATGATCAACCTATCTCTAATAATCGGCTATGTACCACAGGCCTTCAAGCTGGCTGTAGTTAAACCTTTACTTAAAAAGCCATCTCTAGACCCAGCTGTCTTAGCTAATTATAGGCCAATCTCCAACCTTCCTTTCATATCAAAAATCCTTGAAAGAGTAGTTGTCAAACAGCTAACAGATCATCTGCAGAGGAATGGCTTATTTGAAGCGTTTCAGTCAGGTTTCAGAGCTCATCACAGCACAGAAACAGCTTTAGTGAAGGTTACAAATGATCTTCTTATGGCCTCTGACAGTGGACTCATCTCTGTGCTTGTCCTGCTAGACCTCAGTGCTGCGTTCGATACTGTTGATCATAATATCCTATTAGAGCGATTAGAACATGCTGTAGGTATTACAGGTACTGCACTGCAGTGGTTTGTATCATATCTATCTAATAGACTCCAATTTGTTCAAGTAAATGGAGAGTCCTCTTCACACACTAAGGTCAATTATGGTGTTCCACAGGGTTCAGTGCTAGGACCAATTCTATTTACATTATACATGCTTCCCTTAGGCAGCATCATTAGAAGACATAGCATAAATTTTCACTGCTATGCAGATGACACGCAGCTCTATCTATCCATGAAGCCAGGTAACACACACCAATTAGTTAAACTGCAGGAATGCCTTAAAGACATAAAGACCTGGATGGCCGCTAACTTTCTGCTTCTTAATTCAGATAAAACTGAGGTTATTGTACTCGGCCCTGAAAATCTTAGAAATATGGTATCTAAGCAGATTCTTACTCTGGATGGCATTACCTTGGCCTCCAGTAACGCTGTGAGGAACCTTGGAGTCATTTTTGACCAGGACATGTCCTTCAATGCACATATTAAACAAATATGTAAGACTGCTTTCTTCCATTTGCGCAACATCTCTAAAATTAGAAATATCCTGTCTCAGAGTGATGCTGAAAAACTAGTTCATGCATTTATTACTTCCAGGCTGGACTACTGTAATTCTTTATTATCAGGATGTCCTAAAAACTCGCTGAAAAGCCTTCAGCTAATCCAAAATGCTGCAGCAAGAGTCCTGACAGGGACTAGAAAGAGAGAGCAGATTTCTCCTGTATTGGCTTCCCTTCATTGGCTTCCTGTTAAATCCAGAATTGAATTCAAAATCCTGCTCCTCACATACAAGGTCTTAAATAATCAGGCCCCATCTTATCTTAATGACCTTGTAGTACCATATCACCCTATTAGAGCACTTCGCTCTCGCACTGCAGGCCTACTTGTTGTTCCTAGAGTATTTAAAAGTAGAATGGGAGGCAGAGCCTTCAGTTTTCAGGCCCCTCTTCTGTGGAACCAGCTTCCAGTTTGGATTCGGGAGACAGACACTATCTCTACTTTTAAGATTAGGCTTAAAACTTTCCTTTTTGCTAAAGCATATAGTTAGGGCTGGACCAGGTGAACCTGAATCCTCCCTTAGTTATGCTGCAATAAACGTAGGCTGCCGGGGATTCCCATGATGCATTGAGTTTTTCCTTTCCAGTCACCTTTCTCACTCACTATGTGTTAATAGACCTCTCTGCATCGAATCATATCTGTTATTAATCTCTGTCTCTCTTCCACAACATGTCTTTCATCCTGTTTTCCTTCTTTCACCCCAACCGGTCGCAGCAGATGGCCGCCCCTCCCTGAGCCTGGTTCTGCCGGAGGTTTCTTCCTGTTAAAAGGGAGTTTTTCCTTCCCACTGTCGCCAAAGTGCTTGCTCATAGGGGGTCATATGATTGTTGGGTTTTTCTCTGTATTTATTATTGTGCGATCTATTGTACAATATAAAGCGCCTTGAGGCGACTTTTGTTGTGATTTGGCGCTATATAAATAAAATTGAATTGAATTGAATTGAATTGGATAAACCTGTCGTCTGTTTGGAGACCAACAGAAGGCAAGTGTGCCTGATTGAACGTCCACTGCTTAGAGATCAGTTATGATCATTAAGTTAAGACACACACAGACATGTGTGGTAAGATAAATGAAACATCAGTCTGTGATTAAAATCTTAATCTCTTACTAACCACTGAGGCCAGTGTGTCTGAGTTTAGTGCAAAGAAACTTTTAATAACTCCCAAAGCATATTATCAATAAAAGCCTTTAATGAAGAGGGGATGTCAACCCCTTAAACAAGGAAGTTGGACAGCTGCAGGCTCCATGAGGTGTTTTTAGAATAACATATATAAGTGAACGCACAATGACCAAAGTTTAACCTGATTTTTTTTAAACACAATATCTTAATATTTCATCAATATTTTCAATACTTCCCATAGTTATTGGCAATTAACCATGTCACACAGTGCTCAGCTGTGTTCTTTATTTTATTATATATACATATATCTTAATATACTTTATTTTTTCTGAGCTCAGCAAAAGCTGTACTTTTAAAGATAAATGGTCCTTCCAGGAAAGCCACATTTTACAGACTATAATGCATTTCTGTGGAATAATCAGAATTTAATCATTTAAAAATATGGTAAACCTTAAACACTGATCCATGTAACACTGAAAGGGAACATCTTGCAGCAGAATAATTACTTTTTCATGTGATACTTTAATTACAATTTGCCAGTAATACAAAATCATGGGTGGTTTGGTATTTTCATGGTGGGGTACTGCTGCTTTAACAAAAGCAACAGTTCTATAAAGTTTCTCTACTGCTCATTATTGTCAGCTAATGGTAAATATTTTGATGGTAACTAGAATAAAAATATTTAACAATTCTTCGGCCCAGAAGGAACACAGAAAAAAGAAACACATGAAACAACAGACAGCAAGAAAGAAGTGGTATGTTTAAATCTGATCCAATTTGTGGAGCAACAGTTGTGAAAGATTTATTTTTCTTTTCTCTTGGCTTTTCTTTTCTTTTCTTTTCTTTTTTTTTTTTGCTTTGATAGACCTTCTGGTTATCCTGCTTTGACTGTCTGTCAAGGTCAGAGTCAATTATGAACCATTGTTCAATCACCCATCCACACTGAGCTACAGCCTCTACTACAACATCTCTGCAGTATAAGAACATTACACTACCTAGATATACTTCTAACCTGCTAATGCTCTATAGCAGTGGATCTCAAATTTCCTCTGTCATGACTCACTTCAGAATCTCTCAAAAAAGATCAGATCCCACAATTTTTGTGATAAAAATAATAAATTTAAGTTGAATTCAATCCCGGGAGGAGACATAAAACCCTTTAGTGTGTGATAGCGAGGGCATCTGACATAAATACTTGGAGGTACTTGTGAATAAGGTAGATCTTTTAAAAGTGAGCTCTAAGATTTGTGTTAGTATCGTTTGTTGGGCCTGCATTTTGCTTTCTTCTTTTGAGGTCCTGACCTCCAGTCTCAAATAGAAAATAATTTCAACTGCTTGGCAATAACCAAATGTAGTTTTTGGTTAATACCAAAAACTGACGGATTTTTCCCTAGTGATAATTGTTGTTGTGTGGCTCTCCCTTCTTCATAATGTTGTTTGTTTGCAATCCAGGCATAGCAAAATTCATGCATTAGTATCTGCAAACTCTTGCTTATTTTGTTCCCAATAAAAAGTCTTGTAAAAGTTTAAGTTTTGATTCTCCTTAATACAACTTTTTTTCTTTTTGTATGTTTTTTGTGTTGTGTTTTTACATGGTTATCCATGCCAGCGCTCCAGTGGCTTCTCACTTCAACAGCGTGACCCAGTCTACATTTTTAAAAAAAAGCTGCTCTACACATTTAATTAGATAAAGTTACGTACAGTATTTCCTGTGCATGCTTTATAATGCATATGCATGAATTACATTATGTACAGCATGTCCCCACTGATGTCAAAGTCTTCATAGTGAATGTAATTAATAAAACATGTACAAACTTTGCTAAGGAAAAGAACACTTGTTCTGTTAATTAACCCTTGCACTTAATGCACTCATGCATTTCATGAAAAAATCTTGAGTTTCCTGAATTTTTGATAACTGGCTTGCTCCTTCACAGAGTACCTGAATTATGAAAAAAGCATGGAGTTGATGATACATATGGACTGTGAACAACTTGTCAGAGCACACTCTTTGCAGTGATATAGTCAAATGGGCTGTGCACTGCAGCCAACTCTTTCCCAAACACCCACATGCTTTGAAGAGGAGCTTCAGCTCTGTGAAATGGCTTCGGATAGACACAGGGTGCAAAGAAGATTACACTAAAAGAACATTTCATTCTCTTTCTTTACATAAGACTCTTAAAAAAAGGCAAGATTCCACCATTTATTTGACATAACTGGTGAAAGTACAAAAACACAGAATCATGTTGATATGGCCTAAATTTTCAATCTTGTACTTGGTGATTGTAATAATGCTAGCTTGAGAATAGGAAGTTGTAAAAAATAAATAAATACATTAAATACAGTACAGTTACCCGTACCATGAAAGACACAAACTAATTTTAAGGACAACAGTCGAATGATTGCAGGGGCGGCAACTTTGAACCAGATTGACACCAATCTTCATTATGATTTCTGAAGACTTTCTGAAGGGCTTTCAAAAAATTTGGGACATTGGCTGCTTTTTGTCACTCATTTGCAGTCCAGTCCTTGTACTTGTTTGTAAATTGTATCTTTAAACAGTTGTTGGTAACATCAGGTTTTTGCTGAAGCTGCATCAGAAATGGCGTCAATGGAATTGTGGCTGTCAAAAAGCCATTCTTGAGGAAGAGAAACAGGAAGAAACTGCTGAGGTATGACACATTACACAAGAACTGGACTTGTGGCATCAGGGGTTATGGGGTGATGAATCTAAACTTAAAATCTGTGGTTTAACTTGCTGGGGTTTAGTGCTGCTTTTCTGCCAGCGCATTCTATTAATTGGTGGAATTATGAATGTAGAAAAGCACCAAGAGATTTTAAACCACCATGCAATATTGGCTGGATGGCATCTGATTGGGAACAACTTCTATGTTCAAAATGATAATGATCCTAAACACTGTTGGATACACAGTGGAACAATATCAGTCATGGATTGACCTCCACAGACCACACCTGACCATTATTAAACAGTGTAGAATAATCTTATAGACAGTGGAACAAAAGACAGCCAACATCCAAAGTAAGATATAAAGAAATGAAGATTGTGCAATCTTCAAAGATTGCACAATCTAAAATGTACTGAGTGAATTGTTACTTTTTTGACTCTGATAATAAAGCAGAGTAGTGTAGAATAATTGTGACCAAATCCAAACACCTGCCAAATTACTGGCAGTCAGCCTTACCTGTGTGTTTAGTTCTTCCAGGAAAAATCAGTGAATGGTTATCATCGGATCCCCTGAGAATCACTTGAATTCTCCTCTGTATGAGCTTAAGCATATTTATAAAGCCATGAAAAATTTTACTTCCATACTATGAATATTTTTGGAGTTACGGACCTTCAAAGTACTTGGGGGTGGCTTTAACTGCTCTAATACAAGAGTGAACATTTCCCGGATTGAGAAACACATATATGCTAAAACTATTAACTCTAATCATTTTTGGAAATGGCCAACTTTAAGCATTAATATCATGGGATATTTAACAATTTTAGTAGAAAGACTTCACAAATGTAATATCTGTGATGTCACAGGGGAAAACTTCAAAAATGTTATTTTGGGTTTCCTTTCAAGTGTTACTGGCCAACATAATCTCTGGCATCTGAAAGATATCCAATTTATCTACATTTTAACATCCATTAAATGGATTGGTACTTCTATAGCGCCTTTCTACTCAATTTTGAGTACTCAAAGCAGGGGCGATTCTAGGATCAGAGCTTTGGGGGTGCTGAGCACCCAGAGAGCTGCCCAGCCAGGCAAGATAAACTTTACTCGTCACGATGAGACGTCTTCCCTGTCTCTGTCAGTCCCTGCATCCTTAAATGTCTCCAGTTGTCCCGAGTTCTCTCTGACTGTCTCCTTGGTGCATTTAAACCCCTGTTCCTCCCTGTCCTCATCGTCTGTTGTCTTCGTCTCCGTTATCAGTCATCATAATTTTATCATCTCTGTGCAAGTCTGCAAATTTCTTTATTAAATCATAAGATTCTTAAATTCATCAAGTCTCTCTGTGCCTGGGTCCTTGTCACAAAACATGACATCACTGTTTTGTACATTTTAACACAATTTAATCCCCACATGTGTGAAAGAAAAGCCAAACACTTTTTTGAAAAATCTGTAACAAAACCATCAAATCTGATAAAGGTTATTTAAATGATGCTCATAGTGAGTAAGAAGTAAACTGAGTGCATGTTTTCGACAGAGATTCACTTTTAATGTGTATGTATAATATAATACAGATACATAAAAAACACTCCCAAAACAGAATAAATTATTACAAAATATTAATAAAAAACGATAAAAATGGAGGCAACTTTGCCTGTGCTAGAATGTATACAATGTATGAAAAAATCTTTACTGCAGATACTAATTTAACTAATTTAATAATACTAATTTTGTGTTGTAAGATTTATGAGTTTCATGCTTTCAAGTGGTACCTGGGAGAGCTTGACATTTTTCTCAGGTGGTACACACTGTAAAAAGTTTGAGAAACACTGATAAGTGTATGCGTGATTAAGATGAAGGAACTGACCTCCCAGCCCATTGTTCCTTCAGTGGGCTGGTTTCAGTCATTATGCAAATGTACTGTTTATAAGATTTGGGGAAACCTGTGGTCAGCTGAGACTGAAGAAGTCACTTGGATGAGTGACGAAACGTTTCTCCCACAAAACGCTACGTCCAGATGAACAGAATCAACTTTTGGAGAAGTGTATGTGTGCTTTTGGAAAACATTTAAAGCTGCTGTACAGAATCTTTGAAACAAGCCAGCTTAAAACATTTTTAGAATATAAACAGAGCACTCTGCTTCTCTTTACAGCTCCTCACTCCACCAGGGCTGTTTGGCACTTTCTGATAGTGCGCAAATGTGGTGCACGTACTGCGGCAGTCATACAGACAACTGTAAAAAAAAGTTGGCCTACCTATTACTGGCTGAGGTTTTAGTAGAGTTGTGGCTGAACCACATAAAAATATATCATTAATTTTAATCTCCCCAGTCAATGATAATGTTATGTTGGAATGTTGTTAAAGATGGTCAAAAATGTTTCAACCCAGTTTATTTTGCAGATTCTGTATAGCAGCTTTAATATAGGGAAGACACAACTTCCAGACTGTATGAGTAAAATTAGGTTTTTTCTCTTTGTCAGTTTAACAGTTTCTGTTTTGCCTGTCACTGTTCCCTGTCTGTTTCCTTACCTGGTTCTTCCTGTGTTATGATTTAATGTTGTCAGTGTTTTGTTTTATGTCATGTTTAAGGATTTGTTCTCGTTTCCTGTTTTATTGTGAAGGTCTGCGTCTCATGTGAGTGTGTTCAGTTTTACCTCTGTCTCGTCTTGTTGATTATTCCCAGCTGTGTTCCCCACCTGTGTGTAATCTCCCTGTGTTTCCCTGTGTGTATTTAAGTCGCGTCCTCTGTCTTTGTAGTTTGGCTGGTCCGTCTGTGTATCCACCATGTCTCATCTGTGTGTTTCCCTGCTGCCCAACCGTCATCTGTTTTCTGCTCGCTGTTATTCGTGTTCAGGTTTGTGTTTCTGTTCAGGGTCAGTAGTTTAGTTTTCCCAGTATAGTTTAGTTCTCCGTTCACCATTTTGTCCATCTCTTTTGTTGTGTTTGCATTAGTGGCACCAGCCATTTTTAGCCAACCTGGTTGTCCGTTTTAAGATAAAGCCTCTTCTCATCCCACAATCTGGTATTCATCTTCTTTTATGTTGCGGCTATGAGCCGGGTCGTAACAGAACTGGGGGCTCGTCCGGGATACATTCGTCTGTCTTCGCTGGAGGGTTCCGAGGGACCGCTTCAGCATTCCGTCGTCGCTGGAGGGTCCGAGGGACCGCTTCAGCATTCGTCTCCGCTGGAGGGTCCAAGGGGCCTGTCCAGCATTCATTCGTCTCCGCTGGAAGGTCCGAGGGACCGCTTCAGCATTCCGTCTCCGCTGGAGGGTCCGAGGGACCGCTTCAGCATTCTGTTTCAGCTGGAGGGTCCGAGGGGCCTGTCCAGCCTTCATTCGTCTCCGCTGGAGGGGTCCAAGGGGCCTGTCCAGCCAACATTCGTCTTCGCTGGAGGGTCCGAGGGGCCTGTCCAGCCTTCGTCCGTCTCCGCTGGAGGGTCCGAGGGACCGCTTCAGCATTCGTCCGTCTTCACTGGAGGGTCCGAGGGACCACTTCAGCCTTCCGTTTCCGCTGGAGGGGTCCAAGGGGCCTGTCCAGCCAACATTCGTCTCCGCTGGAGGGTCCGAGGGACCGCTTCAGCATTCGTCCGTCTTCACTGGAGGGTCCGAGGGACCGCTTCAGCATTCGTCCGTCTTCACTGGAGGGTCCGAGGGACCGCTTCAGCATTCGTCCGTCTTCGCTGGAGGGTCCGAGGGGCCTGTTCAGCCTTCCGTCTCCGCTGGAGGGTCCAAGGGGCCTGTCCAGCCATCATTCGTCTTCGCTGGAGGGTCCGGGGGACCGCTTCAGCATTCTGTTTCAGCTGGAGGGTCCGAGGGGCCTGTCCAGCCTTCATTCGTCTCCGCTGGAGGGGTCCAAGGGGCCTGTCCAGCCAACATTCGTCTTCGCTGGTGGGTCCGAGGGGCCTGTCCAGCCTTCGTCCGTCTCCGCTGGAGGGTCCGAGGGACCGCTTCAGCATTCGTCCGTCTTCGCTGGAGGGTCCGAGGGACCGCTTCAGCATTCTGTTTCAGCTGGAGGGTCCAAGGGGCCTGTCCAGCCTTCGTCCGTCTTCAGCATTCCGTCTGCCTGCAGAATAGCGGCCAGTGCCTTGTGTGCTGGTCCTCCAGGACTACAGCATTCATGGCTCTCTAGGTCATGAATCAAACATTTTCATTTGGGGTTAAATGTTTGATTTTTGGGTGGGGGGAAATGTTATGATTTAATGTTGTCAGTGTTTTGTTTTATGTCATGTTTAAGGATTTGTTCTCGTTTCCTGTTTTATTGTGAAGGTCTGCGTCTCATGTGAGTGTGTTCAGTTTTACCTCTGTCTCGTCTTGTTGATTATTCCCAGCTGTGTTCCCCACCTGTGTGTAATCTCCCTGTGTTTCCCTGTGTGTATTTAAGTCGCGTCCTCTGTCTTTGTAGTTTGGCTGGTCCGTCTGTGTATCCACCATGTCTCATCTGTGTGTTTCCCTGCTGCCCAACCGTCATCTGTTTTCTGCTCGCTGTTATTCGTGTTCAGGTTTGTTTCTGTTCAGGGTCAGTAGTTTAGTTTTCCCAGTATAGTTTAGTTCTCCGTTCACCATTTTGTCCATCTCTTTTGTTGTGTTTGCATTAGTGGCACCAGCCATTTTTAGCCAACCTGGTTGTCCGTTTTAAGATAAAGCCTCTTCTCATCCCACAATCTGGTATTCATCTTCTTTTATGTTGCGGCTATGAGCCGGGTCGTAACACCTGACCTTGTACTTTCTCCTCACGTTCCCTCTTTCCTCTCTCCCTCTTTGGACTGACAATCATACACAAATAGATTGTATTCAATTAGATGAAAAAATTACATTAATATGAAAAAAAAAAATATTATTAAGATCACTAACAAAAAGTCCTCTCTCAGTCTACTTTCAACCAAAAGGCAAATAACCAAACCACATGTACATCTAATAAAAGATATAAATATTGAAACACTGATCCAACATCATTCTTGATTGATGGATCATTTGATTTTACACTTTTACCTGAATGTGGCTCCTGTTTTTGAAAAAACTTCTTTCCATTATGAACCTGGCTGTCTCTCTGTATATACACACACACACACACACACACACACACACACACACACACACACACACACACACACACACACACACACACACACCAGGAGTTATAAGGTTAATGGGCATTCGGTCAGTTAGCTAATTAGTATCCATTTCAAACAGGACAGTGGCAACAACAGTAGGCTATGGACAATTTTAAGTTTTAGATTTTAAATAGGCTGTATACATTTCAATGGGAGCAGCAGGACGGTCAAATGTCGCTGATTTTACTACAGAATAGGACTGATTGTAGGGTAGCAAATATCGTCGGAAAACACGTTTTCAACACTGCAGGTTACCTGGTGTAATGTTTTTCAGCTAAAAGGAAACATGGTCTGACTCCTACCTAACTATATACAGAGTAACTGAAGGTTAAATGCAGCTAATATGTCGTGTTTTAAGTCAGGCACCCACACCTCCGCTCCGCTGCGTCTCAGCGACTATCACTCAGGCAGAGAGGGCGCGAGAGCCAGAGCAGGGGAGAGGCGAGCTGGAACAAACCATTTTGGGAGGGGGGGGATCTATACTTTTGTTGTTAAAATGTTCCGTCTCAACCAAGTACTGTATGCTTTTTATATTTTTAGTAGTGTGTCACACAAACAGCAAATATTGTCAAAAAAAGTAAGAAATCTTTGGGGGTGCTTTGATTCATTTTGGGGGTGCTGAAGCACCTCCAAAAATGGGCTAAAATCACCCCTGACTCAAAGTCTTATTCACCGAGTCACAGATGCATTCATACAGTGCTTTTATCGATTTATCTCTTTCAGTATCTTGCTCAAGGATGCTTTAACACATACATACACAAACTAGGGATTGATCCGTTCCCAGCCAGTTGTAGCAGATGGCTACTCCTTCCTGAGCCTGGTTCTGCTGGATGTTTTTCTTTCTCACTGTTGCCAAGAGTTTCTAATAGGTAATAGCTGATTGTTGGGATTTTCTCTCTATTATTGTGGGTCTTTACAATATAAAATAAATATAACAATATAAAGCGCCTTGAGTCGACTGTCGTGATCTGGTGCTCTATAAATAAAACTGAATTGAACTGAATCCACCGACCTTTCCACTGTTAGATGACCAACTCTACCACAGTTGCCCCAAGCAGCCAATCCCATGCTTTAAGTCCATCTGTGTAAAAACCGCTTTCCATTATAGTCACATTTTAGAAAAAAAAACCCAATGACACAATTCTACCTTGTAAACAGACTATTACCCCTGATATTAGCATTATGATTAAAGAAGAACTCTTAGTCATTTTGAAAATCTCATGTAAATAATATTTCACTCATCTACGTCTTTTAACTGAACATCCGTTAATTGCTGAAAATTACACCTGTTTCTGAGTTTATTCCAAAGCAGAGGGAAGTACGAATATTTTTATGAAAACGTATTTGGTAGCTCTGAATATTTACGCAACCCCAGAGTGTTTAAAATAGCATAAAGTTCAGCAAGACGACTTGTCCTTTCGCTGTGGCAGACTTTTCTACAAATACATGTTTTTTTTAACAGCGCGCAGCCAGCCAGGTTGCATGAATGCACTCTGGCTGACTGTGAATCACTGAGCCTTGTTGCTTTATGAACAGCTCTAGATAAACTGTGACATATTTACACACATCACGGCACGACTCTCTTACAGAACACGGGAGGGTTTTGTCAGCTTTCGAGGCATTGTGTGCGCGCAATAAAGCCAGGATTTTTTTCTTTCTTAGCTGCTGCGAGGTTCTAAATAAAGAAGGAAACAAAACAACGAGCCTCTTTCACCCTTTTGTGTATATGTGTGCATGCATGCATATGTCCGGTACGTCCACATTTATCTATCTTCATTGTCAAGCTTTTGCAAGACCATGAATGCACCTTCATCTGTATGAGTGTGAATGTGTTTATGCACAGTCGTGTATGTGTGTGTGTGTGTGTGTGTGTGTGTGAGGCCTGTTGCTGGCCATCCAAGCGGACAGGTGTCAGGTCGTATCAGAGCATCGCTCCAGTGACCAGGTGGAAACCTGGAGGAGAAAAGGTGAATCACCGAGCCACACTGGGGCAGCAAAACTGCTCGGCTTAGTCTACCATTACTGAAACACACACATACACTGATGGGGACACATCTGCAACCAAATACTCCGCCCCCGCCCAACACAGACACACAAACACAGACACAGACAGTGTTATCACAGAGTGAGAAAAGAAAGGAAAGAAGAGTAGCGACACGCAGGGACACTAAGGAATGACTACAAACTGAGGGAGGCTACTACTACTACTACTGCTGCTGGCACAACATGCGCATGCACCCACACACACAGACACACACACACGTTCAGACTGAGTCAGAAAAAGTCACATACAAAGTGAGAAACACACCCACTCACACATATGATTGCGTGACTGAATCCAGCATGAGGCGTGGAGCTGCGGAGAGGAGCACACTCAAAGAAACATGCAGCAAATGGACACATCAAATAATTAGCAGCTTGATTGAATTGAACACACACACACACACAGCCTATCTGCGCAGGGGCTGTCTGTCTGTGTGTGTGTCTTGCCTGCATTTAGTCTGTGCTTGATGAAGAGAATGATCACTCTTCCCTCCATCCCTCATTTTCTCACTCCTAATTAATTTACACACACGCGCGCCCGCTCGCACACACTGTTGTGAGGATAATTGGCGCGGCAGTGATGCCGGCTAATGACAGGAGAGAAGAGCAGAAATAACAGCTGATGGGACACCAGCGTCGATGTTCCCTTCAACCACTCTGTCGCCGGTCCTCTTCCTTTCCTCGCACTTTCAAGCCCGCGTTCCTGATTCACCCACTGCCTTCTTCTTGTCGCTTCCGTCACCACTCTCCTCCTCCTCCGCCACCGTGTTTGTTCCTCTCCTGCTGCCTACTCTCCCTCTCCAACACTCACATATATAATCCCACATTCTATTCTCTTTCCTCTCCGTCCTTCTTCTTATTTCCCTGTACTACCTCCCACCCTCCTTTCTTTCACCCCGTCTCCCCTCACAATCTCTTGTTCTCCACCCCTCCTTCGCCTTTGGGTGCTGAAGCAACAGAAGAGTGTCGGGGAGCCTCTGATCACAGCAGCGTTAACCACAATTGAGGGTGACGTGTGGCGGGATGAGACCCGTGTACCGGAAAACCTTGGCTGGCCTGCCCGCATTCCGCCTGCCGCTCGCCTCGCCTTCCCTTTTCTTCTCTGCCTGTGTGAGTGAGTGTGTGTACATGTGTGTGCGAATGCATGTGCATAGCTAGCCATCCTAATGGGAAGGAAATGTTACCAGCCCACTGGGCTGTGAAGGGCTTAACTCACCTTGAGCTCTGAGACAGAGAGGAAAAAGACTAAGAGAGACAGACAGGCATACAAGGGATAACAAGGTACACATACATTATATAGCATAGAGAACTGGATAGAGTGACTTCATACTTTCTTAGAAAGTAGTGGTTAATGTTGGATAAGATTTTGTCTTGGCCATAACTTACCATATTTAGACAAGAGCTTGAGGTGCTAAGAGTGCTAAGCGGAATACTGAGGATGGAATAAGCTAAGTGATCAGCTAAGGCTAGGAAGCATGGTTAGCATCCTATATTCTTAGTCCATATGGTTTCATCCGACAGACACACTTACCTGGTACAGTTACAACTGTTAGGTGATAGATTCATATGACACAAGAAGTTTACCAAAACTGAAGCACAACCATTCAGGACAAGCTGTACCACACACTAGCTAACTTTTGAAAATATCTTCAAATGGACATTAGGGGAAGCTGGCTAATATGGAGAAGTTTTCAGCCTGTGACCGATGTAGGATGACGCTGAGTCTCTGTTTCAACTTGTGTTGAAAGTGTGGCCTCTAAACTCTATATTTTAAATTGTATGTATGTATGATTTAACCAACTAGAGCATTATTGAAAAGTGTGTGTTTCTTCCCTGAGCTGGAAGTTTATTCATTAAAAATACCAATTACCCCATAAGTTTGCACATCTGGTGAAAACTGAGAGCCCACTCATAGTTTTGTGCTTCCTGATATGATGGCATGGTAGATCTGAGCTGTCAGTGGTACGTAGCTCTTGGCATTATCATCAAGGATGTAAAGAGGGTCCTGGATACGTCCTGGATCAAACCCCTGCTCCACTAATTTTACCTTCATCTGTTTGAAAGTCGCAGTTACTTGCACAGCGCTCTACACAGAAAGGAATCACATCAGTATTGGATCAATGATAACTCTGTTTCTTTTCAAAAATTAAAATATGCCTGGTGTTTCATCCTAAACTGAAACTGAAAATTAAATTACCTGTATCCTTATAAAGCGAGGACGTGCATATGAGGGCAGGCAGCTGACCACATGGTTGTATATTTTACGTCCATCAAACTGGACTTCTTTCTTCGGCGTGACAGCCGCCATCCCTATCCGCCCCTCATGGCCTACATAGCAAAACAAAAGTGGTGATGATATTCTTATAGAAATCATGGTGAGCTGAAAAAATACAGAGAAAGTAACAATCACCTGGCACTTGGACTCCGTAAACCTTGGCTTCTTTGAGACAATCACAGATCGTCAAGATGTCAGACACCTCGGTCGTGGCAACATTCTCGCCTTTCCACCTGTGGGCTCAAACAAGTTGCAACTTCATGTCTGTTGCAGGTCTCTGGTCTACCAGAGGCAAAACTAAAATGTGCAAGTTCATGCATGTAGAAAAAAAAAGTCCTGACAAGTACTGTGAACAAAACTTCTCAACAAGTAAATGTCCTATACAACAATTACTGTACCACTTGTAAATCTGCTGTCAACACAAAACTGCTGTATTACTGTTAACGGTCGGGTTGTGTAATTACAATAAACACAAAAAAAGAAATCTAGTTTGAAAGAGTGCTGTATAACAATCACAGGTTGTGTTTTCACAGCAAAAGACTTTTGATTAAAATACTGAAGAAAATGAAACACATAATCAGGATAATAAATTGTTTCGTTTCAACTTTTTTTCTTTTTAAATAAACAGGTAATTTGCAGCATTCATATTCGTACATACTGTGGGGGGAAATAATTAATCGATGCCATGCTGAATTTGTAAGTTTGCTCTATTACAAAAAAAACCCCATCAGTCTCTAATCTTTAATGTTAGTTTGAGCTTCATGTAGAGAGACAAAATAGTAACAAAAAAGCAACAAAAAACACATTACATAATAGTTAGAAATTGATTTGCACATCACTGAGTGAACACACTGATTCTATCAATTCCACATATGCCTGATCTCAGCTCATTATATGTGTACAGCACACTTGCCCAGAGAATCAAATTCTTCCATTTAAACCTCTCCACCACCATGAGCAAAACCAAAGAACTGTTAAATGTCATAGATACTAGCCAAAAAGCTACCAAAGGCAGATTACAATGTAAATGCCTTCTCCAAGTGGAAAACGGGAGGAGTGATACACCTCATTGTTGTCAGGCCTCTGATGTGCTCCTCTGTCTTGTTGTGAACAGGAGCTATTTTTGAAATAGCGCAAATAATTTGTGTGACATCTTATTTGACACCTGATTGACATGTAGCAGTTAAAGTCTATTTAAACTCTATTTTTGTGAAGAGCTATTATAAAATCTAACAATGAAAAGAGGTTTTGGACGAAAACATATTGATGGAATTAAAATCTGAGCAAAGTAAAGTTCTGACTACGTAATTAGCAATTCACTTTAAGTATGACACTTTGTTCAGATTTTTTTTTTTTTTTGCTTCCTTCTTATTGGTTTTGGAAAAGCAAAATCTAAAAATATGTGAGTCCATCTTCTCTTTTCTTCAAAAATATTTTCATACTTGGAGGGCACTTAATCCTTTAGCTTTTGAAGATGGTGAATAACCTTGTATTTTTTTGCCATTTAATATCATATGTGGACATGCGAAAATATGTAACGGCTGAATTTATCCTTTTTCAGTACCATTCAAGGCTGACTAAACAAAACGATGCTTTTGGAGGTTCCAAAAACAGGTCCAAAGTAGCTTTTATGGAGGTTTTAACAACAAACCATTACCCTTGGACTCAAAGGCACATTAATTAGTGATGGGGTTAACGTTCAGGTATTACCACAATTTTGGTCACATAATGTATTTCTACCACTTTGTGTTCTTCCATTTTTCTTTTTTCCATTTTCTTGACAAAATAGTGTGTGCTGCCAAGCAAATATTAGACATACTTACTGAGCATCTCAAAAGCTTCTTTTGATTACAAAAATACCAAAAGCAACTACAGGTTGTTCTGCATGATAAGAGAGACTTAATCACATCAGGTGATAATAGAGCCATAAATTCTTGTCTTGACCTAGTCAATACAAGTTTGGTTCACCAACCAGTCGTAACTTGGTGTTTTTCACAAACTGCATATTGTCCACTTTGTTAGAGCGCTTTGGGCTCCTATCAGTTAACTGTTAACATTGTGGATTGAAAAAAACCCCAAATATAAAATCTTTTTTCTTTTGCTTTTTTCTATTGTTTTTACACTGGGCATCTTGAGGTGTCCCGGATGCAGTATTGTCTGTTGTGTACGGATATAAAACACTCAATTTCTCATGCCTGATGCTCACTTTGCAGTCCCAGCCACCAACATCTCTCAGGTTGGACTAATTTGGTGCCAAAGTAAATCTAATAAATTATTGTATTTCATTGTTGTCTCCTTACAATGTTGATACTGTATTGAATTATTGCTGGTCCTCTGTTTTCTTTGGCATCATTTCAGGTTCTATTTTCTGGGCTGAACTGTTAACAAATAGTTGTCAAAACCTGCCAAGAAATATTAGAGCAACCTTATGCTACCTAAAATTTGAGGACATTATGCTTTTTGCAATTTAAGCGTATGTTATACTGCAGTGCCCTTGGCAGTGCCCACATCCTTGCATTTTGAATAGCCACATATTTGGCCCTCACTGGCTATTCTGTATAGCTTCCCTGCTGTATAGAAGCATGGTGTTAGGTAATAACGTTTGCAGGCGGCAGAGAGTGTGAGAGACAATAGTACCCTTGGCTGTGTTCGGCCAGAGCTAATGCACATACACTAACAAACAAATATGCACCAGTGCACACAGAAACACTCTCACCAGGCTCCAAATCGACATGGCGCTTTTTGCTAATTACCTTTACATTTTTACACTTTTGCTTACTCAAGCTCTGTTTCAGGCAACAGCAGGTAATTGATTTCTGGGTGTGTATGTGTGTGTGTATGTGTAAGTGTATGTGTGCACAGGAGTGTGTGAAGTAATAGTCGATCTGTCGGCTGGTCGCTTTGTTGCCTGATCCCTATTGAAATCCAGTGCATCTGAAGCATACACGCCAAGCAGCACTCAGCGGACAGGAAATCTGTTCACATTAGCAATGTTGTCCTTGCTTGTCAAATTCATAGCAGTGATGAGTCATAAGGAACGTTTTGACTGCAGGAAAAATAGGACAGAATGAGCCGGAAAGAGAGTTGTGGACAGTGTTGTGGCAGCAGGGAAGTGTGCAAGGCGAGCATCAAGTCTATTATCGCTTAAAACTTGACTACAAGCCACATCCAGTGAGCAAACGGTCTACAGACTGTCCGCAGCAATCTGTGTTTTCAAGGCAACTGGACATTTTTGTGATGACGTTTTGGTCAACATCAAAATGCAGAGAATTTCATTCTCAAGCGACCACACTTGCCCACATAAAGGTCAAGTAAAGAGATTCCTATAGTAACAAACATTTGCCTGCTAAATAAGCTACTAAGAAATCAACATCCAGAAAATTCACTGCTAACATTCAGCTAATACAGCACTAGTGTTGTGCCTTTTGAAGCCTTGAGGTAGTGAAACTTTTTCAAGTTTCAAGCAAGTGTTTGCAGACAACCCATTGTGTTTCATGCAAACTACAGGCGAGTGCAGCAATACGCTAGTAGTAAATGGAGGTTTTTGGTGCAGCAAGCTCTTTGCAAAAGATTTACTTACCAACGAGTCTAGGGATACACATTTTCCTTTTGTGACTGGTGGCTGTATGTCGCGTCCAATATTATAGGCAACTCTTGAGCAATGTGAGAACATCATGCAAGAAATCTCTTACAATCGGCATGCATCAGGACTAAGTATACCTGGGTCCTTTAGTCGCCAGTAATATCATGACACAGCCACTTGTATTTTTGCTTGTTATTGAGACGCGGGTAATGATTGCAGTATTTTCTTGAAGAACAGTGTATCGCCACTTAGAGACATCAGCGCTCACATGTGACGAAAACAAGTAAAGAAACTGGAATCAAATATATTGCAGAGAGTTTTTTTCAGCATTTCTGTAACGATATATCATTAAAACGGAGGTAAAAATGGACATGATTCCACACTCATGTCTTCAACCCAACTGCGTTGTTGATGGCACAATGCAACATATTACAAAAATTGCAAGGTGCACATTAAGCCAAAGCAACCCCAAAATGGCAATTGCGTTTTTCACCAGGTGATGGGGTGAACAGCGAGCATAAAAGCAATAGGGTTATTATGGTTAACTACAAATAAATGAAAATTTAAAACTAATTGTGGTAAAATATTTCATTTAAAGGAAATAAATGAATAAGTAGACTTTTAGAAAAGAATGCCACCTAAATTTAGCAAACTTACAAAACTAATAAACACTAAAATAGACAGATTTGTCATTTCGGTCAAATTTGTTACCGTGTCTGATGATACTGTGGTGGACATTTATCAACTGCCTTCACAAAGTATGTTAGAAGTGACCATACTTTTACAAAGTTTGAATTTTCCTAAGTCTTGCCTCTGACAAATATCGTGCATGTGATAATTAAGAAGATTAAAAATAACACTAAAGCTAATAAAAAGTAAACTAACATTACACATTTTCAAACAACAAAAATGAAGTTGAAATGAGCAAACAGGCAATGGAAGATTACTGAAAATGATCTGAACTGAAAATGAAAAATGAAGGGGAAAACTTTTCTTTTTTTGGTACCAGTCTGTGAAGATGTGTTCCAGTGCTGTAAATTTGGACATTTTAACATGAGAATTAATGGAGACTGACATGGGTTTTGGTTTCAACCTATGTCAGTCTCAATCTAACCTCAAGTGAACTATTTGGAAATTCTGCCTTGGCTTCAATTTTCAGCCCAGAATGTTGCAGCTTACTCCTTTTAATTGAAAAAATAAATAAATTGGTATGCCCAAAAGCTGCTCTGTAGTTGCTGAAGTTACATTGCATCTTTTCTGTTTGAACATATAATTTGTCGCCCAGTTTTGGAAGGGGTGGTGGTGGTGGTGGAGGGATGGGGTGGGGCTGTTGCATTAATTTGTCACAAAAGGGAACAGACACTTAGAAGCTTTAATGACAAGGTTCTGTGCAACACGGCCTCTTTATTGTTTTGTTCTGACATTCAGTGAGAGCTTTCACTGACGAATATTGGACAAGAGTAAACCGCAGTTTAATTACATGTTCTCTGACAGTTCAGCTTAGACTTTAATCACCAAAGTAACAATTTCATCATTGATCATGAAGGTGCATGTGCTGCTGAGAATCTGATTTTTTCCTCCCCCCAGTAAGAACACTAACAAAGCAGCCTGATTGCTGTTTGAAGTCTGTGCCTCTGGAAGTGAACTGTGTTTGCTTAATTCTGCCCCCAATTTCAGGGAGCTCAAATCAATAGTCAGTTTGATTAAAAGTTTTTGTCAAATAAGTACATAATTGCTGTCAGGTTAAGTCAATTGTTTCACTGAGAAGGAGACAACAGCAGAATTTAACTTGGCAGTCAGTGGAACATTTGATCACATTTAAATCCAAATAATTGGGTTTCAATCCACCCATACGTTGGCTATTACTTGTCTTCTAAAGTGGCAGAAAACAAACTGTAGCACACTTTATCTAGCAGTATCATATGCCTTCTCAATCCCCCTCCTTTATGCCTCTTTCATGCTGCATTATCCTATTTGCTTCCCAGTGGAATCAGTTGAGGAAAATGAGAGCATGCCTGATTTTTCTCCATCTTTGTAGCATATGACAGGAAGACGAAATTGTCAGGTTGTAAGAAAACAGGGGCCTTCTTTGGCCTCATCCTGATAACAACACATCATTATTTACTTGTCACTGAGTACAGCGTTGCATTTGAGATAAAGTTGGTCCTTTTTTTTACCTCCCTCCACCCCAGTAGCAAATTTATCTTTAGATAGACAGTCCAGTTTTTAAAGTTCTGCTGTGCATATATATATATATATATATCTTTAGAGGCAATGTCAGGTCCTGACACTCTCTGGAGTTAACACGCAGTGGAGCTTCAAAGACGTGTCTTTCATGAGTCGGAAGATGTAAGCCGCAATGGTGTCTCTACCGTTTGGTGTCAAGGAGGTGATGTATTATGCAGCAGCAGCGCAGTGGGTCATGTTGTGTAAAGAACCAGTATGTGGCCCTGACAGGATATGTGGCACAGCCTCGAGGAGGGTTGAAGATAGCGCCGGCTGCTTAAATCCTTTGTCCAAAATCTATTCAAGCTGGAGTGGGTGCTCGGTGCTTGACAGCGAGGTGTGCTTTTTTCCCCCAGTACTTACCTGTTGTACCACTGAACAACTTTACAGCCACAAGGGACACTCCAAATAACAATAACTCTTGTAAAATCCTGAAAGTGATAAATCTACCAGCAAACAATTTGAAATCAGGGTTGGAGTGAAGATTGCACGTAAGTGATACCCTACCCTTTACATACATTTTCGCCTGTCATAAGACTTCCTGAAATGTCATTTAATTAGCAATCTAAGGCTTTGGTCTGAGGTGAGGTTTTTGCCTTAGTCACGCTATAACGCGCTTCACCTTTCGTGGCCTTGCTGTTTCGCAGATTTTTTCTGTGCAATTTTGCATGCTTTTTTTTTGCTGTACTATATGTTTGTAAGTTTTCTCCCCAACAAACACAACAATGTCGACGAAACATTTTGCACCATCAAAGGCAGCTGCGGTAGCACCCAAAAAGCAGAGCAAGACGCTAACCATCGCACAAAAAGTTGGACTTCTGGAGATGCTAAAGGAAGGTAGAAGTTACCGTATTTTTCGGATTATAAGGCGCATTAAGCGAAACAAAACAGTCAGATAAGTAAAAACTTTACTCAACTCATTCTTCTTGCTTCCTCTACTTCCGTACCATTGATTCATTAATGTTGCATTCTCTCACAGCTGCTCTATTCCCATGTTCTGGACCTGAAAACAGGGTTTGATCTTTGGTTTCATTCTATAATACTGGACTTATTTTTCTAGGAAGGCTTGAACTTTGACCACCTCTCTTTTAAAGAAGAGAGAAAAAAAACTTAACTGAAAGGGTATTATGGTGGTGGTTTTGTTAAGCTTGGCTTTGATCCCTATGAGTCTTCACCTGATAGGCCACCTGGCCTACTATAATAATTACTATAGTGATCACATATGTTTGTATGTACCCCATCTCCTCCTCAACATGTGGGCCAATATGAACAAAACTTTGCATCAATATCATCACACGTAGAGCAAAAATTAAGATCTATATGTTTAAAAAATGTCTATTATAAATCCCAATTGATGCCATGTCTGTATCTGTTTCATGTCACATAAATTTGTATCCACAACAGAATTTTGTTCAAGTCACAACGAAATACAGACTGAATAATATCAAAAAGTGTCAAAATAGTGACAAAGACCTATAAAGGACATTACACAAAAGCCAACTCATTAACACAATAGGATGATACATTTTGGCTTCAGAAACTTGTTAATCTGGTGATTTTACACACACAAAAAAATAAAGATTTTAATTCAAGTTAAGTATTTTGATGAGGAGTGCACTCTAGGTGCTGGCATTTAAGGCAATTACTGCAAATCAGAGTTCTGAAACTTTAAAATATATACATGTAAATAATGAATATCACTTTTTCAAATTACATTTTCATAACACAAAAGATGTGGAAATTGCTTGTTGGCAGATCAAACTGAAATGAATGTTAATGATTGAATAGGTAAAAAAATATAAGTATAAGAATCTTTACATATATTCTGAATAACAAAATGATTACATGCACATTCCACTGACGATGCAATGCACAGTTTGCACTGCTGTAACTTAGTAATATGCTGTAACATAGCCGAGCTTCATTCATGGAAATTGGAACCAAACTACTATTCCCAGGCTACGTCCACACATACCCGGGTATTTTTGAAAACGCAGATTTTTCTATGCGTTTGCACCTTTCGTCCACATGTAAACGGCGTTTTCGGTCACTGAAAACAGAGATTTTTAAAAATGCCTGCCAGGGTGGATATTTTTGAAAACTCAGTTTTTGCATTTACGTGTGGACGAGGAAAACGGAGAAAACGCAGCGTCAAAGGTGTGCGCCTTTTTTGACGTCACACTGTGCGCCACGTTATTGTTTCGGTGAAATGAATTTCTACAATACTGTTACTCTTAATTGTACTCTCTGCAGTGTTTAAATGCTTACATATACACACACAGTTACTGTCCCTCCACACATAGGACTCGGTTCTGCTTCTATGCCCCATCTTTGTTTACTATTTCCCACCGAGGCTTCTAGACTTCTGATTGGCCAACATTTCTACACGGTTAGGAATATATCGCCACCTGTTGCTTTGGCATGTTCCTAGCAGCGTTTTCCTTCATTTCTGCGTTTACGTGTGGACGGGATTATTTTTTAAAACGAAAACGGAAAATCTCCGTTTTCAAAAATACCCGTGTACGTGTGGACGTAGTCCCAGTAGTTCAGTTCCTTGGAATGCTTGCCTATTGATCCCACTCATTGGTTCCATTTGTGCTCACGCCACAGTCAGATTTCAGTTTGTGTGCCAGTGGTGGAAAAAAGGAGCGCACTCCTTTTGTGCACTAAAAGTGCAAACTGGACCCAGAACAGAAACAACTGCATTATGTTGCTAAAACAACTTTGACTCTTTGCAAGCATGCTAACGCTAAGCTAGCCAAGAACCCCGAGTGGTGACAATGCTCAAGCTGAATTAAGCCCAGCAGCCAGACCCTGATCTACAGTGGGTAGCAGATGGATGAGCAGTCAGGCTGCAGCCTCCGTTTCTACTAGAGATGGCACGATACCACTTTTTTATGTCCGATACCGATACCGATATCATAAATTTGGATATCTGCCGATACCGATATGAATCCGATATTGTGTTTTTTAATCAATAACACTGTTTTTTTTAATATCTTGCTGCATTTTGTATAAGTTCATACTCAAGTTTAAATAAACAACAACACTAAAGCTATTCTGTTATACCTGTGTGTAAAAAATACACTGCACCCAAAATATTTCATAGTTCAGCAACACTGATCAATCTAATAAACCTTACCTAACTTAAAACCTAACTTAAACCTACTCCATCCTCCCTATTCTGGTATTTTAAAGAGTACTTAGCAGAAATATTAAGCAACCTAACTAATAGGGTTGCAAACTCCCAGCAAAAAAAAAAAAAAAAAAATAGGGAACCACCCACCCTCCACCTCATGATGCTTAATCGATGTAATCAACTTTAATTTGATGCAGGGTGGAAAAAAATGCACAGAAACAAATTATTTTTCAAGAATAATTAAATAGATTCAACATCTTTCTTCAACAGAATTGCAGAATTCACAGACGGTACCTTCCCAAAGGAAAAAGTACTATAGCTTACTAGGGTATATAGAGTCAAAGGAGTTTGCAAAGAAAAGCGTCTGGAAGCGTCTGCAAACTCCTTTGACTACGATGACCTGGATGACTGAGAACCTTCACAGACATAGGGTATATAGACTTAAGAGTTACTATATATAGTAATGGACTTCTATACATTTTACATCAGATTAAAACTTTGGGTAAAGATTCAGATAATTATTTATTAAAAGCTACATATTTTAAATGAGAATAAGAAAGAAAAGTATGTCTTTCTGCCCCCTTTTCCCTGTTCATTCCCTATCGGCCCCCCTGGCTGCACTTTGCTAGATCCGCCCCTGCACAGTTACCAGCCGTCAGCTAAGTAGAAAAAGATCCTGGTGTAGAAAGTAATATTAAATAAATTCTAACAACAGCTTATCAAGCTTAAAGGTGCTGCTGTTGTTCCGCCGCTGGTTTCCTCTTTCTGGTGCAAAGTGGGCCAAAAACAAAGAAGAGAGACAGACTCGTGACAGAAAAGCCGATCAGCTGATCATTAAGCAGTTTCACGATTGAAGTAGCGGCAGGAAGGTGAGGGAGAGAGAGAGGCAGTCGCTCCATATATCGGTTGTTAAGCTTAACATGGGAACGCTTTACAAACATTCAGAGATGAACTTACACACTTGCTTTACTTCTCTCTGGGATAACTTCCTCGGAGATGAAATGCTAGTTTGGTAGCGAGGCTACAAATACACACAGCCGTGAGGCATACTGCTCCGACGTGCTACGGTTATGAGCCGAGTTACCCCGTGTTGCAAATTTTGTGAGATGCTTTTTTTGATACTTAATGGATCGGATTACAATTTTTATTTTTCGCCGATATCCGATCCAGTAATTTAGGTCAGTATCGGACCGATACCGATACGTAATATCGGATCGGTCCATCTCTAGTTTCTACATGTTCATGTTTCTACTGTAGAATCAGTGTGGCAATCACTTTGAAATCTCTTTGTGCTGGTTTTCATATTTGCTTTGTGCTGCTGGCTTTGTGTTCATACCTACTGATACAGTAGGTATTGACACTGGGTGTCCTCATTAGGATAGGGATTTTTGTTGGTCTGTGGGACTGTAGCCTATAGGTTTATACTGTTAAATGGTAATTATGAGGCAGTGTATATGAGACAGGTAATTATACGGAGAAAGGCAGAGTGATGTAATGACGAGTATAAAAAAACTGTTTTCTCATGGAAGTAAAAAAGTAACGTCGTGCATTACTTGTAATAAAAGGCTTTTGTGTAATTTGTATAATACATTACTTTTTGCTGTGATCAGTGTTGGTGTCATTACTCAGAAGAGGTGATCAGTGCACAAACATTTGACCACACAGCATGCAACTAATTTGCATGAATGTAATGTCTTTGATATGCTGTGCAGCGATGATGGTGACTCTCAAAGTGGATCAAGAACACACTGAGAATCAATAAGAGAATTGATAAGGAATCAAATCGTTAAGTGATTAAGATAAAGGAATCAGATTCGATAAATTCGTATCAATTCCCATCCCTATTAATTCATGACATCAGTAGGGTGTGGTTTAACAAGTTGCTCATATAAAACAAACTCACCCAGCAGAAAATGTGTATTGTACTTAAAACTTGCTGTAAATAAAAGATGCCTTGAAAACAAAGCACTTATACTGAACACATAACGAGTTTGGGAGCAGCTTATGTTTTCTGGAATCACCACCGAGACTTCTCAGGTGCAGCCATTTGTTAGATACAACCTTGTTTTGTTCTAAAAGTAGTACCATACTATGTACTATTTATTTATCATGATGCTGCAAATTTTGACATACACTACTTTCCCAGTGACAAGTTTGGGGATAGGTTTAGATCTCGCTCTTTAAATTTTCATGTATGTAGAATAACCCAATGGAACTATTACATCAGAATGCCTAGTGGATGTAAGAAACTAAATCTGAGATTAATATCTTCTGTTTCCTGAATATTTGCCAATTCAGCATATGGCCAAAACAAAAAGCAACTTTAACCCTAGATGATTCGATGGTGACTGGGTGGTTAACAATGACTCAGTCTGGTAATATATCAATATCAAATCAACCTCTACTGCTTTTGATTAAAAATTCTTTTACGATCTGACTTTGATGAGCAAGCTAAAGGTTGCTTGTAACTGTGATCAATATTGCTTTTTTCATGCAACCAACCACTACAGATTTGTTTGCAGATGCAACAACATTTGCCTAATTGACCACCTCATTATGTATCAGCAAAATCATAGTTGTGTCCTTGTGCAGTCAGATATATCAAATGATGTCACTTTCAAGGTCCATGGTTAATTTTATAACCATTGCATCCCACCGGTAGAAGATGCCTAAGCATTTTGGATCATGTCTTACCTCATAAAGTATTCACAACCCAATGAAGCAAGAATTCATAGATAACCCGTTTCAAGTTGTGAAAGGCTCAGAAGAACTTTTAGAGTAAGAAAAGGTTTTATGTCACACAGACACACTTTGGGAAGAAA
This sequence comes from Oreochromis niloticus, assembly GCF_001858045.2. NCBI lineage: Eukaryota > Metazoa > Chordata > Actinopteri > Cichliformes > Cichlidae > Oreochromis > Oreochromis niloticus. The sequence goes on from NC_031986.2 coordinate 7,932,422, forward strand.
AAAAGAAAGATCTTTTCTTCAGAAAATTCAAAGAAAAGTTGAAATACCTTTAATATTTGATGAGCAAGATCAAACATACACTGACATCATCAAACTCAGGTTTCAGAGGGTCTGGAATGAGCTGTACAGATGACCTGACATCAGATCTGCAAGATACAGTCATAGTATAGAGGGGCTCAAGGAAGTCAAAAAGTATAAGAAAAAAGGAGTATCAAATTTGTATTAAGATAGAACTAAGAAAGTTCCTTAAAAAGTACAAATACGTGAACTGTTTTACATCCATCCTTCCATCTATCGTTTTTAATGAGGTCCGTTTATGTGGAAGTAATCTTTGTGATCCAGGTACTCAGGCTTGAGACTGGTCTACACGATCTATTTCAGACAGATTTGTTTTTCTTTCTGTTGGCTCTGCATGATGTCAATAAGAGAGTATACCTCTAATACAACCACCTCAGGCACAAGGCAGGGGCTGTATATTCACAAACCCTACCCACCTGCTGGTAAAACCCGTTCTGTGTGATAAAAGGAAGCGTCTTAAATGAAAGAAGAGAGGAAATAAATGACTAGTTTTGGCAGTGGATAGGATGGACTAACATTTGCATAATGTTTTTCTAGACTTTACAAATTTCAAGGTGAAGTCTTTGCAACATCAGTAACTTCTTTGCTTCTTATATGAGAGTGAAAGTTGCTCGCCATTTAATGTTGTTTCTAGAAACCACAGTAATGGGAGCATTGCTTTACACTGTATTACAAAGTCTGTCATTTATTTTGGACCAGTTTACAATCCAGAATTTTGATTTTAGCTGTGTTCAGATTATGTTCTTAAAAATAAACTACAACCAAGTCTCATTGTCGGGCTATTTTTAAATAAGTTACTTTTTCTTTACATCATGAACAATTTACACCCCATGTGACATCGAGGAGTGCACACTATACTATGCAAACTTGGAATGTGTTATTTTCAGCCCCTGCAATTAATGTGTGGGAGGATAGGAGAAGAGCAGTAGAGTTTTTTCAAGCGAAGCTGTAAAGCAGGAACAAACTGTTAAACAAATGTTACGTAAAAATAACGTATAATTTTTTATAATTACTTAACCTTTGGCCGTCAGTTTTACAAGATACTGTATGTAATGACGATTTCCACCTTTATTTCGTGCCCCATTAAACCTGCCCCTGTATATATCCTGTTTACATTCCGCCTGTTAGCTACAGCTCCAAGGGTGGGTTTGTCTTTAAGTACCGTGTGGCATGAGTGGGTGGTTCGTTGTTAGTCATTCTGTGTTAACAGGATTCAATAGTTGTGACATGGGAAAGGTTTACACAGACAACAAAACAAAAATCTTGGACTTTGGAATGGAAACAGAGTGGGAGTCTAGTTTTAGTGCGCCAGCAGATATAAAGACTATGTAGACCGAGGGTGTTTTAGAAAGGTGTTTACTACGTTTTGATTGCAACAAAGTGAGGGTGCATACGAGATGATGTTATTTTCTAGCTGGCACAATCTGTAACTACACTATTATTACAGAAAAAAAATGGTCAGCAATAAAAGGCTGAAATTTAAAGGAAAAACATCATCACAATCTGATTTTACAGCTGTTGCTAAGAACACACACTTTCTTCCAAAGTGAAGCTTATTATTATGTTCTGACAACGGACAATAATATCAAAATTAAACTAGAATTACCACTTTTAAAGTCCCAGGCTTAAAAGTAGTAGATATTGGCTTTTTACACAACTTATATGATTGTGATTTATATGATGACAATTTATACTATATATAAAAACCTTGCTGAAATTTGACTGGTCCCAACAAAATATTGTGTCATCACAACATCAAGGATGGGTGGAAATTCCAGGAGGACAATGGTCTGAATCCCCCTTTTCAAGGAACAACAGAGTGATTCTTTTTTGCAGTGTATTGTAAATACAAGAATTTGTAGTCATGTGAAAAAGGAAGTTTTTTGTTGGACTACATATGTAGTATGAATACTATGTAGAGTACATCCTTACTGCTTTCACAGAAATTAAGAGGGAAAGTAGCAGCCAGCTACTGCTAATCAAATACATGTTATTAACTGATTATCACCAAGTGTGAGCACCTCTACAAAAAAAAATTTGGGTTGTCTTGGTAGCAAAAGTGGGAGGGACACAATATTGGGCAGGTGGTCATAATGTCATGCCTGATTGCTATATGTTAAAGGTTAAAGCTCATTATAGAATACTTATAAAACCCAACCAACAACAGTAAAGCAGGGTTGTTTGGAAGGGTAACCAGGAGAAAACGTCTTCTCTCTAAAAAGAACATAGCAGGATGATTTAAGCTTTCAAAGTGGCATATGGACAAAATCTTTTTTTCTGAAAGAAGTACCTTTTGAGACACAAAATGTTATATTCTGCGCAATCCTAACCTATTCATACACATTCATGATTCTCTTAGGATTTTCCTGTACTTCGAATGACAGCTAACATGGTGGGAGTTGCGTAGGAAGTGAGTGTTACACGAAGACAGACTCATATTTGGGATCTTCCCACTGAAGTGCTGCCACAGTCTTGTACTATGGGCCAGACCTTGACAGTAACTGTTGAGCAGAGGCCAGAGTGTGTCTCCTTTACTCACCCTCAGCCAGAATTTCCTAACCAGGTTTGACCAGGTGACATTTTAATCACAAACCTAGTTCTTGAAATGTTAGCAACCTCTGTTGCAGCTCTAGCTAAAGAGGGAAAGACTGCTGGGATGATGGAAAAAAAAAAGAAAAAAAGAAGAAAGGTAAATTAAGGCAGGAATTCAACCATAGCATAGAGTCAAGTGGTTCATTTTAGTTTCACAAGAAGAAGAAACATCATCATCGCGCAAGAGTGCACATCATCATCATTGTTCTCTATCTGCAACAACAAGCACCATTTGGATTATAATATCAGCCATTGTCATTCTGATTCCAACCATCTGCGGTTTCCATGGTGAAAACTGTGAGAAGCAGAGCCCACACACAGGGACTTGTCAGCAGTCATGAATATTTTTCATTGAACTCTGCTTGTGAAACAGAGGAAGAAGAAAAAAGAAAGCACGGCATGTCCAGCAGGCATTTCCATAGAATGAGCCAGAGATCCACTTCGATGTCAATTTGAATTTATATTGCAGACTTTCATTTTTATGAATGTCAAAATATTTCAGACTTGAATGCAAATGTTCTGCAAACAACAACAAAAAAAGTGGATTGAACTACTGTTTCCCTTATAAATCCCAGCTGCCTGTTCTAATGTGACAACGCTGTCAACGCAAACGCCGCGCTGAAAACAAACAGTGCACAACAAGATTAGTGCGGCGTGAATTTCCAACAGGCTGGAAAATCCGATAGGAAAGTGGTCAACCCTTGCCGACACAAATGGGATCTGTGTTCACTCTAATTAGTTTTTAGGAGCAACCTTCATCGGTCGAACTGCAGTCATCTCACTCGCTGGAGAGACTATTGTCAACAGTCTGATGCTGTAAAATCAGTTGCAATGTGGTCCAGGGGGTTGTTTATATGTCAGGAATTGCTTCGTATATATTTTATTTTATTAGTCATACCATGTGAATTAATATTGTGATAATTTAGTGTTAAATAATGGACAAATTGTAAAACTAGATTAAAAAAGCCAAAGAAAATGATTATATGTCAGTAGAATTCGATTCTTTAAGTGTGGTAAATACTTCAGACTGATCTTTAGTTAATTTTGTTGTTTATTTATTGTTTATTGAAAAATGAGGTGCTATGTAAAATGTTAAATAAAAATAAAATGTAATCATTGGCAAGTAACTTAATGAAAAAAGTACAAAGACAACATGTCAACAAAGCTGAAAATGCGACAACACAGTTGATGCGATTTTGAATTTACCAACATGTAGATTGTCTTTTTATTTAAAAACACTGTGTTTGAGAACTGCAGAGACAAGTTCAGGTCCTACTTTGTCAAATGGACAGAAGGATCATTAGATCTGCCACCTGAGGATGAGGAAATACTTCAGCAAAATCAATCAATTAAATCATGTGTGAGACATGGTTAAGAAAAAAGCATTTAAGAGATGGAATTTAATGTTAAAACTAAAAATAAATTTCAAGAATATTTGAGCTTCTTTACTATAATATATAAATTTCACTATGAATACAATATATCTTTTCATTTTCCCATTCATCATCTGCCTGCAAATGCTGTGTTACTTTCTCCATTCTCGTTTGTTTTATGTTGCAATTAAATGTTGACCAAAATTTGGATTCATGATTGCCAGGAATTATGTTTGACTCATTATTAAAAATGCAATGAAGAATTGGAAAAACATCACGGGTTTGGCATTGTTTCTTGGGGAAATAATGGGTTAATCTCAAAGTAGCAGTCATGTTCTTTTAGCTGGCTAATTGACGTGGATTTTACCTCATTAGTTTTTAGTAGTTTTCCAATGAATTATTTTCCTCTAACTTGAACTTACACTTTATTTAAACATTTTAAAATATTTACAGTAGTAAATATTCAGTTTAAAGTTGTAACAAGAACAATTGTGCTTCACATGGTCTAAGTGGGTTCATCTGGGTTCTTTTTTTTTCTCTAAGAAACTAGAAATTCCCCCAAAATAGCATCACAAAGAATACTTACAGTCCAGAGGACAAGAACAGCACACTTCATAACTTGTTATTATGCCTTTTATGTGGAATCAATAGGCTGCCAAAGCTGCTGACCCATTTCAGTATAAAAGAATCACTGACACACATGACCTCAGCAAACTGCTGCACACTATCAGCACTAATCAATACAAACAATTGAAATAAATTTTGTTTGGGGTCATCAGTTTTTGAAAGTTAAAGTCATTTTTAAACAGTGCTGAGTGTGTTGCAATTAACCTTCAATTAACCTTTAATTGTAAATGCACTTAGTGAGACATTTTAAGAGAAAGATACTATACAGTACTGGGCAAAAGTCTCGAGCCACCCCTCATATTTTGAATTCAATGAGCTGGATTTTCTTTAAATTTCTCAAAGCAGTATTGAGCACATCTTTCACAGTCAATGATGTTTCATTCGTTTTTACTGCAGTCATTGTGTTTGACCATTTTCAAAACATTTTCTTTGGTTTGTTAAGCCATGTAAGACTGACCTATGACTCAGTGACGTGTTAAAAAAAAAAGCATGTAACTCAAGGGATAAATCAGTGTTGTGTTGCCACAAAAAGACAACTTAGCACAACAGGCAACTGTAAATTGTATTTTTAGGCAGTTTGGCACCATTTTTTTAGTTGAATCTATGAAAAGAAGAAATCCAACAAAGACATGACTGAGGCTCTGAAAGATGCATGTGATAAGTCTACGGAGGCTTTATCAGAAATTAAGTCATTCTTAAGGAGAGATCGGGCTGAGGTATGTCAAATTACTGAATAATTGTTTTGGTTTATCTTCAGTATGTCAAAACTGATGGAATTATCACTGGAATGATATACTTTGAGCCAAAATGCAATACCATCAGAAAAGTTTCCTATTGGCAAAAGCTTAATAGCAGGACAATTATCCCAAGCACACTGCCAATGCACTAAAAACATACATCGATAGAAAAACACACAATCGAAGACTCTGAGTCATGGATTGGCCTCCCCGGAGCCCAAACCTCAAAATCATTGAAGAAGTGTGGGATAATGTGTGTGGGATAAAGCCAACATCTAAAGAAGAGCTTAGAATGTCTTTCAAGAAGCCTGAAAAACTATTCTTGAACATAACTTAATAAAATTATAATAAGGCGTGATAAGAGAGTTCAGGTTGTGCTGAGGAATAGGTCAGAGCAAATATTCAGTTCAATTCAATTCAATTTTATTTATATAGCACCAAATCACAACAACAGTCGCCTTAAGGCACTTTATATTATAAGGTAGACCCTACAATAATACATACAGAGAAAAACCCAACAATCATATGACCCCTTAGGAGCAAGCACTTTGGCGACAATGGGAAGGAAAAACTCCCTTTTAACAGGAAGAAACGTCCGGCAGAACCAGGCTCAGGGAGGGGCGGGGCCATCTGCCATGACTGGTTGTTATTCTATTTCAGTGTTTTATACACACAAAGATGAATATCCAACCGTGACAAACATTGTTCTGCATACAGGGTCAAACGATGTGTCCAAACAACAGTCGGAGGTTCTGAAACGGGACTTTACTGGATTATTAAACACTGTAAACTCTCTGAATGCAGCTGTATTCATCAGTGGACCTGTACCGCCCGTCAGAGGAGGAGACGAGAGATTCAGCAGGTTGTTTGCACTGAATAAATGGCTCATATCAGCATGTACTGACCACTCAGTGCATTATATCAACAACTTTAATATTTTTTGGGAACGCAGGCATCTGTTTAAAGCAAATGGATTTAATTTTAACGAGTCTGGGGTGAAACTGTTCACCTCCAACTTGTTTTATTCCATACGTCATCCATCTGTGCTTGGTGCCAAGGCTGAGATAAATGAGGAGTTATCTCATAAAGAGGAACAGACAGTACTCCGAGAACAGACAAAGCCCAGCAGAAACCTTGAGGAGGAGCTCCATCTGCCCCCACCCGGGAAGAGCCTCAGAAAGGAGAGACATCTGAGGCAAGAAGAGGGGTCCCTACTCGCCTCCAACTCTCTCAACAACACCAACGACCAGGACCAGGGACCACGACCTTCCCCAGTCCCCCAAACCCCTGACAGGCCATCACCCTCCTCCCCCTCCCTTTCTCCCTCCTCCCCACACCTGAAATTCACTGAGGAGATGATGGAGCGGGTCAATGCTGGGCTCAGATCTACCCCCGGCCCAATCCCTTTTTGTCCCCATAAACCCCCACCAGAGCAGCCAAAGGTTTGCCATCGGGCCCCGCCCTCAACAGAGCAATCGAAGTTACATTGCCCAGCCTCGCCCCCCTTAGTTCCTCCTTACCACCTTCATGCCCTGTCTCCGCAGTCTGATGTGTGGAGGGTCCGGGCTGCGAGGATTATGGCAGTGATGACTTTTCCCAGGAGAAGCTGGGACCCTGTTTATTAGAAGGTTTTAAAATTTCTGTACTTTTAGGTGACAGAAGGAGACATGTGGCCTGGTCAAAACACAGAGAGCTGCACTCTAAAAGATCATTAAATATAGTAAACATACCTTGTGTGCCACAGACTGCTCCCAAGCACGAGGGGGCAAATAATACCTCTAAAACACTTAAGTTGGCTTTATTAAACATTAGATCTTTAGCTGGGAAAACATTTTTAATTAATGATTTAATCACCGAGCACAGCCTTGATTTTATGTTTTTAACTGAAACTTGGTTGGACCAAAGTAACAGTGGAGCTGTTCTCATCGAGTCGACCCCTCCTAACTACAGTTTTATCAGTGAGGCCAGGGTGAGCAGGAGAGGAGGAGGGGTCTCTGTCTTATTTAATGAATCATTTCAATGTAAGCAGCTATCTCCTGGAAGTTTTCAGTCTTTTGAATATGTGGCTTTACAGCTGAAGGCCCCATCCAAAGTTATGTTTCTTAATGTTTACAGGCCTCCCAAATACTGCACAGACTTTTTTAATGACCTCAGTGAACTGCTGTCTGTGATCTGTGTTGATTTCGACTGTGTAATTATTGTTGGGGATTTTAACATCCATGTGGACAACCCTCAGGACAAAGGGACTAAAGACCTGAGTAACACTCTGGGCAACTTTGGGCTGACTCAGCATGTAACAGAGGCCACACATAATAGAGGACACACTCTTGACCTACTGATCTCCAAGGGCCTGAGCATTTCAAACGTTACTGTGTCTGATGTGGGCCTGTCTGATCATTACTGTGTTTTCTTTGAAAGTAAAATCTCAGCCCACACAAATATATCAACAGCAGTGATCACAAAACGGTGTATAACTGAACACAGTAGTGAGATCTTTAACCAGGTCTTTCCATTAACACCTGACCTGTCCAGAGGTTCAGTCAATGAGCTCGTCAATAGCTTCAATGCTAAAATGTTAAATGTAATGGACACTATTGCTCCCATTAAGGTGAAGGCTATCTCTGGAAGGAAAAAGTCTCCATGGAGAAACTCCACACTGGTGAAAAATGAAAAAAGAGAGTGTAGGAAAGCTGAGCGCAGATGGAGAAAAACAAACCTCCAGGTTCATTATAACATCTATAAAGAGAAACTTCACAATTATAACTTACAACTAAGGAGTGCAAGGAGGTCCTACTTCTCTGACATCATCACCAAAAACAGTCATAACGCTCGGGTCTTATTTTCTACAGTTGACAGGCTAACAAACCCTCCTGTGTCAGTGGCAGCTGAACTTCATTCGACCATTCCCTGCAATGACTTTGCCAAATTCTTCAAAGAAAAAATCCAAAAGATTAGACAAGCAATTAATACATCAACAGCAGATCCAGGAAATGTACTGTGTCCACCGAAAAACTGTTTAAACACCATCAAACAGTTTCACCCTATTAACAGCAAAGACCTGGAGGACATCTTAGGTCAACTGAACTCCTCTTCTTGCTGTTTAGATGTCCTGCCAACAAGTTTTTTCAAAAAGGTCTCAAAGACTTTGGAGTCAGACCTGTTACAGATCGTAAACTTTTCTTTAATATCAGGTGTGTTTCCAGAATCACTAAAAACTGCTGTAATTAAACCTATACTGAAAAAGGACAATCTTGACAAGACACAAATGAATAACTGCAGGCCGATCTCAAATCTCCCATTTTTAAGTAAGATTATTGAAAAAGCAGTTTCTCAACAGCTCAATTACTTCTTAAAACAGAATAACTGCTATGATGCCTTCCAGTCAGGTTTTAGACAGAACCACAGCACTGAAACTGCTCTGACCAAAGTGTTTAATGACATATGTCTGAACACAGACAGTGGAACAATGTCAGTCTTAGTTTTACTGGATCTCAGTGCAGCATTTGATACAGTTGACCACAACATATTACTCAAACGACTGGAGAACTGGGCAGGTCTTTCAGGAACTGTACTAAACTGGTTCAAAACATACTTAGAAAACAGGAAATACTTTGTATCAATAGGTAACTTCACATCTGAGCAGACAAGTATCACACGTGGAGTTCCCCAAGGTTCCATCTTGGGACCCCTTCTGTTTAACATTTACATGCTCCCACTGGCACAGATTATAAAGAACAACAAAATAAACTATCATAGCTACGCAGATGACACACAATTATATATCACAATGTCACCAGGAGACCGAGGCCCTGTACAGGCTCTTGGTAAATGCATTGAGGAAATTAATGACTGGTTGTGCCACAATTTTCTCCAGCTAAACAAAAATAAAACTGAGGTAATAGTCTTTGGTGCAAAAGAAAAACGATTACAGGTCACCAGAGAACTTCAATCTATACACCTAAAAACCACAAACCAGGCGAGAAATTTGGGTGTAGTGATGGATGCAGACCTAAACTTAGAAAAACACATTAAGACAATAACAAAATCAGCTTACTATCACCTCAAGAATATTTCAAGGATAAAAGATCTGATGTCTCAACAGGACCTGGAAAAACTAGTCCATGCATTCATCTTTAGTAGACTTGATTACTGTAACAGCATCTTTACAGGTCTACCTAAAAAATCAGTCAGACAACTACAGCTCATTCAGAACTCTGCTGCTAGAGTCCTCACTAAGACCAAAAAAGTGGACCACATCAGTCCAGCTCTGAGGTCTTTACACTGGCTGCCTGTCCGTCAAAGGATAGACTTTAAAGTTCTGATGCTGGTCTATAAAGCTCTGAATGGTTTAGGACCGAAATACATCAGTGACCTCCTGACCCAGTATGAACCTTCCAGATCCCTCAGGTCATCTGGATCCGGTCTGTTATCAGTCCCCAGAGTCAGAACCAGACACGGAGAAGCTGCATTCAGCTTTTATGCTCCTTATATCTGGAACAAACTCCCAGAAAGCCTCAGATCAGCTGAAACACTCAGTTTATTTAAATCCAGGTTGAAGACTCACCTATTCTCAGCTGCATTTGAATAAAGCACCAAATCCACACTTAAGTTTAAATTTCAAAACCTACTTTTGAAAGCACGGTGGCACGGTGGTTAGCACTGTTGCCGCACTGTTGCCGCACAGCAAGAAGGTCCTGAGTTCAATTCCACCATCAGGCCAGGGTCTTTCTGTGTGGAGTTTGCGTGGGTTCCCTCCGGGTACTCCGGCTTCCTCCCACTGTCCAAAGACATGCAACTTGTGGGGATAGGTTAATTGGATAATCAAAATTGTCACTAGGTGTGAATGGTTGTCTGTCTCTGTGTGTTGGCCCTGCGACAGACTGGCGACCTGTCCAGGGTGTACCCCGCCTCTCGCCCTATGACAGCTGGGATAGGCTCCAGCGCCCCCCGCGACCCTGAAAAGGATAAGCGGAAGCGAATGGATGGATGGATGGATACTTTTTAACTACTGATTTTATCTAGTATTTTGATATTTGATTTTATATACTGTTTTGTTTGTTTGTTTGTTTGTTTGTTTGCTTGTTTTAATCAAATTTAAATCATGCTTTTTATTTGTTTTTGTTTTTAATGTCTCTGTAAAGCACTTTGAATCACCTTGTTGTTGAATTGTGCTATATAAATAAACTTGCCTTGCCTTGCTTTCTAGATTCCTATATATACAGCTGTGAAAGATGGTACCTGTATAAAATAAAGTCCCGGCAGTTTTCAAAATTTTCATTGTATTGTATTGTGACTTTCTTTATATCTGTGGGGTTTTCTACTTGTTATCAAAAACCCAATCCAGACAGCACAAAGTTCCTAAACGTGTTTATTGGTCTCCTTTTAAGGTGTAAGAACTGGGTTTAGAACCAGTTGGAAACATTCTCAACAGCCAGATCAACTTAAAATTTTTTAATACTAAAACAATGTTTTTCTGTTCAGGAATGCAAGTAAATAATTGCAATTTGGCGACTTAATCAAAAAATAATCATGTGCTTTTACTGTTTTATCTGCTTTTTTTGGAAAACTGTCATTTTGAAAATTCATGGACAAGAATAATAATTATATATTAGCATGAAAACCATAATTTTGATTAAAGTGCTTGCACACACTAGAGGATTAACCAATCTCTTTTTTGTAGACAGTGTATTTAATTACTGTAGATACATGCTAACAGGCAAATTTTAACAAAGTAGATGTTTAATTCAAATGAAGTACAACACATTTTGGCATTTAAGTTTTTTATTAAAATCTTTTCCACCTGAGAGTTAAAAAGTGGTGAAGAGAAACTAAACCCACAGCCTAGATGGGCTGCCAATGACCTGTTAGATTTAAAGTATTTAAGACATAAGTTTTCTGCCTACAGCTTTCATTCATATCATCCACACTTGAAGACAAATGACTAAATAAAAGAGAAGGGCACGATGAGATCTCTCTTATGAAAATTAATGTTCACTGAAATGAACATCCCCGCCTAAATTAGCACTGCCCTGAAACCTCTAAGATCCCTTGAGCTTCCCATCATTTTGCATACTCATTGCACAAAAACTCAGACTAAGCACAATACATTACAAGGCCTTCACATGCAAAGCAGATGTATACGACTGCATTCGTTTCCAGCTCCATACAAATTGCTTACATGGCTTGAGCATATTCAGCACGAGGTCATGATTAATGGTGGTGTGGCATCTAAAAAAAAAAGTAAGATGGAGATAAGGCTGTAAAAAATTCTTGCCTGACAGCAGGCCAGCTATAGCTTTCACAGTTTGAACTGTACGGATGCACAGATACAGTACTGCCTGCTGGGCATGGCTCACGGTCTCTCGGCCGCTGATTGACTGGAGAGTCATTGAACTACGAAAAAATTTGACATTATGTCTGAGAGCATGGCACAGATTGATAATAAGCCTGTCTGTCCGTGTATCCTTCATGCAATATGGACACTTGAGTTTCATGAGAAAGGACACATTTTACATTTACACTGCTTTACATTCTGAACTACTTGGGAAGGTCCAGTTTTTCAGAAGGAAGTCAGCCAAACCATGGTTGCTAAATTGTCAAGACCAAGTGGATGCTTACTGCGTTAAACACTTTTTTGATGTCACTTTGATTTCGGGTTATCAGAAAAAAATGCTTTTGGTAGCAGCTGACCTGTTGTTGTTTGAACCATTGCTTTTAAGCACTTCGATATAAATGGAACCCTGCAAAGAAAAGGCAGGGCCTCCAATAATTCACAGAGACAAGTGCAAAGTGAAGACAGCCCCAGGGAGAAAACAGGGATTACTAGTTAATTCAGCTTTGTGTGGGTTAAATTGGTTGGAAGAGAGCAGTTGTGTGTATGATTGCGTGCAGATACAGTACACACAATTTCTAGCATGCCTGTGCACACATGCAGAAAATCATCTCACTGTGTTTGAGTTTAAGGCCAAATTGAGGTCAAAAGATGTTATATGTTTAAATTTGTGCCGATAACAAAACTTTTTTTTCCCTCACAAAAAAAAGAAAAGGAAAAGCTTTATTTGTGCATCCCTCAAGCTAAGATTTTTTTTGTCTATCACCTTGAGAGATTCACTGTGTAACTGGAGACCAGCTGAAGAGATCAGCTGTGGAATTTAGGAAATTAGTATCACTTGGGTAGCCAGAGCTTCAACAACAGTAGTTAAATTTTGATCATTTCACACTGTTTTCAACCTTTTGTAATAAGCCTCTAAGCACCTCTCTCAAAAACCATAAAATTACAAAATTATGAACATGCAAAAATTGTCACATTGCTATAGATGAACTTCCAAGCAATGACATTACTGAGAAGTGCAGTACGGGGGCCAGGAAACGGGGTGGGTGCATTAACATTGAAAGTTTTTTTCCAAAGATGTGAAAATAACAAGTGGAAAATTCTCATTATCTTAAGAGTGATACCTTAATAGCTGAAACTGATGAATTAACTATTAGCTCTAGTGGCCTGGTCAGATTGGACTCATGGCTTTGCCTGTAAAATTAATGATTTTATAAGACTCAAAAGTTTTCAAAAAGAAAAGAAAATATGTAACTCTTTTTTTAATTTAAGTGAATAACCCTGTCTCCTATAAAATATGTTTCCATACAATTAAACATATGCGAGCAGGAAACCTTGTTAATAATCTTATGTTGTAAATACATTGGTAGGGATTTATCATTTATATAGTCAAATTTTCCTATAAAACTATCAAGTTACATTATTTACTTGATGATGGCAGTGCTCAACCTTTCAATGGTTGAGCACTGCCAGTCTTTCAACACTCACAGCACTTGCTGAAGATAGATTGTACATAAAAGATGGACATAGCTGACATGACCCATTAGTTTGGGACTCCACATTCTGAACCTCAGCGCTAGTGTTTTAGCTTCCAGGATGTTACTATTTAAGTTATTAGCAAATGCTAGCAAGCTTTCTTAGCGATGTTAGAGACACATATGTGGTATAAAATAATTCATAGCCATAGTTGCAGAGCAGTAGAGAAATATTAATGTGACACCAGACTTTTTTTTTTCTGAGTCACTCTAAAAACGATACAGTTGCTCCAAATGGCTGACCAGGGAGCGGATTTGTTTGATTTCCAGCATTCTCACTGACTGGTGACCTGTCAGCCCCATTATGTTTGATCATTCAATCATCAGCTTCATTCATGCACAACACATGCACAGCTACACGGGCAAATAGTTGCACTCTCAACCATATGCTAACATGGAAGCGTGGCAACTCCTCTCTGAGAGTGAAGACACAAAGTTCTGCAAACCAAACCGTGAATGGACCACCACGAACACATCTGTAACAATGAAACCTACACGGATACTTAAATTACCCTACACTAGCTGAATAGGAATATTTTAAAGAAGCTAAGAAAGGCAAAGGTTTGGTACTTCTTAAAAAGAAAATCTGAGTCAGTAGAAACTGGCATGAACAGGTCACACTTTGAGAAAACTGTAAATCTTAAAGGAGAAAACTGCAATTGGTGCATCTCTAATAAATTGTTTTTCAACTGCTATAAAGTTGTGCGACAACCTCAACAGGCCATTAGAAAAACTGTAGTGTTCATGCTACCTCATTATTTCATTTTTCTTGGGGTTAGAAAAAGATCTTTTTTAATTCTAGTGCTTTTTGAAGCTTTGTATGCCCTCCATCCACCCCATTCTCCTCTGATACAGTTAGTAAATGTAATGGTTGAATGTAGATCATCCAGCGACTGCTACATTCAGTGACACAATTTTAATACTTTTTTCTCCTTATGAAGATACAATGTGTTAGAGTGAATTGTTAAATGTTTGTCATTTTTATGCTTACCATCCATTTCTAACCCTTCATGACTGAGAACCTTCACAGACACATCCATTTCTACATTGTTTAACTGTAGGATGAAAGGAATTCCACAGACCCCTGCCCAGATTCTCGGGGTTCTGGGTAGGGGGCTGTAATGTTTTATTGCAGATACATCCTATCTGGAGGATCTACTTCTTTTGATGTAAGCTTCCTGCGTTTACGACCCTTTGGTCAGCAGGAGGTCTCACACACACACACACGCACACACACACACACACACACACATTCCTACTTACATATAGAAGTTCACACATAAACATACAATGCCGGCTTAGAACCATGTGGGCGTTGCTTTGCTGTGTTTTGTGTCAATAAAAGCCAGCGAGAGGAGGCCATCATCGGGGTCATTTTCGTGCTGGACACAGATGAGGCCTCCCTTGCGCAAGTAATCGATCAATCACTGACTGTCTTGTTTTCTTTCATGATGAATAAGTCTCTAGAATTAGCGGGTTTGTGGGAACAGACCCAACACAATGTATTTGGAATATCACAATAAATGTGTCACTTAAGATTTACTGTTTTAATTCAACAATATTACGAAAAAAAGTTAACTTTTAATAGATTTTCACATTGTCCAGTTACTGTTGAATTCTGAAAATGAAGGGACTAACTTATATGATGAGAGGATTGTTTCTTACTCCATCCATCCACCCATCCATCCATCTTCATCCGCTTTATCCGAGGCCGGGTCGCGGGGGCAGCAGCCTAAGCAGAGAAGCCCAGACCTCCCTCTCCCCAGCCACCTCCTCCAGCTTATCCGGGGGAACACCAAGGCGTTCCCAGGCCAGCCGAGAGATATAATCTCTCCAGCGTGTCCTGGGTCTGCCCCGGGGCCTCCTCCCGGTGGGACATGCCCGGAACACTTCACCCAGGAGGCGCCCAGGAGGCATCCTTGTCAGATGCCCGAACCACCTCAGCTGGCTCCTTTCGATGTGGAGGAGCAGCGGCTCTACTCTGAGCCCCTCCCGGATGGCCGAACTTCTCACCCTATCTCTAAGGGAGAGGCCAGCCACCCTTCGGAGGAAGCTCATTTCTGCCGCTTGTATCCGCGATCTCGTTCTTTCGGTCACTACCCACAGCTCGTGGCCATAGGTGAGGGTAGGGACGTAGATCGACCGGTAAATTGAGAGCTTCGCTTTTACACTCAGCTCCCTCTTCACCACGGCGGACTGGTGCAGCGTCCGCATCACTGCAGCTGCAGCACCGATCCGTCTGTCGATCTCCGGCTCCCTTCTCCCATCACTTGCGAACAAGACCCCGAGATACTTGAACTCCTCCACTTGGGGCAGGAACTCATCCCCGACCCGGAGTGGGCACTCCACCCTTTTCCGGCTGAGAACCATGGCCTCAGATTTGGAGGTGCTGATCCTCATTCCCGCTGCATCACACTTGGCTGCGAACCGTTCCAGTGCGAGCTGGAGGCCTTCACCTGATGAAGCCAACAGAACCACATCATCCGCAAAAAGCAGAGATGAAATTCTGAGGCCACCGAAGTGAAAGCCCTCCGCCACTTGGCTGTGCCTAGAAATCCTGTCCATAAAAATTATGAACAGAACCGGTGACAAAGGGCAGCCCTGGCGGAGCCCATCACCCACCGGGAACGAGTCCGACTTATTGCCGGCAATGCGAACCAAACTCTTGCAACGGTTGTATAGGGATCGAATGGCCCGTACACTGTAAAAAAGAAAATGTTGAGAAAACTTAAAATTTCAAGGCAACATGATGCAAGAGATTTTTGAGTTTTCTCAACTTTTGCCAACTGTTGTTGACTCAACTAAGATTTACAAGTTCTGCCAACTTGGATCTTCTTGTTCACCTAATTAGGATAATCCTGGAAGTCTAACGAAGAAATTCTGGTTTCAATGCCATGTATTTCTGCCTTCACCAAACACAGATATTCTTGTTCAGTAATCATACAATTCTTACTCCAGTGAGTTGAAAATTTACCTATATAAACAAAGGAAAATGTATGTTGTTATTATACTTGAAAAAACACTTAATAAATAGATATAGAATAAAACAAAGCACAATTCAATGTTATCTAAAAGCTTATTTATTTTGTTCAACAGTCTTTTCAGTACATTTCAGAATGTCATGGGTAGTAGGGTGAATTTCTGTTAAAAAAAAAAAAGAAAGAAAGAAAAGAAATAACAAACAAACAAAAACGTGTTGCCAGTTTCTTTTGGGTGCTTTGAGCACCCCAGCAGAGACGTTAAAATTCCAGAGTCCAGAACCAAAAAAGAAAAGTGTCCAGCAACTTAATAATTCATGCACACACACCCTGACCGTCTTGTAAAAGCTGAACATAACTATTGCACATTAAATAGGGTAGTGCTACAAACGATTGCCTATGCACCCAGACATTGACATTTTACACAGGCTTACTATGATGAACTATGGAAGTTAAAAGTTCTTAGAAATGTTACCATCAATGAAGAGGAAACTAACACTATAACAAATCTTTTACAATACTACAAGACAAATTTTCACCATATATTCTCAACAATACAGATTCATCTGACTAAAATTTACATTTCGAATAATGATTTATCCACTTCACCTTCATATTGTCCGACCAGGCCAAAATAAGATGGCCTGAATTGCTTCAAAGGTAAAACTCATCTGCTTTGGATAATCAATGTTGAGGGCATACAGAAGGCCAAAGAGGTGTGCCAGGGCAGTAGAGAGATCTGGAATGTTATGTAGCACAATGTCCCCTTCCAACACAACTGCATGTTCTCGCACAGACGTATCAGCATCGTCATCTTGTAGGATGGTGAGGATGGCAACTGATGCACCGTTCAACACTGGTTCCAAAATGTCAGTGTCCTGAAGAAAAGTAAAATATGAATTATTGAAAGCTAAGAAAAACTAAAGACAAAACAAATTTCTAAAGATTTTAACTTTAACCTCTATACCATGCTGGTCGTTTGACCCATGGAGGTTTTAAGAAGAAAAAGCTTATTTTCTTTTAATTAATGCCACCTTGTGAGTTTTGTACAAAAATATTTTCTGTTATGGAACAACCACTAACAATGCCCAGCTGCTGCTCAGCAGAAAAAAAGGAGTGAGAGTTATGACAACTGCAATCACCACTATAAAATTATCTGGACTGCACTGAGAAAGTGTACATTTCCATTTTGGATAAACTCATCCTTTAAAAACATCTCATAGCAATTAGTTTTACTTGCATTACTTTTTTGTACTTACTAAGCACTTCAGGAAAACCTCTGTTGCATCTTCTCTTGAGGAAAATGGGCAGGCCTCTCAGTGCCCGTTGGACACAGTGTTGGATGTCTAAAGAGTGTTCAGTGGAAAACAAGAATTTCAATTAGTGAAGTAACATGGTGTACTATACACAATGCAAAATCAGAACTCTCATAGTAATGAAAGTAAAGCACAGGTCAGACCCAGCAACACGCAAAACGTACAACCCCCCCCCGCCCCAAAAAACAACAACAACACCATGTTAACAATTTTACTTTCGTTTTACAAATTAAATAAAATACTGCCAAATAAGAACAAAGCAATGACTCATGACATTCATTTTTACTGACATGTCCACTGATGTGTTTTATTTGAAGCCAACATCTTTTTCAGTTTCTGTTAAGAGAAAAGTATACTCTCTTCTGAAAATGTCAGATAAAGGAGCACTTCACTCACCTGTTCATCAAGTTTATCCAGGAGGTCTTCCATCTCCTCACCAAGAGCTCCCTTCTTAGACCAGTACAGTTTCAGCAGGCCAGGCACAACTTTGTCAAGGGATGCATTGAAGGTCCCCAGGAGGTCTTTGCTTGTGATCCGATGAAATTTTCAGATATCTAAACAATACATTCACCAAAATATTGTCATTTATTCAGCACAGAAAATTCCTGGGTAGCTGTCTTGGACAGTCTGCACCATGTTATATGCCTGACTGTGTCATCAACAGCAAAACCTACCTACTTCAAAAATCTCTCATGAATACGTCTTTTGCACAGGAATAGAAACACCTCCCACAAAACCCAGTATCTATATGAAAATACATATTATGTTCTAAGTTGCACCAAAATCTGTGACCAATCAGATTCTGTGACCTGCCTTAGTATTCTTTCCCTAACAATCTCAGACTATAGAAGTCCTATTTCTAGCACAAAAAGAAAAAAAATACATGCTAAGTCAAAATTATGAGATTGCCTTTCTGTTTCACAATTTCGATTTAGCATGGGGACTCTTTTCTTGTACTGGCAGAAATGTTCAGGGTAAGGATTTCAATATAACACTGGCAAGGCCCTTGACTGGAGTGGTAGCACAAGATAATAAAGTTGGCCAATGCATTACCCCAGCAAATACCGTACTGCTTCAATATAAGTATAAATCATGCCCAATTTGAATAATAATTAAATTATGAATAAATTAGGACAGTCTTACCTCCTCAGAGGAAAACAGCGCAGGTCATCTCTCCTGGACCTCAGATACCATAGGCTGACACTCCACGACCTCTCTCCGCCTGAGAGAAAATGTTTGCAATAATGAAACATTTCAATATAATGTAGAAAAAAAAACGAGAAAAAAAGTTACGGATCGGACTCCCCGATCCTTACTGCGCATGTGCAAAGTCGGACGTACAGATCACGTCTACCCGTGGAATTGTACATAAAATCAATACTCCACCAACAAAAAGGCTCTCAAAACAATACAATACTTTCCACAGCTTTGAAGGATGGGTCAGGTGTATCCTTCGTGGCCCACCCTATGCCAGAATTCATAGCGCGGCCCAGCCGATTCTAGTTTCAAACAATGGCGGCAGCCACTTAGTTTTAATATTACTCTTATTACTCTTTCTGGGTCACAAAGTAAACTTTTAAGGTATTTTCAGGCGAGAATGTAGCTGTGTAAATTTCAAATATCTGCTCAGTTTATTAAGACAACACATTTTTGCAAAAATGCTTCTACGTTTTCGGAGACGTCTGTTACCACCAGCTTCGATAGCTAGCTGGGGATTCAAGGCTCGCTAGAGCAGCGAGAACAGCGAACTCCTGGCATATCATTTTCAACCCCCTGCGCGGTCCTTCGCTAGCTTAAACATGATATATAAGTCCCTTAGATGACTTAAATATGTTATTGTTTGGCTTTTTTTCAGTGCTTTACTCGTTCCACCCTCCTGGGTCCTCAGGAGGATGCAGCCTAGCGCTTGTAGAAAATCCTAATAACAGATGTCGTTAGCTTACCTGCTAGGGCAAATGGCCGGCAGCTCCCGCACCTGTCCAAAAAATGGTCAAATAATACACTCCAACTTCAGACCAGGTAAAATCCGTAATGGTCGAAAAATTGTAATTTTCATCCAATTTTGGCCACGTTTGTTCAAAGTTTCTTAGCAGGTTTTCAGTTCAGAACACATCGACAAACCACTATCACACAGTCTGCCCAGACTCGTTTGGTCTAGTTCAAACTTATTCAGACCACGACGTGTGCCAGTCACCTACGGGGTTTCCCACCGGTTCCCAACTCGACTCAAAAAATCTACTCAAAAGTTGATAATCTTTGTTATGCTCGCTAGAAAATCTTAGTTAGGACAACAATGGAAGAAATTTGTTGGGCAGACAAGCTATTTTAGGTTGTAAATGGAAAGTTTTATTTCTAAGTCAGTTTAATTTGAAAACTTTACTCAAATCAACAATTACTAGTTATCGTTTTTACAGTGTAGCAATGGGCCAGACACCCCATACTCCCGCAACACCTCCCACAGGACACCCCGAGGGACACGGTCGAATGCCTTCTCCAAGTCCACAAAACATATGTAGACTGGTTGGGCAAACTCCCATTCACCCTCAAGTATCCTTGAGAGGATAAAGAGCTGGTCCAGTGTTCCGCGACCAGGACGAACACCGCATTGTTCCTCCTGTATCCGAGGTTCGACTAGCGGACGAACTCTCCTTTCCAGCACCCTAGCATAGACTTTCCCAGGGAGGCTGAGGAGTGTGATCCCTCTGTAGTTGGAACACACCCTCCGGTCTCCCTTCTTAAAGATGGGGACCACCACCCCGGTCTGTCAGTCCAGGGGTACTGCCCCTGATCTCCACGCAACATTGTAGAGGTGTGTCAACCAGGACAGCCCTACAACGTCCAGAGACTTCAGGAACTCGGGGCGGACCTCATCAAGACCAGGGGCTCTGCCACCAAGGAGTTGTTTAACTGCCTCAGTGACCTCGCCCCCGGAAATTGGCGGGTCATTCCCCTCATCCCCAGACTCTGCTTCCTCCTCGGAAGACGTGTCAGTGGGATTAAGGAGGTCCTCGAAGTATTCCTTCCACCGCCTGACAATTTTCTCAGTCGACGTCAGCAGCGCTCCGCCAGCACTATACACAGTGCAGGTAGAGCACCGCTTTCCCCTCCTGAGACGCCTGACGGTTTGCCAGAATCTCTTCGAGGCAGTCCGAAAGTCTTTTTCCATGGCCTCTCCGAACTCCTCCCATTGCATTAGATGCGAATCATTTGACTGCCTAAAGTCAGAAACTCATGGATATTAAAATAGACAGAAAATATCTCCAGTATGACATCACATAATCTAACTGGAAATGTATATCCTGTAAGCTACACAGAGGCATGTGCTGAAAAGTTTTGAAACGGCAGGTGATACATTCAAATCTCCGAGGCCATCATGACTTTGTCGTAAAACAATTTCTAGCATTTCCAGCATCATTGATTGCAGAGCTTAAAAAGGCTAAAACAAAGAGTGTTTCCAAAACCTTTTTGTTTAAGGAATAAATTAAATCAAAGGGCAGCTCAATGCTGGTTACTTTAAAGTAGCAACTGATCCTCACTTAAATCCACTTAAAAAAAAAAAAATCATTGTTTTGGCATGCTGCCTGTCATACTCTCCTTTTGCTTTGTGGCAGGGACACAGACTGGGATGGTAAGTGTGGTGAAAACACAGTCTTTTTATTAAATAATGAGTCAGGCAGCAGTTGGAAGGGGCCTGGGGACACACATAAGGAGGGAGAGACAGCTTGGGTTACGCAAATCAATCTGTTTATCCACAGTGCTAACTCAGTAACACTAACAGTGGGACCGTCTCTGAGACAGGAAAGTTATTCTTTCCTCTAACACAACATTATAAATCTGTTCAGTCCACAACAACACTGAAAAGAGCTGCAAACACATTCTCACAAGAAAACCAGGAGACAAAATCAAATGATGGACACGATGCTGGATTTAATGAATAATTTGTGCTGCTGTGTCAGGACACAGAAGTATGAAGTCTTTCATACTTGGACAGCAAATGTGTTCTCTTAAAAAAGCAGCAGACCTACCGTTAGCTTTTTTAGTGACATCCCAGTGAACTTTATGTATCACCGATTCTTTTTCTTCCATCGCTTTAGGTGTAAAGGGGCAGAAGAAGTCAGTTAACATTAAATAACATACAAAATGTTGTAACAACAAAATGCAACAAATAATATACTTAAATACTAGCAAACTGTGTCACTTACCCCTACAGCATGTTTTTCTTATAGTCACATAACTAAATTTTCAATGTGCAAGACCAAGATAGTGTTCAGCAGAGTAGGTTAATCTATGCTAAGTATCATGTATCATGAAACAGACCAATTATGTGAAATTATTTTGAAATTATTTTCATGCTGTAATCAGAATGCAATTTTTGTTTCCACTGGCAATTAGTGCCATATATTAATTGCTAATTAACAAAACTCTAGATTTAACATATCATAAATATAATTTTAATGTAATTTACTTCTCACAGAAAGTGTGTCAGAAGTGACATGCTATTTTTGTGCAAGAGGGACATTTGGAAACAAAAAGAGAAACAAAAATAGCATGTTAAAAATATTAATCTTGAAACAATATGTCATTTTTAAGAGCTATTGCAGGAGTAACTGGTTATATGATTTAATACTGCTTGGTATTTACATTTATTTAAAGTTGTTATGAAAATGAAACCGTAGCTCGGATGTATTTCAAATATTACAGCTTTACGACTATATTAGTATCTAGGACATAGCCTAGATACTGACACAGGAATGTGCCTGAATTGTTGTCATTATTTATTTATTCTACCAAGATCATTTTACCAACCAAGCCAGGTACAAATTACAATTTATTTACTCCCATTTGTAAACTTACTAGCAATTAGTTTGGCTGTAATTTAGATTCAGGCATGCCATTAGATACATATCAACTACAGTCGGGAACCCTTTACATTTTATATAGTGTGTTATCTATAACTCTCATTAAGATATTGTAATTACAGTTTTCGTTCCTTATCAGACCATCCATATACATTTCTATATCCTAATTATTAACTGAAATGTAAAATTACACTTTTGTTTAACAATAAAAACATGTTAATTAATTTACCATTTATTAACAATAATTATTAACCCTTACCAGTAGTTTCTTTTCTGCAGAGGCACACAAGTAACTACACTGTCATCCTCCTCTTGTACAAATACTTCAGTGGGTCAGTCATATTAATGTTTTTAAGTTTGAGGGTTAGACCAACCTCTCAGCTATGCAAACTGCTTCCCAAACATCAGAAATGCTAAACTGCAACTGGCACAAATGTGAGCAGTTTGAAACTACATGCTATGTAAAATTTATGAAAGCTCATTAAATATTAAAAATGGAAACAATGCGTTTTATACAAATTTTGGCACTTAAATCCAAACTGTCTACATGGAATATTCCCTATGCAGCACATCCAATAAAAGAGGCTTTGAACGTACCACGATGATATGAAACAGACTTCTATATCAAAGTTGCACATTTTATAAAAACATATTTTCATAAAAAAAGCCTCACTTTTATTCATCAAATTCAAAGGGTATCTTTCTATTACAACAGTTCTATAAAGCAAACATCAGCTTATGCCAGAGTGGGACAAGAAGAAGTGGCGTAAGATAACTTTGGCCACTTAAGACACTGCCTGGCAGGGTTCCTCAGCAGGCAAGCTGCCTCTGCTCGGGGGTCAATCACACTGTGACTGGGCACAGAGATTGGCCAGCATAAGCAGAGCAGGGATTACTTTGCCCAAGCTGAATCTCTGTTTGAGGTCCATTGGGAGGACTGTTAGATGGAGAGTGACCACGGTTTTGTTGAGACGGGACCATCTGTTCCTGTCAATCTCTGCTTACTTATATCCCTCCCCCCTTCCTCTTACTACAAAGAAAAGGAAGTGAATAAGGAGATGGATGAGGATGGTAATGGGATCCTGCCTATACCTGACAGTGGTTAGACTACCTCTGGAGAGAAGCCTTCGCTGCTCTACTGTCACTGGGAGCTGACTTCAACTTTGGTTGTCACAGTTGCTGTACAGTCTGTATCACCATGCTGGCTGTTTCAGTGGAAGTGCAACCTTGGGATGACAGCCAAACAAGTGTTCACTGTTCCTGTAGAAAGTTTTCTTTTTTTATGTCAAGATTTTTCTGATCCCCACTGGAGTTGAGGGCTCCATGTTTATGAATTTATGGTTGGTTGCACGTTCAGTCTCGAGTGGGGTCACAGGAAAAGAGCCTTACACAGGTGAAAGGCAAAGAGGTGGTTGAACTCAACAAAAAAAGAAAGAAAAACAACAGTTACCGTTTGGACAACAGTCTAATAAGGTACTATAATTTCCAGTGTACAGTTACAATGAAAGTGCAAACGATCCATAGCAGCCAAGAACTTTTTTGTACTAGGCTGTAAAAATGCTTTTTAATGCTATTAAACTGGGTATGTTACCATGGGAATCTTTGGAAACTGACTTGCTTTTCTGAGCCAGCCTCAAGTAGCCATTAGAGGAACTGCAATTTTTGGCATTTCCATATTGGGCCAATTGTTCACCCTTGGAGCTTGCAGACTAGTTTGGATGCAAATATTGGTTTAGATAATTGATGTGCAAAAGAATAGTAAAGCCCCCAGTGCCCAGTTTAGCAGAAGGAGCAGGTCGAGTATCATGAAATGGCATAATAACAACAACAATTTCCGTAACTCATTTTGTACTTACATCATAATGCATTTTTTTCTCCATTGATATTTAGCACGGGTGAGATTGCCCTACCCCTTAACCACTTGCTTAAGATGCGCTGAAGATATTTAAAACTCTTTTTAGTGCAAAAAAAGTTTATTTGGATGTTTCTGTGTTCCATCTCTCAGGAGTGAAAGAACAGGAAAGCCAAATAGTCTTGTAAATGCCATCATGCATTGCATGGAATTTGCTACTGTGCTATGACTCACGCACCACCTTTTTGTCAGAAAATGTCTGCTTTAATCCCTGTATTTGAATGATCATTTCCTCTTGCTCCTCTTGATGCCCACCTTTTTTAGTGTTCCCATAAGGAACAAATAAATACTTTTCCATATCCATCTCAGGTTTTATTTTATACTCTTGTCTTGGGTCTCTACTAGCCTAACTATAGATAAGTGAGAGAAGGTGGATGGATGGTCTGTACATACAATACAAGGCTCTTCTTTGGTATTGCAAATTTGGATATTTGAGGTTAAAGTTTAATTTATACTTATGCCTGAAATATATGTAGCGTTTACATTGTAGCCTACGCAGTGGCAAAGGCCACTGCAAGC
This sequence comes from Oreochromis niloticus, assembly GCF_001858045.2. Lineage (NCBI taxonomy): Eukaryota > Metazoa > Chordata > Actinopteri > Cichliformes > Cichlidae > Oreochromis > Oreochromis niloticus. The sequence goes on from NC_031986.2 coordinate 7,957,279, forward strand.
ATTTGTGCCTGTGTGTGGTATGCCAGTAGCAGGAAACGTATAGGAGGAAATGGCAGTTGCTGCGGAGGTGCATGTCAGGTTACGGTGTAAGATATGGAATACCTACACTGAAGATTTAACACAGAAGTATGATGTCTGTGTAGATTCTCAGTCATCCGGGTCATGGTAGTCTAAGGAGCTTGGAAAGAAAGCGACTGGACTTCTTTAAGCTTCTTCACCTCTCATCCAAGAAGCTTCTTCAGTTCTAAGACCATATGGTGGAGAGTCCCAGGTATTTAATCCCTAGTGGGAGTTGTCCCTTAACAGGTCAGTTGAACCACTATTGATCATGTGGCTCATCACATGTGCCAAGGTGTAAAAAAACGTGTGGGTCATTAACAGTAGAGGTTTCGAGTGAAACCATCGTGAGACAGCCTCACCCTATAATGGGAGATCACCTGAAACAAGATGTGCATTGGGTAATAAGGCACCTAGGAAGGGATCTCAAAACTACATTGTAGGTGGCACACAGTTGGTCTCATAAGCCACGCCCTCTGTTCAAAGATGGCCATTCAAAGTGGACATAAATGGCGTCTTTCACTCCTCCTTCAAACCATCTGTCTTCTCTGTCCAAAATGTGAGCTGAGTCCCCGCCGCCCCCCCTTCATATTTTTTTAAATTTTTGTCACACTTAAATGTTTCAGATCATTAAACACATTTAAATATTAAACTAAGATAACATAGATAAGCAAACACAAAATGCTGTTTCCAAACGAAGGTGTTTATCATTAACCTCCTAGGACCTGCCGTCCACATATGTGGACATCACATTTTTGGTTATTTAGACCAAAATACTCAATTTTGCTCTACATGGGCCTGATATCCACTTACGAGGACATTATACTGCTACTGTTCTATCAAAATTTTAAATGAATATCCTCATTTGTGGCTCTCATTTTTCTTAAAAACAAAAATAAGGTAAAAGAAAAATCTGGAAATTCTTTGTTTTTACATTCATTGGGCCCCAATATGCCCAAATATCAAACAGAAATTAAAAATGCATGTCATGGAAGAGTTCGGGTCTTAGGAGGTTAAGGGGAAAAAAAATCTACATGGTCCTGTGTGAGAAAGTGATTGGCCCACTCATCTTTGGAGAGTCATTGTAATTCATCCACATTGGGGGGGTTTTGAGCATGAATCGCCTTTTGAAGGTCACACCACAGCATCTTAATTGGATTCAGGTCAGGACTTTCACTAGGATACTCCTAGTGACTAGTAAGTCTTCATTTTGTTTTTCTCAAGCCATTTAGCTGTGGACTTGTGTTTTGGTTCATTGTCCTGTTGCAGAACCCAAGTGTGCTTCAGCTTGAGGTCACAAACAGATGGCTGGACTTCTCCTTCAGGATATTTTGGTAGACCGAAGAATTCAAGGTTCTATTTACCACAGCAAGTCTTCCAGGTCATGAGGCAACAAAACAGCTCTAGACAATCACACTACCACCACCATATTTTACTCTTGGTAAGATGATAGGCAGGGCTCTAGAGTGCGACCAATTTTTCAGTGGTGCGACTAAAAAAAAATATTTTCGGGTAACAAAAAAAATCTCTGCAACTCTCAGTGTGGTCAACAACAGACACACATTATGCCCCTATCGTGGACTAAACCAATCAGAGATAGTCAGGGGCGGGACCTCTCTGATTGGCCGTGGTCCAGTTGAAAGTGCAGGTGGAAGAGAAAAGGTGAGTAGCTTGAATAAAGCGATATCAGTTCATTAACGGATTCCACACAAAGACGTAAACACAGAGCGGACCCGAACCATCAGAATCAGCTTTGTTTTTCTCGGCTTTCTCACCCCACGGCCCGAACACGGACACGCTGTCGGAGCTTAGCGATTCTGATGCGTCGGGTCCGCGCTGTGTTTCCGTCTTTTTTTGCGCTAGATTCTGAGCTGCTGTCTCAAGTCTCTGTTTTCTGCATTATTCATTCGCTTATTACCCCCCAGTCTACCGTTGTTTACAGCGCTGTTGGCCGCTGTCTTTTTCTTTTCTTTTTTTCACTTAAATGACCTCGGACAAGAAAGCCTAATTTCTGCTGTTCAATACTGAAGAAATTTAAACTTCTTAAAATTATGCAAAATTGCAGAATATTGCAGAATATTTTTAAGGTTATCTGCTATAAAACGCCAGACCAGGAAAATCTCCTTCATGTTTTTCTGTGTTTTATTCTCAGTTACTTTGACACAAAGGCATCTGCTGTGATGTTCACAATTCTGATGAAGTCTCATGTGTATCAGTACTGATAAATGATCAGAATTATAATATTTCTGACTGTCTGAGGCTAAATTGAATCGAATCAGGACTTTGAGAACCGGAATCGAATGGATTATAGAAATCAGTGATGATACCCAGCCCTAGTGAGCAGCCTAGCCCTGACAGAAGTGGATGTATCTGTGGCTAATAAGAAACGATGAAAAGAACTATTGATAACTTTTGTGTTAAGTTAAGGACTGATCCATCTGAAATTCATAGCCAGCTCTGACACGGTGCTGTCAATCTTTGAATGCTGAAAAAACAGCAGTGTATCCAGAAAACACATTTTATGCTTCAATAAATGCCCTGCCCAAGTGTCCCCTCTCCCCACTGCCTTTCAGCAACAGGCAACAGCAAACAGGTCGTCAGAGGAGCCAAGATGATGATTAAGTTTAACATTTTCTACAATATTGACAAAGCAATTTAAGCACGAGTTTGTTAGTTAATAATTTAGAAATGAATATTGTCTGTATGGACTTCCCCCCCAAAGAAAGTGCACATGTAAAACTGCGGTGTTAAGCGATGCGGTTGAAAAATTTGAGTGCGCCTAACTTTTGTGCCGGTACGCCTAAATTTTTAAAGTTAGGCGCACCGGTGCGCCCATGTCAAAAAGTTAGTCTAGAGCCCTGATAGATGTTCCAAAAAGTTCAACTTTAGTCTCATCAGCCCACAGAGTATTTTCCCAAAAGTCATCAAGATGTTTTCTGGCAAAACTGAGATGAGCCTTTGTGTTCTTTTTGCTCAGCAGTGGTTTTCACCTTGGTACTTGTGTTATATTTGTCTAAAATGTAAATGTGTTTGATGATCTTAAACATTTAAATTTGACAAACATACAAAAAACTAAGAAATCAGGAAGAAGGCAAACACCTTTTCACACCACCGAATGTTATGCCATCCATTTATGAAGTTACGTTTTGGTTTCTCCAATATAGAGGTCTGAGTACTCCTTGCTGCACTGCACAGCATACACTGCGTTGTTTAGTTTGTGTTTGGGAGTTTTGCCCTTGGAATGAACCAGTTTTTGTCTGAGGGTGTAGATAGGTCTAAAGTGTACTGGGATGTCATGCTTCAAGAAAATTGTCCTTAGTTTTTAACCTGCTACATAAGGGATGACAATGTTGGGTTTTTTCGTCATTCTGTTTCTCCCTAGTTGGTGTCTGACCTTCTTTCTTGTGCGTCTTTGCCAAATTGATCAAGACCCAGTTGGGATAACAAAATGTTTTAAGAGCTTTCTTTAAATGTGTGTTCCTTTTCTTTCCCTTCTGCCTTAGAGGGAACATTTTCTGCCCAGGTTAGTGCAGCCCTTTTTTTTGATGCCTTTGCAATGTAGTCAGTGTCTGGGTTATGGATTAAAAGCTAAAAATCAAGAAGCGCTTCTCCTATGTTCACTTAATTGGAATATTAATGGAAAAATCAGCATTTATTTTACAGTGGGGCATTTTTCTCAATGTTATTTCCTGGTCTTTCTAGCAGTTACATCATAAATTTAACAATATACATCAACATACATTGTAAAAACAGTGGTAGTAAGATTTTTTTTCCAACAAATCCAAGAATTTAACAGCAGGGCTACTCACTGGATGAGAAAAATCTGATGAGCAGGAAGACAGCAGTAATGTCCTGAAAGTCAAAGAAACTTAGGGTGTAAAAAAAACTAAACGTGACAGCAGACAAAACATTGCCTATGGAGCTTCATCTCTGCTCTTAGATGCACATATAACCCCGAGGACACGACTTCTTCTCTGTCACCCAGGGTCCGACCAGACAGTGGCAGTCACATGGGTGAGACTTGAGAGTTTTAATGTGAACTTGTCAAGAGGGTGACAGTGAATGTGTCTGCTCTTGCTGGATTGTGTTGTTTCTTTCCTTGTGGAAGCAGCAGTATTTTTGGTAGGTTTATAGCTATTATTTGACTGCGAAGTGTGCACAATTAGTGTATGTAGGGATGGTGATATCATCCACGGGTTTCTATACTCTGTATTTTGAATCCTTAACATTATTGTTCTAGCTGCCTCAGTGTTACTCTATTTGTGCCAAAGGATAGCATATTTTGACCACAGAGTGGTCTTACTCAGGTTCCAAAATAAGTCCACAGGGGTTTTTCTATGGTTAAAACATGACCAAATGTCAATCAACCAACTACTAGGGGTACATTGTAAGTTTGAGGTAAATACAATGAGTACTATAGATGTGGAGAGCATGCAAATTGTAAAGTATGGCTCAAATAAATATGAAAGTTAGGTGTAATTTGTCCACTAAAAGCTATCCAGCAGTACAGAATACAGCGCCGTATTCTTGTATTAATTTTGTTGCCTGATAAGCTAATAAGTGCTCTGAACATTCTCACATGGCTTATAGTGAGTTTTTTTAGTTTTCTCTGTATGAAAAAAATACAAAAAACAACAAGTTAAAAAAACACTCATTAACTGATTTGAACCAGAATAAACAAACTGTAGGTGTAACAATGACTTTATTAACTAATTAGTAAAGTACTTGAATTTTATTCACCAATACTGTAGCACAGACTTTTTGAATTATCTCACAAAGAGGTGATGCTATGTGTGAGATAATTCCATTGAAAATGTCCAAAAGTTGCCAACACACAGAGAGTATAACGGTCTAGTTCACTGACTCAAAGTCACATGTCAAACATGTCATATTCATTGCTGAAGTTGGACATTTTACCATGACTATCTGTGGCAACTGACTCACCAAAGCATGCATTAGAGGAACTAAAGCGATTGGCACTTCTATGTTGGTTTTATTTTTCAGCCCTGAAGATCGCTGCTTCTGTTAAACCCAATTATCTAGTTAAAAAAAATAGTTAAAACTCATGGCTGAAAGAATGAAGCACTAAACCTCTCTCTAACAAGCGAATGTTGCACCACAGAAACACTTCATTACTGGCTTCAGAGTCTTTAGGCCTGCATGGTTTCAAGTTTTCCAAGTGACCAAATAATTGTCTTTTAGATTAACTGATTGACTTGTAGACAAGCTACTTGAGTGATTTATGATATAAATGACTCGTTGCTCAGTTTGCTCATTGACCCTCAGTCTCGTAATCCTCGATAACAATCACACCTGAGAGCCCGTACACTCTTAACAGCTGACTCTAAGAAATGCTTTTGGCAGAAAAGTATGTGAAACGAGGACAAGCATTTTCAGGCTTTTTTCATCCACAATCCAGTGCACTCCACTCTTACAAACAAGGGATGTTTTGCAAGTTTTCAAGACTTTCACAGGTTTTTTTTCTCCTTTTACAAACGCCTAAATACCCCTGAGCAGATGTGCCCATCTGTGATTTGTTTCATTTCTCACACATTGAAACTGGGGAGAACAGCTTGCTGAGGCTGAAGACATATCCAGGGTACACACAGCATGTTAACACAGTTAAATGAAAAGGTTGTGTAAGGTGTGTGAATGTGATACTTTTAAACTCACGTAAGAAGAAGTTAAAGATGTGCCTGTCGACAGACGGCCATTGTTAGTACAGTAGCTCACAGTAAAGTTTTGCCGTGCATCATATTGGATTTAATTTAGAATTTGTACAATTCTGACTAGCTTGGAAATTAATATTACCATCTTTATTTTTCAACACAGCTTGATCTGTCTTAGCCAAACTGTTATTTTTTTAATTAGTCATCAGGAATAGTTCTCCAGTCTTCTTGAAGGACAGTTAAAGCTCTTTTTTTTTTGGATGCTGGCTGCCTTTTGTTTTGTTCTCCATCAAGATGATCCTATACTGGCTCTGGGGAGGCAAATCCATGACTGACCCACTGGTGGCAAGTCATAAGAACGCCAAAAGGTGAGCGGACTCTAATATGGCGTTATTTTTGTGCCACTATTCTGAGCGCATGTAAAAAAAAACAGCCAATCACAGACTATATATTACGTTTAACCCGAGTGACCACCCAGTCAGCTGGTGGGTAACAGGCATCTCCGAGAACGTTAGAGCACTTTTGCAAATATGTGATGTCTGGATAAATCGAGCAGACATTTGAAGTTTACACAGCAACATTCTCGCATGAAAATATCTTAAAACATTATTTTGTGACCCAGAAAGAGTAATATTTCAAACTCCACCACTCTGTGCTCCTCCGCTACTGCCTCGTTTGAGTTTTGGACGAAATGGATTCTGGGATATTGCATTTCGTCATTTCGATCTGATTGGAGACCAAAACAGCCAATCAGATTTTTTTGCATCCAAGTCTGTGATTGGCTGGTTTTGTGGCACAAATATAACGGTGTACAGAAAGAGTTGAGCACGCACGGGCAGAAATGTTGAGAGCGCAAGCAACACATTGCGGGCAAGCGCAAATGCAAAAACTGAGCGAGAGGGGCTGCTATTGTGTGTGTATGGATAATAGCAAACACTAAAATACATTTTTTGCACGCAGCAATGAATTTTGTTCACTCAAATTTAGCTTTTCTTCGCTCAAAATAAATTTTTCCTCAAAATGCGACACTTGCACCTGCAAATGTTTTTTACGTGCGCTCAGAATAGTGGCACAAAAATAACGCCATAACTCTAAAGCAAGACCCAAGTGTACAATAAGTCTTTATTGTATACAATTAGTTAATTACACATGGGGTCTTAAAAAGGGCTGCTCCTTAAGTACTGGTGGGGTTATGAAGTGAATGAGGAACAGATGTGGGACACCATCAGACACAGTAACAATGTGGTTCTAAATGAATGGCTGAAGTATTTATTTTCTCAATATTCAACTGCAGAGAGAGACCGTGAACATGGGAACCACTTAAAACAAGGACCTTGGCCAGAACACATACAGGATTTATTATTTTTTTGCCCTACAACCTAATATATTCAGATGGTCTTTATAGCAGGGCCCTGGAGCTGTACAACATAGCTGACTGTCTTTCATTTGGAGTTCAAAAGTATCCCTTTATGTATTTATTTTAGAATTTAAAAAAACAGTTTTTTTAAAAGAAGAAACCTGTTTGCCGTGTACAAATCATTTCTCACTGGGTGGTGATTTATTGGATATCAGAAGTTGTTTCTTTTGTGATCTCGCTGCACATGTTCATGTCTGCTACAAGACCTCCTGAACCAATTAATTAGTGCACTAAATTTGAACTCCTCTCATGTAATCAAGCTCATGAAACTTGCAGAATTCCTTTTTGAAATGCTGTGATGTGAAGATTTTCCGCCCCAATAATCAGCATGATTGGGACCTTGCATTTTTTTATTGAGCCTTTTAACAGCAAAGTAATATAATTTTCTACCTTTGTAAAACAAGTGTAAGGCAGCAGATTCCCACCCTTAAACACTTTACAGATTCCAGGTCTGGGGGAAGTGTTTTTGAAGCCCCTGCAGCTCTGCGGATTTAAACTGTGCTGAAGAATAACAAGCCTCTGAGAATGCTCGGCTGAGTTGGCAGGAGCAAGAGACAGGGGAATCATCTAAGAGGAAGGGAGCCCTGGGGTATTGAGGAGAAAGAGGCGAGCGAATACGTTTTCTCTGCAAAAACCAATTAGCAAATGACTCCCTGCACCCTGCTCTTGGAAACTGAAAAGAGAGAACAGAGAGATATAAAGGGAATGAGAAATGGTAAAACAGCAATGCTATATATGTGTGTGTGTATGTGTGTGTAGGTGGGCGGTGATGGACAGATTTTAAGTATACTGTGCATGCTGTCTAGTTTGTAGATGCTTCACCTCGAGCCTTCAAGAGCATCTACCACCCGTAAGACATTGAAATGCATCCATAATGTTTCAAATAAATCTGCTCCGGTTTGGCACAAAGAAAACAAAACAGGCTTTTGCTTTGACAGCTCCACTTATTATTAACATTTAATTAACTTCATTCTTTCATAAAAACATGTGCTGCCATGTCAGCAGACACCCAGGTCAGTGTGATGCCTGAAATCTGACTGCTGTTGTGGGTAGATGAAGGAAAGATTCATTTTGAGAACCCAACAGACCAACCTGCTGATAGACTGAGAGGTGCTGATGCCAATCCATCTAATGGATGTTTCTAATATTTCACAAGGTTGGAGTCCTCTCAACAGTCCAATACAAAAAAAAGTCTGAGGGCTGTTTGTGAAACAGCCAGAGTTTCTCTTTGGTTATGTTCATGTGCAGAAATTCAAGGGCTTTCATTCTGATGGAGATACAAAGTCTGCTTCAGGTTGTGTAGGAGGATGCGACACAGCCACAAGTCTCTAATCATTTAGTGAAGATGGTATTGTTTGAATTCCCACATTAAAACAGATTGTTTGTTGGCTTTTTACTTTTACACTTAACCTTGCATTCTCATTGGCTGACTCATTTACATTTTGAAAAAGCAAACAGTGAGACAGTCAAAAGAGTGTAAAAATGGTCACTCATCGCCTAAGAGCAGCTTTGAGCAAATACATCTTTCTGGCATGAAACCCAGCTGAGATGAGCCAACATGTATCTCTAATATGTGATTATGTGGACACGGAAGTTGGTTTAGATGGGCAGCCAATTAGAAAAGAGCTGGCTTAAAGGGCAAGGTTGCCAAATTGGCTTGTTTCATGTGGATGTCATGATGACCATTTTTTAATAATAACTTCAAGTGAATTTAATTTCATTGAAAAATTATGTAATTGTTCTTTTTCCATTGTTTTGTAAAATAGTAATAATCATGGATTCTCTTGGAACCTCAATGCACTTGCATTATGAGTGTAATAATCTGGTCAACTCGACATGTCTCTACGGTGCACTGTTTTTTAAGAAGGAGGGGCTTGGTCTCCTAGGCTCCGCCTGAGGGCTGGATTCCTAGATCCTGCCCTTCAGCCTGGTTCTCATCAGCATCATCAGCAGCAGTACTTAAGGACCAGCTGCAGCAGGACTGTTGTGAGCCTCCAAGTTGAGCTCTGTGTACATCTGAAGAGTGGTTCTTACTCTAATCCTGTTGCTGTTCTTGGACCTGTCCGCTAGTTCTTGAGGGACTTGGATGGGCACTCAGCTCTCATACTCACCTGCCTGCTCACCCTCCTTTGGCTTTGAGTTGCCCCTGAAAACAGATCAGTGGCTACCTTCCCTGTACTCGTCCTGTTGACCCAGCTGAGCCCTCCCTGTTGTATAATTTGCTAGTTAAACTCTCTGTTGTGTTAATAAAGTTTCTGAACTGCCAGTTGCTGTTTCCTGTGTACTGCTTAAGACCCCACTTGGTAACTTTGCTATTTAAAGCCATGACCTACACAAATTACACAGATCATTTCCTTTGAAAAAAAAATTCTATTGATGTAGCAACAATGTCATTATCATGAATGTTTTTTGAGCATGCTATTTGCTGAAGTGAAACAGTGATATTGTGACAGCCCCATTTCAGACAGAGGATGAACTGAGGGGCTGCACTGAGAGCCAGTGTAAGATTAACAGGGATTATACTGAACTGTGAGTTGTGCAGAGCTACTCCACTAGAGTCCACCAGTAAAATGAGAATCACTCCTGCTGTAAGTTGCTCCAACATATTTTGTTTATCCGCAAGCTACTTCAAGACTACTGCAGTCATTTAGTGCAGTTCCTAGGGCTTTTATTGTGAAAGGTAAGGATAGAAAGAAGTCTTCTGGGCATACATGTCAAACATATTGAGTTTCAGGTCTGGACCAGGGACAATCACATCCATTTAAATTAAATGATGTCAAAGAAATTCTGCTAAAAGCTAAGAATATCATCATGGTGCTAAAGCAATTAATTATTTGACCATCAAATACTACAGCCATGCCACTAACATGACTAAAAAACCTGCTTGAAGACATGGATGAAATTTCACTGAAGCCATGATGGAATTTCCCTCAAGACCTATCAGACGGTCGTACTCGTCTAGTCTTTACCTGACATACCCTGATGATTCCGCCGCCTCACTGAGCTGAGCTCTTCCTCCAGGCTTTCAGAGTGAGTCTGTCAAGTGAAACTGTCTCTGGGACGGATAACACGGCTGTGCAGTTTGCCTCGAAATCAGATGACTGACAAGCACAGCGGCAATCAAAAATGGATAGGAAGTGGCTCTGAGTCTAAACCTCGGCAAAGAACAGACACTGCATCCTGTGAAGTAGTCGGGCTGTAGATGTGAGGCGCAGGCAGCGAGCATTCCCACACGTGCTGCATACGAACACACACACACATCTATCATCCATATAACATATGGTGTTGGACTCGGCTGTCTCTAGGCCTTTGGATAATTTACGCAACAGGTACTGTCACTGAAGCCATCTGATTGGTCAAAGATGTATCCCAGGCCTGCTGATGATTCCCGGAGCTGAGCTGTCCATGCTTTATTGATTGCTACACCAACTGTTGGAGCAGCAAGGGAGCTAGTTAGTGAGCATTCTCGCTCTCTCCTGTTCCTTTTACTATAAAGGAAACACGACACAGGCGCTGTAAGTGTTTTATTAACAATCGGCAACCTCACATCACAAACATGTTTTAGAAAAGTCACTCCAAAAAAAAAAGCAAAAAGCAAAAAAAGGTGTTGTGTTATGTCATTCCTTTCTTCTGTGTGATAATAGCATAATGGGGGAATGGATGTTTCGCAGTGCCTTTCATGGAAGCGTGCATTTGCAATGTGTGTGAAATTAATGTCTGATTTACTAAGGCAGCAGCTAGTGTAATTACGTAGTCAGCGACCGGGACTGCCTACTAATCGTATTTTGGGAGTGAAGGAGAGCCTAATGCACACTTGGGCTTGGAATTCCTCAAGGGTGGAGCCATTAACAAGCTCGGGAAAGAATAGACAGTTCAATGATGCTGAAATTTTCGAAGTAAGTAGATAGTGGTGTTTTTTTTTTTATATGGACGCAATTCAAAAATCAAGAACACAACAAAGGAAGAGCTTGCTTTGTTGCAAAGCGATCAAGCTTATTTTAATATGTTTTAATGAGACCAAATTTGGATGCATGCGGTCCACGAATTAAAGCATAAAAAACCCCAACACCGTTATATTTACTGCTTTAAGTGTCCTAATGCAGTGTATTTCTCCTGAGAGACAAGACAAGATTACTTCCTTTCAGAAAACAGATAAAAAGCAAATACATTTTTATATCTACAGCCTACTGCTATTACATGGACATTGCTATTTACAGATCACAGGCAGAAAATCTTCACTCAAACAACTTGTCACAATCTCAAAATACTTTTAAAATGGCTTGGTACTTATGTAGTACTTTTCTACTCTTACAGAGCACTCACTGCGCTTTTTACTACAAGCTGTTATCACCCATTCAAACCATGTTTTATTCTTTGCCTTTAGATGCTTTTACCTCTCACAAATATATTCACACCGATGGACACATCTGGACAATTTGGGTTTGCTGTCTTGTTCACATGTGTGCTGGAAAAAGTAGGTCTCGAATTACTGCCTTGCTTTATTTCCTGAGCCCTTCCTTCGATGGACTGTGGTGATTAACTGTGTAATCCATCGATTTTTTCTTAACCATTATGTGGGAGTTGTGGGAGGGATGGAGCTTCTCCCAGATGTGACGGGGGTAAAGAGATTAGCAGTGTTATTGAAAAGTTGTTCACTGGGTTCTTAATAAACTAATAGCCCTTTTCCACTATTACCTACTCGGGTCAGCTCGGTTTTTAGGACTTTCCATTTAAAGGTAGTACCTGCCACCTTTTTAGTGCCTACTTAGCTGGGTTTCCAAGCAATCTGAAGCAATCCAAGAATGTGATTTCAGCAGAGTGCATGCTACCAATTGGTTAGTCAGTAGAATCATGATTGAAATGGCTACACTAAAAACAACACCGGGATTCCTGACTCTGACGAAAAGCCATACACTTAGCAGCAGGTTTACCTTCGCCTCAACATGCTTCTGTGTTGTGCCTAATGCGTGTAACAAAGCCACACGCATTCAGTGGTACTCGATTTTAATTGAAAAATGACCCAAACCGAGTCAAATCAAGCCAAACAGCTACTAGCAGAAAAAGGGCTAATAATGACTCTGTAGCATCATGGTTAACATGTTCATCTAGTCTCAGGGTGTCACAAAGCTAGTGTACTCACAGTGCCAATTCTAAGCCTAGATAAACAGGAGGGTTGTGCCAATTGAAACATGTGAATCCATCCACTGTAGTGACTCCATGTAAAATAAGGCAACAGCTGAGAGTTTCTTTTTCTTTTCTTTACAAACACATGCAGTTCAATTAAACTGAATTTTATTTATATATCCTTTTTTTTTTATTTAAATCACCCACAACAGCTGCCACAAGATGCTTGACATTGTAAGTTAAACACATTTTAGTAATAGAGAAAGAACCCCAACAATCAGATGAACCTCTATGAGCAAGCACTTGGCAACAGTGGAAAGGAAAAACTCCCTTTTAACAAGAAGAAACCTCTAGCAGAATCAGGCTCAGGGAGCGGTGGCGATCGAGTCAGGGTGAGGAAAGGGAGGCAGGAAAAAAAGCAGCTCTCCTTCACCAGAGGTACCCACTGTGACGTCGCCATTTGTTTTGGACTCTTCATTTAAAATATTGCTGTTAGCCGCCTGATAAAATACTAGAATTCCACCCACCAGAACTGAAGCACCAACTTCTTGGATAATTTGTAACCCCCACCAGGTCTTTTTCTTAGATAATTCCATTAAAAATGGCCCAAAAAATACCAACAACACAAAAGTGGAGGAGAGGTCTAGTTCAGCCTGCAAACATCCTTTGTGATGCTGGAAAGTTGAGCACTTTCTAAGACATTGACTCCCTTTTGCAGCCTCAACTGGCACCTAGCAGCACTGCAGTTTACGTCACTTCTGCATTGACTTCATTTTCAACTCTAGTTGCTTCTGGCCACGGGGCAAGCTCCAAAGATGCACATCAGTCTGGTATCACTTCATCTAGACAGGATTCTGACTTGGAGGCATTCAGGTAGTAGCTCTGCACCACTGGCTCATCAGCCAGGCACATATATCAAATGTGTGAACCTGCAGTTCCTCTCATACTGAACAGTATTGCTATAGCAACAAGACATCATCAGTAGGGTCGATCTAACCTGTCAGGAAACATGGGTTTAGTCTGTTGTCATTTAGTATGTGAACAATCCAGCATTAAATTCTGCTTCACAATGACAGGAGAAGGATAAAAAAACATTAATTTCAGTACATCTGGGATCGACACAAATGGAACAGCAGTGCATTCTTTTGAAATTAATGTGTAATTAATGTCTTTTTCACACTTTGAAAGGCCATCCTGTGGACTAAACTGGACCCTTTGGAATGCTTCCTTACGTCCCCTTCAAGACGGCTGTACAATGAATTAAAAGCAAGGGCACTGCAATAAAAAATAGAGATGAGTATCCCATGCCATTATATGGAACTGAATAATAAATACAGTATGTCATTTATCACACTGACAGTCATATTAGCTAGTTACTACATACTTGTTTCCAAAAAGCTGCTATTTTTGGTCTTTGAACTAATTTAGAGCAGTTTTCTCTGCACACTTTTTTTCTTCTTTTGGTGTCTGGTCCTGGCAAATTGCATGAATAGTAATGAATCCAAATCAGAATCAAACACACTTGCTGGATATCTTCCTGCTAACTTTCTCTCTCCCATGGGTAAAAAGGAAAAAAAGGGGGTAGATTATTAAAGGAACCGGTTTAAAGAGTGATTTAATTCCAAATTCATGGGTAAGTGTAATAAAATGACTTTACATGTAATGTGTTGAATTTATTTTATGGTGTTGGCTCCAATAAAACTTATTTTCCTTTATCTAGAGCAGTGGCTTCCAAATGGTGTGCCGTGGGAGTTTGTGACAGTCAGACATTACTGCTGCAATGCAGAACAGCTCAGAAAGTTCTGAGTGAATTATTAGAGGTTTTATGACAGAAAAGTCAGACATGTTCATATGTGGAGCAGCTAACCACAGCTAACCACCATAGCAGACGACCATATCATCTAAAGAAAAGCCTGATATCTTCCATATGGCTTGAGGTGAATCGCCAATAGCCATCAGCCTCACAGGTATCAGCTGTTGTAGGACAGTATTGGAGCCATTACTGCATTATTTTTCTAAAAGGTAACTTACTTGTCTGTAATTACTCACCAGAACATATAGTTTTTTACACTACTCATTACATTGCTTTTGGGTTACTCTGCAAAATGACCTGAAATGCACTGTCTCATATTTACCAGTTAACAATATAAACCTGAGGCTATAGTCCCACACACTTATACAAATCCCTTTGCTAAAGAGGACACACATAGGATCTTTTTTTCAGTGTTTATGTATGAACACAAATCAACCCAAAGAGACTTCAGTGATCACCACAGCGATTCTACTTTAGAAACATGGAGAGATAGAGCAGTGCTCATCACTGCTGTTGTTACCTGTTGGAGATCAGGCTCTGATTGCTGGGTTATGGTCAGCATACACTTAGCTTTAACATCACTCTTGTGATGTTGCCTTTGTAGATGTTTGCAAAGAGCAAACTAAAATTCAGCCGTTTCTGCCCTGGAGGCAGTTTGCACTCCATATCTCTGCTGTAGATTACTCCACCCCATACTAGCAGTTGGCTTATGTTAACTTGGAAGCTAAAGAGGCACCGTGGTTCAGATTGGTGGCCTTTGGAGGTAGGCCCAGTTTCTCTCTGAAGAGATGAGACTTCAGAAGCAGCAGTATAGTTTGCTGGATTGTGTGAAAGTGCTTATTAAGTCAGCGGAGTCAAGGTATAGGCTAGCGAACTGCTCTTGGGAGTCCTGCATTAGCAGTAATTAGCTAGTATCTGCATCTGTGCAGCACACCCAAAATCCCAAGCAACAGTGATATAAAATGCTAGAATTTTGCTCCCAGATACTGATGGCCCAAATTCCTGGATACCCTGTACTTTACAGCAAAGCAAACAGCACAAGCAAGCTTGGCAGGTCTAGTTCAGAGACTCCAATTAGCCTAGCAAGCAGCTATTGGCTATAGCTGCTTGCAACACCAGTCAGTCAAAGCATCCACACGCCTAACACCAGTAACATGCTAGAGCTGTAAAAAATTAACCTCTTAGAATTGTTATGAAGGAGGAAATTATCCACACATGTCAAAATTACATTTGGCCATATCTTTACTTCGAGATACAGAAACTCTTCACTTCTGTGGTTCTGTCCTCAATAAGAAAAAATTAAATCTCTGATGTTTTGTGGTACAATAGGCCCTCAAATTATGAAACAAAGGTTTGCTCAAACTCAAGGATAATATGCTTCAAGTCATATAAGAGAATCCAAGCTGTTTGCAATAATTCTATTAATTCTGGTTGACTGTCAGGTGTAATATCAATCTATGCATTGGAGTGGGTGTTGAAATGCTCTTTAAGTCATTAGTGATTACAGTGTACTATAAGCAAACTGTGCCTTCACACAGCAGAACGGGTTGCTTTGATATCATGGTGCAGTGTCTGCGTTACCACTCAAACAGTGCAGACGCCAGCTTTGAGTCATATGGAGCTGTGCCTGTTATTAGCTGCTATAGCTCTCTGCATTAACACTGCTAGTATCAAAACCATTAAAATACACAAAGTTCACCAAATGAAATTCCTACTTCCTGCTCTTGCCAAGAAACGCTTGCTAATATTTTGGAATATGCCAAGTATTTGGATGCAGGGATGAAAGTCTGGTGGGAGTGAGCTGTTGGTTTTACTAATGAACAAATGTTCCTCACCAAAAACTGGTAAGGGGAAAGTTAGCTGGCAAGGGTGTATATGAGGGCTGCTGGTTAGATTCTGAACTTTAATCAGCTGCTGCTAAATGATGGAGTACATGGCAGATCAAAAAAACCCTGCAAGCACCGCTGAAGGTACCAGGCACAATGTGCACAGCATGTGCTAAAGGAACAGGCCTGTAGCAGGAAGGCTGAATTATGGTACGTTATAGATTCAGATGTTTGTTTTGCCAGACTACAGTTGAAAAAGTATTTATTAAATATACATTTCATTACGTTTCATGTCCAAACATGAAAATTGGAGTGAAACTGGATAAAATACTATTAAGAGAGTCAACAAATCCTCCAAAAGTAAATGATAAACTAGGCTTCCTAAATCCGTATCGAGCCTTTAAATCTTTCCTTTGATCGTGTTGAGCTGCTGTTTCTACGATTAAAACTGGTCAGGGCTGGATGCAAAAACTCAGTGGTCAAGGTCAGTAGAGGTTTTAACCTAAATGCATTCTAGAGTCACATATTAATCCTCTCCATAGTAGTTGGCTGAATGATATGACCCAGTAAACAGAAAGCAAACTATTTACAAGTACATTTTGGGATTTTTGGGACAAACATATTTAATCAAATGCCTGAAATGGCAAAGTATAGAAATAATCTATATGCAGTGACGTGGTAACCTACTTTTCACCATAAGCTGTATTTAAGAAGTGCAAGTAGCCACTGTGATGACACATTGCTCTTCAAACTTCCACTTTAAATTCAACAACATATGGTAAAAGGTAATAAATCAGCTAATAAATGTGTATAGCAGGCTGTAGCTCACCAAAACCAGAGCAGCGACTTCTAGGGTGGGCTGTTAGTAAGATTAACCACACAGCTCCTTTTACTTATCAGATAAATGCACTAAAAATCCTCCAAATGCATCAACATTACTACTATAGCACAGTCAAGAGGTCCAGACTATAAGTCAGCACTCAGTGAACCCCAGTCTGTGCCTTTGTGACTTCATAACTGAACTGTGGTGGTTCCTATATATTTCCATTTTGCAATAATACTGTCGGTGAAATTTCACCACCACTGACCACCAAAGGTGACACAATTACAGTGTCATGCTTGAATTCAGTGAACTGTTTAGAACTACCTACAAATGTTTGTAAAGATAGATTGTGTGGATACGTGCTTGAATTTAGACACCTGTAGTAACAGGATTGAAAACACCTGAATTCAAAGATCAAGAGGTGCGGCCCAATACAATGTCTGACTGTTAGACATTGTATGATGTAAACTACAGAATTGTACACAAATTCTCCCCCATACAGTTAAGACAAAGGAAGAAATTAGCTGTAGTCATTAAAACCATTTTTGTACCAGCCTGTAAAAATGCATATTTCGTTCTGCTGTCAATTTGTGCATTTTAACATACAAGTCTATGAGGACTGACTCACTTTTGGAGCCAGGCTCAAGTGGCCATTACAGGAAGTGCAGTTTTCAGCATTTGACTTTTCACTCTTTTTCTTTGGTTCCAGTTTTAGACTCATTTGTAAATATAT
Source organism: Oreochromis niloticus (assembly GCF_001858045.2). Lineage (NCBI taxonomy): Eukaryota > Metazoa > Chordata > Actinopteri > Cichliformes > Cichlidae > Oreochromis > Oreochromis niloticus. Next base: position 7,974,741 of record NC_031986.2, read on the forward strand.
CTTGGCATGAATTCTATAAACAAAACTGCTTTTGGTATTTTTTGGCCCACAAACATAAAATAAAGTACCAGTGTTTACACTGATTGTATAATTCTGAAATAATACTGTTGCTTAAAGCAATATGACCAGCAGCAACTAATGATATTTCAGTCTTTTTTATTTTGTTCTTACTTTTATGCATATTTTGAGGTGGCACATCATATAAATATGTCATATTATATTTGACTTTATGCAGATATTATCCAGTACCATATCAGTATATTCCTAACTCTTTAAAACATCAATATGTATCAGTTGTAAAATGGGAATATTGGCTGCTTTATTTATTTTGTAAATACATATTGAACCAAAGCCACAACCCTATTATTTAATTTGCTCTTGAGCCACCTTAAATATAGCCTTTTATGGCACAGCCGTTTTCATTGCAGTTAATTGCAGGTTTCATGCACAGTGAGGGAAAACCCTACCTGGCTGATTGATAACATTTCATAAAAGGTTGACATGAGCTCTGTGTGTCAACATAAAAGCTTTAGCTAGCAGGAAACACGCCGCCCTGCATCAGCAACTACTGTCAAGATGTTTTCGAGTCGAGCACTTAACCCTCCAGCCGCTCTGGTGGAACAGCTCAGTGACCATCTCTACAAGGCTGTGGTTGTACTCTGCAGATCCCAAGTGAAAATCTGTGAATGAGTGTAAAGCTCTGGTTGCCTTGTGGAAGAGTGTATTTTACAACAGAACAATGTTCATTTGGATGATTTTTTTTTTTTGGACAAAATAAAAAATAATACCATATCACAGCACAGGCAGGTGGGAAAGTAGGTTACGTTTGCGTAATAGCAAACATGGACCCGAGCCATATCATTTCCCTTTGTCTGATTTAAGCTTTGATAACATCATCTCGCTATGACCTATATTCTGAGTTCATCATCATCATCCAGCTGTGCTACATCATCCCCCCCCCCCAATCCTGTGTAATTCTGTTTTGTTTTGTTTTTGCTTTTTTCCAGAGGACACTGATGATTCATACTCTAATTCACCAGTTTGGGGTATTTGTGTGGAAGATGTGGAGAGAGGGAATAGTGAGAGACAAATTAAGAGAAAAGGAGAAGCGGAGAGCGGGTAAAGAGATAAGAGGGAGAGATTGTGAGCCAAGGAAGGAGACTTATAAGCTATTTTTAGTCTCCAGCTGTGTGAGTCATTCTGAAACAGTGATGAGGAGACCCGCTGGTAGATGTTGGCGTAGAGGGGATTGCGACGCGTCCTTGTGACACACTTTGAAGCGTGTGGGGGCTCCTATAGATGAACATGCATTAAATATGTGCTCCAGTCTGGGTTGTGCATAAAACCCTATGGGAAAATATTCTTTAGTCATGATTTTGTGCCCTAAATTAATGGCACGTGGTTTGAACACTAGTATCCAACAGACATATGTTGGTTTTAATTCACTTACCACTCTAATACGTGCCATTCTTTATGGCATTGAGGTACAGTTTGATATCTTCACTGCACTCTAACTCTCACTGAAATGTGAAGTGGGTTAAGTCTGTAGGTCCTGCAAAAAAAAACACCAACAACAACAAAAAAACCCAAAAAACTAGGTGAAGGTCTCTCAGCAGATGTGAACTGTGCTTAAAAAGAAAACCCGGAGCAGCAAAGTTTTGCAGCTAGGGAGTAGATACTGTCAAGAGAGGATAAACTTGAGGCAGAGAACTCTCTCCCAGCTTACCTTCAGTCACAGAGTTATCTTTTTTTAGCTTGTAGGTCAGAATTGTATAACTTTAAACTACAGCAAGCTGAGGTATGTATAAAATCAGTTTTCTATTGCCACTTCTTCTCTGTTCTCAAAATAGCATAAGAGAAAGGCTGTTAATAAAGAAAACGCGTGCGTCAAATGCTTGCCTGACTGTTCCCTGCAAAAATAGATGAAATATAGTATTTTGGAAAGACTAAACTAGAAAAATTTAATTGTTAGAAAAAACCTTACATCTTGTTCTGTTTTTAAATTTTTTATAGTTTTTAAACTGTCTATTATGAGCTGCTGAAGGTTAGAGCAGCGGAATGCGAAAATCAGTCAACTGAGGACTCCTACACATGACCCACAATGTGCACATGAAGTGGATGATAGAGCAACATACATAGATATATAACATATATATGTTTGTCAACTGGATGGTTTCCATTCATGTTCCTATATAAGAGCAAGGTTGCCAAGCACCTATGCCATTTTGCAGTCACCAGTTTGTCAGGAAATTTCAGAACTTCTGATTCAAAGTCACTTTGAAGACAGCAACTGCAACCTGGTCCAGTTCTTCAAGCAACCATTTCAAATGCAATAAAATAACAGGTTCATTGCACACGGTCACATTAATTTTGGTCACACCATAGTCTTTAACTATTGTTTTCACTAACATGATTGTAACATTAGTGTAATCCTGTTATGAAGCTGGGTGCTTCTGTCATTACCATTTCACTGTTTTGAAATCTGAAAATGAAGTGAAAGGATCACAGATTGTAGTGATTTGTCAATCAATAGTTAACAATAGTTTATCCTCTTTTTTTACGCTGATGGGGCTATGTTTACAAAATCAACATCATTGGATTATAAGCCTTGGTACTAGAACATCAAATCCTCAGGAAAGCATTTATAGCTGTCCTCCAGCAGGTTTCCAAACAATAAAACTTCTTTGTACAACCACCAGTCACATGCTGCTGACAATTACAAAGAATGTTAGTTTAAAGAATTCCCATGTTGGCTTCACTTTTCAGACGTGCAAGCCAGTTAATCTTTGATAGACATTTGATGGCATAAATACATGTCATCATTTGAAATAACTGAAATGACTTTTCCCCCCTTCCTCTGCACACAAAGCCTCTTTTTTCGGCTGCTCCCATATTCCCAGTGGGTTGCCACAGCAGACAGCTCCACGTATTTGATTTGCTAGATCTTAACACCGGACACCCATTCATGACACAACCCCAAATATATTTGCGTCTCCCCACGGTTCTGAACGAGGGATCTTTTGTGTAATAGACAACAGTCTTAGTCACAGAGATGAGATACGATCAAAAAGTTTCAGGATTTAAATTTGCCCGTGTTCCATTCAAGGTTGTCTTTTGGTGCATCTGCTTTTGGCTTTCAAAACTCTTGCTGTTTTAGACGTCATTTTAAGGAAGAGGGAAAAGTGTCATAATGACACTAAGGAGCCAATATTGTCACTCCCAACTCGTCAGTTTTCAACAGTCACTTGTATGAATGAAGTGTCTTTTACTCCAAACAATCGTTTTTCCATATAATTCAAATCTTACTTTCAGATTGTTTTACAGCAGCTACATTCTAAAGAAAAGAAAATGCTCACACGTCCACACATCCCTGCAAAAAGGCCCCAAAGAGAAGGGTGCATCCTGCATGGTGTTGCTGCTTTATTTGTGCATGTGCATCTTTGTGTCTACAGGTTGTTGCACAGACCTGTATCTTTGACATAGACAGGGATGAGAAAAGAGACAGAAACAGCCGAGATGTAACCTGGTTGCCATGTTTTTTCTACACGGAGAGTACAAAAAAGAAATGTTTCTAAAGAGAGCCGTGTCCAAAGTCCCATGTGTAAAAACGGCCGTCGCTACATCAGCGAGCTAATTTGAATTATCTTTGTGTTTCCACTGCGGTGAATGCCCACGGATACAGAACAGTCTAATGGAACCTTTTAGTGCCCTGAGAGGAAAAGTTCCAGGTACTTCCACTCATTGCCTTTCAATGTTGTAAACAAAGTCGGATTAAAAAAAAAGAAAAAAGAAGCCCTACCACTACGTTATTGCGAAGATTTTGTTGAGTTCTAACACAAAGGTTAGTGAAGCTGAGACACTTTCTATCTCTCTCACCTTATATTCACTTATTGTGGTAGGCTAAACCTTTCATTGATGCATATACAGTACACACTGCTCTTATGCAGGACAGACTGTGCTTGTGACAGTCTGTACATCTATATTGACTGTCTGCTTTTACCTTTGTAAAAAGCATCATAGTGTTTATTATAGAGGCTGGTTAGTTCTACCTTAGGCATCAGTCTAACAGGTCTAGAGACCAGTCAAAAACCCACTGGTAACCACCAGTCACTAGGGAAAAATGTGTAATCTTCAGGTAGCTGACAAGTGGTTGCTGGAGTTTGCTGGATGTGGCTAAGGTGAAACTGGTCACATAGAGGTGCTGCACCAAAAACTCTTTGAGATTACTTTGGTTGCTGGGAGGCCAAAACACTGATATGCCTGCAAACACTCAGCAGTAGATAGACACCTTAAGAAATCTGTTTGTTGTAGTGGTATGACATAACCTTTACTTTGAAACTGAACATTCTCCATTTCTGATTTGTGTTGAACTAATTAAGTGCAGTAGTGAACCTTTAAACTGTTTGAGACAAACATAACCTTCAAAGTACAAATGGTCCACCTATTGAAATACCTCCACTGCAGTGGAAAGTCAGAACTTTAATTTTGAAGGCAAATGTTCATTTCCAGTATTAGAATTGTGCAATTGTATTAAACCTTGTCAAGTGTCACTGCTGCTAGTTTGCAAGTGGTTGCAGAGAAGTTGGTTGGTGTCTTCTATGCAAACTATGGGTAACCATGGCAACCTATTACTGACACAAAGAAGTTGTTGGTACAGCACTGTATATCTTTGTGACCACTTTCACCTAGCGACTAGCAGCAGCCCCTAGCAACCCCTTGCCAACTGGTCTGAAACATTTCCCCTTAGCGACCAGTGGTTGCCAGAGGTTGAACACTGGTCTCTAGGCCTGTGCTACTGAGCCTTAGGTTAGTGCTCACCACTCTTCGTAATGCATATTGTGAGGCCCAAAAACAAAGGCAGAGCAGTAATATAGCAGTATAGACTGTAGACCACACCAACAAAGGAGCATTGCTTGTATATGTAATAATGTAATAATTTGTAATACTGTAATAATTTGGCCTAACAGAATTAGTTACTTAAATTTACAGATATCACCTGAACAACTAAAACATTAATATTTAAAAATTTCTTAGTAGTAAAATGAAAAAAGCCTAAAGAAAGAAAATTGTTTTTACCTGTTCTACCTGACTCACTCCTCGCTCATCACCATGCCCTTTGCTTTGTTTTCATCTCATTTGTTTGTTAGTGAAAGACTGTATGTGCAAACAAAAAAAACATAAAACAAACTAAAAACCCAACAGTTAAACTCTAATTTAAAAATCAAAAACACCCTCCAACTGTTTTTCCTCCTGAGATGGATCGATGTAGCCACTCACCGCACAAACGCTCATTTCAAAGAGAGCAGAGCTGCAAGCATGACCACTTCCAATTCGCTAGTGTTATTATATGTACAGATGCTGATATGAAACTAAAGTGGGGCTTATTAAATTTAATGAGAATTTTATAGTGAAGGTAATCTTGACTGCAAACATTAATGGAAAAAAAAAACAAGCTTTGAAAAAGGTCATTGTCTACTGGCATAACCTAGTTCACACCATAAATACATTTTATGCTATTAGTTGAAAAGAACAGTGTCTCACACGATTCATTTTGAGTTCACCTCTGCAAAATTAATCATTTAACGAATGTGAGACACAGTAATGTTCACACTGAAGAATTGTGGAGAACATACATGTTCCAGGAAATTGAGATCCGGAGCCCCTCATGCCCCTTGTAATTTACACCCATGGTTAAAGGGGTAGTGGGGGTAAAAGAAATTAATTGCTCATCCTTATATCATCACACATAGTGCACAGATACACAGATCAGCTTGATAAAAACTGCTCAATAAAGCAATACTGACACATTAATTTCATTAGGTCCCAGTCACACAGTCAGAGACCAGCCAGGAACTGCTCAGAAACCACCGTCCGTTGGTTGGCAGGTTGGTACTCTGGTGGTTGGAGGCTGAGTGCTGTCTCTGGGTGAAATCAGTTGCAAAAAGGGTGCTGCACCAAAAGCCTTGTTTCAATTGCCTCATTCACTAACAATCTCAGAGAACATGTATTTTTCTCTAGTGACCAGATGTTGGATCATGGGTCATTGACCCAGTGTTTTGAGTTTGTATGGGTTCATGATGTATTCCTGAATTTATGTGTTTTACTTTGTTTAGACTGAGAGCTTTGTATTATTTCCCTGCACTCCTTAGTTTATTTATCCATGATTCTACTTCTTATTTCTTTGTCTGATTTAGTAAGTTCCCTTTTTCATGTCCAGTCTCGTCAAGCTTAATTTGTTCCTGCTGTGTTCCTCGGGTGTTTCCACTACCCTTATCCCCCTCCTGTGTATATGTGTCTCAGTCTTCCTTTGTCATTTGTTGTGATCTCCCTTATCCCTCCTGCTGTGCGTCCCGTTTGTGTGTGTGTGTGTGTTTCTCATATAATTTCCCAGTTTAACACATTCTTCTACAACTCTGCCTGCCACAAGGTGTATCATGACAGGTAAAGGGGGTTACCAGCGGCCCTGATGCCTACGTGACTGAGGCCCTAAGATCTCCTGTACTTTTCAACCAAACCAGCACAATTTGGATTTGACAGCTGTCTTCACATTTCTGTAGCTGTTTTTAGTGTTGCTTTAAAGTTCTTTGACACAACACCTCTTATCTTAGCAACACCCATTAGTTTGTCCTCAAAGCTTTTCTTCAAAACGCAAAACCTTTTAACTCTTCATCATTTGACTCCCATGTTTTGTATCAAGCTGCTGCCTTTTACTATTTTTGAGAGTTTTCAAAACTGCCAGCGCCAATCCAGTCCCACCAGTAACGGGAATAAAGGCCTAAAATTGAAATAAAAACTATGAAACACCTTTAAATGGGTAACTCCAATAGCCTTCAGAATGATTTAGTACACCTGACATTTTTGTTTTTTATCAATCGGGTATCTGAGTCATAGTAAAGTGCTGCCAGGACCAGGAAAAAAATGCTATTTTCTTTTCCATTTTGATTATTATTTTCTTTACATGTGTTATCAAATAGATGGATTTCTAAACCTTTTATTGTGCAATTAAAAGCTCGGCAGGTTTGAATGCTATGTAATTTGATTTTAAAAGCCTCAAGAAGAAAACCTCAGTGTTTTTCGACAGGCTGCGTTTATTCTCACTGATAACTGACACGTTTATTTATTTATTTATTTTTTTCACTCTGGCATGACCCTGATGTGAAATGAATCCTTTCCCTGGCAATATGCTAAAACTACCACTGCATATTTCACTGTATATTACACATTGGTTGCCATACAATGTGCGATATTTTCACACGTTATACAGTCATGTCTGCACGGCATCTTCCCACAGTGATATAACGCTGTTCTGATCTCCATTCCTCAGTTTTATATGCAGGAATCATCCTTTGCTCCTGCAGAGGTTTTGGCACACCATAAGAGGCTATACACGGTGGGAATGATTAAGGCGCTGTTTGAAAGCTCAGCCCATTTGAACTCTGTTCCCCACCGTTCCTTTTCTGAATCATCATCTTATGAGCACAGCTAACGTTCCTTATCTCTCTTACACCTGCCCTCATTTCAGCTTGCTTCCCTCTGCCGACGTCTCTCGCTCTCCCCCCTTTTCATTTTTCTTTACAGTCCCAGATTATATTTCAAGAGAAGATGAGGTAATTGTGTTGCTAACCCCATTGAAGTTAAAACTGCACAAGGGAGGAGGCAATCGCTGCCGAAAAGGTGATTTGTGCCAGAGCGGATGATCAACTGCATGTGTGTATGATGTGGGTGGTTGGTTTTGGAGAAGAAAGGGGGGGGGGTTGCATTCAAAAAAAGACGAGAATAAAAGATTCAAAAGCCTCCTGTTGAGGTAAATCTGCAAACATATGTTTGATCTTTGGAAAAGTCAAAGTTAAGAAAAAATCATCAGGTGATGCAACTTACAGGACACACTAATGCTTTATTGTGTGGGTGGAAATCAGCCTGATATTAGAACGATGACTGAAACCTTTTCTTTTGACAAATACAATATGAATGCCACTTTATATTCAACCGAGCACCAATCTAAAACCTCTACAAAACTAATTATCTTTATACTTTTGAGAACTGACTTCTCTTCTTATCAGGCATTGTAAGAAAAGGGAAATTCCACCCACTTGAACTCCACCTAAATAAGGCATCAAAAGCCACTTGGTTAAAACTATGTGTCTTCTAGGACTTTTTTGGTCTCATAAGCTGGACCATGACAGAAGTATATTTCACACGGTCATCAGCTGATGACATAAAGCAAACATGTTGACAGTTTTCTGGTCTGGAGCTTTCAGGTGTGTGTTACATAATGCCAGGGAATAAAATCATCAGCAATGATCTTAGAGAAGCAATTGTTACTAACCATCAATCTACGAAGGGTTCAAAGGCCATTTCCAAGCAATCTGAAGTCTATCATTCTACACTGAGAGATTACTCGCAAGTACAAAGTGTTCAAGACAATTGGCAATCCTCCCAGGACCGCATGTCCCTGCAAATTCACCTCAAGGTCAGATCATGCAGTCCTCAGAGAAACTGCAAAATAATGCAAATGCTGCATTTCAGACTCCATAAACCGAACAAGTATGGATTGTTTGGAAGGGTCACCAAGAGAAAGCCTCTTCTAATAAAAAGAATATGGCAGCACCGATTAGATTTACAAAGTTGACTCTGAACAAACCACATCTGTCCTTTGGATGAGAACAAAACAGAGATGTTTGGTTTTCTCCAAACGTCGTGCTGTGCATCATGAGCAAACACAGAATATCAGCACAAACACTTTAAACTAACCACAAGCATGGTGGTGGAGGGGCTATGATTTTGTTTTTGTTTTTTTGCAGCCACATGATCTGGGCACCCTGCAGTCACCAAATCAATCACAAACTCTGCTGTGTACCAAAGTATTCCAGAGTCAGATGTGGTACCATCTGTCTGACAACTAAACCTTGGCCCAAATTGGTTCATGGACCAGAACAATCATCCCGAGCACCGCAGCAAATCTACAACAAAGTTGGCTGAAATAGAAAAGTGTTGCAGTGACCCTATCAAAGTCCAGACCTCAGCTCAACTGAAATGCTGTGGTAGGATCTTAAGAAAGCAGTGGTACAGCATTTACCTGCTCAGGTTCTAAATGGCTCTTTAGGTAGATTTAAACCGATTCAGATTGACAGACATAGCCTTTGTATTAAATTCAAGACAAATTTAGGAATATCTCTTTGCATTCTATCACCGAATAGTTTGTTTAACAAAGCCCAGATTGAATCCCCTAAGATTCAATTTAAACCAAAGAACAAAACCTGTGTACTGAGTAGGGTTAAGACAAGGCGGAGTATTTGTTTCACATCATCAAGTAGGTGAGACTCTTAGTATGAAAAGCAAAAAGGAGAAGAAAAAAAAAAAGAATCATGACTACCACTGTCGGCCGGATTACTCACACTCCCTCATTTCACTTAGACCTGACCATGAATAATTCATAAAGTCATTAACCTAAGCAATTTGCCCATAGCCCTCTCCTCAAGCCTATGCAAAAGAGCTCTATTTGTGGAGCTCTAACCCAGAACATGTCCGACTAAATTTCAGAGGTTTCAGAGTTTTCTCTGGGGCGGCAGCAGCCTGCCATGATGATGATGATGACGATGACAACAAAGATTTGTTATATAATTCAGTCACGTGAATGTCTTTCGGGGGGAGATGTTACAAACAGAATATAACTGGGAGGGTGCTGTGTCATAATATCTGTGAGATTAAATAAAGAGAACCAAAAATAATATTCCTGCCTTTGAAGTGTCACTCCGGTGCTGCGGAGGGGTTTTTGAATAGTCTGGATTCAAAGGTTGAAATTCCTTAAACTTCATTCATCCTCCAAAGAAAACCATCATCCCTGCATCCATGTAAATGTGGCAAATACCATTTAGATCATATGACATCACTTCGACATGCTTAAGGTGCATACCGAAATAAAAACTGCGGTGCTGTGTGAGATCTTTCCTCAGAATTTTGCTGCCACTAAGCAAATATCACCAGCTCACCCATGGATCTTACAGGCAAAAAATATGCACACGGCATGAATGTTTTATGACTTTGAATAATCTGCTCCTTCATCTGCTCTCTGTTGTAAAAAATGTGTGCACAAAATATTGATTAATCTATAGACTCTAACAGAAAATGGCATGTGATACGTCAATAAATGTCTAAAATGGATAAAAATCAATACGTCACATCTGAAATTCTGCTTCACCCAGCCCTAACATATACTTTGTGTGCAGAGTCAAGATGATAACCAAGGATGCAAGAGACTGGCTGAAAAAAAATGATGTACTGTTAATATGACTTTGTATACATACACTCATGTCTAAAGGTTTTGAGCCAGCCCTAATTTCTTTAGGTTTTGCTAAGAAAATTGAATACAGGCACAGTGATTTATTGAAACATGAAAACATATGTCTAAGTACAATATATAAGTGACCATCTTTATTCTTCATCATGACCTGAACTTTCTGAGGCAAAAAATCTTGTCATTTCTTTTAGTCAGGGGTGTCCAACTCCAGGCCTCAAGGGCCGGCGTCCTGCAGGTTTTAGATCTCACCCTGGGTCAACACACGTGAATCAAATGATTAGTTCATTACCAGGCCTCTGGAGAACTTCAAGACATTTTGAGGAGGTCATTTAGCCATTTAGATCAGCTGTGTTGAATCAGGAACACATCTAAAACCTGCAGGACACCAGCCCTTGATGCCTGGAGTTGGAGACCCCTGCTTTAAGTAGTCTTCAAGAATAGCTCTCCAAGCTTTTTGAAGGACACCACAGACGTCTCTGGAGTGTCCAGTGTCTTGCAGTATTTGTTTGATTTTTTCCCGCTTCTTAAAAGAACATGACTATCAGATACTGTTTATTTGCTGTAAATAGTATTTTTTAGTTCAGTTTTTTTTAACACAATACAGACCATGCGAATATGTGAAGTTTAGTAATTAAAAATATGCTTATCAAACTATGTTATCTTTAGAACTTTCCATTGTTTTTAACTAAACAAGAGAACAGAGGATGTTTTTCCGACAGGCTTAAAGATATTAACAAAATGGGTTTAGATTTTAAAAAACGAGGGGTGGCTCCTGACTTTTGCACAGTAGTTTATTCTTAAACAGGAAAAGACTTCTTTAAATCATCATTTTATCCTGATTAAAAGATTTTTTTTTATTTTTTAAAAAACACATTTTTTTATCTGTGATACTAAATTTCCCTATTACTGGTTCCGTGTTAAGCTACTGCAGGCTTAGCAGTGAATGTGTTTTGCTTTCCCTGACCCAGACTTTGCCCTGATTAAAACTATATACTGATCATCTTCCCTCAGATATAGTAAAAGATGACTGTACAAGGTGCACACACTGACACATAAACTATTTGAACTTGCTCTCTGACAGGTTTAAAGCTGATTAAAAAAAGCTGCCACGACCGGGGTGCTGATTCTTACTTCACCTACAATTTTATGCAGTGGAAATTCTGCAGGCAGTGCTCATAAAAAAAAAGAGAAAAGAAAAAAAAAAGACAGGGACGGTGCGAGGTGAAATGGTGAGAATTATGTAAAACTTATTTAAATTCCCAGATCAAAAGCTGTTTGGGGCTAATCTCAAAACATTCAGGGCTTAAGCCCTGACAGAAAACACTTAGCAAGACCACTGGGGAGGTGAGAATTACTCACGCTTTCACTTTTTTCCTGCAGATTTTTTTTCTTCTCCCAAAGCTGCTTCAGGGATTTGAACTGCTGACCTTGTGGGCACAGACCTGCTTACCCAACCTTTACGGAAGTAAAATGCAGATCTGAGAGTAAAGTTGCCAAAAGATCTTTAATCAGCAAAACAACAAGAAAACAGACAAAAAGGAATGCAACAAAAGATCCTCTAAGCTCTTAAGACCTGTGATGCTCTTTTCTCCATTGGCCATAGTTTCATCTTCACTGCTTCTTTCCAGATCATACACTTTATATAAACAATGGACTGAACAAACAGTGAGTGAGCAATAAGGTTCTAAACTTTATTTTAGCTTTACGGCTTAAGGGGTGTTGCCATTTGAGTTTAACGTCGCAAGTGAATATGTTTAAGTGAGAGGGTGACGTTATCGGCTAATATAATGCTAGCATCTCACAGACCTTCTGGGACAGCCTGTACTGAAGTTAAAACCTTCTTTGACATGTTTGATAGATTCTGCTAAAGAAATCGGAACAAATGATATGTTTCTGTGACAGGCTGCAAAATAACTTAAAGCTGGTTCTTTGCTAAGCTAGCTGTTATTTGCAAAACACCACAGTGTTTCATCCTTTGAGTTGGGCCTTTGTTGGCTCAGTGGATGGCTTTAAATATGAACGAGTGCATAGATCTTGAACTTTTAACTGTATTTTGACAGTTTGACAATTTTCTATTGATAAATACCTCCCCACAGCTGTTCATACTACACCAATAGATAAAAAATTAAAAGACAGAAAAGTCAGACATTTTCTGTGAATTGACAAAAACTTTCTATTTCATAATTACAGGAGAGTCAGTGAGCTAGTTACATGGTAAGTTCTTACAATCTCAGCCCAAAGAGTTGTGCTGCAGCAGCACTACTATTGAAATTGAACTTTTTTTTTTAACATTGAAATATCTCATTGATTAAAGGAGATTTTTACTGGTCTGGCCCACTTAAGGTCAAATTGGCCCTCGATATTTAAAAATGAGTTTGACATCCTTGTCTTAAATGATTCATAGGTCAGTGTTAAGTGGTTTAAAAGACAAAAAATATTCCTCTGAAAATGTTCGAATTAAATGAAAAAGCAGCCAGTGTCCAAAGAATAACTTCAGAATGATTGCTCAAGACTATCAACAAAAATTCAGTTTTTTTTGTCAGTTTTAGTGCCTCATGTACAGTTTTTGTACAAAACTGTACATGAGGCACATAAACTATGAATGTGAAAGTGTGAAAGCCCAAATTCTTGTTGCTATGTGATATATAAATCAAGTTATGTTGCCATAAATAAAAAATGCTCAGTGAAGAAGAAAATCAGCTGTGCAACGACTGACGAGGAAATGTTTTTTATATATACTTTCAAAACAGAGACAAAGGAATTGAGATGGGATTAAAGAAGCAGAGAAGTAGATGGATGTTTAAATAAAAAATCAATCCAAAGGCATGGATTGTCCCATGACGATTATACATCATCCAGCTCATGGTTCTACAGTATTTTCTGTTAATATCAGGTCTTATTAAAAGCCAAAGGAGATCAACAGAGAGCTGTGTTTAACTTTAAAACACAGCTGAAACATTAGGAATATCAATGTGTGCATAAACACAGCAGTAAAACCCATGATATGCAACGACATCTGCTTGAAAAGACACCAGAAAATGAAAATTTCATGCTGCATATACGATAACATAAATGTAGATCGCAGAAAAAAACAAAACAACAAAAAAAATTGATGAGTTTGCTTTGCTGACCCAGTAAGTGACTTGTTCTGTCAGTAGGACCAAACTGCAGTGGATACTGCAAATGTGAAAAACTGAGGTGCACTGTGGAAAACTATACCCAAGCCCACAAATCCATTTCTAATGTTGATTCAGAAACACATGACCTTTAGCTTCCACGGAGTCTCTGGATAAACAAATGCACTGCTCGAGCGATGCTGTGAAGCTGGTCTGTGCCTCGCAGGAGGTCCAACAGCATTGATGTTTCAATTTGTGCTGTCCGAGAAATGTCAAGTTAACTTTTCCTTTTACCAGTGATAGAATTGTTGAAATGGTGGCATTGTCATAAAAGCATCCTTACTCTTTTTCTGTGCTTTATTCTTTCCAGCCAATGTTTTGGTCCCTCCATTTCCTGCTTTTCCTTTGCTTTTACCCAAATGATCTAAAAACACTTCACTATTGATCTTGAATTATAACTGAGTTCGATGTCTGAATTGTAGGAAACAATGGAAAATATGTTTGAACAAACTACAGTTGTGCTACGATAGCAATACAGAACATATTTTTACCCTTTTAAGAAAAAATAACATCCACATTTAAATTGATTTTATTGGTTGGTTGTAACGTTGCCAGTTACCTTAGGCAGTTTTAACAACTGAGTGTGTGTCCATAGTTTTCTCTTTAATTCTAAAGTCCTGCTGTGAAAACCTGACAAAACATCATGAAAATAAGTTTAAAAGACTCATGCAGTTATTTTAGTAAAAAAGTCCACAAAATGACAACTACTATTTTAATACTGTTTTCATGCATAAGACCCCCTATACCCCTACACCCACCTTCACCCCAGCCTCCCATTTCCATTTTGTTTCATGTTACTTATCCAGTGTCGTGTCTGTTGTGACTGATGGCTGTTCTGCTTTGTATGGGGTAAACACTGCCTCCACTTTCAAATGAATGTGCCAAGTGGAAACCTCTGGGACTGAAAAATGAAGCCAACATAGAAGTGCCAAAAATTGCAGTTCCTCTAATGGCCACTTCAGCCTGGCTTCAAAGAGAGAGTCAGTCCCCATAGACTCCCATGTTAAAAAGCTCAACTTTAGAGCTTCGAAAAGACAGTTTACAGCCTAGTACTAAAAGTTTGTTTTGTCCTATAATAATAGTGAATAGTTTTCCCATTGATAAAAAAAAAATACAGTGGGTGAAGTTTGCAGCAACTCATTGATTCAAATCTTGGTAAAGCTTCAATTTTTGGATATGTCAGCTTTGGCTGACAGATGTTACTTACAGTTGATAGCTGTCTGCCAGGCTTAAATTAAGTCATGAAATGTTTGGGGCAGTAGTTCCTTTTGGATCATTTTTAATAGAAGCCTCTGCTTCAGTTTTAGAGACTGAAATTCAGTGGCTTTATTAATCTAATACTTAATATTAATTAGCAGATATGTCTGTTTGGCTACTGCACTTGTGCAATTACTAAACCAAGCCTGCTAGCATGCTAGCATTGGCTTCTGCCATGTTGATATCTTTTGTGCCAGAAGTTACTTACTTGGATGATAGAGTAGCATGCTAACAATGAGGCTTCAAATAGACATGTCATCGTGTTTCACCAATATAGTTTAAAAATACAGTCTGCGAACAAAGCTTGTTAGCGTTAGCTGATCACTTGTTCCCCTCATCCTAATACAGTAACTTCTGGCTTTAAATATATCAACATGACAGCTGATAATACAAAATCTTGTGGTTTTAAATATACATATATTTCAGTGTGTTTCAGTCAAACAGTTTAAAAATACAGTTTGCTAACAAAGCTTGCTAGCGTTAACTATATTTCACTCATTTCTCTCTGGCTCCAGAAAACCAACATGGCAGCAGCCAAAACATTAATGTTAATATGTCAAAATACAAAGTCCAAAACCAACTGATGGTGTCATGGTAGTTATCTGGATCTTTTCTATAGGCTACAGTCGCACAGAAGGGAGGTCCCAGAATGGAGACAAAACCACCAACTAGACATTATTGCAAATAGAAATAAATCTTGTTTTAACTACTGTGGTCCTGACTTGTCCATTTTGGGTGTTCTATTATTTTCACTGTAGGGGCACATAGGACTCCCACATCTGATGCCAATTTCCAATTCACACATATGCACATTTTAAAGTCCTGTTTAATGTGAGCACAGCAAAACTTTTCCCTTCTGCTGATGACTTTGAACACAGCCATCCACGGCACATAAATTATTCTACACAGTGCATATATGACATCCAACTGAGGTGGAAGCAGGAAAAAGATATTTTGAGAGGAGAGAGACTTGGATTATGTTGTAAAATTTCTGTTGCTGAAAGGACCGGTTCGGTGCAAAGTGATAGAACCAGCTAGTGAATGTATACCTTATCGAAGAGAAAAACAAGAATATATAAATTATAGCAGCCTAGAAAAGCTTCTGGTAGAGGTCTGGCAGAAGTAAAGGTGAACAGTAGTGCTACAATTTGAAGGCTGTGAAAACCGGGGTGAGTTGGAGCAATATTAGATCATTCTGTACCTGGAAAGTCTCGGGAAGAAATAATACCTTTTCCCCCTTATCGGACTTGGTAGCAGGGATGAAAAAATACAAATAAAAACCATGAATGATGTTAGTAGTGAATTCCAAGATGAGATCACGTTACAGTGATTGCTAAAAATATGATGCACCTGCTTAAAAACCACAACAGTAAAACAACACAATAACCGTCATCAGTATTCAGCAGGTGGCCACTCGAGTGGAGCGACTCATTTGCAGTAAAGTGCCAAAGTGTGGCCTCACTTTGCACTCCCTCGGGCCGCTATTAAGAGTGATGAATTCCACTTTTCAGTCAAATTTAAACATTTTTTAATGTGTTTGAATGAAACCTCCACCAAGGTTGAGATCACTTCTTTGTCATTTAACAGTCTTGTTTTTACTATAGATTTCTCTGAAAATCTGCCTTACTTTATAACACCGGTTCTGCTTTCCTTTTTGTTTCTTCAGTTCAATTCACCTGAAAATGAAGGTGCCTCACGGGTGTTTGATCTTAAAAATGTTTTATTCTTCAAAGGATCATTCAAAAATGTTCTCTTACCAAAATGAATTCCACTCAGGTCAAAGACAGTGAAAAGGAAACTGTTGATCTTCAATTCAATAAGGAGAGATCATTTGGGAGAATTGAACATGATTTATTTAGGTAGAATGATTATTTAATCTATTTGGCAATTACACTCCGATTACCCATTGTGGCAGAACAGAATCCCAGCAGTGATAGGAGTCTAGACGGTGGTGGTGGTGGTGAAGATGAAAATGGATGCTTGGATAGAGTTCT
Source organism: Oreochromis niloticus (assembly GCF_001858045.2). Classification (NCBI taxonomy): domain Eukaryota; kingdom Metazoa; phylum Chordata; class Actinopteri; order Cichliformes; family Cichlidae; genus Oreochromis; species Oreochromis niloticus. Next base: position 7,991,465 of record NC_031986.2, read on the forward strand.
GAGTGACTCAGGTGAAGCAGAGATGGAGATGAAGTGGGCTGAGCGGAGGCTGATTGGTTTAAATGAATGAATGTTGTCAGCCCTGAGTTTGGCAGGGTGGAAAAGTGGAAGTGATGTAAAGAACACACTAGCAGACAAATGCCCAGGAAAGCAGGGAGATGAGTGATTACAGATGTTCCTTACTGAACCGACGCATAAGCTTCATTAAATCTGTTGAACTTACACATATGTTTATTAGTTGGTAGCATGTTCTAGAATCTCCCTACCCTTCCAAGTTAAAAGCTAGAGGCAAGACCAGCAGCATCAAGACCAGCACAGAACAGAGCAGATATCAATAACAACGAGTATAAGGATGATTGTTACCCTGAAAGGTGGAGCTGGGGTAGAGGTGGGTTGCTAAGCAGCTTGCAGATGTATGCAGCTTTATTTTTTTTTACATCATTATTTACTAATTATTATGTTGATGTGGATGATGGTATTTGATTATACTATTATCCTTTTTAACTTACGTTATACTCTAAAAAGTTTTAAGTACAGTGTGAGTCTCCTTTCCCACAAAATACTCAGAAGTTGGGGAAGGTTAACTCATTCCATTCCGCACCCCAAAAAGTACAGCACACTTTCTTCTTCTTCTGCAAAATTACCAGGTCGTTTTTACACTATTTAAAATTAAATAAACTATACTACTTATTTACAGTAAAATTACAGTGTAATTGTTTCTGTTTCCTGACTTGTTACCTCCTTATTCTTGTATCTACATTTAAGTATTTGTATGTACATATAATTACATTTTAATTTCAAATAAATTGAAATTCCTTTTAATCACAAGGGAATTACACCCCTACTCACAGATCATACTACAAAGCATTTCCAAATAGTGTGCACTATATGAGGTTTACTGTAATAGTTAGCAAACTGCATTCATAAATTATACAACACAAAGCCCAGAGCCATCTGCTGATTAGTGCTTAGTAAGATACTAAAAAAAATGAATTTCACTAACGAAAACTAAAACACAAACTTTCTGAAGGTTAGTATTTGTCAGATGATTCTAATAAATGTTCCAAAAAGCACCAACACCACAAACACAGCAGAGAATTAAAATTAGAGGAGCTTTTCATTACAGCTCCTTGTCAGGAATAGTTTTTAAAAATTATGAAAAATTTCAATCCACCTTGCAGCTTCATGTAAAACTACTCATATGTAAAAGAAGCTGTAAAAAATCTTTTTAATGCTGTTGAACTGGACGTTTAAACATGCGAGTCTTTTGTGGATCGACTGTCTTTGGATCCGGTCTGAAGTGGTGATTAGTGGAAGTACAGCTTTTGGCACTTTCACACTGGCTTCATTTTTCAGCCCTAGAGGTTGGCACATAGCAACAACAGATTATCTGGTTATTCCGGTGCCACAGCAAAGTCACAGTGTCACTTATATGAAGCACTGGGAACCAGCATTCAGCATTCATACATTTTATAACCACACAGTCCCAGTACAGCACTTGTGTCTCCATTTGGTAAGAAAAGTAATGGCACTAGCTTCTTGCAAGTGCAGATGTATGCTGATGTGCTCCATCTTCAACCTAGGAACATAATCACTTCTGCAATTTTGCCTTTCTCTTACAGGCTTTCAGTGTTACAGTTAGTTTTCATGTTCTTTTCTAGTAAGAGTCTAAATTGCTGCTATTACAGCAAGATAAAGTCACAACATCACATCTGGGCGAGCCTTAAAAAAAACAAAAAAACAAAAAACAGGCCTTTTTCTGCCTTTTACTATTTTTTCCCTGCCTTTTAGAGTCCTGCTCCTAATATATGAAATTAAGCAACAAACATTAGCACACAAAAGCCACATGCCATCAAACTGCAGAAGTGTGTCTAACAGCATCAATTTACTTGGTTTTGCTAATATTCACAAAAGACGTGCCGAGATTTTTCCTCCTGTTTTTTGAGACACAACAGGGAGATTAATTTACAGGAAAAGTAAATCACAGAACAAAATGACAAAACGACATCTTTTTTTAAATGAAAAAAATACATCCACAGCTGAAATTCTGATTAAAATGCTCAAATAGCAACACCCGCAGGGCAGACAAGAGGGGAAAGGCCAGCCAGTCTGTGATGCAGTCTGTGTGAAGCAGTGGTGCAGGGACAAAGGAGGATGAGCTCCAGCTGTCCTTTTTAAGGCAGAATATCTGAACGTAATTGTTGAAAGAACAGAAGGATGCATTCATTGAGTCAACTAATTTTACCAGCTCGGGAAAAGAAACAGGTGAAAAACATACTAAACTATGAGGCCAAGCTGTAGCAGGAACAGACAGTGTAGATTTTTTTTTTTTCAACCAAGAAAGAAGGAAAATTTTTGTTATCTTCATTTGAATAAACTGGGACAGCAGGTGGAGCAGGAGGAACAATATCACTAATGGTGTCAAATAACACCTTAGGATTACCTCTGCTATTCATAAAGAGAAAAACAGGGAGCACTTGCATCTCTAACTGAATTGTTGAAAAAAATTAAAAGATCCTTTAAATAAAACAGATGAACGCGTAAACGAGTTTTCCTCTTGCTTCTCGACAAGAACGCTTTAAGCAAAGAAAACTGTCATTTATCCAAAGCGAGGACTTGGAAAAAGGAGCTAATCTTGTTATAACCGGACAGATTTAATCTAAAATAAAGTGACAATGATTATTAAATAAAGACTCATTGAAAAGTTAACACCACCATAAGGGAATAAGAATAAATTAAAAGCATCAGAGAATTTCATTTTTATTTCATGCTAATCTTTTACTACCTAAAACATGCTAAATTAACTCCAGTACAATAGTCACATTGCACTGGGTGGAATTTTATCATTAAGACTGGCAGTAAAGCAGCCGCAAAAACAACAGAACATTTAAACACTAAACTAACAAAACACTCTAAAATTCATTTTTAAATTATACCTCATTCTTGTTAACTTAGAACTACCTAACTACTTGTGTTTGCTTGTTAAAAAAAACTTATTTTAAGCTATAAAATATAAAATGATCTGCACGTTCAGGCTCGCGGCTCCATGGTCTAGTCATTAACACATTTGCCTTACATGTGAAGGATCTCTAGTTTGAGACTGGGAGGAGACACAAACTTACAAGCTAGTGCTGTTCCTAGGCAGGGGTAAATGGGAAGGTTGTGTTAGGAAGAGCATCTTGTATAAAATCTGTGCCAAATCAACATGTGGATCCATCTGCTGTGGTGACCCCTTGGGAAATAACGAAGCAGCCAAAAGTTCATGTTAGCATGGGGTCCCACAACTCTGTGACCAGAACTAAATGGGGCATCAGAAACACAGAACACCTCATTATGGCTCAGCTTTTGCCTTTCGTAGCTCTAAATATAATTATTAGGCTCAACTTTTTCCACTGTAGAAATTCACAGAATAGAAATAACAACAATGTGAATCTCTGCTGAGAAACAGCAAGAGCCCTGTGGCAAAAGCAGAATTACAAACAAAACTGTTTCTTATTGCTTTTCACTGGTGCTGTTGGTTATTATTTTCTATTTTAGCATTCACAATTTCTGTTGTTTACCATTATATAGACCTATTTCTTAAATGCTAGACTCCAAATATCAAAAAGGTTAATAGGCTAATGGCTTCACCACTATATGCATTTACTGAATTTCAAACAGAAGGGTCTGTAATGTCTGTTTTTCCAGGGGTCTAGACCATGTAAGTAAAAAGTACACTGCTGTAGTTATTATACAGCTACAGCTATATTACAGCTGTAATTATTGCAGCAAATACCTGGTGTTATGATATAGAGAATGCAAAGTTAAAATAGCAAATAATTATAAAGCCAATGAATAAATCACATGATAGGACAATGAGTTCACCCAAAACCTTGGCTGATTGTGACCTACACCTGTTTCCACAGCTTGGCTTGTGTGATTAGGTAGACGATCAACAGGGGGTCCATGCCCCTCTTGGGGACACTCCCATAGGGCTTAAATCTGGGACTCTCCACCATTTGACCTTAGAACTGAAGAAGCTTCTCGGATGAGAGGTGAAATGTCTTCGAGCAACTTAAAGAAGTCCAGATGCTTTTCTTTCCAAGCTCCTTGGAATAGATGCTGATGTAATGGTGAGAATAGCCTAAATAAGTTTCAAGTTTTATTGTAATATACAGATAAACAGTGTAGCCACATTTACCCATAATGAAATTCTTTGGCTCGTGCTCCTCAGCTTTACATGAGCATATAGAAAGTGTGCAATTATATTTAAGAAGAAAATAACAAGAAAATAATAATGTATACTTTATTTATTCACTCTAGTGAAGCAGTGGGCAGCCAATCCAGCGCCCAGGGAGCAGTGTGTAGGGACGGTACCTTGCTTAAATAACAGTAAAAATAACAGTAATAATAACAGTAATAATAATAATAATAATAATAATAATAATAATAAAAGAAAAAACAAACAAACAAAATACTAAAGTATTAAATATTTAGAGAATTTAAGACAATTGTTGGTATTTACAGTTTGTGCAAAAAACTTGTGCAATGAGCATTTAAGTGACATTTGTTGAAGTGACAGCATGTAGAGTCCCGTAATTGTAGTGAGTGTGTAATGGTGTGTACAGAATGTCAGTAGTTCAAAAGCCTGATGGCTTGTGGGTAGAAACTATCCCTGTGTCTTCTAGTGCAGGTCTGAATTCTCTTGAACCGCCTGCCAGACGGCAGGAGTGTGAAAAGTCTGTGGTTGGGGTGGCTGGGATCAGAGAAGATCCTCATGCAGTGTTGTCTAAATAGATCCTGCATGCCTGGCAGTTCAGTCCTGGTGATGTGCATCTGGAACACAAGAATACTTGGGCAACACACCCAGATCAGAATCTGTGAATGTGAAATTAGTGTAGAATCTTAAAAGATAACAAAGGCCACCAATATGTATCAATAAGATACAGATATTCATCAGCAGCTGCCTAAGAAAATTTTTGAACATCTCATGGGCTAACAAGATCAGGACCTATGGGGAAAAAGGGAAACAGTTACCTGTGGGGAAGAGAAGATGCAGATGGATAAGACATACCCTGTGGAAGCCAGGCAACAACTTAACCAGACCAGGAGAAAAGAAAAAATAAAGAATACATGGTGTCGAAGTTGGGATACACCTGTTATCGGACGGGGACGATGCTTCCAGATTGAGCATTTTGGAGGATGCTTGGAGGGGTGTTAGGCATAAGTAAGTAAGTAAATTTTGTAAAGACTTAAATCTAGTGAAGATGCCACTATGTTGTCACTTGTTGGATATTAACAATTGCAATTTAATATTTTTTTCCTACGGAAATTTTCACTATGGGTTTCCAGACACAAACACACTCGCATATATGTGAGTACTTTAGACCACTTTCGATCTTGTTTTTGTCTAGCTTGTCGATTTTGCATTATGTTTTCTAACAGAAGTTACATGTTCGCTTGAACTATTTCTTCTACGACCTTTTTAATGGCGCAGGATTGGATGCTGACAACTTGTCTGACAAAGGCCAAACAGCTCCCCATTGCACTCAGCAGCCTTTTCTATTCTGGAACATGAATATGTTTGTCACTTTGAATTGTCAGCTAGTTTCATTAGGTCCTAAGCAACTAAAAAAAATCTGCTCACGTTTCTGTGAAGCCAGTCCCTTAAGCCCGCAGACAAATATTATCTGCATCCTATTAGCATGCTTAATGTGTCTGTTATCCCTAAGTTATTAATATGCTAAATATATCCACATGCCATGACAGAGTGAGGCAAAACTCTGCAGGCAGTGTACAGTAGCTCGTTATATCTGACTACGACATGGTGCACTCTTGAATACATCACAAATACTTGCTCATCAAGCTGACCTGCAGGGCAAGCTGCTGTTAAAAAGCTCTCTGATCCACACTGGAAGACTCACAGGTGCAGTGGGCCTCCATTGATGTTGCACCTTCTTAGAAAGGCAACTGTTGAAAAGTTAAACCTGCCCTGTGCTTTGGTGAACATGGAAAGTTGTTATGACTAATAACGCAGCAAGCGACTGTGTCCTTCCACACTCTATTGGTTGTACTATTGAAGATCTTTGTGTGAATGCTTATTCTAATCTTTATACATTTTTCTCCAGCATTTTGTGAGAAAATTATCCAATTTTAGCTTGCTTGATTGTTCAGTTCTTTCACCGCTGTACAATCAGCTTGTGGTTTTACTGAGGGTAGCTGCTCTTGGTCTTTATAATGGCGGATCAGTGAGATACGGACAATAAGCCGAAAGTGGATGAAAGCTGCATTGAACTGCAGCCTAGGAAGTTAATTGATTCAGTAGTAGAAATCTTTTCTTAAAGCCCTCATAATTGGCACTTTACCATCGTGTTAATAGCTGTGCACAAGTAAACAAAAACTAAACAATTAAACCAGTTAAGAGTTCTTACACATTTAGAAAAAAAAGGAAGGTCTTACTGCCATCAGTGAGATGTCAAACTGTAATGAAAAGGCTTGCTCTGCCTTTGAGAAATTTGAGAAGCAGTGAGGAAGGATTCAAAAGGTAATAAGTATGCTGGAGAGTAGAGAGGATGTTTATCACCTTATGTACAGATCAGTTCACATAACAGTTGTCCCAACAAAATATTGCCTGCTAATGAGGCCAGTCTAGGTCAATGCATGAATACACAATATTTTAACCGTTGCCAGTGGCAGTTTTCTCAGGAAAGCAATGTCAGTGCAGCCCAGTGTCCATCCAAGCATATTTCTCAACATATTTCCTCACTAAAAATGACTGCAAAACCTACTAATCCATCCAGTGGTAGCTTTTTTTAGTAGCTTTTTGCAGTCATTTTTAGCCAGTTTATGAATCCTTTGATCCTTTTTAGGATCGGATTTCCCTGTCATCCTTCACCTAAGTGTACTGTCTAATATAGTACTGTCCAAAGGGTTTGAACCAACCCTTATTTCTTTCAGTGATTCAGATTTCCTGGTCTTTTGTTTTTTTAAAGAGGTCTTGATCTATAGTTCTCTGGGATTTTTTTCTTTGCCCAAAGTTCTTCTTTGGGCATCAGCCGCTGTTTTACTTTACACTATTAGTCGAAAACTTAGCATATCCCAGTGTTATATGCAACGTGTCTTTAAATGTTTAAATAAGACTATCTACAACAGATGAGCAGTATCTGGAAATCATGTCCTTAGGAAAGATCTGACACAGGACCTAAAAGCTCCAGCCACTGTTTGCCAAAGACTCCTGAGAAATAATCTCAGCAGAAAGGCAAGAAGCCATTCTTAAATAAGAGAAATGGGGAGAAAAGACTAATGTGAGATTACACAAGACCTGGACTGAAAATCAAATAGCAACAGGAATTTTCACATGGAGTGAAAATCCAAATCATGAATGAAGAAAGCCAGTAGAAAAGTACAGCAGTGAGTGTCTACTGCCATCTCTAAAACACAGTGGAGGCTCTGTCATAGTTTGGGCAGCATTTCAGTGAGTGGTGTTGAGGATCTTGTCAAAATTGATAGAATTATGAACAGAGAAACCTGCCATCAGACTTTAATCCACAATTCATCTGGAAAGCAATCTGATTGGTAGTGGCTTCATTTTGTTTAGCATGATTATGCTCCAGTTGCCAGTGCTGTAAAAGCATTGAAAATGGATTGGCTTCCTTTGACTTTTGATTGTTGAATCAGTGTTGCTGCTACACCACGGAAAACTGGACGCTGTCCCAACTTCTTTGACACCTGTTGCTGACATCAAATTCAATAATAGAACTAATATTTCTCTTACAATTTTATATTTATTTTTTGGTTCCACTGTGAATAAAACTTGGGTTTTGCACATCCTGCTATAGGAACTTTTGGACGTTATCAGGAATGCTGGTTTAAAGTATATAGTCCAAAAGAATTGGGGTGCTTTTGTCCACTTTTCTAGTTCACTGATTCTCTGATCTGTGAAAAACATAAAGATAGTTTTTTAATGCAACAATTTTCAAGTTTTTTCAGTTCTATGCATAGAGAAGGTAATTTTTCAAGGTATGCCTCATTTCTTCCCCATTATAAATCACAAGCGGAGCAAATTCAGAGAAATGAAAACATTTCATTTCTCTGCTTCATAACTGACAATTTAAAAAAAATACATTTGTACATACAGTGTTCACCAAGCTACATTCATGATTCATTTTCGCCTCAATAATAGTCAGGAATTCCATAAATAAAAATGCAATTATAAAAAGGTTTAGCAAAGCCGAGGCTCATCTGCAGTGCAGCTGAGCATGACGGCTTACATTGGTAATCCTTGGGACAGAATGAGTTGCTTCTAGTCGTGTTGACTTGTGATACCAAATCAAAGCCAGAGCAACAAAGGAATAAAAGAAAGAACAAGGGCAAATGGAGTGAGTACAATGCCTGTGAGGAAACAACAGCTATTATGGAATTTACGTCTTTATTCATAGCAAATTCTAAAGTCAAACATCTGCTCCTTTTAAGCTGACCACCTGCAAGCTGAAACAATGAAACAACTGGAGCTGATTTCCATAACGACACAATAAATAATTTCTTATCACTTACACCCGTCTTTCAGTTCTCACTGTCCACCCTATTTGGTTTTCATAATACTGGCCTGACATCAAAAATGTAAAAAAGCAATGAAGTTCCTAAGGAGGACTAAGTTGTCATGAAGATTAATTACAGTAGCTAATCAGTGATCTATCTTTCCCTGTCAATAAATCAACATACTTCCTTTTAACACATTAAAGTTATTTTCAGGCATGCAGTGAAGCTCTGTACGAGGGACCATCAGCTGCTGGGCTCTTCTGTCAGGTAAATCCTCAAGTAGTTCAAAGTCCATGCAATGCAAAATTGCCACTCCTGTTCAATGTAATGAGCAAGAAGAAGAGAAGACTTAGCTGCATGTTGAGTACAGCCCTACAACACTATTGGTGAGGCCTGCTTAAGGAAAGGAATGATGCTGGTGCTACAGCAATGAAATTACAATGGCTAGCTATTAGCTAATACTGTCAGTTTGTGACACTGCATAAAAAGTTACACCTCTTAACCAGCCACTAGCTTGTTCAATTCCCCCAAAGTCAGAAGCTAGTATATAGCTAAATATACAGTAAGCTACACACCTTTTAGCCACATACCCAGCATGCACAAGCTGTTTATTTGTGGTCCTGTTAAAGTACTTCGACCCTTTTCTTAGTAGAAGCCTGTGGCCAACTATTTCCTGCTGTGTGCTCCATATAAGGAAGGACAACTGTGATAATATCCTCACCCAAATCTCCAGAAACTGTCTGAAGTCCATGTGTGCTTTAGAAGCAACACTAAAATCATGGGACAGAGGCTGCTCAATTCGAACAAACTGCTGTTTTCTTGGTGGATTTTGTTTCCCATTACACACCATTTGCTGCTGCAGTTTTTTTTTTTTTGTCTGTCCCATTTGGTTCTTAAGCCGTCAGAATTGTTGTCTGAAGACCAACAAGGATACCAAATGGATTTATTCTGCCAAATGGATCATCATGGCATTGCCGTATTGGTCCATTTGATCAAACTTTGTTGTTATTATTTATTTTATTTTCAGTTGTTACAGATGGGACAGACATGACTGGGGGATAGGAAAGGGAGAAAGAAAGAGAGGAAGGAAAAGAAAAACAGAAGGGAAAAGGGACAGTGAGAAAGGGCACTTACAAAGACAAAGAGAAAGAAAAAAAAAAATCTCCTGGATCACCTGTTGAGAGAAAAAGAAGAGAAGACAAGCAAAAAAACCCAAACAAAAACAAAGCAACATACTAAACACAACACCATCACGTTAATCTAGCTGAGTGTGAACAGCAGTAAATACTAAATATTGAAAGTTGTTGTGCAGCACGCAGGACAGACAGCGCACAATGTGCTTTGAAGTAGCACCTAAGAAAGGTGTAGTTTATGTCTACGAACAGTGAACACCCGTGTGCACACCTGTGTGGATCAACGCGCTTGTATACAAAAGGTTTTCCCATGTAACGGTCTGCTAGAGGGTGTGGAGGCCCATAGCCCCGTCCCCCAGGGCATGAAGCAGGCATGGAGGAGATCCAGGCTCCAGACATCCAGAGGACCCAGAGTGCGAGAGCCCAAGGAGTACCACCGGAGGGGCATCCGTGCCACCTTCCTGGGAAGGGCTGAGGAGATCCCCAGACGAGGGGGTCACCCAGTAGCCACGGAGCAGAAGCCAGAGGGGGCTGCACCGGCGTGCCCGCCGGCTCTGCCGGCAGCCAGCTGTGCCAGAGTGAACCGAGTTGCAGGCCCCGAGGCCGGAGGCCCGAGGGCCCCCTTTGCCCCGGAAGAGGCCTGACCGAGCGACAGGCATCGGGCCCCGCCAAGTAGCCACCGGAGTGGCTGCTGCAGTTTTTATGGTTCCCATTCAACAGCCAATTTTGGGATTGCTTATTTTTCTTCTATCTTTCCTGATGTCACACTCTGTCAGTGAGACCTTGGACCACCTGGGCACTGTTCAGCATACTGGCTGCTGGTCAAGGAGCTACTATTTTATTTACATGGAAGGCCTAAGAACAGGTATATGTATACATACTAATAGGTACCAAAATGTGTTACGTTCCCCTAAAAAGGTCCATGGGATGAGGGAAAGTAACAAATGGTATCCAGGTCCAAAAAAAGTAGACAAGGAGGCAAAATTGTTAAAGAGTTTTATTAATGCTTCTATTAATAACTGAACTAAAAAAGACAGTCAAGCTGCTATCACAGTGTAAAGGAACAAACCAAAACTCAAGTGTTGGTCAGTAAACTAAAAGGTAAGTACAAAAAGGATTAGTCACCATACACACTCCTCTCCACTGAGCAGGAGCAAACAATCACCAAACACACACACCTACACACACACACACACACACACACAGAGCTCACTAGCTACAACCACCAACATGGCCCTCTGACACTAGAGCTCACCTTTCTCTGGCCTTAAATGCTTCTAATTCCTGATGGGAGTCAGCTGTATAAAAAAGGTGGCACCTAAGGCAGGACATATGACAGGACCAGTGTTGGGACTAACGCGTTATTAAGTAACGCGTTACAGTAACTACGTTATTATTGTGGTAACGAGCACGGTAACTAGTTATTATGCCAAAACCAGGAACACGTTACTCGTTACTGGGATTTAGATAGGCTCGTTACTCGTTACTTCGTGTGGTGGATATCGCGGAGCTTCCACAGATTCAATAACATTAGCAAGTGGTGGAAGCCAGCAGGTGGACGAAGGAAAAGGGAGGCAAGAGGAGAGACCCGAAGCAGCCGCCGGTCCGCGTGTCAGGTGAACTGAACTTCAGGTAAGAAGTTATGACCTGCAGTCTATCTGAGTCAGATATAAACCAAGTTTAGGTGGAGTTTATTTTCGTTATGCTGACATTTTCGTACTGCGTGCTAGCTAGCATCACGGAGTTTCTATACAGCTGTGTGGGTGCTATGTTACTGATGTTGAACTTTATTTTGTTCATACGGTTAATTATTAGAGTTGCCAACCGTCCCCTAAAAAACAGAATCGTCTCGTATTCAGAGAAAATATTACGCGTTTCGTACTGAGGTGAAAAGGAACACAGTTTGTCCCGGACTTCAGCTAGAATGAAAAAGACACAAAGCTGAAGCTGAACAGCTGCCTCTTCTTCTCTCATTCTCTCCTGTTTCTACTTCAATCACGAAACTGATCAATGATCAGCTGATTGGCTTTTCTCTCTTGTTTATGTCCACTTTGCGCCAGAAAGAGGAAACTAGCGGATGTCGCGTTAAACAACAGCAGCACGTTTAAGCTTGATCAGCTGTTGTTAGAATTTATTTAATATTAATTTCTAGTATCAGCTGATGTTTGCTGGAGCCACAGCTGTAAAGCTGCTGGTCATGATATCGGTTTGGTTATCTGGTGAGAGGGAAACATGCAGATGAAACCAGGAGATGTCCTTACTGAATCATCAGAGCTGAACAGGTGATGGAGAAACAGGTTTACCTTTTAGGTGACATGAATGAGTTGAAGGGAAGTTATGAACTGTTTCTGAGAGACAAATAACACCAGGATCCTTTTCTACGTAGCTGACAGCTGGTAACTGTGCAGGGGCGGGTCTAGCAAAGTGTTGCCAGGGGGCCAGGTAGGGCATTAACAGGCAAAGGGGGGGACAAGGAAATACTTTTCTTTATTATTCTCATTTAAAATGTCTCGCTTTTAAAAAAATAATTATCTGAGTCTTACAACAAACAATTGATAGATTGATACATATATACCATCAGAACAGTGTACATCACTGTCACAACAGTGTTTATTTTCATTCAAAGGCTTTATGATTTTTCCTATAATGGTGGGCCGGTCTCTAGTCAAAATGCCCGGGACGATTGTTTTGTCCCAGTCCAGCTCTGTATGCAGCTCATCTGCAGTCTGGTGTTACCTACATCTTCCTATTCAGAAGGCAGAATTTCCAAGTTCTGAGTACAATCAAAAGCACCACGACTGCAGTTTTTGTGTTGGATGTAAAAAGCAGGCTAGAATCATGGCGGCGGTCAACGACGGTCCAGGCGTGGGATTTCTCTCGTGGAAATGTGCACATTATTTTTTCCTTTCTGTTGGTAGGTGGCACAGTGCACTTGTGGCAAGTAAGCAAGCTAGAAGACTGGCAATCTTGCTGGGTATCCAGTTACAGAAGCAACACATTAACAAGAGAATTCTGAGTAAAACCAAAGTTACTTTCCCTAGTAACTAGTTACTTTGAAAGTAACGAGTAACTTGAAGTAACTGAGTTACTTTTTTAGAGAAGTAACTAGTACTGTAACTAAGTTACTAATTTAAAGTAACTTACCCAACACTGGACAGGACACACCTACACAAGGGCAACTTCAGGAGGAGGCCCTGCTAGGGCCGTAACAAATGGAAAATAACTAAAGTAAATGAAATCAAACCAGTCCTCAGGGGTTAGATGGTGCTGAAGTCAAAACAGCAAGTGACCATCCTCATTACATAGGATTCCTCCATTTTCCCACCAAGAATTAAAGAGGTCTATTTAATTGATAGAGATGTCAATAATTTGATTTACCTTGTCTTATTTTTAGAAGAGACCAGTCATTCTTCCTTAGGTTTCCTGATGACAGAAAAAGACAGGTTGCCATATACAAAAGCAACTAATTGTGGCATGTTCTTGCATGAGGCAAAGACATAAAGTCTAAGGCAAACACACATCGCATCTAATTAAATTCGCTGAAATGAAATGGAGGCATTGTGGCGTACTGACACATTCATTCCTCCTAATATATGTGTCCTAATTTGTGAGGATACAGACAGCGTCTGTGCTTGCATCAAACAGCAACCACAGCTAGTGTCAAATCAAAGGAAGTAGTTTGAACACAAAGGCACATATTGCTCTATTTATAGACGGCCTCTATTGCCCTGTATTCTAATATATGTGTATTTCTGCAGATTTTTCTTCTATAAAAGGGCAAGAATGTGTTAGCAAATGAACATTTTTTTGTTAGTTATGATGACAGCAATGATAAATCTTGTCACGCTCTGGTCATCCAACTATTCCAATCCACTTCTGATGGTATCAAATAGGTGTTCAACTTTTCTTTTTTTTAAGCTGGATGTCTCAAGGATACACAAGGTGTCCTTTTCCATTTGTTCTTTTGTCATAAAAAGGACTTGAGGTAATTGAAAGGGAGGAAGTCCACTCAAAAGATCCAGTTTAATGAAAATACAATTTATTAAAAGACACTAAAGAAACCCGACATGAAGGAGATGGATGTGGAAACACACCAGCCAGCTTTTTAATGCCCAGGTGGGCTGACTTATATTTTAACTTTTAGTTTAGTTTTAACTTACATTTGGTTATGTTTTAGTTAGACTTTTTGTTATATTAGGGTTTAAAATATATTGGTTGAGTATGTGTATATTACACTATGCATTAAGAAGCCTCAACAGTAGCATTTGAGATATTGCCATGCTGGCTGTATGGAGCCAGAGGAGATGATATTGGGATGATTCTGTTAATTGAGGTTCTAGCAACCTGCTTTTATAAATTGTATGAGTACAATGCTAACTGCAGTAACAGACAAATAAAGTCTGATACTGTAAAGACTTTGCCTCAACAAAAATCAAGTACAAACCTTCTGGAACATCTGTATCATAAAAAAAGGTGTTCATTGTAAGATAAGTCCATTAGAATGCCACAAAGAGAGCCAAGAAGTCCAGTTCAGTAGCTGGAATTCGTGGAGGTGAGGCCTAGAAGGTAGCTGCAGGTTACCCACTTCTATCAGAGAGCGCAACAACTCAAACAAATTAAATATGGAATGATTTTGGAACATTAGATGCCACAAGTATGACTTCTGAGACAAAAAGCTTCATGCAATCTCAAAATATGTGTCCTGAGGGGTTTTCCTTTCTAGAAACACTAGAGTTTAAAATCTAGTGTGTCTAACCTTTATGTACCAAGCTGAATTAGGGAATTTCAAAATGAGACTCTTTTGATTGATTGAGTTATGTTGGAGATGGTATAAAATGGAACTGCAGTTTTTGCCACTTCAGAATTGAATTTTTTGAATCTGGAAGATGTTACTTGATAAAACACACACCCTTTCCAAACATCAACTCTATGAGTGAATGTAAAGCCAAGAGGTTCTGACAAAATGCCCGTGTTGGATGAGTTAGGCAGAGAAACCGGGCTTCCCCTTCCGGTTGCAAGCAGCTCTGTAAAGGCAGTAAAAATGAAATGGTACAACATGCCATGTTTATCATTGCTGTGTCTCAGCAATCCCCCGTGACATGCCTGAGACACTGCTACAATTAATCCAAGCTAAATAGTGCTTTTGGAGATCACACTTCTCTCAAAGAAGGCTTTCAAGGAAATTTAAACCACAAGCACACGAGGATCCGACCAGAAAGGTGAGATGGAATCTCCCCTTCACTTTTGAAAGGAATCACTTTTGCAGCACAGATTCCTGTTGGCTTGTGTTCAAAGAGACTGAGACTCCAAACAGTCCCCAGACTGCGACTGCAGTTTTCTTGCTGTGCTCTACCTTGTCTTTTCCGCTCTCTTTCCTCTCTATTTCTGTGACTCTTTCCATTCCTCTTCCTGCCGTACTTTTCTTCCCGTCTCTCACTTTTACACTCTTTTGATTGTACTGCACTTTTGAGACACGGTTGTCATGCTGATAGAATTTCAGAAGCCAGAGTATAATAGGAACCGCAGAGAATTCATAAGCGTGGTTTCATTTGTCTGCCACATCCTGTTTTGGAGTTGTATCTTATAACTTTTCAAAGAAACAATTAGATTTATTTGCGTTGCATTTTGACACAAATGCCTTCAAAAACACCATCACCGGCAGTTTCTGCTCTACGCTTGACCTGCTCACTTATGGCACTTGAGGAAGATTGGTTTATGGTACAAAATGAGTAGAAGGCACTGGTTTAATTTTTTTTTTTTTTGCTTGGGATTAAATATTTCATGTATTAAATATTAAATATTTCAAGTTTTACAGAGTCAGTGCATTATAGTGGGTCCTTGACCAATCAATGCTACTATGCAAGTAAAGGTATCTGGGTAGCACTTGGGTAAACTTTAGAAAATCGTTGCAACTACTCGTTTCAGTCTTAAAATTAAGATTGAGTTAGTAATAAAAATGCCCTGTTTCTTGTCTCTACCGTTTTTCAGAAGTCAACTCACTGAACTGTTTTCACAATATATCGAAAAGCCATCATGTTTGTTTTGCTTTGTGATCCAGAAACTCCCAGCCCACAAGGATTTTGTCCAGTCGGGTTCGGCTTGAATAGCTGCATTTTATTGTGCTTTGGGGAAAGCCCAATAAACACAATAAACACCCTTACTAAATATGTCTGTGAAGGTTCTCAGTCATCCAGGTCATCGCAGACTAAGGAGCTTGGAAAGAAAAGTGTCTGGACTTCTTGAGTTGCTTGAAGACGTTTCACCTCTCATCCGAGAAGCTTCTTCAGTTCTAAGGTCAAATGGTGGAGAGTCCCAGATTTAAACCCAGTGGGAGTATCCCCCCAAAGAGGGACAAAGGACCCCCTGATGATCCTCTACCTAATCACATGAGCCAAGGTGTGAAAGCGGGTGTGGGTCCCAATCAGCCAGGGTTTCAGGTGAGCTCATTGTGAAACCTGGCCCCACCCTATCATGTGATTTCCTGAGGTCAGATGGCCCAGGATGTGAATGGGCGTTAAGGCGTCTGGGAAGGGATCTCAAAACTGGATTATAGATGGCAGACAATTGGTGTCGTAAACCACCGCCTTTGTTCAAAGATGGTCGCTCACAGTGGACGTAAATGGCTTCTTTCACTCCTCTTTCAAACCATCTGTCCTCTCTGTCCAAAATGTGAACGTTGGCATCCTCGAAAGAGTGACCTTTATCCTTAAGATGCAGATGGACTGCTGAGTCTTGTCCTGTGGAGGTGGCTCTTCTATGTTGTGCCATGCGCTTGTGAAGTGGCTGTTTGGTCTCTCCAATGTAGAGGTCTGGGCATTCCTCGCTGCACTGTACAGCATACACCACGTTGTTAAGTCTGTGTTTTGGAGTTTTGTCTTTCGGGTGAACCAGTTTCTGTCTGAGTGTGTTGCTGGGTCTGAAGTACACTGGGATGTCGTGCTTGGAGAAAACTCTCCTGAGTTTCTCTGATACACCGGCTACATAGGAGATGACAATGTTGTTGCATCTGTCTTTCATATCCTCCCTCGCTGCTTCCTTTACATGTGTGTGTTCCTTCTTTTTCCCTTCAGGCTTAGAGGGAACATGTTCTGCCTGGTGGTGTAGGGTCCTGATTACCCCACGTTTGTGTTCCAGAGGGTGATGGGAGTCAAAGAGGAGGTACTGGTCCGTGTGTGTGGGCTTCCGGTAAACTTCAATGTTGAGGTTGCCATTCTCTTCAATGTGCACAGCTTCTCGGATGAGAGGTGAAACGTCTTCAAGCAACTCAAAGAAGTCCAGACGCTTTTCTTTCCAAGCTCCTTAGTCACCCTTACTAAAATTTAACTGAGTTGAAATGCCCATTGTGTTGACTTAAGCTAGTGTCCATGAATTTTGTAGAAATGACAAATTGGTCTAGAGTAGGTCTGGGTCTTTCCTTTAAAAAAAAATAACTCAGGCTTAAAACTTTTGATAAAGTTTATATTTAGGGTTGAATCAGGTGACCCTGAACCCTCACTTAGCTCCCCTGCAATAGGCCTAGGCTGCTGGACGCTTCCCATGATGCAATGAGAATTTCTTCTTTGCTCACCATTATTGCATTTAATTATTAGCAATTTATTTTACACTCTGTCTCTCTTCCACAGTCTCTTGTGTTGTCGCCTTTCCCTCACCCTCAACCGATCGCAGCACATTACTGCACCTACCCGAGTCTGGTTCTTCCGGAGGTTTCTTCCTGTTAAAAGGGAATTTTTCATTCCTGCTGTCACCAAGCGCTTGCTTATATGGCTGGGTCATCTCATTGTTGGGTTTTCTCTGTAATATGTATGGTTTTAACCTTACAATATATTGCACTGAGGCGACTATTGTGATTTGGTGCTATATAAATAAAAATTGACTGAGTTGAATCTGTATAGGGATTGAGCTGAATTCAACAACCTGTAAATAGATGCTACATGAGTTACCAATACTGCTTTCCAACTTCAGGCACGTATTATTATTATTATTATTATTATTATTATTATTATTATTATTATTGTTATTATTATTATTATTGTTATTATTACTACTACTACTACTACTACTACTACTAATTTGTTTTTCAAATATCTAGATATAGGAAAAAACAGAAATGACACACTGCAGCACATGAGAAATTAACTTGATTAATATTAAACAGCCTCTCAGATTTAATTACTCCTTAAGTGAAGGTGCTGGAATGCTGTTCCACCTCAAACCTGAATTAAAGTCCCAGCAAAGAAGGCTGCTGCCCTGTGGCCACAGACCCTCACAGGCCACAAAGGCTTCAAGTTCTGCACAAGACAGCTTGTAGTAATATATTTAACTGGAAAGTCCCTATATGCACAATTAATGTACAATATGCATAAAAATTAAGGGTCGGCTCAAGGGGACACGCCAATATTACATAATGTTGACGCCCTGGGTTAAAATCTAATCTTTTAGCAATTCACTTCATTACACCTTTAGCTAAAGTCATATTCCTAAATGAATTTGTGTTTTTAACAAAATGAAGTGAAACAAAACTGAACACAGGGCATGTATTATTTATCAGAGAGTGGGAGAGGCAGTTTTGCCCCAGGTTCCCATAGAGGGTTAATCAATGCTAAAGAAACAAATTTCAGACTGATGCTGAGAAAGTACAATTTGGTTTCTCATAAACTTGATATCTTGATTTTATTTCCTAACAAGTCTAAAATTCTTGCTGAAAATATCAACATAAAGGTAAAGGTTACACATGCCAGATTCTACTTTTACTCTCTGGGGAAAACTGGGCACCGGTGGCTATAATTTGGTATTTAACGTGACGTCCACCAGGTTAACAGAAAAGCACTTAGGGCTAGGGTTAGGGTTGGCCATATACTAAACAGGCATGGGTGTACGTAAAGTGGTAAATATGAGCCCTACCCCCAAACAGGTTGCTAGCAAGCTGGTGGAATTAAATAGGTTAACTTACAGGTAGCGTATGGATCATCTTTGTCGGAAACAAAGACAAAGATTATTGCTATAATGCTTGTTTTGCGAATATGGTTGTGTCCACAAGTATTTGCATAGGCATACTACTTTTTTTTTTTTACAGTCAAAATGTGATTGAAGTGCAGACTTTCAGTTTTAATTGAAGGGGTTTCATTAAAGTATTGCATTAACTGTTTAGGAAGTACAGCCATTTTTAGCCCTCTGTACTGAAATACTGATGGGGTATTGTCATCAACCCACTGGGCGTGGGCCTGGGTGGGTAACAGGTGGTGTTGACACTCACGTTGTGAAAACGATAACTCAAGAACGAGCCAGCCTAAGACTTTCAAATACCATACAGGCTGCTACAAATCTTGGACAAATCTTTGAATCTCAGAAACTTTAAACTCGATGTTAAGGTCAGAGGTCACATTTACTGAAAATGTTGTTAATGCAATTGCACACGAAGGAGGTCAAGTAGGATTTTTTTTAACCATGTCATAGGTGTCTTTACACAGTAAGGACATCATTGCTGTCATGAATCGGCTGTGGCACGCAGGATGTAGGATCCAAAACGCAGGACACTCAGACGGAAGAGTAAACTGAAAGAGGCTGCTTTTATTGCAGTAGCAGAAAAAACTCAATAAACTCAAACAATAAACTTGCAAAAACCAAAACTAAACTAGAAACTAATACTAAACACAAGAAACCTGGAGACGAAGGCCGAGGAGCACAGAGGGAAAACCACACAGCATGAAGGGACAACGTGACACTGACTGAGAAAAACACAGGGCTAAAATACACTGAGGGATAACGAGGGAATGGGACACAGGAGGAGAGCACACCTAGGAGTAATCAAACACAACAAGACCAGAGGAAACCAAACTATACACACTGACATGAGACACAGACTAACAAAGTAAAACAGGAAACACAACACATAGACACGGATTTGACAAGGGGAGACAGTATTCTGGTTTTTGTCTCTGTGTTCTATGGTTGCTCTAAGAACGCTGGCATAGTAACCAAAATACTAGAAATAATAAATACTGATAAAATCAAAGTTTAATAATAATGCAAAACTCAAAACACTGGGTCACTGACCCAGGACCATGACAATTGCAACCTTGATACAATCCATGCATTTTTGTATTTTCAGGTTTCTCAGTGGTGTTTTATAACATGTAGCTATTAGCAGCATCATTGTTTGAGACAAACTAACTTTAAAAACTTTTTCCCAATTTGCATTCAGTGAATTTTCACAATGATAGGATCACTTTTGCTGTCAGATTGCTGTGACTGTAAGGATTTTCAGGCCAGAGCACAAACAATAAGCATAGAACATTTTTTAACCTGGTAAAAGATCATCTTTTAACTATGAGTTCTAGAAAGTGTACTTCATGTGATTTGCATCACATAAAGAATCTTCTGCCAGGAGGCTGAGGGTAAGCACGTCGGCCACCAGTATTTTTATACATTGTTCCCCATTTTCGGGAGCTCAAAAGTAACTGAACAAAGCATTATTTTTAAAACTTGTACCTTGTTTTTATGTGACTCCTTTGTTGAGAATTTGCAACAGACCTTTTGGTGAATTATTATTGGTGAAGTATTTTTGTAAGGTGAAAAGTGTCTCAGTAATGTGTCCACGATATTAAAATATATATTTGGAGGAAAACGGCTCTGGAAGTGTTTCATGATGAAGGAAACACATTCAGCACATTTGTCAGGCCTCAAGGACACACGCAAGGCTTTTTAGTGTGTAACACTGAATGTAAACACAACTTTGTTTACAAGGAAACCCCCACAGGGCAGCTTTAAATATAAAGTTCAAGTTGTTCTGCTTTCATTATCGGTTCAGTAGCAGTGCTGCAGTGTGAAAGGGTTTAAGCTGAAGAAAAAACAGCCCAAACGTCTTTTATTTATTTGTTTATTTGTTTATTTTAGGTGATGTTTACCTCCTAATCAATACTTACTTTACGTGAAGGTCACTCAAAGTGAACTTGAGATGATCCCTCTCTGGAGAAGTGAGCCACTCACTTCTTGGATGTAACGAATTTCATCACTAGGGGGCTCACTGGAGGGAAGACATCAAAGGAAGACAATGTGCTAATGTGGAACTGAATGCACCCCCTGACTCTGCAGTTGGTGGTTTGAGAGTCAAGATAAGGAGTGGAAGTGTGGGCACAGAGAAAGGAGAGCAGTACACAACAACCTGGGTATCAAGGACATTCTACACAGCTTTCGAGTCACCCTGACAAACAGAACAGCACGAAGAAAGAAATGAGAGAAACAGTGCACAGTGGACTTATTCTTAGGGCTCCGTGAACTGGTGAATGTACTGTGAGTAAAACCTTCTTCAAGGATTGTTTCTAATAAGGTAAAAGAAGAGGGCTTTAAGGCTGCGGCCTTCCATTTGATCCACAGGAGCAAAACCAGGGATCAAATGCTGATTTGTTTCACTGCTACCATCTAATTAATAACAGTTAATTACCCTCAAGTGAGTTATGAGAGTTTTTTTCTGAAGTTGCTGTTAAAATAAGTTTAAAAAAAGGTGTCAAAATAAATCTAATGACTCAACTGGGTTTTTATTTTGAAAATTGAATATAGTTCTGAGCAAGAAAATCATATTCTGTAACTAATACAAGATCCTTATTTTGAGACTCTCATAGTGGTAGCACATGGTCAGAGCATTAAAAATGAGTTTTATTTTGACACTGACAATTTGACACATCTAGATCACGTAGGCTTTTATTTTAAGTATCTAACATAATTCTGTTCGAGCCAGTAATATTCTACAACTAACTTTGGGCTCTTATTTTGAAAATCTGACAGCTTTTATTAAAGAAAATAAAATAAAAGAATCTGACATGTAAAATCTGACTTCTTGCACATTTTGTTATCTTCCAATAAAGCTTGGACTATTAAATAAATAAATAAATAGACTTAATGTAGTTATAAAACACTCTGGTGAATGAATGAACTAAGCAGTAGATTGTATACTAAATATCTGATTTTATATCTGATATAAACCTTTGTTTCAAAGTCAGACATCAAAGCATCCCAATAGGTGCCTATAAATATATTTAGTCTTTTATTTTGAAAAACTGTGGACACTAACTGAGTGAGTTTGTGTCCATCACTGATGTCTGAGAGGCAGACAGATGCACAACTGGTTAATCCTGAGGAGACGGTTAAGACCTTTACTGTATTAATTTAAACCCTGAGTGAGTCACCGAAGTAACCGGCTATCTGAACCTAACTTCATCAGTTCCAGGTTTTTTGAACCAATTCTGAGTTTCTCTGCTACTTCCCACCTCCTGCTGCACCTGAACCAGTTAACTGACACTTGGTTTCATGTTCACATTGATAAAGTCCCCATCAAAGTTCAGAGTGGAGCACATTATTTACATTCTAATCAGCTCAGGACAAAATCTGCAGGCAGGTCGGTTTGACTCTGCAACTCTTAGGACAGCTGGGCAACTGTCAGCTTGTCAGATCCCATGTGCATGTCCCATACACTGAAACTTTTGTATGTCACAGACTCTTACATGCAAAACACACTGATTACACGGTGACAAATGATTGATCATTGATCAGTCAAGGACTGTCTGCAGCAGCATCTTGCTGTAGATAATTTGAGTGTTTTGGTGGATATGAGACTGAAATGACATTAAAACAAACCGAACTAAGTGACATGAAACTTGAAAGTTTAAAGTGACTTTTTTAAACACAGGCTGTGACTATATTTTACGTTGAGCATGTTGAAATACAGTCATCTGTAGAATGACTCAAAACGCAAACTTTAATCATTTTTTTAACTGAAAGTTCCCTAGATCAGTCTTAGAGGTTTTAACTAATATCACAAACCAATTGCAAAATTATATGTACGATTTCAGCTCCATGTAAGGTAAAATCAGGGTGTTTAAATGACGACCACAGAGAGATTAAAAGAAATAAACATTCTATATAAAAATGTTACATTGTTTTTGATGATGACTGAGAAGACCAAGCTCTGTTTCCCCGTTCCATTCTTTAGGATAAACGTCATAATCCACAGTGACACAAATTCATATTTCTTGGTACACTGGATTAATACCCGTTGCCATGGTGAATCTTGGTATTTGAGCTCCATTAATGAGGGCTTTCTTTCACACATACAGCACTGTGAAATACTATTTGCCCCCTTCATGGCTTCTTATTTTTTTTGCATATCTGTCACACTTACATATTTCAGGTTGTCAAACAAATTGTAATATTAGACAAAGATAACCTGAGTAGATACAAACTGCAGTTTTGAAATGATGATTTTATTTTTTAAGGGAAAAAAGCAATCCAAACCAACATGGCCCTTTTTAAAATAGTAATTGTCCCTCTTGTAAAACCATGACTAAACTGTAATTAACTACATTTTTTTGCAAAGCTGGGTTCAGTTTCACTAGCCACACCCAGGCCTGATGATTACTGACTGCTGATTACTGACCTGCTGTTTCAAGAAATAGATCTTAACACTGAATGTAGGCTGTTGTGTTTAAATGACAGCTGGTACTAAGGGGCCCAAAGTGTGCCAATAAAATATAGCCCCATACCATTACATCACCAGTAGCAGTATAAACCACTGATTTCATGTTGTTTACACCAAATCCTGACCCTACATCCAAACGTCGTGGCAGAAACCAAGGCTCATCATACCAGGTAGCAAATATTTGGATGCTGAGAAAGGCCAGTGAATTTCTACTAGTACTTGTTTTTTAAATATTTATGTTCAAACATTACCTGAGATTTTAATGTATGATTAATATTTGGCATATGAAACTAAAATTTTGTAGCCGTCTTATACATGTTTAAACTTTGGACCATTTTCATGTGAATCAGAGATGGTCGAGTAGAAATTGTAATTTGCTGATATTAGATGAAGAAGTTTTTGAATGAATGAATGAATGAATGAATGAATAGAAGTTTTTACAATCTGAATTTTGTCCACACTGCCAATAATTTTATTATATACCATTGCATTTTCTGAGTGAGTATGACATGCAGCATATATATATATACATGCCGAACTTTTATTATATATTAAATTATATCAGCTACAGTAAGAAGGTCAGAGATGGGCGTGACGTTTGTGCCACTTTTACAAACATTGGTTAATGAGCACATTTAATTAACATCAATAATTTCTACACAAAACGCTTCAATAGCCAAGGTCCGCTGCCAGAGAACTGAATAATTCCGCTTTGTTTGGACTGCTCGCTGTAGATTTAAGAGTCACTTAAATCCCATTTCTTTCCTATTCTGATCCTTGGTTTGAACCTTTTGTGTTGTCTGCATGCATTGAGTTGCTGTCATATGATTGGCTGATTAGATATTTTTATTAATGAGCTATTAAACTGGTGTCCTATAAAATAAAACAGGACAATTTTTCCATTATTATGCAACATTGCCAACATTGGGCTTCCTGTTAAAATGAGTTCTTCCTTGCCACTGTCACCAAGTGTTTGCTCATAGGAAATTTTCTGACTGCTGAGTTTCTGATTGTTGATTGTAAACTGGCTCTCTCTATATGTAGATAAAATTGAACTGGATCAGCTCTACATATAAAGCATTCACATTTTAATTTTTCCCTTTTAATGATATTTAATGATATATAAACCTAAATTTAACTACGACTTATCAAAAAGTAATCCAATGCAGAGGAGAGAAATGGAAAATAAACCTGAAACTGCAATCACAGGCACAAACATAAGGAGACATAATTTATGCATACCCTCACACACACACACACACACACACACACACACACACACACAAACCCTCAGGTCTACACTGGAGCGTTAAATGGAAGGAAAGGGTGCAGTGAGCTTGTTGAAGTAAATTAGCGTTACGCTGTACGTAAGTCTATCAACAGTCAGCGCTAATATGCAGCAGTACAATTGGATCATTGGTGCAGTTATGTCACCGACTGTCAGCTGTGTTTTGTGTTCACACTTCTTCAAACTGAAAGGCAGCATGTCTCTGTTTAGATACACAAAACACGTAAGGCACATAACCACCAGCTGCATTCATCACTAAACTCCCAGCGGTGATAACCTTCAGATTCCTACTTAGATTCCTTTTGGACAAAAATCTCCGCTTAGAAAACAAGACAGAAGATTATAATAGTTCATATCATTTTTTTAACTGGTTGTATAAGGGCAAATTTTATTATGTTACCTGTTTTTATTTCTTGATAACGACCAAGGATTTTGAACAAAAGCAAACAAGAGAGATGTAGGTGTACAAATTCTGGGAAAATACATTTATCCCCTATAATGGCCCTAAAAATTTACCAGTACTCTGTGTTATATTCTCACAATTACAATACGAACATTTACATATATATATATATATATATATATATATATATATATATATATATATATATATATATATATATTGCATTGCCCAGTATCCTGATTTAGCATGGTCTACCATAACAAAAATCACCAATCACATGAAGTCCCCTAAGAAGCTGTGAATGTGCAGCTAAGTCTCAATCAATTTTTAATTCAGGGCTGTTAATTAAAATGGGACATTGTTTGCCTTCAAACACAAATGATAGAAAAAAGGTCAAAGATCTTTCTTTCTTTCACAAGTTATATTTTTCTTCACAAGGACATCCTGCCTCATGTTAATATTCATTTTTTTAAACTAAAATGTTGGATTTGAAATATTTGTAAATCCTATGGTACTGCTATATCACATCAACTAATGATAGAATAATCAAATTCATAGACTGTATATAAAAGATGGACCAGGCCTCTGGGACATGACCTGTTGCTGTTTGCTCTGCGTTATTAGACCACGACATGAGGGCCTTTGAAACCAGAAGTGACCATTGAATGAGATGGAGTGTTATGAGGTAATGCTTCATTCACTATCAGATAGATTATAATTGGTACTAAGTAACAGACTAATGAAAAAATTTCTCTCACTAAAAATGAAGCAAAAATATCTTTAAAAATTCTATAAAAATGAAGCCATTGACTTCCTTTTGAAGCCAACTTCAAGTGACCATTAGATGAGCTATAGAGCACATACAACAGCACATATGAA
Organism: Oreochromis niloticus; assembly: GCF_001858045.2. NCBI lineage: Eukaryota > Metazoa > Chordata > Actinopteri > Cichliformes > Cichlidae > Oreochromis > Oreochromis niloticus. The sequence goes on from NC_031986.2 coordinate 8,017,156, forward strand.
GGACTTCACCTTTCGTTTATAAGAGGTTATGGCAGTAGAGCTTAAAATTCCATATAGAAAAGTTTTAAGACCTCAGAATAGGTTGACTGGTTGTTAGTTAGACACAAGCTATTAGTATTTTTTTCCAGCTGAACACTACCAATTATTATCCAGATGGAAATAAATGGCTACCTAGGATTTACATCAGGCGTTAGTCGACCACCCAAAGCACTGGCATTAATTGCGATTAGGTAACACTTTCTAATCGGTTTTCTCTATGAGTTGATATTTTTTCCCCCATTTCATTTATGGTCTTTGTGTTTTTCCATAGAAAGCTGGACAGTTTATTATAATTTCTCCTCTGCCTTTTAATTGAAGTCTGTTTTACGGCCAAATTCCAAACTGGTCCCTATTTGTTTTCCCTATGCACTTATTCCTTTCGTGTAGAAGGCGCTGCATAGTAGGAGCTGCTCTAAATCAACGAGCCTTAGCTGGAAGTGGGTTACAAAGCCCCTCAACACTGAGTCTGAACTGAATAATGGAAGAAAATAAGATCCTATCAACAGCTATTAGTTTCCAACAATAGCCTAATCAGTATGTGATCATAGTTAATTTAATCTGATTAGACATCTGCCAAAACAGAAATGTCCAAACAAGTATCAATCCTTGACCCCAAAAAACAGATTGGCTATGATGTATCTTGTTTTTCCTCTTCAGTACAGGCCACGATTATAGCACTTTAGTTTATTTTCTAGACTATGTTGACTACAGATCTTGACTATAAGGAGGGCTGTGCCATTGAATACCCTAATATTCTCACAGTTGTCGAATTGAGTGAGACTAAGATTTCTTTAAAGCTAATTGTCATTTACCAATTTTCTGATCAGAATAGGAAAATTAAGCAGGACAATTCATTGGCTAGCTTTAATAATATATCACTGACACACAACATGGGGTTGGCACGAAAGTCCTGGAATTCCTGCTTGAGCCAAGAAAAGGTTTGTGTTGGACTGCAGCAACTAGCAAAATCCAGCAAAGCCTAAAAACTGATCCTCACAGTCTTTCATTCTTTCCACACCCAAGAGAAGACTATATTCAGCAAAAAAGACTAGTCTTAGCCTTTTAGTGCATATCCTCCCATTGCTGAACTTGTTATAACTGATTCGTAATGCATGCTCTTTTGTGTCTGTCTAATTTTGCTCCTTCGCGCCTTTATTTCATCTTGCTCTTTGGGTGAGATGTGCATCAGCTAACCTGCTGTGCCTCTGCATGGTTTCCACTGATGAGAAGGTTCTCGCCAATCGATTTCCCACTTTTGCTCTCAGACTCTGATCAGCAGAGGCACCAACACCATTAACAACCTTTTCAATTGTAACTCCTAATTTTACCTTTAACAAGCAGCTGAATCACAAAAAAAAAGTTTGGAGGTTGAGAGATTGAAGCTAAAGTTGGTTATGTTTCTTTCTCTGTCCCTTTAAATTAAGGCTAACAATTAACCTTTTCAGTTTGATTTGATTTGTAGCTGGTTTGACAATAATCAATCTGCCGCACAGACAGCAATGCAAGTCTAAGCCAAAACTGCCATCAGTAACTCATTAAAGCTTAAAACAAGGCCTCAGCATCTCACAGATGAGACTTTAGCAGTGATGCCGCATTATGGGAATGTGTTTTGACTGAAATAACATCTTTATGAAAGCTGCTGCTGTCATGACTGTGAATTGGTAATGACTCATGAGGTTAGAGAAGAAAAGAAAAATGTGCTAAAGCAAAACTTTAAAAAAAAATGTGTTTACTGGATATTATCTCCGAGATCTCGCTTTTTCTTCTGTTTGCTTTTGCTAATTTAAGCAGGCAGTCGCTGCCAGGTCTCTCATCTGGTTGCTATACTTCAGGACTCCCTCTGGATAATGTTGACCCCACAGTTTTTTAAGCATTCCCCTCATTGCATGTAGTGATTTCTAGTATACATCTCACATTATGTACTTGTTTGTCAGTTCTGAGGCTTCAAAGACTTTACATTACATTTAGTTTAATACAGTGCTATGAAAAAGCGTTCTATTTAAGTGATTTCTTGATTCAACTGATTTGGCAGTAATCAGGCTGGGGTTTGGTTCAGTTCAGTTGAGCTCAGCTTCGTGAACTTAACAGACTACTGATGACTATATTTTCAAGTTTAAAAACTGCATTTTGTACTTTCTTGGGTTATCTTTGTTTAATATAAAAATGTATTGGTTGATCTGAAACATGTAAGTGTGGCAAATATGCAGCAGGATAACACACCATGTTACAAAACTTCATCAACTCGTTTTTTCTTGAACATGACACAGAGTTCAGTGTACCTGCATGCCCTCTACAGCCACCAGATCTCAGCTGTCATCTCTGCTGCAACTTTGTGACATTATCATATAGATATGGACCAAACTCTCTGGGGAATCTTGTCTAATCTGTTCCATGAATAATTAAGGCAGTTCAGAAGACAAAAGCAGGTCCAATGTGGTACCAGCAAGTGGCCAGTAAGGGTAGGATAGTATCACCAGTATTCTATTCAGCCAATCAATCTCCTCAGTAGATACACAAATATAGATATATTATCAGATTGGCTCCATATAAAAGATCTTTTCCTATTCCTACTCATAGATTGTCTGAACTCGTAGTCAGGTTTATCAGTATGGTTTTCTAGTTTTTTCCTCATGTTCTTCTAGGTTTTTTTTCCTCATGCATGACCTTTTTACCTCATAGAATTCACTTTACATCTGCTCCTTGCCTCCATGCTTCACTTTTGCTGACTGACCAGTGTGCATGACCTCTGCATGAAAAAAAGTCTCGGATTAAAGTTTAGAATTTTGAATTTTACTCAGCTTCTGGGTGTACCTCCTTCTCTGTGGACCATTACAAGTGCTATAGCTCAGTCTTGACCTTAAGGAAGTTCAGACCAGCAGAGAGAATCTGCATTGGATGGTGGGAGTAGTAAACAAGTACTGCTTAAGATTGATGCGCAACCCCTGAGCTACACCAGTGGAGCTGCTCTGTGCAAGGCTGTCGTGGTAATGGGCGGCTCCCAGAGGGGAGTCTGTGTTTGTTTGTTCTTCCTTCCTTGCTGCAGCTGAAAGCCAAAGCTGTCATAGATGCTTTGAGTTGGTTAAATAAAGATTACATTTTATTATTACATAATAAGGATTATGCAGTAATGACCTGAGTGGAGAGTAATTTATAGCGCATATGGTATTTGTACTGTATTTAGCAAAGACTGTTTGGTCTCTACAATTTGACAAATCGTGCGGGGTTATTTCCCTCTGTAATTTAATGATATTACAAGTAAGCTCGCACACGCACATGCAGAAATTTAAATCCTCTGAATGTATTCATGTGCACATGGCCATTTAAGGGCAGGGTCAACTCTGGCACAGCCCCCGTGGGTTAAATGCTTCACTTCAAGTACACATCAGCAGCCTGCACTCCAAACCTCCTGCCTCTCCAGCTCCAGCTGAGAGCCTCCCATCGGTGTTTGGGTATCAAACCAGTGACCTTTGCAGCTTGATTCCAATGGCTAGACCTCGAGTTCAGCTGGTTTACCCCTGCCAATAGCCGTTAGACGTTTACATGAGCAGCACTCTTAGCCTGGACTATTATCTGAATGTGAACACACTTGACTTAATATGCTTCAATAAATCTCAATCAGGAAACCTACCCTCATGACCAAGCCAGACCTGTGATTAAGTAGTAAAAGCACCCAAGTGCCATGAACACGTTTTTCTCAACTAATTTCAATAAATGTTGCTAGAGTACATATGTCTGATAGTCACATTCAATTTTTTTTACTGTACTCTCTCAAGTGATGGAATGAAAGAAACACAATTTACTTTCAGGGGGTTGCAGAAGTTCACTTTTTTTAAAGCACTTCAGTTGGACTAGAACACCCTTGGGTTTGCAAGCTTATTAGGCACAAGTACAATGTGATTCATTATACTTTAGTCAAGTCTCTAAACACATTTAGCAAAATATGCAATGGTTTGAAATGGAATTTCCTCCAGAAAACAGCAACACTAACAGGAAAGTGGTGTTACCAAATACGATCAACCAACCAGTCAATGGTCAATTAATGGAACACTGTGAATGCTGATGTCATATGTCATATTTAAAGGACATGAGTAATGTAAATGAACAGTATAGCGTTAAAATCATGTGCTTTTTTCAGAAAAAAATGCTCGGAGCTTCTTATGTGACAGCACAAGCCTAAAGCTAAAAAGCCATTCACTGAATTAAAGACTTACTTCTGTATTGCATTAACTGGCAGCAGATTAACTTTGTTTAATAATGTACTACCAATGAAAAATAGTACACTTGACATCAGACAGATGATATGTATTGCCATATAGAGAAAACTTAACCATGTTTTTTTAAATTTTCATTTCTTCTGTTTTGTTTTGTTTGCAGATCAACCTTTGCTTTCCATGCTACTTCTGCACTGGCCTGAAACAGTAAATTCACCCATCGTTAGTAAAAGTTTTAAACTTAGAAACAACAAAGCTTTATAAAAGTGATATGCAAATCCTTTTAGTGTCATTAAAAAAAATATCTCCATTAGTGGTATTTTTTTGGACACAGATTACCTCTAAAAGTCTCTGGTTAATCATGGTCTCAGGGGCATTTGTTTTCCTCTGATGGTGCCTACAATAATAATGGCTGCCATTATGATTTACAAGTGCTTTGTTTTGTAATGCATGGGTTTATTTAATGCTTACACACAGCCACCCACACTTGTAGCAGGTATCCTGAATGAATGCAGTGATAGTTGCAAATAGGAGCTGAATTTGGTTAAAGAAAAGGGATGAAAATGACAAAGTATTTCTTGAGATTGTATGTTGCAACGTGGTATTTTGAATGGAACTGGTTATACTTTTTAATATCAGGTAGAAATTGGATTTTGTTAAAGTGCAAAATAAATAGAAAATTGTGCAAAGTCAAAATGCATCTATAAGACAATATGAGCATGATTATGTCCAAATCTGGACATTGTCCACTGTTAGAGTCCACTGTTTTATCCATCTCTTCTGTGATTGGTTGATCAATAAAGAGGCTTTTTTTGTACTTTTCAGGTGTGTAAAACTGGAAAAATGCCAGACTGATGTTACCAGTAGAAATGCACTAATTGACCAGCCAGGAACTGGAATTAACCAATTTCCAGTCTTCTTAGCTCTGACCAATAACCAGCAAGTCAACCTACCATATGTCTGTACATTTACATACAGTATGTCCTCACATATTTTTGCCAAAGTAAATCACAGGGAAAAAAGAAAATGTTCAACAATAAAAAACAAATCAACAAATCTGATCAGATACGTACATCACCCTTAAATCACCAAGCCAGACGTGGGCACTTTAGAGAAGCTAACAAAGGTAATGTAGCTAAACCTAAAGCTACCCAGAGCTCAGGGCCAGCCTTAAACCAGCAGTCAGTGTGAACCTTGGAGCTCAAAAGATCAAAGCAGTTTGGAGAAAAACTGCAGAGACGAGTGAAAAAGAGAAAAGGGTCGGTGTCCTGTTACTTGGTGAAGGGATAAAAGTACTGGACAATGATGTGAGTTCCTAACATTTGCTTTTGTTTGGTAATGTAAAATATGCCAGGTAGAGGTGGAAGTACAGCAACTCATTTTCAGTAAGGCATGTATGTGGTGCTGAATGGCAAAGGAGTTAAACCTTTTATTTAAGAAAGTAATCCTACCTAATTAATCCAAACATACTTAAAGTACCTAAAATAGTACTCATTACACAGAATCCCCCTGCAGACTCATACATTATATTACTGGATCATAATTATTGAATAGTTAATGCATAAATCACTCTAATGTTGTACCTAAAGATGATTTTAATTACAACCTACTGCTGGGTAGGTTGTAATTCATTAGAATATAGTACATTAAAACTGTACTTGAGTAAATTTACTATGTTAAAATCTACCGTTGATCCTAACCGTGCTATCATGCAATGCCGCTTTGCCATTCATATTTCATGGGAAGACCTTTGGACACAACCCTGTTGAAAAGCTGCAAGACACAAAACTTTTATACACCATTAGAACAAGTCTTTGTTGTAACACATCTTCTCAGCTCTCTTTATTTCCACTGCTTTACGGTTCAGCTATCAAGCAATGGAAGTGACGCTGAAGTCATTAGCTTTATTACATTTAAGGAAAATTTTAACACATGGAGTCACATTTAGCAGCCAGCGTGGTGGCAGGTAGTGTGTAAATTAGTTAATGTGTGCAGTTTTTTTCTTATAATAGCAAGAAAAAGAGGAGAAGTTAGTATTCTAAATCAGCTACCGAACTGATAATGAAAAAAATGTACTTTCAGAGGGAATCTGAGGGAAATGAAAATGAAGCATGTAATAAAACTGAATATTATTCCTCACATAAACCTGTTTGTTTGTTGTGTGTATTTGTGTGTATTTGTGTGTGTGTGTTCCTCTGTCTCTTTGTAATGTGAACAAAAGGAGCTGCTTTCTGCACTGGCATGATTACTGTTTGCATGTGTGTGTGTGAGAGTGAAAGAGAGAAAGACAAAGAGTGTGTGAGAGAAAGTGCTACCGCCTGCAGGTGTGCACCACGACACTGCTAAACTGCAGCGGTCTTTGTGTTAGGCCCACAACTTTACACTTTCACAAGAGCTGGCAGGTGGTGAAATTTTGTCAGGGGGACTTGGAAGTCATCTGACGCTCTGTGCTGTAGTCATGCATCTAAGTGAAACTGAATTAAAGCCAAGGCCAGGAATAAAAGGTGAGCACAGACAAGTCACACTTATATAATTATTATCTATACAACACAAATGTAGTTACTGCTGTTTGTTGATAAGAAGCCACAGAGGGCTTTATAAGTGCACCTCTCCTGTAGGTTACATAAGTAACTGCGTCAAGCTAAATGGCAGTAATACAAGTCGAAGAGGATTTGTCTAATGCAACAGACAGCAAAAAAAGTATTGTGACGATGTTTAGTGATGACACTAAAGATCACAAATTATTTATTAAAAAAGCTAGACATACATAATATTGGCAGATACTAAATAATTTGTGGGGTTTCACAAGGTTCTGAACTGGACCCCAAACCATTCATATAAATTATATCCACAAAGCAAATTTTGAAATTGACTTTTATCATTGACGACACAAATTTATCTTGCTTTTGGAAAAGTCTAGAACAGGTGCTGAAAACAGTGGATAAGAAATTGAAAGTTCAAATAAGACTTATTGAAAGAGAAACAGTGTATAAAAATGATTTTTTTGTTTGATAATTGACCATAAATTATGTTGAAATGTCACATAAAAATATAAAAGAAGAAATATACATAGAAATGAACAAAAATCTACCCTCTTGAAAAAAGTCAGATTTTTCTGCACCTTTTTGCAATGTACATAGCAAACTACAGTACTATAAAACAAAGATGTGACTATCATTGTTCATTAAACATTTTTGTCTTTAATGTCTGCTTTCTTTATATGTTTATTAAATATGTTTTTTCTTTGGGTTTGGCTAAAAATGGTGCCATTTAAATTGTGCTATTTAAAAAGAGCAGGTATAATCAGCTAAAGCTTTTCAGTCGAAAGTGAATATAATTATTTTCATCTTGGGATTGAAAAAAAACTTTAAATAATGGTAAAAAATGACCAAAATATAAATAATTATAATTATCATCAGAACCTTGTATTTCTCTAAAAATCCAACTAATCTTTTTTCAAAATCTTGTCAGATTTCTTTTTTTTTATTACATATGCTCGGGGTTTTCACAGTCTGCCACTGTCATTAGTTTAAATGTTGTCATACTGGCACAATTATAAGTCTGCCATATGGGCAATTAATTGTCCCAGTTTACTCTATATTACCCATGGATGTGGAGACACCTGTGATTTGATTACTGAAGAAAACATTCTAATATTTTATTGAAAGTATTCCCGTGTTATTTATTAACATTTTCATCATTTGTTTCAAGACAATAGAAATGTGAAAGTCTTGAATTGTGTACATTACACAATTAAGTGTAAGTATACTTTGGTGGTTACAAGTCATTCGGTTCCAAACTAGCTGTTAATACAGAGGAAATACACATTTCATCACACATCATAATAACTGTAACCTGTTGAACACTGCCATTCAGATTTTAGTCTTTTGATAAATAAAAGTGGTAAATAAAAGTAAAAGATCAGTCAGTCTTTAACGTTGCCTTAGATACACTTGGTTACAAAAACATCTCAGAAAAGTAATAAATATCATCTTAAGTCTTTGAGACTTTTGGACAGATGTCTCTGTGACAAGACAAAACTGCATCCACCTTGATCCTAAATTTATATTCGTAAGTAGCTTGTGTGAGTGGGGGTAAAAGAAAAGAAGCACTTCGTGGCAGCTTGAGTCATCCTTGACTTATCATGAGTGCTCTCGCAGTTTGTTAGAAGAAAGGCTTCTGTTTTGCTGAGTCTTAATTCGTGACTCCCTCAACGATGTATTTTTAAAACAGAAATCTGCTGCCGGTTCCTTTATACACTCAAGGTTTTAATATCACTAAGCTGCTTTTGTCATCCAGCGTTAGACAGGCGCTCTGCGACAGACACTATGTGACGTCGCAACACGTGACCTTCTTACTTTCTGTCCTCTTCTTCATTGTGCTGACACAGCTCTGATTCCTTCCTGCATTGGCGCGGGAGGAGGGGGCAGCCACTCGGGGGTCTCGGTGACCAGTGTGCTGTGATCACTTTGGGCCAGCTGGCTGTGTTTGTATTTGCATCTTTAATTTATAACCAGTGAAACCTTTTCAGAGGCTAATCACCGCGGCTGTGGCCCCATTATTGCTGCAGTGTCTCACAATGTGAGATGTCATGTAAGGGCAAAGGAGCTGTGGCCTTGTGACCCGTGTGTAAGGTACAGTCTTCTAGATTTGCACCTTGTTGTTAAATTTCTCTACATGCCACTTTCCTATGTTGCCATGTGTAGATTAATGTTCCTTTTCATGTCATCTAGTCTTTGAGATGTACACTATAAACAACCCAAAGCACTGTACAGTACACACAGTATTTGAACCAACTAAACACCCTGTGCAGAGAAAAACCACCCCAACACTACATGGCAAATAGGCTTAAAGTCTATCTGGGTTGGCCATATGTATGTGACACAGTCTCAGGTACATTGTATACTAATAACAATTTTATTGGCTTAACAAATTAAAATTCATAACACCATCTGCCTACCTTTGTTTGTCATTAACATTAATTAAAAATGGGATTGCCATGCAATGAATAAGATAGATTTTTTTTTAACACAGTGACTCATGAATAAAAGCTTTGGCAGCAATTTCCCCATCATGCTGCTAGTCATAAGACACCATATGGTTCATTCAATCCATCCTTCTTTCACCACTTATCTGTGTTCAGGTCACATGGGCAGCAGTCTAAGCAGAGAAGCCCAGACACCAACCATGTTAGGTTTAGACACCAAAACTACTTGGTTCTGTTTAGGTACTAATAACTAGAGATGAGAACCACTTAATACCCAAAGATATATCACCCCAACATGTCACTCATGAGACAATATTGTTGTGATTTTTGCAATACAGACAATTCACGGCATACTTACAGAATCACAGCGTTACGTTAGAAGGCTTTTTTCAGTTTTTGACCAATAAGTCATTAAGCTGACCTTGAAGACCTTGGTGGATGTAAGCCAGATTTTAATGGATTTTAGTACAACCCCACTCTACACCTACAAAGTTTCATCAGAATTCATTCAAAAGGTTTTTGAGCTATTGTGTTTATAGACAGAAAAACGAAAACTTAACCTTCCTGGTGAAGGTAACTAATCTACTACAGGCATTCTGAGTTGTCAGAGTCATACATGGATCCATAGAGGTGAGCCATTCATCACAAGCTAATGTAACCCTTTCTGTTGTCCTTAAACATTCCTCAACTTTATGCTTTACTTCACTTGTAAAGGTTGGGTATGGCTGAGTGTGTTTGTGTGTTGGACATTTAACAAACCCCTTGCTTTCCATAATGTTGTATGGATGGCGGTCTTTGCACATAAAGTAGGTGATGGATATTGTTATTTTCTTTGCTTGGTCCAGTGTTGGTCGTCATTTTTTCTTGTTTGTTTTGTTTTTGGTTGAGCTGATTTAATGTTAGCTTTGCTGTCCTCTGCACACACGACTTTCTCTTCTCACTAATATCGTGTACATATCCATCACATCCATCACCTTTGTATCCGTATTTGTACAGTAGAATACCACTAAAGTTCAATTTGTATTTGCAGTTTATATAATGAGATATCAATATTTCATGTCCTGGTGCAAAATTGCATTTTTTCTTTAACCCAAAAGATACTAAAAACTACTTGGTTAAATTTAGGCCTTAAAAGTACTCATTTAGGTTTCAGAAAAGATTGTGATTTTGCCTTCACAACAGTGATGCGTCATATTGAAAAATGACCACTTGTGACTAAGAGATCAGTCATTTAATGTCACACACTGGCGTGTCAAGCTTCTCTGCCAAAGTACACCTAACAAAAAGAGCCATATAGGCAGCTGTGACAAAACAGCGAATGAGAGCGGGCTGGATGATCAGACAGGCAGCGATGGAGGCTGGGATCTATTCATAAAGTCAATGTAGTGTGTCAGTTATAGTTGACAAATGTATGCAGACTTGTCACTGTGATTACATAGCCTCAAAAACAAGCCCGGCTCAACAGTTTTGCTCGGTACTTATACACATAGCATTACACCGCTTCTTCTTATTTTAGCAGTGAAGTGAGCAGAGTTTACATCCCTCTCATTTCCTCCTCAAACACTAGCTGTTACGTTCCATAATTTGACTTTGATTTTTCGTTCTGGCATGAATTAAATGCTTTTTTTTTGGTGATGTCCTGTATTCTGTTGGGACTTCCAAAGAGTTGCTAGATTTTATTCATCCACTCCTCAAAGAAATGTCATCCTCCTTCAACAGAAACGCGTAAATAAAAGACATTTTACACTAGAAAAGACTTCCATGTGAGAAAACGGAAGGTCTGATCAAACTGTGGTGATTTTTTAAAAAGTTATTTGTTTTTTATTTTTCCCCTCAAGGATAAAAAGATGAAAAATAAAAGAGGGTGTGGAGAGAAGGCCATCACAATTAGACAATGAGTGAGATGCACACAGAGAGGATCCAACCTGTCAGCAACCAGATGCCACAATGGAGCAATTATAAATTAGCGAGCTCAGGTATTAATCCAGCAGACAGCACTTTGGGATTGGCTATTTGGCAGGAAGCGTTTTGGCTCAAATCAAAGGTTGTGCTGAAAGAGCTGACGCTAGGGGAGAGTGATGTAAAGAACGAGAGGCATAAAGCGAGAGTGCAGAAGGGGGGAGGGAATGTAATTGTCCCAGGCATCAGATCAGAGAGGCTGTAGTGAAAGGCTGACGGCTGGTATTTCTGGCTAATGAGACACTTGGCTGTTGGTGGCCATGGTTTGGTCAAACCTGCATGCTGGTAATAGCCATGTAAACACTCACAGACACAAAAGGGATGCAAATAGCAAAACAGCATTTAAGCAAATAGAATATCCTTCATAAAGTCAGAACAGATGGGTTAACATGCCATTCTGAAAAGAAAGCAGTTCATTAGTTGTTGAAAGACAACAAAATTAAGCGCTTTAGCTTCAACTGGCTATCGTGTTTGGCTAAGTAAGAAAATGCAATGGATAACACTGGTTCAATGCGGAATGTTCGCTCTTTAATTCCCAGAATGAAGTTTACAAAAGCTGTAAGTGATCTAATGTGGGTGCACTTGAGTGGACAATGACTTGAATTTAAAGTATAAGCTGAACAGCTTTGTAAAATGTTTTGGTGCTTAAATGAGAAACTTCACAACAATAAATGTATTTAATGTAAGAATAAAAAGGGACAAATTCAGATGTTTATTATTGTCCATTTTATGCTTTATGTATTAGAATGGGCCTTTGGTGGTGACTAAATGTCGCTTCCCTCAAAAACGTATAGAGATCTGTGGGTAACAACCGGTTGGCATGTGGGTGGTTCAGGTTCTGGCTGTCACTAGATGAAATCGGTCACAAATGCACCGGTTACATTGTTTTAATTTGGTCACTAGCAGAGTGCAGATTGCTGTGGCATTGCTGTGACATAACTGTGGAACAATGTCTAGGAGAGAGGGCAGTGGACCTTTTGACCAGAATGTTTAACACAATCTCCGAAGGATAGGATGCCTGACAATGAAGAAAAAGACCGCTGGTAAAGATTTTCAAGAACAAGGGTGGTGGGCAAAACTGTAGTAACTACAGAGGGTTAAAATTAATGAGTCATACAATAAACCCAGGTTAAAGAGAGAAATGATGATCAGTGAGTGGCAGTTTGCATCTGTGGTGCTCTTTCACCACATGAAGCCAATGTTTCCTGTGAGAGCGTTGATAGAGAAGTACAGAGAAGGTCAGTATGTCTTTGTGAATCTAGAGAAAGCATATGTTAGGGTGCAGAATAGAAGTCAGGAGTAGGAGAGTAGTATGCGAGGTTGGTGCAGGTGCATGGTGGTGAGGTGTGCAGCTGTAGCAACAGATGGGTTCAAGGTGGGGTTGGGATTGCATCAGGATCGAGTCTTGTTTGCAGCAGTGATGGACAGGTTGACAGATGAGGTCAAGCAGGAGTCTCCATGGACTGTCATGTTCACACATGGCATTGTAATCTATAGTGAGAGTGGGGAGCAGGTGGAATAGAAGCTGGAGAGGTGGAGGTATGATCTGGAGAGAAGAGCGATGAAAGTCAGTAGAAGGAAGACAGAATAGATGTGTGTGAATGAGAGGGAGACAGATGTCATGGGGAAGCTACAAGGAGCGGAAGTAGTGAAGCTAGATGAGTTTAAATATCCGGGGACATCCATCCAAAGCAACAGAAAGAGCACAAGAGAGGTGAAGAAGAGAGTGTAGGCAGGGCAAGCAGGTGGAGGTGTGTGCAGAGGGTTGGTGTGACAGAGGAGGAAGTTAGTGGTGGGATGAAATGGAGGCAGAGGATCCGCTGTGACTTTGCAACTGGAAGAAGAAGAATGAAGTCACCCCAATATTGGCTTTGTTGTCATTAAGCAGTCTGTCTAAAACAAGAGAAGCAAAAGGAAAAAGAAACATATTTAAGCCTGAAAATAGATTTTGCATTTATATTGTATTATATGACTAACAACAACAAAAAATAACAACAGAAGTTTTTAGTCTGAGCAACTGTCTGCAAGTTTTTATAGTTGATTTCTTTTCCCTCCATTAGTTTTCCACAGGCTTCATCAAAGTTGTTTTCTGTAATTAGAAATGGGTCACCATATTAAATCAGCCACATTTAAAAAAAGAAATCCACACTCACAGATGGCACAGCACTCACATTGTTGGCAAATTCATTCTGGCAAATGAAGTAAATCGCTATGTGAGAAACATTAGACTGTTGTGAGGTGAGCTGAGGAAAGAGGACCAAAACACTCGACTCAACGGATTGAATAACTGAGAAAACATTTTTTTGCGGCACCACATTTTTATTCTTGAACTCCAATGGAGTAGCTTTGAATAATTAAGAATTCAAAATAACCATATTTAACTTATAACTGGGCCTTGAGCTTCGTTCACAGCCAGAGTTGTGTGTGTGACATGACCATATTAGAGATATCCTCTATCTATGCCATCATACTGAGTCAAGAGTATGCAAAACTGCATGGAATAGAGCAGTTCAGAAGCCTTTATTAATCCATAAGGAAATTATGTGGAAGCCTACTACAGACAGAGACTATGCCAAAGTCTTGATCCAGCCCTCATTTCTTTGCATTCTTCCCGTTTTATTTAGTTTTTTGGATATCTTGCACATTTTTTCAGGTCCTTGTACCTGACTATTTCCAAAGGATTGTTGCTTTTTCTTTCTTTTTTTCTTGTTAAACACATCAACATTGACCTACAACTCATTCAAATTCAAAAAAGGCCCCATATTCAGGAGATGAACCAGTGTTGTGTCTACATATAACAGGCAACTTAGCAAAGAACCAATTTTAAATTGTATCTTTAGGCTCTCTTACCAGCAGCATGTCATATAAACACATATTTTTCCCATCTCTTTAGTTAAATCTACTAAAACAAGCCAAAGGTAACAGAGTTTGACAGGCATAAAATTGTATTTCTGCACCAACACTGTAATTTCCAAATAGTTATTAGCTGAAAACTTGGCTTGTCTCAGGATGGTGTGCAGTGAGAAACTGGACAAGAAGAGTACGAAAGAAGAGGCAGATCTAAAAAAAAACTGTCTGCAGCAGATGAACAATATCCTCCAGAATTCAATTCAATTCAATTCAATTTTATTTATATAGCGCCAAATCACAACAAAAGTCGCCTCAAGGCGCTTTATATTGTACAGTAGATAGCACAATAATAAATACAGAGAAAAACCCAACAATCATATGACCCCCTATGAGCAAGCACTTTGGCGACAGTGGGAAGGAAAACTCCCTTTTAACAGGAAGAAACCTCCGGCAGAACCAGGCTCAGGGAGGGCGGCCATCTGCTGCGACCGGTTGGGGTGAAAGAAGGAAAACAGGATGAAAGACATGCTGTGGAAGAGAGACAGAGATTAATAACAGATATGATTCGATGCAGAGAGGTCTATTAGCACATAGTGAGTGAGAAAGGTGACTGGAAGGGAAAAACTCAATGCATCATGGGAATCCCCGGCAGCCTACGTCTATTGCAGCATAACTAAGGGAGGATTCAGGGTCACCTGGTCCAGCCCTAACTATATGCTTTAGCAAAAAGGAAAGTTTTAAGCCTAATCTTGAAAGTAGAGATAGTGTCTGTCTCCCGAATCCAAACTGGAAGTTGGTTCCACAGAAGAGGGGCCTGAAAACTGAAGGCTCTGCCTCCCATTCTACTTTTAAATACTCTAGGAACAACAAGTAGGCCTGCAGTGCAAGAGCGAAGTGCTCTAATAGGGTGATATGGTACTACAAGGTCATTAAGATAAGATGGGGCCTGATTATTTAAGACCTTGTATGTGAGGAGCAGGATTTTGAATTCAATTCTGGATTTAACAGGAAGCCAATGAAGGGAAGCCAAAACAGGAGAAATATGCTCTCTCTTTCTAGTCCCTGTCAGTACTCTTGCTGCAGCATTTTGGATTAGCTGAAGGCTTTTCAGCGAGTTTTTAGGACATCCTGATAATAGTGAATTACAGTAGTCCAGCCTGGAAGTAATAAATGCATGAACTAGTTTTTCAGCATCACTCTGAGACAGGATATTTCTAATTTTAGAGATGTTGCGCAAATGGAAGAAAGCAGTCTTACATATTTGTTTAATATGTGCGTTGAAGGACATGTCCTGGTCAAAAATGACTCCAAGGTTTCTCACAGTGTTACTGGAGGCCAAGGTAATGCCATCCAGAGTAAGAATCTGCTTAGATACCATATTTCTAAGATTTTCAGGGCCGAGTACAATAACCTCAGTTTTATCTGAATTAAGAAGCAGAAAGTTAGCGGCCATCCAGGTCTTTATGTCTTTAAGACATTCCTGCAGTTTAACTAATTGGTGTGTGTTACCTGGCTTCATGGATAGATAGAGCTGCGTGTCATCTGCATAGCAGTGAAAATTTATGCTATGTCTTCTAATGATGTTGCCTAGGGGAAGCATGTATAATGTAAATAGAATTGGTCCTAGCACTGAACCCTGTGGAACACCATAATTGACCTTAGTGTCTGAAGAGGACTCTCCATTTACATGTACAAATTGGAGTCTATTAGATAGATATGATACAAACCACTGCAGTGCAGTACCTGTAATACCTACAGCATGTTCTAATCGCTCTAATAGGATATTATGGTCAACAGTATCGAATGCAGCACTGAGGTCTAGCAGGACAAGCACAGAGATGAGTCCACTGTCAGAGGCCATAAGAAGATCATTTGTAACCTTCACTAAAGCTGTTTCTGTGCTGTGCTGAGCTCTGAAACCTGACTGAAACGCTTCAAATAAGCCATTCCTCTGCAGATGATCAGTTAGCTGTTTGACAACTACTCTTTCAAGGATTTTTGATATGAAAGGAAGGTTGGAGATTGGCCTATAATTAGCTAAGACAGCTGGGTCTAGAGATGGCTTTTTGAGTAAAGGTTTAACTACAGCCAGCTTGAAGGCCTGTGGTACATAGCCGATTATTAGAGATAGGTTGATCATATTTAAGATTGAAGCATTAATTAATGGCAGGACTTCTTTGAGCAGTTTTGTAGGAATGGGGTCTAAAAGACACGTTGATGGTTTGGAGGAATTAATTATTGAAGTTAACTCAGAAAGATCAATTGGAGAAAAAGAGTCTAACTTAACATTGATGGTACTAAGAGTAGCTGTAGATGATATTACATCTGTGGGATGATTATTGGTAATTTTTTCTCTAATGATAAAAATTTTATTTGTGAAGAAGTTCATGAAGTCATTACTAGTTAACGTTAAAGGGATGGTTGGCTCAGTAGAGCTCTGACTTTTTGTCAGCCTGGCTACAGTGCTGAAGAGAAACCTGGGGTTGTTCTTATTTTCTTCAATCAGTGACGAATAGTAAGATGTTCTGGCTTTGCGGAGGGCTTTCTTATAAAGCAGCAAACTATTTCTCCAGGCTAAATGATGATCCTCTAAATTTGTGACACGCCATTTCCTCTCCAGCTTACGAGTTATCTGCTTTAGGCTACGTGTTTGAGAATTATACCACGGAGTCAGGGACTTTGGATTTGAGGCCTTAGTTTTCACAGGAGCTACAGTATCCAGAGTCGTACGTAGTGAGGAGGTAAAATTATTAACAAGATAATCGACCTCTGTTGGAGTAGCGTTCAGATAGCTGCTCTGCTCTATGTTGGTACAGGGCATTGAAGATGATAACAGTGGGTGGATTATATTCTTAAACTTAGTTACAGCACTTTCAGAAAGACATCTACTTTGATAAAGTCTACTCTCCACTGCTGTGTAATCAATTATTGTAAATGTAAATGTTATCAGGAAATGATCAGACAGCAGAGGGTTTTCAGGAAACACTGTTAAATGTTCAGTTTCTATGCCATATGTTAAAACAAGATCTAGAGTGTGATTAAAGTGGTGGGTGGGTTCTTTTACATTTTGAGAGAAGCCAATTGAGTCTAATAACAGATTAAATGCCATGTTGAGGCTGTCATTTTTAGCATCTACATGGATGTTAAAATCACCCACAATAATTATTTTATCTGAGCTGAGCACTAAATCAGATAAAAAGTCTGAGAAATCAGAGAGAAACTCTGTGTAAGGCCCAGGTGGACGATAGATGATAACAAGTAAGACTGGTTTCTGAGTTTTACAGCTGGGGTGGACAAGGTTAAGCATCAGGCTTTCAAATGAATTAAAAGTCTGTCTTGGTCTTTCGTTAATTAATAGGCTGGTGTGAAAAATTGCTGCCACACCGCCCCTCGGCCTGTGCTTCGAGATTTCTGGTAGTTAGAATGACTCGGGGGTGTTGATTCATTTAAACTAACATACTCATCCGGCTGCAACCAGGTTTCTGTAAGGCAGAGTAAATCGATTTGTTGATCAATTATTAAGTCATGTACTAACAGAGACTTGGAGGAGAGAGACCTAATATTTAATAATCCACATTTCACTGTTTTACTCTTTGGTTCAGATGTGGATACTGTATTGTTCTTTCTTTGTGATTTTTTATGTTTAAGTTGTTTATTGCTGGTTTTTGGTTTGTTTTTTGTCTTTTTGGGAGCTGACACAGTCTCAATGGAGATGGGTTTTTGGGGGGGTAGCAGGAGGAGAGAAGCTGCAGAGAGGCGTGTAAGACTGCAACTCTGCTTCCTGGTCCCAACTCTGGATAGTCATATTTTGGGGGGTTTAATAAATTTGTCCATATTTCTAGAAATGAGAGCTGCTCCGTCCAAAGTGGGATGGATGCCGTCTCTCCTAAAAGAAATAAAAAGACCTTTAACAGAATCTGAGAGATGGATCTGGCCCTTCGGTTGATCCATCTACTGTTTGAGGAAGTCTCATCAAAATGGTCTCAGTTGAAAGGTGGCTGTAAAGAAGCCATTCTAAAGGTGTGTTATGCCTCCCCACCAGTTATGTTGTGTGCAAACGTTTCATCACCACAGCCTATATCAGTGCTAAGGGTACGAGTACTTGCTGTAGTGTTCTCCCTACATTAGTAAAAAACTTCAACATTACCACTCAGAGAAAACTTCCTCATGAGTGCTGGTATAGGAGAAACTGGAAGCAAAGTCTCAAAAGATCTCAAAAAGTTTCAAAAAGTCTCTCGCTCAGCAACGTCTCTTTATATGTTCTTTGAATATTGTGCTTGTGCACGCTGTACCATCAAGGCAGTAAAAACCAACCTATCTTCAACCTGGCAGCACCAGCTGTGGTGCCTGTGCAAGGTTAGAAAAACTGAGGGGCGCACTGCTCGCTGTAATGACATCAAAGTGTGGTTCGCGATAGGTTACTGTTCATGAGGACAGATATACAGGCAGAAAAGGAACAGACAGAAAGTGGAAATACATATTACACATTATAATTATACAGCATGGTGCATGGGGCTGCATTTTAGCCGTTCGCTGTATGATGGGCCCATTAAGGAAGAGAAACACACAAGAACTTCATGAAAATGAATAGCAATAGATCTTATGAAGAGTTAAATCCAAATTTTAAAATTTGGGTTCAAAATAGCAATAATATGCAGTTTACAGAGTTTCTACGGCCATCTGTAAAACACGGTGGAGGCTCTGTCATAGTTTGGGGCTTTATTTCAGCCAGTGGTGTTGGAGATCTTATTTTTAAAGTCCTTTTTTGTTTCTTCACATGGTTGAAATGTCCAGTAAACAAGCTAAAGGCAGTAGAAAAGTGATTACCCCATCTGCCTGGTGCAAGCGTTATCTATCAACAACCTATCAAGAATATCATGGATGTGTTGCAGGCTGAATTGGAAAATGAACAGCCTTTTATTTGGCTGAAAATGTGAATACGCTTAATAGAAAATACTTTAATAAAGCATGCCAATCACATGCTTTTATCTTCACAAAAGGACACAATCAGTCATGGATTGGCCTCTCCAGAGTGCGGATCTCAGCGTTGTTGAAGCAGTGTGGTGTGGGATCATCTTGGCAGAGAACAGAACAAAAGGCAGTCAGTGTCCAAAGAACAGCTTTTCTATTCCTGAAAGTTATTTGAAGAAATTATAAGAATCCTTGGCTATGAGAGTTCAGGCTATGTTGAAGAATAAAGGTGGTCATACTGAATATTCAATTTATTAGAACTGTACAAACTGGTTTGTACAGTTCTAATGCATGTTTGTAAATGTTTCAATAAATCTCTGCACCTAGTTTCTATTTTCCTATCAAAGTGTATTTGGACAGTACTAGTAGTATACTATTTGTTGCTATATGGAAAAGAACACAACTGATAATTAAGAGCCTTCCTGAAGTTGTTGCATGCTACATGTTGATTTGTGTTGTGGTAGTGCAGAAAAGGACCAGACAGAGAGAGAAAAGAAAAATACAATATTATTATATTAGGATAAAGCAAAAATGTTGCCTCTGGCATTCTGCCTTAAAAATTAGTAGTATGTCAATTTAACAATGGCAGTTCCTGATTTCCTACTTTTGCTTCAATCCAGCTTTAAAGTGTAGTTAATAATACAGCCATAATGGAAAGTTTAATGACTTGTATGGCAGGAGTCCATTTAATCCATCCATTAAAAACCTGCCCACCAGTGAATCGATTCTCCACATATATCTGCTGGCATTTAAATAGCAATTTTACACTGGAAGGATATGTGGTACCTTGCAAAACTTTGGTGCAACAAGAGGTGAAAAAGGGAAACAGATTTTTTTTTTAAATCCTCCTGAGGAAAATAATTTTATACAGCAAGTCCATGGAATCCCTCAGCAGATGGCCTGGCCGGAGCTAGTTAACAACCCCTTCTTTTTTTTTCTTGCTGTCAAAAACCTCTCGAGTGGCAGCTGCTCCCTCGTAGCTGATGACATCAAATAGCTCACCATTCACTCCTGACCTTATTTCGCGAGCCACAATGACAGTGTACCTGAGCACAGCTGTGCATCGCTATCACTTATAAGCCATTCGGGCTTATCCAGGTTTCCAAGGATTTTCGTTCGGGGGAACGTTGCCCACATGAAAGGGAATTTTGTCGGAGGGCCTCAGTGAATTATGCAGCGTTGGAATGGATTTGCAGATTTTGCTGAAATTAATATGATATGGACTACAGAATGGAGACAGAACCGTTTTATCCTGCATGGATGAAGAAAGGAAAGAAAGATAATAAAAAAAAGTGTGAATCTGGATTCGGAATGCAGGGTGAAGTCAGTGATGCGTAAAGGACATACATGCCTGGATGCAAATGTTAAAATGCTGTTAATACAACAGACGGCTACATTTAGGAGATTCGGGGCAGGTTTTTATTCAGAAAGTTGCTGCTGACTCAGATGTGGCAATGCTAAAAATACTGGGCAGAAAGTGAAAAGAAGCACCCATTATCTGACCAGAAAAAAAAAATAGTAGAATGGTGTTTGTTGTATAATGGGGCCATGAATCTCTTTTTTTTTTTCACTCGCACTATTTCTGTTAATCCAAGAGGGCAGCTGTTGCCAAATCTCCGTCATAATCTACGCCCTTGTCTTCCTCGGGATACTGTTGACCCTACACTTTTAAGCGCTGCCGTGTTTTGTAACTCCAGTGACAGCCAGACAGGCACTCGGACAGACAGACAGAGGGACAGATGGACCGGTGAGGTGCGTGTCCACGGTGTCAGCTCTCCTCCGAAGGCCCTGTCAGTAATTATCTTCATACTGTAGGTGTTAATGTGTGCTATAGTCTTCTAGCAGGGTGGCAAAGTGCTGTATGAATACTAATCCTAGTTATCTCAATTATCTGCTCTGTCAGGATGATTTGTGTAAGGAAAAAAAAAAAAAGCACGACACTCTGCCAACCTGAGGTTATTTGATAATAAGTGTGGATTGGGAACCCACTGAGCAAATGCTATGACAATTTATCTAATTGACAGACTATGACTCATTCTGTCTGGCAATTCATTTCATTTACCAACTCAGAGTCAGGGAGTGCTGGGTGATGCTAAAGGGTAGGTTTAAGACTCCTTAATCCTATTTGACCATAAACAAATGTCCTTTTTTATGCTATATCTGTAAGACATCTTTTTTTTTTAAATCTTAGTTTTTATCTCTTTGGTTTAGTGGAAGCCAGAAGGGCAGAAACGCAGTGCTCTCAAAGTCAAACGCAGAGCTTTTCATCCATTTGTGCTTCCTAAACAGTGGTGGAGGTGTACTGATTGATTTTTTACACACACAGAGAGACTCAGACACAACAAACTGCTCCCTAAAGTTTTTCTACTGAAATGTAAATATGTGCTCACAAAGAGGAGAACTAGAGGAAGAATACGCAACCCAAACAAGCACGATCCCAATGTTGGAATAACGCCACAAGTGCAATAACCTGGGTAATGTATTGGATTAATGGGAACCCATTATATTTTTCTTAATTTCTGTTATCTGTTTAATGTTACAATGATGGATTCTTGGAGTAAACCAGAGTTTTAAATAATCAGGTCAGAGTGTGTAATCCCTATTATCCGAAATAGGGATAGGGAATAGCCCTTTTAGGCTTTAAGTGCCCCAAACTGCAGTTTCTTTAGTGTCCACTTGAGGCTGTCTCCAACAAATCAAATCCCATAGACTCCCATGTTAAATGCCTTAATTTACAGCAAAAATAAACATGTTTTTAGAGTCAGATATAAAAAAACCCCCAAATATTTGTAGTCTCTATATCTAGCTTCCCCTTCATAGCAACAAGGTACATACTTTTTTTTTTTTTAATTTTAATAACCAGCCCATTTTGTCAAGGCTTAAAAACTGTCTGCCTGGATAGGTGTGGTCTGCAGCTATAGCCACTAGCTGTCTGTTGTGCCTCAACTCTGTATATTCAAGTTACTGAAACTTGACCTCTCTGAACTGTTTGTGATGCTCGTGCCTTTGGGAGCATTTTTAATTGTCATTAATTCTTAAATGACCTGACAAACATGTCCTGCTGTGAGTTACAAACCATTCAAGAAGTTGCTTCAGTTTTGATAAGTGAAATTCTACAAATGTGTCAGTCTTTTACTTATCCCTAATTAGCTAAATTACAATGCACTTATATTTAGTGTTCTAATTTTACCTACCACTTTAGACTCTCATTCAAATATGGCCATCTCTGTTTGCTCCAAAAAATTAATACAGTGCAACCAAAACACTTGAAAATGCAGAGCCCCAAACCAATGGGTGGCATCAAAATATTGGTATCTATCTTTTACATACATTCTATGCTTTAAATGATCAGCTTCAACATGTTTTTAAATAATTATTTAATTAATCTTGACTCTGTGATGTCAGCAAGGGTCGCTATTCCTTAATAGTGCCTTCTCAGGCACTATGGATTACATAAAAAAAGCCCCATCCATCCGACCGTTCAAATCTTTTTTTTGTGAGGGGTATTGAGACAGCAGTTCTGATTTATAATAATTCATGTCTACTATATGCATTAACTCAACATATGATCAGCATTTTTTGCTCCCAGCCGATAAACACTGAAGATAAAACCTTAAAGGGATAGTCCACCCCATGTACATGTTTCCAGTCTGGTCCTGGTGACTCAGCTAGTGTGTCTAGTTCAGTTGAAAGAATTGTTTAGAAGAATCTGTAAAGAGATGCTGTTTGCTGTTGATGCTTTTTGGCTGCTTTGAGGACTATATGGCAAGTAGCTTTTGTTTTTATTATATTCAAGAGGATGTAGACATCTCTACAGTCAATATTGCCAGAGGCAATCTACACCAAAAATAATCTAGATGGACAAATGAATAAAATATTCACATGATTTTGGGATAAATAACTGTAGCTTGTGTTGAGATGGCAACGGTGTCAGAACATTAATTTCTATCAATTCCATCCTGTTTACTCAGTCACTTCAATAATAATCTTTTTAAAAATAGAATTGGTTTAATTATGACTCTTCCAACATTTTTATATCTTGTCTGCTTTACTTTTAGTAATTTTGCCTTTGCCTCATCAGCTTCTTAGTCACATTTGCAGAACTAATCTGTATAAAAGGTACAGATAAAGCTTTGAATGCCCAAATGTGGTAGCCGTAACCCTATGATGTGCTTTCATTTGCTTTATTTTCTTCCGCCTCGCTCCGACGTTTTATTGCTCAATGATTAATTTTATTAATTCCATCTGGTCACTTTTAGTTTTCTCTGTAGAGTCTTTGGAGACACACTTGAAAGCTTCTGCAGAACACAACCGCACCGGTTTATTGATGATCATCATTTATCATCAGAGGAGAAAAGTGTTCTAATCATTTTCGTAGTTATATTATTTATAATATTTAATCCAGATGTCTTTAAGCTAAGAGCCTGGTTATGATTTCCGGGATGTTACCGTCTTTATTCCTCATGGGGGCCACAATCGTTGAGGCAGTCTTATTGGATATTATGTTTTGCGTTTGTCTTTTTCAAATCACTCTCTCCTCTCCCGATACAAAAATAAATCAGATGAAATTAAATTTGCATTCCCAATGAGTGTCTGGAAGATAATGTAGCTGTGTCCTTACATTCTGCTCCAACACAGTGACTACAGAGGCCACTTATTTCTCTGGGATGCCTTGTTGGACGTGTGCCCAGGCAATGGTCATTGGCCCACTGGTTTGGCATAGAGTTCCCGTGGGCAGCAGCTCAGCTTGAAAATGTGAGTCTATGGATCACAGTCAAAAAAAAGGAAAAAAAAAAAGCACAAGGCTGCCATAGCCTGCAGGGAAAGTCAAATTACAGGATGGAATACGAGATGAAACAAAAAGCACAGATGATCTATGTGGCATAACACTTTTGCTTATTTTTTATTTTTTAATTTTTTTAACCATTCAAGCAAAGAATGTTTAAATAAATCTGGATTGCTCGTGACATCACAGTCTACAGGTTTTCTTTGATATATGTGCATTCATTTTTTTCTTTACACATATTTTTGCAGTATTGATTATGTGGTTCACTTATCAGGAGTAATGAGAAAAATAAAAAAAACATACACATACAAAATTAAAAGGAACCTTTTAAGCTTATTTCCTACGCTATATTTTTATTTTGGGACTCTACTAAAGTTACTTACTTTGATGGTTAACTTGTTCTCTTTACGTTCCCTTAAGCAAGTGTCATTTTAGTGCTTCGAAGGCTACTTTAGCAACCCCAAAAGAAAAAATAGGAGTGCCAAGAGTTTGCAAAATGCATCTGATCAAAACCAATATTTCTGAAACAATGTCCTTTGAATAATCAATACCAAAGTGAAAATGTTTGAGTGCTATGCACATTGTCAGGTTTGAAGAAAATCCAACACAACATATCAGTACAAACATTTCATACCAACTGTCAAGCACGTTGGTGGAGGGGTGATGATTTGGGCTTGTTTTGGAATCACAGGACCTGGACAATGACTTGTGGTCATTGACTCGCCCATGAACTCCTCTTTATGCCTAAATATTCTAGACTTGAGTGTGAGGCCATCTAACAGCTAAAGTTTGGTGCAAACTGAGTCATTTAGCAAGACAATGATCTCAAGTACAGCAGCAATTCTACAACAGAATAGCTTAAAAAGAAAAGAATCAAAGTGTTGCATTGTCAACATCCACACCTCAGCTTTAATTGTGAATTTGAGGACTGTGCCTAAACAAATGCCCCATGTTGCACAATGACGTGAGAGATTGATAAAGTCATGCAGAAAATACTAGCCTCTACAAGCTACTAAATCATGCCGTTTTCTTAGTTTTTCACACAGAGTTTCTGTTGCATGGCTTCATTTTCATTAAATAAAATATTGTCACAGTGTAACATTTGTTCACCTAAAGCTGTATTTACTTAATACAGGCCAGATAAGGAAAAGATAATTTTTTATGTTCTGTTGGTTAAAACCATAGAACTAACAAAGGCTGTACTTTCTATTTACTGTAAAAAAAGATGATCAGATTTACTTCATAAAAAAAATAACTATTCCTAGAAAACACCACTATACTCCTTAAACATTCTCAAGCAACAACTATTTGCATTTCTACTTCCTTTATTATTCTTACAGCACGGGAACTTTCAGTGTTGTGAACTCACTGCCAGAAAATATAGAATCATGACCGAGTCTGTGCCGTGTATGTATTTTTTTTCTAACCTCCTGGTTGTAAGTAAAACCCGCTACCATCAGAGGCAAGTCTGCTCTGCCCACTCGAGGTCTGGCAGCTCATTAAGGCCTATTCTTGATCATGTGTGAGAAATTGCCCGCAGGTAACCGAGCCTTTCCATTTTTTTTTTTTCAGAACAGAAATTTGCACAGAAAAAAGAGAATTTTTCAGCCGCTGTATGAACTGGTTAAATCTGGGATGGCTGTGTCTCCAGCGTGACAGTATTTGTAGGAGCATGTTCCTCCATTATATGGAGCTCAGCTTGCATCATTCACCAGCACCCCTGCTTCTACCTGCCTCCCAGCTCCCATTTTCTCACTCCTAACTTCATTTTTGTGGTGAGACATTTGAATTTTCTAGGGGACATACAATGAGGGTCTACAATATGGATTATTGCTTCATGCTCTCTTTGACGTGCTGTATTAAATCTTGCTGTCAGGATAGTGTGAATTGACTTTTTTTTTTCTAACTCTTTTTACTTGAGAGACATGACGAAGTCATTCACAAATAGGTTTTAATGTTTTATTTCAGCTGTCCAGAGTGCCAGCTGTGCCTAATGCAATATGAGGCACAAAATAAAGTTTTACAAAACACTCAAATGTTATATGTGTATTTTTTATTTATTTATTTTGTTTACAGAGCAAAAAAATAAATAAAAAATACTGCTATCCAGGGATAGCAGAACCCCCATAGATAACAGAGTAGCCAATAATGACAACGGCCATTACATTGAATTATTTGCACAAAGCATGAAAATGTAGAGCTGGAGCGGTGCTGGGTTGCAAAGCAATTTTCATATGCCCAGCTGTAGACAGGCTATAATCAAATAACCTGCCTTATATGCGATCTGCTAATATGGAAACATAAAAGGGTATCAGCTCAGCTATAAGTTGATGTGGGCCGGCTGATCTGTTGGGATAGTAGCTAAGCTTCCCTTTGTGGCCTGTCTGAGCAAACTAATGGCTCACATACACAAGACTGAAAATAGCATCTTCCATGTGACTAGAGAAGGGGGAAAAAAGGGAAAAAAATCAGTGGTTGCCCAGTGATTGCATTAAATTTTTGGTCATCGAAGGATTGCTCAAAAAATCTGACTGCAAGGCATTTGCACAGGTAGCCTGATGGGAGGCAACCTGTCTCTAAACATTCACACTTGGACTGTCTGCAGTCACTTTCAGATTTGCAAATAATTGCTGTTTAAATTATAAACGCAGACAGAGTGCCAACACTCTAAATGGGTTAGAGTCAGTCTGAGTGCAACTAGCCTGCTACACATCGATTCCACTGGTTACCAGTGGGTTGTATTCTGATTATATTCCAATTTAAAAACAAAGTTGCCAAGCGCCTATGTGCACAAAATGAACAATCTTACTGTTCATTGTGTAAACTGTGGCTCGTATTAGCATTAACTGCTACAAGTCACTAGTCTATGAACATGCAGTGTTCTTCGATTTCAGATCCACCCCTGGTTTCAAAGGACCAAGAAAATGCTCAGGTTGAACCATCACAATAGGACCTTGCTTACAAGTGGGTAATATCAGGGTCGCTATGTCTGTCTGTCTTTTATGTAGAGTCTGTTCTAATCTGGAATTCTAAAGTGTAAAGTCTTCAGAGAAACAGTCAATCCATGTAGGGCGGTTTTTGTTGGGGTTTTTTTTGGCATTGATATGAATTAAAAAGTGGACAGGAAAAGATCAGTAATAGAAAAAGAAAGCATTCTTAAGTAACAGCAAAAACTTTGTGCTCGCGCACGGCAGAGATATTTCACAGCGGTCGGCTTCATCCTCTGCTGCTCTGAGATTTACCACGTCTGGCAAAGAGACTTTGCTTCAGTCTTCATATGTCCCTCGTTCTACATTCAGGCATGTTCTGTTTTCGTGAAGAAATCTCAGATTCAAAGATACTGGATATTTTTTGTGGCGTTTCCACTCTAAAAATATCAATATCTTCAAAAACAAAAATCCCTAATCAGCCCTACCCCACTGTGAAGGGGAAAAGATAAGCCCGCAACAGATTTTGTGTTGTTCCATTTGTTAGCAATAGAATAGAAGTCCCTTTATTGGTTTACTGAATAAACTGACATAAACATGTCTCTCACAAAGCAATCAACTGACTTACATCAAAATGGCTTTGCCCTTGGTGCTCTTCAGACTTGCATTTAGGATGATTGGCCATAATTTAATCAAACTAAGAATCGATGGTATGCTTAAACTATTAACCAACATTCTCAAATTGCTTGAGACAGCAACAACAAAAAAGCGCTGCGCTTGTCTCTGATTTGCTTGAATGTTTATTACCTTATTCTTTAAAAGACAGAGAGATCATCTTTTCCTTGAGTGTAAAAGGAAAGCCGCTAGGGACGCTGGCTTGAGAAGACAAACAAAGGAATATTGGTTTTGATGCGAGGCCAGCAGGGCTGCATGTGGTCGCAGAAGTTGGGAGATTTAAGCGCAACTTTATCTTTATCTCTGCAGCACAGTTATCTCTTTGAGAGTTATCCAAGCAGCACGCATCATTCATCGGTGCAGCACGGAGGAATGCATCATACAATCATTGAGTGATTGTATCCCCTGTGTAGTGAAGCAAAGGGACTGATTTTCCTGGCGGGCAGACAGACAGACGGATGGACCTATGTGCAGAGATAATAAAGGAAAAAAAACAGAATTGGAAAAATTTAATCACTTGCAGCCTTCCGTTTGTGTGTTATTATTGTGGCAGATATGTGTGGGCCCAGTTCACAGGGAGCATCTAGAGAATTATCTTGCTCAGCTGGAGTCTCATACATACAGCTTCAATGCATTCCCGGCAAATAGATCAAAACCTTGCTGAGCCTCACAAAGGCTTTTCCAGCCCCTCTTCCCTCTCTGATATTCAGAATAAACCCACTATAGACAAACAAGGCACCTAACTGCACGCCTGTCTTGCTAGCATGTGTGCTTTCATGCATAGGTAAGGTAAATGTACATAGACTTATATCCCTGCCCCCTCACTCGGTGCAATAACAATCATGCTGCAGAGAGGTGAGAAAATTCAATACTACATAGACCTGTCTGAAAACTAAAACAATTCATGAGATTCTGTAATCCTTGGGTGAATTATTGACCTTTGCTTTAGTGGAGGCACGTCAGAGACTGCACTGTTTTCCTTCCATCACACCCAAACACAGAGTCAGACACAAACACAGACAAATGTATACACCCAGTCAGTGCTGCACAGGGTAGGTGGACCGGATATCACACTCCTCTGCACTTTGCTACTTTATGAAACATTACCCTGCACAGCAATATGGTAATACACTGCATAATGCACGCACACTGAACAACCCACACAAGCAAATTACCTAGGAGTGCAGCGGGCTGCCATTGTGCTTTGCCACTGTGCTGTATAGTGCAGATAGCAGCAGCCAGCCAGCCAGCCAGCAGGAGCGGTTGGTGCGAGGTTAGGTAAGGTGGCTTTGGCCACAGTACGCCACCGATCAGCTGGGGAATAGCCAGAGGCAGCGGCATGATGGGTACTGGAACAAATGCGAAGGGAAAAGAGGCTCACGGTCCCGCAGTCCCAACTCGAGCTGACTCCACATCGGCCTGACACATGGAGCCTGCATGCCGAGAAAGAAATGAGACACATGAAGAGTTACAACAAAAGGGAAGAGCGGGTGAAAGGACTGAAGGTGACTGAGGGAGAAAAAAGGGAGTGGGGTGTTATTGAGTGTGCACATGAGGTCAACGAGAGTGGCCAGAAAGGCAGGAAACAGGCAGGCTTCAGCTGCGATGCTACTTTAGAGTTTCTGACAGATGCTCACAGACAAACACTCCAAATATAGCAGCTTGTACACTCACGCACACATTCACAAGGTGCCTGTGCATGTTTGTATACGATGGTAAATTATCCATAAAGATTGGATTCATTCATTGTACCGTGCTAGCGCAAATATAGAGTGCTGGAGGGATAACAGTTTTTGGAGGACAGCCCTAGAAGTTGGCACCATCGTGGTTCTCTCAGTGGAAAGCACTCATTTATGATACTTGATATCTGTGTTGTTCAGCAAAATAATCTCTATAAATCTTATAAACTTTGAAGGGTAAATGCAAGAAGTCATAGTGTGATGCAGTTTATCTAAAGCTGAGCTATAAAAAAAACATCACAGTGGCATCACATTAATGCCACCACCATCAAAGTCCTGTGTTCGGCATGAGGACAACATCTGTAGTCTTTAGTGTATTTAACACAGTGTATTTTGTTTTATAAGACAAAATCTGAAATTGTCCAAATCTGGTCATAACCACAGACTTTTAGGTAATTTTAGGTAAATTACTAAAACCCATTAAAACATGGGTTATACAATCAGACTCACACTATGTAGCATAGTTATGAAATGCTAATAAAAATAGCTTTCGCTGGCTTTATTTTTCTACCCTTTATCTACTTAGCAGTTAGAAAGCTATTGCAAGCTGTGTACTAGAAAGCTATTGCTAGCTACTTCAGTCAGGCACTTGCTAATATAACATTCTTTATAGCTTTCTGAGTTATATACGTTCCACTTCCACGACACAAGATCACATGATCTATATGACTTATTAGTGGCAGTTTGCAACTGTACATGACAGACTAATAAAAAATAAATTTAGCTCGCTAAAAGAGTGAAACATATCTACATCAGTGCACCCTATCTGTAGTTAGCAATTACACATATTAACTGAAAGCAGCCTAAAACTGACATTTTGATATCTTGTTTTTTCAATTTCAAGGGATTTCTTTAGATTCATCAACCAAACATCTGGCCTTGTGACTTTGCTTCAAGATAGAATTTCTGTAGCGCTCCTCCGTGATTTATTCTTCTACTCCCCAAGCACCCTCAGGTTGACCCCCCCAATAGGCGCGATCTTTGTTTTCTACCCTCCCTTTTTCATTATCAGGATTACAAGAGATTAAAACATAAAGCTGTCAAAAGTAAAAGATCATTAGATCAGACTTATCTTTAGCACACATACAGCGTTTAATACTTTTATCATGTGACGGCATGTCAGTTTAATGTCTGCCATGAGTGCGTATTTATCGCATTTGTCTGAATTTCAATACATTAAACAGCCAAAAGGAAATTAATTATGAAACATATTCAAATGAATAAAAGGAAGATACAATGCCCCTGTAGGGTTCTCGTTGCTTTTTTAGGCTTAATTACGGCTTGTAATGCAATATGTTAATAATATGTGGCCTGTGTGAATGTTCCCTGATTAAAAATCCTCCCACGCTGCCTTTTGAACTGGTGGAGATTTGAAAAGCCGCTCTTAAAAATGGTTCTTCACGTTGGAAATGTTTTGGAATATTTGCCCCTGTGGCTTGATCAAACAGCTCGTAGTGAATTATCAAAGTAAAAGCCCCTTCAGTCAGACGCTGCTTTAGCAATAGGGAGGCGTTATAATGGAGAGGGCCCTCTTGAAATGCAGGCTTTCCAAAGATATAGAAAGAATGGCAGTGGACGCATGGTATAGAAAATTAGGCTGGACCTAACAGGAAAGAGGAACAGCGACAGGATTCGAGGAGGAAATCAGTGCTTGAGTTCTTAGAGTTAAAAATACAGGCCTCGTCTACCTTGTGGGAATTTTATTACGGTAATAAAGTGTTTTAAGACAGTCAGAACAAGGCTGAACACTGAAGAACACCTTCATTTCTTCACTGTCCTCACTATGGGAGCCCTATTTAAATCACTATTCTAAACATAGCTGCAGTACCCTTACTCATTCTGGTCACATTTGAACACTTCACCTTTTCCTGAACTCCAGTTTGACTCTGATTGTTTACACACATTAAATAAAGCCCGACTTTCAACCTCTCTAGCCTCATTTTTCATGCCATTTTGCATCCTCCCAGTCTGCACTGTATCCTGAAAAAAAAAAAATAGGGGAGACATTCACTGTAATGAGAGCTCAGGGTTGGATGAATTCAATCGTAAAGGCTCCCACATGTGGGATTTTTTTTTTCTTTCCTTTTTTTTTAAGAGTAGCCTCCTGCTATTTTAATTTGAATAATGCAACCGTCAAATGGTTTGGCTTGGAGCCATCACATTAGTTCCTCTAGTCCTCTTCTCTCTTATATGTAGCTCTATTCCCCGTTCTGCCTCACATCTAACCGTCTATCCACAAGAGATGACACAGAAAACAGAAAGATCTCAACAAGTGAACATCAAAAACCTACATGCTGACTAATATAAATAAATAAAAGAGAAAACCTGGATATTTCCACTATCCACTCATCCCATCCATTCAGGGTGAAATACTTACGGTTGTAGCTGCACTTAGATTGACATCTCTAACAAGACCATAGCACAGCAGCTATTTCTTCAGTATCGTATATGTTTCCCATAAATTAGATAGCAAGAATTTACAGCAAGCACATTGGAGTATGAGAAGATTTACAACAAAAGAGCTACTGCTGGTATTTTTAACAGTGCTGCATTTCTCCTCAGAGCTACATACAAGACTCCCTCGTGACGAAAAGGTTAAGATCCTCACGGTCTGCTCATAAGACAGTGATATTTGAGCAGCCAGTACCATCCAATCACTATTCAGTTATTCAGTGATTTGAAACTCTGCCTGTATCTCCCACAGACCCCAAAAGGAACCAGCATTAGACTGCCTACATTCTTCACCAGGGTTGCCAATAAGCTCTGCTCCAAGGGCACAGCTGGACTAAAAGACTAGTTCTTTTCTACATTTATTCTCTAAGCACAGCCAGAAAAAGCAGCCTGTTGTATTTCAACTGATGTACTCTATACTCTTTGGATTCCCTCCAGCCATAAAAAACCAGCAGGTCACTTTTCTGAAAAAGCTTGGCCAATAACATCTATTTAATGATAAGCCCTATTTCCAAATACCCCGTTTCATGAAATGTTTAAGGTAAAAGTACTACGCTCAATGTCAAACCTCTTTTAGAAATACTCATCACATAAGAGAAGCTTAAATTGGATTTCCCTCCACTTCACAACACTCAAACTGCTATTCGGCAAAGTATTATAATATTTATTGAAACCCCATGTTCGTGATTGTTTATTTTATATTCATCTTGATCTCAGCTCAGCGTTTAATACTTTTGATCAGCTATTTTGTTGGACTGCTTTAAAAATGGGTTTGTATTATTTGTGTACAAACTGACACTAGAGGATTTGATGTGAAGACTATATTAGAAGCAGCACGCACACACAAAGCTGTGCAACATCACGAAGTAAATTCTATGTATTCAGCTTTTTTAAAATTTCAGTTGCGTCTTGTATCTCTTCCGTAACACTGTGACTCAGAAAAAAAAATTGTTTTAGAGTAACGTTTAATTGTCACAACAATGCGTCTTTTTCCCCCTATATATCCATGCAGTATCATTTACCATGCAGAACGTAACTTCATTTAATCCAAGACTCTCTCTTCGTACACCAAACAAACTTCAAAGTGTATAAAAAATGTAATGAAACCTACTTTATCTTAATGAGTCCTGAGATCCAATTAAAACTGTCAAGATTCATCCAGTGAACAGCTGCCCTGACCTACACTCTATATATGTAGATATAGATAAAAGCTAAGCTTGCAATGCCATATTTTTGTCCAATCACAGATAAGTTACACCTCTGTTGTAAGTAAATTACTCACACTCTGCTAATTATCCCTGCTCTTGGCAGATTGGATTGGTCAATATTAAAATGAACTGGTGCTCTGGTAGTAAATTAACACAAAATTGCCCACTCTTGGACACTTTTACACATAGCAACATCATGCTAATTTGTTCTGCTTTGTAAAAGTAGTCATGATCTGCAGCTTAAAATACGCTCGCAACATGGCGATGAAACTCTCATTCTCTGCATTTTTACATCTGTTTGTTTTTTCAGCTGTTTTTTTCTGTTTGTTCCGTCTTTTCAGGAGATTACTGAGGGGATGAAACTTTTAGATACATTTTAAAGTATTTGAACACCTGCTTTTTCCTTCCACTTCATGATCCTGAGACTAATTAAGGTTCCTCCACTACCCCGTAGGAAATAGGTTAACACATAAATAAATAAATAAGAGAAGGACAAAGCATGAGCTGAATGTTAACAGTCTGTTGTGCCATCTTGATTAACTATAGCAGAGATGAAAGAATTTTCTCCAACAAAGGTTCATGGCCAACATGAAGCATGGGAAGATCACGACGAACTCTGACAGTTCCATCATCATAGAGCTGAGCTTCATCTGACATGTCTGTGTACTCCAGGTATTGCACACACAGATAGTTAGATAGTTAGATAGATAGATAGTGAACCCAATGACAAATGAAAGCACCAATCAATGTGTCAAAGTCTTTAAGATATTGAGTTGAAACAGTTGATTGGAGGCAGAGAGCTAACTGCATGTGTGGTATTTGAGGTGTTTCAGATTTTGGCTGAAATCCCTTCACTGTCTGATGACATGGGGAGTCACATACTGTAATGAGTGTCACAAAGGTTAATGAGGTGCCTCCTTCAACAACCAGTTTTTAGCGAAACTCTCAGCACTACCAGATTCATAGACTTCATAGACATAGAAAATACTCTTGACACACATTTAAATTTGGTTTACAGAGAAAAATTGGCAAATCCCAACCTGATTCCCTTAACATACACATAGAAGCTCCTGTGTCACCTCTTCGGGGGCCTCCTAAGGGCAGATAGAAATTGCTAGTTGAAAAATTCTCCTCATTTAATTCATTATTTGGCTTGGCCTAATTCTGTACAATCTGAATCTAAAACACTGAATAATTCAAATTTAAAAGGGATTTCAGTTTTTACTGAAAGCTGCACAAAAATGGACTCTTCTGTGAAAAAAGAAATCTCTGTAACCCTGAGGTAACCTCAGCTATGATTCACCCAGTTGGACCGAATTAAAAGGGTATGAGCACTGGTGGGGAATGCCTGGTGCACAAATCTAGTAATGGATCAAAAATGTAAGAAGTCATTGCTGTGTTCTAAAAAGTTACTACATAACTTTTTCACTCAAAATTCTTAAGCTCCGCTGAAGTTCAGATGATATGTAACTTTTGACAGTGTACTTTATCTATAAGTACTTAAGGAATGCTGAACACAGCCAATTGTTGTGTTCTATTTAGATTTACTGTTTCAATTGTTTTAGATCCAGTCAAGATGAAAAGAAAGTACACCCTCTGTCAATTCTATAGTTTTACATTTAGGACATAATAAAAAATATCCAATCCTCACCAGGTCTGAAAATTAGGTACATAGAGCATCTGATCAACAAAAACATGACTTACTTTACATCGTGTCATTTTTGGTTTTCATGGAACTCAAATTAAACCAAAGTATCGAAGCAGTGTGTGAAAAACTAAGTACACCCCGTGATGCAGTAGGTTGCAGAACAGCTTTTAGAAGCTAGAATTAATCATTTTCTCTGTAACTTTATCAGTGTCTTACATTGTTGTGGAAGGAAATTGGCTGACTCTTCTTTAGAACATTGCCTTCATTTATACACGTCTCTCTTAATGTCCCAACCTTCTTTTCTTTTTCAGCCATAATGTTGGAGACTTCTTGGTGTGTATACAGAGGAGTTACACTAAATGACTGTTCTTAGGCCTTGAGGCTGCAAACAAGCCAAAATCATCACACTTTCACCAGCCCTCTGGATAATTGGTGTGATGTGTTTGTGCTGGTATGCTGTGTCAGGTTTTTGCCAAAGGTGGCGCTGTGCATTAGAGCCAAATATCTCCACTTTGGTCATCTGTCCAAAGGACATTGTTTTAGAAATCTTGTGACTTTGTTTACATGGAACTTTGCAAACCTTAGCAGTGTGCCATATTCTTTTTAGGGTGAAGAGGCTTGTCCAATCTTTTTTTAATTGTATCATCATTAACTTTAACAGTAAACTTGCTAACTGAGGCCTGTTGTGAAATAATACAGCCAAATCCTAATTAAAACAATAGGGTTACTGTCCCATCCCTTCAGAGTAAAAGTTACAGAGTACATTATGATTATGATTAATTCCCAAAGTCTGGTATCTATTACAGTTTGCTGCATTTTGTTTTTTTTCCAGTAGGCCAACCTTTCCACCTCAGCCACTCTGCCTTTTCAGGCAAACATTGATAGTGCCCTGTGTACAAGTTTTTATTGGCTATTTTGTGGACAAAGAAAGATTACAATACAGTATCTGTCTTGGAGACTGATGCATTTTGACATTTTTTGCTTTCCACAATGAGATTTTGATCAACCCCAAATGCTTTTTGAACACATTAACACTTTTAAAATATCCAGTGGCAATCTGTTAAATTCAATTGCAGTGTATTAGGTGTAAATGGCATATAAATGGCAACATGTAGACTGTTTGCTGCAAACAGCAGTCTCAGGCGTCAAATATGTTTTGTATGCCAAAGTATCCACCCTGAGTTTTTGTAGCATCACTGCATCACTTTACCTCCAATTCCGAGAGAAAACAGTCATCCACACGGTCACAAGAGATCACTTGTCAGGAAAACAAACATTAAACATTTGAACAAATGACTGACGTTGCTGTTTTCTTTGGAGGACAGTCCTTCCGTGCAGCTAACCGTCATATTCAGCGATTTCTTTTTGATTTTCAAGTTTAAGTAGTTACTTCTGAATAGAGCTGCCAGTAAGTAGCATTCAGATGTGACACTTGAAAATTAAAATAGAATAAAGAAGAAGAAATGTCATTATTCTACTTTTTTTGGCTTTTGGTAAGACGGACTGCCAAAAGATTGAATCATCGAGGACCTTGAAGTGTACTTTAGTTTGCTTCTGCATGTAGAACTGTCAAACTATTCCATGAAAAAGCTCTTCCAGCACTGAAACTGTGTTATTTGTATAATTCTTCTCCACACAAGCCTGTCGTTTAGAACAAAGAATGAAGCACTAAAGAAAAAAGACACTTTTATTCACAAACTTGAGTTGATGGAAACATCATCATGTTCATGAAGGTGATGTGCAGTGTTTTAAACTACATACATATATGTACAAATGCAGGATTGGCACATGCCTTCTTATCTACCAAACACTACCTAAATAGCTTTCTCTCTCTAGCTTTGATTATCAGTATTCTACATGCAATAAACTCTACTGTATATCCTTGATATACGAATACTGTGCACCCTTCCTTATGGTTTATAATTCAACCAAATATTCATTGCTCAACATAAAAAAAACCTTATAGCTCTGCAGTACCAGGCCTGGAGAGCTATAAGTGGACACCTGTGCCTACTACCTCTGTCCACATTGCTCATTTTCTGTTTGTTAACAGCCAAAGGAGATTGAGAAAATTAACTTCAGCTAGACAAACCAACACATGCAGTTAAATCCATTGTCACCGGTCAATTTAGCTGCATTCAGCAGTTCAGTCATCGGTAGTGACGCAGATTGTGAAGGGGGTTGTTTATTTCTCTCAACCCGTTTGAAGCAGAAGGATTTTTCCTCTCTTTTAAGGTGATAAAGTTTTTAATAGCCATGTTGCGGAAGTCCTCCAAAGTACACATTTCGGCTGTTTTATTCAGTGGCTGCAGTGGCTTAGTGAGCTCAAAAAATCTGTCCAAAAGTCATTGCCAGAAAAAGAGCAGCTGAAGTTAGCTAGCCTTTGTGCCTAGCATACAATATTGTCCACATTTAAAGTCCTCATTTTTTTTATATATTCATTTGAAGCTTGACTTTCTTACATTGGCCAGTGATCTCATTAACTTAGACTTGCTGCTGCTTAAATTGCTTTTGCTTTACTTTTTTCTAAACTTCACCAACCCTTTTTGATTTGCTAATGTTGTTTTAACTTATTGATATGGATAGCATGCTATGGTGAAACTGCTGTGAAAGCAAAACCAAGCTGGCTTCCATTAGCACATTCATTGGTAAACATGGTGGATCGCTGAGTTATAACTGTGACATCATTTTAGTGTTCAGTCAATTGGTTTTTTTTTGTTAGGGAAAGCCAACATGGTCTGACCTCCTGTGGACATGTGGAGATGCAATACCATGTTTCCCCACTATGTCTAATGCATGACATTCAGAGTCACACGTGTCCGTATCTTCACACACACACAAATGTACTGTATAAAAGACTGAATTTCAGTTATTTATTACTATTTCAGTAATAAATTCCCCTCTCGCCCCCTGCGGGCGGTCTATCCTTCCAGCTCGGGTCCTCTACCAGAGGCCTGGGAGCTTTAGGGTCCTGCGCAGTATCTTAGCTGTTCCTAGGACTGCACTCTTCTGGACAGAGATCTCCAATGTTGTTCCCGGGATCTGCTGGAGCCACTCGTCTAGCTTGGGAGTCAACACACCTAGTGTTCCGATTACCACGGGGACCACTGTTACCTTCATCCTCCACATCTTCTCAAGCTCTTCTCTGAGCCCTTGGTATTTTTCAAGCTTCTCATGTTCCTTCTTCCTGATGTTGCTGTCATTTGGAATCGCTACATCTAACACTACGGACGTCTTCTTCTATTTGTCTATGTCCGGTTGGTTAGCCACCACCATTTTGTCCGTCTGTATCTGGAAGTCCCACAGGATCTTAGCTCGGTCATTCTCCACCACCCTTGGGGGCGTGTCCCACTTTGATCTTGGGCTTCCAGGCCATATTCGGCACAGATGTTCCTGTACACTATGCCGGCCACTTGGTTATGGCGTTCCATGTATGCCCTCCCTGCTAGAATCTTGCACCCTGCTGTTATGTGCTGGATTGTCTCAGGGGCATCTTTACACAGCCTGCACCTGGGGTCTTGACTGGTGTGATAGACCCCAGCCTCTATGGATCTTGTGCTCAGAGCTTGTTCCTGTGCTGCCATGATTAATGCGTCTGTGCTCTCTTTCAGTCCAGCTTTGTCCAGCCACTGGTAGGATTTCTGGATGTGAGCCACCTCCTCTATCTGCTGGTGGTACATACCATGCAGGGGCCTGTCCTTCCATGATGGTTCCTCCTCTTCCTCCTCATTCTTGGGTTTCTGCTGCCTGAGGTACTCACTGAGCACGTGGTCAGTTGGGGCCAAATACTGATGTATTTGTGGATGTTCGTTACCTCATCCTGGGCTGTGGTGCTGACACTCACTAGTTCCCGGCCTTCTTCCTTCCACTTAGCATACAGCCTAAGGGTGCTGGACTTGGGGTGAAACCCTCCATGCATGGTCAGGAGCTTCCTTGTCTTGATGTCAGTGGCTTCTATCTCCTCCTGTGGCCAGCTTATTATCCCAGCGGGGTACCTGATCACAGGAAGGGTGTAGGTATTGATAGCCTGGATCTTGTTCTTACCATTCAGCTGACTCCTCAGGACTTGCCTGACCCTCTGCAGGTACTTGGTGGTTGCAGCTTTCCTAGCTGCCTCTTCATGGTTCCCATTCGCCTGCGGGATCCCCAGGTACTTGTAACTTTCCTCTATGTCTGCAATGTTGCCTTCTGGTAGTTCGATACCCTCAGTTCTGACTACCTTCCCTCTCTTTGTTACCATCCGACTACACTTCTCCAGTCCGAACGACATTCCAATGTCATTGCTGTATATCCTGGTGGTGTGGATCAGTGAATTGTTCACTCTTGGCATACAGCTTGATGTCATCCATCTACAGGAGGTAGTTGACAACTGCTCCATTCTGTAGTCGGTATCCGTAGCCAGTCTTGTCAATGAGCTCATTGAGGGGGTTCAGACCTATGCAGAACAGTAGTAAATCCTGCAATTGATCGTGACTTGTGCTATGGGCTTGAAGTTGGCCTCTAGTGTTGTCTGCCACATCCCCACTGAGTTCCTGATGAAGGCTCTTAGGGTCCTGTTGATCTTGTATAGGTCTAGGCATTCCAGGATCCAGGTGTGGGGCATTGAGTCATAGGCCTTCTTTTAATCAATCCAGGCAGTGCACAGGTTAGTCAGTCTAGTCTTGCAGTCTCAGGCGACTGCTTGATCTACCAGTAGCTGGCGTTTACCTCTGGTATTCTTGCCAATCCCTTTCTGTACCCCACTCATGTATTGACCCATGTGCATGTTCATGTTAGTCACTATGATGCCTGACAGGAGCTTCCACGCTTCCATTCCACTGAGGCAGGTTATAGGCTGATAGTTGGATCGGACTGGTCCCTTCTCAGGGTCCTTGAAAAATCAGGACTGTCCAGCCTTCGGTTAGCCATTCTGGGTGTCTCTCATCAACTAGCAGCTGGTTCATGTGCTGCCAGACACTCATGGAGCACAGTCAGCTTCTTTAGCTAGTAGGCGTGAACCATGCCTGGTGCTGTCCAACTCTTCATACTGGAAACCCTTTCTTGGATGCCTGCCACTGTGATGGTTACTGGTGTATATGTATATATATATATATATATATATATATATATATGTTTCCTTTCTCACTATATTTAATGCTGCAGTAACACAGAAATTTCCCAACCCAAATACATTTTATATTTATTATAGTTATTATGAAATGTTACATTCTGAGGTCCTACTTACGAAATACAGGCTACCATACCTTCCACCATGTAAGCATACAGAATGTCCTGAATTTCATGTGTGTATAATATGGAATACATTAGTTTTCCCCTAGTTTCTCCCAGAGCTACAGAAACAGTCGACCTCCCCGCCCTTATATATTGTTAGCTATGTGTACAAAATTGTGTTTACATTCTGTATATGGTCTCCAATCTCCAAGCGATCTTGAAGTGAGCAGAAATTGTGTTGTGAGAAAGTTTCCTCCGAAACACATTTTCCTCTGTAATAGAGGAGCTCTACAGTAACACTATCTCAGAGGAACAGGTGTGTTTGGAGCCAACTGTTTTGATTGTCATCTATTATAGAGAAGCCAAAAAGCCCAAAGTTTGCAAGCACTGTTCCAGAATAGAGGAAACTTGTAGTGGGACATACACACACATAAAAACAGGAGAGACGTACGTGTATTCATATGCACACTTCCAGTTTGGTTTTGCATTCATTTTTTAAATCGCAATCTGTTGAGCTATGTCTACAGGGTCTGATCTTTAAATAATAGATGTAATAGAAAATGGGAGCGTTTCACCCACTGTAAAAAAGCCCATGAATAAATCACGATTATGAACGTACATCCGTGTGCGAGTATGAGTGTTGACATCAATTGACTGTTTGTGCAGTGTTTTAAAGACACCTCAACCCTCCACCCATATTTTTTATTTATTTTTTAACAAGCTCTTCGTGTCGTCACCACGCTCCGCTCCTCTGTGCTGAAATCGATTTTTTTTCCCCCATCCATCATCTGTTATATTTAATTCTGGTGCGGCTCATTTCAAAATAAATCTTTTACTCTCGAACAATTAGTGCTGTCGCACTGAAAAACTGCCAGAAGTGCGAAGCACTATAATCAATGCAGTTGGATTATTCCAGCTGAGCCCCAAAGTGTCATTACTTCACTTTATAGATCTATAAAGAATATACTGATGCTAAATTGAATCGCTTTCCTCTCCTGAGTTTTCGTTATAAAATTGGTGTCTCACATTCATTCCAATTATCATTTTCTCTAGAAACACGACTCCGTGTAACCCAAACTGCGATAACACATTATAGCTCTGTGGGCACTTATTAAACTTTTCCATTCGGGGAAGCATTTGCATTCACAATTTTACAACACTGTTCAAGATACAATCACTCGTCAATTTTAAATATTTTAAAATGAACACATTTTTATTTCTTATACCCCCAGCTTGGGTTTATCCTTTATACATTGTTTCACATTTAAATTAATTTGCTGCTACCTGACCATAACATCACCCAGCAATCCATCTTCATTCATGTGGCCACATTGGAGGTCAAAGGTGAAATGCCATTTAGGCTGACATTTTTCCAGCGATTGGTAGGCTGCCAATGTGACGATTAATCACCCTGGCAACCTACCAGTCGTTACTGAACAGCAGCGAAGACAGATGAGCGGGATGAGTGGTGATGTACGACTGACTGAGCAGCGCTGGGTAACATGATATATTCATGTGTCTGCGTTCTGCAGTGATGTGTTTGTGCTGCATTGATTTCGCTCATGACATAAAAATTCCCATTGAGCCAATCTTCTGTGCGATCAGGTGGTGTATTTAAAAAATAAAACACTAAATAAATACGCCTTTCATTACAATAACAGATTCCTGGGAGAGCTTCTGATGCTACATCTTTACATCTTAAAATTTACAGCGCACGCACACAATGGCCATAACGATCAGATTTTGGAGGGAAGCAAACGAATATGTACAATTATGAATTTTTTTTCTTTTTGGAAAAAAAATGTAATACCTGAGGTGAGGGAGACCAAATGAAGAACATCACTTAAATCAAAGCACATATAAAAGTTAAATATTCCAGTCACTCACATTTGAATTTCAATGATATAGTCTACAGGGATTCTTTTTCAAAGATTAAACATCAGTTGCCTTTGAGATTCAGATTATTGCTTCCCTAAATTCTATTATTTTAACTGACTATTCACCACTTTACGTAGTTCAGTTAAATCAACTTTAGGCGATGCAGCTTTTAAATGCTATCCAAAGATTTACTATAAAGTGACCCTGGAGACTAAGTTGTAATAGACTGGGTGTGAAATTACAGATTCTTAACAATGGGGCACTTTCACAGGTTGGTAGGATCTAATGAACAATTGCACTGGATCCAGCATTTCTGAAACCCTGACTCATTTAGAGGCTAAAGTTGAACAATATCTTGGTTTAGTTTTGACTATTCTTACTTTAGGCATTTGCCTGTGAGTCTTTGAAGTTTATGAAATGGTACACCCAAGTTTTACCCATTTAATGATACTTTTTTAAATGATTTTCTAAATATGTCATCCATAAGTATGTACATATTTATATTACATTTTAATATAGGATCCTATGAGGATAAATGTAACCCTATCTCAAATAATAAGCCTAGTTTCTATATATGCATACCATGGTAAAATATGTAATCTCAGTCTCACCTGCCATATACTATTAACAACCAACTGGGTTTATGTGCTTCCTCACTGCTTTATTTCCACTTTTACTTTGTGTGTGTGTGTGTGTGTGTGTGTGTTTGTGTGTGTGTGTGTGTGTGTGTGTGTGTGTGTATGCATCATTTGAAGATATTTCTTAAAAATGTATGCTTCACCTTTAACTTAAAGATGTGACGCAGCAAAGTTCATGAAATAACATTTATCCTATGAGCTTTAAAATAGTCAAATTCTGGCCTATGAAGTCAAAAACAGGGGAAAAAAATGGTTCTGGAAGTCAGGGTCCTACCCTACCCACCTCCAAATGCATGATGTAGATGCAGACGTGAAATGAAAAAGAAGTATGGTCATTGTTGTTCAGTGTTGTATGCTGTTTAAGCTGCTTTAGCCCAAAACCTACCTCCATCCCACCTCCCTTTTAATGCAGTTTGCCCTAATCAATGTCACGTCTGCTGTCACTGAAGCCTACTCTGTTCGGTACCCTAGGAGGTCTTTGCTGCTGCTCTCCATGCCTGAGGTTGTCCATGTATGCACACTGAAAGGCAGACACGTCCCTGAACAGAGCAGTAACATAAATTACTGCCAGTGCAACATAAGTCATCTTTAAGTAAGGTGGCTCTGACTGGCTGTACTGTGTGTACTCAATAGAAATTACAATAAATGAAAATAACAGCTGTCTGTATAATGATCTCTAAATCTAGTGATTATTGATTTATTATTAATCACACACAGTCGTTCATGAATGCCAGGCTAAAGGGAAGTGTGAGCTGCATTCCAGAACCACTGGTAATAGTAGAGGTAGAATGAATCACCTCCCCCTTCCCTGGTGTACAGTTGTATATATATTCTAATTATAACCATGGGAAATATAGCACAGTTAAGTTTAATGGACATTTAGATAGGTGAATCAACTATTTAGTCACAGGAATAATTAGTAAAGACAGATATGCTTCCCTTTCACATTTTCTCAATTTAACAGGTTTGCTCTTTAGCTAACGCAGTGAAACAACAGAAGAAGACTTGTGAGAATACTCCTCGAATAGAGAAAGAAATTAAAAGCCTATGGGAGACCGGAATTACTGCCGATCTTTGTAATTGTTATAATAGATTTAAATATACAGCAAACAGCTGTTTACCTCATAAACAGAGGGAAGTAATGACAACAGACAAAATGAAGTCACACTCGTTGTAATCTGAGCTTCGCTTTCTCTGACAGAGAGTAAAAACAAGGAAGCTGGGTGCAGTTCACTGCATTTAGATGACAAAGAATTAAAACATTCACATTCATATTATCGTCATTTATATCGTTCTGCTCTCTTTTTCACCACATTCACTTGTCTTGTGCTTCATGTAACAGTCACATAAGCAGAGGAGAAACACATGGTGAAAGAGAGAGCAGTGGAGAGTAGCAAAACTCGATCACCTAGCTCAGTGGTTCCCAAACTTTTTTTGCCAGGCCCCCCTTTTTTACAAGAAAAATGTTCGCGCCCCCCACCCCACAAACACATCCTCCAAACACCCCCATATTTTGTTTACAAACTCCATTGCGGTTTATTTCACACCTCAAACATTTAGTAAACAATTAAGCAAATACAAGTAAACGGCAATAAATTACAGGTAGTAATAAAATATACTACTAACTCTTTTACGCTATGTTCACACCTACACGGGTATTTTTGAAAACTCAGCTGTTTCTATGCGTTTGGGCTTTTCGTCAACACGTAAACGGCGTTGCGATTCACCGAAAACGGAGATTAAAACTCCTTTTTTGCGTTTATGTGTGGACGAGGAATACAGAGTTCGTCACGCAACGTCAAAGGTATGTGCCTCTTTTCACGTCACGCTGTGCGCCACATTATTGTTTACATGAGATGAATTGCAGATAGAGACAAAATACTGTTACTGTTAATCTGACTATCTTCAGGTTTTACACGCTTACATATACACACGCAGTTACTGTCCCTCCATTTAGAAAGGCTGAGGCGTCACGGTGTAATTATTTTATGTGTAGTTGTTTTTTTTCCTGTGTAATAATATTCAACATTGCTGTCAATACATTTATCAAAAAATGCCTCTCTGTGCAAAATGGGTTTAAACACATAAACAGCTGTGGGATGCTGTTAGTCCGTGATTTGAACCGGGGGGAACAAATTACGGCAGGATCAGCCTGATATTATTTGTATCCCACTGTAACTTTACTGCATAAAGAGCTAACATGTCCAAAATGTCAGGAGTAGTTAGTCATTACAAGAAGTGTTTGTGAACTAAAAATCAAGAATGTGGGATACTGTTTGTCCGTGATTTGAAGAGCCCAGCGCGTGCTCCCGACGCAGGGAAA
The DNA here is from genome assembly GCF_001858045.2 of Oreochromis niloticus. Taxonomy (NCBI): domain Eukaryota; kingdom Metazoa; phylum Chordata; class Actinopteri; order Cichliformes; family Cichlidae; genus Oreochromis; species Oreochromis niloticus. The sequence goes on from NC_031986.2 coordinate 8,061,657, forward strand.
CTAATTTTGCAGGGGAGACCTACCTTGGCACTTGTGCAGGTGAAGCCAAAAGGAAGATATGCTTCACCATATTTTCTAGTCTTTGGCTTGGAAGGAAGTTGGTTTGGAAACATATTTGGCGATGCTTCATCTCCTGCTTTGCGTTTATGTGGGAGCCCCGCCAAAAACCTGTCCACAGTGTCCAAGCGCTCTTTTTTTTTTTTTTTTTTCTTTTCATACCGCGCCCCCTGCAATGACTCTGCGCCCCCCCTAGGGGGCGGGCCCCACACTTTGGGAACCTCTGTGGTCAACTCAATTATAGCACGTGACAGCTGTTCAATAAATTGCAGAGCACTAAGCATAAGTTAATTGTTCAAGTTCTCTAATATTCTGTGACCTTTGCTAATGTGCTACTTTTGTTTTTTATAAATAAATTGATAAATGAATGATTTGTTGTGTGAACTCTTAGCAGAACTCCTGCAATATGAAAGCACTTGACTCTTGCGGTTGCACACCGATAGGTAGCGGCATGTGCTTTTATTAAGAACAATTTAACTGATACTGTATTTCTTTCAAAGGAAAATCTCCATGCTACTGTATTTACATTAGCCTAATGATTTTAGCTAGGCAGAGGATGAGAGATCATTATATGTCAACTAACCTAACTTCACTTACCCTCCCCAACCCCTTGCATCACACCTTGATGTTTTTTACCTTTAATTATATTAATTTTATAGGAGATATGTACATTATCTTTTTTTGTATTTATTTTTAGAAATATTTCAGCCAGGATATTTTGATGTTAGCTAGCCAGCTAGCTTACTGCTAAATTTTGAGTTAGCTAATTTCTAATTCTGTTTAACCTCATAAATCTTCTTCATGGATTCCCAGATGCTTTGCTTGGTTGCAACACCTACGAGAACTGCTACACTGATCACTTTACTTGAAGTTTAAAGAATGTGGATTTTTTTTTATCTCACCATGATGCTTTTGGAAACTTAAAGCGGATTTGGCTTCTTACATCAGACTTAACAAGCATATTACATTAAGTAAAAACAAAGAAGGTGGCTGCCTAGTGTAATGTTTTACAATATAATAGCTCGGCTGTGCAATAGCGAAATGGAGAACTCCCAAACAGAAGACTACAAAACAACACTAAATGTTCCGAGTTTTGTAGCTGCACACTATATGAAACTGTGAGCTCTCGCACAGCCCACATAAGGTCATCACAGGGTGACACACCAACAAAGATGCCTGCAGTGTGACTGTCTCAGCAGCACAACATAAGGCAACACTGTGCAATCACAACAATAAAGAAGAGAGCTGAGCCACAAAGAGATGGCAACAAAGACATGACAAACACGGGAGGATTTTTTTTTTTAGTGCGTGGAGACAAACGAGCGAGGCCTGTGAAGTACGCCGTTCCAGTTTAAAAGGTTTCCTGTCCACATGACACCTGAGGTGGGAGGCTACATACTGACTGGCACCTCACCTGTAACATGTTGCCCCCACAGCTCTGTGCTGGCTTCAAGGTGAACGCTATGGTCCATCGCATCGATTTATACCTGAGCTGCATGGGGGGCATGCATGCAAAGCTCCATGCACACTCACACACAAAGAGAGTCGCGCAGATCAAACACAAGCAAAGTCAATAATTTGACAGGTGTCAAACCCAGCTTTGGTCTGCCTCCTCCCCTCTCCTTTGCCCTCGTCTTTTTAAAAAAAAAAAAAATTATTTATTTTTTAGCTCAGCATTCCTTCAGCGCCAGAGCTCCAGTGCCCCTGAGTATTAATTATTTGTATTGCTTGTGCTCTGATCTATGGTCTCCTGTTACGATTTGCATGGATGGTGCAAGGGAGGCATGTCTAATCCTATGCCACAGAGAATTCAGCATCTTTATATCAAATGGAACATGAGAAAAAGTTCTTTAAAAAAATAATAATAATATATAAAAATAAAAATAAAAGTTCAGTAGTATATTAGGTTTTTTTCTCAGATTTTCTCCTAACAGTTAAAGATGAATAACTCTGCTGCTCCAGTAAAAGATTTGCGTCAGATTTCGGGTTTTCTTACCCTATATTTGAAATTTTAGGGTTTGGAAGTGGATCACTCAGAGAGAACAAAAAGATTTACTGATGAACCTACATTATTCACACACTCGGGGACACTCGGAGGGCGTAAGGAAAGGCACGAGTACCCGCCTAGAGTGATGCCTCAATTTGATTTGAAATTTAATTACCACAACTGAATCCCAAGGTCAACTCAGCACCCAACCGAGGGATTTTAAGACCCACTTTATCTGTGGATCTTTGAGATCTGTCATTTGAAACTTAATAGACGACGCTGGGATTCGCAGGGTAGGTGTAATTAAAGGCTCCCAGACTAGTGATAACTGTTACCATGCTTGAATGCTCGTATTGAACTCTGACTGGAAATTGTTAGCAGAATATTTCATTGATGCTACTGACTTTATGTGTAATGCATGAAAAAAAAAAGCTTAAAAAAAGCCTTCTGTGTTTTTAATTCTTGTTTCTGCTTTGAAAAATACAAAACAACGCTCTGCTGGATTCATTATTCAGGCTAGGCGGGGGAAAAGATGGCAATTGTTGTACACCATGGAATAAAGAGGAAACAAAGCGGAGTTTAAGGGATTTTTTATCTGAAACTGTTCATCTGGCCCAACTGTAATGAAACTCTAATTCAACCTGTGGTGTATAATAAATTCATAAATCAATTATCATCTGGATTTCGCCTCAGTGTCTGAGCTATCCTGCTGCGCTTTGCTATCTGTAGCCGAAGGACAGGCTTTGCACAGCGTGGGACCTAGTCAAGTGAATGCACAACACAATGGAAGGCTTGCTTTTGAATGTTGTAAATCCCACCTCGTGCGACAAGGTCACTGTAGAGGATAGGAATTGCTCCATTTGCTCTCTCTGCTTGTCCTTTTAAATGTGTTAGTTTGTATTAGTCTCTGCAGAAACAGGGCTGGAAGACCTCCAAATTTATCTTAGTACATGTTTATATCCCAAAACTCCCTTTAGTCTCGTTTTGATTTGAATTTTTACAAACAGCGCTTTCATTTCATGAGATCTCTTTAGCATGTTTTCCGACCCTCAAGAACTGTAATATTGTAGTTAGGAAACTTGCTACCCAGATGTGCTTCTGCTTGCCTGAAATCAAAGCCCACCAGGCCCGCTCAATATATTCTCCCCACTCTTAGGCTGTCTCAATTAGGAGGTACTACAGCTACTCCCTAGGTGTCTCAGTTAATGAGAAAGTTCTCCTAATCTTAGCTCTAGTATTACTTGTGTGCTTAAATAGAGGGTAAACAAAAAGAACAAGGGGAAATTTCAATTACAGTCTTTCAATATTTCAAAGGAGGCTTTGTCTCAGTAGTTGAACTTGCCCAGCTTGTGAACAAATCCCATCTGAATGCCCTCATTGGTATCAGGGTTCTCTGTGCCATTTTTAGGATGTTATCTGTTTTTACAGATGATGTGTGGTTGATTTTATACTCAACTGATGAAAGATATTACACATAAAAATAGAACACATTTATTGTTGATGCTGTTAAATCCAGAATCTGAATTCTAAAATTCAAAGAATTGTGTCTCATGTCTTTCATCAGGATTTTGTCATCACTGTTCCTGAGAGGGAATCTAGAGATAACTCACTGTCCATGGTGCTGAAACAAAGATTTGTGGGTCACTGTCTCTCATGTTGAATGAAGGACCTTGTGTAGTCCTGTGACAGGCTAGCAATCTATCTGGGCTGTACCCTACCTCTCACCGTACGGTAGCTAGGACCCAGCCCCCATTTTCTATGCGTTAAATTAAGATTTGCATTTACCTGTCTATTCTCTGGAATCATGAAATTTGTGTCATTGTTCACTGTGCTGAATAAAAACTTCTTTGTAATTACCCATGACACTGAATTGAGAATCACATTTTTATTATGAATGAAGATGTTGCGTCGCTGTTCATAACATAGAATCTGGAATTGTGTCATTGTCTGTGGGGCTAATCAGAGATTTGAGGATCACTGTTCCTAGTGCTAAATGAAAGATCTTGGGTAGCCCTGCGACAGGCTGACACTTGTCCAGGGAATGCCCTGACTCTCGCTCTATGGTAGCCGGGTTATGCTCCAGCATCCTGAATTGGATAGGCAGAAGGATGGATGGATGGATGGATAAACTTTTTTTTAAAATTAACCCTAACCCTAACCCTACTTCACAATTAATACTGAATTCAGAACCAAACTTTTATTATGAATAAAGACATTGTATAACTGTTCATGAGATAGAATCTGGAACTGAGTCACTCCCTGTAGTGCTGAATAAAGTGTCTTTGGTCACTGTCCATGGTGCTGGATCTGCAATAGGGCTTCACTCTCCATTGACCAATGTCCTGAATCTGGAGATGTGTTGCACTGTCCATGGTCCTGATTAACAAATCTCTCCATAGTTCAAAATGGAGCGTGACATGTTATTTTATCGCTGCTGAATAATGAATTTCTGCACTATCTGCAGGGTTTTATTTAAAGTGCAACTTCCAAAGTACTTTTGCCACTTTAACTGTAACACAATAAATGACCTGAGCTACACCACTCACTGCAACATTAAATATTTTCCTTTCCCTGAAGAAATTGTCTAATTCTGCTTAAAAAATTCTGAAGAAACAGTGACATTTCCTGGGGCAACCATGTCTGTAATCCACACAGCTATGTCCCATTCACCCCAAACTAGCCACCGTGTCACTGTGCCCGGCTCTGCATCGACGACGATACATTGTTGCGGGGCCAGGATTGTGTGTCACTGTCCGTGCTTTCGATTTCAAAATATTGTCTATCTCTATTGTATGTCACTTCCTATTGTTCTGCATGATTTTTCATTTTGCCACGGTGCTCCATCAAAGATTTGTGTCACTATGGCCCGGTCTGATAAAAGGGTTACTTGGTGCTGAATCAAAGAAACAGTCAGCATGTTTTCAATCACTGTCTGCGGTTGACATAGTTGTTGGTTGTCATTCATACTGAATCACAGATTGTTACAAAAAATGTTTTGCATGGACTCACAAAGCTGCTGAATAAAGAAAGCGGCTTTTTCAAAGATGGTTGTGAAACAAAGGAAGTGTGTTATTGTCCTTGATTCTTAATTAATTAATTAACTCTGATGACTTACTCTGTTAATAGTATAATTTTTCAAAGTGCAAGACCAAAGTAAAAAAAAAGAAATCGTTCTTTTTCTGTCCAAAACAGACAAGATAAAAGCCTTTTAGCTCCATGTGGTTAATCTGACTTTTTTGTAGATATTAGTTCACAGTTAATTTGAAAGGGACCGAGCAGAAACAAACTGATGTCCACATCCACTAAAGGTAATTTCCTATCAACTGTGAGTTCAACTGAAGCATCAAACCCCGAGGTCTCCAAACCTAGCTGTGGCTTTTTCATGACATCAGCGCTAGTCAGCATTCTCTAATGAGCCTATTCTGAATGGCTTGGTTTAACGGGGTGCCTGCTGCTGATTGGTCCATTTGACTTTTAGTCAGCCCAGTCTTGCAGCACCATCTCAGTTTTGGCAATTTGCCCCAAATCTCTCTCCTGAAGTTTTGTGCATTAGAGCTGTGAGATGCTTTAAGGCCTCACTCTGCAGTGTCTAAACATAAATTGTTTATATTTCATATAAAGAATACTAGTGATTTTCTAAATAGTAAACTAGTAGACTTAAGGTATCATTTTTATACACTGTTGGGAAGCATTAATGTAACAAAGTGTTCTGCAGGTTACCTCTGTGGCGGCCATCTTGTTTTCCCAGTAAAGAGGAGGCCCGCCTCAATTGCAGCTCTTTTATAGGCCAGTCTGAATTGAGAAGGCATGGTTTTTAGAGTATTTAAAGTGGGCAGGAAATGGATTCGGGGCCATTTTGAGAAGATGCTGTCTGTATGTGCATGATATTGGCAAAAGACAATAAAGTAATTACTTCAGTTAAGATAGAGTGAAGTCTGATGTTTCCCTCACCACACCTCTCTGCGTAACATACACTTTAATGCTTTTTCCCTTTTACTTTGTGTCACATAAGGTTAGTCAGCACTTTCCGAGGAGATAGATTCTTTTGTTTGCTGTGTTGGCCTTGCTTCGCCCTGAATTATATTGCTTTAGTCGCTACTTCACCTTAGACAGTGACACAAATCCTTGGGTCAGAACTGGGTCAGACACACTTAGTACTTGTGGATAAAAAAAAAGGACTGTGTGTCATTGTCCATGAGTCTAATAAAGGGACTCTTGAACCTTAGGCAGCTACATGAGTCTTAAATCTTGCATCATCCTAGGTGAATGCTATATAACGTAAAACCTTTGAGAGAAAAGTTGATGATATTATTTTTTTTGTTATGACTTGTTCACTTGTGTTCACGCTAAAAAAAGTGCAAAGTATAATTCAGTTCAATTCATTTTATTTATATAGCACCAAATCACAAAAAATGTGCTTTGTATTGTAAGGTAAAGATGCTACAACAGTACAGAAGAAACCAGGATGTTGGGGATAAGGGAGGGGAACAAAAGACACATTGTGGAAGAACTAGAGATTAATACTAACTAATGAAAAGTATAAGAGTTGTAATTAGTCCAAACTGTAATCCAGTATTTATCAAGCATAGCATTAGTTCAGGTTGGCCACAGAGTCAAGCTCAGCCACAATCCTGGAGGATGAGCTTATACACATACACATTCAACTGGCATATACCAAATAAAGGGTGTTATTTAATCTGCTTTAACCTGAACTATAGCTGCAGCAGACCTGCAACCTGCTTTGCAACCCCAAGTGTCCAAGAATCTTTACCCACTTGTTTAGGTAGGGCCTTCAAATAGCTTCTGACATAAGACTTGAATTGTGCGCTTTGATACTGCACTCCCTGCTTCCGGTTCTCCATGTGCTTGTTCATGGAAGGGTGGAGAGGTTCCAGAACAGCTCCATCCCCAAATATAAATTGCTGCAGATAGAGATAACAATCGTTTTTTGAGAATAGTGGTCCTGGCTGATCATATTTATGATGGCACTGTAGTATTCGGCAGCATGTGGAGTCGACCGTGTCGTAAGAATAACCTTTCCTTGATTACTTAGACATATTCATTGATTCTGCTAATTATTGTGTTGTAGCCATGGGGGCGTCTGGAATGTCAATATTTTTGTCTCAACCCTGTAACTTCTCCTTAACCTTATTCATTAAATATCTATAAAACTGAGGACATTACAACCTTCCATGGACAAGATAAGACAGAATATTTTAACATGTTATCAGATCTCCTTATTTCATTACCATTGGCTAAAATCATGCTGTAACTTATTAAGACATAAACACCAAACTCTCTATCAACCACCCCCCACCCCTTTTTTTGTCTTTTTCTTGTTCACTTGATTGCTCCATACGTTTTTCTCCTATTTCTGTCTCTTCACTTGTGTTTAGAGGCCTGTGTAATTCGGTGTTGCATTGACCTCTTTTGGGACTTGTGTTGCTGGTAGATTCTGCATTATTATTATTTTTTATTCTGCGGCAGAAAATGCCGAGTAGCTCTGTTGTCTTTTCTTTTTCTTAATTTTCCTTCTCTTATTCTGTGTTTCTTTCAGCGCTTGCACAGTTCATCTGATCACTATCTGATCACTGACACTGCTTGAGTAAAGAAGAAGAATTCTTAAAAAATCTTTAAAAATTGCGTAAAATGTGTCTTTTTTAAGATAAAAATAATCTACAGTTTACATACAACAGTAGGAGATATATAGTGCCTAGAGCAGCCCTTCAGGTACCTAACCAGCTATACAACAGAGTTCACATGAAACCCAAAAGACTGGCCACAGAACAGCACGCCTGCATTAGTTTTGGTAGACTGAGTGCACAATGAAATGAGGATTAAAAACCTTGGATATAAGCCCAGAAACCATTCAAACGAGCAACAACCTGCTTTTCTACTGTCATATACTAGATGACCAATAGGAAATTGACTGAATGTCTTTTCCGTGTAAAGCGGCTAATTTTATGAGATTGCTGAAACCCAAAAGAGATCCAGCCTTTTCTATTGCATACCTGGGGGCTTACTAAACACAATGGGCTCTGATTGAGATTTACCACTTTAATAATGCTGCATTTGTGGCATAGTTTGGGATATAAATGGAAAAAATGGAAAGCAGTGCATGCAACAGTGATGTATTTGTTGGCATTGTGGAGCACAATATATATATGCATAAAGGACACAGGTGTTTAATTCAAAAAAGGGGGTTTTATTGACCCAAAAATATGAAAATATATTTAACAAAGCCAAAAAAACTTAAACAGGCAGACCAATAAAAGAGGTCAACTCAATAAACTAAACTCAAGATAACAATTAACAAAACCTCAAACAAACATAAGACAAACTGACCTGCTGAAATGACACATGGGGGGAACTTAAATACTGGTTTAGCTAAACCAAATGACACACTTTTTTTGACCACAAACACAACCAACCAAGGTCCAGATGAGTGACTCAGATTAGCAGCGGTGAAGCTGGCAGCTATCAGCTTCAGCCATCTGTGTCAGCTTCTACCTGTCACCACTAACTTTAACATTTGAATCACCAAGGAGGTCATTTTGGCCTTGAAGTACTTTAAAAATGATGAAACTATTAAAATAAAATTCTGTCATCTCATATTTTTTGACTTTTTCTAAAATGTGTTTATTCATAAACTAGGGAATTTGGGGATGTGTGGGATCAGAGGGGGAAAAAATATGATAGCTTTTAACTAGAACCACCAAGGATGTCATTTTGATCTCATAGAAATGAAAAACACTGTGCTCAACATAACTGGTTACCCAGCAACACTTGTTGTTTATACAAATTTTGATATGAAACAAAACACGAGGCATATCTAGCAAGCCAGAGCTAGCTAGTTGTGATTGGTGAATACATATCTTGGGAATTGTATATATATGAAAGAGGAGTAATTACTGCAGGGCTGAACGGCTCACAGATGGGATGTTGAGTTGAGACAGACCGAGTCAGAGCGGGGAAGTAAATGGTGGAACACATAGAGAACAGGGCCGGTTGCTACCTGTGCAGAGCAGCAGGGGAACCGTAGCTGAACAGAGCAGAAAGTCCAGAATGTGGAGAACTAATCCGAGCAAATAACGAGTGAAATCCAGAGCAGAGCAACCAATTAGATGTGTTTCAGGCCTGAACATCAGCACTGTGGAGGGCTGCAGAATGAGGCAGAGGAAGGTGGAAGACAGATGAGAGCGAGGGTGAAAGTTTATACCTTCTTCATTTTCCTGTAACTGATACTGCCCATTATCCAAAATGTACTTTTAACATTAATTCCATAACACACACAAAAGCTTCAACATGAATCCTTATTTTAATTAGAAATCAACTCTTTTGCTGTAAAGATGTGCGTTTTGAAATAGGAGTGTATGGGGGCATGATCTAATATCGTCGTGTTGGTGTTGTTCCCAGATCATCATACTAAATGTTGTTCCAGGATCAACATTGCAAGTGACCAATCAGAATGTTGTGACATCATACTTTTGCGACTTCGGGAAAAACCGCCGTAAAACAAAAAACTGTACTTAAGCTGCGAGAAACCGCCTCTGTCCACCGATCAACGGACCCTCACCCTAATCCTAACCCTAACCCTAACCCTTTAATAAACGGTAAGCACAAATGATATTGTCCTTGCAACATTGGAATTTCATAAATGCACGAATGGCTTGGCGCGCAAAAGAATAACGTCACAACAATGTGATTGGTGACTTGCAATGTTGAACCTGGAACAACATTTTCATGATGATCTGGGAACAACACCAACACGATGATATCAGATCATCCTGTATGGGGAGGAAGCAGCCTCAAGTGGTTATTTGAGGAACTGCAGTTTTTGGCATTTTCGGATTGCCAGTGGACCTCATTTGTTTTGAATAGTCTTCATATGTGAAGAAAAAAATACATAAATCTGCTTTTCATTTTACAGAAACATTTCCATCTTTAAAAAAATCTCTACATTCAAACAAACACGTTTAAACACTATTTCAAAAGCAATCTTCCCTTGTGGAGAATGAATAGAGGAAATAATTTTGTCTTTCCAAACATGCAATACACTAGAAAGAGGCCTGGCATATAGAAGGGGTCACCGGTTATGACAGACACATGTGTGGCTGCCATTTCTCTGACCCAGTGATTACTCGTCTTAACTGGTCACATAAATGTCAACATGAGAGAGAGAGGGAGAGAGACCGTCAAACTGTCACAGTAATCCACAGCGTTTATACATATCTTTGTAGGGGAGTGTTATGTGTATCATAAATCAATAAAATCCTTTGAGCTAACAGTGTTTGCTCGCAGGGTTTTTTTTTTATTGCAATTTAGTACTTACATTCAACCTGACTTGTTTAGTGTGTATTGATTTTACAGAATGATGATGCTGTCTGATGAAAACAGAGGTCTAATTGAATGTTCATACACTTGAGATTCAATTAGGCATCCTGCATGGATTACTAATAGTTATGAGAATAAATGAAGAAATAATAGCTATAAATAAAATTCTAGTGAGAAGCAGGACTTCTAGTAACTGTGCAACTGTGTGCCAAAATGGAATTGACACTTTTTTAGTGGATCCAAAGCAAGCATACCTGTCATTGGACTGTGAAAGAACATACAAACTCAACATAGAAAGGTCCACGCCAACTAGGGGGTTCAAACCTAAAACCTTCTGGCTAGCCAATGCTTTCCCACAGTTCTTTGTCAATTACAGTAAATTACTGTATAAACCGGTACTGTAGCATTACAGTATAGTACTATTAAAGAAATTGGTTGCAGTGCTACACTATACACTACATTTTAAGGTGAAAAACAGACAAACAAACCCTCCAAGAACTCTTATGGGAAAGTTGCAGCTTTAAAACTTATCTTACTCCAACTTAAACTCTGACATTGCATCAGACTTGCTCATGACATTTCAAAGACTGTCCTTCCTTTCAGGTGTGGCCAGAAAAATAAAATCTATTGCCACTTACAGAAATCATCAATGAAAAATAGTAGGTGGGCTTACTGTATGTCACTACCACAGCAAAGAAAATACTTTGAGGGTGTAACAAAGTAAATTTTAAGACTCCAAAGCATGATCGAAGAGCTCTGATCGCTACCTTGGAGCCCAGATCTGTCAAGCTAGTCAAAACGAGGGCTCTGATCATGGAGGGAAGAAGGAAGACGGGTGAACAGAGTTGTCAGGAAATGACACAGGACCCCAAAAAACAGGAAGTATGTCTTTTTTGACTTTACAATCACCTGAACAAGCTTGAGGTATGTGCAGGGCTGTAGTCAAGTTAACACGTCGAGTCGAAGACCTTGAACCAAGTTAAGGAAAATTTGAGCCAAAAATCAACTCAGTGCTTCATGATATAATTCAGATGTAACTAAATTCCTCATTTCTAGTTCTATGATTAATTGATAATATAATCCATATTTATCTTACAATGAATCTTTATACAGCCTCTCAATTCATGATCTGTCTGAAACAAGCCTTTTTATCATCCTTTGCCTTTCCTTTAAGCTTTTTTCTGATTGGCTGCCTCTCACAGAAGGTCCGAGCAGCAAGTGGGTGGAGCTTCAGTGGCCAGAGCCAAAACTGAGTGTGTCTGAGTTAAATATATTACAGATATCCTCTCTTTTTGACATAACACAGATGCCAAAAAAGAAACTGTGAAAACTAGTGTTTACAAAATTATGTAGAATTGGAAATCTTTCTTGGGAAAACCTGGCCATTTTAGCTTCTCTCCATTGGTCCCTGTTTTTCTTCTTCTCACACACAAAATCCCAAATAATGGGCCCCATCATATCTTAAAGATCTCGTAGTACTGCAGCCTACATGTGGTTTCTAGAGTTTTCACAAGTAGAATAGGAGGCAGAGCGCTCAGCTATCAGCCCCCTGCTGCAGGTTTCTTCCTGTTAAAAATGAGTTTTTCCTTCCCACTGCCATCAAGTGCTTACTTATAGAGTGTAACCTGATTGTTGGGGTTTGTATTATTGTAGGGTCTTTACCTTACAATATAAAGGACTTTGAGATGTCTGTGAACTGGCGCTATTTAAGTAACACTGAAAACTGACTAACACTGACTTGAACAGAATTGAATCGAACATGGAGCATTTGGGAGTACTTGTTATGCTGAATGTTGTATGTCTCTTTCACACACACACACACACCACAGGAAACTTTTAATTACATTGTTTTTTTTTTAGTCAAAATTATATCACTGAGTTTTGAAAAATGACGAAAGAGACAAATAAAGGGCATGTCCTTGTCTCTGATTGGCTATTCTCCCTACAATCATACATGTGATTTAACATGTAATCACTTGAGAGCTGCTTTTAAAGGTCACTCCACCAATTAGCTCTGGAAAGGAGTGAGTCGCTTGATAATGTGTCTCATTCATCTGTTTTAGAATCTTTTTCTGTCTCCTTACTTCCATCTAAAAACAGTTTTGAATGACTAAACGAATAAAAATAGAAAAGTGCTACAACCCTGAGGTCAGGCATTCATAATTCATGTGTCAGTGTCTGAGATGTGATCACATTTTTGCAATTCTTCGGCGAATGCCCGACTGGGGCACTGAGGCTGTCAGGATCATCAAAACCTCAGATGGAAAACAAATATGCTGTTGGACAGGATTTTGTCAGGGATCAGAAATCGTCTCTATGAAGCTGCAGCTCGGTGCTTGTTCACATTTGACTTTCGGGTCAAAGTGAATCCAAGTCAGAACTGATCTAATTGCTGACATGATAAACAATTTACTGAACGTTCTAATGAAGACATAAAAACAAACTTGAGTGCTTATTTTGTCCCCTTATCTATTGAGTAGGGGTTCTCCGTAACGTTACTTGTTAAAAACAAAAATCCTTTAGGCAGAGAAAAAAAAATCCTCATTCATTTGATCTTTGACATTCATTTTATGCCTATAGTTAACAATTTATACTTCTCATCTCAGGCTGCAAAATCACGCCCATGATGAATCTGCTATCTTTTGGTGCATTGTGGACGTTTTCTGTCACCAGCCAGCTAATTCAGACAAACATCTACTAAACACTTGTCCTATCCGGTTGTAACTGGCTCTTAGGCACCAATTTATCATGAATGGCTTATGGAACTAAGGAGCACTTCTTTTCATATGATTTCCTGCCAATTACCAAGAGATCAGGGCTGCTCACTGACTCTTACTGAATTTCTGTTCCAAGAGGGGGAGAGGAAAAAAAGAGACACTGATTCAGCAGAGATGAACTGGCTACCATGGTAACAAGCCACGGTGGCATTAATTGTGGCATCTTAAAACATAGAACCGGGGCTCTGTCACTTAGAAGAACTGTCGCTTGTTTCACCTTGTCACCAAATGAATGGATTTTTGACGGCTTATTTTAACCTTATAGGGTAATGTGTTTAAAGCTTAATTGGTAAAAAATGTATTTTGAAGAGAGAGGGAGAGGGAGAGAAAGAGAGGGACAAGCAGGTAGAAATACATAGGCTGGTCTGACTTCACAGCCAGACATTTAAAAGGCCACAGAAGCAGGCGCATCACTTGCTGAATAACAGAAAGCAAAAATAAGATTAAGGCTGTGGTTTTGAATGTAAATGTTTATGTAGGCAGATATATAAAAGACAAAAAACTGAGAAGCAGCTATCACTCAGGCTGACTGAGAAAAAAGCAATAAAGGGTAGTAAATCAGAATTTCCTGACACGGTAATGTATTCATTCTCTAAACATTCTCCACTTCCCTACAGTTTCTCACTTGATATGACGCATGATACAGCAGTATGGCTGAGAGGTTGAAAGAAATATTATTTTCCAGTGTAACAGTGTAATTACACATTTTTTGTGGGTTTTTTTCACTTCCTTAAAAAAAGAAAGAAAGTAACATGAAAAATAGTCAAATTATATCATGTACTTGAAAAATAAAATCTTTAGTATTTTCTGTAGAACCACAACTTTTACACTGGGAGGAGGAGACCGAGGTGGATAAACCAAAACAACAAACAATCTAACATAGAATCAAACATACAAACACTGGTATCTCACAGACAACATGCAATGCAACAACAAAATACAAGATGTATGTAGGGGGTAATATTTTTGTTTTTAAGATGTTTGGCCATAGATTTCATTCATTAATAATAAGCTTGTGTCGTCTTTTTATTGGTTTATCTAACCAATAGATTTTTCTTTCTTTCTTTTTTGTGCATCCCAAAAAATCTTTGCAATGGATCATTTTCCCAGATTTTTAATCCTTGTGTAAGCAATGGATCCCTTATGTAGGTAATCAGTTTTCCTATTAAGTTCCTATTTAGTGCTGATGCTTTCATTATAAGATTATTAAAATTAATCAACTTTCTGCCACTTATAATGCAACATTGCATTAAATGAAAGACTTGCAGATGATAATGCAACTTTGTCTGTAATTACCGAGAGTCATGCATCACTAATTGTTGCCCTTCAATTTGTAACAACAAGAAATGCACAAGATCTTCTTGATTAAATATTTCTAGTATAATTATGAACGAAATTACGATATAGATGTAACTTTAAAAACTAATTGAAGGATATTAAAGAAATTCGAGGATTCAAGCATTATACAAAGTTGTTTATTTGTGTTCCTTAGTAGGTAATTTGATGAAATTAGAACTCGATGTTTCCAGTCACAGGGATGAAAATCTGGCACGGGTGAACATCTGATGAACAACAATGCATGGCAGGACTGCAAGGAGAAAGCCAATGCTCCATGCTGCTAAAGATGAGCCAGAAGGCAGTTTGTTTGTGGGCCGATGTGACAAAAATAGAAACCTTGGGTTTAAATGAGAAAACATTCAAAAGCGTTCTAGTGGAAGAACCTTATCCCCTGACATGGTGGTGGTACTATCATGGTTTGGGCCTGTTTTAGTGCTTGTGTCAAAAAACAGTGTGTATATATGTATATATATATATATATATATATATATATATATATATAAAAACACCCAGCACGCCCCTGCGGGCGGTTTATCCTTCAAGCTCAGGTCCTCTACCAGAGGCCTGGGAGCTTGAGGGTCCTGCGCAGTATCTTAGCTGTTCCCAGGACTGCGCTCTTCTGGACAGAGATGTCTGATGTTGTTCCCGGGATCTGCTGGAGCCACTCGCCTAGCTTGGGAGGACAACATTTAGCGAATTTGCAGTGAAGCATGGCTGAGATCCCAGATTTAAGACCATATATATATATATATATATATATACAGAGAGGGAGAGAGAGAGAGAGAGAGAGAGAGAGAGAGAGACCAATTTTGTCATATGGTAAAAAATCCTTAAAAAAAGCTTTTCAGTGAAGCAGATGATAACTGAAAGCTTTTTTCTTCTCCTGATTCACAAACATACATGTTGACAAGATGACTTTCAGCAGGTCAGCTGTGACTTGTATTGTGTTGGTGGGTGGAATTTGTGGATAGATGTGTATGGATTTCAAGTCAAACATTCTGCTGATTCCTACATATGGCATCACTGATCAATGCATCGGGAGAGCTGCTCCTCCTGCCGCCTCTGCCAATAGCTGTATCGACTTCCAGTCTGCACTTGACCAATCTTTTTCTCTACATGACACATCTGCAAGACCTTTGCTGCATAATTACAAAGAGGAGGTGTTACAAAGAGATTCAGAAGAAGTCACTGCAATGTGTATCTTCAGGAATAGAAACACCTTCGCTCTTTAGTAAAGAATAATACTAGCTTATATTCAGTAAAACTAATATTTTAGAACTGATTACAATCAGTAATATCATAGCTATGTTGTTTATGGCTTAACTTAGACCTCGCTTGCCTTATGTAGTGATTTGGCCTCCATTTGTAGTTTTTTAAAATCTGACTTATGAGAAATCTCTGTGTGTCCATCTGTTCAATTTCTATTGTGATAACTGTTTAGCTGAACTACTTTAAATTTGGGAAGTATATTATAGGGACTTGAGTAAGTACAGTGCCAGCTTATTTTGGCAAAACGTTTTGACTGCTGGCTGATCCACTCTGTGTGTAGGGGGAGGGGCACAAATATGCAAACATGCATGTATGTTTTGGCTATCTTTGCGAGGACAGTGACAAATTACTTGATTTAGATTCTGTAGGACTTGGCAGGTGCACCCATTTTCTATCGCCAGTCATTGGCAGCACCCGACTCTCCTCTCCACTTGTCACCGGGTTGTTATCCTACTCTGCATGGTAGCTAAGCTCCAAACCATTTTGCAAACTTTACCTATACTTACCTGCTTGTCTACTGCTTGTCTGCTTGTCTACTCTTCTTCAGTAGAAAGTCCTGCTGATGTGCCTGCTGAAGTACTTACTTGTGAACCTGCTGGATCCACTCTCTCACGGCCTCTTTTTTGGAAACCTATCTGCCCTGGAGCCTCAGAAAAAAGAAAAGAAAACTTACTTGATTTGAGTGTCTGCAGCCTTCATCGCTGTAAATTATCTTTGAAATTGTTCATTAAATGCCGTGGAACAGATGTCATTAGTCTTTTTAGGTCTCCATGCCTGTCTACCTGTTCGTTACCCATCTCAACGTGATCTTTGCTTTTGACTTGTGCCAGTGACAGTAAGGTGCAGTATTACGTTTGACTTCATTTTAATGAATCATTCTCAGGTTTTAGCTAAAAGTTGTTCTGTTAGCAGTTAGCCTGCTCCACCCCCTGTGTAGGGGGGAGGGGCAACATATAAACACAATCGCTTTGTTTGGCTTTCTAACTGCATTCAGATGAATGTACTCCCAGGATTCTTACCCCTACATTTAAAACAATACAACTCAGTGTTAAACCCTTAAATCAACCTAAACCTAACAAATATATATGTTTCACTTGTTATATAGTTAGTGAGACAGATATGTTTAGGGCGTGTCTATGAAGTGTAAAAACAAAAATATGGGTTACACTCTATGAGAAGGGCACTGTATTAATTTTTTTTTTTTTTTTTTAAATCTAAGGTTTGGTATAATATTAGATGGCACTTAATTTTGTATTAGCGCTGCCCTCCTCCTGTTCAACTAATCTACTCTGTGATGAAAAGATATTTACTCCCTACGCATGAATCACCACAAACCCTAAACAGCCATGGCTTATTTTGAATGCTGTCCACACACACTGAGCTCGACATGCTGATGTGAAAACAAGCTTAACATGGCTGCTGACCTTTCTGTAATTACCCAAAGAGTATTTCAGTCTCTCAAAGCCTCCTGCCTCTGAAGCCCCGGGAGAAAGTGCATGTCCTGGTGATGCACATCTGGAGGACATTGGGGGCAGTGCTGATGCGGCACATGTTTAGTCTAGAAAATAAAATGATAAAAAATTAAAAAGAAAAATCTCAGCTGGCGATTTGGACGCTAAGAGCAAAGATCGTAATTGCTGTTTGACAAGATGATTTGCTGGAAACCGCTAAAGGGAGAAGTTTAGTTTTGTTGATTTTGCGCCAGGCCAGCTCATACACCCCACAAATGTCTTTATCAGCTGAGATTTAAAAAAAAATTAGTCTTGAAATACAAGCCCGAGGGAAGGTCAGGTGGACTTTCCCAAAAAATAAATAAAATAGTGTCTCGGCCTGATAAAATCCCTGGATTCTTTAAATACGCAGTATCTCTTGGGGAAGGATTAAACTCAGAAAGGTCTCTGTTAAGCAGGTATGAAAAATGCTTCAAAGTTTATTTAAAAAGATGTCTTTTTGATAAATACATTTATTCAAGGAACCATAAAACACTTCTAAGTATGACACTGCATGTTGCACGACAAATCGCAGGTGATTGCCAATTATGGCCATTTAGAAATAGTCATCAGATATGAGTTTCAGAATGGGAGTGGGAAATTGCAAGCAATCTTGTAGTACAACATCACTGCCTGACTGAAAGCTATTGATTGGCTTCACTGTTGGTTTTTCTCTGCGGGAATTACGTCATGTATACAACAATTACATGAAGCATTTGAAAAGCAATAGCTAATACACTTTCTGAACTATGGGATTTCATGAAGCTCTATAATTATCTAGAAGGCAAATTCTATAACAGTTATCCCTGCATGTCAATAATAGTATGAAAGGTATCTCAGAGACAAAAAAAATTGAACACCCATCAGGAAAACAAGACCTTGTCAAAAGAATGGAGAGTAGTTAAAGTAAATCTGACCTATTAAACTATAAAATTCCTCTTGACACACACGCACACACTCAAGTTTCGATGTGTTTTGCTAGCAGCTCCTAATGTGATGCCCAAGATGCTAACCTCAAGCATGCAAGGATGTAGGGAGAGGGTGACCTCACTTACAGCCGTATATCAGACTTCATGCAAATCCCTCTGGAGCCACTAAAGGCGGTTGGCACAGTTCTTTGCACATATTTACTCATATTTGCTAACAGCTGTTAAATGACATTTACCTCCATTTTATCACTGCGGTTCCAGTGATGTCTGCCTTGGTGCCTTTTGAGAATAGGCGAGCATACTGACAGGTTTCAGGACTGTTTCAAAGCATGATATGGTGGAAGTTTGACTTTTGAGGATGAGACAAAACTTGCCCTTAAGCAGGAATAATGATTTGCAGGTAAATGGTATCAAATATGGCAGGGGATCAGGTCATCCAATTCTGAAGTTCTAATCTCACATAGTGTGTGTTGTCTGTAAAGTATGGTGGTCCTGACAGTTCCAATTCATAGCACCTTAAGAAAACACCAGGAAACAGAAAAAAAGAAGCACACAAACTCAAACATAAAGGGAATTGAATAAAGTAAAGTGGAAATAGAAAAAATACAAAGAAACTTGTATAAAACATAAAGGAAGTAGATAAAAAGAAATTGGGAGCAATTGTTTTTAGGAAAAGCTGTTCCCAAAAAACAAAACATGGGACTGGGACATTCGTAAAAAGTGCAGGATTCATTATTGTTCATCGGGAGAAAAATATTCCAGGTAATGTGTGCTTTAATTGCATGAGTCACATAATACTGTAGATACAAGTTTGCTATTAATTGTTTATCGTTCTCTTGTCACTTCTATCGCATTCCTGTCTCCTCAAAAACACTTCATTTTTTTGTTTTTGTTTTTGCAACATTTTTCTCTTTGCTCATGTTTTCATAAGTTGCAGTGTGTATGATCCGTCAGAGCCACCGTAGTAGAGTGAGCAGAACCAAAACACCCAGCACCAGGAGCAGACAAAGGGAATATTCACCTGAAGGCGCAGCTGAAAGTACATTTTTTCTATTCCCTTCAAATACTGAGATTTCACCAAACAGAGGTAAAGTAATGTCAGTAAGTAAAAACCATGCAATATTTTACTAAGACCCAGTTTAATCTGATCTTGAAACTCGGGAAAATCATAATATTGACTAATTTTGTGTTTTGATTGACTACTTCGGTAAGCAAAACATATTTTTGATGTGGTGACAATTTATTAATTCTTATAGGACTTTGGCATATTTTATTAGGCTTGATTATACTTTGACATTGGTGTATAAGTTCCTTTCTATGTCTTCTGGACAACCTACCTTGATTGTTTAATCCAGGTTACTTTACTCTTTTTGAGCTTCTTTCTAACACAAGGTAGTCATCATTGGTCACCAGCAAAGGTACAAGGAAGGGTTGACTGCAATACATTTTTGGGGGTTAACAGGTGACATGTGGAATTCCCTTTATATGGAACGTTAATTTTAAAAGACGAATGGTACCTTATAATTTTTAATATTTTAATATAAAAGTTGCTACACTTTTGTTTTACTCATTTCTAATCCAATCCCTCCTCGTCACTACCAGTGAAAATCTAGGCATCTTTAACTCTGCAACGGATAATTTTAAAAGTATGATACAAATTAATAAAAAAGTGTTTTGAATGGAACATTGCACTGGTGCTCCCTGATGACAGTGGCCTCTCCAAACAGATCAGTGCACAGCAAAAATCCCTAAACAGCTGTGGAATGGTGCAAGAGACATAACAATTTAAAATCGAGCACCCATGGGATGGACCAGAGCAAACGCACAGGAGCCAAGGGAGCCACGGTGGTTCACGGCTGTTTATGGCAAAACAACTGGGATTAGCCCATTAGGTTTTAATGTAGCCTATCCCCACAGTTGACCCTAGTCATAGTAAATAAACAAAAGCACGTCCTCACCTTTCTTGCATGCGATGCTGAGCCCGACTTGCACTGCAGCCCTGGCGACTGTGTATGCAAGTGACGTATGAGCTCATCCGTTCCCGCATTACACTAATGCAACCCGACAGTATCTGCATCACATCATAATGCTGAAACCCCCATGCAATTATTCCTTGGGATACATTCATATTCATAATCCAATTAGTTTTGACTTCAAGATAAGGGCTTTTTTTCCCTGATACAAATATGATTTATCCTGTTTGGGGGATTATATCAGAGTCTAAATGTCTGCCCTACAAGGACCGAGTCAAGCTCAAGTAAAGTCAGAATTGTTTATCTCTTCGTTTTCTTTAGTGGAAACGAGACGCTCGAGCGTAACTAAGCTATGTTTGTACTAGTCCACCCACCCGCCTGCTGTAAATAAGAGGAGGCATTCGCTACATATGATGCATGCACGCAGGAGGTGCTCTTTTTTCTTTTCTTTTTTTTTACGCTTTCAGGAAGCACACTTCATGTGCACCAAAACAAATCAGCAGGAATTTTCTCTCCAACACCCTCCTCCACATTAACACCCCCGCACCACCCATGTGCACACCCCCTCCACACACACACACACACACACACACACACATATATCCAATTAATTAGTGTGAATGAGTGATGTGTCCTTGCCTCGGCCGCCTGACCGTCCGCCCTCAGCCTGTTTGCTTTTTGCACGCCAGGGACCCGAGCTGACAATCAGTTACTTAGTTTGGATTGAACACATTGCTCGCATGCTTTGATCGGCCCCACAGCAGGACTCTGCACCCATTCGAAAGATGGCAAACACAACATTTATTAAACACAACAGACGTGCCCTAAGAATGAAGGAGAGTCTGGGATGAAGGGGAGGACGGATAGAAACGCTTTAGTGAGGAACTTCACTGATGGACATGATCTGTCTCAAATATCTGATTCTGCACTGCAGCAATGATGTGTTGGAGCAAAAAGTGCACGTTTTCTCACAAACTGGAGATAATTTATCTGAATTTCTTGAGCTGTCATTTCCCTTTCCCCTTCTTGGTGTCTCACCTCCTCTTGTCAGTACTAGGAGGATGTACCAGGCCTGGGAACCCACACCCATCCTCACCAAAGACTTCCCCAAGCTGCCTGGATCTTGTTCGTTCCGTGTGTCGTTCTCCTTCAGTAAATATTGTCTGATCATATTTGAGGTCGTGGTTGCTGCTAGAGGTGTAGCTGGGGACAGGATGAAATACAGTAGAATTATCCTCCTTAGATCCAGAAGAAAAAAAAGGCTTCATATTTTGACTTTTCTTTATTAATATGGTTGAAAGAAACATGCTAAAGCATTTTTTTTTCAAAATTGTTATTTTTTTTTAACTTTTTATCCTTTGTTTTTGCAGTGGACATGGGGTCTTGCTTGATCACTGAATGATAGGATGTAATGTAATGTTTTCATCTGGATTTCTGGTATCAAAGCTCAGAATAGGACATACCAACACTTGAAGAGCTTGTAGGAAGCAGCAAAATGATGATCTCTGAAGTCCATTATGGATTAGAAGTAAGGTATAAGCTGCAACTCTGAAGGTATGCGAAAACCCAATGCCACAACTTCAGAGGCGCAGCTTATACAGTGTGCACCTCCTCCAACTGCCACCTACCTGCTCTGATGTCTGGTCCTCCTCCACCTCATCTCTGAAGCTCAAAGTCTGACTACCCTTCCACAATTCTGAATAAAGTCATTTTTGCCTTGTTCAACCCTTCCTTTCCTGAATCATGGGCACAGGTTGAAAATGAGAGGTAGTGAATCCTGTTGTCCACTGCAAGGGACACTAAATAAAAGTCTCACTTTGAGAGGGTTAAATTTGTTTTAGTAAGATTTTGGAAACTTACAATTATTTTAAGACTCTGATGCGGAAGAAAGAATTTGGGTTTAGCATCAGAAACGTAGCATCTGTTAAAAAATGTGGAAACTGCAATGTCTGCCATTTTGAAAAGAAAGTTAATATGCTGTGTTAGCTACACCGCCACAAATGTGGCATTACCAAAAAGCTCAGGCTGTCCTCTTGACAGGACAGAAGAAATCAACCAAACTGCATAAAAGGTGCTTGACCTACAAGTCTCAGAGTCACCTCCCCCGCAGAGGACAAAAATGAACTTCTGGGTCAGCAGTTTGAATCACTTCAAATATCATGAGTCCAAATACTGAAGGAAGCAACATATTTGGCAGCACTTTGTAACAGTGGGCATTGAGTAAAGCAAATTCTCTCCTAAAGTCACTGATAAAGAGATCTGAGAGAGAGAGACATACCAGCAAGTTCAGACAGGAAGAAACAAAAAGACAGGAAATGAAGGAGACGGGCAAACCAACAGGTAGGCAGACCAAGTAATGGCAGGAAAAACAAAACAAAGAAACAAACACAAAACACAGGCAGACAGATAGACAGGTGGGCAGGGAGGAATCATAAGCAGTCAACTGGTCATAATGGGAACGCTTTCCAGCCACATGTAGGTGGCCCTAATGATGTGCTGCTTATTTGCGAGGCTTGCTGGACTCTCCTGACTCCTGGGCTGGCGTCTCATTGCACATGTGTGTGTGTCTGTATTGTTTCCTCTCTGCACAAAAAAAATTATGTCAGAGAGTGAGAGACAGAGACAGAAAGACACACACACACACACACACACACACACACACACACACAGAGGAGGTGTAACTTAGCATGCCCATTTTCTGTCATGCTCTCAATTCCAACTGAGCACTGCAGTTGGAGGAGGGGAGGGAGGGGAGGGGAGGGTGTGTGTGTGGTGGTGGAGTGGAGGGATAACTACCTCAACTGTCCTGTGCTCCCCACCCCCTCCCCAACATCACCCCCCTCCTCCCAAGCCCTCCTACAGCTGATGTAATAATCTCAAACAGTGGAGTGTAATATAAATCGATGGTAGATGAGAAAATGCTGAAAGCACTCCCGGCTTTGTGTTTTTGTTGCTATTCTTTTCTACTTTATTTGTAAAGGAATTTCTGTATGTGTGTGTGTGTGTGTGTGGGGGGGGGGGGGGGGGGGGATACAGAACGTCACGCACACATGCGCATATAGGGTTCCACACTGACGCATCGTTTGTTGTATAGTCAACTGTTTCTCTGCTGATTTTTTTTTTTTTTGCTTTCTTTTCCCTCCCTGCGCGGGCTGAGCCATGCCTGTAGCGGATAATTGTTTTTACCGCATTCAACAGTGTTTCTCAGAAGCAACGGGCTGAAAGTCCGGACTGTGACAGCGGAGGCTCTGCAGGGACAAACTAATGCCTCCTTCTTCTTCTTTCTGAGAAAGAAGGCACTGAACTGAGCTATCACGATCCTTACTGTGAAAATCTCACCAGTGTATTTTTTTTATGACGATGCCGGGTTGGAGACTTTCACCGTGGAGCTGCGAGCTGTGAGAGCTGTGAGAATTCTCGTGGAAGAAGCATCTTTTTGTGCGTGTTTGATTTTTGTGCCGCTGGATGGAAAAACCGAAAACACCGAAAGCCCTAAAAGCAAAAGAAAGAAACAAAAGTGAGTTTTCTTCTTCTTCTTCTTCTTCTTCCAGGGGGGTTCGAAAAGCGCCCCCCCTCTCTCTCTCTCCTTAGCATTCCCTCAGTCAGTCGACAGATTTTTTTTTTTTTTTTTTTTTTTTTGCCATTACAGCTCAGTAGAGGGTGTCAGATCTTTCTTAGAGCACAGCGCTAGGATGAACGCAATCTCCGCGTTCCTGTTTTTGTGATTCCCGAATTTGCCACAAAAAAGAAGAAGAAGAAGAAGAGGGGGGAGAAAAGGAGAGAGAGTGAGAAAGAGAGAGAGAGAGGTTGTAGTTGGTGCTGGTGTTGAGGAGAAGAAGAAGAAGGAAAAAAATCGGCGCAAACGAGCCAGGCGAGACGCCGAGGGATGTGTGGGGGGGATGCGGGTGTTTTGCAGTGGTGGGACCGCCTGTGAAGCCCCAGCGCTGGGAGTGAATTCAGCACCGGGGGGAGAGCGGACAGCTCCCGACGAAGCCGCCACCGCCGCCGCCGCAGCGCGCAGTAACACAACCGGCGGGAGGAAAAAGCCACGGATTTGTTCGTTTTTACCCCCCCACCACCACCACCTTCCCCCCTCTCTCCATCACTGCCAAGGTCAGTGTTAAACGAACTGAAAAAGCAAAGAAAAAAAAGCGAAAAGATGAGCCGGACTCCGCTGACGCTCTTTTCTTTCCGCTTTTCTTCCGATTATATCCCCGAACCCTGCGAGGCTGTGAGGACTCGGTCGACTTGAAAGAGACGTTTATGTTTGTGTTTTTGGATTCGTGGGGGGAACAGAGAGGGAAAAAAACTGGAAGAGTGGACACGAGAGCAGGTTAGACGCAGCGTGGATGTGTGATAAAAAAGACTGCCTTATCTCTCTCCCCCCTTCCGTAAATGTCTGTGTCTCTCTCTCTCCCTCTTTTCTTTTTCCCCCTTTTTTTTTTGCTTCCCTCCTTCCCGCTGATGCAGACCAGACCCCCAGCTCGCGCCGCGTCTTGAATCCGGGAATGAGTCGTCCACGTTGAAAAAATGCTGCTTTGGATCGTCCTGCTGAAAGCCGCTCTTTGTCTCGCCAGTGGAAACGTTACAAGGGACGTTTGCAAGGAGCAGATATGCTCCTGCAACGAGGTGGAGGGAGACCTGCACATAGACTGCGAAAAGAGGAGCTTCACCACTCTGCAGCAGCTCACCGGCCCCAGCTCGCAGTTTTATCACTTGCTGCTGCACGGGAATTCTCTCTCTAGGCTCTTTCCCAACGAGTTCGCCAACTTTTACAACGCCGTTAGTCTGCATTTGGAAAACAACGGCTTGCACGACATCGTGCCCGGCGCCTTCCTGGGACTGCAGCTGGTCAAACGGCTGCACATCAATAACAATAAGATCAGATCGTTCAGGAAGAGCACGTTTCTGGGCTTGGACGACTTGGAATATCTCCAAGCTGATTTTAATCTACTGAGGGATATTGACCCCGCCGTTTTCAGGGACCTAAATAAACTTGAAGTGTTGATACTTAACGACAACCTCATCAGCGCGTTGCCCGTGAACGTGTTTCAACATGTGCCCATTACGCATCTCGACCTGCGCGGAAACCGAATCAAAACGTTGCCTTATGAGGGGATCCTGGAACAGATCCCGGGCATTGCGGAGGTTTTGTTGGAAGACAACCCGTGGGACTGTAACTGCGACCTGGTTTCGCTCAAGGAGTGGCTGGAGAACATACCGCGGAACGCGCTCATCGGGAGGGTGATATGCGAGGCTCCCACCAGGCTGCAGGGCAGCGACCTGAACGAGACATCAGAGGCGGATCTGTGCCCCTCACAGAGCGCCGGCGTGGACAGCAGCCTGGTGGCCCCTCCCACCCAAGAGGAGACCTCCATGGCCCGCGACACGCACCCGACGCCTTACAAGCCCAGCGGAAATGCCAGCAGGCCCCCGACGCCAGGAGGCCACGGGCCCAACAAGAACCACTCCAAATCTCGTGAGAACTGGCAGCTGAAAACGAAACCCACTCCAGTGGCGGCAGGTGTGGACAGGGAGCAGCAGCAGCTGCGCAACGTGACGTGCCCCGAGCCGTGCAAGTGCAAGCTGGTGGGCTCCAGGCAGGGGCTGGGGGTCAACTGCGAGGGCAAGAAGATCGAGAGCCTGTCCAACCTCAAACCCAAACCCCTTGCCGCTCACGAGCTCAACATGAGAGAAAACAACATCCACGCGGTGAAGAAAAACCAGCTGCTCGGCTACGCGAGTCTCAACCTGCTCGACCTGGGCGCGAACAACATCAAGGTGATCGACAACGGCACGTTTCAAAACCAGAGCGAGCTCAGGTGGCTGTACTTGGATAAGAACTACCTGGACGCACTGGTGGCGGAGATGTTCGTGGGCCTCGTGAATTTGGAATATCTCAGTTTGGAATACAACGACATCCAGCTCGTAGTGGCGGGCGCGTTTAGCCCCATGCCGAACCTGAGGGTTCTCTTCCTCAACAACAACTTGCTCAAATCGTTACCCACGGATGCTTTCCTTGGGATTTCTTTATCTAAGATCAGCCTGCACAACAACTACTTCCCCTATCTCCCCGTGGCCGGCGTGCTGGACCAGCTCAACTCGATCATCCAGATCGATTTGCACGGGAACCCGTGGGATTGCTCGTGCAAAATCGTGCCCTTCAAGCAGTGGACGGAGAAGCTGGGGGCCGACGTGATCGTGAGCGACCTCAAGTGCGAGTCCCCCGAGGAGTTCTGGAAGCGAGACTTCCGCTACGTGCGGAACGACCTGCTGTGCCCCAAGCTCTACGTCTCCCCGACGTCGCTGTCCAAAAACAGCACTTTCGCGCAGGACTCGGGGACGCGCTCGAACTCCTACCTGGAGCCCAACAGGGTCTCCATCTCGGTGCTCGTGCCCGGCCTGCTGCTGGTGTTCGTCACGTCCGCGTTCACCGTGGTGGGGATGCTCGTGTTTATTTTGCGGAACCGAAAGAGGTCGAAGCGGAGGGACGGAAACTCCTCCGCGTCGGAGATCAATTCCCTGCAGACTGTGTGCGACTCGTCGTACTGGCACAGCGGGTCTTATCACGCGGACGGGGGCGCGCACCGGGGCTTCGACTGCAGCACGCATCTCTCCACGACAAACGATGCGTAAAAAGGAAAGAGACCCCCCCCCTCCCTTCCCTGGATTACAAACACACACACAGAGACAGATACACACACACGAACTTTATATTTTATCCATTTGAACCAAGTCTGCTGCTGCTGTTGCACAGCCCCCTTGCCCCTTCTCACCCCACTCTGTAATATATGTATATGCCAAGCCCGCCCCCCCCCACCCCAAAGGCTACAACCCATCCCTCCCTTTTTCTCTCTCCCTCCCAGTAGTCGGATTTTTTTATTTTGTTTTTGCCGCAATCGGACCACAGATCTCTGCAAGACAGAAAAGAGGGGGAGAGAGAGAATAACAACATTAATATTAGTAATAATAATAATTCAAAGAAAAAGGGAGCGAGCGCGTGTGTGTGGATTCAAGGACCGAGGACCCGTCCCCGAGGGAATGGTGCACGAGCGCATGAATGTAAATGTAAATACTCGGACCCGATGTATCATAATCTGCATGAAGATATTTCGCATGGTTTCAACACACACACACACACACACCTACACACACGTACACACCAACACATACACACAGCCAGAGAGACGAGCGCGCGACGGAGAGGGGAAACCATAACCACCACAAACAAGCGCAAAAAGGAGCCAACTCGACCCCTTCTCATGTTATATCAATATGACGACTATATATAGATATTAAGAGTTATATATGACTATTACAAAGTGCCATTTCTCTATTTTTTTGTGAACCTGCAGTTAGGATTTGTATTTGTTGTTTTGAACTTGTTTGGAGAAACAAAAACAAAAAAGGAGGGATGAAGAGGAGGAAGAGGTGGGTGGGGGGTGATGGAAGTGAAGCTGTCAGTGCATGTTCTTTTTTTCTGTTTGTTATCATTTTTTTTTTTTTGATTGTCGATGAATATTTGGGGTTATTTATACTTAGGTGGCGCAGATTTCGAACAAAAAGAGAGAAAAAAAGAAAAAGAAACCCACGTCTGCGCACTCATCATCTCCTTTATGAATGTAAAACTGTGTTATTTTATGGTGTGCCAATTGTTCAGATATTCCGACATGCAGATGAGCATGACCAATTAACGTCACTCAGATGCTTATGCTGCAAAGTTAATGTAGCTAAAAATAACAGTGTGTTTTTTTAACCTTATTTTTTTCTTCTTCTTCTTTTTATTTATGTGTCAATGAATATAGCCTGCTTTGGGTGAGAGGAAGAAAACAAAAAAACGAACAAACAAACAAACAAATAAACAAAAAAACATCGCAACAAGTTAAGAAGTTCGGGGTGTGGGGGTGGGGGGTTTATACTGTCATATTTTTTCAAAAGCAAAGAAGTGTTTTCAATTGAGCTAATGCAATTCGATGTAAACAGCAAAGGTAGACTGACATAGATAGAATGCTGTTTTTTAATGTCAGGAAAAAAAAATGTATTCCTCCACATAAAAGCTTATGGCTATGATTCACTTTCATCATATTGTGAGCTTTTGTAAAGCCATCTAATCTTGTCCAAATAGGAAAAGTCACTGTATTTAGGACAAAACGTGCTTGAAAGAGGCTGTTTTTTTTTGTTTTTCTTTTTTGTGGCTGGGAGAGAAGTGAGGCAAACTGGAGCATTTTACAGCAAGAAAGAAATCAAACAAAGGCACCTACATACAAACATAAGGCAGAGGTAACTAGATAAAGCAAGATGTCTTTCTTTTGCTTTCAAATTATTCACTTTTGAACTTGAGATACTCTTCTTGAAGGGGCCGCATGGTTTTTGTGAGCTCATGACAACAATGCCATGACTGAATACCTGTTTTATTGCTATTTTTCTCTTTCCAGAGCTCAGCTACTGTCATGGGATATGCTGCTTATAACCTATATTGCTTTACCTGAATTTAAAACAAAGAAGAAGAATGCCCCCCCCCCCCAAAAAAAAACCCCAAAAAACCAAAAAACAACAACAACACAAAAACAACAACAAACAAGCATTAAAATGGCTGGGGCTTATTTGAAAAAAAGAAAGTCAATTCTTTAACTCTGCAGTAGCTCAAACAGAAGCGAGGAATATGCAATTAGCATTTTTGTCTTTTGACTCAATGTTTGTTATGTAAAACCCCAGCACTGGTTTTCACTTTGCCAATTGATTTTCTTTTACAAAACCCACTCCAATATGTTTAATTTCGACACGAGTTCAGGCTAATTCGGTGAAAACTTACCATGGCCACGATGAGAGTGTACAGAGACGATGTTTAGACGGGCTTACACCCCCCATACTGCCCCTCACCTTGCCTCTTCTTCTCCCACAAGTAGGCCTACAATTCAAGCTAGCGCTGTTCATGGTGCTGAATCATTTTTCCTGCTTTTTTTTTTCTTTTGTCTGTCGGCCCCCTTTGTGCGTGCGTGCAGGACCGCGTGTGCACGGTCATGCAGCCCGCATGTGTGAAGACAAATCAGAGAGAGCGCGAGAGAGAGAGAGCAGCTGCGTGACCATTTGCATGTATGTGTAGCCGCCCTTACTTTCCCTCCCCTCTTTACCCCAAACCACATAACCATACGCAGCTTGACCTTGGGGACTAACATCTTAGCAGATCTGTGACAAACCAGTCACCACCCTCATCACCATCATCCGCCATTTTCGTCCTTGTCCCCCCTGCCAAACACACCACCACCTCCACCAGCTCCCCTTTCCTCGGCTTTCCTGTCCAATCACAGGGAGGGGATATATTGGGGGTAACTATGTGTCTATTCTGTGGAGTATTTACTGTGCCACAGTCCACTGATGATTTGTCATAACTTTCAAACGCTGTGTTTCAAAGTTACATTTATATGCTTTGCGATATTTGACCTGCTTCTATTTTGTTAAATAAAGTGTGGTTGAGGTTGAGTACAAAAAACAAAGTATTTGGTTTTAGGTTTTTATTTATTGGAGCTGGCTTATTGACAAGGTTGATTTATCATCTGTTGTAGTTTTGCATAATTTACATGCTGCAGGATTTCCACATACTTAGCATGTTGAGGTGCACCAGCTTCTGGGTTTCTTCTTAATTACTGTAAAAAAATTGTTATAATAATCATTGTTCTTATCAGGGTGAATTAAGGATTCTTCCACTCATGAGTAGGAATGAAAGCTACTTTTTTTTCTTTGCTAAGCTCTACCTTTCAACCCACATAATTAAAACAGTGTGTCTGTATCAGTGTCATGGTATAGGCCAGTTATGCAAGCAAGCACTGTAAAGTAAGTTAACTCTAAATGTCATACACCACATAAGTTTAAGTAACAGACACCGTTGATGGGAACATTGATATGACGAAAAAAACCACACAAAAAACAAGCAAAAGAATCAATTTTATATTTAGGTTTTTGGAATTAGGCTTTTAATGTGCTAAACAGTGGGGCAGTGCTCAAATGTTTGATACAAAATAATCACTTGAATGTTACAAAAATGGTTTTGGGATTATTTTAGATGAAATGGTGTACTTCTTCTCCTTGAAAAACGACATAACATCCATTCCACCTCAGATTTATCATCAGTGTTATGTAAAAATGAATTATTTTAAAGCCACAAATTCAAATATTTTCCAAAACTGCCCTTAATTCACCCTATATTATTTACATTTTAGAATCCCTAGAGAGACAATCACACATTTTCATGTGCTGTTGAACTTACAGCTCTAATATCACACAATATCAAACAAAGCAACAATTTAGGTTCATGATTTATTTTTGGTAGTAAAAGGAAAATTTGAAGATGGCTGATACCCGAATAAGGTAGACCAAAGCAGTTGTAGTTGTAAGGTTGAGATTTTGATTATATGTTTTTTTTGCTTTTCAAATGTTTTTTTTGTTTTACAATATGTGAGAAAACAGGCTCTATGGGGAAGTTTATGATACTTCTATTTGTAAGTAACACATTTCTTTCTAAGATTTATGATTTTGGAAGAGTAAATCTAATAGCAAGAAGTAGCTAAAGCTGACCTATAAAGAAATGACGTCACAGTTGCATGACTTTAACCACTATGCTCCTGTGTTTGGTGTGCTGACAATGAATGTCCTCAACAACTTATGTAGTCCCATTTAACAATGTGTTAGCAAACACTTTCTCTGGAAAATGTACTAGCTTCAAAATCTATGAGTGGGGTATTATTTATGTGTTTTATGTTGTAGCAAAAGGAAAAAAAACCCATAAAAACACTTAAAGCTTGTGTTGACCTTATTTCAGGCTTTCAAAAACAAACAAACTTGGACTTCCAGAGAAGTGACCAGAAGTACAAAGGGCCAATTAATCTCCTGATTTTAGGACTCATTGCTACTGTACAAACTACTACTATAAACATGGTATGCACATTCTTAGCATAGGCATCTTAGAGGAAAGCTCGGTAGAAGTACTGAACAAACCAACAAACAAAAAGGAAAACTTTTTGTGGAAGTTATTTTTGTGATGTATTATTTTGTCTTTTCTGCTGTGTAGATGATTTCACCTTTAACCTTACATCAATTTTATCATTAGCATACTTGTTAATTTGGCAATTGCTGATATATAAAAAAAAAATCACCATTACTGCATTGGAATCTGACGTCTTGCACTAAATTGGAAATTTTGAAAATTTTAGTTTTGTACTGAAAAATATAAAGTGGACATTTACAACAATTGTTTTAAATTGCATAACTATGATGCAATTTATATGAAAAAATGTATAATAACATATAGATAGTGACACAGTTTATAAATATAGGTATTCTCAGTTACAATTGTCTTTTGACTCCCTGAAATTGATATCTCTCACCCACATGCTGTTGTTTAGCTTTTATGATTCAGAACACAAGGGGATTTGTTTCAGCTAACGTTATCTATGGTATAAATACAAATTTTACATTTAATGGATGGTGTTCAATGCAGTACCTCATGCAGAGCGCTATACTGTGTGTAATCCTAGCTAACGTCTTCAAAACATTACACTCCATCTGTGTGAATACGTTAGAGACTGTTAGGTGATCCTGTGCCGCAGTCCCGTGTGACTCAGTGAACAACACTGGGACCCATTCATTAATGCAATGGATGATAGCTGTTGGAAACACAGCAGAGTGTTGTAGCCTCTTTTACACGCTGGGCACACAGCACTCCAACACTGTTGTGGCCCAGCAGGCCTGCCGTAGTTCGTGTGATATTCCCCCCGAGGAGCTGGCAGTTGATGCAACACTTTCAGCAGGGATAACATCATCTGTGCACCTCATAACACTCAGCCTTTGGTGGAAGTCTCAATGGTCTCGCTTTGGTTTAAGTTGGAGCTATTTCATCCTCTCGGTACTGAGAACATACTGCATGTGGTTGGTATTTGGAAGATGTGGTGTTTTAAATTTACTGTTACATTTCCTAGGTAACTAAAATGTGGCTGGTTTGGCTGGTTACTCATCAGCTGAAAATCCCATTAATGCTTCAACACCCACTTCTAACATTATCTGTTTTTGGTGCCAATTCAAGCACATCTGCTGGGTTTTTTTTTTTTGTTCTTTTTATGTATGGTGATTTTGTTACAAAATAAGTGATTACTTCATTGGTAGCAACTGTAATTTGTGACCACAAGATCCCAGCTGGAAACAAAACTGCCTGTCATTTGGGATATTTGTCACTTTGTTTGCCTCAGATTTAAGCAAAATCGCAAATGACAGGTTGTGGATTTAAAAAAACAAAATTCCAATCAAAAAAGCTAAGTGCCAGTGTTCCCTTTTAATTTGAGTTAAAGCGGTTGTGCCTTAGTTTTTATGTGACTCCCAACAGTCAGATCCAATGTGTCGGCACTTGTTTAGGTTTTTAACCCCCCCCCCAAAAAAAAAAAAGATTTTAAGCTCGGGTATTAGCTTTTGAAGCTGGCTTTGATGGAAGTCCCATGTGTTGCGCTGAGGAGGTGCCAGGAGCTTTGCACTTCCAAACTCTGCAGCCATTGCAACCCTTCCTGCTATCCCATAGGGGTGTGTAGCAGTGATTATCTGGCATTATCCCCAGGGATTTCTTGGTGTTACTCCCAGATATTATTATTAGCCCATCCTCTGCAGAGCACTTAGCTTATAAGTCTCAGTGACTGGCTTTTATTAGCCGTTCTTTGTGAGCCACAGTAGTTATAGAATAACAGCCATTCTTTAATGTTGTGCTTGCATCAGTGATTGAGTTTGGTATTAGCTTGAATGCACTGGAGTGCAAGTGTTTTACATGAATGGAAACACAGCTGTGGGACATGCAGGAATTAGCACCTATAATCATTGAGCTTGTTAATATACTTTTCAGCATGCAAACACATCCTAAAAACACATCTCAAGTTTAATTACACTAACAAAGCAAAATCTTTAGAGGGTAAAAATTTGTTTTGCCTGCAGCCTTGGTCAATGTACTTATTTTCAAAATGGTTAATCAGTCTTTTACCATCGTGTATTTGCTGTTGTGACACCTAAACCGGAGCTGAAGCTGTGTGGAGTGGTGCATCAAAGTTTGGCTATACCAAATAGCAGCAAAGCAAGAAATAACTCGGCATGCTTTTGAAGGAGTGATATGCGCTATAAGTTCAAATGTGGGCAGATAAATCAATCAAACCATAAGCAATTCAAATATTTCAAGCCTTACTCACATTCCCACATCTGCCAGACAGATTATGGTGCAAACATCCTAAGTAATTAAAAGGATGTCTACTCATAATTGACCCAGATCTGGTGTCAACCCACTGCAAACTGGCCCACGTCAAAACACCAAGCGGGACCTTTAATCAAGATGAGTGAATGGCCTACCGAGTGTTTCCTCCAGCTCTAAGTAATCCTCTTCTTGCAGCCTCCACTTATTGATTATCTCATTGATTTGATTTAGGAGCCACACGCGTACCCATCCCTCACCGGCATTTCAGGCATTATGTGGCTGTACCTGATCTGATTACACTGCTCATTTGGGAGCTACAAGCATAATATGGAATAAGGGTTTGTTTGCAATCATAAAGTTAGGAAGTCCAGTCTTAAAGGAGGCCTTCAAGGATGGATTAGACTTTCTAACCTTATTGCATTGCAGTTAACTTTTGCTTTGATGGTGGAATGTCCCACATCTGGGCCACATCTTGGTCCTGACAATGTTGAGCCTGGTTGTTTCAAGTCAGATGCAGATCCAGCTAATATGTGCAGAATGTGAGGTGCTTTTTTTAAATATTTGGGAGGCAGCCAAATGTTACAGTCCTCACAATACATGCTGTAATACATGTAAAGTCTGGCTCATGACTTTTGGGGCTTGTCTGTCCCACAGAACTCTTGCCAATACCCTAAAGTGTGAAAAGTAGGACAGATTAGGCCAAAATGTCTCTGCTATCTCTGCATTATTTTAGCACACCTCGTGCTGCACATATAAGCAAAATGATGTAAGTTCACACACACACATGCACACACTCCAGCTCAAAGGCTCAAAGGAATTTTAATTTCCTGAAGCTATTTTGGTCTGAACTCAAGGAAACCTGCCCTCGTCACTTTTTAAAATCATCCAGCCGGTCAGAGAAGAGCTTGTAGCTGGGCCAAAGGGAGTTTGGCCTATTGAGCACACTTTAAGTGCCTCTTGAAGTCCAGACATGCAGCAAAGCTATTTGTTTATGTTGCTATTTCTGCATATCTGTCCGTTAAGGTGCTGTTGATGATATGCAATGCAATGCTCTATGCGCCTTCTTCCGGGGATTCTGTTTTTACAAGCAGAAAATTCAACCTTTTAACGAAAAGACAAAAACCATGGACAAGGCTTTCCTTCCCACTTCTAATCATACGAACACTGAGTGAAAGAAAATCCAGCTCATTTTGAGAAAAACCCAGACGCCGTTTCAGGTTATGGCAGTTTGATTCTGCAGTAATTACTGGAGCTTTCAAGAATAACAAAAGCAAAAGTATAATACAGCACACACAAAGACCAGGACATCTTTGTCTACAAAAGCTCTGTGAGCTCCGAGACATTGGGAGAACAAAATAACTAAGGACACAACATGATAAAGGTTGAAAAACAGACTTAGTCTTAATGTTTTGTGGCCACTGCTCTCTGTAACGCCACTACCGTAAATATAATAACATACACTTTTCTCTATATCTAACCTCATCTGTGCTGTTGTGGGACTGACTGAAATAATAATATATTTTTTTTGGTTTTGTTTTGGAACTCTCATGCTTGCATGGACAGCCACAGGCATCAGTGATGACAGTCATAATATTGTTTAAGTCAAAACAGCATGAAAGGAGGCACTGGAGTGAAGGTTGGCTGCAAAGCGGCTTGCAGATGCACAGCAACTGTGGGCAGGCTAAAGAAATACCTTCTCCTATATGACATTTGCAAGCTGGATGCATGGAAGCTGAACCATCAAGTGATGTGGATGGGTACTGAGATTGTTGGGATTTTGGCAAGGCATGACCTTGTGGCCCTCCTGCAGTAACACTATGACATTTTTAGAACAGCACATAGGTGATTAATTGATTCATTTAATTTCAGTTCAATTTATATATCATATATCATATCATATTTGTACTAAATCACAACAGCAGTTGCCCCAAGGAACTTTATATTGTAAAGTACAGACCCTAAATAATACAGAGAAAACCCCCAAAATCAAATGACTCCCTGTGAGCAAGCGCTTGGTGACAGCGGGAAGGAAAAACCTCTGGCATAACCAGGGAGGTCCAGCCATCTGCTGTAACATATAGAAGAACAAATATACATAATATATCACCTTCATCTGGGAAATTATAGGGAGGTAATGTATTGATTTGACGTTCATGTGTGTTGAGAAAGACCTAAAGGATTTGAAATCACCACTAAACGTTACACATGGAGGTCCTACTGATGCGACTAGCAGCTGACATGCAGTGACGTGGAAGTCCTTCAGAGAGCTGCCAGTAAAGATTATTCTTTCCACATTGCTGGTCTGCATCTCTTAGAATCACAAACTGACAAGAAGAAAATGGTCAATTAGTCTCCATAGGGGTAAGTGTTGAATTCAATATCACAAATCCAAATAGATTTATTTGGCATTTGAGTGGGTAGTTCCGTGTGAAAAGTACTACAACACCAATTGCTGATATAAGTGTGTATAATGCACTGTATTCATTAATCCCAATTCCTAGACACCCTGAGCAGAAGTAATTTGAGAGGCAATTTTCTGTTGAGATAACATATCACAGGGGAAGAAAAAATACATTAACAAGCAATTTTCATAATATAAGAATATTCTATGAAATATCAAGGTGATAAAACAATGTCTGGTAAAGGTCTCGAAGACTCTAAACACAACATTAATTCAGTTATGTAACATTTTCATGCTAGTAAAGTACACTGCAAGTATGCTGTAGAAATGCAGACTTGCATACAGTTTTTGACATACCTAATTGCAACGTTGTTGCCTTATAAAATGTAAGCATTTAAAGTGAAAGAATGAGACTTGGTGTACATTACTTCAAAATAATGAGAGATCACGCCAAATCTCATTCTGGGAGTATTAAGTGAAGAGAATGTCAACCTGCAAAGAACAACCTGATAAGTTATTTGTGTATAAGCATTTTTTTACCACTACAACTTGGAAAAAGTTGCAATATTGTGTAAAATGTAGTTAAAAACTGAATCCAATGATTTTCAGATCCAATAAACCCATATTTTGTTCCCAATAGAACACAGAAAAAATCTAAACTAAGAAAATGTACCATTTTAGGAGAAAAATTACTATTAGCTAATTTTAAATTTGATGGCAGCAACACATCACCTCTTCTCTTAACAACTGTCTGTAAATGTCTGGGACCTGAAGTGAAAAATTGCTGGACTTCTAAAGAGGCTTATCTTCCAATTTTTGTCTGACTCAACAGTCATCGTTTTTTTAAATCATATTTTTCATTTCATGTTGTGCCAAATAGTTTGAATTGGTGAAATGTCTGGACTGCTGGGATACTTAACATTACCAGCTCCACTAGCACTGATGCACCATCATACCATCGGAGTTTTGGGCTGTTAATAACAAACCTCTCCTCTTTAGTTCATCGGGCACGGAATCCAAACTTTCCAAAACCAATTCAAATTTTGATTCATCTGACCACAGATCAGTTTTCTACGTTGAAATTTGCAAATTACTGCATTCTGAACAGGCGGATCCGAAGGGCCAGCTCTGTTCTGGGATGCCCTCTGGACCCAGTGGAGGTGGTGAGTGACAGGAGAATGGCGGCTAAGCTGTCATCCCTGTTGGACAACATCTCCCACCCGATGCAGGAGACTCTGACAGCACTGAGCAGCTCCTTCAGTGGGAGACTGCGGCACCCACGGTGTGGGACGGAGAGATTTCGCAGGTCTTTCCTCGCCACTGCTGTCAGACTCCACAATAAAGACTTTTGCAGCTGATCAAACACACAAACCCACACATGTGCAATAAGACTGCTATATGTGCAATTCTTCTTCTGACGAAGTTGTATTTTTGTATTTTCCTACTCAGTTGTATATAGTATTTGTATTTCCATTTTATTCTATTGTATATATTATTCTATTCTATTTTATTCTATTGTATATCGTATTTTATTTTATTGTATTGTATTTTATTGCTTTCCTGGTTTTCTAATTTCTGCTACATAACTTTGCACTTTGCTGTAACAAAACAAATTTCACACCTGTGGGACTAATAAAGGTCATCTTATCTTATCTTATCTTATCTTATCTTATCTTATTTACATTTTAACACAGCATACCAGCTTTTTTCCAATTGTGGTTGTACAAGCAACATATAGTTTTTAAAGTAAGCAACTTCTAGCATTCATATTAGCTGTAAGCTGCATTAGAAAGCCAATACAAGCTGTATTAGAAATTTTTGATTTTAGGCACTTATAAATATGGACTCAGACTTGCAAATAAGAAAAAATGCTGATAAATGTTTAATTGATTCTTTACTAAACTGTTTCTTTACTGAAATGTTAGCTTATTAGCATAAAATCTGCAGCATGCACAACATTAGAGTTAAAATGCTGCAGAAATTCTTCCTTGTATAACACTTGAAACCATGAGGGATCAAATTTAATACAACAGTATTAACTTAACTTACTTATGATCAGTGTTCGGGAGTAACGGAATACATGTACCGCCGTTACGTATTTAGAATACAAAATATGAGTAACTGTATTCCGTTACAGTTACCGTTTAAAAAGGTGGTATTCAGAATACAGTTACTTTGTTGAAATAAATGGATTACACGGCGGTACTTCCCTGTTTCATATTGTCGCGGGTCAGGACTGTTTGGGTTTGTTTGACAGCTACGTAATGTTGTTCCAGGCGGCAGCGTTACGATTGCCATGGTTACAGGGTGACGCGCTCTCTCTCTGCGTGTTTCCTGGGTGAGAGAGCGCTTTTTTGTTGTTGTTGTTGTGCTAAGCTAAAAGGCAGAATGCTACAGGCATGGCCCTAAAGAATTTAGCATGCAGCGAGAATGGACTGCCATACACGTTATGTGTCTGTGAGCGAGGGAGGGAGAGAAAGGAAAAGTCCGAGCTGTCACGGAGCAAAAACGGGAGCTGGAAGCATGTAAATATAATAATAACCACTGCAGCCAAGAAGAGTGCCTGACGAGCCCAGCTGTAAGTAAGCCAGGCAAGTAAGTAAGACTCAACTGTACACTGTGTTCGTGTTTTCCTCCGGAAAAAATAAGTTCCGTTGGAGCCTTTCAACGCCTCTCTCTGTCTCTGGCAAGCAAAGTTGACCCAGACAACAAAGTAAAGCTAGTTTTCGGCTACCAGCCCGACACGGAACCCACCGTATTAGCCAGAGGTCCCTTTACTACGGTTCGGAGCCGCGGACCTTCAGTAACAGTAATAAATCACAGCAATAGTACATTCACGTAGTTGTAAACAGCACGATAATATATTAAGTAATCCAAAGTATTCAGAATACGTTACTCTCATTGAGTAACGTAACGGAATACGTTACAGAATACATTTTGGGGCATGTATTCAGTATTCTGTAGTGGAATACATTTTAAAAGTAACCTTCCCAACACTGCTTATGATGATTGCACTTTATCATCGATTAAATTCAAAGAAAATATAAGTAAACTTAATAAATGTAGTTAAATGAACACATCATTTTTAATTGTATTTTTTAATTGTTATTTGTAAATTGTGGCCCTGCATTTATTTATTTATTTATTTTTAACTTTTCTCAACTTTTTTCAAAAACAATATAGAGGGTGTACTGATGATATCTGTCCTTATAAAATGGGGGATTTTGGTGAGTTTGGTTGTAGAGGTTTTGTTTCCTTCAGCATTTTCCAAACAACATGAACACATTTAAGAAATGGAAATGAAGCTCGGCTGCGTTATCTGTAATTTCCAAATGCTGCTTCAGGTTAGCGTCACACAAGTGCACATAACAATTCTCTGTGTGAACATATTCAAAGTTTCATGAATTGCAAAGTAGTGCAATTACACTTGACAGACACATAGGATCCTTTGTTACCAAAGCGGCGTCATTTCAAGGTTGCTTTGCCTTTGTTAAATGACTCATTTGTTTTCCAAAAGGAATATAATGAAGTGTTTTTTGAATAACCTTTCAGACATGTTAATTACAGAAAGCCTAATTAATCTCAACACGCTTTTAAATGCACCATTTGCAAAACAACATACTGTACAGTTCACTTTTTTTTTTCTTCTCAAACTGCATTCAGCCACATTAGCATGCTCAGTGGCTCCAGCTACTAGTAGGTAACTTTGAACTCCACTTTAGT
Source organism: Oreochromis niloticus (assembly GCF_001858045.2). Lineage (NCBI taxonomy): Eukaryota > Metazoa > Chordata > Actinopteri > Cichliformes > Cichlidae > Oreochromis > Oreochromis niloticus. Next base: position 8,101,151 of record NC_031986.2, read on the forward strand.
GAGACATTAGCCCAAAGCAGAGTGAAAAGATAAAAGATGAAACAAAGCTGCATCACTGCAGAGAGCAGTGCAGATGGGGCTTTGCTACCATTAGACAGGCACATGGCAGAATTTGATATGTCAGTGTCAGCAGTGGGCTACTGACCACCATGGATGTAGGTTTGTTTTAGGTTTGCACTGAAAGGGATGTGAGGAGGTGTGGGAGGTGAGCAAGGGGGACGCCTGCATTATGGTGAATTTTTATGCTTTAATTTGTGCTTTTAGTATATCAATATAAACAAAGGAAAACAGAACACTCGTTCACCAGGTAACAGCTCAACATATAATGAAACAGAAGTGATCCAGCCTTTTCTTTTGCCTCCAAATAATCAGTCTCCACTTTTGGTCTAATATTATTCATCCAGTGCTATTACCTTTTGTGTCTTTTTCGTTTGGGAAAGTAACCTGCTTAAATATGCTTATGTAACCTTTTAACATCACTATTTCTTTTTGTTTGCATAAACCACAGTGACTGTAATAGCTCAGGTGTGTTGTAAAACTCACTGTACATTCAGGTGGACCAAATCAGAAATATCTGTCCAGCGGGATGAATTATGCCTAACTCGACTTTCTTAATGAAGCAGCTTGAAAATGAGAAGAGCCATCTGAAGTGCAGACTGAAATCTAGCACACGGCATTTCTAAACTGGCCTGGTTATTCCAGCCTACCTTTGTGCACAGTGTGCAAGCTGTTGCTGACTGAGATGACAATACTACAAGTGTGCGAGTGAATGTGTGTGTTGCTGTGTTGTCAGGACACTGACATATACCATAAAAGGTTTTGTGGTTGTGTAAACTCATGATTCGTACTTCAGAGATAACTGCCCATGACACTTTATTATGTAGTTACTTATTCTAATGTTAATACTGACATGATTATTAATGCTTACGCCTTATTAATAATGTTTAAAAATTTGTTTTTGTAATTTGTGATATTATTTTATTTCCATTATGTCTTGAAAAAAAAGTGATAAAATCCATTCTGATAGCAAACATTAACATTTTATATACTATATTATATGTTTGTTAATGAAAACCTAATGTCACTGTCTTTATGTAATAAAGCTTTAATTAATGATAAGCAAACATACTCATTACCTAGGCATTAGATTTTGCTGTTATTTTCCATCCACCCATCCAACCACCTTGTACATCCTGGAGGTCAATAATCTCTCCAGCATGTGTTGGGTCTGCCTATGACAACCTCCTAGTTAGATGCCTGAACCGCCTCAGCTGGCCTCTTTCAGTGTGGAGGAGTGGCAGCTCTACTTTGAGCCCCTCCAGCATGACTAAGCTCATCACCCTATCTCTAAGGGGAACCCAGTCAACCAGTCAGAGAAAGCCCATTTCCAACACTTGAATCTGCGATCTTGTTCTTTTTGTCACTAAGCAAAGTTTGTGGCCACAGGTGAGAGTATGGAAATATGTCAAAAGCTTTTCAAGTGTCTTGTTCATGAGACACTTGCAAAGCTGTCAATAAATCCGCTAAAACCCCTCCACCTGGGGCAGTGACTCCTCCCTGGTTGTGTTATCAACCTAGTGCTGAGGCCATCCTTCAATTTACCCCTTCAGTTAAATATAGTACTTTTAAATTTTTTTCCAGATCCTGCAAAATATGTTGATCAGCGTCGCAGATCAAGTCATACACGGTCTGCAGCCAAACAGATGGCTGCAATTCATATTCACTGCAAAAAAAAAAAAAAATGATAAAGCACGGTGCAGGCATAGATGACATAAATGGCAACTACACTGCATGTGAGTCATGAAGGAATAAACTACCTTGACCAATGTTACATGACAGAGCCTCCTTGAGAAACAGGATGATGAATCAAATCTGTTTGGGTTTCTGGAAACACAAGCTAAAGGGTGCAGAAGGGTCGCAGTAAAAATCATCTGCATTTCATTTTTTTTCACCTTTGCTCCACAGTTTGCTCCTCTTTCTGACTGAGCTCAGATGGCAGTGTTTTGATTTGTCATTCTTTGATGACTGGCAAATCAATATGCTCTTAAAGACAGGGTTAGGGAAGAAATTGACTTTCTTTACACCCACTCTATTTAGCCTGACAGTCCGTGGCAGCTTGCAACAAACACATCATCGTCCCCATCAACAACAACAGACATGAAAAAAAGACAAACAACAGGCTGCAGACATCAGCTATCAAGCATTCCTCTCTATGAAACAATATATGAGACCAGTTGTCCAGATGCGCCGCCATTCCTCTTTGCTGTCGTAGGTTAAATCTGCATTTTTGCATCTTTGTGCGTGTGCCTGAAAAAGAGAACAATGTGTGGCAAAGACTTGCATCTTTGCTTTGCCACTGCTTTCCAAGAAAAGTTCTGCTTTCCAATCTTCTCACTGCCTAAAGGACTTTTTTTTTTTCAACACAAGAGCATATTCTTTCTCTCTTGCAGTCTCTCTCATATTTAGGTTTAGACAGAATGTTGAGTTGTTGCTTAGCACCTCGGGCGACGGCGCGCTGGTATAGTGCTCATGCACAAGGGATGAGGGAATAAAGGTTTGCTGCACAAAAACCATGTGACTAGAAACTGGGCAACTGTTTCAGAAAATGTTACTGGCGATTAATCCATCGTTTGGCGCACAGGAATTCTGGTTATTGCTGCCAACCGCTTTTTTTTTTTTGGCCCTTTTAGCAGTTAAATAACATTTACAGATTATTCTTTTTTTTTTAAATGTTCCTCACCAGAATTGAGACACAGTAGAAATCCTACCCTTGACATAACCCGGCAGTGCACAAACACACTTTCACACTTTTTCTCACACAGACACATAGACACACACACTGCAAAAAAACCCATACACACAGAGAGATACAAATGCATGCTGGATAAATGTTGTCCTTAACCTGGCGTACTACAACCGCTCAGCAAATGCCAGCTGGGTCAACAGATGCCCTGGGCCTTCTAGCCTGCTCTCATACTAAGAACGCTGGAGCTGTCCCTTCATCTATGGAAACAAACACACACACACCCACACACACACAAACATGTGCACACATGCGTAACCACATGCCCGCACATTTTGAGCTGTAGTGACAGCAGTCTACAAGCAGATTATGAGGTTTTATCTTGCTTTGTGTTTGCAGCACTCGAATTGCAGCAAGCAAAAGGGTAGCAGGTCAGAGTTGGTGGGCTGAGGTGGGGGAGGTGCATTACAGCGTACAAAACCAATTCTGTAATTGCAAAATGTAACAGGACTACAGTAGAGGCATGTTGCTGTGTAGAGGCAGGTGCACTTTTCAGAGACATAGCTTGTGACACTTTTGCAATGGAGATCTATGTAGTATTTATGAAATTAGAGAATGGAGAAGATATATGTGTGTGTGTCTGGCTGTTTTCAAAGGCCCAACATTATGACCACCAGCTTAATATTATGTTGGTTCCACTTTTGTTGCCAAAGCATCCCTGACCCATCAAGGCACAGCAAGCTGAAGGTTTGCTGTGGTATCCGCACCAACATGTTAGCTTAGCGACAGGTCCTTTAAGTCCTGTAAATTGTGTTCCCCAGGTAAGCACCCCACATGTACCATCCACATCCACATCCAAGGGCCAAACTGTGATGGCTACATGGCTAGGTGAGCATTTCCAAAGCTGCAGCTCTTGTGGGGTGTTCCTAGATTGCAGTGGTCAGTATCTATCAAAGTGTCTAAGGAAGGCACACTGGTGAACCAGCAACAGGGTCATGGGTGAATAAGGACCAGTTATTGTAGCTCAAATTGCCAAAAAAGTTCAAGCTGGTTCAGATAGAAAGGTGTCAGAACATACAGTGCAGATCAATTAGTTCCATATGGGGCTGCAGACCAGACAGGGTGCCAATGCTGGCTCCTGTCCACTGCTGAAAACACCAACAATTGACACGTGAGCATCAGAACTGGACCACGGATGCTGTTAACAAAAACTTCAAAAATGTGTTTCTTTCTTGTTTTTTTACATACTCGGCAGAAAGGAAAATGAACAAAGAAATGTCCACAACTCACAATTCTGACTGACATACTTTTTGACACAATTTGTGTTATCCATTCTATAAGGGTCATTTTCCCCAAATTATCAAAATTTAGTTCCATACAAAAAACAGATTATTGAATGTTTGCTCATTTGTAATATAATTGTGTTCTTTAGGATACAAATCCGTTGTTTGAAAATACAGTCAACACGGTTGAAACTCCAACGTCAACTTCCTGGTCAGAACTGAAAAAATTGAGCCATAAAGAGACAGATGTTTTCAAGTAAAATAGCCGTCACTTCAGCCCATCTCTTACAAAATGAGAAAACAAAGGAATTAAATCAATTTGTCTTTGATTCTTTAAAAGAATGACAACTAATATGGTTAACACATTCGTAAGTAGACATCTACATAGTGTCTTGTTAATATGCACATGCTAGTATTGCCAGGGCCTGCTTTAAAAAAAATAAAACAACACTTTTAAGCTACTTACAGTTTTGAACATTTAAATTTTATTTTACTGGATTAGTCAACAGTAAGTTAAGTCGGGGATTTAAAAGAAAGAGGTTGAGGATTGGTAAAATTTTCTTCATTTCACTTTATGCCAATCAATAAGGATATACTAAAAAATAATTCTTGAACATTGTTTTTTTTTCTACCAAACCCAGCAACATCTAGGTGACTGTGAAGCCGTAGCTCGTGGCAACCACTCCGTTTCAAGTTTCATTTTGGAACTGTTTTTTAACCATGACTGTGAAAAGACTACAGCTGTTGAAATGTTTACTGGGATGTCACTTTGAGCTCAAAAATAATGATTGCACATTTAGTGCACATGCCTGGTATATTTTTATTATAATTATTTAATTTCATAGGAGTCATATTTGTTAATTTTAGCCAACCATAGTCCATCTAAATGAATTCATTTAGTCATTGTTGGAGTATGAGGCTGATTTCCGGTGCTCTGCTGAGATTTCGCTTCCCAGATCTTCATTCCAAGCATGTAATAGTGTATAATCTAAACTCTGATGAACACGATGTAGACAGATTATCATCACAAATAAGGTTTTACCATTTTGGGACTACACTGAGACAAAGAGTCTGGTTCTTAGTTAAATGAATGTTTTCCAGTCTCATTCCAAATTGGATTACCACTGCTTTTGTAGTTTCTTCCCCACTCAGAGTATATGTACAGGATTCATGAAAGTTTAAAAAGAAAAAGGAAAAAGCTTGGCAAGTGCTGCTGTAGCTCACCAGTCTGAGCAGGCAATCCACATGCCAAATGGCTGCAGGGGCCTGAGTTTGAGTCCTCCCTGGGGCCATTTCCTATGTGTCATTCCTCGTGCTCTCTCCTTACCTTCCTGTCAGTCTCTACTGTCCAAAAATAAAGGCAAAAAGTACCCCTCAAAAAAGTTTGGCACAGGCAAACGTGGACTTCCCAGGCCACAAAACTTCTGGTAATCAATGAAGTCTGCAAGCATTAGCGGGGGTTAAAAAAAACCCCCCAAACATAGTCACTGTGATCTCATCGTCTTCTGTCATGCCTTTTTTCTTTCTGTGATGATTGCATAAAAATAGTGCCTTTATCCCATTTCTCCCCATCAACCTGTTCTGTTTTGAGTCACGCTTTGCTTGGGAAGCCCTCCAGAAAGGAGCAGCAGTGAAACAACTACGGGATGAGACACTGCTCGTGACTCATATTGTCAGAAGCCAACGGTGGGAAAGGAACCACATATAAAGGCTGATGTCGAGAATGTGGGGATCCGAGTTTAACGTTTGATGTAACATTCCAACCCCGTTAAGTCGTTTTTGTATAATGTGTAATACTTGATATGAAGTGAAATACTGTGTTAAGGCAGAAGAGAAGTTGTCTGACTTGTAATTACAAAAGGTGGAGAGTAAAGTGGGAGAATTACACAGTAGTTACAGTGTAATTACACAGTAACATTAACAGAAGATATACATGGAAAAAATGTTTTTATATATGATAATCTGTATTTATAAATTGTCGGGTTTTGAGATTTAAAGTATTTGCAGTAATTAAAATGCTTTGGCTGTCCAAATTGTACATTGTTTCTAAAGTTCTGACAGAAAGCAATGCTTGTCTGACAGCCAGTGTTGTTAGCTGGTCTGGTGAGCCGAGCCAGCCCGCATCAGTGTTTAACAAATACAAGCAATAGGAAAAGACCTGTGGGAATAGCTGTCGCCAGTTCTGAGTGAGACACGGGGAAAACCTGGAGAGGTAGGAGTGGGGGTGGGGGAGTGTTGTTGGAAGAAGCATTGATTGGATTCACTGATGGGGGATAAGGAAGAATGCACAGATAGCAAATGATAGAGAGAAGAAGCGAGGTTAGGTTGAAATAGAGCAATCTAGACTTCAGTTTGAAAACACTTCATAATGTATATCAGTCTAGTGCCTCACCTCGCCAGCTCCCCCACCTATATTTCTTATTTGAAAACTGCAGTGGCAGGAAATGGAAACCATATCGTATAAGAGGCACAAGACGCTTCTCTTCCGCACTGTGAGTCAGAATGAATGTGAGACTGAATTAAGTTTATCTCTGCGTGAGGTATGTATAGAATGCTGGAAGATCTGTTATGTGAACTTACAGTGCAGTTATTTCGAAATGGGAATTTTAGTTATGGTTCACTCATGAAACAAACAGATCTTTAGATTTTGTAAGCCTTTATTTGTATTATTTTTTTCATACCTAATTCACCCTGTGAAACAAAACAAATACTTTAATAAATCCACATGTGATGGCAAGCTGCTGTTACCATATATCTTCATAAAAGCTACTGATAAGGTGGCTTAATTAATGCACAAATTTGTTATTGTAAGTCATGGGTTTGCACTGTTTCACAGTGGGGGGCTGGGATTGTTTCACCTCATCACTCAGCTGTTAATGAGCAAGAGTGTGATGGCATGCCACACATGGTAAGCTCCACACCTCACCACCAGTTGATTCACCTTAGTTTAATTTACAGTCACTACTTTAAAATATTCTACTTATTCTTCAATATTGTTTCTTTATTAAATGTATTTATTTTTCCATCACACCTTCCAATGTTTATATGGCGTGCACACATATTAACCTTGCAAGGTCTAAGTCCTGTTTTTATGATATATTAATACATCTCTTTGTTTGAGTTACCTGGGGGTTGGCGTCTTCTCCTGTCTGGCAAAAGGTGTGGCAAAGGGCTGGGAGACCTGAAGTACCACTGACAGCCTATTTGGATAGCACCACATGCTTCATTGCCTGGGGGGTGTTTCATGTTTGTTTAATAATTTTGTATTAGTTGGTTATATGGCAACCATTTTGTTTTCCCCCGTGTGTGTCATTTGGTTTAGCTAAACCAGTATTTAAGTTCCCCCGTGTGTCATTTCAGCAGGTCAGTTTACCTTATGTTTGTTTGAGGTTTTGTTAACTATTATCTTGAGTTTAGTCTATTGAGTTGACCTCTTTTATTGGTCTGCCTGTTTAAGTTTTGGCTTTGTTAAATATATTTTCATATTTTTGGGTCAATAAAACCCCTTTTTTGAATTAAACCACCTGTGTCCTTTATGCTTTACTGCTTGGTCCCTGACAAAGAGTAAGCATTGAGTTGAACTGATTGCTATAGAGAAGCTACTAACTAGCTTGAAATTAGATTTTTGTATAACAGTGAATTCAAAACTGTAAATGTTGAACTCACATTTTAACGTTATCATTAGCAAATGCCACATCCTAGGAGCTTTGGAGAGTGAATTAGACTGGCAACCTTAGGGTTTTGAGTTGGGTTGCGTAATAGGCCAATGTCTTGAAATCAGAAGATACATTTCAAATGAACTCTGGACACATTTTGGTATTTTTCTATTAAGTGGTTCCAAACCATACCCCAGCCTTTGGTTCTCTAAAATGATGTGTCATCACTTTCGCTTAATGTTTTAGCATCCCCCAAGTCTTTGGCAACTAAAGGACCAGGACTGACCTAAAAGAATAAATAATATGGTGCAACTAAGAAACTGATCTGCTATCTCTATGATCTGGCATTATCACAGGATAACACACAATCACAGGTTAATTTCTCATTATTAATTATTAATAGGTTTTTTCCTCCTTGTTTATTCCAGAGTATGTTGCCAGATGGGACTGAAGTACGAGGGAAGTCTGGCGCTTCTTATAAAACCTTGAACACTCCTAAGAAACACACTTTAATGCAATTTAAAAAAATTTCAGGGTTGGGGGGCGGGGTCCTAAAATATTAGTATGCTACTTTTGCCATTAATTTTTATTTTCAGAGTCTTCATCATCATAGATGCTTCATAAATGACTCTTTTATTGATGTATGATGCATTGGGTACAGGCATGCTTTTATTCTTTCCAAGCCTTTGCAAAATAGAAAATAAAATAGTCGAGTAATGTATGAAGTACAACACTCATTATAACATGGAAGGGTGGATTAGTAAAACGGCCACTCTCTCTTTCCCAGTAATAAAGCACATTACTGTTACTACTGAAATAAAAAGCCTCTCGCTCCTCGTCACTCTCCACGTCTCCATAGTGAAAGACTCACAACAAGCAGCAACAGCTATTTCATCTGTTTTCTTATTGTTGCAATTCATATTAGTAGGGAAATTGACAGCCAAATCAAGCATGTAGTATCTCAGAATTATGACCACATTAAAGTAAAAAAATGAAGGTGAGCACCCAACATCTTATCAGCAGTGTAGTGACTTATTTAAGCTTAAAATGTCAGATCAGCAAAATAGATTGTGCCTCAGTCCCAGTTTGACACAGGCTGACATTGCACTGTCTTTCTGTTTGAGATAACATTCAGATCAGCCCCACTCATTTAAAAACAAGTCCCGCTGTGGCAGCTAGTCGCCCACAGATTGCATACAAAAGATGGATGGAGCTCAGGATTCTGAACTGTGAAGCAACTGTAGAAATTATTGAGATGACCAGCAGGGGGCAATTCATCTGGATGAATAAAAGGCAGACTGTACAGACTGTAAAAGAGTCAGAGAGAAAAAAATAAATTTATTTGTCATTTCTCTGACCTTAATTAAGACTTTTTTCAAGAGTTTATGGTCTCATTTGATGGTTTTAAGTTTTATTGAATAAAGCATGATTTTTATTTTGTAAGTTATGGTCCCCATCTTGGTCAATATGCCTTGTGACTGACCACTTGGCACCTTATGTGTGCATTTGCTTTGAAGCACCAAGACGGTGGTAGTGAAAATACTCACACTGACGTCACCTATTATTTAGTAAACATCACAGTGGCTGTATCTATCTTAGATAAGGTCTCTCTTAGAATAAAGTCTTACATGTCACATTTTATTCATAAATGATAACCATTAGACGACAAGATTGTTGTCATGGATGCCAGGCTCTGCATAATTATCCTCTTATCTCCAGAAATAGGCCAGTTTTTTTTCCCTTTTTCATTATTTATTATTTCATTATTATTTTTTTAATTAATCTGTTGACACTGGAAAATGAGCTTTGCTATAGAGGAAAATGTCTGCAGGAGTCACATTATTTTCACAGGAAGTGATGTTTATATGAAAGCAAACCAAATAGGCCAGTCTGTGATTTAAACTGCTATAGATTTGTGTTGTTAGACTGTACAAGAGTGGGATATTGTATATACTCTCAGGTTACTTTGGACTGGATGAAAACTCTAGCCGTGAATCAACAGCAATTTAAAGTTTGGTGTTTGTAAGTTGAGTCAGGTCAGTGTACTGTAATTATATAGCCAATATCACAATTCCCAAATTTTCCTCAAGGGGCTTTACAGTCACATAGTAATAATGTTTTTTTTTCCAACAGCCCTTGCTCTAGTGTCCAGTTCAGCTCCCCTAAAGGACAATAACAGCAGCAATAATGCTGAAACACATTAACAGACATATGTCTATAATTCAATTCCCCCAGTGCTGGCAGGACTCCCGTTACACCTACCCTGAAATAGCTTTGTTTTCAAAAGTAGTACAAGACAGAAGAGAGCAAGGCATGGACAATGAAACAGATGGTACAAACAGCAGAACGGTTGTACATACAAATCACTGAAATGTATAGTTGATATGTGATGAACTTTGTGAGTCTGATGAAGCATTTGCAAGGGAAAGATAAAAAAAGAAACAAAACCAAAGTCATGGGTTAACAAAAATAGGAAAAGCATTCTCTTAAATCCATATTGTATTCACAATACATCATAGAAAACATATCAAATGTTTAAACTTAAAAAATGCATCATTTTAAGAAAAAAACATTACCTCATTTTCAATTTGATGGCAACAAAATATCTAAAACAAGTTTGGAAAAAGGCCATATTTGCCACCGTGTAGCATCCCCTCTTCTTTTAACAGCAGTCTGAAAACATCTGGAGACAAGTTGCTGAACTCCTGAGAGAGGACTCTTGTCCCATTTTTGTCTGATATAGGATTCTACTTGCTCAATAGTCCTGGATCTTTTTTGTTGTAGTTTTCATTTCATGATGTGCCAAACTGTTTTTTAACTGTTGAAAGGTTTGGACTGCAGGCAGGCCAGGTCAGCACCTGGGCTCCTCTACTGTGGAGCAATGCTGTTGTAATAGCTGCAGAACATAGTTTAGTATTGCCTAATAAAGACAGTGGTGTTGGTCTGGTGGGCACTAATTCACCCCCATAACATTAGAGATGCAGGCTTGTGAACTGAGCGCTGATAACAAGCTTTATTGTACCGCTCCTCTTTAGTCCAGAAGAAGTGGTGTCCATGCTTTTAAAAATAATTTCAATTTGTCTGACCACAGAGCAGTTTTCCACTTTGAGTGCATTTTAAATGGCCCAGAGGAGACAGCAGCATTGTTGGATCATGTTCACATATAGCTCCTTATTTACACAATAGAGTGTTAACCTGCATTTGTGAGCGGCACAGATGTGTTCACAGGTAATGATTTCTGAAAGTGTTCCTGTGGCCATGCAATGACCATGATAGAATCATGCCTGTTTCATTGAAGTGCTGTGTCATGTCACAAAGATCACGGGCATTCACTTCTGATTTTCAGCTTTGTTCCTCATGCAGATAGATTTCTCCACATTTTCAGAATCTTTTGATGACTTTGTGAAAATTTCGACTATCTCAGTATGTATATGTATCTACAGTACACAATCTTATGTTGAGGAACATTACTCTGGAATTGTTCCACAATTTTTAGAAGCAGTTTTTTTTTTCAGATTGGTAAAACCTCTGTCCATTTTTACTTTTAAGAACTTTTTTATCTTGTCATGCTACTTACCTGCTGCTAGTTAACTTACTTATTTGCTAAATGTTTGTCCAGCTGTTTCTTTTTAGTACCACTTATTTTTCCAGCCTTCTGTTACCCAAGAGCCAACTATTTTGAGGCATGTTGTTGGCATCAAATTCAAAATTAGCTGATATTTTTCATGAAATATCAAATGTTTAAACTGAGGCATTTTACTAAGTTTTCTTTTTTTCTATTGTGAATAAACTGTTGGTTAATGAAATTTGCAAATCATTACATTCTGACTTTATTTACACTTTACACAGCTTCTCAGAGTTTTAGCACAATTGTTTGTTTTATATTGATTGCTTCAGCCAGACCGTGTGTCAGGCCTCTGTCCAGAAAGGAGAGACTAGATTAGAATAGAATAGCTGATATACAAGTACAATTAATTTTAAACTGGCATGTTTCCTATGCCCATCTGAAAAGTAAAACATAGTAGACAATAACAATAATAAATAGATTATAAAACTGAGGTAATGATTGGGTGGATAATAGGGTGGAATGATGGGATGGGGTGGCCCTGTAATTTCACCTTTAAAACGACCATGCCACATTACATGATTACTGTCACTGAAAGGTTATTCATTAGGATACTAAAAAATACATTAGAGTACTTTAGCTTTACAAAAAATAAATACCCTTCAGCTATTAGCTTGCGTATAAATGACATGATGTATATAGTCCACTTTATGCTCCAGTCACACAGGAGCTGAGACCAGTTGGCCACCATCTGGTAGCCATCAGTCGCTTGGGAAAAATGTGTATCCCCCGACTCTGTTGACTTTACCCCATTGCATAGCATTTCCTCACAAGCTTGTTAATTTGCATCAGAGTGACAGCTTTAGCTAAAAGCTAGCTCTTGTGATTTGGGAGCTGTAGCACTGGTGCAATTCTCAGTGGGCTTTCAACATCAGTGTTATGGTACCATACTTTAGTCTACAAATGCTTCTTTAAAAGGTGAAACAAAGCTCTTTGCAGTTGATAGACAGTTAGGGTTAGCCTAGTGTAAAATACTACAAATGCTTTCTCTCTGCGTCTTGCTAGCTAATCTTTACATGTGCAACAATGCACCATGGGACTGGTTGCATTTAACTGTCCAGTAATGAGTCAGAGGGATACAAAAACACTACCAGTGTGCAATGAAAACATCTCTTTACTGGTTATAATAAAAACTGATCTGACTACTCCTGTGCAGTACTTTATAATGTGCTACAACTAACACTGGTCACACAGGGAAGAAAAAAAAAGCCTTGAAAAAAGCCTGCAGGTGTGACTCAGTGTTCACTGTGCTTGCCACTGTATTCCCCAAGATGGACAGAAGGCTGGGTATTGATTATGTGGAGCACATCTTTTGTCCCATGTCCCTTCTCTGAAGGAAAAAAAAGAGAGGGAGAGGAGAGAGAGAGCAAGCCAATCTATAACCTGTCACTGTCTCTCCCTTGATGGCTGGATGATGGATGACTGCATCCTCTCTAACAATGCTAAAGCACTCCCTGTGTGGGAGGCCTTTTACACAGGGGCAAGGTAGGAACTGTATGTCTCTGTGTGTGTAGGGGGAGACAATTAGCACCTTTTTTTTGCACATTACCTGACAGCTGACATTCAGCCCTCACATGTTTGATATGACACTGAGATTGAAGGTCAACCATTTTGGACTGTTCTGAGTAAAGATGTACTGAAGGTTAAAGGAAGTAGGAAATTTAAAAGAACTAGCTTTTTTTTTGACCGTGCTCCCTCTTTTCGACCCCGCCTGCCAATGCTCTACACGCCACAAACTACTGTGCAACTCACAAACCTTACAAATGATCTGTCTCAGGCTTTGTGATCTCTACAATATCCACAGTCGCTGATGCGATGCATCTCAAATCAGAAAATCACCCCACAAAAATCAGAGATGATGAAAGCCTTAAGCGCTTGCACAGTTGGCAGAAGGGGGATGGAGGGGAAGGGAGAGCGGGTTTCTGCCTCCCACTCCTTCTCTTGTTCAGTCTTTGGGGCCTCCACTAGGTCTCTAGGCTTCATGTCTTTGCTCCTATCTTCCTGTCTTCATTTCTGACTCCCTTACTCGCTCTGTTGCTTTTCCTCTCTCAGCCCTTTTCCTTGTTCTCTCTCACCCACTCTTTATCCCTCCCTATCTGGTTGTTGGTTGCTCCCAGGGGCTTAATTTATGGTTGTGGAGCTACAGAAACACAAGGATGACAACCCACGCTCTCCTCTGCTTTGTTAGCTAGCTAGCTTGTTGGTTGGCTTGCTGACTGGCTGGGAGTACAGAGTGTGTGTGTTCTATATAAAAATGTTTTTCCTTCTCTAACATTCCAGTCTCTCATTCTCTTCTTTTTCCTTTTCAGATATGTGCAGCTGGTTTTATGTTGTTACAATCAGTGTCAGCCACTTCATGTAGCACGGGCTGCTTGAAATTTCCCATAGAGAGGCTTTTAAAGATAAATATTATTTGTACTACGAAAAAGGCAGGAGCACTCTGATGGCTATGTAGCACAGTCTTCTATGAGACATAACTGCACTTTATGAAGAGTTTAAGATGAAAAAGGATTACATCATATAGTTATAAATCTAGCGGATGCAGATGTGCAAGACAGTTTGTGTAAAAGACAGAATTTAGAATTCTATATAGCCTGTACTATGTAACAATGACAGCTAATATTTCCTTCACACCAACATATAAAGTGGACATTGTAATCTAGGCTAGACTATCCACATGTGAGCTGACAAACTAGTGGTGGTGGATCAATCCAAATATTGATGATATAGATACAAACTATCTATATCAATCCAATACCAGTAGCAAAGTTGTGAATAGTCTTAAATAAATTAATTCTTTGGAAATTAAAACATATACATTTGACTGTCATGTCTATTTTATTTATAGTCCATAGCATACTTAAATAACATGTACACTTACATTCCAGATCTACCAAATGCCGAGTTTCAAAAATTCATGTCATGACACACTGTTCTCCCCTACATAAGATGCCTTTATAAGTTAAAAGTATCGGTATTAGTATCAGCAATACTGGCCCTTTATTTACTTGTCAGTGGATCAATACTAAAATTTGCAGTATCACACAGCACTACCAGAAACACCTAAACACTAGGCAGATCTGGATATAGATATACAAAGTTAATATCAATAACTACATGTAAGGACAGGCTAGGGTAAGTTTTGTACAGACTGTATTAAAAAAATTGTCCTGTAAACTTTGATTCTTTTCTTTTTCAGTAATTCTTTTGTTGATTTCCTGCTGTGCTTGGGATCATTGTCCTGACTCAGTTTTAGTCAAGCTTTAGTTGACAGACACATGGCATCACATTTGACTCTAGAATAATTTTGGTATACAAAGAATTCATGTTCAACCCAATAACTGTAAAGTGTTTTAACTGAACAGTGTAACTGAAAACCTGAATGCAGGCAAAAAGACAAGAAAGCTGAAATTGGGTGAAGCACATCAAGAAGAGCTCTCTAGGCCATGACCATTAAAAGGTGGCTTCCACTTCCTATACAGTGTTATGCTGTGTGTAAATTTGAAACCATAAAATGTACAGTGTAAGGCTATATGTTCAACTTATACAGCTCTGACAAAGAATATGTGCTTCTGAGACCAGAGCAGGAAGAGCTGTGATATTGTTCACTGCCCTAACAGTAGCAACCTGTTTGTAATCTGATGCCAGGGGCTGGTTGGGCCAAGAGAATGCTGGCCTCTGGCTCTTGTCACAAGTCGTGGAGCTTATTAGGCTCCAGCTTCGAGAGAAAGTTCAAGCGGTGAGGGATGATGTGGAGGAGTAGGAACAGGTGTATGTGGAAACACAACAGCAACAGTTGTTATAAGTGGCTTCCTCTTAAGATTAGCATTTCATTGTTTTGGAGTCTGAGACATAACTTTACAAGACCGATCCTCCTTATCTTCCCAACTTTCCAAAGTACTTGGTGAGATGTGCTGTGCTGCCATGGAAACACAGTTGAAACAGATCATCAAGGGATACCATCCAGGGGCTCCCAAATGATTTGTAGGGGACAGATGTTATTCTTTCCCTGCCGTGACATGATTGTGGGCAAGGCCATCTCTGAGTCAGTGGTGAGGACCAGGAGGGCTGTTGCTGCTTAATTGACGTTTGTGGCTAACTCTGGGAAAAGAACATGGGGCTTTAGGGGTCAGGGGAGTGGAGGATAGTAGTGCAAAGTTGTAGTCTGAGCAGCACACTGGTTTGAATGGTCAATAGGGTGAGCTTAAATTGGGTCCTAAAGAGACAGCAGTGCAATCTTGAATCTGCAACAGAACAAAATTTTTTAGCAAGATAACAGCTAGGCTATGCTCTGCTTCTCTGGTGAAACCTGAAAATCTAGTACTTTGAGTGGGGTTGTAAAATGATACATGATAGACATGTTGTCTGTTGGTCATAATCTGTTTCAGGCTAGAGAGCAGATGGAAACTGCTCTGCTGGCACTTTGATGCCATTGCGATCTGTTGCCACCTTATGCTTGGGTATATGGTTAGCAGGTTGACGCAGAGAGAGACAGTGCTGGTGTGGACACTGTGGAGACAAAGAAAGCCACATATGTGGGTCTGTGGATCCCCTGTCACCAGAGCATTGAGAGCCAGAGAGAAAGCTTGGAAATAAGGAAGCTGAACTGTTTAGGTCAGGGGTTCCCAGTCCCAGTCCACGAGGGCCGGTGTCCCTGCAGGTTTTAGATGTGTCCTTGATCTATCACAGCTGATTTAAATGGATAAATTACCTTCTCAACATGTCTTGAAGTTCTCCAGAGGTCTGGTAATGAACTAATCATGTGATTCAGGTGTGTTGACCCAGGGTGAGATCTAAAACCTGCAGGACACTGGCCCTCGTGGACTGGGATTGGGGACCCCTGGTTTAGGTCCTCCTTTAAGGCTTCTGGAAGTTTCTTAACCCAATCAAAAATTTGTAGACTATGCTTAAAAACTAGGTCTCTGCCAGGAAACCCA
Organism: Oreochromis niloticus; assembly: GCF_001858045.2. Taxonomy (NCBI): domain Eukaryota; kingdom Metazoa; phylum Chordata; class Actinopteri; order Cichliformes; family Cichlidae; genus Oreochromis; species Oreochromis niloticus. Next base: position 8,117,395 of record NC_031986.2, read on the forward strand.
TCACTCTGTCCAAGAAAAGTGGTCAAATATCCAGACAGAATTATAACAGAAGCTTGTCAATAACTACCAAAAATGTCTGGTCAAGGTGTAACTTGCTAAGGGACATTGAACTAGATATTAGCGGTATTATGTTATGCCATGTAGCAAGCAGGTTTGCTAATCCAAATGCAAAACTCAGGACTTGGGATAAGACCAAAAGTCAAGTCTTTTTTGTGCGATTGTTCAAAGCATATTTAAAATAATCCACAGGAACACTATCTGGGAAAATATGCTTCTAGAAGAACAGAAGCCTTGTTAAACTCAACAGAATACATTGCAAAGAGGGCAAATACGAACTACAGGAACACGGAGCAAAAATAAAGAGTTGTATGATTCATTGACTGAAACTTTTCCTGAGTGAACCACTTAGACCTGCATCTCTTAGGGGTAGGTGAAAGTGCTATCAATGGTAATGGGTAACTGTCTCTTCCGCCCTTATTTTCTGTGTTTTCTGGTTCATCAAAACAATATAAGGAAGCCCAGATGAAAATTTAATTGAAACTAAGTGTGTGTCTAAACAAAGCCTCTAGCCGAGGGCCTGAAATGATCAAGGGGTCTTACAAAGTGACTCACACGAGGGTGGAAAGACTGTGATGTGTGTTATACAGTCAGTTATTTCACTGCCAGATGTATTATATGAAAAAAAGTGGTGGGTGTCTGTATACTGTAAGAGCCTTATTCATGAATGAGCAGTTATTATGCATGACCTGGGAGAAATGGAGTAAGCTGTCAAACACAGAGCGGAAATCGTTGAAAATAAGGCGCGATAGAACAGTAGTAAATACTAAAAAAGCAACGTGCCTTACAGGTCGTTTAAAAAGGCAAACTTAATCAGATTTCTAGGTAAAGTATTGAGTTTGTATCCCAAAAAATATGTTTTTTTCAAATCTGGTCAAATGCTCAGAATCTTGAGGTTTCCTTTTTCTAAGTGTTCGACTCGGATGGATGCACAGCTTCCTCATCGAGCGAATGCCTGAAAGAAATTTCCCACTGTGGTCTCTCAGCTGCACAGCCAGGGTTCTGAAAGCCCACACATTTCTGAAAGGCCTTGTTCTTAAAGATTAAGATGAACTAGACAAGACGAGTTTCAACAATGCTGCGGTTTGTTTGAAAGCTAGCACGCAAATGGCAGTTTGCGAGTGAATGATGGCGAGGAGCGAAATCTGAATTCAGGATGAGTGTCAGGTTAATATTCTCCTGCTCTCTGCCTAGACTATAATTCATTCTTGAATCGCAGCACGGCAAGAGACATGAAAGCCCTTTACTTCCCTCTTCTCTGTTCTCATCAGTCGGAGGCTTGCATGCATGCTCTCGATTACCATCGCTCATCTTTTCTCTTTTGTTTCTCCCCTCGTGTCCCCATTCAATCCATTTTCATTTCCCCCTCAGTTCCCTTTACAGATGCTTTCATTTCAACCCAATCTCTCAATCTTCCCCAACTGCTATTCGACACCCTTTTCACCAGCCCTCCGACAAGCCCTGTCTCACTTCCTCCACCTGTCTGTCATCTTTCTTCCCTTTTCTTTTAACCTTCCATTCTTTGTTTTTTTCCCCACGACTGCTCCCTCCCCAGACTTCCCCTCTCTTATTGGCATATTTTGTCTGCTCCTTTCTCTCCTTCCATCCCAACACACGCACTCGCCTCCACTCTGTCAGATGCATTCTTCTCTCCTCTGTCTCTCGCTCTCCCTCCGTTCTTAGCAAAGCCCTCTATGGACCAATTAAGTCCTCCAGTTTGATGTCTTTCCCAACCCTATACACTCAAGCCGAGTGGACAGTTCAAGTGGTTCAAAGAGGACCTGGGTGCTAAGACACACACACACATGCAACACAGTCGTAAAACTTCAATATGTTTCAAGTCATTGTTAAAAGTGTGGTAAGTATTTGCAGATCTCCAGTTCTTTTACATGGAGTCTTTAAGCTATCAGACAGCCTCATCTATACCAGCGCAGTCTCATGGGAAAAATATGAAAGTCAAGAAAATGTCTATTTGTGTAAATGAGCCAGTCAGTATGATTTTGAGGCTAAAGTTTAAAATTGGACGAATCTTTCATGACTGCAATTGAGTACATTTTCAGGAGCAGCCAAGACAAAGAGGCAACCTTTGCATTTCAAGCCAAGCTCTTAATCTAACCGAGTAGTTTAATTGGGTAACACTAACTCGGTGCCTTACACGAGTAATGATGACTGCTTCCAAAAACGCTGTCTTCCTCATGTACTCCAAAAAAAAGAGTAAGAGAAAGAGAAATATAAACAAGCTTTAAGCACTTTGAATTAGTGTACTGTGCAGTGGCAGAATTGCCAAATGAAAAGGTCTGAATCGTGAAAGAGGCCCTAACACAGCAGAAATTGCTGTGTTTGGTGGGGGGAAAGAAAGGGATAAAACTCTCTGGGCATATTACACAACACACCAGGGTACTGTCACATTTGTGTGCAGCTCATTTCTCTTGCAGTTATGGCACTAACACTAAGAAACATTTGTGTGTCAAACTTGCATGCGGTGTCAGGCTTGGAAGTTTTTCAACTGACATTCGAGGCTTAAAAATAGCTTTAAAAAGAATAAATTGCTGTGCATTTGCACTGGTATGGTAACGTGATTTTAAAGAAGAAACTGGTGGATAGAACTAAACCCAAAATATTAATATTAATATTAGAATATTAATATTAAAATGAATATATTAATATTAATACATTCATATAATGGAGAAATATCCTAGCAAGTAATCAGCCCCTGCAGTCCGTTAGAGCTTTTTAATGACGTAAGTGGCAGCCTTCAGAATTCTTTGTTATGTACTAGTTGCATTGTTGAAAACCCACACCCGACCCCCACCCCTCTTCAAAAAAAAAAAAAAAAAGACTGATCTGACAGTTCTGGCACTGAACTTCTCTGTGTTGCTCAGCTCTCCCTCCACAGTCAGACAAGTACCTGCTGAACACAGATGACAGACTGTCTACCATCCAAAAACCGTCTCACGACAGCAAGGAAGAGGCTGCATGTCAATTAGCATTGCGAAATAAAATGAAGTCATTCAGAGATACTCTATGGATCTTGATTGGGGTGAAGAAGAAAAAAAAACTGAATGACTCATCCTTAAAAAATAAAGGTAGGCACATTTCATAATGCCCAAAAAGAAGGATTTGTCAGAATTAAATGGGCATTATGAACTAAAAGCCCCATCAGTGTATTTATGCTGAAAGCCAGCAGCTACAATGGCGCCATTAGTAGATTGAGGGTGAGGCTGAAATGGGTGAGATATGTATTAGCTCTGTGTTCCATCATTGCTGACTTTAAAATAAAACTAAGACTGCAAGGTTAAAGTGCTGACTGTCAGTTGCAATTTAAGGGTGTTTACATCCATGTTAGAAGAACTATTTTGGAATGGTAACTGCTGTAAAACTGGACTTTCCCTCAGCTTTCAGTTTCGTCACAGTTGATGGATGCTACTACAACCACTGCCCATCACTCCCAGGGTATGGGCCGCCCAAGGTAGATCTCTGTCTTGGGCCATTCTTTCTAGATGGGTCCAGGTGTAGGCCATCTTTTTTGCTTCTGTAGGTTCTCCTGGTCGAAAGAAGAATTGGTTAAGTGGCTTCCTTTCATCTTTCACCATCTAGCATCAATTGTCCCTGAGCAGCTGGGGGTCCTCCATCTTCCAGAAAGTTAGTTTCTGTTTTTCTTTCTAGCTTTTCTGTAGTGGTAACCCCACGCTCGACCCTTCTCCTTTTTCATTCGGGCTTGGGACCGCCAATGGCGGAGTTAGATGATGGATGGTCTGGAGATATTTGTTTTCCCTCAATATGCCAGAGTCTGCCAAACCTGCTTGGTTTTAGCATTTTTAAGCACAAGCGAAACTAACGAGAAAGTAGTCCACAAGTCAACTAGAATAAAACCAGGTGGTGATTGGTAGTTAGCATCCAGAATGTCATGTATTCATAGCCACTGGCCACCTGGGGCCTTTCTATATGTCTGTTCTCCCCTGTTCTCTGACTTCCTCCCACAGTCTAAATGCATGAATCGGTTAGGTTAATTGGTTTTTCAAAGTTGGACATAGGTGTGCAAGTGAGTGTAAATGGTTGTCTGTCTCTCTTTGGCAGCCCTCTGATGTCTCTAGGCCACTATTTTATCTTGATAATTGCCCAGATTTACTGTCCTAAAAGAAATCATAGGATCATCATTATTAATAGTAATGATTAATAATAATAAAAGAAATAAATGAACACATTTTCCTTTATTATTGTCAGTATTGTATTATTGTCATTGATGTTCATGCTGACAGCTCTGTGAAACTAGGGAATGAGATACTATAAAGCCCATTCTTATTTTGGGGTGTCACTCATTGCAGTTTTGCAAAGGCATTCAAACGGTTTCCTTTACACAGAAGGTGGTGGAGATCATCCTGACATCCTGGGTTATGGCATTAGCGAGACAGGTCTGTTTCTCTCAACTCATGTTTAATATAAGGGTTACTATTGTGAAGAGACGTATTTGATCCCAAAACAGATTCCTTATCCCTAAACCTAACCAAGCAATTTGTAGTGCCTAAACTCAGAACAGCAAGTGAAAATGAAACAAACCAGCAAGAAACATAACATAAATATAAAGGTCCCAATAGGATTCTTGGCTGACATCCTAATGCAGACTGTGAAGGCCTCTGAAAATGGGACAGTTCTCTCTCGGCTGCCGATATTGCCACAAGCGGTACGTCAAGGCACCGCCACCAACAGGAAACCTCATGCATAAAGAAATAGGACTTTTGAACTTTTAAAAGTAATTTCTTATATTAGAGTTTTAACTACTAGGAAAACTGTATTGTCAGAGTTCATTTACACAGAAGTGCATCGTGATTTATGACAAATTCTGAACTTAGAGAATTCTACGGGCTAGAAATAAGATAGACATGAGTAAACACATAAAAGTTCAGATATATTTCATAGTGCTTGTCTTAGGTATATTCCTCTTTAGAAAAAACAATAATAAACTAAAACTTCAACACAGTTCAGCTACATACTGAACTTACAGGACAGGATCAAAGTATTGTTCCTATTGCACTAGCATCAATGTGATACCAATACCAGCGGTGGTATACTATTGATATTTGGATCAACCTGTATCGATGTCATAGTGACTTTAGCGTTGATGCAAGCAAGCTCATTAACTTCTTTTGGAGTCCAGCTTTAGTCAGACTAAAGGTTTGCTGTTTTGGAGATTTAGCCCTGGCATCATTCTCCTCTTCAACAGGCCAGCAGTGTTGCTGATCTGAGCTTGCAATTTCTGCTTTTCCTAGGTATCCTTTTTAGCATTAGCATTCAAAACAATGCTAATGCTACTACAAATGCACTGAAGACATAAATTTTCTTTATTCTTTTTGCACAGTACTGCATTTATCAAACATCAAATAATTGATGCACTGGGGGAATTTTGGGATTCAATCTCTTTGCCAAGCACCTTTTGACACAAAAACTGGAGGAGCAAGAACCAAATAACTAACTACTTCAACTTTTTAAGCCACAGCCAATCTATATCAGGGTTTAGATTCTTACACAATACTTGTTAGTAGCATCACTTCATTGTTCTGGTCTCTGCAAAGAAGTACGGAGAATATAGAAAACAGCCAGCCTTATCCTCAGAGGATCTCAACTCTAACCCTCTAGTCAGTTTCATTTCCAACACAGTCTCCTAGAGTAGAGACAAATAACACCACCTAAAAGAACTCCTAATTGTTTCTGACTGACTCTTGTCAGGATTTATTGCAGAAGCATCAAGAAATTTGAACCTGCACGTGTAAAACAACAAAGGATTATTGATGATATGTGTCCAACTGGTGCTTCAACAGACACGCACCTTTGTCTTTCTTCAAGCATCCAAGAAAGCTCCTCATAGGCATGGGGACATGCAACATCATCATTTTCTTGTTTTTTTAATATGCTGAGACATATCTACAACACAAACAAAACCACTACTGGGTTTCAGCAAAATATAACCCACAAGGTTTCAAGCTAGTAATTTAGTAAGTCAAACTGTGAAGGAAACACCAAAGCTAATCTCTTTCAAAAGCCTTGAGTCACGAATAAGCTAAATCTGTATTTAGCATGAGACTTATAATTCTAGGCAGGCGCTGCTGTGATGTCACATCATCGATTTTCACTCCGTGTCTTTCAAAGCAGACGAAGCTCTCAGAGCTATTGTTTGTCTATTTACGGTGGTCTTTTTTTCCCCTCCATGTTGGTTGAAAGGAAAAAAAAGATACAGAAGACAGGCGAAAGGGATGATAAGATAAGGAGTAAGGCGGTTATACAGAGAGGCACATGATATGGGCACATTTGTGCACATGCACTCATGCACACGGAGAAACACACACACACACACTCTCACACACACAGACCATCAGCCTAATTACTAGCGACAGGAAGGCAGCTAGGGGAAACGGCTACAGCCCTGGCCACTTCCACTGTGGTGCACTGCTGGCATTATGCCCTATTTATGCATTTAACACACACACACAAGCACACATGTGTATATATACACATTAAAATGCTCTCATTTAGCACACATTCACACAAACACACACACACACATATCAGTGCAGAAACAAGAACAGCTGCATTCACGCACAAAATGTGCTCTCAGATAAAGAAATGCACCAAGACGCATGCATGCAGAGACATGGAAAAGGAAAAGGAAATTACATGGTTGGTAGTGTTATCACTTACAGTGATTCAGCACCATGGACCTAACCACATGTGCAGTAATAGAGATAAAAACAGACACATTTGCACTCCACATACAGACAGATATGCAGTCGTACAATGGCAAGTCCTGGGGCGCAGGCTTCTTAGTCTTTTAATTGCATGTGTGTTTTGACAGGATAATTTCAAGAACAGGACACTGTCTGCCCACCAGTGCCTTTCTGTATTCACTTAACGATCACTCAAATGCATCTTTAATGACCTGAGAGACGCATTTATTCAGTTTTATAACAGTCTGATGCATGTGTTCATATTTGTGCGGCTATCTGAGCTTCGTATTTAAATGCAGGATCAGCTACACAAATGGAAATTTTCAGAGGTCATCCACAGTGTAATATTTGTGAATCCACTAGGCTGTCACAGGGACTGATAGAGTCCCCATGGAAACAATTACTGTATAATCCAGCTATTATATTTTTAATCTCTAGATTGGAGCTCATAGTCGTTTATTGCATGGATTCATTAAATTGATTTATGAATTAAATTATGAATTATGTTTTATTTTGGATTCTGTATCTGTGCTCATACGATTGATATGTGATGATTTGCGAGAAACTAGAAAATGTTTATTGTAACATACTCAGTTACAGTTACAAATTACAAAGCAGTATACCCACAATATGCAACTGAGGGCTGAAACACTGACAAAATGACTAGCTATCTTAAAAAAAACAAAAAAAACAAACATTTTTGATCCCCATATTGAGGGAGTTAGTAAGAGTTGGTTAGGTTTTAAACAGTTCAAACACACAGACCTAGAGACCATTAAGCGATTGCCTTACAACCATCAGTCACTAGGGAAAAACGTGTATTAACAGCTGGCTGGTGCAGATTGCTGGCAGTGGTATACGGTCCTGCACCAAAAAACCTTGTGACTGCATTGGTAGTAGATTGCCACAGTTGCAAACTTTTGCTAACTATGCTAACTGCTTGTAAAGCACTTTGAGAAGTGCAAATCAGAAATGGAAAAGGTTTGCCTTCAAATTAGAAGTTGGAATTTTTGAATTGTGTTGGTTTCATCAGTCAGACACAACCTTTACTTTAAAGGCAAAGTTTGGAGTTTACATGCAGCATAGCATACAATCAACAACCGAAGCGCTCTTGTTTCGCACTGTTGTTGTTGTTGTTTTTTTCTTTTTGCGCTTACTGATGACATCATGAGCCAGTCTGAGCTCTAAACTCCCAGTAAAACTAAAACAATTCACTGAAAATGTGTCCAAAAATAAAACACAATTAAATCAGTCATGTCAGTTTTCTAACCACTCTTGGATCGCAATACTAGCAAACCGAAGAACTAACAATGAAGTTTTTGGTGCACCAACCTCTTGGTGACTGATTTCATCTAGTGACTATTCTCTAACTCGCTGCAGAATGCAAATTACAGTTGCTAGAGAAAAATGTGTAAGCAGTCGCTACACCTTATGTTTGGTTCGTTAAGCAAAAAATATAAACTAATTCTCTGATAAAGCATACTTTGTGTAGCTAACTGTTAAAAAGATAATCTTAGCAATAGATTAGGAAGATACTTTAGTTTGCTAAGGCAATTACAAACACACTGTTATTTATTATTCTAGTACATTACAATTTGTAATATTACAAATGATTTAGGTACTTTGCAGAAATTTGGGAGATTAAAGCTAATTTGATTTGAGTGAGTGAGTTAACAAAGTCTTGCTGCATGTGTAGGCTAACTAAGTGTTAGGATTCCACAGTTTTCCCATTCTTCTCGATGCCTCAGTGCTGGCAAGATCCACTTTTGTCTCCTAAAAGGTTTGGGTCTTTTGAATGCTTGGTTCTGGGTTCTTTATCTTGTTAGTAGGGTATTACACCACACTTCCTTAAGGGCCTTGACACCCTTGAGGCATTCTTCAGTTTTTGCTACGAGACAGATTTTGTATTGTGTGAAGAGGCCTGCTTGTAAATTCTAAGGAGAGCCACAAGCTGTTTTCCCTTCCTGTGGTGGTGGATGTTAATTAGGCCCGTCTCCATGAAAAATTGCCAAATAAATACATAAATAAGAGAGAAGATGATTGATTGCTGGTCACATCAGAGACGGTTAATGTCATTTGCATGTCCTTGATATGCCATGGGTTTGAAGAAAGAAACACTCAGTGATTCACTTGACTGAGACTCTTTCGCAGGTTAGAACTGACAACTGTGATATTTGCTTTCCTAGCTAACAAGTTTTGTTTACCAGAGTACTACAGCTTTTTAAGTTGACATTTTAAAAAAAAAAAAAAACAAGATGACAGCCATGCTGGTTGCTCTGTGTGACTGCAGTTTGCTTAGATACTGCTTTCTGCTAACATTAGCCTACTTTTTATACAATGACAATAGCATTGTATAAAAAGCATGATTGACATTATCCTGATATATTGCAGACATAATGATTAGCATTGCAACCATCATTTGCCATGCTAGCATGCTGACACTGAGTAATTAGCAGTACACATTCTAGAGCTTTTAAATTTTTCCTTTTCAACATAGAAACTCTGCAGGAAAACAAGAATCTCTACAAAACACTTTAGCAATCAGTTACAAATATTTAAGTGTGGTAGCCCAACTGATTACCTTCTAAAACCCCATTATTACTATAGCTAAAAACTTAGAAAAGGGGGATAAGTGAAATGACCCTTAGTTGCATTCACTGCAGTGTAAATATTGAGAACAATAAAAAGGAACCACAATGCACATATAGACAATGGCAAAGACAAACCCTCAGGTCGTCAACACTGTGACGCTCTCACACAATTTATTTCCTGGCAATAGCTTCAGACTTTGAACTAGAGCACATCTGAAAGCATTGAAGTGGAAAGTGCAGTCAATAAGGCTTTGTCAGGCTGGCACATACGATCCTCCATGCTGCCTGATGTAACACTGGGATAGCAACTGATGTCCTTTCACTGTATTCAGCTGTCAATATAAATGGTTTTATAGACAGCTCATAGACCGCATGCACAGCCGGTACCTACTGTTAAAGCCTTTCCAACATGTCTGTACCCAGCAAACTAAAGCTAAAAACACTGCCCTGGAGATAGGGATGGGTATTGATAAGATTTTCACGATTCCGATTCCATTTTCGATTCTGTTTAACGATTCGATTCTTTATCGATTCTCTTATCAATTCTTTTTTAAAAAGGAGAACACTAAGGTCGATTAGCTTAGAACTTTGTTTTATGTCTTCTCTTTGAACAAGATAGAAATTTAGGAGTAACATGGCCTTACAAACCCAACAGTGAGATCTTAAGAGAACCAGCCTACGGCTCTTCAATGGGGTGTCACAGGGTCCCCAGGAAAAAAATTGTAAATGTAAAATAATAAAATAAATATTCTTCTGTAGCAATAACAAAGTATAACATAAATTATTCTGTAGCAATTACACAAGAATATCCAGTAATGTCCCTGCCTACAATTAAACACATTCACCTACCGAAAATCGGAGGCATCTGCTGTGGCAAATGGGTGCAAGCCTTTGACCACAAACTTAGTCACTGCTCGGTGACATTCGTCTATCCTGGACTAAAAGGAGACGCTAACGGTAGACTGCAGCGAGAACTGTCAGCATCTGAGCCAGCCAGACTCTGTCTGTCTCTCTCATCATGGTCACCTAAATGCAGCGCACAGTAATGGCAGGTTTTGTAATAAGGCAGATCGCACTAACATAATATGCACTGTTAGTTGATTATTTTCCTGCCGCATTAACGGGAGAGGACGTGCAAACGTTACCGCTGCTGCTGGGTTGAGATTCACGAGTCCGGAGGGGAATTAAAAACATGACATTCATTTAAGGTTATCACGTGTTTTGTGAGCAAATGCTTTTGCATATTCGTAGTGTTTCCTCCTTTAAATGAAATATCTACTTTGCAAGTATTGCAAGTTGCCCTGTTGTCATCCGTTCTCGTAAAGTATAACCAAACATTTGAGTGTTTGAGCCGCTTAGGCGCCGTGTTTCCTGCCAGGTAAATGACGCTCTGCAACGTGGTGACGTCATTTGGGGTGACTGGAATCGATAAGGGAATCGTTTGCAAAAATGACAAACAATTCCAATTAATTGAAACAGTGGGAACCGGTTCTCAACAAGAACCGGGTTTCGATACCCATCCCTACCTGGAGATTTACATCAAACTGGACTTTCTGTATTTCTCTTTGATTTGTGTCTTCCACCTGGAGCATTAGGAAATTTGGAACGCTGAGTTCAGTTTTACTAAACACTCCAGTCTGAATACTGACAGACCTGTTGAATCAAGAAATTGCTTAAATAGAACCTGTCTGACAAAGTGAAGCAAGCAAAAAGATCCCCAAAAGCAACACATTAGAGCCATTATCCACACATGGCGAAAACGTTGAATACTGGTGAAGCTTCCCAGGTGTGACTGACCAAAATTAGTCCAAGAACACATGGATGACTCATCCAGGAGGTCACAAAGCCAGGCTTCACATGTCTCAGTTAAGGTCAGGGTTCATGATTCAACAATGAGAAAGAGACTGGGCAGAAATAACAACTATGGGAGAGTTCAAGGAGAAAACCAGTGCTGACCAAAAAGAACACAAAGGCTCATCTCACATTTCCCCTAAAACCCTAAATCCCCTAAAGCTCAAGCTCTGCAGCAGGACAATGATCCAGAACACACCAGCAAGTCCACCTCTGAGACTAGTCAAAGTCCTGACCGGAATCCGATTGAGATGCTGTGGCATGACCTTAAAAACACAGTTCATGGTCGAAAACCCTCCAATGTGGCTAAATTACAACAATTCTACAAAGAAGAGTGGGCCAAAATTCCTCCATAGCGCTGTAGAAGACTCATTGCCAATTATCGCAAATGGTGAAGCAGTAAGCTGAGCAATTTTCTGTTGATATGTAGGTTTTCAGGAACGGGATGTAACTAGAGTGACTCTGAGTGACCAACCAAGGAACACTGCTTGCTCATGTAGTAGCAACATGCCAATCACAAGGTGAGAACCTCCTTGCCACCTACCCTAGGACCATAATTCACAAAATGAATGTCATGTTCCAGTGAATAACATTTAAAACTGTTGACTGAGGCCATACGTGTAAATGTCAAAGATTTAGTAAGACAGAGGCTTGTTTTTCTTTTGACTTCTATATAATCAAATTTATGTTTGTGGTTGCCCAACACCATAGAAAGAGCTGAATCAACAACACAGAACAGAGAATTCTCTAGAATACTCTAACTTTGAAAAGTCGAAAACCATGTCACTTCTTTTCCTGTGTACATCTTTAGAGCCACCACAGTTAAATCTTTTATGCGGGACAAACTTGTCTGCCTGGAAAGCAGATTAGTGTTGGAATTTTGTATTCATCCTTTTCATGCATTCTGAGTCTTTTTTTTTGTTTGTTTTCTGTTTTTTTCTGTGTGTGTGAGCTAATACAGTAAAGTTTTACTGTGTAGCTACTCCTTAACAAGGAGTATTGCTGCTGTTGCACACCTTATCTGACTGCCCTTGGTGTCATCATGGAATAACAATGCAGTGCACACATCCAGCCACATGAAGAGAAAGTGAGAGACTGAAAGAGGGGGAGGAAGCCAAAGAGAAGGGAGGGTGCCTCACAAATTACTGCTCCCACTTTCATGACATCGGAGGGGGGCTTATTTGGTTCACTTCGAATGTCAGAGATGGACAAGAAAAAGAATGAGAGAGAGCGCGGGAGATAAGGGACCAACTGTGGGGAGAAGATGTACTCTGTACAACGACTGAATAAAAGTGGGGAGATTTGGACAAGGATTTCTCCTTCCATCGGTTGCTGCATTAATTCAGAAGCTTTGCTCTGTTTACCGAGAATGCGCTGACATTTTCTCCTTGCAGCCTTTGTCGTGCTGTCATGCAATCACAGCCTTGGATGTAACACAGTAATTATAAAAGTCAATATTGAAAAGATCATCATGCAAATTGGTGTGTGCATTGGGAGTGATGATGCGATGCAAATTCTATTAGCATAATTTGGTCTATCTAAACAAAATCCGTGCTTGTTGTCAATCATACAGCTTGATGAACTGTAATGGTTAACCCTAAAATCAATCAATAACATTCCAAACTATTAAACAATCACACACGTCACAAACGGGTTAGCCAACTGTCCATTTGCTCGTTACTTTTATGAGCTTTGGTTTGTCGCACTGGTTTGAATTTTGCAGATTTGCATTGTGGAACTGTGCTACAGGCAAGTTGTCTTCTCCCCTGTGTCCCCCATCTCTCTTATCTCAAACTCCAGGGTCCTTTCTGTTACTTTTGGTGAGTTGGCAGCTAATGTCCAACCCTGACGAGAACCACTTGTGAGGACAATTCCAATTTCACAGCAGGTGGGAAAACAACACTTTTATCCGACTGAAATTGTTCAATTAGCTCCAAATAAAGTCAAACATTTCTCTGCTTCCTCCAGGGGTTATGGATGAAGAAGTGAAAAGAGAAGAAAAGACCTTGATTTTGCCCATTTAGGGCATGCTATGATTTTTAATTACCCAGTGGAAGGAGTCTTTTATTGAGCTACACGGCTTCACACTGTCACCTGTCCTCTCTAATTGTGCGTCTTCACTCCTGAGGGGAGTTGGAGGGGAATGTAATTACAGTGAGATCAATAGTCAAGCATCAACGATGACACAGTAACGATTCATATTATATGCAGATTGATTCATTTCCGGACATTGTTTAGTTTAATTTAATGGAAATCTGCATGCTTGAGGGGGGCAATTTTCTCACATTCAGAGAACGGGGCTATAAAGACAATTATACAGGTGAGTTTAATTGTCTGGGAACTATATGGACTGATTAAATACCACAGTAAGAGTAACTAACAGCAGCTTTTAGGGTAATTTTGGAGGCATGTCGGACACTTACAAAGTCAGTTAATTTTATGATTTTTTTTTAAGGTTTTATAAAAGGTCTTACTAATGCTTGAGAAAACCATTTTCTGTAAAGCAACACTGTAAGTAAAGTGGAGTCGTGATAGCAGTTCACTGAAACTCAAATGCTAATTGTCAACAGATTATATTTTCAGGCACCTTTCAAAACACTCAAGGTCACTTTGCACAGAACAGTTAAAAATAACAAGAATAAATAAAAATACCTGGCAAGACAATAAAGCAAATTCTCAGTATGTAAAATCAGTAAAAACTGTGGATTCATGTGGCAGGTAGAAAATAATCAGAGTGACTAAGCCAGTTTAAAGAGCTGTGTTTTGAGGCAGGATTTAAAAGTGTTACGGATGTGCATGGGAATTCCAAAGGCGAGATTGGAGAAGGGACATAAGATGGAGGGAGGAAGAAGTAGAAGACCAGAGAGTAACAATGGGTGTGCTGACATGCAGAATTTTAGAGAGGTACTGCAGCAAGGTTAAGGATTGCCTTAACGGTGAAGAGCAGAATCTTGAAATCAATATGATATTTAACCAGAAGACGATGGAGCTGCTGAATGACACGTGTGACTGATGGAAGGCGTTCTGGTGATGATATGAGCACCAGAGTTCTGGACCAGTTGAAGTTCATGGACTTGAAAGAAAGACGAAAAAGAAGAGTTAAAATAATCAAGGTATTGTAACCAAGGTGTGAACAAGGATGGCTGGCAATACTGTTAGAGAAATGGACGGAGGCAATTAACGTTACAAAGATGAATGTGTGTTATTGATGTGCACTTAAAAAGAAAGCATAAAAACAGATCAAAGCAAAGATGGCACCCAGAATCTATGCCTGATGGCAGGAAGAAACCAACGAGTTGTCAATAGAGAGGAAGAAAACTTTCCTCTCCAAATCCACCTTGTCTAAAAACATTTAGACAAGGTGGGACAACCTTGGTTTTTATCACCGTTAACTATGAGAATGTTGCAGGTAAAACCAGGATTTGATTTCCTGAAGGCAAACACAGAGGGCCATGGGTGGGAGAGTGATGGTAGATTTGATAGACAGGTAGAGCTGGGTGCCATCAGTATAACAATGGAAACAGTTGTGCAATATATTACCAAGACGAAGTAGACAGATGATAAATAGAAAAGGGCACAGGACAGATCCCTGGGTGACACCAGTTGTAACTGATGTGAAATATTTTTAGGTGAATGAAATGAGTGCAGCCAGAAAGATAAGATTTAAACAAGTTTAATGGTGGGGGGTTATTCCAATATAAGCTAGTCTGACAAGAAGAATGATGTAATAGATTTCCATAATATATTGTTGGGTTTTGATTTTACAATATAAAGCATCTTGAGTGAATGTTGTCGTGAACTGATCCCATACCAATGAAAATGAATTTAATTGAAAGCTCATGATTTCTCAGAATTGCCAGTTTACTGTATTGTGTAAAGTACAGAAGCAAACTAACACATTTTCTTATCACTGACTCCTTGTATTGCACAAACTAATTAAAATTTAAAATCTACTGAGAATGACAAGTCTAACATTGACCATGAGCACAGTTTAGGTGAAGACTCATTACCACTAGGTAATCACCATGTCTAGGATTTAATTGTCAACACTGATATCCTCCTCCCAATACTGTAGG
This sequence comes from Oreochromis niloticus, assembly GCF_001858045.2. Lineage (NCBI taxonomy): Eukaryota > Metazoa > Chordata > Actinopteri > Cichliformes > Cichlidae > Oreochromis > Oreochromis niloticus. The sequence continues at coordinate 8,132,689 of NC_031986.2, forward strand.
AGGAGAAGCAATTCTTGTGAATTTTGGGTGAATGGACAGATTGCTCAGTGAACAGACTGATTGACGACTCTTGACTCAATATGGCATGAGACAATCCTTCTGCCAGCTGAGCCAATCGTATACAAGTTATTACCAACAAGTTCTCTAAACTCACTCATTAAAATAACCATGCAAACACCCTTTTTTAAATCTCTACCTTAAGGTCATGTCCTTGAACATCTCTACTCCACTTCAATCATGGCTGCTGTTTTTGGATTGCTCCCTGGAAGCCCTGTTCTGACCATCTGCACTTTGATGAAACTTGATTTATTGTCTGCATAGTGGTCCACTGTTAAATTCCAGTTGCAGCTTTTCACACGTTAACCTACGACTAATTTTACTTTCATGTTGCGAGCTTGGACACTCAGAATCAGTAGGATTTCTCTTGAGACATTATGGTCACCCAGCCAAAGCAAAAGACAAGAATTCAATGATATATCAGCGCCAAAGTCTATGCCAGTGCATCACTGCTGAAATATTTGACATGATGAAAAAACAGTACTCACAAGGATTTGTCTTTTAGGATCAAGAATGTGTACCTAATTAAAATAATTGAATTATTACTGCATTTTTGTTCACTTACCTATCCATTTATGTGCATACTAACCTATCTACATTACATAGTTAGGTGATTTTAGGACACCCTCAGTGACATGAATTTGCCTTCTAGAAACCAAGAATATGGCATTCCATCCAGTAATTAAGGGATTTCAGTTGAACTACCTACCTTACCTACCTCCCTTACTATTAACACCACCAAAAGCCTTTAAATTCCCAGTATATGTTTTTACACATGATTATATGTTATGTAAATCTTATATTTCAACTAGGGTCAGGCCGCATCAACTGAATTGGTATCTATAAAAAGAATAAGCATTGCTATCATACGTTAACATTCCCCCTTTCTTTTAGCATTCATCAGCGTCCCGTAGCGTTAAGGTGAAAGAGAATATTTGATGGATGGGCCATCGACTTGGAAGGCCACTGAGGATATGTAAGCGTGTCTACCAAAGACTTTAAAGTGCAAATAATCCACAGAAATACATTCTGTACAGCAGACAGCTGTCTCCCCGATGTAACGTAGCTACCACTGAATGCTTGTCAGCTTTTACTGACAGTGCCAGTGCGTATTCAAAGCAGACATCTATAGTAAAATGGCACGCTGGAAAACAATGAGAAAGGATAGGTCCTCTGAGTGGCTGAGTCATTTCAGGATGACACTAGGATAGACGGAAAGAAAAAAATGGGAAATAAACAGCAAGTGACAGAAAGACAAAAAGGAAGAAAAGGCATGCTGAAGGACTGAAACAAAGAGAAATGTCAAAAATAGATAAAAGTTCTTTTGCGTGTCGCTGGGATTCTATGAAGTGTGTCCCCCAGAGACAGTGACACCACCCCCCAATGCCCAAGAGGAAACATAGTATTAAAAAAAGGCAAGTCTGTTCTCTGCAGTGGTCACTGTGTCCCAGCAGACGATGGGGAAAGGTCTATTTGTCACAATAATTTTTTTCTGTCCAGGACCATTTCAGCCAAGCATCCATTACTGAACCCCTGAATTCATGCAACATTAAACTGCCAGTAACCCAGCTGGTCACTTTCTCCATCTGAATGAAACACTGGAGCAGAAACCCCTTTGAGGAAATGCAGTTTGCAAAGGTACAGCATGATAAATGAAGCAATATTAGTTGGTGTGGACTAATGTTTGTCCGAAACAGGGAGCTTGATTTCATTAGAATTTTTCAACAGCACTAAAATGCCCCCAGAGGACTATTTGCAGAGTAAGATCCATTTAAAGGGCATTTAGAGAAACATTTTACAAAAGTGTTCTTTGGTTAAAGATTTATGTCCTATGTATGGCAGATTTATGACACTTCTTGTGATTATATTCTATGTGAAACTCAATGTCACTGCTATAGAAAGTTTATAGAAGTACTTTTTGAGTCTCATTTTTCTGCATTGATGTAATACGGTGGAATTCTACACTGGAAACATAACAGTGTGGTTTACCATAATAACTGTATTTTTTTTAAACTGAAACTTTTGTGTGTGTGTGTGTGTGTGTGTGGGTGTGGTTGGGGGGGGGGGGTGACATAATCCAAGTCGTATTGCTTTGGTCACTAGCAGGTTGCCACGGCTGCCATTACTTTGCATGGAAGATGATGACTTATTTTAAAACAGTTACTAACTGAGTGATAGTGAAACTGAAGAAAGCAAGTAAGATGCAACTTTTACTTAGTCTCAATAGTCTCAAATTCCCATTTGTATATATGTTTGCAAGTTTCACAACCAGTTATCAAGTGTTTGCAGACAAGTTAGTGTCTTCTATGCAGACAGTGGGCAACTCCCCTAATCTGCTAGCAACTAAAGGAATTACTATCTCCCCCCACCACTCCCCCTGCCAGTGGCGGACGCCCTCAGACATCGGTGCATTGGTGGTTCTTTGTGTCCGGGGATGTGCGTCCAGGTATGCACCGGCTCACTCCTGGTGGCTGCTTGTCAGGGCCTGGAGCCTGGAGCTCACTCGGGCCACATCGGGGGTGGGGTGCCCTCGGCCTCTCGGCCTGGGGCTCGGTCACTCTGGCACAGCTGGCTGCCAGCGGAGCTCACGGGCACGTCACTGCAACCCCCCCTGGCTTCTGCTCCTGCTCCGCGGCTGCTGAGTGACCTCTCATCTGGGGCTCTCCTCAGCTCTTTCCGGGATAGTGGCACGGTTGCCCCTCCGTTGGTCTTCCTTGGTCTCTTGTGCTCTGGGGGCCTCCGGCTGTCTGGAGCCTGGATCTCCTCCATACCTGCTTCATGCCCTGGAGGACGGGGCTATGGCTCCCCACACCCTCTAGCAGATCATTACATGAAGGAACCTTTTAAATACAAGCACCTTCATGCTCACAGGTGTACACACGGGTGCTCACAGACACAAACTACACCCTTTTTGGCTCCTACCTCAAAGAACACTGTGCGCTGTAAATGTTACGTGCTGCACAATAATATTCAATATTTAATATTTACTGCTATATACACATAGAGTATCGCGATGGTGTTGTGTTTATTACATTGCTGTTTTTGTTAGCTTGTTTTCTCTTTTTTTTTCTCTCAACAGGTGATCCAGGTGATATATATAAACATATGTAATTTTTTTTTTTGCCCCCCCGCCCCCTTTTCTTTTCCCTTTTCTTTTTCTTTTCTTTGCCCTCTTCCCCGCTGTCTTTGTTTCCCTCCCTCCCCCTGGTCATGTCTGTCCCGTCTGTAACAACTGAAAATAAAATAAAATAAATAAATAATAACAACAAAGATCAATCAAATGGACCAATGCGGCAAGGCAGGGATGGTCCACTTGGTAAAGTAACTCCGTTGGGCTTCTCTCTTTGCCTTCAGACAATAATTCTGATGGCAAAAGAACCAAACGGGACAGGCGGCAAAAAAAAAAAAAAAAAAAAAAAGGAATTACAATGCTTTTAGTGGAGGGCAGCTTCAGCACCCAGCAACCACTTGCCAACTGGACATTAAATGTTTATTTTTGCCTCATGAACAGAGGTTTCCAGGGTGTTGCCACCTGGTCTGTAGCCCTGTCAGGCTGAAGCCATAGAACATTTTGTGAAAGTACAATATAATTGTAATATGATTAGATTTTTTAAGTATATTTTCTTTATTATATTTACTTTAAAAAAGTATAAAAGTATAAAATGCTATATGACTTGGATTATTGACAGTGAAGGGGTCTTGAAGGACTGAAGTTAAAGAGATCAACTTTGTTTTAATAAACTGATGTGAACATCAAATATCTTTCTTTCAACGTAAATATTTTCCCTGTATTTGAGTAAGTTTGATAATGTCTGAAAATAAAAGGTTTGGCATTTGTATTAAGTTTCTGCCACATTTTAGATTATGTTTCTACTGTTTACATCCCTGACATACACAACACAATGCTTCCATTCTGCATACATTAGATATGATTTACTAATAGCTGCATTAGTTTATCTTTAGCTTATATAGCAGAACTAGCTAATTTAGCAAGTGGGAAACTGTCTAATTTCCTAATGATGAATCCCATTATTAATTTATTGTTTTGACTTAGACAAATGTTTTTTAATGCCCAGCTGCATCTGTATCATGATTGCACATCTTTGACATGTCTTTGTTTTGCTTTGTTTGCCAGTTTCCGTCTCCTGCCAAGAGTAAATCACAGTGATCGTGGCTCTCTTGTGATGAGTGGGGAACAAAATAACTAGCTATCAATGGAGGCACCAAGGACAGAGGTGGGAGCCAGGAGCTCCACCCTCTCTCTAGCCCACCCCAAAACCTCTTGAATAGAGGGCATTTGGGTGAGTGAAGTGTTTAGAACTCAAGTTGTATTTACTTCAAGCCTTTTATTTCACCAACAAACAGAAAAAGGAGTTTAGTGAGAATAGAAATGCCCGTATCACTTCAGACTGCCTCCCTTAAGAAAGACATTTGACTTACTTATACGGAGGTGGAGTAATGCGCTTTTGGTTTTTCTAAGGAATATTACCACATACATGGAAATAGAGATGAAAGATTTCTTCTATTACCTGTTCTGTAATTAAAAAAGACATGAATGTCAATAGATTTATAGCAGTACAGGCATCAAGTGCTTTTTTTCCTACTTTCTCTCATGGCCATTGCTTGTGTAAAAGATACAGAAGCTGTCACATTGTTGAAAGGGGAAGCATATAAGCTGCAGCAAGGATTTCACTAATGTATCAATGTTGCTATTCCTAATTAAGACATCTAAAAACACCTAATCACTAACAATATTGTGTCTAAATTAGTTTTATCTGAAACTGTGTCTTAACAAACTGAAAGGAGATAAAGATAAGTCTATGAGAGGTTCACTCTTCTAGTTCTACCATCATTATACAATAAAGATAATAGCTTTCACATGTTACATTGCTCAGAGTAGAAATGTTGTTTTCCCAGCCAAAGCACAAAGATGCCAATGTAGGACACTCACTGTCTTTCATTAGGATATTTTCCTTATCTGTTTCTCTGGGGGTGTCAATGCTCCCAGTTTGTTTACTTCATTTGTTTTTATTTTGTTCAAGTTTCACTTTTTTTTTTTTATCACTGCTGCTCCATATTCAGCAGTTTTAACTTTCAATTGGTGATAGTATTGAAATAAGATATTTGTAAGTGCTGATGTTTGGGTGTGTTAAGGAGCATATGCACTGTCTTCACACAGTAAATATGAACTAAAATTGTACTTGCATAGGTAAAAAAAAATAGGAATTTTGACAACAGCTGGTGAGAGGCAAGCAATCTATAAAGACTGTCTCTGTTGAGGAGCTACTGTGCATATCGGGGCTTCCACTTGTGCTGCTGGGGGAGCTCAATGGCAGATAAAATGCATGCTGTCAGTCACCATAACCTTAATATACTCTGTTTTATGTCTTTGCAGTAGGCTAAAGTCACACACACACACACAAAAAAAAATGTTTAAAAGAAAAGCAGGTTCTAAGGTACTATTTGTTTTAAGACAAAATATGGAATATGGAAGCAGGGAGCTGTCTTTACAAAACAGATGGGGGACATACATACACAGGTGCCCAAGAGGGGATGGCTCTTGTCATAGAGGGAGAATGACTTCAAAGGACACAGAGGGCGGGGGGGGTGCTTAGTCTGAAAGTCTGTAAGCTCTGCTAGCATCATTCACTGCCACTCTTTTTTATATTGTCCAGAATATTTTTTGGTTATTTTGACTTATACCTAGTAACAGTTCGCCACATAGTGTTATATAAATCTTTATATAGTGTTTACTTAAATGGATCAAACCTTAACTGTTGTAGTTAAGGTTTGAGCCTTGATCTAGTAAAAGAAAATCTTTGTAGCATTTAGCTAAGGCTTTAGTCACACAGACCTACAGACAAGTTAGCAACCATTTAACAACCACTTGGGTGACAAAAATATGTATTCCCCGACTGATTGCGAGTGGTTGCTGGTTGACACTGAGTGAAATCATTCACAAAAAGGTTGCTGCAGCAAAAAACTCCTTGCAATTGTTTTGGTTGCTAGCAGATTCCCACAGTTACCTTATTTTGGATGGAAAATGCCAACTTGGCATTTCTGAGTTGTACAAACTTGAACAACTGCAGCACAAACTGGAAAAGTAGAATATACTCTTTCAAACTAAATGTGTGCTTTACCTTTGTATCCAAAACGTTTCAAAAGGTGCAAATGCAACGTTGTTTTTAAAGGTGAACAGTCTCTGTTTCTGGTTCGCCTCAGTTGTTTTACAGTTTCATTATAGCTTAGCATAGGAGATTGCAGCAATGTATATCACTTTGCCACCAATTTCACATAGGTGACCTCTAAGAACCACTCTCCAACACATTAGTGACAGGTGGTTGTCAGGATTCACTCACTGGTCTCTATGCTTGAGTGACTGGGACTTTAGCAATCAATTTCACATTGACTGCCAGCAATTGCTTGCAACTGGTTAGGGAATGTGCTTTTGTCTCCCCCTAGTGACCAGTGGTTGCCTGATGGTCACGAACCAGTCTAGGTATGTGTGGCTGACGACTATGGTAAAACTCAACCCTAATCCTACTCCTAACTCCAGACTAGTGATTAGTGGAGTACATTCAGCTTAACAGATTCTTGGTTAAATGATAGCATCCTATGGCTAGAAAGAATCTTGGTAACATGGGTCACAAAATAAGTTCCCAATACTGATGTTAAATATGTAAGGCTGTTCTCCTTCTTGAGGCATCAAAGACCTATGTGTCAAATCTACAAGCAAGTTGTCCTTAGGTGTTGGTTCTTGCAATAGTCAGATGACAAATGTCTTTCATTCCATTCTTTCCATTTTCTAGAATTTGTCTGGAACTCGGTTGTGGGAGCAGAAGTCAAAGAGGAGAGCGACCAAAAACACAAATGGCAGAGAAGTTCCATTCAGTGACATGAATTAGCAGAGGTGAGCTGCCCTCAAACTTTATGCTACAAAAAACCTTCAGTTGCTTAGTGTTATAAGGGGATGAATTAGCTAAAAACATCAAAAAAATTTTTTTTAAATACCTGACTGTATCCAGGCTTATATCAGCTGAAAGCTGGTCACTTCGACATGGGCGAATTTACTCACTTTTGGGAGTCTCAAGTGGTCATTCAGTGAACTACAGTTTCAGGATTTCGATGTGGGCCTCATTTTTAAGCCTTAGGATATTCCACCCAGTCACTTCAGAAGTAACATCTTCCTTATGTGAGACCCAAGGAAGCTGGATTTACATTTCCTCGTAATTTTTTTTGTTATAAGTATATGATTGCAAGAATTACAGCATTTAAAAAGGATCAGAAAAGACAACAGATGCTCAAAATCTGTTTATGTACCACATGCATGTATGGATCAGTGATTAACTGCCAGATGGATCAACACACTGGAAATGTGCAGCAGGTACTGGCAGCTCCTTATATGGTGTCCCACAAACCAGCTTTACTCGCAGTTTACTGAGGTGCACTGGAAAGCAGAGAGGTAAGGCTGCATGTGTGCAGAACAGTGAAGCCCTCCAGGACTGGCCTCAGAATCAAAGCTTAAAGGAAACACTTCATCCTCTAAGAGTGGCTGGCTGGCTGGTACTGACAGTTGTGGCCTACTTTCTCAACATCACTAGCACATCCCCAAGAGTGACCAAAGCGGAACCAAAAAAATCTCATAACCTGGACTCCCCATGTTCCTCTGAATTCCCCCAGTAGCATAGCTGTGGCTTTCTCAGTTGTTGGGAGTGGGATCACATCTTTACTGAATCACGGTTGATGCTACACTTTGTTTAGGCCAATTCTGAACCAAGAGCAGAGCAAAAACAATAGTAATTGGCCTCCATCAACGGGTCGACCTTCACAAGTCCTTTTCTTGCAAATAAGAACATAGTATGAGGATAAAGTGTACAAGACAGGCGCTGTATCTTTGAAGGTCATTGAAGCTTCAATAGATGTATCAAATACTGACTTTTGTGACATCCAAACCTTTAAAAAAAATATCTGTTTGCTGCTTATTTGGATTTAGAGAGGTGGAAGGATGTATTTCACATTTGAAAATTCAGGACTGATGTTGCTCTGAAAGCTCATCATTTCTCTGTGTTTGAGATCCGAAATGTGGCAGATTCACCAAAACATATGAAATCCAAGATTAAGTAAACACCAGTCACCATGCCACTACAACCAATGTTTCTCCTCACAGGGTCTATGCGTGTGTATGTGTGCATGGCTCTGGTTGCTATGGTTATGTCTTTCTCTGGCTCAGTCTGCAGGCGGATAAATAATGCACACTAATGCTGGCATGGTGACAGCACTGCAGCAAGCTGTTGCTCACCTCAGCTCCGCTCTGGAAACACAACCACAGACATAAATGTGCTAATTTGAAAATGTAGCCGCGCGGATGCATAGATACATGCATCGGTCTGCATCGGCAAAGCTTGATAATATGCTTACAGGCAAGAAGAAGTATTTTTTTCTGTCATTTCAAATATTGATTGAACAAAAGCTTAACAGAGCAGGCTGTCAGGCATACACCAGTAGAATGAGATATCAACGTTTGTTTTGACACAACTGCCTAATGAAGCAGGTGAATAAACTTTAATGAACTGATGTCAATATCTTTCCCACTGTGGGCAGCATTCAAAGGTCTCCATCAGCATTTGTCTCTTCAGAAACCGACAGAAACAATGAATGAGGGTTGTGACGTCAAGTGACGAAGAGGAGGAGCAAGAAGCTTCAGTGCAGCACCCTGTTATCTCTGTGTATCTGGGTCCAGGGTTGCGTTTTAGATGAAGTCTGGTACTCCTTTGTGTTGTCACTCACAAATCGCCCACAAAGTAGACATTCATTTGCATATTTTTGGCTTTGTTCTACATTATTTTTTTCCATGCAAGCCCCCAGGGAAGAAGCCTTTTAGTAGAATAGACAAAAACCAAATATTTCTTCTGGCAAATAACTGACAGAAAAGGGGGCAGATGGGGCATGTTGATGAAAAGTGTGGAAAATCTAAATTACAGGTGTTGGCAGCTTCTTTTTAACCTTCTACATGCATTGGACATTCATTAATCATTCATTTTGGAAAAGCTCATTTTGGTTTCACCTTTTTATGGTACACTACTAAGATATAACAAGAAATATTATCCAACAGATATTAGAATCAATTACAGATATTCCTGACTGGAAGTTGTTCTGTCCACAGATTCAGTTTCTTCCATTCCAACCACTCTAACACAATGGGAAAAAACAAAGAGCTGTCACAGGACATTAGAGACAAGAGTGTAGATCTGCATGAGGCTGGAATGGGCTTTAAGAGTAACAGCAAGAAGTTTGTTGAGAATGTGACAACTTTTGGTGTGATTATTCAGAAATGGAAGGAATATAAAAAGACCGTTAGTCTGGAGCTCCATGTAAGATCTTGCCTGATAGGGTGAGGATGATCATGAGAAAGGTTGTGGATCACACCGTAATGGATTGAAATCTTGCAGCAGTTGCAAGGTCACCCAACTCTAGAAGGAACTTGTACAGGCCCATCTTAAGTTTGCAAGTAAATATATAAACCATTCAGCGAAGGCTTGGGTGAAAGTGCTGTGGTCAGGTGAAACCAACAGCAAGCTCTTTGGCCAATCCACCAAATCCTCAACCAGCCATGTTTGGATGAAAAAAAAGGCTGAGTATGACCTAAAGAATACCATCCCCACAATCAAGTATGGCAGCAAAAACACTGAAGATGGGGCATGGATGACTCTCCCAGCATGACAATGACTCAAAATATACCACCAAGGGAACCAAGAAGTAATAAAGAAGAAGCACAATAAGGTCATAGAGTAGACTAGAAAGTCTCCAGACCTCAGTCCTGTCTGGTTGTTAAGTGATATGAACCCTGCTTCCAGATCCAAACTACTCTACGTTTATTAATGCTGTTGTTTTTTTTTAATGTTTTAATGCTTTGTATTTTGTTCTATGTAATCTGAACAAGCCCCTAAAAAAGGCAGTGATCACTGTCAGCGGAAGAACATTTTAAAGCTCATTTTTTAAAACCTTATGATGTAACTACAGCCCAGCCCATGAAGCAGTATATTAATGAATAACCTTGTGTTGCATTTTCTTAGTTGTTCTCCTGACTGAAGTTCAGAAGTTCTGAAGTTTTACAGCATCTTTTTCCTGCCATGGGATTGCAATTGTCCCTAACCATTGGGAACCCTCACGTTAATTTTTACTGAGTGGTAAAAAGTTAGCGTTTATCTTCTAGCTTTGCTGTGCTAATGGGTTTATTTATAGCTCTGTAGCTAGCCACCATGTAGCACATCATTATATATGAACTAGCCCAACTTCAGTAACCCTACAAATGTCACTTCTGTTTAGTTTTCTGTCTTCATTTATGTCCAAAGTAATAGCAGAGCTGTACGTTTTAATTTTTCAGAAATCCCTCAGTCAGAATATGGTATATCATCTTTAGATGGAAACTAGTTAGCTAACTCCCTGTGTTGGAATTCATTTTTATTGTTAAGGCTATATACCGCATAATCAGCACTACACAATTTTTTTGTCCTTTTGTGCACAGTTATGTATTGAAAAGTAGTTTTTTGCATGTAGTCTGTTACTCTGATACTAACAGACATTAAAGGGAGAGGCTTGGGGACAAAAAAAAATATTTCATGTCGTGCAAATCGTTTTATAACTTTTATTTAATGAGTTTTTTTTCTGTCTCTCTGCATTAAAATGAAAAAAACAACCTTAAAAATGAAAGATTGTTCATTTCTTTGTAAGTGTGCAAACTTACAAATTCAGCAGGGGATCAAATAATTATTTTCCCCAGTGTACTTTATTGTATCAAATGATATCACACTTAGTCTTTATATTAGTGAGAGAAAATGCTGAGTTTAAATGACAACACATTTAATGGACCTGTATTTACCACAGTTCCCTTTTATAAAACAATCATTTGTTACGCAATAGAAAGAAACAGACCACACTGATCCTCATAGTTGCTACTTCAGATGTTTTTCGTAGCCTGGATCTAGCCCACTAAAGTATAAATGCAGTACTTTGATACTCTAGTGACATAAACAAGACTGAGATTTGTAATGTCATTATCTTTTCCTAGGAGTCTAATACTACTTGTCAGGTTTTGTATTGTTGATTGTCATTTATGCTTAGAAATATCTACTTATATATGCTTAGAGTTTTATAATTAGTTGTAGATTGGTAGAGGTTTGATCCTTAAAAGTCTGCAAACTTTGTGTGGATACCAGAATGCTCTGGCATGCACACACAACTTAAGGTCAGGAGAGAGGTTATACTGCTCTTACTGATTTATGGTATAGCAAACACGCGTATATCTGTTTGAGTGTAAGAGCCTTTGTTTATGTGAACTGCTGGACTCCCTGGCGTCAGTAGGGTGGGGAGTCTTCACGGGGTCACATCATGACCCCCCCCCCACACACACACACTTACACAACGTACAGGCAAGGTACTCTTTGTGTGTATGTAGACGTCATATGTTAATGAACCTATGCATATTCATGTGACCTCAATAAAAGAGCAGTGTTACGGGAGAGCGGACGAGAGTAACTGGGGTCAAGCGAAGGAACGGCGTTTGTTCAGTTCTCTCCCGTGCACGGAAACATAAAGAACGTTGCCTACTCGTGTCTTGCTTGCTGTGTAATTACATTGTCTTCAGCGTTCCAGCGAATAGGTTTAAGCTACAAACCTATCACTACTCTAAGATAACTCTAGGCAAACCTACTGTGGATCTTTGTTTTCCAACAACTTTCTTAATGTATGTGCACTTCGGGTCATTTCCAATCAACCCATTCATTTTCTATAGAATAAACGTAATTTCATTAAATTTCAAGAGTGATATACACACACACACACACATACCAATAGCAAGTTTAGGTATTCCAGACTGTTGTTTACGATTAAGGGACGAAGAGCGTGGGAGACCGTCAGATTGATTAGTGCCACATCTGCAGTGATGCGGATGCTGTACTGGTCCATCATGGTGAAGAGAGAGCTCAGCATAAGAGCGAAGCTGTCGATTTACCGGTCCATCTATGTCCCTGCCCTTACCTACTGCAGATACCAGCAGCCAAAATTGGCTTTCTCCAAAGGGTGACTGGCCTCTCCCTTAGAGATAGGCTGAGGAATTCAGTCATTCTGGAGGGGCTCAGAGTACAGCTTCTACTCCTCCACATAGAAAGGAACCAATTGAGGTGTTGAAGACTTTCTATCTCTTAGCTGGCTTGGGAATGCCTCAATGTTCCCCAGGTGGCTGGGGAGAGTGTAGTCTGGGTGTCTCCCCTTAGGCTGCTGACACAGCCCAGATAAGTGGAGGAAAATGGATAGATGAACAGAGACAACTTTTGCTAATTTTGGTTCTGTACATTACCACCACAATGAATTTTAAACAATGAATGAATTTTAAATGAAACAACTCAGATACAGCTGAAGTGCAGATTTTCAGCATTAATTCAGTAGTTGAACAAAAAGATTGCAAAGCATTTTTTTTGCTTTGCAATCTAAAGCATTTTTTAAATGCAATTCCTTCATTTCAGGGGCTCAAAAGTAATTGGACAAATTACTGAAAACTGAAAATGAAATGTTCACTTATGGACATCACCAGATGCTGGCTTTCCTCCTGTTTAATGCTCTGCCAAGCCTTTACTGCTGCAGCTTTCAGTTGCTGTTTGTTTTAGGGCCTTTTTGTCCAAAGGTTAGGCTTCAACAAGTGAAAAATATGCTAAATTGGGTTAAGATGAGGTGACTGTCTTGGCCATTCAAGAATATGCCTCTTTTTTGCTTTAATAAACTCCTGGGTTGCTTTGGGTGTATGTCTTGTGTCATTATCCATCTGTATTATGAAATACTGTTATAAACTGTGTTTGCTTCGTTAGATGTTTTTTAGCCAATCTACCCTTTCTATTCTTGAGGCTTAGTGGCTTGCACCTTGCAGTGAACCCTCTGTTGTCTTCTGTGGATATCCAGGTTCACCAGTGCTTTCTTTCTTTCTGAGAATGTACCAAACTGTAGATTTTGCCACTCCTGATATTGTAGCAATTTCTCAAATGTTTTTTTTTCTGTTTTCACAGCTTAAGGATGGCTTGTTTCACCTGCATGGAGAGCTCTTTGACCGCACATTGTTCACAGCAAAATCTTCCAAATGCAAGCACCACACCTCAAATCAACTCCAGCCCTTTTATCTGCTTAATTGATAATGACATAATGAAGGAATTACCCACACCTGCCCATAAAATAGCCTTTGAGCCCATTGTCCAATTATGTTTGGTCCCTTTAAAAAAGAGGGTCGCACATGTTAAGGAGCTGAAACTCCTAAACCCTTCATCCAATTTGAATGTGGATACCCTCAAATGACAGCTGGGAGTCTACACATTATGTCCATAAACTATTTCAGTAAGCAGGTAAAAAAAAAAAAAACAGCTTGTGTCAGTGTCCAAATATATACAGACCTAACTGTATATAAACCAACCAGACATAGTAGTGTAAGATTGCTAATGTAATAGATAAATGAATCCCATTGGTCAGCATCAGGAAGAAAAAGCATGAGAAAAATGCAGAAAAACATGGTGAAGTACAAAGTCCCAGTAATAATAGGATTCCAGGCACAACATCAAAGGTCTCGGTCCAGAAAAGTGCAGTCGCAGGAAGAACTAAGATACTGTGCAGAACCCTCAAACCTCCAGGTGTATCTAATTTCATCTCATTACAATAGTGTACCAAAAAATAAAGTTTTGCATTAGTTCAGATTTACTAGAATCATTGTACATTCATATGCATTACACATCCAGTTTTCAGCTATGACCAAGGTGTCTTCGGTTCATTTGTGAATCTCGGTAAACAATTATAAGCACAGGTGACAGCAGAGGAATGCAACTTATTGTTCCAAGCTAAGAAATTAATGGTGAAGGAAACAAATTAATTAATAAGGGATTTTTTTTTATCTCTGTGAAAATAGGTTTAGAGTGCATGGCAAGGAAATTGGTATTCAGAGTAACCTATGACTTTATAAATACCATACTTGCTCACTGAGTATGAGAGAACAGCTCCTGTTTTTTTTTTTTTTTTTAAGTGATAACAAAGGGCTGATGGAAGTGATAGAGAATAAAGTACAAGGAACAGATGACACAAAGGGGGACACAAAAGAGAGACAGCTAGATGGAGAGTTCTTTATGTTCTTTAGTGAATGCTTGGATGAGTCATTGTTCATAAAACTGTCTTGATATATGGGGGAAAAGAAATGCAAAAAAGAAAGGAGTGCTATTTTTACAGTATAGTTGTTCATATCAGAGTCACATGTTATAGCTCAAGTCGGCCAAGAATCAAAGCTTCCAGCTCAAGAGGAAATGGAGAAATGAATAAATAATGTTGTCTGGTTTTTCAGTGTCAAACACTTTCATGGTATAATAACAATGCGTTCTTTTGCCTTTCAGTCTTAAAACTTCTAACAAATCACCCTTGTGCACTTGGTACAGCCAAGAGGTTAATGCAAGGCATCAGGTCACTCCATGAGCATAATGAAACTGGCTTCAAAGAACTTTCATAGTGTTCTAACCAAATACACGAACATACACACATGAAATAGCTGCTAGAAGGCAATAACAGTGGTGAGAACACAAACGGGTTGGTTGATGAGAAAGAAAAGAAAATAGAAAAAAGCAATAAGCTATAACTACCAGAGTCCTGTACCGCCAGTCGAAGTAAATCAAATTTAACCCACCTGCCTGCAAACATTCAGAATGAATGGTGAGAATATTGGAGAGAATCTCAGGATACACCCACTGATTGCAAATGATGTTCAAAGGATAATTCAGGCAATATAGTTTTCTATATCATATACTTTTCATATTTTCATCAAATTTAGTGAATGAATGAAAAGCCCAAAATCAATAATGAATTGAATTTATCCTGCTATCAAATATTGTTTGTATATCCAAAGCCTGGTGCAGCCTATTCCTCTCTTCCATCAGGTCCAGACTATTAAAAACACATCACTGAGCCACATTGTTGGACTGAGTGTCACTTTCGAACAATGCCATAAGTACAGGCACTGTCGTTTCTTTTCAGTTGATTCAAAAATACCTTTTCAGACAATGTAAAATTCTTCTGCAATGGCCAGTTGTTTTAGGCTTTGTCACTGTCATATCTGGAAATCCGATTTGTGTGACAATGCACATACTTCTTGTCGCTGCTTTCAACTGAAAAGAATCTTTCTCTTGCTAGTGTTGCATCAAAATTGCTGTTACCTGACATCTGTATATTATGTTCACATCAATAGCAGTGTTACATAAAAATGCAGGCTTTATATTTTTGATTGTTTCAACAAAAGAATTTCTTTTCTTTCATAGTTCTGTTAAGGTAGATTTCTTTTATTGCAGTACTCTTATTTGTCTTTGTGTGTGCGTGTGTGTGTTTATCTTAGAAGCAGACATTTGGAAAGGAAAATATAAGATGATAAGTAGAACTTAATTCTAGAAATATCTTGCTGGGAAGTCCACTCCTGCATTCTGCAGCACCATGCAATACCCTTTGGTATGTGCCTAGTTGGTCAGGGGTTCATCCTAAAGCAAGATAATGACCCAAAACATAAGTTCGAGCTATGCCAGAACTACCTCATGAAAAAAGAACAAGATGGGAAGCTTGAAAACATGGAGTGGCCAGCACAGTCTCAAGACTTAAACATCATCGAGCTGGTTTGGGATGAACTGCACAAAAGAGTGAAAGCAACGAAACCTACAAGTGCCACATATGCATGGGAACTTCTGCAACAGATATGGGAAGACCTTTCTGAAAAATATTTGATTTCTGTTTTAGAAAAATTGCCACGGGTGTGTTCAGCTGTTATATCTGCCAAAGGGGGCTACTTAAATGAGTCAAAAGTTTAGAATACATTTTCATCTATATATTGATTCCTTGCAAGGGTGTAAATTTGGCATGGACGGAAGGGACATGTCCCCACCAATAATTTGATCTCTTCGAGTAAACAAAAACAAACCCGATAGAAAGAAAAAAACGATCTGTCAAAGTCTCATTCACCTAGCGGTGCAGAAAGAGTTAAATTACGTTCTCTACTGGAGTCCTACCTCATGTGACAAATATGGCCAATGTGATTGGCTGTGCCTTTCAGGGAGCTCTGTTTAGTTTTAGCAGCTGCAAGCCTGCGCTGCGAGGACCTGCAAGGAGGAGAGGAGGATGGCAGCACAAAGGAAGAACCTGGATATAAGAAAGTATTTCTCAAAGAAACCTGTAAGTCACTTAAAGTCAAGCTCACTCATAAAATGTGTCCGTCATAATAACGTTACAGGCTATGCTAGGCTTTGGCCCACATCAGTCTAAAATTGTATGTAACCATGAATAAAGTTTTTTTGGAAACTGAATGAAAATTGAAACCGTCAGAGAAAACGGCAGCCTCGAACAAGCCAGTATATAAGTTTACAGAGGCTGTTAAAATCATATGTCTAACGTTAAAATGTTGGTGACACAATAATTTCATCCTAATGGTACTGATATATTCATAGGGTTAATTTTTGATATATCATGAGGTAGTCATGATTTTTGCAAATATTCCACCTTGTAGTGCATTTTGCACAAATTCTTTTAAAAAAGGCACTCACCCTACAAACATTACTGATGAGTGACTCATAAGTAATTTTATTGTGCCTAAAATGTTGCATAATGTTGCTAAGAGATCTCTAACTTTGTCGTAATCTTAGATGAGTAGTTTTATGGACAAAACCCACCAGGTCATTCAGTGTTCCCTTAGTGCTAATGTATAAGAGATGTTTTTGTACTATAACTGAAGTAATGTTGTTAAGTCCCTAAAGTCATATTCTTTTATTGTCATGACTGTATTTGAAGCTATTTTTATTTTTGTATGATACCTGATTTATATGGAATATGGCTGAAGTAAACTAAAGTCTAAAATCAGTCATTTGTTTAATAGTAATTTAACATTATATAATTCACATATAAAACTATGAATTGTAATTTTAAATGGTTTAAAAGCATGTAGAATAGCATATGTAGGCAAGTATATTTCTCCTTTTTTATCAAGAAGCAAAGACAAAAAGGAGAAAAAAAAAAACAGGGCAGGGTTCGGTGGTTGAATCATCCGTCCCCACCAATGCCAAAACCAAATCTACGCCCTTGATTCCTTGATTTCTTTTTCACTTCAATTGCTTATTTGCACTATGCTTTCAGAGAGCAATGAGAAGGTGTGTCCAAACTTTTGTGTTTACTACTCTAAAGTTTTAGAGCACCCCAATTTTGCAGTTTTTCCTTTTTTTTCATGAGTGTTTACATTGTAGATTCTCACTGAAGGCATCAAAACTATGAATGAACACATATGGAATTATGTAGTAAACACAAAAGTGTGAAATAACTCAACACATTTTATGTTTTAGATTCTTCAAAATAGCCATACTTTGCTTTGATTACTGCTTTGCACACTCTTGGCATTCTCCTGATGAGCTTCATGAGGTAGTTACTTGAGCACCTGCTGGCCCTTTTGCCTTCACTCTGCGGCTCATCTTATCCCAAGTCATCTTGATTGCCTTTAGGTCAGGTGACTGTGGAGGCCAGGCCATCTGGTGCAGCCCTCCATCACTCTCCTTCTTGGTCAAATAGCCCTTACACAGCCTCAAGGTGTGTTTGGGGTCATTGTCCTGTTGAAACAAAATGGTCCAACTAAACGCAAACCAAATGGAATGGCATCGCTGTAGGATGCTGTGGCTCTGCTGGTGTGAGTGTCACCAGCCACCATGGTGGGAGCCATGCATGTAGAGACCATCCATTCACCTTATCTGCATCACACAAAGACACAGCGGGTGGAACCAGTGATCTCAAATTTGGTCTCATATTTGACTGACTGACCTTCAGTTCTTAAAGTAATGCTGGCCTGTCCTTTCTCTTTGCTTGACTGATTAGTTCTTGCCATAATATGAATTCTAACAGTTGTCAAACAGGGCTGTCAACTGTGTACCAACCTGACTTCTGCACAATACAGCTGATGGTCCGAACCCCATTAAGAAGGCAAGAAATTCCACAAATGAACCCTGACAAGGCACACCTGTTAAGGGAAAACCATTTCAGGTGACTACACCATGATACTCAATTAGAGAAGGCCAAGGGTTTGCAGTGCTATCAACAAAGCAAAAGGTGGAATTTAAAATATAAGGCATATTTTTAGTTGTTTATCAATTTTTTCTTTGCTAGTTGTTTATCATTTTTTTTCTTTGCTACATAATTATAATACATCTCTAATAATACATCTTGCTTCATATTTTTGATTTCTCCAGTATATGTCTACTATGGCGAAAGTAGTAAAATAAAGAAAAAACATTAAATGAGACGGTGTGTCTAAAGTTTTGACTGGTTGCATCTTCCACTTCAGGGCTAATAAAACTAAAGATATGATTTTGTTGGAATATTTTAAAACCGTAAGCACTTTTTAATGAAAGCTTATAGTTGACGTACATATTGAAATATCTTGAATAAGTAAAGGACCCAGCAAGAGTCATCCAAGGGACTGGGGTCATCCTCAGACCTCTGCCTGAGGTCTGAGTTTTCAATTATCCATCAAGATGATTTTTACTGACTCGGGTGACCTTTACTTAAACACCAGAAGCTGGTTGACATTTGAAGTTCACAGTGATATTCATAGTGATATACATGGAATTAGTTGATCTCTTGACTTTTCATTTGAGTCAAAATTTGTCTCATACTTTGGTTTATATAGATTTTTTTCCAGTTTTTTAAAAAACATTTTTATTTACACATTAAGCACTACATCATTACAAAGCTGCTAGATTTGAACCTTCAGAAGCAACCAGTGGGACTAGGAGCCACAACGAGAGCAGAGAAGTGGAATTGAATTGAGTTAGTGACTAAGTTTAGGTCTTTTCATCTCCCAGCCTTATCCTTTATTAATGTTACATTTGATGGATTCGTCTTTGGCAATATAAAAGAAAGATAAACAAAAACATTGGTTTGTTAGAACTGTGATGAATGATACAAAAGGGACACCAGCAATAGTATTTAACACTAGGTTTATTAAACCTGCGCAAATTTGCGTAACTTCCCTAAACCCAACACCCCCTAGAATTACTGGGTTTTTTATTTTCTGGTGCAAGTCCCGAGGTGTTAAGCACCCCTGCTGAGATTTTCACAGGTCGTCAGCTCGTTTCTCCTCCAGCTTTTGTTGTGCAAACCACCCATTATCCTTGAGGCCTGGCACATTTGTAATTGCTCACTCAGAGTTGCTCAGATCCAAGTCAGGCCAAACCTCTGTGTTACAACTTTCAGAAATGCCTGCCGTACCTATACAAAATATCCCAGATAGCAAGGAAACATTGAAACAATGTTGAGTCAATATCAGGCGACGTCATTGAAGCAACGTTGAAGTGTGACGTTGACCCAACGTCACTCTTGCACCCATTTTTAACGTTGAAACAACGTCAGGTTTTGATGTTGAATCAATGTTGAAACCTGACATTGATTCGACGTTATATTTTCGAATACTGTTGACATTGAAACAATGTCAGATTCTGATATTGAAACACTGTTGAGCTATGGTGTTAATTTTCCACCTCTTTCGCACAGTTGCTTTTTATTGAAAAAAAAAAAACAAAAAGGTCAATAGACATGTATCATTTGCAAAATACTTTATTAAAAGACAAAGTTTCCTATTTACATTTCTATGTTTCACGTCACTTTTTATTATTTACTCCGGGATGGGGATGGATGATGTGCGTCCTGCGCGCCACCCGTACGATCTGGAGCATATCTGAGCCATTTCTGGACTGCTTAAGCAAAGACCAACTCAGACATAGAGTTCGCCCCTACCTGCTGCGCCAGGCCATCTAGGACAAAAATAGACACACACACACACAAAAAAAAACAAAGACAAAAAAAAGGGAATTAGAGCACATGAATAAGCTCTTGTTAATTGTCTTCAGCAGGGAGAAAGTATGTAAACTCCTAGGCTGATAAACATGAAAGTCACCAGGCGGAAATCAGCAAACTGCTGCATTTGATTCCCAAAGAGCTATAAGCTGAAAATGTGATATGTCTTAGCATGGTGTGCCGTGTATCCTTTAAAAAAAAAAGAAAAAGAAAAAAGAAAACATGGGGTCCTCGGGCTGTACAAAGTGTACAACCCGAGGACAAAACAAGCCGAAGACCAAAGACTCCATCTCCAGATTAACCGGACATGAAAGTCTTGTTATTAAGAAAGACAAAGTAATATAGCAAAAAAAAACATAGGAAATGTGAAACGCACCCAGCACATCAATTGATCCCTTTATTGTTCACTTTAGGCTCATAAAACTACAATAAACAGTAAAACTTACCAAATATGCATCTGCACAGCGCTGTCTCTTTAAATGCCCTTTTTTGCTTTGTCTGGTCCTTGGTTTTTTTTCCCTGCCCAGTTGAGTACAGAGGCCAGCTCCTTTGTAATGGCATAAACCATTACACGGCGGACTCGCACCTCCAGTGTGGTCCAGCAGCACCAATCAACGCAAAGCGTCTCACCTATAGACACATTTTAAGAGATGGAATTAGCGTGTCTCATGTCTTAAATGTGTATGCAAGTGCTTGTGTGTTTACTTCATGTAATTGATGATAGAAACATGTCATTTAGTTTTCCCTAAAGCCTGATTTTCAAGTCATACAAAGAATAAACCAAAGTATTGGCAGTACAATGTATTTCTATTCCCTTTTGTTGGATATTCATTTGTTAGTTCTTGTAACTGCTAAAAGTGTTTACTAGTTTTTGCCTGTCACATATATTTGTTATACCATGTAAACTGTGAAATTCCAAGATTTTCAAACTTGCCTTGTAATAGTGGCCTCACAGAGTCTCTGGAATCTACAGAAGAAAAAAAAAAAAAATCACAACAAGATGACATTCAGGAGTATAAATTGGGTTTTTTTTTTTTTAGATAAGAGTACAATGACATTGTGATGCAGCTTTAAAACTTTTTTAAAAGCATACCATCTATAGGGAAGACATCAGACTCTGCATGCTGGCGAGATCGCAAAGCTGTGTCGGTTTGTGCCGGAGTGGCGAAAGGTGCCGGAAGTTGGGTGGGGCATTATGATGGTTGCTATCAGTGGGCTGGGGGGCAGACTGGAGTGATGAGGGCTGTTTAGAAAAAGATAATTTTTTAAGTATTTAAGAATACAGACAACTTGTCAAAAAAAAGTTTCCTTGTGTCAGACACAGATATGTACACAGACACTAGACAGTATTTTATTACCTGTATTTTCACTCGAGGGGCCTGGGGAAACCGTTTTTTTGTAGGTTGCTCATCCTCTGAGTCTGTATATGTGTACAAGGGATTTGGTCTAAAGAAAAGAAATTAAAAACGGTCTTAAGTAATTGTAAATATGCTTTTGGCATATTGTTTCCTAAAGTTAGTTTGATTTCTAACAACACACACAGGAAACAGAGACGTGCAAGAAGGTACAGTATACAATGAATTTTTGAAGTGCACAAGTGTACACGGCTTTGCATTTTTAAAAAGTTTACAAACTTCCACTTTTTGGACTATATTATGTGGTGATATTGCAGTATGCAAGCACCACAGATATGTATAAAAGACAAGATCATAAATTCTTAACAATCAAAGATATGTTTGTGAATAAAAGGGTTTTACTTGTGCTTTCTTTTAAGACTGGTCTGGGTTTCTTCTTCGGACTGAAGGTCAGACGTATCACAGCGTTCACGTGGATATCTCTGACGACTGCGTTCTGCTTCGTGAAATGTGCCTGGAAATACAAACACAATGTACGGCCAGACATACATTACGTGTGGACAAAAGGTGCAAACGCATAGAAAAATCAGCGGTTTCAAAAATACGCTGGTACGTGTGGACGTAGCCTTATTCATTATTCAAGGCACAAACGGAAAGTCATGTACGCGTGCAACGTAAAGTTAGGTCAGCGTGCAACGTACAGTCACGTGGGCATGCCGCGTGAGCATTCAAACTGAGTCTAAAGTTTTCGTGTGCGAATTGAAACGAGTGCTCTCCAATCATCAAAAGTAACAAAGTCATTGAACACGTTTATACAGTTAACTTTACGTTTATCAATCATATATCACAGATTTAGAATTTTTTGTAGTACTAAGCAACTACAGAGCGAAAGTCTGGGTCAAGCGCCGAGGCCACGGCAAGAACAAAGGAAAACTCGAAGCGTTAAAGCTAGCTTTGTAAGGGAATATAACGAAGAAATTATGAAACGAAAATGTTTTCTTTGTTGATATACTTTGTTCGCAGTGCAGTTTATTTGTTGCCGGATTGTAAGAAGTAGACACAATTTCGGGCGTAAATAACAGTAAAAAACTTGTTAATGTACAACATTAACGAGTTTTTTTACTGTTATTCAAATGCAAACATGGAAATAACGAGTAGGAAAAAAAAATCATTCATTCTTACCTTATACTAATCGTGGTGCAGGCCAGTGCAGTGCATGACCTGATGCCTTCTCCGGTCAATTCCGCTGAGAGTAAATCA
This sequence comes from Oreochromis niloticus, assembly GCF_001858045.2. Lineage (NCBI taxonomy): Eukaryota > Metazoa > Chordata > Actinopteri > Cichliformes > Cichlidae > Oreochromis > Oreochromis niloticus. Next base: position 8,155,245 of record NC_031986.2, read on the forward strand.
AATGTCCCGCTCTACTGTAGAAGACAACGAATACCTGGGGGGATGTACCAATGTGAGAGGGGTGCTGCGGAATAGTCCAAGTGATCGCTGCTTTAATTTCCCGGTCAACTATACATAAATTGCACGTAGACATGATTTTTTTAAAGCTGGTGAACTAGACCAAGTCATTGATAACAAATGAACAATAAATCTACTTTCTCTGGTACTTTATACCTGATCAGTTGCAGTGCAATTTAATGCTCAACTACAAATCGATGGTTTTTGATGGTGACCGGAGCCGAATGATCGTCAACTATAAATAGACGTTTTCTCGACGTTGTTGTTGTCACCTGGTCGACTATAAATAGATCAAATATCAATGACAAAAAAACAATGGTGAATCAACATCGTTACAACGTCTCTATAGTAAGACCGTCGGTTTACCACAGTATTTCAATGTTGTTACAACATTGGCATTTCAACCCCGACCATATACGACGGTTTGGATGAAAAATCAACATAGATTCAATGTCGTCTTGCTATCTGGGATCCCACACATTGACTGACCTGCAAATATAAAAGACACACATTCACACCTTCCTTGACTCTCAGCACAGATCTTCCATTGTTCCATTGTGACTGTGTATGTGAGGAAGTGGCATTGCTTGACTACAGCACAGTGCTGTGCATAAAAGCAGACCGACCCAGGCGGGAGAATCATTTCTTGTTCGCATTTCTGAGAACGCACATCAGGATGGCCTCCGTATCAGTGCCACGCAGGAAGAACCTCTCCGCGCAACAGGCTTTGGCCTTGCTTCAGGAAATGGATGAAGTAGATTCTGATGGAGGAGAGGTTTCATTTGTCCAGCAGGCCACTGATACCTCATCAGAAGAATCTGAAAAGGAGACACAACAAGAACCCAACATGCCTCCACGGAAGAGGCCCCGTGGTACTGGGAAGCCCAGCCAGAGCCACACGGCAAAAGACGGCACTGTGTGGGTTGAGGAGGACATTGGAATGCCCAGTGCAGTAGCAAATTGTTTGTGCTTCACTGCGTAAGCTGGACCCACAGAGTCTGCTAAGGTTTGTCACTGCCATAGTAGATATGATATTTATATAAACCCATTTAGAGTGAGGTTCATGTAAATTTACCATTCTCTATTTGTTTATCTTCCGACAGCATAAGATTACAAGTGTGCTCCAAAGCTTCCTTTGCCTGTTAGACGTGGGAATACTGCAGACCATCAGAAAGTGCACAGTACATCAAGCCCGCAGAACAGAGCCAGACTGGAATTTGTCAGTTCATGAACTGATGGCATTCATTTCAATCCTGTTTGTAAGAGCAATCATGTGTCCTGTTGGTGCCATTGTGGATTGCTTGTCAGAAAGATTTCTGGTGCCAGTAATCAAAGAGACAATGCCCCGAGATAGATTCATTTCAATTATGCAACACCTTCGATTTGATGACAGGGACACGCGGGCAGAACAGGTGAAAACAGACAAATTTGCGGCGATCTCCAACATCTGGACACACTTCAACGAGAACTGTGCTAAGAGTTTCACTCCAGGAGAACACATGACCATAGATGAACAGCTGTTCCCTACCAAGGTTCGTTGTCCATTCACACAGTATATTGCAACCAAGCAGCACAAGGAAATATTAGCACAGAGGCAGGCTGCTGAAGCTGCTGCAGCTGCTGTGCCAGGGACTGTAAAGACAACGCAGTGCCAGGTGCAAGAGAGCTGCAACAGGCTAAAATGTACTTTCTTCTCTGTTTGATTGCAATCATGTGAAAGGCTGATGGTCTCTCATACACATTCACTTTTTTAAACCCCCACTCATCTGTTTCTTTGACTTTACACTGGTGTGATTAAAACAAAAACAAAACTATAGCAAAAACAAAGGAATAAAAGAATATGAGCAGGATAAATGGAAGCAGCACAAACAATCATGTGCTGGTCCCTGATCAAATCCTATCAATGCTGATTTTAGTCAAATTTTGAAATACAGTCAAAATGGAGGTGGATAGATAGTTTTACCACTCACATGAAAGGCCAGCCAAACAAGACAATTACCATTTAACATGCCACGATGCTAACAACAATTATAGCAACATTAAAAAACAAACAAACAAAAAAGTCCCGTTTATTTCCAGCTCCTTCCTGTAAAATGTAATAAATTGTTTCCATTTTACTGCCATCAACAACAATTACATCAAGAATCTGAAGTCGTCAAAGATCCATAATGACAAGGTTTTTCATTTGTATTCATGGCTGCTAATTTTAGGTGTATTGCCATATTGATTTCCCAATTGGTTCTGCTTGCTGGTCATCAACTCACACATTGAACAAATGATTCCCCACTACCACATTTTCTTTAATAATTTAAATTTAATTTCTAATTATGTGCCAGCCATTGTATAATCTCTCATTAAAATCACCAGCCACTGTATAAGATGGAAGTGAGAGGAACTCATGGATACCATTGAATCTATGTTTTGTAATTTATATAGATCTGTTCACAGTTTCACTTTAACGTTTCAACTTCCTTTTTGACATCACCATCTAATGGGGGCCATGGATAGCTTATTATATAATATGCAGTACATTTAGTACATTTCTAAATAGGCAGTTCATTCTTTGACCTTCAAGTATTGACCTTAAATAAGAAGTGAGAGGTCAAATGTGATATGATATGTTAAATCTACTACTTTCTATATACTATAATATAGGGAGATTTTAATGGATTGTTAATACGACCCATCTTAATAGCTCTACAAAGTTTACTCCGAATTCAAGTCAAGCAAACTTAATTTATAAAGCACCTTAAAGACAGCTAGCACTGACCAAAGGGCTGACCAAATTCATTCAAAAACTTTTGAGCTGTGTGTTTGTTGACAGGATGACACTCGCAAATGCTAATAAAACTATAACCTCCTCAGCAGAGGAAAGAGATTTTTTTGTGAAAATCTCCTGAGAAACGCTGTTGTATTCAGGCATATATACACAATTTAAAGGCTAAAACAGTTAAACAACAACTAAAATTTCATTGTAAAAATGCTTCTATTACACAGACCTGTTTTACAAACACCTGTCATAGCAATAAGTAGCTCTCACATACTTCTTTACTTCAGTAACAGGTATAGTGTTCATTGGAATCTCACTGGAATAGATAGTAGAGACTTCTTTGGCTTCTTTGGCTGAATGTACTGCGTAAAATTGTTACAACTTAGACTAGCTGAGAAATTTGTATTAATAGATTTTATATATTCTAACATTTACAAGTACGGCTTGCTACGCTACTGTTTAGCAGTGTTAAATTTTTATTTACTTACCTGCAAATTTGTTAGGCATACCTTTTGTATTCAGAATTGCCTTAATTCTTCATGAGATTAATTAGGCAAAATGCTGGAAACATTCCTTTTGTCCATATTGATATAACAGCATCATCCGGCTGCTGCTTTCTCAGATGAACATCCATGTGCATCATGGATGTGCAGCTAAAACTATAGGATTATGACCTGACTGCGCAGGCCATTTGAGTACATTGAACTCACTGTCATATTTGAGAAACCACTTTGAGATGATTTGAGTTTTCTGACTTGGTGTGTTATTGTGCCAAAAGCAGCCATCAATCAGCCATCATGTGTACACCATGATCATAAAGTGATGGCATTGCTGGCAACAATAGTGAGGAAGACTTTTATGTTTCTACAGTTCTGTCTTAGTAGTAAAGGCACCAATGCAGTTCCATAGCATTACACTACTGCCACCTTCCTGAACCTCTTAATCAAGGAAGAATGGACCCATGTTTTCATGTTACTCTGAGCAAATTCTGGCCCTTTCATCTGAAAAACAAACCTCCAGGTTCATTATGACATCTATAAAGAGAAACTTCACAATTATAACTTACAACTGAGGAGTGCAAGGAGGTCCTACTTCTCTGACATCATCACCAAAAACAGTCATAACGCTCAGGTCTTATTTTCTACAGTTGACAGGCTAACAAACCCTCCTGTGTCAGTGGCAGCTGAACTTCATTCGACCATGGCCTGCAATGACTTTGCCAAATTCTTCAAAGAAAAAATCCAAAAGATTAGACAAGCAATTAATACATCAACAGCAGATCCAGGAAATGTACTGTGTCCACCGAAAAACTGTTTAAACACCATCAAACAGTTTCACCCTATTAACAGCAAAGACCTGGAGGACATCTTAGGTCAACTGAACTCCTCCTCTTGCTGTTTAGATGTCCTGCCAACAAGTTTTTTCAAAAAGGTCACAAAGACTTTGGAGTCACACCTGTTACAGATAGTCAACTTTTCTTTAATATCAGGTGTGTTTCCAGAATCACTAAAAACTGCTGTAATTAAACCTATACTGAAAAAGGACAATCTTGACAAGACACAAATGAATAACTACAGGCCGATCTCAAATCTCCCATTTTTAAGTAAGATTATTGAAAAAGCAGTTTCTCAACAGCTCAATTACTTCTTAAAACAGAATAACTGCTATGATGCCTTCCAGTCAGGTTTTAGACAGAACCACAGCACTGAAACCGCTCTGACCAAAGTGTTTAATGACATATATCTGAATACAGACAGTGGAACAATGTCAGTCTTAGTTTTACTGGATCTCAGTGCAGCATTTGATACAGTTGACCACAACATATTACTCAAACGACTGGAGAACTGGGCAGGTCTTTCAGGAACTGTACTAAACTGGTTCAAAACATACTTAGAAAACAGGAAATACTTTGTATCAATAGGTAACTTCACATCTGAGCAGACAAGTATCACATGTGGAGTTCCCCAAGGTTCCATCTTGGGACCCCTTCTGTTTAACATTTACATGCTCCCACTGGCACAGATTATAAAGAACAACAAAATAAACTATCATAGCTACGTAGATGACACACAAATATATATCACAATGTCACCAGGAGACCGAGGCCCTGTACAGGCTCTTGGTAAATGCATTGAGGAAATTAATGACTGGTTGTGCCACAATTTTCTCCAGCTAAACAAAAATAAAACTGAGGTAATAGTCTTTGGTGCAAAAGAAAAACGATTACAGGTCACAAGAGAACCTCAATCTATACACCTAAAAACCACAAACCAGGCGAGAAATTTGGGTGTAGTGATGGATGCAGACCTAAACTTAGAAAAACACATTAAGACAATAACAAAATCAGCTTACTATCACCTCAAGAATATTTCAAGGATAAAAGATCTGATGTCTCAACAGGACCTGGAAAAACTAGTCCATGCATTCATCTTTAGTAGGCTTGATTACTGTAACAGCATCTTTACAGGTCTACCTAAAAAATCAGTCAGACAACTACAGCTCATTCAGAACTCTGCTGCTAGAGTCCTCACTAAGACCAAAAAAGTGGACCACATCAGTCCAGCTCTGAGGTCTTTACACTGGCTGCCTGTCCGTCAGAGAATAGACTTTAAAGTTCTGATGCTGGTCTATAAAGCTCTGAATGGTTTAGGACCGAAATACATCAGTGACCTCCTGACCCAGTATGAACCTTCCAGATCCCTCAGGTCATCTGGATCCGGTCTGTTATCAGTCCCCAGAGTCAGAACCAGACACGGAGAAGCTGCATTCAGCTTTTATGCTCCTTATATCTGGAACAAACTCCCAGAAAGCCTCAGATCAGCTGAAACACTCAGTTTATTTAAATCCAGGTTGAAGACTCACCTATTCTCAGCTGCATTTGAATAAAGCACCAAATCCACACTTAAGTTTAAATTTCAAAACCTACTTTTTAACTACTGATTTTATCTACTGTTCTGATTTTATCTACTGTTTTGATATTTGATTTTATATACTGGTTTGTTTGTTTGTTTGTTTGTTTGTTTGTTTGTTTGTTTGTTTGTTTTAATCAAATTTAAATCATGCTTTTTATTTGTTTTTGTTTTTAATGTCTCTGTAAAGCACTTTGAATCACCTTGTTGTTGAATTGTGCTATATAAATAAACTTGCCTTGCCTTGCCTTGAATCTTAGAGCACCTCAGACCAAACACTCATCACACCAGCCATTCTTTTTCTGTTCTGCTATTGTCCAACTTTGATGAACCTGTGAGAATTGTGGGCTCAATTTCTTAGTTGTGTGAACCCAAGGTTCAAATTTTTGTCCACTGAACAAAAGCTGTTTCTTTTTATAGAACCATTATCTTCAAAGTCACTTAAATCATTTTTTTTTTCATTCTGATGTTTGGTTTAAACTTCAGCAGACTGTGTTGATCATGTCTACATGCCTAAATGCTTTGGGTTGCTGTGGTATGATTAGTAGATTAGATATTTGCTCAAATGATCAGTTGTTGAATGGTGTACCTAATGAAATGGCTGGTGGCTGTAATATCTAAATGAGTATTTGTGTCAGATTGAACAAAACTCTCAAATAGCACTGAAAAATAGGATTATGGATTCCGTTAATGCAAAATACTTTTTGCATTAACTGTACTTTTTATGAACTTTGTGTCTGTTTGGACTCAGAAAAGAAAAGCTACCACCTCCCCCCAAGAAAACATAAACAACTGTAATACCAAAATGTATGAAATTTGAAAAGTAACATCATGAACAGCAGTTTCCGTATTTGCTCCTTTAGTACTCATCCTGTCCCCTATCCCTAGGTGGGTGGCTAGGGACTTTGTGGATTTAAAACAGCTATGGTTAACATTTTGATCATTCCTTATGTGAAGTGTGATGTCAGCACAACACGATAACTATTTAAATCCTCTGAATTGGGTGCAGTATACCTCTAAATGATGTCAGAAAGTATAGATTCTGTATCCCCTTAATGAGCAAGTACTACTGCAAACTGCAGTGAATTCTTTAGCAGTTTACAGCACACATTCCTGTTCTCTGTACCAGTTAACAAGGTAACATACTAGTTACAGTCTTTCATTAATTTCACTTTGAGTTCATGCAGTATTCAGTTCCTATCTAAACATTCTTGTCAAACTGTGTTTATCTATGTCGCAATGTGTTGACAATCTCAATGTTGTCTGCACAGTAGATGATTGATAGTGAGGGTACTGCCACAAGTGATAGCTTCAGACTACAATGGCACAACAGTCAATTGATGTGACAGAGTTGGAGAAACATCATTATGAGAAAGAAATTTTGGAAATCATCATTGAAACACTGTTATCTTTTTATGCATCATATCAGTAGAGCTGTTTGGGCTGGATATTCTTCTTGTTTCCCACTGAACTAATATCCCATAAATGCACGGCGTACACAGATTTATTCATAATATGCTGGCAGCATTTTCAAAAGATGTCCTGCTGCCTAATGTGAGGTAACAATCCTCATGGCTTTTGTACTCAAATTGGAAAATCATTGAGAAACATTGTACTTCAGCCAGTCTCTCAGGTGAACTGTTTTTCTGTGCAAACAGGCCAGCCATTTTTGACTGACATTGCATTGTCTACTAGGTCCTCCAAACAAGATTGATCTTTAGCCCTAAAACAAATTGTCTAAATTTAGCAGAAATTCGGAATGTAATGTGTGTAGTGGTTTTTCAAAACAGTTATTTATATAAGCAATATAAAAATATACAACAAAAAGAAAATATCAATATGTCACTTTTTTTTTCTTTATTTGATTTTTTTTTGGGTGACATAGTCTGCTTTCCACTATTTTCTGCTATACTGCTTAGAAATGTGTGGGTTGTTTTTAAGATGGCACAAAAAGACATTAAAAAACAGTTAAAACACATTACCGCTTATACATCTGTTGTTGACATTTGAAGTAGTCCCATTATGTTTTCCTTATTTTCTGTTACATATACACATACATACTATCATTTTGGTGGATGCCCATGTTAAGCAAGGCCAACATTAAAAACATAGCCAGGCAACTGAAGCCAGGCATATTTTGCACTGGGGTGTGGATGTTAGCATGAAAGAAACCAAGGCTAATACTGCCAGTACGACTAACGTTAGCCAAACTAATCTGACACTGTGTGTGTTTGCAACATTATACATGGCACAAAGTCTTCTTCCCCTTACGCCCAACCAGTCACATCAGATGTCTGCCCCTCCCTTAGCCTAGTTCTACCAGGGGTTTCTTCCTGTTAAAAGGGAGTTTTTCCTTCCTCCTGTCACCAAGTTCTTGCTCACAGTGGGTCATCTAATAGTTGGGGTTTTCTCTGGATTATTGTACGGCCTTTACCTCACACTACAGGGTGGGCCATTTATATGGATACACCGTAATAAAATGGGAATGGTTGGTGATATTAAAGTCCTGTTTGTGGCACATCAGTATATGTGAGGGGGCAAACTCCTCAAGATGGGTGGTGACCATGGTGGCCATTTAGAAGTCGGCCATCTTGGATACAACTTTTGTTTTTTCAATAGGAAGAGGGCCATGTGACACATCAAACTTATTGGTAATGTCACAAGAAAAACAATGGTGTGCTTGGTTTCAACGTAACTTTATTCTTTCATGAGTTATTTACAAGTTTCTGACCACTTATAAAATGTGTTCAATGTGCTGCCCATTGTGTTGGATTGTCAATGCAAGACACCCTCTTCTCCCACTCTTCACACACTATAGCAACACTGCAGGAGAAATGCCAGCACAGGCATACAGTATCCGTAGTTTCAGGTGCTGCACATCTCGTATCTTCACACCATAGACAATTGCCTTCAGATGACCCCAAAGATAAAAGTCTAAGGGGGTCAGATCGGGAGACCTTGGGGGCCATTCAACTGGCCCACGACGACCAATCCACTTTCCAGGAAACTGTTCATCTAGGAATGCTCGGACCTGGCACCCATAATGTGGTTGTGCACCTTCTTGCTGGAAAAACTCAGGGAACGTGCCAGCTTCAGTGCATAAAGAGGGAAACACATCATCATGTAGCAATTTCAAATATCCAGTGGCCTTGAGGCTTCCATTGATGAAGAATGGACCCACTATCGTTGTACCCCATATACCACACCAAACCATCACTTTTGTTGTTCCAACAGTCTTGGAGGGATCCATCCAATGTGGGTTAGTGTCAGACCAATAGCGGTGGTTTTGTTTGTTAACTTCACCATTCACATAAAAGTTTGCCTCATCACTGAACAAAATTTTCTGCATGAACTGAGGGTCCTGTTCCAATTTTTGTTTTGCCCATTCTGCAAATTCTGTGCCCCGATCTGGGTCATCCTCGTTGAGATGCTGCAGTAGCTGGAGTTTGTAAGGGTGCCATTTGTGAGTAGCTAATATCCGCCGAAGGGATGTTCGACTAATGCCACTCTCCAGTGACATGCGGCGAGTGCTACGCTGTGGGCTCTTGCTGAATGAAGCTAGGACAGCCACTGATGTTCCTTCATTAGTGACAGTTTTCTTGCGTCCACATTTTAGCAAATCCAACACTGAACCAGTTTCAAGAAACTTAACAAGCAGTTTGCTAACTGTAGCATGGGAGATGGGTGGTCTCGTAGGGTGTCTTGCATTGAAATCTGCTGCAAGTTACTGCGTTCACCAGATATCAACACAATTTCGATCTGCTCCTCACGTGTTAATCTCTTCGACATGTCAATGGCTGTGAACAAAGAGAAACTTGTAAATAACTCATGAAAGAATAAAGTTACATTGAAACCAAGCACACCATTGTTTTTCTTGTGACATTACCAATAAGTTTGATGTGTCACATGGCCCTCTTCCTATTGAAAAAACAAAAGTTGTATCCAAGATGGCCGACTTCTAAATGGCCACCATGGTCACCACCCATCTTGAGGAGTTTGCCCCCTCACATATACTAATGTGCCACAAACAGGACTTTAATATCACCAACCATTCCCATTTTATTACGGTGTATCCATATAAATGGCCCACCCTGTATAATGTTCCTCAAGGCAAGCGGTGTTGTGATTTGGAACTATATAAATAAAGCAGAACTGAAATGAACTGAACTAAAGAAAGTGCAACACCTTTCCTCTGCATTTAAATTGTGACTGACAATGAATTAGTTAAGACTTTCATACTGTGCAGCTCCTAAAACAGACACAAAAAATTTATTTATTGCAAAATTTTAATTTATACATTTAAGTTGTGCACTCTTTTAAAAGATTTGAGGGTTTTCTGTCGTTTAGACTATTCCACTATCATAGACTAGTCTAATTTTTTAGACTAGTCTATGATGAAAGGTATGTTCCTGATGACTAGCAAATTAGTCACCAGGAACATACCTTTCAACATCGCTGGAGTTGAAAAAACTAAAACTGTCTTAAAGAAATATTAACAGAACAACAATTCTAATCAATCAGATTTACCTGAGGCTCAGTGAAATGGCTTTGATATTCCATTTACTTACAGAGTTGTCATTTTTATGTAATTTCCTTTCTGGCCTCAAATACTGACAAAAATCTTAATTATTATAGTCTTTTCCAGTCTTCCTGACCAAAGCACTTAATTCCAAATTAATCCAGTAGTTTTAGTACTAAACTACAGCATAGTGCTTTTCCTGTTATAAACTGTTATAGCACGGACTCACCTGCATCAGCTCTGCTGTTTTACATTTGTATCATTTGTGTATCCTCTTCATATTTGTCTAAATATGAAGAGTTTTATCTTCCTTTATCTTCTTTTCTAAATTCAGTTGCTCTACTGCCAGTATACCTATCCACTTTTGTGACTGCTCAGATGCGTACATTCCACCCCCTGAATGTGAATGCACTCATAGTTAGATTGATAAACCCCGAGTTATTGAGTTGACAACCACCATCATCTGACTTCTCATCCTGAATGTCAGTGTGCGGATAGGTGAAGCCAAATGGCATAAAGATATCATAGGTGTCCAACTTGCCTTGCACCTCAGACTGGGTCCTGGTCTGAAGAGTGAAGCCAATGCATGAGTACCTTAAACCTGCAAAAAAGTTCTTGCTGATGACCAAATATAGAGGTCTATAGAAAAATATTCACTCCCTTGCTCTGTGACCTCAGTACACACTCTGGTCATGTTCCTGATCAGTTTTTGGTTGCTTTAACTGTTACTGAATAACATGAATTCTCATTTTGTAAATGATGATCCCCATCAGAGTTAAAAAGGATGTTAAAGCAGGATATGTTTTAGCACAGCCTACCTTATGAGTGCCAAGTTTGTACACTCTGAGGGGGCAGTCTCCTTGGTTTCTTAGTCAGGGCCACCCGTCACTTATTTTAACCAGTTTCAAAACAGCTACTACAACAACAGTGACTACACTTAGCTCAAGTCTGAATAACAAGACTTCAGTAACAATTGTATGGATACCCACCCTTAGTATGCAGAGTATGTTTGCAACACATAATTGTTATTTTTGCCTTTTCTGGTCTTGGCATCTTCATGATGGCATAAATTTGGAATATCCATACTATGGTCAACTCAGGCACACAGGCATGGCTGTGAGTACATAAAATGTTACCCACCTCCTCTTCAAACCTTCTGTTTGAGAGAGGCAACCAATTAAATGAAAGTTTTAAATTAAAGCAAGAATCAATGATCTAGTCTAGGGCAAAAAGACATATATGGCTTTCATTAAAAACGTTATTGACAAAAGACTTCATTAACAAAACTGGTGACAGATCTCACAAATGTATCAGAAACAGCAGATTCCTAAATGACTGGAAAACAGGCATTTTTCCAAAAGCTACACCAGTTTTCCAAGCGGGGTTAAGGTGAGATTTGATATGTAATTTTTTACCCTATTTCCGTCCTGTGTTGTCCTTAGAAAGTTGTGGCAGCACAGCTCGTTCACCTTCTTGGGACCAATAAAATTGTTCATATGAAACAGCAACTGCAAACAGCTATTTTGTTAAAAATATTAAGTGCTTTTTGAATGGTGGAAATGATATGGGAGCAGTGTTCTCTGGTCTCAAAAAACCAAAACTGTCTAAACTGTCTACATTTATGGGCAGTTGATTGATTTGAGTCATATCTTCAAATAAGAGGTTTGCTTTTGTAGTCTGTTTATCAGTGCCAGATGCCCAGAGGCTGACTGCAAGTTTTATGCAGTCCAGGCAGTTATTTCCCAACCAATTCATTAGGTATGCCTTGCTAGTACTGGGCTGGACCTCCCTTTACCTTCAGAAATACCTTAATTCTTCATAGACTAGATTCAACAGGGTGCTAGAAAGATTCCTCTGAGATTTTGGTCCATAATGACATGACAGCATCACACAGTTGCTGTGGATTTTGCCAGTTATAGTGTATCATGAGTTTCCTGTCTTTACCTTATGCAAGTGGCACCCGATGCGGTCTTCTCTTGCTGTAGTCCTTTTGCTTTCACATTCAATGTGCTGCATGTTCAGAGGTGGCCTTCTGCAGACATTGGTGGTAATGTGGTTATTTGAGTTACTGATGTTTATTGTAGCCACCTCAGCGCAGTCTTACAACAAGACATTTTCAATTTTCTTTATTGTTTTGATGCACAGAACAGTATGTATGTCTAAATCCTTTGAGCTGCTGACACGTGATTGGTTGATTAAATATTTGATGTACCTACCTACTGCCTCTTAGTAAGTAAGTTTCAACTCTAACTGCATATTTGCATGATGTCCATCAGTGGCGCCAACATAAAAATTTTGTACTGAATTTGAAAATAATTGTCCCTATGTGTTTCCCCATCAGAAAACGCGATCCACTTGAAGATATTAAAATTATGTTAAGGAATGAATAAAAAGAAGGTTAAAATTTTTTGGTTTGTTGAGCAATTTCAGATCCACAGTTTAAATTGTGTTAATACAAAGACAGTTAAGGTTAATTTGAGCTTTTTTACATACTTACTCTGGCAGCTCTGCTATTAATGTATTCTACATTACAGGGCTTTTTTTTTCTTGAGCTTTACAGGTGTGAATTTTATTGCTTATCTATTTGTTGATGTTATTTCTTTTTTTTTTCTACTCAGAAGGGAGAGTAGCTTTAATAATAAGATAGGCCAGGCATATGTAAGCATTGCTTCATGCTGAGCCTGTTTAGTTACTGTTTGTATTATAGGTGTGGTGCTCAAATGAATTGTTTTGCACAGTCTGTGCAATACATGATGACTGAATAAAAACATAATATCATCATAAATATCATCTGCTTAGCTTCGAGTTTTCTTAAATTAGTTTTGAAATGCACAAACAGTCAACATCCTCTTCCTTTATGCATCCAAAGACAAGACAGTAATACAGTCACTAGAAGCTTGGTGAATGGCAACTTCAAAATATCCCATGGTAGATCTCCATTTGGACAATCAGCATTCTCCATAACAGTCTGTCATCTATGGACCACATTTCCAAATGAAGTCATTTTAATTAATTATAATTAGACCTGGGCATCAGTTCCCTCATCTGCAAATGGTTACTGGACTTCCTGACCAACCGCTCCCAAGATGTCCAGCTGGATAACCGCTGCTCATCTACAATCACAATGAACACCGGTGTACCACAAGGCTGTGTGATGAGCCCTTTCCTCTACTCCCTCTTCACCCATGACTGCAGACCTGCTGATGGTTCCAACACCATCATTAAGTTTGCAGATGACACCACGGTGATTGGCCTCATCAGTGACAACGATGAGGCCGCCTACAGGGAGGAGGTGGATCATCTGGCTGAGTGGTGCGACACAAACAACCTGCTGCTTAACACCGGGAAGACTAAGGAGCTCATCGTGGACTACAGGAGGAATGCTGACCCACATCCACCCATCCACATTAAGGGGACGGCTGTGGAGCGTGTGAGCAGCTTCAAGTTCCTGGGAGTCCACATCTCCGAGGATCTTATCTGGACAACCAACTGCTCCAAGCTGGTCAAGAAGGCTCACCAGCGCCTCTTCTTCTTGAGGACTCTGAGGAAGAACCACCTGTCCTCAGACATCCTGGTGAACTTCTATCGCTGCACCATCGAGAGCATCCTGACCAACTGTATAACAGTCTGGTACGGGAACTGCTCTGCCTCGGACCGGAAGGCGTTGCAGAGGGTCGTGAAAACTGCCCAACGCATTGCCGGAGCACCACTTCCTGCCATAAAGGACATCTACAGGAAGCGGTGTCTGAAAAGGGCTGGGAAAATCATCAAAGACCCCAGTCACCCATCACATGGACTCTTCACCCTCCTGCCCTCTGGGAGGCGCTACAGGAGCCTCCGGACTAAGACCACCAGGTACCGGAACAGCTTCTTCCCCACAGCTGTCAGACTCCTGAACTCTGCCTCCTGACATCTGACCCACGTTAAACTCATGGACTGAACATACACACACCCACAACCACCTACACACACACAGAATGGACAACTGTACCCTCATACACACAATAATAACATGGACTGAACCACCACTCACAACCACTAGCACTTTAATTCAATTCAATTCAATTCAATTCAATTTTATTTATATAGCGCCAAATCACAACAAAAGTCGCCTCAAGGCGCTTTATATTGTACAGTAGATAGCACAATAATAAATACAGAGAAAAACCCAACAATCATATGACCCCCTATGAGCAAGCACTTTGGCGACAGTGGGAAGGAAAAACTCCCTTTTAACAGGAAGAAACCTCCGGCAGAACCAGGCTCAGGGAGGGGCGGCCATCTGCTGCGACCTTTATATAGCCTCTGTAGAAATTATCCACATATCTCACTTATCTTAACTGCACTACTGTATAGTTCTGTGTAAATAATCATTCTGTACATACGATAATTTTTAATCTTACAACTGTTCATAACTTGCATAGTTCACATTTCTGTATAACTGTATATCTCATATTTCTGTATAGTTTTTTATTTCATATTCTGTATAGTTTTTTTCATATTTATATCCTGTTCATAGCCTGTACATAGCTTGTACTCACTACAGCCTGTACATACTTATAGTTATAGAATATTCATAACAAACTTCATACCGTGTACATTATAACATACCATAATAGACCCATTTCTGTAATATACTTACATATCTATATTATTGCTAATATATATTGTAATATATCTATATCATGGCTAAAGCACTTCTGGATGGATGCAAACTGCATTTCGTTGCCCTGTACCTGTGACATGTGCAATGACAATAAAGTTGAATTCTATTCTATTCTATTCTATTCTATTCTAATAAAGATAAATTTAAAATTAATAATATGAGCTTTCAAAAACCTTCAAAAACATTCTTCAAAAAGTTTTTGAATATTGTATAACAGGTCTGTAGCTGGCATGTATAGTCTGACTTTAACGAACATGTATTGTTTTGGATTGTGGTAAAATATGCCAACATTTTAATCACTCATTCGACCCTTTCCAACTACTCGCATCACTAAGCTGTGCTTGTAAGTTTCCTTATCTTTGGAATTCTGAAAATGTTTATGCTGACACTCTTGAAGCTCAAAGCTGCAGTGCGTTATGCTGAAATGCGAAGCGGTATATGCGCTGCTTCAAGGCTTTCACAGAATTTGGCCGCTTGAGATATTCATTCCTTAACTTGTGATGCTTTATACATCTGGACAGATGAATGTTGCACAGGCTTCTCAGTTTCACACACAAAAGAGGAAAATCAAGCTTTAAAAACCACGGTTTCTAAAGTTTCTCCATAGTTATTCTGTAAGACATGTATTTCTGTTTGATAATTCTTTTTGAGTCAAGGCTCCTGTTTTGACGTGAAGACCACAGAGACAAGCTGCACAGGCCTGGTGAGGTCTCCCCAAGGCTAGAATTCAGCAGATTTCAGCTCAAACAGCCTCCACAGAATGCCAAAAAATCCTGGCGAGAATAAGTCCTTGAGAAGTGTAAAATGACCTCAAATATATCTCAAATTTAGCTGGAAGCTTTGGAAATGCTTGTGTGGTTTGCTTCTGGGATAAAATTGTGAAGTTAATGCTGTAACTGAGAACCTTTTGAAGCTTTTTGCGAATAGCTGCTTGGTTAATAAATTTACAAATGTGCCCAGTGGAGAGTGGGTGAGTTGTTAAAGTTTTTAGTACAAACAGCCAGTCTTGGCAGAATGCAGTCAGATTGCAAATGCACAGGTCACAGAGGGACAGCCCGTAATCATATTACACTCAACTCTATCATTCGGAAGAGAGAGGCATGAATGTGCATGTGTGTCTGCTATTGTTCTGCAGAGTGTGGGACCTGCTGCTGTGGACTGGTGATGAGAAGCCTTCGGAAGAAGATGACCCTCCATTGTTCTCTGAGGAATCAAAAGGATACCTATCAAAAGGTGTGCTATCAGTAATATGAGGCAGATTAGTTCAAACCAGATAACAGGAATTAAAAAGGATGAAACAGAACAAAAGGGTGGTGAGGAAGTGAGAAGACAGATTGAGCCAAGTCTGATAAAGCCAAGAGAACATCTGCTGATGCTTAATCAAAGTGATCTCTAGCCCCATACCCTATCTTTCTACACAGTGTTTTTCTTGCCTTTCTCTGTTGGAGAGGGAAAGTGCTGTGATTAACATGCACACTTGTTCCAGCCTCACTAAGGCACTGCTGAACATACAAGCTAACTCTCTGATGTTTTCCCTTTTAACCTCTTCACATCTGACAGGTGGGTTAGGTTTAGATCTTCCCCTTTTTATGGAATTTCCACCTGTTTTGGATGCCCAGATGGAAATCTTATTATCTTAGAACTCTATGAACAAAATACATATAAGAGAGTTGATTTGAACAGTAAAATCTTCTAGTTTCTACTTGTTTAGCAGGTAGCTACAAGGTAACTACCTAGTAAATGGGTTGATCCCAATTTAATGGATGTCAAGAGGTATTTGTCCTTTTTTTTCTAGAAGACCTTGTTTCTCAAAAATTTAGAGCTATTATTATGATTAAGGTTGCTTCTCACATTCAGTCCTGTAGACCTCAAGGGGGTGGGACTTAAAAATCCAAATAGAGGCCGATCAGATCGATGCCATGCTGCTCAAGATCTTTTACTGTGGTTATGAACGAACATTTTTTTCCTTTGTGTACTTCCAGACTGTGTCCAGTTCCTCCACAGTTTTCGTCTTCTAGTTACAAGCAAACAATTTAAACCTTGAGGCTACTGTAACCATCTGCAGGTTCAAGACCTAATGTCTGGGGGAAAAAAAATTCCTATATGCAGCCAAATGTACAAGAGGCTTTGTATGTAAAAATTCAAGCAGAAGATGTTAACGGCGTGGCGTGGGTGCACTGACTAAGGGTCACTCACTCCTATGACCAGACCTCCTAAACTTACTTAGTCAATATCAACCCACTTACAAAGACTCTGTAAGAAGACATAGGCAGGTGGGAGGAGTTCCTCACCTCCTGAGCGCCAAAGGAGAAGGAGGATCACAGTGTGAAATCTCCTTTTGCCTTCAAAAACAACTCGGTGTGTAGCGTGCATGGCCTGTGCAGGATTTGTAGGTTATTGTGCTTAGCCAAGTGATTTAGCACAATTTCTCTCATGGCATTCAGCATCAGCTGAACTGGAGCTGAACTGAATGATGAGTAGCTCTCTGTCTTTGCTCGAGGCAGTGGACAGCTTGCTGTGTTTTGAATCATATGAGTGAATTAAAAAGACATTGGTTGATATCCTGAATTATCAAGTGCGTTAGTGTACCAGCGCACACACACACAAAGAAAAAAACATATCTGTGAAGAAAAAGCTACAGATCCAGTTCAAGGTGTTTCTAGAGTAGTAAATAGACATCAATGTTGAAACTTACCAAGGCTTATCACAACAATCTCTTGCAGGTATCCAGCTTTCTTCCAGCCCCGTTTTTGTTCCACAGCCTGCTCTGCCGGAAGCACATTATGGGGACATAATGGCTGAGATCATGATGCAACTGAATCGCTTATTTATGAAACAGCATTTTGAGAGTAATCTTGTGTAGCCACATCTCTATCTCAAGCTTTCACAGCACTGGAGAAATTTGACAGAAAATGTTGACTAACGGAGAGCCTGCAGCAGCAGTTTGATTGTTTCATAATTTGAAAACATGTCCTGGAAACACCAGCTCTGCTTCGTTTGGCAGTGTTATTTAAGCCTCGCTAATGATGAATTACATGAAAAATGTAATGATGTGTTTACCTACAGGCAAACACACAAAACCTGTGGAATATACAGAGATTTGTCTTCTACTATTTTTGTAATTTCAAAATAATGTGGGTATATGCGAAAACAAACAGTCATTTTGGCTTGATAATGCTTGCCTTTATATAGACAGTGGTTTATTTCACTGATAAATGTTATGGTAAATACTGTATTTCTTTTCCACCTGCTACTGATATAAAATTTAACCAGACTAATGCTTTTCAAGCACAAATCTAGAAATTAATTTCCAGTGTTCTGTCCATTGTATACTCAGCCATCCACCCCAACCACCTCTTAGTCAT
Organism: Oreochromis niloticus; assembly: GCF_001858045.2. Classification (NCBI taxonomy): domain Eukaryota; kingdom Metazoa; phylum Chordata; class Actinopteri; order Cichliformes; family Cichlidae; genus Oreochromis; species Oreochromis niloticus. The sequence goes on from NC_031986.2 coordinate 8,173,531, forward strand.
GTCTAGTGGACGAACTCACAAACTCTTATGCGAATTTGTGAAATAGTCTATAGTCTAATAGTAACCCTAATCAAATAACATATGTACCAACATATATTCATAATTTACAACAAGCACACAAATGAAGTCTGGAAATCTGAGGTTTGCATGGCTCACAATTGGGTCCCTGGTGTGAAAGTCAAGAAAGTCCAGTGAAAGAGTTGGTCTGGATGGAAAGCTTTATTTAGAGTTCTCCCTATTTTGGTTAGAAGCTATAGATCTGGAAAGTTTACAGATGATTATTTTAGGTTAGCATGGTAGCTTAGCATTTTTGTTTATTAGCAGAAAAGAGGGTAGAGCTGAGGTTGAGGCCAATGCCTTAATGTTGCAGGTGTCTAATCATAAGCCTAGTGGATATTAGAAAACTGTTGAAAACTTAAGCAATTAGCAGTCATCATAACAACTACCAGTGATGGGAATAACGGTGTTACAAGTAACGGTGTTACCAATGGCGTTATTTTTTTCAGTAACGAGTAATCTAACTAATTATTATTTCTATTGTTACAACGCCGTTACCGTTGCTAACAAGATATGCGGTGCGGTCGCGTTACTATTTTTCAATAAACAGACAGTTGAAGCTGTCTTATATCTTATATCAGTTGCACGGAAGTAGCTGTAAGTAATCTGTGCACTACAGATTTAAGCAGCTGCGCGCGCTCCCGCGGGCGGCAATCACTTTCTGGCACAACACTTGGAGCTAAGGGGCAAAACAATCGCATGAGTGCTGCTGTTTGACTGAAGAATAAAGTAGTCATGGTAAGCCAATCACACGACCACTTCAAAATGACAAAGCAATAAGGTGATATATACCAGTTTTTAAATTGTGCTGATAGGCCACGTAAAACCAGAGTCACGATAAACAATATATACATGCGTGTTTTTTCCTGAATAGTTTCATCACATTTACTGTCTAAGGACAGCGCTAGCAAGCACTCTCTGCTTATGACGAAAAAAAAGGGTAAAAGGTAAATGGCTGCAAATAACTTTGTTGTTTTGCAAACCTTGTGCATATGGTTTTAAAATTGACAATTTATATTTGCATTTAAAGTTATGAAATATGATTCATTAAACATGTTTTTTTTTGTCTGATTTTAGGTCAATTGTGTTAATACAGTATGTCAAAATGAAAACATAACTGTAAATTCAGACAAGTAAGGTTGTGCTGAAAAGAATGATAACAAACAAGGCAAAGTAAATAGTTTTAAAAGGTCAAATGTAGAGGTAAAAAAGTAGTTAAAAATGGCCAATTGAACCCTGGACCCCAGAGGGTTAAACTTTTTTTTTAAGTAACGCAATAGTTACTTTTCAAGTAATTAATTACTTTGAGAATCTTGTAACTCAGTTAGTAACACTTTTTTGAAGAAGTAACTAGTAACTATAATTAATTACTTTTTCAAAGTAACTTGCCCAACACTGACAACTACCTGTTGGAGTCAGAATTGTAATGAAGCTTCTGCATGTCCAATGCCACATTTATATTCTTTGATTATAAAAGAGTAGCTATGCGTGATTCACAGTTCAAAATGATTCTTTTTTGCCTTAGTTTCCCCTCTGTCTTTAAGCATACTTTCTTCTGATTTACTCACCCAGAAGCAGGGGGGCTAAGTCAGAGCTGTATGTCTGAGATCAACAATCTGAGCTTGGTAGGTCAGTATATGTGCAAGCAATCCCTGTGAAGCAAAAGTTCATGCTTGAAAGATCAGACTGCTTTGGTTTTCGGCTCTTCCCTGATGACATCTGTGATGACCAACTCTAGACTCCAGAGTCCTGTCCCATTTCCTAACTTTGTTGGAGACACTGCTGTGCTATGTTGCTTCATCTGAGTTTTGTTGTCCAATGACTTTTATAACTCCATCTCAGTTCATCAATAAATACTGTTCCTTATTTTCAAATAATCTCTCCTTATTGAAACAGTTGCTGATGGTCACACAAACTATAAATCTTGAAGTGGCACTAAATCAAGTTTGGGTAACTAATAAATCTGGAGTTCAGCTGAAAACCTAAATGCAAAATCACAAAGCTGTTCTTGACTGCTCCATCACTGGTTTTGTAAAGCTAGCTTAAAAGTACTTGTTGCTTTTGTAGTTTTTCTAACAAAGGTAGCAAAGGTATGTCCTCTAAATCAGAAAAGTTCACGAGTTCAAGTGCATTTCTCTGCATATTTAGTCTTGTAATGGTTATTGCAAATGTAAATTCTTATCTGCTCTCCACCAAAAATGCACACAGCTTTACCATTAACACCAGCTGATAATTAGTCCATGTCTTGTTAAAACCTTTAAATTCTGCAGGGTGTTTAGTGGCTGAAATAAGACAAACTGCATGATATGTACTTATTTATGCTGGAATCTTGGTTTACTATAGACCTCACAGGGAAAACCAATGGACTGAATGTGGCACTTGGGCATTACAATGCCTATGGCTGTACTAGACCCAAACTCAAGGCTTAACGAAAGTCATTAGGCTCCATTCCTTAGGAACAAAAAAATGTCTAGCAAACACCAACAAAACTAAAAAAAAAATTAAACACTTTAAGCAAAGATTCTTTTTCCTCCTGAATATCTGTGGAAAAGCCAATTAGTTATAAAAGAATACAACACATCACATACAAGTTATTGAGAATATTTAGCCTGGAAGACTTGAAACACAATTTCTCTAAGAGATGTCTTTTGATATGAGTATATACAAGTTTTATTTATGGTTTCTGCTGCAGCATAGAAGTAGTTTGTCAAAGAAATACAAGGTGGAATCACATTTTTCATTTCATAGAACTTCAACTCAATTACACCTTTAATTCTTCACGTTCTCTTTTAGTTGGCAAATAAACAAAACTAATGAAGCTCGGTTTTATTGCATGTCTAAGGAACTTGGGTTATCAACTGCTTTAATAAACTCTGTCACCTGAGGTGATAACAAGGAAGACTCATGTGCAACTGGAAAAATACCCTCTCTTGCTGACTAATTTGTTGCATATTTACAGGAATATTTCTTTACACTTGCACACTTGTTTGGAGTATGAGTGTATCTGGAGGTTTTTATGCTTTTTTTCAGTGTATTAATGCATCCTGTATGTGTGCTGTGCAGAATCTGCTGGAGGCAGCAGCACATTTCTACCCCAACAATAGCAGTTTGGGGATATTTTGTTCTCTAGCAAAACCATTGTTCCACATACTTTAATAACTACTAAAATCGAAGGTGTCTCATTTGTCTTGAAACCCTCTACTTTTCTGACACCTCAAGTCATTTTGCTCCCTTTCTGTCAGGAGGCTTTCAGATGAAAGTACCTATAAATTAAGATGCCAACAATATTGGAGTGATTTACCTATTATGGTTTCCCTGGAAACGGCTAGATTTCTTTACCTGAAGGTAAATGTTTTGTGCGGCCTTTATTTAACCAACAGAGGAACAAATGTGCCTGAACACGTTTATACATAATTGTCAAAAGTAACAATGGACAATAGATACTTGGCTTTCACTTGATATAAAAGATAAGATCTCCTACTTTTTCTCATAACAATGTATATATAATATTTGCATACTCATATGGCCACGTTAGAATAATCCTTCCTTTAATTGTCCCACAAGGGGAAATTTGGTTGGTTTGGTTTGGTTTAGAGGCCCATTTTCAATTCTAAATCAAATGGTGACATCTGATTCCAAAGGAAGCAGAAGAAGTTCAGTTCCTCACATAACATATTGAATCAGGCATCAAAATGCAACCATCCCCAGATTCCTAAATTAAAATGGCCAATTTTGTAGTAGAGATAAAAAGATGTTTACGGGCTGATATAATAGAACAATTTTTTGTCTCTGTAGCTAATTTCCCTGTGACATTGGGTACTGACTAAGGCACTAGCTGCCTGCTAGGCATCACCTCAGCTAATTGGAGTCAGTGAACTGGACCTCTCAGCTGTGTTTGTGGTGTCGGTGCCCTCTAAAACAGTTTAATGCAGTTATCTGACAAATAACATGGCTTGCTGTGTGGTTAATTGTACAAACCCTAATCCAAAAAAAGTTAGGATACATTTCATACATAATATAAATAAGAGAATCCAATGATTTGCAAATCTCATATACCCAGCTTTTATTCCCAACAGAACATAGAAAACATATCAAATGTTTCAAGTGAGGAAACTCCCCACTTTAAGAAAAATATTGGCTCATTTTGAAGTTCAGACAGGGCAATGTTTACCACTGTGTAGTATCTCCTTTTCTTGTAAAAACAATGTGTAAATGTCTGGGAGTTGAGGAGACCAGTGTCACGGTCCTGGGTTTTTTGACCCAGTGTTTTGAGTTTGTTTGGGTTCATGAGGTTCATTTTGTACTGTGTTTTGCATTGTTTGGTCTTGTTCATTCTTTAGGGAATATGTGATTCTTATGTTCAGTTTTGATTGCGATGGTACCTGCCCTTAGTTCTTTGAGTTTTTTTCCCTTTCATGTCCTGGTCTTGCCTCTGTGTGTCCTCCCCAGCATCCCCTGTGTGTAGTCAATTATGTCTGGTTGTGAATGTCGAGTTTCTGTCTCCATGGATCTCTCTCTCTCTCGGTGTCCCTCGCTCTCTCTCTATACTTCACTCTCGCTCTCTACCTGTTTCTCAGTATTTAGTCAGTCTCATCTGAGTGTTTGTTTCCCTTGCTTCCCTGTGTCTGGACCATCTGTTTCCTGTTTTATTCTGATTGTCCTGTGTGCATCATGTTCAGTTTTGCTTCCCCTGTTAGTTAGATTATGTCCAGCTGTGTTCAATAAAACTGCTGTTGAGTTTAGCCTTTGTCTTCAAGGCCTGCACTTTTGGGTCCTAACCCTGCTAGCCTCACACACTGATTTGAAAACCAGCTGCTGGAATGTCATCCCATTCTTGTCTGATAAAGGAATCTTGTTGCCCAGCATTCTTTGGTCTTCTTTGTCATGTTTCTTGTTTTATGACACTTCAATACTTGACATTTTGAATTGGGACAGGTTTGCAGGCGGGCTGGATTCAGTACCTGGACTCTTCATACTGCATCTATTACAGCAGCATAGCTTTGTAGTAGGAGTTGGTTGTTTTCTTGCTGAAATATGAGAGATGTTTGCTGAAAACTGTCCACAAAGGCTTCACTTTTAGTAAGTAAAATCAGTTTTTAATGTTATATGACACTAATTAACAAGTATCTGTGATATTCACCCATACAATCTATGGCTGCAGTTTGCTAACCAAGTTTAGTAGCATTACCTGATATTTTGTCTCAATGTTTGTGGTGTCGGTACCTCTTGAAAAAAAAAAGTATAAATGGCCTGACTAATGCTATTTCCCACAGTGTAGTACAGACTGTCCACAAAATCTGCTCCAGTCCAGTGCAGCCATGCAGTCTATGAATGCAGCTGATAACAAGGCAATTCACTATCTTGTCCAAAAACAATACATGGCAAGGACCACAGTGCTAAAATCAATACTTAAAAATGTCTACAAATGTATGCATCTTAAAGCGTTCATAAATCTTTAATATACCACCTTTGTCTGGGATTAAAAAAGAGTTTAATATTGAAAGAAATTAGTTTGCATGAGCAAATATTTTGGCGTACTGTTAAAATTGTATGTTTTGCTTCCCTTAAGTAAAATATTTTCAGATACAATTTTAGTATAAAATGTTTAAAATGTGTAAAATTGAGATACTATATGTCCTAGAAACAACCTGTAAATCTTAACCCTGTCTCCATATGTTCACCGCTCCATTCTGGCATTTAAAAACGACACTTGGCAGGTTCAACCGTCGACAAGATGTGGAGGGCATGTGGGCGACAACCTTCCCATCCTGGGATGTTCTGTCATTGGTCTGGTGTAGCTGAAAAAAAAAAGATGACTGTGTGTTTATGTGTCGTGTATGTCCTGTACGTGTGTGTGTGTGTGTGTGTGTGTGTGTGTTTCACAGCACTTCCATTGCCAGCTTTCTGCTGTGCCAATCTGTAGCAGCCATGGAGCATCCTGGACTTGCTCAGCCATCAATCAGTTGTCTGCCATGGCTGAGTGCTTACAGACACACACACATATCCACTCATATGAGTTCACACAAACCTCTGACAAACCTCAGTTCAGAGAAAACCAAGGCCACCCGCTACTTTATTAAAAGGCTACAGCTGTTGTGTACGTGGGCATAGAGCAAAAAAGATTTTCTCACGAAGATTCAACATAGACAACAGGTCGTGCTGCTTCGTCATTTTCTCAGTTTCCCTGCTTGTCATACTCTGCTGATAACAATCTGGAGGACATAAATTCTCAGTTTCACAAGTTCATGGGACATAAATTTTACATTTGTTGGATGCTAGAGAGTCCCACTGGTAAGAGCTTTAAAAATATAACCAGAACAGCGAGCACACTGTGTGTCACACTGTTGTATACCAAGATGCATAGAACACAAAAACTGTATGAAAACCATCTTTTCATAGCATTTCTTGGAAAACACTGTCAGAATTACAAGAGGTATACATAGCCACATACTGTATAAAAATGGTATGTCTAAATCCCTCAAATGTGATTTCTTATATATGTGACACTTCTTTCTAATAATAGCTCACAAATTGTGAGCAGTGTGGGCCATCCTGTCCTCATAACATCATATTTTTGGCATAACAAAGGCTCCTTCACAGCAGCTTTCTACTTGAAGGCATCATTCTCCATCCTTGGGCGAGAAACATAAAGCTGTAGGCACAGAATTACAACTCTTAATAAAGGAACAGTTCATCTTACAATGAATATAACTCTTCCATTGTGAAAATAGAGACATGTAACAAGTCATGTCTACTTCAGCAGGTCACGACAGAGCTGCAATTAGACTTTTTGAGCTCTTAACATCCACCAGGTCATCAGCAATCAATCTTTGGTTAAGGTTTTCTTCTAGCCATAACCTAAGTAGGCAAATTTAAAAAATCTACAAAACGCTACCTTTAAAATCAAGTCTCATTTTGGCTGTAGAATTTTTTGATTCAATAAAAAGGAGCTAATTTTAACCTTTCCCCAGTCCTACACAGGTTCCCAGTAACAACTGTGAATGGGTAAACAGTGACAATACTATCATGTTGCTGTTTAACATGTTACCATTATCACCAGATTAGTTCTGTTAGTGGTTACATTTGCTAATTAGTTACAAACACAAAATACGGGCAATATTGATTTGATCTTTAAATGTAATAATTGATAGATTCGAGGAAAATTTACAATGTCACAGACTCAAAGTGGAAACATAGAGCTTTTTTCACTACAACTAAACAATTGAACAATCCAATATTTCCTAAGATCTGATCTGAGATTTGTTGGGATATTGCCTTTCGGATAGTGGGGTTAGGTTAGGTTAGGTTAGGTTAACTGGAAACTCTAAATTGCCCATAGGCGTGAATTTGAGTGCAAATGGTTGTCTGTGTATATATGTTACCCCTGCAACAGACTGGGATAGCGGATAAGAGGAAGGATAATCTTTAGAAAATTGTAACAAAAATGCCAATTTTTATAAATAGTTATATAGATATTTCAGCTACTGTGGTGGTTTAACTATCAAAATCTGTAAGTTCTTCATTAGCTTTAGATATACAGTAGATAGTGGCAATACATGATGTTTCTTGGTTTAATTTTCCAGTAAGATCATTATAACAACAACTTATTTGTCACAAAGCAAGGCAACAAAGCTTTGACTATCACATAGTAACATTTAGTTAGCTTGGCTTATGCTAGCTTTGTTCGTTTACAAGAAAGTGGTTAGCTTCTTCATTTTGACCTGGGACTACAGCCTACACAAGCAAATATTTTGCTATCTCGGGGTACAAGTAAGTGTTTTGAGTTTTTGACACTGTTACATCAGTGTTATTATTTTCCCTGAAAAACCTGAATAAATGGTGCAATATAATTGCAAGCAGGTAATTGTACAAAAATGTCAGATGTAGCAAACATGGTACAAATTAAGAGTCATCTATGCAAAAATATAATTAATTTCTTTTAAAAAAAAAACTTTGTCAGAAGGTTTAAGAAACACTCCAACAACTTTCTGGCAATTACTTGATGGTTCACGCTTTACAGGGTTCATTATGAATTTATAAATGTGCCACTGATTTTATTTGCAAACATTACAAGCAAATTCCAGAAAGTTGATCGTATTCATCTGGATGTTTTATTTTCAGTATGCATACATGATATGCAAGATTGTCATAACTGATGCGTTTAAATCAATTTTATGACAAATTGGTTATTGTCTAGATAAACAGAATCAACTTTCTGGGATTTTCTTACTCACTGAATGAGCATGCATCAAGATGCTACAAGACAAATTTAATGTTAGATTCTGGTTCTCACCCTTGCTTTGCTGCTCTGTGTTCTGGTGAATATAACCTAAAATACAGCATGTGTGAAATGCATGGTCTCTTCACATAATTTATTTAAGAGCTGAAAGCAAGTGGGGATGATTCTGGGTTTATTTTTGGGATGCAGCAGCAAGTGGTGTGGTTGTGTTTAACATGGTGAGTGTTTAATGGTTGGCCCCAGAGCTTTAAGGTAAATTGAAACTGTTGGGATGTTGCAAGATCAAAACATGACTGTCCTGGATGTATTATTTTGCTGCTAGGCATTTCCAGAATATTGTTGTTGTGGGGTGTCAGGGTTGTTATTGGTGAGCACCACTAGGGGTCTTTGAACATACTGCTTATCATGTGGAGGTGGGTAAGCAGTCTGGTCTTATAACATCAGGGTTTTTTTTCCGACATTCAGTATGTGATGCGTGACAGATTATTTAGCTATGAGCATTCACCCATTTGCCTATCCATCCAGTTTCTTAGCTTATTCAGTTCAAGGTCATATGAGGGCTGGAGTCTATCCCAGCTGTCACAGGGCGAGAATTGGGAAAACCCTTGAAAGGTCACCAGTAGCAATGAGCATCAGAAATACATACATGTAGTTTAAGATACAATCATTTGGCTAAAGCAAATACTGCACTTGCTTATCGGATGTGCATGTCAAGGAACAAGAACACAAAAGGGGTCTTATTCCACTCTCATTTCTAATGACTTTCTCCAGCATATGCAGAGGATGATTACATGCTTTGAAAATGGGCCCTACAGTATGTGGTTAATCATGCGAATGTTTTAAATATCAAAACTACTGCATAAGACAGGGTGCATAAATAATGTGACACCATCAAGGAGATTGCTCATCTATAATGGATGGTTTTGTTTGCTTCGCACCCTGTTGGGCACTGTACTTGTCTTATATGACAGATCAATAGACACATGGAAATTCATTACTGCACAGCAGATTAAATATTAAAGCTGTTGTTTATTTGTTTTGATAAAAAATAAATAAATAAAGCTGCAGGTGACAGGGATGCTGTCAAAGCTTAGCTCTTGCCATAGGAACAAAGGTCCAATAAATGTGTCAAAAGAGATGAATTGCAAGAAGTATCATGATATGATGTGATGGGTTGACAGGACCTTTTAACAATGCATGATTTATTCATTATCACTGTGTTTACCTCACATCTGAAGTCCTTCTCAGTGATAAGTCACCCTAAAAGTTATTTGAACAGTATCTGCACACGCTACAGTAAATGTGTGCACAGATGTTGTTGACTAGGTGTTAAAAATGTGTCTATATTTGTTTTGTTTTTTTAAGGTACATTAATATCTCTCTATATATGAAGATGTGCACTGCACCTACATGAAAAGGTAAGCTGCTTTCTACATTGGCACTATATCGAGTGGAATCATTACCTCAGCCAAGGAGGTTATGTTTTTTGGTAGCATTTGCATGCGAGTCATTTTGTCTCTAAACACGATAGTTCGAATATTTTTGAACGAATTCTGATGTTACGTTGTCTCACGCTTACAATCCATTGAAATCTGGCTTACATCCACCGAGGTCTTCAAAGTCAACTTACTGATTTATTGGTCTAAATTTGACAAAAAGCCTTATATCCTTGAAATTGTGTTTCCTACAAGTGTGGTATGTATTGTCAACCTATGGAAAGTACCATATAAAAAACTAAAAATATGATATCACATTTTCCTCTGACCTCTCCGTCAAGGTCAATAGACTCATCTGAAGGTTAAACTGATAATAATGCTATAGAAACTATTTAAAACTATGTTTCTTACTCTGATTTTTTCTGTTGACAACATATAGAGAATGATCTATAGAGATTCTAAATATCATGCTACTTTGGACTTCTTCATCAAGGTCAAATAAGGTCAAACAAAAGTGTCTTTTATCTTTAAAACTACGATTAAAATTCTACTTTCTTTGTTTGTATTGACAGCATTTAGGAAATGATACTGGTGTGTGGGGGTTAAAAGTATCACATTATATTTTGCATCAAAATATCTGACCTCACTTTTGCAATTCACATCTGTCTTTGTTTGAGTTGACCTCAACACGTACTGTATCTTTAAAAAAGAAAAAGTATTGTTGAGCGAAAGAGAATGAAGCCAGAAAAAAGTCAAGAATAAATGAGTTTCAGCAGAACAAATAACAACAACAATCTACACTTTGCACTTGTTCTTACCTGACTGCAAACTTCATAAATTAAATTACAAAAAGCAAAAAAAACAAAATGAATATATTAAAAAATAATATACTATGCTATTCTATACTATATTGCACTGTGTTATACAACACCTAAACACTAACTCCATAGCATAAAAGTACTTTTGACTTTTGAAAAAAAATATTCTGAGATGGATTAAATTGCAGGGGTTAACAAGTAAGAAATAATACATAAATAAATTACACAAACGAAAAACTATTTTTTATTTTCTCAAAAACATAGTGTAAGGGGTTAGACCTCTTCAGGTATCATGATACAAAAGCATCATGCCAGATGTCCTCAGGTCTTGTAACAATACAAGGCATAGATCCAGTGTATGTTTTTAGAACAAAGAGCAAAGGGTCTTCTGGGTACTTGCATAATACAATTTTTAATCTTATTTTTTTGTTTGTTAGGATAGGTGCCATTTTAGGAAAAGTGTGGACAGAATGTTTCCTCAAACATTGTCTAACAATGTCAGCTGAATTTCTGCATTGTTAAATAATGGGATCTAAATTCATTTTCCCTGAGGGTATTGGAACTATTCTAAGAGCTAATAAGTATACTTAAGACTGTTGTGTTTCAAAGAAAACACAAGACTTTGGTTGCAGTTATTAAACTAAGACAGGAAAAACAACAATTTGCTGTTTTGGCTTCAGCTTTGTGAGTAGCAGATCAATAACCCAACCCCATCACTAAGGACATCGATGTAGGACAGTTCAGAAAAACTGCAGATTACAGTCAGTGACAAAGAAAAGCACTGCTTTAAAATTCTCTCTTGGAGAAATGTTTGCTGCTTTTGAAACACCAGAGACATACATGTTTCACTCTTTGGTACATGCAGAGTTAAATCATGATCACTGCATTAGGGAGTGGCAGATAAGTATGTGAAGGTTGTGTAGGAGGGTGGGATTACATAAGGAATTGAGTCTTGTTTGGAGTGGTGATGGACGAGGTCAAGCAGGAGACTTCTCAGATTATGTTTGTTTGCACATTGTGATCTGTAGTGAAAGAAGGGAGCAGGTAGAACCTTTAGAGGTGGAGGTATACTCTGAAGAGAAGAGGAATGAAAGGCAGTCAAAGACAGAATACATTTAAATCATTACATCAAATGCATGTTTGTGATGACAGGTGTAACAGCGAGTTGAAAGGAGTAGAAGTAGTGAAGGCAGGAGAATTTAAATACCTGGGATCAACCAATCAATGCAACGGACAGTGCCAAGAAAGGTGAAGAAGAGAGTGCAGGCAGGGTGGAGTCTGTGGAGATGAGTGTTGAGGCGATTTGTGACAGAAGTATAACAGCAAGAATTAAACTATGTCAGAGGGACAACTCAGTAAAAATCTTGTAATTTGGAGGCGAAGTTAGGGAGCCAATGTTGACATGGTTTAGACATCAGCAAAGGGAGGATAATAGATATACTGAACAAAGGATGCTGAATATGGAGAAGGGAAGCTAAGAAGTGGAAGATCACAGAGAAGATTCATGGACGTATTGAAGGAGAACATGCTATCCCATGGATATATTAAGATCATGTGTGATCCATCACCTGGTGGGAAATGTGTCTGTTCTATTCCAGTTGCATACAGGCTGGTATGATATGTGTACAATAGTTCCATTAAATAATAACATGAAAAACCAAATAATGAAGTGTATTTAGAAATCACTTCAAAAACAAATGACAAAATATTAAGACATAGATAACTAAAAGAAAAAAGCACAATGTGAAACACAATGGCCAACTGACCACATCTCATTGCATTAAAATAAAAAGCATGTATAAATGCATTCAAGACTTATTTAACCACTTTCACTATTAAAATACCACTATTATGTATTCAAGCAAAAAGTAAATGCTCTTATACACTGAAAATGCACCCTTACTTACTGTAATTGACATTATTTTAAAAGACAAAAAATATCATTCGGACCTAAATGAACACCTGGAAGAATACCAAGTGGAAATATTCCCAAGCTAATAAATTAGTACACAACAAAGCCCATCATTACATGTCGTGCAGTCAACAGACCCCACCAGATTTGAGCTTTAAATACAGCATCAAGGCTGAACAAAGCCTCACAGTGGATGTTTACCAGGAAGACTGCTGTAAATTCAGGTCAGATTTATGCCTGCTTTTTTCCCCCTCTCTCACTCAGTCACCCCTCCCATGAGAGCCACAGGTGCTGGTTGTGATGGCTAGGGAATGAGTTCTCAATGAATGAGGGTTACAGCCTTAATTTGAATCCCTCAGCCTGGCAGAAGACCGCAATGCTTTCAGCATTCTTTTGCTTGTATCTCTTTACCGCATGCCCCTCATCCGACATCACCATTCTTCTCAATAATGTGTGTTCTTTGTTGTTTCTTTTCTGCCTCTCCCAGCATTGTTTTTCTTCCAGAGCTCAAGATGATAAAAACAGCTTTGAGTTCTGACGTAGCTTCTACATTTTTTAGTACATATTTCGTTTTGATTATTTGCTGTCACATGTCGAGTTGTGTGCTCTGTGTGTGTGTTTTTTTATAAGGAAAAACATGACTCTGTATAGATACCAATTTAATTCCCTCTTAAGAACATAATGCATGCCTGTAATCCATTAGGGAAGCTGTGCTTTCCATGTTCTGTGTCATGCTGTTTGCGACAAACAAGGGTTCCAAATGTCCCTATGCATATATCTATCTATCTATCTATCTATCTATATATAGATAGATAGATAGATAGATATACATAGAGAGAGAGGGAGAGAGAGAGATGGATAGATATAGACAGTGTTGGGAAGGTTACTTTTAAAATGTATTCCATTACAGAATACTGAATACATGCCCCAAAATGTATTCTGTAACGTATTCCGTTACGTTACTCAATGAGAGTAACGTATTCTGAATACTTTGGATTACTTAATATATTATCGTGCTGTTTACAACTACGTGAATGTGCTATTGCTGTGATTTATTACTGTTACTGAAGGTCCGCGCCTCCGAACAGTAGTAAAGGGACCTCTGGCTAATACGGTGGGTTCCGTGTCGGGCTGGTAGCCGAAAACTAGCTTTACTTTGTTGTCTGGGTCAACTTTGCTTGCCAGAGACAGAGAGAGGCGTTGAAAGGCTGCTCCAACGGAACTTATTTTTTCCGGAGGAAAACACGAACACAGCGTACAGTCGAGTCTTAATAGCTTACTTACAGCTGGGCTCGTCAGGCACTCTTCTTGGCTGCAGTGGTTATTATTATATTTACATGCTTCCAGCTCCTGTTTTTGCTCCGTGACAGCTCGGACTTTTCCTTTCTCTCCCTCCCTCGCTCACAGACACATAACGTGTATGGTAGTCCATTCTCCCTGCAGCACGGACTACACAGTCCATGAGGCTACATTCTTTAGGGCCATGGCCTGTAGCATTCTGTCTTTTAGCTTAGCACAACAACAACAACAAAAAAGCGCTCTCTCACCCAGGAAACACGCAGAGAGAGAGCGCGTCACCCTGTAACCATGGCAACCGTAACGCTGCCGCCTGGAACAACATTACGTAGCTGTCAAACAAACCCAAACAGTCCTGACCCGCGACAATATGAAACAGGGAAGTACCGCCATGTAATCCATTTATTTCAACAAAGTAACTGTATTCTGAATACCACCTTTTTAAACGGTAACTGTAACGGAATACAGTTACTCATATTTTGTATTCTAAATACGTAACGGCGGTACATGTATTCCGTTACTCCCCAACACTGGATATAGATAGATAGATATTTATGTTTTTTGCCTCAGTGCTTTGTTTGTGCTTTGAGTGGCAGCCTTCTGCTGCTCCCATTGTTGTTACGTGATTTATTTTTATTAAGTAGATTTTATTCTACCTTATGTTGCAAGTTAAAAAGTCCCTAAAAGACCCAACAATAATAGAGAGAAAACCCCATCAATTAGACAACTATGAGCAAGCACTTGGTGACAGCGGAGAGAAAAAACTCTCTTTTAACAGGCAGAACCAGGCTCAGGCAGGAGCAGCCATCTGCCATGACTAATTGGAGGTCCAGTGGTGGGAGAGAGGACAAAAGACCCACTGTGGAAGAGAGGCACAATGTAATAATAACTAATGATTAAATACAAAGTGGTATAAACACATTGTATGAACACAGAGTGAGTGAAAAGAGGTCAGTGAAGAAGAAACACTCTGCATCATGGGTAGCCTTCAGCAGCTTAGACCTATTGCTGTGTAACGAAGGGAGGGTTCAGGGTCATGTGATCTGGCCCTATCTATAAGCTTTATTAAAAATGAAAGTTTTAAGCCTAATCTTAAAATCAGAGAGGGTGTCTGTCTGTCCTCCCATTCTACTTTTAAATGTCCTGTTATGACCCAAGATCATGTGGGTCATATGTGTGTGTGTGTGTGTGTGTGTGTTTGTGTGTGGCTCCTCCCACCAGAGGATGGTTGTGGTTTTTTCTCTCTGTCCTTTCTCTCAGGTGTGGACATTTTCATGTCTTGATGGAGACCAGTGCTTGCTGAGTTGTTGGATTGAATTCATTCCTGTTTCACGAATGGATAATTAATTGAGCAGCAAGTTCCTAACCACCAGATGACAGCCGCCTCACCCCTCTCTCCTTGCATCCACCACCCAACAAATAGCCTGTGTTTCTGATTGTTGCTTTGAGTGTCCCTGTCTGGAAACTTAGCCAACTGGTATATTACTAAGTATAAGTTGATTTGTGTGTCTGGCGCTAGAACATTATCTTTGTAAATAATTGTGAATGGCTTTGTAAAGTAGTCATTTGTACCCCTTTCACTGAATATATATTGTCCACTGCAGCAGCCTTGTAGGAGTAAGAAGCCTTTTCTGTTGAACCCAGTTTTTTCCAGTTTTCCAAAGTAGAACATTAGGTAAGCAACTTATTTTTTGGTTGGACTTTTATTTATTTTTTTGGTAGGGAAGCTCAGGGACCTTTACAAATTTTCTGAAGTTGAATTCAATAAATGGCTGCATAGGGGCTGATACGGTACTATGAGGTCTTTAAGATAAGATGGAGCCTGATTACTCAAGACATTGTATATGAGGAAAGATTGTAAATTTGATTCTGGATTTTTTATTTTTTTTTTGCCTGTCCCGTTTGGTTCTTTAGCCATCAGAATTGATGTCTGAAGGCCAACAAAGATACCCAGCGGATTTACTTTACCAAGTGGATCATCACAACCTTGCCGTATTGGTCTATTTGATCGACCTTTGTTGTTATTATTTATTTTATTTTATTTTCAGTTGTTACAGATGGGACATGGCTGGGGGATAGGAAAGGGAGAAAGAAAGATGAAGACAAAGAAAAACAGAGGGGAAGAGGGACAGTAAGAAAGGACACTTAAAAGGTCACCTGTTGAGAGAGAAAAAATTAAAAAAGAGAAAACAAGCAAAAAAAAGAGAGCAACATAATAAACACAGCACCATCCCTTTAATCTAGCTAAGCCTAAATAACAGTAAATACTAAATATTGAATGTTGTTGTGAAGCACTCAGGACAGACAGCGCACAATTAGCTTTGAGGTAGCAGCCAAGAAAGATGTAGTTTGTGTCTATAAACAGTGAACACCTGTGTGTATACCTGTGTGCACACCTGTGTGGATCAATGCGCTTGTATTCAAAAGGGTTCTTCATGTAACAATCTGCTAGAGGGTATGGAGAGCCATAGCCCCGTCCCCCAGGGCATGAAGCAGGCATGGAGGAGATCCAGGCCCCAGACATCCAGAGGCCCCAAGGAGCACCACCGGAGGGGCATCTGTGCCACCCTCCTGGGAAGAGCTGAGGAGAGCCCCAGATGAGGGGTCACCCAGCAGCCAGGGAGCAGAAGCCAGAGGGGGCTGCAGTGACGTGCCCGTGGGCTCTGCCAGCAGCCAGCTTTGCCAGAGTGAACCGAGCCACAGGCCCAGAGGCCGGAGGGCCCCCACCCCCCGGAAGGGCTCGACTGAGCCACGGGCGCCAGTCCCCGCCAAGCAGCCACCAGGAGTGAGCCGGTACATACATGAGCGCCCAGCCCTGGATACCAAGAACGACCAAAGCACCGGCGCCTGAGGGCATCAGCCACCGCCAGAGAGTGTGGTGAGGGGAGATAGGCCTCCCTGCTTTGGAGGGCCTAAGATGTTCCCAGAGAGGTGGACTCTGAGACCCGACCTGACATATAGGCACAGACAAACAGGCACACACAGACACAAACGTGCATTCCCACCTTCATGCACACATATACAAATACAGCACTCACCCAACGTAAAGACAGACACAAATGGACATTGTACACACAATCACACTCCCCAAAGAATACTCTATACCCCAGGTCCAGGTACCCTCGCCCCCAGAGGAGGAAATCGCACCTAGACCTAGGAGATGTTACCCTTTCCCCGGAGTGGAGACAAGCAGACCACCCCCGGCCCTGCAGGAGCAGGTAGGCCCCACATCCCAGACCCCAATAGACTATGTGCACTTTAGCATATGCAACTTCCGGTGGGGAAACTCCTGTAGGGCACTTCGTTTCCGGTGTGAAGTCAACCAAATGGACGAATCAAGGGGCGATTTACATTTTTCAAGATGTCTTGGACATTTACCGAATATATCTGTAGATGATGTTCATCGACTTGTCGATATTTTTCCCTCGCCCCTCAGAGCAAAAGAGAGAAAGGATTGAAATTTCTCAGTAATTGTATAAATGGTTCCCTCGTTTATCGCGGGTGTTATGTTCTAATAATAACCAGCAATAGGTGAAATCTGCAAAGTAGCCAGCTTTATTATTTACAATTATTTTAGATGTTTTAAGGCTGTAAAACCCCTCAATTCACACTTTATACACTTTTCTCAGACAGGCATGAACATTTTCACACTTTTCTCTCTTGTTTAACACTCTCAAAGTTCAAACCTTCGTAAAAAAAAAAAAAAAAAAAAAAAAGTCCATTATAGAATGAAACCAAAGATCAAAACCTGTCTTTAGTCCCAAACATTTATTTGAGAAATAAACATACAGTATATTTGTTTTTCTATAAATAATAATGACAGATTTTAGAACTAATGAATTTAACTTTAAGCTTAATTGCTTAATTTAAGCTTAATGCACCTTATAATGTATATAATATATATGCGCGGTATGATTAAAAAAAACCAAAAAACGGTAACTTCTACCTTCCTTTAGCATGTCCAGAAGTCGCAACTTTTTGTGCGATGGTTAGCATTTTCCTCTTCCTTTTGGGTGCTACCGCAGGAGCCTTTGACGGTGCAAAACGTTTCATCGACATTGTTGTGTTTTTTGGGGAGAAAACTTACAAACATACAGTACAGCACTTCAATGTCACACTGCTAGTGATGTAGCAATTCTGCCGTGTGATCTACAGCTAATCGGGACGCAGAACACAATGGGCTTTAAAAAACAAAAACAAAAAAACCCCAAAAAGCATGCAAAATTGCACTAAAAGAATCCGCGAAACAGCGAAGCTGCAAAAGGTGAACCGCGTTATAGCGAGGGACCACTGCAATTTTAAAGATAAGTCACAACATACCCTTCGTAAATACTAACATATAGAGACCCTTACCTGCAATCATTCATGTATTTTTTTATATCCTGTGACTTTTTTTTTTTCACGGTTTGTTGACATGCTGCGTAGGTGTGTACTGACATCGACTTAACGGGGAAACATCTGGCTTTGACTATTGTTCACATGTAGTTTGAATGCTGAACATTTGTCTGTTTAAATCACAAGAACTGTCACTATACAGAGATGTGCTTCTGAATGTGGGCGATGTGTCTTCTGCATGCAGTAATGCAGTTCTGCTTGTGCTGAGTGATGTAAACAAGCGATCGATCTACGCTCTCGGACGGCCAACACCTCCGCCAAGCCCCTCCGCCCCAATGGCTAACAGACAACGGGGGTGTGTGAAGACAAACCTACGTCTGCCAGCACAGACCCTATCCCAGCCCTGCTGCATGCAACCACGAGGGAAACACCATCTAAGAGCCACCAGAGCCCCTAACCAGGTCATGACCACAACCCCCGGGTTAAGCCCTCCAGGGGAAACGTCCCTAGGGACTCTCCAGATGGCCTAAGCCCGTCCCTACCTCCACATCAACCACAATAGCGAAGACAGGACCAAACTACAACCCCCGACCCCTGCTTGGTGATGGAGCTGATCAAAGGAGCCCAGAGGGATTGAGCTAATATGGTGGCAGAGGCTGTATCGAGACTAATGTGATCTATTAGATGGTTTCTATATTGGTTAGAATTAAGATTATTTTTATTTTTCCAGTTCATGAGGACCATTTTCTTGGCAATGCATAGGGCAGTAAAAACCATGTGGACTGTATTTGTTTCTGTAGTGACATCATCCAATTTGCCCAACAAGCACACTAAAGGGGAGGCTGGAATTTTACATTTCAGACACTTTGATAAGTCTTCACATATCCCGCGCCAAAACTTCTGAACTGGTGGACAGTACCAAAGAGCATGGATGTAATTGTCTGGTGTATTGCCTTGACAGTGTGAGCAGTTGTTGGAAGATGTAAAGTCCATCTGGAACATCCGATGATCTGTATAGTGCACTCTATGTAGTATTTTGTATTTTATTAATTGCAGACTGGGAATTCTAATCAATTGAAAGGTTTTGGATTTAACAGGAAGCCAATCAAGAGAAGCCGATGTGAGAGAAATATGCTTCCCCTCAGTGTTAATGCTATCCAGAGTAAGTATCTGGTTAGACACCATGATTCTAAGACTTTAATGTCCAAGTACAATAACCTCTGTTTAATCTCAATTTCAATGCAGGAAATGAGATGTGATACAGGAGTTTATGTTTTTATGACATTTCTGCAGTTTAACTAAATGACGTGTCTCCTTTGGCGTCGTAGATAGATAAAGCTGAGTATCATCTGCATAGCTATGCTATGGCAGTATACTGCTTGAGAGAAGCATGCCTCATGTAAATAGAATTGGTTCTATTTAACTCTGTGGAACTCAATAATTAACCTTAGGATGTGGAGAAGACTCCCCATTTACATGAACAAATTGGTCTATTTGGTATATATGATTCAAATCACTGCAGCACAGTACCTTTGATATATCTAATCTCTGTAATAAAATATGATCAGAAGTATAGTATGCTACTTTGAGGTCTAGGGGAACAAATGGAGATAAGTCCATTGTCATAGGTAATAAGAAAATCATCTATAATCTTCAATAATATTGTTTCTGTACATTAATGAATTCTGAATCTGTACTGAAACTCTTAGAATAAACAATTCCTCTGCAGATGATCAGTTAGCTGTTTTAATAATAATAATAATAATAATAAATTTTATTTATGAGCGCCTTTCAAGTCACCCAAGGACACTTTACAATAGGAAGACACATAGTAAAACAATGGCAAAATAAGAACAATAAAACAAAAGCACAAGATAAAATTAACAAACAGTGGATTCACAGTGAATATGCAGATTTGAACAGATGAGTTTTGAGTTGGAATTTAAACTGGGGGAGAGAACCAATGTTTCTTATTTCTGGGGGTAGGCAGTTCCACAGCCTGGGAGCAGAGCAGCTGAAAGCTCTGCTTCCCATGGTGGTGAGGTGGAAGGAAGGTACAGCAAGCTGGATAGAAGGGGAAGATCGAAGTGAATGGGCAGAACAGGTAGTGGTTAACAGGTCAGAAAGGTAAGGAGGAGCGAGGTTATGAATGGCCTTGAAGGTGAGCAGAAGAAGTTATTATCCGGAATTTCACAGGGAGCCAGTGAAGTTCCTGAAGAACAGGGGTGATGTGCTGGTAGGAGGGGGTTCTGGTGATAATGCGAGCAGCAGAGTTCTGAACCAGTTGAAGCTTATGGAGGGATTTTGGGGGGAGACCATGCAGAAGAGAGTTGCAATAGTCAATACGGGGTGTAACAAGACTGTGGACAAGAATGGACGTAGACTGGGTGGAAAGAGAAGGAAGTAATCTGTTAATATTGCGTAGATGGAAGTAGGCAGAACGGGTGAGATTATTGATGTGAGATTTGTAGGAAAGTGAACTGTCTAGGATGACACCAAGGCTCTTAACCTGAGGAGAAGGGAAAACTGTGGAGTTATCGATCGTGAGTGAGAAATGGTTCACCTTTAAAAGGTTGGATTTGGTGCCAATAAGGAGGATCTCAGTTTTATCCTCATTGAGCTTCAAAAAATTAGAGGTAAACCAGGATTTTAGCTCGGATAGACATTCTGAAAGGGAGGAAGGTGGGAGGGAGGAGTCAGGTCTGCAAGAGAGTTATAGCTGGGTTTCATCAGCAAAACAGTGAAACTGAAG
Organism: Oreochromis niloticus; assembly: GCF_001858045.2. Lineage (NCBI taxonomy): Eukaryota > Metazoa > Chordata > Actinopteri > Cichliformes > Cichlidae > Oreochromis > Oreochromis niloticus. Next base: position 8,194,376 of record NC_031986.2, read on the forward strand.
ATCAAATTTGCGGAAAATGGTACCTAGAGGGAGGATGTATATTATGAAGAGAAGAGGGCCTAAGACTGAGCCTTGGGGTACACCAGAGGTGACGGGGAATAGACGAGAGCGGAATGATCTTAGTTAAATAAACTGGGAACGGTCGAGGAGATATGATTGAAACCAGGCGAGGGGTGTGTCAGAGATGCCGAGAGAGGAAAGTCTGCTTAGAAGTACAGAGTGAGAAATGGTGTCGAAGGCTGAGCTTAGATCTAAAAGGACGAGAATGGTGAGAAGACCAGAGTCAGCTCCGATTGGAAGATCGTTAGTGACTTTAAGTAAAGAAGTTTCTGTACTGTGACATGAGCGAAAACCAGATTGAAATCTCTCGTAGATGTTATTATTAACCAGGTGTAAATGAAGTTGAGCTGCAATCACTTTTTCGAGTATTTTAGAAATGAAGGGTAGATTGGAAATGGGACGGAGGTTGTTAAAGTTGTTGGGATCTAAAGAAGGTTTTTCAGTATAGGAGTGACTAGAGCAGTCTTGAATAAGGAGGGAACGATACCGGTGGTGAGAGAAGAGTGAATGATAGCAGAGATGAGTGGGAGTAAAGAAGAGAGGCAGGATTTTACAAGCCCCGTGGGCATGGGGTCAAGATGACATGTGGCAGGCTTTGATTTACATATGAACTTGGAAATATCAGATAAATCAGGAAGATGAAAAGTGGAAAACGGCTCAAAAAGGTTCTGGAGAGAGGGTAGACACAACATTTGATCTGAGTTGCTGGTGGATGTTATTGATTTTCGTAGTCCAGAACATCATCAAGGAGTTGCAGGTTTCAGAGGAATAGAAGTGTGGTGGTAAAGCGTTGGGGGGTTAGTTTGTTAAAAACTGAAAACAGAGTCCTTGCATTACCCTCATAAGAGTCGATAATACCAGAGTAGAAGCTTTGTTTGGCCTTGCTGATGGAGTCTTTATACTGAAGTACATGGTATTTATAGATTTCAGAATCAACAGTTAAACCAGATTTCTTATATTTACGCTCTAGCTGCCGAGCTTTGGCCTTCAAAGCTCGGAGGTCAGAGGTAAACCAGGGAGCAGAGCGAGTGAAGGAAACAGTGTGGGTTTTTACAGGAGCCAGAGAATCAAGGACAGTGCGTAGACAATTATTATAATATAACAACAAATCATCAGGAGTGGAATAGAAGTGCGGAATCTGAACATTGTCCAAACTGGTAGTGAGAATGTCCATATCAATGTTCTTGATGTTGCGGAACGAGATGAGACGGGTTGGCTTGGTAGAAGAGCAGCAGAGAGTGAGGTTAAATGAAAGGAGGAAGTGGTCAGTTATGGGGATTTCAGTAGCAGAAAGATTCGAGGGAGTAAGACCAGAACAGCAGACCAAGTCCAGGGTGTGTCCTTTAGAGTGAGTGGGAAAGTCAATAAATTGTTTAAATTCAGAGCCTTCCAAACAGGAAGAAAAGTCTCTGGTGAGCAGAAGGTCATTATTGTCCATGTGAATATTGAAATCTCCCACCAAGATCACATTTGGGGAGAGATATGAAAGATGGGTTAGTAGATTAGCAGCTCCTCTAGTTTTGGAGATAATAGGAAGGTTCAAGATTGGCCTATAATTACCTAAGACAGGTGGATTAAGTGATGATTTTTTAAGGAAAAGTGAAATATTTGCTTTTTGATTTGAGGGTCTCGGGGTTTTATAAGGCTACTAGTAGATTTTGGCAATATTATACTCTTGGAAATGTAGACTTTTCACCAGCTGATTGTACTACAGTTGTGCTTCCCAGAGCGAGAGATGTAATCACAGAAAAGCTATGAATGGTGTATCGGTGCTGATAGTGTTCCAGAAATCATCATGGATAATGTAAGGTGCTTGGACAACAATGGACAATTTCAGTGAGCTAATTACAACTCATAAGGAACACAGTGTTGCGCTTCATATAGCATTCCAATGACACATTGTGAAACCTATACTTCCTGGACTATTGTCTGACCATACCTGACTTTGACACACTTTGGTCAGACAGGTGCATTAATCTAAATAGTAAGAAGAAATGTTGAGCAGTTGCACTAGTTTTCAATCTAAAATTGTGTGATCCTGTACATTTTATTGTGAAGTAAAGCTTCTGTGGCCTGCATATTGAACGGTCAACTGTGGAATGTGTCCAAGAAAGCAAATTTGGCCTTACTATTGCTGTTTGAATACAGTTTGAATCAAGACATCGTTTGGATTCCTCCATCAGGTGTGGTGAATAGAGGTTACTAATGGAGCCCGATCACACTCTCTGTCAGTTCCACAGGTACAAGGACAAATACCAGAAATCTTTATCATCTAATACTACAATGCTTGCAATCATTTTAGATGTAATATTCTTATTGTGTCATTTAACGATCTTGATTCATTTTATTAATCTTCATTTTTTGTATTTACTTTTTAATCAAACTATTTTTTCAGAGCGATTTTAAAATCATTTGGCTGGTGTAAGACAGAAGTTAGAAATTAGGGGATAAATAAAATCTCTTCTTATTCCTCTTCTTATTATTATATATGTATATTTGCATTGAGACTGAGAATTAAATTATTCTTAAATCTTAGGCTGAGTATGATTCTTCTCATGGGTCATGGGCTGTACTGTACACTTTTAATTAAACAAAATTAGTTTAAAGACATGCTATACAACAATAGTAATACTAAAAAAGGCCAGCTAAACAGAAACAAGGCAGTTACTGTACATCATCCCTTAACAAGCAGACAGTGCTAATTGTGAGAACTAATGCATTAATTAATTTGCATGGTCAGTCACATGATTATTAAAATGAGCTTTTAATCTGAGAAATTAAGAGTGTGTTGTGTTCCCATGGCGCAACAGTAAAAAGTGGGTCAGATTTACTGAGCAAAAAGGGCATATTATCTTATCTCATTTGATTTATCATTTAATTTAGCTAGGGAACACAACGATGGTAACTTTTTGACATTTGAAATAATCAAAGGAATTACACACTTACACTTTACTCACTACCAGCGCAATTGATTTTCATGTATCTGGGAACATCAAAGGGAGATTGTTTCAAGTTGAGGACCTTCTCCGTGCTTTTTGATCTTCCCTCACTGTTTTCATTATTGTCAAGCAAACACTAACCCGTATTAATGGATGAGGGTATTCAACAAATCCAACCTCTTCTAATTACAAGGAATGAAAGGCAGTTCTATTTTTGATGAGAGCCTCATACACAGAGATGGCTTTTTCGAAACAAACACTGTCTCCTTTATCGCCATTAGCTGCAGAAAAATGACTGAATTTTACCACGCAAATGCAGCACGCACCCACATATTTGGAGCCAAAGACAAGTGTAGATACAGATAATCTCCAAAAACACACAAAGACACACACAGACACACACACACACAAATTAAGAAAGTATGAATTTCTGGCAAGAAATTTCATATAAAATGTATGCCAAAAAATGGTAAAAAAAAAGAGACAAAACACTGGGCTCTAGTCACACTGAGCAGTGTCGCTCACATACACACAAACACAGACTGTCTTTATGCCAACATATTGCAGGTCTGGGTGCGCCTGGGCTCAGGGCAAACAGACAGACGCAAGGGTCACCGACTCACAGCTTGCAATGGGGCTAATTGATGTCCATCCGCTTCAGGAAAGTAAACAGAAGCATGATAATGTCTTTATTTTATTTATTTATTTTCATTTGTATATTTAGTTTTTGCTTTGGTTTGTTTTCAAGGCTACAAGGGCAGCATATGGAAATGTCTGATGATAGTCAGTTCAATGACTTGCCTGGATATTTAAACTTTTTTTGCATTTTTAACCTGGAAATGGCTCCCAGGTTGTGGTGCTAGTTAGATTATCAATACAAATTGTAGTCTTCTGAATAATGAAGCCACTATGGAACACCTTAAACTGTTCATCCAACAGCTTTGGCTGTTTTGTAGCTGCCTACTTACTTTATCTTTCAAATTAGAGACCAAAATGGGTCGTATAGTTATAAGATTTTAAGACTTTGATTGGGTTATACTAACCAGGTGAAAATTCCACTAAAGCTGGGTTGCTAAACAGGTTCCTGGCAAGAGAACCTGGAGAATGTTAAAAGGTCAAAAAGCATATTAGTTAGAACAGGTATTACATTATTATGTGAATTAACAGAATCGCCATAGATAATTCAGTTTAGTTTAGTTTTTTTTTATACTGGGCCTCGAATGGCACTTTGTGGAACACCATATTCGCTGTCATGAGTATTAATTAAATTCATTTTATTTAGTTAAGAACTCCTCAAGGGGGAATTTTATTGTAAGGTCAAGACGGTATATTTTGGGACCAACATTCTGATAAGTCCTCATTGTGTAGCGTCAAGTCCCAGTAACCTCAAGGTGCTTTATATTTTCTCCTATGGAAAACAAGTCTTGGCATAAACTGTATATTCACAGTACATTTAAAGTTAACTACAATATTTAAGGGACCTATTCATAAATTAAAAAAAGATTATGTTGAATCTTGTGTTTATCTAAATTTAGGAATCATGTAAGTATTGTTTGTATTGGTTTCCATAAAAAAAAAAAAACAATTTAAATTTAATGTATAGTTGTAGCAAGTACACAGTTGGTATAATTAATCTGAGGAAAGCAGCTCAAACAGAATGGAGAAAAAAAAATCCCATACCCTACTACTTAGTCTGATGAATCCAGGCCATTAGACAGTGATTAACCATGAGCTCAGCTGTTTACGTTCTTAATTTATTGATTTACATTTAGCACTAATGTGATTTCTACTCAAAGACCACCTTTGAAATTGGGTTAGCACTAAAGTTTGTGCAGCAATACCATCAAAGTGTCATGGCGCTGACAAGCCTATCAGCAAAGAGCAATCAAAAGCATAAGAAAATCTCATTCTCTCACTGAAATGAACTATAACCATCTAATGTAAAAACCACTGGAAGCAATAAGCATACCATAGGCAAATATGGATCTGCTGAAGCATCTAGAATCCAAATGGCAATTTCCAGCAATTATTATGTATAAACTGACAAGCTTGACACATGGCGAGGACTTCAGAATCCTGTATTCTCTGCAGCACTGAGTCAAGATTCAAGTAAGACTGATAGAGTGAACATCTCATGTATTCAACTGCTATTGTAAAAAGATAGAATAGAGAACTATATATTACAAAATAATATATTTTACTGAACCCAATCATAAACTGGCATTACACGAAATTCAGAGGTCAGTAAGCATTGGTTAGCTCCAAAAATTAAGTCAAAATGCTATAGTCAGTGATGTTTAAATGCAGATATTTACAAGATAAAAATATTTACTTTGTTCATTTTTGGTGAGTGAAATTCAAATCTTTTGTTGGTTTAGCAATAATTAGCAGGGATCTGTGTTTGTGTGCTGTAATATAGATTTTATGGCTTGCTAGCATTAGCTAATAACTTTATACGCCAAACTATACTCCAAATATAGCTTCTTCAACACCAAGACTAGCAACTGAGCCCATAAAACTATATGTAGAGTGTTTACTGAGGTCAGTTAGAAAGAATGTTTAGGCTTAAGGGATTTCTGCACTCGTTTCACCATTAGACCTGGAAGCTAGTTTATCGTATATATGCAATGTTATATATATTGTAACCTTAAGAAGACGGACAATGCCTATGCTAGATCATGAAAACAAGAAAAAAAGAGGGGTTTTTTTGTTTTTTTCATGGCCAGTCTCTTAAAAAATAAACAAAAACAACATTGTCCAAACAGAAATTTTAACATCCTTTGCTCCATTATCATATATATTTTTTTGTGTGCTCTTTGAGGTGTCTCATTTGTATTAGTTTATAATGACGTCCACAAGGAAGGAAAACTTAAGAAGTAATTCGTCTCACTCTTCCTGTCTTACTGTGTGATGGACTTACACACAGAATTGCAACAAGAGCTAGGAGAAACTTGAAACAGGCTGAATATTGCCACAGACTTGAGAGTAACTATCATGAAACCCTTTTGAAACATAAATGGGTGCGAACACGGAAAAGTGACATGCTGTGTTGGGAGTGAGGCTTTGTCTTTCAATAGCAACTCAGCTTCAAAGCCCTTGCACATAGGCACTGAAGACACGGGGCATCTGTCTGAACATCTACTGCGTGTGGTGACATGCAGCTTCAAAGTGCAACTCAAAAATGCACTGAGAACGTTGGACATTCATCTTAACATCTTTCTGTTGTAACATATCAAAGAACTTCTCTGCACCATGGGGCAATTTATTCAATCCAGCTAATGCGATTTAAATGAGGAGATGCTATGGAAGTTGCTTTCACTCAAATTTTACCTTTGTTTAAGATTGGAAGTCTACCGACACATTCAGTAACACTGTTATTGTTACAGTTGATGTGGAGGACTCACACGCAGGACTCCGAGGTCAGATGCACACAAGAGAATTTATTTACAAAGTCCACCAGGTGTATATACAAAAGGTGCAGGGACAGTGCTATATACAAAAAGGTGAGAGGACGGGGCTCCAGGGAAATACAGGGGAAAAGCACTCGTTCCTCTTCAAACAATCCACACACGCGACCAGTCTCTCTCTCCGACACTCACCACATGGGAAACACAGGGGAAACAGTCCCGGGAGTCAGAGAAATGCTTGTTATTACAAAAGCACTAAGACATGAGAGAAAACTTTCTGAGGCTTGACTTCACTAACGCGAGTCACACACAATGATCCAGTGAAGAACAGCAGTCGCTCCTTGGCTTAAACGCTGGCCACACTAATGAGGCTCAGGTGTTTCTACCTCCGAGGGGCATGGGCCGAGGGTGTGAACCCGCAATGAGTTCCGCCCCGGCGAGAGAGAGAGAGAGAGAACGAGACAGAGAAAGGCAGAAACTGCTAATCAGCGCCCTGCTGATCCTCCAGGCCATGACAGTTATCATTTTTTAAATATGTCATCTTGTCCGAATGTTGCCCTGCCGATGGAGATATGAATTGTTTTGTTTGTGCAATCATGGAAGAAATTCAAATGATGACATTTTCCAGCACTTTATTCTTAAGCAAACCTTTGTCACCTAGATAGGTGCAAGAGCTTCTGATGGATAGAGCCCTTTCTGTCAGTGTGTAGTTATTTGAAAGGGCAAACTGTAAGATCACTTGTCAACTTCAGCTTCATTCTGACAATGTTTTGTCAGGAATACTTTCAAGGCTGATATCTTCTACAAAGCTCTTTGAAAACACGTGTTAAACAGTTTCGTAAGTTTCTGTAATGTTTTTTAATTTGAGGCTGTTGTCCTATGCATTGGTCGCCATCCGATGACGAATGGCATAAAAGCAATTCTTGATTACTTTTGCAGGGTTACATGCACACATTTTTCAATCCATCACTGAAATTTTGATTTTAGGTCAGCTATTTATATGGGATATGATTTAATCCCGTCCAGTTTTTACTTGCGCCAGCAAATTTAATCAGAAGACTGTGACATGCATCAATGTATATTATGCTGTTGTTAGATTTTGTTAGTCTTTCCCGCATTTTATTGCCTCTCTGAAGAATGTCTATTTATGCTGGGCTCAGATTACTCAAGATTTTTGAATGTTCTGACCCTCCAGGTCTGAAAAAAGGGCCAAGTTACTAAAACCTCATATACTCAAGTGACCAACTCCATTTGTGTCCTTCTGTATTGGCCAGTATATAAATACATATAAAGCAGGGCTGTTGATGTTACGGCGTTAACGCGCGTTAATCCATCCATCCATCCATCCATCCATCCATCCATCCATCCTCATCCGCTTTATCCGAGGTCGGGTCGCGGGGGCAGCAGCCTAAGCAGAGAAGCCCAGACCTCCCTCTCCCCAGCCACCTCCTCCAGCTCATCCGGGGGAACACCAAGGCGTTCCCAGGCCAGCCGAGAGATATAATCTCTCCAGCGCGTCCTGGGTCTGCCCCGGGACCTCCTCCCGGTGGGACATGCCCGGAACACCTCACCCAGGAGGCGCCCAGGGGGCATCCTTGTCAGATGCCCGAACCACCTCAACTGGCTCCTTTCGATGTGGAGGAGCAGCGGCTCTACTCTGAGCCCCTCCCGGATGGCCGAACTTCTCACCCTATCTCTGAGGGAGAGGCCAGCCACCCTTCGGAGGAAGCTCATTTCTGCCGCTTGTATCCGCGATCTCGTTCTTTCGGTCACTACCCACAGCTCGTGGCCATAGGTGAGGGTCGGGACGTAGATCAACCGGTAAATTGAGAGCTTCGCTTTTACACTCAGCTCCCTCTTCACCACGACGGACCGGTGCAGCGTCCGCATCACTGCAGCCGCAGCACCAATCCGTCTGTCGATCTCCGGCTCCCTTCTCCCATCACTCGCGAACAAGACCCCGAGATACTTAAACTCCTCCACTTGGGGCAGGAACTCATCCCCGACCCGGAGTGGGCACTCCACCCTTTTCTGGCTGAGAACCATGGCCTCAGATTTGGAGGTGCTGATCCTCATTCCCGCTGCTTCACACTCGGCTGCGAACCGTTCCAGTGCGAGCTGGAGGCCCTCACCCGATGAAGCCAACAGAACCACATCATCCGCAAAAAGCAGAGATGAGATTCTGAGGCCACCGAAGTGAAAGCCCTCCGCCACTTGGCTGCACCTAGAAATCCTGTCCATAAAAATTATGAACAGAATCGGTGATAAAGGGCAGCCCTGGCGGAGCCCATCACCCACCGGGAACGAGTCCGACTTATTGCCGGCAATGCGAACCAAACTCTTACAACGGTTGTATAGGGATCGAATGGCCCATAGCAATGGGCCAGACACCCCATACTCCCGCAACACCTCCCACAGGACACCCCGAGGGACACGGTCGAATGCCTTCTCCAAGTCCACAAAACACATGTAGACTGGTTGGGCAAACTCCCATGCACCCTCAAGTATCCTTGAGAGGATAAAGAGCTGGTCCAGTGTTCCGCGACCAGGACGAAAACCGCATTGTTCCTCCTGTATCCGAGGTTCGACTAACGGACGAACTCTCCTTTCCAGCACCCTGGCATAGACTTTCCCAGGGAGGCTGAGGAGTGTGATCCCCCTGTAGTTGGAACACACCCTCCGGTCCCCCTTCTTAAAGATGGGGACCACCACCCCGGTCTGCCAGTCCAGGGGTACTGCCCCTGATCTCCACGCAACATTGTAGAGGCGTGTCAACCAGGACAGCCCTACAACGTCCAGAGCCTTCAGGAACTCGGGGCGGACCTCATCAACACCAGGGGCTCTGCCACCGAGGAGTTGTTTAACTGCCTCAGTGACCTCGACCCCAGAAATTGGCGGGTCATTCCCCTCATCCCCAGACTCTGCTTCCTCCTCGGAAGACGTGTCAGTGGGATTAAGGAGGTCCTCGAAGTATTCCTTCCACCGTCTGACAATTTTCTCAGTCGACGTCAGCAGCGCACCGCCAGCACTATACACAGTGCAGGTAGAGCACCGCTTTCCCCTCCTGAGACGCCTGACGGTTTGCCAGAATCTCTTCGAGGCAGTCCGAAAGTCTTTTTCCATGGCCTCTCCGAACTCCTCCCACACCCGAGTTTTTGCTTCAGCCACTGCCCGAGCCGCATTCCGCTTGGCCTGTCGATACCTGTCAGCTGCCTCCGGAGTCCCACAGGCTAACCAAGCCCGATAGGACTCCTTCTTCAGCCTGGTGGCTCCCTTCACCTCTGGTGTCCACCATTTGGTTCGGGGATTCCCACCACGGCAGGCACCAACCACCTTGCGGCTGCAGCTCAATGCAGCAGCTTCGGCAATGGAGACGCTGAACATGGTCCATTCGGACTCAATGTCCCCAGTCTCCCTCGGAATGTTGTTGAAGCTCTGCCGGAGGTGTGCGTTGAAGATCTCGCGGACTGGGGCCTCTGCTAGACATTCCCAGCACACCCTCACTACGCGTTTAGGTGCACCGGGTCTGTCCAGCGTCCTCCCCCGCCACCTGATCCAACTCACCACCAGGTGGTGATCAGTTGACAGCTCAGCCCCTCTCTTTACCTGAGTGTCCAGAACATATGGTCGCAGGTCTGGTGATACGATTACAAAATCGATCATCGACCTGCGGCCTACAGCATCCTGGTGCCACGTGCACTTATGGACACTCTTATGTTCGAACAAGGTGTTCGTTATGGCCAAACTGTGATTTGCACAGAAGTCCAATAACAAAACACCACTCGGGTTCAGATCAGGGAGGCCGTTCCTCCCAATCACGCCCCTCCAGGTCAATGCTCGCGTGGGTAACGACAGCGAGACCTGGAGGGGCGCATTAATCCGTCATCACAATTAACGCGATTAAAATTTTTTAGCGCAATTAACCCATCTGTGCCTCTCCGTGAATCGCTACCTTATCGTGGTGGAGGAGTTTGTGTGTCCCAGGGATCCCAGGGGCTATGTTGTCTGGGGGCTTTTGCCCCCTGGTAGGGTCTCCCATGGCAAATTGGTCCTGGGTGAGGGACCAGACAAAGAGCGATTCAGAAGACCCTTATGAAGAGAACATCGAGGGAACAGTTTACCCTGCCCGGGATAGGGTTACCAGGGCCCCGCCCTGGAGCCAGGCCTGGGGAGGGTGCCCGAGGGTGAGTGTCAGGTGGCCGGGCCTTAGTCCATGGGGCTCGGCCAGGCACAGCCCGAAGAGGAGACATGGGCCCATCCTCCCGCAGGCCCACCACCCGCAGGAGGCGCCATAGGGGTCGGGTGCATTGTGTGCCGGGCGGCGGCCAGGAGCGGAGGCCCTGGCGGACTGATCCCCGGCTGCCAAGACTGGCAATAGGTTGAGAGGTACCGGCTAGATATAGTCAGGCTCACCTCTACGCATGGCTTGGGCTCTGGAACCAGTCTCCTGGAGAGGGGCTGGACTCTGTCTCAGTCTGGAGTTGCTCCTGGTGAGAGGCGGCGGGCTGGGGTGGGTATTCTAATATCCCTCGACTTGCTGCCGGTACGCTGGGGTTTTTTCCGGTGGATGAGAGGGTTTGTTCCCTGCGCCTCAGGGTCGGGGAACGGGTCCTGACTGTCATCTGCGCTTATGCGCCAAGTGGCAGTTCAGAGTACCCAGCCTTCTTAGAGTCCCTGGGGGGGGGGTGCTGGAAGGTGCCCCACCTGGAGACTCTGGTGTCCTGCTGGGAGACTTCAATGCTCACATGGGTAACAACAGTGAGACCTGGAGGGGCGTGATTGGGAGGAACGGCCTCCCTCATCTGAATCCGAGCGGTGTTTTGTTATTGGACTTCTGTGCAAATCACAGTTTGCACTTACGAACACCTTGTTCGAACATAAGAGTGTCCATAAGTGCACGTGGCACCAGGATGCTCTAGGCCGCAGGTCAATGATTGATTTTGTAATCGTATCACCAAACCTGCGACCATATGTTCTGGACACTCGGGTAAAGAGAGGGGCTGAGCTGTCAACTGATCACCACCTGGTGGTGAGTTGGATCAGGTGGCAGGGGAGGATGCTGGACAGACCCGGTGCACCTAAACCCATAGTGAGGGTGTGCTGGGAACGTCTAGCAGAGGCCCCAGTCTGCGAGATCTTCAACGCACACCTCCGGCAGAGCTTCAACAGCATTTCGAGGGAGACTGGGGACATTGAGTCCGAATGGACCATGTTCAGCGTCTCCATTGCCGAAGCTGCTGCATTGAGCTGCGGCCGCAAGGTGGTTGGTGCCTGCCGTGGTGGGAATCCCCGAACCAAATGGTGGACACCAGAGGTGAAGGGAGCCACCAGGCTGAAGAAGGAGTCCTATCGGGCTTGGTTAGCCTGTGGGACTCCGGAGGCAGCCGACAGGTATCGACAGGCCAAGCGGACAGTGGCTGAAGCAAAAACTCGGGTGTGGGAGGAGTTCAGAGAGGCCATGGAAAAAGACTTTCAGACTGCCTCGAAGAGATTCTGGCAAACCGTCAGGCGTCTCAGGAGGGGAAAGCGGTGCTCTACCTGCACTGTGTATAATGCTGGCGGAGCGCTGCTGATGTCGACTGAGAAAACTGTCAGGCGGTGGAAGGAATACTTCGAGGACCTCCTTAATCCCACTGACACGTCTTCCGAGGAGGAAGCAGAGTCTGGAGATGAGGGGAATGACCCGCCAATTTCCGTCACTGAGGCAGTTAAACAACTCCTTGGTGCCACAGCCCCTGGTGTTGATGAGGTCCGCCCCGAGTTCCTGAAGGCTCTGGACGTTGTAGGGCTGTCCTGGTTGACACGCCTCTACAATGTTGCGTGGAGATCAGGGGCAGTACCCCTGGACTGGCAGACCGGGGTGGTGGTCCCCATCTTTAAGAAGGGAGACCGGAGGGTGTGTTCCAACTACAGGGGGATCACACTCCTCAGCCTCCCTGGGAAAGTCTATGCCAGGGTGCTGGAAAGGAGAGTTCGTCCGCTAGTCGAACCTCGGATACAGGAGGAACAATGTGGTTTTCGTCCTGGTCGCGGAACACTGGACCAGCTCTTTATCCTCTCAAGGATACTTGAGGGTGCATGGGAGTTTGCCCAACCAGTCTACATGTGTTTTGTGGACTTGGAGAAGGCATTCGACCGTGTCCCTCGGGGTGTCCTGTGGGAGGTGTTGCGGGAGTATGGGGTGTCTGGCCCATTGCTACGGGCCATTCGATCCCTATACAACCGTTGCAAGAGTTTGGTTCGCATTGCCGGCAACAAGTCGGACTCGTTCCCGGTGGGTGATGAGCTCCGCCAGGGCTGCCCTTTGTCACCGGTTCTGTTCATAATTTTTATGGACAGGACTTCTAGGTGCAGCCAAGTGGCGGAGGGCCTTCACTTCGGTGGCCTCAGAATCTCATCTCTGCTTTTTGCGGATGATGTGGTTCTGTCGGCTTCATCAGGTGAAGGCCTCCAGCTTGCACTGGAACGGTTCACAGCCGAGTGTGAAGCAGCGGGAATGAGGATCAGCACCTCCAAATCTGAGGCCATGGTTCTCAGCCGGAAAAGGGTGGAGTGCCCACTCCAGGTCAGGGATGAGTTCCTGCCCCAAGTGGAGGAGTTCAAGTATCTCGGGGTCTTGTTCGCGAGTGATGGGAGAAGGGAGCCGGAGATCGACAGATGGATTGGTGCTGCGGCTGCAGTGATGCGGACGCTGCACCGGTCCGTCGTGGTGAAGAGGGAGCTGAGTGTAAAAGTGAAGCTCTCAATTTACTGGTCGATCTACGTCCCTGCCCTCACCTATGGCCACGAGCTGTGGGTAGTGACCAAAAGAACGAGATCGTGGATACAAGTGGCATATATGAGGTTCCTCCGAAGGGTGGCTGGCCTCTCCCTTAGAGATAGGGTGAGAAGTTCGGCCATCCGGGAGGGGCTCAGAGTAGAGCCGCTGCTCTTCCACATCGAAAGGAGCCAGTTGAGGTGGTTCGGGCATCTGACAAGGATGCCTCCTGGGCGCCTCCTGGGTGAGGTGCTCCGGGCATGTCCCACCGGGAGGAGGCCCCAGGGAAGACCCAGGACATGCTGGAGAGATTATATCTCTCGGCTGGCCTGGGAACGCCTTGGTGTTCCCCCAGATAAGCTGGAGGAGGTGGCTAGGTAGAGGGAGGTCTGGGCTTCTCTGCTTAGGCTGCTGCCCCCGCGACCTGACCTCGGATAAAGTGGATGAAGATGGATGAAGATGGATGGATGGATGGATGGAGCGTAGAATAGACAAACTTTATACAAACTGCTCAAAATGCGTTGACAGTGACATTTCAGGGATTTTGAGTCATTTTCCGCTCCACATGGGTTAATTGTGTTGAAAATTTTAATCGCGTTAATTGTGACAATGGATTAACGCATGTTAACATGTTACCTTTGACAGCCCTAATATAAAGGCAAGTAGAGACAGTTATGAAAGTGCTTTCTAAGATGAAACAACAGAGACTGCTTTACTTTGGCACATTTTAATCTATCCATATTTTTTGGATTTGATAACGCATGTACTACTTGCCTTGCTTGCCCTGATGGAATAGCACTGGTATTTAGCGATGGAGCTTTGGTTTATCAGAAGAAGAAGAAGCTTTGGTATGTCAAGACAGGTCCTTCATATATTTTTTGACACTGCCCCCTGGCAACAGTACACAACTACGCATAGCCAAGAAAACAGTCCTCATGAACTGGAAAAATAAAAATAATCTTAATTCTAACCAATATAGAAATTATCTATTAGATTACATTAGTCTTGATACAGCCTCTGCCACCACATCAGATCAATTTCTCTGGGCTCCTTTGATCAGCTCCATCACCTAGTGGGGGTGGGGGGTCTTAGTTTGGTCCCACCTTCACTGTTGTGATTGGTGTGGGGGTAGGGACGGGCTTAGGGCATCAGGGGGTTCCCCGGGAGCATCTTCCTTGGGGGGCTCAACCCGGGGTAGCGGTCATGGCCAATTAGGGCTCTGTTGGCTCTTAAGTGACGGTTTCCTCGTGGCTGCGTGCAGCAGGGCTAGGGGAGGGTCTGTGCTGACGGATGTGGGTTACTGACCTGGTAGCCTGGCTGCCCCTGGGTGGGTCCGGGATGGGCGTGAGGTTCTGGGGGCACTCCGTCTCTGGGCTGGGGCCCTGGCCAAGCCTCAGGGGCTTGGGTCCTGGTTGGTGTGTTGCCGGGGTTGTGGGCGGGTGGGTGTATGGGGGCCCAGTCCTGGCGCAGGGTGCCGCCTGTGCATCGAACCACCTGGGGGCTCTTCAACTGGTGGGGGAGGTTGTCAAATCCTGCAGGAGATTTCCTCTCTTCAGGAACTCTCTCTGCAGGAGGGGGAGATACAGGAGAGGTGGAGGAAGATCTCAGCCTGGGCGTCTATTGTCTTGTGTAGTCTGGAAGATGAGTGGATGATGGGGTGGGTGCAGTTTTCTCTGTGGTGGGGTCAGGTGGACTGTCCCGGGCTCTGTGGGGCCGGGCGGCGTTGCTGCACTGGGCCCCGGTCCGGATGGGCCTGGGCCCCCCTTTCCCTGGCGGGTTGCAGAGTATGGGGGTGCCTACTGGGGTCAGCGGGGGAGCTGGCCCCAGGGAGGGGTCACTTGCCCCTCCCTTCCTTCCCTCCCCATCTCCAGCTGCCTCCCTCTTCCCGCTCCACCACAATCACCCACACATGCAGGGCCTTGGGGTAGGGGTGTGTCACCAGGGTGCAGAGGAGACATCCCCCCCCTCTGTCCCCTTCTGGCTGCCTCTGCCTCAATTTTATCCCACAACTTAGACATTCACATTACTCACACTCTCATTACACATACATATAGGATCTTGGGGGTGGGCACGCTACACGGATTCCAAATTACCATCAGGGTGTACACTTCACCCCTGGCGTCGTTGCCCACCTCTCAATTTTAAATACACGTAGACATTGAGGGCTAGCAGGAGGGGCTATACGCTTACCTGCTGCTCTGGCAGGTAGCTCCATGCCCTCCTGGGTTTTAAATGCACCTTAGAACACACATACATCAACACTACATATGAGCGGGTGGAGGGAGGTTTGGAGTCTTCCTACACCCCCGTTCTCTGCAGCCTGCTGGAGCGGGGGGGCTAGGAGGAGGAGTTGGCCGTCCGACTGGGGTCTGGAATGTGGGGCCTCCCTGCTGCTGCGGAGTCGGGGCAGTCTGCTTCTCCCCACCGCAGGGAAAAGGGTAACACCACCTGGGTCTGGGCGCAGTTTCCCCCTCCAGGGGCAAGGGTACCTAGACCCGGGGCTTAGAGTACGCTTGGGGAGTGTGATTGTGTGTACAGTGTCTCTCTATGTCTGTCTCCACGTTGGGTGAGTGTTGAGTAATTGTATATGAGAGCATGAGGGTGGGAATAGATGTTTGTATCTGTGTGTGCCTGTTTGTCTGTGTCTATATGTCAGGTTGGGTATCAGACCCCACCTCTCTGGGGACATCTCAGGCCCTCCAAGGTTTGGAGGCCCATCTCCCCCCACCACTTCCCCTGCCGGTGGCAGACGCCCTCAGACATCGGTGCGTTGGTGGTTCTTTGTGTCCGGGGATGGGCGCCCAGGTACCCACCGGCTCACTCCTTGGCGGCTGCTTATCGGGGCATGGAGCCTGGGGCTCGCTCGGGCCACTTCGGGGATGGGGTGCCCTTGGCCTCTCGGCCCGGGGCTCGGTCACTCAGGCACAGCTGGCTGCCGGCGGAGCCCACGGGCGCGTCACTGCAGCCCCCCCCGGCTTCTGCTCCGCGGCTGCTGAGTGACCCCTCATCTGGGACTCTCCTCAGCTCTTTCTGGGATAGTGGCGCGGCTGCCCCTCTGTTGGTCTTCCTTGGTCTCTTGTGTTCTGGGGGCCTCTGGATGTCTGGAGTTTTGATCTCCTCCATACCTGCGTCATGCCCTGGAGGTCGGGGCAGTGGCCCCCCACACCCTCTAGCAGATCATTACATGAAGGAACCTTTTAAAAACAAGCGCGTTCATGCTCACAGGTGTACACACAGGTGATCACACACACAAACTACACCCTTTTTGGCTCCTACCTCAAAGCACACACTGCGCTGTCGATCTCACGTGCTGCACCATAATGTTTAATATTTAGTATTTACTGTCATATTCCCATATATCATTGTGATCTTGTTTATTACTCTCGTTTTCTTCTGCTTGCTTTCTTTTTTCTTTCTCAACAGGTGATCCAGGTGATCGATATATGTATTTTTTGTCTGCTTATTCTGTTGGTTTTTGTTTTTTGCCCTTTTCCCCCGTCCCTCTTCTCAGGTTTTTTTTTTTTTCCTTTCCCTCTTTCTTTCTCCCCTTTCTTTCCACCAGTCAAGTCTGTCCCGTATTCAGCAAGTGAAAATAAAATAAACAATAAAAGGTGAATCAAATGGACCATTACGGCAAGGCTGGGATGGTCCATTTGGTAAAGTAAATCCGTTGGGCATCTTTCTTCGCCTTTAGACAATAATTCTGATGGCAAAAGAACCAAACGGGACAGGTTAAAAAAACAAACAAACAAACAAAAAAAAAAACAGTACACAACTACAAGCTGTAGGCAACAGTTTGTTAAGGCTCTGCATGGAACCAGCAGTTGTATATTATGACTGAGTAATTTTTAAGCAATGCAAACATGAAAATGTGGAAGATGCTACTTAAGAAAACAATCTTAAGAAACAAAAACATGCCCAAAAAACAGCTAACAATTTCTAAATACATAATTTAGGGCCAGCACAGAAAATTTAAAAATAAATTTCATTGTGCAGACAGTTTATATTCTTTCATTCTTTTTTCTATACCAGTTGTTCAATTTTCTGTCTTCCTGTCTGTCATGGCAAAACGTGGTCTTGGAGACACCTGCTGCTACTACAAAGACAGACTTGAGTATTTTGGTAACTCTTTATGTCCGTCTCTAGGCTGATTTTGTAATGATCATCTCTGTTTATAATTATTCATGCAGACTTCATTCAGATAGACCACAAAATCAATCTCAGGAGTGATCATGGCAATTCGGCTGATCTCATTGTTGGTCTAGGTAAGCAAATAGCTTAAAAAAAAAGCACCTATCTAAAAACACCTCAACACAAAGATTAATAGGTATGATAAAGTGCTTTTTTCCATACAGTGTAGCTTTGGCTATTTCAGTTGTTTAACCTGTCCATAACTGATACATATCTGCAAGCCACTTTGCAATACACCTAAACCCCAGCTCCTTTATTTCATGATTTATTTGACTTACTGATTGTTAAATATACTGTCTCAAATCTCCAGCCCATCCATTCCACATGTGTGCAATTAATAGCCAGTCTTAGAACAGGGCATTGCAGCTAAATAGAAAAAACTAAATGCACAACTGTCAGTCATGTTTTGCATGTAGTGGTCATAACTGAAATCAGTTTATATTTCAGTCAAATGTTGCTACTTTTAATTTCATAGATATATATAATAGAAATATGATTCAGGTAAGAGGGTGAATGGGAATACTACTATAGGACTAACCTCTACCTGAAAACAAGAAAAAAACCTAAAATATAAAAAAGAGCCACAAGATTACCATACACTTATTTTATATTCTGTACAACCAAAAGGCAAACACTTGCCTAAAATCTTGAGAATCTTGAGAATTTGAGATGAATTTACACTTAACAAAATTATTAGTTCCACAGATTCGGTGCCAAGCTACTTCGACCTCTTGTCTCAATTAATCTATCATAGTGGCTCACCTTTGACCCTTGTTATATTGTGAAACACAGTCCAAGGACCTTACTCTGGATAGATATTTAACCTTTCACATTGACACTTGTGCAGTCTGGCAAAAAGGGCATCTCTGCCCTCACTATTTCAGTTGTTCAATGATCATTTGGCAGATGTATACTGTACAAGTTCTAACATATGTACACCAGTAGATACAACATACATAGCAAAGCAGAATATATAATAAGGTGGCCTCATCGAGAGAATAATTTTTGTGGGGCTTTCTCACTTTTGTAACAAACCAGATCATTCTCTTTGCAAAACTAGTATTAGCCAGGTTTGTAGCCTTATCTCACACACACACACACACACACACACACACACACACACACACACACACACACACACACACACAAGTGCTGCAGAAGTAATATTTTGTTTCTCAGTACTTAATCCTCCTCCTGTCTGACGATCTCCGGGATCTGCAGTATCCATTGCCTTGGTCTTGACAATCCCCCCTAGATTACTTTGTTATCATCCATCTATATCCCTCTCTCACTCTATTTGCGGACCTATCCCTCCTTTCCTCACTTCACTTTCCTCTCATAAACCTTCCACCAACCTCCCCCTTTCTCATGCACTATGTCTCAGCTAATTGTATTAATAGAAATCAATCACTCACACATCGGAGGGTTGTAAATGACTGCAGTCTCCTTTCCTTTGTTTCCAAAATACAAACATGGGACAGAGGGAGAAAAGGGAAAGGTAGAAAAAGAGAGTGAAAGAGAATCCAAAACGGGGGGGGGGGGTAAAGCAAAGAGAAAGTAATTACAGCAGGGGGAGAAGGGGAGAGACTACAGACCCCACTCAATAAATCAGAGCTGCAGAGCAACCTGTCAGTCTCCAGGCTCTTTTTATTGGTCACCAAGGATCAGCTAGTATTAGTCACTGGGGTCTCACTGTGTGTGATTGGATGGTCGAGTGGGCAACGAGTGTGTGCCAGTGCGCGAGCACGCACGTGTGTGTGTGTGTGTGTGTGTGTGTGTGTGTGTGTGTGTGTTCGCGTCTGGAAGGATTCCATCAATAACACATGGATTGGGGCCACAGGCAGAGACAAGGAGTCATGTTGAAGATGGTGGCAGGAGAAGAGCAGCCTTCCCCGTATGTGTGTCTGTGCTGCATATACATGTGTCAGTACTCAGACTGGGAGAAAGGGAGAGGGGGGGAGTGAGAAAGGGAGAGAGAGAGGTTTTCATGTTGGGTAATGAAAGAGCATACAGTGGGATCCAGTACTCACTAATGATCATCGTGAGCAGCAGCAGCCTGTGTGTGTGTGCGTGTGTGCGTACATGCACATATCTGTGTCAGCTGTATATGTGTCTGAGAAGAATCATAATTCAAGGCCCACTTTTGCCATCTCTAGCACCCAAAAGCATTAAGGTTATTATTGATGAGTGGAATTCTTGTGATTTTTGGATTGAGGCTCTGTTTGTATGTGTGGCAACAGTCAGGTAAAGAAGATAAACTTATGCCCCCCCATACCCCTAGGCTTCTATTATGGCTGTCCAAGGCAGCAACAGGGTCAAGCTGAAAGAAATAAAGAGGTAGAGGGAATCACAAGAGGGAAGAAATCACTGAACACCCTCAACAAAACCTAAAATACTGATTTTCTCTGTCACACACATCCACCTGGACACCTATCTTTGTGGGGACCAATAATTGGTAAATGCATTCCCTGGCCCTTTATCTTTGCTATCTAATGGCTAACCTCATTCAGGTTGGAATTAGTGCAAATACAATTGTGTTGAAATCCTAAAACAGCCATTTAAATTTTGTGGGGACCAGAATATTGATACCATACCGGCCCACTCGAATTGAGCCTAATATTAGTTCTTGAAGTAAAGCTCAGAATGCCACATCAGCTGATGGATGAGTCAGTTCCCTTCTGTGTACAAGACACCTCTGCTTGCACATAATTGCTAATTACTGTTAGTTCTACTATCCACTTTGCAACAACTTTTCTCCCTGTTATTTTCTTTGCAAATCTATTTCAAGCAATTTACAGTAATTAGGTCAGATTTACTAAACGGGACAAAATAGCATGTAAACACAATCCCCAAGTAGTCCACATAGGTGTGGCTAGTTTTAAGTGTAATGCAAAAAAGTTGTACTGTTTTCTAAATCCAACAGAAGTAGGTTTATTTCGATATCAAGATATCAAGATAATAAGACATCATTTCTTCACCATTAAATATTGTTGCTATTAGCAGTATATTGCATGTCATAAATGTTTGTTTGCATATTTCTCCTCCCTATATTTTGCACCTTGAGAAAGGAAATCCCAGATATACATATGCAGTAGGGTCAGTTGCAAAAGTCTCTAAGTTCCAACCTCTTATTCGCATGAGCTCTCTTTGTAAATACCAAAAGGCTTTTATACCAAAATCTATACATTGGTAAATCTGACTGTTAATCTGTCAGATATTGCTGCTCCTCTTCCCGCTTTTAATGGAAGATGCTGGCGAGGTGCCACAACAGAGCCGTTACACCAAATATACATTGCTGATGGAATGATGATTCTTTTTTGACTAAAGTGTTCTTAACAAAAATATAAGATGCTCTCTGTCTCTCTCTATCTTTCTGTTGACAATACTCAAAGACATCATGCATTTGGGGGTCAAATTGAAAGAAAGCCACATGAGAGGTCAAATGTGATATTATATTTAAATGCTAGCTATAATGTGATACTTAGAATACCTAGATGCCAGTATCGTTTCTTAAATGCTTCCAATACAAACAAAGGCAGTTGAATTTTAAGCATAGTTTTAAAGATAAAATACATTCTATGAAAGTTTGACCTTATTTGACCTTGAAGGAAAGGTCAGAGGTCACGTGACGTGATTGTTTAAAGAGAGAGAAAAAAAGGTAACAATAGGAAGTTTTAATCCCTTGTGTCTTTTTCTTTCTCAGGCAGTCCAGTGAAATTGCATCAAATACAGAGGTTAACTATAAAAATGCAGTTAAAAGGTAGATAACAATAATAAGGAGCTGAACCTGAAATGTAATCGCTGATAGCTTGGATGAGAGAAAGCTTCTAAATTACAGCCGAGTAAGACCAAAGAGTGAAAGTGAAAAGCAATTCAAAATCCCACAAAGCAGGCAATTTTTTTAAGCTAAAAAAAATATCAGCATTAACATTCTGTGTTTTTAGCCCTCTTTTGGGAAATATGTAGTGCGATTGTTGAGGTTCTTTGCTCAACTTCTGGTAGGATCAAAGTAAAGTTTAAGTAACAGTGATGCCTTGAGTCACTGCCAGAGTCACAGTGATTCTCTTCTTTGGAACTAATGGGCTCACTCTGTGCAAAGTCACAATCTGGTATGAAATCTGTCCATTTGACCAAGGAGTCACCCTTAAAATTAATAATTAAAATGTAGATTTTTCAAAAGTAGAGGCATATGAGCTTTCTTGTTGACTTAAACGTACAGAAAGGACAGATGATAAATGAACATATTGTAATTGGTATATCTAAATATGTTTAATCTTAGTATGGCCATATTTAGATCATTTCAGTACAGATATTCATTGAATTTTGTAATGCAAATTAATATCATAGGGAGAAAATTTGGTAAGCTAGCCAACTGGTATACTGGTCAAATATAAGTCTATGGAAAAATGCTCTCTTACCTCTTATTCCTGATGAGTTTTTTGGAGGTCATACCGAAACATCTCAATTTTGTCAATTTTGGTCATATTATGTTTCAGTAAGGAAGGGGAGCCAATGAACATACTGTTTCCCAGTCAGCTCCACGCCTGTCTTGTCATAACCGATTTCAACACATCAAAGTGGCAATGGGAAAAACATCTTGAGGCTTTAAAATGGGACTTTATAAACCAGTGGTGATATCACGGTAGTTATGGCATCTTTTAAACTGTCTATGGCAGGGGTCAGCAACCTTTAACACCCAAAGAGCCACTTGGACCCGGTTTCCACGCAAAAGAAAACACTGGGAGCCGCAAATACCTTTTGAAATCTAAAATGAAGATAACACTGTATATATTGGGTTTTTTTTACCTTTATGCTTTGTGTGAACAACTAAAGTAAGTAAGTAAAGTTTATTTATTAAGCGCTTTTCACAGACAGGCAGTCACAAAGCGCTGTACGCAAATATTAAAATAAACAATACAATCAATAGACATTGTAAACAATGTAAAAGATCAAATATAAATAATGTAAAGAATATAAAATACGTAGATCAACAAACGGCTTGTTTGAACAGAAAAGTTTTTAACTGCTTTTTAAAAGAATCCACAGAGCAACTAAAGTGTGTTGCTTATGAAATCCATGAAGTGCTACAGAGAAAATTACATTTTATTTATGTAATTAACACATTTTGAACTCTTAAAGAAATATAACAAAAGGAAAGACACCCAGCTGAACTAAAATGATCCATGTAGCAAACAAAAACTGTTGTGAGCCGCCTCCCTTATATCGCCTTTGGGCTTTTGGAGCCTTGACCTGACTTTTAAAAAGTAATTGGAAAAAAGCACTATGCTGCTAAAAAAGGAAAAATAGATATTTGCAAAATTCTGCCTAAATATGTATTTTACCTGGTTAATGTGTGTGGCGGGGCGTGGTCTGCAGTGCCGCAGCATGGGAGTCGGACGCACCTGAGCGGCACCCGCAATCACGCCTCGCCACTTTAAAGTCTGTGCTCTCTCTGCTGTTGTGTTGTCGGGCTGTGAGCTAAAAAGCTGGTGGAGAACAGCTAGCGACATAATGTGGATCCGAAGATCAATAATTGGCCTACCTGGGGTTGAAATAAATGCACGGCGTTTCGGCGGGTACACCGGCTTCCGCAAGTGTGACGCTTATTTTGAGCGATGAAAAAATAATAAGATATAATTGTATTTTTATATTTCAAAATCACAATAATCTTCCAATTTAGAACTACAAGTTAAAAAAAGAACTAAACACAAATAAAATACACTTCAGCTAAATACTTCTAATTTATTTTCCCAAACCACCCTGAGCTGCAAAATAAGGACTAAAGAGCCGCATGCGGCTCCGGAGCCGCGGGTTGCCGACCCCTGGTCTATGGCAATTATGTTAGCAATAGAGCTAACAATACATATACAAAAGACAATACAATACAAACACAAAGGAGTTCACCGGTGGGAATTTACAATCTTCTTCATATTATAGAAAGAAAGTATACTTTATTGATCCCTTGGGGAAATTCCTCTCTGCATTTAACCCATTCACTCAGTGAAGCAGCCATTAGCCGCCCGGGGAGCAGTGTGTAGGGATGGTACCTTGCTCAGAGGTACCTCAGGGTAGCCGTTCAGTGGATTCGATGGATGGTCTGTCTGTCACATTGCGATTTTATTTGCAATATGATGGAAAAGAACTACTCTACCCACAATCATTTGAAACAGCAACATAACTTACCAATGGAGGTCACTTTATTAAATATGTCAGGTTATTCAGTAAAAGTGGAACTTGAGAAACTGTGAGGATGGTAATTGCAGTCAGAAATGAAGCACAGTACTATATTAACTAGCCTATACTTTGCTACACATTCACATAACACAAAAGATGTTATTATACATTACTGCAAGACTTAATTGGATTAAATTAGAGAAGGCTAAAAGTGGAATCAGGGATTTGCAGTGCATTATGTGATGAGTAGTTCCTCCCTTCACTGTTAAAAGTGATTATGCACAGTTGTTGTTGTTTTTACGTTTTCCTATATTTTTATTTTTTGGTCCTTTATTTTTATTGTCATGATTCACCACATAGCTGGTTGGCTTGGTACAAGGGTAGCAACTTTTTGTATTATATTGATTTTCTGAAACATTGACGGAAAAAAAGTGAAAGTCACCCTTGTACTCTGTTAGCCAGCTCGGTATAACTTAACTAGGTTCTTCACCATATCAGGTCAATAAAGTAATCTGAAGATGGCTCAATTGATCCCAAGCAATTCCTCCATTCACACATCAGAGTAATGCAAAGAGCATATACAGTGGCTTGCAAAAGTATTTGGCCCCCTTGAACTTTTCCACATTTTGTCACATTACAGCCACAAACATGAATCATTTTTATTGAAATTGCACGTGAAAGACCAATACAAAGTGGTGTACACGTGAGAAGTGGAACGAAAATCATACATGATTCCAAAGATTTTTTACAAATAAATAACTGCAAAGTGGGGTGTGCGTAATTATTCAGCCCCCTTTGGTCTGAGTGCAGTCAGTTGCCCATAGACATTGCCTGATGAGTGCTAATGACTAAATAGAGTGCACCATGTCAGTACAAATACAGCTGCTCTGTGATGGCCTCAGAGGTTGTCTAAGAGAATATTGGGAGCAACAACACCATGAAGTCCAAAGAACACACCAGACAGGTCAGGGATAAAGTTATTGAGAAATTTAAAGCAGGCTTAGGCTACAAAAAGATTTCCCAAGCCTTGAACATCCAACGGAGCACTGTTCAAGCGATCATTCAGAAATGGAAGGAGTATGGCACAACTGTAAACCTACCAAGACAAGGCCGTCCACCTAAACTCACAGGCCGAACAAGGAGAGCGCTGATCAGAAATGCAGCCAAGAGGCCCATGGTGACTCTGGACGAGCTGCAGAGATCACCTTCCAGCAGGACAACGACCCTAAACATAAAGCCAGGGCAACGATGGAATGGTTTAAAACAAAACATATCCATGTGTTAGAATGGCCCAGTCAAAGTCCAGATCTAAATCCAATCGAGAATCTGTGGCAAGATCTGAAAACTGCTGTTCACAAACGCTGTCCATCTAATCTGACTGAGCTGGAGCTGTTTTGCAAAGAAGAATGGGCAAGAATTTCAGTCTCTAGATGTGCAAAGCTGGTAGAGACATACCCTAAAAGACTGGCAGCTGTAATTGCAGCAAAAGGTGGTTCTACAAAGTATTGACTCAGGGGGCTGAATAATTACGCACACCCCACTTTTCAGTTATTTATTTGTAAAAAATGTTTGGAATCATGTATGATTTTCGTTCCACTTCTCACGTGTACACCACTTTGTATTGGTCTTTCACGTGGAATTCCAATAAAAGTGATTCATGTTTGTGGCTGTAATGTGACAAAATGTGGGAAAGTTCAAGGGGGCCGAATACTTTTGCAAGCCACTGTATGTGCGTATAGCATATTTAACAGACACTACACTACATATACATACACACTACTGTATACATTGGGATAATATAAAATAAAGCTTGGCTAGATGAATATAACGCATTGAAACGCCCTTGAATGATGACTTTGGTGCTACAGGTCCTTTAATATCACAGACAATTGGACTATATTTAATTATGAAGATGCCATCTTCTGAGGTTTGTGTTAATTTTCTTTAGTGTAGCCTTATTTTAATTAAAAAAAGTGCTCAATCTGTTGACCCTAATCATTTTTATCAGTTGTTATTAAATTAGAGTTGTTTCTTTGCAGTGCTTTAGATTTGGATTAAGTGAAATTTGACCTTTGTGATGTACAGTAAATATTGTGGTTGGGATTACAGTGAGCAGACATAATGCAAACTCCACAAGCTTAAGTTTTGTTTATGCCTCTTAGCCTGATATATGACGACTTTGTGGATTAGGACACAATGAAAATAAGATAGATGTGTACAGACGTACATAGGGCCTCTCTACTGTGAGACAGATACTGCTTAATGCCACACAAAGGCATCTTTTTTGGCACTTCCTATGAGGTGACACCGTGCCAGAGTCTCATCCTAGTTGCACACGGAGTTCGGCAGTAGTGCAAAGCCATTATCACCTTCAGGCAGGGGGAATAGAGCAGAGGATTACTCCTGCAACAGTCAAATATTGCTTGACTCTGAGCCATTATCCCAAAGCCCCCTTATTCACTTCTCAGCCTTGCATTCATCACTTCCAGATCCTTGAGCAGCTCTGCTGCCTTTCAGTCCACACACACAGTATGTGTGGATGCTGCATGCTGGCAACCACTTTTTCCTGCTGTGTGTATGTATGTAAAATGTGTGCATCATCTTGCCCAGTGCATATCTGCTGAACAAAGGGAATTACATGTATTTGTATTCTAATTTAATTTGTGTTTTTTGAATATTATTTGGACATGGATCAGGCCAGAAATATTATTACACTAATATTTCAGCAAATCCCCACTGTGTCAAAAACTGCTGCTATGTTGAAGCAGCTTGTGTCTCACAGATACCCGAAATGTGTTCTTTAATGCTGATGCCATGACACCCCTAGTTTATGATACACAGCCAGCAGCCAGACTGTAATGTCCTAGTTTGGGCAGGACATGACATTCTTTCAATACCCTGCTCACAGCAGTCCTCCAAGAGCATTAAAATCCAACACCAAGAGGGTCCTGTGTAAGTATTTCTATGTAATCATCTGGGAGTGTGACTGGACTTACCAATACATTAACAGGTGCATCATGTCACCTATACCATTCAACACGTGTGTGTGTGTGTGTGTGTGTGTGTGTGCTCATTGATTACAAAACCACAGCTGGTAATCATTAATAAATACATAAATAAACATCAAGACGCATAAATGTTGTGCGTCCTGATGTCATCAGAATCATGTATAATCAATCAATCAATCAATCAATCAATCAAAAATAATTATGTATAGTCTTATTAGTAATAATGTAATACATCAGATAAGAAATTATTCATAAAGTATTTCATTTATATTTCACAAACTAGTGACAAACTGGCAGACTCACCAAACTTTATCCATTTGTTGATATGACCAACTATTTACTAAATTTACAATTAATTGTTATTAACAATGGTTAATATAGACATTTACTCACAAAGCTAGACAACATGATATCAACTGCTTGTTCCTGCCTGACATATTTCTGACTTACTACACTGCACTTCTTCCTTCCCAACTGCAAACCTTGACAGCACTTTAACCAAACAATGACATCAGTGCCTAACCTTGCTTTTACAGGACACAACAGTCAAGTCACATCACCTGCGTGTTCCAGTCACCAGTTTGAACTAACTCAGACTGACTGCAACACGTTGGCACTTTCTCTGAGTTTATAAATTAGCGGGCAAACATTTGTCAGCCTTTGCCAATCTGTGTCTAAGTAAATGAATTCGGTCTGAGATGGGGTGAGATTGTTTGGAAACACGTTGCCCACCAGGCGACGTGTGCAACTGCCTTGCATTCAAAAATGTTGTAAAAGGTGTTGAATTCTCAGACTCTTTGCAACCAGTCTACAACAGCAAATAAAAGAACAAGAAAAAATGAATGCTATCACCTGCAAGCCACTGATTCTTCCTATGTAAAAAGTACTTCTTCTTGTCCTTTTTCTACTCTAGTGTGTCTAAGCCGTTTAATGTAAAATACGGTCATATTGTTAGGACAAGAAATGAATTCACTACTTAGAGAAAGATAATTAGGTAATCAAGACAAATTAGTAGAGCAATTAAGAATGGTGCACATGTAAGCGTGTGTGAGGAGCAGTGAGTGGGAAGCTGCTCCTTCCTGTTCAGTGTTAGATAAGTACAGTAGTGCGCTCGATATTTTTGCAAAAAGAAAAGAAATCATACAGAATAATACAATAAAAGAGTGCCCTTTTTAAAATGAGTACATGGGAACATGGACTATTATAACCCAGAATTTAGTGTAAAAGAAAAAAATAACAATCATCACCCTCCTGACACTGCAAACACACATCAACCATTTTCCTTTAAATTACTTGCAAAAAGAAAAGAGAAGTGTCCGGTATCACAGATATCTTAGCTATTAGCTCAAAGTTGTTCACAAGACCCAGCAGCTATAAACAAAGAAGGTAAAAAAAAAAAAAAATCATGACCAATAGCTGTTATTGTTCTCATGCTAACATGACACAAAAAACTGTTTTACATATATAAATGTGTAATGAAAATAATATGTTACACTGAAGTGTTCTCTGTGAAGTTGTTGAACAGCACCCCCAGAAAGGCCACTGTTGGGGGAACACTCTTGACAAGTCTTCAGCATCCAACTGACTAACTAGCTGGCAGACCAGAGACACGAGAGACTTTTTGTTTACAGTAATCCAGCATTATATTGACTCGGGGAAAGATACTGGGCTCTGCTAGATAAAAACGCCTTTGTAAAGCTATTTTGCATTTGGAAACAATAACGAGATTAGCGCGTCAGTCCAAGCTCCAGTGTCGGCCTGGCTGGTCACCAGTGCACAGTTTGCTCAGTTACCATC
Organism: Oreochromis niloticus; assembly: GCF_001858045.2. Classification (NCBI taxonomy): domain Eukaryota; kingdom Metazoa; phylum Chordata; class Actinopteri; order Cichliformes; family Cichlidae; genus Oreochromis; species Oreochromis niloticus. The sequence continues at coordinate 8,222,709 of NC_031986.2, forward strand.
TTTTGTTAGAGGAAATTTGGTCAACATTATTATGGAGCAACAAGAACTCCCACATAAGCTTTTTCTCTGTGACACAATTTGTTTTTCTTTATAGTTTTCACAATTTTAATTCAGTTCAACAGGTTCAAGGGCTTTTACATTAAGTAGCACATTTTTAATAGCATAGATTAAATCAACAACAGTTTCTGTAATTCCCAGTTTATTTAGGAATTTACATTTAAAAATGTCTTTTTTAAATTTCTGGATCTCTTGTTCTTCTTGGCCAATATTTGCATGTTTATTTACTCATCCCAAAGAAAGACTCCTTTATTGTTTCTCGCTGTAATGGAAAATGGAGTGCACAGTAATGAATACACATTATTAAATGCTCAAGAGAGATGCTGAATGCACAGCTCCCACACATTTTAATGGGCCCTTGTCAAGAAGCTGCTGCCTGTACTGTACTTTCGTACACGGCTTGAGTAAATAGGAGATGTTGCCAGGTTGGAGGGGTATCCGAGGGAACCTCTCATAGGGCTTTTCCTGGGACGAGGTTTGCACTTTGAACCCCTAATGGACAACCATCCTCCTGGTCGTCTCAAGGAAGTGATGTAAATGTATTAAGGTCATATTCATGACTAAAAGCAGCTTAACAATGCAATAACAATAAAGCCATACAAAAGAAATCAATCTTTCCTAACCCAGCCCAGACGACCTTGGCTCTTAGATGGTGACCTACTAGTCACAATGTATTACACACACGAACTTGCATCATTAATAATAAAACATTTCCAATGCACAGGAATAGCATGAATCAATTTCCAGTTTAAGGAGGAATGAAAACCTTCCAGAGGAATTATGTGGGCCTCAAATCAGAAGGACAATGTTTCTTTGTTTTTTACCCAAAATACTCTATAGGTTGTTTTTTCTCCTTTAAAATAGATTTTGTCATTAAATTAGACATTAAACTGTGTTGTTTTATCTAGACAATAAAAGCACGTAGTTAGGTTTAAGCACTAAAACTACATAACTATGTTCAAAAAGAACAAAGATGAAAGTTTTGATAAAATACACCCCTTCATAATGAATAATATATTAAAATGTAAATATCCATCCTTGATTATGATATATCCTGCAAATCACATGTAACAATATAATCCAGTGCTTTTGTCCAAGCCCATTTTGGGTCTGTTTGTGGTGGAGTCTGACTTTATCAGACTACCCTGCATGCTGAAAATGAAGCTAAAGAGGTTCCAAGTATGATAAAATGAGAATGTATATAAAGGATGGCCTTAGCCATCACAACCCATTTGTTATTGAAGTCCTGTTGTGAAGCCCACATGCTGGCCATTTTTGCAGTGGTGTGCTGAAACCAGGCGTGTTTTATAATGCACTTCTTTAATACTGGAAAACTTTTCAACCCTACTGGCTATTGAGAAATGCAAGTTTAAGGTACTTCTGTATAGAGCTGAGCAAGGTAGATGATTGATAAATTTTGGGGATTATTTTCAGCTTTGTATCAACACATCCATTGGTTTAGTGAGGATTCATGGCGGGAGTATGTTATACTGGTTTGTTGGATTAAACAATTATTATTAAGATTATTATCATTAATAATACTGATCTATCAATGGCCATAGCAGTGAGTCTGCTTGTTTAGCATTCACCACTTTAGTCCAGACTGAAAGCAACAATTAGATGGCTTGTCATTAAATATTGATTCATTTTGCACACACAATAAAGCTTGCTGACTTTGGTGATACCAATTGACTTTGTGGGTCTGAGTGAAACGTATGTCCCAGTTAAGAGGATTAGGAGGTAATAACTTTGGTTACCCACTACTTTTCACTTAGTGCTATCATCGGGTCAACATCTTGATTTATCTCGTACTTTGCTTTAAATGGTAAATGGACTAGTATTTATATTGCACTTTTCAAGACACTTGCCAATCTTGCATTTCAAGACCCATTCATGGATTCACGCCGATATTTATCCTGTCATGGAGGCATCGGGCCAGCTTGTGCTTTGGTAGCTTTCCCAGGGAGACCCATTGGACTGCAAGTTGGGATCAAACTGCAGCCCACCAGTTAACTACAGCTCCCCTTTACTAGATTCTAGTGCTAATTAGGCAAATGTTAGCATGTTAGCATTGTGCAAGCATTGTCTTTTGTTACATGTTAATCTTAATGGACACCACTGGAATTCATTGACACGAAAGAATAAGCTATATCAGGCTACGCAGACAGTGACTGCTAATAGGATCATTTTATTGCTGGTTTTGTTAACAAGAGAAATATGGCTGACATTTTCTCTCAACTGACTTTTTGGCTTTTTTCCATTAATTTTGGCACACTGTGTAATATTTGGCACACTGTGTAATATTTGTCTTGTTAATATTTCTCCATTCCATGTCATGCTGTAAACTGCTGCTTCTTCATATTAATAAATAAATAAAATATAAATAAATCAGCAACCCTCCTGTGAGGAAACCTCTCTCCACAAAAAAGGATTATACCCTGTAGCCTTGATGGTGAACCAGTGGGATAAAAGATTAACTCAGCAGAGACCACTGCAACTACAGAGATGGTTTGGGAGTGCAACACAATTATCCATCTCCTTCTGGGAGTTTTATGAACAGGATTTCTTGTTAAAGTAAACAAGAATCCACTTGTACCCTGAAAAATATTATCTGTCTAGGATAGAAGTGCTTATTCATGTAGTTAACTGGATAATGCTATTCACTTTAATGACTGCTTTTAGGGCAACAGATAATATATAAATAAGGGATTTGCCATTTCACCAATATAATTTACGTGGCCCAAAACTTCTGCTATTAAAAAAACAAAACTAAGACTTTAACATATACTATATAACCTACATGAATACTTCTTTCAATATTTAACTAATATTTAACACATGACTGTGCAATGAACCTTCTGTTGTTTGGTACAGATCACCTAATAGTCCAGCTTATATAACAGTGTCTAATCTTGTAACTATAAGGCAAAAAACGTACTTCCCTGACAATATTAAAAGTGAGTTTTCTTGAAAACAAAGCAGTATTAGTATAAGAGTTATTTCTCGCCTTTGTGGCTTAGACCATACAAGGACGAGCGTTAAAGAGTGAGACAGTTTACATTTGGAGCATTTGGTAAATCAAAAAATTGCAGCCAGAAGATGACAGTTGGTGTTCCTTTTGGCGCTTTGTTTTATTTTATTATCCTGATTTTGATGCACTTACTTTCAGTTTTCGGTGCCTACATCTAACCAGCAACTGAACATGAAAATAAAAAGATTGCATTTTGGGTTAGAATACGCCTCTTCAGAACTTTACAGTTGCGAGTTGAAAAACTGTGCTTTCCCAGTGAGTTTAAATGTGACATCAAGGGGTTCTTTACAAGCATACATATGTAACAAGTTAGGGATGACAGACGAGCCTCAAGCTTTGATATAAGCTCATGGAACTGAATCGTAATGTGCCCCCAGTACTGGACACACTGAAACACCACAGGGATGCACTTGAGAAAACAGACAAAAAATTATATTCTTTTGATGAATAAAAATCTCCAACTTCGAATCTGTCTTTTGTGGCTCCCAGCATGTGGTTTGCCTTTTGATGTCAAAACAAAAAAAGGAAACAATGAATCAAAAATTTAGATTGCAACATGTTGCATTTGGTTGCTGTAGAAAGGAGAAAGTTGTGGGAGTGATGGCAAAAGCGAGAACAGCGATATCAATAACAAATTTTGAGATTTGTGACATTTAGCACATTTGGAGTGTATAATAGTGTGTAGTGTAGTATGTAATTTTTGTTGTTGAGGCAACCACTGAATGGATGGCTAATGCATTTTAATGTAAAGCGTTACTTTGTTTGATAAATGTGAAAAAAAAGATTTTGAAATGTACAACTTACAGTTCAAGGTATGAAAATTATTATTATTCTCTAAACAAGTTAGTGGTTTTCATACTAAAAAATCAAACTTTTTTTCTGTTTGGATTTTAGTTCCATTGTGTTAATACAGTATGTCAAAATGAAATAATAACTGTAATGTCAAACATGTGAGGTTGTGCTGAAAAGAATGACACCAAGCTAAGCAAGGTAAAAAGCTTTTAAAGAAGAAATATAAAGGTAAAATCAAAAGTTGTCCAAAACTTGTCAATTATAAACTTGACTCACCATGGTAGGCACATAAAATACCATCAAAAGTTGATAGGGCCGACATTTGAATGAGACATCACCGCCACAGAGGGCCAGTGATCAGGTAGCCCCTTGGGCAGCAGCCGCCCAGCCCATGGTGGGGGGCACTGGTGAGCTCCTTGCCCTCAGGAGCCCCTTGCGTGGACCCAATGAGGGTGAGGCTTTCCAGACGCAGAACTGTGGTGGACTGGGCTGGCGCTTGCGGCTGGGGAACACCTGTCCCAGTCTGTTGTAGCCCTGCGACAGACTGTCAACCTGTCCAGGGTGTACCCTGCCTCTCGCCCTAAGACAGCTGGGATAGGCTCCAGCCCCTCCCGTGACCCTGAAAAGGATAAGCGGAAGAGAATTGATGGATGAATTCCCTTGACTCCAGAGGGTTAGTCATTAAAGTTCATGAACAAAGAATGGAGGTGTTGCAACAGCCTGATCAAAATTTCAGACCTTAACTTGACTGAAATGTTCTGGCGGGACTTTAAGAGAGCTGTGCATGAAGAAATACCTGCAAATGTCGATTAACTGAAAAAATGTAAAGAAGAGTGGACAAAAATTCCTCTGCATGTTGTGAGTGACTCATAAAGCCATATGGAAAAGAAGGACTTTAAGATACTGTTGCTAAAGGTCGTCCTTCATATTCCTGAATTGTGTGTACTATATGTAGTCCTTTTCACAACTGTATTTATGTAGGTGATAGAATAGTAAAACAAGGAAAGTTGAGGATTGTTTTCTTTGATTCAAAATGCAACATATTGTAGCGATGGTACTGTGGATGAAGAAATTGCCTTCTTTGCCCCCTCTATGCATTTCCCTCTGCTGAATGTCAGTGCAAAAAGTGGAGAATGTAGCAGGAAGCTCCTTGGACTTAGACCTGACATTGAGCCATCGTGTTTAAGACTGTATATTTGCATTTCTTCTCCATAGCCTTCATTGTGATTAAAGGCTCTCCTGTAAGTGTCATCCTTCAAAAAATGGATGAAACAAAGACAGCAGGAGGGAAAGAGAGATCAAGCTTGACAGAGACAAATAGAGAGATAAAGCGAAGGAGGTTGATGGACTGAGAGGAGAGGAGGAGTACAGCGAGAAGAGTGAACGCTATCAGTCAGTGAAATATACCTCATGCCGTCGGCACCAAAGGAAAACATCACTGCTCTGGGGTGTCATGTTGAGATGGACGATCAGGACACTTCCTCTGTGTGAGATCCTCTGTGTGTGTGTGTGTGTGTGTGTGTGTGTGTGTGTGTGTGTGTGTGTGTGTGTGCGAAAAAAAGAGCGAATGAATTCCTGCTTGATACATCACAGGCACAAAAGTAATGTCTCACTGTGAAATCACTGCAAGCTGCCCACTGTGTGCACTCCCATGTACACAAACACACACAGAAAGTCAAGCAATCAACACCATCACAATGGTAGACTGGTATGGTAGGTGAAAAAAAATATAGAGTATAAATACACTCAACCCAGAGCAGTACTTGTGGTGCAGACCTTATGGTTGAAGGTATTGTGGGTATTTCTAGCAATGGAAAATGTACATGGAATGTTTTCATTTTGTTTGCTTATTTTATGTCCTGTTATGCAAGTGAATATTGCTGTGTCTGCGTCAGGTTTGCTTGGTATGTATATGTGTTTTTTGGAAACAATATGTCAAGAAAAGCTTGGAGCTACTGCCAAGAACCGAGCAAAGCTTTTCTCTTGAGCTCAGTCTTTGCGATTCATTTTGTAACACAGATTTTACATCACTTCTCACGACAAAGACGAAGACGAAGCTACTCTAAGAATATGCCAAAAGCATTGAAATGTAAGCGATTTAAAAAAAAAAAAATCTCATTTGAAGATGGTGTTTTCCAGTTCATGTCTGGCATACAGAGTTTTTAGGAATTCATACCTCAAGACAATGTGTAAACTATTGGAATTTTGTAGAAATAAGTAATAGAAGATCAACACAACACAAAAGGAAGTGGAAAACTACAGTTCGATTCCCATGATCATCAATAATCAGGCCAATCCCACCTCATAATATTTTTGGCTTTAAATGAACTATCTATATTGACCTGGAATTATATTTTTGACAATATTCTAACTTTCCACTTAGATTTCACCAAACTGATTTTCACTTGCTACCTGTCTTATACTCTTTTATATGCCAACTTTTACCAACTTATGCCAACAACATATGTATGCATGCTAAAAAAAACACCAAAAAACCAACACTCAGACATTCCCATACACGTTGGTCACTCATAGTTATGCCTGCTTCCAGAGACAGTAGCCAACTGCAGCTCAATGTGGCAGTTTAAAAGATATATGCACACTGGCTACGGTAGAAGGTTTGTGTCACAATGCTGAATGAAGAGAGATTACTTTCACTTGTATATATTTTAACTGATTTCTCTAGAGAAGTGCTGCTTTCCTTGCTAGTTCTGACATCTTAGGCTCTTCTTGTATGTCAAAATGTCCACTTTTAAAACAGGAAACATCTTTACCACCCTCTGAAAGGATAGTGGAGTACTTTATTTACTACTTTATTTTTAATAATACCCATTGAAACTATTGCTCAGTTTTAAAGGTATCCATTTTGAATAATGCTAAAACAGGTCCTCATACCCCGTAGCTGTCAGCTAGCCTAAAAGACAATTATTAGCAAGCAGCTTGACCCTGTTTGTAGTGTTGTACCTTCTGGAGCCTTTTTAATGCAAGAATAAAATGACTCAAATGCAGGACCCCAGAGGTGAAAGCAAGTTTAAAGATTTTATCTTTATCAGGATGGAATTCAAACATGTGAGGGTGTAGACGGCGTGTAATTCAGGTAAGGTTGTTTGATCTAGCAACAATGATCTGGCAGAGAATGAAGGTTCCAGTAGGTTCTTAAATCCAACGAGGCAATGAGTAAAAAAGGAACTGGTTTGCCAGGTAAAGCTGAGCGTCAGGCGTCACCCATACGTGGGTGACTCTGGGAATCAGAGTGCTATGTTGTTTTCTGTGTGATAGACTACACCCTTACTTTACTTCTTGGCATTAGTAAATAATTTCAATTTCCACTCTTTCATCTAAATATGATCAGGTATAAAAACAGGTGGGCGATGTCAGTGTTGCTAAAAATGAATTCTCAAAAGAGGTCTTGGCAAACTAAAGGGTGACATCATGGCAAGAATGATGTCATCTTTTAGTTTGTGGTGCTAATGTGTGCTTACCACATTTTAGCATTTAGCTGATATAACACTGTTCCTGATTAAAACCTTACAGATCCATCAAGAAGGTAGACGAAAACTGTTTCCTTTATCCAAGATCCTCTGAAGCTGGAGTCTTTTTAGTTTTTCTTCTTTTTCATTTTCCAGACAAATGCAACTTGGTCAGATACACACAGCCAAACAGGTAAACACAACACTTAATTAAAAATACAAAGGATCGCAGCTGAAAGGGAATTATATAAGATACAACTATTTTACCTCTGTGTTTTCAACACCATCAGCAGCTGGCTTTTGTAAACTAAAAAATGACAGCGCCGTGGCATCAAAACATATTTTTTTCTGTTTTTTTCTTAGTGACATGTTTGCTCAACTGTACAATAAATAGCAGTTGATTTATGCAAATTATGCCTCCATTGATTTAAACAATCCTGTGTTTACATGTTATTTGGCTGAAGGATGATCTCTGTTACTAAGCAGCATTACAATAACAGAGAAAATATGGAGTTAAATTCAAGAACCCTGTCATCACTTTAACATCACCCTCTTGAAAAAAGAGTAAGAGCATGCTTTCCATGTATATTAAAATCTGCATTAAAAAGATTAATGCAAGATCGTGTCTGATTTTCTGATATCAGAAAGAAGAATTTTCTAGAGGGAAAAGCGAGGGCTGAGCAAAGAAGGAAGTCGGAGATTTAACTGATCATGTAGCTGTGACTAGCATGAAAAACAGCGCCTGTGCCGCTGGGATAACCAAGCCAACAGTTGGACCAGACAGCAATGATGGCCGGGTGATGTGAGATCATAGAGAGAAAGAGACGGATCAGAGTGATGCAGCACTAATTAGATTAACACTTCAACAGGAAGCCTGTCCAGACAGAAGAGGTGAAGAGGTTGTGCAATAGCATGAGGATTGTAAATATAAAATAATGAGAGAACTCCTGGGTTAGATGCATAAATCTTGTGTCTAAAAAGACAGAAATATGCATCATCGTCTTCATGTGACATTTATAAAGTCATGCATCCACATGGTCCAGGGTAATAAATCTTAATCACGCCTGACTTTACTTCCATTCCTATAGATGACCATAAATAAATGTAGACTCACTCCATCCCCTGTTAATAAATGAAACATATGACCTCTGTCTGCACCACCAATCTTTACACCTGTCAATTATAAGAAAAGGAAGAAGCATTGATTCTGTCACACTGGGGAGGGTTTTTTTTTTTTTATCACAGCATAGTCACAGGTTATAGCACCTGTCTTTATTATCATGTGTGCCTATTCAGTAGTAATTGTTCATTCATAATAATCAAAATACAACATTCTCATTGAGTTAGCTATCAAGCATTCAGAAACAACAAAAACAAATTTATAATTTATACTATGCTGTTTGCAAGACATCTTTAAAATAAACTTTAAGTTAACCATCAGACAACCACTTGTCTGACCAGGCTGGAAGAAATATAAAAGAAACAAAAGCACTCAGCTAATGTCTTGTGTGGGTTGTGACCACCTGGTAACCACTGGTTGCTAAGGAAAAATTAGTATTTGTGAGTGGTTGCTGTGAAATAATTGCTAAAGCCCCTGGCATGCAGGCCTAGAGATGAGTCTACTTATACCTATTGGCTGCTAGGGAAATGTGAGCCTTCCCTGACCCCTGGTGAAGTGTTGCTGGCAGTCGTTGGTTGCAAGAAGGTATTTGTTGCAACACTGAAAATCTCATTACAATTGCTTTAGTTTGCCGATGTCACCAGTAGTTTGTATGGAAGATGTCGACTTGTCTCCAAGCGTTGACTAACTAAGCATTGAAGAGCGTGACGCAAAGTAAGAACAGAGTGTAGAATGTTTTCTGTTTATCCTTTGTGTGGCAGTTTCACTACAACTCAGTGGTTAGCTAGCAAGTGCACCTTCCATGCAAATGGGAAACGGCGGCAATTTGCTGGCAACCAATCCAATCATAAGGATGTTTCTGGTGCGGTACCCTCTGTGGCACCAATTTCACCCAGCAACAACCAGCAACCTCCATCAACCACTCACCAACTGGTCGAATTTTTTTTTTTTTCCACAGCAACAAAAAGTTGTGAGGGGGTTACTGATCAGTCTCTAGCCCTGTGTGACTGAGGCCTAAAGCAGGAATGTCAAACTTATTGTATAAACACATCGCAACCCTCTTTGACCTTAAGTGGACCAGACTAGTGAACCTCCCTTTTCTGTTAGTGTACAGTTTAACCATACATTGAATCCATCAGATATCTTCATATTAGAAAAAAATAAGTACATTTTCAAAAGTAAGTCAGTTTTTCTACATGATAAAAAAAAATGTGATAGGCGTGCCATTCTGTAATAATAAAGAAAAGTTTTTGCTTGACTTTTTTTTTCTTTTAAAATCGATCATAATGAATAAAATAAATAAGATTTAAAAAGAACAAACAATTAATAACAAACAGATATTTATATTGCAGATAGAACAGGAATTTTTCTGTCAGTTTTAATTGTTTATCAATTACTTAGTTACTTTGGAAAATGGAAAAAACTACACCAAAGCCACTGGATTGGCCGGATTGGTCAGTCGATTCTGGCCCCGGGCCTTATGTTTGACACTCCTGGCATAGAGATTAACTGAGATTCAGAGCTATCCCGCTTTCCTGCACATGGATCTGAATGGATCTGTCAAAGCTATTCCAAAAGCATCACAACCGTAAAAATCATGTTGGATTATTTGATTTATAAATGCAGAAGGAGTGAAAATATTGTCACTGTGTGCTGGAAATTCTTAAGGTCACTTGAATGAATGCATTTATGACCAACCCAAAGAAATTTGTGTTTTTTTATTTGCATATTTAAGACATTTGTGGCTTTTTAATTTCTAGTAGGGACTCACATGAACCACCAAACTAAATGGCTGTGGTTTTCATACTCATATAATTCATATAAACTCCCCATTAGTTACTTTCCACCATTAAATAAATGGAATGGTATAAAGTTGCATCATTCAATCATATTTCATGTTCACTCACACAAAACAAATTAGCCTAATCTTATGTAGTCATTGAACACATCTAATGTGTTGAAACAACTTAGGATCTGGAAAATGCTTGATTCTCTGTATTTGTTAAAGGGGGAAAAGTGGGTAATGGGAAGACAACACAGATCAAAGTGTGTGAATCAAGTAGAGATAGCGGGGGCTGAAAGGGCATGGAGGGTATAAAAAGAAGAGGCAAAGGGTTGGGGGTGTGCAGGAGGAGGAAATGAGGAGGAGCAGCAGAGGAGTGGTGGGAAGGGCAAGCCAAGTAAGCACTTTCCTGTCCATTTTTCATCAGGCGGGCCAAATTAGGCCAGGCTCGTCTCTCTTTCTATGCGTGCGAGCATCTGCTCCCACATTCTTGACACGTCTCTCCTCTCTGCAACCCAGAGCATGGGGCAGTGTTGCTCCGAATACTCTCCTCAGCATCCTGCCTTTTCAGTGCATCTGATTTATTAGTCGGTGGGTGCCGTCCATCACACCGTGACGCAGGGAAGCATCATGTTTTCTCTGTGCACTTCACCACTCTGTTCCAACCCCTCCTCTCCCTGCGTTTCTCTCCTGCCTTTCTCCCCTTGTTCTCTTGTTGCGAGGGCATCTTTGTCATCTCGTTTGCTGTTTCATTTGGTGACCCGCTGACTCTTGCTTGACTTCTCCCCTCTGAAGCCTGTCATTTGTAGTCCCATAGTGTCTGCCATTTAAATGCCCTTACATGAACTGACTAGGCGCTGACATTTAGATAAAGGAGAAAGACTTTGGTCTCGGTGCAGTCTGGAGAGGCCCAAAAGGCTCCATCATGTTTTTTAAAGCAACAGGTAAAATGCTACACCAGTGACAAACAGGGCAGCTTTTTGGGAGTCCAAAGAGAAAATAAATTAAAGATGTGCCTCACAAAAAGCCTGCCAGATTCTTTCATCTTTGCTCGGCTTGAACAGTTCTCTGCTGGTCAAATCAAATCAGAGACTTCACAGAGGCTTCTGAGCACAGTTCTTGGCACACTTTCCATATGTACTGGAACTAAATTACAGAAACACTTTACTGCACTACCACAACTTTTTTTATATCAAGTCTTACCTGCAAAGTTGAACTTTTCTACACTACATTGATTTTTTCAGTGCACATGTTCCACTCTCTTTCCAGTGGCTGAGGATTCTTGTTTGTCTTTATGCACTTCCAGTTCTGTAGAAAAATCTCAGCTTTATTCTACTGAAATAATCCGCTAGTCCTTTTTGGGGGCAGCCAACAGAGGTACAACAGAAAGATTTCCCACTTCTTAAACTATTCAGTTGAGTGAGAAACATAGCAGAAGTTTAAATCAACAAAATGTTCCAGACTGAAGGACAAATTCTGTGGTCTGAATAAGAGAAAATAGCGAGTGAGCAGCAGTTCTCTGGGCAAAAATGCCTTTTTGATGTCAGAGGTCAGAGGCGAGTTATAGAGAAAAGCGTCTTCGAAGGTACAACATGTCCAACATTGAAGCAGATGGACAACAGCAGCTGACAGGAGTGGCACTCACTGTGGGTGCCACTCCTGTCAGATGATAAAAACACATTGAGGCTACAGTTTATACATGCTCACTAAAAAGTTCCCTGGCTTGATTGGTCTCAATTTCTGCTGTGACATTCAGATAGCAGGATCAAAATTGTGAAAATATGGAGCCATACTAACTTGTATCAAGTGTTTGTTTAAGCACCTCAGCCTTGGTTAGTATTGTTGCTGACCATGTCCAATGTAACCATCTTCTAATGCCTGCTACCAGCAAGATAACACTGGATGTCACAAAGCTCAAATCATCTCAACCTGGTTTCTTGAACATAGCAATGACTTCATTGTACTCAAATGCTCTCTATGTCACCAGCAGTTCATAGTGAGTCTAATTTGGTAGTAGCAGTGTGTACCAACAAACACAGCAATATCCTCATTTTATTCTCCTTAACGTTGATTACAACACTGCATTAAATATACCCGACAGCTACGCTGTACCTTGATGTGCAGCTTCCCATCCATGCAACCCCAACAACTTTGTTAGTGCCTTGTAAATATACCATACTTATTAGCAGGAGGACAATGCCTCAGTTAACAGGGTGTAATTACATCTAACTTACACACAATGTTAATGCACTAGCATTTTATCAGTAGAGCCTTATGTTGTTTCTTTTTATTCAAAGATCAAACAATTTTGGTATATTCTCAGTGAGTGTGAAGTAAAATAACTGTTTAACTAATATGATCCAGTTAGAACTGGACAGATCAACCATATACCCTTATGTTAAAGTCATATGTCCTGCTTATCCCCCCAACTAGCCTGATCTAGTATGTCTACAAACTATGTTGCTCAGTACAATATTTCCTCTTTTGCAGTCATAAGACAAGAGAAATGATTCTGTCATTTTAGGGGAGTTGAGCGCTTATAAAGGCCAAAAGCAAAGACTTTTAAACATTGTTAAAAGGTAGTTATTCCTCAGAAAGAAGCACAGGTCGGAAGATGGGGAAATTACCAGAAGAACAAAAGCAATCATTGTTGTTAAAATTAAAAGGTCCAGTGTAGTTTGTTGAAAACAATAAAGTGAGGAAGGTTATGTCTAAGTGTTTGAGTAGTGTTTGAGTCCAAGTAGTAGTGAGTAGTGTGGAATAACTGAGGGGCTGGACCCAGAAGCAGTAAAAGGTACATACTTTTTTTAGTTGTAAAACCAAAAGGTGAAGAGTCCCAGGTATTTAAACCCCAGTTGTGGTTGTCAGTTGACCCACTTTGATCATGTGGGTCATTACATAAGCCAAGGTGTGAACAAAATGTATGGGTGATTCCACCACAGGTTTCAGGTGAATCCAACATGAGACCTTACCCCACCCTGTCATGTGACTTATTGAGATCACCTGATGCAAGGTGTGAGTGGGTGTTGAGGTGCCTAGGAAGTCATCTGAAGGCTGCATTGTAGGTGATTTTTACCCAGGTGTCATCAGCATATCTGTACCAGTGACTAGGTACCGTCCCTTTGAAAGAGCCAAGAGTAAAGGTTGGCTACAACGGGTGATACTGGAGATCCTGTGGCACATCTATGCTTTTGTTTCTTGAAACCCTATTTGAAATATGCAGTGGTAAAGCAGAGGTCTAACAGTTTGTAAATCAGATCAGCGGTAACAAAGGTTGTGTTGTGTAAGGAGCTTTCTTGCTGTAGTCATTTTCTGACAGTCTTCATTGTCTCAGTTGTAGGTATACAAGTGAAAAATAAGACCTCATCAAAAGACACATGGTTTCATCTGGAGTCACCATAGGTTTGCAAGCCTTGTTGGTAAAGTCAGTAGAGTTTTTGGTGCGATAGTCTATGTTCCCTACAAGCATGTGATCAAGAATAACAGGTCATTTTTAAACTCCCTTTCCTTAACAAAGCAGTGATTTCACCTGAACAATGACCCTTCCAGAAAACTGACGGGCATTAAAGTCATTAAACCTAATGAAATCTTAAAGATCAGCTCTAAACTTTTTCAGAGATTAACAAAGACATTCTGCTCTAATAATGCTTTGCACCTGTTATGTTTTTTTTTCCAAAAGTTCAATTACCTGCTTATAAATTCTTAAAATGGCATCTACACCTCCTCTTAGAAGAAACTAGAATTTATAAATATTAAATTATCTTCTACCTTCTTCTACCACTTGAACTCTGAAAAATAAGTCATTCTGAGCATCTGAACATCAAACATCCATCTTAAACACATTGCTTACAACTGACATTTTGGCAGTTTTAACAGTTGTAAGAGGCATATATCAATTATGCTTTGATAACAGAGCTTGATCACAAATCCTTTGTTGCACAGTCCAAGAGGTGATAGAAAAATAAAATATTTTGTTGTGTAATTGGAAAACCTGTAGCCTCTTTTTTTGGCTGTCAGAAAACATTTATTGTTATTAACTGCCGATTTTAGATCTTATGTTGGCTTCTTTCTCCCATAGCTGTGTCACCACACAAACTAAGCCTGCTGTATGAGATGTGATGGTCTTATATCACGTTTTCTGTACGAGGGGATCAAACACTGTTGTTCTGTCAGATGCCAATGGCATTAATTAGATACGCACACAGTAAGTTTTGTCACTAGTGCCTCAATGCACTGCTTGTGACACTTGTATATCAAAAGAATGGTCCTCTTTGGTTCTTTCTTTGGATTTCGTGCAATTCCTTCAGCTAACACAAACCATACATGCAACATCAAGGGATCCTTTACAAGGGTCCGCAAGTTGTATTTAAGAAATTTATGGCAACATTGGCAGTCACGGGAATGACATCAAAGGACACCTCGTGTGTGTGTGTTTTCTGACAAAACAGTAATATCTGACACCCTGGGAGTAGACTGCATTATTTTTTTTACTGCATTACAGCTTGCTTATTTGCAATCTGATTAATTCACATTACGTTACCAACCAATCCCCCTTTATCCCAAGTCAGCTGCTTGAGGTTGCTGGGGTGAGGGAAGTCTGGGTCTCTCTGGTTAGACTGATGCCCCCATGAACTGAAGCAGTGTAAAATAAGTAGTATAAAAAGCACTGATGGATGAATGGATGGATTTTACCAACATACTGTAAGTCCTGTGAAGAAAGTCCAAAAGTCAATTATCACCCTCTCTCATGTTATTCTGCTTTAAATCAAGTGTTTGTCTGAGATGAGAGAATTACATTACAGTAAGCTTAATCATTCTGTTTCCTGGTTACAAATTTTGATTGATTATGAGGTTAAAAAAATATATGAATGAACATTTCTGGACAAAAGTTAAGTAGGAACTGACATGCTCATTCACTGTTCATTCTAAATAAACCCTTAATATGACAAGTTGTTTAATTTGTAATCACGCTTCTCCCTTATCAGAGGTACATGCTCTGAACTCAGCTCTGATTGCAGTCCTGTCATGTCCTCTTCTACATAGGGACTCCCCCATCCAATGAGAACAATGCAATTACCTAAATGAATGAGGGACACCTCAACTGGCAGGTTACTCCCCTCAATTACCAACATGCTTTCCAGCTGACACCTGGGAAATAAGATAAGCAGGTAAATGTGCTTAGACTAAGTGCTAACAACAAGGTACTCTTGGTGATGACTAAATGCTGCTTCAGGCTTTGGGATAAAGGAGGATTGGCAGCGACTGCAGAGATCTCTTGCCAATGCTGCTTGCACACAGTCAGCATTGGATTTTAGTTTGAAGTGAATACAAATTGGAGGAGAAAGTAATGGTACCCTCTCCTCTGCAATATGAGGCAGACTGCTTTTTAGCAGGGTCAAAATCAATCAGGAGCAATACAAAATTATTTTAAATAATGCATGTGAGAGACCTAAGTGTTGCTAATAATAAACTTTGAAAGAGCGTGATTACATAAATGATCAGAGAGGTGTGTGAAGAGATGAAGGAGACCCATTTGAAGATGCTACTCCTGCATTGCTCCCTTAACAAGCCAAAAACATTGAAAATACTCACAAATTATATTCTGGTTGTTATATTCTTAAGATTAGATTCTGGTCCTCTGTTATAGGAATCATCTTTCTTTTTCTGGTTCATACATCCTGTGCCTTTTTGATAATGTGGCCAATTTCCTAGCATCAGGGGCATTGTTAAATCTGAACAGAAATTTGCATGTGTTTGTAAGAAGTAGTTAGGTGTGATGGTTGGAGGTAACTTCTACTATCTTTCTTTCTTTTTTTCTTTTTTTTTTTACCCTGTGAACATTACCTTGTCCCCTGTGAAACAGGAAGTTCAGAGAGACCAAGTTCTACCCCATTTAGAAATTCTCTGGGAGTATCAAGCTACTAGCCTCAATCAGAAATGAGGCCACAGAGGTCTGGTAAGTTCACTTCTTCTCCAAACCTTCTGATTTTTTCAATTTCACTTACATCACTTTAGGCAATTTATCAGAAGTTATCAGTGCCAGCCTACAAAAAGTTCAACACAGAAAGCATACTGCCAATTTGCTTTGCCAAAAATATATTTTCTTCTTTTATTCTCAGGGAATGTAGCTGGTGCCTGGATTAAGGAGCTATTTTTTGTGTGCAAGTGGAGAAAGTGCTGAATCTTTGTGGTTATAGCAAGTCAAAGCAATGAAAACATCTGAGGTGAAGGAAACTATTAGACTATTAGCGCTCCTTTTTTTTCTATACTTGCACTGTTCTAGAGTCACTTTGTATAGTTCCCACCTCTAAGTAGTCACTGTTTAGCTTACATTTGGAGTTGGTTAGGCTCTTAGTTCATCCTCTGTGAAACAAGCTGCTTTAGCTCCCTTCACTGTCTTTTAAGGCCAACAAGAAGTGGGAGGGACAGCAGCTCACTGACATCATGCAGATTTAAGATTAAAACAAAAAAAAAAGAGTAATTGAGTGTTTAGAACAGTCTGAAGCTTGGTTTCTGATTAACAGGGCTTATCTGTTATTATGCTCACTTCATTATTTTTAACTTAATTCCATCATAGCAGTATGTAATTGACTGAAAACCAAAAGCAGGCATCTTTAAACATAGTTTTCTATTGTCGTTGTGTAGTTCCTTTGAAACCCAAACTTAATGTATTAAGTTTCATGAAACCCTGAAAAGCCTTCATTTGTCGCCTCCATGTTTCCCGTGGTCTTCCTCTGCCTTCCATTTCAGTGTAATGTGGCATTTCTGTGCACATAACAATATTTGGAATTATTTGAATGGCAGCAAAGGGTATTTTCTGTTTCAAAAAACAGACGGAATTGTCACGGTTCTGGGTCATTTTGACCCAGCTTCTTCAGTTCTTTATATTTTGGTATGTTTCTATAGTGTTGTTTATTGTTCTAGATTAAGTGCAGCGTCTTCTGCCTCCTTGTAAGTTGTTTCTGGTTTCCTGTTTTACTTTGGAGGTTCGTGTCTGGTGTCAGTGTATTCTGTTTGCTATTCCCCTGTCTCGTCAGCTGTGATTTCTCCCAGGTGTGTTCCCCTCCTGTGCCTCATCCCTTGATTACTGCCGTGTGTATATTAGTCCTGTGTTACCTTTGTTCTCTGTCGTATTGTTGATGTCTACTCACCTTCAGTCTGCACTCTGTTTTCCGTCCGTGTGTATCTGCCTATTAGCTTGTATTTCTCCCAGTTTAGTTTGGTCCACTGTTTACCGGCAACCTGCTAATAAAGCGGTACTTTGAGCTCTACCTCGTCTCACTGAAACCTGCATTTTGGGTCCTCCTCTCCTTGCCTGCCGGTACGCGAACATGACAGAACGATACGACCATTTCCTGGACCCAGCGGTTTCATCCCGGGAGCGTGATCTCTCCCGCATCCACAGCCTGATCAAACGGGTTTCCCACACTAAGGACACTAAGACTATGGCAGTCGGGATTAACGCAATCGAAGCGATCCTGGAGGGGAATCCTGATCTGCGCACACTAAAGGGATTTATGGGCTTCATCGACCAGCTGCATGAAGCCCAGGAGGTGCTACAAGCTCGGGAGCTAGTGGCTTTCGCCCGCTCCCAGTATTCCGTCCTGAAGCCCCCACAGCAGCAGCCACGGAGCCCGGAGTTTTCCACCACACCCCGGCGACCGCCATTAGGGAGGGGCATCTCTACCCAGCTGCTGCGGAATCCCTCCTCGTGCCATTCTGTGCCTAACTCACCGGCCTCCTTCCTGGCAGCAATGTGGTCAGAAGAGGTGGAGCCAGCCTTCATCGCTCCACTATCACCAGTGTCCTCCATCACCTCTGTTCCCTCATCAGGGAGGAAAAATCGGTCACGCCGCCGGCACTCCGTAGCACAGCCAGATTCTGGGACTTCTGAGCAGCCGGCTGGGCTTGCGTTTCCAGGAACTACTGAGCTAGTGCAACCCGCTCCTCTCTCCGCTGGCAGCTTAGCTGAACCGCCTCTGCCTCCTGTTTCTACTGTGAGCCCAGGCGAGCTCAGTCAGCCCGCAAAAGACTGTTGTTTACCTGCTCACCTGGAACAGAAGCCTCTGAGACAGGCCGTTTCCTCTGACCTCGTCCTGCCATCAGTAGCGCCTGCTGCTTTCGCTGGGGGGGCCCGAGGAGCCCGTCCAGCCTTCACCGTCATTAGCTGCTTCACCTGAGGGGTCTCGGGAACGACTTCAGGCTGCTGCTTTCGCTGGGGGGACCGGGGAGCCCATCCAGTTATCACCACCGCTTGCAGCAGCAGCTGCAGTGGCTCCATCGCCACTTGCAGCAGCAGCTGCAGCAGCTCCACCACCTGCGGCTCCCATGCCGTCGCCTGCAGCGCCTTCGTCTCCGGCTTTCACGCCACCGCCTGCAGCGCCTTCGTCTCCGGCTTTCACGCCGTCTCCGGCTTTCACGCCGTCACCTGCAGCGCCTTCGTCTCCAGCTTTCACGCCACCGCCTGCAGCGCCTTCGTCTCTGGCTTTCACGCCGTCACCTGCAGCGCCTTCGTCTCCAGCTTTCACGCCACCGCCTGCAGCGCCTTCGTCTCTGGCTTTCACGCCGTCTCCGGCTTTCACGCCGTCACCTGCAGCGCCTTCTTCTCCGGCTTTCACACCACCGCCTGCAGCGCCTTCGTCTCCGGCTTTCACGCCGTCTCCGGCTTTCACGCCGTCACCTGCAGCGCCTTCGTCTCCAGCTTTCACGCCGCCGCTGCAGCGCCTTCGTCTCCGGCTTTCACACCACCGCCTGCAGCGCCTTCGTCTCCGGCTTTCACGCCGTCTCCGGCTTTCACGCCGTTACCTGCAGCGCCTTCGTCTCCGGCTTTCACGCCGCCGCCTGCAGCGCCTTCGTCTCCGGCTTTCACGCCGCCGCCTGCAGCGCCTTCGTCTCCGGCTTTCACGCCGCCGCCTGCAGCGCCTTCGTCTCCAGCTTTCACGCCTCCGCCTGGAGCGCCACCCTCTCCGGCTTTCACGCCTCCGCCTGCAGCGCCACCGTCTCAGGCATCCTTGCCAGCTGCAGTCTCTTCATCCACGCCAGCTGCGGCCTCATCATCCACGCCAGCTGCGGCCTCATCATCCTCGCCAGCTGCGGCCTCATCATCCACACCAGCTGCGGCCTCTTCATCCTCGCCAGCTGCGGCCTCTTCATCCTCGCCAGCTGCGGCGTCTTCATCCTCGCCAGCTGCGGCCTCATCGTCCACGCCAGCTGCAGCTCCTGCTTCTGCGTCGTCTGGGCCAGCCTCAGACTCATCATCACCCCTGCAGCGGCAGCCTCATCTCCGCCTGCAGCGTCCTCATCATCATCAGCTTCATCTCCGCCTGCAGCGGCAGCTTCATCTCCGCCTGCAGCGTCCTCATCATCATCAGCTTCATCTCCGCCTGCAGCGGCAGCTTCATCTCCGCCTGCAGCTTCTGCCTCGCCTGGTCCGGCCTCCGTGTCTCCCTCCTTGTCTGGTCCAGCATCATCATCTTCAGCTTCATCTGCGCCTGCAGCGTCCTCATCATCATCAGCTTCATCCGCGCCTGCAGCGTCCTCATCATCATCAGCTTCATCCGCGCCTGCAGCGTCAGCATCAGCTTCATTGGCTTCCGCAGCTGCCACGCTGCCGCCCGGTCCTGCCTCGCCTGGTCCAGTAACAGCTTCAGCCTCACCGCTTCGCCTGCAGCCACCGAGCCTTCGTCCTCGCCGCCAGCGGCCTCCGAGCCTTCGTCCTCGCCGCCAGCGGCCTCCGAGCCTTCGTCCTCGCCGCCAGCGGCCTCCGAGCCTTCAGCCTCGCCGCCTGTGGCCTCAGCATCTGTTCCAGCCTCGCCGCCTGCGGCCTCAGCATCTGTTCCAGCCTCGCCTGGTCCTGCAGTGGCAACTCTGCTGTCAGAGCCAGCTCGCCCTGCGCCTCCTCGCCTTTGTTGGCCGCTTTCCAGGCCTCTGAGTCGGCATCATGGCCGTCGAGGGCAGCCCCTGAACTGTTTGCCCGTTGCCGCCGTTGCCGTGTGCACGGTCGGCCCCTGAACTGTTTGCTTGTCGCCGCCGTTGCTGTGTGCACGGTCGGCCTCCAGAACTGAACTGTTTTGGCCTCCTGCGCTGTCGGCCTCCGGGTCGGCCCCCTGAACTCTTTGTTGGGTCTGTTTTTCTTGACATCTGGGTTTTTGGTTTGTTTTTGGGCCCTGCTATTCCCCTGTCTCGTCAGCTGTGATTTCTCCCAGGTGTGTTCCCCTCCTATGCCTCATCCCTTGATTACTGCCGTGTGTATATTAGCCCTGTGTTACCTTTGTTCTCTGTCGTATCGTTGATGTCTACTCACCTTCAGTCTGCACTCTGTTTTCCGTCCGTGTGTATCTGCCTATTAGCTTGTATTTCTCCCAGTTTAGTTTGGTCCACTGTTTACCGGCAACCTGCTAATAAA
Organism: Oreochromis niloticus; assembly: GCF_001858045.2. NCBI lineage: Eukaryota > Metazoa > Chordata > Actinopteri > Cichliformes > Cichlidae > Oreochromis > Oreochromis niloticus. The sequence continues at coordinate 8,243,367 of NC_031986.2, forward strand.
GCGGTACTTTGAGCTCTACCTCGTCTCACTGAAACCTGCATTTTGGGTCCTCCTCTCCTTGCCTGCCGGTACGCGAACATGACAGGAATAGACAAAGCATAAATGCAGGAAATGCTGAGGAACTAGCAACCTCTTTTATCAAAATCAAACAAACAAAAAGAAAACATTAATTTTGGTATCTTTGATTGACCGGTTATGAATACAAGTTATCTGGAATGAATAGTGTTTTTCATCAAGTGCAAGAAAAAGGAACTAGAATGAAGGCATGTGTGTCATTTTTTTGTTTTAATTTCAGTCCTGTACAACAGTGTTTCATGACTAACTGGTAGCATGGGTTTCCTTGGTGAAAGGACCTGTTATAAGAAATGATGAGTCTTCAGCTAAAAAAATTTAAAAACATTGAAATCTCCCACTTCTCCCATTGGCCCTGACTCTTTGTTCTCACCATTTGAACTCAACAACTCTTTGAACAACACAACTATGTGTCAACGAACCTAAGAGCATAAGATCATTCAGGTGATGGGCAAGGACATAAACCACTCTTTATGAAACAAGTTTCAGAGCAGACATCACAGTGCCCATTTGCTATTATTAATAAGAACCTCTTTAAATTCCTGTCCATTCATTCTCTTTAAGTCACATATTCTTAGAGATTTGCAATAGTCTGAAGGACAAAGTTCTTGTGTACCACTCAGCTTGGAGCTGTGCGACATGTGTTTATACCTCAGCTTTTACTCGTGAACGCCCACGAGTAAACACACATTATTTTCCCTCCGAATGCCCTGCGATAACTTTTTTCACCTTAAGAAAACAAATGATGAGCATGCTCGTTTGAGAGGAAGGTCAGCCTTAAAAGCAGGCCTCCTCAATAAACAGTGCAGGGGGCACAGAGTGAATCAGTACATAAGAAATCTTCTTGTCCGAGACACATTTTCACAAGAAATATCCAAGGCTAATATTTTGCCCATTTCCCCCTTACCTTTGTTTCAGGAAGTGTTTTGGATGGATGGCCTTTTATAAAAATTCTGGTATTGATTTGTAAGTCAGGTTTTTTGATTTTGTTTTGTTTTTGGCTGAGGCTTTTGATCTGTTATATTCTTGGAAGATTGTTCCAACTCATATTAATGACAAAACAGCAGAAGGGCATATTTGCCAATCACCAGTCGATGAGGTCCCCATTCATTACTGTATACTTGAGATAGCAAAACAGTTTCTTTTTATCTGGTCTTTGTACAAATGTTGGTCTGAAAGCAAAATATAAAGCATGATATATTAGTTTGTAGTTTTGTAAATGCACAAAATTTAGCAAGTCTGACACTATGCAATTCTACCCCCTCAGAAATGGACAGTAAGTTAATATGTTTTACAATAGATACATTTCCTCTGGGGTTTTGCATTGGACAAGGTAACTATGTATTTATATAGAAGTATTTATATGTTTCCAAGTAGTAAAACGTACATATTTGCACAGTTTCTTCAAGATTTTAAGGTCTAGTATCAAAACATAGAATGTCCTTAGCTTTTAGGAATAGGAATCCCATATCATCTTATTATGTGTTACCATGGCTTACCAGTCGGGAGTTTGTTTATTTCAGCTGTTAATGAGCCTAGTCTGATACAAATTATTATGCTTATATGAAATGAGAGTGAAAACGCAAACACGTTTCGAGGAACATGTACTGCTGTCAGGATCATGTTTTCTAACAGTCAAATGTTGATGAGCTTCACAGTTAAAAAATTGTTACGGTCAGTTGCTCATATTTGATCACCCATTATGACAGCTGATTGGAATGATTACCCTGCCATTCACTAAAGCTGCTTACATGCATCTCATTATAAAGGGAGCCCTCAGTAACAGAAGTCTGTAAATTTAGAGTGAACATTCAATGACCATCTATTGTCAGCCACTTAGTATTAGTAGTGAAATTGTTTGTAAATCAACCATCATCTGTCCATTTACAGTTTGTTAATTTTTTGTCATCTATATTGGGAATATATACATATATGGCCGCAGGTTGAACTCAAACCATGTGGCCACCCGCTCATGCCACTGAGCTACACCAGGACTCCATACTTTGAGGAGTTCTGAGCAGGTAAATATTGTCAGTGTTTGAATCACGTTTGTTTGTCATGGTCGGCTGTGTGGCAGGCAGGCAAGCAGGAGGGGTGGATCCAAAATGCAGGACTCAGACACGGAAGTACAACTTAAAGCGCAGCTTTATTGCTGGGAAAAACCTCTTACTTAACTAAACTCACCAAAAGACAAACAAAAACCCTGGAGGACTAAAACACAGGAACTGGAATACTAAACAGGAGCTGGAGACTAAACACTGGAAACACGGAGGCAAAACACACAGCTAGTGGATGGTACGACGCGACAGAGCACAGGAAAACACAGGGCTACATACACAGGGAAGTAATAAGGGAATGGGCAACAGGAGGGAGACACAGCTGGGAGAAACTGGACTAACGAGACAGGGGAGCAGTAAAACTGAACACACTGACAACCAAAAGACAAGGAGCAAAAGTCCAGGAAAACTGACAACTAAACTAGATCTATCATGAGTCCATAAAAAGTTCAGGGGGTTGGCTGTGCGGAGGGCAGCGGTGGCGCAGGTGAAGGAGGCCCGGAGGCCGACCGCACGGAAGGTGGCGGCGACGTGGAAGCAGTTCTGGGGGCCGACCTCGACGGCGAAGACGTCCAGCTGGTGGCCCGGAAAGTGGCCGCCGATTCCGAGGTGCAGAACGTGGCTTGGGCGGCGGCGTGGAAGCCGCAGGACCAGGCGAGGCTGCTGCAGGCGAGGATGAGGATGAAGACTCGGAGGCTGGACCAGGCGAGGATGAGGATGAAGACTCGGAGGCTGGACCAGGCGAGGATGAAGACTCGGAGGCTGGACCAGGCGAGGGTGGCGCTGCATGCGACGGCGTGGAAGCCGGAGACAGTGGCGCTGCAGGCTGGACGGAGCCCTCAGACCCATCAGCGGAGACACGAGACGGAGGCAGAGGGCTGAACGGGCCCCTCGGACCCACCAGCGGAGACACGAGACAGAGGCAGAGGGCTGAACGGGCCCCTCGGACCCACCAGCGAAGACACGAGACAGAGGCAGAGGGCTGAACGGGCCCTCGGACCCTCCAGCGGAGGCAGAGGGCTGGGCAGGCTCTCCAGAACCCCCAGCGTAGGTAGATGCAGATGCTGAGGTAGATGCAGGGCCAGAGGTCATTGAGACCACTGGCTGACCAGGTGGGTGAGTGTATAGCAGGCTAGGGGACTGAACTGGCACAGGGGACTGAACTGAAGTCTGAACTGGCGGCCGTTGAAACGGTTGTGGTGAGAGTGGAGTAGGTGATGGAGTAGATGACTGCACTAGCGGCCAGGCGGCTAACTGGGCTACCGGCAATGGGGGACACTGGAAACAGAGCTGAAGGTGGCTGCTGGGCAGCTAACAGAGCTGAGAGCGAGTGAGATGATGACACTGGTGACTGAGCTACGGGTAGTGGTGCCAAAGGGAGCTGAGCTACGAGTAGCGGTGCCAAAGGGAGCTGAGCTACGGGTAGCGGTGCCAAAGGTAGCTGAGCTACTGGAAACACTGGGAGCTGAGCTACAGGTAGAGGTGGAAGTATAGCTGGTGGAGAAGAAAAGGGCTGAACTGACGGCAGAAACCTAGCAGGCTCTACTTTCTCCAGGGGTCCAGAGGTGGCAACTGACTCTAACTCAGCCTCTGTCCCTGTATAGTCTGACTGGGCCGACAGGTTCACTAAAGCCACAAGAGAAAGTGGAGGTGTGGTGGGGTGAGGATAGCGAGGATGCAGTCTCTTTAAGAGAGGATCGAACAATTGGGTCATTAACATTGACGGGAAAAGATGCTGACACTGAGAATACCAGGCGGCGAGGGCTTCCAGGAGGGCAGCTGAATCTTCCTTGCCCGGACCGCCCATGCCAAACAGTTCAAAGCAAAACCTGGCTCTCAGAGCTGTTATTATTTGTTTTAGGCTTTTAATTCCTGGGAGTCCACATCTCCGAGGATCTCATCTGGACGACCAACTGCTTCAAGCTGGTCAAGAAGGCTCACCAGCGCCTCTTCTTCTTGAGGACTGAGGAAGAACCACCTGTCCTCAGACATCCTGGTGAACTTCTATCGCTGCACCATTGAGAGCATCCTGACCAACTGTATAACAGTCTGGTACGGGAACTGCTCTGCCTCGGACCGGAAGGCGTTGCAGAGGGTCGTGAAAACTGCCCAGCGCATCGCCGGAGCACCACTTCCTGCCATAAAGGACATCTACAGGAAGCGGTGTCTGAAAAGGGCTGGGAAAATCATCAAAGACCCCAGTCACCCATCACATGGACTCTTCACCCTCCTGCCCTCTGGGAGGCGCTACAGGAGCCTCCGGACTAAGACCACCAGGTACCGGAACAGGTTCTTTCCCACAGCTGTCAGACTCCTGAACTCTGCCTCCTGACATCTGACCCACGTTAAACTCATGGACTGAACATACACACACCCACAACCACCTACACACACACACACACACACACACACACAATGGACAACTGTACCCTCAAACACAATAACATGGACTGAACCACCACTCACAACCACTAGCACTTTATATAGCCTCTGTAGAAATTATCCACATATCTCACTTATCTTAACTGCACTACTGTATAGTTCTGTGTAAATAATCATTCTGTACATACGATAATTTTTAATCCTACAACTGTTTATAACTTGCATAGTTCACATTTCTGTATAACTGTATATCTCATATTTCTGTATAGTTTTTTTCATATTTATATCCTGTTCATAGCCTGTACATAGCTTGTACTCACTACAGCCTGTACATACTTACAGTTATAGAATATTCATAACATACTTCATACCGTGTACATTATAACATACCATAATAGACCCATTTCTGTAATATACTTACATATCTATATTATTGCTAATATATATTGTAATATATCTATATCATGGCTAAAGCACTTCTGGATGGATGCAAACTGCATTTCGTTGCCCTGTACCTGTGACATGTGCAATGACAATAAAGTTGAATTCTATTCTATTCTATTAATGTCCAAAAAACTGACTGTGCAGAGGGTGGAAGACAAAAAGTTGTCGAAAAAGACTACCTGAATGAGTCTCTTGGGAGTGTCCTCAGCGTGGGTGACGCCCCAGCAGTAATCCCACAGCTGCGCGAGATATTGAAAAAGTGAGTCCGCTGGATCCATTTGATGGTCGCGTCGTTCCGTCATGGTCGGCTGTGTGGCAGGCAGGCAAGCAGGAGTGGTGGATCCAAAATGCAGGACTCAGACATGGAAGTACAACATAAAGCACAGCTTTATTACTGGGAAAAACCTCTTACTTAACTAAACTCACCAAAAGACAAACAAAAACCCTGGAGGACTAAAACACAGGAACTGGAATACTAAACAGGAGCTGGAGACTAAACACTGGAAACACGGAGGCAAAACACACAGCTAGTGGAGGGTACGACGCGACAGAGAGCACAGGAAAATGCAGGGCTATATACACAGGGAAGTAATCAGGGAATGGGCAACAGGAGACACAGCTGGGAGAAACTGGACTAACGAGACAGGGGTGCAGTAAAACTGAACACACTGACATCACACAAGACCATGATCCTTCGAAGTAAAACAGGAAACAAAACATACTTTACTAAGACACAGACTAGACAGAGAGAGACAGACTAGACAATGACAAAAACGTACTAAATAATAATCATAATCAAAACAGTATCACTGATTAATCAGAACATAATCATAATCTAGAAAAACACCAAAACATGAGAAACAGAAAGCTGGGTCAAAATGACCCAGAACTGTGACATTGTTGGGTATTTGTGAAGAGGCGGCATGAAATGCTAATGCCAATTCTCACAATGGTAAGGAAAGCTTATGCAAATCCAGCCTAAATAATAGTAAGCAGATAAACCAAAACATGTAGAAGCAGAGTGAAATAACAATGCCTATCTAAACAGATACTTGAACATATAATGTATATATTGTTATCTGTATTGTAGACTGCACAAGTGAGATCTAACAAATCTACAGACTTGTAGATCTACAAATGAACTCGAAAACATTATTTCTACTGGAGAAGTAAGCAAAAGTAAAATATCACCCTTCAGAAATCTGAAGCTTCATATACTTCTCATCCAAGGACAAAAGAAGAAAAATATAGAGATTCTCAGACTTTATTGTTTGCATGCAAATCAAGACTTGCTATACACAACAAGTATTGAGTATTTTATAACTTGCAGGTGTGCCTAACTGATGTACCTAACTGGACGCTCCTGACCCTTCATACTTGATAATCACGCCTGCAATCCAAAGGCACAAGGCCAACTTATATTGAACTAAAACTAATATGTCAACAATAGGTGGGACAACCTATAAGAAGGTGCATTCAGAACCACTGGCATTCAATGTAAACAACAAAAGCTAACTCCTACCACACTCAGTGAGTCTTCATTATCCAACGCCTAAGCTGCCAGGCTTTTAGGCCTATTACTGTAGGCAAACAGGGACAAAAGCTCTCTGTAATTACTCCGCTTCCCCAGTGGGTAAAGCCAGCATTCTTAGGGAGCTGTGCAGTGGTTTTCCATGTAGCTCTCACCACGTCTCAGCTGGGGAGATACAACACATGCTGTTCTTTGCCTTCTTTTTTTGCACATTGCTTCTTTTTCTCCCTCTCGTTCTCTCAGTCCTCTGTCCATTGCCTTTGTCCACTCTCTCATCCCTACAGTCATTAAAAAAATAGATAAAATACCGAAAACAATAATTTTTATCATTTATTTTTCCAATTATATTTAAAAATGTACATAAAAAGGGCAATTCAACTAGTTACATAAACATTCATTTTTTTTCACAGGGCATAAATTATTCACAACTCAGTGACATCACAACAAGATTCAAAGTATGGAAGATAATATTTTCAGCAGCATTTCAGCTCTTAATTGTTGCTTCAAAAATGTTCAATAGTGAAGGGTAATTAAGTCACTAATTTGTTTTAAAACAGGAAAAGGTAGAGCCAGGACACTCTGGAGAGGTTTTTTCACTTAACTAGCTTGTCTTGGTGTCCCCCTGGATGCATTAGAGGTGGTGTCTGGGGAGAAGAAGATCTTCGTAGGCTGCTGCGCCTTCAACCAGAACCCAGATAAGTGGCAGGAAATAGATGAATTCATGGGAACTTCTTAATGTCTTGTTTTGCATGACCAGATTTTAAACTACTAGATACTAGAGTTTTACCCCAGTAACATTTGCTCAGTATGGGACATCCTGCGTATTAGTTCCAAAGATTAATAAATATATAAATAAAGATTAATAAAGATTAATTCTCGCTTTTACTATGGTATATTTTTATGTAACAGAACACTAAAGTGTAAGTATTAAACATATTCAAATAACAAAAGGAAGTCTAAATCAGAACATTTTTCCATTCAAAAAGCTGTTCTTTGTTCTAATATATTATTATGTTTAACACCTATTAACCAGGTTCTCTATTCTAAAGTTTCCTACACTTCACGCTTTACTTCATATAAATTCAATAGGGCCAGGATTACAATTATCAGACTCTCCTCTTGAGTGCCAGGTTACACCTTGAAAAAGCAAGACATCTATTGAGATGCACATGTTGAATTAAAATTCAGCTTCATCCTCTTTATTTATGGACCACTTCAAAGATTTTCAAACAAAGCAATTTTTATTTCCAGTTACTGGCCAAGAGCAAATGTACTGACTAAACTTGCTGTCCAGCTCTCAGATCATAAAGCTTTTTTTTTTAAATGTTATTCAATATTTTGTTCCAACAGTCTCGCTGTGTATTTTTTTTTGACTGAGTATATAATAAATGCAATATCAAGTCTCAGATATTACTTCTCAGTTATGTTTGTTAATAATAATAATAATAATAATAATAATAATATTAAGAAGAAGAATTGTTAGTATAAACTCTCGCTGTCTTCCCTTTTTTTCAGTATCCACTGTGCTATTCTGCGCACTCCTACTGAAACATGACTGATGTGAAAAATCTTTGGTGGTGGCTCCAAAATATAGTGGCTCCTACATAAGTTAAAAGAAGTTTAAAGTTGGTCACGTTAATGGTTTTTACAACCAAAGGTAGGCTGGGCAATATTTTGGCAATGTCAGAAATCTCAGATGGTTATTTCACAGTGTGACTGGTGCTTCAACCTACCTACGAAGCCCTAAGGTGGTGTACTTACAAGCACAACACCAAAACACAAACTCAAATGGAATAGATGGAGGCAAAATGTGCAAAACAAAATGTTTAGGATTCCATTACAGCCAGTATAATATACTATAAATAAAATATCTACGTTACCACCCACAGCAAAGTCCCTTTGTAAAGTTTCAAACAGAGCATGTTTAGTGTTACATTGGTGTTTTGAAACTGGATTGGTTGAGCAAGGACAAATCTGACTGGTTGTGTAGGTTCTCAGTCATGTAGGTCATGGTAGCCGAAGTGCTGAAGTCATCTGAGTAATTAAGGGTCACATAAATCAAGGTACTGCTTATTACCATCATTTCGGCCAAGGTGTGAATCCTTTGTGACATACTGGATCACCCTACCATTACATGAGTTATTAAAGTTACATGGATCAAGGTGTGAATGCTGGTTGAACTGCATGAGAAAGGCTCTCAAAATTGCATTCAGCATAGACCTATGTTATACAGACCCATAACGGATGAGAGGTGAAACATCTTTAGAGGAAATGAGAAGTCCAGTTGTCTTGATCCACTTGAGATAATCTGATAATCTGAGGGATACTGCATGCTCATACGCAGTAAATCCATAATGGTCAAAATTTAAAAGATGAAGGCTTTTTTTTTTTCTTTTTTTTTTTTTTTTTTTTGAAGGCTTGATTCAGTAAAAGGACTAGATGTTACAATAGAGATTGACAGACCACGTGACTTTCGCGCATGGCATGCCGGGTACTCGTGGCAAAACAATCAAAGCAATGCATCAAACGCAAGCATTTGCAGCACCACAAAACGTTCATTCTCCGGTTCCAATACCTTCTTGCTTTTTCTTTGTCCCCCAAAAAAGGTATGTACAAAGCGAAGGAGAACAATGCCGGTCCGTACAAAGACAAACTTGATGAAAAGTCAAAGAAAAGACACGAGGAAAAAATCAAAGGAGTGAAAGGGTTAAACCCATACGAGCACACAGAGTGGACAAAAGACGTTAGCGTGCTGCCCAACTTTTACCACGCTCATATTTATAATTATACGGTTCTTGGAGTGAGTGCATACACTTATGAAGTTTAGTAACTTCAGGTCACTGCAACAAGCCCAGGTACAGTTTACCGACAGATGGGTACAGGACCTTGAAATGCACCGTGTAGAACGAAAGACCATCGTACGAACACAGGTAAGTTTACCAGTCTCACAAATCGTCTTCATAAATACACAATCGTTAACCGTTTATTAATAGGACCTTTAAGCTCAACGGTAATTAATTAGTAGTGGAAATAATTTCTGGTACGCATTACAGAAATGTAGCAGTGACAATAATATTGTATGCTGTAATCGTACTGGGCAATTAGTGATACAAAAAAACCTGTTTTATCCTGTGAATAAAAGTATATGTTTTTGTCAATGTACCATGGTAATAACAGAAGCGAAACGCAATATTCTGTCAGGACAATTCACTATTTATGCACAATAAACAAAGGAGCATAGCGCGACAATTTCTGTTCAGCGCCAGACTTGCTTGTAACCTATATCACCAATTATGTTATGAAAAATGACGTATTAACTACTACAAAACACTGACCTTTGTGGGAATGCTTGAAGCAGACTAACATGTGAGCTGGAGTGTTCTGAGACATTATATTTGGTCTTTGAATGGCTGCAATCCAGGCCATCCGTCGCCTCTTTGTTACTTCGGAACCATGGCTCGAACAATTTCTCTTCAACGATGTAATCCGATAACAACTGATCTCTTTACCCGTCGGCTTCCCGTGGCTGTCATGCGACCGGCTATTGCAGTTAATAATACAACAGCTTCTTGCCATTTTTTGTGTTTCTTTTTATCGCTGTGTAACTGATTTCAATTGAAAGCCTGCGTGCGCTAGTACCTCTTGCCACGAGTTCCCAGAATCCTTTGCGGTTTTACCCCTGAATGACGTCACATTTTCAATCTCTATTCCTGATAATGCATTGCTTTAAATGGAGAAAATTTTGAGGGATGGCTGTTATGAGGAAAGGCAGCCCAGAAACTTTACCAGTTTGGGACACATAGTCACTAGTGGACCTTGGATTCATCGAGTGTTTTGGCCATTATCACTAGACACCCTCATCCAAGGAGGCCCTGCCAGGGTTGATCAGGCCCCGGAGTGTGTCACTGGTTTATTTTTAATTGTTATTTCTCTTCTTCTTTCTTCTGTTTAGTTTTCTACAGTTTATTTTCTTCGATCTATTCACTGCAACTAAGAAATAATACTTACCTCTTTAACATTTATGGAGCCTCACTTCTTCAAAAGGTGATAGAGAGAAGTAAGACAAAAGGGACAAGATAGGAGAGAGCAGAGAGGAGAGCCGGCTGGGGGGCGCCCGATCTGGCTTCCCAAAACCTCCCCGCCGGATCGGGCTGTACGCTCTACCTCCCCACTGCCTCCCAGAAAAGGGAAGAAGAGCAGAGGGGAGAAGAGTGGAACATTTTCCTTTTCTTTTCTTTCATTCCTCCTTTTTGTTTCACTACCATGAAGTTAACTGCACAGTCCCCAGGAGGCCCTGAGACAGCTGTATCAGTCAACCAGAGAAATTTCGAATGTTATGTTTTACCCTTTGACGCCCCCTGTTGAGGCAGGTCCACCACGGGTTGATCAATACTGGGCGTGTGTCTCGCGGTTAGCTAGCTGCCTTAGCTGACCAAGTGATGTCAGCCCTTTTTAGCCATAGCCAGTGACTGGTCCTCTCAGCAGTATTAGCTAATTCTCTTATAGCCTGCCTTTGCGCCTGTCCTCTGATCCCAATCTCTCTACTGTTGTACTGGCAACAAAGCCCCTGCACCCCACTTCCACCGGGTGCACCTTGATCTTCCAGCCTCTGTCTACTGCCTCAGCTGCTAAATTGGCATACCGCAGCTTCTTACACTCAAATGCCTCCTCAATTGCTTCCTCCCACCGTACTGTCAGCTCAGTGACGTATGCAAGTTTTTGGGAGTTAGACCAAAGGACAAGGTCTGGTCGTAGAGTAGTTGCTACGATCTCTATGGAAAAATTAGCCTCTGATCCAAGTCCACTTGCATCTGCCAATCCCTGGCAACCTTCAGCAGGCCCAGGTCCGGGGTTGAGAGGCTTGTCCTCGGCTTGTCTCCCTCCCAGACAAATGCTGATGAAAACTGATGCTCCTCTTGGTTCCTGAAAGGTTGAGCGTTGATGGATTTTCTTTTGCACTCAACTTTCTCAGCTAGACACCTGAGGACCTGGTTGTGTCTCCATGTGTATCTGCCCTGAGTAAGGCTAGTCCTACAACCAACCAAAATGTGCTTGAGTGTGGCTGGGACTGTACAGGATGGGGGCAGGATGGGTCCTTTCCAAACCACAGCTGCAGATTTATTGGGGAAGATAGCACATCATATGTCACTCGGATGATGAAACTTAGTCTATTAAACTCCATCCCCAGATTTCACTCCATGAGAGTTTCCTCGTTTCAACACTCTCCCAATTCATCCAGTGACCCTGCTTGGCCAGTGCTACCACTCTAGCATGTCTGGCTGTTTCCTCCTGTCGAGGCACCTCCACCATCACTATTGTTCGACGTTCAGTTACAGATGCCTGTTGCCACCGATGTGTTACTGCTCCAAGACCAAATCCTCTTCTGCCCTGTTGGACATGACCCACCACGTCACAATGCCGAAGAGCAGATTTGGCCTGTAGCACAGATGTGGCCGGGGTCCACTTCCTCCCCGTTGCTAGGGTGGGAGCAGTGCCTCGCACTATGGGGTCCCGGGAGTCCGTGAGTGACATCTCAAGCCTCACTTTTGCACATTTAAACTCCTCTACCAGGCTAGCGATAGGCAATGACAGTATCCCGTCGCTATAGAGTCCACCACTGTTGAGGCATTTGGGAAGTCCGAGCCACTTCTTAACATAGGAGCTCACTAGCCTCTCTAGTTGAATGGCATGATTGAGTGAGACCTCGTACATTGTCAACCGCCACAGTAGTCTGGGTAATAACCCAAACTGGAAGCACCAGAGCTTCAGAGTCCCTGGAGTGCTGTGTTGTTAATCTGCTTGATGTCATTAGTCAAGTTCTGTCTTAGTTGTTCTAGTTGCCACGCATCATTGAGGTCTGCATTATACCACTGTCCCAGGCTCTTTATGGACTTCTCTAAGACTGTTGGAATTGGTTCTCCACTGATATAGAATTGCTTGGCTGTCAGTTTTCCTTTTATAATGGAGATGCTGCGAGATTTACTTGGTTTAAACTCCATTCTTGCCCATTCAATGTTTTCCTGGAGCTTCTGTAGCAATCGCCTAGTACATGGTTTTGTTGTTGTAATGATGGTCATGTCATCCATGTAGGCTCTAATGGGAGGAAGACGAAGGCCACTCTTGAGTCTCTCACCTCCCACTACCCACCGAGATGCCCGCATGACCCCATTGCCATGATAAATGCCAGAAGGGAAATCTTGCAGCCTGCCATAACTCCAATTCCCAGGTGCTGCCAGGCTGTAGTGGTGTTCTCAGCTGTCACACAAAACTGTAAAACCCGAAAGTAGGTCTTGACCAGACCAGTGATGTGGTTTGGTACGCTGAAATAGTTGAAGGCCATCCATAAGATCTCGTGCGGAACTGACCCAAAGGCGTTGGCAAGGTCTAAAAAGACCACATGAAGGTCTCTTTGTTCTTTCTTGGCAGTTCGAATCTGGTGTCAGATGACGCTGGCATGCTCCAGACATCCCGAGAAGCCTCGGATGCCGGCCTTCTGCACTGATGTGTCAATATAGTTGTTTCTTTGCAGGAAAGTAGATAGTTTTGGGCCAAGACACTGAAGAAGATCTTTCCCTCTAGGTTCAGCAGGCTGATCTGGCGAAACTGGCTGATGGATGAGGAGTTCTTCTCCTTAGGGATCAGAATACCTCCTGCTCTTCACCAAGCCTTTGGTATCACTCCTTTCTGCCACACTACCTTCATCAGCTTCCACAGGTATTTGATGACTCGTGGGGTGTTTTTATAGAGCCTATATGAAATGCCATTAGGTCCTGGGGCCGATGCTGCTCTTGCCTGTTTCACTACCTTCTCCACTTCACTCTATGTAGGTGGTCTTATGTCCATTTGGTCTTCAGGTGCCTGGATAGGTGGCGTATCACTCGGAATGGTAACTGGCTCATGCCTCTGATCCTCAGAGTAAGTTTTCCTCAGATGATCTTCCAGGTATTATGGGCATTTTGAGGCACCTGCTCTTCTCTTCCACAAAAAGGCCCTTAACAAAGTTGTATGGGTTGTTGTAGAAATGGGTCCTTGTCCGTTCTTTCTTCTTATGTTGTCATCTGAGGTGTTCTGCTCTTCGTAGCTTAGTACATTGTTGCTTTATTTCCTCCTGCAGGGCAGTAAGTCCCTCCCTTTCTGTCTCATAGGCCCTCCTTCACTGTTTCCTCAGCTGTCTTCTCTCTTTCACTAATCTGTCAATTTCCCGCTGTCTCCTGGACTTCAACTGGTTTAAAGGGCTTTTCTGCTGTCTCTGAGTCTTGTTCTTTAGCCCAAACCACTTGGCCCCATAGCTGTAGATGATGGTTCCCAGGTTCTCCAACTTCCTTTCAACTGGAATCTTTTGTTGACCTAGTATAAGAGCCAGTTCCAAGTCAATGGTTTGCCACTCTCTTTTCTCACTGGATCTGGGCCACAGGATCTGATCTTTCCTACCTTCCATCTTCCTTTCCCTTGCTGGTAGTGGTTGGCTAGACTCAGTGTTGGAAGATGCTGTCGGCTGTTTCTGGATGGGCTCTGGGCTGGAACATGGTGTTGATTGTGGCTGGCTTACATCTATACACTAATGTGTTGCTAGCTGTTGGTGGCTAAACTCCAAGCTAGGGGCTGATATTAAATGGCTGGGCCCTGAGCTAGAATCTAATATTGGGTATGGCTGGCTAAGCTCCTCTAGACTGGGAACTGCTACTGGCTGGATTTGACTGAGTTCCAACCTGGAGACTATGGGAGGGTCTGTATGACAATGAACTTCGATCAGGGTGCTGATACCCTGAGGACAGTGGGGATTCTCCTGCCTCTGGGCTTCAATTGACTGATTTGACTTACTTCTTAAAAAGTATGTGTCAATGCAAGGCCCCTTTCTCAGCTTGCTCAGGCACTTCTTCCTGCCTTGGTGGTCTCAAACGTGCAAGTGAGACCAGACACCCATCGAGAGAGTATTTACTGATGTCAATGCATAAGCAAAACTGTTTTTTTGATAGAGGTTTATACAACCAGATGTTGTTTAGCAACCAAAGAAATATTTCCCTGTGGGCCATGAGAAACAATGCAGGTTTAAGGCACTTCCAAAATAATTAATAGCATTACTTTTTAGACCCAAAAGCTACATCTGCCTTTTTGCATCCAGTCTATTGTGGTATTCCAAGTTGATTTATACGTTGTGTCATGACTGAGCAAAAAATGACATAGCATGAAATACATAGAAGAATACCAGCTGTACATAACAGTTACTGTAAATATGTCATTGTATTGGCTCTCATGGTCTGGGATAGGGATCATGGCTGGGATGTTTCTCTGTGTCCACATCGGGTTGGACTCCTCCCTCTAGGCAGAGTAGGGTTCTCGCCACTTACCAATTTTGTCTGTTCCTGAAAAGCCAACAATCAGGGAGCAGCATTTAAGAACAAGCTCGAGCCTCTACTCCCCGCCAGATTGTTTTCTCATCTGCAGTGGTAAATTTATTCCTGATGTTTCAGTTGCAGCATCTAGTTGTCCTGTATACTAACTATGCTGTCTCTATGTGTTCTCGGTCTTTTTCCAGGTTCCACAATTCACCTGTTCAGTCACGTGACGCTGGTCTGCTGCACCTCGCTCTTCCAACTCAAACCTATGGACCTTTTCCTGTTTGCCCCGACAGTGTTTTAAACTGTCAATTTGTGTTCACGTCTGCATTCAGAACCTAGTACTGGCCTAGTTGCCCTGTGAAATTAGCTGCATGAATTAGGCTGTCCTGTTTAGGTTTATTTGTATGCCTTGAAATGAACACATAGGATTGCTGTAGTCTAAGTCAGTAGGCATCCTCAGACTCTCTTAGTATTGTGTATTACATTTAATATGGATTGCACAAGATGTGAACACAGGTATTGACTATGAGCAGTTCAGTGTGTTTGACCTTTCTGTCTTCATTTTCTTTCTAAAACTACTTACTCAAACATGTCTGATGGCTTAATAAACGCTTTGGCTTCTGAAGGAAGAAAGCTTAAGCTTTTGTTCAAGTGGAAAAGTTTCTGTCCGACATTGCTGAAAGAGTCTGCTTTTATTACCTCAGTATTTGAGGGTGCTATGATTTAACCCTCTTTGTTGTCAGCACTTATAATTCAAACCCACACTGCTGTGGATTTAGACACAATCATGACAACCTCAACAGCTGGCAACACAAATGAGAAACACATTTCTTTTCTCTTGACTGAGGAAGTCATTCTGTTATTCAAACGCTTTCTTTCCATGCTAAGCAAATCTCCAAAGTGTAATTTGTGCAATTTCCTGGGTGGGTTTACCTTTGTACCTGTTTCTTTTTTTTCCTTTTTTTTAATACTGGGTTAATCTTAACTGGTGGGATTTCTGTGTATGCAAGCAATGGATACAAATAACCCTGGCTGGCTGGGTAATGATGAGGACTTACAGTATGGGAAGTAAAGCCACCGTGACGACTCTCCAATCTAGAGGAACCTTCAAAACCTCTACCATCTGTGTCTCTTCTCTTCATGAGCTGTAGTTTCATCTGTGAAATGAGAATGCAAATCATATTTAGTAGTGTTTGAGTGTGAACTGGCAAGGCAGAACATTCAATTCAGTCAGATATTACCAACATGGAAAAGGGAGCGGGAAAAGTAAAGCCTTACGCTGTATACTTGTCACAAGTCCAACAGTACAATGTCTGTAAAACAGGATGTATAAAAGGTTTGTTCTGCCAATTTCCACACTCATTTTTCCCCATGAAATCATGTTGAACAAAAAAACCTACAACTTTATTTGCCGCTACTTACACTGTAATATTTTGTAGGACATTTGCTGGGACATTGTTCTAAATGCAAAAAATAAAATAAAATGGTAAGGACAGTCTACTGGTCATTTGTCATTTCAGTCTGTTACATCCAATGACACAAAAAAAAAAAAAAATATTTTAAGAGGATTTCTTGATGATGACCCTTTGCGTTATTGAACTGTTGTCGATTTTATTGAAACAAGGTTGAAGCAAGCTGTGCTCACTGATCTATTATGCATTCAGGGAAAAAGAAAAAAGAAAATCTTTTTTTTTCTTTTTAAATTTTCTTATCAGCTTTCCTTTTTTAATGTTAATTCTGTTTGGCGAATACCAGCCAATCTGTCCAAGCCCATTTAAGTTCCTGAAAGCTTATCTTCCAAACAGGATCTTTAATACAACAAAATTTTCTGTCAAGTCAGAACATGTGGGGTTATTACACATGGGAGACGTCTTTGTAATTTTGTCATAACTTTGCTTACTTTCTTTTGTTTGTGTGTGTGTGTGTATGTGTGTGTGTGTGTGTGTGTGTGTAGGTGTGTATGTGTGTGGGTGTGTGTGTGTGCTGGACTCAGAATAACATTTGGATGGAAATTTAATGACAGCAGTTGGGCAGTGCTATTTCTAGTGCTGTCAACCAAATCAGATTACAAAATGTCCACACTTAATTTCACAGTAGTGTTTAACTCTACTAACCTTTCCAAACTTTAGCTTTAATGCTTAATGGTTAATATAAAATAAGAAACAGTCAAAGATACAGAAGGATTTGTGGTGGGGTTTGTACAGGATGTAAAAGAAAGAAAAAAAGAAAAAAATACATTTGAAGGTAAGCGCAATATAAGACATGATGAAGGTTTTAACAACATACAGTGTTGAGCAAATTAATCAGACCACTTGTCATAAAAACAAGAAAACAAAAATATTTTAGATATCTGTCAAAAACTCTGTAATTTAGCATCCTAATCAAAACTAATAATGTTATTTGCTAATTTTTTTTTAATTTTTTTTTTTGAGGGGGGCATACATAACAATACTTTGCATTAAAATTAAAGAAGTAAAGAAGTTGTGCATTATAGTTGTTGTGCACAAACTTTACATTGGGTAGTGATCTAATAAATGGGTTAAGCACTGGACAGTGAATACGTTCTATAGTGTTTTATACAGGATGTTTTCCCTGATGGTTTCAAATAAATTTTTCAAATCCATGCTTTCAATTGTATGGGGGTCAAAGTGAGATTTAAGGAGGGCAGTGGGAGAAATGACTCTTTTCCACTAAATCACATGTGATTTGCAATCCCCCTTCTTCCCCCTCTTTTTTGCATCTTCCTTAATGTTTGAGAGTGACATAATCAAACATCTAAATTATCTAGCTGGGAGGTATATCTGGCTTCCTAGTATCAACACAGACAGACAAGTTAAACATTGAAAACAGCTTGTCTGTGATGTATGCAGACACGCCAAAATTACACACATTTGTCACTTAAGTAGAAGTACAGATACTTTGCTAAAAATACTCTGCTAAAAGTTAAAGCACTGATTCAACTTCTTTCCTCAAATGAAAGTGAAAATGTACAGCCTTTTCACATTTCAAGTACAGCTGTTGCCTACGTTGTAGGTGACTTTGCCTTCATGCCAAAGCAAAAAAAACAAAAAAAGTATAATCAGGGGTTATAATGGGATTCCACAGGTGGGGGAACCATAGCATCAGTTGTAATGGTACAGAGAGCGAAGAAGTATCATAACTAAAGGCTGTGATCACCTGATCTGTGCTGCTGCTTTTCATGAATTTAGCTTATTGAATTAAACGAGATAAGCAGATGTTAGATGATCTATCGTGGTGGATTTCCAGCCCCTAGACAGTACAATGCTAGATTAAAGGTGGAATTCAGTGAGTGAATCATCATCTTAAACTTAAATTGATACCTGTTTTCCTGTTACACTGATCACGAACACCACAGCTTTACTGCAACAGTCCAACATAGTTCGTTAATGTGAACTTCAACACAGCACTGCAAATTAACCAGAGTAGCCCACACTTGACTGCCTAGGATTTTCATGCAACTTTTGAATAACACAGAGTTATCATACTTAAAAAAATGTTACTCCTCGTTTGCAGACTCTGTAATGGTAGCTAGATGCTTAAGTACCAAAACAACAACTTATTAACATCTGCACCAGAAAGAGTGTTTCAGATGTGAGCGCCAGCTATTACCCCTGAGTATAGAGCTATAAATTATGTATAGATTATTGTGTCTTTTTACCTTTTTCAGCTCATTGTGTGCAATAACTGTGATTGATGGTACACTAATGTGATTGCTTTTTATGTTGTTATTCCCTTTATTTAGGATTAAATTGGTTTGATGTTTGAAGGCACGCAGTGATGAGAAACAATAACTCAATAATAAAAGCTAAAGCAACAAACCTGTTAAAGGTAAGTGGAAAGTGTGTTAAAATATAGGGAAGGAATGTAAAAACTTTTCAGGAAAATAAAGAGAACCTGCCACTTACTTAAAACACAAAAACATATCTGTTCATATCTCATATCTCTGTGATTATTTTGCCTTTTTCAAGTGATTACATTTCAGAGGTTAAAAACAAACTCTAATAGCTCATTGGACAGTCTTTACCTCTGATGACGAGACATACTGGCTGCAGCATTATCCAGATCGGTCCAAGCACCATCATATTGGAACACACTTGTACAATCAAAGAACAAAAAAAGACACAGATGGAAAAATGTAAACATTCTATATACTCAACTAATCAGCTGACTTTTTTGGGGTACAGAACTTGCCTAACAAACTGAAGAAACCAAAACTCATAACACTGCCCCCATAGGCTTATACAATAGGCAGTAGGTATGCAATAGATAAAACATGACTTACCTTACAATCCCTTGAGTTCACTTTGCATGTGAGTAGATGTGTGTGGAAACATTCTTACTTTTACTATTACACATAGAGACAAATTATGCTGCTGATCTTTTATGATTTAATTTCACCAAATGTTTAAGTTGTCTCTAAATGCAGTAATGGGATGTGGATTTATTTCCAACCACATTTCTTCCTTCAAGATGCTTCACCAGTACTTTTTTCAACACTTTTTTAATTTGTTGAACTGTATGTATCCCAACTTAAATAGTTCAATAATAAAAGAGCAATTGAAAGTACTGAACAGGATGTTTTGACATTGAGAAATTAATGTGTTTAGCGATTATACTCCGATGACCAATCATGGCAGAACGGAATCCCAGCTGTGATAGGATTTAGGACAGGAACCCGCGGAGTCTAGACACTGAAGATGAAGTTAGAGACTTGGCTGGAGCGCTGACTGAGGTGCCAGGGTAGCAATAGGGAGGAGATGGGTTGCACGAATGCGAATCTGAAAGGGAGAATGATGGAGAGCACAGATTTAAACCACGCAAAGTGAAGGCTGATTGGCTTGAAGAAGCCAGGTGATTGGATTATTATTATTTTAACATTTTGTTGCCACTGTTTTTTCATACTCTTTATCCATAGGGAATTGAAAGCCAATTTTAACATAGTGGTTACCTACACAGATAATGCAGCGAGTGATAAGGAGTGTTTTTGCTTATGGAAATGAACATAAAGATGAGTAGAAACTAAAAAGATTTCAGCTGTTGAAAAACTGTCTCTGCGAATAATGTAAATGACCAGAGACAGGATAATCACATACTACCAGAAAAACCTACAAAGATAATACATCTCTTTGTACTGTAACAACAAACATTAACAGATTTCTTTAATATAACATTTGTGTGAACTTTTGTTGTTGTCTATGTTTTCTAGTGATGTATTTGAGATTGGGAGTTAGTTAACATTAAATATAAGCTTTTAAATCTTATAATTAAATATTTCAGTGGCAATTCATTATGTATAACAATACAATATAGTCTGTTGTATTGTATTTACACACTGGGACTATACATGACAATCAACTTCAAATGGTGCAGCAGGTTCATTAATGAATTTCAATGGTGTGTATACCGTCGGCAGCTCACAGGGGATATTTGTGAACACACTCGAAGCCTGTGAAAAGCTTCTGGGTAAGTGTTCACACCTTTTTAAGTGGCAGGTACTTAGAAAAAAACAACAAAAGAGAATGGAAAGGCTATAAAGTGTGGTGACTTTAAAATAGTTCAAAACTAACAACCAGATTTCTCCACTTTTTGTCATTCAGTGCAGCCACTTCAAAAATCAGAATTCATTCAGTTTTGATTATCGCTCATTTCCTGGCTTGATAAATAAAACTCTCCGTTTGAGAGCAGCATGATTTGCTGCTGCCGGTCAAAAGAATAAATTTTGTTGAATTTTTCACTCACAAGTAATTGAAGATTTGAGGTGTTACATGTCAGTCCAAGTGAGTTAACGCTTATTCCCTCCGAATGCCTCATTTGTGTCATAAAATGACAGGAAAAAGTAACCACTGAGAGTTTTCCATGCAGCTGTTATAATACTATAATGACAGAATTAGTTTTTAAGAATAAAGACTGAAGTGAAAAAGACCTTCAGGTGTATAAAACCATGAATAGTCAATCAAAATTGCAACTTGTGTCAACAAATGGACCTCAAAACCAGGCGAGACCTTGAGATGACAGAAGCCATGTTACTTCTTTTTCTGTGCATGGTGGGTTCATTGGAAACAGGGCTATATGCTAACAACTCATCCATCCATTTTCTTCCACTTATTCAGCTCTGGCACACGGGGATTGAACCTATGCCTGCTGTCATAGGATTAAAGGCAGGGTACACCCTGGAAAGGCGTATCGCAAGATTAGACTTTAAACAAGAAGAGAAATATCAATGGAATTTGTGTTTTCCACACCAAAAGATACTTAAGTCCATGTCGTATCTCATTTTTTCTTTTCATTGTTTAAAGAATTTTTGGCAATTCCAGTTTTGGAATTTCTAGTCTGATAGTGGTGTTGACAAACTGATGTATACCACTTGGTTGACTGACCACAGCCACTTCATGTAGATTTCCATCCCTTTTTCATTCCGCTTTCATCACTCTCCATGTAGTTTAGTTTCTTCATGCCAAAGAAAAGCTGACCTTCCAGCTTGTCCTGGTTTTTGCTCCGTGTATGCTGGTCCTTGCTCCTAAAAAGGTAAGATTTACAACTGTGACCTCCAGACTCACTATGTCTGCCCATGTGTCTTTGGTAGCTCGTAAAGCGCCTTCCTTTGCAGGCAGGCGACATCCATCAGCTTGTGTGTCTTGACCTGCTGACTTTAACCTTTCATTGAGACCTACTTAAATATCTTGACAGCCAAAATAATCCTGCCCCCTCAGTCAACTGTAGGTGCTTTCACACAAAATGGTGAGGAGGGATGTGCATTTAGTAACCTTTTAAAAGGCCACTTAAACACTGCAATACCTCCTTCAGATGTAGCAAACCACCACAAGCATGGGCTGCCTTGAAATTTTGCTTGTTTCCAACCAGAAGTGAGTGCTGTGAGACAGCCCTGGAAAATGGTTTCTTTATGTGGCACTCAACTATATTATAGAGAATATGTGGTGCTGCTTTTTTTCCAGAATGATAGTATACGACTAAGTGAGTCATAAAATAAGACATGGATTTAGTTGAAAGACAGAAGGCACTCAAAGCACTCCTCAGCATAAAAATCCTACATCTACTGTTGAATGGTTTTACCTATGTGATATTTACTGAGTTGATGATCTAGTCAGCAGACAGGACAGAGTCGTTCTCTATCTCAAAGAAACCTTTTCAGCAGAGGATAAAATCTTGGGAATCCACAGTGCCTCAAATACTGGACCAATTACTGGATGTAACATCAGCTCTTTGATGATGTCCTTTTCGATAACTAGACATCCACTGACAGGCTTATTTTTATAATGAAGTGCATCTTTTCGGACTTTCTTTTGGGTTTTCTGATCTTTCAAACACTGAGCTTGCGCTTATTTGTCTGAGTTTGAATATCTTGAGTGTACTTTTGTTTCATCTGCTGATAGTCCTGACCTTCTCGAATCGTTCGGCTGCTTTTTTTTTCAAAACAGTCTATATGTTTGTCCTTACTTCTGGACACTTATAGATCATTAGGACTAAAGTGTTCTTAACAGAAACAGCAACATTTTTATAGTTACCTTATCCTCAGCGCTCCGTGTGTCTGTGGCCTAGACACAGCTGAAGCCTGATTACAGCATCTGGGCACCGAACAGCCTCGATAGCCTGGAAAGGTGCTAACCGCTAGGCCAACTAGCAACAAGATGCCTTCCCTCTCCACAGATGACTACCACAGCCTCCTGCAGAAGATTGCAGTACTGGAGACAAAAATTCATCGCTTAGAAGTAAACGTGGAGGTAAATGGACTGTGCGGAAATGAAACAACCTTGCCTTTGATTCAAAACAATGGCGATGAGCAAGCTAATACACAGCTAAGGAGCACAGATAACATGACCAAGAAAGTAGACTCTGTGCATTATTATAAATCCTCAAACGATAATCCCCCCTTGGACTGTCTTGGTGCAAAACCAAGACATAAATCATGTCTCCTGGAAGGGGGAGGACGTATCACAGGCAGAACACAGCGAGCTGAAATCTCCCAAATACTGCACAGACTTTTTTAATGACCTCAGTGAACTGCTGTCTGTGATCTGTGTTGATTTCGACTGTGTAATTATTGTTGGGGATTTTAACATCCATGTGGACAACCCTCAGGACAAAGGGACTAAAGACCTGAGTAACACTCTGGGCAACTTTGGGCTGACTCAGCATGTAACAGAGGCCACACATAATAGAGGACACACTCTTGACCTACTGATCTCCAAGGGCCTGAGCATTTCAAACGTTACTGTGTCTGATGTGGGCCTCTCTGATCATTACTGTTTTCTTTGAAAGTAAAATCTCAGCCCACACAAATATATCAACAGCAGTGATCACAAAACGGTGTATAATTGAACACAGTAGTGAGATCTTTAACCAGGTCTTCCCTTTAACACCTGACCTGTCCAGAGGTTCAGTCAATGAGCTCGTCAATAGCTTCAATGATAAAATGTTAAATGTAATGGACACTATTGCTCCCATTAAGGTGAAGGTTATCTCTGGAAGGAAAAAGTCTCCATGGAGAAACGCCACACTGGTGAAAAATGAAAAAAGAGAGTGTAGGAAAGCTGAGCGCAGATGGAGAAAAACAAACCTCCAGGTTCATTATGACATCTATAAAGAGAAACTTCACAATTATAACTTACAACTGAGGAGTGCAAGGAGGTCCTAGTCAAAGGAGTTTGCAAAGAAAAGCGTCTGGACTTCTTTGAGTTGCTTGAAGACGTTTCACCTCTCATCCGAGAAGCTTCTTCAGTTCTAAGGTCAAATGGCCGAGAGTCCCAGATTTAAACCCAGTGGGAGTATCCCCCCAAGGAGGGACAAAGGACCCCCTGGTGATCCTCTAATCACATGCGCCAAGGTGTGAAAGTGGGTGTGGGACCTAATCAGCCAGGGTTTCAGGTGAGCTCATTGTGAAACCTGGCCCCACCCTATCATGTGATTTCCTGAGGTCAGATGGCCCAGGATGTGAGTGGGCGTTAAGGCGTCTGGGGAGGGAACTCAAAACTGGATTATAGATGGCAGACAGTTGGTGTCGTAAACCACCGCCTCTGTTCAAAGATGGTCGCTCACAGTGGACATAGATGGCCTCTTTCACTCCTCTTTCAAACCATCTGTCCTCTCTGTCCAATATGTGAACATTGGCATCCTCGAAAGAGTGACCTTTATCCTTAAGATGCAGGTGGACTGCTGAGTCTTGTCCTGTGGAGGTGGCTCTTCTATGTTGTGCCATGCGCTTGTGAAGTGGCTGTTTGGTCTCTCCAATGTAGAGGTCCGGGCATTCCTCACTGCACTGTACAGCATACACCACGTTGTTCAGTCTGTGTTTTGGAGTTTTGTCTTTCGGGTGAACCAGTTTGTGTCTGAGTGTGTTGCTGGGTCTGAAGTACACTGGGATGTCGTGCTTGGAGAAAACTCTCCTGAGTTTCTCTGATACACCGGCTACATAGGGGATGACAATGTTGTTGCGTCTGTCTTTCTTATCCTCCCTCGCTGGTGTCTGATCTTCTTTTCTGTGCCTCTTTGCTGACTTTATGAACGCCCAGTTAGGATAACCACATGTTTTCAGTGCTTCCTTTACATGTGTGTGTTCCTTCTTTTTCCCTTCAGGCTTAGAGGGAACAAGTTCTGCCCGGTGGTGTAGGGTCCTAATTACTCCAAGTTTGTGTTCCAGAGGGTGATGGGAGTCAAAGAGGAGATACTGGTCCGTGTGTGTGGGCTTCCGGTAAACTTCAATGTTGAGGTTGCCATTCTCTTCAATGTGCACAGCGCAGTCCAGGAAAGGCAAACAGTTGTCCTTAGTGTCTTCCCTGGTGAACTTGATGTTTTTATCCACGGCGTTAATGTGCGCAGTGAAGGAAACTCCTTTGACTACGATGACCTGGATGACTGAGAACCTTCACAGACAAGGAGGTCCTACTTCTCTGACATCATCACCAAAAACAGTCATAACGCTTGGGTCTTATTTTCTACAGTTGACAGGCTAACAAACCCTCCTGTGTCGGTGGCAGCTGAACTTCATTCGACCATGGCCTGCAATGACTTTGCCAAATTCTTCAAAGAAAAAATCCAAAAGATTAGACAAGCAATTAATACATAAACAGCAGATCCAGGAAATGTACTGTGTCCACCGAAAAACTGTTTAAACACCATCAAACAGTTTCACCCTATTAACAGCAAAGACCTGGAGGACATCTTAGGTCAACTGAACTCCTCCTCTTGCTGTTTAGATGTCCTGCCAACAAGTTTTTTAAAAAAGGTCACAAAGACTTTGGAGTCACACCTGTTACAGATCGTCAACTTTTCTTTAATATCAGGTGTGTTTCCAGAATCACTAAAAACTGCTGTAATTAAACCTATACTGAAAAAGGACAATCTTGACAAGACACAAATGAATAACTACAGGCCGATCTCAAATCTCCCATTTTTAAGTAAGATTATTGAAAAAGCAGTTTCTCAACAGCTCAATTACTTCTTAAAACAGAATAACTGCTATGATGCCTTCCAGTCAGGTTTTAGACAGAACCACAGCACTGAAACTGCTCTGACCAAAGTGTTTAATGACATATGTCTGAACACAGACAGTGGAACAATGTCAGTCTTAGTTTTACTGGATCTCAGTGCAGCATTTGATACAGTTGACCACAACATATTACTCAAACGACTGGAGAACTGGGCAGGTCTTTCAGGAACTGTACTAAACTGGTTCAAAACATACTTAGAAAACAGGAAATACTTTGTATCAATAGGTAACTTCACATCTGAGCAGACAAGTATCACATGTGGAGTTCCCCAAGGTTCCATCTTGGGACCCCTTCTGTTTAACATTTACATGCTCCCACTGGCACAGATTATAAAGAACAACAAAATAAACTATCATAGCTACGCAGATGACACACAAATATATATCACAATGTCACCAGGAGACCGAGGCCCTGTACAGGCTCTTGGTAAATGCATTGAGGAAATTAATGACTGGTTGTGCCACAATTTTCTCCAGCTAAACAAAAATAAAACTGAGGTAATAGTCTTTGGTGCCAAAGAAAAACGATTACAGGTCACCAGAGAACTTCAATCTATACACCTAAAAACCACAAACCAGGCGAGAAATTTGGGTGTAGTGATGGATGCAGACCTAAACTTAGAAAAACACATTAAGACAATAACAAAATCAGCTTACTATCACCTCAAGAATATTTCAAGGATAAAAGATCTGATGTCTCAACAGGACCTGGAAAAACTAGTCCATGCATTCATCTTTAGTAGGCTTGATTACTGTAACAGCATCTTTACAGGTCTACCTAAAAAATCAGTCAGACAACTACAGCTCATTCAGAACTCTGCTGCTAGAGTCCTCACTAAGACCAAAAAAGTGGACCACATCAGTCCAGCTCTGAGGTCTTTACACTGGCTGCCTGTCTGTCAGAGGGTAGACTTTAAAGTTCTGATGCTGGTCTATAAAGCTCTGAATGGTTTAGGACCGAAATACATCAGTGACCTCCTGACCCAGTATGAACCTTCCAGATCCCTCAGGTCATCTGGATCCGGTCTGTTATCAGTCCCCAGAGTCAGAACCAGACACGGAGAAGCTGCATTCAGCTTTTATGCTCCTTATATCTGGAACAAACTCCCAGAAAGCCTCAGATCAGCTGAAACACTCAGTTTATTTAAATCCAGGTTGAAGACTCACCTATTCTCAGCTGCATTTGAATAAAACACCAAATCCACACTTAAGTTTAAATTTCAAAATCTACTTTTTAACTACTGATTTTATCTTCTGTTCTGATTTTATCTACTGTTTTGATATTTGATTTTATATACTGTTTTGTTTGTTTGTTTGCTTGTTTTAATCTAATTTAAATCATGGTTTTTATTTGTTTTTGTTTTTAATGTCTCTGTAAAGCACTTTGAATCACCTTGTTGTTGAATTGTGCTATATAAATAAACTTGCCTTGCCTTGCCTTGCCTTACAGTTTCCTTTCCAAATTAGTCAAGACCCAGGTTAAAATGGTTCATGACTGAAAACCATTGCAGAGTGTACGAACCTCATGGACTGAAAAAAAGCCAATGTTAAAGTACCTTAAGCTCTAAAAGTGAGTCAATCCCTCTGGACTAACATGTTAGAATACTCAGTTTTATTAAAGCAAGGTTGTAGCCTATGAGAGTTTTGGTTTTCTGTAAAATGCAAAGAGATTTATGACCCTTTAGACTCTTATTCAAACCTTCTGAAACATCTTGGCTTTCCCTCAAATGTCATCATGAGATTGATGCTTTTAGCAATATTTCATAGAAAAGTATTGATATAATTTTATGTCCAAGTTTTAGTATAGTCTCATACATATATCTCATATATGCTAAGTATGTAGACTCTCAGGCTGTACAAGCTAAATGTGATCAACATTTTATGAATATATAGTAAAGAGTATAAAATGACTCTTTCAAAAATACAAATGCAGTACCCAGCACACTAAAGGATTCATGTTTCTATCCTTTTTTAATTTTCATGTACCCACTTAGTTTAAAGTCCTCATATAATTCAATTCAATTCAATTTTATTTATATAGCGCCAAATCACAACAAAAGTCGCCTCAAGGCGCTTTATATTGTACAGTAGATAGCACAATAATAAATACAGAGAAAAACCCAACAATCATATGACCCCCTATGAGCAAGCACTTTGGCGACAGTGGGAAGGAAAAACTCCCTTTTAACAGGAAGAAACCTCTGGCAGAACCAGGCTCAGGGAGGGGCGGGGCCATCTGCTGCGACCGGTTGGGGTGAAAGAAGGTAAACATGAAAGGCATGCTGTGGAAGAGAGACAGAGATTAATAACAGATATGATTCGATGCAGAGAGGTCTATTAACACATAGTGAGTGAGAAAGGTGACTGGAAAGGAAAAACTCAATGCATCATGGGAATCCCCGGCAGCCTACGTCTATTGCAGCATAACTAAGGGAGGATTCAGGGTCACCTGAATATAAGCAACCATCTATGCTGTGTTTGTCAATATGGTTTAACAAGGTAACAGTCCTCCAGTGGATTGACTAGAAATGCTGAGGAGGCTTTCAATAAGCACCCGTGGTTAACATGCTTTTAATTTGTCGATCACCTCCTCAAGAAACATGAAGAAGATGACATGTTGGTAAAGAGCTGAAACGGTGAATTATGGTACTTTCCCCACTAGTCAGAAGCCATGTGCAGACAAGTTACTCCAATACTGAGAGAACAAGGTTGTGTGCAACACTTCATTAATGCTACTTGTGCAAATTCCAGTCAAGCCTGTGTGATAGTTGCCAGACCTCTTGAGAATCCATTAGCAAACTCAATCACAGACCAGACAAGCTGATAAACCAGTGCCTCAAGTAGGAGATTTCTTCATGCCTTGTTTGCACAATTATGTGCATACATTACAGCTGTGAGAGACACAAAAAAGAGTTGCAAAAGAGTAAAAATTAACCAAACAAGCTGAAATTCAACTCGTGCAATTGCGACTCCATGACAATAACTGCACCAGCTGGCAGAGTAATTTTAATTCCTGCTCATATTTCCAGCAGAACATAAAACACAAGCTTCGCTGAAGATACAAAGGATGAGTAAGCACATAACTCTACAGAATACAAAAAGGAGGAGAGGGGGAATACGTCATGTGGATGGCCTGTGGCTTGCTATTGAAACTGTGCCACTGGCAAGAAACTCTGTGCAGATTCATCGACATATGCTGGGGGAAACTGGGGTATTGCTTTGTGTGAGTGTGGTTGTGCTACTGGTTTGGAAAGGCGCAGTGTGATTGAACAATAATAATAACAAAAAAAAAGAGATCAAGGACACCCAAAAACAAGATGTTCTTGTCAAATTATTTTCAGCAGCTCAGCAGTACTATAATTCCACCACATGGTTTCATGTAAAAATAGCCCAGTAGTAATGTGCTATCAGTCATGTTATCAATCAGAAAACAGGGGGTTCAATGCCTTGTGTCTCAGGAATAGATACTGAACCACAAATTCCTTACTGTGTGACTCTGCATGACAGTGTCGTATGAATGTGAGTGTTTTGAGTATTCATAGAAAAAGAAGTGTATCCTGTATCTACAAAACCGATCCAAGTGAAAAAAAATAAATAAATAAAGAGCTTTCCAGTTGTTGACACTCCTGTCAAGAATTGCTGTGTGCAGGCAGGAGATTGGATGCAAAATGCAGGACTCACAACACACGGGGATAAACTCAAAAGGCACGGCTTTATTTAACAGGAACATAAGGAGCGATACAAAACTATACCGTGAGAAACAAAAGCTGAGGCACAGGGAAGACATGAGGAAATGCACACAACCATGAGGGACGATGCCATACAGAACAGAGGAAGATTCTGACATAAATACCCAGAAGGTAATAAGGGACGTGGGAACACACGGGGAGCACAGCTGAGGAAAATTACGCATAACAAGACATGGAGGACACGGAACTGAAAATACTGACCCAAGACGCAGACCTTAAACGTAACACAGGAAGAAGATAGAGACGCAGAGAGGAGGAGGAGAGAGAGCACGGGGAGAGCACAGACAAAAATACAGGTCTGGGGAAACATGGAATAAAACATGAGGGGAAACAAGGCACAGGAACTCAGAACTATATGAACACAGATACACAGAGGGAGACACAGGAGCAAAGACACGGGGAGGATCTAACAACCAAAAGCTAAACATAACAACCTAGGGACTAGGACTAAACTTTAAACTAACAAGGTAGACTCAAACCATAATACAAAATGACAAAACACAAGAAACTGAAACCCCTGGGTGATAAGTCCCAGGATCGTGACAACTCTACTTTTAACTTGATCACATCTTATCCTTCATCTCCAGGAAATGACAATACTAAGCCTCAAATGCAATTGTTTCAGCGACCAGCTTGTGTGGACTTTTCCATTTTGTTTGTGCTTCTGGTGCTTTTTTAATGGATTATCTGACTAATATTGCAGTTTGCCAAAGAAGAACTGTGAATAGTCAAAGGGTTCAAAGATAGAGCGATCAACACAGTTGTCCCTTGTGTGTATGGGCACATAACTGAGTGCATGTGTGTTTTATTAGGTTGCTACTGCAGCTCTCTCTGTCAGGCTGTCTTGGCCCTCTGTATTAAACTGTAAAGGCACCACAGGGTGCTGACGGGGCTCAAACATTTAGCTGACTCAATGTTTCACAACCAGGCCTCCCTTTGCCAAGCGCCAGACAGATGTATCCTCTCCCCTGCCCGCTTTCTTATCACCTGACCAAAGCAAAACTGCTCTTGGACCCATAAAAACCAATCCACAATAACAGAGAGAGCAATGGCTGGAACATATTTTACGAGTGATATTTCTAGCGTTGAGCTATTCAAACAACAGACCAGGAAAAAAAAAAGAAAAAAACCCCCAAAGGTCTTAGTTTCTTTACAAACATTAGTTTAAGTCTATAATTAGCTCAAATAGCTTGATCATGTAAAGGTTTTTACAGTAATGGTTCAATTATAGCAACATTAAAAAGCAAGGATAACATAACCTATTAATTAAGATAAATTTATCAATTTATTCAAATTTAAGCTTTAAGAAGTGGTAGGACATCTTTAAAAAAACCTTGCAAGGATGGGGTCTAACAGACATGTTGATGGTTTGGATGAAGTAATTCTTGAAATTCAGAGAGAAGCTCAGAGAGATCAATAGTTGTATGTCATGATACAACTATGTGAATGTGGTGATTTTTTTTTCTCTGGTGATGAAAATTTTATTGGTAGAGAAACTAATGAAGTCATTACTTAATTGGAGTCAAAGGAAGTTATAATTAATTAATTAATTATAGCAAGGAGCCAAAAGTCTCTGATTTGTTGCCTTCTATTTCAGTCGAGCCACAGTATCCACTCAGTGAGGCAGACGTAATTCCTGCAACAGTTGTTGTTGCTGTCTTCTAATGCTCATACGATCATAATCAACAATAACAATAAACTATGAAGGGGGAAGGGGGGTCTCAGCTTTCTGCCTTTCTCTATGTAAACATGACAATACACTGCTGGAGCAAACATTCATGGACATATAGTATATACAATTTAATGATCTTGACAGTCAGTATTTGGTATGATCACCTTTATTCTTCACCACAGTCTGATTCCTGAAGACTACTTAAAGAAAAGACAAAAAAGTTCAATTTCTTGAACGGCTTTCAAAATTCTTCATTGGATGTTAGCTGTCTTTTGTCAAGTTGATCCTATAGTACTTCATCAATGTTGGAGTGATGAATGAGTCATAACTCAGTGTGAACTAGCTTAAACAGGAGAGAAATAAACAAGAACTGAACTTCAACTGTCAAAAAGCAGCCACTGTCTAGGGCAAATCTTCAGAAAGCTTACTGCTCAAGACCACTTGAAAATAGAAGAAATTCTAGCCCCTTGGAAGCAAAATATAAAGAAATAACAGGTGACTCAAGAATACTGCACAGTTCTGTACCCATATGTGGAATATACTATCCAGACCAGAAAAGCGCATAAACATATATTGAAGAGAAATTAAGTCATTCCATTTAGAAAGCAGTATGATAATAATGTAATCAAAGGTAAAGGAAAAGAGCAGTGAGTACGAATATTTATGTACTTAAGAACAAAATGTGAAAAACATAATTAGAATCTATTCTTTCTAGTATATTTTTTATACTGGCATTTGCATGGCCATTTCACAGTTGTAAAGCCCAGAGAGTCTATTGAGGTTAATGAGTGCCACAGCTCTGGGAACAGAGCAGTTGGCATATCTTGTTGTGTTGGCCTCGATGGTCCTGAGTCTTCCACCAGATGAAAGTAAAAGAGGTATTGCTCAGAATGAGAGGGGTTTGCAGAAATCTTGCAAGCTTGCTATATTACCCTGCTGTTGGAGTTTCTCTGAAGTGCTGGCAGAATAAAGCTTGCCTTTGTTGACCATGCCCTTAAGTTTGTTTCTTTTCTTTGAGATTCAGGAGTCACACTAGATGGTCAGATGAGGATTAACACATTTATTGATTTAATGATAAATTTGTGGAACATGATCATCAGGAGTTTTTTTTCTCAGCAATTGTTGAAAGAGCATCCGCTGCCATGCTCTCTAAGTGATGTAGACATAAATTGCATATGTTGGTAGCCAGGAACTTGAGTAACTAAACTGCAGGGCCAATGTGGATAAGCGAGGAGGAGTTCATCACATTCTCTACTGGTGGCTTTGACTGGATCTGGACACCAGCTGTTAAACTTCCTCATAACAGACTCATTACTGTCAGTTATTAGACCAACCACAGTGGTGTCGTCAGGATCTTCACAGTCGGCACTCTTGAGATGCAGTCATTAGTGTGGAGGCTGAGGAGAAGGGGTGAGAGAGCACATCCTAGAGACATTCTAGTACTGACAGTCCGGATGTCTGAGAAGTGTTTTTCTAGCCACACCTGCTGACGTCTGTTTGTCAGAAAGCCTGCAGATTGAATCTGGCACAGATAGCTGAGACAGTTGCACTTGCAGGACCCCTGGACACTGTTAAAGGCTGAGCTGAACTCCACAAACAGTATGCTTGCTGAAGCTTTGAGCTGACTAGATACTGTATTTTAAGGCACAGGTCAAAGTTCATAAGATAACTGACACACAAAATAAAATAATCAGACATTCATCATGCTTTTCTCCAACACATAGGATGAGGGTTACCTATTAATAAAATAATTATGAAGTATTATTTAATTAATTTGTAAGTTACCCTTTATTACTCATTCTAAAACACAGTGGCCTGTTCACTTACTCTGTTTCCAAAATGCACACTGATGTCAAAGCTAGAGTTGCTTGTCCCACATTCAAGTCTGTCAAAAGTTTACCATCAAAGACCAGCGGTCTATTAACAATGCCTATGCATTCAGTTTCCAGAAAAGGCTTCTGCCCTCTCAGGTTCAGAAGCTCCAACAATTGTTAACAGGAATGAGATACGTCCATGGCACTACAGATTCTACTGGAATTAGAGGCAAGCAGAGTTAAGCCAGCTTCCAGAGATAATAGCCAACTGAGACCACAAGATGGCGGTCATTTAAAGAATGTGCAAACAGACAAATGTATGCAACAGAATGCTGTTTAAGATGCAAGGAACGAGATTACTTTGACTTTGATTTTAACTGATGTCTATTTTAAGATTTTACTGGGCAAGCAGTCTTTCCTTCCTTACCCTGTCAGAGCACCAATGACAAACTTAATTATTTGGACACTTGCGCAGTATCTTTGTCCAGAAGAGTGGTGTCCTAGGAACAGGAGAGATCTCAGCTACTTGTAGATGTCTTCGATGTCTGCAATGTTCCCTTCTGGTAGCATCATCCCCTCAATTCTGACTACTTTCCCTCTCTCTGTTACCATCTTCAGTTGGAATGACATTCCGATGTCATTGCTGTAGATCCTGGTGGAGGTGATCAGTAAATCAATGTCTCTTTCTCTCCTGACATACGGCTTGATGTCATCCATGTAGAGTAGGTGGCTCACGATTGCTCCATTCTGTTGTCGGTATCTGTAGTCAGTCTTGTCAATGGTCTCACTGAGGGGGGGATGACTCAAAATCCCTGAAATGTTTCTGTCAATGCATTTTGGGCAGTTTGTCCAAAGTTTGTCCATTCTGCTTTCCAGATGGGTTAAAAGCGTTAAAAATTTTAATCACGTTAATCGTGATGATACGTTAACGCATTAACGTTGACAGCCCTAGAAGATAGATAGATAGATATAAGATGATGGACATTACCAGTCTTATGCAAGGCTGATAGCTGATGCAAGTCTCCCCCCCTCCCTTGTAATAAAAGATAACTTGTATACATGTGGTATATTTGAAAAATTACATAGAAGTAGAATACGAATATGGAGACTTTTCACTCATGCTCATAGAGCTTTTCCCCTTCAACTTGTAGATCTACTCAACAAAATTCCAAGGTCTCTTACTGTTTTACCTTTTATGTTCAATCTGTTTTATGTTCTTCCTTTTCTTGCAATTTTCTCCATCTGATAACTATTTGACCTTGTGGTAGAGGTATTTTCCTCTGGTTAGGACAGACACACTGTGGCTTTTTTTTTCAAGATAGTCATAAACTTCAGGCTTGAAAAGAGAAGCTGATATGAAATGCCTAAACTTCATTTCTAATTTCTTTTTTTCCTAATGGTAAGCAGGGGGTTGCAAAAAGAAATCTGATCATACAGAGATCATTGAGGAAATGAACCTAATTCTCACATTTATTTATTAGCCTATGTAGAATTAAAATAATCTGCTAATATATGATATTGGAATAGATAATGAGAAAAACAGTCACCTCCTCAATTTTTATTTATTTTTTTGGTTAATCTTTGTATGTGTAGTAATGCCATAATGATAACCTTAAGTACTATGTGGGATAGGCGAGTACACAGTCTACTCAACAAGACACTACCAGTGTATAGTGTTCTGGTTTTTCTCACCCCAACCAATCAGAACAAGACTGCAAAAACAAAACTGTCAAACTCAAGCAGTCCACAAACCAGTTGGGTAAATTTATCTGATTACATTTATATTGTATATCTCAGTGGCACTATAGTAGTAGTGAGATTGTTTGTTTGCCCAGCCAACTCCTCCAGCAGAGCTCTGCTGGGAGGGCAATGAAGCATTCAAAAGCCAACCCAGAGATATCATGTCTCCAGCATGTGGTGGGTCTTTCCTTGGATCTCCTTCCGGTAGGACATGCCTAAAACACCTCCCCGAAGGTGTTCAGGAGGCATCTTAGCTGCATACCCTTACCATCTTGTCTACCTAATTTTGAGGTGAAGAAATCACTCCAAAATGACTGAGCCCAGCAACGCCTCAAAGGATGCTTATTTTCATGAAGAAAGCTGATGATTTACTGGCAGATCTACAAGGCAAGGCAAGGCAAGTTTATTTATATAGCACAATTCAACAACAAGGTGATTCAAAGTGCTTTACAGAGACATTAAAAACAAAAACAAATAAAAAGCATGATTTAAATTTGATTAAAACAAACAAACAAACAAAACAGTATATAAAATCAGAACAGTAGATAAAATCAGTAGTTAAAATATAAGTTTTGAAATTTAAGCTTAAAAGTGTGGATTTGGTGTTTTATTCAAATGCAGCTGAGAACAGGTGAGTCTTCAACCTGGATTTAAATAAACTGAGTGTTTCAGCTGATCTGACGCTTTCTGGGAGTTTGTTCCAGATATATGGAGCATAAAAGCTGAATGCAGCTTCTCCGTGTCTGGTTCTGACTCTGGGAACTGACAAAAGACCAGATCCAGATGACCTGAGGGATCTGGAAAGTTCATACTGGGTCAGGAGGTCACTGATGTATTTTGGTCCTAAACCATTCAGAGCTTTATAGACCAGCATCAGAACTTTAAAGTCTACCCTCTGACAGACAGGCAGCCAGTGTAAAGACCTCAGAGCTGGACTGATGTGGTCCACTTTTTTGGTCTTAGTGAGGACTCGAGCAGCAGAGTTCTGAATGAGCTGTAGTTGTCTGACTGATTTTTTAGGTAGACCTGTAAAGATGCTGTTACAGTAATCAAGTCTACTAAAGATGAATGCATGGACTAGTTTTTCCAGGTCCTGTTGAGACATCAGATCTTTTATCCTTGAAATATTCTTGAGGTGATAGTAAGCTGATTTTGTTATTGTCTTAATGTGTTTTTCTAAGTTTAGGTCTGCATCCATCACTACACCCAAATTTCTCACCTGGTTTGTGGTTTTTAGGTGTATAGATTGAAGTTCTCTGGTGACCTGTAATCGTTTTTCTTTTGCACCAAAGACTATTACTTCAGTTTTGTTTTTGTTTAGCTGGAGAAAATTGTGGCACAACCAGTCATTAATTTCCTCAGTGCATTTACCAAGAGCCTGTACAGGGCCTCGGTCTCCTGGTGACATTGTGATATATATTTGTGTGTCATTTGCATAGCTGTGATAGTTTATTTTGTTGTTCTTTATAATCTGTGCCAGTGGGAGCATGTAAATGTTAAACAGAAGAGGTCCCAAGATGGAACCTTGGGGAACTCCACATGTGATATTTATCTGCTCAGATGTGAAGTTACCTATTGATACAACAGTCATACCCTCACCTATGACTTAATATTCAGTGCTCCTTTTGCAACAACAAAATAGTAAGGAGTCGGTATCACTGTAGACACCTCAACAAACCACCTGTCAATCTCCTGTTCCATTCTCCCTCCACAACACCCTGAGATGGCATCTTGTTTACTACGCTGAGATACTTGACCTTCTCCACTTTGGATAAAAACTCATCTTCAACCATAAGTGGACGCTACAACCTTTTCTGGCTGAGAACCATGGTCTCACAGTTGTAGGTGCTAAGTCTTAGCCCTCAGCTACAAATGCCCCTGCACTTAGCTGAAGCTAGCACAAAGCAAAGGCCACTGAACCAAAAGCATTCGCCTCTGGGAATTCTGCCCATAATAATAATGAAAACTCAAATAAAAACTAAATAGAATGAGGAGTATCAAACATAAAATGAACAAATGATTTTATTCCTATGTTTCTAACTGTCCTTCTGTTATTGTACTTTTTGTTTTTCTGTGATATAACTTATTGCTGATTTAGTTTCTGAAATGTAAGATAGATAGATAGTTGATGGATAGATGGGCTGAATTTACATAGGAGTGTATCTGTTCCTAGATGATATGATCATAAACCTTTTTTATTATTATGCAAAGAGAAAGTTTGCCACTGTGTTTAAAACTAGGGAAAAAACAGTCGACACTTTGTGTTTCCAATCAACCACTCACAGCCCCTTCATGGGTGGAGTAGGAAGGCAGTTATCATCAACATAAGCACAAGAAATTGCTTGTCAGGAGGATGTAAACAAAGGTCATTTTTCATATGATTGTTCTGCATCTGTCAGAGGTGTGCTGCTGACTTTCAATTCCGTGTTATAAACTATAAACACTGAAAAAGCCTTTCCTGCATCATCATCATCAGCCCAGATGTCAGGGTGTCTAGACAAGTGGGATGAAATGGGAGATGGTAATGATATTAACCAGAGGCTGTCATTACCTAATCCAAAAATCAAATCCTCAAAATCATCAACATCTGCTGTCGACTATTAGAAAAATGTAACAGTTGCTGAACTTTGCTCAGCTGGATTAGATGGGAGGCGAGAATCATTCACAGTGATCCAGAGGGCAGCATGTTCCTGTACAGCGCTGAATGCTGATGTTAAGTTGAGGAGCTGCTTCTCAAGGTCAAATTTTTACACATATATGAAGAGATGACTATGTAAAGGCATAAAAGTTGACTTAACTCTTTCATGGGTATGCTATTAGAAACTGACGTTTGATTATTTTTAAATTAATACTCCAAACGAAGGCTTTTTCTTTCAATGGGATGGCATAGGGTGACCAACAACAAGACAGAAATCCGCAAAAAATCAAAATATTTCATCAGAAACAAACACAGCACACAACACTGGTAAGAAAAACAGTTTTCTGGCTGATGTGATGCCAGGTTCCCTAAAAGAGATTCATCATACACAACGTGGTGCCTATTGATTGGAGATTCTGAGATCTTGAGTCTCATGCAAGCTGTTTCGTATTCAGTTGCAAAGGTTCAAAAAGTCTCCAGAAACAGACTCCCTTCTCACATCCAGCTATGCTTTGAGATCCATGTCACAAACAAGATTTAAGACATGGAGCAAATCTGGCATAGCCCAGCACCGGCTGGTTAAATTTATGTCTTCAGTGCTGACATTTCCAACACCATTTATATTTCTGATGTCATATTTCACAGTTACAAATAATCATACAAAAAATGAAAAATAAGGTTCACCCTGTGCTATATATGAATAATATGGTTTTAGCTTTGAATGAGTGGTCACTGAAAGGGTTAAATAAAGTGCTATCTTGAGCTACCCTTCATTTATTTATTTTTCGTTTCCAAAGAGCCGGACATTCTCATAATTTAAAAAAATTGGTCCTGAGGTTTTCTAAAGGCCTTTTAATGGTTTTCTTTGGTGACTTTTTCACCTGTTTTCAGTCCAATCCTTGTACTGGATCACTTTCACAGGAATTTTATTTTTGGTTTCTTTGTTTTTTTTTTGTTAAGACATTTGAGACTCAACTATGAATTATTCAAGCATAAAAATCTCCAGCATGTGGTGGGTCTTTCCTTGGATCTCCTTCCAGTAGGACATGCCTAAAACACCTCCCCGAAGGTGTTCAGGAGGCATCTTAGCTGCATACCCTTACCATCTTGCCTACCTAATTTTGAGGTGAAGAAACCACTCCAAAATGACTGAGCCCAGCAACGCCTCAAAGGATGCTTATTTTCATGAAGAAAGCTGATGATTTACTGGCAGATCTACAGTCATACCCTCACCTATGTCTTATTATTCAGTGCTCCTTTTGCAACAACAAAATAGTAAGGAGTCGGTATCACTGTAGACACCTCAACAAACCACCTGTCAATCTCCTGTACCATTCTCCCTCCACAACACCCTGAGATGGCATCTTGTTTACTACGCTGAGATACTTGACCTGCTCCACCTGTTTTCGGTCCAATCCTTGTACTGGATCACTTTCACAGGAATGTTATTTTTGGTTTGTTTTTTGTTTTTTTGTTAAGACATTTGACACTCAACTATGTATTATTCAAGCATAAAAAAGGCGTGTAATTTAAGCAATGAGCCAGTGTCCTGTCCACAAATAACAGACAACATGGCCAAAAACATTTTTTATTGTATCCTTAAGCAATTTGTTACTAGCAAATTGCCTGACATTATTCGATTCAATTTTAAACAAATTTTCATTGTATCTCATACCAGTTAATGCAACTTGACAGGTAGAAAAGGTTATTTTTGCATCAACAGGGTGATTTCCAGAGTTATTAACCAAAACTTGGCATGTCTCAGCATTGTGTGCAGCGTGTCCTCAGAAAGCTGGAGGAAACTGAACAAGTGGAAGACAATAGAAAAAGCAGCAGGCCTAAAAAAGAAAAAAAAAAGACTATCTACGGCAGATGAACGATACCTAAAAGTCATGTCCTTTTGAAATTGGAATAAAATCCACTAAAGATCTTACACAATACCTGAGAGATGCATCTGGCTCTTCGGATAATCCCCCACTCTTTACAGAATTCTCATCAGAGTTGGTCTCAATGGAAGTGTGGCTGTCAAGAAGCCATTGTTAAGAAAACAGGAAGACAAGGCTGGAGTATGCCAAAATACACATAAACTGGACTGAAAATCAGTAGCAACAGGTTTTATAGAGTGTGTCTAAGCAAATTTGAAATGTTTGCTTGATTAACATATGGAGGAGGAGGTCAGGAGAGAGGTACAACAGAGAGTGTCTACAGCTATCTGTAAAGCATGTTCGAGGTGGTGTTGTGGATCTTTTTTAAAATTATGCAGTCAGACTTTGATCTACCTTGTAATAGTTCCTGAAAAGCATTTCTTATTTTTCAGTATAGCACTGATTCTCAATAGACTGCCAATGCAGTAAAAGCATCCATATGATAGAATCAGTCATGGACTGGTCTCCCCCAGAGCCCGTACCTCAACATTATTGAAGTAGTGTGGGATCATCTTGACAAAGAAGGGAACAAAAAAGCTGCAGCATCCAAAGAAGAGTCCTTCAAGAAGCCTAGAGAAATAGAGACTACTTAGAGAAATGACAAGACAGTTTAGACTGTGTTACAGAATAAAGAAGGTCATATAAAATATTGGACGTAGCGCTCACTAGATTTGTGTACAGTTTTTCCCATTTTCCAGCAAAATATAGAGAAATGAGGGACGGCTCAAGATTTTTGCACAGTGCTGTATGCTTCAAGCATCTGAAATCCCCCAGTGATGGGAGGGCATTATCTGAAAATAAGTACACACTTTTGGACATACTTCATGTCATAGCCTCTTCTCCTCATGTCCAAAGTTTTCTATCTACATTTTTGTGGATTAGACATCTTTTGCCTAATTTTCATTACATATACTAGTTAGTTAAAAATATATCACGATAAGAGGGATATGGATGTATATGCAGAAGGCCAAATTTAGCTTTAATTTGCTGCTACTTTCACCACTAACACGCACACACAGACACACACTGTCGACACATATCAGTAATTACCGAATATATTAGAAAGATCAGAAGACTCTGCGTGATCCTTGGTGAGGCCTGGCCAGCTGTTTGCGCCTGGAGCTTTCTTTGGTCTCTGCATAATCATCACAGCTCTTTTGCATAGGCGGCTGCTGAGGCTGCACTTCCTGTGATGAGCCGAAGGGAGGTGAGCGTCGTATTTTATACGATTGTTTCTTTCTTCCTCTTTTAAGCTTGCCTGCACCCCGTGCCCCGAGGTGAAGTGGTTATTAGTTGGGATGTGCCAGGACTTTAGAACAGCTGGCAGCTTGTAGAATAAGAGTGGGGGTTACACTTTCTCCAGCACACAAAAAAAGAAAAAAAGGATCATCTGACACTTCATCTTAGAGGTAGATAAGGCTAGAGCGGTGTTGTTGGAGATGGATTACATCTCCAGCAGGGCTAAGTTATAAGATAGGAATGAAGTGGCACTTAATTACCCTTGACTTACAAAGAACAACAGATATCCACTTAAGTTTTAGACAGGCTGGAACATTGCCACAAAGATGGTATTATCAAAAAACAAACAGACATTGCAGCAATATTTTAAAAGGGGGTATGAAGATACAGCTAAATGCTACTCTTTATTTTTGCCAGTGTAACAAATGAAACATAGCTGAGAAGCCCGAGTATGTTCACCACACTGGATTAAAAGCCTTATTTGACTTTGAAACTGGAACTATGCTGGTTGATTGTCTCCTTTGTCAACCAAATGCAAAAGAAATCATAGAAGTGTCTGTTTTTTGGTAGAGTGGAATTGAGTGATAGGGCTGTTTGGCCTGTTATTGAAACAGGGAAATTGAAATACTGTGGGATGAACAGCTTGGATAGGGGGCTGTATGGCAGAATTATCGGTGCTATTACAGAGCTCATAGCCAGTAATAGCTATTGTGACTGTAATGGCTCAGATGGTTGATGGGGTGAGAGTAAAAATGACCGGCATTTGATATTGTGCATCACAGATTGTCATCATCATCAGATTTTCATTGCAACTGCTTGTCAGATAAGTCTGATGCTTGCTTTATTTGTTTAATATACTTTATTTCATTTTTTTCCTAAAGATTCAAGCAAACATCTATCGGTTGGGATATTTAGGCATTTTTCAGTGCTGCATTAAGGTTGGTTTGCATTTTCTCTGTGCCACAGAATGGAAATGGAACCAAAATAATCACAACGAATTCATCATCATAGGTTTGGTCTCAAGGGGAAGTGGAACCTTACGAATTTCTCGAAAAGAAAGAAAAGAGTTCAAAGAGAAGACAGATGCTTTTATCCACTTTTCTAGGACAATAAAAAACAACATAAATTGTTACAATAATGTCCCAACTCTCATTACCCTCCATTTAGCTCAGCATGTTCTGTTCTTGTGTCTTTTCACAGAAAATTATAATGTGCTTTTTTCAAAAAGGAAAAAAAAAGGTTAATCTTAGACTAATTGGTGTTCACAGTAACATGCTACACTTGTCTTTGGATTGTGGGAAGAAGACAGAATACATGACAAAAACCCACAGAGTCACGAGAAGAGCATGCAGTCTTCATGCCGGAGAGTCCTCGGCCCCACAACCTTTTCGCTGAGAGGTGACAGTGCTAACCACTGCACCACAACGTAACACTACTTTAAAAAAGTGGGAGGGATTTTTAGG
The DNA here is from genome assembly GCF_001858045.2 of Oreochromis niloticus. Taxonomy (NCBI): domain Eukaryota; kingdom Metazoa; phylum Chordata; class Actinopteri; order Cichliformes; family Cichlidae; genus Oreochromis; species Oreochromis niloticus. The sequence goes on from NC_031986.2 coordinate 8,284,957, forward strand.
TTTTTTGGGGTTTTTTTTCCCTGAATCATGGCTTTATTTTTCTCATTTGCTGCAAGATCCTCAAATACGTAGGCAAGCAAATTTGTATTTGGGGAAGCAATTAAGAAATAAATTTTATGTATAAGACAAAATACTATCTTGTAAGGAAGCTGCAGCTTATAAAGTGAATCATTTCTGCTCATTTCCAGCTCCATGTGATTGTTAGTGGATTCCACCTGAGCAGCTGTGCATGACTCAGCTTCAAATAGTCCTCATTTACCTCATACTGGAATCTGATGCTGCTCTTTAGTTCCTCCTTGTCATCATTTTAGCTTTCAACTTTCCTCTTATTGGCTCACAGTCAGAGCTGTGACCCTAAAACTCCAGTCACACAAGGGAAAACAGTGCATGGAGATTGCAGCACGGCCAAAATTACTGCAGCCGTGTGCAATGAATTTGCAGTCCCTTTGCCTTTGAAATGACTCCTTCAAAGACGGGAACCAAGTCTGTGACAGTCAGCTGCCATCTTCAAAGTGACTTCAGTGGATCATGACTACCATAAAACAGCAATAAGACAAAGCCTATCAGCCTACGACTGAATGGGGTCAAGTTGGCAATTGCACACAATCGACTTGCAATTAACTTTGATAAATCAGCAAAAATCTCAAATTTGTTGTTTACATACACAGATATTTGCATTAATTAGTCCTGTCAGAACCTAGAACTGAAATAAAAATTCTCCTCCAGAAATAGTGACAAAGCAAAATGACATAGGTGCTCTTCAACCTTGTTTTAATATAGGAATATGCATTGAATCACCCTATTTTAAAGACATGACACCGGTACACACTGACTGCAATTGACTGCAACATTCTGACAATCTGTCTGCATTTATAAATTAGACAGCAGTTAATTGCAGCTCTTGACTGAGAGTGATTGGAGTGAGTCACTGAGTGAATCACTTTGCAATCAAAAGGCAGTTGCACGGTCGAGGGTGTTGGGTGCTCATCCTCTGGGAAACCAGCTGGCCACCATAGCTACTTGCAACCAGTTGCCAAATGAGGAAAAAGAATAAAAAAATTAATGCAATCACTGGCCAACCACCAATTTTTCCTAGTTGCAAGGAGATTGCCATCCTATTTTTACTCTTTGGTGGGACTGAGACATATAAGTTAACCATATATTAGGCTCTCTGCCCTTGCTGACTTCACACTGAGCAGAAACCAAGCACTTTCATGTACTCGACTACATTACTCATGCACTGACTTCATTATTTAACTTTTTTATGAAATGAGCATCCACCATTGTAACAGTATGTTTTGGTGAATACAAGGAAATGCATGCACTCCCTTAAGTTGTATACCTACTTTGCTAGTACTATATATGTGTTGCAGGTGTCTTTTGCTGTGCAAAAGGAGTAATCACAGATTTCACACTTTTTTGTAAGCTTGTGTAAAATCTCACACTATGAGACACCTGAACTACAGTGAGACCATGTCCTGAGACGCAGTGACCTTCGAACGAAGCAATGCAGAAGGCAGCTCCCTGCAGCCAGTACGTGAGCCGTTTCTCCGCTGAGTCTTTGACTAAGCCCCATTAAGCACTCACACACATAAGCATTCACACACTTATATCACTTCACTCTTGTCTGAACATTTGCTTCCTTTCCTTTTTCCTCCATCTCCTTACACGTTTTTTTCTCCACAGTTAACACCTATTCTTTCCCCTTGTGCCCTTCCACAGCTTGAGTTCAGCTCATTTATGTCCCCTGTGATGAATGTGTCACACCAACAACACTTGAGTAGAAACACACTTACACACACCCTTGAGAAGGCACACAAACATATATATCCGCACACAATGTACCGCATTCTCAGTGTCAGCTAGCCACACTGTGATCTGATAAATGGCTTTCGGTGCAGGTGGTTTTTTTCATTAATACACTCTCACAAACCTAGCTTTATAGTACCCTACAGCCATCCAGCATATTACAAAGAAAAAAGACAGAAGCTGGAAAGAGGGACAGAAGTAAAAAAGAAAGAATGGAACAGAATCAAAAGTGAGTTCCCCTTCGAGAACCTCAATGCCTCCTATAAACCAACCTATTATTTGGAATAAATTTTTCCTTTTATCCCAAAGTTAACACTTTATTTTTTTTCATTGGCTGTATTGATTTCCCAGTGGGGAATATCTGTATTGAGCAATGTGTCACTTAAAATGATGCATGAAAGGATCATAGGTCCCCAGTTTGCCATATCACACCGTTACCCATTTGTTTTGCTCCTCTTGCAAATGAAAGTATTGGCATTTAGAATGAAACAGACCCAGTAATTTGTCAGCTGTTCCTTAGTGTTCATCACTCTGTTGTTTATCACCACAATGCTAGACAAGAGATGCAGCCGCAGAGAGAAAGTTTAAGAAATTAGTGTTTCATTATCAGCTGAAATAGGTGGCAGGAAACATATGAGACATACTATGAACGGGTTGCAAGAACTGATCATGCACAGCTGGAGATAAAGAGGTTGCAATAGAAGCACATGCCAGTAATAATGTATCTATCCTGTTTCAGACTGCTAACTTTAGAGACAGAAGAATAGATCGCAAGTTACCCTGAAGTATGTATAAAGTGATGTGACATGAAACGTAACTACTAAGATGCAGATTTCTTATTTTTACTGGCTGACAGGAAGTCTGTGGAGTTGGGGAAGAGCTTTCTGCCAGTATTATAATGAATGTTATTCATAAACTCCAAGCATAACAATGATCATTTCAGAGAATAAGGCTATAGTCTTAAATGGGGGGGATCAATCCACAGCAATGTGGTGACCAAACCAAAGCCAATGACATTCAGCAAGTTCAAGTAACTACAGGTTTAAAAAACACATGAAGTGGCTCCCAAGATAAACTTTTCTCAACTTCAAAGCAAACAACTGAAGTGACTGGAATGACAATCTAGGACCTGATAGGGTTATCTAGGCTACCGCACTGCCAAATATTAGCTTCAATGTGATACATAACGAGTGCACTGTTACCTGAATGGATGCAGCTTTACTTGAAATTGACACAAGATCTGTATATTTTAAATATGGCATACATGTTAGATAGACGTGAAATAATAATTATTCAGAATGTTTATAAATCCTTTCAGTAGAACTCAGTTTTCATATTTTTTATATTATATGCCAAATCTTTTTATCGTTATCCTATTATGTCATCTTTATACACCTAAATCATAACCTCTTTATCTCCACCTGGCTACTGGCAACCCATCTAGCGTAAGTGTTTGGGTGTGATTAACGTCCAGCTCTTTTTGTTGAGTTTCTACCAGTTTGGAACATTCGAATAGAAAACCTTTGAAAAGAAAAAAACTTCAAGGCCAGCATATATAAGGCTTTATGTAAAATATAACAGCTTCTGAGTACAGAAAAAAAGCATGTGGCTAAAAAGAACCCTAAGAACTCTAACCCAAACTAAGGTTAACACTGGCCTTAACAGTGGATGTTAAGAGGTTTTTTCAGAGGAAATCTTTTTGACTTATGTCCTGCTCTTGAAAAAGTTCATAGTTTGAAATATATACAGTGTTTCTATGATGTGTTCTTTAGCTGTTGCAATCACTGCACTAGTAAGGACATATAGCATGGTAACAAATACTGGAAAACTGGATCAAAATGAGGTCCCAATCAAGCTTATTAGATCCAATGCTGATTGAAAGGAGTTTGTAAGATTGTTGCTCCGGTCTGCATGTCAATGTATTCTTGGGCCTGAGTTGCTACCAGTTCATTGTGTCAATGTGTGTGAATGTTAGAAAGCACATACTCATCGAACCAGGTTTTTGTGTGAATGGGTGAACGAGACATGTTGTATTAAGCACTTTGAATGCTCAAGTAGAGTAGACAAGCACTATATGAGATCCAGCCCATTAAACTAACTGGTACATTCATTGTTTGGGTAGGTTAGGGGTTATTTTTCTGTTTCACTAGGTTTTTAATTTTTTTTTTATTTTAGTAATTCAGTGATCTGCCTTCTTTAGTATTCAGTTAATTATTAACTTATTTTGTTATATTGTTTCTTCCTTTCTTTTAGTTGTGCTGAGCTAAAGTAGGGAATTATACACAGAATGGCAGAGAGTCTCATCACGTATGATTGGTCAGTATTATACCATGGTGACCTGGCATTGTCAGAATCACAGCTGAATGCTCCATTCCCATAACCACTACACATTCACATCAGGGGATTTCAGAAGCAAGTGCTGCTGTTGGACTTGGGTGTAAAAATAGTACATTTTGCTCAGCCATAGTTAGAGTTTTGCAGAGGTTTGGTGCAGTGGGTCACAATCCTGTCATTGCTGTGGGTTAAAACAGTATGTGAACCCCAATTACATACAACTACGCAAATTTACCAGTTTGTATATTAGAGGAAATGTAGGGCTTCTTATTCTTTTGGGAGCATTAGCCATGCTAACTAAGCATCTCTTTGTTGAATTTTGTTCAATCTTCCTGATAAAGATGCAGTTTCCACAGCTTTTCATCTTGCAACATAAGGGTGAAGACTCTAGTTGTAGTCTTTGGCTGAGTATCTGTCATGTTATTTTGTTAACATGACACCGGGTGCATAACCCCAGGCCTATCCAAAACTTTACAGGGATCGCAATGTGCGCTGGGTTGAGGACCCCCAAAGGAGAAATCAGGAGAAGGGACATGTGACCTGCTCTTTTGACCTGCTGCCACAGTAATCCCCCTAAAGGAGTGTGGAGGGAAGAACCGTTAGCACTGCATAAAACGGAAAAATAAGAGCAGCACTAAAAGTAATTGCAAGAAGGAGGATGTCCGTGGGAATTCTCATTAAAATGTAAATATTTCTGCTCAACAATATTATGATATGAAGCTTTTGTTATTCCTAAGCTTGGATGAGGTGATTCGTTACAGTATTTCAGGCAATTTATCTGGGGGTTTTCAGGGTTGCCTTTTTTCACAGTTAGCTTAAATTGTAAGCTTTTGTTTTTAGAGTGCTATTTCTCTTTAGTCTTACAACTCAGAATAAGGGATGTAATATACAAGGAGACATTGAGCTATCTAAAGCTTTTAAGCTGTCGTCCATCTATCCTCGAGAGCTTTTTGGATGATTGATGCTGTGTAGAGAGTATACACCTTTTATCTACAATAAGGGACAATGTGAGGACAGATGACTGTGATTTCAAATGTCACTACCTCTAAGAAGCTTTCTCCTATGTTCAGACAGACATTTTCAAGAAAACTCAACTTATGTCTTTAGGAAATGGGCCACTTATTAGATAATTTCAGAAAAGCAGCTTTTATTGCTTTAGTGCTCTTGGTTTATCAACCCAGCTGGGCTCAATAATTGAAATACACAGCAGAGTCAGTTAGTTTTCTGAAGCCAAGGTCTCTACCCAGACTGTGCATGCAATCATGAACACCATGTGATTTTATTGTCCAGTCACAATGTCAATTTATCTATGCTAATGAAAACAAAAGTTAATCCCTGGTGTTTATTAGCCCTAAACTGCAATTACACACAGCAATTGTTAGATTGACCGATGTTTCTAATACTAGAGAATAACACTTCAGTGAGTGGACATACCAGCAGCCAACAGATGTGACTTCAATACTCTCAACCATAAAACGCATTACAATAAAGCATGCAGTAAGGTAAAAAGAATCATGTCAGATTTTACATTTATGTGCGACTTTAAGGATGCAAAATGATGTGCTCACTCACCAGAACTGTGATTTTTTTTTAGTCTGACTAAATAAGGGATACATTTTGTCTCTCTCTTTTTTTGTTTTTCTTTTTGTACTTTATATGTAAGCGCAAGAAGAAAATAACAGAGTTTAGGATCCAACAATAGCCCTGAGCCAGCATTAAAGCTCGTGTTAACACATTACTTTTGATTGACAGAGCTCTTGGCTGGATTCGGCTGTTATATAACCTCATTGGCAGAACTCAATACCATGTCTTGATTCACATAGAGTACCTAAAATTGAGTGTAGCTGGTGTGGGTTACAGGCTACAAAAACACAGAAACTGGTAGCAAAAACTGGCTTCAAGGCAAATGTAGGACTGGGCATGAATAACATCTAATTCTTATTCTCCAACTCATTCTGATGTTGGGAATAAACACTGGAATGAGATTCATTAGGAGCTATTAAGTACCGGCACAGACCTACATTCCTGCCCAATGAGATTCTGGTCTGGAAGAATAGTGAAGCAGCAGAGCAGAGGAAATTTGTCTTGTAAGCAGAGGACAGTGTGCTTTTTTTTCCCAATACAGATTTCCAAAACTGATGTGAATTCAAAGCAGCTACCTTCTGGAGACAGACTCCCTTATCAGGACTGCATGGAATGGCACCATTATACATCAACCATGACAAATGAACTACACACTAAAACATTATCACCACATTGTCATAAGACTGAATGACTACCATCTATCAAAATTCAGTCTGTAGCACTTGGGAATATAATATGTTCATTATGTGGGATTTGAATTTAGAAAACTCATAAAGGCAGCTGATGAAAATGCTATCATAATGGCTTTTAAGAAAAGGTATACTGTGGTAGTGAAAAGTCATTACTTGCATGATAATTGTGTTCAGCCTGTATATAATACAAGAATTAGCTGTCATATTTTTAAAAGAAGTCAAAATAATAAGAACTAAAGGACAATCTTTCAAATCAAATCCTTTGCAGTCTTAATAGTCTAATTCAAAATGGTAGAACTGTAGAATTGACTCAACCTTGAGGGCAAGGCCTAAGTGGGCTAGTTTTTTGTAGTCTTTCTAGCTTGTCAAGTTCTTCCATAGGAAAATAATCATTTAGGAGGTTCACTGTTTAACTGCCCTTGAGAATAAAACTTCCCAGAATACGGGGAAAAAAGAAAACACTCGTAGCTTATCAGTTTCTTCATTTTTACTTTGCTTCAGCCGATACATGTTGTACACAAATAAGCCGAATATTATAAGTGCAGTTGTTTCAAACAACAAAATGATAACTGTTAACGATAACTTTTGTTAATCCTTACACGTTTTCCCTTCCAGTAATCAGGTCTAATTTTAAGCACCCTCTTGTTTTCCTAATATCAATTTAGCTGGTTGGGGTTTAGCATCACTTGATGTTATAGATTTACTCAAGTATTTCTTTTTCATTAGATAGCTATTAACTCAAGCAATGCAGCAATTTTTAGCCCACTCTTCTTTACTTTGTTGCTTCTGTTCACTGATATTTGTGGGCATTTGTTTATGCATGGCTCTATTCTCAATTCCTGAGTCTCAATTTTCTTTTCCAACCATTATGTTGTAAATTACAGCTTAGGTCAAGCATTAGCTCCCAGACAGATGGCCTCATACCCAAACCAGAATGCTAGAGGAGTTCGCAGTCAGCACAATATCCATGTCCAGGGGCTGCAAAGAGTAAATCTTTATGACTCTACCAAAAATGGTGCATTATGGCCAAATGTCTCAATTTGGTCTCATCTGTCCAAAGGACAGTGTTCCAGAAGTCTTGTTAAAATACATCTTTGCAAACCTACGCCGTGCTGCCATGTTCTTTTTATGGAGAAGATGCTTTCACCTGGCAACCCTTCCATACTTGTTCAGTCTCTTTCTATTGTCTTAGTCTATTGTACTTTCAGGATTTTAAATATTTAATGTGTTAACTGAGGCCTGTATGGATTCTGAGAGGGAGCTCTTGGGTTTTTCACAATTTCTGTGAGATTTGCAGAGTCTGACCTTGGGGTGAATTTCTTGGGATATCCACTCTGCGAAGACTGGCAATTATCTTGAATGCTTTCCACTTGTGAATATTGTTGTTTTCTCATCATGGAATGAAGGACTTCACATTGTTTGGACCTTATAACACTTGCCTGGTAGATGGGCAACAACAACTGCTTCGCTAAGATTGCTGCCAGTGTGGAATTGTTTACTCACACGTGAATGCTTCGGACCAGCAAACTGTCAAAACCTCTGCTTTTCTCACACTAGCTTATTATCAGTTAATCAGATTCAGCACCTGGCTGTTGGTTCCCCTTATAATTCTTATGGAAGCAGCATGGATGTGTTTAGTTTTTCACAAAATCAAGAAGTCAAAATCCTTCTTGCATTTTGGCTCAGGTTTGATTAAATAAAAACTGACATGTATTTTCCGTGTGTTGTAGTTTCTGTAAGTTACATTTAAACATTTTTAACACCTAGTAAGGACCAAGTGATTTTATTTCCCCTGACATAAAAAACTTTGAGTGTACTCTAGTTTTACCATGAGTGAACATGAGTAGTACCCTAATCATGCACAAGCTCACCATTTTCCCAGCCCTGAAAGAGAAAGCAGGCATTTTGTTCCCCTTTGCAATCAAATAAATGCAACATTTTCTCTGCAAAACAACCAGAGGGAGAAATGAACCAGCGGGATACCCTACTTAAGCTGTTTAAAACAAGACATATATGTACACAGAACTTCAGACTGAAGTGATTGTGTTACATGACTGGAGAGAACTTGCGATGACTGCTCAATAAGACATTCCTAGATCCTAAGTACAACTGACAAAGGCAGGGGTTTAAGACCCAGATATACAGTCTGCCTCCAGTCAGCATCAAACAGTAACACAGCTGGGCTTCATGTTTTAACATATGCTAATATTAAACACCTGACATGATACTGGCATTCTATATGATGATAATGACATGTGATATATGTCAGTTAAACCTGACAAGAAACCTGTACTTATTGATATATTAATACAATTTCAGACATTGCAGAACAAATGCTGAAGGGTGAATTATCATGCACTCAAATTGCTTAATATCATAGAATAAACATTTTATTGCATGTTTGTGATGTGAATGCACTATGTAGGCATGAATACGGCATTCATTTCCAAAGGCCAAGGATTAGTCTGATCACCCGGCTTTTATCTATGCAGCATGGGTGGTAAAGGTTTGCCTGCAGCTCTTTTTCTTTTTTTCCTTTCTTTCTTTTTTTAATGAATGTGAGTAACCAGACAGCAGGGGGAGGAGCTTAAACTGAATAAGATATCATTCGGCTCAGACTGGATTTGGCCTATCTCATTCACATCAGAATGAGCCTGTCACACTGATCATACTGTACTTCCCACATGTTCTTCTTTCTGTTCTTTGCCGATGGCCATTACCTTACCAACACACAAAAAAGCAGAAAGTACTCAGACTGGTTATTCAGTTGATTTTGAAAAAAGAAAGAGTTACATATCCCTGTACATATTGCTTATGTATATAGGACCACCTTGTGTCTTTCTTTTATATTCTGTTTTCCCTTGCTGTAAGAGCTCTGTAACACCGAAATTTCTCATCCGTGGGATAATAAAGGTTTATTTTATTCTACAGGGTGGGCCATTTATATGATACACTGTAATAAAATGGGAATGGTTTGTGATATTAAAGTCCTGTTTGTGGCACATTAGTATATGTGAGGGGGAAAACTCCTCAAGATGGGTGGTGACCATGGTGGCCATTTAGAAGTCGGCCATCTTGGATACAACTTTTGTTTTTTTCAATAGGAAGATGGCCATGTGACACATCAAACTTATTGGTAATGTCACAAGAAAAACAATGGTGTGCTTGGTTTCAACGTAACTTTATTCTTTCATGAGTTATTTACAAGTTTCTGACCACTTATAAAATGTGTTTAATGTGCTGCCCATTGTGTTGGATTGTCAATGCAACCCTCTTCTCCCACTCTTCACACACTGATAGCAACACCGTAGGAGAAATGCCAGCACAGGCATCCAGTATCCGTAGTTTCAGGTGCTGCACATCTCGTATCTTCACACCATAGACAATTGCCTTCAGATGACCCCAAAAATAAAAGTCTAAGGCGGTCAGATCGGGAGACCTTGGGGGCCATTCAACTGGCCCACGACGACCAATAATGTGGTGGTGCACCATCTTGCTGGAAAAACTCAGGGAACGTGCCAGCTTCAGTGCATAAAGAGGGAAACACATCATCATGTAGCAATTTCAAATATCCAGTGGCCTTGAGGTTTCCATTGATGAAGAATGGACCCACTATCGTTGTACCCCATATACCACACCAAACCATCACTTTTGTTGTTCCAACAGTCTTGGAGGGATCCATCCAATGTGGGTTAGTGTCAGACCAATAGCGGTGGGTTTGTTTGTTAACTTCACCATTCACATAAAAGTTTGCCTCATCACTGAACAAAATCTTCTGCGTGAACTGAGGGTCCTGTTCCAATTTTTGTTTTGCCCATTCTGCAAATTCTGTGTGCCGATCTGGGTCATCCTCGTTGAGATGCTGCAGTAGCTGGAGTTTGTAAGGGTGCCATTTGTGAGTAGCTAATATCCGCCGAAGGGATGTTCGACTAATGCCACTCTCCAGTGACATGCGGCGAGTGCTACGCTGTGGGCTCTTGCTGAATGAAGCTAGGACAGCCACTGATGTTTCTTCATTAGTGACAGTTTTCTTGCGTCCACATTTTGGCAAATTCAACACTGAACCAGTTTCACGAAACTTAGCAAGCAGTTTGCTAACTGTAGCATGGGAGATGGGTGGTCTCGTAGGGTGTCTTGCATTGAAATCTGCTGCAAGTTACTGCGTTCACCAGATATCAACACAATTTCGCTCCGCTCCTCACGTGTTAACCTCTTCGACATGTCAATGGCTGTGAACAAAGAGAAACTTGCAAATAACTCATGAAAGAATAAAGTTACATTGAAACCAAGCACACCATTGTTTTTCTTGTGACATTACCAATAAGTTTGATGTGTCACATGGCCCTCTTCCTATTGAAAAAAACAAAAGTAGTATCCAAGATGGCCGACTTCTAAATGGCCACCATGGTCACCACCCATCTTGAGGAGTTTGCCCCCTCACATATACTAATGTGCCACAAACAGGACTTTAATATCACCAACCATTCCCATGTTATTATGGTGTATCCATATAAATGGCCCACCCTGTATTCTATTCTATTCTATTCTATTCTATTCTATTCTATTCTATTCTAACCAATAGCGCTTTATGTATAGCCATAAATGGGTTGATGAATGCAGTTTTCTCATTAGTCTTCAAAGTGATATTGAGGAGCTATTCAAATCTGAAAAAAAAAAAAAAATCTTCTGAAAAAGATGTGCAGTTGAAGAGAAAATATTCCAGTTGGCAGATTTTTGAGCCCTGCATTATAAGTACACTGATAAATATGATAAAGACTGTCACTGAATGTTGCTGTCATTCTGGGTTTGTTTTCACTCCTTTAGCTTCTAGTCCCAAGTTTTTAACAGACTACAGGAATGTCACTATTCATATCACCATTTGTTGTATTTCTTGAATCTTTTTGCGTCTATCAATAGTTAAACTGTAGAATTGTCATATAGAATGTGTATGCCGTTTCATTTTTGCTTCCTCTTGGTTTTCCTGGTTTTGCTCCATTTCGTGCTTGCTCCTAAAAAAGAATCAGGAGCTACAGGCAGGGATTTATTTGGAGTGACAGGTAAATCTTGGAAAGGGCAGTCTGGGTGAGTGACAGCAACTCAAGCTACACCTAAATGAATTTTATGTATAACATAATATGTGCTGCCATGATGTTTGCGATTTAGGCACTGTCCTAACATCCCACAGAAACACCCACATCATTTCAAGAATTGGGGAGTGACAGTAGTACTTTTCTCCCCAAGGCAATGTGCTGGTAAATCCTACCCTGAAGGTCACACATGTTTCACAAAATTTTTTTTGCATGCCATCGCACCAAACGTGCCAGCGGGACCTTTTGTTTTTGCAACCCATACATGTCACTGTCTCTACAGTAAGCCCTCATTTTTATTTATTTATTTTTGGGGGCTTTCTCTGGCTTTTATTTTTTCTTTAATTTGTGCGTTCTCATCTCATTTGCCCTCCTACCTGCCTGTGAACCAGAAATCAATTTCAGTTTGCCATCTCAAAGGATATCTCGTTTCCTAAAATGCATCTGAAGGACAGAAGAAAGGAAGGCCTTGCAGAGGAGCTTCTATCAATGCTGCACAGCAGGAATAGCTAATAATGCATAAAAGGTGTCACACAGCTGGAATACAGAAGTCCTGGATACACTCTACCTATATATTCCCCAGCTTCTTCAAGAAGCCAGTTTGAGACAATCTGGGCCTAACCTGCAGGAAGTAGCCATCAGAAGACGGGTACTGTGTGGTCAAAAAGGGATACGCATGGTCAGAAGCAATACCCACAAAGTCCATCTGCCCGTGTGTGTGTGTGCGTTTCATTTTTCCAGATGAGTGAGGGCTCTGTGTGCTGCCACGGCGTCGCCTGTAACTCAGTTTCTTCTGTAGGCAAATTGGAGAGGGTCCAGCAAGTCATGGAGGGAGGATCAGATGTGCCTTCTGACCAGCTGCTCAAGGCACTTCATGATGACTAATGTTGGTGCGATAGGGTGGTAGTCATTTAGACATGAGACCACCGATTTCTTGGGGGCGGGAATGATGGTAGACGCCTTGAAGGATGTGGGGACCATCGACTCCTTCAGGGAGAGGCTGAAGATGTTTGTGAACATCTGGATGCAGATGTACCAAAGACATGTTAAATGACATTCACAGCACATTGCCAAATATTCCCTGCTGTTTTTTCAACTTTTTACTTTCTTCAATTTCATATGCTCACCTAACTGGTCGAAGGGACTTTGATCCAAAGGCAGGAAATGAAGAGAAGAACTGCAGATCTATAAAGTGAAATGCCGTCTTTAGTTGTTTTTGCTGCCTTGTTTTTTCCCTGTTTGAATTCCTTAGTTGAAGGTTTGTTAAATTATACCCTATACATAGAGTGCTTCATTTGTTTCAGTATTTCAGTTCACTTTAAGAAGTTAAGCTTCACAATATCAAAGTTTAATGGATAGTTTACCCACCAACTCTGACAAATCAAATGGGCAAACACATGCTGAGAGGCAGAAATCCAAAAGGCCACCCGACAAAAGTGCACAATTAAGCAAAGTTTTTTTTTCTTCTCTCTCTAAATAAACAGCTAGAGCACATGGGGAGAGCTTACACTGACTGAAAGGGCAGCAATCACAGTACACAAGCAGCAGTTTGGAAGTACTTAAGCAGCTCAAGAACCCTCCTGATATGACTTTAGAGCAAATGGAAACATGAGATAAATAACCTTAGATATTGAACCTAAAACCTCACCAAGCATTTGCAGGTATTTCTTTGTTTGGAAATGACTTGAAGAAATTCCACCTTTCACATGAGGACTGCTTTTAGTTTTCCTTTTAGGTCGCCAAAAAGTCTTTGACACTCCGTACCCACCTCTTCTGACTGCAAAATCTCAGTGTCATCAGCTGAGATGTCGTTCATTAAACGACCCCCCGCTTTCCACTAATTCTGTTTATAGGCATCTCCGTGTGATGATTTCCTTGAATACCTTCATTACAGGAATCATCAATCAAAAATCATTTTAAAATACCACATAGTGACAGCATGGCTTAACGTTGTGATTACACGCCACTAATGAGAAAATAAATGTTGGCCTGTTTCTGGATGAAAAATCAAGGCCTAAGTGTGGCCAGGCGGCCGGGACAGCGCTTTCAGTGAGTTGACATTTATAATCAAAGGCTGACATCTGTCATCACTCCCTGAGGGGCCTTGTCTGTTGTGATTAAAGTTCAGATGAAGCATATTTGCATAATAAGTGCAGTTGATTCAATGAAAGCCTTTTTTGGAGTTTTTCCTCTCTCAATATTTGTTGAGGGTTGGTGTTCGATGCTGTGAATGCACCTTAAAATGAAACGTGTGCAACAGGCTACTCTGTCCTTATAATTGATCAGAGAGCAGGGCGTGACAGTTTTAATACCACATGTCTGATTATAGTGATTTTGAAAAGCCATCACAGTGCTTCAATGCTGACTAGTGGTTATCGGCGTGATGATTTTCCTGGAAATGAGAGAAAATTATAGTGGGGACAACCAGAGCCTCGGCCTCTGATATTTTCTAAATACCAAGAGGTCACCGTAATTTCACACCATCCTCATTGTCAAATTAGATGTGATCGTGAAAGTGGGTACAAATTCCACAACCTGGGGTGTAAACACCTTGGCACATGATGGCTAACGGAAGCAAAGATGAGGTTTTTCATATCACTAATAAAAGGTGATGAACAAAATTTTAATTATTGGTTGTTAGAGATCTGCCTCATGCGACCTGGATCAGCATCGTAGCTGGCAACTGTAATGTCAGTAAGCTTGTCAGTTAAATGGCGCACTACTTCAGAACATACATATCTCTTAGATACCATGAGATGCATTATGTTTAAATTCTGTGCAGCTGTTGAATTTAAAACCATTCTTATTATCTACAAAGTATCAAATGATCAGACACCATCACATCATAAAGAGTGGGTAGTGACATATAGTACAGTTATAGTGATTTGCTCTCAGAGTGCAGGCTTACCTTTGGTTCCTAGAATTTCAAAAGTAGAAGCAGTGGCAGATCCTTCAGCTATCAGGCTACTTTCTTGTGGAGCCAGCTACTTGTTTGTCCTCAGGAGAATACCCATTCCTGCACTCCCAGTATCAAATGTCTTCCATTCCCTGTTGTTTGTGTTTTGTCATGATCACTTAAGGCAGGGGTCCCCAACTCCAGGCCTCGAGGGCCGGTGTCCTGCATGTTTTAGATCTCACCCTGGGTCTACACACCTGAATCAAATGATTAGTTCATTCCCAGGCCTCTGGAGAACTGCAAGACATGTTGAGGAGGTCATTTAGCCATTTAATTCAGCTGTGTTGGATCATGGACACATCTAAAAACTGGAGGACACCTGCCCTCGAGGCCTGGAGTTGGGGACCCCTGACTTAAGGGTTAAGGTTCTGATGCACATGTGCCCATTGTTGGCATTTTCAGCAGTGGACAGGGGTCAGTATGGGCACCTTTCTCACATGTTTCTATCAGAACCAGCATTACATTTTTTGGTTGTGGATTGAACCACAGTGGCCAGCTTTTGCTCAGTGGTATATGACCTGCTCTGCCTCTCTATAGAGCAGATAAAGGAATCACTGTTAACTAAAAAATGTATATTAATATGGATATAACAACTGTCAGGGTACCTGGTGTCACAGCCGGGATGGCCGGTGTGCTTGAGGAGCGGACCCAAAAATAAGAAACATGAGCGAAAGAACTAGGAGAGAATTTAAACAAAAAGCGAGCCTTTTATTCTGGCTGTTAGAAAACCGTAGGAACAAAATGGCTATGACGAAAGCTAAATTATAACCTAAACTGGGAAATCTAAAGCTAGACATGGAAAACTCTACATACAAACGTAAAACATAAACATGAACATGAACACAAACCTGAGAAAACTGAGACTTGAGATGACATGAATTCCAGGAACACGAGGTAACCTAAACAGACTACCTGACAATGAACAGAGGGAGACAGAGGACTTCAATACACAGAAGGGTGGTGGAAAAACCTGGGGGAACACAGCTGAACATGACGACACAAGGGAAGCAAAACTAAACACACTGAATATGGAACAGGAGACTCTTCAGAATAAAACAGGAAACATAATGTGACGTAGACATGACAACACGAGATTGACAACATGGAACACAGACATGAAACACATGACAGACTGGGGAGAAACGGAACACAAGGAGAGACACATGAGAACAGATAAGAGAGACGAAAGCACAGGCATAACTTAACATTACTACACAGAGAACAGACTCAAAACTAAAGTGACCTTGATGATAACATAGAGTAGACTAAACTATAACTAAAAATAACGCAAGAACTTAACATATTAAAAAATAATCTAAGAAATCAAAAATGCAAAATAATCGGGTCCATCCAGGTCGTTGACCAGGTGTTTTCAGTTCTGGAGCTTTTGTCATTGTATAGTTTCCATGCCTATTTTATTGTGCTAGTAATCTGTCTGTCTGCAATAGATTTAATTCTACTTCCTCTGTTTCATGCGTTAGATTTATCCCAGCCGTGTTCTCCCCTGTTTCCAGCCCTCATTATCCAGTCCATTTAAGCCCTCATCCCATTCATCAGTTCTGTCTCATCATTGTAAAGTCCTCGTGTGTGTTCCCAGTTTATTCAGTCATTTATGTTCAGTTCATCCAACCTTATAATAAATCTGTGAGTCCTGCATTTGGGTCCTCTTTCTCCATTCTCCACACACCTGACCGTGACAAAAACATTCATACTATATGCTATTATTGTGAGCATAGAAACACTCAAAGCACCCCAAAGTAAATTCTGTCTGCAGCTATTGTTTATGTATGTACTGTGCTCTCATACAGGCTTCCAAACTAGGGGCATCACTACATATATTGACTACAGAAGGAAAATATATTCTGCCACATTCTAATAAAGTAATACTTCTCATTGATATTCATTGTGTGAGAGATTTCAAGGAATGTTGCCTTTATATTAAGTCAAACAATCTTTTATTCCTAGACATATATTTCCATACCTCTATAATATCAATGGCATCTGATATGATGGTGTATAGAATTGCCATATTTCAAATGCATATCAAAGCCTTGCCCAGGTAATAAATAGCTGTTCGACTCTCGTCGCTGGCTAAGCTTTGTGACTGCACAGCAACATTTGCATGCTGAGCACCACTGGGTTCCCCCTCATCAAATATATTACCCCTGCATCCCTCCTCCTTAGCACCACACTGCGCTACCAGCTATTTATAGCACAAACATATTGATCACTCTCTGCACCACCCTCTATCACTGTGTCCAGACCGAGAGAACGAAAGAAAGCAGGACCCTTTTATGACCCTCAGCGTGCTTGTGTGCACTATCTTTGCATACGTGTGCACCTCAAGATGGGCGAAAATTCAGTGTTTGTGTGTCTATATACAGTATATGTGGGCTCCAGGAGAAGGACTGCACTATAACTCAGTTCCAGACAGAGTTAACTCTGATTAAACAGCCTCATGGGACTATAAAATCCCTGGATATAAAAACAGGCAAAGCACTGCACCAGTGCTACCGCTTTAAAGCTACAGTATTGAAATCAGCCCCTGACATCCCATAGTTTCCTTTGGTTAGTTTAAAGACATTAAAAAAAAAAAAACATGAAGAATAAACAGACAGCTGTTCAGTTTATCATTCAGGCTTCATTTCCAACGTGAAAACATAAATAAAGAAGGAGGAGTCAGTAAAAAAACATGATGCATATAATGTCTTCAGGGTAAGTACCCTGCTGTGTATTGTGCTGGGAAAATACTATTCTGATAGAGGTATATATGAAGGTCAATGAAGCAAATGATTGTTACATATCAGTTGCATTTAATTTCTTCTTAATATTCAGCACATTCATAGACTGCATAAAATTGGACCATAGACCATCATTATGTTAGCATGTTTGGGTACTTTGTTATCAGCTAATGCTAGGAAAATGTATCCATATACTATAGGCTACATATAAACCTGATAACAATTGCTAAATAACAGACGAGAAAAAGAATAACTTCTTATAAAATAAAACAATTTCATTCAGGAAAACCGGAGCACGTCTTGGGCAGTTGGAACCTCTCAGCAGGCTGTATTATGTTAGCTAATTCCACTCCATTAGCTCAGTGATGTGAATTTGCGAAGCCTTGTTACCTACAGTGTCATGCATTGCCATATCTAACGAACAAATCAGGCCCATTTATATAGTTTGTTTACTTTTCATTTAGTGGATGAGTTAGGAAACTTGTAGCTTTGCCCTGTGATTTGGATTCTTTTCACAAAAAAAAAAAAAAAATCCAAGTGAGCTTCAAGTGAACCAAAATGGCTGTTACTTTTGTTGATGGGAGCAACAAAAGTAAATATAGGAAGAAAGTCTGGACTATTGGAGAACACAGAGAAATTTACATTCATTTTGCAGCTAGTTGCTAACAACAGACATTTGCACATCTATAGTACATTGCCACATCCCAGAATGCAAAGCATACATGGTTACGGGAAATTGCTTAGCTCAAAATTGCAATGTACACCAAGTAGTTGGTTCGGATCAAAGTCAGACCATAAATGAACTGTGCCAAGGGGGAAATGAACCATAACTCAATTTAAATACCGCAGGTGTAAAAAGATGTATAGTCAAAAGAGCCACACCCCTATTAGGTGTAAACAAAGAGATATATTTTTTTTTAAAAAGGCATGTCGTGAAGTTTTTACGACGAGAGAAACGATCCACTGTACCAAACTTGTTTTTGTACCTGGCTGTAAACATGCTTTGCATTGCTGTAAAACTGGGCATTTTTAACACAGGGTTCTGTGGGGAATCACTTGCTTTTTAAGCCAGCCTTAAGTGCCCACTCCAGGAGCTGCGGTTTTTGGCCAGGCTTGTCACAGGTTGTCTCTTGGATACATCCTTAAAATGTAAACATCCACTTTTATGAGCAGTGATGGTTTTTTTTTTGTTGTTTTCTTTTTCTGACATACCCAAAAAAGGACAAAGTAGTGATTGACACTTCCCCTTAAGCAACTATGTAAATTCTTTTGATTTTGCCAGACTTGAAGCATTTGATTTCACACGTTTTTCTGCCTCCACTCACAGGTTTGCATCATGAGTCAGAGAAGCTGTCCCTGCTTGCCAATCAAAGCTGAATATTATGGCTCTCCAGTATGTTTTCGTGTCAAGTTCATTTTGAATAAAATGACCGTTAACATATTCCACATTTGGCATTCTGTTTGTTTTACTTTTTAAATCTCTTTCATTTGAAGAATTTATCTAGTTTCAGCATGAAAGAAAATATTGTGAAAATTCACATGAAATAGCCAACATAAACCATGTATCCTTTCATGTAGGGACAGGAATGGATTGAATCTGTTAAAAAATGAGCTTGTACCTGTAGCTCTTATCAAATGTTATCCCAGTCTCCCTTTTGTATCTCCCTTTTATCTTTACTGTAAAACATACACTACCAGATAAAGAACCTACACAAATATCAGATAGTCAGCACGTTGTTTGGTTCTCGCCCTCTTCAAATGGCTCAGTTTGGACAACAGTAAACACATGAATCTACCAGAATCCTGCAGAATATTGTAATCCCCTCTGTTTGCTCCCACACCAGTAGCTGTCTCATCAGATTTGATAATCAGAAAATGACAGGAGCCCTCACACTCCTATCTTCTTGGCAAATATGTTTCTCGGAGGCCATGTGGAGATTGTGATTGTGGAAAAGCTCAAAAAATCTGCTTGGGGTTTCGGGGGCTATGACAAAAGAATTTGTGGGTGTTTATCGAGCTGTCCAAAAGCCTCAGTGTGGACTGAAAGCCAGAGCGTGTGCTTATATTTGGCTTAAGTGGGTCCAACATGGCAGCTGTTTGGCCACAGGGATTTTCATTATGATCTGGCAGTGAGGTAATATATTGAAAGGGAAAAGCCAGCAGAAAAAAAGCAAACAAGATACTGTATTTTTACCCATTGATTCCGCTGGCTGTTTGTGAGAGTATTTGTATGGCAGATTTCTTTTTTTATATGTAACAGCTTCCTATCACTTCATAACCTGGGTATTTAAGAAGAGACTCTTCAAATTTGCTTTCTGAACATACACAGCAACTTTATTCATATGAGCCACTGTGACTGGATAGCTAATAAATGTTAATAGATTATTTTCATTTTATTTTTAAGCCCTAGTCCCACAGCGCTAGACACTAGCCAGTGACCCCACTGGCAACCATTGGTTCATGGGGAAAATATATATATTCAAGAATTAGTGGGCAAACATGATTATAAAATTATTATTTAATTTCTCACTAGCATCTGCCACAACCAGTTATGGCTGCTTCTTCGTGAGCCTGGGTCTGCCAGAGGATTCTTCCTGTTAAATGGGGATCTTTTCTTCCCACTACCAGAAAGTAGCCTACTTACTCATAGGGGGTCATCGCAGGCCATTAACAAAAACCCCCAAAATTCCCATAATGGCCACCGAATCTTACACTGAAAAAAGTCTAACATGCAGTCATTCATTCAATCTAATAAGTGCCATTCAAAACAGAATAAAATCATTGATTTGATTGTGAAACCCTTTCTTTTTGCATTTTAAAATACCACTTTTGATTTGGATGAAACTAAATATCTGTACAAAGGACACAACGCAAAGTTTTTGATTTCTCTCAAAACATATATTTCTTTCCATGTTGAACAGATAATATCTTTAATTTGAGTCAAAGTGATTTGTACTTGAACACGCCCACCAGAAATACACCGGGACCCATTTTTATTCTGCATGGCTGCTGGAAACATCGTGTCACATCTTTGATTAATTTCATCTGAAAATAAACGTAAGTAAAGCCAAGTGTGTTACAAAAGCTTTTATAATTTGTATTGCCAAAATTGCAGAAAATAACCCCATTTAAGCTGGGTCGACGGCCACCCCGAATTTTTGCATGATTGTAGCTGCTAGCTACAAGCTAGCTAGCTATCCGGCGCGACGTTAGAACTGGTTACCAGCAACCGACCATCACAGTCGGGAATGCAAGTTAGGCAAAAAGCCGTATTTTACCAGTATACTAACTAGCTAGCGTTACCACGATGCATCGGTGGTGGATACAGCTAGCTAGCATAAGTTCATAGTTCATAACATTCATAGTATAACTCCGTGCTCCGCTTCGTTTGAATTTTTCTGGTGAGCTCGCGGTTTCTAGACACAAGTTTGTGTTTGTGCGCGCACGTTTGTCTCTGTCTCTCTTCATATAAATATCTGTGTGTTATGTGTTTGTACACCGAGCGCAAAAGATAATTATTAATGTGCATGATTTAGAGACAGAAATAACACGCCAGCATATAAGATCAATGACATAAGACTAATTCCTTCAATTGACTTTCAGGCGCGGCTCGGAAAAATGTGCATTTTCTGAAGAAATTTTAATTTTAACTTCAAAAAATTGACCCTATGCCAAACTTAGTCGCTAATGGCTGGTCTGTAGACTGTTTGGTAAACCTAAATCAAATTATAGTACTAGCTTTTTATAAGGATGTGCATGTCATGTTACGTATTTCTTGGTTTTTCTATGTTATGTGTTTTATAGAGAAGTAACATTATTCTTTTTTTTCTGTATGCTTTCAGAACCACAGATCGCTCCATCCATTCCATGGCTGAAGCATACATTTTCATTTAATCTAAACAGGTATCATTTTGCATTTACACTGCACATCCTTTTTAAACATTTCATAATAATCTAGACCCTCCCTCATTATCCTCTCATTCACCTTGCTGATGTGTTGGCACTATTGTGTGCAATAATTGCTCTCTCGGCTTCACCCAGGTGTGTGCTCAGTGCTGGTTGTGTAGGTAGATGTGCCCCATTTCCCCTTTTCTAGTCTTCGTAATTGAAATGGGTTTTTACAATGCAATCTTTCAGTTTTGGGCAGTTTTTGACATTTCTGTGTAAACTTGCATGTCCACTAAAAAGTCAAGGTTGGACTTAGAGCACACTTTATCTTCTGTGCAATACAGGCTAGAAAAATCCATGATATAACTGGACCACTTTTGGCTTTGGAAAATGTCCTTTGTATAGGATAAGGTGTGGTTGTACACACTAAACATGCAATCCAAATTTGCAGTCTTCTGTGACAGTACCCTTATAACATATGTTCAAAAACCTGCAGTGGGAGCTGATACTGTGTTGTGTCTCTTTCCTTTGTGTTATTTTATGTTGTAAGTTTTATGTACACTAGCGCTGAGAGGCAACTTGATCCACAAATATGGCAAATCCCATACGACTCCTCATTTTGTTGAGTGACAATAGCTCTGAGAGGATGGATCTATCAAGGGTGCCAGACACAGTTGAAGAGCTCATTGAACAAGTTAAAGAGTCATGCAAAGTTGCTGGAGGTATCAGGCTGCAATATAAAGATGTAGACTTTGGTGGAACATTTGTGAACTTGAACTCAACCTCCATGATCAAGGATCTTACCACCATCAAGGTCATACCGTCTGCTACTGAAACATTAATTTTAGAATTTGTAGAAAGTGACCTAGATACAAGCTCCATCTCAACACACACTGATGACACAGTCATACTAAGCAGCAGCTCCTCTGAGAAACTCCGCACAGAGCCCTGGCCAAAGGAGTTCAACATCCCACAATTCTCTTTTGAAACAGAAGGTCAACTTGAGAAAGGGAATGCGTAATACACAAAGGACCAAACCAGGCTCACACCTACATCGAAAATGTTGTCCGACATTCTGGAAAGACTGGCAGAGAAGATTTTCTCCTACAAGGCGTACCCCAGTGATGGAGACCTGAGTGACGTTGCGGAGGCTCTGACAAGGAAACATCCCTGCTTGAGGCAACCAGACTCCTTCAATGAGAGCTACGGATGGAAACTCAGACTAAAGACTAAGATGAGCAATTACCGCACTCAGCTTAAGTCACATGGACTTGCATCTGAGCTCTTAGTAAATACCCTCAAATCAAAGTCACGAGAAGATCCTGTTCCCAAGCCAGCCAAGAACAACAAAAAGGCAAGAAGAGGTGAGGCCAATTACTATCCTCAGACCAGCAGTGAGAATCCAGAAAGCCTAGAACTAGAGCGAATATCTCTCCTGACCGAATTAAAGAAGAGAAACAATGAGAAAACTGTACGAGAGAAGATGGCCAGGACCTTCGAATTCAGGAGGAAAGAGGTTGTGGATAAGAAGCCTGACATCAAGAACCTCTTGGAAAGATGGCCAGGTCTATTTCAGATGGAAGAGGTATAACTTTAACTTTTTTGTACTAATGCCTTTTATCATAGTTTGGAAATGGGAAATATATGTTTTGACTTTTTCTTGTTGGAATTTGGTCTTTAAAAAATGTATTGTACACTGTCTACTCATGTACAGATTAATGCAGAGTTTCTGCGGGTTACTGCAGTTCCCTTGCTAACCAGATTCATGGCCCAGCTGGACAAGCACTCCCCACAGCTACTTAAAATAATCAGAAAGAAAGGAGGGACAACCAAAGCAAAAACTGCCATAATCCTAGAGTTTCTTGATCAGGTAGGGTATATATAATTAACTATTAACATGACAGTTAGCATTTTAACCCCTGTATCTAATGAGAATTTGTATCCTGTTACAGTTTTATTTTGGTAACGTCAGTGATTATGGCTGTGACCTTTTAAAATGTTGAAAGGAAGTGTTTGCTTTGTCCTTGAATGAATGAAGAGATTTATTGTCATTATACAAGTACAGAGCACAACTACAACAAAATTTATTTTGGAGACACATTTTCACTCTCACTCGCCAGATACACATACATACATATATACGTATAAACTTTTATTTAGGGACAAGAAAGCATATGCCGCTTTTCCACCGACAGAACACGGTGTGGCTCAGTTCACTTTAGCCCCCTGCGGACGCTTTTCCACCGCCTTTACACCTCATTGGCCCGGGTGTGTGTGGTGTCCACGTGATGTGATATAGAAGCGCTCCCACAAAAGGCTTTAAAAAAAACTCCCAGCAACCATACTCCATTGACTTTGGACCATGGCGACTTCCTCCACAAGAACCACAAATCAAACCAATCAAAATGAACCACAGACAGAGCAAAGTACAAAAACACACATATATCGCGATTGTTGTTGTTCTTTGGGCTGTGATGTTGCGGACAAAGACTTTTGCGCGCGACTTTTCATAGCCAGATGGGTTCGCCCCTGTTCCCAGTTACGTCCACTTTATGTTTCCACCGCAACAAGCGAGTTCATCCCCGCTAAACTGAACTGCTCTCAAGCGCACCGTGCCGATTTGTCGGTGGAAAAGGGGCATTAGTCACCTCATGAGGATAGAGAGGTGAAAAAAAATGCCTTTCACGCAGCATACTCTCCATATTGCATAGTAACAATTTTAACTGTTCCTGCAGGATGCTGGTGCTGACATTAGGAGGGAGTGTATACTTAAATCTCTCATTATCTACCTTGGAGAACGTGTTGAGGACTTGATAAAAGAATACATGGTATGTCCATATCTGTTCTGTCTCTACATGAGATGCAGTCTCTTGATGTAAATTTGACAACTCTGCTATTAAATGCAGTGATTAATGTAGAACAGCAACGATTAATCAACTCATCAAGTTAATATCTTAGGGTTCTGTATTGTTTTCTTTTTTTTCTTGGGCTTTGTGGAACATTTATGAAAATGTTCCACCATTGATTTAATTTAATGATTATGCAATTCACAATCTGATTAGTCAAATAATTGTTCTAATAGTCTGTGACCAAACAACTATCAAAATAGTAGTTTATTATGGTTTATCAGGTGTGCCAGACTTCAGTTCTTCACTTGTACATTTTGTTCCATATTTTACCTCAAGATATCCCAGAAAGATGAAGCTGAGGAAGAGCTGCAGAGTACCACAATGGCACTCTTCGTCTTCAGGGACAACTCAAGCCTCCTACATCAGCCTCGAGACATCGGGATAATCATTGATGGTGTGGAAGTCCTGAATGAGTTGCCTTCTGTGGCAGCTGGAGTGGCAATGGTCTTTGGACTCTGTTATGCTCTTAATATGGAATATCCACGAGGATTCAGGTTCACCTTTGAGGCTCTTCAAAAGATTATGATGGAGCTTGACTTTAACAAGATGACCTCTAAGATTCGCAAACTTAATTGTGAACTTAACACTGCACAGTAGTGTGTTTGCATGCATGTGTGCATGCATGTGTATGTGCACATGCATGTGCATGTGTGCTTGGTTATTTTGCTTGGTTGGCCTGCAGTGGTATTCTACATTCAAAAGTTATAAGAACACCCATTTGAAAGGGAGATTTAAGTTGATTTCATTGATACATGTGTACATTTTTTTTTTTACATTGTACAGGCACAGTGCACATGTAAACATTTTTGAGTACTTGCAAATTGGTTTAAAAAGAGTTTTGGTTTTATGCCAGTTTTAGACAGGTTGCAGGTTTTATACCAGTTCTAAAAAGATTGCAGGTTTTATACTGGTTTTCAAAAGGTTGCAGGTTTTATAAAACAAACATTTCTCTAATCATTTCTGCCGTAGCACTAAATCTTTATATTACTAATCCTCTCTATTGATTATAGTTAAAATGGTTTGGAACAATAAATAATTTTGAAATAATTGGTTGGCCAACTGTCTTGTTTTTTATAGGAAATGCAGAGCATTTTTGAACTGAAATAAAATGAAATGTAAAAAATATAGTTTGAATATATGTAAATCAATTACCTGGCTTCAAGACAAACATATTAGTTCATGTTAATTTGGTTCGATGTGAATACATTAGGTTGGTTAAATTTCAATATATTAGCTTGGTTCAATAATTAAAATATGGTTCTATGTAAAAAAATCAATTTGGATCAATGCAAAATTTAAAGTTTCAGTCAAGTCTAGTAATATTGTTTATATCAACATAAAAGTATCAGGTCATATCAAGTGACTCAATTTGGATTCTATGAAGTCAAATATTTTGGATGTGACCATTGGACATCAATTTTTTTAATTTCAATAGGGTTTTTCTTTTTACAGTGTAAATCTTCACTCAAGAGTGAACCTTCTCTATCAAAATACAGAAGGGGTGATGTTTTTCCTTGAAATTGCATTTTTTTTAAAAATCAAGTAAAACGGGCTGTAAGCTATAACTTGGTACTGGTACTTGCATGCAAACACATGCAAACTGTTAAGGCCAACTTCAGGTCCAGTAAATTTAGGTCACACAAACCACTTCCTATTACCAGCCTGAAATCATGTTGGTTTTTGTTTTTTCTATAAATAAATATATTTATATCAATATGTAACTGTACATGCATGTGAGTAAATTCAAACTGAATTTCCATTATTACTGCAGCCCACCTGCAGTACCATCATAGCCCATCAGGAGGCCCACACTTTGGGAATCAGTGCTTTAGGGTCTTTATCACATACTAAAAGGTGCCTTGAAGCAATTGTTGTTGGGATTTGGCACTATATAAATAAACCTAAATTGAAGTGAACTGAATTTTACTGGATTACAGTATGCCTGTTTAGAATTACCTGCAATCACCTGCCAACTAATCTCCCAGCACTACTTAACCATGATAAGTTATATCAGAAACCAGAAACAGAAAACGTTTCCCTTCAAAGTAAATGTGGCAGGGGTGTGGTTTCTGGGTCTGCTGCAGTTGAGGGGTGGTGCCAGGGAGGCTGATACGGCAGGTGAAGGTGATTGTGCTGATGAGGTCTCCTTCCTTTTTAGTGACGCTGGGGACCGGAGGTGGGAGAGAGAAGTGTGGAGTGGGAAAGCAGCTGAAAAGCTGAATGACCAAACAAGACAATGGTGCTGAACCACGAAATAATTATGTAAATAAAAACCCTAAAAAACTGTCACCTGGACGCTGCATGGGGTCCTGATTATTTCACAGCCTGCTGGGCAGCGTCCAGGAGACCAAAGTCTTTGGGTTCTGGGGAGAGTACAGTTGCAAAGCTGAAACTTAAAGGAATTGAAGGAAGGAGACTTCATCAGCACAATCAACTTCACCTGCCCCTTGATCCCACTGCACCACCCCTCCACTGCAGCAGAGCCAGAGACCACACC
Source organism: Oreochromis niloticus (assembly GCF_001858045.2). NCBI lineage: Eukaryota > Metazoa > Chordata > Actinopteri > Cichliformes > Cichlidae > Oreochromis > Oreochromis niloticus. The sequence goes on from NC_031986.2 coordinate 8,311,454, forward strand.
CCTGCCACAGTAAAATTTACACCTTTTGAAACACGCTGACTAAGTTGTGCTGAGGCACAACTTTTAGTTTAAGAGCAATCAGTTGCAGAGTGTGTGCAGACCAGTCGGCATCTTCCATCTTCCACTATGGTCGATGCCAGCAGGTAGTCAGCAATCACTCACTAACCAGTCAGGAAATACATATTTTTCTCTCAAAGCCAGCTGTATCATATTCAATATGATAGAAAAGAAATGTGATGCTCTTGATCAATTTGTGCATGATGTCAGGCAAGAAACCCTACACAAGTTCTTAAACTTTCTCAAGCAGTAATGATCATCCTGTATTTACACACATGCTGTTCACAGCAACTATTCAACAGACAAATAAATGTGGTTAAACTAGTGATTTTACCACAAAGCTTGGCATTTTCAGTATTTGTGTATATATCACATTACGTGGGCGTTTGTATCACTCATTTGGTTTCGGTTTCAAAAGCGCTACACCCTTATCCACCAATGTGGATTCAACCAAACATTTCTTTTTTATGTTGTTGACTGAAACATTTTAGAATATGTCTGTGAAGGTTCTCAGTCATCCAGGTCATCGTAGTCTAAGGAGCTTGGAAAGAAAAGCGTCTGGACTTCTTTAATATAGAATATAATTTAGAATATATCAGTATAACACTCAGTAAAAGATTCAAAACTAAGACATTTGAGTGCCCTCAAATAACTGACAAAAATATATGTGTAACTGCCCTTTATAACAACACATTTTTAAGATGTTCTTAAAAAGGTTACCAAGGTGTTAGAAAGCAGTCTCCCTTGTTAAAATTTTGTTGACCCATTCACCCACCACCACTACCTCCTCCCTTATCGTGTTATATTACCTTCACCTGACTTCCCTCCTGTGCCTGTGTTATAATTACTATGACCTTTAGATGACTTGAAATGTAAACATACAGTGTTGGAGGGCACTTGCTCAAATGACTGATGATGTTCTTCATGGGAGGAAAGTACAGAGCTCGGCAGATCAAGTAGATATTTTCAAAAGTCTAATGAATCACTTCTTTGCTGAACTGTGGTGGAATCAACATAGAAAATCCAAAGTTGGTATAAAAGAACTAACTACTAAATGTAGGGAATGGTTGGAATCACAGATTTAACACCACACTTTAAAATTGTATCCTAATACAATTGGCTCTTTGTCCAAGTCCAACTCTTTTGATTCTACAACTAAACAATTTCATTTTCTTAAAGTTTGAAAAGAAAAGTTGTTTTTTTCCCAATTTATGCATGCTGTTTTAGAAGTGTCATTTGCATTGCATTTAAATTGCAATGAAATGCAAAGAAGCAACACAGAAAAGAAAAGAAAATCAACTCATTATGTTTGAGCAAACGTACTTTGGCCTGTCGCCACATTTAACCCAAACACAACTAAACAGAGTAGTGTTTAAAGACAGGATAGAAGATATAGTAATTGTGACCATTATCTCTTTTTTAGTTCTCTTGGAGTACTGCACAACTTGGAATACACCAAACAATGCAAATGAGAAATACATTTAATCTAAATAATAAACTATTTGATTAAGTTAAAATAAAAACGTTGAGGACAAAGATGTGACAAGAAATAAATATAGTGCAAGTGTTTAGTTTTAGAGCTGACACATTCTGCTTTTAATTTATGCAATTAGTGTGCAGGACACTGAAGTATACACAGGATTGTTTGGCACATTACAGATACTACATACTACAGCATTCCACAACATCAGCTTCTGGCTAGGAGGAGGTGCTATGTGTCCATCTGAATCAGCTGCAATATTGCCCAAGAGGTGCTTTTGCCTTAATCCTTCAGAAACAACTTGTTGCTAGGAAAGATTTTAAAGGATTACTGATCATGTGACCACTTTTGCTGCCTGTTTGCTGATAGTTTGGCCAATCACTGTTACCACCCCAAAAAAACATTTAAGAGTGAAACGGTACCCTTGCTTTGTCTCCCTTCCAAAGCATGAATGCTGGTTGTTGGCTGGCCAGGAACGTGCTAAGATGGAGATTTGCCATTTGTCATCCAGGTCCAGAAGGCTGAAAAAATATAATTCTAAATAGCTTTGAAGCAGTTAGAAATACAGTTTAACTCATTGTATTGTAGTGTTCAGGTGGCCCCACTTTTCTTGTGCAGATTGTGTCTGCTCTGCTGAGCTGCTTGTTGTTGCTATCATTTGTTGGCAACGTTATCTCGTTCCAGCCTTATCTGCTGGTTGTTTCTGTATTTCTGTTGCCCCTTTGTCATGTCTGTTTGCGTCTCTATGTTAATCCCCAAGTGCTTTCCATCACTGTGTTTGTTCACGCTGTTACTCAATGGTTTGGCCCACCAATATATAATCTGTAGAATTCAAGTCTTTTAAGGGAAACAATACATATCTCTGATGCAAACACATCTGTATGTATCTTCTCTAGTACATTGTGGCTAAAGGACATTTACCTTTTGAGAATATAAAAATAGCTTATAAAATCATTGTTTCATCTCTCACATCACTGTTGAGGAACTTTGGCCCGCTTTTCTTTGCAATCTTGTTCAGCTCATTGAGATTTGCAGACAGCTGTCTTAAGCTCCTGCCATAACATCTCAATCAAGTTGAGGTCTGGACTTTCACTGGGCCATTGGGACACTTTGATTCTTTTCTTTCACTATCATTCTGTTGTAAATTTGCTGCTGTGCTCAGTTTCGGCCAACCTTTAGCTGTCACACTGAGGACATCAATGACTGTAAGGTGACCAGGTGTTGTGGTTGAAAGACAAACCCAAATCAACGTGCCTCCACCACCGTGCTTGACAGCTGGTATGAGGTGCTCATATGGTGTGTTTGGTTTTCACCGAATATGGCACTATGCATTATAGCCAGACATCTCCACTTTGCTTAAATCTGTCCAAAGAAAGTTTGTTAAAATGCAGCTTTACAAACCTAATCTTTGTTGCCATGTTCTTTTTAGAGAGAAGAGGCTTTTCTCTTGCGAAACCATCCAAATATACATACTAGTTCAGTCTTTTTCTAATTGTACTGGCATGAACCTTAGCATCTACCTTGCTAACCTCTTGGGAAGATTAATGCTCTAGACCAGCAAGCTGACAAAATTAATGTGCTCACAGCCCTGTAGTCATTCATTTGCAGCGTTTTTGTTTGAAATCTTTCCACTTGTTTGTGTATGTGTTTGAGTTTGCAGTACAGTACAATAGGATCTGTCAGACAACATAGTGATGGACCACCCACACTCTATTCTGTTTACCATCAACATCATATTCACCCCTCCTCACTCCATCTACCCCTTTAGAGCAACTCTAAAAAAGAAAAAAAGAGAAAATAATAATTACCAACACTGCATTAATTAGTGTCAGAGTTGTATAAATTCATCCTTTTTAAAGAGGATTTAAGTTTTTTGGTGACAACACTGGAACACACACGTACGCTGCCTGAGTCTAGACATGGACTAAATGCTTGTCTCATCTTAGTGTTGTCGCTGTCGAGACATCCATTAGGTTTCCCTAATCACTGTGCGGAATGATAATGTCTTCCACTCTCACTCACTCACTTTCACACGTGCACGCAGTCTTGCTCCCGTGCTGCCGCTTACACGATGGCGAAGCTACGTGAGAGTGTTAACTAAGGAGCTTGGCTGAGATAGGTGGTCACGTAATTGATCAAGGTTGGCAAACCAAGTTGTGGAGTTAATGAATCAAGACAATGGGCAACGGGTTTAATTATGGCTGCGAGGAGGGAATCATTAGAAGAGTTCATCTGAGGCAGGTGAACTCTCTCTCCACAGTTCCCAGCCGGGTCATATGATAAGGACCTCTATCGCGAAGGTCTAATCGCACACCATTACTTATGCGCTGGAGCTCTTGGGTTAGCCCTCCCTGTGTGGCCTGAACTCTCTCGTAGGTTAGCCAATATCAGGCAGATTAGCACTCTAGCAGCTTGTCTTATTTGACTGATGAAAAAAGCACCAAAGCAAGTCTTTACACATCAACAGGGGCACTCTCAAGGGAGAGCCTTCTTTGAAGCACCACAACTCCAAAATTCCCTCCTGCTATTAGTTTTATCATCACCCTGTTAGCTCAAAATGCTGGAAGATTAGTTTGAGTTTTCAAGCTAATCATCCAGCAATTGATGTCAACTTGGATTGCCACAGTGAGGCTGGTTACATCATGGTTGATTTATTATATCCATTCTAACATCATTAACCAAGAGGTAGGACTCTGAGTTCAATTTTAAGTAACTCTGTTTTTGTTTAAAGTGCTTCGAGTCTTAAACGGGCGAGGAATACTTTACTTTGATAATATGAGAAATACATTCTATTTTTTCAATAACTCATCAGACACTTTCTCAAGTACATTTGGTTAACTCACCAAGGCCACAGAGTAGCAACCTTATCAGTTTTTTCAGTCCACTTTTAAGCACATTTTAATTGCAAAAAAAAAAAAAAAAGATTCAGGCTTCCCTTCTATTGCAGGAAGAGAGAAAGTGTTTTTCTCTCTCAATGGCCCAACTTTCCAAGGACCCAAACTATCAGGAAAACAAGTCTGCAGTACTGCTTGTCCCTGACTTTACTGCAGTTTGTGCAAAGCATTCACAAAGACTGCAGATTGCAGAGTTACTGGCTGATCAATTTTAAGATCAGGAGAAAAAACAAATACTACAATAAGATGACTTCCTAACATTGTTCATTATGAACTTACTAATATGACAATCCCAAGATTGGTTGCTAAGTTACATTCAGGAAAAGTGGGTAACAACCAGGTTATTAGCAACTCTTAATAATTAAAAGAAAATTGATTGGCATTATTTAGTGAATTAAGTATAATAATATAATAGTATAATAATTATAATTAAATGTTTTTATGTGTTAATGAGTGGTGTCTGTTTAGATCGTTATTTTAAAGTTTCGGACAAGGATAAAATTATGTGAATGCTAAATGAATAATATGATGCTCATCTATAAGCATCAGTCTGATGGGTTGAAACTAAAAGTTGAAACCTTTGTTCGTAATACTGGTTTTAAGCAGCATACATGTGGTGCGGTGGTGCAGCAGCGGTGTTAATAAAGCAACTGTGAACTAAATACTGCAGTTCCTATCCTGTTTGACTCACTGTTCAGTTTTGGTTTCACACATTTTTTACTTTCGCTCTTCACTCACTGCATGTTTAGGTAAAGCACCACAACTACTTGGTTAGGCTTAAGAAGCACTCATGTTTAAGCTAAAATACTCCCATTCATTCCTTAATGATAAGATTATATCTTAAAAAGTGACTCAAGGTTTGAGGGGTTGAGTGTGAGACTGATCTCACTATCACTCACACAGGTGTGTTACAGCACCAAGGCCAGAAAAATATCTCAGGCAAAATATTTGATAATATTTGACACCCTGCAAATGAGTATGGCCTCCATGATGCAACCTTTATTACAGTACCACAACAATGTTTGGTAATCTTGAAAGAAAGTATTACTTAAGTGGTAAATGAAGCTCTTTTCTATATTAACTGAGCACTGAAATCACTTCTTATTATTTATTGTCTCATTAAATTATGTTTTACAGCACAAAATAAAAAAAGACATAAATATCACAAATTATTCTTAAACATTTTGTTTTTTTATTTATAAGTTACCAGAATAATAACTATTTACTAAAGCCTAATTATCTATTTATGATTTTTAATGGTGGTTATTATATAAAAAAAGCATGAGAAGCCTCCTCGTAACAAGTAGCAAAGCATTCCTGTGAATTTTTGTGCTCATATTCACAAAAGACAATGAAAATTAGATGTGACAAGTGACAACACTTGGGGCAGACATATGAAATGCATCTCTGCATAAAAAGCTCTCTTCCATGACTTTCAAATCAAACTGCAGACAGGGAGAAAAGACTCAAATGTGTGATTTGGTGCTATGGAATTATGAGTTTTTACCCATTAAAGATTAATGTACAAATGAGTGTTTCAGTAATTTAAGCAGATGATTATGCACAGTATTGCCGCAACTGTATGTGGCAATAAGAAACAAACTGATTATGTGGGTTCATGCTGCTAGCTGCCATTGTAAAGTAATAATCCAATGTCATAAAGGTCATTTTGCTACATTTGTGGACCAGGATAATCTAATGAGACTCTTACTTGTATCGCTTCCCTGGGTTTGACCTTTTCTTCTGCAAAAGAAGATACAAATTATCACGCTTTAGTAGCTTCTGAAATGTAACAGATGTTTTTTTAAGGCAGCACTTCTGTTTGGTGAAAATTTCACCATCATGGGGAGGCCTCTAAAAGATCAGTTTGTTTTGGGTCTATGATGGGGCTCAATGATGCAAAGTTATGGTCCATAATAAATGTATTTATACTTTACACAATTCATTATAAATAATTATTTCATGAGGCCAAGTGTAGTCTCATTGGATTTTCCATAACACTGAAAATGTCTTGTGGTCATGGAAGAGGGATATTGCAGACAGATCAATGTCTGAGCCACCCCAAAGTGTAGGATTGCCTCATTTAGCTTACTTGGCCTAGATGTATTGGACAGGTGCGGAGGCCAGATGCAATTTGCAATTTGCAGCAATGTCCAGTTTTCAAATATAATTGGCAGAATCGACTGAACTCACACCATCAACTCCAAGTGCCTCAGGAATGGATTAATTTGTTTTTGTTAGCCACAAAGGCTTCTATTCAGTCAATATGCTTTTAAAAACAGTAGCAGGTAATATCATTTAGTCTTTCTTAAAAACAAAACAAAACAAAACACAGGAAAAAAATAGAATAGCCTTACATTTTCTTTCCACATAATTGATTGAAACAAACCAACAAGCATGGGGGCAACTGTGTCACACTAAGTGTTAGTTGTTGGTCCAACATGATAAGTGGTAGTCAAGTGTGTTACGACCCCGGCTTTTCCCCTATCATTCTGTGTGACTAACCCTTTTGAGTGCTTTTATCTCCAAATAAGTACATGCACGCTCCTATATGGAATTGTTGCTTGCACTCCGTCTAAAAAGAGCCTTTCTGCAGGATGGAAGCAACAAATAAATGTACTCTTATTACTGTAGCACAGTACACTACTGTGGAAGGCAGTTATATAACTGTATTATCAGTTATTTGCACAGGCAGCTAAGTCCTTGTCTACAGAGAATGGATTTACTGTTGAATTGGACATACAGACCCCGACTGTAATGTGATGTTGCATAAGAATGTACATAAACATAGCCAAAAACACCAGTGTTTCAAGAGTAAGGGGTGAAAAATACAACATATATGTAGATATGTCATATTTTTTTATCCTTTACTCTTTGAAAACTGTAACAGGCTAATGTTGAATATGAAAGACCTACTTTTTACTTTTATCTGATTAAGATTTTACATAATTAAATTATTACTCATTAAAATTCCAGCACTTGAGTACGATTTTCCAGTACTCTTTTGATCCCTGCCTTTCCACCGCTTCTTCCTCATTACTTTCTGTCTGCCTGTGTGATTGATTGGACCGTCTCCAATCCATGCAGCAGCAGCAATTTCAAGACCCACTTTACACAGTGCAGCTATCCTCGCAGGGTGGCAGCGTCCCACTTGTGTTGTTTTTGTACCCACTTATTAGTAATTACTACCTTGTACCTGGTCTTGTGTTCACTTGCTAGTGGTTAATTTGTCAGGCTTCCTGTGCAGTTTTGAAAATCAAATGATCAGCGAAAAAAAATCAGTGATTGTTAACTCAAACTATTCTGTAGTGTGGTAATCCCAGCAGCGTAGTATTTCATGGTTTCCTTTGCCACACATGACAGCTGAACAGTTTGTATTTCAAATCATTGGTGAGATTCAACAAATACTTGCAGGAAACTAGTTTTATCTTCAGTGGTCCAACTAGGCAAGGGCATGGCGCCATGTTTTCCATCCATCCATCGACGTTTAATATTCATTTGGTCTCTAACATCTATACATCCATACTTTTCCAGTGGAGTCATACAGCCATGTGATCAGGACCTGCTGGCTGTGCATCATACAAGCCAGAGAACTAAACCAGACAGAGCTTTTGCCTGCAGACTGTGCTCCACTGAACGTGAAAACAACTAACAAGTCTTCTTTTTAAACTTGATTTTGATTAGCTTTTGTTTTTATGATCAAACATATTGTTGTGATATTTATCTTGACAGGTATGAATATAATTTTACTTTCTTTGCTTATTCTTTCAGTCACTAATGGCCCTAGGTTAAGGGAGGAATCTAGTTTGCTCAGTAAATCAACTTTGTTTTTACACTTTGCTCCCTCTTCACCAGGATATGCTGGTGCAGTGTCCTCATCGCTGCTGATGCTGCACCAATACAACTGTCAATCTCACACTCTACTTTCCCCTCACTCGCAAACAGAACCCCAAGATATTTAAATGCCTCAAGTCGGGGTGGAAACTTGAACCTAATCCAGAGTAGCCACATCAACCTTTTCTGGCTGAGAATCATGGCTTTGAACTTGGAGGTGCTAATTTTAGCACCATTTTATTATGCCTAGAAATAAAAATGAATGAGCCTGTCCTAGCTGTCATGGGGAAAGAGGTGGGATATACCCTAGATGGGTTGGCAATCTATCACAGTGTTAACGCTGTTCATGCTCACATTTACAGCTACGGCCAACTTAAAATCCCCAATGAACCTAACATGTATGACTATGGACTGTGGACATCGCAATATACTGACGATTTCCTTGCTACTAAAATATCTTTATATGCCACATTTCTTTCAAAAAGGAAGAAAATTAATACACCATGTTTTCTTTTTTGTCTTATTTCCACAATGAGTAGGAGTGGTTTTGTAGATTAGGTAGATGTTGTAGTTAAAGACTAACATGTGAACTCTGCTCTATATTGGGATTCTACACCTGCTGTAACTTTTAACCAATTTTAATTATTAAAAAGTCTGACAGAGTGAAAGATGTTTGAGAAAAATAAAACTTTTCCCCAGGGAAATGTTAGGATCTAATGTTTTTATCTTCTCTTCTTAAGCTGTTATCTGTCTGATGTCTTAAAGGGCCAGAACTCCAATTATCTTGTCAGTTTAATGTAGTTTAGTGCACACCTGTCCAGGTAAGCACATCCCAAATTAATAAATGTTCATTATAACAAAGGGACAACATCATGAAAGTGTGACAACTTTTAAAACTTAAATGACTTGATTTTGTGAATAATTTTAGAGTTTTTAATGACTCCCATGAATTGAATGCATTGTATGCATACACTGTATGATGTCTCATTACAAGGCTACACATTGAAACACTTGCATTTTTAATTTATACCTGTGGACTGGGCAGAAACTGCAATTTTGAGTCTTGGTGGGTAAGTGTAGCATAGGTAAGTTTAATTGGATCTTTTTTTATTGGCCATTAGTTCTCTCATTACTTAATCCCTTATTTTCTGAATGTGTTAGGCTACATTATTAACTAAAAATATTTTCATCCCTTTCATTTAAAGATAGACATTTTCCTTTGAGCAAATTCAACCTCATTGTTACTCCCTTCATGACTACTGAGTCAGGGTTGTAGCAAATGTAAAGAGTGTGTGAGTCTCCTTTGAGCATGCTGATTTATCGTTGTCCTTGTATTTAAAACCGAATCTTTTAAGCTCTCAATGTAAAGTATTAAAATGTAGCACTAAGTATGTTTATCCTCCTCTCTAAAAGATAAAAGATGCAGAGAATAAACTGTTCTTGTAAATATTAGACTGTTGTTAAAGGGGTTACATTAGCAAATAGATTATTGTTTCAGTGCATGCTGTGCTATTAAGTGACTTTTTAAAGGATAGAGGAATACCCCGTTTTTACATGGAAGTTGGATGCAGTCATTTTGAAGCAGTAGTTAGTAATTTCGACAGAACTGATGTATAGCAATATTTGTTTAAACACATTCATTTCAAAGTGTAATATTACAGGTTATGTGTATTTTGTGCAGGTACTGCTGGAGTGTTTTAAGAACTCCAACATTATTTTCTTGGCATGGCGAAATATTGCATGAATTGCAGATGTTGCAGACCACACTGACATGTTTTTGCAAGAACATATCAGTTTTGTAATGGTGATTCCTTTACATCTTTGTGAAATTCTGTATTTACCCTGTATAATATGTATTTAACCTTAGTATAAAAACACCCCCAAAACAAAATGATTCTACCTCCCTGCTTGACAGTAGGGCTCTTGTTCTTTAGCTCATGCTTAGCACTTCTCTTCTGCATCAAGTTGATACCATAGAGCTTGATTGTGGTTTCATCTGACCACAGCACTTTCCCTGAACCCTTCTTTGAATTGGTTAGATGTTCAATGGCAAACAGTCAGTACATCTGCCTGTTTAAGGGTGCTGCAAAATTTCAGTTCATTACAGCGTAGTGTATTACCAGTGGTATTCTTGGTCACTATGATTCCAACTGCCTTCATATAATTAATAAGCTCCTCCAGTGTAGTTTTTTTTCTCCATTTTTCTCATCTCATCCTCACTCCATGAGGTAAAATGGAGCTCCGGACCGACGATGATTGATGGCCATTTTATATTTCTTCTTCCTGTGTTGTATTTTTCTGTTTTAACTGAATTAATGAATTATTTTTAAGCTTTTTAAGGTTTGATGATTATTAACAAAAAGAACAACATGGTTCAGATGGTGCTGCTAAGTTGCAATGCCAGCAAAACTAGTCACTGTCACTTTGCCCCTGAGAAGTTTGTTTCTGCCTCTTCCTACCCCAGCTGTCTCTGTTTAGACAGTTGAGGTGGGAATGGATGAGACTTGAGGTGAGTGTCACTCACAGTGACAACGTGTCTCTCACACACAAACACACAGTGAAGACAAAATCCAGGTGAAAGGGAGGAGGTCACAGGAGTCACACAGTCTTTGGACTTTGTTGAAGTGAAAGGTGTTGCATCTGTGAATTCACACAGCATGAGACAAGAAGGAACAGGAATGGCATGTATGATTGGTGTGACTTTTACTGCCATATTCTATGTTCCATATATTCTTCATGGCATCAACTAAAGAAGGTGCTGTAACCATTCCTCAGAGAATTTGGTCTATCTTGATATTGGATAGCATCAAACATTTGCTGCATATTTTGATGATATTGCATAATGATCTCCTGTTCCAAGATGTTCAAAAGGGCCTCACTTAGACTGAGATCTGTTCCATTCATATACAGTAACCTCACTGTCATCTTCAAGAAACAAGTTTGAGATGATCTAAGCCAGAGGTGTCCAAATCCAGGCCTCAAGGGCCGGTGTCTTGCAGGTTTTAGATATCGCCCTGGGTCAACACACCTGAATCAAATGATTAAGTCAAGCTTTGCAACATGGTGTGTTATCCTGCTACCATCCAAATGTCCCAGCAGAAACTCACATATCAGATGAGACAATGTCTCTCATTCTTTCGTAGCTGGCACTCGGTGTGGCTTTCTGTTCCTGTAGCACATCCACTTCAAGATTTAATATGTTGTGCATTCAGAGATGCTTGAAGATCATCTTGAACCAGACTGACTATTGTCCTCTTGCATCAACAGGACATTTCCTCCCAAGAGAATTGCTGAGCATTTTCCATAAATCTTTGAGATGATTATGCAGGTTGTGTTGACCATGTCTACATGTCTAAATGCATTGATGGTAATTAGATATTTTCAGTTACAAGCAGTTAGAGAGTTCACAAGACAAGGCTGTTATAGTTAGCTAATCAAACTTAAAACGAAACTGAGTTTGCACATTGACAAAGTTTGATATTAGCAGAGCAGAAACAAGACCAGCCAGAGGTCACAGCAGGTACTGAAAATTAGCTGAAGGTGGTACTCCAACTGAGTTTGACTTCAGACATGCCTACCTAACACTATGCTTGGTGTTATTCCGCACAGTACTAGGATCAGGAAGAAAATCTTGTTTACACTGATAATTCTGATATGTGTTCATACTAAAGTAAAATTTGTAGTCTACACACGGCTTCAAATTTTCCTAAACATCATCAAATTGACTGTAATGTTTGGGCTTTTTCCTTTGATAGAGCATTACAGTTGGATGCAGAGATTTAGAATTAGATTATATTTACCCACCAGTAAATCCTATCCTTGGAGAGTCTATTTGTGCTTCCCAGAATTAATGCAGGATTTAGAAAATACAGGACTTAAGCTGTTTACACAGACGCACTAAGGGCAACAAAAGGTTTGAAAAAAGTATCACAGAGTAGGTTTGAATACAACTATGCAGTTATGATGCTATTTGGAGCAATTAAAGACTCTCAAACTGGTTGAGCCAGATTACCTCTCACAGGTTGGACTGTTGAAATTTGAGTCAATCAGCAGGTGTGTGTACTACTTTAGCTCACCAGAACTGATTTTATTAGAAATTAACTTGTCAATATAATCTTTCCAACAAGCTATGCACCTGAGGAAAGCCCTACATCCCTCCCTGTTTTAAATCACAACAGGAAAAAAACATTTAAATTTTAAAATGGTAACAAATTATACATCATATAAAATGATGACTTGATCATTAAAAATGCACAAATTATATTGAATAATGAAAAGAATTTATTGCATACTGTAATTGCCTTCCTTATGTTGTTGTCCAAAACAAATGGACAGTCAGTATTTTTATTGGTATTGTAACTCACACACTTGAAACCATTCCACTTTTGTCACTTTTTCACCCACTAAAGGATGTTCAGTGGATGAATTTTTGGAAAACACTTTTATAGGCATCTGTTTGACTAATGATGTGATGAAATGCACTGAAGGCCAGTTGCCTGAGCAACAGGGAGAGGGAGACTTTAAGAATCAGACAGAGGGCATCAGGGATCCTAGACTATAGAGCCATAGGCCCATAGTCCAGTCCCCAATCACCCTTTAGTCTAGTGAATCAAAAATGTCACCTAAAGCTAGGGATGGGAATCAAAAACCAGTTCTTGTCCAGTTCCTTGGAATTGTTAGTCTGCCTGCCTATCGATCCCGCTTATCGGTTCTTGCCCTCATGCTACAATCAGCTGATTTCAGAGGAGGAAAACGGTGATGCAGTCAAGCGTATGAATATGGACATTACCATTTATCTCATCCTTTTGTGCAATAAAAATTAAAGTGGAAAACTGGATCCAGGACAGAAACAACTGCATTATGCTGCTCACACAAGTTCGGTTCATTGCAAGCATCTGCCAAGAAAGCATGCTAACGAACCCAGAGTGAAAGCTGAGTGAATGCCAACCCCAGCAGCCACACCCTTAACTTTAACAGGTAACAAGCAGATGAGATCAGGCTGCAGCTTCCCTTTCTACATGTTCACGTTTCTAAAGCAGATAAGTGAATTCGAATCGCTACATTCTTATCGATTCCCATGTACCTAAAGCTAACATAAGAAGGCAGAATGCAAACCTAAACAGTAATTAAACAAGGAGTGCAAACAAAGAAAGTGGAAAAACCAAAGCTCACAATGGCGCAAAGTGGCATACTGTGGTGCTCAGGTTGAGAGTCTTCTAAGTTATCATCACTCCTCTTACTGAGGACTATGCTATCTAATACTGGGATCCAATGTTTGGGGCAATTGTGATTTAGTAGATAGACTGGAGGAGTCAGGGATCAGACCACCAACCTCCAAATTAGTAGACAACCGGCTCTTTCTGTAAAGTATCTTCAAGCAAAAATTTAAAACCGAAACCCAACAATGGTCCTGATACAATCATTGGACATTGGTAAATGGACAGATATAGTGCTTTTTTACTTAGGATTTATACTCATCCTCAAGTTGCTGGACTATCCAGCCACACCTTATGTGTATTTTCACTTTGCCAATTTCCTACCAGTATAGTCTACTTCACATGTCGCTATAGCAAATCTTAAGTTTTACCTGAGAATTTTAGATTTTTGCTTAAAAAAAGAAATATGTAGATAAAGAATAAGCATCTAATGAAACTAAAAGAAGATGCTGAAGTTTAGAAGCAAACAGCTGCAAAACCTGACCCTGACTGTGAGCCATGTAGTTAGGTGATCCGAATGATCGAATGTGTTAAAGGCAGCTTAGAGGTTTAACAGAATTATAATTGCATAATTACCAGAGTCTAAGGACACCAATAAATCATTTGCCACCTCGAGGACACATGACTCAGTGCTGTAGTGAATCTTGAAACCTGATTGCAACGTGTTCAGAATGTTGTTGAAACTGTGAAAATAAGGCTCTTTTCCACCTCCAGAGTCTTACATAAAAACAACAACTTTGACCAGGGATTACTGAGTCCAGTCAAGTAAAGTTGAGGTTTTTACCCAAATATGCATCAGTTCACATGAGCTTGGAGAGTGCTGCAGTAGCGCCCAGCCCTTATAGTTGTGTCTTCTGAAGTGCACAATTCTTTTTGAATACAGTTCAATCTTTGGGAAATATACAGAGGTCAATTTTGCTTTCTGCTCTAGTGCACAACTATTAAAATAATTATCGGCAACATTTTAATAGTCTTAGAAACAAACAAAAAAGAAATTGCTTGGTTAATTCAAAAAATGAAACAAAATAACACACCAGACCCTAACGCTTTGTTATCAGAATATGTGAGTTTATGCTTCCAAGTCTTGGCAATTACAGGCCACAGACATTCTAACTGACAATCATCAAAGCTCAATCAACCAAAATGTCCTTTTATTGTTCTCAAAAACATGGTTATGACTTGAGACTTCACGGGGTTAATATGCTGTGATTAAATATAGAAACTTTACAGCTTTCTTTACTTTGCTGAGTGCTCTTTGGTGTCAGGGAGCAGAGCTCTGCAAACATAGGGTTCATACGTGAACTCATGTCAAACCGGGAGGAGAGCGACAATAGATATTATTAAGTGCAGCACATAATGTTAACTCTAGGGAAATGGTGGGTTGTGCAGTGTGACAATAGATATTATACTGTCGGTCCTGAGTGGAAAAAAAAAAATCTTTTCCACTTTCAGGAGCTGCCGTAGGGCTGGCAGTTACCCTAGGGTGCAGTGCAGTATTCACTACACTGATTAAAACTTTGGGTTAATAGGAGTTTCTGCAAGAAAAAGAAAGTTAACAAATTCTCAGAAGATATGGACACATCCTCTGTTTATTCACAGGATTAGATAGGTTCACAGGTTGGGGGTAAAACTAAGTGTGCCAAATCATTGCTCCCAAGATCCTGTGAATATATCAAATGAGAACAAAACTAAAGGAAAGGTAGAATTCATTTTGAGTTTAAGAGCTGCTTTTTGATTAAAAGTCATTTCTGATATTGACATTTTCAAGTTCATCTTCATCGTCGGTTATGTTTGATGTCATTTTGTGAGAGTATGAAGAGATTTTTGAGCAGTTGAGGGAGAACCTGTGGTTGAACTCGGTCCTATTGTCAGATTGTTTTTCTGGTGATAGATGGCAGCTGGCATAGCTTGAAACTGACATTCCTAGTCCGATACAGTCCATAGAGAGATGGCTTCCACTGGGACATAAATCAAAACTGTTGCCGAGACTCCCAGCTAAGGCCCTTTAGAGGGCCATTTCAGAAGCAAGCAAGCATGCGTGCGTGCTAGGCAGGAGAGAGGGAGAGGTGTGGACCGACAGTTTGCACAAATTAAATTGTGCACGGACAATAGCAAAAGGTCTCCTGAGCTGTTCGACATGCCTAACAAACTTCCATTTACCATTCAGAGCCACAGCGAAAGAAAGCATACCATTCGATATTATTATGATTTGGCTTATGGGGCAAGTGATATTATCCTTGGAATATGAGCAATACAAGAATAAGAGACTGTCAACCTTAGGGCTGTGTTACAGCCCAAGCTGTAAGAATATGAGGCATTAAAGTGTGAGTACAAGTGCAAAACCAAATGTTGCTTCAGGAAATTTATCCAAGGAAACCACACGTGACATTGAGACAGAAAAGGACAGCTAAAATATCTCAATCATTGGAATTATGGAATATATAACATATGCACAACCTATAAAAGGATATAAAAGCCAAAAACTCTGGCAAAATTATGTTTATTATTATGATTTATTTATTTTAATCAGCAACTAGTTTATCTTGCTTTCTTTGACACACAACTGATTAATTGTGAACTTCCATTTACAATTCAGACCCATAGAGAAAGTAATAGTATACTATGATAATGGTATTTTGTAGCTTTTTACTGTTTCCCTGGTGAACCAGCTTATTGGGATCCTTAAGTATTGCACAGACACAAATATATTAAAACCTTATCTCACTGTCTTTTCGTTCCCTGGTATTCCTAATGATGCTCCTCGCTTGCTTTACTGTGATGCCAAAGAGTTTGAGATTTTCTGCATTAATGTTTGGTCACACATCATTCCTCATCCTCTTGCTGCCAACTTCTTTCAGATCATGGCCGGACTGAGTGTGGCCTCTGTGACGCTGTCTGATGTCCTCGATGATGGAAAGAGGTTCACTTGATAATCTTAGGTGTCACTACAGGTTCTTGACTATGCCAGCAGTTTCAGCAAGTCTCTTCTCCAATGCTTTCAGAACTCAAGATATTCTCCAGGAGCAGGGAGGAATAAAGTGTTTCTGTTCGATTGCGTCAGAAAGGTTTGAATGGACTGTTAAGGAAAACGTAACCTGGCTGGATCTGAAAGTCTATGTACAAGTGGCTCAGCCTAGCATTCTGACAAACTAACAAGTGTAAGTACAATACATTTTGGTCTCTTTACAGGCTCTTTTACACTGAACTGGGCTCTTTATACTGCATAAGCATAGGAAATAACAACTACCTGGACCTTTATATGACTTATATCATAATATACTGTAACAATTTTCTATAAAAATACAGGAAATCACTATGATTGCTGAGGCCTCTAGGGCTTCAGCAGTAACAGTGACAGCATCAACATCAAAATGCTTCAAAATGCTGTTTGATGCCTCAGCATCAAAAGATATTCACAGCAAGCTACTCTACACTTTCATGTTATAAAACCATTTTTTTCCCCCTTTTTTAGTTAAGTCAGACTTGAGTCTCACTCTGATGCCTGAGTACGACCATAATCTGTAGGTCCCAGTATGTTAGTAAGAATACAAAAGTCAAATCGTAAGTCTGAAATATTTTATTAAACCAAAGAAGCAGTTGGTTGGATTATGTACAGTTTTAGCACCTGTAAGCTCAACATTTCAAGGCAATGCAAGTGTTTGGGTTCAAATCAGTAATTCAGTAGTGTTTTGATAGTTGTTTAAATTGTTACAAATGTTGTATTTACATTTTGCTGCCTCAACCTAAACCTGTGCCCAGTCTCATAAACAATGAACACCACATCACAAATCCTTAACAATCAACGGGCCATCATAAACGATTCTCCAAAATGGTTTTAATATTTCTGGCTAACATTCATCTTAAGGGTGGTTATAGAATACTTAGTACAGCAGTTCTCACCAAGGCAGTTTTGCTGTTTGAAGTCGACTTCAGATCTAGCCTAAAATGTGCTTCATATATCCATAAAAGTCCAATATCATAATTTACAGAATATGGTATTTAGTACAACTTAAAACTAGAAATCTATCAGAAGAATATTTACACAGGTCACAGATTAAAGGTCCAGTGGTCTGTTTCTGCATTAATTTCAACATAGCCAAACTTTAACACTTTTACATTTGCTCCAGTTTCTTTTTTTATATAGTGTATAAAAGTATGTATAAAAGCCAATATTATTGTTTAAGAAAGATAACAAATTAAGTTTAAGGTATATAGAAAATGAGATGCAGAATGAGACTCTGTTTACCATTAGGAATTATCTTCATGTAAAAAGTACTGCTACAATATTTTGATACATTTTACAGTAATGAAGTGCAAACTGTATGAAATGAACAGTATGGTGCAACTAAACACTAACAGCATGCAGCACAATGCTGTTTGTTTTCTTTTTTTTTCTTTTTTTACTAGTATTTAGTAGATTACAGTAGGCATACTGTAAAATAACAGTAATGTGCTGGCAAATCTATCATCCAGTACTATAGCGTAATTTAAACGGTAACATTTCACCTGACAGGACCATATGCAAAATGATTTAAAGAGATGACAAAAAAAAGGTTCATGCTGATTTTTCAGGCAGTTTCTGGTGGAAACCTCAGAAAATGAATTGAATTTTTAAAAAGCCATAATACAGACACAGCACCTAGTATAACACACAGCTTAAAATGGCAAATAAATGGTGTGTGGTAGTCCAGGTCAAATACAAGTTCAAAGTAAGAGGAAAATCCATTATTGGTCAAGAGAACTATGTCCATGCACTTGTAAGGTCTAAAAGCACTCTGCAGCAGTTACCATGGCCAGTGACTTGAAACCCCCAGTGGTGCACAATGGGATATTATCAGAGGGTGAGAGGTCATTATTTGCCAGCGAGAGCTCATTGAGAGCTGCCAAGCTGCAATGTGGGAGCTGGGTCCCTGCAGAATATTTTGCACTCTGATTTGAGTCAACTCTGTTGTGCTGAACTCTTTTCCTTTTTCTCGCCTCCCTCCAATATGACACACTTTCCCCATCACAAAATGTCAGCAGTGTCTCAGGAGGAGGAGAGGAGGAAGGAGGCATTCGTTTCTCCGCTCCTTCTAAAGATTAGTTTGGTTAAGTTCGGTCTGTCTCAAAGGCTGGCTCCTCAGACTCGGGGGATCTACAGGGACTAAGAAAGACAGAAAGCAAAAGAAAAGAGGGCGGCTGTAGGCGAAACGCAGGACGAGCAAACAGCCCAAGCAAAGCTGGACTGGGGAGCACAGTATGTGCTTAAGAGGTTTGCTAATAGGTCATTGTTCTTTATTGCTAAGATGAAAGAAGCTTGAGCAAGCAGAGAACGTCAAGCCTATTTGTTCATTTGCATAGCCGACTATGTATCGTCTCTCTGTGTGTGTTTGAATAAGAATTAAGATGTTAAAACCCCTCACACACACTCATGGAGCTGCCCGCATACCTCTATAGCTCAATAAAGACATCAAACACATAAATTCATGTTCATTCAGACACTTGCTGAATACCCCACATGATGTATACACACATACAGTCGTAATTTTAGACACACACACACACAGACATTTATGGTGCTAATGTAAGTCTGAGTGTTCTCTCAGCTTAAATGGTGTCAGAGATGGCTCCCACCGTGAGACACAAATCTGGTGGTGCTCATCATCTGGTGCTCCCATCTGTCAGTTCGAGTGTGCCCGTGTAAAACAACGTAGTGGGTGTGTATGCGCGGGCACCAAGGTTATACGTAAGACAATATAGCGTACATATGTGTGGCGAATATGTGTGGAATTGATGCCAAGCATGGGAGAGTCTGTGTGAACGCGCAGACATCCTGGGGAGATAATGAGAGCCTGTAGAGTTGTGTGTATGTGAGCGGGCAGGCGAGTGTGTTTGTGTCTCCATTTCGCCACTCTCCCTTTGGCCCGACCGACACGCAGGCAGATCTGATATATAATTCAGCACTTTACATAATGCAGCCTGCCCCAGTTTAGAGAAATAAAGACTGATAACCCTTTAATTCTTTAACACGCAGACACGCATGCACACTCATTCCCATACACAGTGGCCCATAAAAGCACATGAAAACTCTCCCACAGTGTAGCAGGTGGGCAAAATCATGCCGGCTGACTTCAACTAGTCTTGGCAGGAAGGAGAGAGTCACAGCCAATGTCAAGTGTACCTCTGTAAAATCGAATCCACACTGTCTGTGCAGTTAAAAGATTGGAGCTGTGGAATTTTCCCATCACAAACTGTGATTTTAGACATTATGTAATTGTACAAATTATAAAAATGATCCCATTGCCAGAAGATTGGCAAATATGCCATGGCAAAGAGATTTACCAGGAAATCTGATGAGTTCAATTGCATAAAATATAAAAAGCTAAAAATGTCAGGAATTTAGGGCAAATTATTGCTACATTTTAGTACTAGGGGTATAGCATCCAAATTTCTGGGCTAATTAATTAACCCTGATTGCTAAAATCAATATATCTATCATTAAGTCAATAAATAATGACTTAAAAAAATTACAAAATACAAAATTACTCTTTATCCTTTTCGTATTGCTTCTTATGATTGGATCATGAGAAAAAAACTTTTATGCATTTTCAGTTCACTCATTATTGGAACAATCTCTAAATATTACAACCTTCACCAGCCTGCTAATGCTGAAACATTAACAGCTGCTTTAGCAGGGCATTAGCAGCTGCATATGTCCATTGTGGTATGGAAATAAATGGAAATGGCAGAGATTCATATTGCAATATGTTCAAATTGTCCTTGTCCATATTTTGATATGGAAAACATTTAGAATTTTTTTTTTTTTTGCTACCTATGACAAACCCGCAATTGTCCCAAACTGTCATTAACTAATGTAATTATAATTACTCTTAAAATGAAAACAATTGCCATTACCTGCTTTTTAAGCAATGATGCAATGAACTTTTCAAGCATCTGCTGCACTAGATAAGGCTCTTGTCTGCAGTGCTATGACTACAATACGTGTCTGAATAGGCACGAAGTCCAAAGAACTACTCAGTTGTCAAGTTGCCATCTTTGAGCATTATAGCTTTGTAGATTAAAACCTCAACAAAGTATACACTATGGCATATGGGTTCGTGATTTACCAGACAATTTATACGTTAATTTGTTTAAAACAAAACAAATAGAAAAACACATTTGGCACATTTGTCAGTTACTAACCTATTGTTTTTTTACAAGTTCATCTCAGAACTTCTCTGAACTGAATTTTTTTCCCATCTTCAGTATCTTCTTCCAGTCATGTGATGCCATTTTTCTTCACTATTATGGAATAGTAGCCTACTGCTAGCTTCGTAGCTCTCACTTTGTGAGTGCTAATCAGCCAGCCACCACTAACATTAGCAATCATCAAAAGGTTAGCTGTACTACACTCAGCCTTCATTCACAGTTGAGTGTCAGGGTGGATGAAACTGACATTTAAAGGAAAAGGTCTTGAGAAACTGAAAAACACCCAGTACACAGATCTGGATTTGGTCTCCTCGATGTTGAATCCGTAGCTGGCCTTGGTGGGAAGCATTCGATTATATATTAAGGTTGTGACACAAATGTCCTAGTTTTTAAGATGTTTTTTTTTTTTCCATTAGCAGACAGAAATGCCGGAACAGTACTCTAAAAGCTTCCAAGAACCAGTTAAACATGACCTTGAGATCATTGGGTGCAGGCATGCAGTGGCAAACGAAGCAGTTCCAATCTCCTTTAATAACATGAATGCAGCAATATGACCCTAGCAAATTACAGATAATTATACGTCAAAGGCCATTATCTCAATAATAGTTGTGTTTAATGATAGTGTGTTATCTCAAGATATTAGTTTTACAATGATGATGATTATTATAAAATTATTTCCTAAAGAGAAATAAATTCTCAGTTGTTGTACATGGTTTTCAAATGTGATACAGTGATATATTTGCCTCTTAAGAATAGGCCTACATCAACACATATTTGGAAGAGAATCAACTATTATTTCATCTAGGCCTCAATCAGCTCTATCTCACAGTAAAAGGAACGTTACATTATTTGATATTGTAAGACAAGAGTGGAACCTTGTTTGATTTATAATAGCTTAATCACTCAGTAAATGTATGCAGGCTAGCTTAATTAAACTAAACTTGGGGGTGTAACATTCTGATTGGCATTTCTTTTGAAGCTTAGAAACTGCACTCTGGGCTTGTTTCCAAGGTAACCCATTCACCATTTTTCTGGTACCTCCTCTTTATCATAAAATAGCGTACATAAAAGTAGAAGGAAAAGAAAACCCTGCTGAATATCACAGTATCACAGTACATTACACACTGCATTACTACAACACTGCAGTTATGCTTCTCCACTTAAAGTACCAGCTTTTAGACTGAATCGTTCATGCAGGTGCACTTAGGCCATTGTTACATTGTTGACTGAAGCTTTGATGATGCTACTGTAACTCACTTCTCTCAACCTTTAAGTGGCCACAGCAGACAGCTGGTTCTGCCAAAGGTCTCTTCCTGTTAAAGGAGCATTCTTGCTCCTCAATATCACCAAACTGATTCTTCATGGAGGATGATCTAATCCAGGGGTCCCCAATCCCAGTCCACGAGGGCTGGGGTCCCTGCAGGTTTTAGATGTGTCCTTGATCCATCACAGCTGATTTAAATGGATAAATTACCTTCTCAACATGTCTTGAAGTTCTCCAGAGGCCTGGTAATGAACTAATCATGTGATTCAGGTGTGTTGACCCAGCGTGAGATCTAAAACCTGCAGGGACACTGACACAATCATTGGGGTTCTGTCTCCAATATGGTAGATATAAGTAAACAATATAATGCAAGTTACTTGTGCTTGACCACAAGGATGAGGAGACAAAGAGCCTTTCATTTTAATTCGTGTTAGAAACTAAATCAAACAGAACTTCTACAGAACACTCAGGCTGGAGACTAAGCAAGTGATGTAAAATTGCTTCAGTTGGACTGTTCAGACTAAATCCCAAGGTCTGAATCAGTCAGTTACCTGCTCATGATTCAAGGCCACAAATGGAAGCGGCCTAAGTCCTAATTAAAAAGATGATGATTAAACAGATCTGAGTCACACAGAAAAAGAAGTATCAGTCATGTAGGTGTAGCTGCTCCCTTATTCACAATGCATTGCTACAGTGGGTACTTCCACATAGAGTTATTTTATTTATTATTGTTTTACACCCAGTGCTCTTCCTGACACAACCTCACAGGCATTTGTGTCTCTTCCTGGAGTCAAGCCAGGGATTTTTCACTTGTTAGGCAAATCTGTAAACCAATGCAGTATATATAAGCAAAAAAACTACTTTTGCTGTAGTGTGAACTGAGCCTTAGCTGTAGTGATCTGGGACTGTTATCAGACACTGAGCAGCACAGTGTAGAAAGCAGAAAACCTGTGCATGTCTGACCACATGGAAAGATTCTGCACACAGCGGAATAACCAAGGCCTATTTATCACAGTGATACACACTTCTGTGCAGTCAAGCAGCCCTGAAGCCACATCACAAAACTATTGGTTTCTGTGATTTTTTTTTTTAAATGACAGAAAAACCATTCTCCAATAAAGGTGTGCACGCCTTTGATTCACAAAACTGCACAACCTCAGCACGTTCTGATTAAAAAAGAAGAGCTCAAATCAAATTTCAGAGTTGTCTTGTAGCGAAGGTCAATAAAAACTTTTTGTATGTGTGTGTTTTGTATTAAGCTAGCTCACAAAATGTAGTTCTCTCAGTTTGATTGATTTGATGGGTTAGGGGCGTAAAATGTTTTCTTTTCAGTGAGCTGTATGGCACAAGCCAATGAGAATTTAAATCCTATAAGATGGACACGTCATAGCAGTGGGCTGATGGCACTGATGATAGCAAAATGGTGACAGGAAGGCCCCAACCATGGCTTCCTAAAGTGGGAGCCAACCAATAGGATCACTTCATCCAAGATGATGACCAATAAGATTGCGTTTATCAACATCTAACATATTTATTTATGGTATGCAACATGTAAAGGACAGTGATATTTCAAACTATTAAATCGTTTGTATTTTATTAAATTCTTTCATCACCAATTTGGCATCAACAAAATTATAACCACTGAGAATTGTATGTTGCCAGCACCATGGCCCCAGTTCCACTGTGGATTGGCTCTAACCTAGTTTACAACATTATTATTCCATAAATAAACTTGAACCTATGCTTCTAACATTAACCAGTCCACTGATGACCTATTAAGGAGCAGTATTGGTTATTATTATTATTTGCATAGACTCAACAAGTTGCTGGAAATATTCCTCAGAGATTTTGGTAGAAATTGACATAATGGATCATTTTTCTCTTTTTTGCACCTGTAACCCCTCGAGATGGCTATGTGGGCATTGATGTGCTACCATGTGATTGGATGATTTGCCTTCCTTAAACAGGTGTACCTAAAGAAGTGTGAGGTGAGTGTGCTTTCCGAGAACCCAAGTGACTTGAATGTGACTAAATTAAAAATAAATTTATATCTTTATACTTGATTACAGTTGATTAACCTGATGGAAGTTGGAATATCCCCAATTCATAGTTTTCCTTCACACTACATTCATCACACAGTCTGTATTTTACTTATTTAAGAAACATCTACCTGTGTTGTGATATGTGCACACTGTGGGAGGCTTTGTATTTTGACATTTTCCACAGATTATCCACTAATTGCCTTGTATTTGGCTAGTGCCTCCACGGTGCAGTTTTTTGGTATGCCTTTGTTTTGTTGTTTTAGGTCGCTGGTGACCTGGTGGAGGTTAAGAGGTTAATAAATCTGACAAAAACAAACAGATAATTGGGTATAAATGTGCTGGAATAGTCTAAAGTATGCATATTCAAAATCCATAATTAGGAAGGGGAAAATGGGCAGAACATGACACTGTATAAACGTTTGTTTCCAGTGTTGGAATGCTCTAAATGTGTTTGTCTGTATAATGAAGGTCATCTGTAGCATACCGAAAAGTCTGTCTGTATAATTGACCACAGTGTGTGATGTGTTCGTAACAGATTATTCTGGTATGTGCCTCTGCTTGTGGAATGCAGATAAATGCACTCACATTCCTCCCCCGCAAATCCACATGCATGCTGTCTAATACTGTACATGGCTGCCAACGGTAGCCACATTTGCAAATACTGTATGCACACACAAGACTAGTTACTTTGGGGTAAATCCACATATGAGCCTGTAATCTGGTCTCTCAAGGTGTTTGGACTTATCTTTAATTTAGCAGGGGAATGGGTCTGCCAGCTCCCTGATTGCTTAACCCATATTATCCCTCTATTCTGCATCCTAATGAATGTCCACCAGGCAAAAGGATGTGTGCATGTGTATGTAGCAGCACTGGAGAGGGTATGTGAGCATTTGTTTGTACAGGGATGTGTGTGTGTATGCCTCATATCTAGAGTCCATGTGTTCCCTTGCTCGTGGACACACATCACTGCGTTCACTGGCACGCCTTGAATCTTCATTATGTTTGGCTGCGGGGCACAAAAACAATTTGTAACTTCACAAGGTGATGTAGCCACTAAATGGAATCTTTTGGGGGTGCTACGGCTTGTCAGCCATACCTGTTTCCATCTACCTCAGCATGCTAAATGGTTTATCATAAAGACAGGATGTTAAAATGCCCTCTGAGTACATTTCCTCATACCGCAATGGCTCTGTACAGTCAAAACAAGCTCATCTGGTTATTGCCAGGCTTGGATTTTACAAACAGCTTCCAGCTAGCTATTTGCTTGAACTTGTATTTTCAGATGAAAACAAACATATAAATAACTAAGGGTTCATTTTTACCTGCACCAAGGAGGTTATGTTTTTGGTACCGTTTTGTGTGCATGTCATTCTGTCAGCAAACACGATAGTGCAAAAACGTTTTGAATGAAATTTCATCAAACCTTCCATTAAAATGTGGTTTACACCATGGCGGTCTTCAAGGTCATCTTAAGGATTTATTGGTTGAAAACTGACAAAACGTCTTAAAAATGAGAAACTAGCATTCTTACAAGTGTGGTGTATATTGTCAACATATAGAAAGTACCACAGAAATGTTTAAAATACAGTGGTCCCTCGTTTATCGCGGTAGTTACGTTCTAAAAATAACCCGAGATAGGTGAAACCGGCGAAGTAGCCAACTTTATTTTTACAATTATTATAGATGTTTTAAGGCTGTAAAACCCCTACCTACACACTTTATACACTTTTCTCAGACAGGCGTGAACATTTTCACACTTTTCTCTCTTGTTTAAACACTCTCAAAGTTGAAACTTTCATAGAAAAATAAGTCCAGTATTATAGAATGAACCCAAAGGCACCCGCGGTCAGTGTTGGGGAGTAATGGAATACATGTACTGGCATTACGTATTTAAAATACAAAATATGAGTAACTGTATTCCGTTACAGTTACTGTTTAAAAAGGTGGTATTCAGAATACAGTTACTTTGTTGAAATAAAGGGATTACATGGCGTTTTTTTCCTGTTTCATATGTTCGACTATGCCCTCTCTATTTTTGGTAATTCCACGTCGGTGGAAACCCAAAAACACGCACTAAGAGGCTCTAATGCCTGTGTCTCAGTCTCACGGCCCATGTCACCTCTACCTGCAGCCCGCATAATGACGTGAAGAAATATTTTTAAAAATTATTGTTCAAAAAATTATTTAATATGAAAACAATAGGCAGAGTGTTACAGGCATAGCCCTAAAGAATGTAGCCTCATGGGCAGTGTGTAGCCTAGTTGTAAGTAAGCTATAAAGACTCGACTGCACTGTGTTCGTGTTTTCCTCCAAAACAATAAGTTCCATTGGAGCAGCATTTCAATGCCTCTCTCTGTCTCTCACTAGCAAAGTTGACCCAGACAACAAAGTAAAGCTAGTTTTTGGTTACGAGCCCGACATGGAACCCGACGTATTAGCCAGAGGTCCCTTTACTACGGTTCTGAGCTGCGGACCTGTTTTATATACGCGTGGAATAGTTTTCTATACCAGATCGCTGCTAAAAGTGCAGCCTTACCTAATGTCCACCCTACTGTTACTCATTTTATATTAAGATTTTAAAATCTAGTTGGTATTGGTATGGCGGGTAACCTTCAGTAATAGTAATAAATCACACAGCAATAGTACATTCATGTAGTTGTAAAAAGCTTGATAACATATTAAGTAATCCAAAGTATTCAGAATACGTTACTCTCATTGAGTAATGTAACGGAATACATTACAAAATACATTTTGGGGCATGTATTCAGTATTCTGTAGTGGAATACATTTTAAAAGTAACCTTCCCAACACTCCCTGCGGTTGCCTTTGATGGTGCAAAATGTTTCATCGACATTGTTTTGTTTGCTGGGGAGAAAACTTACAAACATACAGTACAGCACTTCAGAGTCACAGTGCTAGCGATCAAAGATTTATGTAAATTTGACAAGCTGAACGCATTCTGTACTGTACAGGATTGACAATGGTCTACAGCCAATCAGGACGCAGAACACAATGCGCTGTAAAAACAAACAAACAAATAAACAAAAAAAAGCATGCAAAATTGCACACAAAAAAAAAATCCGCAAAACAGCGAGGCTGCGAAAGGTGAACCACATTATAGCGAGGGACCACTGGATAATGTCACATTTGAACTTTGACCTCTCCTTCAAGTTCAATAACAGAGCAATTTAAAACTATTTTTCTTACTACCACTGATTGCATTAACATATGGATGCATAAAGTATGATATATGATTATTATTAATATCATGTTACTTCAAAGGAGTTTGCGAAGAAAAGCGTCTGGACTTCTTTAAGTTGCTTGAAGACGTTTCACCTCTCATCCGAGAAGCTTCTTCAGTTCTAAGGTCAAATGGCCGAGACTCCCAGATTTAGAGGGGTGAAACGTCTTCAAGCAACTTAAAGAAGTCCAGACGCTTTTCTTCGCAAACTCCTTTGACTACGATGACCTGGATGACTGAGTACCTTCACAGACATATCATGTTACTTCATGTGACCTCTTCTTCAGGGACAGAAAAGGTCAAACTTTCATAAAATGTCTTTTATCTTTAAAACTGTGTTTAAAATCCAACAGCCTTTGTTTGTGTTGGCGACGTTTAGCAAATAATACTAATATATGAGGATTCCAAATATCACATTATAGTTTGCATCCAGGTATCATGTGACATTTGACCTCTGACCTCACTTTTACATTTCACCTCTGCCTTTATTTCAAGTTGAACCCAAAATGTGTTACATCTTTAAAGAAAGTACTGCCAAGAGAAAGACAAATATACTGTAGCATAATATTATATAATAAACTCAAGTTATTCATGCCCAGTTAAAACAATGAAATAAGCAATGAAAAAAAATCTACTCAAAATTATGTCAAGTATGTTTGGCCCAGTTGAAGTCCAGACCTTGAACCAATTGAAATGCTTGAATGAATGAATGTCTGCAAACTTGCATACAAAAATAGAACAACTAAATAATAAACTAAAAAACAACAGGTCCCATGGAAGGTGGGAAAGCACTTTTAAAAACTACCTCCACTTGCATTACTCTCAAGTATTTCCCAATTTATGCGTCGTAAAGACTTTACGACTGAGCTCTAGGTAATGATCCCTTATCCAGCAAATTTCCAGCATTTTGGAAATGAACTTTTCATTCATTACTATGTAGTTAGTGATCATTAGCTGTACTGTCTTCCATTCCAACATTTACTAAATTCTAATTTCATGCTTTCAAGAACAAGCGTTAATTTCCCCCAAGTCGTCAACCACAGCTGCCCCCTGGAGAGACATGTTCAACATTAATGCAATTATTACGCAGGCATATGCTGCAGTTGTTATTTTGGCACTGCGAGGCTCTGTGGGCTAATAGGCCTGTCTGTTGCCCAGATGCTCATAGGAAAGGTTTCGCCTTTGTGTGTGTGTGTGTGTGTGTGTGTGTGTGTGTGTCTGAGGGACCAGACAAAAAGCAGAGTGCTCTACAGGACAGTCTGTCCACGCCAGGTGGGTCTAACTGTGTGATGCATTTAGAGTCCAGCTAGCATCAAATCCTTCTGGAGTTATTGTCAACTAAATTATGAGTAAAAGTAAGTCTTTTATCATTTTCTTGCAGTTAATGTTGTTTGTGACTCAGTCTGTACGCATGCAACGCAAGTACCCAAGTGTTTGTGTGCTTGTGCGTGCGGGGGCGGACGGTGCTCTCCAAAAACAGGGAGGACTTTCTCTCGCGCAACGTGGCCGTATTAGTCATGTTCTCTCTGTGTCTGCGATGATGATCAAATCAAAGTCCTGTGCCTCTGCCCGTACACCCCAGCTTGTGCATGTTGACAGTAACCTCCCACAGAGCACTCCCAGCCCAAGGTGACGCTAACACGCACAACATAAAAACACGCACAGATGCACACACACACACAAGCCTGAGGTGACACAGATGACAGCTCAATTCTGGGTGAGTCAGCTTGACTGTGTCCTTGCCCAGACATGAGAAGGAGGCGGTGTTTTATGCTCATCATGTGCATGTGTGTGTGTGTGTGTGTGTGTGTCTCTTTGTGTGTTTTTATGTTGTGCGTGTTAGCGTCACCTTGGGCTGTGTATTAGTTGGTAGGCAGTGGTAGTGCAGAGAGGTGCAAAGGTGAAGAAGACAGCAGGAGAGAAAAACAGAGAAAGACAGAGAAAAGAAGGGGTGAGAAGCAGCAGGTGACCCTGCAACAGTCACTCAAGCGTATGTGAGTGAGCCTGTGTCTGTTCAGAAGTAGCCAGCGGGTAACAATTAATACACTCTCAGCTCACAGTGTGACTGTTCATGAGGCCGACCAACAACAAACAACATTATCACTGAGCTCTGCTTGGCTTTCCCATATTTTGATCTGCTAGAATCCTCATTGGTTTGAGGCCTAGGGTACATCCACTGCTCCAGAGGACTTACAGGTGATGTAAAACGCCATCTGGTAGCCATATGTCATACCCAGGAAAGGATTTACTTTGAATATGAAATGCCGAGTGGCAAAAAGCAATCACGCTATACCCCTAGTGATGCAACGTGTTGGATTTTTTTTTCATGATATGACTTGTCTGTGTAGGTTCTCGTTCTCATTTGTCTTTGTCACAGTAATCTTAGATAATATGAATTATGTGTAATTGAAATATCCCATCAGCGGCAAAACACAAGTTATTATGCAATATGGTAACTGCATTACTGTCTAATGATTTTATACATTAGCATCACAAATGATTTGTTCACGACTACTTTATAATGTCTAGTGTGTAAGCAGCATAAGCATTTGCTCAAACAATGGGCTGTTTAATTTTTTAACATCCACTTGTTAATCTTCAAAACACTTACGGGTTAA
The DNA here is from genome assembly GCF_001858045.2 of Oreochromis niloticus. Lineage (NCBI taxonomy): Eukaryota > Metazoa > Chordata > Actinopteri > Cichliformes > Cichlidae > Oreochromis > Oreochromis niloticus. The sequence continues at coordinate 8,341,288 of NC_031986.2, forward strand.
ATTTTACCCAAATACTAAATAAGCACAGTTTCAGAAACCAGTAATGAAATATCAAAATATAATATATATATGAATAAAAAAATAATAGTATAACATTTTTCTTTCAAATAAATGTTCTTGGATGCATTTTAGAGTTCTTTTGTTATACGGCTTTGATTTGGGGATGCCAAATAGGTGAAAACTCAGAATAAATGGGTATGGCCCCTAACCCTAAACAGGTGGTGAATAGGTGGATATTAAAAGGTTGACAACACCTTTCGGTCCAAAAGCTGACTGAGAAGTTTGTAACATTTACACCAAAGCTTCACACAACCAGTGGGAGGCTAGGGTAATTTTTTTGGTAGCCCTACAGCACATCCCATTATATTGATGTTAGAATATAATAGGACAGAATGAGGCTCAAAGAGCATTCCAGCTCTTCTCTTCTATATAAAATCCCACTAAATCATCCAGTTGTTAACAAATCTAAATTAGGTGTCAAGTTATGGGATCTTATTACCTGTTAAAAGAGCATAAATTAGTACAAGCATTAGAACGTCCACCATCTAAAGTGAGAAATTATAAAGACTAGCTTTTGCGGCTCTCAGTGTACATCAGCTTCACAGCTTTACTGTCACAAAGAGCGATGTTTTCAACCAGTCACTACCTATAACTATACATAGCTGCATAGAAGACTGGCAGCTTTATCGTGACGAAAACATCACGCCATGGCTGTAGTTCCTGCTTTTCTCTTCTCACTCTCCTTTCCTAATAGACATGTCTACACAGAACAAATAATCCTAATTTAATCAGCATGGCCCATTTTTTTTTTCTTTATTTTTCTGTTTTTTGTTGTTGTTATTATTATTTTTCAGGTCACTCAAAATGGTTCTTGGGTGGCTGCACTATGTTATTCCCCTTGTCGCCTTTCACATCTTTCTCTTCTCCTTCTGCACTCAGCATTATGTATGCTCTGCTTTCAGTGCTGCAATTTACCACAAAACCATAGAGCACAGTCACACAAACACACCAAATGCACACACCAATATACAGCTGTACAAGATAGACACACACACACACACACACTCGCTTCTGCACAGTTCCCTCATACATACTCAGCCCGTAACAACTCAAAACAAAGAGGTGTAGCCATATTAATTAACAGAAAAATAAACTTCACTGTTAGCAACACTATTACTGATCCAGAAGAATCCAGAATTCCATTACACCTTCTTTTCACCAGTACACCACTCACAATCTCGCTTAGACTACTTTTTAGTTAGAAGCACCATTAAGGGATATCACACACACTCAGACTCATCCTGTCACTATAAGTGATCATGTACCAGTATCTTTCTCTCTGACACAGAAACCATTTAAAGCTAAATAAAGAAAAAACAATTATTTATTCTATAAAGGATTCCACTGGGAATATTACTCATAATCCACAAAAAATAAATAAATATTTTCAAGACGTTTACAAAGCTTTATACTTGACACAGGTTAATCCTTTCGACGCTGACATTGCAGAATTTTTTTAACAACATAAATCTATCAAAACTCAATGACATATTGAGGCTCTGGATTCACCTCTTTTAATGTCTGAATTCCATGAAGCCCTACAGCCTCTACCAAACAATAAAGCCTCAGGTTCAGATGGTTTCACCCCTAGTTTTTTCAGAATGGTCATTTAAAGTCAGAGCAATCAGACTCTAAACATGAACTCAGCCACCATTAGTCTAAACCAGCCAGAGATCCTATGCTCCCATCCAGCTGCCCAGTTTCACTTATAAATGCAGACTCTAAAATGGATAAAGTCTACCAAATTTCGGTCACTACTTCTTATCTAATACATATATGTTTTAAAATGGACTGAACCAAGCTTATTGGACAGCCCTTGGCTGGACCTTAAACAACCATTCAATGTAAAAGTAAAAATCTCTAATTTGCCTTTTGTAAGTTCGGTATTAAATATCACCAGTGATGGGAATAACGGCGTTACAAGTAACGGTGTTACTAACGGCGTTACTTTTTTCAGTAACGAGTAATCTAACTAATTACTATTCCTATCGTTACAACGCCGTTACAGTTACTAACAAGGAAACGCGGTCCGTTACTATTTTTCAACAAACAGACGGTTGAAGCTGTGTTCAGCTTACCGCATCTTATATCAGCTGCACGGAAGTAGCTGTGTAATCTGGACGCTACAGCTTTAAGCAGCTGCGCGCTCCCGCGGACGGTAATCACGATCACTGTCTAGCACAACACCTGGAGCTAAGGAGGCAAAACAATCGAGTGCTGCTGTTTGACTGAGGAAGAATAAAGTAGTCGTGGTAAGTCAATCACATGACCACTTAAAGACAAAGCAACAAGGTGCCAGTTTTTAAATTGTGTTGATAGGCCACGTAAAACCAGAGTCGTGATAAACAAGATATACGCGGCGTTTTTTCCTCAATAGTTTCGCCACGTTAGCGCTAGCAAGCACTCTCTGCTTATGAGCAAAAAAACAAAACAAAACAGGGGAAGTTTTAGGAGTGACGGCGAGAGAAAGAGAGAGGGAGAGAGAGAGAGGGAGAGAGAGCAGAAAAAGAGAGAGCGAGTTTTGAGATGTGAGATTTGTGACGTTTAGCGTGTTTGGAGTGTGTAGTTAATGTGTTGTCTTGTGTAGTTAGTGTGTAGTGTTGTGGATAGTTTTGTGTTGTGTGTCAGAACAATGAGGCGACTGCTGTCTCCAGGTAGAAACAGCAGTGATACACCTGCTGCTGTCAGACCTGCAGGTATCAGGCTGTGATGTTCTCCTTTGTCGTGGACACAAAATATTTTTTTGGAGTGGCACAAATAATTTGTGGCATCTTATTGAAGAACAGCTGATTGTTCTGTAAATAGTTTGAAATGGTTATTTAAAAAAATCAAGGTAAATGGATGCAAATAAATTTGTTGTTTGCAAAACTTGTGCATAGGATTTTAAAATTGACAATTAATATTTGCATTTGAAGTTATGAAATATGATTCATTAAAGATGTTTGTGGTTGTTACAATAAAAATATAACTTTTTCCACTCTGATTTTATGTTTTTTGTCTGATTTTAGATCAATTCTGGTTATACAGTATGACAAAATGAGAACATAACTGTAAATTCAGGCACGCGAGGTTGCGCTAAAAAGAATGATACCAAACAAGGCAAAGTAAATAGTTTTTAAAGGTAAAATGTGGAGAGAAAATCAAGAGTAGTAAAAAAAATGGCCAATTATACCCTGGACCCCAGGGGGTTAAACGTTCTTTGTTTTTTTTTTTAAGTAACGCAGTAGTTACTTTTCCAAGTAATTAATTACTTTTAGAATATTGTAACTCAGTTACTAACTCAGTTACTTTTTTGAAGAAGTAACTAGTAACTATAATTGAATTACTTTTTCAAAGTAACTTGCCCAACAATGAATATCACAACTGCTTTAAAAGCCTTAACATAAACACATCTGTGACAGCCTGGTGGGAATTCTTCCCTTATCCCATATAAACTAACACCCATTTGGAACAATCTAACTGTTGGGGTTGGGGGAGGGGTCATTAGTGAGTGGGTGGATGGGTATGTGTGAGTGAGTGAACCAGTGAGTGAGCAAATGGTGAGTGTGTGTGAATGCGTGTTTGTGTGAATGACTGGGCCTGAGTCTGGGCCTTGCTGAGTCTTGGTCCATGTGGGACATGGTCATGGAGGGAGGGCTTCACCCTTCCTACAGCTCCCTGCTGGGCACGTGGCTGGATGTTCTGGCGTGGTTGTTGATCCACTCCCTTGGTGGTCCGGGGGGCTTGCACCTCTGTGTCAAGGGAGGGCTCTGCTGGGTGCCGGGCGATTGTTGGGTGCCTGGAGCCTTGGAACCCTGATCTCAGCTCACACCGGGGTGGCCGGCTGCCCGTCACCTCAAGTCCTCTGGAACTCCCACCCTTTGGCTGTGGGTGTCCCATCTAGAGCTTCCCTCCTTCTCCAACTGGGATGGAAGTGCAGATATTGCAGAGATATGTGGCCTTAGTCCTTCAGTACTATAAAGTGGCTTCGATTGACCCAGTTGTACTGGATCCATCTTTATTTGCATCTGGCTCCACAGGGGGCATTATTGCAGCTTCCCATCCTCATTTTCAAGTACATTTCATGACAAAGATGCATATACACCTGCCACAACATTGTGAGAAACTCATATATCGATATGTAGAACTACCTTTAATAACTAAATAATTCATTTCTGTGTGACTTTATAAGTATTTATTTTACCACTCGTATTGTTCAGAGGCAAAGTGAGACAGGTTAATTAAGGACAGAAGGTATAAAGTTGGAAAATGTGTCATTTTTACATGTGACCATTTTCACCTTTTCCCTCCAGCAGCATGTTTCAAAGTTGCAAGGCTGAATTATATTTGAGTTTGTAATGAAATATTGGAAGAATAGCATATCTTTATTATTATTTTTTTTAATAAAGACAGACTTTAATTTGTTTCTGAATAAAGCTCCATTGATTTTTAATCCTTGTGCTAACCACAAGGACACACCATTCATGGTTCTTGTTAAGCCTTTTTTTTCATCAATAGAGCTTTCCTTTTTTGTATTTATTTTACCGTGAACAAAAGTAGCTGAAACCAATGGACATCACGACACAAAATCAAGTAGTGACCCATACCATCTATTCAGAAGTTTCTTGCAAGCCTGGCCAGTTGGTTCACAGGATTTTCCTTATTTAGATCCACGTTTTCAGCCAGCTGTGTTTGCTTCCTTGAGGATAATGGACAGTTATACATCTTTTATGCCTCACACAATCCATGTCCACACAATTAGTGTGCTATTAAATGTGAAGCACAAGAAAGGAAAATATAATGTGGCAGTACCATATGCCAACTGTGCTAACAATGTCTGTTCCACACTGATTTAGCACTTTCATTTTGCCTTTGTGAAAATTTCAGCGTCATCCCTCCAGCACTTTAAGTACCCCTAAAAATAATCCAAAGCTCATTTTAAGGCTTTTGATTAACAGCAAAGCCCTCTATGAAATCTAAAGGACACTTCAAACACTGTGCCAGTCAAAGTCAAAATTACATTCAAAGCAGGGAATGTCGGGGCAATCATTAAAAAATAATTTTTACACTGAGGCTATAATAGCGGCTGTGTATCTGGCAAGCTTTTTAAGAGGGTAGCTGCACTCGAATGTCTGCTTGGGAATTGTTGCCAGCTGGTAAATATGGTGGTGCGGCTGATGAGTTAGTACATGACATTAAGTCTTGTATGGATAGAGAACTGGTAAAGTTCTATTAGGATTTAACCCTTGAACCTCTTCAAGGGTGCTTAGGCCTCACAGTATTCATGTTCACTTTTTTAAATCTTTCCACTTGGAACACCTAAACAGAAAAGCTTGCAGTATTATTTTTTAAAAGTAATGTTAAATCACTAACATGGTGGTAGTATATATTCAATTTAAAATGGTAACATACAATTTATTGGAAAGGTAATGATGGCATGGTGGTTTTTGTTGTCTCTCACATCAAGAAGTTCAAGAAGGTCCTCAGTTCAGATCTACCAGTATGGTGTCATCCTGAGAGGTTAATATAAAAACTATCATGCACATTTATTTGAAAGGACACTATTTCTAGTTACTGAACATGATTTTAGCATGTTGCCACAAGGATTCCCCAATTTACCATGGTTTTGTTTTGCCTTGTTGTTCTTTTGCACTTGGGTTTGATGAACAAGGGAAAAACATCCATAAATTGAGGTGGATGTTAGGATAATCCTACCCTTAACCCTGAATGGGTCACTGTTAACCAAGTGGATGTTAGATAGTTAAAATGAAGATAAATACTAAAAAAAATATAATATTCTTCTTAATTTTCTCATGAAGGGACAGAATGTGTTGATGATTGCAAGAAGAGACAAACCCTGAAGCCGCACTGTAGATAGTGACACAGTGCATACTGACAGCCGTGGTGATTCTAGTGGGATATGGGCACATTTTGTGCTATTCAGCTGGAAATGCATCAAAACCTTATTTGAACTTGAATGAGGCATAACATCAGTATTTCAAGTTCAAATGTCCAACAGAGTAGCAGCTCTTGAATTTCAGAGTGATAATAAATGGGTATCTTTCAGTCCCTGCATCATGGCGTACGATGCTGAGGGATATCACGAAATATTGATTCTTGAATGCATCTCCTGCTTCCTTGAATTCAAATAAAACTATAGAGAGCCTCATCTCCACAAGTCCTTTGAGGGATTTATCTTGACAGGACATATTTTTGGAATAGGCTATAACCCTCATCTATCCAGCGCTGTTGTACAAGTAGCAGATAAAAAAAAAATGCAAGTTTGACATGCGTGATGTTCGTGTGAGCCATGAGAGGAGCTTTCAAAGTTTCTCTCCCTGTCAGCAGTAAGGCTGTGCAGGGCTGCTTGGGCTTTGTAAGCAGTTCTGTCAAAACTATTAGCATTTGTGGATTAGTTTACAGCAGAAGCATAAAACATGTAAAGAAAGAAAGAAAGAAAGAAAGAAAGATTGCCTTACATCAGTCAGTGAGTTTTGCCTGCAGCTGCCTGCCGTCTTGCGTTAACACATCACAAGGACACTGATATCCCCAGCTGAATAGCCATAGCAGGAGCAGGAGGCCCTTGGATCGACCTGGTGTGTGAATGAGACACACTATCAATCTTTCTCAGTACTTCTTATGAAAAGCCATGTTGACCACATAACACTTTGAATTGGCAGCATCCAACATTGCATGTACTTCAAATTTAAATCTGGTTTCATGGTCAAATATGTTCAGCCCTTACTGCACAGTGTGATGCACAAATTGTGTTGCTTTATGGATTTTATGTTCATTAGACAAATAGTACTGTTCATCAAATATCATCAGTACATCATGTGAAGCTGTCAACATAGAAATCAAATTTAATCACTATAAATTCTAATCCCAACATCATAAGGAGTTACTTCAGGGATAGCAAGTGTCACATAAGTGGAAGTATTTATAAAACCATCAAGGATCATCCAGATGGAACTCCCACTCCTCACTGACTCACCAGAACTTCCGGGTCGCTGTAGGTTAATGCCAGAAGTGTAATAGGTTTGAAATATTTCTCCTTACTATAAACAGTTACAGTTTTAAAGCACTCAAACCATTATCTGTTAAAAAAAAAGATTTATATTTATTTAGAAAAATAAATAAATAGTGCATCTAGTTTTTTTTGTTTCCTTGTAGAGAATAAAGCAAGTATATGTCTCAGCTTTTGGTAATTAAGTGGTTTTGACTTTGAAGCTGTTTCCAACAGTGAGGCATGTTTCTAATGGTTGTTTACATTTTTTTTCTTCTTTTTGCATCTGGGATCAAAGTTACATTCATATCACAGTGAAATAAATTGTGACATTGGTGTATAATTTTGTTTTAACCACTTCTGAAACAGAGAGACATTTATGAACCCCATTTTTTTCTCTATATGTCCTTCTGCCAACAATATAAAAGAAAGAGAGCCTGTAAATGCATTCAAACATGATGCATGATGGTTTCCTGATCCTCCACATCTATGATTGCGGTATTTATGTATTACTAGAAGGAATATATATACAGTGGCTTGCAAAAGTATTCGGCCCCCTTGAACTTTCCCACATTTTGTCACATTACAGCCACAAACATGAATCAATTTTATTGGAATTCCACGTGAAAGACCAATACAAAGTGGTGTACACGTGAGAAGTGGAACGAAAATCATACATGATTCCAAACATTTTTTACAAATAAATAACTGAAAAGTGGGGTGTGCGTAATTATTCAGCCCCCTGAGTCAATACTTTGTAGAACCACCTTTTGCTGCAATTACAGCTGCCAGTCTTTTAGGGTATGTCTCTACCAGCTTTGCACATCTAGAGACTGAAATTCTTGCCCATTCTTCTTTGCAAAACAGCTCCACAACTGCCCTGTGACGGCCTCAGAGGTTGTCTAAGAGAATGTTGGGAGCAACAACACCATGAAGTCCAAAGAACACACCAGACAGGTCAGGGATAAAGTTATTGAGAAATTTAAAGCAGGCTTAGGCTCCAAAAAGATTTCCCAAGCCTTGAACATCCTACCGAGCACTGTTCAAGCGATCATTCAGAAATGGAAGGAGTATGGCACAACTGTAAACCTACCAAGACAAGGCCGTCCCCCTAAACTCACAGGCCGAACAAGGAGAGCGCTGATCAGAAATGCAGCCAAGAGGCCCATGGTGACTGTGGACGAGTTGCAGAGATCTACAGCTCAGGTGGGGGAATCTGTCCATAGGACAACTATTAGTCGTGCACTGCACAAAGCTGGCCTTTATGGAAGAGTGGCAAGAAGAAAGCCATTGTTAACAGAAAACCATAAGAAGTCCCGTTTGCAGTTTGCCACAAGCCATGTGGGGGACACGGCAAACATGTGGAAGAAGGTGCTCTGGTCAGATGAGACCAAAATGGAACTTTTTGGCCAAAATGCAAAACGCTATGTGTGGCGGAAAACTAACACTGCACATCACTCTGAACACACCATCCCCACTGTCAAATATGGTGGTGGCAGCATCATGCTCTGGGGGTGCTTCTCTTCAGCAGGGACAGGGAAGCTGGTCAGAGTTGATGGGATGATGGATGGAGCCAAATACAGGGCAATCTTGGAAGAAAACCTCTTGGAGTCTGCAAAAGACTTGAGACTGGGGCGGAGGTTCACCTTCCAGCAGGACAACCACCCTAAACATAAAGCCAGGGCAACAATGGAATGGTTTAAAACCAAACATATCCATGTGTTAGAATGGCCCAGTCAAAGTCCAGATCTAAATCCAATCGAGAATCTGTGGCAAGATCTGAAAACTGCTGTTCACAAACGCTGTCCATCTAATCTGACTGAGCTGGAGCTGTTTTGCAAAGAAGAATGGGCAAGAATTTCAGTCGCTAGATGTGCAAAGCTGGTAGAGACATACCCTAAAAGACTGGCAGCTGTAATTGCAGCAAAAGGTGGTTCTACAAAGTATTGACTCAGGGGGCTGAATAATTACGCACACCCCACTTTTCAGTTATTTATTTGTAAAAAAATGTTTGGAATCATGTATGATTTTCGTTCCACTTCTCACGTGTACACCACTTTGTATTGGTCTTTCACGTGGAATTCCAATAAAATTGATTCATGTTTGTGGCTGTAATGTGACAAAATGTGGAAAAGTTCAAGGGGGCCGAATTCTTTTCCAAGCCACTGTGTATATATATATATATTTATATAAAAAATATATATATGTATAACAAACACAAACACCCAGCACGCCCCTGCGGGCGGTTTATCCTTCAAGCTCGGGTCCTCTACCAGAGGCCTGGGAGCTTGAGGGTCCTGCGCAGTATCTTAGCTGTTCCCAGGACTGCGCTCTTCTGGACAGAGATCTCCGATGTTGTTCCCGGGATCTCCTGGAGCCACTTGCCTAGCTTGGGAGTCACCGCACCTAGTGCTCCGATTACCACTGGGACCACCGTCACCTTCACCCTCCACATCCTCTCGAGCTCTTCTCTGAGCCCTTGGTATTTCTCCAGCTTCTCGTGTTCCTTCTTCCTGATATTGCTGTCATTCGGAACCGCTACATCGATCACTACAGCCGTCTTCTTCTGTTTGTCTACCACCACTATGTCCGGTTGGTTAGCCATCACCATTTTGTCCGTCTGTATCTGGAAGTCCCACAGGATCTTAGCTCGGTCATTCTCCATCACCCTTGGGGGCATCTCCCATTTTGACCTCGGGACTTCCAGGTTATACTCGGCACAGATGTTCCTGTACACTATGCCGGCCACTTGGTTATGGCGTTCCATGTATGCCTTGCCTGCTAGCATCTTGCACCCTGCTGTTATGTGCTGGATTGTCTCTGGGGCATCTTTACACAGCCTGCACCTGGGGTCTTGCCTGGTGTGATAGACCCCAGCCTCTATGGATCTTGTACTCAGAGCTTGTTCTTGTGCTGCCATGATTAGTGCCTCTCTGCTGTCTTTCAGTCCAGCTTTGTCCAGCCACTGTTAGGATTTCTGGATATCAGCCACTTCCTCTATCTGCCGGTGGTACATACCGTGCAGGGGCCTGTCCTTCCATGACAGGCCCCTGCGGGGGGCGTGGGGCGGGGGGCGTGTACTTCCGGCGCCCCCGTGTGCGGCAGCCTGTTACAGCAGCTCTGCTCATTCTGAGTTTCTTTCCTTCTTATCTTTTTCTTCTAGTAATTTTTATAACTAACGTATTAGTAATTAGACTCTGCAACCATGTTCTACCGTTTTGTGCTAGTTCTGGTTGTTTTTCTTAGTTTTTTTCTATTTTTTTCACCCGTGTCTGGGGACCCAGAGCAGGGATCCTTTGTTTACAGTAGGGATCAGCTGTTAGAGCTGCGTCCCGCAGCGGTACTGCCGGCGGACAGACTCGACATTCCCAGTGAACTGAGGAAGAAAAGACGGGGGTGTCGTGCTGGGAAGGAGCGCCGTCGCCCGAGAAGGAGACGTTATCGACCATCTCTTCCTTCTGTAATTATTGGAAATGTACGATCTTTGCCCAATAAGATGGATGAGCTAACGTCGCTAACCTGGTCACAGAGGGAGTACCGGCAATGTAGCATCATGATGCTAACGGAGTCGTGGCTAACACCGCTAACTCCGGACACGAGCGTGACACTACCGGGATTCCAGATGCTGCGAGCGGACAGGACGAGAGAGAGCGGTAAGAGGAAAGGAGGGGGACTGGCAGTGTTTGTGAATGACAGATGGTGTAACCCCGGGCACATCACTGTGAAAGAACAACTCTGCAGCAGAGACATTGAGCTGTTAGCCGTTAGCATGCGTCCATACTACCTGCCCCGGGAATTCTCGCATGTTATCGCGATAACAGCGTATGTCCCCCCCTCGGCCAACGCGGATGCAGCCTGTGACTCTCTCCACTCTGTGGTCAGCAGACTGCAAACACAATCTCCGAGAGCCCTTCTCATAATATCAGGGGACTTCAATCATGCCTCACTGGACTCCACACTGCCCACCTTCACCCAGTATGTGACCTGCCCAACCAGAGACAATAAAACACTGGACTTACTGTATGCCAATGCTGAAGAGGCATACAGTTCATCACCTCTCCCTCCCCTAGGCAGATCTGATCACAACCTGGTGCACCTTGTCCCTGTGTATGAGCCCTTAGTGCGCAGGGAGCCACCAGCCACCCGCACAGTGCAGAGATGGTCGGAGGAGAGCGAGGAGGCTCTTAAGGATTGTTTTGAGTCGACTGTGTGGGAGGTGATCTGTGACGACCACGGAGAGGACATCGACAGCCTTACTACATGCATTACTGACTATATTAATTTCTGTGTGGATAACACCGTACCTACCAGGACTGTACGGTGTTTCTCCAACAACAAACCCTGGATTACTTCAGAAATTAAAGCTGTCCTCAAGCAGAAGAGGAGGGCCTTCAAATCCAGAGACAAAGAGGAGTTGAAAAGGGTGCAGAGAGAGCTTAGGGGACTGATAAGGAATGGGAAGGACAGCTACAGGCAGAAGATGGAGAACCAGCTTCAGCAAAACAATGTTGGTGAAGTCTGGAGAGGCCTCAGAACCATCTCAGGCCACAAACATCAGAACTCTCTGCCTGGGAGGGATGTGAGGTGGGCAAATGAACTGAATCATTTCTTCAACAGATTTGATTCAGCCATGAGGCAGTCTCCAACATCGGCTGCAGACTCACCCACCCCCACTGCTGCTGTTCCACCTCTGACACCTCAGACACTTCACACCTCCTCTATTCACCCTGCTCACTCCTCCCCACCCCCAACAACAGCATCCAATACACACTCAACACAAGGCTCCAGCCTGTCTCTCTCAACCACCCAGGTTAGGAGGGAACTGAGGAGGATTAAAGCCAAGAAGGCAGCGGGTCCAGATGGCATCAGCTCGAGGGTCGTCAGGTCCTGCGCGGACCAACTGTGTGGTGTGATGGAGCACCTCTTCAACCTGAGCCTGAGGCTGGGAAGAGTCCCACAGCTCTGGAAAACTTCCTGTGTTGTTCCAGTGCCAAAGACTTCACGCCCCAAGGACCTCAACAGCTACAGGCCGGTGGCTCTGACATCCCACCTGATGAAGACCCTGGAGCGGCTGGTCCTGGCTCAGCTTCGGCGCCTTGTGAGCTCATCACTGGACCCACTTCAGTTTGCCTATCAGCCTGGCATTGGAGCGGATGATGCCGTCATTCACCTCCTACATCGTTCCCTCGCTCACCTGGAGACCGCTGGGAGCACTGTGAGAATCATGTTCTTTGATTTCTCCAGTGCCTTCAACACTATTCTTCCCTCGGTTCTGAAGGACAAGCTGGAGAACTCAGGAGTGGACCATCACCTCACTACCTGGATTTTGGACTACCTCACCGACCGACCACAGTATGTGAGGACTCAGGGCTGTGTGTCGGACAGGGTCGTCTGCAGTACGGGGGCCCCACAGGGAACGGTTCTGGCTCCGTTCCTCTTCACCATCTACACTGCAGACTTCTCCCACAACTCCACCCAGTGCTTCCTGCAGAAGTTCTCTGATGACTCTGCAATAGTCGGCCTCATCACTGATGGGGACGACAAGGAGTACAGAGGACTGACTCAAGACTTTGTGGACTGGTGCCAGCTGAACTACCTCCAGATCAACGCCAGTAAAACCAAGGAGCTGGTGGTAGACTTCCGCAGGCACAAACATCCTCCACTGCAACCACTGAATATCCAAGGTATGGACATCGAGGCTGTGGACAGCTACAGGTACCTTGGTGTTCATCTGAACAACAAACTGGACTGGACTCATAACTCAGACGCCCTCTACAGGAAAGGGCAGAGCAGGCTGTACCTGCTTCGGAGACTCAGGTCGTTTGGAGTGGAGGGCCCACTCCTGAAGACCTTCTATGACTCTGTGGTGGCCTCAGCCATCTTTTATGGTGTGGTCTGCTGGGGGGCAGCATCTCTGCTGGGGACAGGAAGAGACTGAACAGGCTGATCCGAAGGGCCAGCTCTGTTCTAGGATGCCCTCTGGACCCAGTGGAGGTGGTGAGTGACAGGAGAATGGTGGCTAAGCTGTCATCCCTGTTGGACAACATCTCCCACCCCATGCATGAGACTGTGACAGCACTGAGCAGCTCCTTCAGTGGGAGACTGCGGCACCCACGGTGTGGGACGGAGAGATTTCGCAGGTCTTTCCTCCCCACTGCTGTCAGACTCCACAATAAAGACTTTTGCAGCTGATCAAACACACAAACCCACACATGTGCAATAAGACTGCTATACGTGCAATTCTTCTTCTGACGAAGTTGTGTTTTTGTATTTTCCTACTCAGTTGTATATAGTATTTGTATTTCTATTTTATTCTATTGTATATATTATTCTATTCTATTTTATTCTATTGTATATAGTATTTTATTTTATTTTATTGTATTTTATTGCATTCCAGTGTTTTCTAATTTCTGCTACATAACTTTGCACTTTTGCTGTAACAAAACAAATTTCCCACCTGTGGGACTAATAAAGGCCATCTTATCTTATCTTATCTTATGATGGTTCCTCGTCTCCCTCCTCTTTCTTGGGTTTCTGCTGCCTGAGGTATTCACTGAGCACTCGGTCAGTTGGGGCCATCTTCCCAATGTATTCTTGGATCTTCGTTGTCTCATCCTGGACTGTGGTGCTGACAGTCACCAGTCCCCGGCCCCCTTCCTTCCGCTTAGTGTACAGCCTCAGGATGCTGGACTTGGGGTGAAACCCTCCATGCATGGTAAGGAGCTTTCTTGTCTTTATGTCAGTGGCTTCTATCTCCTCCTTTGGCCAGCCTATTACCCCAGCAGGGTACCTGATCACGGGCAGGGCGTAGGTGTTGATAGCCCGGATCTTGTTCTTACCGTTCAGCTGACTCCTCAGGACTTGCCTGACCCTCTGCAGGTACTTGGTGGTTGCAGCTTTTCTAGCGGTCTCTTCATGGTTCCCATTTGCCTGCGGGATCCCCAGGTACTTGTAACTGTCCTCTATGTCTGCAATGTTGCCTTCTGGTAGTTCAATCCCCTCAGTTCTGACTACCTTCCCTCTCTTTGTTACCATCCGACTACACTTCTCCAGTCCGAACGACATTCCAATGTCATTGCTATATAGCCTGGTAGTGTAGATCAGTGAATCGATGTCTCGTTCACTCTTGGCATACAGCTTGATGTCATCCATGTACAGGAGGTGGCTGACAACTGCTCCATTCCGTAGTCGGTATCCGTAACCAGTCTTGTTAATGATCTCACTGAGGGGGTTCAGGCCTATAGCAGTGGGGACAGAGCATCTCCTTGGTAGATCCCGCACTTGATGGTGACTTGTGCTATGGGCTTGGAGTTGGCCTCGAGTGTTGTACGCCACATCCCCATTGAGTTCCTGAGGAAGGCTCTTAGGGTCCTGTTGATCTTGTACAATTCTAGGCATTCCAGTATCCAGCTGTGGGGCATTGAGTCATAGGCCTTCTTGTAATCAATCCAGGCAGTGCACAGGTTGGTCATATATACACACATATATATATATTTGGTATACTTTATTAATCCCCTGTAGGGAAATTACTGCCTGCATTTAGCTCATTCACTCAGTGAAGCAGTGGGTAGCCACCAATCCAGCGCCCAGGGAGCAGTGTGTAGGGACAGTACCTTGTTCAGGGGAACCTCAGGATAGCCGTTCAGTGGATTTGAACCCCCGACTTTCTGATCATGGGTCGAACGATCTACCTAGTGAACTATCTTCCCCTCAATTTGAAAAACGTAGTACATGTATGATTAAAATAAATCAAACTGGTCACTGTACCACAAAGTGAGTTCACCATACCAGGGTTTCCCTGTCTAGCTATGAATGTATTCACATTAAAATGGTATCAATGGCACTCTCTGGACAATGACTGTATATTGGCAACAAAGTGACCAATTTTACAAAGCAATATAAAAATATAATACTAGAAAAATATGAGTAAAAATTGCACGGCTACTACGCACAGAGCAGTATTGTGAGTGTGTGTCCATATGAATGTGTGTGAGCTTTAAGCACTTTGGCCTGTTGTATTACTATTTTAACAAGTTTAGCATATTTGAAGACAGGAAGGAAACACGTAAAAATGCTGACTGTGTAGCTGACAGACTTATCAAAATCACAACTCTATAATTAAGACACAGTAGAATCTGACAGATTCTACTATATTAATGGTTACAGAACTATGAAATTATAGAATTCATTGAAGCCAGGGGGAAAAAATCAAGTAATAGAGTTAGGTCGAGGATTCTATATTTATTACCAAAACTCATAAGGGAAACACAAAGTCTTGAGAAGCTATTGACCTTTAGACCCTATTTCTACAGAGTAGATTTGTCCACAGGTTGGGATTTCATACCTGTTGATCACAAGTCTGGAACATAACCTGTTCCAGAGCAAATTAGGTTTGTAAGATAAGTGACTAATGCATGTTAGATTCCTCAACCAACTTCCTCTGACTATTTCTAATAGCAGTACAGTAACACAGGTTATCAGTTATCTTTGGTGGTGGCAGTCATAGGTAAAGTAATCATGATGTCAAAAATATATATCATGTAACGTTCAAGAAAAATATCATAAATATTGTTTGCAAACATTGTTAGAAAAAAAATCTCCTTTTCTCCTTTCAGTTACAGTAATAGTGTCACAGTGGAGAATGACTCAGATTTTAATGCCACAGCAGACCTAGGCCTCCTGTTTTTGTACATAAAATGATCCCCATTAGAGATGCCATGCAGTGAGACCCATGGATTTTCACTTTGGAGAGAAAAGAGAGGACTGGTATGGGGTATTTTTTTTATTCAAAGTGATCACTTTTCGTGGCCTTTAAATATAACTGTGTCTATTCTTGTTCTCTTTCAGTCACTGTTGAGGTTTAGGGTTTTGACTGACTGGTGATTATTTCTTCTTCTAACCATCAATGTGCGTTTTAGACCCAATTCGTACAAGACTGCTCAAAGAAGTTTCACATTAACAAATGCTTCAATTTTAAACATGATTAATCTATCTTTACAAACAGACTGGATACTGCAGGCTTTTAAGGTGGAGGTAATTAAACCACTACTTAAAAAGTCCTTACTTGATCCAGCTGTCTTAGCTAATTATAGACTGATTTCCAACCGTCTTTCAAGATTTTTTTGAAATGAAAAATTATTAAAGAGTAGTTGTCAACCAGTTAAGTGGTCATTTATAAAGAGATGGTTTATTTGAAGAGCTTCATTCGGAATATAGAGTGCGTCTTAGTGCAGAAGCAGTCCTAGTGAAATATTACAAAGGATCTTCTTATGGCCTGTTAGACCTCAGCTAAGCATTCACTACTGTTGACCACAGTCTTTTACTAGAGAGATTAATACAGACAAACCATATCGAAGGAACTGTGCTGCAGTGGTTTGAATCATATCTTTCTGACAGCAATTTGTGCATGTAAATGGGAAGTCTTCTTAAGACTCTTAAGAAGAGTCTTTAGTTTATTTATTAGGTCACAGAAATTAGGTCACATCATATCTAACACCTTATTGTGTCTTGTTATCTTCACAGAGCACTTCACTCTCAAACTGCAGGCTTTTCAAAAGTAGAAGAGGAGGCAGAGACGATATCAGGGCTCATTACTACGTAACCAGCTCCCAGTTTGGTTTCAGGAGACAAACACTCAACTTTTGCATGATGCGTTGAATCTTTATTCTTCACTCATCTCTTTGCACTCTCTCTGTATTTATACCCACCGCTACTCTTTTTATTCATTAGCAATCATTAACCGCTGGCTCTCTCCCCTATAGTTGTGGGGGTGAGGACTTTTCCTCATACTCAGCTCCCTTAACATATAGTTTGACTTCCAATTTTTTCATCATTTTTTTTTTATTAACATTTGTAGACGTAACAGCAGGCAGATGATCAAATGTTGCATACCCATACGGAATACTTGTACACTTCAAAACAACATGTCCATTAGCTGTACTAATACAATGAACTGACCATAATGTGGTATACCAAGCCTCATTGGTTGAAGTAAGGCAGCACAGAGCTTGCAAGGCTGTTTGCCTGCACAGATTGACAGGTTTTCACCCATACTCACAGACATCTGTGGGTATTAGCTTTTGACCTCTTAACATCCATTAGTTTGTCAGTGACCTGTTTAGGGTCAAGGGTAACATTAGGGTTACTAGTAAGCCATCATAAGGAACTTTCTATGGAGTTAAATAAAACACAGGTCTGTTCTCCTGAAAAAGCCACATATGGTATACAATACATATAAACAATAAAAAGACAGTTCAAAATACATTAATATATATATTTTATTTCTCTCCTTTCTAAAATAACTTACTATGCTCATTGGGCCGCTTACACTTTTTGGTAGCATTATTTATAAATGAGACTCAGATGACAGAAAATTGGTTGAGTCTGCCAAGTTGGCAGTGTTCAGTGTTCACATATTAAAAGTCACAAAACATAATTTAATGTCATGTGTGATGGTTTAAACCATTTCAAGAGAAGATGCAGACATTTATTAGTATAGTCAAACTTGAAAAGCTTGTATTTCAAAAAGTCTGCAGATTCTGTGGAAGTCTTCTTCTCCTGTTTCCCAAGCCAATCGCTAGTCTTTGATTAAAGTCAGCTTTAGGGTAGTCCAAGTTCAAAGTATTAACACCCAAACAAGGCATAAAACACTTGAGGTTGGTTCTTGAGACAGTCCATTAATGTACTTCCCTCAAAAATGTCAGTAAACTCTGGATCAAGGAAGAGAGGATTTGGAGAAACAGGCACGGCTTCATTAGTGACAGTGAGAGACCCCAGAGACCACAGACCCCAGGCCTCCTAACTTTTCACTTTGACTCAACAGACTCTGTGACCAGTGGTAAGGATAGCTACAGTAGTCTTTACTGACAACAAATTAACTCAGTAGAATTTCTTCTTTTAACAGTCAAACTGTGCAGTAGCTTTAAGCTAAGTCACAGTACTACACCACCATGAGAACAGGGAACATTAAGGTTTGAAGTGTGCTACTGCGCTTGGTCACACCCAAGTGGCTACTCTCTTCTTCTTCTCTTCAGGACACTCAGCATAGTTTAGTGCAAAGAATGAAATAGTGCCACTGTTTCCTTTGTTCTTATTTAATAACTTTAATGTAAATCACTCAGAAACAACAAGGAAACTGTTATTTCTAGTATGCATTTAACAATGACTTAGTAAAAGCTAGTAAAAAGCATAGTTTTAATTTCCAAGTAATGTTAACTAATTTATGTAACTCAGGAAATGTCTTCAATTTTACAATGTAAGGTGCCTTCTTCCTTGATAGTTTGACATGTTGAATATTCCACATATAGCTATTTAGCAAAGCCAGGATTTTCCTCACTCTAGAACGGCATGTCGCCCTGTATCCTCTAATCTCACAGCTCCATGTAGATCTGCCAGATGATCCTCTGGTTACACCTGAAATGCAGGTCAGCAGTTCCACATTTCCTGCCATATTCAAATAAACTAGTGTCACCCATGGGACAGATTTCCATGGACATGTTTCCGCTGTATACAACTAAAATCATTTACTGCCAGCAGGCGAACTACCTCCTCCTAAGAAGCATCTGGATGTAGCTCCTCCCAACCTATTTTCCACCGACACAGTGCCGGCATTGATATGAACCAGTTCTGTCTTTCAGAAGCAGCACACATTTAAATAGTTTTGAGAATCAAATGCTGCATATCATTTACTACTAAAATAAATAAATAAATAAGGTTTATTTCTCGCAAGAGCTCCTCCAACAGCCACTACAGCTAGTGGCTGTTATTGTGGTCACATATCAGTACTTTTTGTTTTTAATGTGTGAAACTGGTTCTACATTAGTTCCCAGAACCTGATGCCAAAGCAGTGACACAGAATTTTTCTTTTCTGGTTTGGAGCACTGTCAAAAACCAATGAGCAACATTCATGGAATATAAATAATAAAAAATAAATGTGACATTTGTCATTTGCCTTCAGTTTATAAGAGAACAAATACTTCATATATCTGATGAAACTTACTGATAAACCCAGTGTATATACTTGCACACACCATTAAACCGAAACAATTTTGTTTACTTTGTAAAGTCCGGATGGGCCTGGGCCCCCTTTCCCTGGCGGGTTGCAGAGTATGGGAGTGTCTACTGGGGTCAGCGGGGGAGCTGGCCCCAGGGAGGGGTCACTTGCCCCTCCCTTCCTTCCCTCCCCATCTCCAGCTGCCTCCCTCTTCCCGCT
The DNA here is from genome assembly GCF_001858045.2 of Oreochromis niloticus. Lineage (NCBI taxonomy): Eukaryota > Metazoa > Chordata > Actinopteri > Cichliformes > Cichlidae > Oreochromis > Oreochromis niloticus. The sequence continues at coordinate 8,360,544 of NC_031986.2, forward strand.
CCACCACAATCACCCACACATGCAGGGCCTTGGGGTAAAGGTGTGTCACCAGGGTGCAGGGGAGGCATCCCCCCCCTCTGTCCCCTTCTGGCTGCCTGTGCCTCAATTTTATCTCACAACTTAGACATTCACATTACTCACACTCTCAAAACACATACATATAGGACCTTGGGGGTGGGCACGCTACACGGAATCCAAAAGACCATCAGGGTGTACAACCTCACCCCTGGCGTTGTTGCCCACCTCTCAATTTTAAATACATGTAGACATTGAGGGCTATCAGGAGGGGCTATGCGCTTACCTGCTGCTCTCTGGCAGGTAGCTCCATGCCCTCCTGGGTTTTAAATGCACCTTAGAACATCAAAACTACATATGAGCGGGCGGAGGGAGGTTTGGAGTCTTCACTAACCCCCATTCTCTGCGGCCTGTTGGAGCGGGGGGGCTGGGAGGAGGAGTTGGCCGTCCGATTGGGGTCTGGATTGTGGGGCCTCCTTGCTGCTGCCGAGTCGGGGCAGTCTGCTTCTCTCCACCCCAGGGAAAAGGGTAACACTACCTGGGTCTGGGCGCAGTTTCCCCCTCCAAGGGCAAGGGTACCTAGACCCGGTTCTTAGAGTACGCTTGGGGAGTGTGATTGTGTGTACAGTGTCTATTTATGTCCGTCTCCACGTTGGGTGAGTGTTGAGTAATTGCATATGAAAGCATGAGGGTGGGAATGGATGTTTGTATCTGTGTGTGCCTGTATGTCTGTGTCTATATGTCAGGTTGGGTATCAGACGCCACCTCTCTGGGGACATCTCAGGCCCTCCAAAGTATGGAGGCCTATCTCCCCCCACCACTTCCCCTGCCAGTGGCAGACGCCCTCAGACATCGGTGCGTTGGTGGTTCTTTGTGTCCGGGGATGGGCGTCCAGGTACGCACCGGCTCACTCCTTGGTGGCTGCTTGTCGGGCCCTGGAGCGTGGGGCTCGCTCGGGCCACTTCGCGGGTGGGGTGCCCTCATCCTCTCAGCCTCGGGCTCGGTCACTCTGGCACAGCTGGCTGCTGGCGGAGCTCACGGGCACGTCACTGCAACCCCCCCGGCTTCTGCTCCGCGGCTGCTGAGTGACCCCTCATCTGGGACTCTCCTCAGCTCTTTCTGGGATGGTGGTGCGGCTGCCCCTCTGTTGGTCTTCCTTGGTCTCTTGTGTTCTGAGGGCCTCTGGATGTCTGGAGTCTTGATCTCCTCCATACCTGCTTCATGCCCTGGAGGACGGGGCTGTGGCTCCCCACACCCTCTAGCAGATCATTACATGAAGGAACCTTTTAAATACAAGCGCATCCATGCTCACGGGTGTACACGCGGGTGCTCACACACACAAACTACTCCCTTTTTGGCTCCTACCTCAAAGCACACTGTGCGCTGTCGATCTTACGTGCTGCACAATAATGTTTAATATTTAGTATTTACTGTTATATTCCCATAGATCATCATGATGTTGTTCATTATGTTCCTTTTTTTCCTTCTGCTTGTTTTCTCTTTTTTCTTTCTCAACAGGTGATCCAGGTGATTGATATATGTATTTTTTGTCTGCTTATTTTGTTGGTTTTTGTTTTTTGCCTTTTATCCCCGTCCCTCTTCCCCGCTGTTTTTCTTTCCCTCTTTCTTTCTCCCCTTTCTTTTCCCCAGTCAAGTCTGTCCGGTATTTGGCAAGTGAAAATAAAATAAAATAAACAATAAAAGGTGAATCAAATAGACCAGGGGTCTCAAACTCCAGTCCTCGAGGGCCGGTGTCATGCAACTTTTCCATGTGTCCCTGGTGCAACACACCTGAATACAATTAGTAGGTCATTAGCAAGAGTATAGAACTTGACTGCATGGTGAGGTGGCAACCCCTAACCCTACCTACCTACTCAAGTAAATTTAAGTAAATATATGTATTTGGAAACATATACTTCTAAAATACTTTTATTGCACCATGTTCATTCACTCATGAGCTGCTGTAACGTGAATCAAATGGCTGAGTTGCCAACTCAGCATGCATTCAAGTTCTATACTCTTGCTAATGACCTACTAGGTGTGTTGCAACAGGGACACATGGAAAAGTTGCAGGACAGCAGCCCTCGAGGACTGGAGTTTGAGACCCCTGAAATAGACCATTATGGCAAGGCTGGGATGGTCCATTTGGTAAAGTAAATCCGTTGGGCATCTTTCTTCGCCTTTAGACAATAATTCTGATGGCAAAAGAGCCAAACGGGACAGGCAAAAAAAAAAAAAAAAAAGATAAACCCAGTGTATATACTTGCACACAACATTAAACCGAAACAATTTTGTTTACTTTGTAAATGCGTGCAATATACAGTATAATTGTATCCATGCTTAAAAATAAGCATGGATCAGGGGGGCGATTGTGGCTCAAGAGTTGGGAGTTCGCCTTGTAATCGGAAGGTTGCCGGTTCGGGCCCCGGCTTGGACAGTCTCGGTCATTGTGTCCTTGGGAAAGACACTTCACCCGTTGCCTACTGGTGGCCCGCTGATGGCTTCGAAAAAAAAAGATGGCTAGAATTGATTTTTTTGATACTTAACTATATTTTTTTAGACGTTTTACAGCTTCTCCTGCTCATAAAGACCACCCCCACAGCCATTAATACTGTAGTAGCTAAGCCATAGATGACTGTCTGCTATAGAAATTTTTGTTAAAAAATGTAATTAATCAACAATCAACAAAAGCTTTATGTTTTAGAAATACCAGTCAGTCTGGATAGTGAGCGACGAGAAGTTTTCTGTAATTTTACATGTTTTTCATGTAGAAAAACTGAGATGTGCTGTTAAAATTGCACTTGTTTATCTTAAGATATTCCAGAGATTAAATGTGTAGTTAAATAAGATAAGATAAGATGGCCTTTATTAGTCCCACAGGTGGGAAATTTGTTTTGTTACAGCAAAAGTGCAAAGTTATGTAGCAGAAATTAGAAAACACTGGAATGCAATCAAATACAATAAAATAAAATAAAATACTATATACAATAGAATAAAATAGAATAGAATAATATATACAATAGAATAAAATAGAAATACAAATACTATATACAACTGAGTAGGAAAATACAAAAACACAACTTCGTCAGAAGAAGAATTGCACGTATAGCAGTCTTATTGCACATGTGTGGGTTTGTGTGTTTGATCAGCTGCAAAAGTCTTTATTGTAGAGTCTGACAGCAGTGGGGAGGAAAGACCTGCGAAATCTCTCCGTCCCACACCGTGGGTGCCGCAGTCTCCCACTGAAGGAGCTGCTCAGTGCTGTCACAGTCTCATGCATGGGGTGGGAGATGTTGTCCATCAGGGATGACAGCTTAGCCACCATTCTCCTGTCACTCACCACCTCCACTGGGTCCAGAGGGCATCCTAGAACAGAGCTGGCCCTTCGGATCAGCCTGTTCAGTCTCTTCCTGTCCCCAGCAGAGATGCTGCCCCCCCAGCAGACCACACCATAAAAGATGGCTGAGGCCACCACAGAGTCATAGAAGGTCTTCAGGAGTGGGCCCTCCACTCCAAACGACCTGAGTCTCCGCAGCAGGTACAGCCTGCTCTGCCCTTTCCTGTAGAGGGCGTCTGAGTTATGAGTCCAGTCCAGTTTGTTGTTCAGATGAACACCAAGGTACCTGTAGCTAAATGTCTTTGCACTGACAGAAAGTGGAGTTTCACTGGTCCAGCCCGCTTAAGATCAAAGTGGGCTTTATGTGTACCTCAATTTTCATTACTGATTAAGACCATACACCATCTCAACATTTAGACAGGTACACTTTGCCAACAAAATGTTTCATCGTTTGACAGCATCTTGCCAAACTGTAACTGGCAAGTAAATAGACAGATCATTTTTTCCAGCCTCTGAACTTTGGCTGAAATGTTTCACTAGTCTGCATGAGTACATTTTGGAAGAAATGAAAACAGCATTCTTGGGGTATCTCAGATCAAAGGAATATGTCAGTTCTGACAGACAGTAACAGGCTCTGCTGATCCCTTTAATTGAAATCATTAACTGAGCTATCACCTCATCTGCCAACTCCTCTAGTACACTGACAGGTACACCGGCAACGTCTTGGAGACACTGTAAAAATAACTGGGTCAAATTTAGTCATAATGTTACACAACAGACCTCATTGCTAAGTTACTTTGCCTTTCGTTGACATGTCTTTTCCTCTTCTTTGAGCTGTTCTCTTTAGAGATCGCCACAGCAGATCATCTGTCTCAGTCCATGAATCTTCTCTCCTGCCTGGCAGTTCCATCTTCAACATCCTTAGCTCAGTATATCCAGCATCCATCTTCTGCACATGTCCAAACCATCTCAGTGACTCCCTCAGCTCTACCCCCAGTCTTTTTCTTAGCTCTGCCATCTCCAAACCATACATCATGGCAGGTCTCAAACCTTACCTTAAACTGTCGCTACAATCCTTCTGTCTCCAGTCTTCCCTGATGCTCGTGTCCACCCATTCCAACCTGCCTTCACTGTCATTGGTTTAAATGGTTGATCCCAGGTGTGTCACACCAGTCCCACACTGACATGTCCCACAATCGTTGATGAAAAATCGTTTGTTAAAAGTTCAAACGGACACTGAAACAATAGTGATAAGCATTTGTACTAACATCAGACTAACATTGAAGCTCTGGATCAAAGTACTTTTCCCAGATGGTCATTGAGACATTGGATGTTTGAGCATTGAGAATGGGGGATTCCATGCTGTGGAACAGAAACCAAATGAAATGTATTTCTTTGGAAATACAGGAAGAGTTCCCCTTTACTGTAAACATCTGATTAAATGTCAAAACAGTTTCTGCTGAATTAACAGAGACATTAACATTACCAGTATAGAACACTTGTATTTGTGGAGGGATGCAAAGTAAGTGCAAGGATAGAACAAAAACAAGGACAATTTGGCATATGGAACAGAAGAACAAAGAAAAAACAATGCAGAAAAATGAATGTGTAAGGAGGTGGTGGCTGCGGGTCTAGAAGATGCAAGGAATTGGCGGAAAACTAAGAAAGTAAAAGTAAAAACTATTTTAGTCAAGAGGCATGAAAATGAGTTATCTAATTAGGATGAATGAATAGCTACAGTAATTAGTGATAGTAATTAAGTTTACACAAATGAGACAATGTGAATAAGACATGTAGAATTATGATTAAGGCAGTTAAAATCAGGGCTAATAGTGGAATACCTGTCCCACGCAGCTGCTGTATTTGGTTGGAACAGAGGTACAGCATGAGGTATAGCATGGCAATACTGGGCTGATGTTTGTGGTGGTCCAGGCAGCTTCAAGGCCACAAGTGATATGGGTTCTTTTATTACTCAAGTTCTATCCAAATTGCCTTTTTTTTCTTCTCACTGCATCAAATATAACAAATATGGACATATTTTTTATTTGTTTATTTTTAAAGTGACTGGAGATAAGTCATAATAAGTAGTACCTCATTGGTAAATGGGGGTTAGGAAGTAGGATAAAAATTATAGTACAATATCAGTAAAAGCGAATTTTGTTCTCCAAAACTGGAGCAAAGACTTCTTGGGCAGTCTTTACACATGGTCATTGCAGATGATTTAATAAAAAGGTACAGTTTCTGTTTGTTATCATTTGCTTATGTTGTTTTATTCAAGTTATGAGACATAAATTATCAGCCCACTTGTTAATCAAAGCAGTCAAACTTCTATTAAGTCTTCATAACGTCCAGACAAGTGAGAAGAAAAACACCCCCTGTACCACTGTCATGAAGACAAAGAGCTTTTATGTTCCAGCATGGCTTTATGTCAGTTTCATCTCTGAAGAATTTAATATGGGAGTCAGTGGGTATGGAATTGCATCTCCTCAAGTGTCCATTAAAGTTCATTGCCTTCTTACTTAAGTCTTGGAGAACAGTATTAGAAAAAGGACATCACTTTTTATTTTTTCTGAATTTGTCTCACAGAATTAGGTTTTGGATTGTAGCATTTCTGCTCTTCTCTTAAAATAAATTGTAGAAAATTTCCTCTACATCTCATCAACAGAAGCCTACCTCTGTGAAAGATGCGGTAGCGTCTGTCCCCTGCATGACACAATTAAAACGCATAATAGGTAGCTGCCTGAAATGTCCTAAGGTACCTGCGAAATGATGATACTGCCTCACAAATACACTAAACGCATGCACAGACAGACTGCTTGTTAGGGCATATAACTTATTCATAATGCTGTCATTATCTCTTTGATCTCATTACACACACTCATTTCAAATCCCATTTGCAGGGAAGTGAGCCTCCCAAAGGTTAAAGCCCCTTAAAAACGCAAGTGAAAAGTAGTAAAGTATATACTTGACATCATACTCTGATTCAAACCCTCGGAGCCTGGCTGAGTCTGCAGATGACTCAATTTTCTCGGAGTGCTTAGCATGTTCCTTAAGGGTAACCTTCCTTTTCCTGCTATCCCTTTCTTTCCTGATTGCTTTTTTTTCCATTCTCTGTTTAACATATTTTAAAATGAAAACAAATGTCAGAAAATGTACATTAATTGTTCCGACTGATTGTCTGTACCTAATTAACTACTGGAAACGATGCTTGTTTGAATGCACTTGGACCCTTACCAAACTGAAAACATTTCTGCAGCCACAAATTAAAGAAGGATGAAGTTTATGCTCACATCCAATTCAGAGACACCTGTCTCTGTTTGATTTGCATGTAGTTGATAGTAACCCTTTTGTCAACAAAAAAACTGTCAGGATGTTTGTGCGTGTAGCGAAAGTGAAATGAACTGTTTACTGTCTGCTTTACAGGACAGATTTGTGACAACAGGCGAGGTGCATTTTAGTGTGCTGTGCAGTGAGGACTGAGCATTCACACTTTAACATCTACTGTAGACCAGACTTATTTAAATGACAGAAAAATTAAAGAAAGGGATTTCCTCTTGGGATTACATTCCAAGAGGAAATGAAACTCTGTCTTTGAGATAGTCCAAGAATCTGTTTAATTGTTTTCTTGCTGCAGAATGTCTGTTTAATTAAAGCAATGGTGAAACCATGACTTGGACACCTTGAATTCAGAGTTGCCAAACAAGTCTGATCCACGTCACTGCAATTTGCTTCCCCCATCAAAACATCTTTGCCCTGCTTGGTTCTATTTGTAATTAAAGTAAATATCAAAATAAATTATATTTAATTTAAACCCTTTATTGGTCTATTTATTCTCCTGCCTTCCATCTCTCTCGTGTACCTCTTCAAGCGGCTGGCCAAGGCTGTGAGGTATGGACAGCTTGCTGTACTTCTTAGGCACCTTCTTCATCGCACCTTTCTGTAGCTCCTATAGTTGGTTAACCTCCCTCCGTGCTACCTTGATCTTAGCCTCTAGCCTCCTTCTCCATGGAGGGTACTGCCCCTTGTGGCTGTTTAACTTGTAGCCAAGCATCTCACTGATCACAGCTGCCGTGGTGTAGATCAGCTTGTTAGTCTTGGTAATGGTGGCTATAGGTATCGTCTGTAGTGCTGCATTCACATCATCTAGCAGACCTTCTAAGAGTATTTCACGTAGTCTTGGAAACCGGCTACGGGGGTCCAGGTTTCAAGCTTGGCCATGATCCTATCATTCAGGTCAGTTCCTCTCGCACTCAACGATCCTTCTTCTATCGCACTTGGGGCTTGCCCAATCTCGGGTGGGGGTGATGATATCACCTGGTGCCCTGGCTCCCCCTTGCCGTAGCATTTGTGTTGTACCTTGTCAATCTCTAACTGTGAGATTGTCGGAACACTGAGTTACTAGTTGTTTCGCCGTCATTGTGGATGTTGGGTATCGAAGATTCCATAGGTCCATCATCCTTTTCATGTAACCCCTTCCGCCAGGGTTAGTTGTGTAGTAGCATTCCAACAATGCCCTATTTTCATCTCTCTCCCACCGATGCCTTCTTGTTCCAGTAGCCCACTTCTCGTCAGGGTGCCCTGGTTCCTCAACACCTGACACGGACCTTGTTGATCCGGGCGACGTCCGAGCCGGCATGCCTTCATATTTATCTGTCTCGCTCATGTCTGCGGTAGGCTCGCTTAGCATAGGGGGTCTAGCCTCAGGACCCTTACTGGATACAGACGCCCCAGACACCTCCAAATATATATATATATATGAACCATGAAATAATGATGCAAATTTTAAAAAGAAATTAAATATCAATTTTCATATATAGGTAATTTATATCAATTTTGCTACATTTTGTGTGTTTTGCTCACAATTTGCTCATGCTCAGACAAAAGGCTAACTGACTTTATTTCATTAGCTGAAAGAAATGGATTCAAGTATTTACAGTCCCATAAACTAGTGTGAAAATTATACTTTAAAAAGTAAAAATGAAAAAAAAAACCAGTGGTGATTTCCCAGCTAAAATGGCGTGTGAGTGATGATATAACAAGATTTTTCCTGTTATTTGTACTGTTGCAATGGTGGATGTTTACATTAAACATGCTTTCAGTTTTATATCATGAGGTCAGGTAAGACTTCAAACTTCAGATGGCTCTGAATGCTCAGTTACATACAATTGTTTTTCTTCTCTTGGCTTTGCATGATGTCAAAGAGAGTGGGGCACAGAAGCTCCGCCCACCTGTTCTTCATCTGTTGTTTACAAAGGGCAGCTAATCAGAAAAATGATGGTTTAAAGGCAGGCAGAAAGGAACTAAAACAGTTTGGGTGAGTTGAGGGGTTGCACCAAGAACCAGTGTAAGATTAAATAACCAGTTACAATTTTATCAACTATAAATACTGCAAATACAAAGAACTTGAAAATAACAAAATACCCTTTAGATCATTTCAAGTATTGTAAGAATGTTATTTTTAGGTTTCCTTGTATCATTTTTTTTTTTTAGCATTTCACGTAATACCACGCTCATCATTTGTGCACAAGTAAATGTGTCATAACGGACACAAACCATCAGTGACTTTGGTCTTTTGACATAGCACGATGAGCTACCATTCACAAGCTATGACAGCAAGCATCATTCATAAAACTGTACAGGTGCAATACATAGAAAAACATACCTGGTAATTAGTGCCAGTAAGTAAAATACATTAGTAAAATACTAGGATTTTAATCAGCAAAAACTTCTGGGATGGTCTGTACCACACAACAAGCCAGATAACTCCACAAAAGATGCACCAACAGCAACACAGTCAAGAGGTCCAGTTCAGTGGCTTGAATTAGTTGAGGTGAGGCCAAGCAGACAGCTGGTAAACTGAAAGTTTTGGAAAGAGGAACGAAGGCCGACACAAAGACAAAAGTATGATGAAATAAAACGCCAAGTAATGGGCGAAAATGTCTTTAAAAAGAGATATTTTTATTGTGGGATATTCAGCTTCAAGCTGTTTTTTTAATCTTATTTTTATTACTCTTTCTACAGGAATTGGCCCGTCAGTCCCATAAAACACTATTGGCTCTATAGCAATGCAAATAAGCCAGAGAGACATTGTTATTTTCTTTTGAATGGCCCTCAACCCAAAATAACATAGTCCCACGAGGCAGAGGCTGCATCCTCATAAACAGTCTGGGAGTCAGCCACTCTGCTCTGATATCCTGTCAAGAGAGGCAAGCAGACACCAAATGAAAACACATTATAGCACATCTTCGTGTCTCATGGCCTGCAATAAATACAACTAGTGTGAAGTGCATATTTGGTTCAAAATGTATGAGTGGAATTCACACGGGTAAAAAGAGGAGGATGAGCTCGGGAGATGAGATATGAATTTCAAATCCAAATAGAATATTTCATCACCACTCAGCATGAGAATTAAGAGGAAAGCGTGTCCACATTTCCTCCCTGAAAGAATTCTTCCACCTCCTTTTGATAAAGAAAAAATCTGCAGCTAGAAAAAAAGGAATCTTATCTGTTCCCCTCAGCATAAGGTTATCACAAAAACTCTGCACTTCATTATTTCCTTGAGAACAATTGATCACAAGCATCACCCCTGGTTACAGCTAAAGCAGCTCGGTTTTTTGTCGTAAGCTCACGCCACATTGATGCGGAGATGAAGACGTAGATGCAGGACTCAAAACAGAACTCTGGGATGTGGTTTTTCAGGACTTGAAGACATAATGGAGTGTGAAACTACTGGCTAATGTGCGCTAGGTACATGTTTTCAAATATTATTTTGCAATGTTTGGGATTTTCTGCCAAGGAACATAATCCTTTACATCTCACTGAACTGGAACTGGGCTGTAATGGGGCTTGCTGGACCTCTGTGTGAGGTCTTTGGGGTATGACTCAACCTGGGAAAAGCAGCAATTAAATACCCATCATGCAAACTGCTTGATTTATCTCCCCCTTTCATCCTCAGTGAGGACTTTTAAGTCATTTAAGTGTCTTACGGAATAACTCAAACTCATAAAAATCAGTTTTTAAGAATATACAGTATATTCTGTCACATCTTTATGCCCAGCTTTGCAGTTCAGAGGCGTCCTTGTAATCCATAATAGACAGTGATAGAAAGAAAAGGCCCCTTAACTTCATATTTTCACCTATAAATTCACTCTTTTTAATTTGAACTGTAACTGTTACTGACCGTGATGGAGCCATTAAAGCACACCTGAGTAAACTCACACATCCACATACACACACAGGGAGACTGACGCTAATGTGGCCTAATTATGCATCTACACCAGGTAACCTGCAGCAAGCTGCAGAGGCGTGATGAGAATACTTCTCTGTGTGTGTGCGGTGAATGGGAGAATACTGTTTCACCTTTGCAAACTGCTGAGAGACCAAAAAATGCCTGACGAGTGCGTGTAAGAGTGATACAGAGTTAACCACGCGAGGCTTCCTTTTTTTTCTTGCTTATTTTCTTCCTCTTTAGTCTTGCTGGTAATCTTATAGTAGTATTGTCTCACCTTTTTCCCTTTCAAGTGTTCCCACAAATGTCTAGTGGGTTTTAGAGAGTTTATCGACCTGTGTTCACAGTAAATTATATTACTGTTTATATCATATTGCCAGCTATACAGAGAAGCATGTGTTGTTTTTGCCAAAGAAAGCTTGTATTGTAAAGGAACACTTTACAGTTATTTTTTTGTACCAATGCAGGCACATAGGTGTGCATAGGGGACATGTTTCCCTCAATATTTAAAGCACTTGTAATAAAAACGTGAAAGAAGCAAAGGAGATACTAAAAAAAAATTTCACCTGATACTCTAATTTTGTGTTTTTCTTTACACAAAAATACATTTACAGCATAAATTGATGCTTAAAAGACAAGAATTACCAAAGTAATTGGATGATGTTCAAACTCTCATGTCTGGGAGATTTGTGAAAAGTACTTTTTTTTAAGGCAAAAAGTAAAACTTGACCTTTATCAAACATCTCCTTACAATAAAACCCGTGACCGTATGATTAATTTTTATAACAAATTGCAATATTTGCCAGGAAATGAATATCGCAAAATGTGGAAAAATCTTCTTCCAGTCATATAACTTGCATAGCTTGGTAGTAAGTGCTGTACCTTGCAACTTAATAGCTAACACACTAGCAAGAGTAAGAGAGTCAGGACTTTTTCAACTTTTTTCACTCTTAAATACCCTTGTGTGTCAGTATCATATGTTTCCGACCACTGAAAAAAAATCCATATTATATCCATATTCATATTATCATATCCATAATCCATATTATTAGAATTAACAACTCACAAAAACTGCAATTACCCTACATATCATACAACCTGCTTTATCCAGTTTGAAACATACAGCGTCTATGAAGTTTTGCAAATGCTATGCTCCACAAGCTCACTAATCAAAAGTCACTTGTAGAACATCCACGTGGAATCAAATCCCATTCCCATTCTTTTTTTAAATTCTTCAGCTCTACAAGCAATGTGAAAGAAACTAGATTATTAATAACCTTTATCTGGCTTGGTTATGTGTTAGAAAACAGTTAAGTCTCTGGCACTAATAAATGGCATTTAATGGCTAGCTTGCTGATGAGTCTAGACAGCTGTAGAACAAGAAATGATTAGGCTGCTATTAAAGCCTATCATTCACTTAAAGGATGTTGTGTTTCATGCCTGAGAGATGTGTTAAGAAAGAAGGGTATGGACCACTCATGTTAGACTGGAGAGCACCCACACCTAATAATATCATTGTATACAGCAACATAATTCTTTGTAAGTTGTTAGTAATTACAGATGTGATGCCAGTGTTCACACTGCACACTTATGGCTACTTTAATTCTCTTTCTGATAGATTTCATGTGGGTTTAAGGCCCAAAGTTGACCAGTTTCCCTTGGATTCAATCTGCTTTAACAAAATTCGTCAGCTTTTAAATCAAATCAGACCTTTTACCTTCTTAATTGATGAAGTAAGAAAAACAAAATGGTCCACACTTGCCCATAAAATGCCTTTGATTAAACTTTAGCACCTGAATTTATAATTCATGTAATATTTCTGTTTAAGTCTCTAATTAAAGCTTCCATATTATTCGTATAACATGTTTTGACACACAGCTAAAATATCAGAAATTATTCACACAAAGTTTTGAACTTACCCATATATACAGCAGTCAACATGTTGGACTAGTTCAAATTCAGCTATATAATTTATTTTGCCCCTGAGTGTTGGCAATATCTTTCAATGCAACCGACTGCACCATTTGAAAAGCTGGTGTAACCATTCCCTCAAAATGTGATCTATAATGAAGCAGCTCTTTAGATTTTAATGATATACCATCTTTCTAAGAACAAACCAAAAAGTTGCTTTATCAATTATAAATAATGTATTCTTCAAATAAGACGGAGCGTGTGAGACAGCAATGCATTTTTGATGGATGCTGAAAACAAACTGGTCTTGTTTCTGGACTGCAGAGCATTCAAACTTGGCTGCGTATGTGTTACTGCTTAAGTATAATACGTATGGTAAGCTGGGTAGAAACTCGTAGGCTATGTTTGCAGTGTTTTCAGGTGGGGATTCCCTCTGAACTGGAGTAAATAAATAATTAAGACATACAGTAGGCGACCTAAAAAAGCTATGACTGAATATCAGTAAAAATAAAAAAATAAAAAAGCAAAACACAAGTTCCCAGTGTTATTTTCCCTCATATTTCATAAGTATTGAGGTGTCTGTACAAGCTTATCAGATGAATAACCTCACTCTCTCTCAGTAATTCTATCACTCCTTTATTTTGTGCTGAGTCTCTGTGAAAAGAACCCACTCACTATCACCTCACACTGCCTCTGGTCCTCCTATTCCTGGCCTTATCTCTCCCTTGAAGTCTCTGGCTTTAGCCTGTTAGTTGAATGCTGAGTTTATACACCCCTCCTTGTCCCTGGTTGGAGTCTGGAGCAACTCTTGGTGCTGACATATAAATTTTTTGAAGTTGGACTTCAGTAAAGTATTTTGCGCTAGGTCACAACAAGGTTAGAATCCTGCAGGGCTGAATAGTTTTGAAGTGATAATGACTGAGTGGATGGTGAAGCAAATCTGCTATTAGTATATAGGTTTGTCTTCTTAATGGCTTTAAAACTAGAGAGAAAAACTGCTAACCACATAATCCAAGGATGACCAGGGCGTGTCTAATGCCTAAACAGCCACAAGGTCACGAGAAACCTGTCTTAGGGTTAGGGTTGTCCACAACTTTTTACCAATTCTTCCTCCAGTGAGAAGTTTCCAAAGTTTTCTATGAGGCTTATTTTTAAAGGTAACATCGTCTAGTTTCTAAAAAAACAGTGGCTAATATAAAACCCTAACCCCAGGCAGGTAGCTGGTGACCTGATGTTTGCTGAGAGATTAAAATGAGCGAGACTCACCTCAAATAACCACCAGCAATTTTATTTATCCTGCCTGTATCCGGCACAAATGCACTTTTTCACAGGTACTTACAAATTTCTGTTATTCCAGTCCTCCCTTGGAATGAAAAAGATGACAGGAGGGGGAAAAAAAGAGTTTTATCTGCTGGTACATATTAGACTAAATTTTCCTTTCACATTGGCTCTAGTCGTTGCCGACCACGGGACAGGACGACATGCTGTAATGTGCTTTCATTTGCTGTCTGGCTGCCTCCCTAGACACGATATCAGAGGACAGTGGCAGGCTCCCAGACTGCTCATGAAGTGCAGCAGCTGTCTCTGAAGACTGTGTACCAGGAGAGAAGTGGCTTAGCTTTTTTAGTGCGAGACCTTTATTTGAACTCATTTGAACTTGTGATTCAGTCCGACACAATATATAAAAAGCCTCTTATGCATAAGTAGCAATTTAGCGGTATCTGTAGAGTGCCATCTGTGGCTAAGGTGATGCTCTGAAATAAGGACAGACCCATTTTTTTGGTTTTGAACAGTGTAGGATGTAAGGAAGTATGGCCAGCCATGTTCTGCTATAGTTTAATATTTACTCTCCTCTTAGAGTCAGAGAGAACCCTAAATAGTCCATCATATTCACCAGCCAGTCGCTATCTGTATCTGTCTGTTTGGTGCTGGGCAGGTAGTGGCCTTAAGAGCTTTTTTGCTGAAAACAGCTGCCTGCCGTAGCCAAGAACAACATTATAAGAGCTTTAAAAGCAAACCTAAGCTTCACAATTGCACGCCTGAAAAGCACAATAAACACAACAAAAACAAATTTTAAAAAATGGAAAAATATGCTGCTATAAAGCCCAACAGAGCAGGAAAAAGAAAAGCTGAGCTGGATGATAATTCTATGAGCAACGCTTTGTACGTACACCTGTGATGACACACAGATGTTTGCTATCACAGATTTACTGTGAACCCATGTAACTTTTTATCAAACAGAAAATATCACAAAAATAAAACAGACGCCACATTGCCACAACATCTCAGTCCAGCTTTGATATGGGTGAGTATGGAGGCAGAGCTCTGTACACAATTAACAATCATGATAATCCAGTTTTCAAGCACTTTGGTTTGTTTTCAATGCAACTTGCTGTATTTCTGTCATGGTCCTGGGTCATTTTGATCCAGTGTTTTGAGTTTTCTTGTATTTTTGTCATTTGGTGTTAGTGTTTGTGTTTTCAGGTCCACTGTGTTTATTCTATAGTAACTAGGTTGTTTGGTTTAGCTTTTGGTTATCAGGGTTCCCTTGTGTCCTTGCTCCTGTGTCTCCCTCTGTGTCTGTGTTTATATTGTAGTGTGAGTTCATATTTCCCCTTGTGTCTTATTCCCTGCCTGTCATGTCTGTCTCTCTCTCTGTATCTGTGAATTCTTGTGCCTTGTTTTCCCTCCTTGTGTTTTATTCCATGTTTCCCCAGCCAGTCATGTCTGTGCTCTCCCTCGTGCTCCTCTGTGTTCTCTCTCTCCCCTTCCAGTGTGCGTCTCTGTGTACTCCCTGTTTTACTTAGTCTCCGTCAGTGTACGTCATGTAGTGTTTGCCCCTCCCCTGTCTCATTACAATTATCTGTGTCAGCTGTGCTTTCACATCATCGTTATATTTATGTCAGCGTCTCCCTCAGTTCTTTGTCGCATAGTTAACGTCACCCTCACCTTCTCCGTGTTGTGTCTCGCCCCCCGTCTTCAGGTGAAGTTACAGTTCCCTCTCCTAGTCTATGCTTCCTAGTTTAGTTCCCTGAGTCTAGTTAGTTTTAGTTCGAATTTAAGGTTCTTAGTTTGTTTTTTTAAACATTCCTTATGTTAATGGATATTCCAGCTTTCAGTTAACTTCCTGTTTCCGAGTCCTGCATCTGAGTCCACACCCTGCCTGCACACAGTGCTAGCTCTGACAATTTCTCATGTAAGCTACATGCTATTCCTGATGGATGTCTTCTAATACACACAAAACAAATACACAGAAACAATGTTTTTGCACAGTCCTAAATGATTTTTTGTAACTACACTTTAAGTAAAGACATAAGTTAACCTAACTTGTCTATTAATAGTTATCTGTTTGAGTTTTCTTGAATATTGAATATTTTTGGCAGAAACTTGAATATTTCAGGACTATTTAACACAATAACACATAGAGTGACAAAGGCAACTGATTCAAAATTTAAAAATCTTTCTGCCACATTACTTTTTAAATTAAATTAAATTAAATTAAATTTCTATACAACCAAAAAAATGAATAAATAATATAAGTTACCCCAACCGGCTTTATTATGCAATTTATTGTAAGGTAGGGCAATACAGAGAAAATTCCAACAATCAAACAATCCCTTTGAGCAAACACATGAGAGAGTGAAAAAGGTGAGTAAGAATGCATCATGGGAAGCCCCCAGCAGCACAAACCTATTGCAGCTTAACAAAAGGAGTGCTCAGTGATCCAGCCCTAACTATAAACTTCATCAAAAAGGAAAATTTAATTAATGTGATTAAATTAAATTTTCTAAAACAACATTTGTAATTAGATATTTTTCTTTACCTGACATAAACTAGGCTTAATTTAGTGACAGGACAGTCATTCACCATTAAATCACTTTTTAAGAAGGATGACTCATTTTGACATATACAATTAAACAAACTAAATATTAACTATGAAATATCACAAAACAACCAGTGTGACACCAAACATGTATGAGTTTGGACTGTGGGAGAAAGCCAGCAGGCACAGAACCTTATTGATGTAAGAGGACAGTAACAAGCTATGTATCATTTCAGTGACACACAATAAACCTTATATGTGAATATTAAATTATTTTAATTTTACCATTCAATTCTGACTTTTTAAGATTCAAATTTACCCACAGATTATTCACTTTAAACATAAAAATACAGATTTTCTTTATACATGTACCTATTTGACCCTGAAAAAGGTAAACATACTTACCCGGAGGTACGATAATTAGCTCTAAGGGAAATTAATGCAGACTGTATCTATAAGAACAGAAATGGATTTTTATTGAGAGGTTATGCCAGTGCATCCATGTTGACCACCTCATTAACACAAGCAAGAAATGTATAACAAATTACGAGTTTGTGTTGATATAACGCATTTGAGAGGGTTGCACAAATTCAATAAGTTCCACGTGGATGTTAGGAGGGAATGACCAAGATGATGCACCATCTCAGTGTGATATGTGTTCCTTATATACCCCATTCATTCTATACATCCTGTCCACAAGCATTGGGATAGCTGACTGAAAGCAATTCTGCTTTTACTCAAAACAGAAAAAAAAGAAAAAATCTTTTCAGTTTGACAGATAAAAAGTGAAACTAAGCAAACATATAGAAGAAGCATAGAGCCAATCTAGGGTTTACTGCAAACATGGCAACTTGATAAGAAGGTTGGCAATATGTGAAGCTTGCAACAGAGTAGTGAAAAATGCATTGAATTTCAATAACATGCTACTAAGAGAAACCTTAACCTAAGCGTGTCCTTCCTCACTACCTTTCAAACACCACAAAAGTCCCAGAATTTTATATATGAGACATGGCTGAATGTGCATGTAAATGTATATTGGCCCAAAGAAATCAAATGAAAATATTTGCGCCTTATATTTACATTTCTTACAGAAGCTGATTCTTGCATCCTTTCATGCATCTTATGGGTACTGAGTTATTGATTTTGTTGTGAGACGTCAATGAAATTGATCTTGGAAGAGACACAGTTAAAAATCAAGAATCTACATGGTGCTTTTTAAACAAGCACTGCTAATTGTCTAAGAGTTTCTTTTTGTCTTGGTGCGGTGTGTCTACAGAAGGCAAAGGCTGCCCTTGAGGAACATACATATGACATAAAACGTGTGAAAACGCAGCCATCCTAGCACAATGTGGTTCTGCAGCTCTAATGATCTTTGGTAAATTTTCACTCGCAGAATTTTGACAGGGGTTTAAACCTAAGAGAGGTTCACTTCTCAGCACCAGGGACTTGAAATGGCTGTTAGCATAATGAGTACAAAGAGACAAGGACAGCAATATAAATAATACATATGCATGTCTCTGTTTTTGAGTTTGTATCTCTATTTTCTATGAGTGTAGTCCAAGATTTCTAACGTCAAAAGGTTTTTATTCTTCATTCTTCCTGAAAATGCTCACCAAAGAGCAGATGACTCATCTGCACATTTCGGCTGACATTTTTGAGTCACACAGTGGCACGTGCATGAATTCAGGATAAGCTTTACGACATGGTTTGACCAGTACTGCAATACGTGAATACAGTGGGATTGCTTCCATTTAGTAAACTAATACAAAAGCTGGATTATCAATTGCGTCAAACTACAGATTTATTCCTTCACCGTCTCTCTCTGTTTGCCAGTTTTTTGGGGGAAACCATTCAACCTTTGGTGGAGATCAAATCACGTTTTTGTAACCGTGAAGGAAAACGACCTGCTCTTGGTGGGAGGTGTGCTAGTCCACTTGTCAAAAACACATTTAGAGAAAATTAACAACTGAGCACAATCTAAAGGATAAACTTCAACATTGTCCAAATAATCTCTTCCAACGTCTTTGATGCAGCAACTGACATTTTATATTCATGAAATTAAAAAGAATACTTTTAACCAACCATATTTCTGGCACCAACTAGCAAGGAAGCAAAGCTCAAACATCTAGTGGAGTCACATCCCTGTGATTTATCTGAACAATTATTTCCGCACAAGGGCAAACTTGGGGTCATTATAAATAACCCTAATAATGGACTGAGTGAGCAATAATGACTTCGCTACATAGAGTAGACTGTATGAAAGGTGGATGCACCTTTAGGTCAGATTGTGATTATTTTACTGGTCAGTTAGGAGTTTCACAGTAATTTCATGTAGGTCCAAGCTCATACGTGGAGTTGATGTTTACTGTATTTGAGAAACATAAGCAAAAGATTCAGCAAGGAATGCAAACTCAGCAAGGAATGCAAATCTCAATGCAAATCTCACTTTTGGCAGAAATAAAAACAGTTTGTTAGTGAGTGGAATTACCATTCATAACTTAGCATGAATTAATTTGTGGCCTATGCCCTGCAGACTGTATGTGTCATTGCTATATCATTTTTATATTTAGAAAACAATATCCACCATGCATGGCAATAAAATTAATGCTAAAGATTAAAGAAACAAACAAAAGACAAAAAAAAGATTTTTAAAAAAGAACATGAAAAAGGCCATAATAAGGCCTGCACCCTGGAAAGTATATTTATTATGTGAGATGAAGAAATATTTGTTTTCCTATAAAATCTTCTCCGGAATTTAAATGGCTTTATGCTAAATAGGAAATTACACACTACTGAAAAATACTTACATTATAATTTGTGCCTTAACTGCTGCAAAATACCCAGAAGTCTTCTTAAATTACTTATGCAATTATTAACATTACTTAGAGAATATTTTGGTCTCCTTTGCTGTAAAATTACTTACTCACCACATTACCTTCTTATACTTCTAATAACTATTCTGCTAATTTCTGTACTCGTTACTCCCTTAATGTTGTTTACTTTCCTTCAAGTTTCTGTAGGTAATTATAATTACGTCATAATTTCAAATACATTTAATTACAAAGGAATTATGTCCTTATTCACAGGCCATATTGTAAAGTGTTTTGCTTCTATTCAAGTCAACAGAAACACTTGGAAATAATGTGGATTACTTATAGTTTCAAAGATAATGCAACAACTGATTTATTCACTCATCTGTAATTATTAGGCAAAGTTTTCCTTCATTTTCAATCAAAATTCTGGACCATCAAACAAATAATTAATTATGTAGAAGCGCTACAATAGATTCACCTTAATGTGATTTAATGACCTTTTGCACTGTAGTCACAAACACGACAGTGTCAGAGACTAGTGGACAATGAACTACAGTTATGTCTGCTTAAAAACAACATCAGTAGCCTTGCAGGCCAAGGCTGTGCTTCCTTTTTCCACATACAAATATTCCATCTATTGATATTCTTGACTGAATTTACTGAAAATAATAATTACTATTGGGGTGTTGTTCAGATGTTAGTCAGTGTAATGCTTTACATGTTTCTGCTTAATTGACACAATTGAAATAAACCAAATGAAACAATCTGTTTGAAAAAGAAAATGTCATCACCTGTAGGAGCAGTCATGCACAACGTAACCAATCACACAAACACATTATGCATTGCATAAAGCATCTGCCGTAATTTGTTGACAGTACTTTGTTAGAAAATGATAGAAAGACAGTTTCAGTTATCTATTCTGTAATTAACTCTATTCTGTGTTTGAGAATTTGTGTCATTATGTGAGGTGATACAGATCAGTTGTGGCGGCTTGTGTTAGGGAACGGCCAAGCTAGGGAACGTAGGGCAAATAAACCCATGTTTAATCTCAAGTACAATCATGTATACTACCCTATGTGTTTGTATGACTGATGTGTCTCCAGTCCCAGCTATAATTGACCACTGTGACCTTCTACTTGTTGCCTTGAGTCAGCGATGCACAAAATGTATTGCCATCTAGTGACAAAAACCAGAACTGCACTAGTACGGTGAAATTGTCTCGGACATCTATTAATAGGTTGCAAAGGGTGAGAATTGTTCGACTAACACGACTAGACTATCAGCCCAGGATTTCTGACGGTACAGTCCAACTGCAGATGCAAAATATTAATTTTCATTGCAGAAAATGAACAAAGAGTTAGCACACAGCCTTATCACAAGTTTGCTTGTAGACAGTGTCAAAAAAGTCAACACATTTTGTTTACGTGACTGTATGTTACAGTTGTTTTCCCTAAGAGGATGACGAGCTAAATCAAAACAGGCAGAGTCTGGAGAGTTTGTGTTTATCTGACAGAAGCAATTAAAACTGTCTACCCAAACATAATAAATGAGCGTGCCGATACCTCGAGTGTGACATTAGCTGCATTGTTTTAAATTAATAGCATTGACAAACACTTTTCATTTAATTTACTATATCACTTCACTTCTACATTTCACAGTGTGACTTAATAGAAGACAAAGAAATGAGGGTGGCCCCTAAGTGTGAAATTAGTACTGAGGCATCTCCTGTCTCTGCTCACATGAGAAATGACGGTATCAGCGAGCATGATGGATGTACATTATTCTGATGATCCAGCATGTGTGTGATGAGACTGATATGGTAATCTGTGGGCAAAATGAATTCTTACTTTGTGGTCTCCTTAATGCTCAGGGATCAGATTTTTCCTTCTCATAAATGTTATCTCTAGTCAAGAGTGCAACATGACCCTCTCCAGTGGTCATCTTTCTTAAATTATGAAGAACTAATTCAAATTCTCTCATTTCAGCTGCCATTTTGCACCATTAAAAGTAAGAAAATATATGTGATGTATTTGCTTTATCTGGACAATCGGGAATTTATATTTCAGAATGACTGATGCAGTAGAACACAGCAGCGGGAGCCTCAGATTATGTGGTTGTGGAGGGTAAAGGTCATACTATGTATAGTGTTACATGGAATAGTTGTGGAGGTTTATACCTTGAATTTGGATTTAAAGAATGGCTATCTTCAAAGTGTACTTTTCTTAAATATAAGTATCCATGTCATTTCTCATATTATTTGCTTAATCCCATAGCATCCTCAGTGACTGGTTATCTTCGTTGTGCACTGAAATTAGACCAGCATGTATCAAATCTGACTTGCAAAGATGTTACTCAAAGAACTGTTATTTACTCAGGAAGCGTGTGCAGCAGCTATGAACTACTTGTCCTCTAAGGTATTACCAGGCTCTTATCACATCCTTTACTCTAGATTCATTTTTCCTCTTTGTTCCCATTTAAGTGCTCTGTATCTGCAGCAGTGAGGGTGCAATTTTAAGCCTCTGCACACATCACTTCTGTCTGGCTCCTCTCTCACTTTGGCAGGTTTGCTTTGCTTTGCTTTGCCAGAGGAACCTGGACTAAAGGCTAATGTTAGCAATGTTGCTAATACATGTGCATGGTAGCACGCTGAGCTTTTAACTATTTGATAGCAAATACTGCAAAATACTGAAATAAGAAGGGGACCTTCACTCTTGTAAGAGCTTGGGTCATAATTCAGTAGAAATCAGAGAGTGAAAAGACTTAATCATCAACTTTTGATCTGATGATAGATGTAAAAGAAATTGGGGCTAATGCTTTTTTTCATCATTCTCATGAAACATGGGCAGAAATGACCCAAATGCAGACTCATAGGCAGATGGAAGTAAAGGAAAAAATGAGCTGGCTGGTGTAAATCTGGAGTAGATCCAATAAATAACAAATAACAAAATCCAAAAAAACACAACAGAATCTTGCAAGGGAAGGTGGAAATAAAGCTGGAATATAGTGTGACTTCACAAGCAACTAAGGCAAGCTGAGGCTTACACAAAGAAATGTGGCAGAGTGGATACACCAGGGTAAAAAGACAGCTGAAACTAATGAAGGAAGTAAAAGTAAATCTAAGACACCAGCTAGGAAAAACTACCAAAATAAAACAGGAACTGACAAAGAATCACTAACAGAGATAGGAACAAGACAAAAGTATACTGTGAAGGCTAAACTAAAACATAAGTGATGAAAATATAAATACTCAACTCTAACAAAACAAAACAAAACAAAGTAACATGCATAATGAAGAAAATGCGACCAATAAATAAGCTTGGAAAAAACAGAAAAAAGTAGATAAGCATATATTTAACAGTCCAAAACTCAGAACTCTAAGGCAAAAACCCTTTACTATGACAAAATCATTCTTTTCATTTGTATTTTTTTCTCCCTCTAGGTCAAGCTACAACTACAGGCAGGACATTTACTGCAGTACATTCTTTGTACGGTGCATTCCTAATTCTCCCGCAGTGTTTGCTTTGGCCTCCAAGAAGTACCATATGGTAATAGAATAACTTTAGGAACAATGCACTTTTTTACTTTGAGCCAGAGATCAATTCATGCAAAAACATTTCATTTCAGAGCATTTATTTCCATAGTTTCGGATGCTTCCTGATCCTCTGAGTTACTTTTCTCCCACTCCCTGGCCTTCTTCTGTTGTGTTTCTTTTTCTGAGTGTTTTTCCCCCGCCGGAAAGACAGTGCAGAAGATTACCAAACACAGATTGCATTGATTGCTGGGACTAATTGAAAGGAAAGCATCCCTGGTGCGAAGCGCATCTGCTTGCCTGTGCAGAAATTGGCATCTGTGCCCTACCTCACCTCATCAGGCAAAGGAGCCAAGAAACCTCGCTGCTGTCGACCACTTAACTCAGCGCTCAATCACACTTTGGGAAGGTTCCTTTTGGATGAGGTAACAGCAGACAGAGCATGTTTGGGGGGGGGGACAAAAAAACAAAACAAAACACCCACCCCTCCTGTTCTTGACGAGAGAGACCACGGGGGAAATCATCCACGAAGACGGATGGAAATTCAGCAGAGCAATTGATGCACTCCTCCGTTTGGCTGGGACAAGATCAGAGGGACTATAAAACACTTGTCGAGGAGGAAGTGCAAAGAGAATGAGGCTTCTGCTGTTGCTGCCTCCAATATTTCGCACAATTGTTCACCGTGCTGAATCCTCTAGATTGGCACTGATTGAGGAGCAGTGTTTAGCATACTGGGCATTTCATTACAGGCCACTTGATTTTTCCAGACAATGGCACGTTTGATTGAACGTCAGGGGAGGAAATTGTCACAGCTTTTGAAACAACAAACAAGAAATTACAAAGTGCCACTTCCTAAATTCATGACACTGACAGTGAAAGACAGAACGGGTTTCTTTTCTGTCTGATTGACCAATTTTCCAAAGTACTGCAGAATCCTCTCAGTCTAATGAGGTTGAGTATTTCCCGCTTGTCCTCTTCTCTCTAAATGGCACAATTGAGGAATTTTGTAAAGAGCCAGGTATCAGATAACCTTTGGTATGTGATGAGGTATATAAAACTTTAATAATCTGATAATCCACCAGTTTACCTGTGATCTGTTCAGGGTTAATGGTTTTGTAACACAAATAGCAGCACATCTGGGGCCTCCCTCCTTCTGCTGGGATGGACACGCAGTTGTCATCGGGACGTGTGGCCTCAGGTCTTTAGAACTCTTGGGGGCTGCTGATGGCCCGGGTCTCCTGGATCTTTCTGTGTCTGCCTCTGGCTCCTGGGGTTATCAAGTATACTACACTTATTATAAGTATACTTATTATCAAGTATGTTTCCTGACAAAGATACATACTAAGACACACACACACAGAACAAGACTGTGGATTTGTGTCTGCTTTTGGAGATTTTTCTCTTCTTTTGTCTTTTTCTTGGTTTTTTTTCTTACAGATGCAGAAGATGAGTTTTTCATTTGTGCCCTATCCTTTTAGTATATTTTCTCTCCCTTTATTTTTTCTTTATGCCATTTTTTTCTCCTGCCTGTCAGCTTTGACATTGTCATATTACACATATACTGTAAGAACAGAAATAACACTAATAGAAATTTATGATTAACAGATAAAAGAAACACACAAACAAGAGGAGCCTATAGAGAATTTATAGAGCTTGGATTCTTGGAAAAGCGAATGTGTTTGGCACGACATCACATTCAGATCATAATTCTGATTGCAAAAGCTGCCAGATAAGACAGGCTAAAGAAAAGAGAGAAAAGAAAATATTTTTAACTTTGGTGCTACAAAAACACATTGGGGGGATTCTCGCAGAGACTGTGGATTCTGTCCTGATGCCACTGGCAATCACAAATGGAGGACAAGCTTATTCACACAGTTTGAGGGAAGTTTGGTTCAGCTTTTAAGAAAAAAGGGAAAGGTTTTGATAAAAGTGAGCCAAACTGTTAGACCCTATGGAAACTTCTAAAAATATACTTCTGAAAGTTCATTTTAGCTTTCGCCTGTTCTCCTCCTTGTCTGGTTGTTTGTTGTTGGCTGAATATTTGCTAGTTTCCTTTAATGACTTTAATCATTTTTGTAAGGTAAAACTATGCATTGGAAATCTTATTGAGGTTGACTAAAAAGGTAAAATCCATGATAAAAAAAAAATTCCATTTAAAAGGTTAGACCTTCTACTTTTTCAAACTATGCGACATGGATGTTAAGAGATTATAACAGCATTATGTCTGGTTTGCACTCTTACTTCTCAACTAACTTTGTGGCTTTATTGTGAAGCTCAATGCCATCTTAAGCGATACACAATTGGGCTTGGGATTTGTGCTATGTCATGATTTTTAATACTTAAGATAATAGCGTTGCTGCTACTCTAGCTGTTTAAACTTGTCCTCTTTCAGTACCGCTGCTGCTTAGAACAGTCGTGCTTCGTGGCTTGTGAATTTGGGGGTTCATTTGCATGCAAATCCTATAATATGCAAAACTGCTGAATAAATGAATTACAGGCATTCGAACGTACATCACTGCAGGATTTGACAGCATCCAACCTGATGCCTTAGGTGTATTACCTATATGTACTTTATATAACTTCTGACAGATGGTTTAGGTGCTGTGATGTGACTATAGATGCTTTGGAAGGGTGCTGGCATGTTTTTTTAACAGGGCATAAAACAGACTTTGACACGTTACCTTACACATTCCAACCTTAACCCAAATGTAGCTTTGAGAATGTGAGTATGCCGTCAGTGTCAGCAAAGGGGCAAATAATGTACGTGCATGGAATGCTGAAGAAGGGTGGCAGTGTTTGGCCATCTAGTATTTATACAATCCTTTGGAACAGTCGATTCTTACAGCCACAACCAAAATGTATATAATTGTATTATATATTTAATGATTTTGAATTTAACTCAAATGATTTGAATAATTTTTAATTGAAGAAATTACTGCACGTTTTAATTGCTTCACAGAGTACATTTTTATTCTGTTTTGTATTTGAGATGTAATATGAAGATATTCTATGTGTGTCCAATATGTGGAAAAAAAAAAAAAAAAACACAAAAAATATATGCATAGCAAAATGTATGTTTCCTTTTTGGAAGCAGTGTTTTATTTAAGCATCACTTGAGGTTGATAAAAAGGTGGCTAGCTAGTCTAAATCTGACTCCCATATGACATTATAGTGGATCAATCCCACTGATCCAATCTTATTGACAACCAATAAGTCCAATTTAAATGGCTCAAGAAACCAAACTCCCAAAATCGCAGTGCAGTAAAGAATCAATAGGATGCAAGAAGCACTAATCCACGGAGGCCATACCCTGTAACTCATGAGCTGCAAAGGGTCTGCTGCTGGAGGTCTTTTCCGGATGTCAACAATGGGTCAGTCCTGTCTATGGTCTGTCCTGTCTATACTGCAATCCCTAAGCACAAGGGGGGTACACACAATGTCAACTAACGAGATTATAAATAAATAAACTACTTGGCAAGTTTATTCTTGCCCCTTCAGTCATGGACCATTAGAGGATGAGGCTACCAGTCATAACAAAAGACATAGGGCCAGATTTACTAACACGTTGCACCAGCTCAAGCTGGGTTTCGCCGTAAAAAAGTACAGTTGATATTTGCAAAGAGAGATTGTCAGAGTGTGACAGTGACAAGATTGCGTGTAAGAACTAATATTTTTGTGACTGAGCATGTTTTTTCATTAAGGCGTTAAATATTAAGTGATGACGCATGAACCCTGCTTCTGGGTCCAAACTACTCTGCGTTTATTAAAGCTGTTGTGTTTTTAACATGTTTTAATGCTTTATATCTTGTTCTATTTCATCTGAACAAGCGCCTTAAAAACAGTCAGTGATCACTGTCGGCCTCTCTTGGTTTTTATTACAACTATTCATTTAAAAGCTCAGTTTTTAAAACCTTACGATGTAACTGCAGCCCAGCAGTAAATCAATGACTAACCTCATGTTGTGGATGAATTATCTCAGTTGTTCTTCTGACTGAAGTTTGGTCCGTTTACAGCATCCTGCCATGTAATTGCATTTGTCCCTAACCATCGGGAACCCTCGTGTTAACTTTTATCAAGTGGAAAAAAGTTAACATTGTTCCTCCGGCTTCACTGTGCTAATGTGTTTTTATTTTGCTAACCATAGCTGTGTAGCTAGCAATCACTTAGCACATCATTATATACCAGCTAGTCCAACTTCAGTAACCCTACAAAACGTCACTGCTGTTTAGTTTTTGTCTTCATTTATGTCAGAAGTGAAAGCAGACCTATACATTTTAACATTCCCTCAGTCAGAACATCATATATCATCTTTAGATGGAAACTAGCGAGCTAACTCCCTGCTAACTTCTAACTCCGTTGAACTTCATAAATTCTGTTTTGGTGAATACCTGGATTTTAAACTTAATTGTAAACCTGGTGGTGCAGCCACACTGATTATTTTTTTTAAAGATGAAGAATTTAGACAGTTTGTAACTCCCAATGATGCTGCCGTGTTCGTTTGATTTTGGGACCAAAAGCAGAGTTTGGAACCAGAAACGGCTAATGACGTCAGACTTAAAGACCGGATTGGGAGGAGCATATTTAAATCGAGTGTTTGCAACATGTAGCTTACTGCTAATTGCACCAATATTTGCAGGTAACAAAAGATACTAAAATGACCTGACTGTCCCTCTGTTTAGAAAAGACTGCAAGTTTTGTAAATTATCGGTAAAACTAAACCTCTGAGCAGTATTTGAGGATTGCGCTCATATGCTCTTTTGTCCCAATTAGTACATGTTGCCCATAACGTTACACATTTTCTTTTCCGGCATCCAATCAGAACAGGCCTTGAGACTGTTTTTTACCGCTTTTTATTACTTGGAGACTACCAAAGCAATAACGGGCCACTTTTCAGAGGGTTGACTTTTTTTCTTCTTCTTTTTATTTTGCTTTTCTACAGTTAGATCACAGTGCTGAGTAAGTCCGTTTAGTAGTTGCAAACATTGGTGCGCTAAAATAATAGATGATATTGTATATACAGTGTTGTCTAAACTAATGTGAGATTTTTTTTTAAAGCAGCAGAACGTTAAAGAACAATGATGAAGCTCTGAAATTAACATACCAAATTAATGTTGCAAGTCTCTTATTTTAGAAAATGATAATCTAGCAGCTGTGAATCGAGCCAAACCTACGTATTTGCACTCCTTTCATGTACAGAATCAGATGTAGCTGTTCACAAAGTCTCAGTGCCAAACTGAAGACAGCATGAAATGCACCCACCTTAAACTCCAAGTAAACTGTCCAGATAGAAATGAATAGTGGTAATAAAACAGCAGGAATACATGAGTCAGAACCCAATTTGGGCCTTGTTGCGTGAACTGGAGAAAAAAAAAGAACTGTGCATATAATTTAAGGAAAAGCACATGAACTGAAAAGAAGGTGCAGATAAAATCAGTAATACCGTACTGCATAAAAAAACAGATGGATAAATAAATACATGAGACCAGTACACTTGAAAAGACACTGTTGCTCTCTTTTTTTAAATACATTTTTTTCCAAGATGTAAAAGAATTTGTAACCTCGCACATGCCAAGCTGTACATGTCAAGTAAGTTTTACATATAAAATCAGTTCTTGTAGGGGGTGGGGCTATAGGTGGCTAAAGAATGAATGGCTGACCAGGTATATCATATATCATATGACCCTTTCTGAAAACTTCTAGGTGCTTAAGCATAAAAAGCAGTTACAAAAATGGCTAGTCACCTGATCTCAGCCCAAGAGAGCATGCTTTTCAGGTACTGAAGACAACTCCATAAACAAGCAGCCTCTGAAGGTGTTAAAGACCCACCAGAGCATCTGAAGGGAGGAAACACAGAATTTGGTGATGTCAGTGGGGCAGGCATTCATTAACTGCAAAGGATTTTCATCCCGCCGCTAAAAATAACCCTTTTATGTAAAATGATGTTTGTCCAGTTACTTTTGAGCCTCTGAAAATTTGGGACTATGTATAACAGTGACTGCATTTACTAAATATTTAATGTGCTGTAACTGTTTGGCAAAATCCCTTGAAGTAAGTTGAAAGTCTGCACTTCAGTGCAGTGGCTGTTGTAGGACAAGCATCTTTTAGCCAGCCTGCATTTTACTTTTTACTGGTTGTGTATAAACATATTGTACACACTACAGGGTGGGCCATTTATATGGATACAGCGTAATAAAATGGGAATGGTTGGTGATATTAAAGTCCTGTTTGTGGCACATTAGTATATGTGAGGGGGCAAACTCCTCAAGATGGGTGGTGACCATGGTGGCCATTTAGAAGTCGGCCATCTTGGATACAACTTTTGTTTTTTCAATAGGAAGATGGCCATGTGACACATCGAACTTATTGGTAATGTCACAAGAAAAACAATGGTGTGCTTGGTTTCAACGTAACTTTGCATGCTCATTGCGTTGTCTCTTTCCTTCATGTTTTCCATTCTTTAATTCAATCCTGTCCAATTGTATTTATTTATATATTTAATTGTAAGGGGACCCTTTTTCAGATGAGGAAACATTGGTATAATCCTTAATATCTTGAGTCTGAAGGTGCACAGATTAAAATCTGTCTCCACACGAACGCCTATCACTTCTTTTCTGCTTTGAATTATGTTGTTATTTACACCACACACAGTGTCCCTGGCCTTTTCAGAATTGGATGTCTAAAATCCATTGTGGTGGTGTACAGAGGCAAATTAGAGAAACTGTACCACTGTCTAAGTACTTAGGGACCTAAGTGTAGAAAGTATATGTTTAACTGGAGGGTGTTTGTGTTTTTCGAGAGCACATTATCTGTTATCTAGAAGAAAAAAAAGGGAGTCAAGGAAGAAAGCCTTGGTACTGCTTACATCCCATTTGTGCTGGTCATTAATTGCCAACAGAAACCTGCTTGAGGTAAATCGGGTATTGACCTCAACTGACCGCTTTTGTGGATGTCCCAGCAAAGAACAGTGAGTAAGTTGTGGGTGGCTCAGCAAGATTTAATGATAGGAGAGGAAAGGTGACAATTGGTGAGAAGGTGTCTCCAGCTCAGACAGCTATGGACCCCTTGAGACAGTCAGGATGAGTCAATCCTTCATTTCTACAGCCAGGAGAAAGGAGAGGATAATTGCTCTGTTCTCGTGGCTGCTTCAAATTGCTTTGAGAGATGGAGGACAGTCATAAAGTCAGGAGTAACTAACCACCTTGACTCTGACAAAAGCCTGGAGTCACACTCGGAACATGTTTTTTTTTTCTGTTTATGATATACCAACTTCTGACCACATTATGGTTACTTAGAGGTTATGTGTTTGCTTGTAGAATATGCATGAGTACTTAAAGAAAGCCAACTTAACTGTCCACTTTCTTTACCTGTGGACAGTCTCTTTTATTAGCATTCATATACAGCACACTTAAGCTTTTAAATCTTCACAGTGTACATTACCACCTCTGAAAACTGGGAGCCAATAGTTTAACTCATGCATGTATTATTTTGTGGTCCCCTAAGATGTCAGTGTAAAGATTAAGCTCAGGATAAGACTTATCGGTAGGAAATAATTAAAACCACACAGCAATATACTGATTTCTATCTCACTGAGAAAGACCATATAGAGCTAGAACATGCACTTTTATTTACATCCAAAATCCCCAGCTAAATCATAGCATTTTTATATGCTAATAAGCTAGCCTACTGCTAATGCAGCTTACAGACATTTCTGTGTTTAAGCTAACATCTGAGAGAACAGAAATTGTTTTATTTATTTTCTTATTATTTCTATAAACACAGTTAAAATATAAAAGACATACTTTTAAAAAACATTAAACTTAATAAAACATAGTGTTGCTTGGCTGCTTTTAATGTATTTTTCTGTATTAACCTGGTACATAATAATATCACAGGCACCAAACACCTGCTATTACTTTTTGACTCCAGAAATGAAAGAGTTATTATATGAGAAATAAAAAAAACACAGTGGTGAAGAAAAAAAGGGCCTTTGGGAATAAATGAAAAGACGATGTTACTGGAAAACAAACAGAGGATGTGCACTACAATACACCAGCTGTGCAGGTCTTAACAGATTTTTCTCAATCTGTGAATGTGATAGAAACAAGGAACCAACAATATAATGTCATCTGCATATCATAATGAGGAGGAATATGCAACCACATCTGTTTTCCAGTATGCTGAATGAATGGGCTAAAATAGGCAAATATTACAAACAAATGTTTCCATGCATGCTTTACCACTCCCGCGTGGCAGTGCTGGACGACTCATTTTCAGGATCCACGCTCGTGGAAAGGACTGAAATGATGTATGTGCCACACACAATGCATCCCTATTTTTTTATTGCTGCCACTAACATACCCCTGAGCAAAGTGAGCTTGTAGTGCTTGCTCAGTGGATGACAATCTGTGTACAGTGCCCGCAGTCGCTTTAGTGTAAAGGATGATAGTACACAGACAGAGCTCACATGCTCAGCAAAAAGTAAAGGTCAGTAAAGGGAGTCTTGTTAGTATGTTTGCCACATTGTCACTTTTTGTAAAGGGAGCTCAGAATTGTTAAGGTAGTATTTAGGATTGCACTCAATTAAAGAATAAGAAAGTAGTGTGAGCTTCCAGTGGTTGCAGAGTTATATATATGCATGTATATTCTCTCAGCTCATAGTATGTATATTTTGTACTTGATTTCCAAATTACTAGTAGTTTACTATGTCACTCGATATGTAATATAGATTCCTGAAATAGCTTGTCAGTGCCAGCGAAGTTTTTTGTCATAACTGATGAAACATCGGTAAAAAGAATGGTAATATCATCAAATTAAAATGATACAGTACTTTTATAAGGTATGTTTGATGACGCAAAAGGGTAATTTTATCCTGTAGGTGGTTGCTAGGCAATGCAGTGACATCATAATCTCTGGTATAGATAAGAACCTTCAGGGCCTAAGATATGCCTGTGTGCCAAGCTTGGTTGCTCAGCTGTAGAGGATGCAGTTCACAGGCAATCGAGCAGACATTGTTGTGTAATATGGTGAGATTATTATCATGTTTTGTTTCTCATTTGAATCAATGTTTTAGTTTAACAAATATAAATAACAAAGATGATTACTGAGAGAACAGTAAATATTACTTATGTAAAGATTTCTGGCTTGGAATATGAAAAAATAAGTTTGAGAAAATCTTATCATAAAATTCCAGAAATCTTTACTGGAAACTGATATTCACAGACAAAAATCTGAATTTTTGTAATATAACACCATGAAACATAATCAGTTGGCTGCTTACTGTACATAAAGACAGTTATTCTTTTTTATTTAAAGTTTGATGAAAGGCATTATCTATATAAAAATATTTGCATACTTTTCAAGAACTGAAAGCCAACTGGAAGGTTTTAAAATTCTTGTTTCATTTTTCTGGCTTATAACAGTCAAAAAGGTTCTTACCAAAGGGATCTCTTTTTCCCTTCACTTCAGCAGCCAGGAAAAAAAAGTTTCTGCAAGCTTTTACTTATAAACTGTTCCATAACTCAAGCTCCAAATGGTAAATGAGCAAACCTCCCTTTATAAGCCCTCAGAATATTGAGAGGAATGATGCTGGTAAGTTGTTTTTCTTCTGCGCCTCTTTTAAGGATGTAAAGTGGTGATTTCTGGCTCACAGTATAATAAGGCCTTAACTGATACATATTGATATTTTATTTTTAAATTTAGTATTTATTTCCACAAGACTAGCATCTTATCACTGTATCATGTTTTGCCACTTTATGTCATACTTTTAATATTTATTTACCTTTTTTAGTTTTAAGCCCTCAGCTGTGAAACGCTGATGGGGTATTGTCACCACGACGGCGTGGAAGTTTGTGAATGTGATAACTTGAGAACAAGGTGACGTAGGAGCTTCATATTGATACCACAGGTGTATCTACTAGAACTCTTGGGGATAGCACTGGCATTTGCCAGCATTTTTAGTTTTATTTAGCTCTAATTAATTCTGACTAGGACAGTGGTATTTACATTTTCAAGGGATACTAGTGAAGACAGTGCCTTCGCAAGAAATCACACTGAGACATTTGGAAGTAAATTACAAGCTCTTCACATGTAAAGTTTTAAAATCTAATCTGACTTTTAACTTTCACAACTTGGATTTATCATATTTAACAAGATTCCCAGTTAATGGTCATCATATATACTGCATGTTAGAGCTGCTCCTACTTTAGTCTCTGTAAATATTCTAGTAAGCTGGGTGCCAAACTTTTTTTTTTCCCCAAAGCTAATTCTCTTATCCATCAATAATGTATTTCATCCTGAAAATGAAGCCCTTAAGAGCTCCTCCGATGGTGTCTGTATGCTTTTACAAAAGAGGGCTTTTTAAAGAGCTGGGTTGAGAAGAAAAACACACATCTTCATGTGAAATTTATTCTGTTGACTGGGGCACTTCACTCGGCACACACTACAAAATGGATTCTCCTCATGTTGTGTCAGGGTTCCTGGGTCGGTGACCCAGCGTTTTCAGTTTTGCCACGTTTAGGTTATGTTGCCACATCAATGTTCTCACTTCCTGCTTTTCCTGTGTCAGCTCGTCTCTTGTGTTATTAGCCAGATTATGTTCAGCTGTGTACTCACCGGTCTCTCATTATCATCCTCATCAGCCTGTGTATTTAAGTCCTCTGTTTCCACGCGTTCACTGTCGTGTCATTGATGTTATGTTGTCGTTTCCGCCTGCGTTCAGTTCAGCCAGTCATTCAGTCTTTCAGCCAGTCAGTCCTTTCGTTCCTGCCCTGTTCATCCACGCTTCATAATAAACCATCTTCAGTTCTTCACTATCCACGAGTCCTGCGTTGGGGTCACTTCCTCGCCTCCACACGACACAAAACCTGACATGTTGCACACTTCACAGTCACGCTTTGAGTAATCAGCATCTTAAAATCTATTCTCTACTCCTTCCAAAAAGAAAAATCATTTTATTCTACTTAGTAAGTTCACAAAGTCACGTGCTGATGTGTTCCATGGACTTTTATCAAGGGCCTTAGTGGTTGTGCTTCGGTAGGTACATGCAGATAAACACACACAGACACACACAATGACAAATCAATGAGCACACACAAAATAACTACACATCCCTCACACACACACACCTCCTGTCTTATTGGAAGCAGCATGGCACAGAGCCTTTAGCAGCGACAGCGGTAAGTGATGGATGCTGCAATGTTGACAGGAGGAGTAATTATGCTTTGTCCCATGGTTCCTTGTATGGGGGCCACCCATCACTCTCCATTACGCCCCTGTGTTGTGGCAGCCTTCCACTTTGTTTAGCAAATGAAATGCTTTTCCACCTGAGTGCTCCCGAGAAATAAGGAGAGGCGTGGTGAGGGTGAATGTCATGGGATACAGAATAGGGGGTTCATGTAGATTCAGGGAAATGCACATAAGGGGGGGAAAAAGGACCATAATTGTACATAACGGACCTGCAATACATCAGTGATCTGCGTCCGATTTGATAATAGCTGCAGAGCAATGACTTCAAACCTACACACAATATCTATGTATGTTTTCATTCTCACAAGCTGCTTTTATTTCACAAACATCAAACAAAGAGAGAGGAAATGTAATAGAAAAATTGTATTGCATCAGATGAGGCAATACTGTGTGAATGAAAAAAAATACAGCCTGCATCCTCTCAATGGTGAATTTCTTTTTTGTCATCACAAAAAAGGGAAAAGTAATTATTGACACTGGATTTGAAATTAACTTGAAGTGAAAGGAAAAGAAGTTGCAGTCAAAACAGTTTTGTCTGGAGAAGGACATAGACTGTGGCTAACATGCAATTTGAAAAACCCGTCCCCTTCTGTACGAGCAGTTTAGGGAAAATTAACTATCTCCTAGCAGCCGTTCTGAAGTTCAAGTGTGTTCTGAGTTGTATTCTGTATTCTGGCGACCTGTCCAGGGTGTACCCCGCCTCAAGCCCCATGAAAAAATTAATTAAACGGATACATAGATGAATGGAATCATTATTCATTTATAATGGATTAACATTTATATGGCACTATTCTAGTCGTACTTACCATTCAAAGCTTTATGTCCTCCAAGACTACAGGAACGTTTGAACCACTAATGTTTTCCCTAATTTTTTTTGGTAACTGCATTAACTCACAGTGTTCCCTGATATCTGATCTACCTCAGGGGTATACATCCATGCAAAGTGTACCAGCAGGGACAGAATTTGACTTTTACTTCACCCTCTTCCAGGAGAGTGTTGAACAGATATGTGTTGGTTGTGCTGTTATACGTTTGTGTGTGATAGTGTGTTTAGCTTAATAAGAATCGCACCACCTGGATCCTGAAGGCATTATGAGCAATGATTGGCAGGAGTCATTAATGTTATCAATCATCATTTGCCTCAGCACATTAGGAGCATGTGTATAATCAAGCCTCCAGCCAAGGTCAAAATTATGAAATCATTATGATCTTTTCCATCTAAATGACAAGACTAATCACCACACCTCGCAACTATTACACCAAGTGTGCCCTTATCTGTATGTGTGTGGGTATGCACATGAGTGAAGTTTTGCTTGTACAGTGATTAATCCTTGCTGTTAGGGGTTAATAAGAGTAATTTGGCCGTGTGCAATGGCTCCAACTTCCCTACTTCTAATGGCATTACGGTTTTATTATGCAGCTTGTTTCTCTCAAGCTTGTTAGGGGATGAAGGAGCTGTGTAGGTCGAAGAGAACACACAAGAACGTCTGGCTATATTTAGCCTGAGGAGCCTTTTTACCCCGGCCCTGTCATTGAATGAGAAAAGTTTGCGATGTTCTTGATGCAAATAGCCTCATTTCCTCACTCTCTGCTCCACTAACCGACTAAATCCACAAGATGCAGGAAAGCCTCGAGACCTAGTTAGGGTAGGTGAACGCTAGAATAAATTTCAATATGAATGGTTCCATTAAGTCCGTTTTCGACAGGCTGAGCATAATATTATTTAGAAGCAATGCTGTGAGATGATAACAGGAGAAGGAAAAAAGCACCAACGTGTTCAAATATAGAAAGCCGACTGGTATTGGGTCTAACTTAATAGGGTTTACTCATTGGAAGAGGAAAGTTGACGAACCGATTGACGAGATTATTTCCCAATTGTTGTTGAATTCCTGTACTCTTGCCAGGTTCATAACACAAAGAAGCCCCTTTAAAATGAACAGGTAACTATAAACGGCTACTGTAGGTCATACATGTTTTATTCAGCAAAGAGAGATCAAAAATATTAAATGTAACTGTACCCAAGAATACCTGTAGCCAGCCGGCCTGTTTCTTCTGCTGTTTGTTTATAAGAAAAGCTTTGTTTTGAGTTCCTGTATATTTTTAATAGATGAATGCATCAATTTATTAAAATACATAATTAAACACTATTCAGTAGATATTTATCAGTTCAACATTCTTTTTTCTATTGAATAAAACCAAAAAACAACTGACTGTACCTTTAAGAATAATATGATATACAAACTTGGATACTTCAAAAAATTACTGATTATAGGCTACTATTCGATTAATATTTTTAAAGCATTGCTCAAATGTCGGTGGTCCAATCCCAGGTTCCTCAAGACATGCATGTTGAGGTAACTTTAGGCAAGATAATGAAACCAGTGTGTTCACTTGAGTAAGAATGTGTATATGCTAGGCTAATAGCATGCTAGCTCAGGTTTTAGAATTCAGAGTGGTATCTTCATCTTAATATGAGAATTTCAAACTTTGGCTCCATTCAACACCAGTATCCACGTGATAGTTCTAACTGAAGTAAGTATCTCTACAACCATATTTGGAATGATGACACATACACACTTAGTCCCGAGGCTAAAATGCCCCAGTTATGCTGTCATGGCTTGTAATAATTCACCACCCAATATCTAAAAAAGCACAAGGCCCATTTAAATTACTCTTGTCTCAGCAGGCCACTTGTTGATATCTGTGATGATTAGTTTGTGGTTTGAAACATGCACCGAGAAATGCACTGTATCGCACACAGGAGTTTACAGACATATTGTGCTAATGCTGCTCAATAAACATTCAGCCAGCTTTAGAGCTTTTTATACTC
Organism: Oreochromis niloticus; assembly: GCF_001858045.2. Classification (NCBI taxonomy): domain Eukaryota; kingdom Metazoa; phylum Chordata; class Actinopteri; order Cichliformes; family Cichlidae; genus Oreochromis; species Oreochromis niloticus. Next base: position 8,397,274 of record NC_031986.2, read on the forward strand.
ATTGTTATTGGAGGTCCCCTTATCTTTTTTTAAAAACGTTATAGTGAAAAAATGCCAATCTAACATCTGGTACTCGACATAGCAGATAACTCAGACAGGCAAAATGGAAACTTCACTCTTATTTGCTAGCACAACACCTGTTGGACAAACATTACTGCTAGCAAACTAAAGGCTATTCACTGTATTGCCAGCAATGGAAGACAGCTGAATCAGTCACACAGCGTAAGCAGCAAGTGAACCATGTTACTTGAGTCTGGACTTCACTTTGAAACAATAGTAAGATCACATATATGTACATACATTTTTTCCTATTTGCAGTTTGCTGTTTAAGCACTTTCACGTTATTGACCTGTCAAACCACTGGGTAAACATCTGCTTGTCTTTCTTGCCTCTCTGTGCAGAGTGAGCAGCAGGTAGACAATTTGGACAGTGAATGAAAAAACAACAGGAAAAAAACACACAAAAAAATGTAAACCGTGTTCTGTTTCCTTTGCTCTGCTTGTAGTCTTCAGGCTATGTGTGCCTGTGTGTCCAAGTGTAAATGTCTATCTGTCAGGCACCTGTGTAAGGCAATTGTAACACCTGGGATTTCAGTGTGTGCCCTGTCGAAATCTACCAACCCACTGGCATTTTAACAGGCCCTTTATGTTACACAAATGTTATTGCACAAACCTGAGCTCATGAAGCTGTCAGGGTGCTGACTGAATAGTATGTTAGGTTTTGAGAGTTGTACAGTAGTACTGGATCTTCTGATCGGTATTAATTCAAGGTGATGATTATCATCATTTACTATCTTAGCATGCTAACATAAGCAACAGAAAGCAGCCATAGATGTATATCTTGTGACCTTATTACAACTATTACAGTATAATTCTCACAGAGCAGTCTGTCAGTGGGTGGTGGTATAGATTTAACATATTATACTTTGTGCATCACTCTGCTTTACAAATGTTGTACATGCACACACACAGAGAACTTTATGAATCTCAAAGTTATAATCAGTAAACTGTGAGTTACATTATCAGCTGTTAGCCTACTCTCTTAGACTAATAGTGTTTTTGTTTTTTTTGTTTTTTAATAAGAGGTCGTCTTTTGCCAATCTCTTCTAACTACAACATTACTGTAGTTTCTTGGCCCTTTCTCATTTTCCTCTTCTTGTGGTCATCTCACTGAAGTGCATTAGTGTCTTTGCTTTGCCGCCTCTCTTTTCTCTTGTTCACTTCTGTGCTCTGTCAGGTCTGCACCAGCAACGGCACTCTACATTCTAGAAATTGGGCAGTTAATTCCACCTTCACAAGTCTAAGCCATGTAAGATCTGATGTTACCTGTCTGAGAATCCTAAGGATTGATGCTTCTCATCTTTTAACATCTTCCATCTTGGCATGCCAGTGACTTACTTAGAGATAGGTTCACATCTACCCTTTGTATGAAATTGTTTAACAGAAGAACAAATAAACATGAGAGAAATTATTTAACTAAGTCAACTTACTTGATCCTAGCCTTACTTCTGAGTGGTTCACTGGAGACCTGGTGGATTTAAAGAGGTTAAAATTCACTTCACTGGGACTGCTGTTTGCAATAGTCCTTTCAGAGTCTGGCAGTATTTCCAGTGGGTTAATGCAGGACTCACAATTTCACCTCAAGACTAGAACATTTTATGATATTCAAGAAACCACACCATCAACAATGGCTTACGATATAAGATCTGGCACGCTGGGGATTTCAAAACTGGCTCTTTCTAAAACACAGCAATAATGTACATTTTCAACCAACGTCCTAAGGAGTTTTCTGTGTTACTGAGAAATTCAGAGATACACTGTGTCTTTGGCTTGAAGTAAACTTCTTTGCCTGGTAACATCTCTTGAAAGATACCTGGGGAAAAATATGCCTGATGTAAAAGTCCTTTATCTAAAGCCCAAGAGGATAGCACCTGTAATAGGCGGCTTCTTGTATACTGCCGTCCCCCTGGGAGTAAAACAACTGTCACAGATGTTGCCCAGAAAGCACAAAGAGGTAGAAACACATACCTTTTGCATACAGACATCGAACCCTTGCTATACAGAAACTGTTGAATGTAGAACTAGAGACCAGGGAGATCATAGCAGTGAGTTGGCAAAGATGAGATGGCTTCAATAACAATTGTTTGTCTCGCAGTTGTAAAAGCTTGCTGGTAAAGTTACAGCACATCAAGCATCAAGAGCAGCAAACAATGAAGTAATGGAGAGAGGCCTAAATGCGCAAAATGTCTATGTGCACCAAAGCCTTGACAATGAGCACAATAAACTCACATCTACAAATAGCCAGAGGCACACACATAGGCCTGTCTCCAAGAGGTTATTATTATGACTCATTGTGCGCACAAAGTCAGTATTTGCAGCAGCAGTTATTGTTATTGTGTGCTCAGACTTATATATGGGATGTGACCTTTCCAATCATTAAAGTAATGAAGATAATATGGAAGCCTAATAAATGAAAACACTTTTTATTATACTGCAAATTGCTGTAGTATTCCACTACTAGTGGCCTGTTTTAAAAGTCTGTTTATCCAAATTACAAAAAAAACAAAAAAAGCAAATCCTGCTGTTTTCTCAAAACCTTCTGCTATGGAGGTAAGGCATGGAATCCTAATCTTACACAAGGCACACATATAGATTTAACAGTTGTTCTAGGCCTGGCTGTAACTAACTCATGAGAATCAGAAACATACCAGAGCTTACTCAATCATTCCACATTTGGCCCTGTTACTCCAAAATGGATTAAAATTCATTTTCCCCTCAAATCCTACAGACAGTGCCCCATAATGACGAAGTCGAAAAACAGGTTTGCTTGAAATTCTTGAGATTTATTAAAGAAAAATGAAAAATTAAGGAGTTTAATGTTATATACATCGCATAACACAGTGGTTATGCTGAGCAATTAAATAAAAGAATAATAAGTATAGTACTGGCCTTATTTTATTTTTCCATGTACAGAAGGGTGTGGTGATAATATAAAGGTGAATTAATTATGCATACTATTGTAATGGTAAGACATTCAGATTCAGCTGCATTTTAGTACATGATGATCCACCGAAATGTTGAAAAGGCAATGATTGTAAATAGTCTCTCATTGGGATGTCGGCAAAACACTGAGCCTGGCACTGCAGTTCCTGCTGGGAGGGTCTTCTCCACAGCAGGGAATATAGTGACTGCAAAGAGGTTGGTCTTTTCCCCAAACAAAGTAGGCATCCAGGTCTTTTTGATGTGTTTTTTCTTGCTGTATTGCTCCAACTATTTCATATTTTTCCATGTTTTATTTTATTTTTTTAAAATTCTTACCAACAGAGTGCCTCAGGACTCTTTTGGGTTTGAGTTGTTTCACCCTACTGATGTTCACCTGTTTGGAGTCATTTTTAGAGCGCTTCCTTTTTGTGCTTTTTTCAAATGATAAGATCAGGTCTATTTTCTTGTGTTGTTTATTTTGTTTTTAGTTACTTTTCAGAATGTTAGTCCCATAAATTCATTCTGTTCATCCTAGCATTGTGTTTTCTGTAGGAGAAACTTTTCGTCACCCATCGCAAGTGACTTCTTCAGTCTCAGGGGACTGCAGGTAGCAATGCGCCTTAAGGTCACTTTCATTATCATTAATATGCAAATTGTCATGACTGTCACAGAGAGTTGAGGAATGGCTGCAATCACAGCATTATAAGCTGGTAAAAGATGTTCCCTCAGGCCCCGTCCTTAGTTCAGTGGACTTTCCCTTTTCACTTACAACGGCCTGCTTGACATCCTCCTTCAGTCCAGCATTTGTCCCTCTCCAGCATGCACATCTTCATCAATGAAAGAGACCACTGGACTGTAAGTGTGAACAGGCTATGGAATTGTGGCCTAGCAAGTTAGCTTTACTTTGATGCGCCATCCGCTTTGCCAGAACTTGTTTGGTTTCCCTGATGTATATATTTGTATATAATTTTCACAGTAATAAGGCTTATTATTTACTGTTACTTACTGTTCATTGTTACTGTTATTTAACAATTTTAGTTTAAGTATATTTTTTAATTTATCTTTCTAATAAAAACATTGATGAGCTAAAATAATAAAAAATACATTTTTTTTAGATGGTCCATAAATTAATTAATGGATGGAAACAAAGTTGAATTTTCTTCTTCTTTATTTATCTATATTTTTTGGTGAAAGTAAATGTGATCCAAAGCTGTTCTGATCTAAACTATGAAGGCACAAGTATACCTGCTGCATTGGTCGCGTGGTGCGGGACTCGTCAAATCCATTTATGTTTACCATTACAGCTGAGTAGACATTTTGGGAGACAGACTCAAAAGCAGCTTTAATGCTGAAATATACAAAAACAAGGCAGGGCTGGTGAAATACAGAAGAAAAGGAGCAGACAGCCTTTCAGGAAGACACAGCACACACAAGATGAGATGATGAGAAACACCAGGGAAACACAGCTGCAACTAATCAGGGAAACTAAACAGGGCAGGTAAAACAAAATCCCATACAAATTAGGTGAAGCTTACCAAATGAAACATGAAATAACTAAACAGGGGAACATCACAGATGGAGATACAGAGATACAAACTAGACACAGAAAGACAAAAGGACAAACACAGAGATGAGACTGAACTAACAAAAGAATCTGTGGAACTGAAAGCTCAGAACTAGACATGTAATAAGAAAAACATTCTAAGGGCGTTTTAGCACCTATCATTCGTTTACTGTGGTCTGAATCAGTTGATGAGTTGGTAAACCTGGAGCTTTATCCTGTGATTCGGTTTGTTTTCACACAGAGACAAATCCAAGTGAACTCAAAGTGAACCAAAATGCACCACTACAAACCACATGGCTTTGGGATGTTCAGTCCGCTCACTGGCTAGATGGGTCTGGGGCGGGACCAACAAAAGTAAAGGTAAAATTAAAGGAAGAACATGCTGTGTTCTAGACTATTGAAGGAGACAGAGAAACAAAATTCATTTCATAGCTAATTGCCTTACCTTTGCATATCTATATCACCTAAAAAATACAAAGCACATATGGCTACGGGATTTTTTTTAGCTCAAACTTGTAACATACACAGAGATAACCAAAAATACCAAGATAGTAATGCATTCATAAATACTGAAAATAGTAACTTTGGTACAAAGTTGTCTTCATTTGCAAATAAAACCATTGCTCAAGAAATTAGAAGCCACCAACAGTATGGTCTCAATCAGGTCTGTTTCAGCAGCCTAATTGTCAACTAAATGTGTTGCACACTCCCATCGGCCGCTTCTGCTTTCTCTTGTCACTCACAGACCTCTTCGCAAAAAGGGTTTGTGCAGGAGTCATTACAGTCTGATTTAAAGCTACAGACACCGAAGCAGACTGTTAGAAACTGAGCTCCAAACTGGCCTGTTGCATGTTTAGCTATTTCCCTTTTTAAATTTGTTCTTAACTTATTTCATACTGGTTTCTTCCCTCTCTGACGGCATCAGTCAGATAGTGCCAGCAGAGGTAGATTGTTTTGGAATGGTAATGGATGGACTGGTAGAGGGACAAAGGACTGGAGCGCGTGAGGAAGAGCCTGTATTGTACAGAAAAAAGAAAAAAAGACCTGTGCTGTATTTTATTCTGACTTGAAATCATGGGGAGATTTGGGATGACCATTTATTTCTCCTAAAGTACTAAACTGCAAGACCCTTAAGGCTCCTTTTTAGGATGTAAACAACCACTTCTGCTTGCTTATAACACATGTATACTAGTCTTTCTGATATCAGACCACATGCTTCAAGTGCAGCGAGGCAGCAAGCCTTGCTTCACACCCAAGTCAGTCATTATGCATGCATGCTTTTCATCCACACTCCACATCCCTGGCTTGTGTTTGATAATTTTAGCCTAGTTTGGAGCCTCCGTCCTGCTGCATCAATGCTCAGATACAGACAGGCAGAGCAAAGGCTGCTACCAAAGACAGATACAAACACTGTGCACTCACAAGTTTAGCCTCAGACTTCAATGCGCTGTTTGCCATGAAACCCAGGTGTGTGTGTGAGTGTGTGCACATATACCCCCTTGGCTCCGCTTGGCTCAGCAGTCTGATAATGCTGGAGACAGACCAAGGGCACCTCTCCTTTACTGTTCTCGTCAGCTGAGTATGTTAACCGGAGCAAAATTATACCTCGGAAAAAAATTATCCTCCTCTGTAGGAAATGTTATCACAGCAATATGCACCCCAAAAGCATTGGCACATGCCCCGGAAAGACCCGCAGTCAGAGCCGAAAGTACGTCCCGGCCCCTCATGGGCATCTTTAGAAGTGAAATCCATTTTACACTTTTACAGGTCAGAACCCAGAGGAGAGACTGCAGATTACTGTATCAACTTTTTTTTTTTTTGCCTTTAAGTTTAAAGCTTGCATTTGGCATGTGCTGTTGGAAAATACTTAATCCCTCTAATTACGGTTTAGCCACTTTTTACTGAGCCAAAACAAATTCTATTATACCTAATGAGCTGAGCGGTTAAATAGAAACTGAGAGACACAGAAATGATGGGTCTACTTACATAAATTACACTGCATTATGGGATTTTTTTTAAACCACATGCTATGGAGCAAATACAGACACTTTGGAAAATTGCAGAGGGTAAATTCTTTGTCGGTAGATTTACAGATACGGTTTACATAATTCATGTGTACATCAGCTAGGCAAAAGCATGCTTCTTTACTTATCAAATGGGTCAGTGATGAGGCTAGAGAGCAGGGAATTGGTCCCTCAAGTTAAATAAGGTCTTCAGACGCGCCCACACACACTACAAGCTAATATTGACTGAAAACGATGCCCATCGGCAGAATTAGATTGAGTGGAGATGCTAATAATTCATCACTTGTCAGACCTGCTTCTTTGGCCTGACATTCAAAGCATGATATCAATAACCTGGACACAAACTTGCAGAAACACACACATCTGCATGTTGGCTGCTTAACTGTTTCAGTGAGGCTATGCTATTCAAAGTTAGACTGCAGATATTACCAAGTTATGCTTTAGCGGGAAATCTACGTTGCAACTTACAACATAACCGAAACACCGGCAGCACCAATAGAAAACTGATCAACAGATAACTTGAAGGCATGGATCTCAGTTAGAAAGAAATAATTGGAAATAAATAACTTGGTGGCAGAAGACTCAATGAATCCAGCTTACATGAGGTGTTTACATGCCAGAATAACTTTTTCCCGGGCCAAGGTCTTTCTCATGATTACTAGCTAGTGCTAATATTGCTAACAGCACTGCAAGGGGTGAATAGCCATTGTTTTATGTGGGGCCATTGCTATTGAAAGATTATTTCTGTATGATTTTCTAGGTTAGGCCCCAGTCACGCAGGCCTAGACACAGACTGGCGACCATCTGGCAATGATAGAAAAAAATGTTCTCCAACTTTTTGTGATTGCTGAAGGTTGCTGTGCTGGTCCTGTTAACCCCCCAGCCATCAGTTTGTTGCTGCAGTCACCAGTAGTTTGCATGGAAGATGGCAACTTGTCTGCAAACACTCACCAACTACAGGGAGTGCAGAATTATTAGGCAAATGAGTATTTTGTCCACATCATCCTCTTCATGCATGTTGTCTTACTCCAAGCTGTATAGGCTCGAAAGCCTACTACCAATTAAGCATATTAGGTGATGTGCATCTCTGTAATGAGAAGGGGTGTGGTCTAATGACATCAACACCCTATATCAGGTGTGCATAATTATTAGGCAACTTCCTTTCCTTTGGCAAAATGGGTCAAAAGAAGGACTTGACAGGCTCAGAAAAGTCAAAAATAGTGAGATATCTTGCAGAAGGATGCAGCAGTCTTAAAATTGCAAAGCTTCTGAAGCGTGATCATCGAACAATCAAGCGTTTCATTCAAAATAGTCAACAGGGTCGCAAGAAGCGTGTGGAAAAACCAAGGCGCAAAATAACTGCCCATGAACTGAGAAAAGTCAAGCGTGCAGCTGCCAAGATGCCACTTGCCACCAGTTTGGCCATATTTCAGAGCTGCAACATCACTGGAGTGCCCAAAAGCACAAGGTGTGCAATACTCGGAGACATGGCCAAGGTAAGAAAGGCTGAAAGACGACCACCACTGAACAAGACACACAAGCTGAAACGTCAAGACTGGGCCAAGAAATATCTCAAGACTGATTTTTCTAAGGTTTTATGGACTGATGAAACAAGAGTGAGTCTTGATGGGCCAGATGGATGGGCCCGTGGCTGGATTGGTAAAGGGCAGAGAGCTCCAGTCCGACTCAGACGCCAGCAAGGTGGAGGTGGAGTACTGGTTTGGGCTGGTATCATCAAAGATGAGCTTGTGGGGCCTTTTCGGGTTGAGGATGGAGTCAAGCTCAACTCCCAGTCCTACTGCCAGTTTCTGGAAGACACCTTCTTCAAGCAGTGGTACAGGAAGAAGTCTGCATCCTTCAAGAAAAACATGATTTTCATGCAGGACAATGCTCCATCACACGCGTCCAAGTACTCCACAGCGTGGCTGGCAAGAAAGGGTATAAAAGAAGAAAAACTAATGACATGGCCTCCTTGTTCACCTGATCTGAACCCCATTGAGAACCTGTGGTCCATCATCAAATGTGAGATTTACAAGGAGGGAAAACAGTACACCTCTCTGAACAGTGTCTGGGAGGCTGTGGTTGCTGCTGCACGCAATGTTGATGGTGAACAGATCAAAACACTGACAGAATCCATGGATGGCAGGCTTTTGAGTGTCCTTGCAAAGAAAGGTGGCTATATTGGTCGCTGATTTGTTTTTGTTTTGTTTTTGAATGTCAGAAATGTATATTTGTGAATGTGGAGATGTTATATTGGTTTCACTGGTAAAAATAAATAATTGAAATGGGTATATATTTGTTTTTTGTTAAGTTGCCTAATAATTATGCACAGTAATAGTCACCTGCACACACAGATATCCCCCTAAAATAGCTAAAACTAAAAACAAACTAAAAACTACTTCCAAAAACATTCAGCTTTGATATTAATGAGTTTTTTGGGTTCATTGAGAACATGGTTGTTGTTCAATAATAAAATTATTCCTCAAAAATACAACTTGCCTAATAATTCTGCACTCCCTGTACAGTTCATGCCAAGCAATAGTGCAAATGCTTCAAGTGACACAAACTAGAAACTGTGCTGTTTGCCTTCAAAATAAAAGTTTTTGGTTATTCTGGATTGTGTAGATTTTTACTACACTACACTACTGTGCAGTTTTACTACAGCTCAGGCAGCAAATAGCGATTGTTTGGAGATATGCTCCTACCTTCCAAGCAATCACAAGACCTTTTTTTAGATGCACCGCCTTTGTAAACTTCTTCATGACAGCCAACAACACTGAAAAAAAAATTGTAATATAAAAGTATTGTATTGTGTGTTAGGTCTAATTGTTGAATGTTGCCATTGTGTTTCTTAAATTTGTACAGTCTTAGTTCAAGCAGTATTATCAAAGCCATTCCTTTGATCCTGAGCACCTCTAACCACTTTGTGTTGGGGGAGGTTTTATTGTAGATACATCCTATCTGAAAGATCTGTTTCTTGTGTTGTAAGCTTCCTGCTTTTATGACCCTTTTGGTCAGCAGGAAGTCACACAAACGCACCCCCAAAACACACACACACACACACACACACACACACACACATTCCTACTTACATATTAAAGTTCACACATATACATACAATTCCTTAGAACCATGTGGGCGTTGCTTTGCTGTGTTTTGTGTGAACTGTCTCTCAATAAAAGGCAGCGAGAGGAGGCCATCATCGGGGTCATTTTCGTGCTGGACACAGATGAGGCCTCCCTTGCGCAACACTCAAAAAAATGAATGAGGTGGATTGTTCAGTGTATATTAATTATTTATTTTCATTTTACTTAAAATATATGTTTTTGTTAAGTTAACATAATCAGGTCTACGTAATTGTGTCTATTATTCAACGTACATAATACTAATGTGTTACTTGATGGCATAACATTTAAGTCAATTAGGATCGATATACTTTGTATATCCACAAGGTGGCAGTAATGCAAAAACAGTTGTAATGAAACCGCGAAGAACAACAAGGTTTCACGGCTTGGGCCTGCTCATGCGCAAGACTTCAAATTTAACTTAAAAACGTTGTTTTGGCACCAAGCTGCTGTTTCTTTGAGAGGTAAGACCACTTTTTTCTTTGACTATGTTGTGTAGTATCTACATGTCGAGCATGGTTATATTTTGCGTTTGTCTTACAAGACATGATATATGCACTTGTTCTACATTAGTTTTACTGGGTCCTGGACATGCTTAATATGCTTATTTTGTGGACTGTGTAAGAAACATTTTTATTGTTTTTTGTTTTATTAAGGGATTAGCTACAGGGGTTCATGGGGTTATGGGGTTAAAAATGGTCTGTAAATACAGCATGTTTCCTAGCGGAGTTATACATATCAGCATAGTTACAAATTACAGTTTGTTAAATCACACACTTAATTTTTTAAATAAAATTATTCACGACATATGAGTGGGCAGACAATGGAGGTCGATAGACCTGGTGATAATTGCTTCTATAGAAAGTTAGCACATGGCAGTGTCAATCTCTTAGTAGTATTTTATTTAGTTGTAATTCAATCAATAATTTGCTTCTTGAAATTAAGTAATGAATTTCTTGTTTTACTTTATAAATCTCAGATCCTGCCTTTGCCTGCTCCCTCCTGTACTGATGTGGTGTATGTGGTACTGCTGAGCTTGTATGTGGTATGTGAACTGTTATACTTTTAAAAACAAAACTGTTTTATAAGTTAAGTTTTCTTTAGTGACCCATCCCATGCCCCTGTTATTTCTTCTCCAGATCTGAACCATTGTAAAGGTTGCAGTTCAAGGGCCTGAGGTATGAAATTCTTTTCAGATCAGCTGTGATCAATATTTTTTGGAACTTGATAAATAACAATAAAAGCTGTAATGGCTCCATTAGCATTTTGTGTAAATGTTTGTGTTAAAATTATAGCTTTAATGAGGTCTTTCTACATTAGTTTTTGTTATAAAGTATGTATATGTGTACATATAGGATATATATTTACAGTAACGTATGTTGTGTTTGTTGACATGTTTTCAGGTGGAAGAAGAATTTGTGAGGATTACTACTGCTCCACTTGTTCCAAGGCTTTTTGCACAACTTGACCAATACAGTGACCAGCTCATAAAAATCTTCAAAAAAAAAAGGAGGCGCTGTAATGAAGAAAATTAGACAAATTTTGGCCCCAGCCACACAGGTGCGTTATTCTGTTGGTAGCAAAATATTATGGCTAATAAGATCACTTTCAAATTTAAACAGCTAGTGTATGGTAGCTGCATAGTGTACTTACATTTCTATTAAGCAAGACAAACTTTGGTACTCAAAACTTTGGAAAATTAAAATGACCTAAACATAAGTAAAATCTGATCCCTCAATTTCGGGTTAAACCATAAGTGAATGTTTTTATGTTAAAGATCAGTTTTTGAATGCAAAAAAGATAATGTATTAGTTTGTCTTTACCTCCATTATGGACATATATAATGTGGTGGAAACCCTGCCCAACAAGTTAACTATTCATGTCCATGTGATGATTAGTTGGTCTTGTGTACATGTCTATCTGTGCAGTGGATATGTCATTCATTTTGCGTATAATGTGAGTTTGTGTCATCCTAAAGTATTTCTGTTTTCTCTTCCTGTATCTCTGCCACTCTCTACAGAAGCAAACTATTGAAAAGGGGAGGGAGTGTGTCCTCAGGGCACTACCTTTTTACCTGAATGAAGACCCAACCATCCTCTTCAAAGAATAATTGGTTGGTAATTTTAGTTTAGTTTTTTATCTGTATTAAACCAAATTTTGAATAACTAATGTTGTTGCATGTTGTAGTGTTGTTGTTGTTGTTGTAATTTGCATGGAACCTGTTTAAATGTTTTGGGGAATCTTCTTGTATACCCAAACTATTTATATTTATTGTTGAATCTGTAGTCTAAAATAGTGGCGCACTGCGCTGCATGTTCCTAATATTGTGTTTACTTCATTAAAGGGTAGCTTTGGCCCTTTTTTTTCTTTTTTTTTAAAACCGAACGCCATTTTTCCATGTTTTTGTGTCTAAGCTACAGCTACAGCTGTTCAGAGGGAGCTGGAACAAATCACCCTTGCTATCTTTACCATCAAAAGAGCTGATGCCAGCACTCCTCCAGCCGATGTGCGTATAACCATCTAGGGTGTTCTGCATGACCTGGAAGACATGGCCTCTGCATGTGCACTCTTAACGGGTGGGATATATGCACTGAATCTCAGTTAACCTCGAGACTGAAAGCTTTCTTTGAAGTACTTCAGAAGCTCTTCCTTCATCTGTATGTCAGCAGACTCTTGACCAAGGTACAGATGCTCAAGAATAAACTGAATGAATATGCCAACCCTTAATTTGGATGATGAATGTTCTGTCAGATGGACAGAAGTTTTTCGGAGGCTGAATGGGAATAAAACGGTAATTTGTTGAAAATGACAGATAAAGGGAAAATTACATTTAAGAGAAATTTAGAAAATTTTGAAAAGTTTGTAAACTACTACAATTTGAGAGATTTTACTCTTGTGGGGAGGCTAGTAAGAGACAATCAAAAGTATTGAGATTTAAAGGATTTAATTGAGAGATGATACTGCACCAGAAATGTTGAAGGGTGGTGTGTATATTAGCGTTCAAGGCATATTGTTATGAGGTGGAAATATGTTCATATTCTGTTTGTGTTACATTGTGTGCATTGTAAAGGTAATTACAATACATACTAAGATTAAGGGTAAGTTAGGAATGCAGGATGAATGTATATTTTGCGGACTTTTAAAGACAAACAATTGTTTCCATGTTAAAATGTTTACAACTCAAGTTTTTTGCCCAAACAGTGGTAAAATAAACGTTGACGGTGTTAAATGGTTACTGCTGTGCTGTTGCAAAAAAACTGAATGCTGACAAGCTGTTTTATTGTTAGACAATAATGCTGGCATGTTTTATTAAAGTTTTATTTGGGATGGTGATATAATTTTCTTTGATTGCTAATATCAGTGGACTATTTATTATTATTATTATTATTCTTATTATTATCATTAGTATTATTATTATTACATTAATTTTTTTTAATTGTGGCTGTTGAGGTGGACACTTCACTTTGCATTGTTAAAGGAAAGCACTTCATTGGCGTTGTGTTACTGGACTGACCCTAAGCAAACATTGCAAATAGCAACTTTGCTATCCATTTTAGACACTTAAAGAAAAAACACTCCACAGACCTTACTAGCATCACATGTGCATAACTCAAGTGTCATCTTATCAACATGTTATGTGGTCTTCAATGTTTTTTTTCTTCTATTTCTGGCAGATACAGACATTTAATTTAAAGTCTTGATGTTGCATCTGTCTACATACTGTTAGTTACTAACCCTAATGAGCTGTTGTGTTTTATTTTGGACTGGGTTTACACAAATGCTCACTGAATGTGTTGGCAATAAAAGAGATTTTAAAAAATAAGTTGGATGTACTTAATTCATTTGTGTGGAACCTGTTGACAAAATAGATTTATGTAAAACTAATTAGTAAAGCACAAGGTGGCTGAAAATATAATATTTGTATTAATCTAACTTAAATTTAACATTTTACTGCCACAAATAAGAAATGTGTTGAAGTAACTAATCTAAACTATCTAACCTGTAAATATATCATCTATGTTCATACAACATAACTTGATTACGGTAGTCTTAAATATGTCTTGTTAATCTTAAATAGTTTTTTAAAATTGGATGAACTAAAGATTTTTGCTTTAAACTAACACAATGAAATTTCGTGGAACCTGTTGACAAAATAATTTTAATTAAAGTCAACGTTTCATTTTTTGAGTGAAGTAATCGATCGATCGCTGACTGTCTTGTTTTCTTTCATGATGAATAAGTCTCTAGAATTAGCGGGTTTGTGGGAACAGACCCAACATTGTGTATTTTACAGTTTTGTACTGTTTTTCTAGAATATCATTAAATTTACATAAATAGACTGTGATTTCACATTTCAAATGTAAACTAACATAAAATCACTGTAAATGTCATAAAACATAATTTTCTTGTTTTTTAAATATATTTGTCTGTACATATGCATATTTAAATTGTTAAAATACATTCACAAATGTATCATAATTTCATAAATATTTGTCCGTTATTTGAAAGATTGAACTGTTAAATTCAAATGTAATACTATGGAAAAAAGTATAAAATGATTCTTATAAACTTTTTTTACATCAAGTAATGTTATTAGTTCGTCTTGTAATCAGAAGGTTGCCGGTTCGAGCCCCGGCTCGGACAGTCTCGGTTGTTGTGTCCTTGGGCAAGACACTTCACCTACCACCTACTGGTGATGGCCAGAGGGGCCGATGGCGCGATATGGCAGCCTCGCTTCTGTCAGTCTGCCCCAGGGCAGCTGTGGCTACAACTGTAGCTTTCCTCCACCAGTGTGTGAATGTGAGCGTGAATGAATAGTGGAATTGTAAAGCGCTTTGAGGGTCTCGAAAAGTGTTATATAAATGCAATCAATTATTATTATTTAAATCAACTGTTAACTGTATATTTCTGTACATTTAAGTATTATTATTCATATTGCTGCATTCATTGACCTTGTTTATAGGTAATTTCATTGTTTAATCACATTAAAATGTTCCTAATTTAATGTTTAAAAGCACTTGAAAAAGGCAAAATCCCATGTAAAATTAGGGCAACAAACTGTATTGTCATTACTGAAAATAACCGTATTTTTATGAGAAAGTTATTTTCTGTTATTTTCTGGTATTATTTTGGCGCCCCAGCTGCCGGAATATTAGTTTTTTTAGGATTCTTTTTTTAATAGTGAAGCTGACGCTATCACTCACCAAAAGGAATGCATACATTTTTCTAGCAACCTGCCAGGGAGTTGCCGATTGCTTAGATGATTTTTAAAAATTTGTTTGATTATTCATTCAGTCTTTCATTAATTCAAGTAAATAATCTTTCAACATTTCATGAATTTACAGTAAAATCATAGTTTTACTCATAGCTTCTTAATTTCAGCTCCGTTTCTGGATCTGTACCAACGTTTAAAAACCTCTAGGTTCTTTAACCTATGACAAATCTGAGATGTTCAGTGAATCCTGAGAGGACTGAGACTAAAGCAAAACAGTAAAGTTGGGTTCCAGCATCGATTCAGTCAACAGTAAGCAATAGTGATTTATTGTACAATTTTGAGAAGCTGTGTAAAAGCGCAATGTCCAGTAAAAGTTCTCATTAGAGGTGTCAAAGTGGTTAAAGCCATACACAAAGTTACTTTATTAGTAATTATTATAAGTATTGTTATTTTATTAGTAAATGTTATTCAGTTTCCTAATTGGTACATGTAATATCCACATAGAGAAGTGTCACTCACAGAAATTCTTTATTATGTATCTGGAGACCTTGTGTTCCCATGGATTTAAGTCTAAATATGAAATGTATATTACTTCATATTGCAAAAATCTGAAGTAGAGAGGTCAAATATTAAAAAGGGGAACAGAAATAACAAAATTGAATTTTTAAAAGTTGCAATCCTATATCTGAGTCTCTTCAACCGTCTGCTCTCCTACCTTAAGTTTGTAACAACTGAGGCTCAAGGGATTAAAGATTCACTTTCTATTGCAATTTGCAATTTTGTCAATCAATTTTGACAATATCCTTTTTAAAATCGATTTCTGTGTTTTGTTGATGGCCATCTGCTTCACTAGAACCACATAAGCATTCGTTTAGCAGCGCGGCGGGCGCTGATAATTTGCTTTCATGCAGAATGCACTTTCTCTCTCACACGGAGTTGAGGTGAGACTTGGCTCTAATCCATCCTGATTTTGAAGGTAATGAGGTCTATGTTTCACTGTAATGTCTGTCGGTGGGGGGTCCAACTAATAGCTGGGCCATGACTGCATTAGTCTCAGTCCATGTAAAATTTAAGTTGAACGTATCTCTTAAAACGGCATGAGAAATGGATGAGTCTTTGATCAGACAGTTACTTAATGAAATTCAATACTCTATTCTGGTTGAACACATGGTGCTGGCAGTCTGGTAATACATGAAGTCATTAGTTGCTAGAAGCTAATATTTTGTGCCCAAAAAGCTATCTGTTGTTGTTGGACCAATCACAAGCCTAAAGTACAGGGCCGGGTAGGTCTGGATAGTTTTTTTCCCCTTAATAAAAGAAGTCATCATTTAAAAACTGCAGTTTGTATTTGCTTGGGTTATCTCATTAATATTAAAGTTTTTCAATGATCTGAAACATGTCAGTGAGACGAAAATGCAAAAACAAAAAACACATGCTATCAGGTATCTATCAGAGCTACTGGGACACGCTGACCTGGAGGACAAAACAGTTCTGTGGTCATTTCCCCTCTACCCATCCTTTAAATGTCTTAGAGTTTAACTCACAAAAAAAAAATGCCTTTCCTTGCCTTTAAATAGCTGTAACTGATGATTAGCACAGCAACTATATGGCATTTTGGCTGAGAAGGAGCTTTTATTTTGTCTTGTAAATGAGACCCCAGCAGTTTGCTTTTCTCTTTATTTTCTAATTTGGTTTCACCAGTTAACTTGATGTGTCAAATATCTATTTCAAATAAATTACTGATTCGAGTCCCAGAATGGCAGTCTATGCACTTGTAATACTCATTTACACCTGCAAACAGCCTTATCCTAACTGAGCCCGAGATAACAAAATGTGTACAGACAACACACAAAACCACAAAGCTGATTATATAACCACAAAGTGTACAGGCGCAAAGAGAGCTGTTAATAGAGTCACAATGCTGTCATTAATGTCACTCGAAAGCTGTAACTGTCCTTCCTCACGCCGTCTGTGTCGCTCTCTTCAGGGAAGGTTAGCCACATTGCAGCCAGAGGTTTGTGCAGCGCCCCTCCTCTCTCCCTCGTAGATCTCCCCGAGATCAGTCATAATTACAGCGACTCCTGCCGCTTACTGACGTCCCTGCCTGCGTTACCATGGAAATGGCTGCCATCAGAATGAGGCGGGAGGATTGCCGTGAAGGGGATCTGTATTTCCCATCGGCCATATCTGATTAAAAACTCCAGCATAGATAACAAAGAAAGGAGAAAGAAGTGTATGTATGTGTGTATTGGGAGGAGGAGGGGGGGTGCTTTTTAATTTCCACACGCTGCTGGCTCCTGAAGGTCTCTTTCATCCTGGAGAAAGATACAGGGTCGCTGCTCGAGGCTCTAATGGCTACCGAGGGGGTAAATTGTACTTGCATTCTTGATAAGGCAGAGCAGGGTGATGATAGATCATGTGGGTTAATCTAATAAGTCTCCACTTGTATGATTTAAGTCCATTACGTTAGTGTATAGGACAGAAATTGTCTGTATGATTGAATGAGGAAAGGAAGTGAGTGGAAATACACACACACACACACACACACACACACACACACACACGCATTTGATCTTAGAAGGGAAAGGAAGAAATGATATTTTCACTATAAACCTTTCACCAGCTTGGATGTGCTGTTAAAACTTCATTCCTTCATCCAGGAGCCCAGTTTCAGGGGTGAAATTTTAAACATCACACAGAGCACAATTCATTATACAATACAGTAAAGTGAAGTTTCAGAACCAGAGAATTCTACTCACTTCTAGTATAGCTTCATATATGAACTGAGAACTTTTGTTTTGGCTGGCTCTTCTACCTCCATTTCCCTCAGGTCCAGCTTGAGTTGGCCAACAGGGGATGGTCAGTTAATTAAACAAGTAGGAAATGGACTTCTTGAAAAGTTAATTAGGATGTTAATGAAAGCGAAGCGGGCTAGGCCGGTGGTAGGCTGATAAAGCAACGGTAAGTGTGCACGTATGTATGCACACACTTCAGCCAGCATGAGCTGATAATAGGCTCAGTCGGTTCAGCTCTGGAGAATATTGGACCACAATCCCAGGGTGAGAATGAACAGTTTCTTCTCTGTGAAATGATGTAGCAGTTTTAACTGAATCTATCAATCGCAGGGAGAAGAGGCACTGATAGTCAAGGCTGGGGTCATGTTTGTGTGGAGATCAAACAGACTTTTATCTGCAAAAAAAAGGCTGTTGTTTTGGCCTGGATTTCAAATAGGTTACCAGGGATTACTTTCTCTCTGATCTGCTTCACTGTTCTCTGTGTTTAAAAGTAGCATTTGGATTTATGAGCAACACTAAGCCTAACTTGCTATTTTTGTTCCAGATTTCTACAAAAGACTGTTCCATTGATTTTCATGCTGAATGTAACTGAATCATTATGAATAAGACAGCAGTATCATGATGTAGTCTTGGTTTGCTAAAATGAAGACAAAAATATGAGCTAAAAATTAAGAACCATCTGAGATTGCAGACCTCTGACTGAATACATCCACATTATGATTGAATCAACACTTTAACACTGACTTATACTGTATAAATGTAAGAGTTGCGAGCATGTTAGCCGTTGGTCAGTGAAAGAGTGCACGACTTCATAATCCTTATGTTAAACAGAACAGGCATGTTGTATCTGAATGAGAAACCGATGAACAGGGCTTGCCTAGACAATAGTCTCTTGCTAGTTACTTAGCAGGTTTAGCTTTAACCATTACATGTTATGGAGACTGTAATTTACAATATAAACATATTGTTTTTCGTAAGATTCTATAAAAAATAATAAATATATGCCCAAAGTTAAGACTTTAAGTAATTTGATTAGTTAAATGAAGTGTATTTGACTGGTAAACATTCATAAAAGTTTGATTTTCAATATTTAAATTATGCTTTACTCAAAATTATTGCTTCATGGTTTTTTTGGTTGGGATTTTTTTTGTGTTTCAATTGATTTTGCAATCCCATAACACCAGTCAACAATTGTTCAGAAGCTGTCTATTTCTGATTTTACATTTGACATATTTCTACATTGTTTAGATGACGTTGGATGATTAAATATAAGCGTATGTCTCCTGTGTAGTTGCTTCATCTAATATTTCATCTGACTTTATCACGTGACAATTTTAATATTAGAGAAAGATCTATATAGAGAAGAAGTGATATAAAATATTAAATTAGGAAGGTATTGTAGGTTTATTCTAACTAATAAATCCATCAGCCGCTCATGCTGAGTTTATTTACAACCCAACTTGCTAGGCCAAGAAAGGATGTTATGACATGAAGAGACATTAATTACCTTATCTCACAAGAGTCTATACAGTCGAACATTAATCATTAGGAAATAAACATATATATATCTCCACATGAATGCTGATTGTCCAACTTTTGATCAGCAATGCGGTATTTTATAGCCGTTTATCCTGCCCGATGTAATGTGATTACTGTCTTGTCTTTGGATGGCCTACAAAGACACTCTGGGACCAGACTATTTATACATTTGAAAATGAATTTAGGAAAACACAAATGAGTAAAACTCTCAATGCAGGTATTTTTTGGTAGTTAGACGTCTATGGGAGGCCCAGACTAACAGAACTAAGATGAACTGACCAATCCACCACAGCAGATGATTAATAAAAACAGATATATTACATATTGAATTCAAACCTATTCATGTATTAGCAGACATTAGAAGACAAGAAAAAGAGAAATGGACATTTACATGTTAATCATTTGCAGAAAGAAATCCTTCTAAAAGCAGCCTATTTAAGCATCCCAAAGGCAAAAATCAATGTAAGTTCAAACATTATTCTTAGGCATGAAACTGAATATTGAATGCCTAATAGCAGGGACTGCTGAGGTTACAGCTGAATCTCCCATTATCAGGTATTATCCAAAGAATGAATTGGGGAAGCGTTTGAGCAAAACAAGCCGAGTGCGGTCTGTAACATAATTTGACTGTTTTGTTTTTTACCCAGCTAAGTTTAAAATGTCAGTTCACTAAATTGACTCTCAACCACTTTATAATCACCACTCATTTGCTTCTCGGTGAAGATTGTGAATAGGAACGATGGGCAATTGGTTTTGTGTTAGGCAAAAATGTCACATTTTATGGCCTTGTCATTCTTGCATTAAACAAAGTTCATACACAGTTGATTTCCCATCCATTACCTCTTCCACTCCATCTCCATAGATATCCATTAAGAAAAAATTAAGTAAAAAAAATAAATAAATGGGGGGAAACGTAGATGTACGGAAGCTATTTGGAGAATAAATGAAAAATAAAAGGAGAACTCATCTGATGATTCACTTGGCTGAAAGTGAAGAACGGTCAAGTGGAGAACATCGTGTGCTGTTTGTAGAAAAACAAGTTATACAAATGTTAAAAATGGTGAAATTACCTGATAAATGTTCTTCTACTGAAGTTCAGTGTTCAAGAGTGAAACAGTTCTGCTATTGTGAGCAAACTTTGAAAAACATTAGCAGGTCAACGAGGTTCTCGTTACAAAACATTTTTCCATTTAGCGTATTAAAAAGCCATTGGAAACTCAAATCCACAATAGCCTACATAGCTTAACTATAGCATTTCAACTCTGTTGTGCACTACAGTATTCATTCAAACTTGCTTCATTCCACAGTTCACAAACCCCCCTCATTTCCTCCAAGGCCACTTCAATCATTTTGCAAAAAAAACCTGGAGTTCTGACCTGGAGTTTCTAGAAAAAAAAGGAAAAAAAAGAAATCTTTGTGCTGCTTTTTGACATTCTAATGGAAGAAATGTTGAGTGTACCACTGGGAAATAACACTTTTAAAGTAAAAATTTGTTCAGAAAACATCACTCTTCACTTTTATTCATCTTAATTCACTAGCTGGGATCTACATCGTCATTTTGATTTGACAGCATTTCTAGTAGATAATGGTAGATGGCATCAATTGAGAAAGGGGACAGGCGGGCTCCTGGGCTAGGCATGTGATAATGAGAGGTGAATGAACTGAAAAAAGAGGAGAGGGTGGGCCACGAGTTTGGAAGTGTATGAGGTGTGGTCCCGCTCCTGAAAATTCTGGTGTTTTGGACAAATTCCTTTATTTACTTTATGTCACAGACATTGGTTCAGTTTCATTGCTGAGTTTATGACATACATAAACATATATATGTCATGATATTGATGTTCAAAGTAAGTCAAAGAGAAAAAAATCAGATGGTTTCAGAATATGAAATGACAGATCAGAATCACATTTATTGCCACATTCACACAAAAATGAGGAATTTGTTGTAGTGTCTTGATGCAAAAAAACAAAACAAACTGTGCCAAAGAAATAGAATGCATACTATATTTACAGTGTATATAATATAAACATCTCTATATAAACATTAAAAATAAATGCACACAAAAAGGAACATATACTAACTAACAATATATATAGCTGTATGGTACAATTAGAAAAAATAAATATTTAAGCTATAACAGAATAAAATAGAATACAATAGGACTTTATTGTCATTGTACATGTACAACAAAACTGGGTGCTCCACACAAACTTTGTAGGAATAAAATACAAATAGTAAGACAGCAAGAATAAATACAAAAAAAGGAATGTATTCACTGAAAAAGAAATCTGATGAATGAACTTAATTTGATCATCATCTAAAAACGTAACATATTTTGATTAAGTTCTATAAACATGGCATACATTTGTCAGTTAAATTTCATCCAGTTATGTAGCTTTAACTTATTAACTTTTCATTCAATCAACAAATTTACTTATATCAACTACTATGTACTTTGTGTAACAAAAGAACATAATAGTTGTGTACTATACCAAATAATACAATACTAATACAAAATATTATTAATGTTAATCTTGTTGTTTCAGTGAGATTAAATTATTTACATTACAAGATTTACCAGAAAATATTACATTATATACACATCCAAAGAATTATATAGTTTTTTCCAACAATATTGTTATAACTAAAAGTGATCTTAAGCAAGAGTTTTCCAGGCTTTCTGAAGGTATTTCAAAGTTATTGTTATTTTTTTTTAACCCTTTAAGACCTACCATAGAACCAAGTCCGCCAGAGCTTATATTATATTTTTACATGCTGTAGTGCCAATTTTGGGAGCATTTCAAGTTGATATACATCAATACAACCATTATAGCCCACATTTTAATAATATGTATGTATTAAGTGCATAGTAATTACATAAATTGCAAAAAAGTGCAATAAACTACAAAAAAATTGAAAATCGTTTTTGTTTTTTTAACATATATTTCTAGTTAGAGAAATTTAAGAGGCTTATCCCTCAAAACTGTAAATACAAAAAAGTTGCACAAAATAGTTTCCCACCACAGGAAATTTATTTTGAGTGTCTTCATAGTTTCATTTTTGAAATACACCAATTTTTATATACTGCAGGAAAAACGAAAATAAATATTATAATGCAAATTTGCAAAAAAGCAGCATATGCATCAAAATAAACTATTTCCAGCAGTGCAATTTGAGTTCTAAGCATCCCAGAAACGACAGAGAAAGTCATAAAGTCAAAGATAACTTTTAAAAACACCAGTATAGGCTCATGAGGCCCTGATGGTAAAAAAAACTACATTTCCACGAAAATGACGTCACTTCCGGTTTCTGGCAGGTAATGGCAGACATGCGAAAGTTCGCGCTGACGTCTATTCCAGCATAGGAAGTGTTTTACGAACAGCTGATCGGCAAAGCGTGCTTCTGAAATATTATGTTTTTGTTGCTGCAAGCGCTTTTTATGCAGTTTTTGCAAAGCTATATGTGGAAGGAAACCGTGACCTAGGACAAGCTGATGGCATAAGATGTAAGTACAACTCCTCTGGTTTCATATGCAAAAAAAATTATTGCTCTAGCTTACGTGGTTGCAGAGCTACCGGGATTTAAAAATAGTTACGCAAGTTACGACCAGTTTTAAAGGGTTAATATTGGCTATGTGCTGATAGTGTTAGTGCAGCTGTCCCTTTAATTGTTCTGATACCTGGTGACATCACAGGAAGCAGGAAGTAGTAAGGTTTAGTGAAGTTTGCACATGGCTAATGAGGCTGCCATGAGAGCTGTCGCGTGGTTGGTGCGGAGGGAGTCGCTGGATGGAGGAGAGTGGACGGATGGCAGCGGCGTCTGCTGGCAAGATTGGTTGGAGCACTGCCAAAAATTCAAACCTGGTTGGCAGTCCACCTGTGGCGGCGGTTGAGCACGACTGTTCCGTGAGTGGGTCAGCTGTGGGCAGCTGGGGAGACTATGTTGATTTCGACGAAGAGGAGGAAATGCCTCTGGAGCAAGTGCAAGGTGAGCAGAGGAGGGAAAAGCGTAAAAGAGGTGGGAGCAGTAGTGGTAGGGATGATTCTTTAGAAGCTAGAGAGAGAATGAGAATGTTTGCTGTTCTGAGATTCAATGAAAGAACACAAGTCCATATTAAAGAACTGAGTCCGTTCGTGTTGACAGCTGAACTTAACAGTAAAGTGGGAGATATAGTTTCTGCTAAGGTACTCTCAGATGGTAATCTTCTTGTGCAATGTGTGAATGAAGAGCAGCTCAACAAGGCTTTGAACTTAAAACAATTGGGGAAGTTTAAAGTAGAAAATGGTGGGCAAGTGGGTGCACAGACGGGAGGTGGATGCAAGGGGGTAATTTCTGGAGTGCCCATTAGTGTGAAAATGGATGATCTGAAAAGCAAAATCAAAGGAGGAAATGCTATTTCTGTGGTCAGAATGAAAGCAACAAAAGAAGGACTTAAGGTAGACAGTGAAAGTATCCTGGTACACTTTGAAGACGGAAATCTGCCAAGGAAAGTGTTTTTAGGTTTCATTAGTTATCCAGTACGAGCCTATGTTCCAAAACCTCTGAGGTGCTTTAACTGTCAAAGGTTTGGACACCTAGCGAAAAACTGTAAGGAGATGTGCTCGGTGTGGTGGAGATCACGAATATGGGAAATGTGGAGATGGAGTTCAACCAAAGTGTTGTAGTTGTGGTGGGAGTCACAGTGTTGCGTATGCTGGATGTGAGAGAATGAAACAAGAACATCATATTCAAAAAGTGAGGGTGGAGAAGATCTCCTATGCTGAAGCAGTGAGGGTGATGAGAGTGAGTGAACAGGTCAACGTTAACCCAGGACAGGGTGCATCTCGGGATCAAGGAGTTACCCAGCTCAACACGAATAGTATGGTTATTGATAAGATGGCATTGGTTACATTCATTGCAGGAGTGATAAACACCACAGCTGATGTGAGATCTAAGCAGGAGAAAATTCGGCTCATTGTTAAGGCGGCGATTAACCACTTGGGGTTAGTAGGACTGACATGGGAAGAAGTGAGGGACAACCTCAATTATCAGTCAAGTCAGGAAACATGATGTTCTTTTATGTAATCATGGTACTTATTCTTCAATGGAATGCAAGGAGTCTGTTGGTCAATGGCCAGGAGTTGAAGCATTTCATCAAACTACTTGATGTCAAACCGGATGTCATTTGTGTACAGGAATCTTGGCTTAAATCTTCTTTGGATTTTGTGTTGTACGGGTACAAGATAATAAGAAATGACAGGGACCGTGGTGGAGGGGGAGGGTGTGCAACGTTTGTCAAACAAGACCTTCCATATAGACTCCAGGGTAAAGGCAATGATTTGGAGTATATTGCTATTGAGGTTTGGGACAGGAATGAACCAAATGTTATTGTGAATTTCTACAATCCTTGCGCCAGATTGGAGCTGCCGCATCTTCGTTCAATTGAAGGAAGTGACTGTCGTAGAGTTATTTGGTGTGGGGATTTTAATGCCCATAGCAGAGTGTGGGGAGGCACGCACACAGATAAAAATGGTAAGGTAATTGAGGAATTGATGGATACATGCAATTTGGTGTGCTTGAATGATAGTAGGGGAACCAGATGTAATGTTGTTAATGGAACAGAGTCAGCTTTGGATTTAACTCTAGTCTCAACTGTCCTTGCAGGAATAAGTCAGTGGACCATCAGAACAGACACTACCATAGGCAGTGACCATTATCCTGTTTTCTGTGATGGTGGAGGGCAGATACAGGTATCTCTAAGAGAGGTGCATAAGAAGTGGAGTTTTCATAGGGCTGACTGGACAAAATTCCAAAAATTATGTGAGGAAACAATTGATAAGGTTGATGAGTCTGGTAGCGTTGATCAAATGAATAATCAGTTTATTGAAGTGCTTATGGTAGCCGCCAAGGCCTCAATCCCGACCAGTAAAGGCACGGAAAGTAGGACTTTGGTGCCATGGTGGACAGAGGAATGTCGAATTGCTGTAAAGGAAAGAAACAAGGTGTTTAAATTTCTTCGCAGAACCCTTAACATACAAGCCCTGATTGCGTACAGAAAAGCAGTGGCGGTGGTCAGGAGAACAGTGAGACAAGCAAAGCGGGGCAGTTGGAGGTTGTTCTGTTCTAAAATAGGAAGAACCACTCCAGTGGGGGAGGTCTGGGGCATGGTCAGAAGAATGGGAGGTGACCGGCGGGAATGGGATTACCCAGTTCTATCTTCAGGCCAACAGAACTTTGTAATAGCTCAGGAAAAAGTGGAGGTTATGGTGAAAACTTTTGCTAAGATTCATAGCTCTGATAACATCTCAGTGTTGGGAAAAGACAGAATGTGCCAAACTAAAACACGATATTCAGAGGATTTAGTGAGAAATGGACAGTGGACATGGACATGGACAGTAGTTTGGAAGTGGTGTTTTCTCGGGAGGAAATGGTGAGAGCACTTCGAAAAACAAAGCCCACAGCCCCGGGAAAGGATCAAATTTGTTATTTAATGTTCAAGAACCTTGGTATGAAAGCGCTTAATAAACTGCTGTATTTGGTTAACACAGTTTGGATTAAGGGTGAGCTCCCAAGTACTTGGAAGGAGGCTGTTATTGTGCCAATAAGAAAACCCAAGGATCCATCTAAACCAGATAGCTACAGACCAATTGCTCTTACATCAAATGTGTGCAAGTTAATGGAACGTATGATAATGGCAAGACTGTCTTTTGAGCTGGAAAGAAAAGGGGCTTTAGCCAATTACCAAAGTGGTTTCAGGACAGCTCGGAACACAACTGATGCTATTATTAGACTTGAGAATGTTGTTAGGAAAGCGCAGGCCAATAAAGAGTCTGTTTTGGCAGTGTTTTTTGACATAGAAAAGGCATATGATATGTTGTGGAGGGATGGGCTTTTAATCAAGTTGCATAAGTTGGGTATTGGTGGCAGGACATTCAATTGGATCCAAGACTTTTTATCTGGTAGGAAGATCCAAGTGCGACTTGGGTCTACAATTTCTAGGCAGTGCACGGTTGAGAATGGAACACCACAGGGCAGTGCGATTAGTCCCCTGCTTTTTGTTATAATGATCAATGATGTTTTTTCTGATGTTCCTGAGGGAATTGGGAGGTCTTTGTTCGCTGATGATGGTGTGTTATGGAAAAAAGGAAGAAATATTGAGCACCTAGTGGGCAAGGTTCAGGAGGCTGTAAATATGGTGGTTGAGTGGGGATTTGACTGGGGATTCAGGTTTTCGGTGGAAAAAACAAAAATGATGTTCTTTACCAAAAGAACAGTGAGTGAGACTTTGCAATTGAAACTGTATGACAAGGTAATTGGGAAAGTGAGCTCTTTTAAGTACTTAGGTGTTGTGTTTGATTCAAGACTGACATGGAGGGAGCATATTGACCGGATTGAAACCAAATGCAAAAAAGTTGTCAGTGTTATGAGGTGTGTAGCTGGGAGGGGTTGGGGAGCGAGCTCTTCTGCTTTGAAAAGACTCTACCAGGCATTAATTAGATCTGTCTTCGATTATGGGTGTGTGGCATATGGTTCAGCAGCTCCTTCTGTGTTGAGACGTTTGGATGTTGTGCAATCGGAAGCCCTTAGAGTGTGCTGTGGAGCTTTTAAAACATCTCCAGTCAGTGCCCTACAGGTGGAGATGGGAGAAATGCCCCTAGATCTTAGGAAGAAGCAAGTATCGGTGAATTACTGGGTTCATCTTGGTGGTCATGGTGACGCACATCCCACAAAGGAGGTACTTTTGGAATGCTGGGAGTATGGAAGGAGTCAGAAGGATCATTTTGGAAAGGTGGGGAATCAGTGGGCTAAGGAGTGTCATGTGTATGAACTTAAAATATGTCCTGCAGTAGTGTTCCCTGTGGTTCCTCCATGGTTATTGGAGACCCCTCCTGTGGACTGGTACTTGCTGGATCTGAAGAGAAAATTGAAAGGAAGAGTCGATCTTGTTTCAGCATTTCATTTTCACAGCTCGACTGAATACCCTGAGTGTATTCATGTGTTCACGCTAAAAGTCCAGATACTGGAATTACAGGGTTTGGAATAGCAGTTCCGTCAAAAAATATTGAAATAAACAGACGCACTTTGGATGGACTGGCAGTGTACACGGTTGAAATGGTAGCAATTTTGGTAGCATTGAAATGGGTAGAGTGTTCAAAAATCAGGCAGGTGGTAGTATGTTCTCACTCGGCAGCTGTTCTTTCAAGTTTACAATCATTTTGTTCGAAGACAAGGCAGGGTAAGCTGTATACTATTCTGGAGACTATAAGCAGAATAAGGTGTTGTGGTGGCAATATTCACTTTCTTTGGGTGCCAGCTCATGTAGGAATCAGTGGAAATGAAAAGGTGGATAGGTTGGCAAAAGGAGCATTGACTAAAAATAGGACTGAGATGGAAATTAAAAGCAGCGGATCTGAAGCGAAAGGTATTGTTTGGAGGCAGGTTGTTCAGGAGTGGCAGAAGCGGTGGGATTCTGGGAGTAAGGGCAGGCACTTGTATCATTTTAAGAAGGAGGTGGCAGGGTGTAGGTTGTATGGGGGTAATAGGAGAGAAGAGGTGGTCATTACCAGGCTTAGACTGGGACATTGTGCATTAAATAAAACACTACAGGTGATAGGAGAACATGAGATGGGGCTTTGTGGAGTGTGCCAGGAGGAGGAGGAGACGGTAGAGCATGTAATACTGCGGTGTAAGGGTTATGATGTGGAGAGGAAAGTTCTGCAGAATAGATTGAAGGAGCGGGGAATTGGGGAATTTAATCTGAAGAGTGTGTTGGAGGGTAGTAGGGCACAGGTGAGGGAACTGGTGGGGTTTCTGAAGGTTATAGGTGTTTATGGAAGAGTGTAAGGGTTTTTTTGTTTGTTTGTTTATTTTTGAATACAGATTGTAAGCTCACTGTCTGACCCATACTCCGGAACAGTAGGAGGCGGTAATGCTCCTTTACGTTGGTTGCCAACCGCCGTTAAACACAAAGAAGAAGAAGAAGAAGAGACTGCCATGAATCCAGATGCATCTACCCTCAATCCTTCGTCTTTTGGAGCATCATCTGTATGTATATTGTTTATTTGATACTTATCTGTAGTTCTGTGGTTGTATTTTGTGACATGAGGGAAGTTTAATGTGTAACTTTGATACGTTGTTGAAGCCACATGTTTAGAGCACGGCTATGCTTATTCTTGCAGCTAAAGTGCTATGCTAAGTTTACTTAGATTATTGTAGATTGTAGGTACAGTGTATATGTAAGATTTAAAGAATATACTTTGTAATTGTAATTGTAATTGTGTTATGTTTGTTTCAGTTTTACACTTTCTACATCATTAAACTGTGGACAAAGAGTAATGGTCTTCAGAGTCTTGATGAAAGAAAAGTGTTGAACCTTGCTGCCGGTTCCTCTTCTGTGCAGTGTGATGAGGGAAAGACAGTACAGGCTACTTTTTTACTCAATTTCAGTCTAAGGGATTAGCCAGTGTTGTATATACATGTAACAGGTAGAAAGCCACCTGAATTTTTGCACCTTGGATGACAGTTTGTGCCCATTAAGATTGCAAAATATCTTCAAACATGTATTTAAACTTTGGTGGATAGCTTAAGTCTAAATAAAAGACCACATGCCTGTGCAGTGCTAGCCAGACCAGTGAGGACCACCACATCTTGAATGAAGACACTTATATCTAACTGGGCTGCACATTTTGACTGTTACATATAGCCCCATCACTGCTTTTTTCATTATGCCTTTAGCCTCCATGTCTGTATTCTGTGTGATGAAAACATGAATCTACTATTAAAAGAAAAAAATACATGATAAGAGTAGTGACATTTTAACAAACATTTGAAGGCAAGATAAAAACTTTGTCAATGCATAAATGCTTGTGGACCCGTACCTACCACTCTTTAAATCCTTTAACTCCAGGGGTTGCTGTAGTTCAGGAGGTTGGTGGTTCAGTCCCAGCCCACTTGCCAAAGTACCACTGGGCAAGATACTGAACCCAAAATGATTTCCCCAAGAAGTGTGAATGTTAGACCGAAAGCGCCTAGGTAGAAAAATAAAATACAATACAATACAATATAATTTGGGCCAGAAGTAACTGACCATAAGATCGTAAAGAACAGCTGGGAGTATAGAGACTGAGGAGGTCGGTGAGATAGTCATGGGCAAGGTTGTTTAGGCATTTGAAAGTAAGCAGCAGAACTTTAATATCAATACAAAATTTAATAGGCAGCCAATGTAAATCAGAGAGCACTGTAGGCAAACTTTCTAGTTCCGGTTAGGAGACGAGCTGCAGCATTCTGAACGAGCTCTAATCGTTGGAGGTGAGCAAGTTGGAGTCCAGAGTAGAGCGAATTACAATAATCTAATCTGGAGGTCACAAAGGCATGTATCAGTTTTTCAAGATCTTTGTACGGTATTAAGTGTTTGACCTTTGAAATTTGGAGCAATTGGAAGAAGCCAGATTTAACCATGTAAAAGCATAGATGAGGCATGTTTGGTGCTTTGCAATGCTTCTTTACCCAAGTCGAGATAAAAAGCACTTTACAAAGGTGAACTTAAAACAAACTGTGCATGCGACAAAGTTTTTCACTTCTATGACTCAACAAAATAAACAGTAGTTACAGTTTTTCTTATTTTTTTCTTCCTTTTTAAAAAAATGTCCATTACTAAATTAGGGCTAATTTTAGCATGCTGTGTGATGCTGAGCTGCTTGAAATAATAAACAGCGAGAGGTTAGATTGCTTCCAATGATGCTGCTAGCATGACAAAATAAGCCTAATAAACAACCTGACTAAATTAATATTAAGAACACTTATTTGTTCCAGTCCATATACAGCAGTTGGATGGCGGTTTCTTGCAGAACAGCAGGAATCAAGAGCTGCCCATTAATTCTCTACAAGAGCCACACAGTTAATACACACACACAGAGACAGACTGTTTCCAAAGTCTTACAACAAAAACCTGTCTAATTTTTGTGCGTCCAAATACTTGCAACAAAGTACTGCTATAAAGAATGCATGCTCCCCAAAAGAAGCAATGCCTTTACAGTAGATGCAGTAAAGATAGCATCAGGTAAGATAACTATTTACTGAAAGAAATCTAATGTCTTTAGCAAAAGTCTAGCCTTCTAGTTCAAATATAAGCATCTTTTCAGGAGAAAAGTATAAGCAGTCATTTTCAGGTTAGTGAATATTAAAAATGACAAACATCAGAATGCACCTCTGAAGGCAAAATTATGACACACTCACACCGTGGTAGGTTTAGCAAAGGTGAGGGAAGATTATCTGTTTCTATGTGTGTGTGTTTTTTTTTCCTTTATAAGCAGCTGGATTGTGTATGTGTGTGTGTGAGAGAGAGCAAGTGTGTGTGATTTACTTGCTGCTTTGGTCTGAGTTCACAGTTTTCACAACACCCCTCTGTCTGTGCACACTCCGAGAGACATGGCTGTCTGCTAGCAGACCTCGGTGTGTTTGTACCTCTGATCTTGTTAAAAGGACATGCGGTGGGCAACGTTGAGGTTGGGCTGCAGGCTGCCCGCCTAATAAGAAGAAACAGTACTTCACTATTTTCTTTGCTACTTTTTCCACCAGCTGAAAACAAACAAAATATAATTTCCTTAACTTTTGATGTTTGGATTAAAGACATTAAATGCCAACATCCCCCCATGTCACTGTTTTTAAATTAATCCCTGAAAAACCCCATCACATAGTCTAACAATACAAATTCAACCCTAAAACAAAAACATACCATGTCACCCTTCTACAGTGGACTATACTTAAATTTGCAGTATTTGCAGTTTTTTAGCTTAGCTACAGTCTAATGTTGCACTATGCTTCACTCTTAACTGAGCTTGTGTCCACGTTGGAGGTCACTGCCTAACACAACAAACACTCAGAGTTTTTAAAGTTTTATATCTTCTAATTGGTTTGTATTTTTAGTTTTTTAGTTCCCAGAGTAGGTTTTCTTGTTTCAGTTTAGTTTTTATTGTGAGAAACATTTGGTGTTATTTTAGTTTTATTAAGGTTAAGTGTTCTTTTAAGTCTTTTTTAATTATTATTGCATCAACGGTATATGTCAGAGGCAAGATTGCTGTTGACTCGCAGTCTTGTAGATGCCCAACCTCTCGATGAACACATCCATCGATGGTTTTTCAGGTAAGTTGTAATAACATTTTTATGAAATAAAGAGATGCTAAATTTTATTTAACAACATTTTTTTCACATATACTTGAAAACTTGCATTTCCATGCATTTCAACGAGGGTCCTATGCTTGATTCAGTATAGTTGTATCTTCTTTTTCCCCACTTTTATTAAACCAAAGCTTTCTTCCTATCTGTTCTTATTTTTCCTATTTTTGTTTCTGACTTTGATGGATTGCCTAAAATCTATTAAATACCTCAAGGGACTGCTGTATTTGTCTTCAGTTTCACACTGTAGTGAAATGAACAGAAACCAGCGGCAGTATATAAACCTCTTCATTTTGGCTACAGTTGTGTCTGACAACCACGGGATCAGCTCTGTGGGAAATGTTCAACGCATAAATTTAATTTCAACATACCCTTGTTGCTTGCACTTGTTAACGTTTATTTGTGCTCTATCCAGCGATCTCTGACAGCAGTGACAAGTGACAAATGACGAAGTGTTGCAAAAACATAGAAAAGAAAGGAAGAAACAAATCTGGAACCATTCGACTTGAGTCTCAATTGTTTTATGCAGTTTTGGTGGAGGAAACTTCAAAGAAGCAAAAACAACCATAATGGAGATGGTGGTGTAGCCTGTTTGTTACTTACACCTGTTGAACTGCTCATTAATACAAATATGTAATGAGATTATCACATGGCAGAAACTAATTTCCTTTAAGCATGTAGACATGGTCAAGACGACCTGCTGACGTCCAAACCGAGGATCAGACTAAGGAAGAAAGGTAACTTAAGTGACTTTGTACATGGCATGGTTGTTTGTCTGAAAAAGTAAAAAATATCCAGTGAGAAAAAATGTTCCCTGAGCAAAAATGCCTTGTTGATGTCAGAGGTCACAGCAGAATGACTAGACTGCTTCGAGCTGATAGAAAAGCAACAGTAACTGGCGGAAACAATATGAAAGCATGGATCCATCCTGCCTTGTATCAGTGGTTCACACTGATGGTAGTGGTTTAATGGTGTGGGAGCTATTTTCTTGGCCAACTAAACATCATTACAGGCTACCTGAGTATCTCAGCTCACCATGTCTATCCTTTTTTTTTATAACATCAGTGTCCATATTTACTGATGGCTAAACAATGACTTCATGATACTCACCAGAGTATGTCATGTCACCAGATCCCAATCCAAATGAGCATCTCTGGGATGTGATGGAACACAAAACTTGCACCGCAGTTGTGCAGCTGACAAATCTGCTGCAACTATGTTATGCCCATAACTTCTAAAGAATGTTTTCAGCACCTTGTTGAATATTTGCTACAATGAATTACAGTTCTGAAGGCAAAAGGTGGTCCAACACAGTACTAGCAAAGTATGCCTAACAAAATGGTCAGTGAGCATATATATAGTTGGACTTCTTTGCATTCTCTTCTTTCATTCTGAATTTTTAGATTAAATTATGTAAGCTATTTCATTTTATTGATTCTGATATACTGGTGTGTAGTAAGAACTAAAACAATACCAAAAACTAGTTGTGTGCTAACCTCAGAAGGCTAACAACAAAAGAGTTAATGTGCCAGAGTTAGGTTCACATCCCTTTTTTAAGAGAGTTTTCCTTAATATAGCATACCCAAAATGGAAATGTTAAAACAAATAGCAAAATGCATTTATGAAAAGTGCGACTTTAAAGGTAACATCTTTAAGATTCTTAAAGGCAGGTTAAACATGTGGCTAAAATGTTGCCTAACTTGAACCTCGATAGCCTCCAAGTGGTTCACTGGTAACCTGGGGGATGTGGTTACGGTGCAAAACTGGGACCAGAGGTTCAAGATTGGTATCCAATGTGCCAGTGGTTCCCAAACTTTTTTTGCCAGGACCCCCTTTGTTTTACAAGAAAAATCTTCGCGCCCCCCCCCACCACCTAAGCCCCGCACAAACACATCCTCCAAACACACACACCCATATTTTGCTCCATTGCGGTTTATTTCATACCTCAAACATTTAGTGAACAATTAAGCAAATACAAGTAAACGGCAATAAATTACAGGTAGTAATAAAATATACTACTAACTCTTTTACGCTACGTCCACATCTACACGGGTATTTTTGAAAACGCAGCTGTTTCTATGCGTTTGGGTCTTTCGTCGACACGTAAACGGCGTTGCGATTCACCGAAAACGGAGATTATTTAAAACTCCTTTTTTGCGTTTATGTGTGGATGAGGAATACAGAGTTCGTCACGCAACGTCAAAGGTATGTAAATGGCCTGGTAAATGGTAAATGGCCTGTATTTATACAGCGCTTTTATTGTCCCTGAGGACCCCAAAGCGCTTTACATATCCAGTCATTCACCCATTCACGCACACATTCACACTTTTCACGTCACGCTGTGCGCCACGTTATTGTTTACATGAGATGGATTGCAGAATGGCAGATAGAGACAAAATACTGTTAATCTGACTATCTTCAGGTTTTACATGCTTACATATACACACGCAGTTACTGTCCTTCCATTTAGAAAGGCTGAGGCATCACGGTGTGATTATTTTACGTGTAGTTGTTTTTTTCCTGTGTAATAATATTCAACATTGCTGTCAATACATTTTTCAAAAAATGTCTGTCTGTGCAAAATGGGTTCAAAAACAAAAACAGCTGTGGGATACTGTTTGTCCGTGATTTGAACCAGGGGAACAAATTGTGGCAGGAACAGCCTGATATTATTTGTATCCCACTGTAACTTTACTGTATAAAGAGCTAACATGTCCAAACTGTCAGGAGTAGTTAGTTATTACATTAATAATTACATTACATTACATTAAGTGTTTGTGAACTAAAAATCAAGAATGTGGGATCCTGTTTGTCCGTGATTTGGAGAGCCCAGCGTGTGCGCCAGACGCAGGGAAAACTAATTTTACAGGGGAGACCTACCTTGGCACTTGTGCAGGTGAAGCCAAAGGGAAGATATGCTTCACCATATTTTCTAGTCTTTGGTTTGGAAGGAAGTTGGTTTGGAAACATATTCAGCGATGCTTCATCTCCTGCTTTGCGTTTGTGTGGGAGCCCCGTCAAAAACCTGTCCATTATGCTAGCAGTGTCCAAGCTTTCTTTTTTTTTTTTTCTTTTCATACCGCGCCCCCCCCTGCACTGGTGCCCCACACTTTGGGAACCTCTGCAATATGCAATTTGCAATATGCACAATCTCAACAGCACAGTAATTCCAAAAATGGGGTTCAGAAGTACTTTTGTAATTTCTCTGGTGTCAAATGATGGTTTGTCCCACTTATTCACAATGTACCCCCGCATCAAATAACAGCAGCAGTGAGACAACGCTGTCACTCCCATTTGTCAGTGTGCAGGCTTACTTTTGTGATCCAAAACACATTCTTTCCCGAATTATAGCCAAATAGTTTTTAGTGCCCTAATCCTAACCAGTAAGCAAAGGGGAAAATAATGAGAGAGTGAGCGGTTACAAAAATATGGATTTTAGCAGTGGAGAGCAGAGTGGCCTAGTTGAGAGTTAGCAGTGTTAACATTTTTAAATGTAGTTTATGAGCTGCATTAAAATTATTATTTTAAAGTGATTCTGTTGTCTGACAACAAAAAAGACAAATATCTGGCTACATAAGAACGTCTCTATTGTGAATTTGGCTGTATCACAAAGCAATATAAGTGAGTGTAGTGAGTAGGAGAGAAGCAAACAGCTGTAAAGGGCTAGCAGGAAGCCTGCTGAGTTTAGCTGCTCTGAAAGATAGTTACAATAACACAGCATAACACACACACACACACAGAGTACTCCTTTTATAAATCGAGTCTTAAAGTTTCCACAGTTCATGGTCATACCTCTGCTTACATTTCCCCCCCACACTGTAAAATGTAATTCTAGATGTTTGTTATTTCAACATATTATTCTATATCAGTTTGACGATAGATGACTGAAGTTGTTGTTATAACATAGAATTACAAGTTAAAAACGTCCCAATTACACCAAAAAAAGCTAACTTGAAAACTCATGTCCAGCTAAATCAGAAACTTATGTGAACTTGACAATGTGGGTAAGTTGAGCACAGCAGGATTCAAAACTGCCTCACGTGACTCCTACCGAGGTGCATCATGGGGAATTGGCGGTTAACGACATGCTCACTTTACTTGGACGTTTTCTAATCGTCTTCTTTGGAATATGCTTTCAAGGTGAGTAACATTGGTTATAACTATAAGGAAAGAGAGCTACAAAAGTTGGAACATGTTTTGAATCTATGGCATGATGTGTGTTTTTCTCTTTTACCGAAATGTTTGCTTTAGCTAATGTAGCTTTAGCCGACAAGGTCCAGCTTGTGTGTCATGACCAAACTTGACCTAATAAACTGACACATGGCCTTTTTTATGGGTTTAATGTGGCACTGACCAAATCACAAGTATTGTGCCGCTAGCTTTAAGGTTGTGCACTCAACCACTGTTGCGATATTAGCAAGCTAACTCAGCTAATTAATAAAGCTTATTTCATATTGTCTCTGTACTTGTAAATTTCTTTCAAGTTCACAGGCTGTTGTATTTTGGTGGAAGTTCATTTTGGGAATATTTCCAATAACTGACTGGGTTCAAAAAGAACTTTTTGGCAGGACTCCGATGCTTGTTGTCATCTGTTTACCCCTATGTAATCACTTAAGTTGTTATTAACTGCT
Organism: Oreochromis niloticus; assembly: GCF_001858045.2. NCBI lineage: Eukaryota > Metazoa > Chordata > Actinopteri > Cichliformes > Cichlidae > Oreochromis > Oreochromis niloticus. The sequence continues at coordinate 8,433,299 of NC_031986.2, forward strand.
GCATGCTAAGCTGCAAGAGTGCACTGAGGATTGAGACAAAATATGGTCTACAAACCAGCATTATATTAGTTTTTATCAGATAGTCCTCCAGTGTGTTTATTTTTTGCTTTAATTCTATTGTGCAGTTATTTGTTACCCTGAAATGCTTGATGCTTAACAACAGCTCACTATTTTAACTTATTTTTGAACTCTTGTGACTAGTATGACTAGATTGTGTGAGTTTCCATACTAAAAGAGCTGTAGTGATAAAATAATTGGCATAAGAGACACTGATTTTTGGCATGGTATACTGCAGAAGTTTTTTGTTTTTGTTTTTTTGCATAATTTACCTTTTAATTAAACTGCATTCCCTGTATTGTAACAAAACTAACATTGTTTATATGTCAGAAAATTAGCAAACATGAATAAATGGCGAAAACAATATAATTATAACATATATTTTTATTTTACTTATTTTAGGTCTGTGAAGCCAAACTTGATGCTGGGGATTTATTTTTGTCAGTGGAGTCAAATGGTAAGTTACAATTTGTGCATTTTGTCATACTGGAAACACCACAGATTATATTGTAACTTAATAGCTCTGTAGAACAAATGATATAAACATTGTAGTGTCAGGGTACTTCTTAAGAAGTAATATGGCACTATTGATGATCACATGCAGGTGGCATAAACTAAATATTCAGACGTGCTACCAACAAATGATTCATTAACAAAAGCAATGGAGCAGACTGTTTAGGTTCTTGTGGTTGTAATAACATCCATAACTGCAAGTTTGTCATTAATTTATTTTCACAGGTCTAGATGATCACATCTGTCTTTGTCATTTAAATGAGGTGGACTTGCAAACTTTGCACTTTTTGGGGGTAAATTGCTGTCCACTACATATACACAGAATGTGCACAGTATTTCAGATCTAAAAAGGGAGTATGTAATGGACTTGCTGGCTTTAATGTAAAAAGCCTGTTGTGTAACTTTAATGAGGCAGTTGGACTAAAACAGTATTGCTCACAAGGTAAACATCTGAGGAATAAGGAAATTGTTACTTGTCCTTTTACTCAGTGTTCTTTTAATCGCACGTTTACTAAAGTTTTACATCACATAAGTCATTTTCACAATCATTCTACTTTAAAAGATTTCGAGCTTATTGTTCTCTGAACTTCCTTGTTTGCTGAACGGCAGGTAAAGTGCATCTTTTTGTTTGTTTGCTTTTGTGTGTTTGTGTTTTCTCTAATGGGCCTCAGATGACTGTTTGCTTAAATTTGGGTCTCAAAGAATCTTTTTTTTATTCTGCCTGTACTCTCCACCCCTCTTCTTCTATTGCTCAGGTTGAAGCAGAATATGCCCGTCTTACATCTGTTGACCTGAAAGGGTTCCTTTTTGCTGTGCTTGACCATTATGGAGAGGTTCGTGGAGCTGTACAAAATCAAGAGTGGCATAGGAGGGCTAACTAGGCTCATAAGATGCTTCGGTGATGATGTAAGTGTTCAACTGCGAAATCTAATCCTTTGTTTAAGTTTTAGGTTATCCAGTTCAACTGATGAACTCATTGAAAGAAAGCTGATAAGTAAAGTCTGTCATCATATTTCACAACCGGACATTTAGTGTGGTAACTTTTACAGAATCTATGTATATTGGTGGCAGGTTGGATATCATATTCTACTTGAATGTCCTGATAAGCCTGATTCAAAATCTCCAATGATAATCATATATTGATGGAATTATGTATCAAAAAGCTGTGAATTTGGAGCTGTCTACATGCTTTATAAACACTGTTTAAAAAATGTTTTGGTTTTGTTTTTGACTTCTTTGACCAGAGCCCTACACAAAGGAAGAGGACAGAGGACCTCACCTTCCTTTTCTAAAGGAAGATCCCTCACACACTTTCAAGACTGTGAAGGTTAGCATTGTTTCTTTTAGTAAATTTAATAATGACAGCACCACAGTGGATTTTAAATGAAACATGTGGCATCTATGAAACAATAGATGCCACATGATAACATGTGTACTTTTTCCTCACCAAATGTATTATTACAAGATCTTTGACACTGGATTTGGTCTAGGTTTCAGAGTAACTAACTGGCAAGCTAGCATTGATATTATTAGTGTCTTGTGTTTATTCATGTCTTCACCAGGGTCTTTGACATTTCGCTGCTGTACTGTTCACTTCAGCTTTACGTTTGATTTCTCACATTGTATATTGTAATGGCAGAGATATTAGGATATTTAAGGGGCTGCAGTGGCTGCTACAGCTGTGGGGGGCAATACTTTGGTGAAATGTCTTGGACCCTGGAAAAGAGACTGTGTAGACTGGGTAAGCAATTAAAGGTTACTGGCCGAGAGTCATTGGGCAGCTGGGTAAAGGTGGATGTTGATATTCAGTGCCAATTATGCAACCTGTTCAGCCATGTCTATATGCTCTTTTTTCATGCTGTTAATATAGGGGGAAAAATAAACTTTAATCAATAAACTGATTAAAGAAGCATTGTCTATGGAGCCATAATCTGATCCTGTAGTGTAGCTGCAGTTTGCACATTTCATGTATTCTCAGCCAGATTTGGTTTAGAGCACAGCCAATATTTAGCATAAGTAGATTTAAATTCACACACTGGTGATGGCAAGCTACATTGTAGCCACAGCCGCCCTGGGGCGCACTGACAGAGGCGAGGCTGCCGGACACTGGCACTACCGGGCCCTCTGACCACCACCAGTAGGCAACAGGTGAAGTGTCTTGCCCAAGGACACAACGACTGAAACTGTCGGAGCCGGGGCTCGAACCGGCAACATTCCGATTATAAGACGAACTGTCAACTCTTGAGTCACGATTCAGTCATCCACCCATGTGTGTGAATGACTGAATGTGTAAAGGGCTTTGGAGTCCTTAGGGGACTAGTAAAGCGCTATACAAATACAGGCCATTTACCATTTAAATTGAAAATTTTGTTTGAATTCTGCAATTGAAGACATGCTCAGTTATTTATGAACATGGTCTTTGTTTAAAGCAAGAAATGGATTTGTAACATGGGGGTGCTTATCTCATTCTGAAAAAACTTTAACAACTAATAAGTGTTACCCAAAGCCAATCACCATCATCCAAAGCATCAGTATGGCTCTTCTTTGGAAAGACATGAATTCTTAAGCACAAGGGATATTGTATAATTGTAATTGTGTAATTTTTTTTTTTTTTTTTGTCTTTGAACCCTTTTATAGCCGACAGGTATTGAAGACACGTTTTCTAAGAGGATGAAAGTTGGCATTGCGATGGTGAAAGAAGAAGACATCATCGATGTGTTGGTTGTCCTTGAGGCGGCAGTAATCCTGTCTAATCTGAGGGATGTCTCAAGTGCCATTTCCATGCTGATGGGCCTTCTTTTTGCCCTCAACATACACTATCCAAAGGAACTTAAGGACATCTTTGAAGCCATTCAGAACATCCTAATGAACATTGGTGGAAGGCAGTGCATCTCACTAGTGCATGGTCTAAGAAACAGACTCTTGCAGAAAGCCATGCAGAACTGTAATTGTATGTTCCTTAGTGTTAAGGACAGTTTTTATTTTACTGTTTGTTTTTTTATTCTTGCAAGTTCTCATTCTCACTTTTGTATGTCACTAAATGACTACACTTTACATTCCAGATTAGACAATTACTCATTTGTTCATGGTTTAAGAAACTTATGTGAACAACAATATAATGGTGGACTCTGCAGATGCTTATCTCATGCAAGTCAGTAGTTTTTCCTTTGTTTTGCAATTGAGCAGACTCAAACTGATGTTTCTGAAATATCCATCTTATCAAATGTTTCAGAAGCATGCACTCATTTTCAGAGATATTGGTTCTGTGGAATTTGTTGCAATTGTAAACGAAGACAAATACAAGAGTTTGATGTCTTACTTGTTATAAACTGATCTTTACTGTCACTTATCAAAGGTTTTGTACTATTTTAATATTTCAAGTTTTATGCTAACAGGTGTGACTGAGCACAATGAAGTTTAAAAATTTTGCAAATGTAAAGAATAACTTTTCTAAAATAGCAAGTGTCCCGTTGATACATTACATTAATGCAGACTTTATGTTGTTACTTCACAAGAATCACTACTGCTCCTAGAGTATTGGTCAGAATTTAATCTTCACCCAAACTGGGCTCAAGACCAAGTTCAAATTTATTGTTTCACAGGGAGCAGCCTTTGAGTTTTGATGGATTGTGAGCCTGATGAGCTACGTCACTGATTTTTCTGTTTCTCAGATGACTAAGATGGCACAATAAATGGTGAATGTTGGGCGCTCATGAGTAATTGTCTTGTCATGTTCTTAAAACAAACTTATGTACTATACTTGTATGAAATGATCAGATAGACTTTAATGGAATCTGTGGGTTTTTATTTTTTTTTCTGTAAACAACAGAAAATTAATTTAAAGGAATGTAGGTATTTAAACCTGAGATCTAAGATAAACCTAACAGGTAGTTTTGCTGAAATGGATGTTAGAAAGCTAAAAAAACAAAACAAAACTTAAGATGTTTAATACACATTTTTCTTTACATCCAGTCAATCAACTCTGATAATTAAAATGAAACTGATTTACAAGTTCACTCAGCTACCTTAAGGAGCTCAGTTAATTAATACACTTAAATCAACTTAGCTAACAAATTATGTTAGTTAAGCTAAAATAGATTCCTAAGTTAAAAGAACTACTAAAGTATTTGAATTAACTAAAAAACCCAAGTCAACTGAACTAGGACAAGAGTTTAAACAATAGATTATTTTAATTTAGCTGAAAGGGTTTTCCCAAGTAAAGATGACAATTAAAGGAGTTGAACTGACTAATAAATCTCAGTCAACTAAACTAAGACGAAAGTTTAGACAACATGTAATTTTTCATTAAGATAACAATTGGTTGTGTTATAAGAACAAACTCTATTTCTTGACTTAACTTAAAATTTTAAGGCAGCCCTTTACCTCATATTTTTAAGTTGAAACAACAAGTTATATTTTACAGTGCAAGAGCTCATATCTGTACGCAATACTCTTTACATGGTTAAGTTGTCACCTCCACAGCTGTTCTGACACATTTTTGTCTGCACAAAAACATTTGTGTTGTTTTATTCACCTTCTGCTGTGTTTTTTGTGTTTTTGCAGCATTTTTCCATTTTTACGGCGACCTTTTAAATTTGATTTAATTTAATTGGACCTCTCAGGGCCACCGTTTTTGACCAATGAAAAAAAAAAAAGAACACTTGTTTTGTCTCTGAGATAACAGATGTACTGTGTGACTCTGATGGTTAATACATTAATCTAATTCAGAATTAACATGTTAAAATACCAGTCACACAGCCAAACACACCAATCAGGGCTGTTGGCAGTGAGCTTCAGACACTGACTGTGAATAAAAATATCAAAATGCCATAAAAGTGGATTTTCGGGATGTGGGACCTTTAGGGAAGTCACCACCCTGAACTATTCCACAGTGGTCTCGATGGCTTGCTTTGCATTAACAGTGCTGTGCTGTGCATTCCAGCCACTGCAAATGGAATTAGACCTCAGATGCCTTCTGTGGCCCAGAGTTTCACACTTTGGGATGGGAAAAGGGTAGCTGTCCAATTGGCAAGGGCCCTCCTTAGAGGATGCAAGAGTGAGGCTTAAGTCAAAGCTATTACAAGGGGCAAATAACTTGCATGAAATATTCACTAAAGTCCATGTCCGGGGAAGTGAAACCATAAATAATTGACATTGAGCGAAGGTATGGGTATACCTTTGTTGTGCTGGAGCATCACTTATCCTAGATTCAGAATTATGGCCTGTTTTGTTTGCTTGGTATGCCGTTTGTGCAATTATACCATTGATTAAAATTTTATTTTCTATTCAAGTACTATTTTTTTTCTTTCATACTTTTATTCTTACTTGAACCAATTCGAAATGGGAATGCGGTGTAGTACAACCGTGTTCTACTACTTTAAATAAGCACATTCGTCAGTTATAGAAGAGGCTAGCCCAAACCTGTCACAGTTTCATAAAAATGAGAGTCTTGGCAGGCTGCTTTAAGACAGAATAAGCAAATCTCTTGTTTTGGAGCAAAGCAAATCACACGGACCACAGTATTGTAGTCTGAGCCAGCTCTGCAGTTGTGTAAGCTCGACTGAATCCAAATCCTACATAACAATTTGTTGCCATGGAGCTTACCATCCCGGACAGAGCATTCTGCAGGTGTGTGTGTGTTTGCGTGAGAGAATGTGGACACAACTTTCACGGCAGCAACCGCAGCGCTCCTTTGGTTACAGCTCTACGACAATTAATCAAGAAAACTTTCCAATCAATAATGCTCCATTGGACCCAGACAGAGCTTTCAGGTCTGCCCGCACCAGGCATGCAAAAGATAGTTATCACTCCAGCTGAGAAACGAGCTGCTCAGCATCAGCTCGGCTGGTGGATAAGTTTAAAACTCAGCTTGAGGAAACAGGAGGAGGATGATGAATGACGACTCTGGGAGAAAAAGCAGATGATGTAGCCGTGAAGGTTTCTGTAAAAGATGATACGTGAGGGAGAATGAAAAGACGGCGGGAGAAAACGAAATAAAAAAAATGTGGGTGTGATATGGAGGCAGCTTTCTTGGAGAAGATAAAGAAAGACAGAGAGTGGGGAGATTCAGATCAGAGCTTTCTCTCAGGCCATTAGTGGCCCTGCTGTGGGCTTCAGGGTAGACCTCAGTGATTAACTAGCAGAATTATTCTTTTTCACACGGGTCAGAGGAATATACCATAACAACTTATTGCTTCTGAATAAAATGACATATTAAGCTGCCAAAACATAATAAGAGAAGGTGAGTACTTCAGGGAAGAACGTTTCACACTTTTTTCTTTCCAGATAATTCACACGCAGCTTTCATTAAAGGTTTTAACTTTTCATTTAAAAAAGAGCTTTTTTACACTTTTTTTTTTTGTAGAAAAGGCAAAAGATTCTGTCTCATCATTAAACTGAGGGCAGAAATATAAAATGATTTACAGTGCATCTATTTAAATTCTTCACGGGGTGAGACTGTGTAGGAAAAGAAATGACATGCATTTGTGAAAAAATATGTTGTTCTCAGGAGCTCAGTAAGTTCCAGTATCGTCCAGTCATGAAATTTTCTCACTAAATATTCCACTGTCAACTGTTGTTGGTATTGTGACAAAGTGACAGTGCTTGGGAATGATAGCAGCTTGGCCACAAACTGTAGGCTACATAAAATCAGTGGATGCTGAGGTGCGTAGTGGGTAGAGGTCACCAACTTTCTGCCGAGTCAATCACTGCAGACCTCCAAACTTCATGTAGCCTTCTGATTAGCTTAAGAACAAGGCATAGAGAGTTTCATGAAATGGGCTTCCATGGCCGAGCAGCTGCAATCAAGCCTTACATTGCCAGTGCAAAGTGGTGTAAAGCACACTGCCACTGGAGAGAGATGTTCTCTGGAGTGATATATCATGTTTCTCCGTATGGCAAGGCAAAAAGTCAGGGTTAGGTGGTTGCCAAGAAAACAGTTCTTGTCTGATTGCAATGTGCCAATTTCATGCTCTACACTTTGTAGGAATACTTTGGGGTTCCTTTTCTACCATGAGACTGCATACCAGTGCACAAAATAAGGTCCATAAAGATATGGCAGAGCCAGAAGTCGAGTCCTGACCTCGTAGTGATTAGCCAATGACAAAATGTTTTCCTTGATGCAACGGAGTCAGATCCAGACTTCCCTCATCACATCTGCTTTCAAAAGCCCACGATGGTGACAGCAAATACACAAAACTACTCAACATGTTATGGTCCTGGGTCTTTGACCCAGTGTTTTTGGACTTTTAGGCCTTGTTTGTTATTACGGTGATCTTCCTTTCTTAGTCTTTATTTATTGGTATTGTTTAGTTTTCTTGTGCTTCCCAGTTTAATCATTTGTATTTCTAGTTCTTAGCTACTTGTTCATTTAAGCCCCTTTTCCGTTAGTACCTACTCGGATTTACTCGGCACGGTTCACCACGATTTTCAGGGTTTTCCATGAGGTCTCAGCACCTGCTACCAAATACTTTTTTAGTACCTGCTCGCCCGGGGTTCCAAGCAATCCGAGGAGGTACTAAAATGTGACATCGTCAGACTGCATGCCACCAATTGGCTGGTCAGTGGCGTCACTCGATGAGTCATAAGAGCATCTCATTCACGAAAATTAAAACCACAATTTTTTAAACTGGGCAATAAGGGAAATAGCTACAAAAATAACGCAGTGATCCCCAAGTCTGACGAAAAGCCACAGACCGAGCAGTAGGTATATTCTTGCCTCAACGTCCAACTTTATTTTATAGCATTCGTGTCACATATTAATTATGTTGCTGGACACTCTGACGAGTTGCTTTGACGACAACTACGCAGGTTAGGTAGTACTAGATTTTAATGGAAAACCAGTCGATCCGAGTAGGTACTAATGGAAAAGGGGATATAGTCTGTTCCCTTGTATCCTGGTTGTCTTGGTCTCGTCTGTGTTCTCCCCAGCCCATCATGTCTCCCACGCTCTCTCGCTATCCCTCACTCTCTGTCTCTGTGTTCTGTTTCCTGTTTTATTTTGGTAGTCCTTGTCTAAAGTGCATTGGGTTCAGTTTTGTTTCCCTGGTCTCGTTATCTTTAAATTGGTCCTCCTGTGTTCTCACCTGTTTTCCAGCTTCTCGTTATCCTGTGTGTGTATTTAAGTCCTCAGTCTCACTTTGCTCGTTGTCACGTTGTCACTGTTAGCTGTGCTTCCCTCATAGTACAGGACCTCATATAGGTATTTATATGGGAACATATAATATACACACACACACACACACACTTCTAACTAACCACCCTGAGAGATAAGCTCCATAACTGCCTATATTTTTTGCTTTTTTGGTGTCGCAATAATCTGTTTACAATCTCCTTGCAAGCTCGTCCTCAGAATCACCTCAGATTCAATTCATGCAATAAACTTATTTCGGTCACATCACTTCAGAGAAACGGGGGCCTCTACACGAGCTTCATGTAACATCATTAGGTCGTGCCATGCCTGCCACACAGCAGGATATGACAGAATGACGCGACCACACCATGGACCCAGTGGACGCAACTCGGCATTCAGGACTGGTGAGCTGCATCACTCATGCCATTTCTCTGAATCCAACAGTGCTGAAGTTAAGACTTTGTTTCCCCATGAGAGTTTTTTTGACTGCTCCTGAACCCTTTTGTAAACTAAAGAACTGAGATGAATTTATAATTGAGTAAAACTGTAAGTTTTTGTTTCTGACTCAATTAATCAAAATGAATCTTGTGTTTTTGAAACAATCAGCCCAAAGACTGTATGTGTTTTATTTCTTGATCTGTCTGTCCTCTCTGACTGTTTGACTCTTGAGCCAGCCGAAGCTGAGATTTCTGTTTTGCATCGAACCTATAGTAAAGAACTTGAGTTAAATATTTTGGCTACTCATAATGTGGCTGTGCCAGCTGAGTCAGAGGCCGTTTACTGTGCATCTGATCTGACACCTTCTAGAGCTGCTTTCTTTGCTGCAAAGCAAACATCCATTGAGACCGTTTCTCATGCTGCTAAACTGGTTCCCCCAAAGACTAAAAATCTGCCCAGGGCCTTCCCAGAGACTGCGTTCGAGGGCTCAGCCAACTCTGGAGGCTGCTCTAATTTAAAGACATTGGGGGTCCAGTGTCAGCTGGGTGCCCAGCCGAGCTGACCAAGCCTCTAGTGGCCCCGCACCTCTGCTTGCCGCAGCTCCCAGGCCGCCGCCTGAGTCGGAGGGAGCAGCGACAGCCTGCACTGTCTGGTCCTGCTCTGAAAGGGGTCTACACTCTGCCATCTGGTCGTGCTCTGCCTGCGTCAGTGGTCACTGCACCTCCTGACCCTGCTTGGTCTGGACCTACTCTGCCCAAGGGTCTCCATCTCACTGCCGTCAGCCTCCAGCCAAGCCGCCCGTGGATCGCTGTCTCACCTGATGTTGGCCTCTAGCCAAGCCAATGGAGGGTCTCCGTCTCCACTGCCATCAGCTTGCAGCGGAAATGCCCGATGGTCTCCATCTCCACCAACATCGGCCTCCAGCCAAGCTGCCTAAAGATCTCCGTCTCTGGCAACGAAGACGCGACCCTTCAGGAGGCTGTGGAGACAGCCTCCAACCCCGTCACCAGAGGATTGTTGATGCCGCCTTCAGTCTCCAGTGCTGTCGCCTAAGGGTCTTCTTCATCTCTGTCAACCTCCACCCACTCTGCCTCCACTGTGGGTGGCCTCCTGATCTGCTCTGCTTCACCCATCGGTCACATGGTCACCCTCCAGAACTGATCCATGCCGCTGGGGAGCCCAACAAGAATCCCAAAGGGCGTGTGGCTCAACGTGATGATTCTGACCGCAATTCTTTTAAAAAAGTTTTTCTTTTACTTTTAAAAAGAACTTTGCGATTTATCTGTGATGTCTTATGTCATATTTTTTATGTCTTGCTAACTGTTGCTAGAGATGATGAAAATATCTCTGCCGTTGTTACTTTCCTATATTTCTGTTGTTTCTGGTTGTTTTAAAAAAAAATTGAGAATAGCAACACTGATTTATTTTCACATTTTGCTTTACTGTTGTAAAATGAAAAATAGTCTAGCATTAATTATCCAAAATGTCCCTGATAGAATTAAATGAATAGAAATACAAACTTTTTTTGTTCCTAATTAAGCTTAATACATGTCTCTATCTGTGAAAGCAGAAGAGGAACAGATGCAGAATTAGCAGTAGCTGTTCTTTTTCGACAGACATTTCCTGCAATAACTGTTCAAAGAGCCTCTTCTCTGTCGTTGGTACATAATATGTGTTAAAATTCAACATTTGTCCCTCATATCCATGAGGCTTGAGCTACAGTCATTTGCATTGCTTGCAATGTCAATAATGTGGTCCACCCACCAGCTATGAATAAATTTACCTACCCAAACTGGCTCATTATAAAATCAAGGACACCAAGTAGACGCAGTATTGCACATGTAGCCGCTATGTGGCTGTTAGCTGACCTGGTGCCTTTGAGCTGACTGCACTCATATTCCACAGGCATCCCGGATGAACCCTTTGATCATATGATCTCTTCTATGGAATATTAGCCAGCTCACCCTGAGGCATATAGTTTTAAATCTAAGATTGGATCACCTCCTACAGCTTGTGCACAGCAGAGTGGGCAGAAGCTGCTGATTGCTGCTTGTCGTTGTCTTTGTTGGCATAGGGTAGAAAAATTGCAATGTGCAAAAAGTTAAAGAAAATGAGAAGCCGGTGTCATCTAACAGCAGCTGATCTATCCTAAATCCAGCACAATCATAGCTTAACAGCAGATGTTCCTGGAGGTATTAAAGAATAGATGGACAAAATACAACGGAGTCTGGCATTTATTATCACTTTTAATGTTGTGAAGACATAGGAATGTGTGCTGCTTGTGAAGTAGTTTACTCAAGACTTAATGTCTGATTGCTCTAAATAGGCTTTCTATTGGTAGTGACACAGATCAACCTAGCACTATTAAGTGTTCTAATTAATTCTGTTATGTCTTTAAATAACCATCTAAATAAGATAAGACAAGACTTTCGCACTATTTTTTCCCCATACCATGTCATTAAGTATTGAACCAGAAAATGAGGAAGCTAACACTATGTTTTGGCCTACAGAAGAGCTCTGCACAGAGTTCAACTGGCTAACAAGCTTGTGAAATATCTCATTGTCCTGCAGTTTTCTCAAGCCAATAAATACTGCCTATGGAATTAGAAAATCCTCAAGCCCAAAATGAGACAGCACACGAGTCAGTTCAAGAAAAAGAGGCCAGCATTATCAAACAAGAAGATCTCCAGTGTTAGAGCATGTCAGAGGAAAAGGCCAAAATGGAAAAAAGAAGAAAAATAAACACATAACACATTATATTAGTTGTATATAGATTTGTCCGTGGCTCCATTGTAACCACCTCCAACTGGTCGCAGCAGATCGCTGTCCCTCCCTGAGCCTGGTTCTGCCCGAGGATTCTTCCGTTTTAAAGGGAGTTTTTCTTCCCCACTGTCGCCAATTGCTTGCTCACAGGGGATCATTGGATTAATTCAGTTAAGTTCAATCTATATGTATGTAAATATTGTGGAATTGAATTGAACTGAATTAAAGATGATTTTTAGGAGATGGAGTTGAGTGAATCAAGAAATTATAACATCTAACCAAAAAAATGACCATCAAACAACAAATTAAATCTTCAAATTAAATTTTGAAGATTTAATTTTGTGTCAAAAAAGTGTCTAAAAAGTATTTACAATATCAAATTACAGCATCTTAACATCAGTAATAAACATGTTTACAGCCTAGTTAAAAATGTTGGTTTTTATGGTTCATGAGCTGAATTAATCTCTAAATAACCACTGTGTCAGTAGTGGTATAAAAGAAACTGGACTTCTTTAAGTTTCTTGAAGACATTTCACCTCTCATCCGAGAAGCTTCATCTTAAAGAAATCTAGTTGCTTTACTTTCCAACCTTCCTAGATTAACATGTCCTGGATGACTGAGAATCTAAAGACACAATGCTAACTATAATTTCAAACATCCACTTTTAATTGATTACACTGTGTGTATATTTCTCTAAAAAGATTCCTTGTTCCTTGGCATGAGATGTTCCTTTTTTGTCAGTTTGGTTGAGTAAAAAAATTGATATCAATTTGATATCATTGATATCACTTGATATGATGCTGATTAAGTCAGATACAGCATGAAGGAATGAGCATTGGTAGAGGCGGGCTACAAAGTGGCTTGCAAGTGACAGCAAATATGGGAAGGCTAAGTGGCTTAAATAGTAAACTCTGAATGAGCTTTGGAATTTGGGATATGTGGAAGGATAAAACAACTCAATCAAAGCAGAAAGACTCCTGAGCTACTCGGCTGATTAGAATGATAAAAATATTTTGTAAATTTAATGAAATAGCTGGAACAATACAACAAGGGAAAAAAATTACCTACCCATATCCACTAAAAAGTCTTAATCAGGGTCTGCCACACAATTAGTGGAGTTTAAATACCAAACCTAAAATCATAACAATACCTCTGTCCCAAAAGGGGTGAAAAAGTAAAACAACAAGTAAAAAAGAAAAGGAAAGAAACAAAAAAAAAAACCCCAACAAAATGCAATAAAATATATAGAGAAGTGATATGAGATCTAATTTGATCCACCATGTGCAGTAACAAACAGTAATATTTATATAAACCACCGGAATTAATATATTGAACAAAATATGGAAACCTTTGCTACTGCACTTAGAAAATATCTTGAGTACATAGGATCAAGCATGATTTAGCTGATTACCAGGAAGGAAAGGTTTACTCCTGGTGACAAAAGGAAAGGCGTTCCTTAGAGGAGAGGTCAAAGATATGTTGCTATCCTTTAATCTTGCTAGTAACAGTGAAGATAAACACACCAGCAACGACAGCATGAATGCAGAGAAAAAAGATTTTTTTTTAATATCCCCTCATTTTCATTTTGTACGCTCCACAAAGAGATAGGGAAAAAAAAATGACAATCTCAATCACAACCCAGGCGGATTACTAGACAGGACAAGATGAATAAATGATGAATATCTCAGGTATGCTTTTCCCAGAGGAAAGTGTGTCATCACTGTCTATTTGCGTAAGTTTTGCTCCCATACTAAGGTGGAGTTATTTTAATTTTGTAGGACTTTGCATCTTAAAGCATGGTATCACCATAATCCTTAAATTACCACTTTAAACAATTCCCAAACTTAGAAGGTCAAATTGGTTTAAACCTATATCCACAAGACAATCTGCCTAATAGAACAGATGTTAAATAACATTGTCTTTGTCTTTGAAAACAAATTCTTTTGACAAGAACGAGGTACAGCTTTTGGTGCTACAAAAAGTCCCAGTTGTTTCTTGGTTTTGTGGGAAGAAATTGATCTTCTAATCCATACCGAGACAAAATCATATGTTATTGGGAGATATACTTGAATATTGATAAGTTGTTACTGTTCTGCAAAAGTGCCGTAATGCTACTGGAGATTGTGGGGAACTCTTCGGAAGTCAAAGCAAAATCAGTCACAATAACATCTTCTGGAAAGTTATATTCCATAATATTCTGAAACAAAACAGATCACAATACTATTCTGCCGACATTTTTCAACCTTTTCACCTGATCAACAACATCCCGTTTGGACAACGTCTCTGACACATCTTCAGTCAAAGCACTGAGTTTGACTCAAAGGCTGTAGATATAAAGTTGCATTTTGTTGAGCATAGATATAAACCTAAAACTTTGGAAACTTCGCTTCTCAAAGGCAAATCTATGGATAGGATAAATCTTCTGTGTAAAAAAAGCAAGAACAGCCACAAAATTCAAATACCCGTTTTATCACCACCTACAGCAACAGTTTGAGCAAATTTGTGGCATTATCCGAAGCAATTGGAATATATTACAGAGTTACACTTGCTGACTGGAACTTTTTTCTGATCTCCCCTTTTTTGTCCCAAGAAGAGCACCTACACTGAAAGATAAACTGTATCGCAGTTATTTTGCCACCCAAATCAGCTTTGGTCCAGAAACCAAGGACATACAAAGTGAAACATTTTGCAAACTGCAGCACTTCCTTTTTTATGTATTGCCTGGAATAAGAAGAACAAAGAGAAAGTTCAAAGAAACACATGACTGCTATTCGCATTATCCAATGACTGTTCACTATAAAGAAGTTGGACATGGTAATCCTATATCTTTAAAGGCAATGGCTCTAGAGTAATACCAAGCCATATCAGAGATGGTCACAGATTAAGAAAAAAAAAAAGAAGAAGAAGAAGAAAAACTTATAAAATACCAGGTTTGAATGAGGAGATATATATATCTATATATATATATATTGCCTTTTGACATCTTGTTGTTTTGATAAACTCAATCATTTGTTGAGCATGTTACATACAGTTACACTAGACAATGAAGATATACACCAGCTCTATTCCTCTTGTTTTTCATTATCACGGCTTTTATATTATATATGTGTAAATTTCATACTTTGTGAGGTCTCGGTAATACACATGTAAATGATATCCCAGGGAAATGACAGTTCAATGTACAAAAAGGCCACCTTTTCTGTCCACCCTGTTGAAGACCTGTCAGGGTGACAGGATGACAGACTGGCAGTACAATAAAATTTCAGCTACTGAGCCAAACAACTGAATATATAAAGTAATTTCACTACTTTACAGGTTTAGGTATGATTATATTAATGCTAATTCTAATACTTTCAGTAACCATTTATATGGACTAATCCTACCCCCGTTATATCAGAGCTATGAATCCATCATGTTTAATGGATACACAGGATAACCTGGTTGGTCCAGACAAATTATGGCATGAAAAAAGAAAAGAAAAGGGTCAAAGTTATTAGTTACACAACCCAGAAGATGTGGTTTTGATAGTAAAAGAAGACAGCTGCAAGCTGCTGTATCACTGCACTTTCCAAGTCAGTCATAAAGTAAGCCAGACAGAATGTAGCACTGGTGAATGGCAGACCCTTTTTAAGAGTGCAATTCCCAGGTCAGACTGCTGAGTTGTTTACATGTAGTAAATTTAGCCAAACCTTGTATTCCCAGACCAGAATTAAGATGCTAGTACCCTTCCCTGTGGGGAGGCTGCTGACGGAATGACTCTGACACTGTGTTTTCCACTTGGACATATTGAGGCTTCCCATTCAGGAAATTAGCCATCCAGCTTGCCAGTTCTCTATCGAGATTACATCTGAGGACATCAGATAAGAGCAGAGGAAAGACAAGAGCTGTCTGTAAACTGGTGCATATTCATTCAGTTCATGTGTTGAGACCCATGTTTCACACCACATTAATATCTTTTTACATCCTGCCCTCTGTCCTGATATCAAATGATGGTTTGTGTGTCAGGTGCGGCAGGCGCTAGGTGATTGGTTCAATGCGTGACGCTAATTAGCATCAGCTAGTGGAGCGTGAGCAACACCGACTATCGAAGCTGCTCCCTCAGTGCTCGCTGTGCTACCTGAGGGCCACCGGGAGTGCTGAAAGATTAACTTGTCTCATGCTAATGTGGAACAAGCAGCTGTAAAAACTCAGCAACTTGATGACCTGTCAGCTATCAGTGACTTTGCCAATCTAAGACCTTGCCAGTAACCCTTAAATGATTAATTCACTGTGACTGGATTACATTCAGTCTCGTTCATTTAAGGTGAGGCAGCAATCTTAATAATCTGACTTGCTCTTCTTCACTTTCTTCTGTCATACCTCCTTTACATCTTCCTTTCCTGATAGTGGACAGCTTTAATAACAGATTTAAACCCTGTTTTCTCAGCTGTGCTTTTGGGAAGATGTTTCTATATATTTGGGTTCAGCTGTAGTACCAAATAAGTAATCATTATCAGTTTGTCCACCAGTTTCTTTTTTCCAACATATCAAGTAATTATTAGGCCTACTTTATCTCACAAAGACTGGAAGCTTGCTTATCAAAGCTTTCAGAAAGCCAAGGTGAAAGTGTCAGATATATTTTTTTGTTTGATCCGGCATTGAGTTTCCTCCATATTTTATGCGCTAATCGATTCATCGGCAAGTAAATAATATTTGAGTGACAGCAGGATTGCAAGAAAATGCAATTCTCCCAGGAAGGGGTGAACAGACACAAAGATTGGTGTGTTGGTGTAGAAAAGTGTGGACCAGTGTGTCTTGATGTGGAAATGAGAAGCAGGAGTGCTGCATGATGTGGACTTGCATGGGGCAGTGAATTTTGAGGGTACATGTACCTGGCAGACAAGTAGAAAGGACTTGAAATGTTATATTAATAAATTTATGTGGTGGTCAGATATCTATAAAAGATGCAGATTGAAATGCTGAGCACCAACTGCTTTTGCCAATTCTATTCTCTCAAAAATGGAAGGGGGGTCATAGTAAAAAGCCCATTTCTCTCCTGACGTGAGTGTATGAGTACCCCATGTTCATTACTTAGGACCCCAAGGTAACTATGTATGTGTAACTTTTAGAGGCCCAAAAGGGAAAATGTATGTTCCTAAACAGCATGAAGTACACTTATTGATCTGACATAACATTATGACCACTGATAAGTGAATTGAATAACACTGATTATTGCTTCATCAATCCACCTGTTAATGGATGGGACATATTAAGGAGTAAGTAAACATTTTGTCCTCAAAATCGATGCGTTAGAAGCAGGAAAAATGGGAAAACATGGGTGAGAGCATCTCTAAAACCTGTTCTTGGCCTGCAGTATTGAACCAGTGACAGGGTCGTGCCAAAGCTCATTAATGCTGGTTTTGATAGAAAGGTGTCAGAGTACACAGGGCTTCGCAGTTTGTTATGGGGATAAGCAAAAATGGTTCAGCCATGAGTTTGAGGTGTTGATTTGGCCTCCAAATTCCCCAGACCTCAAGCCAATCGAACATCTGTAGGAT
Organism: Oreochromis niloticus; assembly: GCF_001858045.2. Classification (NCBI taxonomy): domain Eukaryota; kingdom Metazoa; phylum Chordata; class Actinopteri; order Cichliformes; family Cichlidae; genus Oreochromis; species Oreochromis niloticus. Next base: position 8,450,738 of record NC_031986.2, read on the forward strand.
GTGCTGGACAAGACCCCACCTCACATCTTACAGGTTTTAAAGGGTTTGTGCCAGATACCGCTGCACGTCTTCAGGGGTCTGGTGAGTCCATGCCTCGACAGGTCAAGGCTGTTGTGGCTGTAAACAAAACAGCCTGACAAAATATCAGGCAGGTGGTCATAATGTTATGCCTAATTTGTGTATTTTTACCATATTACACCCTGCAGAGCATCATCAGCCCATTCAGGACTGGAACTGGGTTTTCTTTTAGCCACATGAATAGGCACATTTTCAGAAAGTAGAATATGTTACCATTCAGATTAAGTCTCATTCATTAATTTCGGTTCTTTATAAAAATCCTACCCTCTTGTAACACCCAGATGGAAAACTAAAAAGGACTGGATTTGCAACCCAGACCCTACCCCTAAACATAGATGGGTCATCACTGACCTGCTAGACAGACAGTGAGCCTGTGTTTTGCTTAATGCAAACAAAAATTTCACTTTCACTCTCAGATGTTTAGGTTTACTATTTTTTTAAGCTAAATGCAAGGCTACAGGATTCCTGCAGCATGTTGTTATACTGGTTAGTACTGTTGTCTAACAACAAGAAGATTCTGGGTACAGATCTTTCTGTGGTTTTTAGTAGTAAAACCACAGTGAATAGTAATAGCAAAGACCTGCATGTTAAGTTAATTGATGAGTCTACATTGGCTTTTGGTGTAGATAGCCCTAAAGGTACAGAAAGATCTTATTTCTAACAGCAGATGTGGAAATGTCTATTTGATTTTCCATGACCAGAGGTTTTATTGAAGTGACACCAGTCATTGAAAGTAAAAAGAAAAAAAAAAATGGTTATCCACATTAAACCCAAGGTCAATAAAATGGTAAATGGCCTGCATTTTCTATAGCGCTTTACTTAGTCCCTAAGGACCCCAAAGCGCTTTACACTACATTCAGTCATTCACATAAAGAAGCACATAACTGAAAACACACACAGGTTGACGTGAGCCCATGCCTCACGCACACGCGCTACTACACATGCACTGCGGAGTCCCTGCACTTGCATCGCCCTTTTTCCTCAACCCCCTGGCAGCAGCAGTCTTCCAGGCTAAGCCTTGTGAATCTCCTTTTAATGAAGTCCGGAGGTAAAAAGTGCACACTCTCCCTTGCTGACAAGCAAGTGCTCGTCTGCCTTTTCATCATTACACTAATGGTTCTGGTCTCCCGCTGAGGCCTTTACTTTTAATCCACATCGATGACGCATATTAGCAAAGATTCTAGACTAGAGTGTTTTGTCTGTCACTTTTTCCCCCCAATAACACCATCAACGCCTACCTTCCTCCTCTGTTTCATCGCTCTACCTCATAGGGAGCTCAGATGATTCAAGGTCTTAATGATCAATTACTACATAATATCTATATTTACAGTCACCCTGTGCTACTCTCAGCTTAGGCATTAGAACTTTTGAAAAAAAAAAAAGCTGAAGGAAACACTAACCAATTGGAAAAAAGTAAGTAAAGTAAATAAAAACAAAGAAACAACAACCAAGTAAATGTAGGGCCAGTATTGCCAATACCAGTACCGATATCGATATTATTAATCTATAATGGCGGGCGGGGGGGCAGCATGTCATGAATGATGAAGCAAATTATCATCAATTTGAAAATTCTGAAGACACTTTAATGACCACTAAATCACTATGACCCCCATATTTTTCATAGTGCATGTCTGAAATATATGTTATCTTTTCCAAAAAAGAAAAAAATAACAGTGGGGTACATAGTAACCCCACTGTAAGGACAGAAACAAGCATCGATCATACCGATTACCTGAGCTGACCGCCTCTATTGTTTTGCAAACTTACTTTATAAAAGTTTAGTTCAGTCGTGATGCACTGATCCAACATCATGGGAAAAAAGCAGGACTTCAGCAGGAGCTACAGCACCCTCTGGCAGATGGTAGAGAACCTAAAAGTCCACAGTTTAATTAACACCATAAATACATAGATTTCCATTTAATTTTGCAGGGGCATTTACATTCTAATGATGCAATTCCAAGTAAGTGTCCATTAGTAGATATTAGAATACCAAAGTCTAAATCTGGCATTGCTATGAGCTAGAGCCCAGCTGTTGCATGTATGTTTCCCACGTATTATACCTGCAGCCAACTCTAGGTGCTGTTCAGCCATGGTGGTTCCAGGGCTGTATATAAAAGATGGACACGAACACAACTATATATCACCTTTAGCTTGTAGATCACTGCTTTAAAGACTTAAAGGTTACATTGTGGTATTTGCCATCTGGAAAGGTTATTCAGATCTATGCAATTGTGCCTTATAAATCTTAAGGTAGCCACGCCACCAATTATACCTTGCTTTATCAATATTTTTTTATTCTAAATGGGAATATAATTTAGAAAATTAGCACCATTTTGTCTTAAAGATGTCTATAAAGAAGCGATTGGGACCATAAACTGATTAGGAAAATGTTTGATTAGGTAATAAGTCAAATCAGAAGCAGGGTAATTTTCTCTTAGACTTCTATACAATCATATGTCTTCCCAGAACCAGACAGACAGGTTTCCCCCTGCTGGCCATTAGAGAGAATGCAGTTTTAAAGCACACACTCACATCATCTTGTATTCACTATCTTGCCATGAGCTGGAGATGTGGAGATTTTATTCACCAGATGCACTGCAGTTGCTCAGTTCAGCGCCATAATAGGGAGATTGCAATCTCCTTAAAATGTGCCTGTTTAATAGGTGCAAAACAATTATCAAATGTGTGAATTAACTAAGCAACAGTAAACAGTGATAACACCTTATGATGGCATACACTGAGTACAGCATTGGGACATTGCACAATGTATTTCCCACAAATAAGACAACTAGATAATTATAATGTGCTAATTGAGAAAGAAAAAAAAGAGAACAGACATGACAAACAAAAATCTAAAACCTCAGATAAAACAAAAACACCTCAGATCCAATAATTCGTATGCCCATTTCAGGCACCACTGGGCAAACAGTAATAATAATAATGATAATAACACAGATCTGCGCTGGATGTGATTGTAAAGCTATTTATTTAATCTGTCTGAGCAAAAGCTTCACTTTGAAAACAAGCAGCAAAATCCTTTAAATATTTTCAACATAGGCTACATACTTGTGACTCTGCCCTTCAAACTCTTCTTGGAGGCCCCTTAGTTATTTTTCTTCTTGGAGATTTGTTAAAGGATTGGCACACCCCAGTCTCACAATAAAACTTTTCCATCCCCCTAAGTGGAAATTTTGTGGCAACAGTATTCCTTCCTATACTTTATTCTGCTTGTATTACCCGTCCATTTGAATGTCTGAAATACCATTTTTCTCAAGCCCAGTTGACCCAAAGCATATGAGTTGAAAAGTTTGATTTCAGTATGACTTGCATTGTAGCCACCATTTGGAAAAGGTGACACCCACTTTAACCAAATGAATGCCAGCCTTAATTAAGATTCAAGCTGCACCCACGCAACATCCGTGCTCTGCAGTTTTATTCTGTGACATTTCCACTGAGTTGATCCTCGCTTAATGTGGTTGACACAGTACCTGCTGCATACTGTGTCATAATTATCCAGAACATATTCTCATTAATAAAGGGTATGTGTTCTCTACCACCATTTGATTTAAGCGAAAAGTGAGTTTGTGTTTTACACTTTAAAAAGGTGCTAAGAGGTGATATGTCATTTAACAGGAATATTACCATTTGTGTTTACCTATTTTTGGATAAGGAAATTAATGAAGTCTTTAAGGTGTAAGGTTAAGTTTAAAATGTAGCACTTCTCTTGCTGTTGCATACAGTTAATGGATCTAAAAATTAAACAACAGATCTTTTTTCTCTCACAAAAGCATGCCTTTTGGTCTTTTGAAAGGTTCTTTTAAAGCTAGTTTAAATTGACTAAAGGCTCATAAAAGGCCTGGTGAGAATAAAAGAAATATCCCCCAGAGTCTTTCAAACAAATCCCCTCCTTTATTGACACAGAGGAGGATCACATTCAACTGGTGAAACACGTGAGAGAGCAGCTGAAAAATGTAGAGAACCCTTCTTTATTGGGCATTTCTTTCACTTTGTTTAACACTCCTCTGCATTTGACAATGGCTGGCACCTAAATGTCTTGGTGTCTAAATACATCCCGTGGTAACATTTATGTAAAAGTCACAGCACACACACACAAGGACAGACAACAAGAGGAGGAGGTAGAGCAGGTCATCTAGTAATCAGAAGGTTGGTGGTTTGATCCTTGAATGTGTATGAAGGTTAGACAGAAAGCACTTAAGCATAGAAAAAAGGGGCTTGTTTGATCATGGATATTTTAAAGAAGCCGACAAAAGGAAAGTGGCTAAAGCTAAAACTGTTCAGTGCTCAGAGCCAGCCACAAGCTAACACCCTCGGTATGAGCATCTGTTATCTGATTAAGTTATAAACATACTGAAAAATATAGAAACTAACTGACACTTGTTTTGTGTTATAACTGGTGTACGCTGTTAACAAAGTGCTCTGCTCTATCCAGTAGCAGAGGGCTTTATTTTCACTTGTTTAAGTGGGAGAAGACCTTGTAACTTATTCAACTTTACAGGTTCCCACAAACTGCAGTATCTTCTTTTATTATTAAAATAGTACGGCATGTTGAGGCAAAGCTGATTTTTTCTTCGTATATGCTGTCAGGGATAGTTCTTAGAAACAAAATCAGAGCCTGCAAAAATTGGTATCAGCAGGTCACTCTTAAAAAAATACTGGAAATCAGAATAGGTCTAGAAAATTGCAGTCTGTGCTTCTCTTATATAAAATGCCTCAAGATGACATTTGTTTTGATCGGTAAACTTTAACTGAAATACAATTGAATTTACTTTGACTGAATAGCTCTTCAGTCATTGGCTAAAAAAACATAAAACTCATAATGGTAGACTTCTGACATTCTAGCGTTATGTGGTGTTGTTTCCAGTTGTCCACATTTTTGGTTATTTTTTCCTGAGTTCCACACAGAACATTTTGATGTTAACCTGTAGTAACCTTTGGCTTTGCATGTTTCTTCTGTTTCTGTAGTGCTGTCTATCACACAGTGCCACCGTTCTTGGTACTTGGCAGTGCATTCTTCTTCTATCCTTCTGTTGGCAAACAGCTTCCAGTTTCATTACAGTCTCCTTCTGGAGGTGTTAAGACATTATATGTTATCAAAATAAGGAAAAATATACACTCACCAGATGCATTATAAGGTACACCTTGTTAGTCCTGGATTGGACCCAATTTTACCTTCAGAATAGACTCAGTTCTTCATGACATGGACTCAACAAGGCGCTGGAAACATTCGTCAGAGATTTTACTCTCATATCGGCATGATACCATCACATTGGTGTAGATTTGTCCATTTGAGTACGATGAAGTCATTGCCATGTTCAAGAAATCAGTTTGAGATGATTTGCGCTTTGGTTTGTTGTCTTGCTGGAAGCAGCCATCAGACGATGCCATAAAGGATGGGTATGACCAGACACAATACTGAGGTAGGGTGTGGTGTTTAAGTGATGTTCTGGTACTTAACGGCCCAATGTGTGCCAAGAAAATGTCCTTCATACCGTTGCACCCCCACTAGCCTGATATAAACCAGGATGTATCCATGCTTTTTGTGTTGTTTGCGCCACATTTTGACCTTACCAGCCAAATGTCATGACTAATCACACGAGGTGATATTTTTTCATAATCTTTTATTGTGTAAATTTGGTAACCCTGTGTTAACTCTTGCATACTGTTTCTAGCTGACAGGAGTTGCACCTCCATGTGGCCTTCTACTGCTGTAGCCCATCTGCTTCAAGGTTTCACATGTGTATTAAGAGATGCTCTTCCGGATACCTGGGTTTTTGTTTTTTTTTAGTTACTGTTGCTTTTCTATCAGCTCAAAGAAATCTGGTGATTCTCCTCTGATCTCTGGCATTAACAGGGCATTTTTACCTGGAGAAATGCTGCTTCCCGGACATTTTCTCCTAAAGTCTAGTTACCACCAGTTAATGCTCACTGGACATTATGCAAGCAGAAGTGGAGTCAGTTATGCTAGTTTCCTCAATACAGGCACCTAGCATGGCTGACTCCAGTGCGGCTAAGTGGCCGGTAGAGACTGACATCTTCCCTAATGTTTTATGAGCACATGGGCCTATGCAAGTCAGACTTAGGGAAATGCTCCTGATGTTTTTTTTAGAAATAAAAAGAAAGGTCTTTGATTAGCTTGTGTAGTTAACTTTAAAGCAGGATCTGAATAGAGAACAAGGGTGGGCAACTCCAGGCCTCGAGGGCCAGTGTCCTGCAGGTTTTAGATATCACCCTGGGTCAACACACCTGAATTAAAAGATTAGTTCATTACCAGGCCTCTGGAGAACTACAAGACATTTTGAGGAGGTAATTTAGCAATTTGAATCAGCTGTGTTGGATAAAGGACACATTTAAAGCCTGGAGTTGCCCACCCCTGCTAGAGAATATAGTCAGCAACTCCAACTGTCCCTGTGCATGATGAGTGATTTCATACACTTGTGGGCATGGTGAACTTAATGCCTTAATGAACCTTATATGAACATAAAGTATGCTGGCCTAATTAGTCTGCATATGTCAATAGATTGGTACTTGTATGCAGTAGTAGCACTCAAAGTTTAATTCATCCAGTGTCTATAGCACTTTTAGCTAACATTCACACAGACACATTCAGATAGATATATGGGGGGCAACTCAGGGTTCACTATCTCGCCCAAGGATGCTTTGACAGATGGACTATACTGTAGGTCTACAGCCGGGGATCAGTTCACCAACCTTCCAACCGGACAACCCTCTCTACCACCTGGGCCGCAGCCAGCCCCACAGCCATAAGTAATGGCTGTCTGTCGTTCAGACAATGTTACATGTGCCATGTCTGAAAAGGGCTAAAGAAAACAGCATTACCTAGAGTGAATGGGCCATCAGGAAAATCAAATCAGAGAGAGAATGGATCCGCAAATGGATCTATACCTCAACAGAATATGTGAGCAGAGCAGCTCTCCTACATACGCAGAGTGCCTCACTATTCATTGTCAAGACAACCAAATATATTTGAAAGGTATCCACAGCTATGGGTTTTGGAAAGTGTTGATAAAACACAATCAGTATACAAAAAATACACCCCAGAACTGCTCTGCAATGAATCAAAAACATTATGTTCTCCTGGTGTCTGGGGCTTTCTGTTTGGAGTTTCCTACAGGTACTACTCCATTAGCCCAAACACATCCATTAGATTAACTGATTCTAAATTGACTGGAGGTGTATGCAGAAAAAAAGTGTATGAATATATGTGGAAAAATGTAGTTTGAAGTGCAAAGCACTTTAAGCGATCAGAAAAAAAAAGTAATCAGGCCAGTCCAGCATTTGACATCCCAAAGCTAAATAATTCTTGCTCTTTCATAAGATTTCAATGCCAGTGGCAGGCCTTACAAGCCTGCCAGTTTCTGTTGCACACTGCAGCTGAGAGAGCCACATGCTGGCCTGTGCTTCACACTAATTTGTAACCAGAGTCATGCTCTGCCACCTTACCACTCCACTAAGCTGCCTGTAAATCTGGTGTATGTGTCAGTCGGTCATCTTAAGAGATAAACCTTTACATAGTTAACAGATTTGCTTTTTTTTGAGTACTAATCTGTATGCGAAACAGTTGCATAGTGTACTCTATGGTCATGTAGGGAGATTTATAACATTTATAAAAATGCTGCCTTATGGAGACTGAGAGGATCTAACGAAAGCCGGCATTTTGGAGGGTATCCATCCTGTTTTCCTCAAGCTTGACATCAGTTAATGCCATTTTGTCAAAAACGAATGAAGCAGATTTGTCACTCTTCACTCAGAATTTTTTCTATATGTAGGGTCAAGGGATGTAACAAAAACAATTCCTTTTCATAAATGTTACTTATAGCTTTTCAATGCCTAAACCTAACCAGCAAGAGAAAGTACAAAGTAAGTTAAAGTGATCAAGTCTGTGATTACAAGTCTGTAATTCTCTAAATTAGAATTCTGTCATTAGAAACAATAACAGTCGAGAAAGGAAAGATCATACTTTTAGTGGTTTACGCATTCACTTTAACAAGTGAAACGTACCTCGTTCAAAACCAGGAGAAGACACAAACACCTGTGGTGCTGTGTCAGGAAGGCCATTTGTAATAAGAGCTGGTCAAATCAAGTCTATGAAGCTAACTGATGTCGTGACCCCCTTGTGAATAAAGAAGTTGCTGTTGCTGCTTTTTCATTCTGCAAACAGTTTTGCTGCAGCTAGTGCATTAAGGCATTGAACCCACTGATAGTGGTGTCCCATTTGGAAACCTCAAAATAAGCATTTTCTCAGTTGCCACCTTGTTGTTTTAAAACCTGATGTGACAATGAGAGGTTGATCTGACTGTGAAACTGCACGCTTATTGGCTACTGACTTCTGATTTTCAAGTTGGTAGCGAATAACCATATTCTGGATACCGTAATCTTCTCTTCTGAAAAAAGAATTGTCAAAATTTCCGAAACAAATTTAATGTTTTATTCAACATGAGTGACTGAGACCACAAACTTAAATAGGGTATATATATATATACCCTATATATATAGGGTACTTAAAAAATATGTCAAAAAAAGACAGGAAGAAAAGCATTATATTCCTAGTTAATTTCCTGAGATTAAAGCTGATATGACTAAAAATAGGTACAGCAAATTTTGAGGGGTGGCCAGTGCCAGAGGTGGAAGAGCAGGATGTCTGTCAATTGGAAGGTCGGTGGATCAGTTCGCGGCTCTTTCAGTCCACAAGTTGTAGTGTCTTTGAGCAAGTTATAAACCCAGTGAGTTACCCCTAGCGTTTGTGTGTGTGACTGTTAGAAAATACAAAATGAAAGTGTGTAATTGGATTACTGACACTTGTATTATAAAGTAAAGAAAGCATGCTCAAACTGAGTAGACAAGTGATACACCAACCAGGTATAATATGACTACACATATTATGTTCTACCCCCTTTTGCTACCAAAACAGCAATAAACCATCAAGGCATGGACTTCCAGTACACTAGGTGTGCTGTGGTATCTGCCACCAAGATGTTAGCAACACATCCTTTAAGTCCTGTAAATTGCAAATGAGTCCTCCATGGATCACAGTCATTTGTCCAGTACATCCCACAGATTTTTGACAGGATTGAGGTCTGGAGAATTTGGACGTCAAATCAAGACACCTTGAACTCATTGTGGTGCTCCTCAAACCATCCTGAGCCATCTTTGCTTCATGGCAGGGCGCATTATTCTGCTGAAAGAGGCCACGGCCATCAAGAAATACTGTTTCCATCAAAGGGTGTACATAGTTCATATTGTAAAAAATGTGTCCCACTATCCAAGCATTGCTGGAGACTAAATCATTAGTTTCAAGTCATAAGTCAAATCTTGGGCCCATTTGCCAGATATAAACAAATATCTTTCTAAAAAGGCAACTCATTCTTCACGATTCCCTGTCTGTCATTTTTTTATCTTATCTTTTAATCTGAAGCACTTTGTAGAGTTTATTTTGACTCCTCCTTAAATCCAATGATGGCAATTTAATAAAAACAAAGAAATAAAAAGGTTTATTGCCAGTGACAGTTTGCCTGTTTTTTTTTTCTTCAGCCTATAAAAGATTGTTTGTCCTTGTTAAACATGTTTTGTGCAGAATTAAATAAATCTGGAAGTTAGCACCCATTTGCCTTGACATTTTGCCGTCTCGTTCCAAAGAGCCCAACAGATAAAAACTAGACCAGTCCAACATTTATTTGTTCGCCTGTGTTTGCTTGAACCAAAACCATGTTTTATTTGCGGATGCTTGATCTAATTTCGAGTCTGCTGGGTAATTTCAGGCCAGTCGAAATGTTGCATGCAGGCAACACAATCAAACATCCTCTCTGACCTGATACATGCTTTTCCCAGTGCAAACCTGTTTTTTTCCCCGCGTGCATTAAAAACACCCGAGGCTCCACATCACTGCGTATTGATACATACTAGCACATTTTTAATTCTTCTTTTCCAGTTTCTCTTTTCTTGTGCCTCCCTGGTGAAACCATGCCTTCCAGAGTAAAACTCCTCAGCTGTGCCTAAACATTGCTAACCTATTCATCAAACATACATGTGTTCAATACATATTTATGGTTCATACATCTTTGGTCAAAGCATTTCATTCAATAAAACATTTGGACAATCATTAAGGCAGTCTACAAAGAGCCAATTTATCTCCTAAGCTGCTTGCACTTCTTGTGCACAGCACTTGGAGCCACATTATTCAGAGCATCCACCATATTCATCTGTTATTAGACAAGCCAGTATTAGCAGAAGGCACAGCGGGTCACTCACCATGATGAGAAATGGAGCTGCATTCATAACGGGGAATTTCTTTACTGCCAAAGAGAAAAGAACAACGGCTGTGCAAACAGAGGAACCATACTTTGAAGAATTACAAATATTTCATGAAAGCAGAGAAATTAACTGTGGAGTTTTGTTGACATTTGGAGAATTGGTGTTTTGAATCACCGGCCATTTATCATGTCTGAGAAATGCAGCAATTATCATTGAGATTTTGAACCAATTACTTTACTCTTACTCTTACTTAGAGACGCGGTGCCTTATCCTGCTGGAAGCAGAAATCAAAAGATGGGTACACCGTGGTCATACAGGGATGAACAATTCTTGTTAATTCAATTCAATTCAATCCAGTTTATTTATATAGCGCCAAATCAGAACAACATTCTCAAGGTGCTTTACTGTATGACCCTACAATAATACGGATAAGCCCCCCACAATCAGATGATCCCAATGAGCAAGCACTTGGAAACAACAGTGTGAAGTAAAAACTTCCTTTTTAACAGGAAGAATCGTCTGGCAGAAGCAGGCTCAGAGAGGGGCAGCCATCTGTCACGAGTGTTGTCAGTGAGGGATGAGGCTCAGTTGGTATTAAGGAGGCCAAAGTGCACCAAAAGAGCTATTATACTACCACCACTACTAGCTTGAGTTGTTGATACAAGCCAGGGTGGATCCATGGTTTCATATTTTTGATTCCAAATGATGAATCTACCATCTGACGTCAACAGAAGTTGACAGTAATCAGACTAGGCAATGTCTTCTACTTTTAGCTGATGGGAGTGGCCTTCTGCTACTGCAGTCCATCTGCTTCTTCCATCTGCTGGTCAGAAACGCTCTTCTGTATAGATCAGATATAATGAGTGGTTATTTGAGTTACTGTTACCTTCTTATCAGTTCGAAGAAGTCTGGCTATTCTCCTCTGACCTCTCACATTAACACAGCACAGCACTGGTGCTCAATGGATGTTTTCTCTTTTTCTGGCCATTCTCCGTAGACCTCTAGTGCGGGAACATTTCAGTAGATCAGCAGTTTTGTAAATACTGAAACCAATCTGTCTGAACTTGGCATGGTTGTTGGTGTCAAAGTCATTTAAATCACCTTTCCTTCCCATTTTTATGTTCAGTTTAAACTTCAGCATGTGATCTTGGCTATGTCGACAGGGTCAAGATCACATGCTGCTATGTAATTCACTGATTAGATATTTACATTAATAAGCAGTTGAAAAACTGAGCTGTCCATATCGAAGTAGCAGATGAGTGGAGATAATGTCTGCATAAATCTTTTATGGTTCAGAGTTTTATCAGTTTGAATTCAATATTGATAGACTGATGGCAAACTTCAATTGCAGGGTTGTATATGTGCCACTTTATAATGTTTAGTTTGTACAGTCTAAATTATACGGCAGCTAAATCTGTATGTCTCTGAAATTTGCCTGCTCTGTGGTGGCTAAAAGGGCCCCACTCAAGGTTAGCTGCATGGTGACCCTCATTTTTTTTTTTTTTTATTACTGTACCGATGAGGCATGTGGCATGTTGGCAATAAGCATTCACTCTCATGGTTTTTTTTTCCCCATGTAAATCCTATGAACTGCATGAACGCAGTCTTTGGTACAAAAACATCCTCAGGGCTCAGCAGTTTAAGTGGATGTGGAAAGTGGAAACTGTTTAACTTTGGGAACACAGCAACAGTTACTTCCCTCTCATCAATCAAACAAAATCAATATGTGGCAAGACTTAATGACATTAACAAATATGTTTTGTAGCCTAGCAACAGCTCTTGCAAGAACTGCTCTTAAAATCGAGTCCTCGATGCTTCCACAACAAAAGCAACTGTATATAGACACAGAGTCTAACGGTTCTATAGCCAGGGGCTTCAAGTATCTAGTAATTCATTGTCAGTATTCAAGAAAAAGAATGAAGCAAAAATGTTAGAATAAATAAGTGAAAACTCTAATGGTACTAAAGTCCATTGTAAATTTAATTGCTTGTTTTTCCCTAACAAGCCGTGGAGGTAAGGTGACTGATGCCTAGTTCCTTCAGTGCACAGGTAACTTTGGGCAAAACATTGAACCTGAAAAGCACCTCCCCACGTATCAGTGGTGAGTGTACAATAGAGAAAGCTGTATGTATGACATAAGAAGTGCTCTTTAAATGTCTGTGAGTATGGGTGAAAGTGGCTTGTAGTGTGAAGTGCCTTGAGTGGTCAATAAGAGCAGAAAAGTGCTATAGAAAAGGAGCCAATTTACCAAACCAAATTATATTCACTTTAACATAAGAACAAGAAAGAAATCAGTGTTTCGCAGTTTTGACGCTGAGAGAATGTTTGAGGTCTTTGTTATCAAAAATGGCTTTGAATTATTTTTCATTTTCAATAACCGATGAGCTCTAGGGTAACTAATTGCTTTGCGTCATTCAGCTCTTACTCAGTACTCAGTACGTCTTCTGAATAAGCTTTCAGGGTCGCATAAGGCAATTCGCGAAATGTTTTTGTCAGTAATTCCATTTCTTCATAACTTCTGCAATGATTTATGGTTTGTCAGCATGCCAATAAACTAGCAATGAGGTGTGAACTTTACCCAGTGAATAGGCCGAGCTTCCGAGGAAGCTTAGCAAAGCATGTGTGCAACAGTTTTGATGTTCAGAGCGGAGTTTTATCTGGAGCAAAAATATAATTCCTGCCCTCCCCCCCGAGCAACTTTGCAGCAAAAGAATATCTCTCCAACAAAAACTCTGATATGCCAAGATTTTACATTAACAAGCGATCTCTCTTCAAATTTTGTGCAGACCACAGTCCTTTTAGACGTCCCTCTATCACGACGCACTGAGGCCTAGAACTAGTAATTAGTGCCTCTCTTCTAGGCAGCAGATTGTTAGTGATATTTTGCTCCGATAAAACCCTCTCAGAACTCTGCATGACTCCAAAAGCTGTCATCACCTAACATTAACTGCCCCAAAGACAGCACAGCTCCCTGTAAGCCATCTCTTGACAAATCAGCATGTGCGCTTAGAGCACTACAACCTCTCTTCCCTTTAGCACAACATGTAAGATCCTCTCCCAGGTTACATTTTTATTTTGTACTCAAAATCCCTTCCCCCCGCCAGGGAAATTATTTTGGATAAATCAGCAGACTCCACATATAAGCATTCCAAATGAATATTGGATGATAATGAGAGTGTCTTCACAGCTCGATATAGGGCAAATATGAAAAGTGACTTGTTCATTGCCAGTTTTTAAAACATATCTCACCAACCCGAAGCTCTTGAAAGCTTTTCCACATCATCGACTGCTTTGACAGTGACAGATTAACCATCTCAGTCCAACAGCTTCCCTGAGATATGTTGTTATGCTGTCATAAATTGCCATAACAAGCTCTAATTACACCACCATTCTAAACCATCCATCTATGCTTACGCTAATCTTTTGAACTGATGTGATGTCTTTAGCACAGCGCTCTCGGTTGCTCAGAAGTCCTCCAGTGACCTCAATTGTTATTAAATGGCACCATTATACTTGCTCATACTGTACAGCCACACACACACACACGCAGACACACACATGCACTTATTGTCTTTGACCCCCTGAAAATTAATAGTGTCTTTACTCGAAATCTGTCTTTTGTGGAGCTCACCATTAGCTGCTAATAGTGGTGTTATTTCATAGATGGTGACAACTTGGCAGCATCAGACATAATAAGGATGGTTATCACAGGCTATTTACCATAGAGATAGCCCTTGGAGCAAGCTACAGCCATGAACCTGATGCTATCATAAAAGACTTCAAACACATTACCGGACAAAGGAAATCTAAGAGTGGGAGTTTTATACAGGGATGAACTCTCCACACTTGCTTTTTTTTTTTTAACTTAATTAATGGGTTGTCTAGTATACTGTGTCTAGCACTGAAAAACTTCAATCTATGATTGCATGTAGAAATCAATAGACTATCTAGTTATGTGGTCTTAGTTACATTAAAGGGACATTACACAAGAAAACAAAATCCAGGAAAACTGAATGAAACTAAAGCTTCCATTATTGCTATAGTGTTTCATGTGCTTCATGTCAGTATTTGAGGCAAGTGTGTTAAATCAAAAAAAGTTGTTTGCAGATCTGGTGCAACAATATCATAAGTGGGTTTTTTTTTTTCTTTTTTTTAGTCATTATATTTGTATAAAAAACCCCAATCCCTCACGTTCGAGTACTTCCGTATTACTTCATGACGGTAAAGAAATTTGCCATGATGGTTTCAGGTTGGGGTGACTGTCTAGAGCAGGGATGTCGAACTCCAGGCCTCGAGGGCCGGTGTCCTGCAGGTTTTCGATATCACCCTGGGTCAACACACCTGAATCAAATGCTTATGTAACCCAACTTACGAATTATTATTAAGAATGACTGAACTCCCACTAGCCAGTATCAGAAAATCTAGGATCGGCAGGAGCCCAAGGTATAAACATCAATAAGGAGGGGCCACACCACAGTAGACTGTTCACAAATTTGTTATATTTGACACACAGCAGCTGCAAACAAATGTAATGAAAGCAATAAAATAAAATACAAAATATTTCCCCCAAAATAACAAACTAAATAAAAGTGCACGCATACAGCTTCCTCTGAGTCAATTGTATGAGTGAATAATGTCTGGTAACTGATGGATCGTTGGGGCCCATTCAGTTTGTTTAACGTTTGTCCTACCACACTCCGATGAAGGAAGAAAGTTCGTAGTCCTGCAGGTATCTGAAGCTTCAATGGGAACAAAACTTTGGCTTCAATAAAACCTCGGCAAATCTTATTCACTTTTGGGTTGGCTCGCCATCCATTTAACTGGAACTGTGGAATCACTGCTTCTCGATGGGGCTTGCTTCAGACTGGGTCCGTCTGTCGAGTCATCCTTTTACCAGATAACAAAAAAAACCTGACCTATAAACAGGTCACAGGTCCATATAGTCACATACACCGTTGTGAAACAGCCACACTTACTTAGAACATTCAGAATGAACAATAAGTATCAGTGTAACTCTATATCTTAATTCAGCTAGCTCTGTTGTACAACAAAATTATATTACTGCAGCATCATATCCTCTTAGGTGAGCTATAATTTTATCAACCTGAAGGGTTGACAGTGTTCACAAAAACACCGCTTCTATAGTTAACACTGTAGCTGCAGTCAGCAACTCACAGTAGCTCACCAGACTTGTACATTATAAACAACTCAAAGAACACAACTGAAGATCTGAGAATCGGCTTACAATTGAATTAAATTGTTACACATAAAACTGATTAGGACCATTTCTTTTGTTTTTGTTTATTTTCTTTTTTTTCCCTTAAACGTAATACGGTCGCAGTCGCTAGCCATTTCACACACAGAAACACATTCAATTCTGCTAGTGTGAGCGCTAGCTATTAGCTTAGCGGCTAGCGGACTTTCTGTCTCATTAAGTCTGCCCTTTTATCCTTAACAAATTAGGTTTTCCCCACTCTGGCACATGGCATTGTATGAACAGGAAGGAAATGGCAACTACAGAAAGTCATGTGATCAAGGTCAACAGCAAGGGTCGCTGGGAGCTCATTGCTGATTGGCCAAGTTAAACGACAACAGATAATCTTATTTGTCCACATCTTCCTTTAAACAAAAAAAGAAAGAAATGACTAAATTGTTTACATCATACACCAAAAAAAACCTACTTTCCACGGCTCTTTTTTTCTAGCTGGGCTACAATTAGTTCATTACCAGGCCTCTGGAAAACTTCAAGAAATGTTGAGGAGGTAATTCAGCCATTTGAATCAGCTGTGTTGGATAGGTTTTTTACATTTAAAACCTGCAGGATACCGGCCCTCAAGGCCTGGAGTTCGACACCTGTGGTCTAGAGGCTAAACAGCACTTTGTACAACTCTACTGATTCTTAAAAACACTAACAAACACCTTATTGTACAAACATTTTTAGCAGAAAGTTGATTATCTCTGGGTGATTACCTCTGACAAGACAAACAGGAAAAAGGGGAACACAAGAAAGCAGTTAAAGTGTTTGGTGTAACATGTTACTGTACCAAGTAATGCATTACATTTTTCAGTAACCAATTGTATTATTATACAAAATTAAGTAATCACATAACAGTTGCAATCATGTCAATACTTGCATTACAAAGTTTCTTAACAAGCACTTCTGCTACAATCAGCTGATTTAGCAGATTTCTGTTTGTGTGCAGGGTGGAGAGAAATGTTGGAGGGTTCTACAACTTCTGAGGAGGGGAGATGTTGATATTACTGTTATTTTTATTGCCCAAAAGGGTACAAGCGTTGTGGCAAAGTGCAAACTGCATTCAGGACAGAAAATAGCATAATGCCACATTACACAACAGCATGCTAACACAGAGTTAACGAAAAACCCAGGTTGATATTAAAGCTCAGCATCTGCCAACTCCAGCCAGCAGCAAGAGCCTGATCTTCCATCTTTAATCTGATTTAGTAATGTCATTTATATAGCTAAAAGCTTGCTAATGTCAGCTAGCAGTTGCTACCATACCCTACAGCCCATCAAATGAGGGTGTAGTTGCACAGTCACTTTATCAAGTGCCACCCACACAAAGATTCCTGAAGACGAACGTCCTATCTCCCAGACTTCTGTCCAAACAGTTATCGGACATTGAACATATGTGGAAAACATGGCAAACATCGAGACTCCCTGGATCAGTGAAACTAGCATTGCTAAACTGGTTCATCTATCAGAAGTCTGCAAATATTAAGTCCCATCTGCATCCACCGGTTTGACCACTCAAAGTAAGGATGAAGGTCAAAATCATGTTTTTGTTTTAAATGTTAAATAGGATGAGACTTTTTTTTCATTAGAGGATTAAAGACAGTGACCTCTGAAGCTGAAGGGACTGAATAAAACACATCCCCCACATCATGCCGGAATTGATTTTAGTAGACAGTGATATATTCACAAGGCCTGGTCACGGAAGAACCTTCATAATACTAGTGACAAAGGACATTGACCAGCCCGTATCGGATTTTTAATAAAACCACAAATTAGCTTGATGTATTAGCAGACAAAATGATACATACAGTATGTCTAATCCACTACAGTATGCCTCTGTGAATGTGTGTCAGAGAGGATAAAGAAGAAAAAAAGTATGTGCAGATGATATCCCCTGTGCGGTTGTTCTAATTTCAAGGTTCTGGAGGTGCTGGGGATGCTTGGCCGGTGGACGGTTATATTACTCCTGTGTTGGCAGGGATGTAAACCCCCTTTCCCTTCCCTCACCACCCTGATGAGATGTCATCGGATTTATGGTTATGGATTACTTGCAGATTGTGTCACAGTGGCTACAGATGTTGAGTGTCACTGTGGGAGAAGGAAAAAGGAAGAGACCAGAAAAGGAGAGGGAACTGTTACCAGGGGTATAGTTGAAAGGATTCACTCCATTTGCACATACTTGTCAGGCTGAATTCCACAGAGTAGTATACTCATTTTCACTTCATAGCTAACTAACAGGGCATGCAATACAGCTAGATATGTCTGCACTTAGAATAGTCATCCTGCTTTTTGCAGGAGGAATGAGGAATCAAAGGGAGGGGCATTTTACTCAATAGTGAAATGCCCCTCCCTTAGATTCTTCATTTTCTGTCTTCATTGTCACCGTGCCCCATTTACTGTTGCAAGCCTGTCAAGCCTAATTATTCTGTATGTCGATCCAGAACATTTTCAGTCTAGTAAGAGTGATCCTAAAGGAAATGTCTGGTACTAGAATTATGGAATATCAAAGAAGAGTAGGGCAAAAATAGGCTTTTTGAGAGCTACATTTAAAAAATAATGTCATAAAAGGGGTGGTGGTTAACTTAACCCAGGGGTGTCAAACCCGGGCTCGAGGGCCGGTGTCCTGCAGGTTTTAGATTTTTCCTTGATCCAACACAGCTGATTTAAATGCCTAATTGACCTCCTCAACATGCCTTAAAGTTCTCCAGAGGTCTGGTAATGAACTAATCATTTGATTCAGGTGTGTAGACCCAGGGTGAGATCTAAAACCTGCAGGACACTGGGCCTGGAGTTGGACACCCCTGACTTAACCCAAACCCCTAACTTCAGTCCCTAGATTTGTTAGGGGTTTGAGTCTTGTTTTAATTACATGCTAAACATATAAAATTGTATAATGCATTGCAATAATATGACTGATTCTCATATATGGTTTTTCTGCTTTACTCGAGCACTTAAAACACCCACTAATTCAGACCTAGTTTTTCTACACCTAAGTGCTTTTTATCTAACATTGACCCACAGTCGTACTCTGATGTGAGCAACAGGGTTTAGTTTATTGCTCAAGGATACTTAGACATGCTGACTGGAGACCAGAGCAGCAAGGACTTGAACCATCAATCTACGGATAAGGTGATGACCTGCTCAGCCTCCTAAGCTACAGGTACCCAAGGATGTGATGGTCAGCACTGTTGCTTCAAGCAAGAGTTCTTGATATCCATCAGTTTTAATTCAGTTTTCATGTTTAGCATTTCGCAATTGTAAATTGGTTTTAGGCATGAATGTGAGCGTAAATGGTTGTCCTTAAGTGTTAGCCCTGTGGTACACTAGTGACCTGTCAAAGGTATAGCCCACCTTTGGCACTTGACAGCTGGAATGTGCTTCAGCGCCCCCATAACCCTGAATAAGCAAAAAAACCCAAAACAAAACAAATAGATGACTTTATAATGTTGAGATGGTGAATGTTGAGATGTTTATAGCTAAAATTTACACTAATAGGCCACCACACTGAAACCACTGATAGGCAAAGTGAATAACACCGATGATCTTAAAACAAACCAATGTTTGGGTCCTAGATTTCACTTTGACTATGACCAACCATATAAAGCTTAAGCCCACTGGTCGTGGTCGTGGGCTTAAGCTGGTAAATCATTCCCCAATGGCAGTCCATGTCCAGCAGGACATGGACATTGATACAGAAAATCGCAGACATCTTGTGTTGCTGATGTAAGATTGAGCTCCGGTTGATCTTTTCTACACTGTTTAATCCATGAATGTCACTCCTGTTGCATATTTGGTGTTCAGAAACGTGAAACATGTATCTTACCTTTGAGTATATCTGTCGAACTTGCAGGTCTACATCCACACCTGTTGAATTGGTTCCTTATTTTGACTACTTAAATGTCTAATGCCTACATTTGCTGACACAATTGGAAAAGATTGCTCAAAATCAGAACGTGACACTGTTTTTGGATTTGAATTCTCATAATGGCAGACTCCCTCCTATACAATACAATATTAAAGCTAATTACGTGGAAGCAATATTCTTATCCCATCGACATCCCTGACTGTGGCTTAGGGCAGTGCTTATTCTTCATGTGCTTCATTTCATAAAATTGTAATTAACACAACAAAAAAAGCCCATTGTCTTCACCGTCCCATTACTCATTGTACAACCACAGATGTGAAAACTGTCAGAAAGAAATATTAAACTAAATATGCTGTGATGAACTATGTAGGCTTTGTAAAGGAAAAAAAAAATAAATGTCATCAATTCAATCACCCTAGTAATGAACAAAAGGATGCACATTAAAAGCAATAAGAGGCTGTCTCATTTTCTTGAGTGGCTCTAAAAAATGTTCTAGTGAGTGACAGTAAGATGCAGACGGTTAAGCGCTAATACAAATAAAAAAGGAAAACATAAGCAGAAGTCGTGACATCAGGATGAATCTTTACCATTTTGTTATGATTGCACGATTGAATCTTTGATTACATTACATAGAAAATAATCTCTTTTCATCCACCAGGTGACTGTTACCTTTTTAGGGTTAGAGTCACTTCTACCCTTTTATATACAGAATTTTTCCTTTATTTGTTTGCATGAATGTAAAATTTAAAAAATGACTTCATTTGAAAGATCAGTACTTGGTTAGCGTGTGCCAGAAATACAACCTAATCCTTAACCTTACCACTAAGTGCCACTCAATGATTTCATATAAAATAATCATAAAACACAACAACACGGTTTGCTGTCAACCACAAAAAATAATAAATAAATAGCCTTTATTTATATTTCTTAGACTAACAAAACAGTTTACTTTGATGATAGACCTTTGCCTTGTTTTCACTGCTGAGAAGGAGACACTAGTCATTTGTGCTGTCACAGTGGTGACAGTACTGACAGTGAAAACCGATTTATGATTTTATTTTATGTACTATAAGACTGTTTCAAGTTGCAGCTCTGAAATAAGTTTATTTTAAGTTTATCTAATGTTAAAGTACCATTAATCACTGTGTGGATAGGCAAAATAATTCATTAAATTGTGCAAATACAAAAGGAAATACGATATATAAGGCAGAAACAGTTTGCATAATTCTAATGTGCTTCTGTTATATAGTGGTATGACCACCTTTATTCTTCATCATAGGCTGAACTCTCATAAGTAAGCTTTCTCCTAAGGACTTTAAGTAGCTTAAAGTGAAGTCTGGGCTCAGGGGAGGCCAATCCATGACTGATAGTGTTCCATTGTCTGTTTTTCTATCTAACAATACTTTTACTGCTTTGGCGGTGTGCTTGGGATCACCGTCATGCTGAAAAATGAGGAAATGAAGATGCTTTCCCAGTGGTATTGTATGGTGGATCAAAATCTGATGGTGCTTTTGTATGTTCATAATTGTATTTGTTTTGGGGCTGCAATACAATCAGTGAAATTCAGCCCCCAACCAACACTGCATCCTGTTGTGCAGATAGCTTTAGACACACACTGTTGTACCTCTCTCCTGTATAGATATTGATCATTGCTTGAACCAAACTTTTCATGGCTTGAATCAGCACTCTGCTGGTTTTGACTCCAGTTCTTGTGTAATGTGTCATACCTCAGCTTTTTCTCCCCGTTTCCCTTCCTTAAGAATGGCTTCTTGACAGCCACCCTTCCAGCCAGACCATTTCAGACGAGGCTTCAGTGAACAGTAGATGGATCAACTGTTCAAGGACACATTGCACACTTTGCTGAGACATGTCAGCTTTTTGGTTAATATCTTGTGTTGGTGCAAAAATACAATTTTATGCCTGTCAAACTGTGTTGTCTTTGTCATTTCTCATAGACTCAACTAAAGAAATGGAAACAAATTGTGTGTTTATAACCGCTAGCAACAAAGTGCCTAAAGATACAGTTTATAACTGGTTCTTTGCTAAGTTGTCTGTTATGTGTTGACAGTCCTTCAGTTAGGTGCCTTATTTATGTTCAAATGATTGATAGGTCAGTATTTAGTTGCTTAGCAAATCTGTCCAGCTTAAAAGCATAATACATTGTGAATCCATTACACCTTTTTTAGAGAACTTCTCCCTCACGCTCTAGGTATGCCATCCGGCAGGAGCAGGAGTACCTGCGCAACCTGTATGGTGCCGTCTCATGCAACTAATAGTGACAAGGACTGTAACAAAAACCAAAACTAAAAAGAAAATCAGTCAGAGGGGAATAAGGAGAGAGCAATGGTCTGTAATCACCACCTGTTAAAAGCATTCCCCTTTTGTTGCTGTCTTGTTGCTGCTCTCATTTGCACCAATCGCTTATATTTCCTAACTGAACAGGTTGATATCCCTGATGTTTAACTGACTTGGTATTATACAATGATGACCAAATGTTCTCTAATTCTTTCTTATATGCTATGCACAACCTTCTGTTGCTTTTGTCTTATCCTATCCTTTTGCATTGTCTTCCCATCATCTATTGGTCTTATCTGATATAGTAAAGCCAGCTGAGGCCAAAGGGTCAATCTTTTATTCCTGTCACTGAGGTTAAAGAGAGCCAACCCAGACAACAGCTGGTCAGGCTGAGTGGAAATTGACTTAACAGATGAACTAACATTTGACTTTTGGAATGGTTGGCCTGGCTTGGCATTTAGTGACATTTGCCTTGTCACACAGATGCATTCATAGGGCTGGAAGAGAAAAAAATAAATAAAACAAAAACGGGGGTGGACGAGTTTAATTATGTACTGACCACTCTTATGGGACCTATTAGCTAGCTGATCTCCAGACAGCAGAGTGGACAGTGAAAGATGTTGAATTAAGTCATGACATGTCACTTATTTCTCAATTTCTCTTTCACATAGGCTGCGCCGTTTAATGAAGCTGTAATGGAAACAAAATGTAAATGCGCAGTATGCTCTTTTCTGAGTTTTCTCCAGAGACATCATGTAACTGCACAGCCCAGAAGACTGTGAATGAGTCACTGACCTCAGCTTCAACACCGTATTTAAACTGCACTTTGTTCTCCATTGATGGAGATGTTTGCGTGATGTTGATCACTTCTGTCATTAAAGTTCACCAATCCTTTTTTCATGTTAGCACACATGAAATGACCTATGTGTGAAAAGGTGAAAGGTGTCAACGTTACTGATCTGATTGAGTCTGACTCCTTCATCATCCTTATTTCCAGCAGCAAAGCTGCTACGTGCTGCAAGGTGCCTGCCAGTTATTAAAGGGAGAGAAAAAACATTAGCGGCTAGCAAATAGCAGTGTAATGCAACATAACTTTTAGCTGCTTAAGGGCCAGAATTGGTGAAACCTAATTAGGTATGGGATGAAAGTAAAGACAAGAACTTCTTTTTTTCAGTTTTTTGAATCAGGTAACTAAAAAAAAAAAAATACAGCTCCAAACCAATGCTAAATCTTCTCTGTGTGGTGGACATGACAATCGATGATAACTTGCTAACCTAGCAAGCCATAAAAAACAAACCAAACTAAACACAAGGAGCTAGAAAACAGCAAACACCGAAACCCAGAAAACAACCCCAAACAACCAAGAAAAGGTTCACAAAAGGTGCAGGCGGCCAGGAAAACAGTTCCGAATAAGTTCAGGGGGCCGGCCCGGAGGACGACGGCCCAAGAGTCCAGACCCGGCCGGGCGGGAGGCACCGGCGGCGACGGAGCAGGTCAGGAGGCCATCCATGACGGGGAGGACGTCCAATCAGAGGCCTGGAAGGAGGCGGGCGATGTTGAGGCACAGGATGTGGTGCAGGACCAGGCGAAGCTGAGGCAGGACCAGGCGAAGCTGAGGCAGGACCAGGCGAAGCTGAGGCAGGACCAGGCGAAGCTGAAGACTCGGAGGCTGGACCAGACGAGGATGGCACTGCAGGCAACGAAGACTCGGAGGCTGGACCAGACGAGGATGGCACTGCAGGCGACGAAACAGATGGTGGTGCTGCAGGCGACGAAACAGATGGTGGCGCTGCAGGCGACGAAACAGATGGTGGTGCTGCAGGCGAAGGCGGCTGGACGGGCCCCTCGGACCCTCCAGCGGAGACGAACAAAGGCTGGTGCGCTTCTCCAGAACCCCCAGCGGGAACAGAAGATTGGACGGGCCCCTCGGACCCTCCAGCGGAGACGAACAAAGGCTGGTGCGGTTCTCCAGAACCCCCAGCGGGAACAGAAGGCTGGACGGGCCCCTCGGACCCTCCAGCTGAGGCAGGTTGCTGTTGCTGGACGGGCCCCTCGGACCCTCCAGCGGAGACGAACAAAGGCTGGTGCGGTTCTCCAGAACCCCCAGCGGGAACAGAAGGCTGGACGGGCCCCTCGGACCCTCCAGCTGAGGCAGGTTGCTGTTGCTGGACGGGCCCCTCGGACCCTCCAGCGGAGATGAACAAAGGCTGGTGCGGTTCTCCAGAACCCCCAGCGGGAACAGAAGACTGGACGGGCCCCTCGGACCCTCCAGCGGAGACGAACAAAGGCTGGTGCGGTTCTCCAGAACCCCCAGCGGGAACAGAAGGCTGGACGGGCCCCTCGGACCCTCCAGCGGAGGCAGACGAAGGCTGGACGGGCCCCTCGGACCGGTGGAGTAAACGACTGAGGTGAAAACTGAGCAGGTGACTGAGCTGATAGGTGAGCTAAAGTCTGAGCTATAGAGAGAAGTTTAATATGTATCGATTGTTGTAAAGATGGTAGCAATGGTGGGTTAGGTGGTGGATTAGCAGTAAGCTGAGCTAGTTCCCCTGAGCCTCAAGAACCTGAAGAAAACCGCTGGATGGGCTCACCTGAGCCTCCAGCGAGGTCAGAAATAGGTGCAGGTACCTGCCGGATACCGGCCTCTCCCACCCGAGGAGAAGGTACGGGTGCCGCGACAGGCACCGGAGCAGGGACCAGCTGGACCTCAGCCTCCCTCACCTGAAGCACTGAAACAGGTGCAGGGGAATACTGGGCCCGAGCTACCCTGGGAGCAGGAACACAACGGGGCGAAGGAGCGGGCTCAGCAAACACAGACTCCTCTACAATGTTTTTTAGCTTCCTACCACCACCATGTCTAATAGTCTTAACAGTCTCAGTTTTAGCAGTGTTCATATGATTGTCTTTTTCAAGCTCAGAGGAACGAAAGCAGTCATAACTCACCACTGGGAGTTGTCCCGCAGAGAAAGAGTGGTGACGGTGTGAGCGCCGCCTCCTCCGGGAAGTGGGAGGTGGCAAACTGGGCTGCAAATCCTCCAACGGACCGGGCTGCAATGAGGAATCAGAGAGTTTATGAAGCTCAGAACGCTGCAGACCCAAAAACAGAGCGAAGGACTGCAGCGGAGTGAGTCTAACGTCCGGCGTCACATAATCCTTCTTCCTTCGCCGCTTAACCCTCTTGTCTGACTGGAAATTGGAGGTGGAGGTGGAGGTGTAGTGACCGGAGAGAATGAGCACGTGCTCAATCTGATCTTCCAAGGCATAGGTGCTGGCTCGGCCGTAGCCATGGTGGTTTGGAGGCTGCGGGGCCCTCCGAAAGCCAAACGAGACCCATAGAAGGGTGACTGGAGCTCCTGGGCATGCTTAGCCTCCTGCCTCACGCTCTCCTTGAGGAAGGCAGAAACTGCGGGTCGCCGATAGCATACGGAGTCTGCTGGGTCCATGTTCTGGTCGCGATCTTCTGTTATGTGACGGCTGTGTGCAGGAAGGAAAGGGACCCAAAGTGCAGACTCCAGAGACAAACGTAAACTCAAACAGCTTTAATGCTGAACTCCAACAGAACAAAAGTAAGAATCCAAATAACTTATACAGGCAGCCAAAACACACAGCTAGATAAGGGTAGATAAGAGTAGATCGCGACACAGACCAAAGAGAACACAGGGCTTAAATACACAGAGGGAGCAATCAGGAAATGGGAGACAGGAGGGAAACACAGCTGGGGCAAATCAGGGCTAACGAGACAAGGGAAGCAAAACCAGATACACTAACATGAAACACGGACTTTCAAAGTAAAACAAGAAACATAACACAGAGACGCGAACTTAACAAGGGGATACAGCCGACAGGGGAGACAGAGCAACTATAGAACACAGAGACATACACCATAAAACAGAACTCTAAGAAACCAAAGACTAGAAATGATAAATAATATAATAAACTCAAAACCTCTGGGTCGACCCAGGCATCCTAACAGTTCAAAGTCGAAATGTCTATTGCATAGCATTGCATAAGTTTCAGCTATATACAGCTATAGCTTGACTGCAGACGCCCGATCCTATTTTTGTGTCTTTAAAGTATATAAAGACTGAGCAACATTCTGATGAGCTGTCTGGTTTTGGACTCAAGGTTTTACTAAGAGCAAGGCTGATTCTTAAGATTGATTTTTTTCCCTCTCTGAGAATCTGAAAATCGGAGTAAGCTGAAAAAAACCCCACTTGAAATGATTCTATGTCAAAAAAAAAACAAAACCCAAATCTCATCCTAATTAGCACTAAATTAAATTTGCTGAACATTTGAATGTGTGGATGTTAAAGGTCTTCACTAGATTATGATCCAGACTTGCGTTCACTCGCATTCTCAGCTCCTCGTACCTCTAATCAATAATTCCCTGTCTAGCTTTGAGTTGGGGAGATGTTCCAGGTTGCATTTTTTTTTCTCATCTGACCTTTAGAGCAGCAGGCATCATGCTTGAGAAAATACTCTGCAAATCAATGAAGACAGGATTTTTTTTATTAACCCTTTGCTCAGCAGCGAAGCCTATACGTTTGTCCATTGCCATACCTTGCAGTGTACATTTAATAAAACTGAGACTTATCTTATATTCTGCAAACCAAGCTGCAATTTCAGAGACAACTGTAGTCACATTCTTAGGCAGGAAGAGATACAACACTCTATTTTAAAAAGTTTTTTGCTTGATTAAACTAATCATGAATAATAAAGCCGTCATTTCAATGACCACATCTTACCAGAAACGTAAAAGCTTTGCATTCCCCCTAGAAGCCAGGTTTGTTGTGACCTGGGAAGGTACATTAAGACATGAAAGGAAAAGAAAGAAGTCATGCTATAAATTCTGTTTTATTTTATCAGAAAGCCTTGTGCATTTCAGACGACTACAATAAATTTAAGCTATCGCATAAAAGAAAACATGCACGTACACATCACAGTATGTCAGGTGATTCCCCCCACCTATTCACTCTTGTGGACGCACTCATTTCACGTCTCAATTATGACTTTATCTCCGGCTGGCAGAGGTTGTAATGTCACTCTGGTATGCACAGATCCATTGCAAGAGAACAAATTAGGCCTGACAAGAGCATAGAGAGCACGCCTGAATAAAGCATCTTTATTCCGGACTGGGCGTAATACCAGTGGGGGATAAATATACTTCCATGTGTGTCACAGTGTGCTTTCTTTAAATGCTGAACACTTTTGAGATTTGTTTCAGGTTCAATTTCAAATGAATTATGGTTGTGAATAGACATCTGTGTGTTTTAAAAAGCTCCCATTTTCTAGTCCCGCTGGGAAATGTAAGGGATAGGTTCATGCTTTTGAGTCTGTGAGACATTTCAGTGCATCGCATCAATCCAGTGTGAGCACTTCTGCGGTGGTCATCCATCATAACCTCCTTTTATCAATATTAAAACATATGTCACGCAAACTTTATTACGGCCCATTTAATCCAGTTTAATAGAATCCAGACTGCTCGTTTTTTAGGCTGTGGTAGCACAATGCAAACACAACAAAGGAGCATTATAAGCATTATTCTTGCCATCCTCACTCAGCTCTGTTTAGAAACAATATAGATTTAGAATTATTGATATCGATCCATTTCGTTTGGTCTTGATAGACAATAAAATATAAGTGTTTTGTGTATATTTCCCCAGTGCCCATTTTGAAAAGGATCCCGCAGTACATGCTTGTTAAGTCTGATGTTATTAGTCATTATTAGTTTTACTGCCCTTTCATTTCCCATGACTAAACAAGCAAAGAGGCACCAATGATGGTTAAAAATATCCAAATTATTTCAACTACAATAAAATGATGTAGCCACTCTTGTAGAGGTTTCAGTAAAGTATAACGCGCAGGAGTGCTCACTCTGTAGACAAAGTTGGTAAGATGGAGGCAGATCATTTGTCATAGAAGATGCTATAACCGCCAAGCTGGTGCATGCATGCAATTTGCTTAGTATTACCATTAACCGTTATTTACAAATAAAATGAACAAATACAGAATGTGGTGTTATACATCAATAGTGCTTAATTAACGCCCTAGCAGGACTGAATCGAACAACATTTGTGATGGAAGCCCAACTGTACATTGCATTCTACACATGATCAGTGACATGCCTCTCCAGGCCATCACTGACCCACTGCTGAATGCTGGATGAAGTTGCAGGCAGTATACAGTTCACCACGGCATGTCCACATGCTTTCATGTCCATCGCATGTCCTCGGTGTGAGCCTGCTCTCGTCTGTGAAAAGAACAGTGGTCTGACCTGCCAGTTCTGGTATTCTCTCATGAATACCAGTTGAGCTGCACAGTGTCCCACACAAGGACACCAGACCGTCATGGTATCACGAAGAATGTTTCTGACAGAAGTGCACATGAGTAGTCCTCTGAATGTTTTGTAGGGCTCTGGCAGTGTTCCTCCTGTTCTTCCTCACATAAAAGAGTACATATTAGCCCTGCTGCTGGGTTGATGACTTTCTACTGCCTTGGTCACAGTCTCAAGTGATCTCCTCCAGGAGACTGTGCATGGAAGACGCAGCAAGCCTTCTTGTGACTGCACGTAGGGATGTGACATTCTGGACTACATGTGCAATTTGACCGAACTGCAAGGAGTATCTCATGTCACCAGTATTTACAAAAACAGTAATATAACGTTTTCTTTGCATTTTAGCCATTTCTCCACACATTTGTCACGCAACATCAAAGATATACAAGTTTACATACTTTTCTGATTGGCCAACATTTCTTTACAGTTACAGTTGTGAACTGGTGCTTTGGTATCCTCTTGGCAGACCTTAAGACCAGTTTTTGCATTATCATGTGGATGGAGATAGATTTTAAAAATGCCCGTGTGCATCCCCGGCTGCCTCCCTCTTCCCGCTCCACCACACCCACCCACACAGGTAGGGCCTTGGGGTGCGGGTGTGTCACCAGGGTGCAGTGGAGGCATTCCCCCCCCGTCCCCTTCTGGCCACCTGTGCCTCAATTTTATTCCACAACTTAGACATCCACATTATTCACACTCTCATAACACACACATACATATAGGGCCTTGAGGGTGACCACGTTAACGGCGTCCAGTGGACGGTCTGTGTTTTCAACCCTACCTCTGGCGCCGGTGCCCACCTGTCAATTTTAAATCCATGTAGACATTGAGGGTTCTCGGGAGGGGCCATGCTAACACCTGCTGCTCTCTGGCAGCAGCACCATGCCCTCCCTTGTTTTAAATGCACTTTAGAACAACACGCAGCAACACTACACATGAGCGGGAGGAGGGAGGTATGGGGTCTTCACACACCCCCGTTCTCTACTAGCCATCGGGGCGGGGGACTGGGAGGAGGTGTTGGCTGTCCGATTGGCCTCCCTTCTGCTGCGGAGCCTGGGGCGGTCTGCTTGCCTCCACCCCGGGGGAAAGGGTCACATCTCTTGGGTCTGGGTGCCGTTTCCCCCTCTGGGGGCGAGGGTACCTGGACCCGGGGTATAGAGTATGTTTGGGGAGTATGATTGTGTGTACATGTCCATGTATGTCTATCCCTACGTTGGGTGAGTGCTGAGTGTTTGTATATGTGTGCATGAGGGTGGGAAAGCATGTTTGTGTCTGTGTGTGCCTGTTTGTCTGTGTCTATATATCAGGTCGGGTCTTAGACTCCACCTCCCTGGGAACTCCCAGGCCCTCCAAAGTGTGGAGGCCTATCTCCCCTCACCACACTCCCTGCCGGTAACTGATGCCCTCAGGGGTTGGTGCATTGGTGGTTCTTGGTGTCCAGGGCTGGGCGCTCAGGTATGCACCAGCTCACTCCCGGTGGCTACTTGGAGGGCCTGGTGCCTGTCGCTCGGTCAGGCCTCTTCCGGGGCAAAGGGGGCCCTCGGGCCTCCGGCCTTGGGGCCTGCAACTCAGTTCACTCTGGCACAGCTGGCTGCCGGCAGAGCCGGCGGGCACGCCAGTGCAGCCCCCTCTGGCTTCTGCTCCGTGGCTACTGGGTGACCCCTCGTCTGGGGATCTCCCCAGCCCTTCCCAGGAGGGTGGCACGGATGCCCCTCCGGTGGTACTCCTTGGGCTCTCGCACTCTGGGGCCTCTGGATGTCTGGAGCCTGGATCTCCTCCATGCCTGCTTCATGCCCTGGGGGACGGGGCTATGGCCCTCCACACCCTCTAGCAGACCATTACATGGGGAAACCTTTTGTATACAAGCGCGCTGATCCACACAGGTGTGCACACGGGTGTTCACTGTTCGTAGACATAAACTACACCTTTCTTAGCTGCTACTTCAAAGCACATTGTGCGCTGTCTGTCCTGCGTGCTGCACAACAACATTCAATATTTAATATTTACTGCTGTTCACACTCAGCTAGATTAACGTGATGGTGTTGTGTTTAGTATGTTGCTTTGTTTTTTTGTTTTTTTTGCTTGTTTTCTCTTCTTTTTCTCTCAACAGGTGATCCAGGAGATTTTTTTTTTCTCTTTCTCTTTGTCTTTGTAAGTGCCCTTTCTCACTGTCCCTTTTCCCTTCTGTTTTTCTTTTCCTTCCTCTCTTTCTTTCTCCCTTTCCTATCCCCCAGTCATGTCTGTCCCATCTGTAACAACTGAAAATAAAGTAAATAATAACAACAAAGTTTGATCAAATGGACCAATATGGCAATGCCATGATGATCCATTTGGCAAAATAAATCCATTTGGTATCCTTGTTGGTCTTCAGACAACAATTCTGACGGCTAAAGAACCAAATGGGACAGACAAAAAAAAAAAAAAAAAAAAAAAATGCCCATGTACATGTAGATGCAGCCTAAGTAAGTAAGTAAAATTTATTTATATAGCGCTTTTCACAGATAAAAATCACAAAGTGCTTTACAAGAAAGAAAAATTAAAAGAATGGAAATACAACAAATAACAATGTAAAACAGTAAAATACAACATAAAAACAACAAATAAATTAAAAACTTGCCTTTATAAAAATGTCTTCAGCTGCTTTTTAAAAGAATCAATGGAGTCTGTACAGTGTAAAACCAGTGTGAGAGACTTCCACAACCTTGGTGCCACTGCCTGAAAGGCCCGATTACGGGTCACGGGTTTTAATCGAGTGCGTGGGGCCACCAACAGTCTCTGACCTGATGACCTTAGAGCTCGGGAAGAGGAATGCGGTTTAAGCAGGTCAGATATGTACTGGGGAGCTTGACCATGTAGGGCCCTAAAGGTTAAAACTAAAATTTTAAAATGAAACCTAAAACTTACAGGCAACCAGTGAACGGAGGCTAAAACTGGAGTGATATGAAATCTTCTTCTGGTGCCTGTTAAGAGTCGTGTTGCAGCATTCTGTACTGTTGAAGACGATTTAAAGCTGATTTGTTAAAAAAGGTAAAAAGACCATTACAGTAGTCTAAACGTGAAGAAATAAAAGCATGAATAATCATCTCAAGTTCAGGCTTTGACACCATTTTGAAATATTTCTTAAATGATAAAAACAGTTCTAGACCAGCTGTTTGGATTGTTGCTGATGCGACATTGAGCTGTCAAATATGACACCGAGGTTTCTGAGGCTCGATTTTACATAAGGGTCTAAGAAGCTGATATGCTGCCTAATTTCTGGAATCATATGGTCAGGAGCAATAATTAAAGTTTCTGTTTTATCAGAGTTTAACTGGAGGAAGTTGTCGTTTAACCATTGCTTAATTTCTATCAGGCAATTACTTAAACTAAACAATTTATAAAACTCAGAGACTTTAAAAGAACAGTATAACTGAATGTCATCGGCATAGAGATGATAGGAGATATCATTGTAGCGCCTAATAATTTGGCCTAGGGGGAATATATAGAGTAAAAAGAGAATTGGACCCAAGACAGATCCCTGAGGTACCCCACAAGATAGAACTCTTGATTTGGGCATCACTTGATTCATACAAACAGTAAAAGTCCTTTCAGATAAATGTGACATGAACCATTTTAAAACAACGCCAAAAATCCAAAATAAGTCCTTAAGCCTGTTTACCATGATACTGTGATCCACAAAAGCAGAGCTGAGATCCAATAGAACCAGAACTGTGTATTCTCCGGAGTCTGCGGCCATCAGGATGTCACTAGATACTTTAAGTAAAGCCGTTTCTGTAGAGAGCAGTTTGCGAAATCCAGACTGAAAAACGTCCATGACATCATTTTTCTCCAGGAAATAGTTAAGTTGTTCTGCTACAGTTTTTTCCAAAATCTTTGGTACAAAAGGCAATTTGGATATTGGCCTGTAACTGTTTGGAAGGGATGGGTCCAAATGAGGTTTCTTTAATATTGGCTCAACAACAGCTTGTTTAAAGAAGCTGGGAACTGAACCAGAATGAAGAGAAATATTTATCATTTCCACAATACAGGGGCCAATAGAGTTAAACACATTCATGAATGTGGCAGGAAGGACATCAAGGGGGCTTGAAGTTGGTTTTATATGACCAAGCAAAGCCCTGATGTCCTGTAATGTAACTGGAGTAAAGGAAGACCAAGTATCAGAGGTGAGTAAATTGTAAGCTTGATACTGAGAAGATGATGGAGAGATATTTGACCTGATGGCAGTGACCTTATTTGTGAAATAATTCAAAAACTCCTTACATTCAGATGTTGAGTAATCTGGTGCATGAGGAGCATCAGGAGAAACAATAGTCTTAATTTTATTAAACAAGAATTTATGATTTTTCTTTTTTGAAGCTATAATTGTGCAAAATATTGTGCATTTTTCCACATGTCATTTAGTACGAAAATGGATTCTTTAAGATGTAACCTGTGAACCTCGAGCTTGGAAGTCTTCCACAAACGTTCTAGCTTGCAACAGTATCTCCTAAAATTATGAATGTTTTCATTTATCCAAGGACGAGATTTCAAACATAGGGCAGTACTTTTTTTCAGAGGTGCCACTATGTCTAA
Source organism: Oreochromis niloticus (assembly GCF_001858045.2). Lineage (NCBI taxonomy): Eukaryota > Metazoa > Chordata > Actinopteri > Cichliformes > Cichlidae > Oreochromis > Oreochromis niloticus. The sequence goes on from NC_031986.2 coordinate 8,483,426, forward strand.
AATAGAGTTACACTGATTATTAAAAGATGAAACAAGTGAGTCTACATCACTGCAAGTCATGTCAGCATCAAACATGGACAAGCATGGATTATATTCACTTGAAGGAAGTCTGCTTTGCTGCCACGTCTCAGTTAAACACATTAAGTTTAGGGATTCCTTCATGAAGAGATCGTTTAAAATAAACGATTTGTTTGTAATTGAGCGAGCGCGGAACACACAAAAATGGGAGGAAAAGTTCTCCTGGAACTGTCCCAGCTGTCAAAGTAGCTTTCCATTGACTCTTTAATGTGCAACAGTGTTCCCCGATAGTAAATTCTAGCAGCAGAAACAAAGTCTAGACACAAAAAAATAAAAATAATATTGCAAGCGACCATAGCCGCCAGTGAAAAACAATACCAGCGAGCTGCACAAGCTGCACAAGTGGCAAAGCCAAACACAGGCACCATCTTGTCTAGCCAAGCAGGTAAAACAGAAGTTTATTTGACTTTGTGTTGTATTGGTCTGGCAATCTGCCCTCCATTATTGGTTTTTTTACTCTATGCTCGTAGGACGGCGATTAGCCTAGCACCTATCTCTGGCTCTGTGGGCAGGCTTTGTCTATAGTTTTGTTAGGTACTGCTCCTTTACTGGCCAGGCTTTCTGGGTCTTTCTTTGAGAGGGACCCTAGAGTGCAGTCTTGAATACATCCTCTTATGTGGACAAGCATACCAAGGATTGTAATCCGCTACACAGTAATGGTCAAGTGTTCCCTTAAAAAAATTTTTGTGCAGCGTATGTAAATCCTTCATAGCGCTCTACTAGACTGCAAAACTGAAACGATTACCATTAGGTAACATTTCTAACGACTGCATCACTGAAACGCTGCTTTGTTTGTTTCTCACTCTGGTTATACTTTTCATTCAATCAGCTATCACTTTTAGGAGAGCTTAAGTTAAGCTTTATTTCTGTATGTATTTTGTATTTATTTTGGGGAACTTTTGTCTTATTTATACCTGAAAATTGTTTCCTTACAAGAGATTCAATTTAATTGCATTTTATTTGTACAGCATCAAATCACAACAACAGTCGCCTCAAGGTTTTATATTATAAAGTAGATCCTATAATAATACAGAGAAAAACCCAACAATCATATGACCCCCTATAAGCAAGCACTTTGGTGACAGGGGGAAGGAAAAACTCCCTTTCAACAGGAAGAAACCTCTGGTAGAACCAGGCACAGGGAGGGGCGGGGCCATCTGCTGCGACCGGTTGGGTGAGAGAAGGAAGACGGGACAAAAGACATGCTGTGGAAGAGAGCCAGAGATTAATAACAAATATGATTCAATTCAGAGAGGTCTATTATCACATATGCTGCAATAGCTGTGTCATGTGACCGAGTGGTCCGTACAGAAACTGGACTCAGGCACAGAAACCCAGAACAGAGACAGCAGGCGGTTTAACAATGTTTTATTGGTTAGACTTAGACTTTGGAAAAGTAGCAAGGACAAAAAGCAATAACACGTAGAGCTTGATTTGGTGTGGCCTGGGTAACATGGCTAGGGGAATGCAGAACTAGAGAGAGGGAACAGGGCACGAGATGCAGACTGGAGCTGGGCAGTAAGCAGTCACACTGAGGAGAGAGGACAATGGAGTTAGGGAAGTAATGGAGGGAGCCCCGAAGTGGTAAGTAATTTGTACAGCTATTCTTACTTGCAGGAGGAGAAACAGAGTGATGAGAGGAGGGCGACGGGGATCCGGGGAAAGGCTGACCTGAGATCCGGAGGTTCCAGATGGAATGTGATGGCAGGAGGGCAGGCAGGTGAGGCACAGAGTGATTTCCAGAATGGTGGCTTAGTATCCTGACTCTGAGAGTAGAGTGTGAGCCAAAGGTTTGAGGCAGGGTGAATTCAGAAACTGCAGCACAAGAAAGTTTGGTTATCAAGGTAAATCACAGACAGAACTAGAAACACAAGAGCCAGCCACCAACATGGGTTGATGACAAACTGGCGGTGAATGAACGTCAGCGTGAGGCTTGAATCACTCTGGGTTGATTGCCTGCAATTGGCTCCAGGTGTGCAGGAACTGGAGGAGCTGGCCCTGCCCAGGGGAGGATTCCAGGTAGGTTCAGTACTCTTTCTGCAGCATTTTGGATTAACTGAAGGCTTTTCAGGGAGTTTTTAGGACATCCTGATAATAATGAATTACAGTAGTCAAGAGATAATGGTACAATAAATATTTTTAAAGTGTTTTGTGGATATTTTGTTGATTCCATTTACTTATAGGGGGTTTATACATCATTTACTGAAGAGGTATGTGCCACCCTGCCTAAACCTTTTGCCCCTCCTTTGCTCCCCATGTAGAATTTTCTAGATCCGCTACCGCATGATACTATCCTTAGATACTAGTTCTTTAAGGATTTATAAAATCAAAACACACAGAATGATGCTGCCATAGAATGATGTGATGAGCTGATCTGTAAAAAGCAGATGCTGAAGTGTGATTATTTTTATATTGGAGTTGGTGATAGAATTTAAACTGTGCTTTTAGACAAACTAGATTATATTTCAGATGAAAATAGTCTCTCCAGCAATTTATACTGACTTCAACAGGTGAGGTGAATATTACATTATATTAGTGAGGCTGCAGTCCCCCTTTTTGACCTAAGTTGATAATATGATGAAAGTGTATTAAAGAGAGTGTCTGTGCATTCTGGAATTAAATTAAATCTGGTTTAGAAAGGTTTGTGTTCTGAAAACACTGCATTGTTTAATGGAGTGGCAACTGATTACTCAAAAATAAAGATTTTTCTGATGCCTCGCACTGATTAGAAGGAAAAAATAAAACTAAAAAAAGGCAGAGAGTTTGCAACCTCCCGCCGGCAGTGAAGATATTTAGATCAGTGTCTCTAAAGCACTTGATCAATGATATCTGCTGAGTGATGTCTGTGCACATTGTGCTCAAGTGCCGGAGTGTGTCATGAATGAAAGGATTTATTTGTCCAGCTAAAGGGTACTGAAGCATAGCACCAGCTGGATATTAGTATGGGACTGTATAAAATAAAATTTTCAGAGCAAAACACAAGTGTAATTAAAAAAAGAAGTTACTTTGGACTGTGTTCTCATCACAAATGGTCGCCACAAAGGGTAGCTCCACATGTTTCGATTTAGGAGTGTGTTATGCTGATTGTACAAGGGATGCACCAATGACAGCGTTCTGGATGCATATATCACATTTGTGACACCAACATATCTTCTTCTCACGTGTTCACTCATTCATATTCACTTTCATTATGTCCAGTTAGAGACACTATACCTAGAAACTTGGAGATTGGGTTTAGTGCAATGTTGGGAAACTTTAAGAGGAGTGGGGGCGGGGCTAATCAATACAGCATAGTATTGAGTAGTAATATTGTATTACAGATACAGGGTCAATTGCTTTTTCAGCCCACTTGACTTTGCAGGTTAGTATTTTTCTAGTGAGGTCAACGAAGGTGACGTCAGGTAGCAGAGGAAGTTGGTAAAACAAAGACGGAGGCATCGTACGAAAAAAATCAGGTAAACTAAGATCACGTTTTAATCAAACATATAGATTCATTCTGGATTTTGAGATGGATTTTTTATCATATTAAAATGAATGAAAAATGACTGAAAATTATGAAACTAATATAAATCCTAACTATATAACAACACTTTAATTCAAGGGGTTTAACAGCTGGGTTTAATGTTGAAAGTCCTCAGTTCAATTGCATCTTTAAAGCTTGATACGTACAAAATTATACACAATTAATGGACACTGTCCAAATTTTTATGGACCTGAAAAATTAAAAAGAATAAAAAGCTGATTTTATTGCTGTACAATTTGTTGAGAATACAACAAACAACAACAAAAGTTTTATCTAAAGAAAAATTGCTTAATACTGAAATTTAGACATGGGAGTCCTCATCTGGGGTTTGCTGTGTAGACTCTGCTCTTCTCTTCTTACCTCCTCTGTACTGATGATGATTTAAAGAAAAAAATTCACATTTCAAAACCGGAATGATCATTTCATGAATGAATCATTCCAAGCCCTGGTGCCACTGATTATCAGTCCAGTTCTTGTCTTAATTTGGCATACTTAAGACTTAAGACGTACTTTCCCCCCCTTCATTAAGAACAGCTTCTTGACAGACACCCTTCCTTTGAGACTATTTCTGATGAGGCTTCATGAGCAGTACATGGATCCAGTGAATCATCAGATACATCTCTCAGGTTCTGTGTCAGGTCTTTGTTGGACATTTTATTTTATTACTTAAGGAGATGATGTTCAGATACTGTCTGCTGTAGATAGTTTTTAGGCCTGCCACTACAGTTGTCCTCCCTTGTCCATTTTTCCCAATTTTTTAAGGACACATTGCGCACCATGGCTAGTTTTCATCTGATAGAAGCTTGTTTTCGGAAAAATACTATTTTATGCCTATTGAACTGTGTTATTGTTGACATATTTAATAGAGTAATCTAAAAAATTTGTTTTTCAATACCCTGCTAATGTCTAAGCATCTAAAGATAAAATTTGAAATTGTTTCTTTGCCAAGTTGTCTCTTGTGTGTAGACATCCAGCCTGTTTTCAGATGAATGTTTTTTATTGTTTGCCACTGAACACTAAGATAGATAGACTTAACTATATATGTATATATATATACACACACACAATACCTGTTTTCTTACCATCTTTTTTCAAAATGTGTTCAAAAATGAAATGAAACCTTGATCTGAATGAGAATCTTGTAAGGCAAAAAATAAAAAGTATAATGCAAGATTACATCAGCCCGCCTTCAGTACTGAGGCCAAGTACTTCACCATTATAATTCTTCATTTATTTATTTATTACCCACATTTAAAGAGAAGGAGACAAACTATGCCACCACATACATCTCACTGCAGACACTTTAGTGTTCCAGCCACACAACAAGATTCAAGTAACAGTTGAGTCCTCTTAAAGAAGCCTGTAGATGAATTATGGGTGTAAGGGAGGACAAGAGTGGCTTTTGGACGCAAATGCTTTGTGAAGAGGGGCATCGAGTTCTAGACGCAAGGTCGTCCCCCTGATGCTTCCTACCCTAGTTACTCATGCCTTAAGAATTCTCGTGTGTGTGTGTGTGGCAGTAGGACGATGAGTGTACGCTTTTGTGTGTCATTGTGGTTACTCATGGGACCAGAGGTTCTTTTGGAGACAGACAGCGTTAACTTCAGTAGACACACACACAACACAGATTAATCTCTGTCAAGACTCTCAAAGCCCGGGGACACTTTGGAACTAGTTTGTGAGTGGAAGGACGGACGAGGACACGTAAGAAGAGCTCACTCAATCTGACATGTACAAGTGACACTGGTTTGTACTATGTCCAAAAGATTTTGACACTTGAGGACATAACATCAAGAGTGAGGGTAGTGAGGGTAGTGAGGATATACTTACAATGCTTTTTTTCAGAAAGACAAGACAAGTATGTGAGAAATGACACTAATTAAGCTCTAAGAAACATCCACAGACCATGAAGTGGTCCTCATTATTATATATAACAGTCCATCCATTCATTCTCTTCCTCTTGTCAGGGTCGCTGGAGCCAATCCCAGCTGTCTTAGGGCAAGAGGCAGGGTACACCCTGGACAGGTCATCAGTCTCTCGCAGGGCTAACACATAGAGACAGACAACCATTCACAACCACAGGCAATTTAGAGTTACCAATTAACCTATCTCCACTAACTGCAGATCTTTGGAATGTGGGAAGAAGCCAGAGTACCTGGAGAAAACTCATGCAAATACAGGGAGAACATACAAACTCCACACAGAAAGCCCCAGCCTGATGGTAGAATTGAACTCAGGACTGTCTTGCTGTGAGGCAACAGTGCTAACCGCTGTTCCACCGTGCGTATATATAAAACCAACTGTGCCAAATGTTTTTCCATGATTTCAACTTTTCACTATACAATTAACACATCCTGGTGAAAATGTGGACACTGTGAATCTGTTAAACTTTACAACCCCACCACTGAAGAATTTAATAAATAAATATTCATTTAATGATATCAGCTCAATTTTCCTATCTTAAAGCTTTAATAGCTGGAACATTAATAACAGTGGCTGATAAAAGATGTAATCAGTAACAGTACAGATGATTGAGATAAACTCAAATCATTGCTGGAGCAAAGCTGCGGGGACCTTAGGAACTGTAGGTGTACGCTTTGGAATTTTGTGAAAGGTCATTTACATCTGATAAACATTTCCAGTCCAAGCAACTGGAAGCCTTTGTTTGAAACAAAAAAAAACTATGTACTTCATGGCCATCGATCAGGTTAACCACTGAATTGACAACTCAGTTCTCATTTCACCATAACAATCCAATCCACCTTTTAATTCTTCCCAAACTTTATAACAAGTCCCAGAGGTACTTGAAGTCCACAACTTCTTGAGGCAGCAACTCATCCCCTCATTCCCCCAGAACTAACAGGACGATAACATCTGCATGAAGCAAAAATGAAATTCCAAGAAAATCACAACAAAAGTCATCTCAAGGTTCTTCATATTGTAAAGTAAAGAACCTACAACATTAGAGATACCCTTTGTGACTAAGTACTTGGTGACAGTGGGAAGGAAAAACTTTAACAGGAAGAAACCTCTTGCAGAACCATGCTCAAGGAGGGGCTGCCATCTGCCACAACTGGTTGGATGGAAGGGTTAGGGAGACAGGACAAAAGACACACTGTGAAAAAGAGCCAGAGATTAATAGTAGCTAATGATTTAAAACAAAAATGTTGTGAAAAGAGGTTATTGACAAGGAAACCCTCATTGCATCATAGGAAGCCCCCAGCAGTTCATGCCTATTGCAGCATGACTAAATAGAATCCAGAAAACCTAAAAACATAAGGGGTGACCAGATTTATACGCTGCATACTCCTGAGGACCCGGCCTTCGCAGTTTACGTGGGCCAGGTCCTCTGAAGGCAGGTAGACCTGAAATGAGCAGCTGTGAAATTGGATGGTCTAGCCTTCAGATTTGTGTCAGCAGCTGTCTCGGTGGAGTTTTATAAACTCAGCCGTCTGCTCCTTGCTATGTAAAATATAACAGAACACTGGCGTAAATTCTCAATCATCTCACACTTCTGTTTAATCAGGTTTCTGTTTGATGTTTATTCAGCTGTAATCTCAGCCAAACGATTTACTCACGAACAAATAAAACACTGAAAAAAGCCAAACAAAAACCTTTTTAAGTTATCTGAGTGACTTATATATCATGTTTAACCTGAATAGCGAAAGACTGCAGGGGGTTTGAAAATGATGTGCCGGGAGTTCGCTGTTCTCACCCCGGCTAGCTATCGAGCTGGTGGGTAACACACGTCTCCGAAAATGTCAGAGCACCTTTGTAAATATGTGATGTGTTGATAAACCGAGCAGATATTTGAAGTTTACACGCCTACATTCTTGCTTTAAAATATCTTAAAAGTTTATTTTGTCACCCAGAAAAAGTAATAAGAGTAATATTAAAACTAAGTAGCTGTCGCCATTGTTGGAAACTGGAATCAGCTGGGCCGCGCTATGAATACTGGGACATGGTGGGCCACGAAGGATACACCCGACCCATCTGTATAATCTGGGGAAAAGGAGGACGCATTTGGAGGACGCATTTGGAGGAGTGTACGAATTTGGACAGCCTTCGTCGCGTCGCTGTAACGTAATCGGCCTACAAACGTGGGCTCAGGAGGATGCAGCCTATGAATTTGGACACCCCCTTAATCTCCTTGCATTTCCTGTTCTACAACCCACATGATGTTAGAGGGGTGGAGCTCACTAAGAAAATGAGAATGCAAGAAGTGCAAGCTCATAAGGTCACTCTGCTAACCAACCAAAAAAGCTGTACTCTCCCTTATCTTGTCCACAAAATGAACATCATATTATAGTCAGTAAAACTCTAAATGAGACTATCACCTCAACAAATCTGTTTCTGACGAATCAGTGGAAGATATTTCAGTTCCTATCAATATGCCGATATAAATATCTCCCGGAATTCCAGTGCATATGGACCTAACGATTTAAAATAATTATTTTATCTTGCTTCCCCCCCCCCAAAAAAGGTGTAGTTTATACATTGATACTATGTCTAAAATTGTGTTTTGCATGGTGCACAGTTTTCTTACAGGGAGGACATCTTTGTGCATAAAACACTTAGAATTTGCTACTGCGTGCTGATTGGTCAGTTAAGAAGAACACCTGTTTCCAAATGAAAAGCGTGGTTAAACCACAACAGAAACTTTCAGTTGTAAATCCTAAGAAGATTGTTGCAGTGGCTGAAGGTGACTGAAGGTGTCTGTGATCTATTGCCTTTTGTCTTCTATCAAACATTTGATGAAAATTGTCCCCCCCTAATAAATAAATACATAAATAAATAAAACCAATGTTTATTCCACAAAATTTGCATTTCACACAACGTGTCATTCATTCTTGACCATGTTGTGTGTGTTCCCTATGTAACTGGAAGTCTAGAGAGAGTGGGAGTTCTCAATGACCTTTGAGGAGAACGCTGAACATCAAAGAGAAGAAAGCCTACGGATTGCTATGCAGCTGCATTGCTTTTTGAAATGAGAGTAGCAACCTGCTGCTGGCCTTTAAAAATAACACGTTTAGGGCACTTGTATATTGACTTCACTTTTCATATCCAGAAGCAACATCCATTCCATACATCCAGCTTGAACAAATGCTCTGTTGAACTAACATATAGAACATATAGCAGTTTTTTTCCATCTGTAATCCCCCCGGCTAACCAGTGCACTGATCCACAGAGTAGGAACTGGAACAATGCAAGCTGTACATGATGCTGAGGCTCAGTACACCACCGCAAGGGTTTAATAATGTGTCATCTCTCTCTTACAGCTGAGTGTGAGCTTTGCTGTGTGGCTGCATGCCTATATGTGTGTGTATGTGTGTGTTTGTGTACAGTTCTGTCACATTTACTGCAAGACAACTGGTGATTCCCCTTTCATGCTTCCTGCAGCAACACTTCGACAAACCAAACTGACAGAACTTGCGGAAAGAGTTGAGCCATGAAGGCTCGCAGCGGGGTGCGCAGTTATTTGGAGTGTGCGCCCGTGCCACCTGCGCGTGCACCCGCACATTACTGCACAAGTGCATCCGAGGATGTGTGTCGATATAACCAAGTGTTGGTTGGGGCCTGGGGCAAGAACAGAGTTGGCACAGTAAAGGTACTTTGGTTCTGCCCTTGACCCCAGTCAATCTGCCATGTCTCGTTCTCAAATTACAGACATGATGGCTGCAAAGCCCCAGCCCACGCACCTTCTGGCAACAGGAGCATCTCAACATCCTATCCTACCGATTGCCGCTACTAATCAGCTAAACCGACTGGCAGCTCTTCTGCTTCATTGGGTGGTAGACCATCCTGTAGTGACAAATGTAATGTCTTTCCTCAGTGTCAGTCCACAGCTGCCAAATGCAAGTCATCTGATTAATACTAACTTTTAGAAAGAAAGAAACCATTTGTCAGACCTAGAGAGCTGGTCAAAGAAAGGAACAAGGATTTACAGTCGCAATACAGAAAAGACAGATGGAGTCTTTTCTGTCCTAGTGAATCGTGATCACTGTGTGCTCACTCTCGCTCTTTCAAAGTATAAAAATGGAAAGAGAAATAGGTCATTCAGACCAATTTGGCCCTCCATCAAAGTCACTTTCTTCCTGCAAGGAGTTCAGGTACTGAAAAAAAGCACTGTGCATATGATGAGTGAGTTTGGAAGAAAATGCTTGCTCTCTGGCCATGTTAGTGGGCACTGAATGAGTTTTCTACAGTTTTTCAAGACTTTGGCTCGGCCATGTTAAATAGTGTGATCATAGCCAGTGTTTCTTATTTAAACACCTACTGGCAAAGATCTTTGCGTGCTCGCAGCCAGCTCAGAGCACTAGTTTCACTCAGCATTTGAAGACTCTATTTTTATATGCAGCTGATGGACATATTTTGAACACACAGCGAGTAAGACAGATCGACAAAGCCCTGTCAAAACGTTTGCAGGCAACTGGCAGAAAGCTGCTGTACTCATTTTGGAAAGATGGTTTCCGTATCCTTTATGTATGGTATGATATGTTAGAAGAGTTTGATTTTACATAGTCATCTTGATGGAAGTGAAACCCATATGAAGCCACAAGACATTAAACAATGAGTGGAAGAGTGAGATTCTAAATTAGACTATTAATCTTTGACACTGCTTTATATATTTTCTTGTTCTCGCTTTTGTACTTTTGTACAAAAAAAGCAAGCACTGAGATTGTCCTTGACCCAGAACAGCACTGTTTAAAGGGTTGGTTGAAGAAGTCTCATAAGAAGGGCAACATGCTATTTACAGATGCAGTAAAAAGCTAGTGAGAATCAGAATATTATTTGACATAAATATGAGGTAAATATCAGCTTTTCAGTCCTAAAAATCCTAAAATCCCAAAAGTTCATGAAGAGAAATAATTAAATAAAATATAATGTATAAAATATTTTCTTATTTATTTATTAAGGAAAATATCCCAGTTTTACATATCTGCAAACGATTAGCAGCAAATTTAAAGGTCAAACAGGAAGCAATCCAAGAGCGCAAGCCTTCACAAAACAACTCACTTCCTAGGAAGTATTTTCTTTTAAGCTAATATTATTGCATTTTTTTAATATTCATTTTGTTTTCTTTGTTCTTATTGAACGTACTTCAGTAAATTTTTAGTGCAGTAAAAACAAGTGCATGCTGTTGCTGTCAGTCCTGTTGAAACCCTTTTTAACATAATGTACTTGACATCATTTTGAGTAAAATTATTTTTATTATTTTTTATTTATGTGAATATAGTACATGTGTGGTATTCATTTTATTGTTTAATGACATTAGTTTAAATGTTTTACGAAAAAGTTTTAATAAAAAGCTCTATAGAGCAGTACTATCACTTTGACTTTCAGATCAATCAATTGATCTTGAAGGAGAGGTCAGAGGTCAAATTTGACATGATATTTTTAATCTTTTTACAGTGCTTTTTAAATGTTTACAATACACAGCAACTTTGTAAGAATCATAGTTTCAAAGTTTTAAGACTTTTTGTCCATTTGTGACCAATAAATCATTAAGTTGACCTTAAAGACTTTAGTAGATGTAAGCCAAATTTTAATGGACTGTTAACATGACCACACTCTACACTCCTACAAAGTTTCATCAGAATTAATAAGAAACATCTTTTGAGTTCTCGTGTTTACAGACAGAAAAACAAGCATGCATGTGATTGCAAATGCTACCAAGAAAATTACCTAATTAGAGCAATTAGAGTTGAGTGTTCAGAGTAACTGAGATGACAATGATGTGTGAGCAAGAACTTTTCTTTTTCTCCTAAGAACAGGAATCTATCAAAGTGTTACCCTGACAGCACATTTAAGGAAATCAATCGTGGTATGAACACATGGGATTTCTGGGGACTTCAGAGAATAAAAGTTGTTCAAGCTTATCGGGCTGAAAAAGATTATAACACCATCTTTAAAGATTTGGACTTCACTGTTGAAGTTTGGATTCCGCCGATACACAGTTGGACAGACTGTGTACAGGCGGAGGATATTTAAGAGCACAGTTATCTTCCTCCAAAGACGTCAACCCACAAAGATCGCTCAAAGAGAGAGGCATGTAACAGTCTGCGAGTGCACAAAGAAGGAGGTCAGTGTTACTTATAAGCAACTAAAGACCTCTCTCATATCGCCTAGTGTTAATGCTTAATGGTCCACCATCAGGAGCACACTAGACAACAATGGTATGAATGGGAGGGATCCAAGAACCCTGCTGCTCTCTGAAAAGGACACTGCTGCCTGTCTCCAGTTTGCTGAAAATCACATGGACAAGCCAGAAGGTTGTTTTTGGACAGATTAAATAGAAATCTCTCTTTCTCTCTTAAGAAAAACAAACACTGTATTGCAGCGTAGGGAACTTATCCAATCTTGAAACATGGTAGTGTCATAAATTAATTCTGATGTATACACCTGAATTTGAAATGTCTTTCTGTGAGCCTAATCTCGAAATCAAGTCAGTCATGAAACAAGTACATTAGAAGTTCTTCCAAAGAATTCTCAAAAAAACTATTAAAGTAATGTTTTAAGATAGCCAGGTCAAAGCCTTGGCCTTAGTCTAATAGACATGTTGCACAAGGTAGCTCATCCAAAGTGGAATCATTGAAGTAGATGCTTAAAGTGGAATAAGCAAACCTTAGCACACAGTTCAACTGGGTCTTTTTTGGTAATTACCATGAAACATGATTACTAGATCACCTTTCATATCTTTTAAATTTTCCAAACCAACAGGACACCTCAGAAAAAGGTTAAGATGCTACAAATAATTTCACCTCGTTTGATCTTCGGACATCAGTATTCACACTTTCAGCAATATTTATTACTTTTCACATAACCTTATTTTCCATTCCCCTCAAATAAAAAACTATTCTATGTGAGTCATTATTAGTTGCAGCTGTGTGATGTTGGTTGCTATCACACCATCTGGGAAAAAGCAGAAAGGAAAAAAATGTGACGCTGAGCGTTACAGAACAGAAGCCCAGAGGCCTCAATGACTTGCTATGCCTTTTCATTTGGTCCTATGTTGGAGTTCTTGCCACTGAATCTTGAAAGATCTAAGAAAAGCCTTAAGGTAACTTGAAAAGTTGCTCATGAAAAACTGCAGGAAGCAAAAAGTTATTTACCAGTCCAAGTAACTCTAAGTCTCAACTTCTGGCCATTGACCTCAAGTGAGGGAGCCCAATAAGGTACTGGCATATCGGCGGGGGGGACTTCTGCTGTTCGTGGGTGGATGAATATGTTGCTGTTCAGTTAACATAAAAATCATTGTAAGGATACATTCATATGTCAAGTCTAATGATCCGCTCTCTTTTTCACTTATTCACGACTCCCTAAAAAATAGACCTGGTGAGTTAAGGTTAAGGACAATCAGTTATGCAATGGTCATTTGGGCAATTATAACTGTGGTGCATTATTGTGTGTAAGTGTTTTGTGAAACAAAATCTGTGCAATGGCCTGTACTTTTTTCTAGTTCCATGTAGGATTTCGGAGGACACTATATAACAGTCCAAATGCTGAATGGTGGGATACTAGGACTTTTCTAGGAGGTTAAATGAAAGGGACCAAAGGCATTTGTGAGAGTGGCAACAGTAACACATAAAGCAATAGTATTTTTTTTAATGTAAGTTCAAATTATGTGCTAATGATATGGTGACCCTAGACTTACAACCATATTTTATGAATACAGCTTTTTCCATGGTATTTCTTCACTTCCTTATCTTTGAATTCAGGTGTTTTCAGTGTCATTGTAAAGACAGACTACATGGTTAGCTGCTTGATTTTATACATCAGTACTTGATTTATACATATACAACTGCGAGACACAATCTTTGTGGTGCGTTGGCTGGTTGTGACCTCTTGATTTTTTTAACTTGGCATGGTTGAGCCCATTACTCAGCAAGTGATAGCTGGAAAATTGGAAATATAAAGCTTAGGCACCGTGTTGTAGTTATTTTTACATTTTTAATCAGACAGGATGTGTTGTTGAAGTTATCTGGTTATTTTATATTGTGACATGTCTTTTCAGTAGGGAATAGTTTGATGTCCATAAACATGTATTGTCCCTGTTAAAGAAAAAATCAAACATACAAATAAAAATCAGTCAAATGAAACAATTCATTCCCATTAGCAAAGCTGAAATTATTAGCTAAACATTAAGTTCATCCGAAAAATTGTAAAAAAAACCCCTATTTGACACATGATCATGAAAGACTGAAAGAAAGAAAGCCTGTAGCTGACATTTACTTAATAATGTGTGATTTTTTTAATTAATGCAGACCTGTAATGCTCTGTATTCTGCTCCGAATACAAAATACAATAACATGCCATCTAAGTGACGCTAATCAAAAATAGCACATGCTATCTGTTTCGTGTCATACCTAGAAGGTTATGTTTTCTCTTTTTTTCTTTGCAAATGATGGTGGCATAAAACCTTTCTCAATTAGCCATCTGGGGGTCGATGGAGAAATAGCACTCAGACTGTAATCACGGTTTCCCTACCTTGCTTGCCAAATACTCACTAACCGGCTGGACTCTCCAGCTCCCTACTCTCAAATGTCCTTATGCGCTTGATAATCACTCGGTGGAAATGTTCACAAATCTGTCTGGGTTCGTGTTTGTGTGTGCGCATATCAGAGTTAATCTTCTGCCATGAATGACTCTGTCTGTGCAAATATGTGTGTGTGTGTGTGTGTGTGTGTGCGTGTGTGCGTGTCTTTGTGAGGCTCTCTGTGCGATTGATGATCACCGAGTGAAAACATTTAGATTGCCTGCTTCTTGGTGCCAGTCTGGATTAAGCTGGCGATGAGACCATTCCACCTTGATTACTGTTTTGGCATTTAACCTGCACGGATAACAGGGGCCATCAGCAAGAGAAAACTCGGAGAACTAGACACTTGGTACATGCATATACACACACACCCATACACACATTTCACATAATTGACTCATCATGCTTTTGCCAACACCCCCGTCTTTTCTCAGTACAACCCCCCCCCTCCACGCATTCACACTCTCTGCACTGTTATGCACTCAGGGCTATTTGGATTAAAAGCATCCACCATGTGTGACGTGTGAAATTCCCTTTCTCTGTCTCTCTCACTATTTATGCTCAAAGGCACCTCTGCATGTAGCTCGCAAGCAGCATGAGCTGTTTGACTCAGACAGTAGCTATATGCAAATCAAGTGATTATTTCACCATCACAGAAACATCATTTCTGTGTTTTATGTTTTTTTTTTTAAAACTATTATTATATGCTTCTGTATGTACAGTAGGCTAGGGATACTTATCAGCTTCAGGTGGGTAGCAGAAGGTAAACAAGTTTTCACATACTCTACCTAATGATTTTATGCTAACATTTTCAATTTACATCTGTCTAGCTGGTGAATATTTAAACCAGTTTTTGACACTATACACACACACTTTAGTTTTTAGAACAGTCCATGGATGTCATTATACCATATAATCTTCTCCACTATGCAAAAATAGTGTCCCTTCAACTTTAATTCAATTTTGAAGAACAGGCACGGTGTGAGAAGGATGGATCGTCTCGGTCATGCTTGTCACCCGCTCTACTGCCTTCAGGTTTAATAGCAGCAGGTTCTTCCACTGAAAACTTTTGTTGGGTATCAATGTTGATGATCCTCCACATAAAAGTCAGGTTAGTTTGACACATAAGTTGGTGTTTGGTCTCTGCACAAGTTTAAAGTCCACACTGGAACTGCAGATGGCATATGAAATCAGGACTTCCATGCATTTCTGTCTCCCCTTTATTTACTTTCCAGCTCTTTGTGCTTTTCCTCAAAATTTTGCCGTGACGTTTCAGAGTTTTTTAAATGGACTAACAATGAGGTGGACTTGTTGCTGCGAGTAACACAAAAGTACAAAGTTGCAAAAGCGAGTGAGAATTAAAGAATTTGAAGAAAAGCTATCTGGAGCATGTACAAACTGATATTAATCTTTAATAGGGCTGTCAAAATTGAGAGCAAACAAAACACCTGCTGTGTAAATGGTAAATGGCCTGTATTTATATAGCGCTTTTCTAGTCCCTAAGGACCCCAAAGCGCTTTACATATCCAGTCATTCACCCATTCATCCACACATTCACACACTGGTGATGGCAAGCTACGTTGTAGCCACAGCCACCCTGGGGCGCACTGACAGAGGCGAGGCTGCCGGACACTGGCGCCACCGGGCCCTCTGACCACCACCAGTAGGCAACGGGTGAAGTGTCTTGCCCAAGGACACAACGACCGAGACTGTCCGAGCCGGGGCTCGAACCGGTAACCTTCCGATTACAATACGAACTCCCAACTCTTGAGCCATAATGCCCTCCGCTATTTTAATTTAATTGGTCACATGACTGCATCACATGACTAAAATGTGTTATCGTTTTCGAAAAGGTTCCGGCTTTGCTGTCCACACTGCGACGCGAAAACGGCATTTTCAAATGTATCTGCTTTGGAGAGCGTTTTCAAAACGGTCTGTTTTCCCTGACCAAAAACGCCGTCTCAGTGTGGACGGAAGGCCAAAACAGAAAGAAAAAGATGCGTATTCAAACGAAAACATATTAGTGTGGACATGGCCTTACTCATTCCATATGTCAAGTTAGCGTTATTAGTGTGGATCATATTGTAAATTTTAATCCAGTCAGTGGGATAAGATCATAGTCAGTTTCAGTGCAGATGCAATGATGGGTTGGGAACCAAACCTACTTGATTAGCTAGCTTAGCTATGAATAGCTTGGCCAAGTAATGCACAAGTAACTACTGTAAATTTAGATTATTGAATCCAATTCAAAAAAGGCCCCTTCTTATCTTAAAGAACTCACTGTAAAATATCACCCCAACAGGGCACTTCCCTCACTCCTGACAGAGTGCTGCTTTACTTCCTAGGATATTTAAAAGTAGAATGGGAGACAGAGCCTTCAGCTTCCAGGGCCCTCTTCTGTAGAACCAGCTCCCAGTTTGGATTCAGGAGACAGACATGCTCTCTACTTTTAAGATTAGACTTAAAAGTTTAAAACTTTCCTTTTCGATAAAGCTTGAGTTAGGACAGGATGAGATGACCTTGAGCCATCTCTTTGTTACGCTGCAATAGGCCTAGGCTTCCCATGTTGCACTGAGTTCTTTTTCTTCACTCACCTCTTTTCACTCACTATGTGTTTATACATCACTTTTATTGTTGGACTTAGACTTTTTTTAATCCCTGGCTGTCTTCCACATTTTTTTCCTGTCTCCCTCCCGTCAGCCCCAACTGATCATGGCAGATAGCTAGCCTCCCTGAGCCTGGTTCTGCTGGAGATTTCTTTCTATTCAAAGTGAGTTTTTTTCTTTTTCAGTCTCCAAGTGCTTGTTCATTGAGAGCTATCTGATTATTTGGGCTTCTCTCTATTATTGTAGGATCTTTACCTTACAATATATAGCGCCTTGAGGCATCTGTTTTTGTGATTAGATGCTATATAAATAATACTGAACTGTGAACCGAACTGTAGTATTTTTCGCAGCAACATACACTGTCCTACATCTTGTTAACTGGATGTTCAAAGCAAATGAAAAAGAGAGACACTGGCACTGAAATAAGAAAATCCACAAAGCTGTACAGTGAGCAGAACTGACTGATAACTAGACTAACTTAATAACAAACTAGAAGACATAGCTTATTTGAAAACAAAGAATTATTCCAACTTGATGTAAAGGGGTACAGTGGATAACAAGAAGATGAACAAAAAAAAATCTCATTTCAGATCTCCTTATGGGCTTGGGTTTTTGACGTGGAGTGTGCGCATTCATCTCATGTGGGTTTCCTCTGAAAGTTGTGGGCAGACTGACAGAAGCAAGGCTGCCATATCGCGCCATCGGCCCCTCTGGCCATCACCAGTAGGCGGCAGGTGAAGTGTCTTGCCCAAGGACACAACGATCGAGACTGTCAGAGCCGGGGCTCGAACCGGCAACCTTCCAATTACAAGACGAACTGCACACTCTTGAGCCACGATCGCCCTGTGTAAGGAAAAGTGTAAACCTTAAGTGCATCTCTGAGATGCCAGGTTTCAGATGTTGTATACGATTCCTTAGGTACTTGCCTTCACAGGATCTATAGTCTCAGTCCTAAACTGTATTATAGTTTCAGCTGGACAAATGGTGAGAGATTAAACATGGGCATTCTCAATAGATACTGCATAACTGTAGTATATATTATGTATCAGTAATTTTAATTGTACTTAATTTTAATTTACTTTATACTTTATTGTCTCCAAAGAGGTATTTTGTTCAAGTTGCAACATGTAAATAAAAAAGCTCAACAAATCACAATTTAGAAACACATCAAACTCCACATCAACACTAACTGTAGTTATACCAGTTATGGTGCACAAACCAAGTGACCTCCACACTCCAGACTGCTACTCAATATTCACTATAACAATACCTGGGTTGAGTTTGTACACTCAAAAAAGGTGAAATTGGGTGATTATTAAAGTTTGAAGTTTGAACAAAATAATTTTATGTTCCTATTGTGAACGCAGTTAAATCATGTACAATCTGCATGACATTCAACAACTTAACACTTGTTAAATTAATTCTTCTTGAGATAATGTGATACAACCTACCGAGATTGCATCTCACAGCTATTTATTGTGGTTTAACCTGTCAAGGACAAAAATATAAAGGAAAAAAGTAGGAAAGCTATGATTACCAGGCTTGATACAGAATTTTAAGTATGGCGCGACAGCTCAGTGGTGCCATTCGTGGCATCTTAGCCCAACTTAACACAAACATGGCAAACGACAATTGTGCTTGAGTTCAAATTTAGGAGCTCAAAGATTATTTGGTGGAATGTGATGAATGCCGGAAACTCCCTCTGCACTGCTATACTTGTCATTGCAGGCGTGTTAGCATATTAATGCTGGCATTTAGCTCAAAGCACTAGTGTGTCTAACTCTAGCCTGTTGAAAATGGTACTAAAATAACACAACCCGGGTTTAAATATGCAGACTGAGACTATATAGTGTCTTAGCTGTCAAAATCAGACTTATGCCTTGTGTTAAACCTCACTCAGGTTTTAGGTTCTCCCTTTAGATAATGGTTTTGTAGCGGTCCAAACAGCATACCCCGTGGATGAGACTGCGTCTATATATTCATCACTTAAAGGTCAGGGCAATTTCTCTGACACTCAAGGCACAAATGAATGTTTCCCGAAATCTGTCAGTGACATTTGTTTATATTTGTGGTCTTGATGCCTTACAATAATCGGCATGTGGAGCTTGTAGCTCACCCCACATTTTATTTACTGCTACATCACTGCTCGTATGTGCACATCCGCTTTGGCAAACAGCCCGAGCTCTAAATCTCAGAGGGGTGCGTGCTCCTTTTTTAAAATTTATTTATTTCTTCTTCTTTTTTTGCCTCCTGCCTCTGTGTACGTGCCCCTATAGTTCATGAATAACTCTTGCTTTAAGATAGTGAGAGTGGATTCGGGCAAGGGGGGGAACATAAATCTGAGGCTGACACCCTCAGTGAAAGTCATTAGTCAGCCGTCACCGACTCTGGCCCTCTGCCATGTCACGAGAACCACCTCGCTCTGCCTCTATCCTTCTCCACTTTCTTCTCTCTTTCTCTCTCTCTGTCTTCCATCCTAACAAGGTCTATCTCACTCGCCCACAGCCTCATTCCTCTAATAGAGCCAATAAAATTAGGAGGCATATTCATGCTTGGAGGCATATATACTACAACGTGATATGAACGCAGATACTGTATACATTACCACATCTTTAAGTAAGCTATATTTAGTTATCTGCATTCATCAGGAAAGAATTGCACATACAGTACAAATATAATGGTAAGAGACATGAGTCAGTAAAAATCTCAGTTAATAATTTGTTACTGGGGTTGGATCCATTTTTCAAAGAGGAACAGACAATAATCAGGTTCATCTTATTTTTATCTTACTTTCATGAAATGCAAAATGCACAAGACACACACATACAAAAAAAAAAAAAAAAAAAAAACACACCAGAGGAAGAAGCTAGTGTTCAAAGTAGGGGCAGGAAATATGTTTACTAAAGCGCAACCCAATTCATTGTGACAGGGCACTGAGGAGAAGGTAACAGCCTGTGCTGCAGCAAAGTTCAGAAGATTTAAAAAGGTCCTTTTGTACCTTCAGTGAATGTGATTGATGTCGGGCAGGCCCCGGGAAAGCGGGTGGCTCATCCCTTGTTATTTTCAGTGAAGGGGTGATCAAGTTTTTTGTTTTTTTTGTTTTTGTAATGTGTGTGTGTATTATTTGAGATTCACTTTGTAGTGAAATAGAGCAAGATGCACACATTCTCTGGGGGAGCAGGCAATTTCGATTTGCTAGGGGAAGGACACGCGGAATGCCGGCAATATACAAACGTGCGCCGCTCTACTCCGGAGGACACAGTGCTAGATGTTGTCTAATCCTCCACTGCAAGTGTGTAATTGCAGATTGCAGAGGTCTGACTGTGAATGAATCAAAGCCCTGGATCGGTTGTGAATTCATTTAATTTACACCCCAAAAAATAGCAGGGCTTCCATTGTATGTCCAGTGGTCTCTCGTTAGATGAAATTTAATCACAGCATTCAGGCCTTATCAGCAGCAGGAAAGACAGGAAATTAGCAGCTTAGAAAATATAAGTCAACTTTGTCACGCTGAATACGACTTAATTGTGGTATAATCCTTAAATGGCATTTCATTTGTTGACACAAAACCAGCCAGTAAACGCTGAAGCTAAACAAGCCTCGAGCAATGCAAACATATGCAGCTGCATTAAGCTTATATTTATGAGTGCAGTTATAATTTGTGCTTATTTTGAGCTGTTCTGTGCTGCAGGTTTTTGTACCGCCTGCAGAAAGGGGAAGCTGCTTCTGCCAAGAATAAATTGAATGTAGTGTACCAAAGATTTATGTTACTGTTGGACGTGCAAACTTGGGATGTTTTGAATGCATTTGAGATTTTTCATTCCTTCTGGGTCTTGCCAAGTACAAAGACAACAATGACACTTTTTTTTTGTTCACAGAGGCAGCTCAATACCCAACAAGACTGTGTTCAGATAAGACAACCCACAACATTAATAATAATAATAATAATAATAATAATAATAAAATAAAAGGAGAAAAAAACCCCACAACACATTAGAACATCAATCGCCAACGCCTGGCTGTTGATGCACAGATTCCTGGAAGATTTCTTTGTAACATTAATTAGGTAATTATACCCTTACACAGCTCGTTTGTGACTGTCACGACAGGAGATAAAAATTATTGCTGCTTTCAAAAGTTTAAGAAGTCATACTTTGTAGAAGGACTTTTACATGAAAGTTTTTTGCATCTGATTAACCTTCACAGTCTTCGGTCAATTATT
Source organism: Oreochromis niloticus (assembly GCF_001858045.2). Lineage (NCBI taxonomy): Eukaryota > Metazoa > Chordata > Actinopteri > Cichliformes > Cichlidae > Oreochromis > Oreochromis niloticus. Next base: position 8,504,392 of record NC_031986.2, read on the forward strand.
CAAATGAGCCTTACTGGCTGTATATTTACCTCTCTTGTGCCTGAAGCAACATAACCATGGTCAATTCAGTGTATATGAAGCAAAAAACTGAAATATCATGCTGCTGCCTACTGATATAAGAAGAAATATGAGCAGTAAGAATGCATCTATATATGTTATGATTGCTTTCCATGAAGCACGGCATTACAGATCTAAAAAGGAGACATTACAGGCTATTGCCTTACTTTAAGACATTGCATTGCAATACAGTAAAGGTGAATAGGGTAAAATAATTTACTAGTACATATAATAATTAAAGGTTATTACTTGGTGGTTACTTGAAGGCTAATCGTTCAATCCCCTGTCTCCTCCAGGGGCACATACTTCACCTCTACTGTATTGTCTGGGCAAGATACTAACCCCAAGCTGCTCTCTGATGCATCCATTGTAGTATAAGTGTTAGATAGAAAGAGCACAATAAAAAGTGCTCGTGTGAAGGACTCTTTACCAAGCACTTTGAGTGCTCAGATTGAGTAGAAAAGCACTATATAAGAACCAGTCCATTTATTAGCAAATTCAACCCAAGGTCAGACCCTGCAATGCTCAGAGAAATTCCCCCCGAAAAACCCCAAGACCTACATCTCACTCTTTACAGGCCTCACTTAGCATGTTAAAGTTCATGACAGTACAATTAGAAAATGACTTAATAAGTATGGTTTGTATGGAAGGGTTGCCAAGAGAAAGCCTCTTCTCTCTATAAAAAACCATGCTTGCTCTGCTTAAGTTTGCAAAGTTGTATCTGAACAAATCTCAGGACATCTGGAACACTGTCCCTTCCATAGGAAATACCAAAGTAGAGATATCGGGCCATAGCAAATAGCCTTTTCATGGAAAACCATAGTCGGGTTTTAGCACAAAAATCTCATACTGTACCAACTGTTAAGAACAGTAGTGGGGGGGTTATGGTTTGGGCTTGTTTTGCAGTCACAAAGCCTGGGAAACTTGCAGTCATAAGTGCAACTGGGTTTAGGGTTAGGTAAGGTTAATTTAGCACGCCAAAGTATTCTAAATTCAAATGTGAAGCCATCTCTCTGACTTGGATAATGACAACTGGGTAATGATCTGAATCACATTTACAACAGAATGACTAAAAAGAAAAAGAATCAAGGTGTTACAATAACCCAGCAAAAGATCAGATCTCAACCTGATTGAAATGCAGTGGCAGGACATTAAAGCAGTTGTGCATAAATCAATAGTAGCAAACCTTAGTGAACTGAAGCATTGTTGTAAAGAACAATGGGCCAAAATTCCTCCACAATGATGTGAGAGATGTGTGAGAAAATCATGATGAAAACAATTATTTCAAGTTTTGATCAGAATATGATCAAAACAATGTTTTTATTTTTAAAAAGCACTCATTAAAAAATGCCTAACAACATGTAGCATTATTAAAAGTGGTAATTACGGATAAAAGTTATGAGTAGAGCGTCTCAAAATGACACTTCATTGCCTAGATTAAAACAGTTATTTGTATTTCTATCGTGTCATGTATATATATTCATTGTTTCACTAAATATGCACTAATTTGCAAAGGTTTTCTATAGATAAAGCTTTTTACACTTTGCAACTGACAGTTTCTTATCATTAATCTAAATGTGTACATTTTTATACAAGCAAAATAAGCTCATATTTACCAGTACATGGGGAAGAAAAAAAAAGTTTTGCCTGTAGTGTCTAGCCTCTAGCATAATTTTACTGTTGCAGAGGTTGGAGAAAGAGCTACTTTATATAAAGTCATTTATATTTTAGACCAGTGGTTTCTAGCCTAGGGGCCAGTGTCCTCACAAGGGTCAAAAGACAAATCTAAGTAGTCTTGAGATGATTGATGGGAGAGGAAAGAACTAACCAGGACAAAGAGAGCAAAAACTTTAGAAGTAGTTGGTTTCCTTTTGGACTGCACTGCATGGAATAATGTATGTTCTTTCTGTATAATTTCAAAAGTTAACAATAACTACATTTGTAAGATTCATGTATTGGAGGAAAAAGGGAGAACATGACATTAAACCCCTTTGAAATATAGTGATATATACATGTATACCTAGAAACAAATACTTGAGGTCACTGGTTTGAAAGAGCTGGATATCCCCGAAGCAGAACGATCCTTGTAGATCAACTGATTATTGGACTGTGCATAATTTTTCTGTTGATACTAGATATTATCTTTAGTAATTTAAAGACATCAATTGAGGGCATGTAGTATATAACAAAGTATCAGCCTAATTCAAGACCACTTTTTTAATACTAGACATGGATTTTAAAACATGCATCCTGTTTACGGCTGAGCCTTAAGACTAGAAAATTAGCCCTTCTTTACCCCATAATCACCATCACCTATCTATATTTCAACTTTTTGTCATAATGATAACTATTCCACTATCAACACTTAATAAATCATGAGTAAATAACGGATATGTGACATTTAAATATTTTGCAATATTTTTCATTTTTACCATCGAGTCATCTCAAACATTCACTGTTTACTACATAGTGCTAGTTGTGGAGGATTCTCAACTATTTACTTTGGAAGACGCTGTAAAACTTTGTAAAAGGAGTCTGATATAGGTCGATGAGTCAGCGAACCTCACTTCGGTCTGATGACAGTGATACTTGGGTGAATTGTTGAGAATTTCCAGAACTTTTCCATCTGTAAGTGCTGCTGTTATTTGCCACTTTTAGCGGCTGTTTGTCGCTTTTAGCGACTTTCTTTGAAGTGGCTCTAACATAAACAACTGTGATACCTAGTAGATAAACTCTAATACAGTTGAGTTGAAAATGAAATCCAGTTGTTGATCAGATAAATATTTTTTGGGCCTCTTGAACGTAACCTCAACTAGCATAATGTTAGCTTATAACTAGCTGTTGTTTAGCTAGCTAGCTCTCTTATCGGCTGAGACAGGATGATCACATGTCTAATCTGCTGCCTGTAAAGCTGGGCATACACTGTGCGATTTTTGGCCCATTTTGAGACTTTTTTTCAGTCGTGCGACCGTTTTGGGGATCAGGCCCGAGTTTCGCCTTAATCGTGTGTCGTGCATCATGTAGTATACATGGGGTAACGAGAAGCGATTAACACCTCACTACCAGCTCCCGATCAGCAATCGTATGGTCGCAAGAAAATCAAACCTGTTTGAAATCCTGTCGCCCCTCGTGAGGGTATCAACACAACCTCTCACACTGCACATGTGCAAACACAGAAATGGAAGTAGCAAAAGGACGGAGTAGCATGGCAGTCCAGCGTGTGATCTGGAAACAAGCGACAGAGGCACAACTTGTAGAACTTTGGCAAGCTTATCCGAGCCTTTTCAATGTGGCCTCAAAATAATATCACGACCGCAACAACTGTGAGAAGAGATGGACATTGCTGCTCAATTGCAGCTGCTTGGTCAATTCATTAGCAATTTAGCAAAGTTGATGGTGGTGGTGTGTGTGTCTGTGTGAGTGAAAGACGGAGAGAGAGGGAGAGCGAGAGACAGATTTTGTGTTATAAGCTTCATGTTGCTAATTTATGTTATGGACGCACAGTGTAAGCACTCAGGTCGCATCAGAGCATGCATCGTGACCTACAAACTTCTAACCCCTGCGATTCAATCGTACAGTTTAAGCAGTAGCTGAATAACGCAACTGAAAAAATCGCACAGTGAATGCTTAGCTTTAGGGACAGTATCAGAAATAAATGAGCCTCTTGATGTAAGCTTTTGTTTTACAGCTGTGACTTCCATTCAGGAGATGAGGCTTGAGGTCAGTAAGAAGAGGATTTGGTGGGGATGAGGGAGGAGAAAGAGAAGTGGAGGAGGTAGATAAAGAAAAAGAACAGGAAAAATGAGATAATAAGAACGAGATAATGAGAAATAGATGATGAAATGTGTACATTTTAAATGATCATTTAACATAGTTTTAAAGATTTTATAGTCTTTAAACAACTCTTTAGGTGCTTTGAATGTTCAGAGTTTCTCTTTCTTTGAGATTTCTGAGGAATCTGGAACATTCTAATAGAATTCTATTGAGTTATAGAGGGTTAAGCAAAATTCACATCATGCTACCTGAGTATTCAATATTTCACATTCCTGTAAACAGAATTATAATTAATCAAAATACCCAAATCATGTGGGACAAAGTGCAGAAGTTAACTACTAGTATTATATGACAACTTGAAGTATATAACTTGGTGCCTCCTGGTTATCATTCAAGTCCCAACCAACACATGATACAAGCTTGGAGCTCTTGAATTGCCCATATTTTATTCATTAGGTTAATTTATTTAGCAAAAAATAGCTAAATCAAATATAAACATTAGCATTTTATCTCCTCACCAAGATGTGAGGACACAAGTGAACTTAGTAATTTTATTTTGCTGGTATTCCTCTCCCTGATGAAGCACATCAGCGGCTCTACAAAGAATAAACATCAAAGTGAGCTTCAAATACATAATTCCACAAGGGTGCATGACATTCCTTGTGACGATTCACACTTTAATGCCAAGCTCATGATGCATGACCTGAAGACACGGTAAAGACTTTCCACATGGCCAGCATCAAATGAAAAGCAAAGGTCAATAATGGCGTTTTGGTATTTGGTCAGAAAATGCATGGAAACACACACAAATTGTACATACAATATGAGCTCATTTTTGACCTGCGTGCCAGTCAAGGACAGTCTGAGCTAGAGCTCAGGGACTTGAGAGGGTGCATAACAAATCAAGGCCAGAAAGTTCAAGAAGTCTAGTGTTGCTCATGTGCAGCTGTTATTTTAGAAGTAAAACAGCAGTGTTGGCATTGCAGCAGATGTGAACTTACACATTTACCAGATTAACACTTCTCTCTTTACATACTCTGTATATGCTGCAGGGCTGCTACATGGCATTACATATGCAGGAGGACACAAAGAAAGCACACAGACAGTTTGCAAGTAATAACTGTATTTAACTTCCAGAGGAAACATTTGACAAAAAAGCACTGCAGGTGAAAATGCAGAAAGAGTACAACAAAATTCGAACAAAAAGAGAAACCTTCTCCAGGAATTAAAAAAAAAAACCCTTTGCTTCTTTATGTCCCTGTGCTAAGTCCTCTGGATCTGGATTTAAAGGCCAGTAAACATGGTGAGGGAAGTACACCAACCAAATACACACACCAGAAACCAGGGTACATTCAAGAACCTTTTGGGAAGACAACACAGAATAATAGTAGTAGAAACCGGGGAAGAGGAGTCCGTAAGGCCAATAGTCTGAGGAAAAGACAATCAGGTGTAGCAGCGCAGGTGCGTGGTGCGATGGTACGGCTACCTGACAACAAAAAAAATACAGGGCAGCACTCGGAAATTACCTGAAAAAAAGAAGAAGATTTGAGAGCAGAGTAGTGCCAAATGGCTCTGGACCAGGGGTAGTTGTTGACTCTATACCTGACATGATATTGGTTGATCTAGAAGATCTGAGAGACATCAGCCTCAGTAGCAGTGAAGCATAAGGTCTGTAGATGCTCTGTTTTCTATTTAGGTATTTGACAAAAGATACCTTTAACCCTTTTGTGGGAGTACACAGACCCTGATGAAGAAAGTCTGGTTTACAAAAGAAATGTGATATACCCAATATCTCTACCAGTGGTATTAGGTTTTAGGTTTTAGTTCCACTGTTCACAGACAGGCGAGAAGAAAGGCAGAACTGGGCAAAAAGAAGAAATAAATACATGGAAAATATTTTTATTCTGCCTGTCCTATTTCCCTCTCACCGGTCCTTTAATCCCCTTCATGGGCCGCTGAACACACACGGAACTAAGGTGACAGAGAGCAGCTGAAATGCTAGTTGAGAAACACGCATACAGTATGTGACTGATTTGGCGGGGGGTCCATCTCAGCTGTTTGTGTCTGTTTGGCTCCTTCAATCAGGACCGTCACAAATGTTTCATTGCAGCTGCCGCGCAGAAATGATTAGCTTTTTTGTTTGACAAATAAATTCTCTCCCTCTCAGTGAGAATGCAAGACCTCAAACCAATTTAGACAATTTTCTGAAGGATTAGACTTCCTTGGAAAACAAGAGAAAAGCTGTAGGCTGGCCCCAACCACTCTGTTACCATGGACACGCTTGGAGATTGCTTTTTTTTTATTATTATTTATTTTGCAACCCACCAAGGGTACCTTTTGAAAGCATGTATGTGAGCCCAAGATAGAGTGCTTGCTTGTCTGTTGTTTGTGCAATTATAACACAAATCTGTTTTGCAACCTGTACAGCAGTGTTTCTTAGAAGAACAATTATCTCAGAGTGATGAACAAGCTGGGAGCATATTGTCTTTTCATTCTCAGCCGTGTTGTCCCCACTCAGCAGTTGGAGCATTTCTGCTTTCATGCCGCCGGTGTCTTCGATAATTCTGCAATGCCCTTGGAGACCTGCAGTCTGTTCCCCTGATGCCGTGGTGCTGAATGACATTTCTGACACAATTACAGATCTGCAGAGTTTTAGGTGCTGTGTGCTCAGGCAAAGAGCCAAAATGCTGCTCTTTGGACATTTAAATCTGTTAAGTGTTAAAACTGAACATATTTCCCAACCCAGTGTTTACCACCCACTCAATATGCATACACTTGTTAAAAAGAAAAAAGAAAAAAAAGAAGTTGTGTTTTCTGCAGGAAAGTTGTTGATGTTTTTAGACTCAGCAATTTAGTTTTATTAGCTGTACTAGATTTGTGCAGTGCTATCCACTAGCAATAACATAGATAATTGAATCTAATAGATAATTGAATTGTAGCACATACAGAAGTTCTTGCCTCAGTGTATGTTAGCTGACATGTTTTTTCTCTTCTTTTGAACAGAAGCTATAAGAGACACTGGCTCATAATACATTGGCAGATTCTTTGCAATCAACTTATGTGTTGGGAAGACTTGGCAAGCTGAGGAACACTAATGAACCAATCATTTGAAGGACGACTTGCAGCCAACATCTGAGGTTTATGTCAAGATTTGTGATGACCCTGACCCCCTCACCACAACCTTGCATGGGTTCTCTCCGGGTACTCCGGCTTCCTCCCACAGTCTAAAGAGATGCAGTCAGTGGGGTTAGGTTAACTGGTGATTATAAATTGGCCATAGATGTGAATAAGGGTGCAAATAGTTATCTGTCTCTCTGTGTTTGATTAATTTATTTTTTTTTTTTGCCTTGGTTCAACATATGGGATTAGAGTAGGTTAAGTGTTGGATGTCTTGATGCATGCTCAATCATCCAGGTAAGAAAATCCCCCCAAATGTTGATTCTGTTCATCTAGACGTACCGCTTTCAGTAGGAGAAACGTTTTGTCACTCATCCAAGTGACTTCTTCAGTCTCAGTCGTTTCTCCCACTGAAAACGCTACGTCCAGATGAACAGAATCAACATTTGGGGAGTAAGTGTTAGGGTTATTATGATAACTTAGACCCTACACGAACTGTGGATAGGAAATACTAGAATCTTTAATGTGTGGTGTGAGGGTGTGAGTGAAAAACTAACAACAAGTGGCTAGCTTACCTGGCTCCAGGGCAGGTTGTTAGCTCAGACGTATGGCTTATTCAACAAAGCACCAGAACAGATGTCTTCCTCCTAGTCTGAGAAAAACTCAAATATAACAGCAAAAATGATGGAGTCACCACTAAAAACCACAAAAACCTGTAGCACTAATCAGCAGCTGTGCTTCACAGGAATACAATTTTAAAGACAGGACTGCTAAATTAGAAACATAAAGAAATAACAGTAATTCAATGAAACATACGTTGATGAACTCGGACACTTGACAGTAGCTGATATATTTACACAATCATCAAGTCCCAATATAGCCCACAGAGTTGTTGGTGCTGCTTGTATGTCAATACACTGTGTGTACGACTGTTGATGTTGATCTATTCAGCACTATCCTGTGACTGTCGACTTCAGTATCAGCTCCTCATTCAATGTGCATACACTTTCTCAATACATGAATGAACCAGTCAAATGAGGGACGCCTTGCAGCCTCTGAATTATAAAAAGTTATTTTGCAAAATTTCCATTTGGGTATAATGAATAGATAGCATTATAAATGGGTAGATGTTAATCTAACCCCAACTCTTAACCTACACCTACACTCAAATATATCAGTGTAAAATGGTAAATAAATAAACCTTTGATTTTATATATTTCAGCTGCATTTTACTTAAAATTATTGCTTCGTGTTTGTGAGTGCAAATAAAGACATGGCAGCATTTGGCTTGCTTATAGACCATGGGCTCCTGGCCTTCTTGGATGACTCTCCATTAATGTCTTGGTACAAATTTCAACTTTAGTTCAACACACATCAAAAATAGTGAGTAACCACCTTGTGGTCCTATTCAGTTTTGCACTAGAATTAAAAGTACTGAATTTGCCAGATAAAACACCAAAGACTGAAAAAAGAAACAACGACTGATGGACTCGGCCAATAGCAGATGGTTGATGGAGTAATCCAGTCGCCCAGCCTCTTAGTTGTAGGTGTTGGACATTTAGGTCAAAGGCCAGTAGAGCTGCTTTTTTGACAATCATCGGTATTTTGCTACGTTTGCTATAGACTTTGTCATTTTGAGTATCAGCATACGTTCAGCAGTCGTGACAGGCACACATGGGCAAATATGTCAAAAAGAAAATCACTAAACAGCAATCAGGAATTCATCTGAGAGCATTTCACTTACTCATCATTATTATTTTTTCTTTGTCGCAACCTCTTCAAAGACTCAATACACAAACAAAACAACAAAGAAGGCAATTGATGCGAGATTTCAAATGTGTCACACATTTATTTTCCATCTCCAGTTTTTTTTTTTTTTTGGTGTGTCCATTTGTGTTATGCACACATCCAAATACGCACCCACCAACAAAAAGCAAGAAGCAAACAAAGTAATCTAAAATTGTCTAAATTGCTTCAAGGTCTGAGCCAGCTCTCGCTAAAAAGCCGCGACATTTATGTAAAGCAGAAAGGAAAATTATTCTCAGCACGACGGCTCCAGCAAGACATTTCTGTGACGGGGCATTGATTGGAGTAAATTTGAACCATTTCACTGCCACAATGCTCATAAATAACTAACTTGGACAAAGTTGTACAAGCGAGGTAACTTGCCTGCTGTGGCACACTTACACTGAGAAAATGCACATTTACTCCGTTTTGATGTACATAAAGTGGGATTAAACAGTAAGACTTGTTTCTGTTTTTTTTTCCAATTTCACTTCCCTCTACAAACTGAGATTTTCATTGCTATGATTCATGAGAGTGTTTGTTTCTGTTTGTTTTTTTAAAGTTTGTTTCTTTTTTGCTACTATGCTTAACGTAGTTCCAAGCTCTTTCCTCAGCAATCTTCCCTGCATCTATTTCCTAAATCTGACCAACTCTTTTAAGTGTTTTAGTGCCAGCCCAGTGCTTTAACTTGACTGAGCCCCATCTCTGATAGATAGAAGAAGGGACTGGATGAACAGTTTAATGGCCTCTACATTAGTGGAGTAGAGTTATTAAAGGGACACATTGATTTAGATATCTTGGGCCATTGATTCATTAGCTCCCTCTGTGGTATTTACACACATTTGTGTACAGAGTAAGCAAAAATGGAAATAAAAAAAGAAGGAAAAAAATAACAAGCTTCGCAGCTGCAGAAGTAGCTGATGGATTTTGGTGCAGCTTGTGATTTAACTGCGAGTAGGGAATGGATTTTGGTGGCCTCTGTAATATGGGGACCTGGATATAAGGACAGGACGACTTGGCTCAGGATGAGAGCCGCGCACCTTGTAATGGATGCCGACTGAGGGGTAATCATACTAGACTCTGAAATTAGTCCCATCAGTACTGTGAGAATATGAAATATGCAAACTCCTGTGTAAAAAGTCAAGATTCGTCTCTGTTTAAAACAAAAATCTCAGGGTGGAATTTAATGTTTTAAAAGTAGTTATTACTGTAGATGCTTAGTTTTTTAAGTATTATATTTAAGGGCTGTTTACAGAACAAAATATTTGAGTATGCATTAAAAGTTTATGATGATCTCTACCTATACAGCTAACTTTGGAAAAACATGGAAGATATTCTAATGGTCATCAAACCACATCTTTACTGTCATACGCTGAGGTGTAAATTAATTGTCATTGAGGGTACAGGGGAGATGATTGAATGTTGTCATTTGTCATCACAGACAGATGAAAAATGCTGCTGGGTTGGATTCCATTTTGTCTTCAATTGCCTTGATTCTTCATGGCATAGATTGAACAAAGTCCTAGAAACATTCCTCTGAGATTTTAGTCCACATTGACATGATATTATCACACAGTTGCTGCAGATTTATCAGTTGCACATCTATAATCCGAATCTCCCATTCCAGCACATTCTAAGAAATTCTATTGGACTAAAGTCTGGTGACTGCGGAGGTGTTCCATCCCATCTTCTACATCCCAATTATTTGTGAACCCAAATGAATTATAGCCTTAGTTTTCCAATCTTAGCTGACAGGAGTAGCACCCAGTGCAGCGTTCTGCTTCAAGGTTCAACAGGAATTAAGAGATGCTCTTCTGCTTTTCTGTTGCTTTCCTATAATCTTTTGTCTGGCCATTCTCTTCTGATCTCTGGCAACAACAAGGCATTTTCAACCATAGACCTCACTGTATATTTTCTCTTTTTTGGGACATTTTCTGTAAACACTAGGCATGGTTATATGGGAAAAATCCCACCAGGTCAGCAATTTCTGATATGCTAAGACCACTTTATCTGGCCCCATGAATCATGCCACTTCAGTGTAACATTTATCACCTTTCTTCCCTAATCTCATGCCTGGTTTGAACTTTATCATGGACTCTTGATCATGTCTACATACCTAAACTGGATTGCTGTTGTAGGTATTTGCATTAACAAGCAGTGGAATGGGTCCACCTAAATAAATTGGCAAGCTTATCTTCTCAACATTGATCTGATTTGTTATGTGTGATATGCAATGTCATAATTAACAGTACCGAGACCATTATCTGTTTAGTGTTCGAAAGTGGGGTTTTTTTGTGCTACTCATATGGAAAGTAGGGGAGTGGTGAATGAATGAATGACTTTGGATACAACCATAAACCAACGTATTGCATTATTTGACATTATTTCTCTGTTCTGGGAGCCCCCCGCTCTTCACCAGGCATTCCTGCAATGCCTTAAGGAAAGGAAAGCACTCCACCTCAAAGAACTTAAAAGACAATAAAAATAAAAGACAAGACTCGGTCAGAAATGGAGGTGGAGCTTTAATGGGGGTGGGTTGCAAAGTGGTTTGCAGAACAGGAGAAACTTTTGGCAGGCTGAAGAAGTTTAAATAGTTTGACCAGTATGAGATTTGCAACAGGACTTACCGAATGTGTCAACTCATGTGGGTTTAGCTGATGTACCGTGCCTGCCAACCTCGCCGAACTTACACTACACTAAAGTGGTGCTGCGGCTGCAGTGGTGCTGCAGCTGCAGTGATGTGGACGCTGTCCCAGCCTGTCGTGGTGAAGAGAGAGCTGAGTGTGCCCTGTTCCCAAAGCAAAGCTCTCAATTTACCGGTCGATCTACCCTACCCTCACATATGGTCACGAGCTGTGGTAGTGACCGAAAGAATGACACACAAGCGGTGGAAATGGGCTTCCTCTGAAGGGTGGCTGGCATCTCCCTTAGAGATAGGGTGAGGAGTTCGGCCATCTGGGAGGGGCTCAGAGTAGAGCCACTGCTCCTCCATACTGAAGGGAGCCAGTTGAGGTCGTTCGGGCATCTGACAAGGATGCCTCCTGGGCGCTTTTTGGGTGAGGTGTTCTGGGCGTATCCCACCAGGAGGAGGCCCTGGGGCAGACCCAGGAAGCGCTGGGGGGATTTTATCTCTAGGCTGGCATGGGAACGCCTTAGTGTTCCCCCAGACAACCTAGAGGAGGTAGTCGGGTAGAGGGATGTCTGGGCTTCTCTGCTTAGGCTGCTGCCCCCGCAACCTGGTGCCAGATAAGCGGAAGAAGATGGATGGATGGTTACACTAAATTTCCCAAAATGCAGCATAATTTTTCTCACTATTATTATCTGATGTGTTCTACCCAGTGAAGTTTAAACACAGTTATTATTAATTACATTAAGAACATTTACATGAGTGACAACTTGAATATTTATGTTGACAGCTCACTGGAGAGATGCTTCTTTTGCTGGTTTGGGAACATCGTAGTGTCCCCTTGGATGAGCCGGAGGAGATGACTGTAGACAAGGTGGACTGGGGGTCTCTAGACTACTGCCCCTATGGAGGGATGTAGAATAGGCCAAATTGGAGCAGTTGAAGGTATTTCAACCATTGATCCTATCCTCAAGGAAAAGGAAGTCGTCAACTGAATAAAAACAAGAACCAAATCTTCAACACTCGACAAAACCCAATGAAATAGTAGGTACAATGCAACTGATACATTAACAAACTGTCCCAACTATTACATTTTGCTTTGTCATATCCTATAGGTGACAAAAAGTGTAGTTTTAGGGTGAATGTAAGAGTACATTTCTTCAGTGTGTCTATTTTAAAAAATGACTTATTCAGCAAATTGATTAAAAAAATAAATAAATAAAAAGTGAAAGGAAACAAAAGAAATCAATGTTCTAAACTAGGAAATGCAGTATGGATACAGTGAGGCATATTTTAAGATGTTGACAGGGATCAATGCACATACTTAAAAAGTGGGAGCAAGTCCCTAGAAAATGGTCCTATCAACATGTAGGACCTAAAGATAATATCTGCAGAAGTAGAGAGCCTAATTATAAGTAGGACTTGTATGGCCCTTCATAGTTGGAAGGTTTTCAGCTGTAGTTTCAAACAGTTTGACTAATTAATGTCAGTTAAATGAGGTCCACCATATTTTTTGAAAGGTAATTATATCGTTTTACGATTCACTGACCATTTGTCACCACTGAGTATAAATTAGTGCTTGTCTGCCTAATTGTGCCTCGGCATATTTGCAAACGCGCAGGGAGATGAAAGAAATGATCCCAGAGACAGTTCAAAGTTTCAGACATTAAGCTAAAGATGATATGCCCAGAGGGCAAAAGTAGCATACTGAAAGGAAAGTTGGAATTTCAGCAGCAGATATGATGGTTTGTTAAGTTCTCTTGTTCTGTGCATTCTGACAAAATACAAAAAAAAAAAAAAAAACGGTGTCATATCAACAAGCAGTCTTTGTCAGTTTCTAGTCTTTTCATCATAGAGCTGCTCAAATGTCTGATCCTAGAGGATCAGACAGATTTTCTTGGGATAACGTCAGACTGCTTTGATGTTATTAAAGGACCAGTGCGAGAACTGCAATAAGCTGGTCTGTGGTGGTATAGAGCTACAACCTCCAAAGAGGAAACAAATTTAAGCCATTTTACTGCTCCTGGATGGTAAGAATGGCAATACACAATGCATGTAACTGAGCATATTTTCTAAAAGAGCTTTCCTGTCATAACATTGTTAATATATAATAACAAATGTTTCAATGACTTTAATTTTAACCAAAATTTTGACACCAATATTAAATCATTTGTCTATAACACTTCCAAGTATTGGTTATCAATCTTTTTGGTCAATAATAATCACCATCTGCCCTGAAATGCACACATCAGTCAATCCCTAATATTGCAATCAAACACAATGTAAACACTATGTACTTTTGTGGTGTTTGGAACATGTTTTGAGGTGAAACATTTAGAGGCAATTTATAGAATCCAATCATTCCTCCTGAAATTTACTGAGTTGTGTTTTTTTCTGAGATCTGAAATTGTCCAGAGTATTTTGCATCCAACCTGATTCCCTTCGGCAGTTTCTTGGAGTGAACACTTCCACTCTGGTAGAAGAGGTGCCTGCCACATCTAAAGTAGGCAAATAGGACAGGCTTTCACCTCCGTCTTGCCAGACTAGGTGCCCATCAGCCCAATGTCAAACCCCCATTACTGTCTGAGTATCAGCTGTCGACATGTCAAAAGGACTCCGAGGAGGAGCTACCCTCTGAAGTGCTTTTCACACTTTTGTTCTAGTTCTTTTCATTTATCAAGTCTCGCTCCCTGCCAGAGCTTGATATCTAAAGATTGAAAGTCTTTGTGAATCTCTGACAGTGTCTGTCACTGGATCGTATCGTGTCCCTTTACTTGAAGTACTTACAAGGTGGAGTAATAGAAACTTGGGAAACTTAATGTTACAGCTGAGTGAGCTTTTTCCAAGAGGAAAGTTAAACTACTTTTACAGAGAGGGTCAGGGGAAAACTGAGACTAGTGAAACAGAAAAAAAAACCCCTGAATATGTAACTGTTTGCTAGTTTTTTGCATATATTTTCTGCTTTGTGAAGTCCTTTGCACTCGTGTGCTCTGTTGTCTGGCTGGCTCAAACTAAGCTGTGAACCCCAGCGGGGAAAGCTTAATTACCATTTGATGAGTTTGAGAACAACGCTGCAACATTACAAGCTGAAAACTGGTTATTGGTTTCTCGTGCTGTTGCTATAATTTGGTCCTGGTTGTGTTCAATGCTTCAGTCTAAATTGTTCTGTCACTAGAGGTTATGGGGAGAAAAAAAGAAGCTCTCTACTGAGACTGAAGGTCTCTAATTATCTTATTCTTTTCACGTAGAGAAATTCTTAGTATGGCGTCAGCTTGACAAGAGAACAGGGAATATTTATTAACTTGATGGAAAAAAGACAAGCAATTGTGTTCTGTTTTTGGTATACAAATAGCTGTTTATCTACTAGATCTAAAATAGGACAATTGAATGGACTCTTTAACTTGATAAAATGGAAAATCTACATAACTGTTTGTCGGAGAATTGCATCTTATCAAAGCCATACTATTGCAAAAGCAGATTGTTTAGGAGACTAAGAAACAGCAACTTTTTCAAAATACTCAAAAAGAAACATTTCTGATATTCCTAAAGTACTGTGAATATGAAAAATGTTGAATCAGACAGAACGAGCCTGCCTGCAGACAGGTTGTTTCTATGCATTGATATTGCTAACCCACAGATAAGTCTTGCCAAGGCATTCTCATCCCAGGACACCTCCAAGATGCACAAGGTGGGTTTTGGCATCTGCGATGTAAAAGACCGGCTGTTGCAGTGTTGGCCATCACAGTTTCAAGGGCTGGCAATGGCATCACTGTAGTTTGAGTCCCATTTGGGCCCTTGTGCTTTTTTGTTTCAGTTTTTTCCACTTTCACTTCCACTTACTGGTTAGGTTTAGGCACTAAAATCTACTTGATTAGACTTCTGGATAGATGATGACATAGGTTAAAGTCAGACTTTTAACGGCGTTAAAAGTAACGGTGTTACTAACGGTGTTACTTTTTTCAGTAACGAGTAATCTAACTAATTACTATTCCTATCGTTACAACGGCGTTACAGTTACTAACAAGGTAACGCGGTCCGTTACTATTTTTCAACAAACAGACGGTTGAAGCTGTGTTCAGTTTACCGCATCTTATATCAGCTGCACGGAAGTAGCTGTAAGTAATCTGGACGCTACAGCTTTAAGCAGCTGCGCGCTCCCGCGGACGGTAATCACGATCACTGTCTAGCACAACACCTGGAGCTCAGGGGGCAAAACAATCGAGTGCTGCTGTTTGACTGAGGAAGAATAAAGTAGTCGTGGTAAGTCAATCACATGACCACTTAAAGACAAAGCAACAAGGTGCCAGTTTTTAAATTGTGTTGATAGGCCACGTAAAACCAGAGTCATGATAAACAATATATACGCGGCGTTTTTTCCTCAATAGTTTCGCCACGTTAGCGCTAGCAAGCACTCTCTGCTTATGAGCAAAAAAACAAACAAAAAAAGTTTTAGGAGTGACGGCGAGAGAGAGAGAGAGAGAGAAAGAGAGAGGGAGAGAGAGGAAGAGAGAGAGCAGGAAAAGAGAGCGAGCGAGTTTTGAGATGTGAGATTTGTGACGTTTAGCGTGTTTGGAGTGTGTAGTTAATGTGTTGTCTTGTGTAGTTAGTGTGTAGTGTTGTGGATAGTTTTGTGTTGTGTGTCAGAACAATGAGGCGACTGCTGTCTCCAGGTAGAAACAGCAGTGATACACCTGCTGCTGTCAGACCTGCAGGTATCAGGCTGTGATGTTCTCCTTTGTAGTGGACAGAAATGATTTTTTTGGAGTGGCACAAATAATTTGTGTGGCATCTTATTGAAGAACAGCTGATTGTTCTTTAAATAGTTTGAAATGGTTATTTTAAAAAAGGGTAAAAGGTAAATGGATGCAAATAAATTTGTTGTTTGCAAAACTTGTGCATAGGATTTTAAAATTGACAATTAATATTTGCATTTGAAGTTATGAAATATGATTCATTAAAGATGTTTGTGGTTGTTACAATAAAAATATAACTTTTTCCACTCTGATTTTATGGTTTTTGTCTGATTTTAGATCAATTCTGGTTATACAGTATGACAAAATGAGAACATAACTGTAAATTCAGGCACGCGAGGTTGCGCTAAAAAGAATGATACCAAACAAGGCAAAGTAAATAGTTTTTAAAGGTAAAATGTGGAGAGAAAATCAAGAGTAGTAAAAAAATGGCCAATTATACCCTGGACCCCAGGGGGTTAAACGTTCTTTGTTTTTTTTTTAAGTAACGCAATAGTTACTTTTCCAAGTAATTAATTACTTTTAGAATATTGTAACTCAGTTACTAACTCAGTTACTTTTTTGAAGAAGTAACTAGTAACTATAATTGAATTACTATTTCAAAGTAACTTGCCCAACACTGGTTAAAGTAACCTGCACATTGAAATATAATTTGGCAGCCCCATCATACCAGTGGCAAAAACCAGTGTGTCATACATTTCCATCAAAGGAAACCTTGTGTGTCACTGAGAAACACCAGTAGCTTTGAGAAGACTGTATTATAAAATATCCTAGGAATGAAAATAGGCTTGTCTTGTCCATGTAAAGAGTTCATCTATCTATCTAACAAAAACTTGAGCAACAAGCACACACATAGAGCGCGCAACTCTCACCAAAGGGTAAGGGCCAAGGTCAAGGCCACACCATTTTGCTCATCTCGATGTTTTAAGCAGACCATGCTGGCTTCTATTCTGGTTTTCCATAGAAAATTAGCTTCCTGGAGCTGATTCAGTTTAGAAATCTTTGTATCCAAGAAAAAATGTGATGGTTGATCAGTTAGATGCTCATCATTCAGGCACTGCCACCTGGCCTTCTATTTTAGTCCAGTAATCATCCAAAACAAAACATTCTGACAAGTTTTCCTCTCTAGGTCATCAAAAAAAATCCACATTTTTACAGAGTTTATCTATTTTAATTATCTACTGATGATGTCTCCTTGAACTAGAAGAAATCATGATGAACATTCTTTAAATAATATTCTGATGTTTTCTGAGTTTTCAAACCAGGGTTCATTAGAGAATTTGCTTCCAATGAGTTTCGAATTAATCAAACCTTAATCAAACCTTAATTAATCAAGCCTCACCATTTTGTCCTTATTTACTGGTTACTTAACAAAAATCAACCCCGCATACCAAAGTATTATAGACTTGTTAAGCCATTTTCAGTTCAATGCAATTTAAGTTTATTTATATAGAACGAAATCACAACTGCAAACACCTCAAGGCGCTTTATATTATAAGGTAAACCGCCTACAATAACATAAAGAAAACCCCAACAATCATATGACCCCCTGTAACCAAGCACTTGGTGACAATAGGAATGAAAAACTCTCTTTTAAGAGAAAGAAACCTCTGGTAGAACCAGGCTCAGGGAGAGGCAGCCATCTGCTGTGGCCAGTGGAAGTGAGGAGAGGGAGACAGAACCAAAGACTCACTGTGGAAGAGAGCCAGAGATTAACAACAACTAATGATAAAAGCATTGAAGAGCATGCCATAGCACAACATGTATATAACTTTCTGAACATTATTTTAAATCTGCAACATGTGCCTATACATGTGGGGTGTGTAGCTCAGGTGGTAGGTTGGGTGGTTCGGTCCAGGTTGATGGTTCCAACCCCAATCCTGGCCCCTCCAGATAGTCCAGGATCATGCAAATTTAGTTAGCAGGTCACTATATCATAGAAAGAAATGATAAGGGTTACCACTAAAAGGGAAAAAGCATGAAGCATTAAGGATTTATCCTACAAATTTAATTTCCAGATCAAGTTTAAGGAGGGGATCTGACATGCAAGTTCTTTGAGAAAGACTGATCATTCCTTGGCGAAGCAAACTGTGAACCGGACAGTTTTTTTAAATTTTATTTTATGTGATGCTGGGCTAGACAGTATCAGTTCTTTTCTGGTTCTTACCTTCATATTTTAAGGACGGTGAGTCCAAACGGTCATGTTTGTTGCAATGACACCAGAAAAAGCAAATTCCACACCCTTTATATGGAGACAAAATGGTCTGCTTTTTTAGTAAAGTAAGTATTTTTAAATCTATAGGGCTTTCTTTGTATTTCTAATTTGAATTCTAATGCTAATTCAGCACATGCCTGCTTTCTGAACCCATCTCTGATCAGATGCTGCCATTAGCTGCCTAAAGATGACATGCAGTCTGCATATTGACCATGTGGGTTCTAACCCTTTCAGCTCTGCTACATTAAGGGAATACTGAATGTTGCACAATTGTCCAAAATGAACACATTTTCTTGGGATACTGGGCTTAGGCCCCTAAACATAGCTGGAAGCACACAGATGGACCCTAATCTCAGTCTCAGCGTCCAGCCTCAAAGATCCATGGCAGTTTTGTCAGAGACCACAATGAGCACATAGCAAACTCAAACTCTGAGCCTATATACAAAAGTATGCATATATATGATGAAAACAGAGCATTACAGATGATAAAAATTAATAATTGATATAAAAGACAGATACATACCGTAAATGATGGAGGACCAGTAAAGCTTCCATCTCTTTTGGTAACTAATTTAACTGTAACTGTGACTGGGTCTACCTTACAATATAAAGTGCCTTGAGGCGACTGCTGTTGTAATTTGGCGCTATATAAATAAAATTGAATTGAATTGAACTGTTGCTTATCTGTACACATGGCTGACTAAATTAAGAGGAGTGCTTCTAACAGTATTCATGTCTATTAACTTTCTGAGCTAATGTTAGCTGTGTATTGCCCTGTGCTTCATAGGTGTGTCTAAAATTTGACTGTTTGCTAGACTGTATACAGTATAAAAGATTGACAGAGTCAACATTTTGTACCTTCTGTTTTTAAAAAGCCACCATGCTGTTTTTGTAGCCAAAAGTCATGTTAAGGTATTAGCTAATGCAAGAAAGCTTGGCTAGTAGACACAGCAAGCAATATTATTGGTCACATAATTTCATTGTCTTCCTTACTTTAACAAACTAAGTAGGTAAAGTAGGTAAATTATTGTAACGGACTGGGTTACAAGTTAGTTGACTTTTGTGTTATCAGTGTTTTGTGTTCAGAATTGCCAGTTACTTATGGCATAGTTGAACCACACACTGGTGATTTACTGAGTGTCCTTGAATGTGCAGTAGTCTAGAGGCCGGTTGGCCTGTCAATCAGATCAGCTACCAATGACAGAGAGTCTGGAGGAGAGCATGTGTGTGGTTGGCTGTGAGTGTTTGGGGGGCGGGGGTTAGAGAATGGTGTGTGTGTGGCGGAAGAAAGGAGGAGAGAGGGGGATTGTTTTTGTTGTGGAGAGCGCGCTTTTTCCCTGTTGTTTTGGCGTTGGCTATGCCCCACAGTAGCCCGTGTTACTATTCTGAATAAACACCAGTAACCGGAACGCCGATCGTCTGTGTCTTCTGTCGGAGGGACGCTACATTATTATTATTTTTTTAATTACCCATTGTACAGTTAGTATGAAAAGGAAACTACCCATAGAGGCATTGTTTTTTGTACTAAAACACAAAAAAAGTTGAGTTTCTTTTTAAGTAGTGAATCAAGTAGTGAATCAAGTTAAAATTTTGGGTTATTTTCCCAATATTTAGATCCATTAACTCAAACTTTCAGGTGTCTCAAGTTTTTGACTTACCAACTCAAACATCCACCATCCACTGAGCATTGTTCTTATGTGTTTCATTCTTCTGTCATGTCCTCTTCCTCTATTGCTCTGTCTCCAGCCTCTTCAGGAGTGATCTCATATTATTCCCCTGCTACTACACCTTGGATGATTCAGTGAAGAACAGCTGGTTTAGTCTTCTAGCCTCTATCTCTCTGTTATATCTCTTCAAACAGTTAGTCAACACTGTGAGTCTTTGATTGGCAGTTTCTAAAGCCTTGGGTATAGGCAGCTTGCTGTACTTCTTAGTACTTAGTTGTACCGTTTCTACAGCACGCATTTCTGCAGTTCCCATAGTGGTCAACCATCCCTCCATACTGCCCTGATCTAGGCCTCTAGTCTTCTTCTCAATGGATAGTCCTGGTCCTCGTGGCTGTTGTTCATCTCATAGCCTAGCAACTCGGCTGATGTTGCTGTGGGATAGATCACCTGGTTGGTGGCAGTAGGGATTGTCCATAATGCTGCATTTATAGCTTCTAGTAGACTTTCAAATGGTGCCTCACGTAGTCTTGGTAAGACAGAGGAGTCCAGGATTCCAGCTTAGCCACAGTATTTTCTTTCAGGTCAGCTGCTCTCACAGTTAACATAAAAGTTGTTCCATAAGTTGTTCCATAAGTGATGATGTCATCCGTCCACTGACCTGACGTCTGATGGCTCCTCCTAGCATTTGTAGCATCAGTTGCTTCTCACGGATGTTGGAACACTGAGCTACTAGTTGTTTTGATGTTAGGGTGTTGAAGAATCCATTGGCCCCACATCCTCGTCACATAACTCCTTGCACCAGGGTATGGCCTGGAACTCCCAAGATCAAAATGGGAAATGCCTCTTAGGGTGGTAGAAGATGCCTGTGGGACTTTCACATATAGACAAGCTGTTGATGGCTAACCAAAAGACATAGTAGTGGTGAACAAAGAGAAGAAGAAAGCTATAGGGATTGATGTAGCAATACCGAGTAATAGCAACATCAGGAAAAATGAACATGACAAGCCCAATGAATACTAAGCACTATATGTGAGTCCAGCTGATTCTAGGAATGACATCTGACATCTGTCCAGAAGAGAATCCTAGGACCTGCAAAGATGGTGTGCTTTTTTTGTATTTTTAAACTGTCTATAGATCTTGCAATATTTCAGATATCACTCATTAATTTGGTCATGATAATTACTGTGAAAATCCAAGATTGTGACACCTCTACTCACACCAGTGAACTTTACCTAGATCACCTCAAAGCAATAAACACAGACAGTAGTCTAATTTCCTTATATTATCACAAGTGGTACAGCTTTACAGCCCATGTTATTACGCTGCAACACCAATAATTACAATCTAACACTTATGAAATGGGATTAGAAGTGAAATATTATAGTAACTTTACTGGACCGAGGCCAAAGAGTGATATGATATTTTTAAATGAAAAGGCCAAATAATCAGAACCCTTTTACCAAGCAAAATAACAATGTATAATTACCATGTGTGATTAACAATCCAAAATTACTACGGCAGTTATTTAAAGAGATTTAAATGTGCACCAACCGGCAACACAGTCAAATGATTTATTAGGCGATATAATGGCAAAGAATTTTCATCACTTTCCTCTGCCTCCAGTTGGCTTACACTACTCGAGCATATATTCATCAGATATTGAATGTAAAGATGCATGTGACATTCAGAAATGCATGCTACGCACTCCACAATGGTGTCTGGAAGGGAAGGCTTACCTGTCAGTTTATCTAAATTAGAGTTTTATAGATTTTTTTTTTTGCTGTTCTCCCTCTGGTTGTGTCATCATGCTGAACTCAACCTGACTAGACTTTAAATGTGAAAGGTAAAAACGCTCCAAGAGGAAAGGACATGATGCAGCTGGCATTTCATGGTTGATGACCTACTCCAGGAAGTGGCAAAGGATCAGCACTCTTTAATAAGTGTTACAATGCTCTGTTATGTCAGCTGTCATAGGCAGAGGGTATGTAATGTTCTTTGGAATATATTTCTGGATGTGTTCAGAATTCAGTTCTCAAAAGGTTGCACAGGTGAAACAGGTGGTTTTGTGTTTTCCTGGAGGCTCACGCTGGAGCTGACTAATGGCCGGTGTGCACCATCCCTGCCAGCATTCAGGATTTTCATCTGTAATGAAAAGGTCAACCAAGTCACCGTCTCTAATAATGGCAGATAACCTGAAGTGAGCATGAATGACGCTGCCTGAAACACATCATTCGATCATGGAAGGATATGTCCCCAGGCGTTGTGTACAGTAGGTCGAGGACACTGCAGGCAGCACGTAATTCAGTTTGCTGGGAGGATGTTGCATTGAACTGAAGCCATTTTCTCTTAAAAATATATCTAGTGAAGGTTGCGTGTTTCCATCAGAACCAACACTCACACTTGCAGAGCTTTACTGGATATTCATCAGAGGTTTTGTGAGTTTAGTTTTCTACAGCCCTTTTCATTCTCTTTCAGAACTACTCTGTTCACAGATTCACACACTCTGTACCAAAGAAAATATTGGTCAGCTATAATTCTCCCTGCTCTTCAGCTAATCAATTCAAGAGATTGGTTAAAATCAATCACAGTTCACTGAGTGCACTCTTTTGCTCTTATAATAATTATTAGATGCAAAAAAATGACAATCACAGACTCGCAGCCAAACTAGCACTCGCACACCTGTGATTTGTGAAAAAGAAATCATAAATACAGACAGTATGATTCCTGATATAGCTGCATGCTGCAGAACTCATCATAGTCAGACCTTTCCGACTAACCCTTGTTGGTATTTCGGAACAACCTGGGACAAAATGCTCTAAAATTAAATGAATGAATTCAGCACACGTTCAATGCAGATTCTTTCCTATTTCCAGATATTCACATTCCTTCTTGCTACCTGTGGTAGTGCTATCTCAGAATTGTCCGTTCCACTGCACTATAAGTGAATATATTCATTTGATGTCGGTCCTCTGTCAGTGATGCTGTCTATTTCTGAAGTGACAGCTACACATTAGAGGTACGATATTTTAAACTTGACCCATTTAATCCTTTAAGGCAACCCAGGTCTGATCTGTCCCATAGCCTAATGAAGGTGATGTGGGAATCACCTCATGCTAACAAAACCTGACCACCTTCCCAGAATGCATATCACCCTGGGATGGGCTAAGACTGGTATGGTGTTGATTAGTACTAGTATATGTTTTCTTCTATTATTTATTTTGATTCTTATTTAGTTAGCTTCTTTATGTTTTTACTTTATATTATTCTTTCTCAGAGTCAGTAGACTTTATCTGTGATCAAATATGAATTGTTTCTCGGTATATTGTATTTATTATTCTCTTCTACACTCGTTGAGCTGTTTTGTTGTAGATTGTATTTATTACTCTTAAGCTGACTCTGGACACACATTAATTAAATGCTTACATTAAATATGTTAGCAGTCTACGTGAGGTTTCTAAGGTGTTCAGTACCAGAACTTCGTGTTTCTGTTGTCATTTAAAAGGAATCTTTTAAAAATGTATTTAATTCTTAATTTATTTAATGTTTTATATAAAAATGTGATTTAGTTAATTATTTCATCCATTATCTGCCACATATCCACGTGCAATCTGTGGCAGTCCAAACAGAGATGCCTAGAACGCCCTCTCCCAGGTCACTTCTTTCAAGGTGTTCCTAAGCCAGCCAGAAGATATACTCTCTCCTGCATGTCGTCAGCCTGCCCTGGGGCCTCCTCCCAGTAGGACATGCCCAGATCACCTCACTTAAAAGGTGCCCATGAGGCATCCTAGTCAGATGCCCAAACCACCTCATTTGGCTCCTTTCAATATAGAAGAGTAGTGGCTTTACTCTGGGCCCCTACTGAATGGCTGGGCTCTTTACTCATATCTCTAAGGCTGAGGCCAGCGGTTTATAGTGTGTAAGTCATTTTAAGTACTGATTTAAGATTTCCTGGTTATTTAGTTTCGTCTGCTGTCTATTTTACAGGAAAGGAAACACACATTATACTGCAAGTCATTTTAAGTAGTCTGTAATTACCTGGTAAAACAGTATTTCTTGTTTTACATTGTAAGTACACAATGCTTTTTTTGTGCTAAATTGTGGAGTGATGTAAGCTTTCCTTTTACATCTTTATTTTTTTTACATCACTGTGTAATAGTGTTGATGTGCAAAATTGAGACATTTTTTTTGCTATGTAGACCTCAGAATAATGGCCATAGACAGGCATGACATTAGCGCAGAACGCCAGTTATAGAGTTGATACTAAATGCTTAAAAAAAAAAGGAGTGTAAAAGTCAGAGATGTAGTGCAGTTTTAAGCGAGTAGCAGGACGCTTCAGCAGCTTTTCTGCATTTGGAGCACATCTTGTCGGACAGAAGGAGAAAATGTATATTTCACTTACTAGAAAAAAAAAATCTCATCAGTCATTTCAGTCATTCATGTCTGAAGTGACTTGTTTTGTGAAGCAGTGGCATCACACAGCGCTTCACTGAGCCCTGAATCCTCCTCCAATGAATGGAAGCAGCTTCTGTGAGGCACTGTCGGCTTAGGCTTTACAATGTTCCACAACAACGTTTCATTAGTAAAAACAAGCTTTGCTTGTATTTGCAATGCATGGTTAAACATTTGCTCGGCAAGCAATGCGGAGAGGAAATATCATTCTGTAAATTGTTTAGGCATTCAAATGTGTTGCTTTTTATTTGCAACACACTGTCCAAAACAAATTTCTCCCGAGTGCATTTTATTTGTCTTGCTACAAGACGGCGATTACGAAACATTCCGGCAAAATTATAAATTCAAATGTCACACTTTGCATTAAATCCAAGTTTGCAAGTTGTACTAATTATAAATCATATTTAGAGTCTTTAAATAATGGTCATATGCATAATGAATATTTCCATATTTTAGACTAAACTGGGATAAACAAGGAGGGAGTCTCAGCAAAAGGCATAAATACTGCAGCTTGCACTAAAGCTGCAAGCAAATCCAACAATATTCCTAATATTTGTCAGTCTGCAAAGCGTCTGTAGGGAAGGCCTACTGGGAAGCACATTTAGCACATTCAGTTTTGTTTTTTGTTTTTTTTAATAATGCTCTTGATCAGTGGCTTCACAGCTGCAGGTTCATCAGCACTACCCTGTCATTAAGAGTCCAGGGCTCCCAAAATGATGGGAAATCTGTTGGCACTTCAAACGTTCACTCCAGCTTTATAATATGTGGCTGAAACTGATGGGATTTCAGTGCAAAGTGCTTTAGCTACCGGCAACATGCTTAGAGTGCACGGCTGCAATTAAGCTATGGAGTTGCTTTTCTGTAATTAGAGTTAGTGGTGTTTAGAGCATGACTCTAAAAAAGAAAATAGTAGATACTGTGTTGGGGGCTTTTGCAGTTGGTCACATATTGTAATAAATAGACATGGATTTTTGTCAGCTAATGCACTAGTTATTAATCACACATGGGTCTATTAGCAGTAATCTATTATTTAATGATAGTGATGCAGTAGTGAACCCGGCCAGGGAACAAGTAAAAGGAAGAAATATGGAAACAGCACATAATGATGTTTATTATTTTAGCTGTTGTTAGCAGTAAAACGTGCCTTTTCTTTCATTCCATTTTTCTTTTTTTGCTAACTTTGCAAGTTAATAAGCTAAAACGTGGAGCACCTATACACTAATTTAGTAATGTCCTCATTTAGTGGCAGCCTCGCTTTATGCATTATGCAAATAGAAAAGAACAGTGTGCGCACCTTCGTCAATTAAAACAGCTTTTCACGCGATGTAAAACAACGCAGCTAAATGCTGTCCTTGGCATGCTTACCCTTATGTTTCAAGACTAATTTCCCTCATGGGACTGCCCCAAGTGTTTGCATAGCAGGAAGGTGGAGAGCTTTACACATATGGAGTTATGCACATACTTTACCATCATTAAATATGACACAGATAAAGCAAAGACTGGAGCGTCTTTACGGATAATACCATCAATTTTTCGGGTTGTCCTTGAGAAGGAAAAAAAAGAAATAAAGTGAGCCCCATGGTGCTTATTAAATGCTCAGTTTAATTCTGTGGTGTATTCAAGACAGACACATGCAAATCCATGGTAAAATTTAGAAGATGCCTTAGAAACGGCATGCACAAATAGTACTGATATTTTATTCCAGTTGAACACTGATAAGAGAGAAATTTTAATCATCTGTCCCAATCCCTGAGCTCCCCATCTTGTCACGCCGGTCTCCAAGAAATTTGTATTTCGATTTGTCTTTGCATTTCAATCAGCGCATTACTAAACTGCTTCTTCCAAGCTTCTTTCATCACAGGGATATCGCTAAGATCAGCTTCAACGTGTCATTCCAGGACACAGAAGGTTATTCATGACTTTGTCATACCCCATTAGGAGTACAGTCGTTCATCTTGTCTTTTGTTCCATCTTGCAAATCCCTTTTAATGGATTTTGCTATTTTTAGATGAAAAATTTGTTTACTGTAAGTTTTTTTTTTCCTTCGACACCAATCCAGAAAATATTTTAGTAGTTAAGAGGACCTTTTACTCCCCTGCACCCTTTTTTTAAATTTACAAATCTACACATAAATGCTTGGGTGTTTGTGTACCTGTTCAAAGGTGGATGTGAAATCTCTAAATAAGACAAGAAGCACTCAGAGAACACAAACCTCCACCAAGGCAGCTCACTCTCTGGGCAGTATTTTTTGTAAAATTGTATTTTGCAATGTGCATTATACACTCTAAGAAGTTTGTAGTGTAGTAAAAATAATGCATTTTTTGCTGAGCTTGAAAGAAAGACACATATAAAATGTAAAGTTGAGATTGGAAGTGATAAAAGTATTCAATCACCCATCCAACATACAGGTGTTCCAATCACTTCCATGGCCATGGTGTATAAAATCAAGCACCTGGGTATGCAGACTGCTTCTATAAACATTTGTGAAAGAATGGGTCGCTCTCAGGAGCTCATTGAAGTACCTGTGATAGTATCTCCTGTGCAACAAGTCCAATGTGAAATTTCTTCACTACTAAATATTCCACAGTCAGCTGTTATTGGTATTATAACAAAGTGGAAGCGACTGGGAACAACAGAAAGTCAGTCATGAAGTTGTATGTCATGTAAAATCAATGAGCAGAGTCAGCAGATGCTCAGAGGCACATAGTGCATAAAGATCACCAACTTTTTAATGATTCAGTCCCTACAGACCTCCAAGCTTCATATGGCCTTCAGATTAGCTCAAGAACAGTGTTTAGAGAGCTTCATGAAATGTATTTCCATGAGCAGCTGCATCCGAGCCTTACAACACTAAGAATCAGATGCATTTGTGTAAAGCACATTGGCACTAGACTCTAGAGCTGTGGAGACGTGTTCTCAGGAGTCATGAATCACATTTCTCCATCTGCCAATCCAAACGACGAGTCTGGGTTTGGCGGTTCCCAGGAGAACAGTTCGTGTCTCACTGCATTGTGCCGAGTGTAAAGTTTGATGGTGGGGTAATATTGTGACATAAGACATTTTGGACAATTTCATGCTCTTAACTTTGCACAAACAGTTTGGGGATGGCCCTTTCCTCTACCAACATGACTACGCACCAGAGCACAAAGCAAGGTCTATAAAGACATGGATGAGTGAATCTGGTGTTGAAGAACTTGACTTCCCAGCACACAGTCCTGACCTCAACCTGAAAGAACACTTTTGGAATAAATTAGAGTGAAGACTGCGAGCCAGGCCTTCTCATCCAGCATCAGTGTCTGATTTCACAAATGTGCTTCTGGAAGAATGGTCAAAAGTTCCTATAAACATAAAACCTTCCCAGGAGAGTTTCTGCTGTTATAGATGCAATAGGTGGGCTGACATCCCATGAAACCCTATAGATTAAAAATTGGATGTCACTGAAATTTATATATGTGACGAGCAAAGACTTTTGGCGATACAGTGTACTTGAATGGAAACTATAATCTGATTTTTAGAATACAGTGGCCCCTCGCTATATCATGGTTCACCTTTCGCAGACTCACTGTTTCATGGATTTTTTTTAAATTTTTTTATTTTTTTACAGCACATTGTGTTCTGCGTCCTGATTGGCTGTAGATCGCTTGCAGCTGAAGCGCTGTACTGTATGTTTGTAAGTTTTCTCCCCAACAAACACAACAATGTCGATGAAACCTTTTGCACCGTCGAAGGCAAACGCGGGTGCCTTTGGTTTCATTCTATAATACTGGACTTATTTTTCTACAAAGGTTTGAACTTTGAGAGTGTTTAAACAAGAGAGAAAAGGGTGAAAATGTTCACGCCTGTCTGAGAAAAGTGTATAAAGTGTGTAGTGAGGGGTTTTACAGCCTTAAAACATGTATAATAATTGTAAAAAATAAAGCTGGCTACTTCGTGGATAAAGTTGGACCTATCGCAGGTTATTTTTAGAACGTAACTCCCGTGATAATCGAAGGAACACTGTACCTATATACCAGTATCATTTCTAAATTCTACTACAGGGCACTGGAATTCTAATCATCGTCCATCCATCCATCCATCCATCCATCCATCTTCATCCGCTTTATCCGAGGTCAGGTCGCGGGGGCAGCAGCCTAAGCAGAGAAGCCCAGACCTCCCTCTCCCCAGCCACCTCCTCCAGCTTATCCGGGGGAACACCAAGGCGTTCCCAGGCCAGCCGAGAGATATAATCTCTCCAGCGTGTCCTGGGTCTGCCCCGGGGCCTCCTCCCGGTGGGACATGACCGGAACACCTCACCCAGGAGGCGCCCAGGAGGCATCCTTGTCAGATGCCCGAACCACCTCAACTGGCTCCTTTCGATGTGGAGGAGCAGCGGCTCTACTCTGAGCCCCTCCCGGATGGCCGAACTTCTCACCCTATCTCTAAGGGAGAGGCCAGCCACCCTTCGGAGGAAGCTCATTTCTGCCGCTTGTATCCGCGATCTCGTTCTTTCGGTCACTACCCACAGCTCGTGGCCATAGGTGAGGGTAGGGACGTAGATCGACCGGTAAATTGAGAGCTTCGCTTTTACACTCAGCTCCCTCTTCACCACGACGGACCGGTGCAGCGTCCGCATCACTGCAGCCGCAGCACCAATCCGTCTGTCGATCTCCGGCTCCCTTCTCCCATCACTCACGAACAAGACCCCGAGATACTTGAACTCCTCCACTTGGGGCAGGAACTCATCCCCGACCTGGAGTGGGCACTCCACCCTTTTCCGGCTGAGAACCATGGCCTCAGATTTGGAGGTGCTGATCCTCATTCCCGCTGCTTCACACTCGGCTGCGAACCGTTCCAGTGCGAGCTGGAGGCCTTCACCTGATGAAGCCAACAGAACCACATCATCCGCAAAAAGCAGAGATGAGATTCTGAGGCCACCGAAGCGAAAGCCCTCCGCCACTTGGCTGCGCCTAGAAATCCTGTCCATAAAAATTATGAACAGAACCGGTGACAAAGGGCAGCCCTGGCGGAGCCCATCACCCACCGGGAACGAGTCCGACTTATTGCCGGCAATGCGAACCAAACTCTTGCAACGGTTGTATAGGGATCGAATGGCCCGTAGCAATGGGCCAGACACCCCATACTCCCGCAACACCTCCCACAGGACACCCCGAGGGACACGGTCGAATGCCTTCTCCAAGTCCACAAAACACATGTAGACTGGTTGGGCAAACTCCCATGCACCCTCAAGTATCCTTGAGAGGATAAAGAGCTGGTCCAGTGTTCTGCGACCAGGACGAAAACCGCATTGTTCCTCCTGTATCCGAGGTTCGACTAGCGGACGAACTCTCCTTTCCAGCACCCTGGCATAGACTTTCCCAGGGAGGCTGAGGAGTGTGATCCCCCTGTAGTTGGAACACACCCTCCGGTCTCCCTTCTTAAAGATGGGGACCATCACCCCGGTCTGCCAATCCAGGGGTACTGCCCCTGATCTCCATGCAACATTGTAGAGGCGTGTCAACCAGGACAGCCCTACAACGTCCAGAGCCTTCAGGAACTCGGGGCGGACCTCATCAACACCAGGGGCTCTGCCACCAAGGAGTTGTTTAACTGCCTCAGTGACCTCGCCCCCGGAAATTGGCGGGTCATTCCCCTCATCCCCAGACTCTGCTTCCTCCTCGGAAGACGTGTCAGTGGGATTAAGGAGGTCCTCGAAGTATTCCTTCCACAGCCTGACAATTTTCTCAGTCGATGTCAGCAGCATGTCATCGTTTTAAAGATAAAATATTTTTCAGAAAGTTTTATCTCATTTGAAACATTTTAAATATCTATGCAATATATTTTACATCTTTTTATTGTACTTTGTATATATTGACAATACACATCACACTTACAAAATCATAGTTTATGATAAGGTTTTTTGTTAGTTTCCAACAAATAAATCAGTAAGTTGACCTTGAGGACCTTGGTAGATGTAAGCCAAATTTTACTAAACTGTGAACATGACTGCTCTCGAGACCCCGACAAAGTTTTATCAGAAATTATTCCAAATTTTTTAAGCGGTTGTTTTTACGCAATACTAAAAACCTAAAATATTTTGTCCTAAAAAAAAAGGTTAAGCATTAAAAGCAATAAAATGATTTTTTTTAGACCAGAATGATGATATTTTGAAAGTTAGCACTTGTTGTTTTGATCAAACCTACTGGAAGAAACTTGGGAATGCCCTGTTGTGTATGTGTGTCCCTCCACCCGTACACACAGAGTGGAACAGGTATGTCATTCTAACAGCTTTATTACCACTTAGAAAACAGCAACCTTAAATGTCATGTGCCAAAGTGGACTCGTAAGCAAGGCTCAATACAAAAAAGTTCAATTCCCGGGGACAGTTCTGGTTATGGGAACTGGGAGAAGTACAGGAGGGGTGAGCACTGGTCTGTTTTTGGCCAGTGAGCAGAGCTGCTGGATCTGTAAAGCATACTTTTCATTAAACTGGAGGTATGCAGTGGAAAATTTACATAAACCTGCTGACATCAACAATGCAATAATTTGTTTGTTGGCAAGTGTCTCATAGAGATTTTTATTAGCATAGTGGCATTTCTTTGCTCAGGTATAACCCAATATTAAGGATCCACCCCCCAAAATATGTAGATTATAGATTTCATGAGGTCTCAATAATTTGGTGACACATTAAAAAAGATCCTTTTTGTTTTCTGTTTTCTGTTTTGCCTCTGTGGAGGCTCTTAAGGACAGCCCGGCTGCTTGCTGTTTTGTATAAGAGTATGCAGAACCTTACTGTGGTCTTTTATCTGGAGGGAAGATGGAATTCAGAAGGATGTATAAAGACATCCCTGACAGAGCCTGACTCACAGAGCACAGATGACCATACCTGCTGTAACATGTGTGTTCATGTCTATTCTTTATATGAAATATTTGCATAATCTCTATTTTATATTTCACATGTGCACCTCATGAGAGATTATTTCTGCAGGAAGAAAACCTTATCTTATGATATTTTTATAACAGAACTCACCAGAAAGCAAAACGAACACAGTCAAGCGCAATTTTATGTAAACGACGTAATCATCATTGTGTAGTGTTCACTTCCTTTCCATTAAATCTGAGCATCTGAGTTAAGTTAGAGCTAACGCAACCTAAAAATCCTGCTTCTCCTGCTTCATAGTAAGTGTTTAGACAGAGAAGGTCCCAAAAATATCTTGTGGTGTGTAATTTCCCTATCCACCTCTCAAGGATGTTAACGATGCATCAATTTCTTACAGAGAAATGCAAATGGAAAAAAAGAAATAAAGAAATATATATATTTCTTTGACAGCTATTATAATGCACTGAGGTGCATTGAAAAAGGTTTGCCTGAAATATTCTCCATCAGCTGCAAAAGGTGTGACTATTACAAGGGATTGTGATATTAATGACAGTCTGGCGAGGGAACGACAAATTGGATTTCAGCGCATATATGCATGAAGATACATTTTTAAAGACGAGTGGAAATAACAGCAACACAAAATCGTGTCACAATATGGGAGCAAAACACCTGGTAATGTCAGGTGCCAGAGAAGCAGCAGCAGCTGGAATGAAGCAGGATGTGAGCTGATGACTGGAGGGTACAGTTTAATTACTGTGGCAGCATATGACATAAAGGTTTATTAAGAATCAGAAAAATGAGGCAGGGCAGTAAGTAAGTTAAGGTACAACAATGGTAAAATTATAATTACACGCATAGACAGATGTTTGCATATGTGTGTTTATTATCTTTACCAGAACTGAATGAAATCTGTGTGTCTATAATCTGTAAAAATTTATGTACTCAAGATTTTAAAATACATTCATGCAGTGTGTGATTTGGTGAAATTTTATGGTGTCATTGTGACATCATAAGGCATTGTACTGCAGAATAAAAGGTGTGTTGTACAGCTCTTGTCATGCCCTTTTACATGATACTTATATGGTTAGTTGCAAAGCTTTTCTAAGGTCGACTTTAACCTTGGGTGCTAACAATGAAGGTCAAGGTCAAATGGTGCTCATGTCCTTATTGTTGTGAGTAATATCGTTTTTAAGTTTTTACTTAAAAGACTTTTACATTTGGTGTGACCTTGGCACAATTATCACAATTATTAAATCGTCTCAAGCTGGTATTAGTGTCTACCACAACACCAAATTTGATCATCTTGGAAACTGTGGATGTTAAGATGCTAACACTAGAATGTTATCAAATGGACAGATTACTTATATTTTTATACAACATGGACAAGCATATGCTGGTACAGTAAAGTGAATCCAGGACTGAAACAACTATATTATACTGCTAACAGAAGGTGAGCTTCTTGCAAGCACCTGCACGCACGGCATACAAAGCTTGCCAAAAACCCTGAGTGATGATAATGCTGCGTGTATGCTGATCCAAGTCCAGCAGCCAGAGCCTGAACTTCACCAGGTAACAAAGGAAGTGATGAACAGTCAGGCTTACAGCATTGATGCCTCCACTTCCAGCTGTTTATATTTATAAAGTCAAATCTGTGTGGGCAGAGTCTCTTTGGGATGGTTTCCTTTTTGCTTTTTGTTGTCAACATTGTGTTAATATATAAAGAAAAAAGATCACATGTGTGTGAGGATGGGTATGTGTGTTGGTGTGGGGGACTGTAGCCTGTAGACTGTAGGCTTGTATTGCTAAGTAACAATCATGTGACAATACTTTTACCTTCATTTATGGAGCAATCTGAAACTAATGTGACAAATACTGTAGCAAAATATTTTCTCTGGTGAATAATTAAGTGTGTGCACGCATGTGTGTATTGTACTATAAAGTTTCTAGTGATATTTATTAAGTTTTTTATAAATGCCTAATTGCCCATGTCATGAGAATGTAAGTGTTATTATCTCTTATTAGCCATGATACAATACACTTTCCAAAATGAAATTAATGAATCAATGGTTTATTGACTACCTCAGAGACAGGGGGACTATGACACTGTGACGGGCTGAGTGTCTGAGCTCCACAGGGGACTGTTCATGATCATACACAGTATGACACGCAGTGAAATGCTAATTGCTGTGCTATTCCCAACCAGATACAAGAATACAACTAAAATTAAAAATCAATCATAAAATTAAAGTTAAAAATCAAGATTAAAAAGGTGTGCAAATCAGCAGTGTGTGGATTGACAGTGAACAGTCAATAACAGTTATGAGGTATATTATTGAAGTACATTATTGTTATTAAGTGCATGTGCAAGAAGCTCCTCCTCATTCTCTCTGTGTTGGCCTGAAGGGCGCGTGATGATGACACGCTGGTAAAGAGGGAATGATCTGGAGGAAATCAGCTGCTTCTAAACAGAGCTAAAACCACAGAGGTGGTGAAGAAGAGCTTAAGAAGGAAGAGAGCAGCAGCATGACTGACACAGGGTCTTGGCGGTGGAGGAGTACAGGTATGGGCGTTCACATCGACCAACTACCTGTAAACATAAAGACATGTAGTTATCTCACTCCTACAATATTTTTATTACACTATTTAATGGCAAATAAACATAAATTCTAGCATTAGCAATGATAGTTAACTATTTAAAATAGCTTAATTTGCTGTTAATTTCACTTTTCAGTTTTGCAGTTGAAGTCATTATTGATAGGTTTATAGCTTAACCCTATTCGCTGGAACGTTGAAGGCAATGTAATTCCACAGCAAGCAAGACACGAGTAGGCAACATTCTTTATGTTTCACGTGCACGGGAGAGAACTGGACAGGCGCCGTTCCTTCGCTTGACCCCAGTTGCTCTCGTCCGCTCCCCCGTAACACTGCTCTTTTATTGTGGTTCCATGAATATGCATAGGTTCATTAACATATGACATCTTACATAGGTATACATGTGAACAAAGAATACCTTGTGTGTGTGTCTATGTGTGTATATGTGTGGGGTCAAGATGTGACCCCTTGAAGACTCCCCAAAGCTGGTGCCAGGAGTCTAGCGGTCCATCTAAACAAAAGGCTCTTATGCTTAACCAGATACAGAAAAGGTGTCCTCCTATACCATAAAACAATAAGACAAGGCACGGCCTCTCCCATGCTCCCAGAGTGCTCTGGAATGCACACAACGTGTCTCTGCAGACTACTAAGGATCAAACCTCCTATCACTACACAATCGATTATATACTTCTAAGCATAAGTGACAGTCAACAATACAAAACCCTAACAATTATTTAAATCTGTAAAATTAAAATTAAAGCTTTCAGGCACTGGCTTACTTGGTGACATTTAAACCTAACAGAAATACTCAGACACAATAAAAGAAAACCACAAGCTTGTGTTAACAGTGTCATTGTAAACCTCCATGCAAGTCATCCATTTTAGACAAATCTAGTAGACTCCCATAATCCTTTTGTGACTCTCACTTGGCCAGCCCCATGGGTGCCATTTAAAAAGCCTTTTCAGCATTGTCCCTCTAATCCTCCTATCCTGTCCTATTACGGCTGCTTGTTTGGTGGGGATTGTTGGATTTGTTAAAGGTTGTTTGTGTGTATCTAAGTATGTGTGTGTGTTTTCCCTTCCTGCCTAACACTTAAGTGCCCTTAACTTGATTTTGACGAGCATAGTATTCAGTTCTGAGAACCAGTCAAAGCTGTTCAACAATGATTTCAAAGATACCAATACTTATGCAGGGACTATCTTAATGTATTACGCGTTATTGCATATTATGTATTTAAAAATTCGGAGCAAAATTTATAAAAAACTTTTATAGTTTACATGTTGTGTTCAATCAAAGTCAAGATTAAGTTACTTAATCCCAATACAAGGATTAGCCAAACCTAAGCAAGGTGTAAAACATTCACCCAAAATTCCAAACTATTTCTTGTGGTCTTGAATGTAAATCTAATTTTGTCGCAATTTAGACAGCATTTACAGCATTGCCTTGGATTTCCCATATGGTTGCAGTTTTTACTCAGCTGACCTTAACAGAGGCAAATTCCTTAGACGCTCTTTGGATGTTGTTCTGGGTTCTTTTGTGACCTCCCTGATGAGTTGTCAGTGCACTCTTGGAGTAATTTTGGTAGGCCGACCACTCCTGT
This sequence comes from Oreochromis niloticus, assembly GCF_001858045.2. NCBI lineage: Eukaryota > Metazoa > Chordata > Actinopteri > Cichliformes > Cichlidae > Oreochromis > Oreochromis niloticus. The sequence continues at coordinate 8,539,882 of NC_031986.2, forward strand.
TAAAGTCCACTACTGTTCTACTGTTCTGTTTTCTCCATTTGTGGATAATGGCTCTCACTGTGGTGTGCTGCAGTCCAAAAGATTTAGAAATGGCTTTGTATTCCATACTGTGAAAACTATGCCAAAAGAAATGACAGAAATCAGGATAGGAGGCAAATATTTTTTCACAACACTGTAGCTTACAACAAAATAGACCACAGTTATCAAAACCCAGCAGAGAGGACTGGATCACCACCCTCAGCATGTCTTTCATTGTCACGGGAACTTCAGCTTGGCAAGACTTCTGTTTATCGCTGCTTTTTTTGTTCACTTTTGCAACTTCTCTCTCATTTTCTTAATCATTTAAAGGTGTTTTCCCAGGACTGTGTCAGTGGCCCTTCACTAATCTCTTGACCCTCCTTGGGAATATTGATTTTCCCTGGCTCAGAGTCTTAACTTGGATATTTTCCCTGCCTGAATTACTCATATTTTGTACACACACTTGTTCTTCTCTGTGTTCCCCATATCACTCTTGACTACCATTGAATGTGTTATGAGGCCACCCTATTGTGTGCAATCTAACGAAGCATGTGAAGTTAATTACAGTTAATACATCACTGGATCTCATCCCTCTTTAACCTGAAGGGTCTGTAATAGCTACTGGTACAATAAAAATGGCAAAATGTTCTTTGCTAAACTTCATTTTTCGATAACTAAAGAAAGAAATTTTAAAAACCTACTTTTCCACCAGTACGTGACTCATTTTACTGATGAATTTTTATCACGCTTCTCCACAATGACACACCAAATGTAAATTTGTTTGTATGCTGTTAAAGCCATGGGTCAGTAGTTCTAATTTTCTCTAGTCAGACCGTGAAATAGTGCGAAACCCATACAGTATTTCATCCCTGTTGTGCTCATGTACAGTCTACTCTACTGTTTCGTTACGGTCAGCAAAGGTCCTGCAATCATCTCAAAATATACATAAATCTTCACAATGTGGCTTAAAATGAAGAGCTTCCCCCTCCAGTTGCATCCCCTAGCTACTCAGCAGCATTGTTAAAACCATTTTCTCATTAATCTCAGTATATTGGCTTGTTATCTTAATGACTGCTTAATTAGTCTGAGCTGCAGTACTAGACTGTGCTAAGAACGCTCCTATAGACTGAGGCAGAATTGAAATATACATGAACAAAGCTGACTGAAAAGTCTATCCACCTTCCGTTCAGTTCCTCAAAAAACCTGATAGTTTTCTGCAACTTTCAGTGAAATATTTCTAGCAGGAACTGTGGGGCAACTGTGGGGTTATATCACCTCACAAAAGAATAAAGCCAGTTAAATGGCATTATATCTGCAGGCAATGAGGCACAACGTCATTTGAATCCCCCTTAAAAACTGGCAGATGCAGCTTAATTGGAGCTTTAGCTGCAAAAAATAAAAAATAAATAAAAAAAAGTTAATGAAACTACCCTGTTTCTTTTGTAGCTTAGAGTCCTATTTGTTGCTGACAACAGCTATCACAGTGGCAAGCAAATAGGAAAATACCCTGAAGAGAGGAAAAAAGTAAAATTCACTGCATTGTTATGGCGCTTTTGGTAATTTTGTTTCACAGGGTTCACAGCAAGCTCAGATAACTCGAACCTCTTTGTTCAGTTACCTAACAACTGAAGAAAGATGAGCTGATAGCTCCGATTGCTCACTTTGGCTGAAATAACTCAGCAACTCCTTACTGATTTTCTGTAAAATGCTTTGAAATTCAAAGCACCGTATGGTTAGATACTAGTACTTCCTTGTCCTGTGATCTCTATAGAAACTGGACAGTGAAATATCTCTAAACATACAGTGAAATACCTCCCTGCATTGATTAATTGTTATGTATAGAGTGTGCTAGTACTAACAGCTTATGTAGCACTATTTAAATGTTGTGGTTTCACTATTTCAAAAAATCAACTAATTAAGTGTCATCTCTTGTATAAGATGATCTTCAGAAATTGTGTTATGCTTTCAAACTTTTAAATTATTTATTTATTTATTTTTTTATTTTTACTTTTTACAAAGAAATGCCTGGAACACTTTGCATAAGTGTTACATGAGTGATGTGTGCAAGTTAGTAAATATGAAGTAAAAACCAGCTGTAAAAACTAAGATCGTACACATTATGACACACAATGACAGTGTGTGCCTTGAAAGTCCACACTGTCATTGTGAGCTTTCCACAACAACAGTATGAGAATGACAATATGAATATCAGTATTAATACTGGCTAACTACTTAGTGGCTAAGTAAAGATCCAAACAGATGCTAGAATGGCTTTAGACAAGCGGTTACCATGTGTTGTCCTGTGCCCTTCAATGGCTAAAGAATGGAGCCTGCTGTAGATCCAGTTGAGGCCAAAATTATTAGCCCTCCTTATGAAATTAGACAACACTCTTGATTTCAATATGAAAATGACCATTAACAACAAGTGGTTTTTTTTTAAAGTGTATCTGTTTCCAAAGTAACAATGTCCACTAAGTTTAGGATATTTATTGATGCACCAAGTTGAATCAAGAAAGGGCAAAAATGAGCCATCCAAAATTATTAGCCCCATGGCCATTAATAGTCAATACTGTACCCTTTCTGAGCCACAACTGATAACAATTGCTTAGGATAGGTCTTTACTAGGCTGGCACAGGTCAGGATTTTGGCCCATTCCTCCATTGGAAATTGTTCTAGCTGGTCCAAATTACGTGGTTTTTGAGGATGGACATTCACTTTGATTACTCGCCACAGATTCTCAATAGTATTGAGGTCTGCGCTTTGTGTGTGCCACTCCAGGATCTTGGTTTTAGTATCCTTGAGGAACTGTTGGACTAATTTAATTATGCTTTGGGTCATTGTCTTGTAGGAAGACTCAGTGACAACCTAAGTCTAGACTACGAGCAGATTTCTGCATCTTCTCCCTCAAAATGTCAACATAATTTTCTTTTTTCATGATGCCATGTACCTGAACAAAGCTCCCTGTGCCCGAGGCTGCAAAACAGCCCCACAGCATGATGCTCCCACCACCATGTTTAACTGTGGGAACAGTGTTACTAGGGTTGAAGGCCTCTCCCTTTCTTCACCAAACATAACCAACATCTATGTGCCCAAAAAGTTCCAGTTTAGTCTCATCAGACCAAAGTACAGATTTCCAAAACTCATCTTTACATTTCAAAAGTTCATGGGCAAACCCCAGTCGGGCTACGATGTGCCACTCTTTGAGTAAAGGGGTTCTTCTGGGATGATGCCTCTGAAGCCCACCACAGTTAAAAGCCCTCACAACTGTGTTTCTTGTGAGAGGCCAGGTCAGCAACAATCATCTTGGCAGATGTCCGGGGTTCCTTGCTGACATCTCTTGACCATTTTCCTCTCCAGAGTTCTTGAAATCTTGAACTTACGACCACGGCCAGGTTTGTTTCTTATACAATTTGTCTTCTTGTGCTTGGCAATGATACAACGTACAGCAGTTCTAGACACTGTGAATTGCTTGGAAATGGCAGCATAGCCTTGCACCTTATCATGAGGCTCTACTATCTTCTTTCTGAGCTCCAGACTGATTTCCTTTGTCTTTGGCATGGTAAGTAACAGTAGTCCTTCTCATGTGTTCAAGCGCCCTGTTCCTTGGAGTCTTTAATGCTAAATGAATGTTGTTAGGAAGCCATTTGACTGCAGGTGTTGTTAGGAGGCCAATTGACTGCACAGGTGTGGTTCAAAGCTGATTGGTTAATGACTGTAGGTGTGTTTTAAAAGCAAACATTCACATGGGGCTAATATTTTTAAACACCACATTTTTTACTATATTTGAAATAAAGCAAACCTAAAAGTGTATTTTATATAACAAAATGTACCAAAAGCTACTAAATAGCACTGGTGAATGTTTGATTATATCAAGTTTCATCAATCCTGCAAAAATTAGGAAAAAGTGTAGGAAAATGTTCCATAATTCATGGAGGGTTAATAATTTGTGCCTCAACTGTAGTAACTCTCGGCTAGGCTTCACTGTGCAAATCAACAACACTGAACTGAGCCTCTTTAAGGAAATTTTAAAAATAATAATTCTCTGAAAAGTACAATGGCTTATTGTGTCTTACAGGCATTCTAAGATGTTTTTGCTAGTATTTTACTACTCTGTTACTGTGTGTCTATAAAATTTATAGATGAAGCTTGCTATCCAAGCAAGGTTAGTGTGGGAATTATATCATTTTTATTCTTCTATATCATTCTTATTCAGCTTTGAGTAGTGGCATTTTTTGAAAACATTTATTAAACATGTAGTTTTAATCATGTTGTTACACATACTGCAAATGTGCTTATAAAAGAGTTGGCATTCTGTTTCTGAGGGTTAAGAGCGAGGTGAAAGGTGATACAGAGTGCACGCTTACAGACACAGACATCACGTAGACTTATTTCTAGGGTAGAGGTGAGATATATTTTTGCTTGTAACTGCATTTTGTACCTGCATAAGCAACAGTTTTTGCAGAATGTGCTCCTGATGTTCCAGAGATATGCGAGAAGAAGAACATCAACAGGAAGACATCTGGTGCAAAGACGGTGAAAGTGTCTCTTTAAGTGTGTTAAAGGTTGTCAACAAAGAAGTGTGGTGACTGTCATGAACTGTAACTTATGCATGTTATGTATCTGCTTGACGCAAGAAGGGGCGTAAACCCTGACATACAAAAACCATTTGAAGTGTGCTTTCTAGCGGAGATTTATGCTGAGGATTGTGATGGTGTATATCTTCCCACGCGTGTGTTTAATAAAATCACTGTTTTGACACATCTGGACCAGTGGTCGTTTGTCTCACACCTCAAACAAAAGAATTCGGGACATTAGCAAGCTTGCAAAACCAAGCTCCTCCTACTCAAGAGGGTGGAGTGATAACTTAGAAGTAACCATATTTGACAGTTGTATTACTGTGTTCAACACTGCCAAACACGTGTGTTTAAAATAATACATGTAATGCAAATAATGGGCAGCATGGTGGCATAGTGATTGGCACTTTTGCCTCACAGTAAGAAGGTCCTGAGTTTAAGTCCACCACCTGGCTGGGACCTTTCTGTGTGGAGTTTGTATGTTCTCCCGTGTTTGCGTGGGTTCTCTCCGGGTACTCTGGCTTCCTCCATTAGGTTAATTGGTAATAGGTGTGAATAGTTGTCTGTCTCTATGTGTCAGCCCTGCGACAGACTGGTGACCTGTCCAGGGTGTGTCTGCCTCTTGCCCAAAGACAGTTGGGATAGTCTACAGAGACCCTGAGAAGGATAAACAGAAGAGAATGGATGGATGGACAATGAACCAGTACGTTTAAACTTTTTTTCTTATTTGCAGTAGTGTCTGAATTGAAGATCTTTCTTGATAGTATGCATTACTTAAGTAGCTCCTTCCCTTTTCTAGAAGTCTAATTTTTTGTATTTCATTTCCATGTCTTCCTTATTTCCTTCACATCTTGCTCACCCACTCTGTTTTTTTGCCTTTCCACATTTCCATTTCTTCCCCTCTGTGACCTCCACACCTTTCTAGCCTTAGCAACACCAGCCCCTCCTCCCCTGATCTCTCAGCATCTCACTCCTGACTTCCCCAATCCACCCACCCCGCTTCTTCCCACCTCGCCTTGTCATTTTCTTTTCCTCTGCACCACTCTTTCTGTTCCCCGTGCTCCTCCCTCCCTCCCTCTCTGTCTCGCCCTCATTCGCCCCTTCTTCATTTAGATACTTGGTGTGGCTCTGATTTCTTTAAATAGCTCACATTGCCTCCAGCAGGTTGAAGCTGCAGTCTGGTTCTGCTAATAAATGACAGCGAACAAATGTGAAAGTTGAATCAATCGCATTGAAACACAGACAGGCAGACAAAAACTCACATCTAGTAATTGCATGCACACACAAGCCACATCAGATCAAACAACATGGAAGGACATCTTTTGCAGAAAAGTGACATGACGTGACTTGTTTTGCTGAAAAAAAGAGAGTTTCATAGAAACATAGCTTCAAGGTGCATGTGTCTTTTCACGTTACTGCTAAATACAAGCCTAGTCTATTCTCATCTTATTCCTTATTCTATTCCATCTACACTTTTCTAGTGTGAAAATCTGACAGAATAATGGATTGCAAAGTCCGAGTAATTTCGCACATTACTTCTGAGTCATTGCCTTGCATAATGAATACTGGCTAATGCACTTTTTTTGTTAATTCACCAGAAAGGATTAAAACATATCTGCTTATGTATCACTGCAGAGCAGTGCACATATTCTTAGCATAGTGTGTGCATATTCCATCATGGGATAAAACCCAAACGTGGAGCTGCAACCAGGAAAGGTAAGTATGATGCCTTTATTTATTGTTTGTTTCTCTCTAACACAAAGCCTGGCTTTATCCAACTTTGTGTTATCATTACTGGCTCTGATATATCAGTTAAGTACCTTCTTCAGCTTATCTGAGAGAATACGTCTGGCCAGTTTTCTGATTTTTTTCTTTATGTTTTATCCTTGTATTTGTTGAGAGCACTAAAGTGCAAGTCAACATAAAGCCTGCTTTGTCTGGGCTCAATCACCCAATTGAAAAATATACAAAAGGTAAAAACTGAGGCTATTTTTCCCATTATACACATTTAAACACACAGCTTGATGTTGGCTCTTTGAGGTGTAATTGTTAACGTAGGGGTGTCAAGGTCATTTTGAATTGTGGGTTACATGTAGCCCAATTTGAACTGAAGTTCAAAACTTAAGGATGATGTTTTAGAATAGCAAATTTTAGACACATTTAATTTGAACACACTGCATTGCTGTTGTTTGCTTTCGGAGGCTTCATTGTGACACGAAGAAGTGTCAGACTTGTCAAATGTACGGGTCACGTGGAGAGCAATTTAAAATCACGTTCAAAACTTTAGGTCACCAGCAATACAGCAAAGGCAACACAGAGACCATCAACCATTCACACCTATGGGTAATTTAGAACCACCAATTAACCTAACCTCACTAACTGCATGTCTCTCGACTGTGGGAGGAACCCACACAGATATGGGGAGAATGTGCAGACTCCACACTGCTGCCTTGGATGGCAGATGTGAAGCATATTGGATTTATTTAAACACATTGCAGCTGCTGCTCTCTTTTGGAGGCTTAAATGTTAGACGAGGTAAGTTAAATAGTAGACAAGGAATGTCAAACTAATTTTAATTTGCACAGGCCAACTTGATCTTCAGTATGTTTAATCTTCAGCACCAAAAAACATGCACAAACAAAAAGAAGAAGAAAAGAAATAGACATGCAAGGCAGTCTAAGTAGACAGAAGTTGAATGGCATGTGATGTCTTCAGAAAAACATGTGCAATTTGACTGATTTGCCTCAATTTTTCCAAATTAAGTCAAAAAAGCTTCTGACATGAATCAAAGAACCATGCTGGCATGGCTCCTCGTTTTTGTCAGTAAAAAGTCTGGAAACTCAAGATGATACCGACCTCTGGTTTGGTGAAATTAACAGCTGAGACAGCTGCTCTAACGGTGGGATCCATTCTTAACAACTTGTAACACAATGCTTCCTGGTTTACAATATAATAAAAGTTCCAATGACATGTACTTAAAAAATAAGTACTATCTTTAAACCTTAAACCAGGGATGTCAAACTCATTTTACATCGAGGGCCACATACAACCCACTTTAATCTTAAGTGGCCTGCCCTGCCTTAAACCCTTTAATGTCTGATGATGTATGTAGTTGGTTTATTTAGCATGTAATCCTTATGTGAATATAATGTTGATCACTCACCTTTAAATCAGATAGTTGATTTTAAATATACAGCATTCCTTTATTGCCACAAAACTTCTCTAGTTAATTAAAGAAATAATTTATATAATAAGTATATTTACACATTACATGAAGTTCAAATGTGACATAAATTTGCACCGATTTTCAAACTACTCATATATAGAAATCTGAGCATTCCATTAAATGAAATTCCTGTTTTATTTCATTGGCATATTCGAGTGTGGGGGAGGTTTTGTATGAAAGTGCTACTGAGGTGGAGATTTCTGGCTGGTAAAAGAAAAAAGCAATTTTAAAGAAAATTTGTATTTTATTGTATTTTAGACTAGTAAACACATTTTCCTGTAAAAACTAACTCCAATATATCACAATAAAGCTTTTCTAAAATGTTGCTATTTTTTTAAACGGTTTCCTTTTTTTCTTTTTAAACATTATGGTTAAATATGAAAATAAGGTAATATATCATAAAACTACATTGAGTTAGAAAAAATTAATAAGTTGTGTGTTTGGGAAAATTTTACTTCCACTAGTCAAAAACAAGAAGATTATTAAAAAGAAAACTTCATAAAAGCTTCCTGTAATGTGTAACCTTGAACATACAGTCATTTTTTGCAGTGAGAAATCCATATTCTTGCTTCCGGTGTAGGGATCCACGTGATAAACACTAAATTGTTGTAAGCAGTGATTTAGTTTGAAAATGCATGAGAGATATATGAAAAAAAAAAACTTAAGTTAACAAATAAAATTTTTACTAATCATAAAAATAGTAAATATACTACATCAAAGTGCAATTCACAAAGCCTGGATTCTACAACAGAAATTTTGAAGCTTGATGTGGTATACATGAATATACAAATATTCTGGGTCAGTTTAGCAAGTCTTAGTTTCTCTAGCAGTAACATGGACTAGGACATGAAAGTAAAGTGAGGTGCGTCATTGCACAGCAGAAAGATATTTACTTATGATGACAGTGTTGTTGAAGACAATGTCAATGTTGCATTAATCATGCCATATCCTTCAGCGGAGTCACTGTGATATCAATTCACTTCATCTACCTTGTATTTTCATTTATATTTAAACATTTTATATTTAAACCCACATTATCGAGCTATGACTAGCCTTTTTAATCAAACAGGTGACTAATGAGCACAATAGGGAAAAAACGCTAAAACTAAAACACCACTAGGTTACCTTCTGTTATTACCATTTTCCTGAAACTGGGAGTTTTGATCAATAATGAAACGTTGTTGAAGATTCAGAATATTTGACTGAAAGTTTGAATTGAATGCTCCCATGTAATTGCAGGAAAAAGAGTCAAGTTTAAAAATTTAGTTATCCAGGATATTTAGGAAAGGTTCAAACTTAAAGATTTTTTTTTTAGCAATATCCAATAAGTAGTGTGGTATACTTTGCTGAGTATAGTACTATAAGTCTTGTAGGTTTCAGAGTGCAAGCTTGGGTTTTAGTTTATTGTTTTCTTTAGCGTAATCCTCATCCTATGCATTGCTGATGAAGGATTCAATTGAGTTTTATTTATACAGGGACAAATCAGAGTGGCAGTCAAGGTGCTTTAAATTTAAGGTACACACTCTACAATAACAGAGAGAAACCCCAACAATCAAATGACCATCTTTGAGCAAGCACGTTGTGACAGTGGGAAGGAAAAACTCCCTTTTAACAGGAAGAAACCTCTGGCAGAACCAGGCTCATGGAGGCACAGCCACCTGTCATGACCAAAATACTTGGGATTTACTAGTTATTCTGCCAATAAAATATATGAACTGGCATTTGTTAGCTTTAAATGAACATGTCGGTTTTCCTAATTGTTAAAACTTGTGTGATATTGGAAAAACAATATTTTTGATTAAAAAAAGAAAGCTGCTCTGTAACTGACCTTTGACCACACCGTGGTAGGCAACGAAGCAGTGTTTTCAAGGCATCTCGTAATATTCAAAGCAGTTAATTTGGAGAAAATCTGACCACGACAGACCACTGTAAGCAATTTGTCAACCAATCGATAGTTCCACACCTGAAAAAAATACACGATCTTAAAATGCAACCCTTGGCATTATTGATCACACATTCATTAGGGCCAGAAAGACAACTTTACATCTGAGATCATATTTTGTAAAATGTTGCAGCATGAAAAGTATGAACTGTGAGCTTGAACTAAAAGGCATGTACACAGTCATAGACTCAGCATGTAAAAATTAAAGAGAAAACAAAGTGATCCGTGAAAATTGAGACACGTTCATTTAACAGCCGCCCTTAGCAGTTACATGCCTAAAACGTCTCACTGATCGCTCGATTTAGTGGCAGGACACTCCATTTGCTTGTCTGTCTGCAAAGTGCAAATGGCAATTTTTCTGTGTGAAATTTCATGCTGACAGTTCCACTGATGACCTCCAATCACAGGCGCTAAGAAAAAGGAAGGAGAGGACTGTGAGCAGATACACAGTGACAGGGAGACAGAAGGTTCTTAGAGTCACCAACGAAGCGTGGGTCGCTAACATCAGTCATCATAAACCTCACCTTCAACAAAGACCCTGATAAGTCATGGAGTATGCTTTCCATCAGAACGTATGGAGTTCAGTGCAAGTGGATTTATGACAAGGTTGTATTCTTGCATGCAAGGGTGTAGTATTGAGGAAGGCACCATCTACTTGTTATAGGAACATCACTATTGTCCAACATTTCATCACGAAGTTAGATTCAGGCAGCTTCTTTTTAAAAAGAGCGACATTTACAAAAATAAAAGTAGTGATTATGCGCACTTTGAAACCCAGTAGAAAATGTGGGTTTTGTTCTTTAGATATGGAGCAATTGTAGCAAACACTGTAGCTCAAACAGAATAAATAATTATTCTGTCACTGGGCTACGAAATGTTTTGTCACCGTCTAGGATGGAAGTGATCTGCTGGTAATGCTTTTCTAATTAAGTCACACTCTATTTTCTGGGGCTTTTTTTTTTTTTCCGCTAACTTGGCAGCCACTTTAATCACATCCCCAGCAGCTGTTGACCCAGCTCTGTGGCACTCTGTCTGACAACCTCTGACAGATGCTAATTTGTTATCGTTACTTCCCGCAAACAGCGTCACCTGCAGGCATGATTGACACCACGGCATGCCAATCCATCTGTCATTGGAGACAGCGCTTGACTGAAGTGGTTTGGCTTAAAGTGGGAAGGTAAGGGGAAAAAAAATTATATATGGATGGAAATTTTATTTAAGTTCCACTCTAGCAGGAATCAGTTGAAGAATACCAGGTAAGTAAACCGTTATCTCCAGTGAGTAGCATAACAGTGTGTCTGTCAGAATGAACGAATCTAATGATTTATAGAACAGATACAACATAACTGACATTTTGACAAAATAAAGTAAGCAAATGTAAGATTTTCATTTACAGTGGATGAACTGAGCTGCATGAGCATGCAACATTTAAGATTATTTTGAACTTTGAACTATGAATCCTGGAAAGCTACTTCACGATAGTTCAGGAATAAAAATAAGGAAAAGTGGAAATGAGATTGGAAAAATAAAATGTAGACCATGTATGATATGGTACTTGGTAGAACTACTTAATTTGTTCTCACTTTCAGTTATTTTTGACTACATCCTTATTTACTGTGTGTTGCCACAGCGGGTGGCTCTGTATGTTTGATTTAGCACAGTTTTTATGCCATTTCACTTTTTCATGCAACACCCAATGAGATTTGTGTATACCTTCACATTCACATCATATTCAATTTATGTATAATTAATCCATGTGATCCAAAAGCGTAGGCTTGAGAGTGCACTAAACACTTGGTTTTTGTCAGTTTTTCTACTCTCTACTTTGGTTTGATTATGCTGAGAGAGGATGCTCCCAGTATGGTCATCTCAGGCACATTTTACTTATGAGGTCAGAAGCCCCACCCACTCTCTGTTGATGAGGGGCAGCCAGTAAGAAGAAGCTTGCTTAAAGGTAAGAGGATGGGACCTAAAATGGTTAGCTTGAGGAGTGGATGAACTGAGGAGTTGCACCAGGATTAAAGCTACTGTAGTATAGTCCAAAAATGACAAAAAAAAGTATGTAGCTGTATATATAGTATAACAGCGCACCATTAAATTAATAGGTAGCGAAACAACCCTAGAAAATGGTTTATCCTTCATCTTTATTGTTGTGTGATTATTATAGTCCTCAGGTTTACTTCTCATTTTTTAAAGTACTCATATATTTATCTATTCACCATCATTTTAATTCACTTTGCAATGAAATAAAAAGTTGGAATTGACAGAGGGTGAAAACAAAACAAAAATGTTTCTACCTTCACTGATGGTCACAAGTGCTTAGTAGTGACCGAAAGAAAGAGATCACGGCTACAAACGGTAGAAATGAGCTTCCTCCAAAGGTGGCTGGGCTCTCCCCTAGATTAAACCTTCTAGTTCTCAACATCAAAAGGAGGCAGTTGAGGTGTTTTGGGCAAGTCCTACTGAGAGGAGGCCCTGAAGCAGACTCAGGACAGGCTGCAGAGATTGTATCTTGTTTGTGGTTAGGGAACACCTTGATGTACCTCGGACGAGCAGTAAGAGGTGACTGAGAAAAAGGAAATCTGGGTTTCTCTGTGTTGACTGCTGCTCCTGTGACCCAGACCAAGGTCATTACAGATTACTAAATCTAAACTCAAAACTAGACGAGAAAAAATGTTAGAGTTTAAAAATTTGATAAATTACAAATTATCTGATGAGGCACTGATGCATGTGCTTACTCAGACTTTGGGTGTCTATAAGCCTGTGAGTCCACTGCTTTCACCAATTTTTTTTAATTTTTTATGGTAATAACTGAAATGATTTTCCTATATCTTGCCTCAGACATATGCCCTCCATACAATAACTAATTATAAGACTAAACCTAACACTGAAACAATGAAAAAACAAACAGATATATGAAAAACGATGGATGGAGCCATGGGAATTGTTCCTCTGGCATCACGGGGAGCGAGTAGCTTTGTATTTTTCTGTTTATTTTGAGTTTGAAGTGGTTTGAGCACTGCTTTATTGCTTTCCTTCGGTTAACATTAAACCTACCATGATTTGTTCTTATTGTAGCTTCTTGGAAAAGTCATGGCTTTTTACCCCCCTTGTCTGTTTTAATGTTTCCCCCCATGACTCAGGTTGTTATACACTGATGGCCCAATAAACCACTAGTATCCATTATATAAAGAGTCTATATTCTTTTTCATTTTTAAATAAACCTCAGCATGTTTTCTAAAAAAAAAAAAAAAAAAAAAATCACCTTTGTGTCTCTATTTTGTTAGCTAGATCTCACACAAGAAACCACTGGAAAAAAAGTTTACATGGAGTGACTTACTCATGCATTTCCTCAGTGCAGATATTCCAATTGCGGATAGAATAAAGAGTAGAATTGTTTTACCTTGAAGACAATTTCTGTATTAAAAATATGAATCAGAAACATGACATTGACTAAAACTAATCTGCCAACTTCTGATGTTACCAGCTACACGCAGGGTTAATTAAGCATTAAGAGTTATCCTAGTTTTGCTGAGGATAGTTTAAGATCAAAAAAGTGGGCCAACTGATGCCAGAGCACATGTGCACACTTCCAACAATCAGCCCTCGTGCCAATCAGCATAACCTGGACTCGTAGTTCATGTCAGCCCCGGTTCATACAGCTTCCCCAATGGACACAGTTCCAATGCATCCCACTCAGTAACACTGATGACCTAATAAACTACATCTGTCTCATACGCTCAAACCTGAAAAGCAAATCCTTGTCCGTTCTCATTTATCACTCAGCTGCTAGTACTCCAACCCCAGCTTTCGATAAAAACACACTGACACACACACACACACACACACACAGAAAACCCCAAATATAGTCCATCTTCCATTACAATGCAGAAACAGTGTCATTTATAGGAACTTTTTATTTTACACTTTACAAAAATGCACACATCGCAGATGTTTTAATCCCTCTCTAATTGAGAAATACATGGCATCAGCAAGACTAGATCTGTATTTTTTATGTATTCTGTTGGCTCTGGGTGCATTAAAAAATGTATATCGCACTAATAAATGAAGGAATCTCTCACTCTCTCTCCCTCTCTCTCCATTAATGCTCCCTGAGTTTTTCTCGCACTTACTACTTTAGACTTATTAAGCTTGAGGTCGTTAGGACAAAGATCAGAGGCCTGTACTACAAAGCAGGATTGTGAGCTTAGGGAGGTAACTATACTAACCCTGGGTTTTCAGACTTCAGAAGATGATTCACATCTTATTGGGGCACAAAACTTATGCTGCAGAACTAACCTGCTCCAGCTGGTGTTTGAGCTACAATCCCAATAACTACTGACCAATCAACTCACTGAGTCATCATTACAGGGAGATCTTGCAGAGACTGGTGTTCAGCCGTTTTTGATGACCACCTAAAATCATTTTTCTTTGCATGATGAGCATCAGTAAGAAGGAGTTCCACACTGCTTTTCAGTTTTTTCACAATATTTATCTAGAAAAAATAATCCAGGTGAACCAAAGCACCAATCCAAACGTACTGAAGAGGTCCGGTTAAGGTTACTGTCAGTCAAAGAGCCCACACTGCTACCTTTAAGCCTTAGGCCTAAGTAACACAAGGTTAGAGACTGGTTGGCAACCCCCTAGCAACCTCCAAACACAAGTAAAAAATATGTATTTCCAAATCAGCTGATGAGTGGTTGCTATAGTTTGCTGGCTGTCACCAGGAGAGCAAAGAGGGTGCTGCACCAAAAACCTCACTGTGTGACACAAACCATAAATGGAGAACATTCACCTTCAAAATAAGAGCTGTGCCTTGACGCTGCAGCACTTTTCAAAAGCTGCAACTTTTAATTTGAAGATGAATAGTCTCTGTTTTTGGATTGAGCCACACTCTTTTCACTCCCATTTAATTAGTATTTTGCGATCGCTCCTGTTGCTAGCAGGGTGCTGTGATCCCCAATAGTTACCATGGAAGATACTGACTGGTCTGCAAATGCTCACAAAGTGGTTTTTAACCAGTTTCATGCCAATGACTCCCACCAACTATTGCCAAACCAGTTATCATATAAACACTTAAAAAAAAGAAATTACCAACTCACTCAAAGTTGTTACAAAGGCGGAAACTATCCATAAAGACCAAAACCAAAATCTTCATACTCAAGCATCAAGCACACTTATTAAAAAAAAATCCACAGACATCATGTTATTGGTAGAGAAAGAGGCAGACATTGATGTAGGCTTCTTAAGGGCAGCAGATGAGACCCCATGCATGATGTAGCACTAGAGTTTAAAAAAAGCAGTGTCTTCTGTGCAACAGCAGGTCATCTACAGCTTAGATAAAACCAGTCCTTATGACAGATTTTATGTCGCTTGCTTGATGTAGGTGTGAGAATTTGATGCATTACTATAAAGGTTTGCTTTTGCTTTTGATCCACTTGTTTTGGCCACTTGTGTAACACAACAAAGCTGTTAAAGTCTCCATAACCTCAGAATGGTTCAAAGATTCTGACTTCCCAGCGCTGCATTTCAACTTGCATGAACTTGCCAGTCTCTGTGCGATCCTGCTTTCACACGTGGTGTCATCTTCAGGACGGTGGCAGGAACCCTGTCTTGTAGTAATTATTCATGCTTCCATAAACATTAAATATACACACGCACACTTACAACATATGGTGTAAATGAGAACAGCCTACACATACGCAGAGCTCTATACATTTGTCCAGAGTGCAAAGTCATTTATAGAAGCTGCCTGGCCAGCTGCATGCTGTGCATTACAGAGACTGTGCTGTGCTTTATAGCCATAAGCACATTTTTTACAGCATGCAAGCAGTTTCCTTTTTGTGTGAAATTATCCCCCAACCCCCCAGCCGCAAGATTGCTTCTAATTTAAAGCCGCTATCTGGCTACATATTTCAGGTCATATTCACTTAGATTCTTAAAGAGTAGAGGAAAACTTGTTAATGTAAGCGTTTTCTTTTTTCCTTTATAGCTGTTGCGAAAATTCAGGCCACTGTATTATGAAGTTAACTGCAGGATGAAAACACATGCAAAATCGTTCACATTTGCTGAGTGTCATTTTAAAAAGACAGATTTTAAAAAACAGTAAAAGTTGCTTCCTTATTGTTTTTGATGCTTAAAAGGATGACACAGATACTCTTTAATGCAAATCAGCCACTCGGATAGATATTTGAACTCTGTGTAAATCAGTATGATATCAGGTTATTGCATCTACCTCATATTGCCACTGATGTTTTACTAAATAATTTTTTTGCCTTCTCTCCTTTATCAGTGAGCCAGATTTGCACATGAAGGCCACTGCAGTCCCTGGGAGGCTGATAGCATTTATAGTCAGCAACAGCAAAAGAAAACCAAAGATGCACACAATGACTTGCTGACATTAAGGTGCGAACATGAATTTTCTTAACCAGTTACATGTTTGGAACATTGTCGCTGACAGCTCTTCTGCAGCTTCCTTTCTGAAATTAGCATGTAGCCATACACTCCTTAGCCACTTTTTTCATCTGTTTTTTAATTGTTCGTTAATAAAAAGATCTCAGTCAACCAGATCTCATGACAACAACTTAGTGCATTTAGGCATGTGGACATGGTCAAGATAGCCTGCTGAAGTTCAAACTGATCATCAGAATGGTTGAGAAAGGTCATTTAGTCACCTTGAATGTGACATGGTTCTTGGTGCCAGATGCCTCAGTTTGTATATCAAAAGCTGCTGATCTGCTGGATCTACTGTGATTTTACTGTGAGTTTACAGAGAATGGGAGAATATACACTTAGTGGGCAAAAGTTCCTTATTGATGTACGATGTCAGTGGAAAAACATTAGTAGGTCTAAATAGTCAGAATCTCATGACAGCAGCTTATTGCATTTAGGCATGTAGAGATGGTGTGAACATGAATTCAGCAGCATTCCTTCAGGACAAAAATAAGACATAAAATAAAATGTACCAAAGTGAAGTGATCTCTCTCCTTTCATCTCAGACAGCGCTGTCAAAAAGCTCCTCGCCTGTTGATTATTATGTGCATCTATAATTGACATTACTGCCATCTTGTGGCCACAACTGGCTATTGTTGCTGAAAGCTGCGAATAATTCAGTTTCATAGGAATCGAACTAATGTTTGTGGTGGTTTGTGCATGCGTTTTGTGGTTAAACCTCTGGTCTTTGAAGGCAAACTGACGGGAGAGCAACACGTGTAAGGCAAGCTGCTGTTGGCTAAGCTTTTGCTGTCCTGAGATCAGTTATGACCTGCACTTTGTGCTCAAATACAGCTAGCATTGGCAAATGAAGGAGCTTCAGTGATTTAGCATCATAACAAATTAGTTTCCTGTTGCTAACCACCGTGGCCAACGTGTGATACAGAGAAGATGGAGTGTGAAAAAGTTGTTAATAATAGTCGTTAATACATTAGCGAGGAAAGCTGTAACCATGATGGATGTCGGGTCTAATAAAACAGGCAAGTTGAAGAGGTGCAGGCTCAGCAGCACTTTCAGATTAGCATCTATGAGAATTACCAAATGTAATAAGCTCAACCAGCTGTTTTACCAACACTCTCTTTTTTTTAATTCACATTTTAATCCCCCTGTAGATACTGACAGTTACTCGTGTCACTTATTGCTCTAGCCTTTTAATTCAGTTGATTTTTTTATTATTAATATATTTTAATACACTTCAAAAACTCAAACTGTAGGCCTGTGGTTCTGTGCAACTATTTTTCATAAATATTTGGTCTTCACAAGACAGCTAATGAAAACATATGCATCTACGAATAGATTATTAGACATCTAGAATATGATGCAGGTTTCGTGGTCTTGGTTGGTCTTGAGAACCTGACCTCTGCCTCTTTAAGTAAGCTCATCTTTGGATTATCACCAACCACCCTGCCATCAGCTCTCACCTGTTAAAAATCCCAGGCTAACCATGCTCTCCTGTCTTCTTGAAACCCTTTTTGGTGACAACTACTCCCAGTGTCCCCCCCCTTCAATCCCAGCCAATTGTAAGTAATACTACATATGAAACTGTCAATTCCTGTCTGCACCTGCATTTGAGTCTGAAACCTTGTACTGGCCTAGTCGGCCGTGACAGCTGGACCTTAAACACAATATAAAGTATTAGCTCAACCTTAAATATGCATGGCAATGATATTAATCCATTTAACACTGATGGAGAACATTTTTCTGCAGAATAACTATTTTAGCTTTTCATAATACAGTTTTATGCTTAGTGAGGTGTTTTCATTGTGTTTTATTGCTTCTTTTTCTAAATGAATAGTTTGAAAAATTCCTCCACTACTTGGCATTTTCATAAAGATAATATATTATTTTTTATCATGGTAGTATAATATTTTACAATTCTTCAGCCAAGAAGAAGTGAAAAAAGGTGAAGATGACCATATAGAGTATATTTTAATCTCATCTGTACTATTTCTCCCCATACTGATTTTTTTTAATTATTATTATTATTATTATTGAATAATAATAATACTCCTTAAAAAATAAAGCCATAGAGTTTCATTTTGGTAGCTTTAAAAAAAAGAAACAAACAAAAATAAGATAAAAAAAAATACATAAATTTAGCATTGCCTTCTCAATGCTAGTGTTTTTTTGTTCAGTTCCAATTGTTGTTTTCAAAGTCGCATTTTGTTTTCTATGACACACATAAAGATAACTGTCCTTGCTACATAAAGTTTAAGTATGTACATAGTTTCAATCCAAAGTTAGAAAGGCTACTTTTTGTTACTGGATAAAAGTATCTTTACGACATAAGAGATTACAAAACATGTTACAGGGGTCTATATATAGAGAGAGTGTATTTATGTCTTTCACCTGATTGTTAACGAGTCAAGCTGTTCACTGATGACTTTTTAAATGGCTTTCAATTCATTCGAGACCAGTTCTTTTGTGTCATATATATTAGCTCTTCACTACATAAGCCAGCTAATAAGCTAGCTAATTAGCCAACTTGCCATTCCCCACCTTTATAATGCAGCTTTTTGTTTGTGTCAATTATATTCAGTTAATAAAGTCAGAGTCATTTTCATTCATGGCTAATGCAGATCTGCTGCTAACTGAATTATTTGCTGCACATAAGTGTACACAGAGGAAGAATTAAGTACTTGGCTGTAATTAAAACCATATCGCGTGTGAAGCCTGGATCTAATATAGAATGTGATGGGTAGATGGGTTTCGCAATGATGGTTCAACTTCCAATTCCATACAGGACAGGCAATAACTAGCAGGTTATTTAACAGAGCTGAGCAGTGTAGCTGCCATTAAGGATGAAGACTGCGGTTCTAACTTTATTTCAATTATACATGGTAATTTAATATCAAAGCATAATTATAGCGATTTCACACTTCACCTCCACTTCTCCGTTTCTCTTTGCTCTTTTTACAGCCTTCTCTCATCCTCGCCGGATTCCTCTCTGCTCCACTTAGGATTTCAACACACAGCTGGAGAACCACGGCTTGTCTTCAGAATCTGAAAAGTAGCCTCAAGTGTTTTTAACCGGGAGATGTATTAGACATCAATACAGGCACCAATCAATGTGTTAAAAGGAAAAAAAACTATAAAGCTTTCATGTGGCGAAATCATCAAAACGTAATGATTATTTATTTTAAAAATGGATTTTAGAACAAAATTATTAATTTTTGTCGTGGTGAAGCACTATGATTAGCACGCTTTCATCACAGTCAGAAATTGAAAGGTCTTTTCAAGTTGTAAAGGTTTGAGTATGCTCTCCTGATGTCATGCAGAAGGGAAAATTAAGTGTTTGAATTGCGACTGTTTCCTACTGACCAGGCACAGCACCTCTAATCAGATTATTACTTCAGCTGATGGTTAAATTAGTCTTAATCCTGAGCACTGATTATAGAGCAGCAGGTGCCGTTAGCTTAAGTAAACCTCATACGAGTAAGAAGATGCTATCAGATGTGCCGCGTTCACCACATATCACTGCCTGGTTGACTATGTTTGTTTTTCTGACACAAACTGAGAGGCGAGCTAAAAAGACGCATGTGCCTGCATAGCAACGAAATGCCACATCCATTGAGGCTGCTGTGCTTCTCCCACTTGCTTACAATACAATTGTCATGACTAAAGTGAGGTATTGCTCTCAATGCCAATCAACTAGACTTTTATTTCCATTGTTCCCAGTTGTTGGGTTTTTTTCCCTAGCAAAATGACAAATATGATTTTAATTCCCAAATAATTACAAGTCCAAAAATGCTATAGCAGAATCAGGACACCTTGAGCTGCAGTTTGACTGTATCCAAGAAAAACAGATAATACCCTGATAAACAAAGGAAAGTTGTCTTCTGTTCCATCTCTACTGAAAGACTCAGTGTTCCTTTTGCTGTGCCAAATATAGTTATTAACCCCTACTTCACATAAATTGCAGCACAGCAAATTTTCAGGTTGTACCCACTTGGCTTCACAGACTTTTAACTTGATGCTGCTGGTTATGATGTGCTGTAACAACCACCCAAACACATAGAATTTCTTCTCTATCCATACTTCCCATCAGAAAATTACCACCTAAAGCAGCAATTTGGGGATGTTGCTGATTTTTATAACAGAGAAGAGGAGATGCAATTTGCTGAGCATCTGTGTTTTTCTCTTGTCGGGGGTCTGTCAGCATATATACTTCCAGATGCAGTAGGAAGCAGCTGGAGCTTGGAGACACCCCATTTCTTGATTTAAGCTTCATTTTTATCCCATAATCCAGTCAGAAATAGCTCAAGGAATGTTTGGATTAAAACAGACCTCGATCAGGTCTGATCAGAGACTGGTTAGCGAATGTTGATGTGTTTGCTGTCCCCAAAACACTGTAAGAGAATACATGATTGATGACTTAATTAGTTTTTTGTCTCATTTCTTCAGCGTTATTTTCCTAGGGACATCTGAAAATTACCCCATCACCTCTTTTTCAAGTGGATGAGCAAATTAATTTCATGGTGCCACTTTCTAATAAGACACTGAACCATCCTCAAGATGCCTTTTCCACAACTAGATGTCTCATGCTGGTTCATGGTACAATTACTTGAACATAATTTCTCTAAAGTTCAGGAGTTGAAAATCTTCCGTCTCTGTCAGGGGCATCTACCATGCCCAGGAGCTTCATTGAAAACTTTGTCCTCATCTGTTGATCACCACTTCTAATTCCATTGTCAACAAACCATCTTTGACCAATTTTAGGGCTCTGCTCCTTGGTTTAGGTAGAGTGGGAGGGTCTGACCACATGAGTTGGTTTGCAATAAAAAGGCTGGTGGATTCTGGCCACAAAAATCAGGAAACTTTCCCAGCGTTTTTCCAAATGTGTTCAAAGTAAATTGTTACTAGATTCTGATCATGTTGATCAGAATATGAAGTTCATTTCAACTGAGGTTATTATTATTGTTTTTATTAATATTAGAGTTAGAAAGGAAGATGCACAAGGTTCATTGACAAATCACATTTCTTTCACAAGTTGTTAGACAACAAGTGTACAGGATAGACAGCCAGACCCAACCCTCATTTGTCATGTCCAGTTTCAAGACACAAAGATTGCAATATCAGAATGAGTGGCCAGCACGTCACGGAGTGGGTGGGAGGTATTGCCCTTATCTTGGACAACATCCGCCTCTCCAACACCACCTGAAGGGAGTCCAGTGCCATCCCCACAACATTACTGACACACGTGTAAAGATCTCAGCTGCCTCAGAAAATATAGACGACTTTGGCTTTTTTACTAAATATCCATCCATTCTTTTTCAAGCTTATCCGGGTTCAGGACGCGGGGGCAGACTTCCGTCACATTTATCACCTCAGGGGGATAAAGAGTTGTCTTGGCTAGCTGAGAGATGTCTCTCTTTTTCACCGTAATTGATATTACCAACATCTAAACGCCAAGGTTCTTTTCTTTTTCCTACCTTTGTGTGGTTCAACTGTGCTACATCACTTAACTGAAGTCTAATCACTGAAATAATTTTATTACCTAAAATGTTCTTTCTAGTTTTGAATAACATTTAAAATTGCATGCAAGTCCAGCTGTTGATGTCAAATTAGACTGTCTTATTGGCTAAAAAACACTGAAGAGGGAAGACTGTCCAAACTCCATCTGGCTATGCAAGGAAAGACAGATGTCCAGTATTTCTTTTTTGTTTGTTTGTTTTATTGTTGGAATGCATCATCTCACAATCCACAGTAAATCTAAAGTGACCTTTAGAACATTCACTCATATTCTGACTTTCATGGCTAAAATGGATAAAGAGAAATCGCGCTGCTCTCAAGGCCGTCTACAGAGGTCCTCTCATCATACCTGATGATTGCACTGGAGGGCTTTTGTCATCATTCTGGTACTTTTCTGATCACTGGCTCAAATCTAAAATTACCATTCAGGCAAAAGAAGGCTGATGTTTCATTCATGTATCAAATGCAGCAGAAGTATTAAGTGTTCTAGGCAAGACAATGGAAACACATCGATTTGCCCAAGATACTATATGCCACCATCCTGTGCATAAGATTCTTATAGAACAATTGTTTTATAAGAATCTGTTAATTTAATACACATTCTTAAAAAGCCCATCAGCCTCCTTCATCAGTTAGTGGTAGAGTTATAGTCCCTCACTCTGCAGATGAGCAGAAAAATGACAAAATGTTCAGGGTTTTTTTGTCATTTAAAAAAGACCAACAGTGTCATAAATGAAAATAAACAGCTGGAGTTATTAAAATTGGTCAAATTTATTGTCCATCAAACAATAACTGAACACATTCAATTTATAAAAAAAATTCCAGAAATTAGGAATAATTGCATGAACAAAACAATGGGTTTTTTTTTGTTTTTGTTTGTTCTTGTTTTGATTTTTTTAGTGTGACTCATACAAAAGACATTTAATTTATTTATTTTTTATTGAACAAAAATTAAATGTCAGGATAGTCAGCATCCCACAGTATCGTCCTTTGAATTAGTGGTTTCAAAGCTTAGAATATGATCCAGAATATGAGGGCTGCACAGAAAAAAATGAAACAAAAAACTAAATTATTTCAAAATCAATCATTTATTTAGTAAACATGAAGCTTCCAGAAGGCTTCTCTGGTAGCACCACAGAACCAGCAGAGAATCTATTACATTTCTAACCTGACCGACCTGTGTTAGGGGGGCACATCAGAGTCATAGCACAGGTGTAGGTACAAACGTGTCATTCTACAAGTCTGTTCATTCCTGCTTTTACCACCTGCTAACAAACATGTTTTGGCTGCTTTGTTGGGGTTTCCATACCCTCTGGGTATTCCTCGCTGTTAGCTTTGTGTTAGCATCACTGATTGTGTAGCATGTTTGCAGGTCATTGGAAAACACTGATGTTGTTTTTGTGTTTTGATGCAGTCTAATTATCCTTTTGCTCAATAGATTCAAAGTAAGTATCTAAGTAACTGAGTACAGAAGATATCCTGCAAGAATTGGCATTCAACACTAAAAACTTTGGAAGTTGTTACTCCAACATTGGTTGCTGGCCACACAAAAGGTCCTTGAGGGCAGACAAAGGCCCGTGAGGCTACTTTGAAAGATTTCAAACAACTTTGAAAACTTTGGATTTAAATTGAATGTGAACAGTTAAGTCCAGCTTTTTTTCCATGTCTGGATCTGTATCTTCTATCGGCCAAGAGAAGAAAAAAAAATCCTCCAATGCTGCACTCACTTAATGCACTGTTTGCTTGGCTACATTACAACAAAAGCATTAGTACTTTATAGGTGCTAGGGTGGAAGGTGAAGTAAAAAAAAAGAAAGAAAGAAAAAAAGAGACATATTTGTGCTGTGTCAGCACTGTGCTGTGGTAAAAACTAAGAGAATTGCTGGATAAAATATGCAATCCAACGGAATAGAGAAAATGACGATGAGAGAGGATAAAAAAAAAGTGGTGTGTACTGTTGTGCATCGCGTAGTTAAAGTCGGGAAAAAGAATGAGCATCACATAATAGAGTAGCCCGAGGCCGGGGCCTGCTTTGATCTATGCAGTAGTTTGCTGCTGATGCATTAAAATGGGAGGAAATGCAGAAAAGATGTTATTTCTATTGACAAACATGGGCCAAACATGGTTAGTTGGATCGGAACGAGGAAGCGCAGCAAAGCCATTCATCCACTCAGACTCAGCTCGCGCAAGAGAGGCCGGATCAATACAACAGAGAGCTGCATCAGGCAAAACTAATTGTGGAGGTGGAGGTCGGGCAGTGCACCTTTTCTTTAAAGTGCTTTCAAATGCGCAGGGATCCTTCTGCGCAGAGGTGAGACCCCTTCACAAACTCAAAGTACTGAACGACTGTTTGATTGCTTGTCTGCTGGCTCAGTTAAAAAATAAATAAATAAAAAGAATAGTTGAAGTCTTCAGGTGTTCAAGCCAAAAGGATTTAGAAGTTATTTGACTCTTTTACAGCAGGTGGCGGCTCAGTGGTTAGCACAGTCACCTCACAGGAACCAACGCCATCTGTGGCTCTTTCTGTGGGGAATTTGATTGCTCTCCCTGGACTCCTTCCTAAATTTCAAAGTCAGATTGATTGGAAGCTGTGGGGACAAGTGTGAGTGCTGAGGATGACTTCCTCCTAATGTATGCTGGAGCAGACTCAAGCCACAGTTTCAGCGGGGATTTATACTAAAAAGTGTCCCCAAGGAAGGCACCGAGTATCTGACGTGTGACCTTGGAATATCAATAAAGCATCACAAAGTACAGCTGTGTCCTCGTACAGACGGGTGACAAATTAAAGATAATAGACAACATAAAGCATCTTTCTAAGCTACTGGGTCAATTAAAGTGCTTGAGAGGTGATTTAGCTTTTTGAAACTGGTTGATATCAATGGCTAAATGCTATAAGATACAATTAGTACACTGTGGATAGGTTTTCTCACAGAGACTACTTTGAAAAAACTACAAATTTCAATATTATACAGGGCTGTTTTCAGTCTGATTATACTTCTTCCTTTAGGTAGGCTTGAGAGTTTGCTTTAAAGCTCAAAATCATCAAGAGTAGATCGGGGTACTTATCTGCGATTGTTGCAGTTTTTAATACATATATACATTTTGTTTATAACATCATTTCCCATGCACAGACAGCATAAAAAATCCATGCAGCTTTTTTTTACTGCTCAGTTTTTTAGGTAAGAAACATGTTGTGTGTTTAGTGTATCAGGGATATATATTAGGGGTGCAACAATACTCGCATCGGTATTGAACCATTCGATACAGTGCTTTCTGTTTGGTACGCATATGTATCAAACAATACAAAATTTTTATTTATTTTATCAACTTTTCTTCTGACGATGCTGTCTGTGTTGCGCTCAGAGGATCTGCGTTTGACTACTCCGCCTAGGCTGCACTGTCGAGCGCAGATTCACTGAGCGCAGCGCAAGCTAGCGAGACAGAAGTTAAGCTCGTTGCAACATGGCAACTGCCTCAACGCTAGCCGAAATTGAACCTCCCCCACCCTCATTCAGATCTGGCGTTTGGAACTATCTTGGTTTTCATGTGAAGTATGACCCTGATGGTAAGCGCGTCATGGACAAAAGTAAAACAGTATGTCGGATGTGCCACGCAATGCTCAATTGGTGGGAAATAGTGCGTTAGCGCAGTTAGCTCGTTAACGTGTTGACGCCGTCCAGCCTCACGCACGGGGCAATCCGCAGTAACTCGTTAACGGAGATTTGCGGCGTTATGGCGTTAGTGTCATTTTAACGTCATTAACGCTGACAGCACTAGTGGGAACACAACGAATATGACTGCACCTTTACTCCGACATCATCCTAGTGCAAAGACAAGTGGAAGCAGACAAAAACAACAAGCACGCATGCTACAAACTTTACCCGAGTCATTTAGACAGCCGTTAGCACATGATTCTCCTTATGGGGACCTGATATGTTTAATATGCTGCTGAGAATATACCCCAGAAGAAGGGTAGAGTATAGCTTTTATTTTGGAAAGAGCCATTTCTCTGTAATAAACTCTCTTTTCCAAAGATGAGTGATTTCTCGATCAGATAGATTTATTTTTTTTAAATAATAGTTAAAATATATATTTAGAATTTTAATAAATGACAAATTAAATGACAAATTAAAAAGGCATGAACATTTTTTTGTATCAAAAAAATATCGAACCGTGACACCAAAGTATCGAACCGAACCGAACCGTGAATTTTGTGTATCGTTGCACCCCTAATATATGTATATCTATATATATTACTATATATTACTATATAGTAAATGGTAAATGGCCTGTATTTGTATAGCGCTTTACTAGTCCCTAAGGACCCCAAAGAGCTTTACACATTCAGTCATCCACCCATTCACACACACATTCACACACTGGTGATGGCAAGTTACATTGTAGCCACAGCCCCCCTGGGGCGCACTGACAGATAGAATAAAAACGAATGATATTTAATCGTGATTAATCAAAATTAATCCACAGTAACCCTGTGATGAATGTGATTAAACATTTTAATTGTTTGACAGCACTAATATATATTATATATATTAGTGTATACTAATTAGTATATAGGTTTTTTAAAAAGTTGTATTTCAAAGGAGAGAACCTGTGCTAAAAGATTGAAGAAAACTCTTCAAATTCTCTTTGAATTTAAGCATACATTCTTTGTGTTTATTCTGCATTTACTTCATTATATTGCAAAAATGTCTGTTACAAGCTTAAATATAAAGTTAAATATAAAAATGTAGTTGCACCAGGCTGTTGATCAAGTAATTGCAATTAATCGTGATTAATTACAGAAAATTGTGAGATTAATTAGTTAATTTTTTTAATGTATTGACAGCACTAATGTATATATATATATATATATTTATATATATATATATATATATATATATAAATATATAAATGTTGTTTTCTTCTTCTTCTTTTTCCAGCTGTTTAACTGTAAAAAGGTTATTTTGACACATTTTTCAATAAAGATTCGGTGGATTTGGTGAATACAGTTCCTCTCGTCTCAGATTTCTCTCTTGCACTCCAGCTGGGGAGAGCTAAAATATGAGACATGTGCAAGTGAGGGATAAAGAAGTCACATTACCCAAATAGGAAGCACTCATGGATTTACAGTCGCTCTGAGCGTTTTCTGCACATTTTCATATATGATGACTGACATCAGTCATAATTTGATACACTCTGCTTTACAGCCTTATGGGAACATTTGCTGCCATTTGTCCAGAAATAGGATAGAAAAAGGATGAAAGTGATACACTGCATGTAATTTTAGCCAATTTAGTCTTCACACTGGCTCAGAAGGTGAAAAATTGGCAAAGACATAAACTGAAACACCAACATGTATCACCAAAGAATATAATGAATTGTATATTAAAAATAGTAAAGTAGCATTTATTGGAAATCAAAATAATGTGTGAGTGATTAGAAGCTAACATGGAAATAACATATTGACTACACAAATGGATCAAACCTAGAAGCAGTTATTCATACATGTAAGGATATGTTGAATTATTACAGCACTCTACAAAATGTATTGCTCACTTAGACTTTCTACCTTTGTGAAGTTGTGGGGGTTGACCTTTAAAATGAATAAATACAAAGTCCTGCTCCAGAAAACAATCTATGTATTTAATATTTAATATATGTAACATATTGTTAATGAGGTTGGTTACTATGCTTGCACTAATTGACTGTTTCTAAATTCCTACAATAGGATATTTATAGGATATACAGAACCTAAAAAAAACTGTTATTAATTAAAGTGTTAAATAAAAGAACTACATTATAGCTCAAACACTAGTGGGACATGGACACTCCTTTCCTTTATATGATTTATTGATGGCTATACTTTTGGCATTATACATCAACAAGCTTGTCATCTAGCAGAGATGATTTTGCTAGTGGTAACAAAATCAAGCTAGATGTAACTCGCCAGCATTGCACAAATGGAGAAATGGTCTGTTTGTAATGTTACCTGGTAACATCATAGCAAAATAACTTTTTTACACAGATTGGGTAGCTTCATTTACCTTAATGAATGAAATCGTCATTTGAAAAGTGAATTTTGTATTTAGTTAGGTTATTTTTGTCTACTATTAAAATTGTTTGATGATCTGAAACGTGCAAGTTTGCAAAATGACCAAAGTCTCATTACATAAAAATGGCTTTCTTCTGGCTAATGCTAGCCAATGTTAGCTTACTGGCTAATGTGGACAATTTACTTAATTATGCTTTGAGCTGATAATAAACTGATATCAGAGGTCTCTCATTCAAACAACCATTAGCTATTGTTCCCTACTGTTGATGTTGGGAGCAGAAAAGGCACTGAAGAAAGGAACTCTGGAGCAAACATAAACCTAACTTTGTTTATACTTTGCATAATGTACATTTTTTAGACATCTGTTTAATTCTTTCATTTTCTGCAGCTTGGGCTTGATGAGGCGGTGAACCAAATTAAGTTGTTTACCTGATGTTTTATGAGTTTGTAATTGAACCCTTGGTTTATAGGAAAATGCTTCATAAATTAGCAGCTCTTCTGATAAATAAACAATTCAGCAAAGAAAAAGCCAGTCTCTGTCCCCATCTGCAAACACCCACACAGACACACAAAATCTGTATTGTTTTCAGTATTGCCTCTCGTCCATCCAGCAAGGAAAAGTGGGGTCAGTTGGAATCTAATGAAACAGCAATTTCATATGACAAATTGAGTCTTGATACCAAAAATTCAATTTAAGCCGGAGAAGGCTACAATAACTGAATGTCTACACATGATTATGCAATTTCCCTGTTAGCCAATGAGACCCGGCTGATGTGATTGGATTTGAGGATGCATGCTCATTGAGCACTCATATGTTACTCCAGACAGCTGTTATTGGACACTTTATGTGCACGCACATAATACGTTTATGTGTATTATTAAGCCTACAAAAATCAGCTGATCTTAAGACTTATTGAACAATCAGCGCTGTGATTATATCAGGAGCCACTAAGGTGATGTACTAGACTTCATAAAAAGTAATTTTCTTTTCACATTGCTTCAATCTCAAGCAATGTGAAAAGAAAATGTAAAATTAATGCAGTCTCTGACTCTGACAAATCAGAGGTCCAGATATCCTTAGTACACCTCACTAGTTGCAGTGATGAAAAACAAAACAGTGACATCTCATATGATATGGAATATATATGTCAATCAATCAAATCTTTATTTCAAAAATGGTGTTAATAGAGATAAAAAATAAACACAAAATCACTGAATGCTGTCTTATTCACATGGAAAAACCTAAACACAAACAAAATGCTGACCATTTCCTGTTTGAAAAGGAGCAGGAGGAAGCAAAGCTTGTCAATTCCTACCCCTGTCTACATCATGTAACCTTTGCAGCTCGTATGAAGATACAATATATGAATTGTTATAAGCATCAATTAAATAGAAGGACCTTTAAAAAGCTCAATAGTCTGATTTTCTTTTCTCACTAGAATATTGATGAATGTCAAAAAGATAGATATTTTTAAAGCGTCTCAAAATAGAGCTGCACCTATATTGACTGATTTAAAATCCGCAACGAGAGAGAGCCATTAGATCCACTTCCTGCTTCACTACCATCCCCCCACTGCTGCTGCCCGAGGCAGTCGGATCAGTGGGAATAAGGAGAATATGACACAATGACCAAAAATGACGATTCCCCATTTATATGTCCTACACGAAACGCAAGGAAATTTTAACTTTAATTATCAAACAAACACACCATACAATGAGTACGTGTTAATTTATTTTCAATATTCACAAATAAATGAAGCAGGAAATGGAAGTGTCAGAGACTAGACCATTTAAATTTGCACAGTTGTCTTCATAAAAGTCATTTGTGCAAAAATGTTTAAATTGCTGATGAATTGTAGATTAGGCTTCAGTGTAGACTGATAATTAGATAAAAAAAAAAAAGACTTGGCTTCTCACTTCTTAATAATTGACACCTATTTTCCCAGAACAAATCAGAGGCACACGGAGCAGATGTGAAAATATGCTTGCAATAAAAAGTAGCTGAAATGTTCAATATGACAGAAGAAAATCTGTGTGGTGGAAAATTGTGTCTCTGGGGGTAATAAACAAATCTGTTTAGCTATAAAGGAAAGGAGTTACTGTGAGAGCATCCAAAAGAAGTCTTTCAAGACATCAGAGACCTACTGCAAAGAGTTGGATCTATTTTTCTGACTAGCTTCCCTTTGTACTGGTACCCCTCCTTTTCAACTTTTGAAAGCAGGGGATGAATGAGATAGACAGATTTAAGTCCTCTGGCAAGGCCCTTTTTTCTCTTTTTCTTTAAAATGTAAAAAGAAAAAAAAAAGCTTTTTCAATTTGTCTGCTGATCTCCCACTTAGCTGGTACAGTATGTTACTGAGAGCAAAAACGAAATGAATACTCCTATGTCTTCATAAATCCTATTTATGACTGTTTAACTCTACAAACAAACAGTATTTTTGACATTTGCGCACAAGTACCTTCATCTACTCTGCAGCTGTTCAAAACATTTAAAAACTGGCCCTAAATTTTTCAACATATTATAGCAAATCATCAGAGCCCTTTGTTGTAGCCACCTACACTACAGTACCTTGTCAAGTTGTTATTGTAAGCCTTTAGAGTCTGACAGAAGCTGCTGGGGTGCTCCATTTTCTCTCCAAAAGGCTCATATTTGGGATTATGTAAGACTGAAACTTTTAACTCCATGCAGTGAGCTTTGCAATGAATGTCACAGACCCCTCATTTGTTGGAGTGAAATATTTGTCAGGCCAGTGCGTCATTTTCATACACATGCTGATGTGGCAAGTAAATGGCGAAAGGAAATTTAATATAAGAAGGTAATTCTAAAGAAGCCCTTAATGGAATTTTCAGTTGTTTGTGGCACTGGATCACCAAAGGTTAATGACATTGTAGTGCAAAGTTAAACAAGTCCTGTGTGGGTTGGTGTATTGAAAACTTAAAGTTAGTAAGTAAGAAAGAAAAATAGGCATACAGTATTGTGCAAAAGTCTCAAACCAACCCTTATTTCTTTATCTTTTGTTAGGAAAATGGAAAATAGTTGCAGCAATTTACAGAAACATCCAAACATGTATGGAAATACAACACAGAAGGCACACAAAAAAATTCCTGAGTTTGTACAGTTGTAATAAACCTGAAAAATTCATATGGCCACCATTTGTCTTCAACATAGTCTGACCTCTCTTAGGCGGCTTTCTCGTAATTTCTTTGAGTAGTCTTCAGGAATAGTCCTCTACGTTTCTTGAAGCAGACTCCAGAGAATTGCCTTTTGTTCCTTTTTCTCTCAATTCCACACTGCTTCCATATAGTTACATGAGGTTCAGGTTCTGGGGAGGCCAATCCATGACTGATAGTGTTCAGGTGTGTTTTCTTTCTGAATGTGCGAATATGTATTTGGGATCACAGTCATGTTGAAAAGCAAAGACGCTGCCAGATGTTTTCCAGATGGTATGGAATAGGTTGGGGTTCTGACTTCCTCTGCACATACTGACAACTATTTGACTCAGAAATTTCACATTTAGATTCATCACTCCATCAGACCTGTTGCCACTGATTTTCACTCCAGTTCTTGTGCACTTTGGCATTTTCTTAGCCTTTTCTCCCCATTTCCCTGCATTAAGTGGCTTTTGACAGCCACCCTTCGACTGAGATGTCTGATGAGGCTTCAGTAAACAGCAAAGGGACAGATGCATCTCTTAGGCCCACTGTCCAGAAACGTTCAGATACTGTTCATCTGCTATAGATAGTTTTTTAGATTTGGGGTTTTACTTTTGTTTTGTGTGTATGTGTGAGAGAAAGTGGTGGTGGCCAGCACTCCTCGTTTGTAGTTCTGCTCTATTATACTGTACAATTCAAATTGGAAGTCCCACTCATACCCCACTGGCGTTTTCCATTTGACTCAAAAATGTGTCACATTACAGAAGCTAAAAGTGCTACAACTACCACTTCATTGTGACTTTAAGACACACTGTGTCCCCAGCATGAACAGTGAAAATGCTGTTGGAAGCTTTTTTTTTTTCTACTCCGAGATCAAAACGATCACCTGTTTTTCACTGTGACAAACTACACTAGCTTTATGGATATTATTGCAAGTACAAAAGAGGCCTAAAGGAAAAAAGGTTCCACAATTTTGCTCTTTTCATTTCATAACACTTCCATGATGTCATTTTATGTGTGGATTTTTTTTGTCTGTTCAGACAGCCAAACAGAATGACAAGTACTTGTTTGGCCTTCTGTACAGGTCACTTATTCATGTCAAACAAAAAGCAGAGAAAATAGTACACTCTTCACATCCCTCCATGGGGTTGCAGTTTCACATTCGACCCACAGTGACATGCTAAAAGGCTTGACCTCAGCTGGGTCCATGCTGTCAGGCTGGCAAGCGGGATGTGATTGTTAACATGGCAGCCTGACTAGCAGCAGCTCGTACCAATGAGAGGTGACCTTACAGCGTCACAAAAACAAAACAGAGGTGTAGGCAGCCCCAGGAGAACAAGGGTCCTGGTGTAGTGAGGTTAGAGGAGACAAGCTGGACTCCTATTACTGATGTTGGGATAACAGGAATCTCTCGATTGTGTCAGGCATTAAAAGGATTATCTATTCGATGTGTATCTCAACTAAAAGGCTAAACATGTCAAAAGTAAGAATCCACAGAATACAACCAACTAGAAACATGAATCTAAAATTAGTAATGTAGGTGTGCATGTGACAAATGGTTATTTTAGAAATGGCTAAAAACTTAATAACCTTAAATTTTTAAAGATGCATTTTCTGGGTCTAATATGCTGTCATTTAAAATGTGTACTTGACTCAAAAGACAACAATTCCTGAATAATGCAAAAGGCATCTGGGTCTTTACTGTGAACATAACCAGAATCTTTTTCTATCTTAACTTACCCTAAAACATCAGTCATGTGAAGGTGGTCATCATCATCAATACACCACTCAGGGCTGTCCAGTCTACGTGTACATGTACATACAAGAAGAACTCCAAGAGCACAAACCAGTGGATGGCAGCATGCACTTTTAAGGGAATAGTATTATATTTTATGCATATTCATTTTGCTTTCTTTGTTCTTTATAAAACTACCTTAAGAAGTTTGTACTGCCGTAAAAACAAGTTGACAGTACAAACAAGTTGCTGAAACCCATTTCGTTATACTTGACAGAATGTGTAGCATTCATATTTAGAGAGTTAAAACTTGTTCATAACAATGACATATTAAAGTGCTGTTGAGAATTCCCATGTATCATCTATATTATATCTATATCCCTGTATGCACAAACAATGGCAGTAAGAAACATAGTTTTAATAAATAGTTCTATATAGCATTTTAATCATTTTGACTATTAGATCAATCTGTTGACCTTTTAAGAGATTACAGAGGTCAAATATGACGTGATACCTTAAATCTTTATACAGTACTTTCTATATGCTGATAATACACACCACACTTGTAAGAATAATAGTTTCTAAGGTCTAAAGGTTTTTGTCAGTTTTCAGCCAATAAATCATTAAGGTGACCTTGAAGACCTTGGGGGATGTAAGCCACATTTTAATGGACTGTTAACATGACGCCACTCTATACCCCTACAGTTTTATCAGAATTCATTCAAAACTATTTGAGCTGTCGTGTTGGCAGGCAGGATGATGACATGCATATCCGCAAGCTAAAAAAAATATAATCTCCTATGAAGAGGTAAAAAGGGTTGGTTTTTGTAGCATATGACAAGTGGCAAAAATGGCTTAAATAGGGAATTTAAAGTAAAAAAAAACAGATAGGAGGGTGCATTAAAAATACCAAGAGGTTAGACAAATAAAGTCTACACGCTATGTTATTGCTGGAATGTGACTCTATAGTATGCATTCACTAACTTGTTTCAGTTCAGTTTAATTTCCATAGCGCCAGCTCACAACAACCGTCATTTCAATGGACTTTGTACCATAAAGACCTACAATCTTGGGGATTATCTGATCACTGGGGTTCTCTCTAAGAGCAAGCACTTGACAAGACCAGAGAGAAGCAGAAAGAGATCACTGACAGCAAGCCACACAAAACACAACAGCCAAAAGTTAATGACATGCTGTAGGGGCTTAAAAAAATGCACTGGGCATGAAAAGATGGGTGTAGAAGAGAATTCTTGAGTGCTATAGGGTCAAAGGCCTAAGACGTAAGTCAGATCTTTAAAATAGAGAGGTAATCTGTCTTCTGAACCCAAACGGGGTGATATTTCCACAGGAGAGGAGCGTGAAAGCTGAAGTTCCGCCAACCTGGGCTACTAGAATAATACAACTCTATGAGTTCTATTAGATATGATGGGGCCTGATTAATCAAGAGTTTGTATGTTAGGAGAAAGATATTAAAGTCACTTCTGGATGTTACATTTAACAGTTTAATGAAGGCTAATACAGGATAGATATAATCTCTTTCTAGTCACTTTAGTACTCTCGCTGCAGCATTATAGATCAACTGAAGAACGGTCCAGTCCAGGAGCAACAACTGGATTTCCGGGCATTAAAATACATAGAGTAGTTTCTATGAAAGTGTTTTAGTATCATCGTCCCATCACTAACAACAAGGAAGATCTGAATATAGTTAGACATAAGTATGCCATTAAAAAAATCAGTCAATAAATAATTTTGCTGATCATTGATGTTCCTATATCAATGATCAGCATTGCCTGAATGCTGATCGTGAAGCCATCTTCTTCAATCTGCATGTCTGGCGATGTTGGTTTATCTGAGAGCCAGAATTCAAACTGGTAAAAAGGCTGTTGTGGAAATTTAGTAAATAATCAACAAGTAGGCCAGAAGGCATAGGAACCCTGTTTTAGGATTATATTGCCATATTAAGGGTTTTTAGAACAAAGAATTAATGGAAATTGTGCCTCAAAAGTTGTACTTATAGTTTATACTTTATACTTCTTATTGATCCTGATCAGGAAAAGACTGTAGGCTGTCTCTAAACAGTAGGTCTTATTATCTGAGGTCAACAGTAAGTGATGGGTTGTACTTCACCTGGTGTGCGGCATAAATAACCACAACAATGAACCCACCTTTGTTACCCTGACAACTTCAGGGTTAAACCTGAAGTAATCTCATTAAGCTCATCACCCTGCTTTGTAGTAAAGCACTCCAGTCAAATGCTTGCGAGGTACATGAAACGCTCTTTCTCAACAGAAAGTGAGCTTTTCAGATGGATAACTGTTTCATTTCCTTAACACATGTGTGCCGTAAGAAAGCGATGATAGTTGCAGGACTCTGAAGTGGTAAAAGAGCTGGACCTATCCATGGGCAGAATAATGGGAAACAGCAGTGATAAATATTGAACATCCTCTAATGAAAGAAGATCAAAAAGCCTGAGCCGAAGACGTGCGGAGCCGACACATCTTCGCCATAAATAAAACATGAGATACTGCGGGCTTCTGCTCCCAACCCAGATTTAATGAGAGAAATAATAACAAACACATATGGTGGGACGTAACTTTGCAAGACACTCTCAGATTATCTCCCAGCAGGAGACAGTGGTAAAGGAAACCCTAAAGATGATTTAAAAATTACTGTCATTAATGTATTTGCTTCTGTTAGGGGAAAAAAGGGGCTTCTTGTTAAATTCCAAGCAAGGAAACGGTACATGAAATTATTTTCCTGGGCTCAAGGTGTTTCATTTTGCTAATCAAAATGTGTGCATGTGCAGTATATCATTTCAAGGTGAGTTCTGCATAAAACATGAAACAGAAATCTCACTTAGAATCCTATGATGCTATTTCACTATATTTCTCATTTATTCATGGCTAAACTTAGTAGAAAGGGCAATATGTGTGCAGTATATGTTAATGTATGCAGACATTGCTGTCAAAGTGTGATCTAAACCACATTCACTATGGTAAAGAGGTCCAAAAGAAACGGTTCTAGTACAATTTTGCTGGAATCTATTTGGACATACTCAAGAAGAACATGAATATGACATTTCATTTTTTTAAAGTAATTTTTTTGTGTTTTTTATTCTGCTGGAAGCAGCACTCAGCTATGTCCACCCCTTTATGTGGTGATAAAGAGATGGACATGGTCAGCAATAACACTCAGGTAGGCTGTGCTGTTTAAATGATGCTCAGTTTGTATTCAGCCAAGAAAATATCCCCCACACCATTACACCACCAGCAGCAGCCTGAACAATGATAGAAGGCAGGATGGATCCATGCTTTCATGTTGTTTACGCCAAATTCTACTCTCCCATCTAACATTTGGATGGTAAAAACTGACGCATCAGACCAGGCAACAATTTCTACAATCTCCTTTTTGTCCATCTGTTTGAAGGTTTGACATGTGGTGCATTCAGAGATGCTCGTCTGCATACTTTGGTTGTACTGAATGCTTATTTGAATTACTGTTGCCTTCTTTTAAGATTAATCCTGTGACACCAGCTGTTTCATATGTGATGCATGGGTTCTTGAGACTTCTACATTATCAGTGTGATTTTTTTTTCTCCTGAAAACCCTGATATATACCATCGGGCACATGGATTGCTACTGTAAGCAATAATGTTGGACGTAGAAAAGTATAAAAATTAAAACTTAAAGTTGTAAATTCATATTTAATTTCTCTTTTCTTTTTATTGGTCAAAATGTTTATAAAACGTTCCAGGTTTAAAAAATTGAATTTTCTAGCAGTTATTTAACAGTTTAGGTTTTATGGGGTAAAGCAGTGCGGGTCTTTACTATGAACACAGCCTGATTCTTGATGTTTTGGGGTAAGTTACTAAGCGGTCACATGAAGGTGGTTTACGTTATCCCTTAGCCAGTGCTTTCCAGTCTAACTATGGGTGCATTTACATAACATAGGTTTTGACAATATTTCATCTTTTTCAGACCATTCTCTGTAACCCCCTGCAGATGGTTTTGCAGGGAAATCGCAGGTCAGCAGTTTCTGAAAGACTCAGACTCGGCCCGTCTGGCACCAACAACCAAGTCATGTTTAAAGTCCTCTGAATCACCTTTCTTTGCCATCCTGATGCTTTCAACTTAGCAGGTTTCCTTGGACATGTCTGCATGCCGAAATGCATTGCCTTTATGCATTGTGATGGCTGATTAGATATTTGTGTCAGTGAGCAGATGAACAGGTGTACCTAATGACATTGACACATATGTGTGTGTGTGTGTGTGCAGATAAAGATGCAGATGCACTGCCATATTAAGAATGCAAAAGTCCTGGAACATCTCACGAACTATCAGCAACTTTTTTGCTGGACCAGCATGTTTAGGTTTGTGGTTAATATTAAGGATGGCCCTGATGAAGCCTGCTTCATTGTTCATCAACATTTTTAGTACAATATATGAAACAATGTTCAGTTTGAAGTGTTGCGCTATTAGAAATCTATTCCTTCTCTTCCATGCACCTTAGAATATGGCACTTTGTTGTAACTGGCCCAAATTTGAATGGCTGACATAACTGATAACTGGTCAACACACCATTGTGGGGGCTACATTTGAAATGGCAATATTTTTGTTTTTGGAGAGTTCAGTCAGAAGAAATGTATCACATACACACCTAAGCTGAATAAGTAAATCTGTTGTTTTATTTACCATTTTCCCCTCTTTCTTTCTTTCTTTCTTTCTTTCTTTCTATCTGTTAACTTCAAGTTAAAGGTGATTTGGAGCATAGGCAAATGAGGTTCTCCCTTGGGGCATCACCAAATAGATAAACACCAAAGAGAATTTAATTATTTGTAATTAATTCCAGACATTGAATCTGCTTTTAAAGGTCTGTCACAGATTTTTTGGGTCGCTTATGGTGAGGTGAACCATGGAACAACAAAATAAGCTATTAATGGAATGAGGGGAGGTGTCAAAAACAAACATGAACAAAACTGCTTTGTGTTGTACATAAGGTTATTTAAGGACTAAACGTGACCAGAAAGCCTTTAGAAGGGACACCTTCTATAAAGCATCTACATAATTATGGGAAACCACGTTACATTTAGCACGAGCCCAACAATTCTCAAGCCTTCAGCTGCGTAATTCTGACTGCATAGTCCACATGATGATGCTTGCAACTCAAAGTAGAATTTTAGTC
This sequence comes from Oreochromis niloticus, assembly GCF_001858045.2. Taxonomy (NCBI): domain Eukaryota; kingdom Metazoa; phylum Chordata; class Actinopteri; order Cichliformes; family Cichlidae; genus Oreochromis; species Oreochromis niloticus. The sequence goes on from NC_031986.2 coordinate 8,577,726, forward strand.
ACGCTCAAACCAAGAGACAAGTGGACTATTTTCACAGCACTCCATCAATTTTGATTCCTCAGAGCACCGTCCCTTTGACCCAAATAGATGACCCAGCTACACTGTCCAGACTGCATGTGGGTGAATCCTGCCATTTGATGATCTCTAAGTCCCCTTGCTTCTGCTATCTCTTGACAAAAGGGGAAAAATATTGGCATTTTCAAGCCAATATTCCATATACTCTACATGAAATTGGTTGCTATTATCTATTTTTATAAATGTCATGTCACCACTAACTACAAGGCGAAGGCTTTAGTGGACAGCTGAATTGACCATTTTGCCTGTTTGCATCAGTGGGTGCTCCTTATCTGGTTGCAATATATTTCTATTGTCATTTTCACACTAACCATGACACAATTGCTAACATCGTGTCATATTGGTTGACATATTGCAGTTATTTCTGTCAAAACTGAAAAGAAAAAAGAAGAAGAATCCCTCCATGTTCTTCTGCTTCTCCAATTCAGGGTCACGGGTGGTTTGGAGCACTATCCCAGCTGCCATAGAGTGAGTGAGAAGCGGGGTACACCAGTTTGGACAGGCCACCAGTTTGTCACAAGGTTAACACAGAGAGACAATCAACCATTCACACTCACATTCACACCGTAATTTAGAATCACCAGTTAACCTAACCCCACCAACAGCATGCCTTTAGACTGTGGGAGAAAGGCAGAACATGCAAAAACTACACACAAAGGCCCGTGCCACATGGTATAATAATTCCATCTATTTGGATAATGTTGTTTAACATAACATAAAAACATAGTGTAATGGATATTTTTCAGTTAAACATGAATAAACCCAATGTTTTGTTTTAAATATCAGAGCCGATATAGGAGAGCCATTCTTCTATTAGGTTCTCACAAACAATGTTCTATCCAATAAAACGTCTTCCATTGACTGTTTGCATCTGCTTAGTAAATTACTGATATCTTGTGGTGGCAGTTGTCTATTGTCGTGCTAGATAAGATACTCCCTACTCTTTTCTGAGATCACTTACAATCTGTGTATTATTACACACATGCCCAGATATGTGTGTAAAAACAGGGACACTGGCAAGTAAACAAGTAAATAACTGTGATTTATCATCTTAACAGATGAGTATTCTTATCCTTTTTCAAGGTGTAAGCCTGTTTTTCTGAGCTCTTTAAGAGATTAATGATCCACATGCTGCAAGAATGTGATTTTATAGAATATAATGCATTACTGTAGATTAAACAAAATTTAAAGTATTTAAATTGAGCTCACCCATCTGCACCAACAATAGTAATGCTTATAACACTGATGGGAAACTTTTTTTTATGCAGAATAAATGCTTAGTTAAAATTTGCCATAGTATCGTAATGCTTCTTTTTCAGAATAAAAATGGTTCTAAAACATTTCTTTAGGACTCCTTATTTTTAGCTAATACTGTATAAGTGTAGTGTACCATGTGAATAAGTCACCACACTTCACTGCCTTGATGACACCTGTTTACAATCTTATGAGTATCCCCTATGCAACTTGAAGTTTGTAGAGTTGATTGTGTTGAAGTTTTCTGTAAATACACATTAACCAGTTGTTATGCGTTTAAATGAATTTGGATTTATTAGGGGAGTTATTATGTATCTAAAAACACATTGGATTTACTTGTTTTATTAAGTTTGTATGACAAATATGAATCACATTATGTTAATGCTAACGCTAAACAGGGAAATTATGCAAAAATATGAGCAACGAATTAGCAAATCTATATTTTAATAGATCTTCGTCATATATTTTCTTCCTGCCATAGAATTATTTTTTCAGGGAACTGAACAAATATTCATCACCCTTCCAAACCAGAATATGGAGACAAAGCTTCTCGTGTGGTGAACATTGTAAAAGTGTCCATTTTAACCTAAAAAATTTCCTTTTCCAAAACCCAATCAGTGATTACAAACCAAACTGAAAAAGTAATTGAACATACAAGCTAATAATAGTCCCCAGTCCTCAGGTAACGATCCCCAGACTCCTGGATGAAAGTCTTTAGGCTTCAAAGAGAATCTCTGTGATTTATCCGGAGGTTACCAGACAAGGAAAGTCAAGAATTCTCAGTATTCAAAGCAACAGTACAACACAAGACGTAGAGTCTACATTGTGAACCTTGTAGTAACTGGGGTTACAGCGGTTGGCCAAGAGTTTTAATTCAGACTACAGTTATAGAAAGCCACATCTTTGACTTGTGCACAGTCTGTAGAATATAATTTCAAAACCACACTGTTGCAGAAAATAATCTAATTTCATTCCAATGCCATATCTCTGCTATTCCAATTAATTATACTGTGTCATTGTGTAGTTTTGTATTTCTTTGAGGGTACATTTGTCTGTTTCCCACTTAATGATTTCCACTTAACTTAATTAAGTGCATTAGTCACCTGGCTGCATATAAAAGAGTACCAGGCCCCTGGGACTGAGATAAAGTACTGCTGATCTTGCAATAGTGAATCATTATGGGCCAAATTCCTGTAGGTTCTTGTTGTAATCACTGATTAGAACGTCTTCAGTCACAAAAAAAAGAAAAAAGAAAAGTGAAATGATCTTTGAATTCTCCACCTTTGCTGCTAAGTTGTAATAAAAACATTGGCTTTTTGGTTCGTGACAGCACACTGCGAAATAGTTTCATCCACAGTGTAGTGGACATTAAAGATATGTAAGCTAAAACCTGGCATATAGATTGTATTAGCATGCAAAAGCAGGCAGACTTCTTGTTCTCATTAATGTCAATTAAAGCGTCTTTTTTAATATATAAGTAATGCATAATATTGCTTATATGAAATATTGCATCCCCAGGATAGTTCCATATTTGGTTCCAAACTAAGGGTACAGGTATGCTACAATGACAAAGTGAATTTTTTGATTCCTCTGGAAACAATAACCCATCAGTCCACAACGGGAATTAACAAGTTCATTTCACATAGAAGGATGGAAATAAGTCTGATAAGGTTAAGTGAAGCAATTTCAGTTTTTTGCAGAATACAAGAGCTCATGTAAATAGTTGGAAGTAAAAATAATTACTTTGCTCTTTGAACGGGGCAACATCCCAATTAAAATGAATCAGGTTAACATAAAATTCCAATTACCTGTGTTTAGGAAAAAGCAATTCATAATAGGACCAATGTGTCTTTAATTGCCTGTCATATAGGTAAAAAGAAACCTACATCATTAATATTTGTAATTTTTCTTGTAAATAATGTGCGCCTTCTCTTTCGAATTCCAAATGGATGCCAATTACAGCTAAAGCCTCTTTGTTTTCTGCAGCTATGGGAAGAAAATGGGCCTGGGCTGCTGCCAGTCAAATGTACTAAAAGCATTTGGAGGGCCACATTAATTAATAGTCTGTAAATACTTGGAGGCTGGTTAAAAAAGGTGACTCCTAATACACCTCAAACTCTTTCTTTCTGACTGCATTAACCTGTCAGTCTCCTCATTTGAAAGCCCCTGAGCTCAGTAATTACACTTTATACAATAGTCTGCATGCTAAGTTGCATAATTATGTCCTGATTTGAGGCTTTCCCAGCCTCTATCATCCCGTCCCTTTCCTTTATTTGTTGGCCTCATGGGTAGAGTGAGTAGAAGGCAAAAAGGAAAAAAAGAAGCGGGGCAGTTTAGCAACAGGCATGCAGGGTGACTCATCACTTGAAGCAAGAGGATTACCACCACCGGGCATAATGTTCACAGTTGAGTCAAAACTGATCATCAAGTGTGACTAAAGGCGGGTTAGCTTTTGCACGGATCATTCTTTTTGAGAGCTGACTTGATGCTCTGCTATTTAATATTTCACTGCACCTTCTCGCTCTGTGAATATGAATCAACACTGTGTTCCTGACATTTTTAAACTGGTTTCACACTGATGTATAACAAGGCAGAAATTTACTGGTGTATTATTACTTGGGGCAACATTTTTGTCCGTGTCGACCTCTATGTATTAATTGAGTGCCAAAACCTGCTCTATAATATTAGGGCATAACATTTTTTATTTTTTTAATGTGACATTTATTAGTTCATTACCTGCTGCCCTTGTAATGACATAAATCTGATTAGTCTTTATACATATGACTGCATGTCATACAGTGATAAACTGTGATTCAGCAGCTACCACTTTTAGCACCAATAACTTGAAGTGCTCATTCTCAGTTTGAGTTTATCACTCCCACATTGTTCTGAAATCATTTTGACCCACTCTTTATAACATTGCTTAAATTCATTCAAGCAATGCCGTTATCCACTGAATTCATTCATTCATTCACTGAGTATTTCACTGAATTCATTCACTGGTTTGTGGGTATTTATTTATGCACAGCTCTTTTAAGGTCATGCCACAGCCTTTCAATTCGAGTAAGTTCTGGACTATGACTGAGGCATTATAACACTTTGATGCTTTTCTTTTTCAGCCATTCTGTTGTAGATTTGCTGATACCCTTGGGATCATTTTCCTGTTACATGAACTAAATTCGGCCAGGCTTTAGCCGTCAGGCAGATGACCTCACAATTGACTCTAAAATACTTTGAATAAACCACAAACTCCTCAGTATACCAATGTGCCCAGGTCCTGTGCCTGCAAAATGCCCAAGTCATGACCCCACCACCACCGTGCTTGACAGCTGTTTGTGCCGATATGCTTGTCTATCCAACCAATGATCTGTTAACTGCTATGATTTGTAACACCTGGCACCTATTTACCCTCCTAATTTCTACTGAAGAGGTAAAGGTGAACTCATTATTCATTAATAGTTGGTTAGTTCTGTGAAAAGGAAAGTCTTCACAGGACTTTGTGCAGTCCTGCAAAGACTTTCCATGTTTTTTTCAGAGATAAGAAGGACTTGTTGCTATTATTGCAATGAGGAATGTCAGCATCGACTCTTGTGAAGTCTAACCACACTTTTAAATGTTCAGTTCTCTGTGCCTTTGTGTCTCAAGGCCTGCTTGCATTGTTATGAAAAAGACAGCTACCCCTGCCCCTTGCAGATAAGCTCAGAGAAACAGAGGAATCTTTCTTCTGGAACAGGAATAACAAGAATAATAACACAGGGTTATAATGAAAGTCTTGTTCTTATTGTCCAATACTAACATACCAAAAGAGCAAGAATAGTTTTGAAAGTTATACATTAATTTTTGATGGTCTGACCTAGAAAACGGTTACCTTTGCGAATTTTATGGCAAATACTCATTAGAGCAGGAAACCGAGACAGCTTCCATAAGTTAAACTGAAAGAAGCATGTATGAAAAGGGCCATATTCTCACAACTAGACAAATCTGAGTTAAAAATATGAAATTCTAATTTGTGACACCAACTTCCAAGACACCCAGACCTGCACATCATATTTCATCACAGAGAAAGAAAAGTACAAGTCTTCACACTTTCCACACAAAGCCAGAATTAACTGTGATGGAAGACAAACTAGGAAACTGTGCCACAAATGTCCCGAGCCTCCTTTGATGTGTGATCACATATCTGTTTATATGATTTATGTCATTATATTAATAAAGAGAACTGTTATGGCGTGTGAGCTAGTGCAGTTCAAAATGAGAACTTGGATTCTCTCATGTGAAACTATTGTCATGCAAAATCTAAGTAAATTTTTAAGTAACATAAGATTTTTTCTACACTTATAAAAAAAGAGTTGTATGCCAACACGTCACTGCGTTTATTTATTTAGTTTTATTATTCTAATTTTTTACGTGTTAAAAAACAATGCACTAAAACAATGGCACATGATTATCTTAAACAGTGGAAGATATTATGGTAAAACAGTTTTTGGTTGTTGGCTAGGGCAGAGTTTTCCCATTTTGTCACTCAGTTCACACAAACCATGAAAGTGTTACATTTTTATTCTAACCTTGTTTTGATATCAATATTTCTTTTATGGTGGCTCACAGAATTAGTTTCAATGATAGTACTGGGTGTCTTGTATAGAAACATGAAATAAGAATGTAGAATGGAGAGGGAGAAAGCGAGGGTCCATATGCAGAGCTTTAAAAAATGTGAACAGATGGAACTAAACTTTTTTGGGGGATATTATATTTGACATTTCATTTTGAACATTTGCAGTACTCACAGGTAAACTCACAAAACACTTTTATGCAACACAAGTATCAAACAAAAGTATCCAAAAACCTTCACACACAATCACTAAAAGTGAACATAAGCCACAATGAAAGGTGTGTCACCTCAACCTCTTTTGACGCTCCATTAGGAGGGTCTAGGAAGCAGGTAGAAGAAGCACTGCCTGTACAGAGTAGCAGCCCCTGCAGGACAAAAGGATAAAATATATTTTCAGAGCTTGTTTGTAATATCATCGAAGTTCACAGCAGACCAACACAATTCTTGAGCTACTGGGAAATGTCCTGAATATTCCGATACTGAAACTGTGCTGTGGAGTCAGGATAATATTGTCTATCCAGCCATCCATCCATTTTCTTCCGCTTATCCAGTTTACGGTTGGGTTTGTGTCCTGGACAGACAACCATTCATGGTCACATTCACACCCACGGCCAATCACCAGTTAAGCTAACATGCATCTCTTTGGACTGTGGGAGGGAACCATAGTTCCTGGAGAAAACCCATGCAACCACAGGGAGAATATAGAAACTTCAAAAAAGGCAAAAAGGCCCCAGGATTGAGCAGATAGATTCAAACACACAACTTTTTTGATGGCAGGAGTTCATCTTCTCAGCCAGTTCTGGTATATTTATAGGCGTCAGTAGTTCCATCCATAAATTACATTATCTTTTGCACGAGAGCAGCTTTATAATATCACCCTCACACATCCCTTGGAAGTTGGAATAAAAAGTCTAATTTTCAGTGAGAAGCCGTGTGATTTGAAGTACTTGCCCTTCTGTTGTTCAGTTCTTTTCAATTCAGTTTTATTCATATAACACCAAATCAAAACAACAGGTGCCTCAAGGCACTTTACGTTGTAAGGAAAATACCCTACAATAATACAGGAAAAACTACAACAATCAAATGACCCCACTATCAGCCCGAACTTGGCGACAGTGGGAAGTAAAAGCTCCCTTTTAACAGGAAGAAACCTCTGGCAGAACCAGGCTCAGGGAGTTTGTCTGTGTCTCCTGTCTGGGATTTCCTGTGTATCTACATGGGCTGTTCATTGTGACTTTTTCAGTTTCTTTATAATGTATTCTGAAGGTGATCTTGGTTTTTCTATGTTCCTTCCCTTGTTATTCCCTTGAATTAGTTCATTTGTATCTTATTATCCCTTTCCCAATAATTCCAGTGTGCCCTCTACACTCTTTCACTTCAGTTTCTTCCAACAAGAAACAACACATACTATAAAAAATGTCTGCGAAATCAACAAAATAAAATGGGGTTTAGGGAAATTTATGGAAATTGAATAGGTGCAATTTCTAATAAACGATAAACATGAGCCTAATACATCTATCTGAATGTGACATAAATCACCAGTGATGCTGAATGTATTTCTACCCTGCCCCTTAATTAAAAGGCCTTCAGCAGCCACAAGTGTGACTTCACAAAGAAATACAGTTGTCATGAAGTGGAACTGTTCCTGTGTCCTCTATTGCAGGTTGTTTTTGTTTTTTTGTTGTTTTTGTATTATATGTGTAATGCTTTTTATTATGTTTTCAGAGAGCACCTTTGATTTAACCACCTGCCACTCAGTCTTGTCTTTTGTCTGCTTTTGGGTCCACTTCAATGCTAGCATGACAGAAATTACAGGTATTGTCCTTGAGTTTGTAAACGAAACATCAAATTAATGTCACATCCACTAACTCTAGCTACTGTTTCTGCATGTCATGCACCTCTTGATTTTTGTAACCTGACGCATTGTGCTGCTGCCGCTGAGTTGTAGACACGAGTGTGCAATCGTGTCAGTTTTTACTGCCATTTTATTGATATGCCACTACTTAGAGATTCGCAAATTATAAAATAGGAGATGTTGCAACACTTTGAAATGATCAGACTTTTGGGGAAAAACTTTACTTCAGAATTTGACTTCTTCTCCTATGTCAGAGCTGACAAGGAGGCATCGTCTTAGTAGCGACATCTGTGGTTCATGAGAATACTGCAGCAGCTCCCTGCACCATAACAGCTAGCATAAATGTATGTGGATGTTTAATGATGTTAACGGTGGCATGTGAAGCAACCAATGTGGCAGGTTTATTGGGGCCTTAACTCTAGTCTTTAAAACGGACGTAGCTACTGTGGCATCACATACTCACTTCCAAAGTTCCATCTGTTATTTAACTATGTGTTTCTTAAAAACATGCCTTGGTTAAATAAAGGTTAAACTGACTTTTTGCACCATCTTTTGGTAGAAACTGGTACTGCATGGAAATAAAGTCTGGCCCAGGTTTAACTTTACTAGATATCTTGTCAATGAAATACATAGATATGGTCCACTGGTTGTTTCAGAAATCTCTAAAATTATTTTTAACACATGAGTTTGCAATAAATACCTTCAAGTTGATACCATTACCAAGACATACGTGGGAAAACCCTTTTTCGTCTTATTGTATGTTGTCTGTATTTCAGGTTTTGATACTGTATCTTGTATAAAGGTTGTACTATCTCAGATCAACCAGGCAAGGTGAACCGCATCCCTGTTAGTCTAGCTAACTTTAATGTTCCCACAGTTCTGAATAAATAAACCTATGTTTTTATTGTGATGGGGGGAAAAAATAATGTTGACCGGGATTCTTTGCAGCTCAGCTTGGCATTAATTATCTCATGCATTGATCAGCCATCCTTTTTTTCGTTTTACTATCTCCTGTGAAAGTCTCACTTGGAGAAACGTGTGTAAACCTTGCAGTCGCAGCTGGAGTTTATAAAGCACCGGTACATTTATTAGGCTCCATCACATACCGTTGCCTGCAGGGACAAGATAGGTGTAATGTGATACTCCTTAGAGCCCCTTTCTCCACTTCTACCAACACTCTACCTGCTAATGAGATTCAAGCTTGTGTTACATTGCTGATTTTACTTGGACGGAAACACGCTTCACCCGCATGTTGGCTGAAATCAAATTTGAAAACAAATTTTATTGAGACTCAATTACACCTCCCAAACATATAATAGATTTAGAGAAAACTGTATTTCCTAACTTGCATTTTAATGTCCTTTGTCTGTATTATCTAATTCAGGTGTAATTAGCACAAGGAAGATTCAATTTACTTTTTTTATGGCAGTATTTCAGCAAATTAGAAACATAAAAGAGATGACATTTAAAATGCATAATGTACATAAAGTCTCCATTTAGGATACCTATGCTGATATACAATGAATAATTTCAGTTTGAATGTGATGCAACAACAGCTGTTGTAAATCAAAGCCCTTGTAATACAATACAATAAAAATATTATCAAGAAAGTCTGATATTATTACCATATATATCATGCACATGCCACATGCTGCATAAAGGCACATCTTCCATCTGCTGGAAGAAAACAAACAAACAATCTTTTAATTAAATTTATCCCCAGTGAAGAATACAAATGATCAGATGCACAGGCTACTCTACTTCAAATGGTGGATATTGATTGTGGCCCACTTAACATTTGGTTGCATCAGACAGAAACAGGTCCACTTGTGTTGACCTATGAGGAGACGATAATAACCACAAAGCATCCTTTGATCCTTTATTTTCTGAATATAAAGTCCACCAAAGATACAGTCTGGATTAGCAATTAGTTTGTCCACTTTAGAAAATAACCACTTAAAAGGGTCCAAAAGACTAGACGGTGGAAGAAGAGTTGCTGAAAATGGCTCAAACACACACTCAGCGATACCCTTTTTAAAACAGTGGTCTTTTCTGTGCGGATAAGTTAATTAAAATGCTTTTGTGTAAAATCGCTCTGTGGTTAACAAACGTTTTATATCACCTAGATATGCTTTTAAATAATGACAGAAAACTTGGTAAAAGCTCTTTTTTTTCCACCCACTGGATGTTTTACTACTTGGAAGGATCATCCCACAGTTCGCAGTGTAAAGCAAATACACTTAAAAAGGAACTACTGAACTACAGCTAAACCCAACCAAGTACAGCTGGCTTTTCTCCCCCTTCCATATTTTAAGCCCCTTCTCTTTAATAGAATGTCTTTAATCCGGAGGCATGTTGTGCGAAGCCGTATGAAAAATCATGTTTAGGAGATTAGCATTGGAATCCTCGTTCTTCTCGCCAAAGCTTATCACTTGAGGGGCTTTTTGATGCAGACTGCAGGGCAGCGTTGACTCAAATGTTTGTGTTCATGAGGCGTGTGTGTGAGTAAGTGTTGGCCTGCAGAGATGTGCAACTGGTGCATTACTCAGCAGCTTTTTATAGCCAGTTTTTCCAAAAGCAGAGTCTCTATGGAGAACCTCCCCTATTTTAATGCTATCAATATCCCTCCACTATCAACTGCACTTCTCTACCGTAGTTCTACCTATTGTCTGTCTTATATATGTATATATGTATATATGTGTGTCTGTTGTGCATATTCATGGTGATTATTTACTTAAAAAAAACTAAGCCAAAATGCAGATGAACCTACGTCCAGCCTTACTGTTTACATTGGAATTAAGAAGGTAAGCATAAGCCAGGTGCTTCCCATGTGTCATTTGGAATAAAATAATCATTCCCAAATTTAAAAGCCATCATTCTGCTGTAAGAATTATTCACAAGTGGAAAACATTCCAGACCGTTGCCAGTCTTGCCAGGAGGGATGTCCCAGCATAATCACCTCAAGGTCCGAGAAAGTGTAAAAAACCCTACATCTCAGACTCTCAGGGTCTTAGTTACAGTAGCTTGTTAAATATTAAACGTCACGAAAGTGCAGTTAGAAAAAGACTGAACAAGTATGGCTTGGTTGGAAGGGTTGGCAGGGAAAAGCCTCTTATTTCTAAAAAGAAGTAACAAACATCTCTGTATATGAAAGTATTCTAGAGTCAAATATGAGGCCTTCAGTCAGATAACTAAAGCTTGGTTGAAACTGGGTCATGCAACAGGACAAAGATCCCACAGCTGAGAGATTAAAACAGAAAGAGCCATTGTAACACCTTCATTTTTTCCTAAAATCCAGATCTCAATCCAATTGAAATGCTGCAGTTGGATCTTAAGAGAGTTGTGCGTAAACAAATTCCCTCAGACCTCAATGAACTGGAGCAGTTGTGGGCCAAAATTACTCCACAACAATCCGAGAGAGTAATTCTCCACAATTACTTAAAATCATTGCCGCTAAAGGTGGTTCTACAAGCCACTCTTTCATGGGGTGTATTTAGTTTTTCCACACAGTGCCTTTGCATTATGGCTCAATTCTGGTCGAATGAATAATAAAGTGCTAGAATCTTTTGTGTGCTGTTTTAAACCTGAGGTTAGGTGTTAATCATTTTAGAAGCTGTGAAGGACCAGATGTTTTTTGTTTTGTTTTTTAATCATGTCCTGATATGTAAACCTTAGAACTGACAGAGAGAGTATAACTACAGCAGACTGTGCCCATTTTTTCCAGTTTTCGCTCTATAGGATGTCAGTAAGAGTGGATATACCTAATATGGTCATCTCAATGCAGAAGCTCAGAGACTTTCTGTTCAAAATTTCCTTTTATTAGAATCCAGCCAATCAGAAAACAATCTGGCTTAAAGGGAGTTAAAGGAGCTTGTTTCAGACAGTGGATGAACTGAGAAATTTCAAGCCCGCGTATAGAATAATACAATTATTTTGAACTGTGAATCAGGAAAAGATACATAATGTAAAAATGTGTAGCTTCAAATAAGCATTACAGGTCCTCTTTAATAAAGGTGACTGTATGTTTCCAGAAGTTGAGTTTCCTTCAAAGGGTGGCTAGGCTTTCTTTTCAAGTTAGGATGAGGAGCATGGTCAGTTGAGAGGGACATCCATCTAGTTTCTCCTGCTTAAAAGTTCTGTGCCTTGATTCAAAAATTCAAACAAAACAACACTTTAATGAACAAAGGCAACCGTGGTTGGGACGGGCTAGCAATCAGAAAGAGTAACATGCACTATAGGTACACAGTGAGCAAAGACTTAGGTGAAAACACTGAGGGCAGGGCAGACTCTCACAGTGGTGGGAAAAAGAAAAAGGCAGGAAATAAAGTCACCTGAAACACACAAGAGGGTTTTTGTTGAAAAAAAAAAGTATGTGATTTGGAAACTAAAATGAGTCAAAGTATTGATAAGATTTAAAATACTCTATAAGTAATAATTGAGCTCGTAACCGCAGCAAAAGAATACATAATGATCCAAGAACTTCAGCTCTATGGAAAATGCCTCCCATCTGTCCTTCCGTTCAGTCTGCAGTCTCAATTACACTGCAGTGCAACAAGACTCATGCAAATGGTGGCATAATTAATGTAGTTATCTTGAGAGGCGCATTTAATTGATCAGAGACCTTAGTTTCTAAGACACATCATGCTATGAATAGCAACAAGGCTTGCAACGGCATTAAGGGAGGGCGATGCATTGAGAACGAGGCAGAAGATAGCATTCTTTCCAGCGCTCTGGGACTCTACCACTTTTTCATTGTTTCACAAGTTTCAGTTTTAGATTAAACATTCATACTTCGCCTGCCTTTCTTTAGAAATGACTGCCAGATTATATCAATTACAATCAAAAGTCAAAATTGAGCTTTAACACCAAGTTGGTAGCGTCATCATGAATAGCATACGTGTCATGGGTACTCTTTTTACATTAGTTAGGGTTGAGGTCATTTGTCAAAACTACGTAGGGTTAAATGACATGGGAAAATCTTTCTCGATACCAGACTTTATGCATCATTGGATAATTCAGTCCATTTAGCTCCTAGTCCTTAACTCATCAAGGTGATGCTAAAAAGTTTGGGAAGTGTTGTGGAGCAAAACAATGACGTCAATGAGTACTTTTATATCTCGAAGGGCCAGGCAGATACATCAAGTCATTTATCTTGGATTGTAATCACATTATAGGCACAGCTGTCTTGTACTGTGGCTGAGGATGACTGTCTTCATTCCCCACTCTTTTGCTTGTCTGTTCTCACATTGTACTTAACATTTCGGCTTATATAGTACACTTGAAGTTTATTTTTCTTCCCATATGTAAGTTGTTAGTCCACTGCATTTTCTACCGTTTTTCCTTTATCTCACCGAAGTATAACAACTCAAATTTCTCTCTCAAGCACACATTTCACAAGAGTGTGACAGTTTATGTTGAAGTAAAGCAATTTGCAGAGCACAGAACAGTTTGTGATATATTTTTACTATGTTGCTTTTTCTAGATCAATTTTGGGCGTTATGACCAACATAATCTGTCGCATCATTCTATGATACCAGATGTCTGCTGTGCCCAAGCTAACCAGTTCAAGCACACTAGTCAAACCTGCTAGACTGTGTGAGTGCACTCTTATGAACCTTTCAGTGTTATATTGCACATTACCACTTTATTCTGACTGTAACTAGTATGACGTGCATAAAAAGAAAAAAGGCTCTGAATATGCAATTAGCTGCAAAAAGATGTGTTATAGTGCCATGAAAAAGTATTTGTCTGCTTTTTGATATATTTTTGTGTGTGTTTGTCACACTTATGTTTCAGCTCAAGCAAATTTTAGTATTAGCTAAAGATGCAAAATGCAGTTTCAAACAATTATTTCATTTATTAAGAGAAAAAAGGTTCCTGGTCCGGTGTGAAAATGCAATTTTCCACTTGTTAAATCATTAATTAACTGTGATTAACTGCATTTTTTGTAAAGCTACATTTAATTTCACTAAACACACCTAGGCCTGATTACTCATTATACAGACCTGTTTAATCAAGACATCACTTAAATAGAACATGTCCGATAAAGTGAAGTAGACTAAAAGATCTCAAAAAGCAACACATCACATCACAATCTAAAGGAACAGCTGAGAAAGAAAGTCACTGACATCTATCAGTCTGGAAAAGGGTACAAAGCAATTCCTGTGTTTTTGGGACTCCAGTGAACTATGGTAAGACCCATTATCCACACATGGAGAAAACTTTGAAGAGTGGTGAACCTTCCCAAGAGTGGCCAGCCTACCAAAATTTTTCTAAGAATGCATCGACAACTCATCCAGGAGGTCCCAAAAGAACCCAGAACGACATCTAAAGAACCAAACAAAAGCTGAAGTTTTTGGAATGTTTGCATCATGTTACATTTAGCATAAAAGTAACATTTCATAGTATTTCATAAACATAACATAATTCCAGAAACAGCCCACCTGTGAATGGCTAAAGAATAGAGATGGGCAGATCGATCCAAATATCTCTAGTATTGATACCAACACTGGTATTAGTAACAGATCGATACTAAAGCAATTGGATGAATACTTTTTTCTATCCTCAAATTCCAGTATGAATTCCACTGAACTGTGTTAAATACATTTTTACTATCATTTTTTAAATGAAAAAATATACCTCAAACATGCACTATGAAGAAGGAACCTTTGAACCTTGTTCTGCTGTCTGTCATGTCAATTCTTTAGAATTTATAGCACATTTAAACAACAGAAGCTGACCAAAAGTCTTTTAAAGACAGGCAAATGCCAGTTCTCTAGAAAAAACACTAAAAGTTAAGGAGTATTTCTTTTTTCAATTCATAACACTGTACATTTGCCAAATTGTACATTTTAATGTACACCAAAATCATAATGGTTCACACACTGCTCTCCCATACATGAGCTCCCTTAATAGGTTAAAAGTATCAGGATCAGTATTGGTATTGGTAATACTGCTCTTGATTTACTTGATATAGGCTCAGTACCAAAATTTGCAGTATTGCACAGGGCTACTATAGAAAAACAAAATTAGATTTTTGAGTCCAGATTTAAATCTAATTGAGATGGTTTGGCATTTGCTTAAACAGGCCATTCATGTGCAAAAACTCTTCAATGGGGCTAAATGAAAACAAAGCAAAGAAGAACTACTGATTTCCAGTATTAGTCGAACCAGTTGATTGCAATTCTTCTGCCAAAGGTGGCACAACCAGTTATTAGGTGAAGGGACAATTAATTTTTCACACTGTCTGATTACTTTTTTTCAGTTAATAAACAAAATCATCAATCAATCAATCCAATATTTATTTTTAAACATATGAATAACGTGCTAATACATACATATATATATATAAAAACAAATAAGCATGAAATTATTGAAACCATCCTATTCACATAATAAACAAAATGCTGACTATTTCCCATTTGAAATGGGAGTAGGAGGAAGCAAATGCTTATCAATTCCTAGTCCTGTCTCATGTTATATAACTGTTATATTTATACAATCTAATATATACAAGTAATATATAAATTAAAATGCCTGTCTGATACAGAGATTTATTTTATATTAATATAAACATGATTTAAAAGCTGCATTTGTATTAACCTTTATCTATTTATCTTTATCTAATATTAAAATTTGTTTGACAATCTGAAAAATGTAAGTGTGACAAATATGCAATAAACTAAGAAATCAAGAAGGGGACAAATAGTTTTTCAAGGTACTGTAGACTTTTCATATTAATCTGTTTCAGTCGTTGCACTGGTATTGAATATAGAGTTTATAACTGATTTCATGTGGCCATTCAACGCTAGCTTTACATTTACTGTGTCTCACAGAATCCACATACTTTTGCACTCATTAATAATTTCATAATAACAAGTGCAACACTCTTGGTATCAAGATGGCATAATGGTCAAAAAGCTGAACTAAGCTTTTCAATTAGCAACAGATTGCATTTAAGCCACAAGCTTAACAAGTATCGGTTCACACAACAGAATATCTTATTTCTCCAATCAAGCCTATTAAATGCATTTTGGGCTCACAATGATCCTGCCATAATGTTTTTTTGTTTTTGTTTTTTATTTGGGTATATAATATAGATGAAATATTGTCAACTTAACCCTAATCCCACTTGAACCCTAAACCAGTCAGTGGTGACCAGACTAATGTTAAGAAGACAATAACTTTTAATCTATAGAACTCACAAAAAAAAGAAAATGTGGCAAAAGGAAAATTCTTACTGGTTGCTGCTCTTTATACCTGGGGACTGATGATGAAATGAAGCTCAGGTGACGGGCACAGGTGATGTTTGAAGGGGGAAAGCAGGCAGGTGAGAGATGAAAGGTGGGGGGAAAAGACAGCGTAATAGGCTGACTGGCAATGAGGTTAATAACAGGACTTGGAAAGAGAGTAGACTAGAGAGGAAAAGTTGAGCAGGAGTCATGGCACAAGATAATTGGAGTGGATGATGGCAAAGACATTGCTATCCCAAGTAATGAAAGCAAGCTGGCACCTCATTGACCCCAGAATTCAAATTACTGTGAGCATAGGACTTTTTTTTCCAGCCAGAGGGGACTGTGGTATCTGAGGATTTAATGCTAATGCCTAATTTAGTTCCTCAGTGTGAAGCCCTTAAACTTTATAGGGCTGATTTGGACCAGCATAATAAAGGAAAAAAAGTATCAAGCCTATTGCGCATTGCTGTTCCTGATCCTGTCAGAAACAACAACATGGGCCATACTTGCTATATGAGGTTAGATTGACTATGCATAGTCAATGTTGTGGATTTCAAAGCCTCAACATATTAATTTTATTTGATACCAGAACATCAGAAATTCTACTGCTGTCATGTGCAGTGGAACGCAGACCATGTGTGATTTTTAGCACAGCAGAACCCTAAATTATACCAGTTAATGTTATTGATTTCTTTCTCTCTGGTTGAAGGAGTGCAAATCAGTGAAATTACAGAGTGGAGATCGGTGGTTTGGGATCATCTAAATACCCCTTTCACTGCACACGGTTGCCATCCAACCATCCTGAACTGATGGGAAACAACTCATAAAAAAGCAAGACAATAAATGATTCCCAGTTTGCTGAGCTAAAATTGATGCCTAAACTACCACTTGCTGAAAGCTGTAATATCGTCTCCATCCTTCTTATACAGATACAGCAAGTCTTAATTTCTTAATTATTTTCGAGTTTGCAGTTTAATTCCAAATGGCAAACCTTGCCTGTTTATATGTTTATATATATATATATAAATATATAAGAGGTGTATTTGTATAAGATTCTAATTAATGCTGCTATTTCAGGTTAAAGCAAAAGCACTCAAAATAGACTTTTTGCATGTGTGACTCATGTTGTGTAGCTTAATCCCAAGATGACAAATAGCGTCAACACTCATCTTGTTGACACTCCACTCCGATGAAGGTTTCAAAGGAAAAATTGCTGCTTTGTTTTTGGTCTTCTTTTCCTCCAGGTTTTCATAGCTTTAACTCACCTCTCTCCTTGTGCTCCAGAGAACCCTGATATGCCAGCATTCTGCTCCAGTGTGCCAGACTCATGCCTCACAGTGACACCTGCCTGCCTGCTCTCCACCAACAACTCCAAAAACAAGCCTTCCTGCGACTTGCCTCCCGTCATCGTGAGCTCATGGCCTTCACATGGACCTGTAAGATTGTTTTTCTTAAAGGAATGTAGCAGACAGAAGATGATGCGCCAAGGCCCAGTATAAGATCCAGTATAGTAAGAAAACTAAGAAAGAATAAAAAATAATGGATACACTTTAACTTCGACTTAGAGTATGAAAAACTCTCAAAAACAGTATTACAGTAAGTACTATCATTTTATTATTTTGCTTACAAATAAAATGTTAAAAATGTTTTGCCTAAGGATCTAGTCACACATACCTAGAGACCAGTTGGCAAATGCCTTGCAACCACTGGTTGATAGGAAAAAATGAATATTTCCCAATTGGTTGCAAGTGGTTCGCCTAAGGATGCTGGTAGTCACTGTGAAATCGACTACTAAGCACCAGTCATGGGGGTGTAAAGAGTGGTCAGTGACCCCATGGTAACCACCAGTTGCTAGGGGGAAATGTGTAGGTGAATCTCTGTGGAAAGTGGTTTGCTGTCACTAGGAGAGTAGTTGCAAAAAAGTATGGTGGTTAATTAGTGAGTGTTTGCAGCTAAAGCCTAGATTATACGTTGTTAACTCTGACAGCTGGAGAACCAACAGCCAAGTATTCCTGTTATTGTTCTTTGAAGTCAGCTGTCTGTACGCATGAAGCATTGGAATGTAAATTCTCAGCGTATGAATCCGTGTGGTCACAAAAACCAGGCTTGCACTCGGGGGGGTTAAGGGGGTTGGTTTACTATGCACACACTGTATTGGTGCGCAGTTGTGCGGTTCATGATAAAGGTGTTCACCTCACCTGTTTGATGGACACAAGAGAACTTTCTGTTGACTGCAGTATGATACGCGTTTTGATATGTAGTTTGATACTGTAGATTGATACACAATTTGGTGTGCAAGAGTTTGTAGGTCACAGTTGCATTTGCTTTGTCTGTGTAAAAGCAAATGCAACTGTTGTATGGATCCCATGTAGTGATTTGTGGTTTGGAAAGTGTTATGGTTGAAAAAATAGAACAAACAGCCCAGAATTGCATTTGATATTTTTGGTGTGTGTCTTCAATACCCCGTTTTTAGCTTGCTGCGGCTGTTATGGAGCAGTCGCAATAGTCCGTGAACACAAATTTCCCTAAGCAACCAGAGGTCAGGCTGTTGCCGACTAGTCTCTAGGCCTGTGTGATTAAGCCCTACCATACTGACATGATGCTAATACTTGGATTTACAATGCAAATGCATTACTTTGAGAATGCAGTGAACTACTGCTGTATCACTCTAACCAAGGCAACAGCGTGACTATGCTACTATGTACATGCTACTGCCCGCAAGGTGATATGAACACAGATAAGACAAGGCATCCTGTTCTTGCATGCAGTTCATTTTTCCATGCTGAGACTGGAGGAGTATGTATACAGCCAGCAACTCTGAAAAGTCAGCCACACTCTTTAATCCTGACATTGTCTCTCTTTGGGCTCTGGGAAACTTGAAGCATTTGTCTCTCCTCCCAGCTGTGGCTGTGAGAACACTTGACACAGCTCTGCTCGCACAGAATCGAGAAACAGCCCACGGCTGTTTGAAATGCGCAAGTCCCCAGAACTTGTCTAGTTGTGAATGATCTGAACAAGTGGAATGCAGCATGTAATATGTGGGGACTGGGTTCAATGTCACATTTAATACAATAAAGTTCAGAGATCATTTTATGTGTTTCTTACTAGTTTTCGGACATCAACTGATACCTCAAGACCAATACACAAATTTAACATTCCTTATGAAAAGTCATTTTGTTAACAGATGAGCACATCATTTTTCATGTCTCATTTGGAAGAAGTACAAGAGGTTAATACAAGGGTTAAAACAAAAAAGAAAAGTGAGAAGGATGTATCCCCTATTCTGAAGTGAAATACTTGAGGTTGTACAGGATCAGCTCCACACTGACCAAAGAGAACGTTCACTCTCTTCTACAGTTGCATGCCGTGAGCCTAAACATGCATCAAAGCCATCCCAGGCCTATTTGAAGTCTTGGGGAAGAGCTGACTTGCAAGTATTTCCTTCTGCAGTCAGCAGACTTCAACCCGACTGAGCATGTTTTTGAAAAGAAAAAAAATTAAAGGGCGAAATGTACTTTTATTGGGGGGGATATTTTTAATACTTTGGAGCCTAACTTCAGCCAGAGATTAAAAACTTGAAAAGTGACATGCCAACCTTTTGCAATTCTTCCTTCCCCTAGAATACAATCGCATTTCTTTAACAAAGCCTTTTTCTGTTTTCAGTCATCCTGTGTTTTATTCTGCTCACATAAGGAAGCACAATGATCACGCGTTCCTTAAATAAAACTTAGTAATTTAGTATTTTATGAGAGAGTGTGTGTCTGTGTGTACATTGCCCACTTACAGTTTAGAGAGAGTTTCCTAATCATATTTGCTAGCATTAGCGGCTAATTTAGCATTTCAGCATTTCTCTTATTTAAATATTCTTTTTTCTGCCTCAAAAAAAGTACATTTTAACTAAAAAAGTAGTTAAAATGATCATGTTTAGATTTGAGTGTGTTCAAAAAACCAATATGCCAATGTGCTGTCTTTTAGACTCTGATAGTAGTAACTGGAAATGTAGCCACATTAAGCTAGTCCACAATGTCTTCAAACTAGTCTTCACTGACTCCATGTAACATGAGGTAACAAAAAAAAAAAAAAAAAAAGTTATTTATTGCAATTCAAGACATTCAAGTCAAATGAATAGCTTGAAATGGTACAAAGGTAAGGTAAGGTAAGGTGAACTGCCAGAGGTTAAAAAAAAGAAAAGGTAAGGTTACCCAAAACTGAAAAATAATGTACAGAATTATACAAAAAAGGCCTTTTTCAGGCAACACAAAACGGGATAACAATTTAAAGCTGTTCTGCAGCAATGGAGGTTGATCAAGTCTAGAAGCTGGTGCTACTAATTCCTACAGGTGTTCCAACCTTTCTAGATTACTTATAACCCCCTCTGTCTGCATAAAAGGAGTACTGGAACACACTGTGGTACCATACCCTGGTGAGCATCAGTTGAACAGTGTTATACTGTAGAAATTAGTGTGTTCTACAAAAATGGCGAGAAAAAGGCAATTAACAATGAAGTAGAAAAAGATCATCATAACACTTAAAAGTGTAGGTCTTTCCTACAGAGACATTGCAAAGAAAGTCAAGGTGTCAATGAGTAGTTTCCGTCACCATTAAAAGGCACTTAGAAACTGGGGCAAACTCTGGGTCTGCAAAACCACTTCCTGTCAAAGCCCAAAAGGCGGCTCACAGGACAAGAGCTTCAAGCACAGCTTAATAGTGGTCATAGTAAGCAAGTCTAAGTTTCAACTTTGAAGAGAAGACTTCGAGCTGCAGGTTTGAGAGGATGAGTTGCAGCAAGAAAGCCATTGCTAAGACAGACACCAGAAAGAGGCCTGCCTGGGCTGTGAAACACTGCAATTGGACTGCCGAAGACTGGAAGAAAGTATTATAACTGATGAAATCTGAAATCTTCAGTTCATCACGCAGGATCTTTGTACACTGCCGAGTAGGCGAAAGGATGGTTCCACAGTGAGTGGCATCAACTATCAAACATGGAGGAGGAAGTGTGATGTGTTGTGGGCTGTTTTGATGGATCCAGGGTCGG
This sequence comes from Oreochromis niloticus, assembly GCF_001858045.2. Classification (NCBI taxonomy): domain Eukaryota; kingdom Metazoa; phylum Chordata; class Actinopteri; order Cichliformes; family Cichlidae; genus Oreochromis; species Oreochromis niloticus. The sequence continues at coordinate 8,598,788 of NC_031986.2, forward strand.
TGACTTGTACAGAGTGAGATCCACCCTGAAGTTCTGCAACAGATATGGGAAGAACTTTCTGAAGAATACTTGATTTCTATTGTAGAAATAATATATATATATATATATGTGTGTGTGTGTGTGTGTGTGTGTGTGTGTGTATATATAGCAGTTATTTGCTTACTTTAGCCAAGCCATTTACAGTCTTTATAATATACCAATATACCAAGGGCTCACTCCCTCTCATAATAGCCTTGCTTCAAACATTGGCCTCTTCAGTTGAAGTAAAAGGCTGTTTTAAACACTTTATTATTTGTGCTTGTAATCCCAAAAGGACCAGACACGACTCTGTGGCTGTGTTTTGTGGGTTTTTCTTTTATTTTGACACAATCGGTTTATCACTCGTGGCACTTTCCAGTGCACGATGCCCTAACTCTGGTACCGGCCGCTACTGAAATGGGGAAGGCATGATTAGAAGATGCTCGCCGGCTGTGACAAACCAGCCTCCCCGACACCACACCCTGAACTCGTTACTCCACTCCTCCCCTGTAGCCAAGCCACCAACCACACCCCGCCACAGTGCAATAGAAATATGTTTTTAATAAAACTACGGATATTATTAACATGTAAATGTAAATCGCTAACCAGTTTGACTTGAGGGTCTGCTGCCTGAGTATTTCATAGTGTGACTGTTAAGGTGTTAATGCTGCAAAATAGAGTAACAGCATACACAAAAACAGAGCACTGACAAACCCTGATTTTGGTGTGTAACAAATATTTTTTACTTTACTTACATACTTTTTACTTTTTTATGTACTTACTTTCCAAACTTGATTAAATCAAGTTTGGAATTTATAACTTACTTTTAAAGAACCATTTTTAAATGGTGGTATTGCATTTCACTTGAATAAAAGATCTGAGCACTTCCTCCAACGCTGTGCGTGTGTAGTTTTGCTTCAAAACAAAATGCCATAGCTGATTCTAAACGAAATAATTCATAGACTGTGCTTGCTGAATAATAGATTGCTGCCTGCTTTATCATTGTCATTTTTTTCCTCTTCCATTTTAATGTCCATACGCATGTGTATGAGGAAAATGTTGTCATATGATGATACCAGAAGTTAGGAGTAACAGTGCAGGAGGTTTGTAGTGAAAATTCTGAAAATTTTAGAACATTAGTATTAGTTTCATGATTTTATTAGAGGATTCTTGGAATAATTTCTCACGATGATCTTTCCACTGCTGCAATTGTTAGGTTTTTGTTTTATTCTTTATGTGTGATGGATGATATGCCAATTGTGCATATGAGTGGAATATTTTTTTTGCAGCCTCCAGTGATGACCTTTACTTTAATGCTTAATCACTGTGTTAATCCCAGTTTGACTTATTTATTTTTAAGCCAGTAGAATTGAAGTGAAGAACAGAATGCAAACCTCCCGGTGGCCTCAGCATTTCAGCCTGGGTGATAGCAATGCATTGTGATAAGTTAATATCGTAGTGTCTCAATAATATGGCTGTTCTTCCACACAATAGTCAAATTAGAGGCCACACATTTTACTCTTCTCTGCTGTAATACTTACAATTTACATGAACTGAGGAGCATGTGTATTTGTTTTACAGGAATGTACCTTTTATATAACTAATCTGTAATGCAAACCAAACTTTGAACAATCACATGCCTCATACCCCAATATGCCACCACTCTTTGTACTACAAGACTTAGCATCTGACACAGTAGACAATCAAATCGTGGGTTAGAGCAGCGGTCCGCAACCTTTCTTGCGCCACGGACCGGTTTATGTCCCACAATATTTTCATGGACCGGCCTTTAAGGTGTCTCGGATAAATACAACAAATAAAACCAGTGCCGGTACCAAAAAAAAGAAGATAACTAATTCATTTAACATAACATATCATTTATTTTATCTGATAACACTAAGCTTTAGTTTTCTTTTCAACGATGCGAGGTTTATACGTTATTTATGCTAATGGACTGCTTTAAGTCTACCAGAGCTTGGATTGTGGAAACATTTATATAACCCAGTGGCAAAAAGAGAAAGAGTATTTGCTGCTTCAGAAAAATGTAGCCCATAGAAATAGTCTTAGGCTCCCTCTTTTTACTGTATCAGTTTATCTATTGTAGGGGTTACAGTATTTTCAATAAGTCTGAAAAAATATAAGCAAATTTTCAAACCATGAGTCCAACTTGCTGAATGCACATCCAGCATCTTTGAGGTTTACTAATGTCTTAGTCATACTAGAGTAATAGGACATCAAACTGCAGCTAGGACAAAGAAACGGTCATTGCTCAGTGATTGCAATTTTTTGTCTGTCAGAGACCAACTGCAAGTATCGCAAGTACAGGTCATCTAGTAGGAGGCAACGCGTCTCTAAGCAACCACAATCTGACTAAGACTGACTGCAGTCACTTTCAGACACGTTGCCAAAGACAAGAACTGATGAAATATGAAATCATTGCATTTTAATTTATAAACGCAGACAGATTGCCAACACATTGCAATTAGTCTAAGTGAGTCTGTGCAAAAGAACGCAAATAGGGGACTATTTGTGGAGGATCTGTTTCAAATCTTTAAAGTTCGGAGTGGAATCTGAATGTAAGTAGTTAAAGTGAATATCTGTTTACCTATGAATTTATGTGTATGCAGATGCCAATCGATGACAAGAGATTTGTGATGTTCCAAGTTTATTACAGTTAATCACAGTATTATGACAAACAGATTGCATTTAATCACTGACTTAACCCTATTTGATCGCAAACTGATAGCAGACTGATTCCTTATTATTGCCATGTTATCGCTGTCTGTCTGAAGGCAGCATCTTACTGCGAGGGGTCATAGACCTGGTCCCCTTCTTCAAAGCAACAATTTCAAAGGCAATGACACCACAAGTACATTGCACACAGTGGCAGTAATTTTGACTGTGTCACAATCCCCAACCACATTTTTCTCTAGTGTGACTAGTATAATTGTGTCAACCCTTTTCTGAAGACATTTCAATAAGGAGAGATCATTTGAGAGAACTGAGCAAAATTCATTGATATGCAGAAGTGTATTTGGCACATAGACTCAGAAGACCTAACTTGGCAGAGCGGAATCCCAGCGATGGGATTTAGGGCAGGATCCCCTGGAGTCATTGCTGGTGGTGGTGAGGATGATACTGAGGCTTGAATGGCTCCTACTGAGGTGACTGTGAGGTGGAGATGGAGAGGAGGTGGGTTGCAACGATGCCATTCTGAAAGACAGAATGACGGAGAGCACAGATTTAAACCGTGTCCAGAGGAGACTGATTGGCTCAAGGAAGGCAAGCAAAAAAGTGATTGGTCTTGGGAAATGATGACAGTATTTGGTTTTGACAGCGTGGGAAACAGGTAGTGAAGCAGAGAATAGACTAGAAGTCGAACACCCAAAAAGCAAGCAGATGACTGACAGCAGATCTTCCTTATTGAACTTAAACATGCTACTCAAATGAAGCTTATGCATGTGATCACCTTTTCCCTCAACAATCAAAATCAGCACTAGAACAACACCTTATTCTGAATGTTCAATGTCTTGTTTACAGGAAAAAAAAATTTCACTGCCTTCTGAAAACTATGTATGAAAGAAAAGGGTAAGGTTTGAATGTATACATTTTCAGATTGTATGATCTACAATGCCACAAGAAAACGCAGGGTAGCCAATTAGAGCACTGATTCTCAGCTGCCTTGACTTTAATTGTAAGGCTACTCCTGAGCCAACAAAGCCCTCATTAAATATATTTGGTGATGTGCATTGCATGTTGAAATGTTAGGAATTTACTCATGCTGTATCTTTTTTAAAACCAAAAAAGCTGGCAGTGTAAACGCTGACTCCATATTTAAGGAGCTTACAATTTGGACAGTACTTATTGTCTTGTTTTTCAGCAGGCTCAGCTAAAGCACCAGCAGTCTGATATGTGCCTCAGTGATAAAATATTAAACCTGACAGGACATGAAGCATTCTTGCAAGTAGTGACAGAATTTACTATGAGAACATTTTATGAGAAGACTTGTGTTCATTTTCATTTGAAAATTTGGATTTGTGTCCCAAGAAAGGCTCTCACGGTAATGTGATTTTTCCTCAGTTACAAGACCTCAGACTAAAGACTTTATAGTTATCACAGCTGTTGAGTTTGCATGGGTTTTGTGGGACCTGTTTTTAGTCACTCCAATTATATTAAACCTCCGAGTGTTCCCAGGGTTAATATTATTGAGTCTATAATCACAGATGGAAACAATCTGTTTCAGAAAAAACAAAAATAGTTCAGGTAGAATGATTCTTGTCTTTGTGTCCTGATTGCCAAGACGTGGGAGAACAATTGAATAAAAACAAAAATGACATATTCTAATTACCGAGAGTTATAATAGAGAAATGTCACCAATGACAACTTTAGGGTTTAAAATGATTTCTACCCTGTTTCATCTTCTGCAATCCTTATGTGTTACAGCTTGTATGATTCATAGAAGAGGCAGGGTTTTTTTCTTTTTCAAGGGAATAAGGTATACTGTGGGTAATTGAAAATTTTTCTTAAATGGAAGAAACTGAATATGCTGTGAGACGGTTACGCAAGCACCCAGATGCCCACTAGTGCAACATGCAAATGTCACTTTATATTTAGACCCACTGTTTGCAATTCATTTCCATTCTGGTTTTAAAGTAATTTAGCAAATTGTGTCTGTTGCAAAGTACATACAATAATAACTAGCATAATACTGTTTATAGACTTGAGTTTAAAGTACAACAAAAAACTTGGTAAACAATTGCACAGATACATAGTGTAAGTTATTATTTACCTATTTAACCCTCTGGGGTCATCACTGTATGTCATAACCTTAATCCTAACCATCGGCGTAACTTTGTGCTGAACATTGGGGGTAATAACTGAAATGAGTAAAGAAAATCAACAGCCTATTTATGCAAGATAATTCATAATTATATTGGTTGGGTCTGATTATTGGGGGGGTCATAACCCCCATAAGCCCCCTGGAAATTACACCCTTAATCCTAACCTCTAAACCTCAATTTTAGAAAAATATAGAACTGAAAGTTTAAAAAAAAATGTAAACAGCAATATTGTTTCACAACTGCCAAGAAAGGAAGAACATTTTAATAAAAAAATTGGATATTCTGAGTGTTGGGTTAGAATTAAAGTTAAAGTTATGGTTGGGGTCATCACTAATAATGACATCAATGATACATGATGAAACACATCATTCTGTTTAACAATTTTTATATTACACACCTTGCTAGGTGAGGAAGAAGAGGCATGCTGCCATCATGCTGCTTCAACAAGATGTGCCACAAGCAAATTGTAAATGGTGCGTCAGTTTCATTTGTCAGCATAAAACTGATTGTTGAACAATCTTTGTAGCAAGCTCCAATGTTTCCTTTAAAACCTTTAAACCTTTACTAATTTTTTTTTTTTACTTCATCTGCTTTTCTTTTTTACCTGAGTCCAGTGTTTGTGAGCATGTGAAGTGGGAGGTGTTTTAGCAGTTTAATGTACCAGTATGTGTAAGTTCTCTAAAAGATTGTAACTAACATTTTAAATCGGTTGTGACTAATTTACTCAGTTGTTTTTATCTGAGACTGGTGTTTGTATATGTGCCTATTTAATGTGTTTTGTAATGCCTGCTTTGAAGAAGCTATTCTCCTATCCCAAGATAAGCTTCTCATGTGGGAGACAATAAGTAATCTTAACGTTAATTAAGCATTCTGTTTTGCGCTTCTGGAATTGTCTTCATTGTGTGCCCACTTGTAGTGAGAGCAGCCTCAGTCCTAATTCATCTCCATTAATGGATAAATGCTATTACACACAGATAAATTTGTAATCAATATACGTTTTGAGATTACTTTGTAGTTCTAATAAGCCTAATATAAGTCATCATTTTTCTTTTTTTTTCCTTTTTTCGCAAACCACGGTTCACATTAGCAAAGGCTTCTGTGAATAGCGGAATGTTTGAATTTTTAAGTCCAATTAGCATTTGATAGAACATCCAGAAGGTGGTGTGTTCCATCCAAACTACAGGCAATCATGTCAATCTGCTAATGATCAAAGCAATCTCAAGGTTGTAAAAATTGTCCCTCAACAACAGCAAGCAACTTCTCTCAACCACTTGACATATATATCACTGGAAATACAAATTTTTCCCAAGCAAACAACGGTTGCCAGTGGGTCACTAGCCTTGAATGTGACTGGAAAGTAGCACAGTTTCACAGCAGTTGCGAACACCACTTGGGGAATACTCACTTTCCCCTGGCGTTTGGTGTTTGCCAGGCAGCTGCCAACCAGTCTGTAGGCCTACGTGACTGAGGGCTTATTAGACCGCCACAAATAAATAATTGAAATCTTGACAACAAAGGACTGTTTAAGAATGGGAAAAATAACAACATTTTATGATCTACTTACATGGTGTTCATTAGAGAGTTCACATTATAAGCTATGCACATACAAGATCTGGAAAATGAGCTCGACGATTTGAGAATAAGCTTGTGCAGGTGCTCATACTCATACAATGATTAGCACTATAATTCTCAGTCTTTTGTAATTCCTGCCAAGTTAAATCTTTAAAATATTAAAAAAAACCATAAATGGCATATTTACAAAATGAAAAGAGGGTAAAGGAAAACACTTTTCACTGTGTTTGAAAGCCTAAGACATTTTGGGAAGAACTCTATATGATATGACAACGTTAGGCTAAAAGAAATCCCACTTGACCCAAAGCTGTTCATGCTTGGTTAGTCTCCAGAAGAATACAATTATAATAATAGGAGTAAAGGAGGTGTTTTGTTTTCATCCACTTTTGCTTCAACAATGCAAATCTCTCTGGGGTGGTATCAAACAATGATACATTTTTGGGCATAATACAGAAAATAAAATTATAGGTGACAGCTTATCTTACATTCAGTCAGGACCACTGAAAGAAAAAGCTGCAGTGATTTATATATGCCAGCTGTCTGAGCACATCTCCCTACCTGAATGTGTGCATACATGGAAGCCTAAAGCAGAAACAAAAACCTCCCACCCCAAGTTTAAAAACCATTTTCATAGTACAGCAGTGTTTTTTGTAAAGCACGTTTAACCACAGGTTTAGAAGCTATCCAAACAATGCCCGAAAAAGTCTTGTTTCAACAAGGCAACGCTAAACCACATAATTCTCATATTATAAAAGCAGGACTTTGTAATAAAAATCCTACATCAAGCAAGAAGAGGAACAAATTTTGCTTTCAGAATTACAGCAGCTCCCAAAATAGTAGAGTGGTGTTGAAAGAAAAGGCAATGCACTTTATTCCTTTGCATTTGTATTCTTAGTTTTAACATTTAGAAAGTCAACAGTACAGTATTCATTTGAATTAATGATTTAAATCAGGAATGTCAAATCCACTTTAAAGTGATAGTGAAAAGAAACTACACCCTCTGTCAGTTCTAAGGTTTTATTTATCAGGACATAACAGAAGTCATCTGGTTTTTAGCAGATTTTAAAATTAGGTAAATATAGCCTCACATGAATGGCACAGCATATTCCACATTTCTTTATTTAATTAACAAAACTAAGCTGAAATGCAGATTAGTGTGTACTAAGAATCCAATTACTGCTTCTATAGACAGCAGCCAGGTTCTGTTCACTTGATTAACTGATCAGTTGATTGATTGATTCACAAGGAAGTGTGAAGATCTCTATAAAAGCGGAGGTTTGGGCAGTTTGTTGGTCTGGAGCATTCAGCTATGTGTTAACACAATGCCCTGGAGGAAAGACATCAGACATGGTGTGAGAGAAGCAATTGTTGCTGTCCATCAACCTCAGAAGGGTCGTAAGGCCATTTCCAAAAAATCAGAAGTCCATCATTCTACAGTGAAAAAGATTCACAAGTGGAAAAGATTCAAGAGAGTTACCAGTCTTCCCAAGAGTTTATGTCCATACTAACTTATCCCAAGGTCAGACCATACATTGCTCAGAGAAACTGCAAAAAACCCCAAGAGCTTCTTCTCTACTCGAGTTTGACTCTACAGGCTTCCCTTAGCATGCTAATTGTTAACGTTCATGACAGTACAATTAGAAAAAGGCTGAACAAGGATGGCTTGTTTGGAAAGGCTGCCAGGAGAAAGTCTCCTCTTTCTAAAAAGAAGAGGGCAGCACAGCTTGGGTTTGTTAAGTTGCGTCTGAGCAAATCACAAGACGTTTGGACAAAAGTATCTCCGAAGTGGAGATACTTGGCTGTGATGCTGTGGTATTATCGTGAGATAGCTGTGTATGAACAAATGGCTGAAAACCTCAGTGAACTGAAGAAATGTTGTAAAGAAGAGTTGCTCAAAATTCCTCAACAGCGATGTGAGAGACTGATTAAAGTCGTACAGAAAACTATTACTGCGAGTTACTGCGAGTTACTTCCAGTTACTGACGATAAAGGTGGCTCTACAAGCTTAGTTTTTAATGTAGTATGTCAGATATGAATTATCTTTTCTTTTTACCATGACTTTACATCTTGGGCCACAAACAGCCTAAGTGGGTTTCAGCTGCTCCCATTTCTTTTAGTGTAATGAAGTTTAACCTGCAAACTGAATCACTGACATGTCTTAAGAAAAAAGAAGTGAAATAAAATGTATCAGTTTTTCTACTTTATGAAAAATGCTGGTGTAGTAAATCAAAGAAACCTGTCAGCACAGCTAACTGGACTTAAGCAATCCAGTCAGCAGATTGGACCTTTCGGGAAACCGATTCTTGCCCACAGGCCATATGTTTGACACCCCCATGTTTAAATCAGTTGTAGCATTCCTGTTTTAATGTACATTCCAAACAGTATCTCAGCCTTATTGGAAATTCTGCTGCACTACGACGTTACAAAAAAACATCCAACTGTCTGCAATGAAAACCTACTTGTACAAATGCATAGGTATACTTACTTACTTACCCAATTGTTATTCATGCCACAATGAATGCATTGAAGTGAACCAATGCGGCTCTTGCTCATTATGCAGTGACATGATCCAGACCACACAAAGGCTCTGCAGATTTAAACATATTCAAACAGAGTCACAATGAAAAGTTGTAAATGTGCTGCGAGGCTGTGTGAGTGAGATAGTGTCATGCAGACATCCTCAGTCCATCTGTGGTAACTAATTATGTCAGCATCAGCAGCTAATTAGAAAGGGAAAAATGTGGAAATGCCAGATGTTGAATGCCCAGATCAATCAGGCTGGAATATAAAAGTTGCTGCTGCAACTTAGTTTCAGTACTGGGTTGGTTTATTCTCTCTAGCACCCATGAGCTCATGTGGATGTGAGAGTGAGAGCTGCCTTTAGAAAATGTTTGTGCTTTAATAGAATACGAAAAAAAATCGAGAGAGCTTTCTACATTTCTCTTCTTCTTTTACCCCCTTTGGATCAATTGTGCTGAAAAGAGCGACAAGTAAGATTGCTTTTTTTTTTTTGACTTACTACCATTATCCGAATGGAATGAGCACTGAAAGTTTCTCCCATTAATCATTACAGCAACCAAGTCAATCTCACTTGTTTCCTGTACACGAGTCGTATGACCTGCACACACACATCTAAAGGTGGAAAGCAAACACGGGAAAGGCGACCTGAAAATAATATGAGATCATATTGCACTCAGACACCCAGACAGGCTCAGGGACACATAAATACACACATACTGTATAAAAGCTCCCAACACTGGCATTGAATTCCTGGCCTGATCTCAGCAGGGTCAGCGCAGTTGAAAAGCTAATCCAGAGGTGTGTAGGTGGTGCAGAGACACATAAAGGAAAAGGGCTGGCGCGCACAGCAACACAAGTTGGTCATTAAGTAGAGATACAAAAACAAAGTGGAGCAATTTGTTGGAGATGTGAAGCTGTCCAAATTATAGACGTTCAATTAAAACGGTCAATAAAGCTGTTATTGCAGCAATATGTCAGCAAAGTGCATTTAAGAATTTTTGGCTTTCATCTGTGAAGGCTTTAACGAGGTAACCCTTCATATAGTTGTATACAGACTCATATGAGAAAATGAGAATGAATACCATGCAAATGACAAAAACGTCATTTTTGTTACTGCAGCACTTTGTTTTTTTGTTTTTCCATTTTGTTCCATGTAGTAATTTTCACACAGCAGCACTCAACACTCAAGCTTTTAGGGTTAGTATATACAGAGTATATCTATGAATATGCATGTTATCTATATAATATATAGAGCGAAACACATGTTTTTGGTATTTTAAGTGGTCTTGAGCAATAGTAGTTCATGCTTTTTGAAGAACTTTCAAAGTTTTTTCTTTCCAGTCTTTGTACCTGAACATTTTAAGGAAGGTTGTATGTGTGTGTGTGTCTGTGTGTTAGGCCACTTAATACTGACCTATGAATCATAAAAAAGGCTCCTAACTCCTAAGGTGATTCAGAAAGAGCTATGTACTGGAAACTTGGCAAATCACAGTTCATCAGTTTTCCACCGACACAGTGGAAAACTGTTAGTCATGGATTGGCCTCCCAAGAGTCTGGTCACACCAAATACTGATTTTCAAGTTTGTTGGAAATGCACAAACTCTCTTCTTGCCTTACAATACTGTATTTGCATTAACTGCCCAATAAATTGTTCAATAAATTGCTGCACTTTTCCCCCTTATTTTCGTATCAAAATATAAAGAAATCAGAGGTGACTCAAGACTTTGTGCATTATGCATGCATACATTTGTAAATGTAGAATATAGTTTGTGGCACTATGTAGTAGTCAGTTAGCATTTACCTGCTGTAAGCGTCACTCAGCTGATGATCCATGCTGATTAAAACAAACGCCTCTAATTATCTGGAAATTCTATTTGAACTGGGACAACGATGGAACACGATGACAAACAGGCAGGAGAAACAAAAAAGCTTTAGTGTACAAAGTAAATGTTTGCAAGCAGCTTTGGCATTCAGCATGACAACAGGCAAAAAACCCCAAAAAACAGTGCCAAATCAGTATGCAAACCTAAAACAAAGCAGTTCCATTAATAGCGCTTGTCAGATACTTTCTATTTCAAGAGCAAGTTCCAGACCCCACGCAAAGGTGTCTAGGGACAAAATTGGACACATCCTCTCCTAGGTGTTGAGCAAACTACTGATGCTAACATTTTGTGAAGCTCGACTGACACATGCACGTACACACACATATACAAGCGCACCCCCTGTGGGATGGCAGGCTGGAAGGGCTTATCCAATCTGTCAGTGTGCTGCCAGCATGCTCTACTCTCCCTCCGCTTCATGACCTGCACGCAAAGCGGCATTTACCCAATAATCTCACTGTAACACTTTGCTATGTCTGAGTCATATACTAAAAAGAGTTCAAAGGTTTCAGTGTGCTTACTTTTATTTTATGTTTTATTGACTGACTTTTTGTAGTAAATAGTGAAATGAGCATATTAAATAAAGACAAAGGGTGTGAATGGCAGGTGCCTTATCACATATCGCTGGTACTTAACATTAAGCAACAACCTCTGGTGCTGAAAAATCTGGCCAATGTGATCATACCAATAAATGACTCATACAGAAGACACTTTTGTCTTCAGCCCTCACCTGTTTGGAGTTAAATTAGAGGCACATATATCTAGTCTATGGCTAACAATCAAGCTAGCAAGAAACAGGCTGGTACTATTAATACTACAATTCAGTTCATAATTCTTAGATGATGTAACTTTATAACATGTTGCATAGCTTCATCAACTGCAAAGCCATGTCATTTTCACATATTTATATTATTCTCAAACTAGTAAGTGTAACAGCCAGTGGCATATACAGTATTAATTAATTTTGATTTTATATCCCCGATAATTGTCACAAATTACCAAATTATCTTTATTCATACACCAAATACTGTTTCCAATTCCAGTTAAACAGATATATTACACACAGTTGAATGTAATAAGTTACTGAGTGATGCAGCGTATATTCAAAATGGACTTCCCTCCTCTACTGCCTGCTGGAAATGGGGTGTCTCCGTAATTATGAGCCTGGAGGATAACCTGCTGGTTAATCGGGTTTTCTCCTGAACCACCAAGCCTGAATAAATTGCTCATGAGGCCATACCTGTCGAGGATACTTAACCCCCATCTAGTCCTGGGCACCATTTGCTTCTAAAGCTATAAAGGGAAGAGAATGCTGAAATCCCCTTCATACATTTGTCTCTGTTTTTTTTTTTAGTAGCAAAAGCCTGACTCACTGGATTCTCATTTCACACTAATTTAACATAATTCCACAGTGAAACACACAAATATAGCTTGTCATCTATTTGCATTACATGGTGGTCTGCTTTATCAGTTTTTTATTATTTTTTTCACAGATTTTCTATTAAAATGCTTGGGCAGCAACTCAAAACAATACCAAAGTGTCATTCATATTTTATTAGCTTGAGAACCCAAATTTCACACATGCTCTTCTACTTCTGTAATGCACAGAAAGACGCACACACATTAATATGGCTTAGGTAAGAAATTTAGATGGTTTTGCAGTGTTTTGTTTTATCATGGTTTATCTTTTACTCGACCATGCAAGGGCTACAAATTTAAAAAGACAGATACATTTAGTAGGACTTCATTAGAATAAAGACATAGCCTCATCCACACCATAGATACTCCTAGTGATTTTGTAGTAAAGAACACACATCTACGTTTTATGAGTTTATGAGAAAAAAAAACAGTCTTTCATGACACAAAAGAAGACACTGGCATGAAAGTGTGAGGGTTCTACAGGAAGCTGCATCCTGACACTGAGTACAGTGTGACGCAAGTGCTAATATTTCAGTTTTAGGCCACTAAATTTTTTGGGGCTAAAGTATTTTGAGAGCATGCAAATATATAAGAGAGGAATAGGGAAAATTCATTAAACTGTGAGTGTCATTATTATGTTTGAAACAATTAGCTATTAGGAAAGGTAGCTTGGCAAACCATAGCTAACATTAGCTTTCTAGCAAGCTAAATCTATTAGCTTACTAAACTAATTGTCCACAGTTGGTTTATCAACACCATACAAAAAACTTTATATTAAGATGTTCATATCCTCTGTGATGTCAGCTATTGAATTTGGAGTTCACATATTGAAGCTTTTCTGTCAACTTCTTAGCTGCCATGGTAGGTCTTTGGAGTCTGAAGCTATCACGTTATACAAGACAGAGAGTGCTAGATAATGAGCCATTACTAGATGTAGCACAGCAAAGGTTTTTATATTGTCTCTAATACATTAAATGGATTCATGTAGAAAAAATATTTTACTGCAAAACTGGTTAAACTTGAAACAACAGAGATTATTACACTTCATGTGAAATACATAACATGAGCATTGAGCTATAAACGATTGCAGCCTGTTGCTGCGATTACTGCCAGATGAATTCAGACATTAACTGTGAGTGTCTATTGTAGCGACACAAACAAACATATTATTTTAAGTGGTGTCAATAAGCCAACCTTTGCTTCTTGTGTTCCGCATGCTCAATTTAGTCATGTTTCCACACAAAAAAAGCATTCCTGCAGGGCATGTGCTTATTACATGTGCTTATGCATGAATACTGATGTACTTTTCCTTTTGAGATCCTATGATGATGAGTTTGATTAATACGCATTCTGAAATAAAACTTGTTCTCTGTCTGCCAAATGTAAGCCTTTGCTCCCAGGAGCTGCCTTCCATTAGCATATAATATAATTTCCCCTCCATGCTTCTTTTGATATGCCACTTAGTCTACCAAAAGACTTCTTGCTGCTTTCGTTTCAAAGGGAACTCTGAAAGTTAAGTCAAAATTCATTTGCAGTCAAAATTCATTTGCAATCTGGTGCCCAAGGAAGCAGCATACCAATGTAAACTCACCATGTATCTTAATTTGTATGTAAATATAAACAGCAAAAGCTTCCAAATTTCAATTTTCACATCTGTCTCCATGCTGCACAATTCTAAATTATCATTAGGGCTATAATATTTTTTTGTAATTTTGTTTGATACAACTTTCAAGGAACTCTGCCTTAAAGGCTATTAAAGCAGCTTTACTTTATAATCACATCTTCATCAATGGCACCTTCAAAGAGATGCTGGTCTGTGATCGCAACACCTACATGAGAATCTGCAGTTACTTTCAACTAATTATAATCACTTTTGTTTTCATATCTCCTTTAATCAACTTTGGTTACAAGAACGTCTGTGATGGTGTGGATGGACTGGGTCTGATGAATTGAGCAATGCACTCTTAGAAAATAGAGTAATACACCTAAAAAGCTTCAAGGTAATGTTGTACCCTCTACTCAGGGTACTTTCTTCTGCTTCTCTGGTTTTACCATATGGAAACTTGTCTTAAACCAATGTAACATACAATGTAACAAATGTAAAATTACAAAAATATTAACTTTTTTTTTAAAAGGTCAAAATTATAATCATTATTATAAATTTGGGCTGTATTTTTGAAGCCCACATTTAAATGAATAAGAAAATAGCTGTAACTTTAAGCATCAGGAAATTCCAATTTTAAAAACTGCTGTGAAAGTTTGGCAACTTTATGTACACGGAGAGCACAAGTATCATTAATTTTGCATCAATTTCACTTTATTATAGCTTCATTAACCTTCCAGTCTAGAGTACCAGCACAGCACAAACAGTTTCACTGGTGTGTTGCTTTTACTTTTTGTTCCATTGCTATTTGTAATTACTGGTGGTTTATAACTTTCTCCTTATACTTTTCCCCTTTTTCAAGCTTGTTTTGTCGCTTCTATTATTTTTTATTTGTTATGTATTTCTATTGTTTTACTGATTGCTTTTACAGTATTAAATGTGCTGCATAATGAAATGAATTCCTTCATGTGGCTTTCTGTTTTTACTTCCATCCTGTGCCTTAGTATCCCTCTCCTTGGATTTGTGTATATGATATAGCTTATCTCTCTCAGTCTTTCTCATGTATTGTTTAAACCTCTCTTTTGTTTCCAAATCATCGCAGTCTCTCCAGTTGACTTCCTTGTTTGTGATTTGTTCTTATTTTTGACCTTGTTAGTCTAATAGGCTTCCTGCCATCACTGTGCTGTTTGTTGTTATTTTTCAGCAGTGATTAAAATGTGTCTTTGACTACCTGCCAGCCCGACTTGGATTCTTCTCAGCATTTCAGTTTTTCCCCATTAACACTATCACCAGCACGACAGTTTGTGCATGCAGGTGTTCAAAGACCTGGAAGTGTTCCTTGGATATTTTACATTAAAGCTTATTTAATACAAATGTAGCTAACTACAGCAGCAGGACCTTGGTGTCTCTTGAATTTCAGCTCCATTAAATAAAAAGTTCTTTAATAAGCTTTAAAGTGCACATTAAAATAACCTAGTCAAAGGAATAGAAAACATAGCCAACACTCATACAGATTGTGTATCTAGGAAACAACTAACAGGTAAATGTGACTCTGAAGTGATGTTAATTGTAGACGTGTCTGTTGTCAGCTTCTGTGATGATGTTATGGATGCAGATATGCTAACAGCATGCTGTCTCAAGGTGAAAAATTGCATACTGTCCATATTTTCCTGGCAATCTGCATTTTAAAAAACCCTAAAGACTTAGAGTGTGATGCAATATGAGGTGACTGATGGTGTGCATGCAAGGGAGAAAAAAGGATTTAAAAAAAAAAGATCTGCATACTGTAAGTATGCCTGTGTGCAGTATGTGTTTCTCTTCATGGATTGTGTGTGTGAGAAAGAGCAGAGACACATGCAGACACATCCAGTACCAACTCACTTCCTCTGTGCAGTCGTATATATTAAGAAGCAGCCCAGACGGAGATCAAAAAGCAGGATCAGCAGAGTTGATCTCCATTTGACTGTTTCATATTCCGTTTCATCCTCCTCCCCCAACCGCATTCCTCCCTGCTTCCCGCAGACCTGCTCCTTTGCTGTGATCTGAAGACTGTGACCATGGGAACTCCCCGGGTCTGCTTTGATCATGATTTTTGTTCGTTTTCATGAGTGCGATCAATGGAGATACGAGACCGGACCAGAGCTGACGGGGAGGGAGAGCTCTCTGCGTGTCTTGATCAATAAGTTCATGTCATAGTTCCTGGGAGTTTGACTCATTTCCAGTTTCATCATATCTGGAGGTGGCAGAATTACACTACAATAAAGGGAACTTTTGATTTTCTGGAGGTGTCTGCACAAGTCTTCATCTTCTCAGCTAGTGACAGTTTAAAGGTTTAAAAGAATGCGTGGGTAACAATTTACTCGCTGCCTAAAATAGCTATTTTCTTTTAATGTAATCAACGTGGCCACTACGCCAATTGAGTCATTTGACAAATGATTGAAAGGTGAATTGAAAGCACAGTAAAAAATTTAAGAGTGACAGAGCTTTTCATTGCTTGGCTTACAAGACTCGTATGACAACTAAAGACAAATGCCAACCACTTTTAATTTTTCAAAGAAGGAAACAAAGTCATCAACTGCTTTCCTTCTTTTACACGAGAAGAATGAGGCGTTCAACTAAACATGACACGGAAAACTTTAATGTGATTAACAATAAATAGAAAAAAGTGATGGTGTTTATCTGGGGGAAAAGTCAAAGCATATTATATTTGCTCTTGTGGGTGTCAGTTTAACTCAGCTGGTTGAGCAGATGTCTGTATACTGCAAGGCTCAAAGTGTTCGAATCCATGTCTTCCTCACTTTCTTGTCTATTCTACACTGCTCACTACCTCCGACAAGACAGAGCACTCTCTGGGCAATTTTTACATTTTAAAGAATTGCATTGCATTTTCTATATATACATTCATTTTGTTTTGCTTGTTGTTTTTAGGGCAGTAAAATATTTTCCCTGTTTAAAAACCATTTTAATATACTTATACTTTTGAGTATAAATATTTCGTTTATTACATTTTATTTATGTGTAAAGCTCATTTCATTTTTTTGTAAAATCCGTCAAAGTGCTTGATGATAAAAAAGTTAATTCCGTCTTCCAAAAATCAATAATACTTATTCAGGAACACTGAACACATATTCAAAATGTTATGTATTTCAATTGTTATAAACTGCAGTGTAATGTATATACCAGGGTCATAATATTCATCTAATATCTTTGTTTGTCAATCCAAACCGAGGTATTAGAGGTATTGAATAATTTTAAGCATCGTTTTAAAGATAAAAAACATTTATGGAGATATAATAGATGTCACATTTCCAAAGTAATCCCTACATGTTGTCAATACAAACAATGGCAGTGACAAACATAGTTTTAAGTAGTATATTATAGAGCATTTTTATTATTTTGACTGTTAGATTAATGTATTAGAGATTTCAGAGGTCAAATATGACATGATAACTTAAATCTTTATACTGTATTTTCTATGTTTACAATGTGCTCCACACTCGTAAGAATCCTAGTTTTTAAGTAATAAGTTTGTTTTTTGTCAATTTGAACCAATACATCATTACGCTGACCTTGATGTTGGTGGATGCAAGGCAAATCTTAATTGATCTCTAACATGACCCCCTTTCATCAGAATTCATTCAAAACTTTGAGCTGTCATGTGTACAGACAGAATGACATGTATACTTACAATTGCTAACAAAAACATAACCTCCTTGGTGATAAACACACGTGTTAGAGGCAAAACGGAAAAGGGTTTAAAAAGAAAAAAAAATGCTAAATGAGTAACCAAAAGGCCTTTTTTATGTCACTGCTAAGAATTGGACCAAATTGTATGATTTGAGTGCAATTTTTCATTGAATCTAACTATTCCAAAAATTCAAAATTGATTTACCATCAGTACTGTGCATGTCTGGATATAAGAAGTTAAGAAATCAGATGGTGAGATCATCGTCATATGATCTCAAAAGACTATTTTTACACTGTGCCTAAAATATGTCCTACCACTGCCCCTAACAACTCAAATGAAAGTTTAAAAACCAAGCACAGGCTCTGACAAAGTTTAAACAGCTACTGAAATGTGGATTATGAAAAAAAGATGGAGTCTTGAGAATACTATGTGCATAATAACAGGCTGTTTAACAATACCCCCTGGGCAGCATGTAGTCAAAACATCCAATGACCACTGGTACAGTGTCCAGTCTCTGTGCATTCATTATGCATGGTAATTAAAGTCATAGATTCTGCACACACACATTTTTTTTTTACCCCCTTTCTTTTAAATAGCAATCAGCAAGAATAAAGTTGTGTTTACAGACGCTCATTAGTGGGGCCATTTTGTCAAGCAGTTCCAAGTTGTTGTTTCAAGTGAGCTTTTTGGTGTCTCTTGAAGTTGGAGGTCATGTCGGGTTGCTCTCTAATTGGGTGTCAAGAGGATTCTAAATATTTTCACACCCACACACCGGACATATGCACACACAGACACACACAGACACACACCTCAACACACACATCCACATACACATGGCGCGAATACATCCTGGTTTAATTGGTCAAATAGGTTTCCCTGGCCAGTAGTGCAAAATCATAACACCCTCTGCACACACACACACAGACACATGCACACACACACACATACACACACACAAATTGTGGTGGTGTACAGTAAAAACCCCTAATAAGGATTTGTCAGACCTGTAGATCTGCAGAGCACTGGAGGAAAGCAAGCCTTGCTGCTCCAGAGACAGGCCGTTGAAGCGCTCCAACTTTGACTGTTGTGGTCTCAGTTGTTTCTAAGTACTTAAAGCCAATTAAAATGCACAGCAAAGTGGGACGGATGATCAGATGCAGTGAGGCATCCTTCAGCATGCTGTGAAATTTGCGAGACAAGTTTCTCAGTTGTTTCCATAAAAGCTGCAGAGGTGTAATGGATTATTTATTATCGATGTTGAGCAATGAAAAAATGGCAACAAGCCCAGAGTTACTATTTCAAAAGACAAAGATGAAAAAACCAAGACAAAATACCGATCTTTGCCAAGTAAATTCTGACTCATTGAGTGATTTCCTTGATTTTTAGTAATTCTGACCCTTTTTTGTCTGCAATATAAAAAACTAGGGAAAAAAGGAAAAAAATCCTTTGAGTAGCTGTCCTTGAAGATGCGGACTTTTAATAAGCTACCATGCCATATTCAACAGTTTTTAACTACTTACCATAAATAGTAAAGATTAAATTGTACTGTATAAAGTTTAAAATATCAATTACAGAAAAAGAACAACAAAATAGGTAAAATAAATAAGAAGCTCTTACTGTAATTACTGTATTAGTAATATGAAAAATGTAAAATGTAAAATGAAGTTAAGACACAGAATAGCCTAACAAAAAGCTAGCTAAAGCAAATTTAAAAAAAAGAAGCTCTGTCCCTCCTAGTCTTTAATCTTCTATGGGGAACAACTAACTAGTTTGGAGCCCTGCTGTTTAGTGCTCTCTATGTAAGTACAAGAATTTTAAAATGCATCATAAAATCTAATGGGATCCAATGAAAGAATATAAAATAGAAGTAATAACAGCTTGCCTAGTAGGACTGGCCATAGGATTTTGTATTGCTTGGAGGCATGAAAGACATGATTTATCTAAGCCAGCAAACAGACCATTACAGAAATCTAAGCACAATGACACAAATGCATGAATAATTTTCTCCTCTTAAGCCATGGAGAACATATGTTGCAAGACTTTGAGTGTTGACTTAGCAACTGAACAAAACAAAGAAAAAGACTGACTGATAAAAAGCCAGTCAGTAATCCAGGTTAAACAGTGGAATAGAGTGCACAGTGAACCGAATGTCATCAGCATAAAAATGATCAAAACTGTCACTAAAAGACTGAATGATGCCATCTAATGGAAGAATGCAGAAAGAAATAATAATGTACCCATGACTGAACCTTGTGGAACCCCACAGGTTATGGAGGCAAAGTAAGAGAAGAATTTGTTTCTCCGAACAGACAAAGTTCCATCAGATAAATAGAAAGACAAACATTCTAATGGAGTGCCAGAACTACCAGCCAGAATCTTAAGTTTATTAAGTTAAATTTTACAGTCAACAGTATCAAATGCTGCACCGAGGTCAAGTAGAATGAGCACAAAACAATTCCTGGCATCAACCATCAACAGATTGTTATAGACCTTCAACAGAGCAGTCTCAGTAGAGTGCTTTCTAATAATTTGTTAACAATGACATTGTTGGAAAATACCAACACAGGTGGCATCAACATTAAGTTTATTTAGTAAAGAAGTTGCATCAGCATGTTTAAAGTAGGAAAGAACAGACTCTTCCCTCAGTGAACTGTTAATAAGCAACGATGCACAGCAGATGGATGGTGAATGTCCCAAACAGGAAATAAGAAGGTAATATCTCTAATGGGCATCTTTCCTATTACTGTAGTTATGTAATTAAGTTGAATTAGAGAAAAATGAGTAGATGAACAGACTGTCTTTATAATGGATGGAACTTAAGGATCTGAAGTCCATCCATGTTCAAGCAGCAGTGGAAAAACTACCCTGTTTTGTTGACTCTGGAAATCCAGATTTGATAGTCAGTAAAGAAGGGTAATCATATATCTGCAGGGAGACAGTGCTGGACATAGAATAATAAACAATAATAAAGATAACAAAGACACAAGTGAATGATCAGTAATTAAGAACTACCACCATCATGAAAGTGTGAAGAATTATCAGTGAACATGTCTTGTTCCAGAAGACAGTGTAGAAAAACAATTCTGTTAGCTCCGATTTATTGAGGACTGTCTCACAAGGAGCCTGTTTTGAGCTCCCAGCCGAATTGGAAGGTATTCAGTTGGATGACTAGGTAACAAAATGACTCTTCTAGATAGGCTTTGCCCATTCCAGATTGTTAACAAACTAGACTGCAGGTTTACTTTCTATAATTTTCTTTGTAACATTGACCACAACTTTAAGTATATTATTTATTGAGAAAAGAGCGAGGTTGGCATGAGATTTTTAAGACAATAATGCATGACATTAAGAAAGAAACTGCAGGATGGAGGTGGGTTGCAAAGCAGCTTGCAGTTGTAGGAAGCTAAAGAAGCTTAAATAACCCAATATTTAGTTCTTGCAATTTGCCAACTGCAAGAACCAAAGGCCATCATTTTATTTAAGCTGATGTGAGTTCCCACTGAGTTCCATTGATATGCCAGGACTGAATAAGTTTGAGCTTCGCCTTCATTCAGGCAGGCCACAGAGCCAAATTACTGGGCACTCAGTAGTTTTCTTTGTTCAGTTCACTGCTTTGGTCAAGACAATTTATTTACACATGGCAGTAAAAGAGACACACAAAGAAACTTCTCTCCTGTTAAACTACTCTTATACTGGGCACTTGAGGGACTGGCTGACTCCAGCACAATGAAGCCTGACCATTGGTACTACTGAAGGATTATTTCAAGATGAATAAAGACGAATAAGACTTAAAATTGTTGTGATGGTGGTTATTTCAAGTAGATTTCACTATATCAAGAAACCTTTCAGCTGTGATAGGCCGACTGCACAAGACACCCTTTGTCAACCTGAGGCAGTAGTAACACCTTAACAGCAAGTGCTGAAATCAAGACTGAGAGAAATCTAGTTAGCACTCCCTGAAAGAGGGCTCTCTCTCAATGTGTACTATAAATATTTGTACCTAAAAGCAACTGTGGATTCTAGATGTTTCACATTTTAACACAGGCACATTTATGTCTCTAAAAAAAAAGACTATAAATCAGTAACAGAACCATAACTTCAGTAAAAGCATGACATGTATATGAATAAATCTGTAATCCATGTTGGGCTATCTGTGGCATTTGCTGTACAGTGTGTACAGTCAGTTGCAAATATATCATAGTGGATTGTTTCAGGGGTAACAACAGAGAAAAGATTCCTGAATATTTCATATAAGTTTCCTATTAGCATGTATAAAACCTTAGTAAATTTTCTGCAGGGCTGAGTGGGCACAAATCTCATCAGCCGGCGACAGCGAGAAGAGGACTCGGTGGATTCAGCGTTTCCCTTTTTTTTGCCTTTTTTGGGAAAAGAAAAAAAATCCTCGCTTTTGGTGTGAAAACAACAGTGCTGTGACGCAGACAGCTCAAAAACAACACGTCCCTCCTGGTCCCATCTGTAACTAGCATCGGCGGCAGAGTAATTTGTGATGATGCACTCGGCGGTGAGCTTCTATTTTACATTTATCATGCTCCTAATGCAATCACACACACTGAGTTATTAGAGAGCGGAGCATGAGGATGAGACAGGCCATCACATGAATATATAGCTGGGGATGAATCTGAGCCGCTCTCTGAATGAGAGAAACAAATCTACAAGTGCCCTCTGATTTCAGCTGACAGCTCCTTATGAGCACCAGGCTTATGATGTGATTTATATGAGAACATAAGAGGACAGTGGCAATGTTAAAAAGATCTTTTGGCAATTCATAATATCTTCTACTTTGTCTTTATCATTAATCTCTCCCATCCTCAGCTCTGTCACTTCGTTTTTACTGTCTTTGCTACAAAAGAAAAAAAACACACACATGCACTATGTCAGGTCTGTCAGCAGGCAAATAAAGAGAGATAACGACACAAAACTTCTAGGTCACAGTCTTGTAAAAAACAAAACAAAAACACAAACCAGATACAAAAGTTAGAATGAAGAGAAGAAACATCTTTTGACCTGATGTTTCTTTCTCTGGCATGACAGCACAACAGAGCTCGCGCCATTATCAGAACTTATCCACTTCTCTGAAATTGCCTTCTGCCTGTAAAATTAATGACGGGCATTTGTACAGTGACAGGCGGCACCCAATACAACTGTAATCTCTCTCCAACTGTGTAGCGACGCAGCAGAGGACACGAGGAAAACAAATGGAGAGACAACAAAGCTTGTCATTAGTCTTGGCAAGGACTCAAGGACACAGGAGGGTTGGTTGCCTTATAACTGGAAATGAGAGGACAATCTCCTGAACGTTTTTACTTTTTAATTATACTATTCATTGAGAAATGGAGGTTTGAAGGTGACTAAGTTGACCGCAACAACATAAGCAGAGTGAATTGTAATATGACTCAACAAATATGGCAGACGGGATGAAAACCTTTCTGCTACCTCTGTGTTAGGACGCCACTTAATGGTCAGTTGCTGCACAAGGTCAAAGTTTATGGAAAAAAGCATGCATCTATATTTGGCAAACGTGAGGCCACCGTGTTGAGTTTTAAAGTAATTAAGTAGTGTAAACTTAATCTCTTACATCATATTTACCAACATTTTTTGAGCTTATAAAATTATTTATGATTGGCTTAGTAAATGAAGTAAGTAATGCCTAAAATTGTAGTGTCTGGCATGGGGGAACTTTCTGGGTTTGCTGTGGCAACTTGGGCCCCAGTCACACAGGCCATCTGGAAAGGGGAAAATATGTACTCCCCAACTGGTTGGTGAGTCGTTGATGTTGGTTGCTAGCTGCCATATAGCAATATACAGTGCCTTCTTGTGATTGCTTGGGTTGTTAGCCAGTAGCCTAGTTGTATGTTTGCTTGGAAGATGCCGAATTATCTGCAAACACTCGCTAGCTGCCCTCTAAAACGTAGTGAAAATTTGGAAAGTGTGACTTGAAGCAGAAATTGAAAAAGTCTGTCTTCAAAGTAAAAGTTGTGCCTTTTGAAACACACCGGCTAAGCCGTAACTTTTACTTTCAAGGCCAAATCTTTCAAGTTTCACTACAGCTCTGCTAACAGTTAGCTAGTGTTTGCTAACAAGCCATAATCACCCACAGTTGACTAACAAACTACAGTTGACTGGAGCAATGTTCTAACAAGATGAGTTATCAGTTAAAGCTAGTAAGATTGGTTAGAAAGATACATCCAAAGTTAATGCATGTTCATTGCATAGACATACAATTGAACGATACAGTTTTGTTACTAAGTCTTGTATTTTTATAGTAACTCCCCCAAACTGAAACTTCTTGGATGGGCTATATCATACAGAAGGCCATATAATATTTGTGAGATAGCGCCAGTGAAAATAATGACAAGTTATACAAGGGAAAAAAACAGTAATTACTAATAAATAATGACTTAATTTAAATAACTTTGAATTTGGGAAAGTGTGGTTGTGTACATTACTTTAGGTTACATATGTCATGTTGTTGACTTGCCTTAATGCTATTTTCTACGTATAGCGTGCCATCAAAAAGGCCACCTATAACAGCAAACCTAAGAAAATGTTCAGGGCCATCTGATCTGGCTTGATAACAAAAAGGAAAGTTTTAAGCCTAATCTCAAAAGTAGAAAAGGGTTTCTACTTCCTAAACCCAAACTGAGAGCTTACTCCACAGGGGATATAAGAGAAGCCTTCACACTAAAAGTGTTCTGCTGGGATAAAACGGTACTATGAGGTGAAGATATGATGAATCTTGGTCATTGAGGGCTTTGTACATGAGGAAAAAGATTTTAAATTCTATTCATCTGTAAGCTAAACACACTTGACACACTCGAAACAATCATTAAACCCACAGAGTGAACAATTAGCTTAGTTACAACTTCACAAAGATATCACTGTTATGGATAGCTTGGCTATCTTTGGGCTTCCCAACTGTGTCAAACAACAAAGTAGGACTGAGCACCTGCATATCTGTGGACAGTTTGGGGGGAAGCGGTCTATTGGACTTTTGTTCCCCCCTCAAACAGCTGCCATATTTTCCCAGATTGAAAATTAGAACTGGAGACCTCTGACAGCCCAGTGAGCGGTGCATTCATCCATTCATGTGAAGGCTTCATGTTGATGTCTGTGAGCGAACAGCCCATTGAGCTGTGCCAGACCACAATGACAAATGTGAAATTATGGGCTGAAGTTGTGAGCCTCAGTTATGTGATTTTCACACTGACAGTGTTGAACCAGAAAGCAGAAAAAAAAGAAAATGCCTGTTTCCACTTTGGAAAAAAAACCAAATAACAGCATATTTGTGCAGGCTTTGAAATAGGCATGTTTAATAATAATAAAAAAAGCAAGTAACAAGTACAATGACAATATAATATAAATAGCATCAGAACATTATAAGACAACACATACTTTCACATGGACAACAGAAAAGGGAAGTATTGCTCTTGCTTGATCCTTTCCCTTCTTTTCACCTTTGATAGCAGCCACAGAAAACAAAGATGTAATGAAAAGAAAAGGAGGGGGGTGGGGGGCTGCTTCCTGTTGCCTGGCAACATCTCTCCCGAGAGATATGTGTGCGCATTCGAATGTTCGTGCGTTGTGCGCGAGTGCATCCCCACAGGCTAATGTAAGAGCAAGTGAGGTGCATTTCTTTGTTTAGTTGGGAACATTGCGCCAGATTTCCAGTGTTTGCAGAGAAAAGACGCGGGACGAGCTTGGCACTGCATCAAGGTAGAGCAACGGTGCCTGGCCATTAAAGCCCTTCAGACAAAGGGGATGGGTATTTCAAAGATCCAATTAGACCTGGATGTGTCACCCATAAATCATTAGCACTGAGGAGCCTCCAACAGTGAATTGGGTAAGACACTCTTGAGCTTATGAATCAGTGTCTTTTTTTCTTTTTTTTTTCCTATTGGGCCCCTTGGGCAAATTTTCATCCAAATATTAAAATTAGGTAAACCGGGTGAAATGAAAAGCTTTCAGTGGATGAACACTCATTTACTGTCTTTTGAATCCAGCTCCGAAAGTGACTGGACGGCATATTTAAAGCGCGGCAGTACAAATGAGGGCAAAGTCAAAATGACTTGCTGTTCATCTTAGCATAATGGACAGAGCAATCCTGAAAAACATAGGAGTGCGTCTCTGGTTTTCAAATTTAATGTTGGGAAATTCCTGTCAACCTGTTTTTCTTTTAAGCTAATCTTTTATCTTACCCAACAATAAAATGAGAAGAGTGCTTATCAGTCAGTGTCCGTGTTATTTTTTCATATTTGCCAAGAACCTGATGCATTTTATCCATTTTCTTCCACTTAACCAATTCAGAGCCTAACCCACCTGTCATAGAGTGAGAGGCACATCACACCTTGCACCTGACACATTGTTAAATAAAGTTTGTATGTTTTGTTTCATAGCCAGTACACTTGATCACCATATGTACTGTATTACACCTTAAATTAGATTTTAAGGCCTTATAGAATTCTGGTTGCACAAATCAGAAGACATTATAGGATGGTACAAGCAGCAAGTTCTAGGGCTGAAATATTAAGATAATGCAAAAGTGAAAAAAATAATAACAGAGCCTCCACCATGCTTTGTATTTGCATAATGCAACAATGACAATGTCTTGAACTAAAAATGTGGATTTATCATTCTGTAAGATTTGTTACCATTGATTTTTAGTCCTGTTCTTGTGTAATTTAGTATACCTCAGCCTTTTTTCTCCAATTGAAGGGTGCCTTTCTGATCAGGCTTCAGCAAACAGTAGATGGATCAACTGAAGTTGCAGCTTTCTTCTGTGTCAGGTCTTTTCTGGACTTTTTTTTCTTCTGGAGATGACTTTCAGATATAGTTTACCTGATGTAAATATTTCAATGTCTAAACACACCAATTTAAAATTAGCAACAACAACAATAAATCCTCTCAAAATAGTCAGGTACAAAGACCAGACTGGGCGTGAGTGAAAAATGCCAAAGTCTAAAGAACTATTACAAGAAAGTCTGCCTCCTCTGCATGAACTGTACTGTACACGAAGACAAGAAATGCATCTATGTATATAACAAAGTTGCAAATCATACACATTCCCTCTCCCTTTATACTTCCTTGGACAGACCTTGTACAGTATACAGTGTATTGTGCAAACAGTAGCTGATTCGATGCCCTTTGGCTCTGGGCTGAATTGCCTATGAACACCTGCTGCATGTTCACAGGAAAGCTGATGAGCATTTAAGATGTGTTAAGTCCAAACAGGTTTGTGACAAATGCTGGGGGGTTTTAGAGTGTCACTGGGCATCAGCTCAAATACTCAAAACTTTCACACCTTGAGATGAACTGTGGTATTGGAAACAGCTTTATATCTGGTAATCTGCTGCTTGGAAATATTTTTGTTCCACATTTAATAATTACAACTGTGAAAACAAGAAAAAGCAGCAAACCACTCGTAGCTGAATACTTTTCAACTTCAAAGTAACAAGGTGAAAGGGGGGCTGATTAGGGACTTCAACATATGTTTGGCAGCCAAGATAAAGTTCTTTGTGTTTGAAATTTCTGCCATCAACTGTGCAGTATGACTGGCATTTATGACTGACCACAGAGAACAAAGACAGGCGCTCAGAGCAAAAAGCTCAAAGCATATAGGAAAAAAGGATTTTGTTAATCTTATCTACAGGTACACACACTGCACAGAAAGGTCGAGAGGGAGGAACATGTTTGATTTGAGATTTTTTTAAAAATCAGTGTAAAGGAATGTGAAAAAGAACTCTTTTGAAGCTCTGCTTCATTGAATTAAGTTAAAATGGCCATTTGATTTTTCCCCCTCATTTATTTAGTCCTCACGTAAGCTGAGACTGACATTTATTTATTTAGTAAGAATCCTGTTGTTTACATGGTTTTCTACAGAGGTATCTAATTGACAAAACCATTTACACCTCACCCACAGATGTCTCATCATGCAAAACCACTTCTTACTCAGTTGTCATAGTGACACTGGTATATATACTGAACCCTCCCAGAAAGTATTTCTTCTTGGAAAACATCTGCAATGCAGCACTTGTGGGTAAAAATGAAAAATCCTAATCAAGACTACAACAATCTTTTCCCACTTTTTTAGCCCTTCTTAAAAACTGAGCAACATGTCTATGACCATCATTTTTTATGTACACAGTGCAACAGACTGTGATAGACCCAGCGTACAAATCATCAGAGTAAAAGCATAAAAACACTAAAGTACTACTGTGTTTTACTGTCTTAAAAGCAGCAATCAAGCAATCAATCTAATAAATTGCTGAACTGTGGTGTAGTGGTCTACAACAGTCTGTTTTCATTTAGGTATATTGTCCCTTAAAGGGTCTAGTGATAATGGTTTATAGGAAAGGAATGATCAGCCTTTTCTCATGAATTCTGTGCACAGCTTTTATGAATCAAATTTTTAGGAGTTGGGGTGTCCAGGATGTGGTCTTGGGATTACATCTTTAGGATCATAGCTTGATTTTGTCCTATTGCATCAAGCAGTGGGCCCTACTACTGGAGCAGTTTGCAGCCAAGTTTAGTGAGGCTGTAATTGGAATTAACACCTTAAATACCTCATTTAAAATACGCCCAACTCGTTTCATTTGTGCCTTTTGAGAATTTCAATTCAATTCAATTCAATTTTATTTATATAGAACCAGACACTATTTCATTAGGTATCATTTTAAAGAGTGTTAATAGAAGAAGAAGGGATAATTTCTATGAAATGAAAATCCTGGTGGAAACATGTCTTTTGGTCTCATTACTGAGTCATTGTTGAATTTCTTTCAATAATCATCCTTTCTTTCTTCTTCACTCACTTCTTTTCAGTGTGTTTATACACCATTTTGCATTTAATCATTAGTAATTATTAAACGCTGGTTCTCTTCCACAGTGTGTCTTTTGTCACGTCTCTCTCCAATCACCCCCAACTGGTCAAGACAAATGGCTCTGCCCTCCCTGAGCCTGGTTCTGCTGTAGTTTTCTTCCTGTTAAAAGGGAGTTTTTCCTTCTCACTGTTGCCAGATGCTTACTCAAAGAGGGTCATTTGATTTGGGGGGTTTTCTTTCCAATATTGTCAGGTCTTTACCTTACCACATCACAACACTCACCACAATTCCCTTCATGTTGTGAGTGTTGTGATTTGGTGCTAGATAATCGAACTGAATACCCATTGACATCAGTAGTTTTAACTTTGATGTCAATGAAAATTAGACTCTTTGGAAACCACGTGGAACAACTCTCACCAGTAAAAACACGACAAACTTTTACACTTTATACTTTGGTCAACTGAAGTAGTTATAGATTTAGTCTAACATAATTGGTTCCACTTAACAGTATAAACCTTGAGCTACAGTCCCACACATCAACAAATCCCTACGCCAATAAGGACTGCCACAGCCATTCAAACAGAAATGCTGGTTGCAAGCCTGACTGCTCATCATTGCCTTTGTTACCTGTTGAAGTTCAGGCTCTGGCTGCTGGACTGAGGGTCAGCATACAGTACACATAACTTTATCATCACTCTGGGTTCTTGGCTGAGTGGTGTTTCCAAGCATCTGCACAGACAGTATGCTAAGAGCGGAAGTTTTGTTTGCAGTATATTGCAGTTGTTTCTCTCCCGGACACAGTTGTCACCTGAGCATTGCACTGTTTGCCTTTTATGCAATAAAAATAAAAGCAACGTCTCTATCTCTGTAGCATGCTCCATCATGTTCCTCGAAGTGAAATCTGCCTTGTGTAGTGCAGATTTGAGTTTCTATGCACCCAGCGTGCAGATAACTGAAGAATCTTTGTAACACAACTAATGACAATTGTAACTGAAATGTGATTACTGAATTTACAGTAGCGCATTACATTTACTGCATTACTGAAAAATGTGATGTATTACTTTCTAACACCTTAAATCCAATGCTGGCTGTAAGCTAGAGAAAACAGATGGATAAATGGATGGAGGTGTGCCATGGTTTCATCACGCCGCAAACCCCCCCCAGAAAACATGTATATTAACATAAAGCAAAGCAAAGTAGCAAATTAATATTGACAAGCATAAGCCAGTTTGGTGATTCATTAGTTATAACTGACTTGAGTTGGGAATCACTAAGAGTCTGTAAATATGTAATTCAGATAACAGTAGTGTGAAATTAATTAATCAGCCAGTGGAACAAACAGACAGTTGTTTGGTGTTTCCAGCAGGAAATGACACGACAATACAGCGCAGCATGACTTTGCATTTGAACTTAATCACATAATGGCTTCCCAGACGAGCATAAACAGATCACTCTGAGCTTCATTATTCTGGGGGAATGTCAAGCTCCAGTTTCACCCAGATACACACATTCACACCTGGAGGCTGCTCTCGGCAGCCGAAGAAAATCTAACTGTCGGCCGGCTGAGCAACTGTACAGAAACAGCGGGGAGCCTGACTCGAGGGCAGCTCGATGTTAATTGCAGACATTCGAATGTCATTCACATGTTCGAACTGATGCTTTTTTCCAGCTCAGGGATCACTTTGTAAACAACGAACATGCAAAGCTTGTGGGGTGTGTCTGCTACTAACAGAGTGAAAAGCTTATATTATTGGTTTCCCCTCACGTGGCATCTGCTCATCAAGCCTGTTGCCTTTTTTTTTTTTGCTGTTAGCAGCTTAATTAGTCCGTTGCTGAGGCTTTTCAGGCAGCCACTGCTTGCCTCCGTACACTTTATGCCATGATCACACACTTGGGCACTGGGCAGCTGGTATACTCTCAAAGCAATGACTCATAGCAGATGAAAATGTTTCACACTCAAACAAGGGCACGCCGAGATAATGGCCGACTCTGGTGCAGAGGACACTGACAAAGATGAGCTGCAGAGTGGGTGTTTCTGAGTGTACAGGCGCCTGGATGTTCATGGGTGATGAATGAGGTAAAAGAAAATCACAGGGCTGAGTTTGCTAGTCTTTTCTTATGGGAAGGCATTATGCATATGTGTGTGTGTGTGTGTGTGTGTGTGTATGAGTGCTCATGTAAAGTTTAATGTGTATCTGTTATTGTGTACAGTATCCTGAAGGGACTCAGCCGTCATTGCTAGTGCTCTTTCTTAATTTGTTTATGCCATGTGTCTCCAAAACCCGATTTGCCCCCACCCAACACACACACACACATAGAAACACACACAAACACACTGATATACAGAAACCCACATTCATAGCCTTGTTAAACTCCTCTAGGTTATTTCACATGAGGTGAGCTGTGCATTGCTTGGCATAACCATCCCTTATTTATGCTACACCTCAGGCTTGCTGTCAGCCAGCACAGCTTTCCCCTGTGTATCCACTCTGGTACTCCTAACAGTGACACACGGTATCTAAAGCAGCTCCATCCAAATCCTTTCTAGAACTCACCCCAACACAAACCCCCACAAACACCAAAAAAAAAACCCTTCAACCCCCCTTCTCTGTCTTGCTGGATATCACTTCATTAACTCAAAATTAACGGCTAAGTCTTGGCATTTCAAATCATTTGCCACCAAATCCTCCTGACTTTATTAATATTGACTGCACTGCATGCGACAAATGGAATTACCACTTGGCAGTCGCATGGCTCTGCCAATCACTCGAGTTGCTGTTTACTTCCATGTCTTTTCAGATTCATATATATGTCTCACACAGTTCTTCAACTTGGCAAAGAAGGTTTGTGAAATCATAAGACTTGGAAGGTAGATGCCCATATTAGTGTTATCAGTTCAGTGTCCAACCAAACATTATACAATGCCATAATTAAAAATGAATTCTTGAGTACTAGAAAACTAAAGTGTTACGTGAAATTTCAGTAGTGTTTGACAGCATTCTAATCAGTGTTGTATGTAATCGGCTGTATTTCCCAAATACAATGAAAGTATCAGAATCAGAATACTTTAATAATCCCTAAGAAAATTATATGGGTTACAGCTGCTCCAAGACAGTAACAGTAACAGCCTCTGAGACACCACCCTAAGGGAGTCCAGCTCAGTCCCCACAACATTACTGGCCTTGCGGATCAGTTTATTGAGTCTGTTGGCATCTGTGACCCTCAACCTGCTGCCCCAGCATGCAACAGCATAGAGGATGGCACTGGCCACAACAAACTCGTAAAAAATCCTGAACATTGTCCGACAGATGTTGAAAGACCTCAGCCGCCTTAAAAAACAAGAAATGACTCTGCCCTTCCCGTAGAGCGCAGTGGTGTTTTTAACCCAGTCCAGTTTAATGTCTATGTGTACTCCAAGGTATTTATAGTCCTCCACAATGTCCACATTGACACCCTGGATTAAACAGGGGTCAAAGAACCTTCAGATTACATATGTGTAGTACTGTGCAAAGGTCTCGTGGCCCTCATTTCTTTATATTTTGCTTCCAAGGAGTATCCTTGAGCAAAAGCTGTCCAGATTTTCTGAAGTTTTTCTTTTTACATTGGCTCCCTTTTCACTCAGTCCAGTCCTTGTACCTAACTATTTTCAAAGGAAGGTTTCCTTTTTGTTTGTTTGTTTAATAAATCGTTTAACACCGATCTATGAATCCTTCACTGTAAAATGTAATTCTAGATGTTTGTTATTTCAACATATTATTCTATATCAGTTTGACGATAGATGACTGAAGTTGTTGTTATAACATAGAATTATAAGTTAAAAACGTCCCAATTACACCAAAAAAAGCTAACTTGAAAACTCATGTCCAGCTAAATCAGCAACTTATGTGAACTTGACAATGTGGGTAAGTTGAGCACAGCAGGATTCAAAACTGCCTCACGTGACTGCTACCGAGGTGC
The DNA here is from genome assembly GCF_001858045.2 of Oreochromis niloticus. Classification (NCBI taxonomy): domain Eukaryota; kingdom Metazoa; phylum Chordata; class Actinopteri; order Cichliformes; family Cichlidae; genus Oreochromis; species Oreochromis niloticus. The sequence continues at coordinate 8,631,121 of NC_031986.2, forward strand.
ATCATGGGGAATTGGCGGTTAACGACATGCTCACTTTACTTGGACGTTTTCTAATCGTCTTCTTTGGAATATGCTTTCAAGGTGAGTAACATTGGTTATAACTATAAGGAAAGAGAGCTACAAAAGTTGGAACATGTTTTGAATCTATGGCATGATGTGTGTTTTTCTCTTTTACCGAAATGTTTGCTTTAGCTAATGTAACTTTAGCTGACAAGGTCCAGCTTGTATGTCATGACCAAACTTGACCTAATAAACTGACATATGGCCTTTTTTATGGGTTTAATGTGGCACTGACCAAATCACAAGTATTGTGCCGCTAGCTTTAAGGTTGTGCACTCAACCCCTGTTGCGATATTAGCAAGCTAACTCAGCTAATTAATAAAGCTTATTTCATATTGTCTCTGTACTTGTAAATTTCTTTCAAGTTCACAGGCTGTTGTATTTTGGTGGAAGTTCATTTTGGCAATATTTCCAATAACTGACTGGGTTCAAAAAGAACTTTTTGGCAGGACTCCGATGCTTGTTGTCATCTGTTTACCCCTATGTAATCACTTAAGTTGTTATTAACTGCTGCATGCTAAGCTGCAAGAGTGCACTGAGGACTGAGACAAAATATGGTCTACAAACCAGCATTATATTAGTTTTTATCAGATAGTCCTCCAGTGTGTTTAGTTTTTGCTTTAATTCTATTGTGCAGTTATTTGTTACCCTGAAATGCTTTATGCTTAACAACAGCTCACTATTTTGACTTATTTTTGAACTCTTGTGATCAGTATGACTAGATTGTGTGAGTTTCCATACTAAAAGAGCTGTAGTGATAAAATAATTGGCATCAGAGACACTGATTTTTGGCAGGGTATACTGCAGAAGTTTTTTTTTTTTTTTTTTTGCAGAAAATTAGCAAACATGAATAAATGGCGAAAACAATATAATTATAACATATATTTTTATTTTACTTATTTTAGGTCTGTGATGCCAAACTTGATGCTGGGGATTTATTTTTGTCAGTGGAGTCAAATGGTAAGTTACAATTTGTGCATTTTGTCATACTGGAAACACCACAGATTATATTGTAACTTAATAGCTCTGTAGAACAAATGATATAAAGATTGTAGTGTCAGGGTACTTCTTAAGAAGTAATATGGCACTATTGATGATCACATGCAGGTGGCATAAACTAAATATTCAGACGTGTTACCAACAAATGATTCATTAACAAAAGCAATGGAGCAGACTGTTTAGGTTCTTGTGGTTGTAATAACATCCATAACTGCAAGTTTGTCATTAATTTATTTTCACAGGTCTAGATGATCACATCTGTCTTTGTCATTTAAATGAGGTGGACTTGCAAACTTTGCGCTCTTTTGGGTAAATTGCTGTCCACTACATATACACAGAATGTGCACAGTATTTCAGATCTAAAAAGGGAGTATGTAATGGACTTGCTGGCTTTAATGTAAAAAGCCTATTGTGTAACTTTAATGAGGCAGTTGGACTAAACCAGTATTGCTCATCAAGGTAAACATCTGAGGAATAAGGAAACTGTTACTTGTCCTTTTACTCAGTGTTCTTTTAATCGCACGTTTACTAAAGTTTTACATCACACAAGTCATTTTCACAATCATTCTACTTTAAAAGATTTCGAGACAGAGCTTATTGTTCTCTGAACTTCCTTGTTCGCTGAACGGCAGGTAAAGTGCATCTTTTTGTTTGTTTGCTTTTGTGTGTTTGTGTTTTCTCTAATGGGCCTCAGATGACTGTTTGCTTAAATTTGGGTCTCAAAGAATCTTTTTTTTATTCTGCCTGTACTCTCCACCCCTCTTCTTCTATTGCTCAGGTTGAAGCAGAATTTGCCCGTCTTACATCTGTTGACCTGAAAGGGTTCCTTTTTGCTGTGCTTGACCATTATGGAGAGGTTCGTGGAGCTGTTCAAAATCAAGAGCGGCATAGGAGGGCTAACTAGGCTCATAAGATGCTTCGGTGATGATGTAAGTGTTCAACTGCGAAATCTAATCCTTTGTTTAAGTTTTAGGTTATCCAGTTCAACTGATGAACTCATTGAAAGAAAGCTGATAAGTAAAGTCTGTCATCATATTTCACAACCGGACATTTAGTGTGGTAACTTTTACAGAATCTGTGTATATTGGTGGTAGGTTGGATATCATATTCTACTTGAATGTCCTGATAAGCCTGATTCAAAATCTCCAATGATAATCATATATTGATGGAATTATGCATCAAAAAGCTGTGAATTTGGAGCTGTCTACATGCTTCATAAACACTGTTTAAAAAGTGTTTTTGTTTTCTTTTTGACTTCTTTGACCAGAGCCCTACACAAAGGAAGAGGACAGAGGACCTCATTTTCTAAAGGAAGATCCCTCACACACTTTCAAGACTGTGAAGGTTAGCATTGTTTCTTTTAGTAAATTTAATAATGACAGCACCACAGTGAATTTTAAATGAAACATGTGGCATCTATGAAACAATAGATGCCACATGATAACATGTGTACTTTTTCCTCACCAAATGTATTATTACAAGATCTTTGACACTGGATTTGGTCTGGGTTTCAGAGAAACTAACTGGCAAGCTAGGATTGATATTATTAGTGTCTTGTGTTTATTCATTTCTTCACCAGGGTCTTTGACATTTCGCTGCTGTACTGTTCACTTCAGCTTTACGTTTGATTTCTGACATTGTATATTGTAATGGCAGAGATATTAGGATATTTAAGGGGCTGCAGTGGCTGCTACAGCTGTGGGGGCAATACTTTGGTGAAATGTCCTGGACCCTGGAAAAAAGACTGTGTAGACTGGGTAAGCAATTAAAGGTTACTGGCCCAGAGTCATTGGGCAGCTGGGTAAAGGTGGATGTTGATATTCAGTGCCAATTATGCAACCTGTTCAGCCATGTCTATATGCTCTTTTTTCATGCTGTTAATAGAGGGGGAAAATAAACTTTAATCAATAAACTGATTAAAGAAGCATTGTCTATGGAGCCATAATCTGATCCTGTAGTGTAGCTGCAGTTTGCACATTTCATGTATTCTCAGCCAGATTTGGTTTAGAGCACAGCCAATATTTAGCATAAGTAGATTTAAATTCACACACTGGTGATGGCGAGCTACATTGTAGCCACAGCCGCCCTGGGGCGCACTGACAGAGGCGAGGCTGCCGGACACTGGCACCACTGGGCCCTCTGACCACCACCAGTAGGCAACAGGTGAAGTGTCTTGCCCAAGGACACAACGACTGAAACTGTCGGAGCCGGGGCTCGAACCGGCAACCTTCCGATTATAAGACGAACTGTCAACTCTTGAGTCACGATTCAGTCATCCACCCATGTGTGTGAATGACTGAATGTGTAAAGCGCTTTGGAGTCCTTAGGGGACTAGTAAAGCACTATACAAATACAGGCCATTTACCATTTAAATTGAAAATTTTGTTTGAATTCTGCAATTGAAGACATGCTCAGTTATTTATGAACATGGTCTTTGTTTAAAGCAAGAAATGGATTTGTAACATGGGGGTGCATATCTCATTCTGAAAAAACTTTAACAACTAATAAGTGTTACCCAAAGCCAATCACCATCATCCAAAGCATCAGTATGGCTCTTCTTTGGAAAGACATGAATTGTTAAGCACAAGGGATATTGTGTAATTGTAATTGTGTAATTTTTTTTTTTTTTTGTCTTTGAACCCTTTTATAGCCGACAGGTATTGAAGACACGTTTTCTAAGAGGATGAAAGTTGGCATTGCGATGGTGAAAGAAGAAGACATCATCGATGTGTTGGTTGTCCTTGAGGCGGCAGTAATCCTGTCTAATCTGAGGGATGTCTCAAGTGCCATTTCCATGCTGATGGGCCTTCTTTTTGCCCTCAACATAGACTATCCAAAGGAACTTAAGGACATCTTTGAAGTCATTCAGAACATCCTAATGAACATTGATGGAAGGCAGTGCATCTCACTAGTGCATGGTCTAAGAAACAGACTCTTGCAGGAAGCCATGCAGAACTGTAATTGTATGCTCACAGCATACAATTGCCTTAGTGCTAAGGACAGTTTTTATTTTACTGTTTGTTTTTTTATTCTTGCAAGTTCTCATTCTCACTTTTGTATGTCACTAAATGACTACACTTTACATTCCAGATTAGACAATTACTCATTTGTTCATGGTTTAAGAAACTTATGTGAACAACAATATAATGGTGGACTTTGCAGATGCTTATCTCATGCAAGTCAGTAGTTTTTCCTTTGTTTTGCAATTGAGCAGACTCAAACTGATGTTTCTGAAATATCCACATTATCAAATGTTTCAGAAGCATGCACTCGTTTTCAGAGATATTGGTTCTGTGGAATTTGTTGCAATTGTAAATGAAGACAAATACAAGAGTTTGATGTCTTAGTTGTTATAAACTGATCTTTACTGTCACTTATCAAAAGTTTTGTACTATTTTAATATTTCAAGTTTTATGCTAACAGGTGTGACTGAGCACAATGAAGTTTAAAAATTTTGCAAATGTAAAGAATAACTTTTCTAAAATAGCAAGTGTCCCGTTGATACATTACATTAATGCAGACTTTATGTTGTTACTTCACAAGAATCACTACTGCTCCTAGAGTATTGGTCAGAATTTAATCTTCACCCAAACTGGGCTCAAGACCAAGTTCAAATTTATTGTTTCACAGGGAGCAGCCTTTGAGTTTTGATGGATTGTGAGCCTGATGAGCTACGTCACTGATTTTTCTGTTTCTCAGATGACTAAGATGGCACAATAAATGGTGAATGTTGGGTGCTCATGAGTAATTGTCTTGTCATGTTCTTAAAACAAACTTTCTGTATGAAATGATCAGATAGACTTTAATGGAATCTGTGGGTTTTTATTTTTTTTTCTGTAAACAACAGAAAATTAATTTAAAGGAATGTAGATATTTAAACCTGAGATCTAAGATAAACCTAACAGGTAGTTTTGCTGAAATGGATGTTAGAAAGCTAAAAAAAAAAAAACTTAAGATGTTCAATACACATTTTTCTTTACATCCAGTCAATCAACTCTGATAATTAAAATGAAACTGATTTACAAGTTCACTCAGCTACCTTAAGGAGATCAGTTAATTAATAAACTTAAATCAACTTAGCTAACAGATTATGTTAGTTAAGCTAAAATAGATTCCTAAGTTAAAAGAACTACTAAAGTATTTGAATTAACTAAAAAACCCAAGTCAACTGAACTAGGACAAGAGTTTAAACAATAGATTATTTTAATTTAGCTGAAAGGGTTTTCCCAAGTAAAAATGACAATTAAAGGAGTTGAACTGACTAACAAATCTCAGTCAACTAAACTAAGACGAAAGTTTAGACAACATGTGATTTTTCATTAAGATAACAATTGGTTGTGTTATAAGAACAAACTCTATTTCTTGACTTAACTTAAAATTTTAAGGCAGCCCTTTACCTCATATTTTTAAGTTGAAACAACAAGTTAGATTTTACAGTGTTCAAGCGTAAAAACGCTACCTAACTGAAGTGATTAACCAGTGTTATATAAGGTTGCAGTGATTTTTGATGACCAAATTCTAATAGGTTCATTTTTTAATCCAAGTGGATGCCTTTGCCAAATGCAATGAAAGACCCTCCAGCTGTCCCTGATATACTGAATATATTCATCTATATGTACCAGAATATCTAAAAACATTATGCCTCCAGTCACAGCTGTGACTGGCAGCGATGAATAAAAAGGTGCTAACACAGATGATTGACATGTCTGTACATATATATAGATAGTTATACATCTGCTAGATACTTGACAGCTCTAAGGCCCACGTGGGAACACTAGCCATGTGGTCCATACATACATATCTTATATATGCTAAGTTGATTGGGTGGCACCAAACTTTCTTGATGTGCATGCATGTTTTCACATGCTAATTGAAAACTAGGAATTGGCAGTTGGTGATCATTACCAACCAGTGTAGAAGTTGTTACTCGAAAAAACGAATGTGTTCCACATAACTTGCTACTTTTATTAAAAGTAATGCAGTATGTTACTTAATGTGAAAGAAAGTAATGTGTTACACTGTACATTACTTTAATGTTAGTCCATAAAATGAAATGAAATGCATTGTCAATTTCATGTTGTTTTAGTGTTTAGATATCAAAATCTGAAAGAAAAATTGCAACAAGTACAAAGAGACTTCAAAGTCACCACAGTGGTTCTACTGTAGAAACATGGAGGCTAAAATGCTGTAAGCATGAGTTCTCATTACTTAAATACCTGTTTAAATTCAGGTTCTGGATGCTTGGCTGGGGTAAACATACACTCAGCTTTATCACCACTCTGGATTTTTGGCTAGCTATGTGTTAGCATGCTGATGCTTGTCCAAAGTTGTGCTTGTAGTATAATGCATATGTTTCTTTTCCTGGAGACTATTTGCGCTTAATGTCCATATTTCCACTGCTCAAAAGTTGTGGACGACTCCACCCTCCACGCAGGAAAAAAGGTGGATAAAGGTCAATAAAATTAAGGTAATTAGATTTTCTATCCAAGCTTGCCTTGCTAATAAATGAAAAACAACAAAATTGTAACCATAATGTAACTGAAAATTGAATTTAGTACACTAACACGCAGCATTACTACTTTACTAATAAATAAAATGTGGTTACAGTAGCGCATTACTTTGGAACGCATTACACCCAACACTGTCACCAACATAGGATTTAATAATTAATAAAACTTGAGTGAAAAACAGATAGATGACAAAGGAATGGAATTTTCTTTTAAAGGTTTGTTGTATCCATTTAAAAATGTCAAGATTACAACTTGGTGAAATATGAATTGTCTGCTGCATCTTCTCATCAAGTGAAAACTTCCTAATCTCTTCTCTTTGCTGCAGATTCAAACTCTATTCCCTTCTCGCCTCTTTTCTTCTTCTTTTTTAATTCCTTCAGCTTCTCTTCCTCATCTCATTCTTAGAAGAAGATAAGTCAAGCAACTGTCAGATCACCATTGCACTGAAATTCAGAATTGAAACTCAGTGCTTAAAATGGCCGTCCGTGACTTTTCTCGCCCCCAGTTTGATTTGCAATATCATGCTCAGGAATAAATAGTTTTTCAAAATTGTGTTTACCACTTTTAAACTGACAGGTTCTTGGCCTTATATAAAATCCGCTGGCTTTTTATTTCAGCACGCCACCGCTTCTCTCATTTTCTGTTTTCATTTTAATGTTCCTCTCTCTCTCTCTCTCTCTCTCTCCATTCCTACTGTCACCTTATCACAGCAGGCATTGTTATGTTAAACAGACGCTTAGAACCTGCATGGCACCAAAATAAAAGCTGAGAGCCACTGTCTGCCTCAGTGTGAAATGGAGCTTATTATCTTTCTGATATCAGTTCAAAGTAGTTTACAAAGCTGTTAAAAGTTTAATTTTAGCCTGGCAAAATATTATGAGAGTAAGCTTGTTTTTTTTAAATTTTGCCATTAACTTGTCCAAGTCCTGCAGATTCACTGGGTTTTCTCCAGCGCGTACACACATATAGAGATTCCCTATTCTCCTGCTATCCTCCTGCTTGTTCCCACCATCTGGAGCCGATGGGAGTGATGTGCTGCGATCAGCTCCCTGGTGTAGGAGCACACAGGAGCACAGAGCGCAGCAAACTCTCGCCTCCCCCCCTGACATTTTGGAAAACCCTTGGCGAGCTTGACTTTAGTTGATTAATGATCTCGAGGGCTGCTGTGTTCACGGATGACACAGTCTCGTACAGTCACATGCGCTTGCATAGGTATGATGCAGGGTGATTAATGGAAGGGTTAATGTGATGAGAAAATAAAAACAGCAGTTTATTTGGTGCAGCAGGCAACATCTAATGCACGCTTTGGCCTTATTTATGCCACGCTGAAACTGAGACCAAAAGCGGAAAGTTTATTGGATATAATTTATGTGAACTTATTATTTTCTTTAAAAAGAAAAAGAAATACCTGCCCACATTTTAGGGAGGATTAAGTAAAGGTTAACTAGAGTTTTGCAGCAGAACATGCCATAACTTCAAGCAGCAACTTGTGGGGCTGAAAAAATAGGCCTATGCTGAAGACTAGAGCTCCTTGAACAGACACTGTTGGCATATATGGACATTACATTTTGGGTTGTCTAGACCACAATACTAAATTTTGCTCTACAATGGCCTGATATCCACATAGGAGGATATTATACTGCCACTGTTCTATTGAAATTTACAGCAAACATCTTCACATGTGGATCTCATTTTTCTCAGAAACAAAAATCAGGTACAAAAAAAAAATCACATAATTCTTTATTTTTACGTTCATCCGGTCTCAAAGAGCCCAAATAACAAAGACAAATTAAAAATGCATGCCATGAAAGAGTTCGAGTCTTAGGAGGTTAAGACCTGCTAGCTGGCTAACCGCCCCTGCCTTCCACTTCTCTTGGCTTTTACAGTGGAAAGCACAAACTATACATCTGTGCTTTGTATAGTATATGACTTATTATTAGCTAAAATAATAAGTCATATACTATACATTATACACAAGTAAATATCATGGATCATAAAGTGATACACACGCCCCGAGAGTCCATGTTTGCTAAATTAGCTGGTAAAGAAAATTGGCAAGTTAGCTACTTCCACTCATGATTTTGCTAGCGATAACATTAGCAAGCAGGACACATGGGTTATTCAGTTAGCTGTGACTTAGCAACATTAACTCCAGCTTTCCTCCTTCATAATAGGTGTTGAGTGGCTCACTGATGGGACACCTTTAAACTTATGTTATTGAACTGGATCTCTTAAACATCTTTGTACTGCTGGTGCCTTTTGAAGCATTTTAGATGGAACTAACATAACATGCTGTGTGGCTGGTTTCATCCAAGAAGTTGAGGTCCATTAACTAGCAGGTATGTGAGTTTTTGCAATACACCTCTATCTGTGAATGGAGCTTGCGATCCTAGCTTGGTAGCCTTGGATGATAAGGTAGCACCTCACTCTTCTGCCTCCAAAAAAGACTAAATTACTAATGTTGAAGCCTCTGAATGAAGAGTCCAGAAACCAGTGGGTGACATAACCTTTGCTAAATGCATCTGTCATACAGTGTTTTTTGGTAATATCAATGGTATGAAAATTGGACTGGGCAGATTCTTGGTTAGAAGCTAATGAATGAAAATGAGTGAGCTCATAAACTTGGCAGGAAAATGATTACAGAGGCTGCATTCGTCTTTTATACTGTATGCTTACATTCTGATTCTGATTTTAAATCAAGGTATATCGCCAGAGATTTTTTAAAAAGGGCCTTATTTCATATTTCCCTCACCTTTTAAAGTTGATTTTAAATGCTAGCTGCGTTTTGAACTGAATTCTGCAACATATGGAGCTGCTTCCATGTAGAGGTCAAGCTGCTGGGTCACAATTCGGTCATGTAAAAATAGTGTTTGTGGACTTTTGAAATAGCCCACTCATTTATAGCGATGTGGTGCTGTGCCATTATTACTGTGTTTACACCACTCTTGGAAGGGTAATACAAACATGTGTTATCGCTTGGCATTGTTTTACTTCACACATAATTCAGCTTTAGGTTGCAACACATAACAACATTAACAACACATAATGTAACACATATCTGAGAAAACAGATGCACTACCATATTTTAATATTATTATGTAGAAATACATATATAGTGTAAATATGTGTTTGTTTGAGTACATTTTAGCAAAAATGGAACACGTGACATTTCTTTTGTTATATATTTTTAGTGTATTTATCTGTGTGATGACTCTTGGCATGTTAAAACTGTATCTGGATAATGCTGCTTCTGTTTGGTTTCAGTCAAGCTCACTGTATGTCAAAAGATAAAAGTTTATATTTGGCACCAACACTTTCATACATACACAGATTGGTTGCAAAATGGCTTTCAGATGTGTAGCAAATACAAGCAGACGAAAGCACTGAGATCAGCTTCACTACTGGGACTGTGGCTCAGCTTCACTTGACCCAAATGTGTGTTTAGTAAGAAAGAAAATGAATGATTGAAAGGAAGAATGACTTTACTTATTTAAACAATATTGTTTTTATCTTACAGACTGGAATGCCATGACAGATTGATGACCTGTGTACCCTGCCTCTCACTCTATAAGAGCTGGGACAGGCTTTTGCAATCAGCTACAGGATGCATAGCTCACCAACTATGCATCTAACTATACAACTATGCTTCAAATAAGCTGAGAGCATCCCTTAAATGCACATTCATGCATTAGCAAAATATATATTACTGCGTGCTTGCACACACTTGTCTCCTACACGCACAGGCAAATAAAATCTGTGGTCCAAAGTCAAAAGGTCACAGAGGCCTTGATGTCAAAAGTCCTAAGCTTTTTCATCTGTCTGAAAGAGCGAGGTCTTTCCTGAATAATATTTAAATAAATTAGAATCCCTGATACATTGTATGGGCTTTTAAACACCCTGCTATGCAAAGGCAACATCGATCAACAGAAGCGACATATCTATCCAACTATAATGGGGTTTGGTGTTGGGAATAGACTGGGAAGTGTAATAATTCATTGGCGGGGAGGTGTTTTGCTTCTTCACGACAAAAGAAACCAAGCGTGAAATGAGATAACCTTATTAATACTTTGTGATATTAGCCAATGTTTTTGTGTCCTTCTTAAGTGTTGATTGTTATATTGCTTTGACAATGAGATCATCCGCGCATAAAGCCTTCAAGACCTTCTGAGGTGAGTTTTTAAAAAAGCAGCAATTAGAGTGCAACAAAGTGTTGAAAGAATTCACTCGATTTTTTAAAGAAAATTAGCAGGCAGCGATTTAAGGCTTACACTTGAGAATTGCAGTTAATCCACTGTCTTTCTCATTAGTTCAATGCTTTTTTACTGTACTTAACTTCTCTGACATTTGCAGCCCTATTAGGTTTCCTCTTTATATGACTCTAGAGGTATTATATAAGGGTTAAAACTTTGCTGTAAGCATTAAATAGAATCACCCAAACCTCCTGATCATCCTCCTCTGCTCCCCAGCCTCCCGCAGACAGCTTTACCCTGGGGCTAACTAACAAACGGCCTGTTCGATGAACCAAAACGACTAAATGACTTGTTGTTGCTGCGCCGTGCATCAAAGGCAGGTACATTTATGGCAGCCTAGACGATGGGGTTGAGGAGATAGGAAGGCACGCTGCTTGTTAGTGTCAGCCTGGCTGTGTACAAAAAAAGAAAAAAAAAAAAGAAATACCAAGGTGAGAGGATCAAGCGCCTGTCACAGGGTAATAAAAACAAACCGGAACCCAGCTTGTGCGAGAGGAAAGAGCGGGATACCGGCACGACCTTAAGGTTTCAACACTGAGGTTATTTTTATTGTCGCTGTTACTGATAGCAAGGTAAATGTCATGTTTTGGAAAAGAGCTGCCATTATCTCAGTCTTAAGGTTAACAGCAACAATGTGGAGCTTAAAGAGGAGAGTGGGTTCAGCAGCAGTGTGATGGTGGTCCTAATGGTGATGATTATTTTAAAGACGGGCTATATGTGGATATTTGCCTGAAGATGCAGTAGTAAAGCTAATTAGGCTGAGTAGTTTGGAGTCGCTGGAAAACAGTCGGTAGCAGGAGCCCGACAATTTCCCACCAGAGTGAAGTCAACAGTAGCCTCATCAGGTCGACCATATCGCCAGCTGCTCCAATCAATTCTTCCTGGTTAACACCCACGGCGGCACATAATGAAATAATTATAACTAGACGAGGAGAGTATCTTGTTGATTTGCAGAATTTTCAATCTCATTTGAAAAAGGGGATTAGCTTTGTCAGTCGCAACTGAAGCCTACACTAGCTCAATTACGCCAATGTACGACATAGAAAAAAAAATATATAAAAAACATTTTTAATTAATTCAGAAGATTAGTTATGATCTTTGAGATTGCATTTGTTAATGGAGTTATGGCACAGTGTTAGAAAAGCTCTCAGTGCGAGGGAGACCACTGCTCTGCTGAAGGCCTGCCTTTGTAAAATCCACCCTCACTTGATCCAATCAATTCTGGATGCAATGCTGAAAAAATATTGTCATCCATGCCAAGTGGGGGAGCTGAGTTTATTTAAATGCCTGATTTCGTTCCTGAGATTTCTGTACTAATTTTTTGTAAAAAGAAACAAAAACCACAGAGCATGACTAATCAGAATCATATTAAAATTCCAAACATCAAGTTTTTAATCTTCAAATTGTGGGGCTCAAGCATTTAAAAAAAGAAAAATAACTAGCTCAAGGGTAGCTTTTAACATCAGCCCTCTTTAGAGATTCCTGAGCTTTACTGTCAAGTACAAAGAGAACCTTTGAAGCTGTACAAGTGTTCTAAGCTTATATTTCTAGTGCTTTCTAAATTATCAGGTTTTCTCATATTCAAGATAAGTTTTTGTTTTCCTGTTTTCTGACAAAGTTATTCGCTTGCATGCATTAATTTACAATGGATAACACATGAAAAACAAAATAGAAAACTAGCCTGGAGGCACTCATGCATATATAGTAAAATCACTGAGCACACTAATCAAAGCAAATCACTGCTCTCTCTATCCTCTAAATTAAGAGTAATTAGTTAAAATTGTTGCCTTGCCTTTGAGAAGATGGAAAAACCAAAAGGCACCTTTGGCTGCTCCTTTATTTCCCAAGGGGTCACCACAGTGGATGGATCCACATATTTGATTTGATGGATATTTTACACCAGATACCCTTCCTGATGCAGGCTTTATCAACTGCTAGTAGGAGTGCAGTAGCTTGTGACCCCCTGAGGCTGGTTTGTGCCTCTTCCTGGAATTGAATTGAAGATCATCAGGTTGTAAGGTGAATGCGTTAACCACTACACCACAGAGCCATGGATAAACTGTTAAGTGTACTTGCTTTCATTCCTGTATATTCTTAGCATCTGGATCTGCCTTTCCCTCAGTGGATTCAAATTATCTTCACAGGAAACAATACAAGTGTGCCTGATTTTATCTTTATCTCTGTTCTTTGTTGACTCTCTTTACACTTGTACGGTTGTGTTGAGTTACACCCCACTGCTGCTTCGCAATTAAGGTGTTTAAGACATAACGTAAGTTTGCTTTATGTATTTATTTTTTAAGTTGTAGAGAAGAGAAAGTGCAGTTTTTAAAGAAAGCACATCAAATAAGGGAACTTACTGCATGCAGTAAGGGAACTTGCTTGATGTGCTAAGTTCAGTAAGGAAACTTACTTGGACAGCCACAGTGAGCTGATAGAGAAAGAACTGCAGGATAATAGCTGAACTACTGAATAAGGCAATCAGATTTTACTCTGCCTGGCTTCTGAGTAGAAACCTCGACAAAAATCAAATTGCAGTTCCTCCAATGACCACTTGGGGCTGACATAAAATGCCCAAAAGAAATAAACACGTTTACAGTGCAGTGAAATTTAATATTTAAGTATCAAATTTGCATTTTATAATTATAATAATTATATTTTTTTTTATTCAGGTGTCATCATTATATCATTGTAAATACATCACATTCTCCTTTTTGTTAACAAAAAAGTTTAAAAAATTGATTTTCATCAATACAATGTTTACAAGTGTTATTTTGTCTTGTTAGCATTCATCTGTATTAAAGACAATTGAACTAGTTGGCTGTCTGAAGAGTTTCTTTTGCTGCAAACTTCTTTTTTATTGTTGTTCTTTCTTTTTTTCCCAACAGATGATATCAGCATTCTATTTAAATTGCCACTGGACTTTGCAAACAGTGCATTAGCTAAAAAAAACTCTCAGTGCTACCCTGTCATCTACATATATCTATGAAGTCTGGTTTTGAAAAATGACTGAAATGCTAAACTCAACGCTTCAAAATGGTAAATCACAAAAAAACTAATAATGTCATGTTGGCTACATCCATCTTTTTTATATAGTCTATATAAAAGATGGATGTAGTCAGAAACTCAGTAGGAGCAGCAGAAAGGGATGAAAAGGGCCAATAGATTCTAAAAATGGAAAGAAGAAGATGAAGTTGCTGTAATGTAAACAAATTATTCTACTCAGTTGTTTTAAATACACTGCTGTATGCCCCCCATATTTTCCTTTTCTGTTCTGTTTTCTTATGAAAACTCCTTCACAAACAAACCTGATTTTTTTTCTTTCCTGTGTTTTGAAATCCCTGTGAAGATCTCTCCCACCAGAACTGCCCCGGCTGACTCTCCACACTGCTGCGGCGTTCCTGAATTCATTAATTCCAACTGGTCTCTTCTCAAACACCCTGCCCGAACCTGCGAAAGCCTTTTATTGTACAGCACATCCGCTGCTTTGTTTGTTGGCGATGTCCGGTGACTATTATGATGGAAGGTATTTGATTCTTACAGCTGCTTTTATGTAAAATGGCAGGGTAGTGCATGGCATGCCTGTCTTCAGAACAAACAACAGAAAGGTCCTGTCAAAAGGACAAAGCCTCTGGAGCTTCAACAGTTTGACAGACACTAGTATATGTTAGCAATTCTTCCTTACAGCTACAGCTAAAGTACTTTTTTACAATTATTAAATGTTGAATTTATGGAATATTTGGACAACTGTTCCTGCACAGTACAGTTTGCACAGAAAACGACAGATGTCTGACTGAGCACACATCTGGTAATGCCGAACAAGGAAGTGAGAGTTAACAGATGAATCTATGAGTGTGTGTGTGTGTCTGACCATGTGTTTCTCTCTCAGGGAGCATCAGAGTGCTTTATCCGTCATCATAAGGACAGAGGCAAAGGCTGCCGCAGCCAGGATACTCAGAGACACAGTTGACTGTGTGCTTTGGGGTTTAGGGATGTGGTGACAAAATATAATATATCGCCAGTATGAAAAATGTTGGAGGAGATATTTAAAACTGTCAATCAAATACGAATCTTGAGATGTGACTCTGATTTTTCTTACAGTGACATCACCTTGTCTTAAAAATTGTTGGGATTATGTTCCACACAAATGTCTTCAGTCTAATTTCAGGGTATAAATAAGTCAGTTCTGTGCTTTCAGTGCTGTGACTTGCCGGTGTGAGTTGGAATAGAAAGAGAAGCCCTGGAGTTACACAGATTTGAAGTTTTCAGGATCATTTATTTAAATTTTACACAGCTACTATACAAGTGTTGGTGAAAAAAGAAGCATAGCTTATTTCAGCCAGTGGAAAAAGAAAATATTTCAGGCTGGCTATAGGCTTCCCACACAAAAGTTTCCCACTGCTCACCCCGGCAGTGTAATCAGGCTTACAGAGCATTGTGTCTCCTGGAGTATGCAGAGAAGCTCTTTTCTGACAGGACAGCTGTGTGTGTGTATTTTAACTTTTTACTTATATTTGCATTTCATGATGAATTGTTATTTTTATGATTTATGGTAGCAACGCTTTGAAAGGGCAGCCCAGTAGAATAAAAATGTGCTCCTTGTAAACACGAGCACTTAGATTTTTTTTTTAGCTGAAGATATGTTTATATTTGCATTTAATGTAATGTAAAGACATTACTTTTTTCATTGAATATTAACTTTACACACCATTTGCTTTTGTTTTCGCTACAGCTGCTGCAAAGGTGTTAATTATAGTGGTGCTTGTAAGTCTGTCCCTGTGTGTGTATGAACAGTGTTCCTGTTCCAGAGAATAAATGTGCAGATCGTGATTGGTTTGGTAACCGCTGGTCTTCAGCAGCAAAAATGATCCTATAGCAGCTACATATGGAATGGAACAAACGTGAATGCACCATAGTCTGATCTGGTTTTTCTTTATTATGCTTATTAGATCATATACAGAAGCAATCACCTTAGAATCATCATGCTGATATCTTACATAGTCCACATAATGAGTAAAAACCTGAAATTTGTACATTTTTAAGCTTTGTCTTTGCTTCAGTAAATCTGAAGTAAAGTCTTGAGCAATAACACATTTCTTTATATTTTGATTAATTCTGAGTGATTGATATATCTGTATTAGGCAAAAATACAGTTTGTACAATTCTAAGAAGCTTCAAAGTCAATATTTAGTATGACCACCCACCTTGATTCTTCAATTAGTAATTCTCTTAGGCAAAGTTTTATATTATTTTGTTAAGTAGTCTTCAGCAATAGTTCTCCAAATTTATCTTGATGGACATTCAAAGCTGTTCTTTAGATGTTGACTGCCTTTAGTTCCATTCTCTGTCAAGATGATCCCACACTGCTTCAATAATGTTGAGGTCCGGGCTCTGGGGAAGCCAATCCATGACTAATACTTTCCTGTTGTGAGCTTTTCTATTCAGATATGCTTTTACCGTATTGGCAGTGTATTTGGGATCATTGTCATGCTGAAAAATGATGGTAGATCAAAATCTGATTGCCCTTTTCTGTGATCATAATTCATAATTCAACAATCCACACAGAACCTCTAACATCTTTTAGAGATGGCTGTAGAAACTCACTACCAACCTGCATGCATATTGGTGAGTATTTGAACCATTTAAAAAAAAAATTGGATTCATTCCGCAATAAGACGTGTTGTTACTGATTTGCATGCCAGTTCTTTTGTAATTTTACATACCTCAGCCTTTTCTCCCTTTTCTCCATCAATGGTTTATTGACAGCCACCTTTCCATTAGGACGGTTTCTGATGAGACTTCAGTGAACAGAAGATGGTCAGATCTTGTATTGCTTAAGTCCTGCATCAGGTCTTTACTGGATTTTTTTTCCTATTTTATGCATGAGCTTCAGGTGACTTTCATCTCCTCCAAGCCTGCAACTTTTGTCCCACACTTTCTATTAACTGAGTGAAAAAGCAGCCAATGTCCACAGCACACAAAAACTTTGAAAGACCTCCAGAAAACCCATAGAACTACTCTTGATGCATGCTCAATCATCCAGGTACGTAAATCCCCAAAAGTGGATTCTGTTCATCTGGATGTAGCGTTTTCAGTGGGAGAAAAATTTCGTCACTCATCCAAGTGACTTCTTCTTCAGTCTCAGCTGACTGCAGGTTTCCTCAGTCTTATAAACAGTACATTTGCACAATGACTGAAACTAGCACCACAGGAGAACTGCTCAAGACTAAGGAGCTTGGAAAGGTTTAACTCGTTTAACGCCCACTCACATCTTGGGCCGCTGACTTCAGTAAGTCACATGATAGGAGGGGCAAGGTCTCACAATGGGTTCACCCGAAACCTTGGTCTACGTGTACACTAACCAGGATAAATTTGAAAACGGCATTTTCATCTGAAAACGCTCCGCGTCCACACTACCGTTTTCAGTCGTTTTCACAGTTGTGCGTCCACATTGAAACGGACGAATACGTTCCAGTACTGCGCATGCGTGAAAAGCAAGACGATTCGACCTGCCTCATTTCTGTCTGCCGCTTATTTACTTTCCGGCTCTTTGAAAAGTTTTTTAAATGGACTAACAATGAGGTGGAGTTGTTGCTGCGAGTAACACAAAAGTACAAAGCTGCAAAAGCAAGTGAGAATTAAAGAATTTGTATATGCTCCAGATAGCTTTTCTTCAAACTGATATTAATCTTTAATAGGGCTGTCAAAATTGAGAGCAAACAAAACAACTGCTGTATAATGCCCTTCGCTATCTTAGTTTAATTGGTCACATGACTGCATCACATGACTAAAATGTGTCATCGTTTTCGAAAAGGCTCCGGGTTCGCTGTCCACACTGCGATGTGAAAACGGCGTTTTCAAAACGTAGCATTTTCCGTGACCGAAAATGCTGTCTCAGTGTGTACGGAAGGCCAAAACAGAGAGAAAAAGATTAGTGCATTAGTGTGGACATGGTCTTGGTTTATTGTGATCCACACCCATTTTCACACCTTGGGTTGTGTGATTAGGCAGAGGATCAATAGGAGGTCCATCACCCTCTTAGGGACACTCCCAATAGGGCTTAAAAATCTGGGACTCTCCACCACTTGCTCTTAGAACTGAAGAAGCTCCTCAGATGAGAAGTGAAACGTCTTCAAGAAACTTCAAGAAGTCCAGACGAGTATGATGACCTAGATGACAGAGAAGCTTCACAGACATACTGCTCAAGACAACTTCTAAAAATTACTTCTAAAAATGGCTTGAGACTTTTGCACAGTGTCATATAATAATATACTGAAAAATGTATGAGACTGTTATGCTGTGCTTGCCGCCACGGTACAAGAGGCATATTTGAAGTGGATCAGATGGACAGATGTTGAGAAACCCAATCAACACACACCTTCATTTATCAGAGAGTTAGCATCAGTCTCTTTTGTAGAACAAAAGTGCATCTCTACCAAGTTGTTTGTTTTATTGACTGCTGTTTTCCTGGGGTACAGACACCAGCCTCAAACAAACAAATCGGCATGCTCGATAGAAGCCAAAAAGGCTTTCAGTGTGTGTTATCCTGAACAACTTTGCTCACTCATCTGCCACTACTGTCTCCCCGATTAGGGAAAAGCAAACAAGAAAGCAAGGTGACAGCTGAGGCTTAGCTGGGTAAGAGATGCATGTTGCTGAAGTACACCGACTCATGTATGGAGGATAAAAAACTATGGAAGTAAAAATAAACGTGGAAGTGAATATGCTGTCAATATCATTGTCATACAGACCCTGAAGTCCACCAGCTGGCTTTGTTCTACAGTAAGCAACCCATTCATGCAAGGCAAGATGATGACCACTGCTCGGCTTTATTGCATCAGCTGACTTTTTCTTTCCTATAATGACGATAAAGTTTTTTTTTATTCATGAAACTAAACCCCAGTTATTGCAATCACTTCTAATTTTACTCTTTTTTATAGTCTGTAAGCCACAGTAAGTCTGCTATGCTGAAAATCATAAAACATTAAACCATAATTTACAATACTATAAAATACACTCAGAAAATAATTTTGATTTCTTCTTTCTACTGCTGCCATACACATCTGTTGTTAGAAGGTAGGACTATTTTCAATAGGGTTATTCTCTCAAAATACAAAAATAACAATATTCTGAGCTAATTTATTTAAATAAATCACTCTTTTAGCAAAATTTTAATCAGTTTTCACTCAGTTAGACAGTATTTGTAGATTTCTAAACAAATTTGCACTCACTACAGCACATTATGCACAGCAATTTACTTAATTAACAGTGATTAAACACAATTACGATCGTGGCTCAAGAGTTGGGTGTTCGCCTTGTAATCGGAAGGTTGCCGGTTCGAGCCCCTGTGTCCTTGGGCAAGACACTTCACCCGTTGCCTACTGGTGGTGGTCAGAGGGCCCGGTGGTGCCAGTGTCCGGCAGTCTCGCCTCTGTCAGTGCGCCCCAGGGTGGCTGTGGCTACAATGTAGCTTGCCATCACCAGTGTGTGAATGGGTGGATGACTGGTTGTGTAAAGCGCTTTGGGGTCCTTAGGGACTAGTAAAAGCGCTATACAAATACAGGCCATTTACAATTATAACACAGATGTTATTTGTTAAAGGTATGTTTTGTACATTTCTGTGTTTTAAGAATAGTTTAAATTTTCCAAAATTAACCAAAGCCATCTACAACGTATTATAAAACAACTGATGTGAATTCATGTCTAAAATATCTACATATTATGTTGAAGAGCTATCAACAGAAGCCAGGACTGGACTGTGCAGTACTGTAATACCATCTTATACCATGAGATGGTGCAGCAATAAATTCCTCTTTACAATGCTAGGCTAACAAGAAAAGGGCTAGAAAGAAAAACAAAGTCAACAGCTACCTTGCTGTAAATGTGTATTAAAAGTCAAAAGAATGACATGAAAACATCTCAAGACATGCACAGGAAAACAGAAGTGAAGCAAAAAAAGGCAAAAGATTCCTTCACAACAATGTGACAGATTCATAAAGACACAGAGGTTAGTACTGTTGCCTTACAGCAAGAAGGTCCTGAGTTCAATTCCACCATCAGGCCAGAGTCTTTCTATGTGGAGTTCTCTCCAGGTACTCTGGATTCCTCCCACAGTCCAAAGACATGCAGCTAGTGGAGATAGGTTAATTGGCCCTGTGACAGATTGGCGACCTGTCCAGGGTGTACCCTGCCTCTCGCCCTAAGACAGCTGGGATAGGCTCCAGCCCCCCCTCGACCCTGAAACGGATAAGCGGAAGAGAATGGATGGATGGATGGATGGATATTTTGTTCTGTATTTTTTCTCATACCAGTGAGGGTGATGTAAAAAATTCAACATCACACCACACCACCACAATAATCTACACTAAACATAGTAATGTTTCTGTAAAACAACTGCACATCCAGTCAGATAGACAAAGCCACACTAATGTAAGCTACATGTAAATTTGCCTCTACTACAACAAAAAATATGAACAGTAAGTGACTGGCTGACCCTGGGGTGATGAAGCAACCTGCTCACAGCAACATTTTAACAAACAAACAAACAAAGGACTAAAAGAAGCAAACGGCCCTGACCGGCATGGTTCAGAACACACACACACTGCACCCAAAACATACTCAACTGTGCGGATAATCAGACGAGTCGCTGCGGGCAGTGTAAATGTTCAGTCCTCTTGCAAAGAAGCCATGTGATAAATCTGTTAGTATTAGCGTCAGTAATGCTGGTTCATAAATGCCTGACGTAAAGCTTTACCGTGTTAGTTTCTATATCAAATACACACAACATGTAGAAATGCTAGAAAAGAGCAAGTCTGTCGAGTTTAGAACCTTTCTGCTAAACACACAGATTGTTAGCAATACAAAGAGGAGACAAGAAAGAGATAAAGCGACTCACAGATGGCATTCAGCAGAGAATATTTTGCTCGGGGCCAATGTTTGAGACCTCTGTATGCTCGATTCAAAGAATGTCATTTGTCTAGTTACTCAACAGAGCACTGTAGCAACAGAACATTCTGTAGAGCATGTGTGCGTGTGTACCTCAGCCCACCCTTGATATTTTCTTTCCTGTCACTCAACAGCTTGGCACTAAAGGCAAAAGTCCTTGACCTACACCCACCCGGCAACAATACTCTTTTGTAGCTCAAAATATTTGGTTTAAAAATATATTTGACACGCTCTTATTGTTGTACTTTTCCATTTTGTTTTGTTTTCTTCTGCGTGAGCCCAGTTCACCAAAATGTCCACAATCTGACGTTTGCCTTCAAACAGCCTTCTGTCATTTTGAATGCCAAATGTAAGTGTTCCACGACTATGAAGCATCAAACAGCAGTTTTTCACCAACTCATTTATTCCTTTCTAATTGACATGAAGCTGCTACTTCATCCTGCCAAAGTAATAAGCTAATGCTCTCTGGCATTGACTGTTTGCTGTTTTCTATTGATAGTCCTGAAGTGCATGATACTCACTGGGGTAATTAATCATTCAATCAAACAAACAAGTATACCAAGAAACAGAGAAACATATATACATAAATAAATATTGTATTTGTTTAGCCTGGCAGCCATTAACAACACAAGTACTTTTTCCCATATTTGTTGTGATCATGAAAATTTGTTATATAATAACTGAATTCAAAAGAGGACTTTCTGCATTAAATTACAGTTTATTGTAATTTACATAATTTACTTTTGTAAACATGTATTTCTTACCTGTATTTTGTTGACATTTTAGACCAAGGGTGTCTAACATCTAAGGCTTTTCTAACTAGATTTCACTAGATATAATGTAACTAACACTTGTAATATATTAGAAAGATATTGTATAGTTAGACACTTTAATACATCCACTTATTTCTGGAACTGCCTACCTGCTAGTCTGAAGCACATTTAAAATTTTCTGTACAACAAGTCCTGGTAAAAACTTGGCCAGAACTACAGCACTGCATAACACATTGACTATGTATTAATTGTGTACATAGTACATGAACTCATATTATAAAAATTGTTGTGTTTTTACTAGTTTGTTTAGGTATGCGTTTGCCTTAAGTACTCATTTACCACATTTAGTACTCGGTTACATTATTATATATTTCAATGTCACTCAAGGGACTGGTGTTGGAAAATAACTTGGGCTAAATACACATGTACAGAACATGGGGACCCAGTCTCTGAAACTACCAGTGTTTTTCTGTTCATGACCCTTCTTCAGCTCCTTTCAGCATCTATTCCAAGATAAACTGTGGGCAAAAGAGGTCATTTGATGTTAAGACCTAAAAACTGGCAACGCTGTTCTTACACAGTAACCCAGTACTGTTACTATTTAGCTCACTGTAGATATTAATAATAAAGAATATCAAATGTAGAAAGTATATTTTAACAGCAGCTTATGTGAAGTCTTCCCAAGACAATAAGACGACGATATCTGTTAATTATTTCCCCTACTGTAGATATTATTTGAGTCTCAACTGAATTTGTAAGTTTGCTTATTTAAAAGAAATGGACCAGCTCAAATTGTTATGGTTACTTCATTTTAATGGAGGGTGACACAATATCAACTAAAAATCCAGAAAAAACTAATTACATTAAAGTCATTGATTGAAATAAGTATTTGATCCCCTACAACCCAGCCTATGTAAGACAGATTAGAATCAGTCAGTTACAGATAATCCTGATCACACCTACCCACGGAATCAATGTCTTTGATTCCAACCTCTCCACCACCATGGGCAGGACCAAACAGTTGTCAAAAGACATCAGGGACAAGACTGTAGACCTTTACACGGCTGAAATGCAACACAGGACCACAAGACCATCAACAACAAGCTTGGTGAGAAGCTGACAACTGTTGGTACAATTATTCAGAAATATAAAATATGGAGGAAAAGAAAAGTATGATCCAAAGAGCATCATCCCAACAGTCAAGCATGAAGGTGTAAAACTTATGCTCTACTGCTGTTTTTCTGCTAAGGGTACATAATAACTTCACCACATCAAGGTTCCAATGGATGGGGTCACGTACCATAAAATCTTGGATTAAAAACTTGTTTCTTCAGCCAAAAGAGCAAACTTACAGAATATATACATTTGAAGCTGACGACTGCTTTTTAAGCAATATGTCAAAATATTGCGGTTGTAAAATCTTTCTTTTGGCACCTTTGGCACATTCTAATAAAATCAGCTCAAATCTAAACACAACCATCACTCCCACAGCTATCAGCGGATGGAGATGCACCTTTTCACTTGCATGGCCCTTGTAATGCCTGTTGTTAGTACTCCCCTTGATCTAAATTATCCATCCACCTTTTCATCTCCAGCCATCTATTGCTGCAATCATAAAAAAAAGCAAGCATATGTTTGAATGTATGACATATAGACTTTTAGTGATGCTCTTAATGTGAATGCAGATGGAGCCATCCAGACTCTTAACAATGAAGGGAAATGGACGAGCTCCAATTATGCCATGCTACATGAAGAGGAGGACTCATTAGGATCATTTTAGTTTTCTGTTGCTTAAGAGGGAGTCATTTGAATCATTACATATCATGGTGCTTGACTTAAAAGGGGATTTTTCCATCATTATGTCTTTGAACCACACCAATAAAGTACCGCAGTGCATTATGTGACTACTTCTTTTATGAAGTAAATGGCTCTGCTGTTTCACACAAATCTGTCTCATGCTGGGGATTTTTCATAATAGCTTACATGACTCTGGGAGCAGTAAATCGCTTATGAAGCCGTTCATATGCTAGTGTTCACCCATTAGACTAACTCGCTTGGTAGCTTTTT
This sequence comes from Oreochromis niloticus, assembly GCF_001858045.2. Taxonomy (NCBI): domain Eukaryota; kingdom Metazoa; phylum Chordata; class Actinopteri; order Cichliformes; family Cichlidae; genus Oreochromis; species Oreochromis niloticus. Next base: position 8,654,722 of record NC_031986.2, read on the forward strand.
TTATTGGGATGTGCTCACTATTAAAAATGCTAATGCTAATAATAATAACAAAAACAATAATAATAATAATAACCATTCATTCCTTTTTCTTGCCCACTTCTCCTACAGCTGTCCCCGTCGTAGTATTTGTACTGCGGTGCCAAAGCTCAGTGAAATGTGTCTTTGCGTCTCAAAACGGAACCAGTGGCAATTAGCTGTGCAAGTCCACACATCTTAATTGAATATGCCTCGAGCTATGGCCAAGCTTGTGATTGTCAAGTCAATAGAAAAATCTAACTAGTGCAGAGTTTCTGGCACTTTGTGGTTTGTGTGTGTTTGTCTGCTGTAACCTAAATTTCAACTGTGTATTGCAGTTCTTTGTTCAATATTGGATATAGGCCACTCAGTCAACTCCTCACAGTTGCCCTTTGGATCTATCTGTCTCTTATAAAATAATCGGGTATACGGAGGGTGGTTTCATGATAATCTTGTGTTAAAAAAACCCCAAACAAAATCTATTAAAAAATTACATTGAAACTGAGCTTGTAAAAAAACAAAAACAATAAATGATCTAGTAAGTTTCTTTTTTTAGTTATTAGAATTCTTACATTAATACTCAAAAATATCTTATTTAAGAAACAAACATTAATTAAAAAACACCAGTGTAGACCAATTTGAATACAGAGCCTGGAATAAAATATTTCCAGAAATATTACATGATTAATTTTTCAGAGATTTGTGTGTATTTCATTTCTAATCAGCGAGCTTGTATTAGGTGGGTGGGCTGACAAAGTTATTTAACTTTCTCACAAATTATTTTGGCATGTTAAACCAACTGTACAATTTTAGTTTGACGGGAAGGTTCTTTGTTTAATTCCTGTTTTCTGTCATCTGATAAAAATACTATGTATATCATTGGATTATGCTGCTTAAATACATTCACATGATGACAGGGACTATATGGAGATAAATATATTATTATACAAAAGCCATTAAAAGAGTTGTAAATCCAACAATGGTGATGCTTTTCCTCCATTTGCTTCATTGCTCACATTTCTATGTGCTAGGCAATATTGAGGATTTGTAAATTATGGCAGGCAAAATGGTCAAATGTGCTCCTCACTGTGTACAGTCAGTGTGCAGCCAGCTAAACCTCGGTCAGTCCGTCCTGCCGTCTGGCCCAGACGAACAGCAGTGATGCATCAGCGCATATGACTAGACAGGGCATTCTTACACCCACCAGGCTACTGCTGTGTAGCATGGCGTGGAACAAAGAGGCAGAGAGAGAAACAGAAAAAGTGCTTGGTCTCAATCTGACCCCTCTAGTCTACATGAATGTCAGTGTTAAATGAGAGGCAAATGAAAGCAGAGCTTTTCAATGCAGGAGCAAGCACACAAATTAATGCTGGGATCCCTTTTTCTTTTTCCTTTTTAAGATCTTTACACACAACTTAGGGAAACTAAGGCAAATTCAATTGATTTAACGGTTTTGGCTCAGTGGTTTTACTGTAATTAATACATTTCATTTAAAAACTCTTAATTAGCAAGGCTCCAGGGTCACTACTGCACATGACATAAGGATATTTTATTTTTTTAACCAATCAATCCACTTCATTTGAAATGATTCTAGACGCACAGACAAGATTAGTAATGAGGCTATTACATGTTCCTGTTTTGTACATTACCATTAAATTGGATTTCTTTGTTTTCAGTGTGACACTGACTACATTTTGCCCCCATGTTTGATCTTTTTTTCTCTGTTAAAATTATCATTAGAGCACACTGAACCAGCTCTCACTGCTTTACCTTCACACACTGATTGAAGAGGATAGCCACACTTTGATAGTTTCTTTTTCAATGGACAATGAGCCTTATACAGAATGTTTAAATACATTTATATAGTATTTATATAAATACTATATAAATACTATATACTGTATTTATTCTTATTTTATTTTATTCTAATTTTTGCTTCATAACTTTTGCACTGTCCACTTCCTGCTGTGACAAAACAAATTTCCCACGTGTGGGACTAATAAAGGTTATCTTATCTTATCTTATCTTATTCAAACAATGTCCCCTATAAACTTTTAAGTAGTGGAGGTATACTACTTTTTTATTATTTTTTAATTAGTTGCACTGAGTTTTCAGCGCTTTTTAAATCTCAAAATGTGGCATTGATTTCTTTTAGTATTTTACTGTTGTTTTAGGGAAGAGAGTCTCGTTACAGTAGACGAAGACTCATTGGACGGTTTATGTTTAAATTCAAGACTTCAAGACCGTCTTCAGATTTGGAATTGTTGTAAAAAGTTGAATAAATGGCTATTTTCCAAACCACTCAGCTTGAAGTGAACCTGTTATGTTAATCTTCAGCTCCATTGTTTCATACTTCGGCTAGAATACAGCAGCTTTACATGAGTCACAGTTCAAAGTAATCATCATTTTGAACCCTACTCGCCAGTCCATCCACTGCCCCTTGTAAACAAAAGATTTCAACACCAGGTGGATGAGATTTCTAGGCTCACATAGCTCAGTGTGTAAGGGTATTTTCACACCTGCGGTGTTTAGTCTGTTTAAAACTCGGAATCTTTTTCCCTGTTGGTGCGTTTCGTTTGTGCGGATGTTAATACAGGTAATTTAGCCATTTAAATCAGCTGTGTTGGATCAAGGACACATCTAAAACCTGCAGGACACCAGCCCTTGAGGCCTGGAGTTGGACACCCTTGGTTTATGGTGTGAACATGATCTGACCCCTATCCAAACCAACTACCATGTGTACATTACAAGTTTGAGCTATAAACAACGTCCTGTAGCCACCTGTGCATTGTATTCTCAATGCAGGAAGGTATGATATGCAAAGGTCTGTACAGATTAGCAGCTAACCGTGAAATTAATGCAATCTCACAATGCTCTCCAATAGTCTAGAACACAGCATTCGTCCCGTCTTTACTTTTGTTGGTCCGGCCTCAGGCATATCTGGGCAATGAGTGGACTGAACATCCTTACTTAGTAGTGACAGATTTTGGTTCACTTTGAGTTCGCTTGGATTTTTCTTTGTATGAAAAACAAACCAAACCACAGAGAAAAGCTACAAGTTTACAAAAACTCATCAACTGATTGGAAATTAAATAAACTATAGGTGGGAAAACACCCTAAGATGACTATGTTAGGGATATCTAGTCCAATGACACCATAAGGAGCCAAGAAGAGAAAAAAAACCGGTCTGAAACCAAGTGTTCAGAGCAATCAGAAGGCTGTGCTGTCGGCAACATCCCCTCCACATGCTTTCTTTTTCCGGTCATCCACACCTGTGAAATGTCAGACTTCTAGGGCTATCTGTTCTCCAAGAGGCCAATTTAGTACATTCAAAGCATTCATGGTTTACTTCTCTTGCTCCTGCTTGCTGCATACAATGAATTACAAAATTGAACTCTTCTACATAGAAAAGATCGTATGCTGTTTATAAAGACTATGCTACATATTGTTTTACATTGATATATTGCATAGATTTATGGAGGCTTTCACCAGCTTTAATAAAAAAAAGTCTTTTATATGTGTATCTTCTGCACAGTTAGAGTTCTTTTGAAATCTTTCGGTTTTCCATCATCATAAGTGTTTTGTTTGATCTCACTGCAGCGCAGTTGAAGAAATATTCTGCATGCGCCCGCTCTATCAGCTTGAATGAGCTGAAGGTCAACTTGGAGCTTTAAGTGAAAGCACAACTATTCAGCAAAACACTGTATAATGGACAAAAGAGTGCAGGCATACACAACAAGAAAGCGTGAGGCTTTAGCTCCCTATAGGCTCCTGTGTTCCTTTATAGGCACGTCTCTCTGTCAGCGTTCAGCGATAGCCACTAAAAAGCTCCAGTGTTTACGTTTAGATCCGTTTCAAAGCGACACATTTGTTGGAAACGCTCTAAATGAAACCCAGGAACGCCTGCCTCCAGTTAAAAAGGACCTTCTGCTGTTTCAGGTAATTGCCACTTCCTTCCCACGCACAACATTTTACAGGAGATTTTAAAATTCTTCACAAGAGGCCAGGTGAGGAGCTTCCAGATGATTAATCCATCACAAAAGAGAAGCTCTCAGTTAAATAATAAAAAACAGACACAGACACACAACAGGCTGGTGTGTGTCAGCTGTCGCTGGCTGATTCGTCTGTGTTACCCGTGATATTTTTTTTTTTTTTTGAGTGTGTGCGTGTGTGTTTTTATCCGTCGCGCCGTGTAACTGACAGATCTCGCAGACTCGTCCTTACTGTTTATCTCGCCGCGCTGCCTGATTTATGTGGCCATAAATAAATGATTCATGCTCGCGAGTGTGTGTTGCAGTCATTACAGATTTGCTGCATCATTCCACGTCTGGCTTTAAGAAGCAACCCCCCCCCGCCCTGGGTGCGAGTCTCACCAATTTGACGACAAGCTGATCTGTCACAAGATCTACCCCCACTGTGCTGATCTGTCTGCGGATCCCTCCACCCCTCACACACGCCCCCCTCCCTCCTCCTCTCGGAGTTACATCACTCTCTCAGAAGTTGTTGTCACCTAGCAGAACATTGCTCGGTGGTCTGTTCAGCCTGCAAACTGGTACATGCAGCTGACAAGCTGTTAGTCTTCAGATATCCTCTCATCAAAAGCCAGAGCACGCAGGCTGACTCTGCTGCACTTTTTTTTTTGGTTGGGGGGGCGTTCACAGAAGCAGGTAAGACTTTGCACACGTGCTCGCTTGAAAGCCACAACACCTCTCTCCTCTGGTGATTAAATGGTTTCACGATGGCGCTGTAATGCACAGAGTGCATTTTCATTAGGCTCTCAGGGTGAACGCATGAAGCACAAGAGGGAAGAAAAGATGACGGGGGGAAATAGGGCAGAGCACCAGGGAACCTAAACAAATGCAACGCTCGCCACGCGGCCCTCGGGGAGAGCTCGAGACGTAAACACATTTTTGCAGAGCGCTGTATTGCTTTTTCACAATTACCGGCAAACAAGACCAGGCCTTCCTCAGCGAGGTCTTAGGTATTCTTGTGTAATTTTCACTAATCTTTCCACCAAGGTTGTTGTCGAGAGAGAAAGCTCATCTGACCCAGAAACTAGCGGCCAATAATGGGCATAATTAATACAGCAGGAAAACTGATATTATGTTCGTGACGCATATACCCTCCACCCATCTATCTTTAACCCTTCTCTCTGTGGCAGTTTCTGAAAACCTGAGAAAATGAGCGCTCACCCCTCCACCCTCCCCCACCCTCCCTCCTCCGCCCATCCAGCTCCTTCTTTCTTTACTTCTCCGGGTTGCTTCTCTCTTGTATATCTTTCGGCCTTCACGCTCTCGCTGTATCTCTCCTCTGTTCCCCTTTCTGCATTTCACACAGGCACTTGATACATCTCACATGCGCCCCACAACTTTCCGCATCTTTCTCCAGTTCAACAGCGCCACCTGGTGTCTCAGCCCTGGAACAGAATTATTTTTTTTACATAACCATTGTTGATGAGGTTTTCATTTTGAACATCTGCTCATATCTCATTTTTTTCCCTCCCCTCCCTCATTAAGGCTGTTAGATTTTATTGATGTCAGCTTTGCCTGCATATTAATGATTTATTTGTGTGCCCACCACAACAAGTTTGATTAATTGAACAAGACTTCTTTTTTTTGAGGTAGCATCTACCATGACACTTTTTTTCTCGCCCTGCCACCCAATAATAACTAAAACGGTATAGCAGCTTGTGTTGGATATGTGAGGCTAACCTTTGTATGTGACATGAATCTGTAAAACCTCCTGACATACAACCAAGAGTACAATATAACACTATATGCTATATATAACTCTATAAAACAACACTTGGGGTGCCAACAGGAAATGCCAACAAACACCAATGGGTGTAAACATATATCAGGTTATCAAAATCAGAATTTGTACACAAACAACAAATTTGTCTCGTTGGCTTGGCAAGAAACACTGGTACAGAAAGTGAATATTTATATAAAAGTACTGAGAGATATTAGAATAGAAATGAAGAAATATGTAAATCTTATGAAAGGGAAAGGGTTCATGGGAAAACATGAAAACCTGCCAGTAACACGTCCTTCATTGAAAACTCAAAAGCTTTGCAATTGGCCAAAGTAAAGGTCTTTAGATCAAGATGGTGTCATTACATTTCTTCGATTTGTTAAAGTAAAGCAACTGGAAATGTGAAAAAGGCGCCAAAATCAAAATAGTGGACTTCCTGGTGGGTCGTGGGTCCTAGCAGCTTTTATCACAAAAGAGAAGCAATATTACATGTGCTTGTAGAGTTTCAGGTATTTGTGAACAATCATTTTCAACAGAATCTACAGCTATGACATGATGTGTGAGTAGATATATAACTAAAAACCCATATATAAGGTTTAAGCTTATTGTGTTTTTAGACACTATGTCAATACTTGTAAAATGATGCCCCCTTGTGGTCACAGTTTTGTTTCATTTTTCCAAAACGATCATAAATAATGCACCTTTAAAATATTTAAAGCAAAAGTACTGATTAAGTAGAATAACATGCAATACATTATTGGTTGTTAATTAGCCTGTTGATTTATTAATGTGTGTTACATACAGCTGAGCAGCTTCATCTGTAAGAATACATCATATGATGTTAGACTATTTTATATTTTTTATGTAGCGACAGCTTTATTACTGTATAGCTTAAAATAGTTTCAAATGCAAACACAGGATTATAGCAGCGGTAAAAAAAATATAATTAAAATGGCACTCTATTTCAAAAACATGTTGCAATACGCTGAATATAATTTTTTCTTATTCCTTTTTATACCAGACTTTTCTTCAGTGCAGCAAAGGCTTTCTGTGTGTCTGGATGTGTATGTGTGGTTGGGTTGAGGGTCAATGCACTCTTAATCCGTTTAATTTACTAGGCAAATTGAAACCGTTCCTCTCATACTAAATATTCAGCCCTCGGCCTGAGTCATTTATTTAGATACTGCTAATATGAATAATTTATGGCCTGAGATTTTTATTTTGTTCATTCTTTAGAGAATCTACTTTATGGAATAACTGAATTCCTGAAGTGCCAAATGTTCAACATGGAAAACAAATGGTATTCATTGTCAATGAGATACTAAGGAGAGATGAGACCTGGTCTGATGTTACATTTATTTAACTTGGAAGTTGGAAATTTGTGAATTCTGATCTAAAAAGACATGATTCCTTATGCCAAATGTCAAATCAACATGGCTGACAGCTTCTTTGGCATGTGGCGTATGAAGTAGCTAAATCAAAGATTCCCATTTTTACCGCGCAGCTAGGTGTAACTGAATAAGCTGATGGAAAAATGCCATTTCTCCTTCGCTTTCTGCAATCCCTTGTGCTAGAAAACATTCCAACACGCTGACCCTTAAAGAAAAAGTTTGCCATCTCACAGTGTAATACACAGTATCCATCATTGGGCCCCTGGAGGCGTTTCATGATGAGGTGTTGTAATACAGCTTGTGCTGTGGCCGTTTTCCCTCAACCTGCATCATCCGTTTGTAATTGCAGTGTGTGGTTTCATACGTTTCCCATAAGGGCGTGTTCCTGAAATTCCCTCAAGAGACTGAAAGTGAAATTCTGTTTATTAGAAACAACAGCTTCCATCAAAAAAAAAAAACACCTGAGTAGGAGGAAAGCAGGCCAAGCTATAATAAAATAATTAATAATAATGATGCTTTGTTTTAATCTGCACTGTGATATGATGGGTTATATATCCAGATTGATGGGACACTGACAGGACAAGGACCTGAACTCTTCAGTTGCTTCAATTGATTAAGGTGACTGTCAACACGTCCTGAATCACGATGTAGACACACAGTTGACCCTATCACATAATGTATGTTAAATATGCAGATCTAGATAAATCTAAATAATCTTATTTAATGGGTAGCATCTCAAAATTAGGGATGTCTTTGGACGTCTTGTTCGATTGCTCAAGTGAAGTCAAATGGTTCCTGGATCCTGATCCCTGGATCCTCAGTTCTGGTAATTCCAAATCCTTGGGAAAGATGCAGAACCTCCAAAATTACAATCAGCTGTTGTGTGTGTGTGTTTGAGTGAGTCACTAAAAGCACTGTATGGCGATGATAAATGGTTGCATAGATGGGTAAATGTAGCATTTACTGTAAACCGCACTGATTGGTGGATATAAAAGCAGTCCATTTTGTAAGTTGCTACATTTCTGCCACAGTGGTCACTCAGGAATGATGAAGCAGATAATGTGCCACATAAATGTACACATAACCTCCCACTACACTTTCACATAAAGACTGAATGACACTAAATACAGAATTTTCCATTTTTTTTCTTCGTAAAGTCTTACCGCAGTGCAATACTACATGCAATTTTTAGTTCTGGCACTTACATCTCCTCTGTAAATATTCCCCATAATATCTTATGACTCCGCGGCATCTACATGACTGAAAGATAAAAGGGAACTCAATGTGCTCTTCCTTATTCTCAGTCAGATTTACACTGCCCAAAGTGTTATATTATATTTAACTTTGGTTAAACTTTCCAATAATGTACATATGTGCAAGTAATACCTGAGATCTAAAAGCTCATGCTTCAAAACTTCAAATGTTTTGTTTTAGGCAGTTTTTCTTGTCAAGCTTTTCCCCCATTTGATCCTTTTTATCCAGTGTTTTGTGCTTTCCCACAAAGTGTACCTAGATAGCAGAAATTATGAAAGTAAGAACACACAAAAAAGATCTAATTGAAGAAGATTTTAATCTAATTTTAATAAACCGTAAAACACTGCGTCAGGCTAAAGAACTGTGACTAAAACAGCCTGAGTGTGTTGTAGAAAGAAGCTTTAGATTGATGAGAGATAAAAGACACTTACTGTTATGTTCTGGAAGGTTTTTGGTGTCAGCTGGGTTTTTTTAAATTCTTTAAACTAATGCTAATGTTCATCTGCAGTCTGGCAGCTGCATATGCAGACACAGCATCGTCCTCACTCTTCTGGACTGCTGTGTTGGTTGCATGTGTGAGCTGCTTCTCAGCTTCCCTGCAGTACCACATCGTTTCACTGCTCCACAATGCTAGTGCCAATCCAACACAAGTCAGGACTAAGCTGTGTGTGTGTGTGTGTGTGTGTGTGTGTGTGTGTGTAGGTGTATGTGTGTGTGTGTCTGGCACTCAGTCAGATACCTCTGTAGTGTCCCTAAGAATGTGACTGGAGTCTCAAGCGGTCCCCACTCCCACGATGCTTCACTGCCAAACAAAGCTGGTGTCAATCCTGGCAGAGTCGGTCAGGAGGAGTCCTCCTGCTAACTGTCCGTAAAACGGCCACACACATTCTCCAGCGTTACAACTTACTTTGTGTCCTCTCCATGTCAGCATTGGCCTCTTTCCCCCTTGGTCTTTTCACCATCTCTTCCAGCTAAGATATTTTCAAATCTGTTGTTCCCCTGCTTCTTTCCCCAAGGACACCACTCCATCACTCTATGAAGAAGTTTTTTAAAGTTGTATCTCACAAAAAAAATTATGACTGTTGCTATTAATTTAACTGCTTTTTCTCCTTTATAGATGCAGTTGGTTTTTTTCCCTGTCATTGAACTGTCTCTAAACTGCAATTTCAGGCCAATTGATTAGTTTCTTATGAATAAATCCATTTCCTGGATGGATTTTCAAACAAAACAGTACACTGACTGATAACTTAAATGTGAAATCTTCTCTTCACCTCCATCACTGCTAGCAAGCTGCCTGGGATTGCTATGAGCTAACGCAGAACTGAAGACACCTTGATAAAAGTTGATTTTCAAAGTTTTTCAGTAGACTGGAGGATAAAGGGATGGACATGGTCAGCAACAGTGCTCAGGTTGGCTGTGATATTTCCTCTGTTGGTAACGTGCCACAACATGCCACACCAGTACACCACAAGTAGCCTGAACCACTTGAACAAGGAAAGATGCTGAAGGGTGTTGTCTACGTCAAGTTCCAACCAAGCCATCCAAATGTCGCAGCAGAAATCAAGACTCAGCAGACTACATTTTTACAATCTTCTATTGCCGAATTTTGTTGAGCTCATGCAAGTTTTAACCTCAGTTTGTAAGTCACCTTTCTTCCCTGTTTTGATGCTTGGTTTAAACTTCAGCAGGTCTGTAGTTAACACGCAGCTGCCGTATAATAAAGTGGCAGAAGCATGTATATGCAGACTGACACGTTTTTTCCGATTTATTAACTGGCAATCATACAAGTACACATTATCCCTGTGAGCCAAAACCTCAGACTTCAGTGCTCCATGCTCCATTTTAGATATTTTTTTTCTGCTCTTTCCTCTGTCTGCTACTTCAAGCAGATATGCCACATATAGTCGTCTCAGACATAACACTTTGGCAGTTTGCCCCCCATACAGCTACATGCTCATTTCAATTTACAGGAGGACTATAACAAATAATAAATGTATGTATAGAGAAAACACACTTGAAATGATAATTAAAAAAATTATAATGATAACGATTTACTACTGAATGGTAAATGGCCTGTATTTATATAGCGCTTTTCTAGTCCCTAAGGACCCCAAAGCGCTTTACATATCCAGTCATCCACCCATTCACACACACATTCACACACTGGTGATGGCAAGCTACGTTGTAGCCACAGCCACCCTGGGGCGCACTGACAGAGGCGAGGCTGCCGGACACTGGCGCCACCGGGCCCTCTGACCACCACCAGTAGGCCACGGGTGAAGTGTCTTGCCCAAGGACACAACGACCGAGACTGTCCAAGCCGGGGCTCGAACCTATCTAGACAAACTACCAAACTTGAGAAACAAACTTTTTCTATCTAATCTATTTCAATAAATGACTCCCTGACTGCTATTTAATTTTCACACAGCTTACTGACTGCAGAATGGAAGCTCTTTCAGCCATGTTTTCATACGAAATGTAAAACAGTTTACACTTTTATAATTTGTAAAAATGTTTTAAACTAAAATCTCTCACAACTGTCTCCCCAAGCTGTTGTCACCCTCGAGTTACCACTGCACAGTTCTTCAAACTCTACCAACATTAGCTGTAATCATAGGTTTTTCACAAAGGTTAAACCTTTCAACAATTTTTCATTAGTAGCTAAAAATGGTTTCAGACAGAGGATTCTAACTCTAAATCTAAGCTAGCAGCATCACACTGGAAATTAGCATAACTGCTTCCCTGTAATTAAATATTAAGTGCATGTTGGCGCCACCTGCATAATAGAACAGAAATACTTGTGTTATATGAATTATAATCGATCCACACTGACCCAAGAGGTTATGTCACTCCAGGGTCCCTTTGTTTTCTTCCTCTGGCACACCGAGTGAACCTCGATCTCCTCATACAGGTATTTTAAAAAATCTATGACTACAACATTACAGTAGTCCTCATGCAGCCTAGTTGAAAAGTGCAGGTTTTGTATTAAACTCTGCACTCTTTATATGTGTACTATACAGCATTAAAGTCCATCCTCCCAAATGTAGCCTCTAACGCAGCTTCAGTGAGCAAGCACCCAGCTCTCAATTTGAAGCAGAGCCAAACTGAGATGGAAATCTTACACGACGGGCTGAGTACAACTAACAACAAAGACAAAACTAAAATGTAGATTTCCTGGCAAACATACATTTCTCAAGTAGATATACAGAGCAGCGAAAAAATGTTTTGAATTTTTAAAGACACAATAAATAGCAGCTGACAGCTGAGGGCACTACCTATTGGGTAGGTGATGTGATTATCTTTGAGGGGGCCTTGCCCTTTCGATTTGCACACCTGTTATGTGAAATCTGATGTTATCTGACAAGAACAGTTGTGTTAGCGTTAGTTGCATCAGGAAAAGCCATGATGTGATTTCATCGCACGTATTCGTCTTCTTTCACTAAAAAATTTAAAGGGTAAAGCCAGCACTTATCGATCTGCAACCATAACTAATGCCTAGATTATTTATGTTATGAAACTGAGTGGGTCAGCCAGATGATTCTGAAAATTCTGTTTGTTTACACTGTGGAAAGGATAAATGAAAACGAACAAGAGGTGCTGTGAAAATTAGATTTAGGTGGCTTCTTAAGCCAAGTGAATCATGAGCTGTTTTGACAGCTAAAGCCATTTCCAATTTATTTACGACCAGCTTTCATTATGAGAACCGTTTTCTCACCTAATGCCCATAACCTTTTAAATTTCTCCCTGACTGCAACCGACCTCTTCAAGCTGGGAAGAATCTGCTCACATGGTCTGCAGTAGCACTTGCGATTCCCTTACAAGTCATTATCAATCTGTTCCCTTCCTCCCATTCCTCCCACATGTCAGAGTGGGCAGGAAACCTCAGATCTAAAAGAACTTTAGTCCCCATCTGTCTCCATCTCTTTTACAACGTGCACAGTGACATCTACAAGCACACTTTATAGTCTTGTTCCACAGTGATAATTAATGGATCAGGAGTTAGACATTTGCAATATGCTTGGGCAAAAAGAGACGTGACATAATGGGAGGTGATTTTACATATTGGGTCGGGACATATTTCTCTTTGTAGAGTGCTGAGACTTTAGAATAGCTTGGAGCAAAGTTTATATTTATTTATCACAGAGAGGAAATTGATCAGGGCTGGAGGAACAAATCAGGGACACATTAACATTACACAAAGCTTTGAGAGTTTATAGAGTTCCTGTCGTGGACCCAAGGGCGTAGATTTGGTTTTGGCATTGGTGGGGACGGATGATTCAACCACCGAACCCTGCGCTGTTTCTTTTTTTTTTTTTTCCTTTTTGTCTTTGCTTCTTCATTAAAAAAAAAGAAAAAAAAGGGAGAAATATACTTGCTTACATATGCTATTCTACATGCTTTTAAACCATTTAAAATTACAATTCATAGTTTTATATGTGAATTATATAATGTTAAATTACTATTAAATAAATGACTGATTTTAGACTTTAGTTTACTTCATATTCCATATAAATCAGGTATCATACAAAAATAAAAAAAAGCTTCAAATAGAGTCATGACAATAAAAGAATATGACTTTAAGGACATTACTTCAGTTATAGTGCACCAACATCTCTTACACATTAGCACTAAGGGTACACTGAATGACCTGATGGTTTTTGTCCATAAAACTACTCATCTAAGATTACCACAAAGTAAAAGATCTCTCAGCAAAATTATGCAACCTTTTAGGCACTATTGCCCCGATCAAACCAGTGAGCTGGGACTTTTTATTCTAAACATGAACTACTGTTACAGCAACAGACATGGACTACTGGTGTCCCACACAACAACTCAATGTCCACTATGTGAAGGAGTCTATACTACTGTTTATACTATACTGTCTATACTATACTGTCCTGGTGGACATGGCAACACTTTTTTCATGGTTACATACAGTTTTAGACTGATGTGGGCCAAAGCCTAGCACATACCTGCCAACCTTGAGACCTCAGAATTAGGGAGACATTCAAAGGGTTTTTTTTTTTTGTTTTTTTTTTACAGTGTTTACTTATCGGAAAAAAATAAGTTAAATGTCACCGGCCTGTTCCGGGGGTGTCCAAATTCAGAGGCTGCGTCCAACTGAGGACCCGGCCTTTGCAGGCTAAGTGGGCCGGGTCCTCCGAAAGCCGGGTAGACCGGAAATGAGCGACCGTGAAATTCGGGGGTCTAGCCTTCATAATGACGTCACCTCTGCCGTCTGCTCCTTGCTGTCTAAATAAAATAAAATATAACCGGACGCTTGCGTAGATTCTCGACCATCTCACACTTCTGTTTAATCAGTTTTCTGTTTGACATTTATTCAGCTGTGTGAAAACCCTAGAGGAACCCTCCCGAGGGATTAATAAAGTTTTATTTAATCTAATCTAATCTAATAACTTTATTCTCAGCCAAACCGATTTACTCATGAACAAATAAAACACTGAAAAAGGCCAAACAATAACATGTTTAAGTTATTTGAAGTTTACACAACTACATTCTCGCCTGAAAACATGTTAAAAGTTTATTTCGCGACCCAGAAAGAGTAATGAGAGTAATATTAATACTAAGTAGCTGCAGTAGTAGCAGCTATTGTTGGAAACTGGAATTGGCTGGGCCAATCTAGGATATGGTTTTTCAATTTTGTTGTGGAAAATCGGGAGAAATTGGGGAGAATGGTGGCTCCGGGAGCTTTTCGGGAGGGGCACTGAAATTCGGGATTCTCCTGGAAAAATCGGGAGGGTTGGCATGTATGGCCTGGTATTGCCTGTAACGTTATTATGACGGACACATTTTATGAGTTAACTTGACTTTAAGTGACTTACAGGTTTCTTTGAAAAATACTTTCTTATATGCACGTTCTTCCTCTTTGCTACCGTCCTGTCCTCCTCGCAGCGCAGGTTTGCCGCTGCTAAAACTAAACAGAGTTCCCTGAAAGGCTCAGCCAATCACATTGGCCATATTTGTCACATGAGGTAGGACTCCAGTAGAGAACGTAATTTAACTCTTTCTGCACCGCTGGGTGACTGAGACGCTGACAGATCGATTTTTTCTTTCTATCGGGTTTGTATTTCTTTACTCGCAGAGATCAAATTATTGGTGGGGACAATTCAATAATCGCTGGATATTGGTGGGGACATGTCCCCTCCGTCCATGCCAAATCGACGCCCTTGCGTGGACCCTGCTTGCCCTCAGTGCCAGCTGATGATTTCTCTCTGCCTCTGTCTTGCTGTTTAGTGTGTGTATGTTTCTTTAACAGGGACTGTGCTGGTCCTCTGATGGGCGTTCCTACTGCTGGATCCTGCTGGATCTCTGGTGGACATACCTTCCACCGCCAAAAAATAATTTTACACAATTCAGTGAGCTACATACTGAACTTAAAGGATAGAAATAAAGTATTGATTATATCGCACTAGCATTTCTATCGATACTGCCAATATTTAGATTGATCCGTTCACCTCTAGACAATACCCCAAAATAATCAAGCAGGTTCTGTCATATTTCTTACCAAATAGCTAATAAATGGAATGCTGGACAAATCTACATTTCATTGTCAGCCTATAGAGTGCCCAAGAAACATATATTATAGCAGCATGATATGCCGACTTAGAGGAGAGTTGATGCCGATGTAGTGGTTGTGGTTCACAGAACAAAAAATACAGATGTGGGTCCAGTCTCTTTCAACTACTTTGGGATCAGCTGTCCCAAACTGGGATCAGCTGTTCTTTTAATTTGCTTTATTTCATTTGGATTTGCTCATTTTAGAACAGGCGTGACTTATAGGTCAAACCTCCCATGTGGAAAACATGACAAATATATGTTAATAAAAATGCTAAGGGGATACCCTCGTCAATTTCTATTGAAGACACCTATACAACTCAACTTTAAAGTAAAAGAACACCACGACCAGCTTGTTTAAAGAAAATGCTCCTGGTGAGTGGTTTGTGAGTGTTTGTAGGCAAATTAGCATGTTCCATGCAAACTACTGGTAACCCTGGCAACCTGCTAGCAACCAAACCAATCACAATGAGATACTGGTCGTGTCCAAATTCATGGGCTGCATCCTCCTGAGGCCGCATTTGTAGACCGATTACTGTCCAAATTCGTAGACTCCTCCGAATGCAGCCGACAAATGCGTCCTCCTTTTCCCCGAATTTGAAGGATGGGTCGGGTGTGTCCTTCGTGGCCCACCATATCCCAGAATTCATAGCGCGGCCCAGCCAAACTCCAGTTTCCGGCAATGGCGGCCACTACTAAGTTTTAAAATTACTTTTATTAATCTTTCTGGGTCACAAAATAAACTTTTAACATATTTTCAGGCGAGAATGTAGCTGTGTAAACTTCAAATATCTGCTCGGTTTATCAAGGTATTGCATATTTGCAAAAGTGCTTCGACGTTTTCGGAGACGTCTGTTACCCACCAGCTTGATAGCTAACCGAGAGCTCGAGGGTCACTGAAGCCGCCGAGAACGGCACAACTCCCGGCACATCATTTTCAGATCACCGCGGACTTTCGCTACTCAGGTTAAACGTAATATATAAGTCACTTAGATAACCTAAAAAGGATATTGTTTGGCTTTTTTCAGTGTTTTATTTGTTCGTGAGTAAATCGGTTTGGCTGAGATTAAAGATATTAGATTAGATTAGATAAAATAAAACTTTATTAATCCCCCGGGTGGTTTTCACACAGCTGAATAAACGTCAAACAGAAAACTGATTAAACAGAAGTGTGAGATGGTCGAGAATTTACGCCAGTGTCCTGTTATATTTTACATAGCAAGGAGCAGACAGCTGAGTTTATTAAACTCCACCGAGACAGCGGTGACGTTAATCAGAAGGCTAGACCGTCCAATTTCACAGCCATTTACTTCCGGCCTACCCGACCTTCTGAGGACCCGGCCCACGTAGACCCCGAAGGCCGGGTGCTCAGGAGGATGCAGCCCATGAATTTGGACACGACCACTCAGTGTAGCACCTTATTTGAAACCTCTATTTGAAACCAATTTCACGGTAGTGATGGTGAGTGCTTGCTGGAGGTTGCTGGAGGTACTGAATGGTGGTTACCAGCTCTTGCTGACCAGTGTCTTTGCATGCATAAATGAAGCTTTAGTAGTAGAGTTCAATGCAACTGCCAGCCACTACTTGCAATCAGTAGGGCAATATACATGTTTCCTTCTAAACTAGTTGTTGCCAACTGGTCTCTCACCCTGTATGACTGGGGTCTTATCCACTGAAGCTAACAGTCATGCACAATGATACAGTATATGGATGTAGCTATGTGTATACTGAAAATTAAAATGAAGAAGTGTCTAGATAGAAAGCAGCAACAACAACACCACAATATCAGTGTAACTGCAAGAAGATCCAGTCCTTAGTAAGACTTAGGAACACAGCAGGGAGTTAAACACACAGACAGCCAACCACAGAGAGACATTTAGTCACTGCTAACAAACCAGCTAGAAGAAAGCCAGACGGAGACAGAGACAGACTGAGGGTGGATCTGACTCACGTTTTTAAAGTTCATTTTCTTTTCTTTCCTCTGAACAGTGTTGTGGCGCATGCCAGGTGTACTACTGCAAAGGACGGGTTAGCTGATATCATTAGCAATGGCATCATGTTATATTTTGAGACCACGTGAGGAAAGAGGTCTCAGAAAGAGGGTTTCCAGTCTGGATGGCATCTCAGCTAGCTTCTTGAATGTACTCAATCTTTACAAATGCTGCTTAGATTTGCTATATTGACATCACACAGCAAGATTCTGTCCTCTATGGCTATTTTAACAGTGAACAGAATATAGTGGCCTGCCACCTTCCTCTCTGTACGCCCCTTAAAAGTGCTTTCACTTGACAAGCTTTTGAAAAGGCATAACTTTGCCTTTGATTTTTGAGTGCCTACCATTCCAAGGTATAGGTGCTTCTTCACTAGCGTGAGAAGCCCTCATTAAACAAAGAATACAATATTGTGACAACAAATAAAGCTAATTTAAACTGTCAAACCACATAAACTACATTTTTTAATCTAAATTTAAAAATGCTGGTTTTGGTAGACCTCAATACTCTATACACTGCCTACCATATACTAGAAATCTTTGAAAACCGTTATTAAAGACAAAAGTCTGGAACTCTCTCAGCGTGACATGACAATGTATCACAAGTCCGAGATTTTAATCATAGACTATATCTGTCAGTGTCTGGGGACCTAGCAGGGTCACGATTTGCAAGACTAAAGGTAGATTCACTTGCTTTACAATGCTGGAAATTAACAGGAAGAAAAACTGTTGAACAAGAGAGAAGATGCTTTCACTTTTCAATGGTTTGTTAAAAAGGAAAAAAGAGAGAAGACATGACTTAACATAAACACAACAGTGGCTGAGGGAAGATGAGTTGGAAGTTGACACGTGATTGACAAAATAGACTATTAAACACGTTGAATTCATCAGAATGTCACGATGACAAAAGAAAAAAATAGTTTTAAGACCACCTTACTCTAAATGAATGATTTATATTACAATCTGGTATCTTCCAAGTTTCAAGTTCCCTTAAACTTATTGAAAATCTTTGTTACAGTTGTAGTCAGTAATTTTGCTTTGATTGTGGGATTTAACAGAATTGATCCTAAACAAAAGAAGCGCTCGGCTGGTTTGCATCTCACCTAAAACAAATGTTTTTCTCAGTTTTTGGTGAACTTTTCGTTCAAAAAAGCTGAGAAAAAAAGACTGTCTTTAATCATCTGATGAGCCATTTGTCCTAACAAGAGAAAACTAATTTTAATCACATATAAAGACACCTCTTGGATATCAGCAGTGACTTCTAGTTAATTGCAGAACTGATTGCAAATTATACTACTTGTCTAAAAGCCTTTATGTCTATGCCCCACAATATCTGTCTGAACCATTTTCCAGATTTCTTGATTTTTTTAGCCTGTGTTTTTTTATGGTCCTATATTTTGGAATAGATCTGCAAACTGAAATGCATTTGTTTTAAAGCAAACTGAAATCATTCTTTATCTGTAAATTCCATATATAATATTCCATTTTTGTTCTGTTTTGTTTTATTTTAATCCTCGAACGAGTGTAGAAGCTTGCAAAACAATCTGTGAATCCTTCAAATGAGTTTGTTACTTGTGTACGCCAGAAAGAGCATTTCTCGTTTCTTTTTGGGCTTTTGTAAATGATTTGGAGATTCTACCCACTGAATAGTTCTACTCTCCAAAATATGCTTGGTAGTCAAGATGTGCAAAATAGTATCTAATTGCCCAGATCCAAGCCCGCAAACACAAGTCATGAGGAAAACATTTACAGAGCTTTGGTGCAGCACAGTTATAGTATGAAGAGGCTTGCACACATTTTGCAGGGGGTGGCAGTCTGCCAACGGGAAATGAAGAGGAATGAAAATATGTTGAAGATGCAGAAGAGTGGAAGGTGGATGCAGCATACAGGGCGGTTCTCCCTGCATTAACTTGCTAAGCGCAATGTTAAGCACGAGGTCATTGAGAATCTGGGGTTCTTTGTTACTGCCATTGCATTTTACAGGAAAAATATTTTCTCCTCTACAATACATACTCATGAAAATGGCATTTTTGCCTTCATGAAGAACAATATAAAACCATGTGCTCCTGAAATCATTGTGAGAATCAGAATACTTTATTAATCCCAAGGAAATTATGTGGTTACAGTTATAAATATCTAGAATATTACAGTGACTAAATATATATGATTGACATTTTACTCAAAACTGGAAAACTATTATTTTCACTGTAGAGGGTGTGCAAAAGGGTGTAACTATTGCACTGTTTACTGTGCATTAGATGGAGAAGTTGTACAGCTAGATAGCCACAGGCAGGAATGATTTCCTGTCATTCAGCGGTGCATGTGGGTAATCCCAGTCTCTCACTGAACGTGGTCCTGGAACCGGCCAGCACGTCAAGGAGTGAGTGGGAGGCATTGTCTTTATCTTAGACAACATCCACCTCTCCAACACTACCTTAAGGCAGAGGTTCTCAAAGTGTGGGGCCCACCCCTAGGGGGGGCGCAGAGCCCTTGCAGGGGGGGCGCGGTATGAAAAGAAAAAAAAAAAAAAGAGCGCTTGGACACTGTGGACAGGTTTTTGATGGGGCTCCCACATAAACGCAAAGCAGGAGATGAAGCATCGCCAAATATGTTTCCAAACCAACTTCATTCCAAGCCAAAGACAGGAAAATATGGTGAAGCATATCTTCCCTTTGGCTTCACCTGCACAAGTGCCAAGGTAGGTCTCCCCTGCAAAATTAGTTTCCCTGCGTCGGGAGCAGCGAACATTTTTCTTGTAAAAAAGGGGGGCCTGGCAAAAAAAGTTTGGGAACCACTGCCTTAAGGGAATCCAGCTCTATCCCCACAACATTACTGGCCTTGTGGATCAGTTTATTGAGTCTGTTGGTAACTGTGACCCTCAACCTGCTGCCCCAGCATGCAACAGCATAGGGGATAGCACTGGCCACAACAGACTCAGAAAAGCCTGAGAATTGTCCGACAGATGTTGAAGGACCTCAGTCGCCTCAGAAAATAGAGACGACTCTGGCCCTTCCTGTAGAGTGCAGTGGTGCTTTAACCCAGTCCAGTTTATTATCTATGTGTACTCCGAGGTATTTATAGTCTCCCACAATGTCCACATCGACCCCTGGATTGAAGTAGGGGTCACGGGTTTCCTGGTCCTCCTAAAGTCCACAATCAATCAGTTCTTAGGTCTTTGTCACACTGAGCTCCAGATGAGCTCCAGGAGTCAGTCACAGCTGGGTACTCTGTCTTATCACCCTTGCTGATGCAGCCAAACACTGCTCAGTCATCAGAAAACTTATGAAGATGGCAGGTCTCTGCACAGTGGCTGAAGTCTGTGGTGTAATGGGCAAAGATGAAAGCAGAGAGTACGGTCCCTTGTTGTGCCACTGTGTTGAAAATGCACATATTGTGGTCTTCCTGTAGGTAATCACAATCTAGATCACAAGAGAGGCATCCACCTGCATCGCTGTCAGGTTATTATCAGCCTAATGGTATTGAATAAACTGGAAAAGTAAAAAAACACGACCCTCACGATGCTCGCCGGCCAGTTCAGTTGGGGGTAGACACGATTGGGCTGGTAGATGATGGCGTCCTCAGCTCTGAGGTTGCGCTGGTAAGTCAACTGGGGCACGGGCCTTGAGGACATGGAGACTCACCCCATCGGGTCCTGGAGACTTGCCTGAGTGGAGTCTTCTCATTTGTCTCTGAACCTGGTCATGAGTGAAGGTGAAAGGTCGGGGAGGGATGTGAGGACTTTCACAGGGAGTCAACTCATTGGCTGTGTAGTCACTGGCCCCAGCTCCTCATGCTGTTGGATGGTCTGAATTCAGTGATTGTCTTCATGCCACTCGAAACCTCTCTCATGCTGTTCTGCTGGAGTTTCTACTTCTATACATAAGATTCACTTTTATACATATTAGCAGACAAATAACAGCCTGGGGCAGCAGGCATTCAATGTTGGAGAAAACATGTCAGAGAGGAATGTTTGGAAATTAGCAAATGAGGAATGCAGCGGTGCGGCCTCATCAGCGGGTGGCTCGCTGAGCTGCTCCGGCTCGCTGAGCTCCTCCGGCAGCAGCTCACTGGGCTCCGCAGCTGGCGGTGCGGGCTCCTCCCGCTCTCCGAGCTCCGGCTCGCTGGGCTCCGCAGCTGGCGGTGCGGGCTGCTCCCGCTCTCCGAGCTCCGGCTCGCTGGGCTCCACAGCTGGCGGTGCGGGCTCCACAGGCTCGCTGAGCTCCTCTGCTGGCAACGCCGGTCCCTCCGGCTCGTTGAGGTCCTCCAGCAGCGGTACGGGCTCCTCAGCGGGTGGCTCGCTGAGCTGCTCCGGCTCGCTGAGCTCCTCCGGCAGCAGCTCACTGGGCTCCGCAGCTGGTGGTGCGGGCTGCTCCCGCTCTCCGAGCTCCCGCTCTCCGAGCTCCGGCTCGCTGGGCTCCGCAGCTGGCAGTGCGGGCTGCTCCGGCTCGCTGAGCACCTCCGGCTGCGCTGCCGCTACTGATGGTTGATCCGGAGGTGAAGATGGTGATACGGTAGCTGCAGGTGGTGAAGATGATGGTAGAGTAGGTGATGTGGATGGTGAAGCCGAGAGCGCTGCGGTCGCTGCAGTCTGATGGAACGCTGGTGAAGAAGTAGCTGCAGAGGGCGGAGGTGATGATGGTGTGGCAGCTTCTCATGGTAGACTGGACAGCGATGCAGGAACAACAGCCGGGTGAAATGATGGCAGAGTAGGTCCGGCAGGCCTATCGACCTCCAACTGAGGATAAAGATGAGAGGCTGACTGGGCAGCAGACTGAGTTACGTGCTGGGCAGCAGACTGAGTTACGTGCTGGGCAGCTGACTGAGTTACGTGCTGGGCAGCTGACTGAGTTACGTGCTGGGCAGCTGACTGAGTTACGTGCTGGGCAGCAGACTGAGTGACTAGCTGGGCAGCAGACTGAGTTACGTGCTGGGCAGCTGACTGAGTGACTAGCTGGGCAGCAGACTGAGTTACTTGCTGGGCAGCTGACTGAGTTACGTGCTGGGCAGCTGCTACAGGCTGTGCAAGGGCTACAGGCTGTGCTACGAGGTTAGCGTTCACACAGTCCAGTGAATAAACAGATGAGGTGAGTGAAGATGAATTGTCCATATGACTCACCACAATTGGCTGAGGGAAAGTCAGGGAATCTGGCGGCGGTGAGGGGCGGCGCAAGCGTCGCTTCTTTGATGATGCCGGGGCCGGCGCGACAGGCTGAGGTTCCACCAGTCGGCCGGACAGGAGAGCAGCTGTGTGGTTTTGAGCTGCCGGTCCTTTGTCTGCTGACTCAGCAGATGCCGCGGAGGTGAGTGGAGATGTGGTGAGGTGCAGAGGGCGTGTGAACTGTTTCTCCCGCAATGGAGGGTCCAACAAGTGAGCCGCAAACGACGGTGGGGAAGCTATCTGCCTATGAAAAAACAAATAGGCAGCAAGGGCTTCCAGGGAGGTCGCCACATCCTCCTCGCCCGGACAGCCAAAACCAAAAAGCTCAAAGCAGGAACTTGCCCTCAGCATGGTTATAATCGAAATTAGTCTCTTAGTGTCCAAAAAGCTCACAGATAAGGTGGTTGATGATAGGAAGGAATCAAAAAATACGACCTGTAAGTGTCTCTGATGAGGATCTGCCCCCTGGAGAATGCTCCGACAGTAACTCCAGAGCTGGGCAAGCAACTCTTCCTGTGAGACGGTCCTTGAGTCCGCTGGGCCCATGATGGCTGGATCCTTCTGTCACAGGCTGCAATGGCAGACCGTGGAGTGGCAGTGAAAGTAGGGCCCAAACGCGAGACTCTAGTGAAGGACAGTGGATTTATTTACAGGGGGTGGAAAACGCACGACTATATACAAAATCCAGGCACTGTGGTCCCGTGGCGATTCTCCCTGAATCCCACACAGTGCAGATGTCCGTGAAAAGTGAAAAGTGGCGACTCCAAAAAACTCCTATTCCCACACCGTGACCTCAAAGCACACTCCGCTCCAGATTCCTGGTAACACAAACACATTAAGGTTAGCAGGAAATCTATTAACTCGGAGGTTATACCAAAGCCCACGGCTGTACTGACGAGTTCTGACTCAAGGATCCAGCGTCGGCCTCAGCTCAGCTACAGTCTTAAATGCCGCTCCCTCGACGAGCGTAATCTACTGCAGCTGGCAGAGGACGACGAGCGGCAGGTGTGGCTGTCTCTAGAGCAGAAACACTTCCGGGTTCGCAGTCTCCTCAGCGAACCAAAACCTCCGGAAGCTCACACGGAGAAACATGGAGAAAAAGGAGAGCAAACCAAACACCACACGGAAAATATAAACATAAACATACACTAAGCATACATGAGCCCTGGGTCCCTAGACCCAGGCCATGACAAAATGTATGTTAGTTAGCGGTTAAAATGTATCATTTTTAAAAATGTATTATATTTGAAATTTTTTTTATATGTTGGGAGGACCATTCCAAATATATAGTATCAATACCAATGTTGGCATTGGATTGATACTTTGTTTTTTCTAAGTTTAGCATGTAGCCCAATGAATTGTGTTTTTTTTTTTTTTTTATCACAATTCAGCCTATAGCACATTTAAACAACAGAAGTTGAACTTTAAAGACCTGAAAGACATTTCAGGTCTTTAAAGATCCAGTTTCAAAATACATCAAAAGCTGTTTTATTGTGTTGACTAATTACTGTGGAAAGAAAAAATCACAGTGATCTTGTGGTCATTAAAAGTTTTCAGAATTTGGCAAATTGACAAAGATTCATCTCATAAATCATGACACACTGCTCTCCCTTACATAGGCTCCCTTTACAGGTTAAAAGTATTGGTAGCGGTATTGGTATTGGTAGTACTGGCCCTGTATTTACTTGGTATCAGATCACCACCAAAATTTGCTGTATCACACAGCTCTATCTTTTGGTGCATAAATTAACCACACTAGCAAGACTATTATGCACAAACCGACTCTGGTTGTATCTCCTGTTTTTTTTTCAGTGCTCCTTAATGTCTCACAGACTCATGCATAACCTTTGACATTTTCTTTTATCTGACTTGTAATGCTGAACAGTCCACTCACAGAGAAAACTCTTCCTCACGAAGCGCCGCCAGACACCTGGTTGACTTCGCACGTGACGCGGTTGGATGTCTGCACTTTGTTTCATCCAACAGTGCGTGCTTGTGATTTCATAGCAAGCCAAACGATTTTTGACTAAGCCTCTAAGCAATGAACATTATAGAAAGTCCATACAAGCTGAGATATATGAGTCGAGGTTGAGGGCAAAGATTTCTTACAGCAAAATATTTGCATAATGATCTTGTAATTCTTTCTGTCGTCAGAAAAAAGAGTGAATCAATCTCACTTGTACATTTTAAGTCCCACTAGTTTGCCCATTTCATCCATGTCTCTCACTGGTATGAATAGCCTATCATTAACTTATAAAAGGCAAACTCTATCATTGTCTTTGTGTCACTAATAATAACAGGTCAGAGATGTAATGCTGTTCCTCAGGGCGCTCGGTTGGCATATAAAACAGTGAAAAAATTAATTAAAAGCTCATTTGTATAAAAATGTCGACCTAAGTGCTTAGGATGAAGCATGAGGTTTCAACAGGTCAGAGATATACCGGGGAGCTTCACCGTGCAGAGCTCTAAAAGTTACAACTAAAATTTTAAAATGAACCCTAAAATTTACTGGCAACCAATGAAGAGAAGCCAAAACTGGAGTAATGTGTGACCTCTTGTTTGTGCCAGTCAAAAGTAAAAAGCAATTGAAATAGAAAAAAAAACATAACAGAAGTTGAATAACACAAAATCTCACAAAATACAATGGAAGTGTTTTTGGGGAGACAATAACGTGATGGAACACGTGCGATGGATTGCACTGAGACACGCTTAAAAGCAGTGGAGGATTCTTCGGTGTTGTTAGGGAGAAAAAAGATGCAAGGGTAATGTGTGTTTAAAATGCACCATTCATATAATATCTGTTTTGTTTTTTTGTTTTTTTGCCTGTCCTGTTTGGCTCTTTTGCCATCAGAATTATTGTCTAAAGGCAAAGAAAGATGCCCAACGGATTTACTTTACCAAATGGACCATCCCAGCCTTGCCATAATGGTCTATTTGATTCACCTTTTATTGTTTGTTTTATTTTATTTTCACTTGCTAAATACGGGACAGACTTGACTGGGGGAAAGAAAGGGGAGAAAGAAAGAGGGAAAGACAAACAGCGGGGAAGAGGGACGGGGATAAAGGGCAAAAAACGAAAACCAAACAAAATAAGCAGATAAAAAATACATATATCAATCACCTGGATCACCTGTTGAGAAAGAAAAAAGAGAAAACAAGCAGAAAAAAAAGAACAATAGAATAAACAACATCACGATGATATATGGGAATGTAACAGTAAATACTAAATATTAAACATTATAGTGCAGCACGTGAGATCGACAGCGCACAGTGTGCTTTGAGGTAGGAGCCAAAAAGGGTGTAGTTTGTGTGTGTGAGCACCTGTGTGTACACCTGTGAGCATGGACGCGCTTGTATTTAAAAGGTTCCTTCATGTAATGATCTGCTAGAGGGTGTGGGGAGCCACAGCCCCGACCTCCAGGGCATGAAGCAGGTATGGAGGAGATCAAGACTCCAGACATCCAGAGGCCCTCAGAACACAAGAGACCAGGGAAGACCAACAGAGGGGCAGCTGCGCCACTATCCCAGAAAGAGCTGAGGAGAGCCCCAGATGAGGGGTCACTCAGCAGCCGCAGAGCAGAAGCCGGGGGGGTTGCAGTGACGTGCCCGTGAGCTCCGCCGGCAGCCAGCTGTGCCAGAGTGACCGAGCCCCAGGCCGAGAGGCCGAGGGCACCCCACCCCTGATGTGGCCCGAGTGAGCCCCAGGCTCCAGGCCCCGACAAGCAGCCACCAAGGAGTGAGCCGGTGCGTACCTGGACGCCCATCCCCGGACACAAAGAACCACCAATGAACCGATGTCTGAGGGCGTCTGCCACTGGCAGGGGAAGTGGTGGGGGGAGATAGGCCTCCATACCTTGGAGGGCCTGAGATGTCCCCAGAGAGGTGGCGTCTGATACCCAACCTGACATATAGACACAGACAAACAGGCACACACAGATACAAACATCCATTCCCACCCTCATGCTCTCATAAGCAATTACTCAACACTCACCCAATGTGGAGACAGACATAAAGAGACACTGTACACACAATCACACTCCCCAAGCGTACTCTAAGAACCGGGTCTAGGTACCCTTGCCCCTGGAGGGGGAAACTGCACCCAGACCCAGGTAGTGTTACCCTTTTCCCTGGGGTGGAGAGAAGCAGACTGTCCCGACTCCGCAGCAGCAGGGAGGCCCCACAATCCAGACCCCAGTCGGACGGCCAACTCCTCCTCCTAGCCCCCCCGCTCCAACAGGCAGCAGAGAACGGGGGTGTGTGAAGACTCCAAATCTCCCTCCACCCGCTCATATGTAGTGTTGATGTATATGTGTTCTAAGGTGCATTTAAAACCCAGGAGGGCATGGAGCTACCTGCCAGAGAGCAGCAGGTAAGCGCATAGCCCCTCCTGATAGCCCTCAATGTCTACGTGTATTTAAAATTGAGAGGTGGGCAACGACGCCAGGGGTGAGGTTGTACACCCTGATGGTCTTTTGGATTCCGTGTAGCGTGCCCACCCCCAAGATCCTATATGTATGTGTAATGAGAGTGTGAGTAATGTGAATGTCTAAGTTGTGGGATAAAATTGAGGCACAGGCAGCCAGAAGGGGACAGAAGGGGGGGATGCCTCCCCTGCACCCTGGTGACACACCTTTACCCCAAGGCACTGCATGTGTGGGTGATTGTGGTGGAGCGGGAAGAGGGAGGCAGCTGGAGATGGGGAGGGAAGGAAGGGAGGGGCAAGTGACCCCACCCTACGGCCAGCTCCCCCGCTGACCCCAGTAGGCACCCTCATACTCTGCAACCCACCAGGGAAAGGGGGCCCAGGCCCATCCGGACCAGGGCCCGGCTCAGCAGCGCCGCCCGGCCCCACAGAGCCTGGGACAGCCCACACGACCCCACCACAGAGAAAACTGCACCTACCCCATCGTCCACTCATCTTCCAGACTACACAAGACAATAGACGCCCAGGCTGAGATTTCCTCCACCTCTCCTATATCTCCCCCTCCTGCAGAGTGAGTTCCTGAAGAGAGGAGATCCTGCAAGATGTAACAGCCTCCACCACCAGTTGAAGATTCCCCCAGGTGGCTCGATGCACTGGCGGCACCCTGCGCCAGGGCTGAGCCATTCATATAATATCAAACAATGCTGTAGATACACGTTTGATATTAGCTGTTTACTGTTAGCTTGTCACTGCAGCTGTTCTGCCATTGTGTTTTGTGAGGGTTTTAAATTAGCTTTTTTCCTGTTATTATTTCTGTTGTGTTTTGTTCCAACTCTGTTGTGACTTTTTTATTTCCATTGTTTTATTCAAATTCAATTTTGGTTTTATTTAATTTCTTTTATTTCCATTGCATTGGGCCTCTCTGATTAACTATGTATAACTGTGAAGAACTGTATTTATTTCCAAAAGCAGCCAAAAGATTTATTCTGTCATCCTATCACTTGTGACCACAAGAGGTCACTTTTTAGCAAACTAAAAGAGTTTATCTGCACACTTGCCTCCTCGACTTTGCTCTCATTTTCTCTACTGTTCTTACCTCTGGCCCTCTCAGTTCAAACAACTCGTGTATGTAGGCTGTGAAGCCACAGTACCAAAAATTATCAAGCCAAACCCACGTCGCTACTTTCTGTTTCTACAAGAAAAATATTTAAGCAGAGGCTCAAAGTTGAATGTGGAGGAGAGGTTTGGGCACTGGAAAAAAAGGGAACATTTCTCTATCAGTACTCAAGTGTTAAAATGACCTGAAGGCGAAATCAACTTGGAATTGCTTTGGAGAGAGATGTATAAGTGGGAGACATGCAGAAAAAAATAAAACAAGTTGTTATTTATCATCTTCTCAAGGATGTGCGTGGGCTTGCGTTGAACATACCACGCATTGCATTTGAATAGTATTTACTGAGGAGGCCTTTGTCGATATTGCCGTCATTATGGGAGCAAGGTCAAAACCAAGAGCTTACGAGTCAACTTGGAAACAGCAGTCTGTTAGAGCCGCCAAGCAAAGAGATGCAGGAGGCTGCTCAATAAAACTCATCTGCAATAGCAGATCATGGAGACATTTCTCCTGGAAATGAATCAACAGATTCAGAGGAATTCGCAGAAACCGTGAAAAGGAAAGAATCAAATGCTCTTTCCAGTGTTGGTAAAAGCTCTTTCACTTTTCTGGTCAGTAATTTTCACAACATAAAATGCTTGCACTGTAGGGTGCCCGCTGATGTTCTGACAGATGCGACTGCCTGCATTGCTAATAGCCTGCCTCAGTTAAAATTTGCTAAAAAGGCCTTGTGCTGTGTAATTATTCTTTACTGTAATTATGGTCAGTCACAGCAGTCATAGCAGAGCGACATCAGGAGTGGAGCTATGAGATGCAGTGAAACTAATTCCAGTAATTATTCAGCTGGATTGGTTTATGTGGAAAGGATGGGGGCCTTCTAGGGACACACATACATGCTTAGGCCATTAAAAATCTGAGTAAAGCAGATTTTTGTCCTTTAGAAAAAGAAATTATAGTGTTAAATGTTTTACCTGGAATCTGCCATTTGAGATGAGCAGGATTTTTTTTGCATTTGCTAAATGTTAAAGAATAAGGTAGTGGCTGAATAGTTAATTTAGCTTAAAGACGGCCATATTTATACAGCATGGCAAAAACACGAGGTGACGAATTATTAGATAGTCCTAATCAATTCTCCTTCACACCGTTGCTTGTGCACATGCTGTTTTCCACTGAGATCAGGGAAAATCATTAGGAAAAGCCACAGGAGGGACACCTAATAGATAGATTTAGGAACGCTTAACAATGTAGACGGACATTTTTCTCTATAATGTTGAGCTAGCAAAAGAAAAAAAAGAGCAGAAACAGATTGTTGCACCTTAGTGCTGCAACGACAACATGGGGTAAAAGACACAGTATGCCTATTTAATTAGTAGAACCCTACAAAGAAATACCAGGGCTGGGCTTTCACAACGTGTTCTTTGCTAAATGAGTTTCAAATCAGTCATGCGGGCACTACTCTTAATATAACTAACATCAATAAGAACTTCTAATGTTCTTTTTAAATTATTCATACAGGAGACTTTTCACAATACACATGCTAATTACAGCAGCGATCCAATGAAAAACATATCACTTTATATCAAAGCTGAGCTTTTGTCACTCCATTTCTATTCTCGAACACAGCACAATGGGTACTGCTGTCAAAGTAACATCTGTGCACAGCTGAAAGAAAAACTTAGCCTTTGAAGTATTTAAAGTAGCCTGCAAGTATTTTAAAGCTGTCTGATTTTTAGCACTTCCGTATATAATATTTAAGACAAAACATCTGATATATTTTTAGAATTCTCTAGTGAACCTGCATGCTGATATTTGAAAAACAGTTTACTTGTGCAATCATCTTATCTGAATTGACCTCTTTACAGATTGATTGTAATGTCTGTAGATTGGGAAGTTCCCTTCTCAGGAGGTCCTATCATCTTTTTTGATCGAATCCTTTAAAGGGGGTGACCACAGCAGGGAGGCCGACATTTGATCGATTTGGCAGAATTTTACATCCGGAGTTCTTCCTTATGCAATCCCCAAGGAATCTGATTCTCCCCATGGGATCTAACCAGAGCTCTTTTTCTTATTTGTTAAATGTGTAAACCGTTTCCTGTTTGGTTCCATAAGAATTTCACTTCTATGGAAATGCATGGTTTTGTACTTTATGTATTAAATACTGTATATAATACATAAAGTACAAAACCATGCATGCGATATACAAATTATATATCTCCATATAATATACATTAAAAAAAAAAAAAATTCCCCACTCGCCCCTACGGGCGGTCAATCCTTCAAGCTCAGGTCCTCTACCAGAGGCCTGGGAGCTTGAGGGTCCTGCGCAGTATCTTAGCTGTTCCTAGGACTGCACTCTTCTGGACAGAGATCTCCGATGTTGTTCCCAGGATCTGCTGGAGCCACTCGCCTAGCTTGGGAGTCATTGCACCTAGTGCTCCGATTACCACGGGGACCACCGTCACCTTCACCCTCCACATCTTCTCGAGCTCTTCTCTGAGCCCTTGGTATTTCTCCAGCTTCTCGTGTTCCTTCTTCCTGATGTTCCTGTCATTCGGAACCGCTACATCGATCACTATGGCCGTCTTCTTCTGTTTGTCTACCACCACTATGTCCCGTTGGTTAGCCACCACCATTTTGTCCGTCTGTATCTGGAAGTCCCACAGGATCTTAGCTCGGTCATTCTCCATCACCCTTGGGGGCGTCTCCCATTTTGACCTCGGGACTTCCAGGTTATACTCGGCACAGATGTTCCTGTACACTAAGCCGGCCACTTGGTTATGGCGTTCCATGTATGCCTTGCCTGCTAGCATCTTGCACCCTGCTGTTATGTGCTGGATTGTCTCTGGGGCATCTTTACACAGCCTGCACCTGGGGTCTTGCCTGGTGTGATAGACCCCAGCCTCTATGGATCTTGTGCTTAGTGCTTGTTCCTCTGCTGCCATGATTAGTGCCTCTGTGCTGTCTTTCAGTCCAGCTTTGTCCAGCCACTGGTAGGATTTCTGGGTATCAGCCACCTCCGCTATCTGCCGGTGGTACATACCGTGCAGGGGCCTGTCCTTCCATGATGGTTCCTCGCCTTCCTCCTCTTTCTTGGGTTTCTGCTGAGCACGCTGTCAGTTGGGGCCATCTTCGTGATATATTCTTGGATGTTCATTGTCTCATCCTGGACTGTGGTGCTGACACTCACCAGTCCCCAGCCTCCTTCCTTCCGCTTAGCGTACAGCCTCAGGATGCTGGACTTGGGGTGAAACCCCCCATGCATGGTAAGGAGTTTTCTTGTCTTTATGTCAGTGGCTTCTATCTCCTCCTTTGGCCAGCCTATTACCCCAGCAGGGTACCTGATCACGGGCAAGGCGTAGGTGTTGATAGCCCGGATCTTGTTCTTACCTTTCAGCTGACTCCTCAGGACTTGCCTGACCCTCTGCAGGTACTTGGTGGTTGCAGCTTTCCTAGCGGCCTCTTCATGGTTCCCATTTGCCTGCGGGATCTCCAGGTACTTGTAACTGTCCTCTATGTCTGCAATGTTGCCTTCTGGTAGTTCGATCCCCTCAGTTCTGACTACCTTCCCTCTCTTTGTTACCATCCGACTACACTTCTCCAGTCCGAATGACATTCCAATGTCATTGCTGTATATCCTGG
The DNA here is from genome assembly GCF_001858045.2 of Oreochromis niloticus. NCBI lineage: Eukaryota > Metazoa > Chordata > Actinopteri > Cichliformes > Cichlidae > Oreochromis > Oreochromis niloticus. The sequence continues at coordinate 8,686,033 of NC_031986.2, forward strand.
TAGTGTGGATCAGTGAATCGATGTCTCGTTCACTCTTGGCATACAGCTTGATGTCATCCATGTACAGGAGGTGGCTGACAACTGCTCCATTCTGTAGTCAGTATCCGTAGCCAGTCTTGTCAATGATCGCACTGAGGGGGTCAAGGCCTATGCAGAACAGCAGTGGGGACAGAGCATCTCCTTGGTAGATCCCACACTTGATGGTGACTTGTGCTATGGGCTTGGAGTTGGCCTCTAGTGTTGTACACCACATACCCACTGAGTTCCTGATGAAGGCTCTCAGGGTCCTGTTGATCTTGTACAATTCTAGGCATTCCAGGATCCAGGTGTGGGGCATTGAGTCATAGACCTACTTGTAATCAATCCAGGCAGTGCACAGGTTGGTCAGTCTGGTCTTGCAGTCTCGGCTGACTGCTCGGTCTACCAGTAGCTGGTGGTTTGCGCCTCTGGTATTCTTGCCCATCCCTTTCTGTGCCCCACTCATGTATTGACCCATGTGCCTGTTCATCCTAGCTGCTATGATGCCTGACAGGTTATTGGTCGGTAGTCGGATGGGACCGGTCCCATATGTATATATATATATATATGTATATATATATATATATATATATATATATATATATATATATATATATATATATATATATATTTGTATATATTCATATATTTATATTATTGCATGTATTACTATATGAATGAGTTTTATAAATACGAGTTATATATAACTCATATATATAAAACTCATTTATATATCAACAAACATAGTTTGTTTATAGCTATCATATTTCAAAATCCATTGTTTTTTGCAGAAATATAACAATAGATTGGTTTTTATTTAGTTCTGTTTTTTCTAAACTGTTCACTGTAAAATGCATTTTTCACAATAAAAAAATCTTTGCTGTGGAATTTGTATTCAAGATGTTAAAGAAAACAAAGAAAGAATGGGAAAATGAACCTGTTACCTCAACAAATCAGCATAAGCATGAAGGGTTGGCCTTTTCTACATCAGCCTCATCCGACCAAACTATATAATCTGCATTCAAGTTATTTTAAGGAGTTGTGCTACTCAAAATGACATATATTTGTGTTATTGTCTATATTTGGATTAATCATTGGTCATATGCAACAGACGGACTGATATTTCCATGTTTTTCTTGCCTCCAGTTGAAAATTAGCTGAGGAACATTTTGAGTGTCACCGAGCAGATAACAAACCACTGCTGCTTTTTTACAGTGCGGTTTGAATCACTCACTGGAGAAACAACAAAATGGAGAGTCCTTGTTAAAGACAATCAGTGTGTTTTGGAGCAAACAGTGAGACTAATTCTCACAAGAATCCAATAATGGCTGAAGGTGTCATCTGTAAAACTCCAGAGACAAGCTCACAGCAGGCAATGTGCCTCCCTCAGTGGTGAAAACTGAGTAAAAGCATCCAACAATACTTCCTCTGCTCTCCTGTCCTGTCCTGCCAAAAATGGACTCTAAGCTCTGAATCTGCCATCATCGTTAGAATTTCAAATAGTCATTTATATCTGAGTTTTCATGATGTGTCATGATTAAATTCATGTTAAAATAACACACCAAGAGATCAAGCCTTGAGTGGCTAATTTGCTCTTATTAGTTATTGGCTGATTGTTGTTAGGGATGTTGGTGGTTATTGGTTGTTTTTGTTGTTGTTGGTAGTGGGTTTTGGCAGGTTTTTACTGTCTGGCTGTTATGTAACCTAGCTTTCATGTGGGTATTACTATCTGTCTATTACCTAAAGGTAATTGTGGTCAATTTGCTCTAACTATAGATAAGTCAATCTCACAACCCTACTTCACTCAAACTCTGGCTTTATAATGCAGTTTGCTGAAGATTTTACTCTTGCTGCCACAACTTGTTAGGCCCTGTCACAGAGAAAATCGCCTGTGTTGACATTGATTTGGGTTTTTCTTTTTAGTTTGCCAAGTCTAAAACCCATGTTTGCCTCATTGTTAAATACACAGGCAGGTTGATTTTAAGACAGCCACTAGGAGACAGTGATGACACATGAGTGTCAATGAACACTGGGCTGGTGGGAGGCTGCACACATCAATAATCCCCATCAATTTCTGGAGCAAATTATGAACTGTGTTCATTTAAAATCCAATTATCCTCATTATTGTCAGTAGTTGATGCATGTTAATGATGCATGAAATAGACTAACATTTTTTTGAGGTCAGCATTATTACAGGAAGCCAGGGGTGTGATGATTTTAAGGCGCCACAAGATGGAGAAAGAGTGCCACAGTGTTTTGTTTTTTCTTCTCTCTTGAGTGAGCAGCAAAGTCAGAGGTTGCTCAATTAAAGCAGGGATTACTGGTTTGATAAAAAATAAATGAAAAAGAAGAAAAGTGTCATTCATGATCTTAGCTTTCTCTGAACTATATTTTAGAAATTCAAATAATTACTTGAGGAGGGGATTGCTGTGAATTCTGATTCTGAAGAAGACATTCAGAGGCAATTAAACTGAGTCTGAATGTGTGCATGCTTGTGTCCTATGTGCATGTCTTTGAGTTCCCATAAATTTGGTATTATGTAGAACAGAGCTCTTCATTATCTGTCCCAGAGGACACTGTTGAATGTCAGGTTCCATGTATTTGATAGACATATAGGATTGCATCTTCTACACAATTGGAGGTAGTTTTTATTGGTATAGAGATTACTATACACTTACTATTCAATTGCTGTGGTACTGTACAAAGAAACATCATTGTAAAAAAAAGAAAGAAAAAAAGGGGGGGGGGTTAATACGATGTCCAACAAGCAAAATATGCAGAAGGGTTGATTTGACAGAGGACGATGTTAGGTATAGGGTGAAATGGTGGCAGGTTATCCGCTGTGGCGATCCCTAAAGGGAGCAGTTGAACAAGGAAGAAGTAGCTTTTAGCAAAAAAAAGTGTCTTTTTTTTCAGACACATAAGCTGAAATCAAAAAATTACTTACTTGCTAAAATGGCAACACAAACTGACAGCAGTAATTTGCCTCTGATTTGATATAGAACCCAGTTTCTTTTATGCTGGTGCACTGATGTGTCTACATTGCTCACTCTCAAGAGTAAAACTTCGCTTTTCATGTTGGACTTCAAACTAATAAATCATGCTTGACTGAAAGCAAAAAAGACACAAAGCAGGGATGACCTCAGAGCCAACAGAGTCTATTAACAGATTGTAAAAGCTTTTGAAAAGAGAAAACGGTCCACTAGCTGGAGTACTAGCTGTTGCATTAGAATAACGAGTATGTTAGATACAGTTACAGCCCATTATAGCCTTACATCTCTTTTCTTAAAAGTAGTATCCTTGTGGTAATTAACACTACCAAAAAGGCTTATCACAGCTGCTGAGGTCTGTCGCCCTCGGTAGTTGATTCCTCAGCGGGTGCACATCAGGCTATGGTGTAGGCCGTAGCCAAAGGTTTGGAGCCACAGTGTCCATTTAATGCAATGCCATTAATGAGGCTGTAAAAAAAGCCCCTTATGTGTCAAACTAGCAATATTTTCTAAAAGTATATTCTTTAAACTGTCCAATATGTGGTCCTTCCCTTACTTTATCTAAGTCAGTGTGGCCCTCAGGTAATAAAAGTTTTCCACCCCGATATAGAAGGTAGGCGAGGTAAAAGAAGACCACACTGCCATCCTCAATGTTCCCTACAACAATCCCTCTGGCTTATATAGATTAGAGCTCATTAAGTCCAGGTGAAACATTTCAAAAGTCTCTACATTTTTATTAAAGCAAGATGATGAAACTTTCTGCCACTAATAAAAAGTAGAAATGATGGGAAATAAGAACATTATTTTATGAAAAAGACGTTTATGAAGGCTAATGTGAGCTAAACCTAGTGAATTTACAATTAGATATTGCTGTGAAACTGACATTTCTGCATGCGTGCACTGACTTTATTAGTCTTGCTTCTTGTGCTAATGTTACACAATGCTTTCAGCAGAAGATATTCCCACGTTAACAAGTAACTCATTATCTGCCAACCTGTAAATGAACTCTTGCCAAAAGTCGCCTTTTATATTGCCTTCAAATAGCTCCATGATAAGCATTATACACAGGCTGGGGTTGTTTTAAAGAGCAGTCCAGAGAGAGCTTTTACAAGTCATAAACATCACTGATGACTTATTATATCCCAGACGCGCGCCTAAACTTCACCCATCTTCGATTCTCTTGGGTTACGAGACGGGAAGAGGGGATCCTGCCTTTTTAACATCAAAGTACAAGCGGAGCCACTTTTTTACTGTGAGAGACTGACAATGCTGTGTATGCGCTTTCAAGAAAGGAGGGTAGGAGAAAGGATTAAGTGAAGAGTGCTGTGAAAGTTTCAGCTGTAAACAACATGACAGTTCCAGAAGTTGTAAACCGAGTTAAATCCCTGTTCTGTGATGAGTTTAGCCAAACACAAAGGGGAACATCAGGTCAGACGCCAGTTAATCATTTAATTCCAGTAAATCTCATTGGATCTCAGTTTACATCATACTGCAATCTAAGCCTCACGCACCATCTTTGACTGTTGATGAACTGAATAGAAAAGACGCCACAAACCAGAAACCGTCTTCTGTGAGTGTTGCTGCAGTAGTTACGGTCTTTCCAGTGACTTTGAATTTCACAGAGGCAGGGAAGTGTGCACCTCTTCTGACAGATGGCCGCACTGAACACACATCACACTGAATTAGGGGGATGGCACCTGGGGGATGCTCAATAAGCTGCTCCCAGTGCTAAACCACTGCCTCCTCACCTGCATTGTGCAGACTGGCATGTTTGGGGAAGCTTCATTTAGTACACTGCAGTATATCTGAGGACCTGAGCCATAGCTGGCAGCAACTGCTGACCTGTCTTTATTGAGAAATCCCAATGGCTGTAAAGGGAGCTATAAATAATCTTGTTATAATTGCTTTGAATAGTATTGTAATTGCTGCTACTACTAGCACATGTTTCTCTGCCTAACAAAAGAGCTGTTTGTGTATAAACTGTGATTATCCCAAATGTTTCTGGTAATGTTAAATCTTTATAGCTATATATACTGGAAGTCAAGCCATACATGTAAAGGTATGGCAAATAAAGAAACGGCTTTAATGAATATGATGTGTATCTGTAACCACTATCAGCACAGAACTTTCCCATGAATACTAACTTGTGCCACTGGAAAACTACTGACATTAGCATATTACTTTATGGGGCATGCCACCAATTTCGCATGTGAAGTTTACTCAGCACTCACTCCACAGTTGTATAATATCTTTTGTGACCCTGAGAGCAAGCTAGAGTGTGGAAAACTTTCCCATAAAAGAGGCTTACAGTTATTATATTTGCTTCAATGACTTTGACCATTTTAGTGTCTCTCAACTTTTTGTAACAACTCTTGACTGCTTGAGTACCCCTTTATGTAAAAACAGCTCTCCTACCCTGCAAACGCTCTGTTATGTTATATTGGGCTATGACTACTGTGTATCTAGCCGTATTGTCATTGGTGCATTTCCGCGTAAAGAATGTTTTACATGTGGTTTTGATTTAGAAATACATTCTTAGTATTGTTGTTTTCCACAATCAGTTCTTACTGCCAAGTCTTTGCCTAGTGACGCTTGGTCAGGCTTCACATCTTTCTGTTTTCAAAATGCATGGTCCAACAGTCTTCAATAGAACTGCCTCTCTTTGAAACAGACACCATGTGACCGAAGGAAAATGCTCTGGTGGTGCTGTCATTGTTGTGGGATATACAACCCTGGTAAACAAGGAAGTGGTTTGGTGATTTTTTGCAGATGGGAAAGTTTTGCCTTTTGAACTGAAGCCAAGGTTTGTAAAGGGTGAATTTAGTCTCAAATCATGGTGTTTTCCTAAGAAAAACCAAACAGCATCGGCGCACACTAATCTGGGTATCTACCTAGTGTTGGTTTTGAAAATCCCAATAAAGGACTATTGAGGACAGCTAACTAACACTGGTGTCTAAAACCCCAGCGAGGTAGCATTGCTGGCGACCAAGTAGCACTGGTTTCTTCCAGGTAATCCTGGTACCTTCCAAGTAGCGCTGGTTCCCAAAACCTCCACCAAGTAAGACTGGTGCCTACCAAGTTGCACTGGAGCTTTAACACCTCAACTAAATAGAACTGGCGCCTAAAATCCTAACTATGGCAGAATAAGGATCATTTGAGATAAAACATTAAATTAAAGTGTAAAAATATCACTTAGGGACACGAAAAACGTCTCACTTGGCAGTCATATGATTATGCCCTAGATGCAGATTCCTATCATTTGGCTTTTTTGTTGTTGTTGTTTTCCACAATTTCTTCCTGCCTTCATTCTGCAAAAACATTTTCTGGAAATTTCCCTTCATCATCACCATCTAAACACTACTTCAAAAGAGGGTACTTGATTTATTAAAATGTGACGGAAAGGGGAGCTGATCAATGATTTTATCCATAACTTCAGAGTCAGAATCTACCACTCAAAATACACGATCTGCAAAGTGTAGGAAGAAATACATGAACTGAGAAGTAAGTCATGTGTATGAACATGCTTTTTTTTTCTAGGTAATTTACAAATTAGCAGCTGTTTATATCTCTTGATGAAAAAAGTGGCTGTGCTAAATTAATAAGGGGGGAAAAAAGTGAATGAAGGCTGACCTTGAAAGAACATGTGCCCTGATTAAGAAAATAGTTCAGAACGGGATGATTTGCGTACTTCTCGTCGTAAATTATGTTCAGCAATTTTCAGAGTACTCGAGTAAGAAGTGGAATGTTACAAAGATGAAAGATTAAAGTTTTCTTTTGCTGTTTTTTTTTGGTGCTTACAAAATCTTGATTATCTTTTGATTATATGCTGGACTTAAGAAAGTATGGAAAAAAATGCCTTGCAAAGTTTTAACAGAATGTTGGAGAAAACAAGCTATCCAAGCTCTTTTAATGTTTGCTTGCATTTCTGGGGTATTTTGTCCTACTTTCCTGCTCTCGCTGACCACGGGCTCCCAGTTGTTGGCCATATTTAAAGCTCTGAATGTCACGTGCAGATGCCAGCTGAGCCACCAGGAACCCTACAGGCCTTTGTTTTATGACTCAGATGTGATTTGGACCGTTTGATTTATTTGGGAAAGCGCATATAAAACATCTCAGGATGTCACATTATTAGACAGACTTACTCGGTGTGCTGAAAATGGACGGTGTTTTAGCATCAGCAGTAACGTGTCAATCACAGCATCTCGGTCATAGCTATGCTTATTTCTCTGTATGTGAGCACAGAAGCCACATTCAGCCTCTAGTTTAAAAAAAATTGGCTTGTACCATTTTCCATGATGCAATTTGTTCAAAGTGCATTCCCATCCTTGCAATCACAACAAATCACATGATTACACAGTCCAAGGCATCTGGACACTCTAGATTAGCGCTACAACTTTGGAGTTTTAATAATATTAGGTTGCTGGGGAAAAATTTGTCTGCAGTGTGGACAACACAAACACACACACACATGCACAATTGCTCCAGCTGAGAGGTGCTGAACTTACTCTCCATATGACCTTATCTTTACAATGTACTACCAGCGGAGATTTACTTTAAAATGCGACACCAAATCCTGTTTATCACACATAATGAAATGTTAATGTGGTACGGCTACTCCTGCAAGTGCATGTGGATGCGCAGACTATATGTGTGTTTCCTTTGATGTGGACACGGTTTGACTTTTTCATTATCTGAGGAGGGCTGCTTCTCCTAAATGTCACTGACAAGTCAAGTGCCCAGGAGTAGAAAGTTTGGTTAAGATATTTACTTTACTTTAATTTTTACTTTCTTTTTTTTCAAATTGCTATAAAACAGTGATTTTAGTTTTAAAAACTGATTTTTAAGAAAGTGTTTTTCTTCCTGTCCTTTAATACTTTTAATCAAATCAAGGATTGATCACAAGTTTCAATATCCAGACAGGTTGGTTGGGTGGAGGAGGCGGATGGGTAGAAGTTAATGTTATCATACGAGCATTAATTCTTTCTTAATGTCTCAGCTAATGTCAAACTGTCCGCCACAAGAAACGCAAAGTCCTGATTATTCAAATGGAGCTCTACAGTAAACAAGGCTAAATGAAAGAGTGCTCTTGTTATTGATGGGGGATTAAGAACAAGTTAGTTCCCAGGTCTTACAAAACCCCCACAAGGGAACTTAAACAGACACGCCGCGCTGCGCAAGTAAGCTCGCCTTTGTTTGGACACTTCTGAGCCGCTATGAAATTGAGATAATGTGATTAATTCCCCTCATCTGCAATTATATGCTGTGACACTAAATTGTTAATTATCATTTGAGAGCAGAAAATTATACAGGAGGGGTGTGCTTTCGTGTATGCGCGTGGGTCTTCCAGGGCTGCTGAGGTTATTTTCTAACTAATCTGTGACACACTGCTGATTACCTGGAGAAGCTTTCTATGTATTGTAATATTTTTAAAGCAATCCAGGATATTAAGAGCTCGGTCTGCTGCATTTATTCGGGGGGGGGGTATTCAGCAGTTTGAGTCACGCTACATTATAAAGTCATTCAAATGTAAACACTTAATGCGTGCAATAATTTTTTAAAAAGTGAGAACCAATGGTAAAATGGAATAAATCGACTCATCATCGTCATTTTCAGATCTGCAACTTTTACCGTCTAGACCAGTGTTAAGGTCCTGAGTTCAACTACCCCATCTTGCCTCGGCTTTTCTGTGTGGAGTTTGCTCATAAAGATAAGCAGAAGAGAATGGATGGATTAAATCATCAAAAATGAAATAAATATAGGCCTTAAGTAGCATTAGGCCATAGCGACACATGCTAAATGACCCCCATGCAATCACACAAAAGCTGCTCCTGTATGGTCATCAGAAAACTAGCCTTCATCGACTGCAGAGCGTCCACCGTTAACCCAATACAGAGACGTTCGTGTTGTTGGTGCAGCGTAGTGTGCTGCATTGCCAGTTTCCTCGTAATATAAATGAGACAGCTTGTCTTGTGTGAAGTGTTTTCAGCTGAGCGTTGTCTACCTGTAGTCGAGTGTTTTTACCAATGCACAAAACATTTTAATGCCATCATCTGATATGTTTCGCCACATCCCACAACCCTAAGTAGTTTTGGTGGTTTTGAAGAAATAAACTAAATGTCACACAAAGACTCGCGGATTGAGAATTTCAATTAATAAGTGCAATTTTGGGTTTACTTTTATGTTTGGTGACCTTATTTTACTTTTACGTCAAAATTTGAAGAAAAATGTAAAAAGTAAATGTTAAGGGTGAAAAACAAAACCTCAGTTTTTTGAAAAATGTTTTTTTATGTGTCATATTTTCTTTATTCCACAATTTCCGAAACTCTTGAGAACAATGAAAGAAAAACAGAAATAATATATTGTTAAATTGGCTAGTTTTGATTTTAGATTTGTCACTGATGAGGACTTCACCCTTGTGGGGTGTTCACTTTAATAAGACTTCAACCTCAGGCTTCTCGCCACCCCCACTGACCAGAACACCACATGTGTAATATAAGAGTGTGGAGGTGCTGTGTCCTTTCACTGTGTCTTCCTCCTACATGGTCTCCTTTTTAGTGTGTATGTGTGTGTGTGTTGCTGGAATTACTCTATTTCCTCACACTCTATCTCAGCTGCAAATCGAGGGTGGGACACAACAAATAGCTTCACCCGTGTGGCTGCTTATCGATCAAGGTGGCAAAGAGAATCCCCGCTCAGAGGACCTCAGTGATTTTTAGGAGCGAGAGAAGATTTCAAAGATGATGAAGAGGAATGGTTTTCAGAACATGAGTCATTTAGTCTCTCTTGGATAAGACAGTGCAGACAGTAGACAGGACGGTGGGGAGAGTGTGAGGGGGGAATGCAGGAAATATTAGCGTGCAGACTCAAAACCCAGGCCCCGCAATGACGACTGAAGCCTTCAAGTGCTCGGGCCACCTGGTTAACCAGGCGAGCTATAGCAGTGCCATCAATTCAGTCTGACAGTGAGTTTGAAAATGATGAAATTGAGCATTAAATATGGATGTCAAGAAATTGTGAAGCTAAATGGTCTTTTTTGTCCAAGAAATGAGCCACGTTACATAGCTGTCAACGTGGTGCAACCAAGGCGAAAACAAACTGCTGAAATCGGATTTTTAACTTTTCATCCTGGCTGCCATCTAGGAAATTTTGTTTTTTTTCAGGAAGTGTTCCCTGATCTAAAATCTTTTGCAGACACAGTAATCACAGTAAGTGGATAACGTTCAATAAAATAAATCTCTTCAACTTATAATTAAGTTCAAAGAAAGACAAATCAATGGCGATGAGAAATAATTGTCCAAGTTAAACATGATTTTTGGTTATGATGGATTTTCCTTATTAAAATACACTTTGAAAGTATCATGTGACAAAAAAACAAACTGTTCTTTTATTCTAAATGGGTTCTAACAGACGGAAGCACAAAATATTTCTCAGAAATGTGGTCTGCGTGGCTTGGAATATGGATAAAATAAAAATTTATGTAATGATGCTTAACAGATGTGTATGTATTAATTTAAAATAAAATGGGTTCACCAGACCTGCAAACATGGGCTGAGTAACAAAAACACCTCCGAGAGTTAAAAGCAAAATAATTATCCAGTTGTGAACTGGCTGCTGTACATAATAAGCATATTATCTTCCATGATTATTTTAGTGATATTAACTTAGTATTTATCCTACTTTTATGCTATCAGTAGATGCAATTAAATGGCACCAGTTTATAAGAAACATTTATATCAGGCTACGAGTTCACAGTTGTTATACTATAACCTATTGCCTAGTGTAGTACATAAACTCATCCAGAAGGTCTCCCCATGATAATCGTTGAACAAAAACATTGTATTGCAAAGCACATAATATATATATATATATATATATATATATATGTATGTATATATATACACATATACATATATATAGATATATATATGTATATATTATGTGCTTTGCAATTTTGTTCAAGGATTATCATGGGGAGACCTTCTGGATGAAAGCTTTGCTGTGATTCGTTATTGGGTTGTTAGCCATGTATAATCAAACCTTTTCGCATGCACAATTTACATATCATAATTGGATACTATTTTACTCTGTGCATCCCTTAAATAGGACAATTGAAATTACAGTTACCGACTCAGAAAACAACTCAAACTCACTCCTTTTTTTAATTTACGTGAATATTTCCAGGTTGTGAGACTCAGAGATTAGTTCACATTTTCATGTCAACGTTAGTAAGTTATTTTTTAAATTTACAGTTTTGGCATGCATAGTGATGTATGAATGATGACCTGAGGAGATATTGTATAATACCAATGGACTGAACAGATTGAATTAAATGATATAAAAGGGTTTTTTTGGTTTTCTTTCTTTTGTATTGTTTTTTTTTTTATGTGCAAATTTGCTGTGATTTCGCTGTGTAATTTTGTTCCTCTACAGAAGTTGCAAGCATTATGATGAGTGTCACTTTGAGCTGTAACTTTCTTCTGAATTTTTACAAACCAGCCATTTTCATACACTGGATACAGACCTGCAGAAATTACTGACTTTCAATCAAAGCTGAAAAATAATAATTCCGAGGTTTTTAAAAGTTATATTTAAGCCGCCCATCAGGAGCAAAGCGGTTAAAAAGTAACATTAAATAAGCAGCCAAGTCAAAACTGAAACTTCAAGCTGATGCACAAACTTTTTAAAGCAAAGCAACCAATCAAAGACATACAGGAATCATGGCAGGGCAGCGCGTTCCTCTAATGGAGATGACAGCCAATTTGTGTGTTTCCTCATCTAGCTGTGCCACCATTCGTGGCGACAGTATTCTTCTGCTGCCTGCTGACAGTGGCAGCAGCATGGGCAATTAACATGACCCCATATGGAGGTTAGGTCCATCTTATTGTAGGTTCTGTTGTCATACGAACTTTGAGGCCATTAGGGCACCACATTTAGAGGAACCAGAGTTATGTTATACAATAAGTCGATTGAGTTCATTTATAACATAATGGTATACTGTTCAACAATCTGGAGGACAACATAGTTAATTTTAACTGCTAATTGAAGCTTGGCTAACCTTCCTTTTGATGACTTATGACAATTGCATCATCAAAAATACCCTCCACACATCGGGAACGCCACCCATTAAGCATTTAAGCAACAATCTGTAAAAAAACCATCAGTAAAAATGCGGTGCAGTGTACCAATTTAAGATGATTTCCATTTTCCATTTTTTAAGGTTTTTCCCTCATATTTTGTAACCAGACATCAAACTGTTTACGGAACCAAACAAAAAACCTTGTTTGTTTAAACACTTTAAAAAAAATTGTTATCAAGGCATCATTTGCCTTGACTATACACAAATATACAGCTTATATTTCTATTCTTGTCCCTTACAAATAAACAACTAAATAAATAAATTTCCTATATGGACAAGGAATACTGGGCTACATGTGCAAATGCTCTTCTACCATGAACACCCATGCTATGAAGTTCAAGGTATTCAGTTTTTGTGCTGTTGTTAATGCCAGAGGAGGTTGCAGTTACTTGTGTACTGCTCTTCGGCACTCCATGACCCCACTCTGCACTCTGCATGGTCTGAATGTTGTGGTTCCTAAACATTACCTCTTTGCAATAAAGCCACTTAAAGTTAGAATATCTAGGAGAGAAGAAATGTCATAAACTGACTTGGTGCAACTTTTATCACACATTCAGTTAGATCTTTGGAATATCCCATGCTTTCTTAAAGCCAGTTTATATGTCTAGGTTCATGATTTATACACCTGTGGCAATGGGACTGAAAACACCTGCAATGCTATTTCCTTTAGAGTGTAGAACAAAAGGCAGAAACACTGACCTTTTAATATCCTAAAATTGTTTTGTCTTCTGTAGATTACTCCTATTGATCTACAACAATGCATCAGTTTTCAAATGAAATCCATTAAATAAACTGGGTCATGTGTATTGTTATTCAAAGTTATAGCTCAAAGCACTTTTTTAAAGGCTAAAGTTTTAAGTGCAACATTTTTGTATTGAAATACAACAAAATAGGTTTTTCTAATATCCAGTGGCGATTTCCATGTAATATACATCAATAAACAGATTGTACTTGAGAAAATAAAGTGTACTTTCTACTTTAGGCTGAGGAGCCGACACTGAATCCAACAGTCTGTAGTGTCAGAGGTGAATCCAATGTTTGGTCAATCATCTGACTGATTTTGTTTCTTCATTTGTTGAACCACAAAAAAATTGTAGTCGTTTAAGGGTCATTTCATACGTGGAAAAATAGCACATGGGCTCATCTCCAACCATTGTCAACCTCTTATTATGGATGTTTGGATCCAGATTTAGCTACAGTAAACTCTTCTTGACCAAATTATAGTAATTCTCCACACTTTGAGTGCAAAAGGACTGGTCCCTGCTCTCCAAAGCAAGATGTGTGCAAGTACAAATCTGTGAATGTGCATGTGGTTGCACACTAACGCCTCCACTCATTGTCAAGGGATTAAGACCACTAAGCTAATTCAGTAGAGTAATAAAGGCTTTTGGTAAACTCCAGATTAATTGGGATTAAGCACTTAAACATTTTAGGTCTTGTTGAGGCTGAAAAGAAGGTGAGAGAAAACACTTTTCACTCCAGTACAGCTCATTCAGCCCTAAGGGAGAAAGCATTCACAAACTGTGTGATGTCTGACATTTAAGAATAAAGGATGACTGAAGGAGCCCCGAAGCATTAGCCACCTGTGTGTCTGTTAATACCCTCTTGTATGTGCTCGTAAGGGTATTTGCACACCTCTGTTTCAGATTTTTGAGACCTCCTTTTTTCCCTGTCATTCCCTGGAAGAAGTGAACTTATTATCACAGAGCCAAAGTCAGGACAGAGGGTGTGTAAAATTGGACCGTGGTGCTGCTCTCCACCAACACCTTGGAAAGTGTAGCGTGAAATGAAAAAATAGGGGAGGGATGTACAGCGGCACAGCCAGGGTATTTGTGGGGGTATAAAAGGGTTTATAGTGGGGTGTGTTTGTTTTCAAATACTTGCAACTTATCTGCCCAATTTCTTTTTGACAGCGAGTGCCGTTCTGCTCTGCTGCACTGTATTTGAGCCTACAAGCACTATTAGCTCTTGTAGCTCAGACTCTTCAAAGCTTCAACACTGAGCTGCAACTTTAATTGCTTTCTCATAGCAGATTATTAGTTGTGAAGTGCATTATTGAAGCATTGCATAAGAATTAAAGATAATGAAATCTGTTCTATGTAGCTGCCATTTTTACATTGGAAATTTACCATATTTGTAATTCCTCAACAAAAAGAATTATTATTATTGACACCTGCAGACATTAAGTGAAGGGAAGGCAGTGTTTGCAGAGACCTTGTGCAAGCTAGCAGCAGGCAAAGGCATACAAGTTCTGTCAACAACTGGGAGGTCTGGGTATGTTCTGTAAACCTGAGTATCACAGTGATTACAACGCATTTCACTACGATGTACTTCATCACATCTAATGTGACTTCTGCTTGTTATAACAGGAAGCAAGACCCGGTTTAGCTGGCTACAATATCTGTAACTTGCTATGCTACAGAAATGTGGCAGTGGTTAATAGATTTGTTGAATAATTTGAAAATGGCTTGCTGAGTTAATGGATCAATTTGTAGAAATTAACGCTACATGCTAGCTAGCTTGTCGTTCATCACTTTTAGCAGACAGATGAAGTCCAACAGTGAAAATCAACAAATCCTTCCACAAATTAAATTGCCTGTTGATACTGACTGGTTTTTTGCACTGAAACTACAGGCCTGTTAGCCTGCATGAGCTTTATTAGACAATTTCTTATGGCTATTTTTAGCTAATCTTAGCTCGCCTGCTTATACAAACAAATTACTTGATATCATAGTATAAAAGATTGACATGGCTACAATGGCATGGTTTTGAAGCTTCAAAAGGTGGATGTTCACAAGTATAAATTCATCAGTAAAGTATTTACAGAATACAGGGAAGGGGTGTTTTCACACAGACATCTATATACGAATAAGTCTTATTGCAGCTAAAGTTGTTGCCTCCTGGAAAGCAGGTTTATGGGACTTTCACATTATTTTTTCCAGAAGCTACAGTACATCCATCTTTTATAGAGTACATGCTGGTTATTTTTATGTGACGTTAGGGTTGCACTCTGTGTTTGCGGAGAGCAGGTTGTTATTGTCAGTGTTTATTGTATTCCACTTTTTAGGCTACCATTAGCTAGTTTGTTAATGGTGGTAGAAAAAGTGACATAAGAATTAAACCGTTACAGTTTTTACCGAAGATTACTGAGACTGGTCTTTCATATAGTAATTGCTCCACAGGCAAAGATAACTGAGCGAATGCCAATTTTGTAAGGTGTGTTACAAGCTGTTCAAATAATTGTAAATAAAAGTATTTAGGCTGATAAAAATAAAAATGTGCCTAATGACCATTTAAGCATGGAATTTCCTCGGTTACTGTAAAAGATATGCAAATGAACAGTCTGTTTTGTAAAAGTCTCTGGGTTTAAAACTTTTGCTTATATGACACATTTTCCAAAGAACAGGACATATCAGGTCAAGCTGAAAACAAGAATCCTTACTTTCTGACATGATTACGTTTTAGAGATGGTGAGGAGACACATTCGCCACACTGGGCTGCAGCTTGTCACAGCTGGACTTTTATTAAACCCACAGAAACAGATTTTTTTTTGTTCTCTTCTTGGCCCGATGAAACCACTTAACAAACTCTTCAAATTCCGCCAGTCTTGCAAGACTATGCTCAAACACCGCTCTTTGACTCTAGATCCAATTAAGGGCCATTTACTTTCATGACACATACTTGGATCATGGATAGAGAAGCAGCAAGGGAGCAAAAACTTGCAGGGCAGGTAGATCCCTGCAGACTTTGTTAGGGTACATTCTGTTACATAATGAGAATGAATAAACAGATTATTTTATGGGCAAGTGTTAATCAGGCAAAATTAACCTTGTGAACCCAAAGCGTTGATTCACACTTGTTATTTTTAGCCTGCACAGTCACTGCAAGCCCCAGCCTGGCTATGATTACTTTCAGTGCAAGTCAGGCTTTGAGGAAGTGCCATCACCTGGGTTTGATCATTATGGCTGTTAGCATTTGCATGGACTAAATAAAGTATATAGTCTGCACGTATGGTAAAAGTTTATTTAGCTTATTTTCTTTGAATCTAGAATTCTCTAAAGTAGCATCTACTCAGTGAGGTCATGTTTCAGATTGCATGTCAGGTCCATAGATAAAAGTGGTCGGTCTAGACTCTGAATCTATCATTTCCTTAGCAGCAAAAGTACACAGCTTAGAAAATATCCAATAACAAAGAAGTTTTATATTTGTAAAGTGAGCTGCCGTTAACCAAAGTGTTTTCATTAAGCATTCATGTGGTTGCCAGAAGTACTATTGAAAAGGTGGCAGCGGGAGCTTTGTGTAGAAGACAGCTGCTGGATGAATTGCTTCGCTTCAGCCCTTTGTAAATTGATTAGAATCTTGCTCTGGTATATTGTGAGGCATGTTGATCTTACCGCCTTAATGCTAGAGGTATACTGAACTCTTGTGTTTGAGTACCAAGGTAATGCTGGGTGCATGGGTATTACTGCTTATAATCTAAGATCAGATAATACCTGCTTGTAGAAGATCAAACAGATGTGAACAAAGTGCCGAAGAACTGACCATACACCAATTAGCCCTGATTTCCTTATTAACTGTGGAAAGGTTGGCACATTTCTTGTCTCATTACACTAATGCATGGAAACAGATTTACCATGTTTTTTTTTTGTTTTTGTTTTTTAAAGAAGGGATCACTGGTTTTGTGAATCTACTCACATCAAACAGGAAAAAGCCTCAAGCCCGTTTTTGATAAAGAAAAGCCTCTGCGAATACGTGACAAGATGCAAACATTAAGTTTTGTACCACATTTGTACTGGTCCATAAACACAACAAAAATACTACAAAGGTGGCTTTACTTACCGGAGGTGCACACACCTGCAGTCTTCTAAAATTACAAGACACATTGCATGCACAGTACATTGAGTTTTGCCTCTTTCCCTTTGCTCTGAACTTTCATATTGAATACAAACTGAAATGTCTATTCAAAGTCGGTGTATTGTAGCTTTTAACATCTGTTAGGACACATTTCTTCAAACCTTTTGGCCTTTTCTCAAAAACTGTAAACACAACAAAACAGTTTTACACAAACTATATTCACAAAACATCTGACTCTTTTGGCAAAACCAAACTATCTCATCAAAACATTTTTACCTCAGCTCCAAGCCAAACACAGACAGCAAAAAAATTACTGAAAACCACAAAAATTGTCGTACATCTTGTCCTCTGTCCCTGATTTCCATATAGGAAACATTAAAAAATATATACTTAAAGTTTGTGTTTTATATTATTACATTTAAAAAAAATACATATATATATTTTTGTCATAGACAACAATTGTTCTTCTTGTTATCTTTCACCTTCTCTTACATGTGGTTTTCCTTCTCAGATCAGTGGTGTACAGTAACTTAACTCAAGGCTTAACTCGAGGTGTCCGTCTACTGGATGAAAGGAAGGGAAAAGTTAGGTGCCTGGAACCGCTCCGTCCACTGGACCAGATCTGGACCAACCAGGTGAGATCGGTCAAGGGGCTGGTCAGGTCGTACCCAGCCAGCCCTAAGAACCGCCTCACCTCCTTTTTGGTCTGAGGATGCGGGCAGGATGCAGGCTGTGGCCACACCTGCCCACCTCTAAATACTGTACCTCGATCCATGAAGCGTTTGGAATATGGCCGGGGCTCCAAACAATGGAACAGAAGTGTGATACAGTTGATACAAACCGTACAGAGTGGAGAAGGCTGTTTTTTCCTGCCAGTAGCCCTTGGTTAGATCCAGCATCCTGAAAAACTGAGCGGTGCCTAACCAGTCCAGGAGCTTGTTGACCTCGGGTATGGGGTAGGCATCAAATCATGACACTTCAATCACCTTGTGGTAGTCAACACAGAAACTAATAGACCCACCATTCTTCACAACCAGAACTATGGGGCTACATTATTTCTAGATTTCACTGGGAAAACATCGAATGCCTTGCTTGCCCTGTTGTAATGCAAGTTGGCTTAAAGACTATGTATTGGTTTAATCAAATGTGACCTATTTTGAGTTACCGTGTGTAAGTAATGACACTTGTGATGTAAGTGTCATTGCTTACCTGTTGTGACAATAGCTAAATGTGTTTCTCTGACTAAATACCACTTACTCTCAATGCTCTCTTCTGGTACTAGATGAATAGTTAATGCTGTTAGTTAATGCTGTTTTTAAAATTGGTGGTGTGGCATCTCATCATTTGTTAATGGATAAAGTTTTTGTTTTGGGGGGGGGTTATGATGTATTTTTGTGCTTTTTTGCCTTTATTTGACAGTTTAGCAGTGAAGGAAAGATGGGGAGAGGAAGCCATGGAAGACATGCAGCAAAGGGCCGCAAGTCGGTATAAATCCTGGGGTACTGCGTTTCAGCTTCCAACAGTTTTAACTGAAATCATGACATTTTTTTAAACCTGACCATAATTAAATTCAGTTGTTAGTATTTAAACCTCCTCTGACCACATAATACAGTCCAGGTTCTAGACATCCTAAAAGGAAAACTACATAACCCCTCAACAGTAATAAAAAGACATCATAAGGAGCCCTTAGTAAAAGATTGTAATAATACTGTACTGCCATTTAATCTAATTCCAGGTAAGGTCACTTAGCCTAAGTGCAAAAAAAAATTTAGCTGTGATAAATGACATCATATTACAGCCCTGCTGATGGCTAAACATCTGTCCTTTGTGCTCAGTAATTTAACCTTGGATATCAGGATTTCATTGTTGAACAGTAAGGTGATCATCTCAGTTTGAGTTGCATGTCTGTACTGCAGTGATATTAAATTTTCTAAATACTTACAAAGGTTCTTCATCTTACATTTTTCCATATAATTGTCAGACTATTCCATACATTAAACTAAAACAGATTACAATGGAACTGGTTCCACCTTTCTTTTAGAGAAATGTTATGTCTGCCAAGTAAATCCAGAAAGACTGACCTAATTCAGCACTATGTATAGAATGTTTTCATGCAGTTGTTCAATCAGTGGTGTTTAGTTTATTTTATCTAAGTTAGTATAACCAGGACTTGGATCTGGAAGCGAAGTCAGCGAGAAGGGAAATCAACAAACATCAAAAGCAAAGGTCCCAGTAAGAAAGGAACCTGGGTCCCTTGGTGGACTAATTAGTGACTCATGCCACTGCTACCCATACAACTACCCAATATGGACTTTTTAGGTGTCTTTGCAAGGACTATTATCTTGGACTGGGCGATATTACTGTAGCACGCACAATAGAGAGACCCAGCAGGGATCTGACAAAAATACACTGGATTAGACTACATTGTGTTAGTATGTGAATGGCTCTGGAAGCCGTAAGACAGCAGTTGTCTATTCTGGGACAGTACAGTAGAATTTCTGTGAAACTCATGTCCTAAGCTTAGAGTGTCATACAAATGCACATACAGTTTGTCACTTGCAGTAAGGTTATCAGATTCTTTCTATACATTTAGTACTTGCTTTTTGGGTTTTGTGAAGACTTAACACACCACCCTCAGCCTCATGACCACCACTGAGGCACGTGTTGAAATCCAAAGTGTGACAGCCCTGTCATGTCCAGTTTTAATCAATGTTCAGGGAAAGGCTTTAGCAGACAGCAAGAGATTGTCAAATCACTTGAGTTTGTTAAATATAGTGAAGCCCGAGAGGCCCCTTCCAGGTAGATCATTACTCGTGTTTGCTCGGAAAATTTTGTAATGTCATGACTGATCCTCAGGACCATTTCCAATTATATTTATGGATGATGAGAGTGGGGCCACTTGTACAACAACGGGCCCTCGCTCATATTCCCCAACACTAAAGATAAACATGGCGAAAATGTGCACTCTAGCATGTTACCTATTCATCACTCGCCTTAGGCACTGCCGAATGAGAACAACATAAAACTGACAAGAGGAAATGACAAATAAAAAATGCTAGGGTTTTTTTACCTTCACATTTCAGCCTTTATGTTCGGCATCAGTGTGTGTAATTTTATTCCCCTGCAGTGTACGTGCAGTCCAGAAATCACCCGCAGGAAGACAAACACACAAAAAAAGCAAAACCAAAAAATAAATAAAGAGGACAACACAGAAACACGCAGTGAAGCACTGGTCCCAAATGCACAAAAATTGCTCTCTTCCAGCCTCATGATTTGCTTGATTATCCACGCCGCTCACCTCCGAGTGACACAACGCAATATGAGAAATGATGAATACAGCAGCTCGTCAACTGTAACGGTCGTTTTGGGGGGGATAAAAAGACAAATAAATAAAAAGAAAATCCTCAAATAGGAATTGCTCTTTGAAGGGGTATTATTGAAAATGCCTCTCTGGGCTTTATTCCGACTCTTTGTCAGCCTTCACAGTCCGATCTCAAGGGTTTTAGTATCAAATCCTGGACATGACAAGTAGTGACTATTTATAGAGCAAGGAGTGTTGAATAATAGCTTATTTGATCACTCGTTCTGAGCGGCTTGACAATTTGGTGATCCTGTTTCTTGTCTGTATTTATTTTTAAGGGAAAATCATGTTTGAAGCTACTGTTTAGTGACAGTCATCAGAAAGCCACAATGCAGGAAGTTGGCAGACTTTTCTTTTTTCGTGTTCTTCCTTGCTTCAGTCCTTTTGAGCCTCTTATAACACTGTGTACATTAGTTCTGCTTTCCTTAGCTAAATTAAGCATTCAGCCGATTAAGGCCTCACTAATCGTTTAATGGGGAGGGGAATGTGAACATGACCAAGTACAGACCTTCTCTGGCACCGCTTTACTGGCTTCTATGTAAACATGACTCTGGGGTCAAGTTGTAGCTAAGTGTTCTTTAGTGACAAGGAGGATGTGCATGTGTATAAATGCAGGACTTTCCAGGAGTCTTTGCCTGTCTTTCTTTCATTTCTCCCTCATACACCTGCCTCCCTTCCTTTCCCCTCTTTTTTTCTATGCTATTATCCCTTCCCATTTCAGGAGTGTCAACCATATGGCCTGCAGGCCAGAAGTGGCCAACCACAGGGTCCAATTCAGCTCAATGGATGGCTTTGCAAAGTATGAACATTGCTGAAAAGTGATCATTAACATTTCTTAGTATTACAGAGGAGTGGAAATGACCAATGAGTTAAAGATATTTCTGAATCTTGATGGTTGGATGGATCATTGGATAGATCCTTCAAATAATAAGTAATTTTGGCCCTTATTAGACCTACTGTAAATTGTAAATGGGCAGCGAAATTTAACGTTTTCAGAATGTGCTTGAACCTTTTTATTAAAAATGAATACGGTTTTTAAATTCAGAAATATTAAGATATTATTTTTTATAGTAATATGATGTGGTGGTTTTGCAGCTCTGGCTCAGTCAAATTGGATTATTAATCAATGTGAGTTTGACAACATTCTTTTATTTTTTTTTGTGTCTTCCTTCAATCACAGCGGTCCACATTTTAATGAATTACCCACAATCCTGGCAGAGCAGCTGTTCACAGTTCCAGCCCTCTCTTTAATACATCCAAGCGGTAAGTCTCATTGAAGGTGTGCCATTTAAGCTGTTGCATACATGCAAGCCACTTGGCAACCCATGTCAACCCCAACTCCTCGTTTTTATGCTTTTTCTGTCTTGGCTTCAATTTCATATCTGTTGTCATTATCGTCTACTCTGTTCTTCATGTGACTTTTAGCTCCTCCTCTCTTTCTGCCTTGGGGCTTTTATGTTGCTTTGATCTGCACACATTTGCTGCAGACCTACAAGCCACTTTGCAACCCACCTACACCAAATTAGAGATGCTGATCTCAATTCCAGCCTAAATCAGTTGGTTGCTCAGATACTGCTCTACACAGATGACAGGGAAATAAAGAACCTACTATTTAATTTGCTTCATTCTATTACTGTGCATCTGAAATCACTGTCATATCTGTCATTGGTGCCTGTTTGGTGTGAGGGTCTTGTTACGGTCCCTGTCTTTCCAGGTTTAAATGTGCAGCACAGAAAGTTTCTGTAGGAAATTGTCAGTACCCATGTATGCACATGGAAAGGTAGAAAGGTGTACTCCAAATATAAATTACTGCAGTGGGAAGTCATCTTTTTGGCTATAGTCGTCCTGAGTGAAGCACAGATAAGAAACTGTACAGGTGCAACACCCTCCAACTCCCCATCTATCGCTCTCAAACACACAAACCAGTCTCAGGAAGGGTTTTATCAGAGTCAGCACGGAGCAGGTTGACAGTGAAGAACGAGCCTAGTTCACCAGTTTCAAAAAGAGGATTTCCTCTGCGGCAGTGCATCTCAAACTTATAGATATGGTTCCCTAAATAGTTCATAGTGGTAATATATTTTAATGAGCATATGGGCCAGAATGAGAAATTAAATTCTCATTGCGGTCACAGGCTGTGGAAAGTTTCAGAATAGCTCTGTGTTAGTTAGTTTTGAATAATAATAGGAAATACAAGTTACCCTGGTGTTTCATTTGGCCAAGATTCAGCGAATTAAACTTAATCTTTAACATTTCCTGAACAGTAGCAGAATAAAAACATGATTATATAATGACTGATGAATATTTCCGTCAGTCAGTAGCTGTAATGAGATGATTAACCTAGCTGACATGTGGGCAGTGGGACCACAAATAAAAGATTAATAAACATTTCTTTTGTAGCGGTAAAATGTGTTCACGTCCTCATTTACATGCACTTGCCAGCAACTTTATTGCAACCCCTTGCAAAGTACTGACTTAATTCTCCATGGCACAGATTCAACAAGGTGTTAAAAACATTCCTCAGAGATTTTTGTCCATGTTCACAGGGTAGTATCACAGAGTAGCTACACATTTGTATGCTTCACATCCGACTCCCCATACCAATAAAATGACAAAATGGTCGTCAGGGATGGATATAGTCACACAAATTGTGTGTAATTGGTACCAAGGGGCCCAATGTGTGCCACATTATTACATCACCACAACCTGTAGCCTGAACCAGTGATATAAGGCAGAATGGAGCCATCCTTTCATGCTGTTTACACCCAATTCTACATTCTATGTCACAGCAGAAACTGAGACTCACCAGACGAGGCAACGTTTTCACAGACTTGAATTGTAACCTCAGTTTACTGTTCTTAGCTGACTGGTGTGGTCTTCTGCTGCCCATCTGCTTCAAGTTTTGACATGTTGTGCGGACAGAGGACCACTGGAAATGGTCCTGTGGATCAGTCATGACATTATAAAATTTCCCGAGGACAGAGGCTCTTCTGCATATCTAGGTTGTACTAAGTGATTATTTGAGTCACAGTTGCCTTCTGATCAGCTTAAAAGAGTCTGGCCATTCTCCTCTGGCCTCCTCAACAAGGCATTTTTGCCCAGAGAGCTGCTGGATGTTTTCTCTTTTTAGGACGATTCTCTTTAAACCCTGAGATGTTTATACAAACGCTCAAATGTTTGGTTATACTTTACGAGAACGGATGACAACAGGGCAACTTGCAATACTTGCAAAGTAGATATTTAATTTAAGGGAGGAAACACTACGAATATGCAAAAGCATTTGCTCACAAAACACGCGATGACCTTAAATGAATGTTGTGTTTTTAATTCCGCGCTGGACTCGTGAATCTCAACCCAGCAGCAGCGGTAACGTTTGCACGTCTTCTCCTGTTAATACGGCAGGAAAATAATCAACTAACAGTGCATATTATGTTAGCGCGATCTGCCTTATTACAAAATCTGCCATTACTGTGCGCTGCATTTAGGTGACCATGATGAGAGAGACAGACAGAGTCTGGCTGGCTCAGATGCTGGCAGTTCTCGCTGCAGTCTACCGGTAGCGTCTCCTTTCAGGCCAGGATAGACGAATGTCACCGAGCAGTGACTAAGTTTGTGGTCAAAGGCTTGCACCCATTTGCCCCGATTTTCGGTAAGTGAATGTGTTTAATTGTAGGCAGGGACATTACTGGATATTCTTGTGTAATTGCTACAGAATAATTTATGTTATACTTTGTTATTGCTACAGAAGAATATTTATTTTATTATTTTACATTTACAATTTTTTTTCCTGGGGACCCTGTGATAAGAGAATCGATAAAGAATTGAATCGTTAAACAGAATCGAAAATGGAATCGGAATCGTGAAAATCATATCAATACCCATCCCTAGTTATATGTCAGTGTATTCTGCTTTATTTCCTTTTTTCTTATTATCTGAGATTAGCCCCAGTTGTGCGTCCCTACAGTTTTCCAGTCCCTCCTTACTCCCTGGTGTATTTAAGCCCTGTGTTTTCCTCTGTCTGTTGTCATGTCGTACCCTCACAACTCTGTGTGTGCCCCTCCATGTTTCCAGCCATTTCCTAGTTACTGTTCCTGGTTTGTTTTCTGGTTGGCGTTTCTAGTTTAGTTTTGTATTTGGAGTGAGTTATTTACAGCCAAACTAAAGCTTCCTCTTTTAGTTCGCCCTTTTGTTTATGAGTCCTGCGTTTGGGTCCTACACCCTGCCTGCCACACAGTGTAACCTTGACATTCTGAAGTATTCAGACCAGCACATTTGGCATCAACAGCCAAATGTTCC